>NC_141165.1:117817500-120317500 GCF_055505025.1 Bos grunniens | reverse complement strand
AATTGAATACGTTTATAACTCAAAAGCAACTAGACTCATAAAATGGAAACTACAAATAATAAAACACCATTACCCCATGTAAGATTATGGTGGCATTTTATATCAAGTTACCTTTCCCATGCAATGCTAGTAACTGGAAGCTACAATGAAAAGAACTTAAAATTAACATAAACATTTTAAACAAAATGTTGTGCACAATCAGAACATAAATGTATTTTTTACACTGTGTAGTCAGTTCAGAGAGTTTCATGTGAAGACTTTTATTGCTTAAGTTTAATTTTGGTTTACTTTTTGCTTGTATAAACAATTCAGTAGTTTCACCTTGACTTGTAAAAAACTTATTGTCCTTAAAGATTTAATAAGATTCTTTATTACGTCCATATATTATCCATATTTTAATATTCAAATTTTGGTATGTTCTTTAAGAGTCTGTCACTTTTGATAGTTTCTCAAAATAACTCTCTTCATGAAGATCCCTAAATGTTAAAATTGTTTCTGAAACTCTGGAATTTTTCTGAAATAAAATATATGTAATTTTTAAATATCAAATAATCAGTTACATATGCAAAGGATTTTTAAAGGCAAAACATATTTCCACAGTATATTTGATTTACTAACTTCAACGCAAATGGAAACAGCAAGAACTGTTCTTGAGAGTTACATTTTCCAAGTCATAAAATCTTCAAGAAAATATTAATAAAACTTTCCACAAATCATCAAAACTCGATAAGTTCTTACAGACATTTACTTACTGAGAAATCTATGATGTGGGTTACCTTTGATTTTAGTCATTTTCCAATAATTTTGTTTGGCATAAATACTAGATGGAAGGCGAATATGTATTTCTTGGAAGAACACTAAGTTTTACAAATCATTTTCTGTCAAGATCCTCAATTTTACTTTTTAATGAACATTTGTCTTTAAAATTTTTAATAAACCTTATTCTTTTAATTCCTGTTTGATAAAAGATTTAGAAAAACAGATGCAGGTGTCCCCTTTTTTATTCTGTTTTCAGAGATCTGGATTTTATCACCAGGGAGGGTCAGAGCAGGGCTTTTACCAAGTGCACAAGTAGCTTTCCACAGATTTTTCAAATAAAGGGATGACTGGTGGTGTAAAACATTCATTTTATTATTCATCCAAGTATACTGAAAACCAGAGTACAGAATTTATTTCTAAGAAATTTGAAGACTTTAATTTTTCTGCAATGACTTTAGAAATAAAAGCATTGTTGGACATTTATAAAATGCAAAGTATTCCAAGCCACAAATCAATCTAGGCAGACACTTCTGCGAATCAGGGTGTGGGCACATGTACACACTGGGATTTCATTCTCTGGGTCTGTTACCAGCTCCCTAGAATCAGGTAGTTCTTGGAATCTGGCAGAAGCTTTTCTCCTGGAAAACTCAAGTCTGAAAGTCAACAAGTTTTAGTTTGCCTCCTACCAGCTTTATGTGAAAAAAAAAAAAAAAAGTGGTGGATTACAAAGAGAAAAAAAGCCTTTGCAAGAGGAAAAGAAAATAAAAAGTCGATTAAGAAGATGGAGAGGTAGAGAAATGCAAAGATTCTAAAACCAGTAATACATTTTTTGCCTAAAGGAAAAATATCGCCTGAAGCATCTGGCTAATCGGTTTTTAAATTAAATCTCTAAAAATCTTCACATACACAAAAAAGGGTGTGTGTTTGGGGCAGGGTGGGGGTGAGGAGAGTTGGGTGCATTTGTTTCTCCTCTCAAGTTTACAGATTTTTGATTTTTCCCCTGAAGAAAATATTTTATCTAGGAAAGTTTTGAAAGTGTAAGCCAAACCCTCTTTTGGAAGTCTGGGCACATACATGTGGAGGATGGATGGAATCAAAACCAGTTCAGTAAATAAAGCCTCCAGCGTGGAGTGATGTTATTAAACTGGAAGCCCTGAGTGGGGAACCCCCTCCCTCCTTTCATTTTCTAAACCATGTCCTGCTGTTCCAGTCAAAGCAGAGGGTGAAAATCCACATAATCCAAACCAACATGATGAAGTCAGAATAATAGGCAAGGAAAGAGGGGGGAAACAAGTAGCAGCACTGTACAAACAAACTGTGGCGAATAACCTTAGCCATGAACTGGGGTGGCCAGAGGAGGAGTGAAGGCGCTTCTTTTCCTTCGCATTACACCTCCCACATTTGCAAATGCAGTACTGATTAAATTTCCAGGTATGCCCTGAGAAATTTTAGCACGAAACAGAGCTTTACTGGGAGGGACAGAGGTGTGGCGACAGAGAGAGAGATGAACAGAGGCCCTCGAGGCCACCACACCCACCACTATGGCATCTTAACCTCAAATTATGCTCCGCCGCCGGGGCCAGGCTCTTCGGTGCGGCGGGAAAACGGAATCTCCCAACAATTCGCTACTTTTCACACCGCATCGGATTCAAGATCGGATCTGAAAATCCCAACTCCGGGGCCACGTCCCCCAGTTCAGCTCTCGGGGTTCGGTGGGTTCTTTGTGCCCGAGCCATCTCCGCGCCAGGCGGCCAAAGCGCGCGGCCCGAGCGCTGCGAGCAGGCGCGCCCCCCGGGGGGCGGTGAACAGCGGGTACGCGCGGAGCCCCCGCGGGGGCCGGCTTCTCCCAGCCGGCGGGCGCAGGGCGCCGGGCGCTCGCGGCCGGGGCGGAGACTGGAGCCGGGCGAGCGCGAGGGCGCCAAGTTCCGCGGAAACCAGCGCCGGGCGGAGGCGGGGCGGACGAGAGGCAAACGTGCGCCCTCTGCCTGCGGCCGCGGGGCTGCCACGGCTCGGAGAGGCGGCGCCCACCTCACCACCTGGACTCCCCTCACCTGGGGAGCGCGGTAGCTCCCGGGACGGGCAGGGCAAGTCCTGAGTTTAACCACAGACTTTGACCCGAAGTCTCTGTCGCCCCCCTACCCTCAACCCTCTTCCCCCGAGCGTTGTCAACCTTTTCCACGTGGCGCAGTCCCCTTCCTAAGTTCCCCGCCTGCCAAGTGACAGGTGCAGGAGGAAGACTCAGTTCTCCAGGGTTCTCAGCGCTCCCTAAGGAGTTGGGAGACCAGGCCCGTTCTCTTGGGACGAGCCTGGGACGTCCACTGTCGTGCTTGCTGCTCTCTTTCCCGACCACTTCGCTATTTGTTGAATATTTTAAAAGACCTGTCCTTTAGTCTCTGGATGATAATGAACCTTCCCCCCCCCTCCGCCCCCAGTTTTCTTTAAAACCACCTATTAATGCCAACTGTTAAGGGCCCTCTGCGCTAAGGGGTATGTTCACAGACCCCCATCCCCACCCTCGTGCACAATCAAAAGTTATCTGTTTTCCCCTATGCCCGCCCCGCCCCCCGTTTGATTGACACTGTTCAAAAATTATAACAGGATTTCCCACTCTTCTGATTTTGGGAGTAAGCCCGGAAAGGGCCAGAAAGGGTTTCTGGGAGCAGTGTTACCGAGGTAGGTTAGTAGTGGGGATGATGCTAAAGTTTGTGTGGTCTTCAGAACTTTAGTGTTTTTCATAAAAGAATTGTTGAAAATCCAGGGCATACCCAAACTAAATAATGGCCTCAGTGTAATGCCCCCTAATCAGAAAACACACAGAGTTCCACTGGTTGAAAAGATTTTTTCCTTACATTATCATTCAGTACTTACTGAACCTCATTTAATCTTAAAGCACCTCTAAAGAAAGTATTGTGACGTCTCCCATTTTACAACTGAGAAAACTAAATAAACTCATCAGGCCCTCTCCTCTCTGTCTTCCTGATTTTAACCTTACATTTTTCTCCTATACACAAATGCCTGTAAATTAAGGAGGTATCCTTCTATTCAGGAAAAGCTCTAGTTTCTCAATCTTAACCCTACTGAGGATACTAATTTGTCTTGGGACTTGCAGGGAAAACTTAGAAATACTCAGAGTATTGGAGTGAAAATTTAGACTTCAAAGTACTTTTTAAATAAGTACTTTCAGGAAAGTGCTTCAAAGAATACTTGGAATCTGCTGTGTTTACCCTCATAAATTATGATCATCTGGAAGAGTTAGGGACTCACTAGGAAAATAAAGAAAATTTGATGTGGACCCAGGAATAGGAGATGTGATGTGATCTGTGATGTGTTTTCTTCACACATTCATCCTCTGTCTTCCTTTCCTGACTCTCAAACTCTGCTTACCTTGGAAAGATTCTTCTCAAGAATTCCATACACAGAGAGTGTGAGGCAATTGTCACTATAACTTGGATGTGATTTTTTTTTTTAATTTTATAAAAATGAAGCATGGATTGACTACTGGAATTGTCATAAAGGTCAGTAATGGGTGGAAGTGGAACTTGGCCTAAAAAGTAGACTTCAATTTCTGTGGAAACTTTCCTGTATATAAAAGATAATTTATAAATTACTTAAGATGAGAAAGTAAATTATAAAGATTTATCTCCTCTTTTTTAAAAACACTTGTACTGTATTTAAGTGGAGACATTGAGAAAAGGTAGCTAAACAAGAGTTTTGAAAGGTAGCAAATTAAATTGGGGGCAATTATATTTTTCATGTAGATATTTCAACACATATGTTTTGCATTAATTGCTGCAATAAATTCTGTTAACCTGGCAAAGAGCAAAAATAGCATATTGATGACATCAGTCTTTCACATCAGAAAGCTGCTTTCAGTATCTTGCTTTCTTCACTGTAATGTGAAATAAAAATTTTTCAAACCTGTTACCCTTTAGGTTCCCAGTGAGTTTTCTAACCACTCAAGCTATTGGCACATTTTCCATAAGCAAAGTCTTAACAGCAAACTTTTGTTTTCTCACTTCTGAAGGATTAGAATCAACAACTACTTTCCCTGCTATTTAATGTTATAGTTCACATATGATTTTGGAGAGCTCTCTCAAATCAAGAAAATGTAAATGTGACTTCAAAGTCTCCAAACTGAGTTGCCTCTCATTTTAAGACAAAAATTCTTGACAGATTATGTAATGTGGACTGAAGCAAAGGGAGAAGCCTGGGTTAATTTTATTGCTGATAAGTCTAATCAATATCAAAATGGTTACATCTCGAATTTTCTATATAGTCATTAAGGGGAGGTTAATTTATTGTCTTTTAAATAATAGTTAAAGATAGATCAATAAACATATTTTGTAAAAAAAATAATACCCATTCCCCATCCCCTACCCCTTCCTTGATGAAAAACGAGACTTTAAAGTTTACTTTTTACCAGTGATAAAGACAGTTGGTTTCTAATCAATATGAAATTTTGGTATTTTCCACTTCAGGATGAGTAAGAGAAACAGAGAACAGCTTGTTAGTAGTTAACATATACTTCATTCCCCTATTTTCAAATGTAATTTAGCAATGAATAAAATTCTATAGATCTTAGACAGATACATTTTTTAATTTTATATGGTAGTAGTCTTCACACTGAGAAGTTAGGCTGGGAAGCTGATTTGCAATCATTTCCTTGTAGATTGAATAATCCTCTGGTTAACAGAACAACACTCTGAGGAAGTCTATGAGCAGCTCTGTGTGAGTGTGTGCATGTATGTGACCAGCAGTATTGTCTTCTTACAAAACTGGACCATTTCCACACTGTGCACAAAATTTTAGGGATGAATATTTACCTTTTGAAATGAGAATGAAGTAAAATTAAGTTTTCCTGAATTACAGGTTGGTGATGAGAAAAAAATAAAAGCAATCATTTGTTTATTTGTCACTGTCTAATCTTGTTAATTTTCCCCAGCTGGACCCTTGATCACTGATAATATTCAAAAATGACATAAAGCTACGGTTATATCCAAATTTTTATTTTCCCCTTCAATATGCCAAAGCTTGTTATGGTATGTTTCATATTTTGACAGAATGAAAAGAACTGGCATCATCACAGGAACTATAAATAGAAGTTAAATAGGGTTGTTATTCTTTTATTAAATATATAAACTCCATCAAATATTATAGCCAGTGCCAAATCTTGAAAATATTTTTAAAGAGGCAGGATAAAAGAGAATAATATTTTTCTCTTGGTTTAGTTTTACTATCTAGTTTACCACAAATAAGTTAACACTCATTTACATTAAATCAAGAAAGATAAACTCAGAGATTTTATTATGATGTTCTTGACATTTCTGATGTGAAATTATAATGATTTGATAGTCCTTTTTATTAAAAAAAAAGATTTCCAAGTGTAATTATATATATATTTCATCCAACTGAACAAGATGGATTAATCTATGCTTACAATGATGATTTATATATTTTTTAGGCACAACTGCTTTTTTTCCTTAAACATTTATACAGTTAAGAAGGACAATTTTTCTTACTTCTGCTTATAAGTGATGTCCAAAATAATTCTAAATGTTTTAATATCTTTTAACAATATATACACGATTAAAGAAGAAAAAATCTAAAAATATATTAAATTAGTATCCCTTTATATTTTCCTTTCCAAAGGTGATCCTTTGGAAACTAAGGTTTATAACCCTGGCCCTGGTGAAAACATTAGAACTCTACATTTAAATTCAAAGGCATACATTCAAAAACCATTAAAATTAAGAAAAAATTAAGGAAAAAATTAACTCATCTTTCATACCAAAATAGTTTGTTTTTTGCATTCATTTATTTACCAAGTAGTGAATACCTGATGTTTAGTTACTGGATTTTGGAAAAGAAGGTGATCAGTAGTGGCATACTGAATGGCCTTGAAAGATAACGATTTAGTTGGGACAAATGACTACAAAATGAATACTTACATAAAAACTTCTAACATAGGTATAAAAGTTGTTAAAATGCAATATGAATCTTTAAACTAGCTGCCTAAAACAGAGTCCTGGAAGTAAAAGGGAAGAGGTTTTTTTTTTGTTGTTTTTTAAATAAAGTTAAAAATAACAACAATAAGTTAATAAGAACAAAGGGAGTAGATTACATGACTTGCCTAATTTCATGTTTTAGGGATGACTATAACCCAGATTTTACTTTTTTTACCATATAGAGGTAGAAAACTTTAAAAATAATTTGCATGAATGCATACTAAATACATATACAAGTAAAAAGCACTTTTGAAAGAACTGAACATTCAGAAATAGCTATTTCAATAAGCACATATCTAAGCTCAATGTAAATTCTGTGTGAACACATCCATATACATACGTGTGTGTATTGGAAAGGCATATGATTGAATATGAAAAAGGCCATCGCCAAATAGAAGCTTCTATTGGCTCTATTCATATTATGACTACACTACCAAGAAAAAGCACACCAAGGTTTGTCTGAGTGCTACATTCTCCTGCAGTGATGAATGAAGTTTCCTGACCATCTCTAGCACAATGACCTAATCATGCTAGTTTCCTGACCTGATCTTTGATGCTTTCCATTGACACTGTGCTCCTAATATGGAAAATAAAGGCCTAGAGTTTTGAATTAAAGTGATAGGCATGTGGCACTTCACTGGATCCTTTGTGGGCTCTTATAGACACACATGTTTATACCTTGAAGAGGTGTGTGTGTCTGTGTATGTGTGTGTATGTACGTCTATTCAACAGTCATGATGTAGGATAACAAGTTGAGATTTAGTAATCCTATAGAATATGATGTCAAAGTTATATCCTGATTTTTTTCCAGAAATTAAACAATTTATTCTGGATTGGGCTTCTTTTAAAATTAAAACAAGTTCGTTTTTCAATTGAAATTTCATTTCATCACAATACTTTCTGTTCCTTATGTTAAAATTTGAACCCTTATATTCAAGGGACTTCCAGACACATTTTTATGTTGAAAATAACTACTGTATTATAATTGTTTTACAGGTCATTTGCTTATTATATTATATTTTCATAGCCTTTATTCAAACCCTGACTAAACAGAGCTTACATTTACTAATCAAAGTTTAGTAGTCAAGCGATATAATAAGAAAATGTGTACCAAGACAGGCTGGATTTCTGGTGTGATGGCAAATATATGTGCTAAAGTTTGAGCACAGATTTGCCCTAATGATTTTATATAATTTCAAATTGATGTATATTAACTTTTTAATCTGTTTAAAAAAATCCTTCAAATTAGAAATAAACAAGTTTTTCTGTTAGTGCTGGAACATTTTAAAAAACTAAAATGTGTTGCAAAAGTACAATGTTTACATAACCATTAATGTTCTACTTTTAGTATCTTACATTTTAGGAAACACATTTCACTTGTCTAAATGATTCATAATATAGGTTGACAATGCACAGAAACAAAGAGACCTGTGATTCTAGGGACTGCTGTCAAAGCTGAGGCTGTTAATGTAGCAATACTTCACTGATGGTAGAACATCCCCACTCATTTATGTGAGAGAATTATTTTGTTATAAGAACACATTCCCAAGGGATATTTTAATAGCTGTTTTCTCCATAAAAGTATTGGAATCAGAGTGACCTTTAGACTTTTAAGATTAATAATAAAAAAAAAAGAAAATTCTAACACTTTAAAAACAGCATAGAGTTAACATTTACTAATGTATCTGAGTTTCAAATGGAATTTTGGTCCATATTTCTGTTATTTCCTTGAGCTGGTCTAGTTATGAGAACACAGACATCTTACCATGAGACTGTGTTTTCATTCCAACAAACTCTTCCTGCTGTCGGCGAAGATTGAGATGTGGCAGCTAATTTGTTTCTTCTTTAATTGGGGCCTGCCTGTATAGAAGTTAATCCAAAATTATTGTTTAAGAAGAAAAACTAATAAGAAAAGTTGATAGTATATCACCTTGTCCATAAATCTGCTTATATCCCATAAATGAGTCATTAAGATACTATGTCACAAATAGGTTTTTCACAGAAATGTCTACCACTACAGAATCTTTTAAAAAATTATACATTACTATTTTAGTTGGTTATTTAATAGAGAAGCTTATCCATTCTCTGGCGGGTCTTCCCGACACAGGAAATAAACCAGCATCTTCTGCATTCCAGGCAGATTCTTTACTAACTGAGCTATCAGTACAGTTCAGTTCAGTTGCTCAGTCGTGTCTGACTCTTTGCGACCCCATGAATCGCAGCACGCCAGGCCTCCCTGTCCATCACCATTTCCCTGAGTCTACCCAAACTCATGTCCATCGAGTCGGTGATACCATCCAGCCATCTCATCCTCTGTCGTCTCCTTCTCCTCCTGCCCCCAATCCCTCCCAGCATCAGGGTCTTTTCCAATGAGTCAACTTTTCTCATGAGGTGGCCAAAGTACTAGAGTTTCAACTTCAATATCAGTCCTTCCAATGAACACCCAGGTCTGATCTCCTTTAGGATGGACAGGTTAGATTTTCTTGCAGTCCAAGGGACTCTCAAGAGTCTTCTCCAACACTATAGTTCAAAAGCATCAGTTCTTTGGCACTCAGCTTTCTTCACCATCCAACTCTCACATCCATACATGACTACTGAAAAAGACGTAGCCTTGGCTAGAGGGTCCTTTGTTGGCCAAGTAATATCTCTGCTTTTGAATATGCTATCTAGGTTGGTCATAACTTTCCTTCCAAGGAGTAAGCGTCTTTTAATTTCATGGCTGCAGTCACCATCTGCAGTGATTTTGGAGCCCCCAAAAATAAAGCCTGCCACTGTTTCTACTCTTTTTCCCATCTATTTCCCATGAAGTGATGGGACCAGATGCCATAATCTTCATTTTCTGAATGTTGAGCTTTAAGCCAGCTTTTTCACTCTCCTCCTTCACATTCATCAAGAGGCTTTTTAGTTCCTCTTCACTTTCTGTCATAAGGGTGGTGTCATCTGCATATCTGAGGTTACTGATATTTCTCCTGGCAATCTTGATTCCAGCTTGCGCTTCTTCCAGCCCAGCGTTTCTCATGATGTACTCTGCATATAAGTTAAATAAGCAGGGTGACAATATACAGCCTTGAAATACTCCTTTTCCTATTTGGAACCAGTCTGTTTTTCCATGTCCAGTTCTAACTGTTGCTTCCTGACCTGCATGCAGGTTTCTCAAGAGACAGGTCAGATGGTCTGGTATTTCCATCTCTTTCAGAATTTTCCACTGTTTACTGTGATCTACACAGACAAAGGCTTTGGCATAGTCAATAAAACAGAAATAGATGTTTTTCTGGAACTCTCTTGCTTTTTCGATGATCCAGCGGATGTTGGCAACTTGATCTCTGGTTCCTCTGCCTTTTCTAAGACCAGTTTGAACATCTGGAAGTTCACGGTTCACATATTGCTGAAGTCTGGCTTGGAGAATTTTGAGCATTACTTTACTAGCATGTGAGATGAGTGCAGTTGTGCGGTAGTTCGAGCATTCTTTGGCATTGCCTTTCTTTGGGATTGGAATGAAAATGGACCTTTTCTGTTTTCCGAGCTATCAGGGAAACCCTAATAGAGAAATTACCATAAATTAATCCTTCTATGACCCAAAATGCCTGTAAAATTTAAGATTATAGAAAGTTTTATCTGTACACAATAGATTATAGTTGACTTCATTTACATTTTAAAAACATTTTCATAATTTTTGGCCTGTGAGATGGAATACTAATGATCTATTACAAAGATGTTTTCATTATATTTGAAAGTGAACCTGAAAGTAGCTCAGTTGTATCCGACTCTCTTGGGACCCCATGGCCGATACAGTCCATGGAATTCTCCAGGCCAGAATACTGGAGTTTGTAGCCTTTCCTTTCTCCAGCAAATCTTCCCAACCCAGGAATCGAACCAGGGTCTCCTGTATTGCAGGTGGATTCTTTACCAACTGAGCTATCAGGGAAGCCCTTTCATTATGTTTCAGTTCAGTTGCTCAGTCGTGTCCGACTCTTTGCGAACCCATGAATTTCAGCATGCCAGGTCTCCCTGTCCATCACCAACTCCCAGAGTTCACTCAAACTCATGTCCATCGAGCCGGTGATGCCATCCAGCCATCTCATCCTCTGTTGTCCCCTTCTCCTCCTGCCCCCAATCACTCCCAGCATCAGAGTCTTTTCCTATTAATAAGTCAACTCTTCGCATGAGGTGGCCAAAGTATTGGAGTTTCAGCTATAGCATCATTCCTTCCAAAGAACACCCAGGACTGATCTCCTTTAGAATGGATTGGTTGGATCTCTTTGCAGTCCAAGGGACTCTCAAGAGTCTTCTTCAACTGCTACTGCTAAGTCGCTTCAGTCATGTCCGACTCTGTGCGACCCCATAGACGAAAGCCCACCAGGCTCCTCCGTCCCTGGGAGTCTCCAGGCAAGAACACTGGAGTGGGTTGCCATTTCCTTCTCCAATGCATGAGAGTGAAAAGTGAAAGGGAAGTCGCTCAGTCGTGTCTGACTCTTAGTGACCCCATGGACTGCAGCCTACCAGGCTCCTCCATGGTAGGATGGAGGAAATACCTCCATCCATGGTATTTTCCAGGCAAGAGTACTGGAGTGGGATGCCATTGCCTTCTCCATCTTCTTCAACAGTACAATTCAAAAGCATCAATTCTTCAGCGTTCAGCTTTTTTCAGTCCAACTCTCACATCCATACATGACCACTGGAAAATCCATAGCCTTGACTAGACGGACCTTTGTTGGCAAAGTAATGTCTCTGCTGTTTAATATGCTATCTTATGTTTAGGTAGAAATAAATATAAACAAGAAGTCCACCAGAACTGTTAAGTAAGAATAGTTAATCCTAGTGGATAGAAGTTATGTTGAAATATCAATAGATAAGTTTATTAATAAAACTGACCTTTAAATTTCTTCTCAATGGCATACCCAAATATGAACAGTAAAAATGAAAAGCTGAGCTTTGGTAGACTCCTGTCAGAAAATACATCCTGATTTCTTGATTCCATGTTATGATTGACCAGAGTAATATATAGAGAATTACAACACTGAGCTCAAAATTTATTACTTCCTTTATCATTTACTTCTATTTGTGACATTTAAGTATAACCAAGGATCAGATTAAAGTATTATTCTGCTGTCTGTAACCTAGAGAAAAGCTATACTTTTCATCATAACAGAAAGTGATGAAAATAATAGAGATAAATAGTGTACAAGAAATGTAGCTGAGACAATTAGAGTGATGCTGTAAACAGGAAAGAAAAAGTAATTTTTTAGTAAAAAGACATAATCAATGATGGGTTTGTTTTCTACCGTAGTGATTGCCTAGTTATTTGCAACTGGTTATAAAAGTACATTATAACTGAAGTTTTTCCAAGAAAACATGTCTATTATTATAAGTCTGAAATTCTTTGGCCCTTAAACCCTACTGTTCACCTTGAAGTTTCTAAATGTTTTCGTAAAATGCAACTATAGCATTATCACAAAGCATGTTTGTGTGTATATATATACATATATATATGTGTGTATATATATATATATTATTAAATAATTGAAAGAATCTTCTACTTCAGTAAGAAATTGTGATATTTAATTTTGAAAATTATTTTGAACTGTCTGTATATTTGCAGCACTTAATTTGTAAAAGGAGAATGTTTGTTTAACTCAGTCTAAGTGAGCAGATAGCCACTATGAATCAAAATTTTAAAATGCTCTTGAAAAAATCTTGGTGTATTAATAATTCTTTAAAAGTAGAACTCCAGAAATTTATACTATAGTTTTTCATCTGTCCTTACCGAAAACATTTGTTTGAAAAAACGTACTTTAATGGCTGAGTCCTTTAAAAAGCGTTAATGCATTCTTAGTAGTAAGAAGGGAAGATGGTGTAAATTCTTGACACAGAAAATTCTTCATGACGTTGACAATGCCAGTGAGCAAAGGAGTAGACATTTGATTCTGTCTCTTCATTATAATAGAGAGTGGGGAGAGAAGAGAAAGCAAGCCTCCTGGGCATCTAAAATCCATAATTAAGCCAGGAATAGTGATAGTAAAGATCAGTGGTAGGAATGCCAGCAAGATTTCCTTCTTTCCAGAAGCACTTAAAACCAATCTAAGCCAGTTTTACTGTTGTTGTTCAGTCGCTGAGTCCTGTCTGACTCTGCAACCCCATGGACTGCATCACAACAGGCTCACTATTTCCTTGAGTTTACTCAGTATTATGTCCATTGAGTTGGTGATGCTATCTAACCATCTTATCCTCTGCCACCCTCTTCTCCTTTTGCCTTCAATCTTTCCCAGCATCAGGCTCTTTTCCAGTGAGTCAGTTCTTCACATCAGGTGGCCAAAATATAGGAGCTTCAGCTTCAGCAGCAGTCCTTACAAAGAATATTCAGTGTTGATTTCCTTTAGGATTGACTGGTTTGATCTCTTTGTTGTCCAAGGGACTCTCAAGAGTCTTCTCCAGCACCATAGTTCTAAAGAATCAATTCTTTGGTGCTCAGTCTTCTTTATGGTCGTACTCTCACATCCGTACATGACTACTGGAAAAATCACAGCTTTGACTATATGGACTTTTGCCAGCAAAGTGATATCTCTGCTGTTTAATATGCCCCCCAGGTTTGTCAAAGCTTTCCTTCCAAGGAGCAACTGTCTTTTAATTTTATGGCTACAGTCACCATCCACAGTGATTTTGCAGACCAAGAAAATGAAAACTGTCACTGTTTCCACTTTTTCCCTTTCTATTTGCCATAAAGTGATAAGACTAGATGCCATGATCTTAGTTTTTTGAATACTGAGTTCTAAGCCAGCTTTTGACTCCTCTTTCACCCTCATCATGAGGCTCTTTAGTTGCTCTTTACGTTCTGCTATTACAGTATCATCTGCATATCTGAAGTTGTTGATAATTCCCCCAGCAATCTTGATTCCAGCTGTGATTCATTCAGTCTGGCATTTCCCACGATGCGCTCTGCATATAAGATAAATAAACAAGGTGACAATATACTGCCTTGTCATACTCCTTTACTAGTTTTGAACCAGTCTGTTGTTCCACGTCCAGTTCTAACTTTTGCTTCTTGACTCACACGTAAATTTGTAGGAAACAGGTAGGGTGGTCTGCTATTCCCATCTCTTTAAGAATTTTCCACAGTTTCTTGTGATCCACACAATTAGTGGCTTTAGCATAGTCAATGAAGCAGAAGTAGATATTTTCCAGGAATTCCCTTGCTTTTTCTGTGATCCAATGAATGCTGGCGATTTGATCTCTGGTTTTTCTGCCTTTTCTAAACTCAGCTTGTATATTTGGAAGTTCTCAGTTTATGTACTGCTGAAGCCTCGCTTGAAGGATTTTTAATATAACCTTGATAGCTTATGACATGAGTGCAACTGTACAGTAGTTTGAATATTCTTTGGCATTGCCCTTCTTTAGGACTGGAATGAAAACTGATCTTTTCCTGTTCTGTGGCCACTGCTGAGTTCTCCAAATTTGCTGACATATTGAGTGCAGCACTTTAATAACATAATCTTTTACGATTTGAAATAGCTCAGCTGGTATTCTATCACCTCCACTAGCTTTGTTCATAGTAATACTTTTTAAGGCCCCCCGTCACACTCCAGGATGTCTGGCTCTAGGTGAGCCAGTTTACCGTATACTTTTGTAACTTATACTTTGTTCTTAGTCTTTTACTTCATTCTTGTCATTGTTGTTCAGTTCTAAGTCCTGTCCAACTCTGTGACTTCATGGACTCTAGAACTCCATGCCAGACTCCTCTGTCTTCCAGTATCTCCCAGAGTTTGTTCAAATTCATGTCCATTGAGTGGTGATGCTATCTAACCATCTCATCTTCTGCTGCATATCCCCTTCTTTCACCTCAGTCTTTCCCAGCATCACGTTCTTTTCCATTGTGTAGGCTCTTCACATCAGGTGGCCAAAGTACTGGAGCTTCACCTCCAGCAGCCCTCCTTCTGATGAATACTCAGGGTTGATTTCCTTAAGGATTGACTGGTTTCATCTCCTTGCTGTCCTTGAGACTCTCAAGAGTCTTCTCCAGAACTGCAATTTGAAACCATCAGTTCTTCAGCACTCAGCCTTCTTTATGGCACAACTCTTACATCTGTACATGACTGATGGAAAAACCATAGCTTTGACCATAAGGATCTGTGTCAGCAAAGTGATGTCTGTTTTTTTTTAACACCCTGTCTATGTTTGTCATAGCTTTCCTTCCAAGGAGCAACTGTCTTTTAATTTCATGGCTGCAGTCACCATCCAGAGTGATTTTGGAGCCTAAGAAAATCAAATCTGTCACTGCTTAATTCTACACCTTCTAATTCCTATCAGACAGCACATATTGCTTTGACCAGCAAATCTCTCCTTTGTGCCCACCCGAATGCCAGTTCAAGGAGACTGAGTAAGGACTCTCTTATTGTTTTCATGATGGTAAACCCCTTCACCTATTTATACACTTTTCTTTTTTTGGTCTATTTAAAAGCAGTAAGACTAGACAGTAAATAAAGCATGTGAAAGACATTGAGAACAATATCCAACCAGACTTTTCACAGTGTTTTTTTGCCAAAAGGTTTCTATTTATATCTCAACCTAAGTGGATTGGAACACTGCAAAACATGTCCAATTTCAAACACTTCTAGAAGTTCATATAGGCTACATAGCTCTTTGACTAGAAAGTATTTTGAAATTAAGGAACTAAGATATTTTCTGTTACAAATCAAAACTATTTGGAAATCAAACTATTAGAATATGAGGTCTGGTAAGAGATCATTTGTATCTTTGGCATATAACCTGGCATGAGGCAGTCATTAAAGAGTTAGTCTATCTATCTATTCCCACCTACCCTTAAATATAATTACTGGGCTCTTTTTTGTTAAAACTGATCATTGTAAATGCAAAATTTTCAGCAATTAAAATAAACTTTTCGTGTTATGCATTGTTACTAAAACTCAAACTACAATATATTTGTCCATCACAATTCTATCAGCTGTGGCATTTAAACAGTACCCCTTAGATTGTGATTAGGTCTCCATCATTTTTGCAAGAGGAAAGCATTAGTAACTGATGTTCTTGCCTGTGTCATTGTGAGGATTAAGACATCGTATTGCAAGGTTAGAGTGATGACTCTGGATCAGTGTATCCAGAGACATTGCTCACAGCAGATTGACTTTCAAATTACATTAACTTTCTCTTCTTATCTCAATTATGCTACACTCAGATTGCTATACAACTGATCACAGCAGACTGGAGGTTTATATCACGGCAAGTTTCAGTCCAACAGTCATTACTTTAACACAGCTAGAATTCTTAGGTTGTGTTGTTCTTATTTAT
This sequence comes from Bos grunniens, assembly GCF_055505025.1. Taxonomy (NCBI): domain Eukaryota; kingdom Metazoa; phylum Chordata; class Mammalia; order Artiodactyla; family Bovidae; genus Bos; species Bos grunniens. Next base: position 120,301,436 of record NC_141165.1, on the reverse strand, counting down.
CTATAAACAAAAGACACTTTATAAACCCCAAATAAGTGCTTTTGAAAAGAATTCTGGTGCCTGTTTTCTTCTCTATTAGGCTATATATATTGACGGTTGATTTTCAATACAATTCAGAAGACAAAATGGAACTGTTGTTAGTTAATATTCTAAGTTTACAAGAACATTGAATCTATATAGTATGTTAAGATCTCAGGTGGCTTTAAATAAATTTATATTATTTGATCATCATAGCAATATTGTGAGATAACCAGTGCAGACATTATTATGTTTAATAGATCAGAGGATCAGAATCATGAGTAATGCTGCTAATTTTGTGTTCCCTCATTCAAGTTAAATAGAGTGCACTAAAAATTCAATTTCTGAGTGAATGCAGTAGATTTAATTAATCTCTCACATTTAATTTTAATTGACAATGCACTACATTTCTTTTTGGCTTAGCTTTTCTCCTTTGAGTAGAAACCAAATGCTAATATGATTAATCTAGTCTTTCCCCCCTCATCATTATCATCAGAGAAAACGTAAGGATATAGTTCTTTAGTAAATAACCTACCTTCCAATGAGTAGTTTACTAAATTTACTAAATCTCGTTTTCCTTGCCTCAAACACTTTTTTCCTCTGGTTATTAATATTGAAATTAAATCATCCATTCATCTTAGCATGTGGAGTGACATATATTCATCATTTAGTATATATTCAATTATTACATACACACAAAAACTTTGAATCATTTAAATCCCTAAAGATATTACAAATATGATCTAATGATTTAAGAATCCTGGCCCTGCAGATTCTACCATGCAAATCCCTGAGTGTAAATCACCTAATGGGAAATCACTTGATGACTGACAGAAACAACAACTGAAGTAGGTGTATCTTTATCAGAATGAATGTTGGTAACATTCTTTAAAGGTGAGGATGTATTCTCATATTTGCAAAAATTCTTTAACATGATTTAATCTGAGATTCTGGGCTTCCCAGGTGTCACTTGTGGTAAAGAATCTTCCTGACCATGCAGGGGACACAAGAGACATGGATTTGAGCCCTGGGTAGGGAAGATCCCCTAGAGAAGGAAATGGCAAACCACTCCAGTATTCTTGCCTGGGAAATCCCATGGACAGAGGAGCCTGGGAGGCTACAGTCAATGGAGTTGAAGAGTTGGACACAACTGAGCAACTGAGCTCAATCTAAAATATTATCTGTAACCTTAACTGGTAGATGTTTTTAAAGAATCATTTTTCAGAGATAACTTCAATATAATTAAGCATACTGTTAATTTGCAAACTGATATCTGGGGAAATAATTTTATTATGGAAATTACACTATGCAATCTATGCGACAACTTTCTTCTTTTCAGTTCAGTTCAGTTCATTTCAGTTGCTCAGTTGTGTCTGACTCTTTGTGACCCCATGAATTGCAGCACGCCAGGCCTCCCTGTCCATCACCGACTCCTGGAGTTCACCCAAACTCTTGCCCATCGAGTCGGGGATGCCATCCAGCCATCTCTTCCTCTGTCATCCCCTTCTCCTCCTGCCCCCAGTCCCTCCCAGCATCAGAGTCTTTTCCAATGAGTCAACTCTTCACATGAGGTGGCCAAGGTATTGGAGTTTCAGCTTTAGCATCATTCCTTCTAAAGAACACCCAGGACTGATCTCCTTTAGAATGGACTGGTTGGATCTCCTTGCAGTCCAAGGGACTCTCAAGAGTCTTCTCCAACCTAAATATAATTACTTCTCACTGGGATTAACTTATTGTGAGGGGAAAAAAGTTTAATCATTAAGGAATTCCAGTGTAATAGATTAGGTTTATCAGATCAGATCAGATCAGATCAAACGTTCAGTCATGTCCGAGTCTTTGTGGGGGGGGGGGTTTGTGATTTTTTTTTTTTTTTTTGCTTGTTTTTACTTGTAAAACAGAGAATCTGACTTTGAGAATTTTATCTTTTTTAACTTAATGATTAGAAACTTTTCTTATACTCATCTTGTATATTTTTCATCTAACCAAATATCTTTTAAAATCAGTGCTTGAAAATCAGATTTCTAACATCAATCACATATTACTCTTTTTCTTAACATTTTATAAGTGTAGTGTTTCCTTTGTAAGACAATAAATGGGATGATTAAAGAAAGAGTGGTGCTTTTCATGCATCATGAAACACTTTATGACAGCATGTGGACATGTACTTTGCCTATATTAATTTATGTTTTGACTTATGAATATATGGAACCTTTCAAAATAAGTCTCTCTTATTATATTTATTGATTCACCTTCTCTAGTTCATGTTAATAATGCCTTCATATTTTATGTAAACTTCTTTTGCATCTTCCATTAATCAATCATGGGGTTATTTTCTAATTTAGAAGAAGGATGTGGTAAAACCATAGTTTCCACTATTTAACAGATTGACAATCAACACAAGCCCTTTGTTAATAAAGTACCTTTTTATATTTTAATCCACTTCAAATTAATACTTTCTGGGCTTAAATCATTTGCCTTTCTCTTTTAATATATTCAAAATGTAGTCACATTCTTGTTATATTTTATCATTTATTAGACTTAATAACTGTCAGAAAATTCTGAGCAAAATTATTGAAGCCTTTGGGTAACAATACTTTCTTTAAATAAGTAAGGATTTACACAGGTGAGATTATAATGCATAATTTTACTTTGATTTTTCCTCAAACTGGTAGCTAAGCATTTTATTCATTATGTATAAGTACACAATTTATACAGTATTAAAAATATACACATTACAGAATAATATATTTGGCTTGGACAGTATGAAGATACCATATCAAATATGTAAAAAATATGTTTCACTATGGAATCATATTTAACTAATTTATAGTGAAATCATATGTCAATTTATCAAATTTAATGGTCTTTGCAGTTACTTTGATTTCTTGTTTGCATTAATGTTTCCTACTTTGCATTTTTATAGTGTCCTCTTTAAACCTGAAATTATTCTGTCAGTATATTGAATATATTTATAAACAAACATAAACAGTTTAAAAAAAAGTCACAGAAACTTCTGGTTCCTTACTTTTCCCTATTATTTCTTTTCTTTGTAATACCCTTCTTATATCAATCATACACATATAATGAGAATGAGCAGAGTCATGTTTTTTGAACATGTCATTTCAGCAACACACACATCAATTTGACAGAGTTAAATAGAATTCATTCCTTTTAACTGTGTTTGTGTACATGTGTTTTTTTTTTTCAGTCAATTTACTGGATTCAAAAACCATTCAAGGGGAGCTGGGATGGATCTCCTATCCGTCACATGGGGTGAGTTTGGTTAACTATTGAAAGGAACACAATTCTATGCATTGCCTTTCTTAGAGATTAGGATTATTGGGAACAGGAATTCCTATACTTCTGATGAGAAATTATGTTTATCACTGTAGTCAATACATGGACTAATACAGCTTAATATTTTTGTCCAGTGGAACTATCGAGCATTTGGAAGTTTTTTTTTTCCTTTTCTGAATTTATCCATAGCTTGAATGAACTAAAATAAATGGTTTGACTATTACTGTCATCATGCAGATGATCTAAGCATGATACCTAACATCTTTTTGTGATGCAGTCAGAATCAGTGAGTTGAGAAGAGACTTCACAAATTTTAAGTGATGTGGAAAATGTGTATTTGGAGATGGTCACCTCTGGAGTTGTAGCCTTAAAATCAACTGTGGAGACAATTCCAAGTAGGGTAGGATGTATTTGTCAAGACTATAAACCTGCGTTGCCGTCATTCCCTTGCTTAAAATGTCTTCAATTTGTCTAGGTCAGTTTAAAATTAGGCATTTTATTTACCAAAAATATGTATGCTTGCTAAGTTGCTCAGTCATGTCCAACTCCTTGCAACCCTTTGAACTATAGCCCACCAGGCTCTTTTGTCCATGGGATTCTCCAGGAAAGAATACGGGAGTGCGTTGCCATGCCCTCCTCCAGGGGATCTTCCCAACCCAGGGATTGAACTGCCTCTCCTATCTCCTGCATAGACAGGTGGATTCTTTACCACTAGCACCAATTGGAAAGCCAGGAAAAATATGGCTGCCTTTAAATTCTAAGCTTTGTATATACCTTTAATGCTATGAAACCAGATACAGGTTACTAAAGTGTATGCCATTTTGGGACCCAAACGTTTATGATGATTCTTTGTGTGAGAAAGTTTTCCTTTTCTTTTTTTAATTGAAGGATAATTGCTTTGCAGTATTTTGTGGTTTTCTGTCATACATTCTTTGTTTCAGAAAAAAAAAGAGGCTCATACATTTGGAAAATTCTTCTTCCTAAAAAACTACAAAAAAATGCCTAAACATATATGTTTTGTGTCCAAGGATAGCTTGTAGAAAATACAAAGTGCTATTTTGAAATAGTTGTCGTAGGAAAAAAGGAATATATTCCTATTTATTTTATTCCTGCACTGTCCTCTTTTCAAAGAGGTTATAATTACTTTGACTTGGTGTTCAGTCTTTCGATTTCTGTGCCTAAACATACTAATTTTTACTAGCAGTTTCTTCCTCACCAATGGATGTTTTGCATCAGGGATACTTCATCTATCTGTCGTCTTGTATCTGCTTCTCTTTCTGGTGCACCTTGACATTGACATAATGCCAAAACCTATCACATAATCAGGTCTTGGTTCGTGGCTCAGAAAGGGAGAGTATGAAGTAAGCCAACATTTGGTTTTCCCATAGGTGCAAAAGGAATCAAATGGTTAAGATAAAACACATCCTGAGTAGTCATAACAAATGAATAGAAACTCAGGATTGAGGAAAACTGATTTAAAACTCACTGTCCAACTCATACTCAACTATAATGTTGATTTTAGAAGTTTGAGTTTTTCATTACTCCATAAGATAACATATCATAGAAGATATGATTGCTGTCTAGGAAGATATGAAAAGTAAAATCATACTAATTCTTTATATCTATAAATATAAATAGAAAATATATTTTAAAAATAACAAATTAACTTAAATATCAAAGCAGCAGTTTACTTCTTTCTCTCTTTTTTTTTTTTTCTGCTTTAAAGAAGGTATAAGGAAAACATTTCTCATATTGAATATTTGGGGAAATGAATTCATTTACCTGTTTATCTCATAGATTTTATGATGAACAAAGTTAACACTTTTATTTCCATATATATGTTCGATGGGGAAGGGTGTTCTAGAAACCTGCCATGCAAAGTGTGCATGCACCAATCAGCAGTGTCAGCATGTGGGGGATTCTCAGAAATGCAGCCCCACCCCAGCCTTTTTGAGTCAGAATCTGCCTCTTAACATGGTCTCAAGTGATTCACATTAAAGCACATTAAATTTAAGAAACACTCCTCAGGGTAAGGGTAACTTGCCTCTTGACTTTTCCCATCCCTTGCACAATTTCCCACCTCCTTTCTCCTAGGAATCACTTATGGTTTTCTCATGAACAGTTTTCAGTCTCTCCTTCAGCCTCAGAAAGCTGACCTCAGGTCTTCTGGCCTCTTCTTCATGGCTTTTCTGGTTTATCTAGCAGCTGTGACTTCCCTATTTCAGATACATTAAATAGACTTAAAATAGCTGGCCAACCTCTCCAAGCTTATCATTAAAACTAGCAGGGAGAAAAAAAAAGCATCCCCCTGACAGATAGTGATGTTTATAATACCTTAAGTCCCAAAAGATTTAGTAAAAGAGAAAAGGAAAAACCAAATATGTAAATTATTGTCTGGGTTGATTTGTAGTACATTTGTAGTAATAATGTCCATGCAGCAGTAGCACTAATTTAGAAAATGTGATGTTAATATTAATTTCTTTTTGAGATACTAATGGTATTCTTGACTGAAAACTCTATGGTCAGTTGAAGTTCGGGATTTAATGTCTTTGCTTGTATGATTGTTTGTGCCTGTAGATTCAATTTATTATTTTTATTGCCTAATCATTGCCATTTTCAATTTGACTAGGATATTAGAATTTTGTGTTTGTTTTAGTTTTAAAAGGAATAGTTAAATCAGTAGTAATATATATGCCTCAGGGTTTTCCATAAAAAATGAAGTGATAACCGGAAATAAGTTTGAACTAGTTATTATTTTAATTAATTAACCCTAACAAGTAGAAGTGCATCTGTTTTCAGGTTAACTAAAATATAAATATAAACTTTGGAGGGAAAAATTATAATGATGTCACAGAATACTTAATCACTTAAATATCCTACTCTCTTCTGGTTTTTTTTTTTTTTCCTGAGAACATGTATGTTCTACTCTCTTAGAAAATTTTAATATTATGATACTGTGCTATTAGTTATAGTCACCAGGTTATACATTAGATCCTCAGTCCTTATTCTACAGCTGACAGTTGGTACCATTTTACCAACCCCTTCCCATTTTCCCCACCCTCACCCCTTGGCAACCACTTTTATATTCTTTGTTTCTGTGAGTTTGACTCGACAAGTGGCATAGAAAATATGGTACTTTTGATTTAGGGAGATGATTCTCAACTGATGAGGGCGTAGATAAGTGGGGAGGCAATTTTGGTTTTGCCCCATGGGGATATTTGTCTGGAGATATGTTGGCTGTCACAACTGGGTGGGCAGGGCACAACTGGCATCTAGTGTGGAAACTAGGGGTCCAACTTAACATCTTACAAAGAACATGATGGCTTCCTTCAACTAAGAATGACCTGGTGCAAAATGACAGCTTCCAGGCTGAGAAACCCCTACTCAAGGGGTGGATAATGGTGATCCATCAAGAGATATGGTCACTGAAAAGACCTTAAAGGTACTCAGCAGCTTCTTTAAATCTCAGCCATACTTCCATCAGAAGCTCTAAATTCCAGATCTTTTTAAATATAAGTTTTAAGAAATAGACCAATAGTTCTTCCCAAATTTGAAATGTCTTTCATGTAATGATTGCATCACCCGAGCTATGTAAAATTATTATTTGAGGGAAAATTGTCAAGAGCGGCTCATTCCTTCATATATAGTATTTTCTATTCCTAGTCATCCTCTTCTCCAGAGATATATTCATACATAAAACCTTAGAATTGATTTATGGTATTTTCTTGGGAGGATTATTTCTATCTCTATTTTTAAATAGTGCTTCATATCTTAAAGGAAACCTGGTAGAAAAGTATGGTGTTGTTTTAATTACTCAGTCATGTCCGACTCTTTGCGACCTCATGGATTGTTGCCTGCCAGGCTCCTCTGTCCATGGAATTCCCCAGGCAAAAATAATGGAGTGGGTTGCCATTCCCTTCTCCAGGAGATCTTCCTGACCCAGGGATCAAAACCAGGTCTCTTGCATTGCAAGTTGATTCTTTATCATCTGAGCTCTCAGTTTGGTACTTTATTATTAGGTATGGGAAAAATATCTATGAAGAAGTTTAGTGAAACTTTGGTTTTCTTCAGTAAATTTCATGGAAATATTACTCAAACTTGTCAATTTAAATTATCAGGAGAGTCATGATAATTCATTACAATTCATTTTCAATAAAAAGTTTTCTTTGACATGGATATTTTCTGGTACTGTTTGTTCACTTTAGTAAAGTAAACAAGCAATTAACCTTCTCTGGCCCTATAAACTATGAATTACATCAATAATATTTGAATTTGGGGTTTAATTACTCAAAAGTGTTAGTAAATAATTCAATAGTTTAAATATTTTTTTGATTTATAGAATAATCAACATATATCAAAGCCCATACATATTGTTGGATTATAATATAGAAAGAATTCATAGTTTACACATGACTAGTACTTAAATTGATTGGTTGATTGAAATGTCTTAGTCAGTATATGAATACAGAGAAGAGATTAGAGGGAAATAGGCTACATAGTTTTCACTTAGGATAGTATTGGTAAGATGGTTAAGCAATATAAAGGAATCAAGAACTTTGACAATTAAATAAACTCAACTAAGGAGAAGAAAATTAAGAGAGATTTGAAGGAGGGGTGGGGTGAAATTATAAGTCTCAAAATCAGCAATTGTAAATTTTAAAAATAATTAAACCACCTCCATCTTTCAATTCTTTTAGATATTTTTTCATAAAGATTTTCCTAGCTATTTATTGCTGTCTTAATAGTGATAATGTACTTAAATAGAAAACAGTCTCCTGGCAAATAGAGACCCCATTAGTTGCTCACCCAATATTTGTTCCCTGGTTTTTCTTTGCTGATGGAACACTGAAATGGTTCAAGTTTTCACCCTCCTATGTGTTCCTGGAAAATGACCCCTCTATTACTTTGCAGGGTGGATATTGATTCATCTGAGAGAAAATCATGATAATTAAGTCATTTTTCCAATGTTGGTTTAGGCAAGAGTATGTAAAGCCAGTGAGATTGGAATAGGACTCCAGTGACTTTTGGGAAAGTTTCCTTCCAATAAAAAGATAGGAGGTCTCTGTGACAGTCTAGAGGGGTGGGATGAGTTGAGAGGTTGGAGGGAGTTTCAAGAAGGAGGGAATATGTGTATACTTAATGGCTAATTCATGTTATTGTGTGGCCAAAACCAACACAATATTATAATTGTGGTCCTCCAATTAATAATTTAAAAAAAAAAAACATGGGGGGAGGCCAGGTACTTTGTGCCTCTGGGTTTGCTTTGTAATGGCCCAGAGTCCAGTCTGGAGGACCTGCACTCCCTTAATGGCCAGAAAGGTAGAGCCAGAGAGCATTAGAGAGACCGTCCAGGAACCCTGACATCTCAGAACCACTGAGTTATGTGGAAGCATATGTTTTCCTTATTGAATCCACTCTTTTTGTATTTCTCATACTTTCCAGGTAAAGATATCCTGATAGGATGCAATGCTTTGTCTCCTGGTCAGACACCCTGATTTCTCAATGAAGGCTATGGCAATGCATAATTCTATTCTACAATGTTATCTGTATTTTCCCAGGTTGTCTTTTTTTGTGCTTTAAGATGATGTCAAAGATAACAGGAAGAATAGTAAAATAGAATAAGCACATCATGTAGAATTGGCACATCTGCATTTGGATTCTGGCTGTATCTTTTATTGCTGTATGATCTAATGCAAGCCTATTAACCTTCATTAGCATTTATCCTCACATTTAATTGAGGCATAACAGTAATTTCTAAGTCACAGCACTTTAGAGTAAATGATAGTTGGGCAAGTGAGATGTTCCTATATATCTAATTATGTGTATCTATCTATCTATCTATATACATATACACAAATGTATGTAAAATAGGTATACAGATATCATTTCTTAATCTTAGACAAATTTTACAATTTTTCCATTCTAATCGAAACCTGCTAAATTCATTAATTGCCATTGTTCAGTTGCTCAGTCATGTCCAACTCTTTGCAACCCTATGGACTGCAGCATGCCAGGCTTCCCTGTCCTTCACCATCTCCCAGAGCTTGCTCAAGCTCATATCCATTGAGTTGGTGATGCCATCCAACCATTTTGTCCTCTGTCATCCCCTTCTCCTCCTGCCTTCAATCTTTCTCAGCATCAGGGTCTTTTCCAATAAGTCGGCTGTTCACATCAGGTGGCCAAACTATTGGAGTTTCAGCTTCAGCATCAGCCCTTCTAATGAATAGTCAATTCATTGATACGTCTGCTTAAATCTCAGTCTACACCATGTCTTAGAGTTGAATTTTGAAAAAGGGAAATTGATAGTATTACCTGGGGTGCCAATTAATATCTCTTCTCAATTAAGAGCTCAAAATATTACCATTAACAGCACATGATTGTTATCTCATTGAATCTGCACAGGTCAAAGTTTGCATATAATCTTGAAATTTAGAATTGAAAGAATAAAAATAAGGTAAATCAAGTGTCCAATTTATTTGTTTAAATTTCTAAGTGGTTAGAATTTCCTCAAATATTAATATTTCTTCTTCAGGGATACCTTCTAACTCTCATATGCCACCCACCTGCCACCCCCAAGACTAGGATATAACACTTATTAGCTCATCTGCCTTGTTCTTTGTTGTACCGCCTCAGCTTGTAGTTATATGTTATTGCAGTTATTTCACTGATATTTATCTCAGCCTGGAAATGGAAAGTTCTTTGACACCAATTCCCATTTCATGAAATTCTCCGTTTTTCTCCCATTTAAGTTTCTTAGATTAATTGCCCATAAATTTAAATTACCTGGATAAGTAAAGAACGATGAAACTAACACTGGTTGTGCATTTGTTGAGAAAAATTTGATGTTCCAATCTGTTGTTTTAGATGGGATCTGTTAATGATTTCACTCTTTTTTCAATGGCATAACTTAGGTAAAATTACACATACTATAGTGTATATATTACATATGTATGAGTATATATTACAGATGTACTTATGTAATATATAAATATATATATAAAATAGTATAGATATACATCTATGTCTATACTACATATATTATTTTTTGTACTAGCAGATCTACTTAGTTAAACATATTTAGAAAATACTACAAGCCTATGCACTGGAAGTTAACTGAAAAAGAAAAGTAGCTTAGGATAGCTGTATACTGAAAATTATATAGGCTGTTGTCTAGGGGTAAAAATCTGGTATCCTGCAAATAAATTCCAGTTACCTGAAACTAGAAATATTTAGAATTGAGTGAATCATCAAGAATAATGGAAATAATAAAAGTACTCTCTAAAACAAGTCTCTAATAAAGTATAATTTGCCTTCAATATTGGAATTATTGCTATTTGTGAAGTCTGGGTTCTAAAAGTCTTATCTACTGGATTTCTACCTTTCATTTTATGAACAGTGTCTGAAATGCAGGAAGAATATGTTGACAACTGGGTGTCAATGATAACCACCTGGGACTCTGCCTTTGTGAATCACAGTTCAAAGTCTGCTTCCTATGCTGAATAGTACATCCAGGAAAATAAAATTTTTGACATATGTGATTCTTGGTCATTTAAAATTTTTCTGCCTAGGATGAACAATGCTATATATTTTATATATATTATTATATATATATTTTATGTTCACTTTCACCTACTGTGCTGACCTTTCAAGGAAGGTTATCCGATTAATTAGAAAAACATGACAAAGTTTTATAGGTCTTTTTTAACCTTTCCTTGAAGCAAAATACACTATAGAATAAGGTGGAAGGTGAATAAGTGGTAGAAATCAACAAAAATAGAATTTATTCTAGCAATATTAAATTTATAAAATTTAAAATGTTATCTTGTGTCTATTTTATCAGAAATGATGTTAGTGTTTAAAGAAAAAGAAATATTTTTCATTGATAATGTTGTATATTTCTGTATAAATCCTCCTGTCTGTATCAAAACAGTGCTTGTTTGTATTTTGGGGATTGAATTAGAATTTTTTAAATATGACATGTGATATACTTTTTTTTTTTTTTGCTTTGATGTTGGGTTTAGAGGAAAGGAGTCTTGAAACATATTTGAATGGGTTTTCTTTATTTCGGCTTTACCCACAAATTTGTGCTTTGTGATATTTAACATTTAAATGATATTAGTCATTTAACATAAGTAACTATAAAGTTAAATAAAAAGCTAAGATACACAAATAATTTTATGTCTAATTTGAATGTTTAAATATTTAATAAATTTATTATGTTGATTTCATATTTGTTTTTTTTTTTAAATTCAAATTGACAATAAAATTTTGCTTCTAGTGATTTGTCATATTGATAGCATTTTATAAAAATAACAACTTTCTTAGCACCAAAATATTTTACTTTGTGCAACTTCAAGTGAAAGAACTTTCTGATAAAAAAGAAATTATTAAAGTAAGAATAACCAAAATATAGATATTAAACTTAAAAAAGAATGGTTTTCATACTTATTTTACATTAAATTTGTTGACATATGTACAAAAGGGTATATAGCAGATTGGATATCAATTTTTGTATTGCTAGGAAATGTCCAGCTCCCTTAAAATAAAGAGCATACTTAGAACAAATGCTATATTTCCAAGTTTCCAAGTATTCATTTGAATATAGGATATAAATGTAGCATATGTGTTCCAATGGAGACGAATTTCCATTCTGTCATTTCATTAAGTGTAAGTCAAGAATTTTGATGGGAATTTATAAAAATCATAATTTTCCCAAAAGTTTTACTTATTTACTTTACTCCTTAAATATTTTCTTTTTAATTTCATAAATTAATGGTCTTGACCTTTAGGTTTATTATTCACTGGTGTTTCATTTCTTTTGAAACATTTTTTTTTTAAAGAAATTAAGTTTGGCCTGTAAAAAAAATATGGCGTAAAACACTTTTTAAATAAGTCCCATGTCCCAAATGATAGCCATTGGACCTGAGAACATTTAAAGGTTATAACATTTACAACACAAGCCACTTCAAGTATTTCTGCAAACTTCGTAGCTCACTGATTACTATCAGTTTTGTTCACTTTATTCAGGAAATGTTATATGAAGAAGAATTATCAATGTAATAGCCCAGATTTCTTGGGACTTGCTAACATCATTTATCCCTTTTACATGGGACATAAGAAGAAAAACATCAAGGGGGATAGTATACTCAGTTTTCTGAATAGCCTGTTTACAAGTTTGTTTTATTCATTCTGGTAGTAAGGCAGCTTACCATACACAACTCACACACACACACATATATGTTATGTATATACAGTTATATAAAACTACATATATACATATATATTAAACTATAGAGACATATATAGCTGTATCTATATAAACTAATATATTGAAATTGTTTTTAATTTTTAAACAATAATTATTAGAAATGCAAAATTCTGGGCTTCTAAGACCGACTACAATGTTACAAATCCTGGGATCAGATTTCAGCGATCTGTTTTCTCACAGGCTTTCCATGTGATTCTCATGCTGTTCAACTTTGGAATTACTGTGCTAGAAAATCATTATCTGCTATAATGAAGCAGGTATTACTTATGAACATAACTGACTTCTGCTTGATATTGTGCTGTGCTATAGTTTTTTCCAAACTCTTGATGTAGCACTATGCATAATCATGATAAATATAGTCCTGGATATTTTAAAATTTAGGATATTACAATAAACACATAGCAGGAAAAATAGGCATTTTACCAGCCACTCAAGGAATCTATTCTTAGAACTTTTGTAACAGGAATTCATTTTGGCATTCTCAAGTTTCTCTTATGTAATCTTGGAGCTTGGTTTGAGTTGATTGTAGTAGCTGGAGTATTTGTAAATGCTGAAGATATTTATACATTTTCATCCATTGCTCATGAAAAGAGAGATAACATTAAAGCCAAAAGACTAGAAAAGCCATAAATTAAGTGATAGTGAAATTGGAATAAGGAATATGAAAATTCCCCATCAAAGAGTTACTTGAATTTAAGGTTGTCTGGAAAATTACTATGAAACATTCCTAGAAAGTTACTGAAATCAGCTTATAATAGATTTTATGTGCCCCACTAAAGATATTGGAGATTATTCAAAGGCCATGTTTTAAAGAGGTGATTATAAAGTTCAGTTCAGTTCAGTTCAGATCAGTCGCTCAGTCACGTCCACTCTTTGTGACCCCATGAATTGCAGCACGCCAGGCCTCCCTGTCCAGAACCAACTCCCAGAGTTCACTCAAACTCATGTCCATCAAGTCAGTGATGTCATCCAGCCATCTCATCCTCTGTCATCCCCTTCTCCTCCTGCCCCCAATCCCTCCCAGCATCAGAGTCTTTTTCAATGAGGCAACTCTTCCCATGAGGTGGCCAAAGTACTGGAATTTCAGCTTTAGCATCATTCCTTCCAAAGAAATCCCAGGGCTGATCTCCTTCAGAATGGACTGATTGGATCTCCTTGCAGTCCAAGGGACTCTCAAGAGTCTTCTCCAACACCACATCACCACAACACCAGCATCAGTTATTCGGTGCTCAGCCTTCTTCACAGTCCAACTCTCACATCCATACATGACTACTGGAAAAACCATAGCCTTGACTAGAAGGACCTTTGTTGGCAGAGTAATGTCTCTTCTTTTGAATATGCTATCTAGGTTGGTCATAACTTTCCTTCCAAGGAGTAAGCGTCTTTTAATTTCATGGTTGCACTCACCATCTGCAGTGATTTTGGAGCCCCAAAAAATAAAGTCTGACACTGTTTCCACTGTTTCCCCATCTATTTCCCATGAAGTGATGGGACCAGAAGCCATCATCTTAGTTTTCTGAATGTTGAGCTTTAAGCCAACTTTTTCACTCTCCTCTTTCACTTTCATCAAGAGGCTTTTTATTTCTTCTTCACTTTCTGCCATAAGGGTGGTGTCATCTGCATATCTGAGGTTATTGATATTTCTCCCAACAATCTGGATTCCAGCTTGTGCTTCTTCCAGCCCAGCATTTCTCATAATGTACTCTGCATATAAATTAAATAAGCAGGGTGACTATATACAGCCTTGATGTACTTCTTTTCCTATTTGGAACCAGTCTGTTGTTCCATGTCCAGTTCTAACTGTTGCTTCCTGACCTGCATATAGGTTTCTCAAGAGGCAGGTCAGGTGGTCTGGTATGTCCATCTCTTGAAGAATTTTCCACAGTTCATTGTGATCCACACAGTCAAAGGCTTTGGCATAGTCAATAAAGCAGAAATTGATGTTTTTCTGGAACTCTCTTGCTTTTTCGATGATCCAGTGGATGTTGGCAATTTGATCTCTGGTTCCTCCGCCTTTTCTAAAACCAGCTTGAACATCTGGAAGTTCACGGTTCACATATTGCTGAAGCCTGGCTTGGAGAGTTCTGAGCATTACTTTACTAGTGTGTGAGATGAGTGCAATTGTGCGGTAGTTTGAGCATTCTTGGGGCTTCCCTGGTGGCTGAGAGGTTAAAGTGTCTGCCTGCAATGCAGGAGACCCGGGTTCGATCCCTGGATCAGGAAGATCCCCTGGAGAAGGAAATGGCAACCCACTCCAGTATTCTTGCCTGGAGAATCCCATGGACAGAGGAGCCTGGTAGACTATAGTCCATGGGGTCGCAAAGAGTCGGACACGACTGAGCGATTTCACTTTCACTTTGAGCATTCTTTGGCATTGCCTTTCTTTGCGATTGGAATGAAAACTGACCTTTTCCAGTCCTGTGGCCGTTGCTGAGTTTTCCAAATTTGCTGGCATATTGACTGCAGCACTTTCACAGCATCATCTTTCAGGATTTGAAATAGCTCAACTAGAATTTCATCACCTCCACTAGCTTTGTTCGTAGTGATTATGGAGGTGATTATGGAGAATGTTGTAATCAAAGAACAGACAGGAGTCAGAAAAAGCAGTCGGAAATCACTGTGATTATGGAGAATGTTGTAATCAAAGAACAGACAGGAGTCAGAAAAAGCAGTCAGAAATCACTGTAAAAGTTCTCAGAATAGATTATGGAAACCAAGGGTCAGCCCTCTATTCTTCTAATTATGTATCTTAGTGATTTGGCATAGGCTAAATTTTCATTATCTTGCTGACACTCCAAGAAGGGATATTTAGAAAAAAATAATTTTTATTAATAGATCATTTTTATAATAAAGGCATAAAATAAAGAGAAACCAAATTTGGTGTATTGTGTAAGTTGTAAGACCTTTGCGGAACTCCACAGAAGAAAAATTAATGAACTAAGGAAGACAAAGCAAAAGGTTAAAAAGAAGGCATAAGATGCTTGGTAAATGTAATCAAATTTCCCTTCCAAGTGACAATACCAGTTAATTTTCTTTTGGGTGTAGGGCTAAGAATAAGTTAAAGTTTTTGGGGCCCATGCATGCTCAGTCAATCAATTATGTCCAACTCTTCAGGACCTTATGGACAGTAGCCCATCAGGCTCCTCTGTCTGGAATTTTTCAAACTTTAGACACATGTAAAGAGTGATCTTTTTTCTCAACATAAAGAGACAAGACCATGAATCCAGCAACCAAGGAGATTCAGCTAGTGCAGGAAGAGAGGAGAGACACAGCGTGGTGGTTTCAAAGAACCTTAACTCTTAGTCTACACTTGGATACTTACTCAGTACCGTGAATATCAAGGCATCTGGTAGTCATGAACATCGATCTTCTCGAAAGTCTTCAATGGAGTTTAAAGCTCATGGATGATATGAATCAATTTTGTACACTGTGCTATAAAACCGTTTGTCATGTCTATCCTGAATGGGTGGATGTGCTGGGTAATCAGTTTTTAAAGTAGAACCTGTATAATTTCAATTTACTCATTCTCTTGAGTGTTGAAAAACAAGTAACAATGTAGTCCTAAACCAAAGATTACTGTATAGAATTTTGTGAAAATGTTTGTTGATAGAGCTGCTTCACTTTCTTATAAAGGGGGCATATTTTTATCTTATTTGGAGCAGTAGCATATATTTGAATGAGTAATCAATTTTGGAGCCAGCAGGGACTTTAGAAATCATCTACTGCAATTCCTTAATTACACAAACAAGCAGTTGAAGCTCAGGGACCCTCAAGGTCATCCTCAAAGTCATTGTTTTCTGGGTCTGTTTAGTGGTCTTTCATTAATCCTCTCTGTCTTTTCTGAGGACAGTACCAAAGAAAAATTCAAGATTATGTGATTTAATGTTGAAGAGACTACATTGCACAGAATTTCAGGACTATTGTGTCTGAATGTCTTGCCTTACAGTACCCTAAAGAATAACCAAATCTTGGGATACATCAGTCAGCGCTGTGCTCTTTTCTCAGCAGTTGAAAAATGCTGATCTTTCATAAGGCCAAGAGGAAAATTGGGTTGTATAGGATTATTATTAGCTCTCCATTCTCTCATGTATCCCTATCCTCTCATAACAACTTGATTTATGATCCAGGGACTGAGTTGTCACTTTCTGCCTAAAAATTCTTAACTCATTCTCTGACAACTAAAAATTTATTTTAGCTTAGATTCAAATATAACTGTACTTGCGTCGAAAGAGTAGTTTTATATGTTGGCTCATAATCAAAACAAATCTCATTTACTCTTAGTTTTCATAAGAACCAGTGACTGTTTTGAGATCTTTTAAAAAAATTTGTACGTCGCTTTAATGTGACTAGTCTTCAGATAGAAGGCTTAGATGTGTTATCTTCTAAGCAATAAATCCTCTAGATTTTAAACATCTCAAAATTATTAGCAATATTTTTGCCTTCTCAACAGTAATTTTTATGGAATATTTTTATAGAAATATATGGCATTCTTCTGTAGCTTTCTGTAATGTGATAATTATAAGTTAGGATAGCAAGTTAGTTTTTCAGCAGATTTTGGAAACTAGAATGTAAAAATCAGGGCAGGGGTTTTATAACCCAAGAAATATTTTGTGGTATAATTTGCCATGGTAATAATCTCCTCTAAAATAAATACTTCTTCATTTCTGAAATATATGATCCTATTCAAAGATAATCTCTGTAGTGGTAAACGCTACAGGAAGAACTAAAGATGCTAACATTATTTTAGAAAGGAAATTCTGTGGAGTCACATTATTTATTGGAATCGAATTCTGAATAGTTTATGTGGTATAAACAGGGCTTGCACAAGCTTCAGTGTATTGGAATTTATTCATCCTGTTTAGTAACTGCCTGAGCTCCTGCTATGTACTAGTACTATCATAGGCAGTAAAAGATGCAAAAAACAATACCCATTGCTAATATTTCTACAATGTGCTGCGCTCTATTTGTAGTACTTTCCATATGTCAACTTGTTTAAATCTCACAACAGTCTTACAATGTTTTACTTTCATTTTACAGAAAAAATAAACCCCACCTCCAAATTTAAATAACTAAACAAGATCATGCACTTAGTAACCGACAGAGTCAGGAATAAAACCAGGTAGTCTGACTTTTTACATTATGTACATTACCATTATTCCATACTGCCTATTGTAAGAGAGTTCAGTTCAGTTCAGTTCAGTCGCTCAGTTGTGTCCGACTCTTTGTGACCCCATGAATCACAGCATGCCAGGCCTCCCTGTCCATCACCAACTCCCGGAGTTCACTCAAACTCACGTCCATCGAGTCAGTGATGCCATCCAGCCATCTCATCCTGTCATCCCCTTCTCCTCCTGACCCCAATCCCTCCCAGCATCAGAGTCTTTTCCAGTGAGTCAACTATCCACGTGAGGTGGCCAAAGTACATAAAACCAGGTAGTCTGACTTTTTACATTATGTACATTACCATTATTCTATACTGCCTATTGTAAGAGAGTTAATGAAGCCATTTCCTTGACAAACAATCTGGTAGAAGAGAATGCATGGAGCAGTAACTACAATAGAGTGATAGTCATCAATTAAGATACACAGTGATTCAATAATACTGTAATATGTGTCATCAGCTCTGCTTAACGCAAGTCAGAGTAAACTATGTCAAGGGTAAAGTATGCGAAGATTTAAAGACAAATAGTAATTTACCACGTATATGTGATTGGACATCACATACACAAAACACAGACTATAAAATAGCATTGTATGTTGAGAAAAAAAAATGTAGCGCATGTATTCTGAAAGTAGTGTAGAGAAAAGCAGAACATGGAATTTGTGAAGGGAAAAACAGAATTATCCCGGATTGTGAAGAGCCTCATACACCATGTCAGAGGGTTGGAATTCTTTTAATGGAAAATTGTTCAGCAGTCTAGAAATTAGGAAGTTCACTCTGTGGACTTACAATAGAGCTGCAAAGAACAGTTGGTTTATTAAGGTCATCCAAGAAAGATATCTGGCACGGCATAGAATTGAAGTTATGGATATTGGTCATTTATGATGTCCAATAAAGTTATATTAAAAAAAAAGAAAGAAATGGTGTCAACAGGATATAGAATATGGAGAATTTTAGGGTAATTTCTATGATATTGCGTGTTACTGATGATAACTGATATGTATCTTAATTTCTCCTAGATTGAAGTTTCTTGACTTTTAGAGTTCTTCAGAATCAACTGTTGAACAGTACTACTATAGATATGAATTGTATTGCTAGTGGATGACATATTTATTTATATTTATGTATGTATATGCACACTCACAGATATACATCTGTAACACATAATATACCTATTAGTATCTTATGTGCTTTTGCATTTGAAATTCTGTATCATTGCCCCAATGTTATAATTTCTAAATTACAGAGAAATATAGATTCTATGAAGATTAAATTTTCAAATGGAAGGTCACAGATGCAGAAAGTCATATAATAAACTTTTAGAGTTTGGGCAGATCCAGCTATGGGTATTTTGGCAGTAAAGGATACATAAAAACAAAAGTAAACTTTTAATTTCATTATTAATTTTATAATAAATTATATGTACAGTATGAAAAAGGTAATTTCTAGATAAGCATTATAGAATGCACTCATGATATGTGATAGACAAAGGATAAATAGAAAATAAAAGACAAATTTTGAATAGAATTTTAACCAGTGACAAACTTAGAAAATGTTCACCAGATAGGTTTTCTCTCAGCAATCAATTTTCCTTTGAAAAAACACTGATATTATTAGATGTAAGTTGTAGAAATTATGATTTTCAACAGAGATATAGGTAGATATTTTCAACAATGTTTAAACATGAGAGGGATATTGTTTATAACCTGTTATAGAAGCAGATGTTCCATAGGAAGTGAGTATAAATAAATACAGCATGAAACATCTCAACCCACTTACAAGCAAAATATTGAAATGAGATATGTTACTTAAATTTATATGTTCCTTAAGAAACAGACATAAGTCTGAATTATTACCTTGGAAAATTACAACATATATCTCTCATTAAATACCCTAGTCAAAGTGTAGAAAAGAAGGGTTTTTTTTTTATGTAAAGAATAGCTATTTCTTTAAATTTTATATAACTAACTTTTATTCTTATAATTAATTGGGATTTAATATACTGATTTAGCTCTCTGATTCACCAAGTCTTTCAATAACCTCATCCATCAGGGTCTCACTTTTTGGTTCTTCAAAAAAGATCGTGAACCTAGCACAGTACTAACAATTATTTAAAAACTTAAGTTGACTGAACAGTTGATGAAATGTAACATGTTCAAATCCCTAACGACCTCTCAGCTAATTAGTAGATACCAAAATATGGAAGAATCACTAAATGTTACATACAGGGTATTTTGTAAAATATAATGAATCTGAAAAATGAAAAACTTGCCTTACAAAAGGATCTACATAGTTTGGGAGAAAAAAAATATTTTTAATGAGGCCAGATTTCTCTTTGCTATTCCATAATAATTTATTAGCTTTCTTTTGGAATACATAATGTGACTTGTGAGTAATAAGAAAAAACTGTTATTTTAATTAATACAACATAAGCTGTTTTAAAAAGTGGCTTCAGAAGACATTTGTATCATTTGATTCTAGATAATTGAGAATCAGTCATTGAACATACATAAGCACTTCCTTTGCTAGACAGTTTAGAGTCAAAAGAGAGAGAAAAAAATCACTGCCTGCAAGGAGTTTCCAGTATTGGTGTTATTTAGTTGCCAAGTTGTGTTTGACTCTCTGTGATCCCACGACTGCAGCATGCCAGGCTTCCCTTCCTTCTGTGTCTCATGGTGTTTCTAGTACACTAGTGTACTTTGTCTTGTTCTTATGTAATACATTCAGCTTTCAGAGCCAAGGAGGAATACGGTCAGTCAGTGTTTGGACATTTCATTCTAGCTGTTGGTTATTTCGTAATCATATCTGATTCTGGTCTTTACATTTTGGCTCTTTTGGAATAATGTTTGTTGTTGTTTAATTGCTAAGTCATGTCTGACTCATTTTGTGACCTCCTGGACATAATTTGCCAGGTTCCTCTGTCCATAGTATTTCCCGGGCAGGAATACTGGAGTGGGTTGCCATTTCCTTCTTCACGGGGTCTTACCATTCCAGGGATCCAACCGCATATAGGACTAATGGAAAAACTGTAGCTTTGTCTGCAAAGTGTATGTCTCTGCTTTTTAATACACTGTCTTGGTTTGCCATAGCTATTCTTCCAAGGAGCAAGTGTCTTTTAACTTCATGACTGCAGTCACTGTATCTAGCGATTTTGGAGCACAAGAAAATGACATCTGACACTGTTTCCACACGTTTCCTATTTGCCATGAAGTGATAAGACTGGATGCCATGATCTTCAATTTTTGAATGTTGAATTTTAAGTCAAGTTTTTCACTCTCCTCTTTTACTTTCATCAAGAGGCTCTTTAGTTCCACTGCACTTTCTGCCATTTAAGTGATATCATCTGCATATCTGAGATTGTTGATATTTCTCCCAGCAATCTTGATTCCAGCTTTAGATTCATCCACCCTGGCATTTCGCATGATGTACTCTGCATATAAGTTAAATAAGCACAGTGACAATATATAGCGTTGATGCACTCCTTTCCCAATTTTGAACCAGTCCATTATTCCATGTCTAGTTCTAACTGTTGCTTCTTGTCCTGCATATAGATTTCCCAGGAGGCATGTAATGTGGTCTGATATTCCCATCTCTTCAAGAATCTACCACAGTTTGTTGTGATCCACACAGTCAAAGACCTTTGCCTAGGCAATGAAGCATAAGTAGATGTTTTTTTTTTTTTTTGGAATCCCCTTGCTTTTTCTTCTTCCATGATCCAGTTGGCGCCTTTTCTAAATCCAGTTTGTATTTCTGGAAGTTCTCAGTTCATGTACTGCTGAAGCCTAGCTGGCAAGATTTTTAGCATAATCTTGCGGGCATGTGAAATGAATGCAATTATACAGTAATTTGAACATTCTTTGGCATTGCCTTTCTTTGGGATTGGAATGAAAACGGACCTTTTCCAGTCCTATGGCCAATGCTGAGTTTTCCAAATCTGCTGATATAGTGAGCACAGCACTTTCACAGCATCATCTTTTAGGATTTGAACTAGCTCGGCTGGAATTCTGTCACCTCCAGTAGCTTTGTTCATAGTAACGCTTTCTAAGGCCCACTTGACATCACACTCCAGAATGTCTGGCTCTAGGTGAGTGACCACACTGTCTTGACTATCTGAGTCAGAGAAAACATCATGGTTTTCTGAGAAAAAAAGAATAGATTCATGTATATATATAACTGAAACACTTTGTTGTACACTTTATCCCGGCATTGTTCATCACCTACGTGTGCTGTGTCTTGTGCTTAGTTGCTCAGTCGTGTCTGACTCTTTGCAACCCCATGGGTTGCCAGGCTCCTCTGTCCATGGGGATTCTCCAAGAAAGTATACTGAAGCGGGTTGCCATGCCCTCTTCAAGTGGATCTTCCCAATCCAGGGATCGAACCCAGGTCTCCCGCATTGCAGGGGATACTTTACCTTCTGAGCTACCAGGGAAGCCCATTAATCAACTCTACTCCAATCTAAAATAAAAAGTTTTAAAATGTCTTATATGCATATGGTAATGTTTCTAAAAACTAAAAGATTCACACTGATACATTACTATTAACTAAACTACATTTTTATTTTTTTAGTTCATCAGTTTTTCTACTAACATCTTTCTTTTCCAGTATCCAATGCGGGGTACCCCATTGCATTTAGTATGAAAATTTTTTCTGTCAGTTTCTATTCATTAATATATATTACCATGTATAAGTTTAACTCTCATCAGTTTGTTTTTCAAAATAATAGTTTATTTCATAGAGCAACTTTAGATTTACAGAAAAGTTGAAGAGAGTACACTATACTCTGTACAGGGAATTCACATAGATGTTCCCCTTCCCTGAGTTCCCCAATAATTAACATCTTGCAGTGCTGTAATATGTTAAATTTGATGAACCAATATGATGCATTATTTTAGCTAAGTCCATAGTTTATATTAGAGTGCACTCTTCATGTTGTACAGTTTTCTAGGTTTTGCCAACTGCACGATGTTTCATTATCACACAGAATGTTTTCACTACACTACAGATCCCCTGTGCTGTGCCTATTCATCCTTTCCCCCTTCTGTGGCAACACTGATCTTTTCATTTTCTTTATATTTTTCCTTTTCTAAAATGTCCTCAGTTCAGTTCAGTTCAGTTGCTCAGTCGTGTCCGACTCTTTGCAACCCCATGAATTGTAGCACTCCAGGCCTCCCTGTCCATCACCAACTCCCAACAGTTCATTCAAACCCATGTCCATTGAGTCGGTGATGCCATCCAGCCATCTCATCCTCTGTCGTCCCCTTCTCCTCCTGCCCCCAATCCCTCCCAATATCAGGGTCTTTTCCAATGAGTCAACTCTTCGCATGAGGTGGCCAAAGTACTGGAATTTCAGCTTTAGCAATCTTCCTTCAAAAGAAGACCCAGGACTGATCTCCTTTAGAATGGACTGGTTGGATCTCCTTGCAGTCCAAGGGACTCTTAAGAGTCTTCTCCAACACCACAGTTGAAAAGCATCAATTCTTCAGCGCTCAGCCTTTTTCACAGTCCAACTCTCACATCCATACATGACCACTGGAAAAACCATAGCCTTGACTAGACGGACCTTTGTTGGCAAAGGAATGTCTCTGCTTTTGAATATGCTATCTAGGTTGGTCATAACTTTCCTTCCAAGGAGTAAGCGTCTTTTAATTTCATGGCTGCAGTCACCATCTGCAGAGATTTTGGAGACCCCCAAAATAAAATCTGACACTGTTTCCCCATCTATTTCCCATGAAGTGATGGGACCAGATGCCATGATCTTAGTTTTCTGAATGTTGAGTTTTAAGCCAACTTTTTCACTCTCCTCTTTCACTTTCATCAAGAGGCTTTTTAGTTCCTCTTCACTTTCTGCCATAAGGGTGGTGTCATCTGCATATCTGAGGTTACTGATATTTCTCCCAACAATCTTGATTCCAGCTTGTACTTCTTCCAGCCCAGTGTTTCTCATGATGTACTCTGCATAGAAGTTAAATAAACTAAGGGTGGGATAATATTGTGTGTAACCTTCCCAAAATGGCTTCATTCACTTAGCAATGTGCAATTAAGTTTCCTCTATGTATGATGCTGCTTTATATTGCTTTGACTTTCAATTTATACTTCTAGTTTTACACATGTTTTGAATTCTAAGTTTACCAAAGATGTTTTTGTCTTTATGCTCATTTCATTTTCTACTTAATGAGGACTGCTTATTTTTTGAACCCATTTTGTTTTGTTTCACATAATTCTTTTTTTTTAAATTTTATTTCATTTTTAAACTTTACAATATTGTATTAGTTTTGCCAAATATCGAAATGAATCCGCCACAGGTATACCTGTGTTCCCCATCCTGAACCCTCCTCCCTCGTCCCTCCCCATATCCTCCCTCTGGGTCGTCCCAGTGCACCAGCCCCAAGCATCCAGTATCGTGCATCGAACCTGGACTGGCGACTCGTTTCATACATGATATTCTACATGTTTCAATGCCATTCTCCCAAATCTCCCCACCCTCTCCCTCTCTCACAGAGTTTCACATAATTCTGAGTCTGAAATTATTACAAGACTTTCAGTGCAGTTTACTTTGGGTAATATCTAAACATAGCAAGACCTTCCTTTCTTTGCATAGATCACTTGTAAAAGGACACAGTGTAGTTTTTTTAAATTTTTGTTAGTTTTTCAATACCATTCAATTATTTATTTTTGGTAAAATAGAGTCTTAGATATTAGGTTTACTTCTCATTTTCTGAACAGTTTGAATCTGTTCATAAAATGAGTTGAATTGGTCATGGTGAACTGCAGTTGTTTATACTTCTTAATTCCCAAGACGAATTATTAGGGTATGAGAGTTTAATGAGAGTTGTGAAAAAAGTCAGAATAGGCAGTCTACTGATTTAAATATAACAGTTGATCAATCGATGTTAGATGTATAATTTAAAACAAGTTAGGGAATTATAATCATATCTTTCCTATAATATTACTAGCATGCAATTGTTAATGCCACAGTATTTCATAGAACATTCAACAAGATAAAAATAAAATTAAATATACCTTCATAAAGTAGACACATTTTTTTTCTTCACAGAAAGAAAAAATGATTTCTAAAAAGTATGCAGCTACACACACTTTCATGCCCAGTCATATCCGACTCTTTGCAACCCCATGGACTGTTGCCAGCCATGCTCCTCTGTCTATGGGATTTTCCAGGCAAGAATACTGGAGTGGGTTACCATTTCCTCCTCGAGGGGATCTTCTCAACCCAGGGATCAGATCCAAGTCTCTTGCATCTCCTGCAGTGGCAGGTGGATTCTTTACCACTGCGCCACCTGGGAAACCCTCTAAAATGGATAAAGAACATTTCCCCACCACCCCCACCCCCCACCAGTGGTCTGTTTGAGAAAGAGAGAAAGGAAGAGGGAAAGGTTTGGAAAACTGATATTCTTTTGCTTAAAATCACTCTTCTCAAAATTTTGTTCCTAATAAACTTGCTTTATTTTTTTCTAAATAAAATGTGTTAGAAATTTAAGTTGTATATGTGCATATCCACACATATAGAGATACAGACACATTGACACACACATACATATAATGTTTTTTTTTCTTATAGAGAGACTCTTCAAGTAAACATATAGAAAATTTTTGTAAATAATATCCATTACAAACACCCTTAAAACCATTCTCTTATGTGGACTCAGTCATTTTTCAGGTGGGTAAGCTCTTTGAGTAAACCAGTTTTTAAAAATTGAAGTATAGTTGATATACATCATTATATTAATTTCAGATATATAACATTGGAATTCAATATTTTTATATATTATGAAATGATCACCATAATAAATCTAGTTATCATTTGTCAACAAAGTTATTGCAATATTATTGACTATATTCACCATGCTGTACATTACATCACTGACGTTTTTATTCTATAACTAGAAGTGTGTATCTCTTAATCCCCTTTACCTAATTTGTCCAACTTTTACCCTCCTCCCCTCTAGCAAATAGCAGCTTGTTCTCTGTATCATGAGTCTCTTTCTAGCTTGTCTATTTGGTTTTTTGGATTCCATATA
The DNA here is from genome assembly GCF_055505025.1 of Bos grunniens. NCBI lineage: Eukaryota > Metazoa > Chordata > Mammalia > Artiodactyla > Bovidae > Bos > Bos grunniens. Next base: position 120,275,656 of record NC_141165.1, on the reverse strand, counting down.
TAGGTGGACTTTTACAGTATTTGTCTTTCTCTATCTGACTTATTTCACTTAGCCTAATACTTTGTAGGTCCATCCATGTTATCATAAATGGAAAGATTTTACTTAATTTTTTATGACTGTAATATTCCATTGTATATATACACCACATCTTCCTTATCCATTCATCTACCAATGGACACCTAGGTTGCTTCCATATCTTGACTATTGTGAAGGATGCTTCACCAAGCTTTAAAGCTTTTGCACAGCAAAGGAAACCATCAACAACAAAAAGATAGCCTACTGAATTGGATAAGATATTCACAAATCTGATAAGGGATTCCTATCCAAAATGAAGAGAGAGAACTAATACAACTCTACATCACAAAAGCAAAAGAAACCTGATTTAAAAAATGGGCAGAGACCTGAATAGATATTTTTCCAGAGAAGACAACCTCACATACGTTAGAATGACTATCATCAAAAAGATAATAAAAACGTACCTATTAGTAAGGATGTAGAGAAAAGTGAAACTATGCATTGTTTGTGGGAATGCAAATTGGTGCAGCCACTGTGGAAAACAGTACAGAAGGTCCTAAAAAATTAAAAATTAGAATTACCATACAATTTAGCAATTATACTTCTGAGTATTTATCTGAATAAAATGAAAAAATCAATTTGAAAATATGCATATAGCCTAATGTTCATTGCAGCATTATTTCAATAAATTGATTCTTATCGAAGTTATTTAAAATAATGTTGAGTGATCCCCAGATGTAGATATTTGGAAAATGTTATGGCTTTTTCTTCATAAATTTATCTGAATTTGTAACAGTCAATAATTTACATCTTCCTCACTGAATGAAATGATCGAAATACCTCAAATATTTTTTAAAAAATCTACTCTTTCTTCTGTATTCTTTCTCTGAGCTAATGCATTAAATATCTACTTGGTCACCTATTGTCAAGGCCTTTGAATCAATCCTGATTTATTGTTTCTTTTTATTCATATAAAACTATTCATTACTTGCTTAATATTCTTTCTCAAATATTTAAAATTTTTTTTTTAATGTTCATATTCACTGCTGCTGTATTTCAACCTAGCAACAGTGAAGATAAACTTGTTGGGAAACTACCTATATTAAATGCATAGAAAGAGTCAGAAAAGTCACTATAGAAATCCCACAGAAAGTATAAATGTTTTCAATCTTTTAAAAATTTAAGAAATTGTAAGAAGCAAGTTAAAACAGTTTAAGTCCAGAAAAAGAAAAGAAAAGAAAGTTACTGGCATTCCAACATGTGGTAGACAAAGGAGAGATTGATATTAATAGAAAGTTTTAGGTAGATTTTTTAATTCATAAAAGAATAACATTTGTAGTAGAATTCACAAATAAAGGCACCAAAATGTATCCCTATGTACAAATACCAGTTTGTTCTCAAGTATGACTCTTGTTATTTAGTCTCTAAGTCATATCCAACTCTTTTGCAACTTCATGGACTGTAGGTCCATGGACTGCCAGCTTGGTCCGTGGGATTTGCCAGGCAAGAATACTGGAGTGGGTTGCCATTTCCTCCTCCATGGGAATCTCCCTGATCCAGGGATTAAACCCATGTCTCCTTCTTGGCAGGCAGATTCTTTATCACTGAGCCACCAGGGAAGCACTCAAGTATGACTACAACCTACCATCAGCAATAGGTCCTTTTGCTCTATATCCATTCCTCATATTTATGCCTCTGTTCAGTGACACAGTTGGGATAGAAAAAGAGGATATATTTCGGTGGCACATGAATGACCTCATGATTAATTAAATACTTAGTAAGTTCAGTTGTGTCTAATCACAACAGATGTTGCACATACTAAACTCAAATTAATAACAACTAGACATCCATGGTCGATCACTGAAACAAATGCCTTGAATTGTGAACTGGATATAAAATCAGCAGTCTTCAGGGAATTTGGACAATGAAATTTGACATGTGTTCCTTTTATATATGCAGTCTAGTTTACATTATATATATAGACGGATAATAATGTACATCACATATAAAAGAAAGAAGAAATCTAAAAGGCTAAAACAAATATCAATAGCCAGGGTGAATTTATCTCATTTTGGAGATATGCTAATGTAGATAATAGATGACATTCTTCATTTTATTATCAACGGTCATTTCCAGAATTTGAAAATTAATATAACTTCTCCAAACACATGTATACAGCTTTGAGAAAACTTCAAAATACTGATAATAAATTAACATTCTATGCTACTGAAATGTTATTAGTTATCAATATGAATTTGATATATATTGTTTTTTCCGTACCATTAATTGCTTACCTCATATAAAACAGTCAAAATGACAGGGTGATACAGGGAGAACATAGCATCGTATGTATCTGTTTGACATTCATAAATTTAATGTCTTTAGTAAAGGATTTGCTGCTTATAAATTTGGACAAGTTCTAACACCTTTTGTTGGTTATGCTTGAGATTAAACACTATAGGAGAAGGCATGCTCAATGCTTTAATTTTGGGAGTGAGAGAAATATTATGAACAAATTAAGTATTATTATGAGGGGAATGGGGCAATTGATGATTCATAAAAGCAGGAGAAAGGTAGATCCAGTTATCATGGCTGGATTGTGTGCCTCTGAAAATCCTTTGTGTCTAATTGCCTATTCCAAAATCCATTCAATCCTTTCTCCTAATAAGAACTGCCACTTTATTCTGACTGACAGTGTATCATGCTAGAGGAGTACATTCCCCAGATTCTATCAAGACAAATTTTGTACAAATGAGAAAGTTTTGATTCATTTGATATAAGCAGGGGTATGGGACTTCTAAGAACATGCTGTAAGGAAATCTGGCATTTCGGTATTGTCTGGCACTAAGCAGTGATCTTGTAATACCCGAATGTGAGCCACATACTGGAGCAGTGTAGGAAAGAGCTGAAAGAAGCCTGGCCCACTGAGGATTTCAAGGAGCTGCCAGAACAGACACAACTGTCTGCTTCTAGGCTCTTAATGTGAGAAAATTAAACCTTGTATATTAGTGAAGATTTTCTAGGTCCCATCTCTAGTAGAAAATGATTATTAATATACCAACTGTATAACATTTTAGAAAAACCTAAGTCTAGTATGGATTTGTGCATAAAGTACATATTATGCATTCTATATAGAAGCATAGAATTTGTACTCATAGAAATTAAATAAAATATAGACATTAAATATCAGTACATGAAATTTGCCAATTCATTTCATAGTATGGTATACCCTGAAACTCAATAAAGGAAAATATTCTTCCAAATTCTGCTTGTAGTGACCTATTTACCTTTACTATTAGAAAGAGTGAGAGACATTTACTGGAGACGAAAGTGGGATTTTTTAATTCTTGAAATCATAGATGTCCTATGTTGAAAAAGTATCCAAAAATGCAATATTGTTTGAAAGGAGGTTTTCATTTGATAAAGACTGCTGTCCCACCTGGAGATTGTGAATTGGATTATTTATATTATTTCACATACATTCCTGGATATTTTAACTCATTTTTACCGGGATCACAAAAGCAATCATCATCATTATGGTGTCCATATTAATTTATACCTATGTATTCTCTGCCTTATCTGATAGCAATTACAAATCCTGTCTCAAGATCAATTAATGATATGAGGCAACACACTATGTATAAATCATATAAACTAGAATTAACAAAATATTCTCAGTTGTCTACTTCTGCTCAACATAAAACAACCCCCTCATGCTGCTTCTTATTATGATTAAAGGCTCTCAAACTACACAGGCCCTCTTTCTCCATCCCCAACCTCCTTTCACATATGGAAGTTTTAACTTAGGGTCAAGACCATTCAAGATGTCTAGGTGATTTTACTCATCTGTATTTATGAATAATTCTCAGGACCTAAAAGGTTCGTACTGTTAAACATTTTAGAGAGGACTAATGGAATACAAACCCTTATTATGGAAAAAATAAAAAAAACCCTGGAATTCACATCATTATTCTTTCATGTATTGTTTCAACCTTCAGAAGCTTATAATTTTCTAGAAGATTGTGCTTGTCTAGTCAAATATATTTGCAGAATCAAGACAGTATAGTACAAAGTGAAAATTTCTTCTATGATTATAGGAATATATTTAATACAAAGATGGATGTGAAAATCACAAGGCAATTGTTAGTATGTTTCTATATGAAAGAGGGGATGTGAGTATATATATGTTAATAACAATTTGAAAAAATTCATTATGAACTAGGGACTAAACTCTAGCATTTTTGAAACCAATTTGCTAGATAAGTTTAGAAAGAGTCAATGTACAGTTTTTATTACTTATATATATAATTATTTATTTTATTGTCTTTTTTTGGTAAACACTTGGTGTATATTTATAAGCTGAGTGGAGAGAAATATCTAAATATGTATAGATATTTCTAAGTCATGTCTGACTCTGCAACCCCATGGACTGTAGCCAACCAGGCTTCTCCATAGAATTTTCGAGGCAAGAATGCTAGAGTGGGTTGCTATTTCCTACTCCAGGGGATCTTCCCAACCCAAGAATGGAACCTGTGTGGATTCTTCACCACTGCGCCACCTAGGCAGTCGAATAACCACCTCACTATATGTTAATTAATAACCAGTATGTGTACAGTGGGGTATGGGGGAACATCGCTTGTGACACAGCAGTAAAGAATCTGTTTGCCAGTGCAGGATATTAGGGTTCTATCCCTGGACCAGAAAGATCCCCTGAAGAAGAAAACGGCAACCCACTCCAGTATTCTTGCCTGTAAAATCCAATGGGCATAGGAACCTGGCGGGTTACAGTCCATGGGGTTGAAAAAGCATTTTCAACAGCTTAGTGACTAAACAACAGCAACAATGTATACAATAAATCCATAGGTTTTTAGAAACTGAAGATATCCACAATGAACTGGAGTGGTTGGGGAGCAAGACCTTCAAAGCTGCAAGTTCAGCTCTCTCTTGAAGGGTGTGTATGAGTCAGAGAGAAGCAAGGAATGTTCTGTATCCACTCCACGGGGTTTAGAAGATATCTTGCTCTCCTGCTTATATCTTTCTCACTAGTGGCACCTTCCTTATTGACTTTGCTGTTGCCTCTTCATTTCTAGAATTCTCTAAAATGCAGATTCATTATTTTCAAATTCCTTCTTAACATATTCATTTCAAGTTACACTGATTAAAAAGTAATTTCCTCTTTATCTCTCTCCCTCACTCCACAAACATACTTCTGTAGCCTTCCTCATCTCAGTTTGTGGTCACTTCCTCCTAGCAGGTGATCACACCAAAAACTTCGGAGTCAACTTTGACTCTTTTTTTTTTTTTTTTCTTTTACATTTCACTTGCAATGGTGTAAATTGTGTTGACTCTCCTTTCAAAATATGTTAAGAATATAACTATTTCTTATCAGCTCCCTTGCTATCACCCTAACCAGGTCACCACCATCTTTTCCCTGGATTACTGTAAAAATTAAGCTTACTTCTGCCTTTATCCCATTATAGCTGCAGTCCATTTTGAAATTAAAATGTTAAGTTGGCTGTATTTTCTTAGCTCCAAAATCACTGCAGATAGTGACTGCAGCCATGAAATTAAAAGACGCTTGCTCCTTGGAAGAAAAGCTATGACCAACCCAGACAGCATATTAAAAAGCAGAGACATTACTTTACCTACAAAGGTCTGTCTAAGTAAAACTATGGTTTTTTTCAATAGTTATCTATGAGTATGACAGTTGGACCATAAAGAAAGCTGAGCGCCAAAGAATGGATGCTCTTGAACTTCGGTGTTGGAAAAGACTCTTGAGAGTCCCTTCAATACTAAAGAAAATAAGTCCTGAGTATTCTTTGAAAGGACTGATGCTGAAGCTGAAGCTCCAATACTTTGGCTACCTGATTCGAAGAGCTAACTTATTGTAAAAGATCCTCATGCTGGGCAAGTTTGAAGACAGGAGGAGAAGGGGACGACATAGGATGAGATCATTGGATGGCATCACTGACTCAATGGACATGAGTTTGAGCAAGCTCAGGGGGAGATGGTGAAGGACAGGGAAGCTTGGTGTTCTGCAGTCCATGGGGTCACAAAGAGTCAGACAGGAATGAGCAACTGAACTGAACTGATGTTACTATGCTCCCACCGTCCAATGCTTTCCCATCTCATTCAGAGTAAAAGTTCTCAGAATTGCCTAGAAGGCCCAGAAGATCTCTGTCCAGTGATGTCAGTGACCTAATCCTGTCCCCTCCTCATGTGGCTCCACTGGCACTGGCCTCCAAAGTGACTTTGGACAAGCCAGGTCTGCTTTTATCCCTAAATATCAGCACTTCCTCCTCCCTCTTTCTGCAAATGTAGCCCATCCCTGAGGCACCTCCTGTCATATCATCTTTTCTTTCACAAACTATCTTATCTGCTTTTAATCTGTTTTCATCTATAATTTAGGCATTTATATTAGTTTCTATTAATCAATACAAAAATGATTGTGTTAAAAGATTTAAAAGATCTTTGTTTTTTTAAAGATTAAATTTGTTTAAAGAATTTTTGAAGTCTTTTCAATGTGGCACTATCAAGTACTTCCTGTGAGTATGTCTGATAGCATGATACATTAAACAGGAAAAGAGAAATATATGACATGATTCTTGGGTTAGAGGAATTTTGGAGCTGGTAGGGTCAGATACACATACACACACACACATAATTGATAAGTAATGAGCAGTACTCATGAATAGTGAAAGTGAAAGTCATTCAGTCGTGTCCAACTCTTTGTGACCCCACAGACTATAGAGTCTGTGGAATTCTCTAGGCAAGAATACTGGAGTGGGTAGCCTTTCCCTTCTCCAGAGGATCTTACAAACCCAAGGGTCAAACCCAGGTCTCCTGCATTATGAATAATGATCATGTATATTCTTCAATAACTTAGTAACTATTTCTTATGTAACTGTGGTTTCATTCGATCTATGTCAATACATTTCTCAAAATACAGAAGCATGAAATAGTTTTTTTCTAAGTATGTTAAAAAGATTATTAGGTTGCATTTAATGAGTGCTTACCTTATACCAGGCACTGACAATATGTATTATGTATAGGACTTCATTTAGTCTTTCCAACAATGTGTTAATTTCAAGTATGGTATTAACCAGAAGGATGCTACTACAGATGAGAGACTAAACAAAAATTTTAAATAAAATTTCAGATTAGGTCACCTATGATAACAATCTATTTTTATTTTCAGGGTTCCTTTTGCACTGTTAATGGAAATCCTGAAAAGGAAAGCAGTTAATACTTTTTTAAAAAAATGATGCCAGGCTTCACAGGCAGAGAAGGCAATGGCACTCTACTTCAGTACTCTTGCCTGGAAAATCCCATGGATGGAGGAGCCTGGTGCACTACGGTCCATGGGGTCACTAAGAGTTGGACATGACTGAGTGGTTTCCCTTTCACTTTTCACTTTCATGCATTGGAGAAGGAAATGGCAACCCACTCCAGTGTTCTTGCCTGGAGAATCCCAAGGACGGGGGAACCTGGTGGGCTGCCATCTATGGGGTCGCACAGAGTCGGACACGACTGAAGCAACTTAGCAGCAGCAGCAGCAGGCTTCACAGGGGGCTTCCCTCCTGGCTCAGATGGTAAAGAATCTGCCTGCTAGTGCAGGAGACTTGGGTTTGATCCCTGGGTCAGGAAGATCCCCTGGAGAAGGGAATGGCAACCACTCCAATATTCTTGCTTAGAGAATTCCATGGACAGAGGACTCTGGAAGGCTACTGTCCATGGGTTAGCAGAGTCGGATACGATTGGGCCACTAACACTTTCAAACTTTCACTCTCAGGCTTCACAGACATCATTTGTGAAAGAAAAACAAAACAGCAAAATAATCTTAGTTTTACAATTATATTTTAACAAGTTTAAATTAAAAAAAAAATCTTTTATATACGTGTTGTTGCAGGTTGAGTACCTAGGGGGTGAAAATAGGATCTTATGATTTCTTTTCTGAGATTACCCTCTCTCATCTTTGAAAACATTGAACAGATTCATGGTTTATACAGTATATAGTTGAACATTAGGAACCATGTCCTGTTGCAGTGGTAGGAGTAATTACAGCTGTCATTTCTTTCAACATGAGAAAGCAACCTCTTTCAACTTTACAAGAAACAGATTGTGAGTATCCAAAGGAAAAGAAATAACAATCTTTATGTGATGAACAGCGTGGTGATTGTTAAACTAGTCAACTAGCACATTTGAAAGGATACATTTATTGGGGGCTGTTGGATAGAAGTTACCTTTTATATGCAAGTCAGAGAGAGTTTATGAATGAATAAACAAACACAGGAGTACCAAGTATCTTATCAGGACAAGACCAAGACTAATGAACAATGACTAGTAGACTTTTCAGGATAGAGAATGGTGTCTCAGAAAACTTGTCTTCAATGCTTTCACGTGAGCTTTGTTTTTTGTGAAAGCACTTCCTTGGTATCTGGGTGTTCACATCTTTATTTGGATGTTAGAGACCCATGACTTCCTCTTTCATACTAAAGAAGAAGAAAGTAGGTTAACTGGAAAAAGTTGAAAACATTATAAACTGAGGAACAAATGTTCTTAATTTTAACTAACCCCCAATTAAAAAAAAAAAAATATTTGTTAAAGCAATTGGTTTAGTTTATAGTGCTTCCTCTCTTATTCCTCTACATGGAGGAGTGGTTTGGTGTGCTTTTAGCAAAGTTAGGCCAAAGTGTCAGGCTCATGTGTTTTGGAAATTGATGGAAAAGATCATATATTATTTTTGTTTTTTATTCTACTGTGAGGTAAAATTCAAGCTCTGATTTTCTAGTGTTTGCTATTTACTTTCCCATTTCTTAATGAAAATTTTAGTTTCTTATCCTAGGCAAAAATAAGAATGAAATTAGTCGGCAGATCATCTAAACTAGTTAGCATGCAAAAGCTAAAAGAGGATGTTATAATGCCAGACAGACCAACAATATTTTACTTTAAAAAAGGTAGACTATGAAAGTGCTAAATATATTAAGACAATTTTTTCTTACTACTTTTTATAGCATCACTTTCCATTCTCACTTTATATTCACTCGTATCCACTGCACTTTTTTTTTTTCTGAACAAATTGTACGTAAGGGCAGCCAGATGGCCTAGGACAGAAAACAGGACACCTCTCATTGCTTGAACAGTTTTCAGAGTTGACACAGTGTCAGTACACTAATGAATCCAGATAGTGTGGCAGAAACAAGGTGTCTGTGTAGAGTGTAAAAGCTGAAAGAATAGAATAAACTTCCATGGACACTTTTGGTTTGTAGATATCTAAGACTGAAATAGTGATGAAGTGAAGGTTTCTACCTGGATAAAAGCCAGGACACTAAAGTAGTGTTGTGCACGTCCCTAGTCTCGGCCAACTGAATTCTATCCTTTTCTGATTCAAGGATTTCCCAAGTTTAACTTCAGAAAAATTATGATTAAAGATAACTTCATTAAAAAAAACCAATAGCCAGCTATTCCTTAATACAGCTTTCATACAATTTTCTAAGCTTGTTAAATTAAAACAAACTCTATTTAACCTTTATTAACAGACACCCTTTCTCATACGTCAGCTGTTATCCATAACACCTGTAGCAAATTCTTATGGTGTTCTTTCACAAAACCAGATCTGTTACAAAGTTGATGGAAAGGGAAGAGAAGCAAGTTGCACAGAATATCACATTTCTCTTAGGTGTTTTTCCTGATTTCCTTTGGGTTCTGAAATATGTGCTTAAGTTCATGGTTATCTGAATAACTGTGCTGCTCGAAGCAGATGGCTGTTTTAAAAGGGTAACGTTGAAAGAATAAAGCCCAGGCCAGGGGGAACAGAAGTAGAGATGAAACCATCTGGGGGCTGAAGATGTGCATATATTGATTTTGCAATTATCCTACAGGTGACTAGTTCCAGGAAGTTATCTCTACATGTCTCTAGTGACACAGTGGTAAACAGAAAAATTTGTGCTTGGAAATGGAGGAGATAGATAGTAAACACCATTAATAATATATATGATGTTTCGATGGTGACCTATGCTGTGGAAAAAAATAAAATTAAAGCAGGTGAGGGAGATAGGGAGAATCCACTGATAGAGCTGAAATTTTAGATAGGGTCGACAGAGAGAAGGCAGATAAGATATCATAAAGGTCTAACAGTGGTGCGGGCTCTTTACCTATCCCAGGTGGAAGACTCTGCATTTATTTATAACAAACTTACATACTTTGATATATACCAATGCTTTAAAAATATGAATTTACACATGGTAACCATGGAACAACAGGCTGGTTCCAAATAGGAAAAGGAGTATATCAAGGCTGTATATTGTCACCCTGCTTATTTAAATTATATGCAGAATACATCATGAGAAACACTGGGCTGGAAGAAGAACAAGCTGGAATCAAGATTGCCGGGAGAAATATCAATAACCTCAGATATGCAGATGACACCACCCTTATGGCAGAAAGTGAAGAGGAACTAAAAAGCCTCTTGATGAAAGTGAAAGAGGAGAGTGAAAAAGTTGGCTTAAAGCTCAACATTCAGAAAACGAAGATCATGGATTCTGGTCCCATCACTTCATGGGAAATAGATGGGGAAACAGTGGAAACAGTGTCAGACTTCATTTTTCTGGGCTCCAAAATCACTGCAGATGGTGATTGCAGCCATGAAATTAAAAGACGCTTACTCCTTGGAAGGAAAGTTATGACCAACCTAGATAGCATATTCAAAAGCAGAGACATTCCTTTGCCAACAAATGTCTAGTCAAGGCTATGGTTTTTCCAGTAGTCATGTATGGATGTGAGAGTTGGACTGTGAAGAAAGCTGAGCGCTGAAAAATTGATGCTTTTGAACTGTGGTGTTGGAGAAGACTCTTGAGAGTCCCTTGGACTGCAAGGAGATCCAACCAGTCCACTCTAAAGGAGATCAGTCCTGGGTGTTCTTTGGAGGGAATGATGCTGAAGCTGAAACTCCAGTACTTTGGCCATCTCATGTGAAGAGTTGACTCATAGGAAAAGACTCTGATGCTGGGAGGGATTGGGAGCAGGAGGAGAAGGGGACGACAGAGGATGAGATGGCTGGATGGCATCATTGACTCAATGGACGTGAGTTTGAGTGAACTCCGGGAGTTGGTGATGGACAGGGAGGCCTGGCGTGCTGTGATTCACGGGGTCACAAAGAGTTGGACACGACTGAGTGACTGAACTGAACTGAACCCTATGAACCACATTTTATTATCATTTTGTAGATTAGAAAACTAAAATACAATGAAGGGAAAAAAAACTGGCCCCAGTCATACAACCAATGTATGGTGGAGACAAAATTTAAACCTAAACATCTTGACTCCAGAATGTTCTAAATCATTTTAGATGCTTCTCCAAAAATCTGAAATTTCATTATAGAGTCTACCACTCCATTGAAGATTACCTTTAATACTAATAATAAAACGTGTGTCATTTCTCATTATAAAACCTTCTCTCTCACTTTTATATTATGGCATAATTATGTTAATAAATTGGTGGAGTTTTACTTTTTTTAAACTATCTATTAGAAGGAAATAAAGAACATACCAATTATTGGTTGGCTATTTGATTTGGTCAAGAATTCCTAATCCATCAGGAGACAATGTTTATACCCCAAATGTTAGGATTAACATTTCAAAAATATAAAATAAGTTTATAGGATGATACTTATCATGTTGCCTTCTTTCAAAAAATTCATAACAAACTGACACAATACTGTCTTAAAGATTCTGAGAAGTCCTGTTTTAAAGGCACATGATTCTTTTTTTTTTTTTTTATAAGCCATTGTTTTTCAAACACATTTTAAAATGGGTCTTTCAGTAATAATCTGAGCTCCCCCAGGGGCTCAAATGGTAAAGAATCTGCCTGTAATTCAGGAGACCTGTATTTGATCCCTGGTTCTGGAAAATCCCCTGGAAAAGGGAATAGCAACCCACTTCAGTATTCTTGCTTGGAGAATCCAATGGACAGAGGAGCCTGATGGGCTGCTGTCCAGGGGGTCGCAAAGCACTGGAAATGACTAAACAACTTTCACTTTCAATTTTCAGTAATGTGGTAACTCTTCATATTGCAAAGGACTCCGATGCCCCAAGGAGCACTGCTTAATAGGTCAACTGCTTTTCACATCTCAAATTAGTTGTATTTGAAAAAGAAAAAAAAAAATGGATAGGCTATTGCATACCAAAACTATAAATATTTTTCCCCTTAATTTTCCTTAAATAAAGAAAAATATCTTTTACACATATATTGTGGAAAGAAGAAAGGACATATCTTTTTTGTTATTTTCCTGAGTAATACATTGTTTTATAGGCAAGGACAATGTATTTTAAGTAACTACCCATATCTTCAAAGGAGATTATTTAATGATGTATCAGTTTGATTTGTACTACTGTGGCTGCATATTGACCAAATGTTTCTAATGAGATTTCACTGATTCATGAATCCAATATTTATGAAACATCTAATATATATTTTGATATAGTAGTAGTAGTAGTGCTCAGTCTTATCCAACTCTTTGTGACCCCATGGACTGTAGCCCACCAGCCTTCTCTGTCCATGGGATTCCCCAGGAAAGAATACTGGAGTTGCCATTTCCCTCCCCAGAGGATCTTCCTGACCAAAGGATCGAACCTGTGTCTCTTGCGTCTCCTGCATTGGCAGGCATATCCTTTACCACCATGCTACCTGGGAAGCATTCATATTTTGATATACTGAGATTTAATTTTAATGTTATTTCTACAGCCCTGACCCTTTCATACAAAACTGCAATTCTTTTTTATTTTAACTTTTACAATTTTTAAAGGTAAAGTTACTTTTCACTTACAGTTATTAAAAAAATGTTGGCTATATTCCCTGTGTTATACTATATATCCTGAGCCTCTTAGAGTCAATGGTTTGTATCTCCCACTCCCCATCCCTATACTGCCTTGCCACCCACCCCACTAGTAACCACAAGTTTATTCTCTCTGTCAGTCTACTTCTTTTTTGTTATATTCAATAATTTGTATTATTTCTTAGATTCTATGTATAAATGATAGTGTATGATATTTGTCTTTCTCTGACTTATTTCGCTTAGCAAATGCCCTTCAATCCATCCATGTTTCTGCAAATGCCAAAATGTCATTCTTTCTTATTGGCTGAGTAGTATTTCTTTTATGTATATACCACATCTTCTTTGTCCAATCATTTGTTGTTAGCACTTTGGTTACTTTCATATGTTCACTATTGTATGTAATGCTGCTATGAGTATTGGAGTGCAGGTATCTTTTCAAATTGGTGTTTTTGTGTGTTTTTTAGATATATACTTAGTGGGATTGCTGGGTCATGCGGTAGTCTATTTTCAACATTTTTGAGAAATCTCTATAGGATGTTTCACAGTAGCTGCACATATTTACATTTCCACTAGCAGTGTATGTCTCCCCTTTTCTCCACATCCTCACCAACATTTGTTATCTGTGTTCTTTCTGATGTCAGCTATTCTGACAGATGTGAGGTGATAGCGCATTGTGATTTTGATTTGCATTTCCCTTATGATTAGCAATGTTGAACATCTTGTCATGTGCCTGTTCTCTGGCTGCATTTTCTCTTTTGAAAATTGTTTGTTAACTTCTTCTGCATATTTGAAAAATTGGATTGTTTTTCATTGATGAGGAGTTGTGTGAGCTGTTTATATGTGCTGAATATTAATCCCTTACAGAGCATATACTTTTCAAATACTTTCTCCCATTCAGTATGTTGACCTTTTGTTTTGTCAGTCAGTTCAGTTCAGTTCAGTCGCTCAGTAGTGTCCAACTCTTGGCGACCCCATAAACTGCAGCACACCAGGCCTCCCTGTCCATCATCAACTCCCAGAGTTCACTCAAACTCACGTCCATTGAGTCGGTGATACCATCCAGCCATCTTATTTTCTGTCGTCCCCTTCTCCTCCTGCCCCCAATCCCTCCGAGCATCAGAGTCTTTTCCAATGAGTCAACTCTTTGTTTTGTCAGTAGTTTCCTTTAAAATCTTTTTAAAGTTTAAGTAGGTCCCATTTGTTTATTTTTGCTTTTATTTGTTATTTAGGGGATAGATTCAAAAACATTGCTGTGATTTATGTCAGAGTGTTTTGCCTATGTTTTCTTCTAGGAATTTTATAGTATCTGGTCTTACATTTAAGTCTTTAATCCATTTGAGTTTATTTTTGTATATGGTGCTAGAGAATGCTCTAATTTCATTCTTTCACATAGAGCAGTCCAGCTTCCCAGAAACACTTATTGAATAGAACGTCTACTCTGTTGTATAGTCTTGCCTCCTTTGTCATAGATTAATTGACCTTAAGTGAGTGGATTTGTTCCTGCGCTCTCGATTCTGCTCCATTGATATATGGGTCTATTTTTGTGCCAGTACCATACTGTTTCGATTACTGTGGTGTTGTACTATAGTATGATATTTATGAAGATTGATTCCCCCAGCTCTGTTTTTTTTCTCAAGACTGTTTTGGCTATTTATGGTCTTTTGTGTTTCCATATAACATTAAAATTATTTCTTCTAGTTTTGTGAAAATGCCATTTATAATTTGACAGGGATTGCACTGAATCTGTAGATTGCCTTGGGTAGTATGGTCATTTTAAAATGTTGCTTCTTTCATTCCAGGAACATGGTATATCTTCCCAATTCTTTTGCTTTCAGAGTGATGTTGGCTTCACAGAGCCTTTCCCCTAAAGGGACTACAAGAATAATAAAAAGAAATAAAACCCAGAGTTAGTAGAGGGAAAGTGACAAGATCAAGCAGAAATGAATGAAATAGAGACTAATAAATAGTAGAAAAGATCAATAAAACTAAAAGCTGGTGCTTTGAAAAGTTAAGCAAAATTGATAAATCCTTAGCCAGATTCATCAATAAAAAAGAGATATGGCCCAAATAAATAAAATTAGAAATGAAGAAGGAGAAATTACAACACCACAGGAATACCAAGAATGATAAGAGCCCACTATCAATGACTATATGTCAATAAAATGGACAACCTAGAAATAAATTCAATACAATCTCCCAAGACTGAAGCAGGAAGAAATACAAAATGTTACTAATTACCAGTAATGAAATTTAATCTGTAATTTAAAAACTCCTAACAAATTCTAGGACCAGATGAATTCATATGTAAATTCTACCAAACATTTAGAGAAGAGTTAACACCTATCCTTCTGAAGGTACTATGAAAAATTTCAGAGGAAAGAACAAACTGGGATTCTTTTACTAAATCAGATACTGTTTTATGTCTCAGCACCCTTGTTAGCACCAAGTTGTTAGCATCAGAAACTCACTCAGGCTGATTTAGTCAGAAAACGAATTTACTGAAAGGCATATCAGCAGGAATTTACAGCTCAGCTTAAAAGGCAACAGGTCCATCTGAGGAGGGTACAATGAGGACCACAGCAAACATTACCAAAATCTTTCAGTGAATCACCTCTGCCTTTACTTAGTCTCTGACTAAGGATGTTGCCAGCTTCCCTGGTGTCTCGGTGGTAAAAAATTTGCCTTTGTGATGCAGGAGATACGAGACAACCAGGTTCAGTCCCTGGGTTGGGAAGATCCCCTGGAGAAGGGAATGGCTACCCATTCTAGTATTCTTGCCTAGAAAATTCCATGGACAGAGGAGCCTGAAGAGCTAAAGTCCATGGGGTCACAAAGAAGTCAGACATGACTGAGCACACACACACATTTACACTCATGCATGGCTACTGCCACTAGTGACAAGGCTTTCTATGGAGTTAGATGGTGTTGCTGAAACCAGTGCCATAAGAATAAATTCTGAATTGTCTCTCACATTCATTTCAAACTCTTGGCCAGGAATAGTCAAAGAATCAACACTAACTGCTAATCGGAGCCACAGAAAATAAGCAGAGACCATTTGATGGTTGTGTATTCAATTATATTCTTTGCAGAGTTCCCAAGAATAGTGAGGAGACATAATAAGGCCTTCCTCAGTGATCAATGCAAATAAATAGAGGAAAATAATAGAATGGGAAAGACTAGAGATTTCTTCAAAAAAATTAGAAATACAAAGGGAACATTTCATGCAAAGATGGGCTCAAGAAAGGACAAAAATGGTGTGGACCTAACAGAAGCAAAAGACATTAAGAAGAGGTGGCAAGAATACACAGAAGAATTGTACAAAAAGATGTTCACGACCAAGAAAATCAAGATGGTGTGATCACTAACCTAGAGCCAGACATCCTGGAATGTGAAGTCAAGTGGGCCTTAGGAAGCATCATACAAACAAAGCTAGTGGAGGTGATGGAATTCCAGTCGAGCTGTTTCAAAGCCTGAAAGATGATGCTGTGAAAGTGCTGCACTCAATATGTCAGCAAATATGGAAAACTCAGCAGTGGCCACAGGACTGGAAAAGGTCAGTTTTCATTCCAATCCCAAAGAAAGGCAATGCCAAACAATGCTCAAACTACTGCACAGTTGCCCTCATCTCACACACTAGCAAAGTAATGCTCAAAATTCTCCAAGCCAGGCTTCAGCAATACATGAACTGTGAACTTCCAGATGTTCAAGGTGGTTTTAGAAAAGGCAGAGGAACCAGAGATTAAATTGCCAACATCTGCTGGATTGTCAAAAAAGCAAGAGAGTTTCAGAAAAACATCTATTTCTGCTTTATTGACTATGCCAAAGCCTTTGACTGTGTGGATCAGAGTAAACCGTGGAAAATTCTGAAAGAGATGGGAATACCAGACCACCTGACCTGCCTCCTGAGAATATATGCAGGTCAGGAAGCAACAGTTAGAACTGGACATGGAACAACAGACTGGTTCCAAATAGGAAAAGGAGTACGTCAAGGCTGTATATAGTCACCGTGCTTATTTAACTTATATGCAGAGTACATCATGAGAAACGCTGGGCTGGAAGAAGCACAAGCTGGAATCCAGATTGTTGGGAGAAATATCAATAATCTCAGATATGAAGATAACACTACCCTTATGGCAGAAAATGAAGAGGAACTAAAAAGCCTCTTGATAAAAGTGAAAGTGGAGAGTGAAAAGGTTGGCTTAAAGCTCAACATTCAGAAAACTAAGATTATGGCTTCTGGTCCCATCACTTCATGGGAAATAGATGGGGAAACAGTGGAAACAGTGTCAGACTTCATTTTTCTGGGCTCCAAAATCACTGCAGACGGTGACTGCAGCCATAAAACTAAAAGACGCTTACTCCTTGGAAGGAAAGTTATGACCAACCTAGATAGCATATTCAAAAGCAAAGACATTCCTTTGGCAACAAAGGTCCGTCTAGTCAAGGCTATGGTTTTTCCAGTGGTCACGTATGGATGTGAGAGTTGGACTGTGAAGAAAGCTGAGCACCGAAGGATTGATACTTTTGAACTGTGGTGTTGGAGACTCTTGAGAGTGCCTTGGACTGCAAGGAGATCCAACCAGTCCATTCTGAAGGAGATCAGCCCTGGGATTTCTTTGGAAGGAATGATGCTAAAGCTGAAAGACTCTGATGCTGGGAGGGATTGGGGGCAGGAGGAGAAGGGGACGACAGAGGATGAGATGGCTGGATGGCATCACTGACTCGATGGACATGAGTCTGGGTGAACTCCGGGAGTTGGTGATGGAC
Source organism: Bos grunniens (assembly GCF_055505025.1). Lineage (NCBI taxonomy): Eukaryota > Metazoa > Chordata > Mammalia > Artiodactyla > Bovidae > Bos > Bos grunniens. Next base: position 120,258,042 of record NC_141165.1, on the reverse strand, counting down.
AGGGAGGCCTGGCGTGCTGCGATTCATGGGGTCGCAAAGAGTCGGACACAACTGAGTGACTGAACTGAACTGAACTGAATGTTATGGAGCAATTCAAATGGATCTTACATTCATCTGGAGGTAGATAGACAACAGATATACTAAATAAGTAAATTGTGTAATCTGTTAATGTTTAATGATATCGAAACAACAGTGCAGAGTATCTTGTATAAAGTTCTTCCATGAAATGATGGTAATATTCAGGCTCTTTCCCTTTCAATTGTTAGAAGAATAAAATGAGACTTCCATGTGAAAGCCCCATGAAAAGTTTTTAGGATTATAAAATTATGAATATTTATAACTAAATAATTGTAAATAAATGTCATAAGTAAATAACATTTTATATAGAGCACTCAGAAAGCCAGCATTTGAATTGGGCATATTTTTTCCCTATACACTTCTTTTAACTTAGAATCATGTTGCATAAGCAAACATGTATCCTGTTTATTCCCACCCCTAATTTTGTAGCTTAAGCTTTCTTTAGTATTGTTATAAACTTGACATACATCTTTGCCAAATATTTTCCAGGCTTTTTATACCAGATCCATCAGTGAAATTGTTTTACTTTTTGTTCTCCTCAGCTCACTAATTGCTTCCATCTCACAACCTCAAATGTCTCTACACTACAATTTTTTTTTCTTTTTTAATTTCCTGTATCAAAGTGGTTCTTCTACATTTTTGGTCTCAGGACCCCTTGATACCCTTAAAAATTACTGAGGTTTTGTTTTTATGGGTTATGTCCATCAATAATTACCCTAATGGGAATTAAACTGAGAAATTCAAAGAAATTACTAATCCATCTAAAAATAATAGTAAGTTCACTAGATGTTTAAGAGATATAATGATAGACACTCATGGAGGTTCTGGTAAACTCCTCTGAACTCTAGAGATTCAATTAGAGTGAAAAGGCAAATGCCACCATATTAATATTGTAATCATTTTGACCTTCTTGAACCAAAGTTTGAGATCCATAACATATCAGAAATCTAGATTCAAAGGGAAAGTTTCAAATAGGCAATACATTGATATGGTTCACTCATCTCTGCTAGCAGTTCTTCTAACCTTTCCGGAGGCCATTCATATTATTAGTGTATTTATATGTGGACAAGTATTATGTCATAGTATATAATTTGAATCGAATGGAAGTTTTCAATTATTTTTTTAATAGCCTAGTTTTTTTGAAACCTTACAATGTGTTTTGGGGATCTTTCGTGTAGAGAGCTTCCTTTTTTAAAGTTTTTATGTTTGCATGGTGCCACATAATATGGATGTGCCAGTCTATTTGTTTTCTACTGCCAATGAGGCATTCATTTTTCTTTCTCATTTCCCCCGAACACAAATGTGGCTGCAATGAATAACCTGGCATGAATATCATTTCACAACTGAATAACTAGATCTCTGTTAAACATTTAGAATAAGAGTTGCTGAGCAAATTTGTATGCATATTAAGTTTTTATAAATATTTTCAAATAGCCCTCAGTAGAGCTTGTACCAGTTTACTCTCTTGCTAGCAATCCGTGGAGGCATTGGTTTCTGTACCCTCTTGCCCATACATACTGGTGTTAAGTTTATAGATCTTTGGCAGACCCTTAATTTATTATAATTTTTATTATTTTATACCTGCTGTGCTTAATGCTTTGCTTAACGACCCTTTTTATCCAAGTGACACAAATCACTTAAAATCACAACAAGTAGAAGATATACACAAGTTCTGGGAATTAGTCAGATGAACATAATGATCATCCCTGTAAGGAGGCTTAAGACTGAAGAGAGGCACTACTGATAATTAAAATAAGACAACAGGTATGAATGAGATTGTTCTAGGCATTCTGGGTTATCTAATATCCTAGGAGATATGCATTATGGAGACAGGAAAAACAGGAGTAAATATATGAACATGCCATCTACAGGAGAAGTTAGATCATAAGGAATAAACCAATGAATTAAATAATTTTAGCTACAAAGAATGACCATGTTAATTTTATGGAGAACAAAACACAGTGAAGTGCATTGATTTTTTATGATCTAACTTCTGCTCATCATGTACAGTGGTGCTTTCCTCACTGTCACTGTTCTTACTTCTGTCTTGCCTAAAACCACATGCCCAGCCTCTCCCTCTTTGTCCATTATTGTGAGTTGGGTTTCCCCAGAAGCAGACTCTGACCGTTTATGAAGAAGCACCTTGGGGATCTGCCCCTGGGGAAGAAAGAAGAGGAATCAGGAAGGCAGAAGGAGAAGTGGAGCTGGGAGACAGGCCCACCCCAGCTTGCATGACCCAAAATGATCTTTTAGAATTATCTTGAATTGGGCTAAGATGACTAGGCCTTTTCATTCCTGCATGTTCAGTCTTTGGATGCATCACATTGGGAAGGGCTTGAATTCTGGAGCAAAGCTCTCTGGAACACAGGCAGCCTCTGAAGGGGCTGCGAGCTGCTTCTGCCTGCTGGCAACATGCCCAGCGGCCAAGATACCAAGTCCTTCAGTGAAGAAGGGCCTGGATGGCAAGCTGCAATGTCAGCTCTATGTATCAGGAGTCACTCAGCAATAGTTATTTACACTGTTAAGTGAACAAAACTAGAGTGCTTATAGCCTTGCAATCAGGCTGACTTAAACTTGACTTCTCCCATTGCTTCTTATTCATTATAAATTTCATTTTCTCCATCCCCAAGGTGACGGAGTTGCTACTTATTTCATAAGGCTACTGCACAAATTAAATGTTACAGTTTTTGTATATTAAGAGTTTAACTCACTACCAGGTACATAGTGAGCATTCAGCAATGATGACTCATATTTTTAAAAGATAAAAATAACTTGATTATTTCTCCATCTATTAGTGTCCTCTTTGATTTCTTTCACCAGTGTTTTATAGTTTTCTATATATAGGTCTTTAGTTTCTTTAGGTAGATATATTCCTAAGTATTTTATTTCCGTTGCAATGGTGAATGGAATTGTTTCCTTAATTTCTCTTTCTGTTTTCTCATTATTAGTGTATAGGAATGCAAGGGATTTCTGTGTGTTGATTTTATATCCTGCAACTTTACTATAGTCATTGATTAGTTCTAGTAATTTTCTGGTGGAGTCTTTAGGGTTTTCTATGTAGAGGATCATGTCATCTGCAAATAGTGAGAGTTTTACTTCTTCTTTTCCAAGTTGGATTCCTTTTATTTCTTTTTCTGCTCTGATTGCTGTGGCCAAAACTTCCAAAACTATGTTGAATAGTAATGGTGAAAGTGGGCACCCTTGTCTTGTTCCTGACTTTAGAGGAAATGCTTTCAATTTTTCACCGTTGAGGATAATGTTTGCTGTGGGTTTATCATATATAGCTTTTATTATGTTGAGGTATGTTCCTTCTATTCCTGCTTTCTGGAGAGTTTTTATCATAAATGGGTGTTGAATTTTGTCAAAGGCTTTCTCTGCATCTATTGAGATAATCATATGGTTTTTATTTTTCAATTTGTTAATGTGGTGTATTACATTGATTGATTTGCGGATATTGAAGAATCCTTGCATCCCTGGGATAAAGCCCACTTGATCATGGTGTATGATCTTTTTAATGTGTTGCTGGATTCTGGTTGCTAGAATTTTGTTAAGGATTTTTGCATCTATGTTCATCAGTGATATTGGCCTGTAGTTTTCTTTTTTTGTGGGATCTTTGTCAGGTTTTGGTATTAGGGTGATGGTGGCCTCATAGAATGAGTTTGGAAGTTTACCTTCCTCTGCAATTTTCTGGAAGAGTTTGAGCAGGATAGGTGTTAGCTCTTCTCTAAATTTTTGGTAGAATTCAGCTGTGAAGCCATCTGGACCTGGGCTTTTGTTTGCTGGAAGATTTTTGATTACAGTTTCAATTTCTGTGCTTGTGATGGGTCTGTTAAGATTTTCTATTTCTTCCTGGTCCAGTTTTGGAAAGTTGTACTTCTCTAAGAACTTGTCCATTTCTTCCACGTTGTCCATTTTATTGGCATATAATTGTTGATAGTAGTCTCTTATGATCCTTTGTATTTCTGTGTTGTCTGTTGTGATCTCTCCATTTTCATTTCTAATTTTATTGATTTGATTTTTCTCCCTTTGTTTCTTGATGAGTCTGGCTAATGGTTTGTCAATTTTATTTATCCTTTCAAAGAACCAGCTTTTAGTTTTGTTGATTTTTGCTATGGTCTCTTTTGTTTCTTTTGCATTTATTTCTGCTCTAATTTTTAAGATTTCTTTCCTTCTACTAACCCTGGGGTTCTTCATTTCTTCCTTTTCTAGTTGCTTTAGGTGTAGAGTTAGGTTATTTATTTGACTTTTTTCTTGTTTCTTGAGGTGTGCCTGTATTGCTATGAACTTTCCCCTAAGGACTGCTTTTACCGTGTCCCACAGGTTTTGGGTTGCTGTGTTTTCATTTTCATTCGTTTCTATGCAAATTTTGATTTCTTTTTTGATTTCTTCTGTGATTTGTTGGTTATTCAGCAGCGTGTTTTTCAGCCTCCATATGTTGGAGTTTTTAATCATTTTTCTCCTGTAATTGAGATCTAATCTTACTGCATTGTGGTCAGAAAAGATGCTTGGAATGATTTCTATTTTTTTGAATTTACCAAGGCTAGCTTTATGGCCCAGGATGTGATCTATCCTGGAGAAGGTTCCATGTGCGCTTGAGACAAAGGTGAAATTCATTGTTTTGGGATGAAATGTCCTATAGATATCAATTAGGTCTAACTGGTCTATTGTATCATTTAAAGTTTGTGTTTCCTTGTTAATTTTCTGTTTAGTTGATCTATCCATAGGTGTGAGTGGGGTATTAAAGTCTCCCACTATTATTGTGTTATTGTTAATTTCTCCTTTCATACTTGTTAGCATTTGTCTTACATATTGTGGTGCTCCCGTGTTGGGTGCATATATATTTATGAGGTACCATTTCACACCAGTCAGAATGGCTGCGATCCAAAAGTCTACAAATAATAAATGTTGGAGAGGGTGTGGAGGAAAGGGAACCCTCTTACACTGTTGGTGGGAATGCAAACTAGTACAGCCACTATGGAGAACAGTGTGGAGATTCCTTAAAAAACTGGAAATAGAACTGCCTTACGATCCAGCAATCCCACTGCTGGGCATACACACTGAGGAAACCAGAAGGGAAAGAGACACGTGTACCCCAGTGTTCATCGCAGCACTGTTTATAATAGCCAGGACATGGAAACAACCTAGATGTCCATCAGCAGATGAATGGATAAGAAAGCTGTGGTACATATACACAATGGAGTATTACTCAGCCATTAAAAAGAATACATTTGAATCAGTTCTAATGAGGTGGATGAAACTGGAGCCTATTATACAGAGTGAAGTAAGCCAGAAGGAAAAACACCAATACAGTATACTAACGCATATATATGGAATTTAGAAAGATGATAACAATAACCCTGTGTACGAGACAGCAAAAGTGATGCTGATGTATGGAATAGTCTTATGGACTCTGTGGGAGAGGGAGAGGGTGGGAAGATTTGGGAGAATGGCATTGAAACATGTAAAATATCATGTATGAAACGAGATGCCAGTCCAGGTTCAATGCACGATACTGGATGCTTGGGGCTAGTGCACTGGGATGACCCAGAGGGATGGTATAGGGAGGGAGGAGGGAGGAGGGTTCAGGATGGGGAGTACATGTATACCTGTGATGGATTCATTTTGATATTTGGCAAAACTAATACAATTATGTAAAGTTTAAAAATAAAATAAAATTAAAGCTTGAAGAAAAAAAAATAATACACATATGGATGAGTGTGAAAATGTTACAATAAAGCTTTATTTATAGACACTGAAAAAAATAACTTGATTAAATTTTAGTTTCAAATATAATACTTTGATTTGGGGGAGCAAAAAGGGGAAGGGGAAGGGATAGGATAGAAAAATTTCGCAGAATACCTGATTTATATGGCTCTTGGTTTGTTAGGCTATCTCTTGCACTATTATATTTTATTAGCATTATAATGTCAAATCTGATACATTTGTGATTTTAAAATTAAATGTAGAATTTGTGTGAGTTCCTTAACTATATAATGTGTGCTTCTAGGAAAAGATGAGAATGAAACAGCTCTAAATACCCTAAATGGATGCTAACTGTGGGCATTTGAAATCTATTCCTGAAAATTGGGAGACCCCAGTTTTTCTTGGTTTCTATCATGGGCTCTGGATCTCTACTACTGTTGTAGGAAAAATGGGGTGTGAGAAAAGGGTCATGTTCCAGGAATTGTGTGAGTCCCTGGAATGGGCCACCAAGTGAAGGTCTTTGGTTTCTCACAGGACAGAATTCAAGAGTGAGTCCTGGTAAAGTGAAAGCAGGTTTATTCACAGAGACACATACTCCAGAGACAGTGTGGTCCATCTCAAAAGACAAGAGTGCCCTGAGGTGTGGGTGGTTATTTTTTATGGGCTGGGTAATTTCACAGGCTCACTAGTGGGAGGAAAGAGTCTATCTTGAAGAAGAGGTGAGGACTTTCAGGAGTTGGTCCACCACTCACATTTTGGCCTTTTATGGTCAGCCTCCTAAATGCCATGATCCCTGTGGGTGAGTAATTTAGCATGCTAATGCATTATAATGAGCATCTAATGAGACTCAAGGTCTACTGGAAGTCAAATCTTCTGTCATCTTGGGCCTAATAGGTCCTAACCAGTTTTTGTGGTTTTCTGTTCTTCTTAATGGTTGTGTCCTTCTGTTAGTTGTGCCCCGCCGCGTTCCTTCCTATCTCACTACAGCCATGTGACATAGAAAAACACAACATTCAGAATCAACTGAGAGGATGAAACGTACAAAGTTTAATCCCCAGAGTGATGGACTGGGGAAGGGAAAGAAGACAGTTCCTTTTGAAAATGTTGAAAGGCCCCTATGTATGGTCAATACAAGAAGTCTGGTTGGTTTATGCAGAACTAGAGTCAGATTAGAGAATGGGGTCTTTCAGCATCTGACTGTGCCTAGTTTGGGGAGAGAAGTCAGCAGCTAAGAGCACCAAACTAGTGTAGAAAATGATATCAAGTTGTATTAAGCAAATAGAAATGGCTGAAATTATTCCAGTATTAGTTTTGAGTTGTTCAGAGAGAAGTAAAATTTCAGACAGAAAGGAGCAGAGAAAAGTAATCGATCTAGAGGAGCATGAACCTGCCAAGTAGCCTAGACAAAATCCAGCCTAAAATTAACGCCTCAAGACTTTTGTATAATGGATGTCTTTGCTTGAATCAACTGGGAAATCTTTGTTGGGGGACATTTCCCAAAACTTATTCCACACTTCATCTATCCTGATTCTTGCCATTTACAGCTACCCATTGGGTCTGTTTCCACCCATACTCTCTTTGGCATGAAACCTATTAGTATATCCTGACTTCCTCTGACCTATCAGAAAATTTTCAACACAGAATTCTAGATGCCTCAAAGATTCTTTTCTTTCATGGACAACAAATAAGTAGGTGATGGAAACAATCTCAAGATTATACAATGAAAACATGTGCCTTTCTTCCCATTTGTTCTTCTGTGACCATCAAATTTATGCTAATATATATGCTGGTATGCTAATGCCTCATAATACCCAGTAGAATAGCCATGAACCATATCTTAGGAACTAGATGAACCTATTTAATAGAATAAATGGAATAAACTGAAGGTAATTTAATATAATAGAATGGAATAACCTGAAGATAATCAAGATACTGTAAGTGAAATTTTATTTACACAACTACATAGAGATCATTGATAATATTACTCAAAAAGTTTCTTGAGTACAACATTGCTAATTTGGAATTCTCATACACTTAATACTTTAGAAACTTATATTTTAGAAGTTTGTTTTTTAAAGATTACAGGATCTCTGTATTGTTTTTCTTTCACTTCTAATCAGTGAAGGATTAGGAGCATAAAACAGACTCATAAAGGAGACATGCTGTACGTGATTCTGATTCAACATTCTGTACAATCCCACAGGGGCCCATGGGAAAAGCCAGCCTAGTATTCTTTCTAGCAACAGTGAGAAAGTTGGAAGAGAAAACAAAGAAACTTCATTTAAGAATAAGACAATTTGCCAGTGCTGATCCTCAGAAATTGATCTTGAAAGTTAAAACATCATTAGTGTACAACCCACCCAATAAGTATTATCTGCATATAAAACTTCTCCAAGGAAATACATATTTTGTAAAAATGATTTTTTTAAATAAATGCAGTATAATGTAAACACATTTCAAATTGGTCAAATTCTTTCCATCCCAGTGCTGCCACCATGGACCAGACCACCATCTCTTAACTGGTCTCCTGCATTAATACAAATGTTGCTGCTGTTCCAGCCAACTTTCCCTTTAAAATCTCCACACTGCAGTCAAAGTCATCTATTTGAAAACATCCATTATATGTTAATTGTTTAATTTTTAATGTTATTTCAGAAAAAGAGGATCTTTTTCACATTGTTCCTTTCTATCCTCCATTATCTTGAACGCTGACATATACATCTTCTGAAGGAAGAGCAAACATCAGCTTTTGTACAACAAAGTCCAGCCTTCTTTCCAAGGCTGAGTAGGCTTTAGGCGGTATAGCTCCTGCTGTGCTTCTCTTGAACTTCATCCCTGCCGGATCATGCTGTGGTCACACTGGCCAAGTTTCAATTTCTCAGAAGCACCAAATGCTTTCACTCATTAGGGTTCTTATTCTTGTGTTTTCATTTGCCAGGAACACTATTCCCAGTCTCTTTAGATGTGGTTCAGCCTATGGTTTAAAGGCTATCATCATCTTTGCTTTACAGATAATGAAACTGAAGCCAGAGAGATTAAGTCACTTGCCCAAAGGCTAATTAGCAGCAAATAAGTTGCACAGTTAAGATCCCAGTGATCTAACTCCAGATCTTGGTTGGGTTCTTCATCACCTTAAGACCTCTATTGTATCACCCTTCTGGTTTACTTCTCAGCTTAAATGCCAGGCTTTCCTTGATCCATACTCTAAACTAAGCCTAGCAACCATCCTTGTTATCTTTTATTTTTTCCCCTTATCTTCTCCATTATGTAATTTATCACAATTTCTAATTATTTGTTATGGTAACTTGTTCATTTTTTTAAAAATGTTCACTAAATTAAAAGATTTCAGTGAACAAGAGCAAAATATACCCAATACATGGACTCTCTTTTTGACATAAGCACTGGTGGCAGTTTTGCTTGAAGTAGCTGAGGCCCACCGGGAGGCCAGGTGGGTGCTGGATATGCCTGTGAACTCTTGAAATAACACAAAGTCATTTATGATATAATAACTGCTGTTTTCTGATTTTCATTCTGGCACCGTCATAACAGCCATACTACAAGATCTTTCATGCAAAAAGACTGACAACAGCAAAAACAAGCAACAGAATTCTTCAAAATATTGAAGATGAATCAGTTATCTGCTGTCTTTAGCTTTTATCCTTTTCTTTCCCAAATTCATCTGCTTCCCTCAATTTGCTTTCTTTGTTTGTTTGTGCTTCTTGGCACCGTCCACCACCAGTTTCTGAAGCAATGTTTCAGCAGAATCTTCAAGCTCAAAATATTTTGGAATGATGCTTATAGAGGATCTGAATAGCACTCACTCTAAGTAAATTGACCTGGCACTGTTGAAGGGATTCCTTGAGCAGATGACTCTCAAAAACCATCAATTAATAAAAGGCATAAAGTATAAGCACAGAAACATAACAAGTCTGAGGTGTTATTAAAAGGAATGGAGTGGGAACATTTATCTGACTGGTCATAGCCAGGAAAAACATTCCTGAAGACTGGCCCATTTCTCCTCAGAATGTCTGAGATGAAATGGAGCATCCTTTGTTTTATATAAAGAAAATAATTCAGAAGGATGACAGTTCAGTGATACATGTCTTCATGGCCTAAAATTCAAAGGCCTTAAAAAGAGGTTAAAATTCAAGTAAAATGAAGGATAGATAATTTAAGGTATCACATTTATTTTCTCTTTAGTTAATCTTTTCTCTTCTTTCAACAAGAAGATAAAGTATAGCTACAAGATAGAGCATGGGTAGGGCAAAGGGGAGAAATGATGGGGGATAATTAAGTTTGTCTATAACCTTTTCTCATATGGGAAGAAATAACATTGAAGAGGGTAAAAATAAATCAAAATGCATTGCTTTCAGTCTAGTGTCATACTTTACTGCATATTTGGAAATATTTGTAGTTATTAGAAATGCTGATGTCTGTAGTAAAAGAAACGGGTATCTCAGTTTTTGTCCTAAATGAAGGTCCAAGTCAGATTGCTCTGTTGACTATCTGGTAAATAGCAGAATGTCAAGGGTCCGTTTTTTAAGAAAGTATAGTGATTGTCTAAGAACTGACTCTTAAGAGAAATATTGGCACATTTCTAAAACTCTTTCTTCTTTCTCAGCACAATAGAATACCCATAAGTAGGCCATTACTTTATTTTGACTTCTAACCTCTCATCATTATACTTTTATGAACATATTTGAGCATTACAAAAAGTGAGAGCGATATTTTCTCCAGTAATTTCCATCTTTCATTTAATGTATGCATTCTTTACAAAATTCTGATGACACTTTATTTGAAGTGTTCAAACTACCAGAAAGTTCCTAGGAAGAGGGTTTGAGGTTGGCACTGGATAAAAAGACAACCTTGAACTAATTTTAAAGTTTGCAATTAGCAGAGATCACAGTGTGGCAAGTAAAAGTTCTAATGATAGACTGGCCTAGGCCTTGAGGTAAATTATGCATAATTATTCATAACTGCTATTTTTGGCTCGCCTGATTTGTCCTAGACCTCTGGCTGAGGAAACAATTTGAAATAATTAGAGTACCAGTGCATTGACAATGATGAATGAATTGAATACTTCTTTTGCCAAACATGGGTCTTGATAGGAAGCAGATAACTTTGGTAACTGTGGTATTTTGTTATTGGATCTCTGAAAGTAGAAAGTTTGTGTTTTATTTTTGTATGTGTGTGTGTGGTTTTTATAGGTTGTTTTTAAGTCATTCTCTCAAAACTTCCATCATCAAGGAGCCTATGATTAAAAACAAATCAAAAACAAAGTTTTAAAAAATTATTTCTATAAAATTTCTAAAGTGTTTATTTATATCTAATTTTTGCATGCTTATTGTTGAGAGTTGGAACAATGGTAAATATAGCTTATTGTTGAGAGCTGGAAATATGGTAAATATAAAGTAAATATAATGTCACATTACTTAATAAATTCCTTTCAATTTTAATCTTATGGAAAATTTTTAGTGTTTAGTATATTATACCCTAATGGTAGTTAAGAAAAAGATATAATGAGTTAAATACAGTGCCTTTTGAAATAGAAAAATTTTAAATAATTAATACATAAAAATACTATGTATGTTCTGCATATTCTTTTATGAAGTAAAAACAAAATGGATATTTGCTGTATGCTAAAGTATTATCATTAAGTAAAGACAGCTTATCTTTATATATAATGATATTCAAATGTGTGTAATAATAATTTTCAGTAATTGTAATAGATAAATGTCTTGAAATAGGAAATGCTAAGTAGTTCTGGTGCACCATCAGATGCACTAGAGAAAAATTAAAGCAAAGGAGTCTTAGAAACCTATCATTTTTATTCATTGTCCATAAATTGTACAAAGCTCCGTTCTTAATTAAGCAAATTCAGAAACACAACATATTCACATTTTTCAGTAGAATAAACACCGACAATTGTCTCTGTCAGGAGACAATTGCCTCTTCACTGGAGATTTGGACAAACAGCCAGACAATCTTTGTTTTAATGAAAAAGCCTCAGCCCATTTAGGTCACATGAATGCAAAATTAAACTTCATTTTTTAAAAACCATAAAGTAATTTAAAAGTATAAAAAGATTGAATATCTAAACAAACTTTGAAATCTATACTAGTTGAATTTGACACTCTACTAATTGCACATATTATATTCTCTATTTTAAAATAGTTTCTTAAGATACTCAAGTTTGCAGTAAAAACAGTATAGTTTTTACAGGTTGAAAATATGCATTTTTATATTGTACACAGTACTTGCACCTTAGCTTTGCTTCTTAAATGCTAAGTCTAATCTGGTTTTATTACTTTATTACTTTTAACCATGGTGACATTATTTAAATGATCTTGACTCGTACATATAGTATAAACTACAATCTTAAATAATCGACATGTAAAACATATCTTGTTGTTCAGTCCCTAAGTCATGTCTAACTCTTTGCAACCCCATGGACTGCAGCACACCAGGCTCCTCTGGCTTCCACTGTCTCTTGGAGTTTGCTCAAATTCATGTCCATTGAGGCAGTGATACTATCTGACAACAACAAATTATGTCTACTTATTTTCTTATCGTTGTAAATAATAAAACCATTTTGTGTAACTCTTACCCCAAATGAAGAGGAAAGATGCGTTATGTGTCACCATACAGTTTTTTCTGTGTATTATCAGATATCATGTGTTTCAGAATGCTCTGTCCCCGAACTTGGAAAAGCAAATTATTTGCAGAGTCATCGAGCTTCCCTGGTGGCTCAAATGGTAAAGAATCTGCCTGAAAAAAAAAAAAAAAAAAAGAATCTGCCTGCAATAAGGGAGACTGGGTTCAATCCCTGGGTCAAAAAGATCCTCTGGAGAAGGGAACGGCAATCCACTCCAGCATTCTTGCCTGGAGAATTCCAAGGACAGAGGAGCCTGGCAGGCTACAGTCCATGGAGTTGGAAAGAGTTGCAATGACTGAGCGACCAGAGTTACTGGGCCTTAAAGAAAGAGTTTTTTATTAGCCCTTTTGTCATTTTGTTCTTTAGGTTACAACCCAAATGTAATACAGCTTGTTTGACTGTGATATAAATGGCCACTTCACAGTCTTAACTTTGGTTTTTGATCCACATTTTCTGATAGAAATTGTAGTATTGAGCCTGCTTTCATTAAAGAACTTTGTTTATTAGAGTATCCTATAAAGTTACTTACTGATGGATAGAAAACTAGTCAAGTGAGTGATTTTGGAAATCAGTAAACCTAAATGTTGAGATTTGTATGATCTGAAGAGACACCAGAGTATGTATATCAGTATACTGATGCTGAAGCTAAAGCTCCAATACTTTGGCCACCTGATGCAAAGAACTGATTCATTGGAAAAGACCCTGATGCTGGAAAAGATTGAAGGCGGGAGGAGAAGGGGACGACAGTGGTTGGATGGCATCATGGACTTGATGGACGTGAGTTTAAGCAAGCTCTGGGAGCTGGTGATGGACAGGGAAGCCTGGCGTGCTGCAGTCCATGGGGTTGCAAAGAGTTGGACACAGCTGAGCATCTGACTGAATGTTGAGACTAGCCTCAAAAAAGGAAAATTTCATTACAGAAGTAGAAATACTGAAGTTTAGGCATGGGGATACTTGACTTGGCCTATCTTATTTCTTGATAAGTAGCTTATTATATTTGATTATAATAAGGAACCTTTAAGGACACCTCACTCTGGCTCTCCATCCTGATGGAAATGAAGCAGCAGGACACTGCAGTGGAGGTGTCCCACGTTCCTTTGAATACAGCTTGCTGCTGCTGCTAAGTCGCTTCAGTCGTGTCCGACTCTGTGCGACCCCAGAGACGGCAGCCCACCAGGCTTCCCCGTCCCTGGGATTCTTCAGGCAAGAACACTGGAGTGGGTTGCCGTTTCCTTCTCTAATGAGTGAAAGTGAAAAGTGAAAGTGAAGTTGCTCAGTCTTGTCCGACTCTTAGCAACCCCATGGACTGCAGCCTACCGGGCTCCTCTGCCCAGGGGATTTTCCAGGCAAGAGGACTGGAGTGGGGTGCCATTGAATACAGCTTACCACATGGTAAAATGTGGCCGAGGAGCTGATGGCATACCAACTACTGTTTTCTGCTGTTTCCTTCTCTGTCCCCCAGGACACCTCCCTCTACTAAAGACAGAGCAAGAGAATAGACAATGAGACTCTGAGGACAAGTAGAAATAGTAAATGAATTTTAAATCTGAATTAAAATAAAAGACTTGAAAAATAATACACAAATCCACATTGCTATTGTTATTTTTGTTAATGTTACCTAGAATTAAGTTCAGTAGTTCACCTGCCTAATGCGTCATTAAAAATAGAAGATGCTTACAGCATGAAAACAAATGTTTACTCTTCATAACCTTGTTTTCAAGGATTATATTCTGATATTTTTGCTCAGCTGCTTAGGGAAGCAAACCCTTTAACAGATTTGACTCTACAAAAATGGTTCCTGTTTAGTATCACCACATGGGCACCTATTTGCAGACTGGTACAAATTGGACTCTTCATTACATGAAGATTTTGATGCTCCAAATTTATGAGTTGTTTCAAAACCTGTATAAGGAGGAAGCATTTTACCCTCTAAATTAACGTGAAATGTTATACCATTTACCTATTCCTGTTAAGTTCCTTTTGACAGAATTTTAAAAAGCATATCATATTTACCAAACCCCTTCTCTCATTGGAAGCCAGGCAGATTCGATTTCATGGCAGCAGCCCAAAATTGAATTCTATGAGAACAGTAATTTTTCAAATTGATTGACTATCACTAATCAGCACTAAAGAAAGAGTTGCTGTGTGTTTGTTTGTTTGTTTGTTTGTTTTAAGGCAGAAGCAATGAATTTTGACATACAATGTGGCAGGTGGTGAATATGATAGTTTTTTCCTTATGATAACGTAAAATGATTTTTAATTCTGAGACATACATTGAATGAATATGTTGGGATTTAAAACTCCATCTCACATTTGTTTTATTCTAAGACAATGGCAAATGATAACACAACAGGCAAGAAAATCTGTATTATAATCTATTTCCTTCACTCATTTCTTAATTGCTTCATGCTACAACCTCAGGCAGGGCCTGTTTCTAAAATGGCATAATTTTTTCTTGAGATACGATTTTTCAGGCTCCTCAAACATGTTTGTTAATTGGGTAGATGGTAAAGGTTCTACCTAGAGTACTGTAGAAATTCTCCCAAAAGAGAGAGATGAGGGAAGGGTAACACACAACCTCAAAACCAAAGGTCCATGGTTGCACTTAAAAATAGTTTGCCACCTCCTGATCACAACAGTCATGTTTAAATGCAAGTCTCATGGAGATGTGCATGTCATTGATAATGTTTCCCTCGGGGCACAGTGTGAGGCTCAGTGTAATCTTTCCACAGACAGAAGCCCTCTGTTTGGGTGGAAGGCATTATAAGTAGTTTACTGTGAGATAGATTGCAATCTCTCCCATTTGCTTTTTGTTTCTTCCTCCTCCCTAACCAACTGCCCCTTCATTTCTCCTCTCCCATCATCCCCTTTAAGTTTTGAAGGCATCAATTCATGTATTTAAATGTCCTTGGAAACTGAAAGTAATCTAGAAGGTTATTAGCATATTGTTATACATGTTAATGGCCTGACACCAAGGATGGGCTTTTTTCTTTTATGTGTGTTGTTGTGAACATTACCAGCTTAAATGGGGAAAATCTTCCCCATTCAGAGTGTCACCATGGCCCTTCATTCACTTGTCAGGAGCCCATTGTGTGCCCAAACCTTGTCAGGGGCTTCTAGAGGGTTAGTGGCAGCAGCTTGCCATTGAGATCTGGGAAGAGGGCTGTTGGGGATGGGGGACAGACTGGCCTAGGCAGCCAGGTGGTGGCCAACTGGTCAGTAACTGACAGACAATTTAACCTAACTAGGCTGTACAGTCAGGCCTGTGTTACAAAAGGCCCACATGTGTCCTTAGCAAGCTTCATTAACTCTTTTGGCTAGGGCTATACTCCTCTGACATATTAATTAGTTGCAATGCTTTCTCTTATTCCAACTTAACCTTTCCATTGGACACTCAAGTGGATCCCTGGGAAGCTATTAGAATAATATGTATGCAAAATTACTGGGAAAAAATAACTGTAAGAGCAAGAAAATATTCGCTACCACTAGACTGGTTTTATACAGGAAAAAAAAAGTGTAAAAGGAAAATGTGTGCTCTTCAATATTTTACTCAGAAAGGTGATCTATTCCATATTGTTAATAAAAACAGGACATCAATTACTACGTAATTATGTGCTGATAGGAATAAAATTGTCATGCTTTTTTCTGTCTTTTTAGTGAAAAGTAAAACAATATTTTGAGGAATTTTAGACTGTCTTAGTGACTAGAGTAATCTGACCTTGGGATTATAAATTGATTCAAGGTTTTGAATAATTTTTACAAGTTACAAAAGTCTTAATAAAGGAAAGTTATAGAAACTGTTTTTTAAATTATAAAAAGTTTAGAGCATTCAGAATGTGTAAAAATGTTTCATATATATATAGGTAGATATAGATATATGTGTAAATATATTTGTTGACAAAAAAGTGATGAGTTTTTGTGTGTGTGTATTTAGCCCTGGCTATTTTATATTACATAAACAAGTACCATATGATGTGAACTATGATAATATAGATGCATCGGGTATTGAATTTAATGATAGATGAGCCTAATTAGTATTTTTTCTTTGTTTTGCTTATAGAACACTTCTTGGCAGAGATAGTCTATAGATATAAATTAATTTAGAAAAGTCCACAGGCCAAAGATGCATTTTATATCTCTGCTCTTGGTAAGCAATAAATCTTCAGTGATATAATACTTTTAACTTCTCACAGCAAATTAGTCACTTGTCAAGTCCATTGAGAGAGTAAATTCAGCCTTGTTTTATCATTTTATACCTTGCAATTTTTTTACAACTTAAGCAAAGTTTCATATTGTAGTTAATATTCTGCAGAAAATAAAAATCTACAAAGGAACAAGTACAATGTGTTATTTGTGTACTTATTGTTAAATATATGAGTTTTCATATATTGCTTAGCATTGTTAAACATATGAGTTTCCCACCAAGCTCCTCTATCCATGGAATTGTCCAGGCCAGAATACTGGAGTATGTAGCCATTCCCTTCTCCAGGAGATATTCCCAACCCAGGGATTGAACCCAGGTCTCCTGCATTGCAAGCAGATGTTTAACCCTCTGAGCCACCAGGGAAGTAAATTTTCATTAGCTGTGTGTTAGTCACCCAGTCATGTCCGAATTTTTGTGACCCCATGGACTGTAGCCCACCAGGAACATTCCTCTGTCCATGGAATTCTCCATCAAAAATCCTAGAATGGGTTGCCATTTCCTTCTCCAGGGCATCTTCCCAACCCAGGGATTGAACCCATGTCTCTTATACCTCCTACATTGGCAGGCATGTTCTTTATCATCTGAGCCACCAAGAATGCCCATTAGCTGTGTAAAACTAGTAATTCTAAAAGTAAATTTTGCCATCCTTTTAAGCTGCATTGCTAGGGAGGGAGAAGCTATGTTCAAAATCTGGTTACGAGAAATGCCCCTGTTACTTTTTAGTCAGCATAGTTATGTTACTCCCAGCAGTAGTTAGTTACTATGATTATTATTCAGGCAGATTCTAAAATAATCATAGTCTAGGCTACTCTTGAGGTCTAAACCTAGATTATTTTTAAACTATATGATAATTGTTGTTACAATTTAAGGAAAAACAATATTTCCTCTCAAATACTGACTGATATTTCCTAAAGAGTGTTCAGTAAAAACACCGAGTGACTTCAGAAAATCATGGTTGGTACTGGCAGTCTGGGGGTGTCTGGTTCTCAGGTGACATCACATGTATGTTTTGAGGTGTATATTTTGGAGGAAAAGAGTTGATACAGCAAGTAGAAATAAGAAAACATTCTCTAGTTATCACAGAGAACAAACTCAAGAAGAATATTTGTAGGAAAAAATTAGTAACAGATGAATTATTGTCATAATTTACATTTCAATTTGTGTTTATATTTGGTAAGTGGTCAAAAATTAAGTATGCTGTTGCTGCTGCTAAGTCGCTTCAGTCGTGTCCGACTCTGTGCAACTCCATAGATGGCAGCCCACCAGGCTCCGCCATCCCTGGGATTCTCCAGGCAAGAACACTGGAATGGGTTGCCATTTCATTCCCCAATGCATGAAAGTGAAAAGTGAAAGTGAAGTCGCTCAGTCGTGGCTGACTCTCAGTGACCCCATAGACTGCAGCCTACCAGGCTCCTCCATCCATGGGATTCTCCAGGCGAGAATAGAGTGGGGTGCCATGGCCTTAGCCCTAGGTGTCCTCATAAATTGAAATAGCAATAAAATAAAGATGATAATATCTGTCTTTAGAGGTATGTGAGTCTTCTTCATAACTAGAAAGAATTCTGAATAGAATTGATTGAGGCAAAGATGTGGGTGTGGCTATTATGAGTAGCTCATTATTGTTTTTATTAGGGAAATGAGATTATTTGCAGCTAAATACAATAAATTATTATTATTTTTTAATACAACGAATTATTATCAATGTGTAGATCGGATCTGTTTGTGTGTGTGTTCAGTTCCTCAGTTTTGTCTGACTCTTTGCGACACCATGGACTGTAAGCCCTTCAGGCTCCTCTGTCCATGGGATGTCTCAGGCAAGAATAGTGGAGTAGGTTGACATTTCTTCCTCCGGGGAATCTACCCGATCTAATCTTTTTTAAAAGATTAAAAGGCTTTTAATCCATTTTCAAGCAGTATGTTCATATATAATTTGTTCATCATTTCAGGAAATAAAATTATGGAAAAATTGGTGAGAGTATCTTTGCACAATGTCCTCGCAAATCCGTGATTTTTCTAAGAATGCCTATCTTGAATGTAAATTAGAAATTATCGGTCCCCTTAATTTTCAAGTTATCAGCTAGCACAAATAGTCTTGGAAATATTTATTTTGATGAATTTTCAAGTTACCAGCTAGCACAAATAGTCTTGGAAATATTTATTTTGATGAAGTTCTTTTTTCTTAAGCATCATCAGATAAGACTATAAAACAAATATCAGAGTATGATATTGATAGAGGTGATAATAATTTATAAAAGCAGACAATTTGGAGAGAACTTACACTAGACAATTCAATCAAAGGCTAATAATTGTAAGATTTTCTGGCCCTGCATGTTTAAAAAATCAAATCAAATTTTATAAATCTCACAGCAACAGCATTTGCAAAGGAAAAAAAATGACAACAGTTTGTGATACTGGTTTTGTTGTCTCAGTTTAATTAGAGGCATATAATAATAACATTCTCTAGTGCTGCCTAACTCTTTTTCAGTTAAACCAACCTTTGAAAATCTGATGACAATAGGTTTTGTGAAGGGAAAAATAGTGATAGTATTTTTAAAATTTGACCCTGAACCTTTCACCTGAAGAAATAAACATGAGTTGGTTGTATTTGGCAGTAGAATGTTGTCTTTGAAAATATGCCCTTTTTATTTGATGTGATCCAAAGTAACGCTTAAACAAATTGGGTCACAAGTGCCAGCACTTGATAATTTAAGTGTTGTAAAAATGATTGGTGTTTACAAGTACAATTTGCTCCAGGAAACTTGGCTCTCCTTTAAGTTGGAAACGTGTCAATATTTTATGATATATTTTGTATCAGTCATACTCAGGTTGCAAGATCTGTTCCAAGTACAAGCTCTAGACGGTTTGAAACTATTCATTTAAAGTTGTGATTTACAGGTGCAGTATAGTTACTGACCATTTATTAAAGCACAATGTTTTAAAATACTAAAACAAATGAGCAAATATATATACATACATATATATATGTGTGTATATACATATAGACAGAGGCACTTATTTTGAACCATGTTGAAATATTAATTTTTAAGATCTTTTAGTAAAATAGTAAAGTTTTGTTTTCTTCTAATAGGCTTTAAAAATAACTGTTCCTAAATATTACTTTGAAAAATTATTCCATTTTAATATTGTATTTCTACAAATCTGTTCAAATATTTTCCTTAAAGGAAAGGCTGCTTTCTAAAAATTTCCTATGGTTTCTGAACCATGCATATGATTTTATTCTGGTTCTCTTATATACTGACATTAAAAAAGAAGACAGAGTAGGAAAGAAGGGGAGCGGAAAGAGGGAGAGAAGGAGGGAGGAAGAGGAGGCTGAGGAGGGCATGATTTTCCATTCTCCAGGACTTAATTTTTCCTTCTAACTAGATTTAATCCTTTTTTAACTTGTTTTTGTTTTGGTCAGTACCACCTCCAATTTTTGCTAATATGAAGGCAATTTTTTTTCTTATTTTATATGCAAGTTCCATATTAGTTTTGAGAGATATTTTAAATATTCTAACACAGAAACTAACTCTTTTAGTATTATTGCATTTCTGTGCCTGTGATGTAAATCTCAATACAGTCCAGTTTGGGATCAGTAGCATGGCACAGTAGAAAGATTATGAGTTTCCAAGTTAATGAACTTGACCTGGAGATATCTTTTATCCACTAGCTCTTTATTCTTGTCCTAGTCATTCAATCCTTCTAACTCTTAGTAAATTCATTTGTAGAATGAGAGTAATAACATGTCTCACAGAGTTGCATGTGACAGTAGTTTGTAAAACACTTTATGTGTATTAGCTGCCTTAAATATTGCTCAGACCAAGAAGTGTTATAAATGTACTTAAGTATGTATATATATGCATAATAAAATATTTTCACTGTCAGAATTTGTTGTGTAAGTTATCTGGAATTTGTTTGGAATGTACTGTAGGAAAAATCATTGAGGGGAATACAAATCCAAAAATGACTTTCAGAATGTGTAATTTTGGATTTGTGTGACAATTAAAATAGAGACATACAAATTTTATTTTTAATTGTTTAGACACTCATGCAAGCAACAAATAGACACAAAACGCAGATGCAGGCATCTACACACATACACACGCAAGAGTTTTCAAGACATCGATGAATAATTAATTTACAAAATCAAAACACTTGCCTACATGTAGCATGGACATGACTGAAGCGCCTTAGCAGCAGCAGCAGCATAGCATGAAGAGTTCCTGTGTATGCATGTGTATGCATTCGTGTGCCTCAGGTCTACCACTTCTCATGATCACTTGGAATTTTCCTAAATATAGTGAGAGTATTTTTCTTCTTACATCTGATTCCGTATCTTCTAACAGACATTTTTACCTCTAAGCATGTGCAGAATACTAGCCAGCTAGCTGCCAGCAATTCTCTGCAGCAGGTCTGTAGCAGACACTTGTCTGGGTGTTGCATGCCTTGGTGTGCCCTGACAACTGAGTGCTGAAATCTCAGGGGAGCCTTCAGGACCGACTGCAAGTCTGATGCCTTGGATTGCCTGTCCGCATTTGGAACTCCAACAATAAAAAATGATTTATCTCTCATGCATCTGCCTTCTCTCTTCTGACTTGATGCTCTCTCTCCCATTGGTAAGATTTCAGTCAGCAACTTCAAAGACTGACACAGGCTCACAGCACACTGCCGATGGGTAGGGTTACCTTTCTCCCCTTCTACTTTGGATTTCATTTTTCTCTTCATTTTTGGGAATTGTCAATTAGGTCTAAGACTTACTTTGTTATAAAAGAGCTTTGAAAGACCACTCAAAGTGCCAGAAAATGTAGAGGGGGAAAGCAAATATTCAAGTGTTAATTCAAATGAGTAATTGCAAATTAAATGCACTCTTTTATCACGGCACCCTGTACATCTCCCTGTGGGTAATTTAAAGTGTGGTGTTGTTCACAACAGTCCACATGTTCTATATTTACATTCTGTTTTCCACTGCTTACTTTGTTTTCTGTTTTTCCACTTTTATTTTGCTTATTAATTTTATTTTTCTCCGATTTACATATTGTGCTATTCAAAGAAATGTTACTAATTGATTAATTTGTTCTACTCAGAATTTTCCAAATAAATTTGAGGCATAAAGAAGAAAAAAATACAATTTTTAAAGATAATGAAAACAATACTCCCCCAAAGGAGCAAAAGTGTTGAAGGAAAAGCCCAGAAGTGGAATTAGATTAATATCTAAATATTTAATCAAGTATATTATATTTTTGTTTTGAATTTTACCACAATGTTGAAACCAATATTTTACCAATATTGAAACTTCATCTTGTATAGGGATGGTCTTGAAATATCAAGAACAATCATTTTATTAAACCACCTCAAAGTATAGTTCCTTTAGCATTATGATTGATAAATTACTTTTAATAAGATGTGAACAATAATTTGAGGGCTTATAATCAGATAGCATGTGTAGCCTTTTTTAATTTCAATTCATTTTAAGTTATTTATTACAATTGTAAATATGTTTTATTTCTATCTGGACGTTCCATTTTTTCATTTATAGAAAGACAGGACTAATATATATGAAAGAATGCTATTAAATAACTCATAATTTTCACATATACTATCGTTGATAGGAATTAGAAATTAAAACCTGTCTGTGGAGTCAAATGTCTTTGCAAAGACACACCAATTGTTTTGAAAGGAATTCTTATTTTGAACTTTTGGGCCTTGGAAAATAATGGCTCCTGTGAATCTATTATTTATTACTTTAGATGTTACATTATCTATGAAGTTCATGGATTAGGTCTTGCTTTAGTTATTTTAGATGTATTGAAAAATATATTTTAAGGATTTTTGTGTTGTAGGTATTATTATTTTTAATAATATAATGTAATACTTGACATAATACTTTTAAGACTATTACATCTTAAAGGGTCCACATTTTAAAAAGCATTTGAATACCTAAACTTCTATTTGCTGAGATAAATAATAATTTCATATTTAGGGATAAGAAGAATAAAGGATGTATTTTATATCAATTGTTGCTTATCAGTATCATCTGAATCTTGAGACTAAAATGTCCTCTGTATGCCTAAGGTGATAATTTTGTTGCTTTCAGTCATGGTGCATCATACCATAATAAGATAGTCAATAAATGTTTGTGGTATAGAAACTATAAATGGAATGTATTATTAACATGTGATGCTGTTCAAAAATCTAGGGCTACAAAATATGTTGCTTATATTTTATTATAAAATTAATTTGCATTCTCCCTTTTTTTAACCTGAAGAAAAAATGTCTTTATCCTCTATAACCTACCATTTTAGAAATGTTATTCTGATTTCTTCCAGTGTTATGTTATTTCATATGCATTTTCATGTTTTACCAAAGATCCAAACAAAAATTGTGAAATGACATTGGAAAGAGAAGTGATTTGAGATTCTGATTAATATGTCTCTAGTATTTTTCCTAGTATAACACTAATCTCTCGTCTCCATACCTCTGATCCTTCTCTCAATTATCACATTGGAGTGAGGTGCAGACAAGGTGATAAAAGAAGGGATTTTAAATAGGTCTAATTAAAGAAAAAAGAGGAGAGCTTTAAGAATGAGTTACTGTCTGACTTTATTTCTGAAATAATAGAACACATACTCCATTATCTAAGAAGAACTCATATGATCCATACTGAGACTCGTTATGATCTTCAGTCCATGCCGGTCCAAGGGGAATGTAAAAGTAAAACATTTGAATCTTCTCTCATCTTTCTGTTGTTGTTGTTGTTTGGATTGAGGTCACTGATGGGGTAGAGCAGCGAACTGTGTGGTTAACCGTGGTGAAGACAGCCTTTGAGCCAATGCTAAGTGTCATGTTCAAATGCTGCCAGTATTTTTAAACTCTAACTCCAAAAGCAAAAAAATTTCAAAAAACGTGGACAATGAAATCCTTGTCTAGCTCCTTTTTTTTACTTTTCCCTATTAACACGTAGAGTCACAAACCCGTGTTACCAAGTCAAACACACTCACACTTGTAGATACATGTTCCCAGCAGGGTTTCATTTGTGCTTAGCGCTGCGGTTTGGTGAAAAATCCTCTCATGTGTGTAGTTGTTTTCATTTTCGAGCTTGTCACAGCATGAAATCAGTGTCTCACTGAGACCTTTTTTTTTTTAATACCCTGAGACATAGAGGCTAAGTGATTTGAATGTCTGAATAAGGGGAAATACAGCTCAAGTGTGGTTTATTTGTATCAATTCCTATTTTCAAAACTAGAAGTTACAGTAAAACAATGTGATGTGTAGTTCAAGATGTTAGGGAAACCTTGTTCTTTTTGTTTCCTTGTTTTTCAAGATCAGAGTGAATAATTTCTTTCTTTAAAAAATCTACAAATGCATGGTAAACCAAGTATAAGATAGCAAAACAGCTATACCTTGAAAACATAGTCTGAAATTATAGCCCTCCTGCTTCTTTCTTCCATAGATCTAAAGTATCTTAGCTAGGTCAGGTTGAATGTGAAAATGTTTTTAGGCATTGTCATTTATACAATTCCAATCCTGGTATTTCCTTTCTTGTGTAAGTTTTCCATTCTACCAGAAACTGAGTCAGAATTTAATTTCTCTTGATTTTCGAAGCTGTACGCTCAATTCCCCAAAGAGAAAGATGAGACCATATCCTTAAATTTATAATGTGTATATTAATATTTGCTGACTGGCATGCAACAGGAGCTTTGCTTAGAAAGCCAGAGCTCTATGTTGCTTTGGGTCAAATGTTGTTTTGACATTATGCTTACTTTACAGTAATCAGTGTATTAAACTGAGGAGAGTTTGCTCATATATGCAAAATGCAGAGTATGAAAAGCATCAGTTTAGTAGCGCTATAGGGCCAATCAAGGTTAAGGTTTGCTTGCTTTGTGGAGCAGCTGATAAAACAATTGGACTGTTTCCAAGATTCCTTGACTCCAGCTTTGTCATTTGTTTTTCTCTGTCATAATTTTTTTAAAGGGGGGGAAAAAAGACTTATTTCCATGAAACTCTGAGGTAGTAAACCTGCACTTTACATGAAAAAAAAAAAACACATTTTTTGCAAGTGAAATTCATATGGAAATACTTCAACAAGTTCAATTTGTGTAATTTGTTAAGACTTATTTATATAGGAAGAGCTAAAATTTCTATAGTTTTTTTTTTTTTTTTTAATAAGGAAGAAAAGAGAGACTTTATCACAGTCTTATGACCAAGATGTGGACAAATCAAGTGAATGGTTAACCACTTTAAACAGAATATTTTTCATACTCTGTGGGTGTTCTCAGTCCCTCAATCATGTCTGACTCTTTGCGACCCCATGGACTGTAACCCTCCAGGCTCCTCTGTCCCTGGAATTTTCCAGCAAGAATACTGGAGAAGGTTGCCATTTCCTATTCCAGGGGATCTTCCTGATATAGGGATTGAACTCACATCTGTCTCTTTTGTCTCCTGTGTTGTCAGGCAGATTCTTTACCACTGCACCACCTCAGATGCCCCTTCCATACTCTCTTGCTTTCATAGTTTTGAAAATACTTCTTTGTATTAAACACAAATGCTCTTATATTATAATCATGTAATTTGTGCTTGAAAGACTTGAAACAATATCCTAGTTTTGTTATCTGAACTGTTCCCTTAATCTGTCTCTTTTTGTTTATACTGCAGTTTATTCTTTTTTGACTTTTAATGAATTTACACGTATTTGTTGGTGTCTACCTTGTTCTCAAAATTGAAGGAAGTATTTTGAAGAACACAGATAAATTCTGAGGAGTTTACATCTAGCTTATTAAATATAACAAAGATACATTAAATAAATAAATAATGCTATGCTGTCAGGATCTTTTGATTTTTACCGAAGAATTTTTTTCTTACAGCAAAAGGTAGCAATTATAGACTATGACATATAGTTCAGCTTTATACACTGATTGAAATTTTTGAGGAGACAGACAAATGGATCTACTTGATAGGTTATCAATACTCGTCTCGGAAGAGGATACAATCAGATAAACTGGAAAGAAATAATTAAAATACAAGGTGATAGAGATAGTGAAGAGGGACCTTGAAACACTTAATACTGTGTGTTGTTTTAAACCTGTTTGAGTTTCTAAATTTTTAGTGCCTCAGTCAATAAATATTCCTTAAATGTTGTTCTCCTGTATTATGAGGTATCAGTGCTAGTGATGTAATTTAAGAAGTACAGGGCATATAGAAAATTCCATGTTCAAAAATTATGAACTATTTTAAGTTGATGACAGCAGAGCATTAAACTGAATGCAGACCCCTTTAAGTACAGAGGTCAATGCAGCTGCACTGGTCACATGTCCCAAAAGCCCGCCCTGAAAGCATGGGAGAGTGACGGCTCCAAAGCAAGACCTGGTTTTCAATTCTTCAAATTATTATTCCTTGGCAAAATACTAGTACCTTCTTTAAGGGTTGCTGGGAAGATTGGTCAAATACTGAATGTACACTATTTAAGCAGATATGGGCATTTAGAGACCATTTGAAAAATGATAATTCTTGTTTCTGTTCTTATGTTAGCTTTATTGCACTATAATTTTTCTCTTATTTACTGACCATAGGATCCTAAATTTCTCTTCTGTTCTACTCCTTTCCTCCACTTTTCTTTTCCATTATTTAAATCAGCTTCCCCCAACTCCTCCCTGCTTTGACTGAAAAACAAATACTGGTCTCGTGCCAGCTTTTATTTCCCATAGCAAGGGTGTACTCATGTTGGCACTTGACTGTCCCAATCACATATCCATCATGAGAACATTTTTTCATCAAATTCTCTTGACATCTGTGAAAGATCAGTTCAGGAATGTATAATTGCTAGTGACGCAGTCTGTGCAGAACAGAAAGTATGGCTGTTCATAGTGGAAATTACCCCAGTCACTGAAGTTTGGATATATCAGGGTGTTCTTTAAAATTAAGAGGTATGGATGCATTGATAGTTTAGTATAGGAAATTTTAAAGTGTGAACAGATAATGACTTGACTCTCCATATAGTCTGCATAGAATTTTACTTCGGTAGTTTCAAAAGACACAGTATATATTATGCTAGGAATAGGAAAATGTTGAAGTCTGTTGGATAACAAATATCAGTGTATATAGAATACAAAATTTTAATAGGAAAAGTAGGGCTTACTTTTCAAAAAATTGCAGAGCTATTAAATTTACATATGTACATGTGTGCAATTCTTTTGCTTCACCTGGAAATAGTATATATGTGAAAACTGAGATAACCAATACAAAATTAGCCTGTCTCTCTACTTATGTAACAATATAAGGGAGATGAGATGTTCCCTACTCACTTCTTCCTAGGGAAACTTAGAAAGATCAAATCCATCTCTGTATCATGTAAAAATCCGCACATGACTGTTTTCAGGAATCATATGGTATATATTACTTTGTTTAAAGTGTTTGGATAAAATTTATCCATGATAAATAACTTCGTCTTTGAATTAAAATACACAAAACCTGCACTGAAACTTATTAGAATATCAGACATTTCTGAACCTGAAAGGAAAACTGATTACAAATGTGATTTTATTTTTAGGATTCAGAAAGATAAATCTTGAAGTCAGAGTCCCAGTATAATTTAAAGCCATCTGAACTGTTTGGTGATGTACCCTGATAATTAAATCAATTTATTAAATTAATAAACATAAATTGAATGTCTCATATACTCCCCTGCCGCACATGTTCTGAGCCCTTGAGGCGGTTCATCTCATTTTGGTTAGTCCTTGCTATAGTCTGAATGTTCATGTCTCCTGAAAAAGTTGTGTGTTAAATCTGAATCCCCTATGTGATGTGATTTGGAGGTGGGCCTTTGGAAAGTAATCAAGTCATGAGGATGGAGCCTTCTTGAATGGGGTCAGTGCCCTTTTAAGTAGAGACATGAGAGAAATGACCTGTCCCTGCTGTCTGCAGCGTGAGGTTATAAAACCAAGAGGGCTGTCCGTGAATCAGGAAGAGGGCCCTCAGTAGACTCTGGATCTGCTTGTGCCCTGATCACCGACATCAGAGTTTCTAGAACTGTGAGAAATGAATGTTGTTGAAGGCACCAAATCTGTGGTAATTTCTTGTACAACTCAAGCTAAGTTTAGGGTGTGATGTGCAAGATTTGGTCTTTCCTCAGTATCGCAACTAGGTCTTCTATTGCTGCCCCACCCTATCTAATACCCAAAGATATGTTAACATTATCCTGATAACAGTGTGTATTAAACCCACAGAGCTGTAGTATTTTACTATGTTCAATATTGCACAGTTCCTTCTCTATCACTAAGTCCTTAATTATTGTCTAAATTTCTTAAATATCATATGCACACACACACACACACACATACACACACACACACACATTCCACACCCCAATTTTTCTCTGTGGTGATTTAATCCACTTTACAAAAAAAAAAATTGTCAAAAAAACCAAACATACATTCTAGTCCTGTTATTATGACGATTTCTTTTCAAAGAATTTATGTTCTTTTTACTTTATAAGAAGAAACCTTGAATTTTCAATGCTAAACATTTTTTAGTGCTCAAGAAGTATTCATCATTTTTTAGTAACTGGAAAATAGCTACAGATTTTTATACCAGTATCTTATCTGAAATTTCTTTGAAAAACTCTAGGCTTGTATGTAATCATGACTGAAAATGCCTATGAGATTCTGTGTATGAGATAAAATTATTAAAATTTAAATGATTAAATAATGTCCTATGAATATAAAAGTGTTTTGTGTATAATTTTTACAGACTTTTTTTGTGTCAGTTTTTCTTGCTGTTCTTTAAAGATTTGATCTTTTGCTTTTAAAATGTTCACTTGATTCAGAGCAACATTTGAAATGTTAAAGACGTTGCTGTGCTGTGCTTAGTCGCTCAGTCATGTCGGACACTTTGCAATCCCTTGGACTGTAGCCCACCAGGCTCCGCTGTATATGGGGATTCCCCAGGCAAGAATACTGGAGTGGGTTGCCGTGCCTTCCTCCAGAGGAATCTTCCCAACCAGGGATTGAACCCAGGTTTCCCACAATATAGGTAGATTCTTTACCATCTGAACAACCAGGGAAATTTTCATCAAATGTTTCAAGGACCAAGCAGTTATAGAGATCTCTAGCAAAAGATGATAGTCTTTCTTGCTCAACTTAGTCTCAGATAGTTGGAAATTGAGAGAACCAATTTCCCTAAAGGAGAATGTTATTTTCCTTTGCATTCAGGAAGCAAACATGAAGATAAGCATGCAAAAGTAATTGAGTGGCTGGGTGATTTGTTTGAGTGACTTCACCAAAATGGAGAAGAAAATGGCATCCCACTCCAGTGTTCTTGCCTGGAGAATCCCAGGGACAGGGGAGCCTGGTGGGCTGCCATCTATGGGGTTGCACGGAGTCAGACACAACTGAAGCAACTTAGCAGCAGCAGCACAGTGTCAGACTTTATTTTTTGGGGGCTCCAAAATAGCTGCATTGGTGATTGCAGCCATGAAATTAAAAGACACTTACTCCTTGGAAGGAAAGTTATGACCAACCTAGATAGCGTATTAGAAAGCAGAGACATTACTTTGCCAACAAAAGTCCGTCTAGTCAAGGCTATGGTTTTTCCAGTGGTCATGTATGGATGTGAGAGTTGGACTGTGAAGAAGGCTGAGTGCCGAAGAATTGATGCTTTTGAACTGTGGTTTTGGAGAAGACTCTTGAGAGTCCCTTGGACTGCAAGGAGATCCAACCAGTCCATTCTGAAGGAGATCAGCCCTGGGATTTCTTTGAAGGGAATGATGCTAAAGCTGAAACTCCAGTACTTTGGCCACCTCATGTGAAGAGTTGCCTCATTGGAAAAGACTCTGATGCTGGGAGGGATTGGGGGCAAGAGGAGAAGGGGACGACAGAGGATGAGATGGCTGGATGGCATCAGTGACTCAACGCACATGAGTTTGAGTAAACTCTGGGAGTTGATGATGGACAGGGAGGCCTTGCCTGCTGCGATTCATGGGGTCGCAAAGAGTCAGACATGACTGAGCGACTGAACTGAACTGAACTGACACAGCAGTGGAATCTTAGTACACTCCAAGCCACAGGGATTTTGTGGCATCAAAACCATTGCACTTAATTTATACTTAAAGACCTCCATTCATTGGTTTGATGATTTACATTGACATTAATCTAACTACATTTCCGTTGTTTGAATTTAGTTTAGATATGCCATAAAGATCCTACTTTCAATAATCATATGCAGAAATTACAATGTAGTAGTCAGTAGACTACTAAAATAGACAAGCAGTGGAACAAGTGAACTCTTATTTTTCAGGAATATAATTCAAAATATAAACACATACTAAAAATCTCTTTAAAAAGTCCTTTTAAAGCTCTTTAAAAATATTTTTCATGACAATCAAATTTTTTCATGACAGAATTCCTGGTATCCATTTTGATTGCTGTATCAAAATGAAACACTCCTTTTGAAAATAATTTTTTTTTTAACCATTTTTCTCCTTCTTTCTAACAAAAGATGTTTTGTAGCAAGATGATGATGGGGAATCAGGTGGGAAGATATGGGCCTTAGGATATTGGTATTTCCAAGAGTGGAACTACTGCTTCCAGGATTAAATAATCCAAGTGCTTCCCAATTTTGTATTCATTACCAACAGGGCAAAGGTATCTCCAATTTGGAAAGCATGTGCTAGACCTCTATGTGTCTAAAAATAGAAGAGCCAGTTTTATTATTTGTTTTATTCCTATTTCTAGATTATTCTTCTGATATGAGCTCTGTCTTTATCTGCACATATGTGATTTGAAGACAGTATATGACTTTGTATGTGCACCTATTAACAGGAGATGGCCAAGAACTTAGAAATACTAAGCTATCCTTTAATACATAATTCAAGATAAAAACAGTATCAATAATATAATTATAAGATAGGTGGTAGCTTTTTCCCTGAAAATAACTTATTTATATATTTTTAAAATATATCAAACATCTTTTTTAGATTTTGTGAGTTAGAAAAAAAAGCACATCTAAAAGTTTGGTGAACTTGCAGTTTTCTAGATGACTGTTGGTCTCTCTGATAGCTAGTCCAGTACTAGTAAATGAAATATGCGTTTAACTCACCATGTATGAGGAAGGGGACTTTTGTTTGATATATATCTAGTAGACGGGAAAATAAAGCCTTCAGGGTCATTAATTAATTACCAAATGTCACACAGATATTGCTCGAAATAGACTTAAAATTCAGGTCTCTCAATTGTTCAGTTTCTTATCGCACTCACTTCTTGCCTACCCAGTGTTTCACCGTTGGCTAAAAGGACTAGATTTTTTACATCCTTTCTAGGGCTAAAACCTGGAAGAAATGTAGAGTAGGTGGGATTTGAAGAATGTGCTTCTCCAGTTAGTCTCTCATTCTTCATCTCGTGCGAGTCCTCACACCCTTCAGTCCTGCCCTTCTGCTCCCTGTGCTATCAGAGCACTCTTGGTTGAGATCTTCATACTATCATGCAGGTGGCATTTTGGGTTCTATATACTATCACACTCAGGGATGCAGCCATCTGCAGTAACAGGCAGTCTGATTTAGATGAAATAACGAGTGGAATTTCTGTTGTCTTAAGTAGTAGTTTTTTGAAAGGGAGATCACTTTCTTGTCAATTAGTCAAATTTAAAGCATATAAAAACTTGCTTATTTTGTTTGTAAGACAGTTCTTTTTCTTTCTCCCTTCTGCCCTCCCTCCCTCCCTTCCTGGCTTCCTTCCTTCCTTCTTAGGGGCATGTTTCTGGAAATGAAAACCTGAATCACAACATTGCATTTTTGATTAGCACTGTTAGCAGCTCCATCTTACTTTCATATAAACCTCTCTTGGTAGGACTTCAACTCTGTTATCATGAGATACTAATCTATCTTGACACGAGATTGTGACTTCCTCAAGGGTTTAATAACCTTGTCTAAGAGGCCCAGGGACCTGTCTAAATAACCTTATTCATTTGTATAATGGTGCAAGCTTTACCTATCAATAAATGAACCTCCTTTAATAAAATGTAGACCAGATGGTAAGCTTACAACTCACCTACAGCTTAGTTTACATTTTCTTTAAAAAGTTTTAAAAAATTATTTCTAAAAAGAAACTGCTTAAACTTATTTTCCACTGTCACAAATTCAATTATATGAAATGAGAACAAGTCAAACTTCACATTGAGAAGTATTTTTTGATATTTTGTTAGTTGTGCTTATATAGTACTGCCAATTACATTTATTAGTCCTAAATATTAAACAGCTGGCAGAATTCCAATGTATATAAATAAGACATTTGAAACCTGGACAAGTGCCATTTTGAATACAGCCAGCTGGTGCTCTTTACAGTTTCATTCAGCCTGGCAGTACTGACTCCACAGTACGCTCAGTGTTCAGGTGAATGACAATAGAAAAACACGTTGTGAATAGGGAATTCTCTAGGAAATTCCACTGTGTAGAAATATAGCATTTCAAACACTTATTAAACCAAGAAAATTATACTTTATGCACCTGTTTGTTGAATTTTTGCCTTTTTTTTTGTTACCTGAGCTATGTTTTAAATCTTTAATTTTCTATGTACCCATTTTGTAGAGCTCTGAGTAATACCATGCAAAATGATTACTGCTTTGCTTTTCTCATCCAATAATACTAGATTTTTTCCAGATTTATATTAATCATGAAAGTGTATTGAACTTAACAATAGTGTAGAGTTTAGATTCTCACTTCATATATTGAATTTACTCTTGTGGTAATACAGACTTTAATTTTTATTTTCACTAATATTTTCATGTGAATGCCCTATCTTTGTTGAGTTACTGTGTAGTCTTTTAATATGTTATTACATCAAATCAATGTTTTAAAATATAAATATGTGCAGAAGCTTTTAAGTTTAATTAGGTCCCATTTGTTTATTTTTGCTTTTATTTCCAATATTCTGGGACGTGGGTCATAGAGGATCCTGCTATGATGTATGTCAGAGAGTGTTTTGCCTATGTTCTCCTCTAGGAGTTTTATAGTTTCTGGTCTTACGTTGAGATCTTTAATCCAGGGCATACACACTGAGGAAACCAAAAGGGAAAGAGACACGTGTACCCCAATGTTCATCGCAGCACTGTTTATAATAGCCAGGACATGGAAGCAACCTAGATGTCCATCAGCAGATGAATGGATAAGAAAGCTGTGGTACATATACACAATGGAGTATTACTCAGCCATTAAAAAGAATACATTTGAATCAGTTCTAATGAGGTGGATGAAACTGGAGCCTATTATACAGAGTGAAGTAAGCCAGAAGGAAAAACACCAATACAGTATACTAACGCATATATATGGAATTTAGAAAGATGGTAACGATAACCCTGTATACGAGACAGCAAAAGAGACACTGATGTATAGAACAATCTTATGGACTCTGTGGGAGAGGGAGAGGGTGGGAAGATTTGGGAGAATGGCATTGAAACATGTGAAATGTCATGTATGAAACGAGATGCCAGTCCAGGTTCAATGCATGATGCTGGATGCTTGGGGCTGGTGCACTGGGACGACCCAGAGGGATGGTACGGGGAGGGAGGAGGGAGGAGGGTCCAGGATGGGGAACACATGTATACCTGTGGTGGATTCATTTTGATATTTGGCAAAACTAATACAATTATGTAAGGTTTAAAAATAAAATAAAATTAATAAAAAAAAACAAAGAAAAAAAATAAAATTAAATTTTATTTTTATATCCTTTGAATTTTTTTCCCCCAATTGTGCTGTTTTTATGTAAATGTGATTTCATTTGAGGCTTTGGGTTGGCATATCCATTACAAGGAATAAATAAAAGCAGGAATTTTTTTTAACTTAAAAAAAAATAAAATAAAATATAAATATGTAGTAGATTTACAGTGAATAAGAGACACAGATAAACATTGGCAAAATTACTTGAACATGTTAAATTAAAGTAATATTAATTAAATAAAATTATGAGTTTGGACTTATAATATTAGTATAATTCTAAAAATATTTCCTTTGTTGTGCAGAAGCTTTTAATTTTAATTAGATCCATTTGTTTATTTTTGCTTTTATTTCCAATATTCTGTATGTCAGAGAGTGTTTTGCCTATGTTCTCCTCTAAGAGTTTTATAGTTTCTGGTCTTATGTTTAGATCTTTAATCCATTTTGAGTTTATTTTTGTGTATGGTGTTAGAAAGTGTTGTAGTTTCATTCTTTTACAAGTGGTTGACCAGTTTTCCCAGCACCCACTGGTTAAAGAGATTCTCTTTTCTCCATTGTATATTCTTGCCTCCTTTGTCAAAGATAAGGTGTCCATATGTGCGTGGATTTATCTCTGGGCTTTCTATTTTGTTCCATTGATCTATATTTCTGTCTTTGTGCCAGTACCATACTGTCTTGATGACTGTGGCTTTGTAGTAGAGCCTGAAGTCAGGCAGGTTGATTCCTCCAGTTCCATTCTTCTTTCTCAAGATTGCTTTGGCTCTTCAAGGTTTTTTGTATTTCCATACAAATTGTGAAATTATTTGTTCTAGCTCTGTGAAAAATACCGTTGGTAGCTTGATAGGGGTTGCATTGAATCTATAGATTGCTTAAAAGCTTCTGCACAACAAAAGAAACTATGAGCAAGGTGAAAAGGCAGCCTTCAGAATGGGAGAAAATAACAGCAAATGAAGCAACTGACAAACAACAAGTCTCAAAAATACACAAGCAACTCCTGCAGATCAATTCCAGAAAAATAAGTGACCCAATCAAAAAATGGGCCAAAGACCTAAATAGACATTTCTCCAAAGAAGACATACAGATGGCTAACAAACACATGAAAAGATGCTCAACATTACCCATTATCAGAGAAATGCAAATCAAAACCACAATGAGGTACCATTTCACACCAGTCAGAATGGCTACGATCCAAAAGTCTATAAGCAATAAATGCTGGAGAGGATGTGGAGAAAAGGGAACCCTCTTACACTGTTGGTGGGAATGCAAACTAGTACAGCCACTATGGAGAACAGTGTGGAGATTCCTTAAAAAATTGGAAATAGAACTGCCATATGACCCAGCAATCCCACTGCTGGGCATACACACTAAGGAAACCAGAATTGAAAGAGACACGTGTACCCCAATGTTCATCGCAGCACTGTTTATAATAGCCAGGACATGGAAGCAACCTAGATGTCCATCAGCAGATGAATGGATAAGAAAGCAGTGGTACATATACACAATGGAGTATTACTCAGCCATTAAAAAGAATTCATTTGAATCAGTTCTAATGAGGTGGATGAAACTGGAGCCTATTATACAAAGTGAAGTAAGCCAGAAAGAAAAACACCAATACAGTATACTAACGCATATATATGGAATTTAGAAAGATGGTAATGACAGCCCTGTATGCGAGACAGCAAAAGAGACACAGATGTATAGAACAGTCTTTTGGACTCTGTGGGAAGGTGGGGGGGGGGGGATGATTAGGGAGAATGGCATTAAAACATGTATAATATCATATAAGAAACGAATCGCCAGTCCAGGTTCAATACAGGATACAGGAATCCTGGGGCTGGTGCACTGGGATGACCCAGAGGGATGGTATGGGGAGGGACATAGGAGGGGGGTTCAGGATGGGGAACACATGTAAACCCGTGGCAGATGCATGTTGATGTATGGCAAAACCAATACAATATTGTAAAGTAAAAATAATAATAATTTTTTAAAAATGTCTATCAAGATTAAAAAAAAAAAGAATTTCCAGTTTATATAATAAAAAAAAATAAAGAAAGAAACCTGGAAGAGGAAAAAAAATAAAAATATTTCCTTGTTTTGATGGACTGTGTATATTCTTAGGATTAATTGATAAATATTGTAGAAGGTATTGATTGGTATATATTGTGTGTGTGCATTTGTATGTATATGAAAAGCCTAAATTAAGCAGCAGCCTTGTCACTATAGGCACTTATCTGAAATAATTGGCCATGACATAGCTCTGTGGCATCTCTTAAAGGGTTGGGTTGAGGAATCTTTTGTCTTGTTAGAAAATAAATCTACTACATATTAATAAACATGAAAGTCCTTAGTACCTCAGTTTGTTTTCTTTGACAAGCTTAAATATATTTTAAATTATGTAAGAAGTATATCCTAAGTAAAAATAAATAATCTGAAGAAATACAAAATTTTAATGGGCTATATAAACAACTTACTTTATTCTAATAATATAAATGAAAATGATCTGATGTGTGACATTTTGTTTTCAGTTGTTTTGTGATTTAATTAATTGTATTATAAAAAGAAAGGGATTCATTCCTTTTCATAGTTACCCCTTTAGAACTCACATGTAATATTTCCTCTATAAAATGTTGTTGGATAAACAAATAGATGAAGCACATCCAGACCGGGATAAGTCAGCTAACATCACTTTTTATAATGGTCTCATTGATGACGTG
The DNA here is from genome assembly GCF_055505025.1 of Bos grunniens. Lineage (NCBI taxonomy): Eukaryota > Metazoa > Chordata > Mammalia > Artiodactyla > Bovidae > Bos > Bos grunniens. Next base: position 120,221,992 of record NC_141165.1, on the reverse strand, counting down.
AAAGTGAAAGTCACTCAGTCGTATGGACTCTTTGCAACCCCATGGACTATATAGGCCAGAATACCGTACTGGGTAGCCTTTCCCTTCTCCAGGGGATCTTCCCAACACAATGATTGAACCCAGGTATCCTGCATTTCAGGCTGATTCTTTACCAACTGAGCCACAAGGGAAGCCCAAGAATACTAGAGTGGGTTCAGTTCAGTTCAGTTCAGTCTCTCAGTTGTGTCTGACCTAAATAGTTCCAGAAAAACAGTTTATTGTGATCCCCACAGTCAAAGGCTTTGGCATAGTCAACAAAGCAGAAGTAGATGTTCTTCTGGAACTCTCTTGCTTTTTCAATGATCCAGTGGATGTTGGCAATTTGATCTCTGGTTCCTCTGCCTTTTCTAAAACCAGCTTGAACATCTGGAAGTTCATGGTTCACGTATTGCTGAAGGCTGGCTTGGAGAATTTTGAGCATTACTTTACTAGCATGTGAGATGAGTGCAATTGTGCAGTAGTTTGAGCATTGTTTGGCATTGCCTTTCTTTGGGATTGAAATGAAAACTGACCTTTTCCAGTCCTGTGGCCACTGCTGAGTTTTCCAAATTTGCTGGCATATTGAGTACAGCACTTTCACAGCATCATCTTTCAGGATTTGAAATAGCTCAACTGGAATTCCATCACCTCCACTAGCTTTGTTTGTAGTGATGCTTTCTAAGGCCCACTTGACTTCACCTTCTAGGATATCTGGTTCTAGGTGAGTGATCACATCACTGTGATTATCTGGGTCATGAAGTGCTTTTTTGTACAGTTCTTCTGTGTATTCTTGCCACCTCTTCTTAATATCTTCTGTTTCTGTTAGATCCATAGCATTTCTGTCCTTTATCGAGCCCATCTTTGCATGAGATTTTCCCTTGGCATCTCTAGTTTTCTTGAAGAGATCTCTAGTCTTTCCCATTCTGTTGTTTTCCTCTATTTCTTTGCATTGATAGCTGAGGAAGGCTTTCTAATCTCTCCTTGCTATTCTTTGGAACTCTGCATTCAGATGCTTATATCTTTCCTTTTCTCCTCTGCTTTTCACTTCTCTACTTTTCACAGCTATCTGTAAGGCCTCCTCAGACAACCATTTTGCTTTTCTGCATTTCTTTTCCATTGGGATGGTCTTGATCACTGTCTCCTATACAAAGTCACAAACCTCCGTCCATAGTTCATCAGGCACTCTGTCAATCAGATCTAGTCCCTTAAATCTATTTCTCACTCCACTGTATAATCATAAGGGATTTGATTTAGGTCATACCTGAATGGTCTAGTGGTTTTCCCTACTTTCTTCAATTTCAGTCTGAATTTGGCAATAAGGAGTTCATGGTCTGAGACACAGTCAGCTCCCAGTCTTGTTTTTGCTGACTGTTAGAGCTTCTCCATCTTTGGCTGCAAAGAATATAATCAATCTGATTTTGGTGTTGACCATCTGGTGATGTCCGCGTGTAGAGCATTCTCTTGTGTTGTTGGAAGAGGGTGTTTGCTATGACCAGTGCGTTCTCTTGGCAAAACTCTGTTAGCCTTTGCCCTGCTTCATTCCATACTCCAAGGCCAAATTTGCCTGTTACTCCAGGTATTTCTTGACTTCCTACTTTTTCATTCCAGTCCCCTATAATGAAAAGGACATCTTTTTTTGGTGTTAGTTATAAAAGATCTTGTAGGTCTTCATTGAACCATTCAACTTCAGCTTATTCAGCATTACTGGTTGGGGCATAGACTTGGATTACTGTGATATTGAATGGTTTGCCTTGGAAATGAACAGAGATCATTCTGTTGTTTTTGAGATTGCATCTAAGTACTGCATTTCAGACTCTTTTGTTGACCATGATGGCTACTCCATTTCTTCTAAGGGATTCCTGCCCACAGTAGTAGACATAATGGTCATCTGAGTTAAATTCACCCATTCCAGTCCAGTTTAGTTTGCTGATTCCTAGAATGTCAACATTCACTCTTGCCATCTCCTGTTTGACCACTTCCAATTTGCCTTGATTCATGGACCTGACATTTCAGCTTCCTGTGCAATATTGCTCTTTACAGCATCAGACCTTGCTTCTATCACCTGTCACATCCACAACTGGGTATTGTTTTTGCTTAGAATGGATAGCCTATCCCTTCTCTAGCGGATCTTCCTGACCCAGCAGTTGAACTGTGGTCTCTCGCATTGCAGGTGGATTCTTTACCAACTGAGCTATGAGGGAAGCCCCTCACCAATGACATGCATGCTACTAAATGTAGTGATTCAGTCCTCAAACCTCAACTTTCTTGTCTAGCAGGAACATTTGACAAAACGTTTCATTAATTGTCTTCTTCTAGGAACTTTTTATTCATTTGGTATCCGAGCATAATTTTAGTAGTTTTTTGCTTTATTAATCACTTTTCTTTTGACTCTTTTGCTTGATTCTCCCACTTTTCCTGCTTTCTAATAAATTAAGAACTCCAGAATTCACTCTTCAAATCTCAGCTCCCCATGGCTATTTCCTTATCAATCTCACCATCTGTGTATCACTACATCACATCTCTGTCTCCCTTGTGCTTCCAAATTCCAGACTCACAAGGACACAGACTTATTGCTGTCTTGGCTTGGATGTCTAACATGCATTTATAACTAATATATCAAAGTACCTTCATATTCCTCCCTCAGACCTGCTCCTCCTATAGTTATTCTTCTTGTCTTGACAAATAGTTTCCTTCCTCATATCACTCAGACCTCTGCCCATAACAGTTTGTCAGCATAGTGATTCTTGACCACTTTACCATGTATCCCTTTACCATGTATCCCTTTACCATCTTTGATTTTTCATTATCTGCTCTCTTTCTTCCCCTAGAAAATAAGCTTCATGGAACATGGTCTTTGCCATTCATTTTTTCCCCTACTGGCTCTATAGCCAGTATTGAATAATGTCTGGGCCCTCAATAATAGGCCCTCAATAAATACTTTTGAATTGATTTAATGTAAGACTGTAATTAGTGTTTCTTTCACGTTCCACTTAAACCAGATGCTTGTGCCTGGAGTGTAGTAGTTAAGTGGGTTCCTGTCCGCTTTGAAAATGTTTATAAAAATATTTGAAAGGAATAAATTTGAGCCTTTCTCAAGAATATAAAGAGAACTAAACAAAACTAATTGATTCTACCTTATGAAATAAGAAGTATACCATAGACCATAATGGATATAATGTAGAATTGCTATTAATGTCTGAACTTTTATTGCATTAGTATTAATACTCAATCTTTCATTCCAAGTATAGTATTGAAAACTATGTATGTATGTGTACTGAGTTATGTCTGACTCTTTGTGATGCCATGGACTCTTGCCTGCCAGGCTCTTCTGTCCATGGATTTCCCAGTAAGAATAGTGGAGTGGGTGAGTTGACATTTCCTGCTCCAGGAGATCTTCCCAACCCAGGTATCAAGCCTGCATCTCCTGCATTGGCAGGTAGATTCTTTACCATGGAACCAGTGAAAGCTATACTAAGAAACATCTCTATTCTGAATAGCACATCTTTTCTTGAAAAGTCCTGATTTTCAGAGATATTTCTTTTAGTGTTCATTGTCCCAAATCAAGCTGCCAGATACAACTGCTTTTATTCCAGAAAAAGAACCTTTGCTTTAATTTGCAATTTTTTTTCCACATCAGCTGCTCTGTTTAAAAAAAAATCACTGTAATTACTCTATTTTTAACAATAGAATTAGAAAGAAGACATTAATTTTGTTCAATATGTTCTACAATTTATTATTAATATATGTCTTCTTTGTGCAATAGCCCAGTTATTTTCTACCCAGATATAATCATGGAAAACTAATTTTAAACTCAGCTCCTTTTATTTGGAAGCATAATTTCAACATTAGGTCTTAGCTGAAAACAGGTCTCTCATTGTGCAGAAACTTGGACTCTAAGATACTTCCTGTGCAACACCATTAAACATCCTCCATCTGTAGCTATTCGAGGTTTTGCTGTTAACTGTTTCATGACTACTTAACCTAAAGGCTATCTACGCTTCATTGATATAGTTTATTTATCTTATTGAAATCAGGTCGCAATTTTCTTTACTTATCTTTTTAACCCTTGCTAGAAAATGCTGACAAAGGATACTTAATTTTTCTAGAATAGTTCAAATATAATAAAAGGTCTTATATTGTTTTCATTATTCTCTTAGAAATTCTGTTTGCCAAGCATATCTATGAAAACATTTGAACCAGGAGTTTCAGAGAACAATAAACCAACCCATTAACTAAACAGCTAAAACATAACCTTTATTTGAGTATTAAACTCTAAAGCTTTGCATAAATGTTATTACATAGTATATCCTTTGCTTTCAACAACTGTTGTTCAGTTGCTAAGTTGTGCCTGAGTCTTTTACGACCCCATGGACTGTAGAAACGCATGCTCCTCTGTCCTCTGCTGTCTCGAAGTTTGCTCAGATTTGTGTCTATTGAATTGGTGATGCTATCTAACCATCTTATCCTCTGCTGCCCCATTCTCCTTTTGCTTTCAGTCTTTCCCAGCATCAGAGTCTTTTCCAATGAGTTGGCTCTTCGCATCAGGTGGTCAAAGTATTGGAGCTTCAGCTTCAGCAACAGTCCTTCCAATGAATATTTAGGGTTATTTCCTTCAGGATTAGCTGGTTTGGATTCCTTGCTTTCCAAGGGACTCTCAAGAGTGTTCTCCAGCACCACAATTCAAGTATCAGTTCTTTGGCACTCAGCCTTCTTTATGGTCCAAGTCCTCGCATCCATGCATGACTACTGGAAAAGCCATAGCTTTGACTACACAGAACTTTGTCAGCAAAGTAATGATTCTGATTTTTAATACACTGTCTAGGTTTGTCATAGCTTTCCTTCCTTGCTAGGGCTGCCATGTTGGTGCAAAATTTATTGCGGTTTTGCTTTGTTGAACTTTGCTGTTTAATATTCAAATTCATTCTTAAATAAAAGTGGTTATCTTATACATCATTGTAATGCACAGTTCTTACTTCATGTTCTTTTTGCTAATGACTTATTGCTTGCTGTTTATTTTATATTTATTTTACACTATTGAAATGATGTTAGACAAAAAGCAAATTCTAGTGATTTTCCTATTTGAGTTCAGAATAGGTCATAAAGCAGTGGAGACAACTCGCAGTATCAACAACACATTTGGCCCAGAAACTGCTAATAAACACACAGTTCAGTGGTACTTCAAGAAGTTTTGCAAAGAAGATGAGCACGTTGAAGATCAGCAGCACAGGGGCCAGCCATTGGAAGTTGACACTGGCCCATTGAGAGGATCACTGAAGTTGATCCTCTTACAACTATGAGAAGTTGCTGAAGAACTCAACATCAACCATTCCACAGTTGTTTGGCAACTGAAGTAAATTGGAAAGGTGAGAAAGCTCGATAAGTGGGTGTCTCATACAGTGACCACAAATGAAACAAATCATTTTGAAGTGTCATCTTTTCTTATTCTATACAACAACAACAAACCATTTCTTGATCAGATTGTGACATGTGATGAAAAGTGGATTTTATATGACCACCAGCAATGGCCAGCTCAGTGGTTAGACCAGGAAGAAGCTCCAAATCACTTTCCAAAGCGAAACTTACACCAAAAATGTCATGGTCACTGTTTGGTGGTCTGATCCACTGCAGCTTTCTGAATCCTGGCAAAACCATTACATCTGGGAAGTATGCTCTGCAAATTGATGAGATGTATTGAAAACTGCAACACACTGCAGCTGTCATTGGTCAACAGAAAAGGTCCAATTTTGCTCCATGACAACACCTGAGCACACATTGCACAGCCACACTTCAAAAGTTGAACAAATTGGGCTATGGTGTTTAGCCTCATCCACCTTCTTCACTGACCTCTCACCAACCGACCATCACTTCTTCAAGCATCTTGACAACTAATTGTGGGGAAGATGCTTCCACAGTCAGTGGGAGACAGAAAATGCTTTCCAAGAGTTCACTGAATCCTGAGCCATGGATTTTTATGCTACAGGAATAAACAAACATTTCTTATTTGGCAAAAATGCGTTGATTGCTATTGTTCCTATTTGATTAATAAAGATGTTTTTGAGCTAAATATATTTAATGATTTAAAGTTCACAGCCTGAAAGCATAATTACTTTTTCACTAACCTAATATCACAGACTGTCTGGCTTAAGCAACAAAAATGTATTTTCTTACAGGCTATAAGTCTAAGATCAAGGTGTCAGAAGGGTTGGTTTTCCAGGGCCATGAGGGAAGAATCTGTTTCAGGCTTTTCTCCCTAGCTTAAACATGGCTCTCTTTTTCCTGTGTCTTCACATAGCTTGTTATCTATACCTGTCTATGTCCAATTATCCTATTCTTATAAGACCTTCCTGGTCATGTTGGATTACCATTTTACAGCCTCATTTTAATTGAATTGTCTCTTTAAAGACTTTATCTCTGAATATGGTTACATACTGAGGTACTGGAGGTTAGGACTTCAACTTATGAATTTGGGACGTGCACAATTCAGCCCATAACACATGGTTACATGCTTAGCTGTTTCATTTTGGTTATTTTATTAGAAAAATAAAATATAATGTTTCTCCTTCATTGGTTGAGCAAATATGACCCTAGTTAGATATGGTGACAGATTAGGAGATAACAGTATTTAAGAAAAATTAAAGTGGAATTTCTTCAGACCATTAATATACTCTCTAGCTAACCATGATTCTCTTGAGACCTCACCGTGCCCAACCAGCTTTATGCTGTATATGATCTTCCTCAGCAAGTATATAAATTTTCAAGCACTCTGCTGGATTCTTTAGCCATACAAAGAATTTGTATTCTTAGAGATCACATAAATTTACCTTCAGGGAAAATATAGCCTCTTTGGAGAAAAATGCGTTTGCAAATCAGTGCAGTAAGAAGTAATATATGCAAAGGTGGAATTATTTAGGAAGTGATAGAAATGTACAGCTGAGGAGCCAGTGACTCAGGTTAGCTGGGAGGGAAGAAATCTCAACAGACCAGGTGCCGTATGAATTGGGACTTAACAATCACAGAGTAGCTCACTGTGCAGGCACTGGGAAGCAGCAGAGCAGGGAAAAGAGGAATTTTAATTTTTATGTGATTAGAAGAATGACATATAGTGCCTTTTGGAATTAACTCCTCTAAATAAAAATAATAATATTAAACACTAGAAAGAAAAGTAAAACAAGCAGAGGCAAATCAATGTAGAAAAATGATTAAGAGTACTACCTGTGACTAGAGTGCCTAAATTCAAATCTCTCCGTCACTTTCTAGTGTGTTGACAGGATCATACTTAATATTTAGGTAGCTTAGCGTCCTTCAGTTCAGTTCAGTTCAGTCGCTCAGTCGTGTCCAACTCTTTGTGACCCCATGAATCGCAGCACAGCAGGCCTCCCTGTTCATCACCTACTCCCAGAGTTCACTGAGACTCACGTCCATCGAGTCAGCAATGCCATCCAGCCATCTCATCCTCTGTCATCCCCTTCTCCTCCTGCCCCCAATCCCTCCCAGCATCAGAGTCTTTTCCAATGAGTCAACTCTTTGCATGAGGTGGCCAGAGTACTGGAGTTTCAGCTTTAGCATCATTCCTTCCAAAGAAATCCCAGGGCTGATCTCCTTCAGAATGGACTGGTTGGATCTCCTTGCAGTCCAAGGGACTCTCAAGAGTCTTCTCCAACACCACAGTTCAAAAACATCAGTTCTTCGGCGCTCAGCCTTCTTCACAGTCCAACTCTCACATCCATACATGACCACAGGAAAAACCATAGCCTTGACTAGACAGACCTTTGTTGGCAAAGTAATGTCTCTGCTTAGCGTCCTTATCTATTATATAACATGTAAACAATCATTTACCCTATAGGTTAATGATCAGGATTATATTAGATTATACATATCAAAACTTGGAAAATTAACTGCTCAATTGAAAACTGTCAGTGCATGATTATGTTGGGGACTAGGCAAGCCTATGGAGAAGGCAATGGCACCCCACTCCAGTACTCTTGCCTGGAAAATCCCATGGGTGGAGGAGCCTGATAGGCTGCAGTCCATGGGGTCGCTGATGGTCGGACACGACCGAGTGATTTCACTTTCACTTTTCACTTTCATGCATTGGAGAAGGAAATGGCAACCCACTCCAGTGTTCTTGCCTGGAGAATCCCAGAGATGGGCCTGGTGGGCTGCTGTCTATGGGGTCGCACAGAGTTGGACATGACTGAAGTGACTTAGCAGCAGCAGCAACAGGCAAGCCTAATAAAAGGAGACCAAAATCCAAGGGGAGAATCCTAGGCACATTGGTCTAGAAAGCACATTATGCGATATAGTGTTCATTAACATAGGTTGCGCCATCTATAATACTATTGGTAGATTGCTGATACTGAAAATAATATACTCTAGACTTTTCTCGGATCCAGATTTATAGGAATAAAGGGTTACTTGTCTTCAAAATAACAAGGCTGAAATTTTAAAGCAGTAAATTATGATAATGAATACAAATAAATGTAAAACATTCTATATATAAAATCACAACCAAATATATGTTTTTTGTGTATATACACATATCATATATAGTGTAAAGTGGTATACATTACACATAATACATATTATATATATATAATAAAATAGAATAAATGCTAAATGGCATTTATAACAACCAAATAGTTGCAGATTTAGGGATTATTTCTCAGCTAATCAGAGTATAAATTTGACTAGGACATCTTATCAGAATATTTTCTTTCCAGTTACTTGTAGTGATCTGTAGTTAATTAATATTATAGTTAATTTTCTTCAATATAGTACTATAATCCTCCTTAATCCCCCAGAAACTACATGGGTTCCATATTTTAAATAGGATCATAATATGGTAAACAAACTAGTATATGTTATCAGTTTGGGTGCCATATAGTTGTAGATACTGAAGAATTCTGGAGGCATGTAATATTAGGAAAATAATTCTAGGAGCCATCCAGCTGCTAAACCAGCACAAACTGCTTTGAAATATACCAGCATTAGCCATATTTGATCAGGAAAGCAGAAACTGATCAACAGTTTCTGTAAAATTAGAAGCAGAATTTAGAAAATTATTTTCTACTAATTGTGTATGGGCACATATGTTATTTATACCTAAATGTTGAATTTATCATCAAATATTCTCTAAAATATTTTGTAGACCGTTGAACTAAAATTTATTTGGATAGTGAATAGAGATATAATAACAAAGTTGTAGTTTGTATTATTATAATATTTGAAACCACAAAATAATATATGTTGTTCAATGCCATCTCTTTATGTGGAGCATTTATAAGATAATTTGAGATACCATAAATAAACAAATGGTCAAACTGTGAGCAAAGAAAACAAGAATTCTGTAACTTATGTAGTTGGCTCTTATTTTGGGGTATAATTCTTTTAACGTTCAAATTGCTTTCAAGATAATGACTGTTTTTTCAGTTGATAGTGGCCTTGGCATTACTGTGGTAACAATTGTTGTAGCTTGATAATTTATTATGCACAATTTAATTTGTCATTAGAAAAATGTCCTCGATCATTTTATATTAGGTCAGTTGCTTTTTCTTTGTAATATTTTTTCTACAAAATACTGTTCTGAATACATACTACTTAGCTTGATAGGTTTATTCCAATGTGTTTACTTGCTATCTAAATATTAGCTAAATAATATTGAACCAGTTTTCCAAGCTCAAAATGTTTAAATTTTAATTCACCCCTGTTTTGAAACTTTATGTGTTAACACTTATTTCTAGTTCTGGACATGTGAATATTTAGGACCCCAACTTATTTCATTGTTTTTGATTATAATCACATTCACTTTGGGCTATGAAACTGAATACACTGTGTTATAGAACGGTTATAATCATGATAATTTTCACAGTGGAATGTTTACCACTTTTGATTTGTTTACAGTTTTCTGTAAGTCAGGACTGACATAAGGTTAAGTCCATTCTCAAATATTCTCCCAGATATGTAGATTTTCTTTAAAAAAATCAATATTTCAGATCATGTTAAAACATGGTATAAAGAAGATAAATTGATATGCCTAGAAAATGAAAATCTAATAAAGCAGTGAGTTTCATCTAAAAATACAGCAATGCAGGAACTTGCCTGGCAGTCCAGTGCTTAAGTCTCCATGCTTCCACTTTAGGGAATGTGGGTTCCAACCCTGCTTGAGACCTAAGATCCCACATACTCTTTCAAACTCATCAATCTTTGCCCATAACTGAGGGAAATTTCTAGTTAAAATTTCATGTATGTAACTAGTGAACCAGAGTTCTATCAAAACTGAGATTAAGACTAGTCTTTTCTCTCTTGCAAAAAGATAGTGTGGTACATGGGCACTAATGCAGGACTGAGAACAAGACCAGGAGCCAGTGTGGTCTGTGTTGGTCCCCAATTAGCACTGTAACACTGGACACTTGTATTTCTCCAGATGTCAGTTTCTTCATCTGTGAAGAAAGTCTCTAGGTCTCTATATGTGGTAAAATGCATTATAGCAGGCTCATTCTTTGGAGAATCACTGAATCTTTTCTGTTCAGTAATATTGTTTTATAAAAGAGTATAATTGCCACTTCAATGTATTCTCTGCTGTCCACTCCTTAATTCCAGAAAGTTTTATAAAAACCTCTGCTACTTTTAAAAAAAATCTTTGTAAGTCACCCGTATCCTTCTGCTAACAAGTTCATTCTTTTCAGACCATATGCTGTTTATGTTAAGATATTCTTCATATTAAACACAAAGTTCTTGAAATTCTTTGATCTGGTATCTCTGACTTGTTTTCTTCTTGTTCTACTTCTACCTCTGTAAATGCTCCTTTTCTAGCAGTATTTACTATACTTAACTTGAAAAACTTTTTTGATATAGGGAACATTTCAACATGAATGCTTTGAAAAAGCAATTTTTATAATATTTCCATTTCTTTCATCTGCTCGTTTTCTTTCTAAGCGCTAAATATAAGCACTTCAAAATACAGTTTCTAAAATTCCTTTTGCCTTATATATTTTTAAAATCATCTCAATCATTTCCAAAGCTTTGATTATGCAACTCCAAAATCTGAATGTCTGCTGACTTCTGGGTGACCTGCCAACTTTTGCAGACTTCTTTATGTTTCTCACTGACACATCAGGCTCAGCCTGTGTTAAAGACAACTGTTCCTCTTCCTCACATAACCTGTCCCACCTATGTTGCTGCCCCTCTCTGCTGATGACTTTCATTTCCAAGTCATCAAAACAGATTAGTGGAAAATAGGAAAGGCTTTGGAATGGAAGAGCTCTAGGTTTGAATCGAGGCTCCACCATTTACAGCTGTGTGATTTGGGGTGAGAAGTTGAGTCTCTTCCTCAGCTTCCTTTGTCTCCTCTGTAGAGTTAATTGATGATAGTACCTGCCGCACAGGGGTTTTGCAGGATAAAATGATGCATTGCTGGGAAAGCCCATTACTGTAATGGCCTCATAAAATGGTCAATATGATTATCAAATGTTAACTTGACTCAGAGTCATTATCAGGTTTTCATTTTTTTCAAAGCAAATATCCATCAATTGCCAAGTCTGAGTTTTACCACCAAAATACTACTTGCCCTCAAAAATTAACCCATTAATTTACTCATTCAGCAAATGGATTATGTGGAACTGTGTTGGTGCTGGGAATCAGTAATGGGTTAACTACAATTTCTTCAATTTATCTCCCTCCTCTCCTCCTCCAACCCATCTTTAATATTCTTGTCAAAGTAATGTCCCTAAATCTTATATTTGTTTGAATCTCTTGCATGATGAGAAAATCCTCTGTTACATTCCATACTATCCACACAGTCCTTGTTCACTCCCCCTCTAATTCTCTGCTGTTCTCTTCATAGAAACCAGAGCGATACCATGGAGAGGCTGAGTCTTCTCAGTCCTCTGCCCAGATCCCAGGATTGGATTTAACTCCGCCAATTCTTCCCCATGGGCTTCTCAGCTGGCTCAGTGTTAAAGAACCCACCTGTCAATGCAGGAGTCACAGGAGATGTGGGTTCAATCCCTGGGTGGGGAAGATCCCCTGGAAAGGAAAGACCAACCCACTCCAGTCCCTTGTGGCTCAGCTGGTAAAGAATCTGCCTGCAATGTGGGAGACCTGGGTTCGATCCCTGTGTTGGGATGATCCCCTGGAGAAGGGAAAGGATATCCACTCCAGTATTCTGGTCTAGAGAATTCCATGGACTGTATAGTCCATGGGGTTGCAAAGAGTCAGACACGACTGACTTTCACTTTCATTTTCCAGTATTCTTGCCTGGGAAATTTCATGGACAGAGAAGCCTGGTGGGCTACACTCCTTGGGGTTGCAAAGAGTCGGAAAGGACTGAAGCAACTTCGCAGGCACTAGAATGTAAGCTTCCTGAGGAGACAGATTTCTGACTATTTATTCACTGCACTTTATTGCAGTGAATAAAGAGTCAAAATATTTAGAGTCCCTAAACAGAGTCTCTAATAGAGGAAATAGAGTCCTAGTACATAACAAGTGTCTAATATGAGTCACATTAATCAAAGAAAGACTAGCTCCATCTTTCACTTTAGCAGCTTCATGATACCCAAACTCAGTCGATGTTTTTGTGTTTTTATGTCTTTTTACACATTGCTTCCTGCCGGGGACCAGCCCCGGCTGATCCAGGGTATTCGAAGGAGAGACGGCGTAGGCGAAGATCAGGAGACAATTGCTTAATTAAACGTTAATTAAGGATATAAAGAGTAATAGAATGAGGATAGCTCAGTAAAATTCAGTGAAGAAAAGAGGCTGAAATAAGGATAGCTCAGTGAGGAAATTCAGTGGAGAAAAGAGGCTGAATAATTCAGCCAGAAGGTAAGAGAAAGAACGACATGGTGAGACCAAGTTTCGGTGAACAAGGCCCGCACTTTATTTTCCAAAGTAGTTTTTATACCTTAAGTTATGCATAGAGGATAATGGGGGAAGGGGTAGAGTCAGGCAGCAAGCCAGGCTTTCTTCCTGCAAACTTAGCATATGCAAAAGTTAGGTGATTTGCATCATCTTCTGGCCCGGAGGCCTGTTAACAATTTAAGACCCTTTCTTCAGAAAACTTATTTTTCTCTAAAGGTGATTGGTCAGGAGCCACCCTCCAAAAGCATTAGATAAAGTTGCATTCCTACAGAGCAAAGGTGTGGTGGGCTATAACAAGAAAAAGAATTAACTCAAGGGTCCCAGGTTACAAACATTAAAGCTACTACTTACACCAATTATATTAATCAATACACTGCCAGGGACACAGCAGGTAAGGGATATGGAGACTTAGCAGCAAACATTGGCCCAACAAGTGAAAATTCCTTCACCAATACAATTTCTAATCAATCTTTTAACTACTCAAAAGAATCTGTGTTTAGACAGTTTAGAACATCTCCTGCCTCTCACAGTTGGGAGGCTCTGAACAATCACATGTGGCCGGAAAAACCTATTCAGGCAGGCTAGACGATTTCCAAAGGAGTTTGTAGGTTAAACACTGTCATACCCAGGAATTATTAACTGGAGCTGTAAGCTAACTCTTTTTTCAGAGAGAGGTAGTGGGGGACAGCCCCCCGTAAAGTCAGAGGTGTAGGTGAAAGCACAAAGCAGAAAGTAGGCAGACTCTGGTTTTGGGGGTAGATTGCTCGAGAATTTCCAGGGAGACTCCTGAGGCTTGATCCCGCCTTTGCGTATGCCAAGCCTCCTTCCTCATGACCTTTGCCAGAGGCGGAGCTCGCTCCCCGCAGCTTCCCCTGCCCAGAATGTGTTATTTTTCCTCTTTCTAACCATCATCACCCTTTCTCACTAGTCAAAATTCCACTTGCATTTCAGTTTCTCGCCTACATTCCAGCTCCTGCTTCTGTTCTCTTTCTCTGGTATCACATCAGCTGTCGCCATTCTTTGAGTGTGTGCGTGTGTTGCGGTCTCCACCCTTCTCCAAAGTCCTGTACTCCATCTATCATCAAGCCCTTTGGATCTACCACCAAAAGAGTTCCAGAATCTGTTCTCCCCTTTTTACCGATAATGTCTTATCCTCTGCCACTGTAATAACCTCCCGATGATCTCACATCATAGGTCTTTGATCTTTACAATGTATTTTTCACCCAGTAGCCCTATATACGTCAAATCATGTCACTCCTCTGTCCAAACCATACACTGAGTTCCTTCTTGTCTGACAATAAAATCCAAAGTCTCTCACATGGCCAACATGGACCTACTTGATTTTATAGTCAACTTCCTCTCAGGTCTAAGGTTTCACCACTTCCTTCCTGGATCACTCTGTTTCAGCCACAGTGGCCTCCTTGCCACGCTTTAATTATACCACCACCCTCAGTCTCACAGTTCGTATTCTTTCTGTTCTCTCAGTCTGCGATGTTGTATCTATGTGTATCTCTATGCCTGGTTACTCACTTCAAACAAGTGGCTACAAAAGTGAGAACTTACCTCTGGTTACCCGATTGAAATGTCATTTCGTCAAGCCACCTATAGTCTTCCATTCTGTCTTTGTTTTTCTTTATAATAACTATGGTCAGCTTACCTTTCCTGTGTCTGTGTGATTATTTACTCTTTGTTTTCTTTCAAGGAGAGCCTAAGCTCCATTAAAACACTGATGACTTTACTGTTATTCTTCCCATGGAGAAGGTGGTCCCCAGGAAATAGAAGAGTGCCTGGCTCTCGGTGGATTTCTATTGAATAAATGAATGACTGTCTAAAATTAAGCTTACACAAACATATTTCCATTCTTATGATTAAGATTTATCAAGGTCAGGAAACCATGACTTCTGCACCATTACCATAATGGTAGTACTAGAAAACAAGTTTATAGCATGTATGTGCTTAATACATATTTGTTTTACTTAGTAGGTGACAACTATGTAAGCACTTATTAACTATCAATATAATCTGTCAAGAAACTAAGCAATACTGTAAGAAAGGTACTATTATCTCAATTTAGACATGACATAACAGACTTAACACAGTGACCAGTATGAACTAAAAGCATAATATGATAATAATAAATATTTTTGTTTTATTAAAACATGTCTATTAATATACAGATAGATCATATACTGTTCATTTAAAAAAATAGTGAAAGGAATTGAAGTCAATTGTCTAAAAATGTTACAGAACTATAGTACCTGGGAAAGTGTGGAATAATATTGGCAAAACTTTACTCCACATGGAATAGCATATTTATCATAGATAATAGACAGCAGGCTCATTTGCAATATAGTCAGTTGACTTTCGTCATTAATTATATTTATTGAATTTCGAAAGAGTAAAACAAATTACACTTGTCAGAAACTGTGGTGACCTTAAGTAAATTTGAAAAATCTCTAGACTAGTGAAATAAGAATAGAAAATAGATAAAGCTTGAATTTAAAATACACTTCTATTATTTTATAAGAAAAAAATCCATATATCCCAATGACATTTTTTGTTAACTTTAGCAGAATAATAATATTTGTTTACTGCTCCCCAAGTGCCATGCACTGTTACAATTGTTTTAAAATGGATAGTTTACTTTTGTTCACATATCTAGAAAGAGTTTACTATGATGTTTCACATTTTAGAGTTGTGTGAATTTAATCATAAGCTCTTAAACCTCCTATTAACTAGCAAAGGTAGGCTTCAAACCTAAGGTCTGCCTGTATCTAGAGCTTAGACACTAACATAGCTGGCCTTCCTAAGATACTAAACGGATAAATGATTAAAAATGTTCCTATGAAACAGGATTGCCACCCAACAGCCAAAGACGTCTTTGCAGCTTTAAAATTGTTGCTATAAAGCAGCTTACATTTCAAAAAACTGCTTACATTTCAAAAAAAACACAATTACACATATTGTGTTAAAAAATAAACTGAGTTATCTGAAAATGTGTAAAACTTAGCATATGTTGCCCAGTGACACGAGTTAATTTCATTTCCGTCACTGGGAGTGCTCCACAGGTACATCATAAATTGCTATGAATTACTGTGTCTGTGACCCATTATCATAGCGGGAAATTACATGAATCTCACAACTGGTATGAAATGTACTGCTGTCACTGCTCTGCATTAATTTCTAAGTAGTTGGCCATTTGTAATAATTCTGTAAATGTCCATTTTAACTCAGTTTTCAGTCTAGACAAGTTAAGCCAATGTGCGCGGAATTTTACCCCACATTTTCAAGCAGTTATACTGAATTCTAAAATTACCTTTTTATTGGGCAATTTCATATTAAATATGTTTCCAAGAATTGGAAACATGATAGTCTCATTGTTTTACTCCCTGACATTAAAGGGCAAATTTAACCTATGAAAAGTGTAGTTATTTGACTATATAGCAACAGAAAGAGTGAAAAATTTCTGATAAATATGAACAATTTCCCCCAACTTTATGGAATAGATAAATAGTTAATTGATGATTTTTAAACTATTTTGCCTTTCTCTTTATGAAAGTAATTTTCATATTAATGGTAAATTTTTTCATGGTTATACTTCTAAAAATAACATTTTGCAATTATGTTTCTTTTACATTATAAATAGAAATATTTCACCATTAACATCAAACCTCTACAGTTAAAATTTTACTTTTCCTGTCTTTCATTACATTGATATTTTTCCCCTCACAGGAAAAGTAAATTCAAATAGCAGGTTTAATTGAAAACTTTTGACAATGAAGAATGTAGATATGACCTTCCCATGGTATATTTTATATTTTAATGTATTATATCTTTTGCAAGCTTATTCTTCTGGCTAGAAATTCACTTTTTGATAGATCTTTAAGCATTTTGCATTATTTTGGAAAGTTTTTTTCATTGCCACCCACCATCTCTCAAACTTTAAGATTGTTTTCCATCTTTCAAAAAATTTTCAGCATTCATTTCAAAATCTTTATCATAAATCTACTAACACACATTTTGTAGAAATTCATTTCCTGATTCTTTTTTTTATTTTTATTTTTACAAAACGCTTATAAACATGGTATGTGTCTTATATTTAATTGGTTAAGGTCACTCTTTGACACATAGTTAACCAGAGTATTTATTTTTAAAAATCAATGCCTTCTGCGCCCCAAAGCATACTTCTATGCTTTGTTAGTTACATGAGTTTAACATTTAGCGCATCACGTGATATCTAATTTTAGTAAATCTGTATGAGGTATTTAGTTTTAGGCACAGAGTGAAATGCTTGGGGGGCTTCCCTTGTGGCTCAGCTGGTAAAGAAACCAGCTGCAATGCAGGAGACCTGGGTTCTTTCCCTGAGTTGGGAAGATGCCCTGGAGAAGAGAAAGGCTACCCACTCCAGTATTCTGGCCTGGAGAATTCCATGGGCTGTATAGTCCATGGGGTCACAAAGAGTCAGACACAACTGAGCAACTTTCACTTTCACTTAAATGTTTGGGAGGGAAAAATAAGTCAAACCAGAGACCATGAAGGCGAGAAAGAATAATGAGCAAAGAAATAAATGAAAATGCATATAACATACAAATGGATACAAAATAAAAATGGATATAACAATGGATTTAACATAAGTACGGTATGTTCCTTAAGGACAGATACCTTTCCTATCTTCTTCATTACCATAGTATCAATATAGAGCTTGGTAGTAGTTATTCAATAAATATTGATTAGGTGTTCTTGAAATCAGATATGTGGGATCTAATGAGAACACTATTTCACAAAAGAAAAATGAAAGAAACATTTATTTATTTTTTTTAAATTTTTTAAAAAATTAAATCCTCCATCCCTGGGATTCTCCAGGCAAGAACACTGGAGTGGGTTGCCATTTCTTTCTCCAATGCATGAAAGTGAAAAGTGAAAGTGAAGTCTCTCAGTCGTGTCCAACTCTTTAATTTTTTTTCTGTTTTTGTTTGCAGTATTTCTGTACAAACGGGAATCTTTCTGAAACTTTTTAGTAGTCACAAAATTATAGTATAATGAGCTGTGTTCCTTTCTGCATGTGTAGCTGTATCCTATATAAATTCATAAGAAAAATATATGTCTTTATAATCTTTTGGGAAATGTTCAATGTTCATACATTCAGCAGAGGTCATCTTCAGAATTCTCTTCTGGAACTTGCAGAGGTCTTTCTGAAACCCCTCTTTCTCCTTCTCTTTGGAGAACCAACTTCCAGTCTGGAGCAAACCTTGTGCCTCTTTTCAGGAGTTTTTCATGGTAGCAAATGAAGTAAAGATTTGCCCAGATTTGCCCAGTCCTTTCTTTTTAAGTAACTGTCCGCATCCTGGCTGCTCAGTGCCCTAATTTCCAGTCATACTGGAACCCCACTCCTTACACAGGTTCTGTCCTCACGGGTCTTCCTGTTTGCTCACACTCTTTCTTTCAGTGAACCCTCCTTTTTCCACCTGTAGAGATTCTAGTCATCCTACCTTTCCATTTCTTCTTTAGTGATTTTCCAGAACCCTCTTCCACCAGTAATCCTTTCTTTCCCCACAGCTCCTTGCAACACCTCAAATGGACCACGTACCATCATCTGCCTTGTGTGATGCTCATGCCCTTCCTTCCAGCATCAATTTCTGGATAGCAAAAATCACATTTCACTTATCATTTTACTATCTACTGCTTCTAATCTTGGCTTTGCATATAGAAACATTCAATAAATGCATGTGGAATCAAATTAGACCACTATTATAGAGGTATCTTAAGAAATCACAAATCATTTCAGAAATCACAGTAGGAGATTACCAAATTATAGTGAACTCTAAAAACTGTAGCATTTCTAAAATCAGTTGTCTTGCATTCCACCAAGAGAGATATGTGACTGAAGGTAGCCCTCCCACACACAGTTCACATTTTTCTGTAATGCACACGTTTTGCATTTACCACCAGATGTGAAATAGAAGAGCAATATGATTAGACTTGTGTTGTTTATTATAATAATATCTTACAAATCTTTGTGGGAGGTAGAAGATGAGATTATTCAGGTTCTACATAAGGCACATCTGCTGCTGCTGCTGCTGCTAAGATGCTTCAGTCGTGTCCGACTCTGTGAGACCCCATAGACGGCAGCCCACCAGGCTCCTCCATCCCTGGGATTCTCCAGGCAAGAACACTGGAGTGGGTTGCCATTTCTTTCTCCAATGCATGAAAGTGAAAAGTGAAAGTGAAGTCTCTCAGTCGTGTCCGACTCTTAGCGACCCCATGGACTGCAGCCTAACAGGCTCCTCTGTCCATGGGATTTTCCGAGCAAGAGTACTGGAGTGGGGTGCCATTGCCTTCTCTGAAGGCACATCTGGGCCTCGGAAAATCGGGCATCAGCAACATATAGGATGAGGGCTGAGAAATAGGGCCTTCGATAGAAACAAAGGCAGGACTATCTGGAAACATTAGACGTAGCAACGGTTTCTGAGGAGATTCAGAAGTCTTGGGAAGGAGAGGATAGAGAAAATTGAGAAAGTAGTATTGAAATATATACGCTACCATGTGTAAAATAGATGGCTAGTGGGAGACTACTGTATAACACAGGGCGCCCAGACTGGCACTTTGTGACAACCTAGAGGGGTGGGATGGGGGGAGAAGGGAGGCTCAAGAGGAAGGGGATATATAATTGTGACTGTTTCACATTGATGTACTGAGGTCCGTCTAGTCAAAGCTATGGTTTTTCCAGTAGTCATGTATGGATGTGAGAGGTGTACTATAAAGAAAGCTGAGCGCCGAAGAATTGATGCTTTTGAACTGTGGTGTTGGAGAAGACTCTTGAGAGTCCCTTGGACTGCAAAGAGATTCAACCAGTCCATCCTAAAGGAAATTAGTCCTAAATATTCATTGCAAGGACTGACGCTGAAGCTGAAACTACAATTCTTTGGCCACCAGATGTGAAGAACTGACTCATTTGAAAAGACCCTGATGCTGGGAAAGACTGAAGGCAGGAGAAGAAGGGGATGACAGAGGATGAGATGATTGGATGGCATCACCGACTCAGTGGACATGGGTTTGAGTAAACTCTGGGAGTTGGTGAAGGACAGGGAGCCCTGGCGTGCTGCAGTCCATGGGGTCGCAGGATCGGACACAACTGCGCGACTGAACTGAATTGAACTGCAGAAACCAACATAACACTGTAAAGCAATTATTCTCCAATGTATAAAATAAGGAAGTCTTGGAAACTGATAGTGGAATATGCTGTCAGGTGAAGTTGAGGGCAAAAGTTGCCCAGAGGACATAGA
Source organism: Bos grunniens (assembly GCF_055505025.1). Lineage (NCBI taxonomy): Eukaryota > Metazoa > Chordata > Mammalia > Artiodactyla > Bovidae > Bos > Bos grunniens. The sequence continues at coordinate 120,201,833 of NC_141165.1, read as the reverse complement.
ACATTGGTTCCCAACCTTAGGGAGCCACCTACTCACATCCAAATCTCCTAGGTAATGTAAAATGAAATATTTTGGATAGACATCTGTGAAGTAGTATTTTTTAAAAGGTCTCCGGCTAATGCTTAGCCAAAAATAAGAACCTTTGATGTAAGGAAATTAGACAGACTAGTCAGAATTATGGGATGTTTTTCCACAGATGCAAAGATATGGCAACAGCTCTGAGATCTCAGTAAAATACCACTAAACCAACCCCAACTTAGGGGAGAATTACTAAAATCAAAGGCCTAGAATGGTGAAGCTGAGGCTGCCCTTGTTCTTGCCTCAGTCTAAGGGTATCAGGAACTGAGAAATCCTGAGACTGAAGATGGAAGTATTTGTGACTGTAAAATGCTGAGTAAAGACAGAGAATCCAAAGTAGGTGCTGATGGGGACCAAAGGACCCCCACACATGCTCAAACTTTCAGAAGACATTGCCTTGAATAGCCAGCATCTTGTTCTAACTACAGAATGTACCAGGGCCTACCCTATACCCAAACAGAGATGATACATTTTCCTGGTCCTAACTCTTTCTCTTATCCTCTGAAGTCAGTTCAGTCACTCAGTTATGTCTGACTCTTTGTGACCCCATGGACTGCAGGCTTCCCTGTCCATCACCAAATCCCAGAGCTTGCTCAAACTCATGCCCATCCAGTTGGTGATGCCATCCAACCATCTTGTCCTCTGTTGTTCCCTTCTACTCCTGCCTTCAATCTTTTCCAGCACCAGGGTCTTCTCCAATCAGTCAGTTCTTTGCATCAGGCAAAGTATTGGGGTTTCAGCTTTAGCATCAGTCCCTCCAATGAATATTTAGGACTGATTTCCTTTAGGATAGACTGATTGGATCTCCTTGCAGTCCAAGGGACTCTAAAGAGTCTTCTCCAACACCACTGTCCAAAAGCATCAGTTATTCTGCTCTCGGCTTTCTTTATGGTCCAACTCTCTCATCCATACATGACTACTGGAAAAACCACAGCTTTGACTGGATGGACCTTTGTCAGCAAAGTAATATCTCTGCTTTTTAATATGGCTTTCCTTAATAATAATAATAATCTCTGGTCTTTCTTTCCCCTCCTGGTTTTCCATCTCTTTTCTCTATACTGTATCCAAACTGAGACATTGTCCTCTCTATTTTCAACAAGATATTTGTAATATCATTATCAAACTTCTGCTAATTACTTAGGAGGTAAAGGTGGGTGGGAGGATGGATAGTAGTCATTATTGTTAAGATTACTGGACATGCCATCTCAGGCATGTAACTTCTGGCTATGATTATCTTTAGACTTTGGCCTGCATCTTGTTGCTGATGCTGGATTTTCAATATCAAATCCCCATCTTCTCTCTCCTCAGTCCTCTGGTTATAAATGTATTCCTCTGATTTGACCCCAAATCATCATCACCAACAAAGCCCCCCAAACCCCCAAATTCTGTTTCTCATTTGTCTCAACTCTTTTATTTTACTCTACTTTTTAATATAATACTATTACAAGTATGTGTGTGTGTGTGTGTGTATACTTTTGAGGCCTATTGGCTAAGAAAATTCTATTTAATAATATATGGAAATATAGTGAGTTTGTTACATACATCTGGGTCTGAAACTTGCCAGTGACATTTTCCTATAAGTGGTTATGCATTGCCAAGCTTATGCTGATGTGTGATAAATGTTCAAATATTTCTAGGATGAAAACTACGTTTTGAAACAGCTATGATATGTGCAAAGGGAAAAACATGTAAGAGTAGAAACAGGAGAGGAGAAAGAATGACACGAATCAACTTCAATATCACTTACAGTTATTAAGAGGGCTTCCCTGATAGCTCAGTTGGTAAAGAATCCACTTGCAATGTGGGAGACCTGGGTTCTATCCCCGCATTGGGAAGATCCCCTGGAGAAGGGAACAGCTACCCACTCCAGTATTCTGGCCTGGAGAATTCCATGGACTGTATAATCCATAGGGTTGCAAAGAGCAATGAACACTGCTTTTGAAACAGCTATGATATGTGCAAAAGGAAAAACATGTAAGAGTAGAAACAGGAGAGGAGAAAGAATGACACGAATCAACTTCAATATCACTTACAAGTTATTAAGAGGACTTCCCTGGTGGCTTAGAGGGTAAAGCATCAGCCTGCAATGCAGGAGACCCGGGTTCGATCCCTGGATCGGGAAGAACCCCTGGAGAAGGAAATGGAAACCCACTCCAGTACTCTTGCCTGGAAAACTCCATAGATGGAGGAGCCTGGTAGGCTACAGTCCATAAGACCACAAAGAGTCGGACATGACTGAATGACTTCACTTTCACAGTTATTAAGGGCAGCATTAGTCACATTAGCATTTTCTAAAGTGCAGAACTATGTGCTTTTTATTCACCATTGAAATATAAATGTAGTATTACAAACATAAGAATATTGGTATATTTTCTTTTTTAATATCATCTGCAAATTTCTAAGAAGTGATTTAAACCTTATAAAGTAAATCACGAAGTTGTTTCTCACTTTCTAAATATTTAAGTTAGTCTATGCACTAGCTGTATCCCATGTTCTCCCTCTTTTAAAGAAAATGTAAACACTTTCCTCCTACTCTCTATTAGCAAGTAGCAAAAAATGTATCCAAGAGAGTAATTAATGTTAACAATGAGTATAAATCCTTTATTACTATAATTGGGGTTCATTAAAATGAGAGTTATTAGGTTAAATGCTGATTAATTGTTAAAAATATGTTTTCCCTCAAAATATATATTTGACTCAGTAACAAGAAGCTGTGCTATCTAAAAAATATAAATTGAATCACATCTTACACTGTATTTTGTTGATAAGGAGGCTCATTGTGCTAATGTTACAGGGAATAGAATTCTGAATCATGCTTCTAGGGAAAAGAAGTCTGGGCAAATGTTTTTCTTATAGTTGTAATAATCTGGAAAAAGAAAAAAAAAAAAAAAGAAATTCAATTCCGGTCTCTGTGTCTAATGATAAAAGCTTATATAGTAAGAATATGGGAGCCAGGCTATTCCTGGAATTATTGATTTTGAAGAATTTAAGCTTTAGAAAGAATTTGCATTCTTACTAGTCACTAGTTCTGTGTCTGTGTCATTAGTTCTGTTCTTACTAGTTCTGTGTCCCTTTCTGCTGGACAGTGTTACTGCTGGACATGCCTTGAAGAGATTCTTCCTTAAGGATTAGAAAAATGAAGCAATCAATGCTTTGTACCTCCCAATTTTATATGTCACTAATTCTAAATCACCCACTTTCTTTGTTCACATTGGCCTTGGCACAATGACTATGACAGTACATAATCTCTAATAATTTATGAATGTACACATTAGTTCTTGGAGTATGAAGATTGGGTAAATATGAGTATCCTTTTAATTTATAAAATGTAAGAATTACAACAGCACTTTAATCATTTCTGTTGCTGCTGTTGCAAAACTGCTTTTTTAGGAATTTTATTTCCACTCTCTAGTCCTCAGCAATTTCCTAGGTGGCTCAGTGATAAAGAATCTGCCTACCAAGCAGCAGACGTGAGTTTGATCCCTGGATCCAGAAAATCCCCTGGAGGAGGAAATGGCCACCCACTCCAGTATTCTTACTTGAGAAGTCCCATGGACAGAGGAGTCTGGGTGGCTACATACAATCTATGGGGTTGCAAAAGGACAGGACTGAGCAACTAAACAAGTCCTCAGCAGACACTAGAGTCAGAGATCTGCTGTTTTTTTGCAAGTGGTCTGAGATGGCAAGTCACCATCACTTACAGGCAATTTGGTTTTCATTACAAATTAATGAAGTGATAATTGCTCTCTGCAACCTTTTTATGCACAGAGCATGCTGGTGCTGTTTGCATTATCTTCTTGCAATTTGTACCTCTGCATTCAAGGGCTTGTGATAGCTTGCCAAATTAGCATTCAAAGGAAAATGTTAGACTACATTGATATCTCCATAATTAAAATCATATTTTACATCAAATTGTGAAAATCTTTACATGGTGTCATTTCTGTGTCATTTCTATTTGGTGTCTAACAAAATGCTGTCCAGAGCAGGAGAAAATTGCAACTGATTCATCAAATTACAAACTTATCTATTCTGATAAGAAAATTCTGACCTAAAATTTTTGAAGTCAGTTGGCTAATTTTTAAATAGGCCTTATCATCTAACGTTCTGTAAAATGCCCACAGAAAGCATTTATCCTCTGGAGTTTTTGTTAGCTCTATACTTTACAATGCCATCATAGAATCAATGTAATATTAATAGAAAAGATGCAACATAATAATACTATTTAAGATTACAATTTTTTTTTGAGCTTCAACTCAGTTCACAGGTTTTAAATTTTCTGATATTAAAGTTATACATTAATTTTGGTTTTGAATGTGACTTTATTTTTATAGGCACCTCAGTGTAAAATCCTCAGAAATGAGACTCTGATATATACTTTTGTTCTTAAAAGCTCTCCATATAATATATTTATACAGTGGTTGTTTGAAAATGATAAATTGGTGATTATTAAAAATACATTATGTGTATTTTCTTGTATATTATTCTAGGGTTTTCTAAAATAACAAAATGGGTTCCTTTGTTGGATGTTAGGCATGACAATAAAGACAAGCCAATTTTGTCTCCAGAAAATGAATGCTTCTCATATATTCCAGACCCTGAATGATCCAAGTTACTGAAATAAGTGGTGCTGTTTAATTATTTGCTTTTGGTTTGTTCTTAGATTGGTAGGAGAACTAAGGAGACTAAAGAGTTTTAAAACTGTGTTTCTCACATTGGTAGGGGCAGGGTGCAGCTTGGATTTGATAATTCAAACACTCTAATGTAAATAATTATTTTTTTGGCTAATGAGGTTCAAAGGCCAGATAAATGCCATATTTCTTTACTTTTGGTTATTGTGAATTAAGAAAAATAGCATTTTTATCTTACTTTGTAACTAGAAGTTGTGGATTGGAATTCCTATGTGTATTTAATAAATATAAGTAGAAAATACATTAAAATATTTTAAATGCCATTGATTTAGTTAAAATTTATTTAAAACTTATTCCTTATGAAAATAAGTAACTCTTTTAATGGAGAAGATTTTAGGAACCCATTTATAATGGGCATCACAAGGATTTCATTTATTTATTTACAAAGTTAAAACATATTATCTAATATGAACTTTATTATTTCCTTGAGTTTACTAAATATATTATAAAAAACATAATTTTTATGCATTGTATTCATCTTTTATTCCTAAAAAGTGAAGTTGTGTGAAGTTATAAAGGATATAAAGAGCTCTAAAATCTAACAAATGTATATGAAACAATGTTAAACTAATCTAAAAATGTATCATGAATTAAATCTAACACTGAAAAAGATATTTAATAAGTGTTATACGAAACAAAGTGTCTTAAGCACGTTAAGGTTATGGGGAGGCATCACAGAGAAATGAACAAAGACCAGTGCTCTTTTTTTATACCATAACGAAAGAAGATCCAACATTTCTTTTGAAAACATAAAAAAGAGTTCACAGAGACAAGAAAAGCAGGTGCATAAGTGAAACTTATAATTCTCTAATCTCAATTCAAACTTTTAGAAAAAAATAAATGTAAGTTGGGAATAGTTTTTGGAAAAGCACAAATGCCAAACTGAAGAGTCTGAAGTTCTTACATGAGTAACGGGGAGGCCATAGAAGATTCGAACTCTAATATGACATGGAAAACGATGTATTGTCCTAGCAGCAATAAGATAACTGGGCATGGTGTAAACAGAGTGTAGACACAGGCGTAATAGTTAGAAACAGATAGAAAGCTTCTCAAAACCTGTATAAGGATCAAAGAAGCAGTGCTTAACTTTTCTAAAAAGTCTTGAAACTTTTTGAGTGTATTAACAATGAAAAAAAGTTTTATTACCATCATAGCCCAAACTGCTATAACAACAACTTAAGTAGCCGATTTCTTGCATGTGGAAAATTTAACATGGATAAAAGACATTAAGAATTGAAATGTTCACTATACTTAAATCTTCGGTTCTACATGTATAACTATTTGTTGGATTTTGGGGAGATGGGAAGGAGACATGTTCATGTTTTTACTTCAGAAATTCAAAGTTCTCCATCATATATTTCTTGAAATGACCAAGTATGTTAGTAATGTCATGCATAAAGATACCTGGTAATGAAATAATTTAGATTCACTTTCTTTGTGATATACTGATTTTACCAAAGTCTGGCCCAAATTGGGGAAAGTTTAATAAAGATAAATGCTAGGCAGTGGTATTTTTCTTTTTCTTTTAAAAGAGCAAACCAAAAAAAAAAAAATCCCCTAAAATATACAACAAAATAATTTTTATCATGTTATTAGAGATGACTGATTTGACATTTTTATCCTAGGGTGTTTGTCTAGGTCCAATCAATTTCTAAGCAACTTCTTCCTGAATATCACACAAGCTCAAATAAAATTCAAATGTGTTCATCAAAATTTTGAATTATTTTGTGTCAAAGAACTCAGAGAACCTTGTAAATAATAAAAACTGCAAACAAGAATGTTACAGAATTGCTGCGCATCTTGATCTTTAATGAGCAACAGTGAAATTTCTGCTTGTTTTGTATTTCCTGTGATACCATTAACACCTTCATCTTGTAGTCACAATTATTCATCATGCTTAATTCATTAATTCTGCCTTTCCTTTTTCCTTCTTCTTTCATTCTTCAAGTGGGAAGAAATCAGTGGTGTTGATGAACATTACACACCCATCCGGACTTACCAGGTGTGCAATGTCATGGATCATAGTCAAAATAATTGGCTGAGGACAAACTGGATCCCCAGGAACTCAGCTCAGAAGATCTATGTGGAGCTAAAGTTCACTCTCCGGGACTGCAATAGCATTCCATTGGTTTTGGGAACTTGCAAGGAGACTTTCAATCTGTACTACATGGAGTCTGATGATGATCATGGAGTCAAATTCCGAGAACATCAGTTTACAAAGATTGACACCATTGCAGCCGATGAAAGTTTCACGCAAATGGATCTGGGGGACCGTATTCTTAAACTCAACACTGAGGTTAGAGAAGTAGGTCCTGTCAACAAAAAGGGATTTTATTTGGCTTTTCAAGATGTTGGTGCTTGTGTTGCCTTAGTGTCTGTGAGAGTGTACTTCAAAAAGTGCCCGTTTACAGTGAAGAATCTGGCTATGTTTCCAGACACAGTACCAATGGATTCCCAATCTCTGGTGGAAGTTAGAGGTTCTTGTGTTAACAATTCTAAGGAGGAAGATCCTCCTAGGATGTACTGCAGTACAGAAGGTGAATGGCTTGTACCCATTGGCAAGTGCTCCTGCAATGCTGGCTATGAAGAAAGAGGTTTCATGTGTCAAGGTAAGAGTCCTTCTCTATTGTCCCTAGAGTGGTACTTCTTACTTGTGAGTTTATGGTAGAGTAATTGAAATAAATGAAACCAGCCCGAATTCACTTAGCAGCAAAATGTGACTCAAACTAAATAGAGACTATTTATAGATGAAATTTATCCCACTTGATGTGTTAATTCATAATTTTTGTACAAATACTAGCATATTTGATTATGTGGTGCTAGCCTACATACTACTAGACCAATTGAAGGGGGGGCGGGAATCGCTGTCTCTTTTATGTAGAGGGAAGAAATAGCATTGGAACTAAGCTAATCTGATTCTAACAGAATTAGATTCTCCACTGACTATTTATGGTTGTGCTCATCAATCTCATAGTAATACATAATTCATTACTATAAAATATATTAATAGTGTCTCTTCAGTGATCTGTGCATAAAATATGGATTTACTTATAAAACATTAGTGTTTTAATAAAAAATATTTTATTTAAAAATCCAGGGTTGATGCTTCAGTTTTTGGTATACAGAGGAATAATTTAAATTCTTTAAAATTTTGATCATGGTAAGTAAAATTAAATAAAAGATCATCTTTTCCACAAAAGATTATATTAGATGATAAATTCCACTTAATCCCAAAGTTTGTTATTTAGCATTAGCCAAGGTTTAGTGTTTAAGAACACACAAAAATTATCTTTAAAATTTTAAATGTTTCAGTACATGAGAGAATTTAAATATATAGTCTTTGGAATCTAGTCTGTTTTAATACCTTTTTGTTGCTGTTAACTTAATCAAAAGAATTGAGTTTGTATTCTACTTGTGGCCATTTAGTAAGTCTCAAGTCCATGTGAAAGAGATGAATCTACTTTATATATAAACTGACCTTTCTCAGAATCTGAACAGGACATAGCATTTTGCTTTTAACTGTAGATAGTTTGGCACCCAACTCCAGTACTTTTGCCTGGAAAATCCCATGGACGGAGGAGCCTGGTGGGCTGTAGTCCATGGGGTTGCTAGAGTCGGACACGACTGAACGACTTCACTTTCACTTTTCACTTTCATGCATTGGAGAAGGAAATGGCAACCCACTCCAGTGTTCTTGCCTGGAGAATCCCAAGGACAGGGGAGCATAGACAGGCTGCTGTCTATGGGGTCGCACAGAGTCGGACATGACGGAAGCGACTTAGCAGCAGCAGCAGCATAGATAGTTTATAGATTTTTTTTTTTTAATGACAGGAAATGATACACCCTAGTCTGATACTTCTCCATGTTATTTAGATCCTTGGCAAGAGATATCAGAATACTGTTACTAAATATGGTTTTGAAAATTCTAAACTGGAAACAACATACTAGCTACTACTTGCTTAGAGAGAAGTCTCAGTAACCTTTATATTCCACTTTGAATTGTATTTTATCACTGTGGTACTGTTTGTGTTATCTTTGTGGGATTTATTTTAAATAAAATAATAAAAGCTTAATCAGGGAGCCTCTAAGGAGCAAATGGCAACCCACTACAGTATACTTGCTGAGAAAATCCTATGGACAGAGGAGCCTCATGGGCTATGTTCCCTGGGGTCACAAAGAGTTGGACGCAACTGAGCGACTGAGTACAGATGAGGAAAAATTGAAAAACTGATTGTTTCCTCCAGTTTGTTTTCTACTGACAGTCTCTGATATCCACACCAAGAAAGGAATAGATGTGTCTCTGTCTCAATATCATCAGTATGCGCCGAACTATCTCACACATTTTTTTCCACTGAGCAAGAACCTAATAATTGTTTAGATTTTAAATAATTTTTATATGATGCTTTGTGTCTTATTTAAAAATATAATAGAAAAATGTGTCAGCCAGATAAATAGGATCACATAAAATGTTAATATAAATAAATAAAACATGCACATAATTAACCAATATTACATGCTGCCTTGAGACAAACTTTAGTAGAAGAATTTTTAAAAAGAAACTGACATTAAATTGTATTCAGAAAATTCACAGTAGACTCAGAATTGCTTCTGTTTTTTAAACTTATTTTAATTTACCGAACCACTTCTTCAAAGTAACTTATGTTACTCAATGATATTCTATGGCAAAATTACTCTTAGAGATAATATTTGTTATCAAAGTTTTATTTCCTTGATTCTTATAGTTCATTATATTGAAGATATTACTAGCACCTCCTCGACATAGTGATGATATATTATCAGACTTTTACAACATTTAAAAATACTAATTGCAGCGTTAGATGCATATGCACAATAGCAAATTATTCAAAGAAAAATATACTGAATTAAGAACTAATTATAGTAGAATAATAGATAGAAGATAAAATGGGATATGATTGGAATTTACAAGTGTAATGACTTTTCAGTAACATAACTTAAAGGTGCAGCTTGTTCTTAGGGTAATGCTAAGGGTAACCAATTGCTTATGTTGCCAGGTGAATTTTAGTTCAGTTCAGTCCAGTTCAGTCACTCAGTTGTGTCCGACTCTTTGTACCCTCATCGAATGCAGCACGCCAGGTCTCCCTGTCCTTCACCTACTCCTGAGTAGGTGAAGTACTCAAACTCATGTCCATTGAGTCGGTGATGCCATCCACCATCTCGTCCTCTGTCGTCCCTTTCCCCAATGGGTCAGTTCTTCATATCGGATGGCCAAAGAATTGGAGTTTCAGCTTCACCATCATTCCTTCCAATGAATATTCAGGACTGATTTCCTTTAGGATGGACTGGTTGGATCTCCTTGCTGTCCAAGGGACTCTCAAGAGTCTTCTCCAACACCACAGTTCAAAAGCATCAATTCTTCAGTGCTCAATTTTCTTTATTGTCCAACTCTCACATCCATACATGACTACTGGAAAAAACATAGCTTTGACTAGATGGACCTTTGTTGGCAAAGCAATGTCTCTGCTTTTTAATATGCTCTCTAGGTTGGTCATACCTTTTCTTCTAAGGAGCAAGCGTCTTTTAATTTCATGGCTGCAGTCACCATCTGCAGTGATTTTGGAGTCCCCAAAAATAAAGTCAGCCACTGTTTCCACTGTTTCCCCATCTATTTGCCATGCAGTGATGGGACCAGATGCCATGATCTTAGTTTTCTGAATATTGAGTTTTCAGCCAACTTTTTCACTCTCCTCTTTCACTTTCATAAAGAGGCTCTCTAGTTTTACTTTGTTTTCTGCCATAAGGGTGGTGTCATCTGTATCTGAGGTTATTGATATTTCTCCCGGCAATCTTGATTCCAGCTTGTGCTTTATCCAGCCCAGCATTTCTCATGATGTATTCTGCATATAAGTTAAATAAGCAGGGTGACAATATACAACCTTGATGTACTCCTTTCCCTATTTGGCTTCCTCCTATTTCATAGTAAAAGTAATACTGTATATTCCAATTATTAGAAGATGTGTCAAGGTATTCTACTTCATGCTGATTTACATGTAGTGTTGAATCTAAATCAACTGTGTATTAGCAAATTTTTTAATATGTCAGTTTAAATGCATAGTCTACTATGTCTTAAATATCTAATACACAACCAATTAATTTACAGCCTGTAATACAATAGGCCAGCACGGCTTGAGGCTTGTAATTTTGCTTTTGTTGTCAGTGGTGGTGCTGGTGTTTGTTATGGTTTCCTTTTTTAATTTTAAAAATCTGGTTGGTTTTTAAGCTTGGGAACTAGTCAGGATCGTTTGCTATGACTCACAAATCATTGTTTATCAGCAGGGCTTCAATTCAGGCACACAAAGGAATGGTATTACTTAGAATAGATATAGATGAAAAGATAACTAAATACATTTCATTATTTCATGAGCTTATTTTTTTGTTTTGTTTTGTTTCATTTTACAGAAGGATGGAACAATACCTTGACATACATATGTGGCTAGATTTTAAACACCTCAAGGTAATTTTATAACACAGTGATCAGCAAACAGAGGTTTACAGTTTTCTAAAACAGAGGAAAATAAGACTCAGTCACTTTATTTCAAGAAATATTTAGAGAGAATCTACTTAATTATAAGAAGTATAGTAAGAATGCAAAGAATTTTTTAAAATATGCATTAAGCCCTTATTGGATGCCAGAAACTGTGCTCATTTGCTAAGTTATGTCCATGAGTTATCTTATTTATCTCTCAAAATAGCCTATGAGTACATCCTATTATTAGCTCCATTTTTTAAATGAGGAAGTTAAAAAAAAAGTTTTGAAAGATTAAATATCTTGCCTTAGGTCCTTTAGGAATGTTGAACTTGAGATCTGAAGCCAGGCAGTCTGATTCTGAATGTGGCAGTTGAAACGTCAACCCACACTACTTTCCCATTTTTCAGTCCAATTGTGGCAGAGACCAGGAAACCCCACAAGGACACGTATTCTACTGAAGTTAGAGTATATTAAAGGATGAGTAGGACCATAGGCAACTGGCACAAAGTAACCAAGAATCTGTCAATATAAGGTCCATCTATTTCAGCTTATTTATCACAGCTCTCTGTTTCTAGATTTTTAGGAAAGAAGAATTACTAGACGAAATACCATGGGCAGACTAAGATTAGCTCAGGTGATACCTAACAAAATCTGGATAAATGAGTTGTCAAGCAACTTAGATATGCCAAAATGTATAGCAAATTTAATTCAATATCTCTAAAAATCTCTAAGTTTTAAATAATAATGTACCATACAGTGAGAAAACGTAGATAAATAAGTCAGTGTACCTCCCTTCTCAGAGCTTACAATCTAATATGAAAGAGATAATAAATGAATAATTTTAATACAACACAGACCAATAAATCTTCTACTAGGTACAAACTTTCTTGACAAGGAAGCAGAAGGAGAGATTAACTTAGAGCATTTCAAAGTTAATCATGGAAATTATTTATTAATCGTGAGAAGACTCTGCATTGAGAGTTTTGAACCCATCATTATTGTGCTTAGAAACTTTTGGTTAGGGAGAAAGGGAACTATCTTACCCAGCTTATGCATTCCAGAAGGAATAGTTTATAATTTGTTTATCAAGTTATGTTCTCAAAGATCCCAAATGTGTAGAAGTTCCATTAGTTTTTGTGTTCTGACCTTATTCTATACAGAGGTCTTATAAAGGATCTAAATTTCATTAGTAGGTCATTTTTCCGATGTTAGTAATGAAATACTCTGAATTATCTATTCCCCTCTAGCTAGATATTTGGGATAAAGTTCATTGAACTAAATGATGAAAATGAGACAATCTCTGATAGGAAAAATATTTTGTAGACAAAAAGCTCTTCGATTTCAGAACTATAAGTAAAACCAAAGGTATCTTTATGCAGGATCACAATTTTAGCCATATCATTATACTTGTCTTGTACTTGATATAAACTTTTATATAAATTCATGTTTCCTGGAATGAAGAAAAGTAGTAAAGCTATACTTTGACAGTGGATTCAATTATTAAATATATATGCCAAATCCTGCCAAGGATGCTAGAAAGAGAAAGATGAATATTATCATTGCCAAACTAGTTTGGTTTATAGTGCAAAAATGTGTGTATGTGTTTTAAAATATTTTAGTTTCTGTCTCTAAAAAAAAACATATTTTTAAGTGAATTATTAAACAGAGCTAAGTCAATAGTTTACACCTAAATATAAGTTGTGTGTTGAGGGCAGTGTATTTGTATGGGAGGGGATGAGCGCGAGGAAAACAGAATTTTCTGTAATAAGATGCTTTATGTTGCTGGCTTTTTTTGCTAGGGAAGATTGAACACAGGAAACATAAGAGTGGAAAATTATGAACCTTTCTATTTCACATACTGGTAAGAGGGAAGAAATAAGGGAAGACTGTAAGAAATGTTAATAGATAAAGATTTAATCAGAAATTGCATAGCCAAATAAACTGAAAATACAAAAAAGAAAACTTTCAGGAGGGTTCAGTTCAGTTCAGTTCAGTCGCTCAGTCGTGTCTGACTCTTTGCGACCCCATGAATTGCAGCACGCCTGGCCTCCCTGTTCATCACAGACTCCCGGAGTTCACTCAAACTCTTGTCCATTGAGTCGGTGATGCCATCCATTCAGCCATCTCATCCTCTGTCGTCCCCTTCTCCCCCTGCCCTCAATCTCTCCCAGCATCAGAGTCTTTTCCAATTAGTCAACTCTTTGCATGAGGTGGCCAAAGTATTGGAGTTTCAGCTTTAGCATCATTCCTTCCAAAGAACACCCAGGACTGACTTCCTTTAGGATGGACTGGTTGGATCTCCTTGCAGTCCAAGGGACTCTCAAGAGTCTTCTCCACCCAGTTCAAAAGCATCAATTCTTCAGCGCTCAGCTTTCTTCATAGTCCAACTCTCACATTCATACATGACTACTGGAAAAACCATAGCCTTGACTAGACGAACCTTTGTTGGCAAAGTAATGTCTCTGCTTTTGAATATGCTGTCTAGGTTGGTCATAACTTTCCTTCCAAGGAGTAAGCATCTTTTAATTTCATGGCTGCAATCACCATCTGTAGTGATTTTGGAGCCCCCAAAAGTAAAGTTTGACACTGTTTCCACGGTTTCCCCATCTAATTCCCATGTGGAGAGTACTTATTAAGATGAATTTGGTAAAACAGAAATGCACATATAAATAACTACAAAAACTTAAACTAATGGTAACATAATTATTTAGTAAGGGAAGTAAGAAATCATGCATCCAATTTGGTTTTCTAGAAGTTTCTCTAATACGTCATTTTAAAATATGGTCTTTCTTTAAATGTTATCTCTCATCGTATGTCTTTTATTTTACCAGTGTATGTGTGACTTACACCTTTTTTGGGCCATGTTCCTCAGATTTTGACAAACTTGCTTGATGTTGAGACTATGGTCAAATTACAGGTTGAGATGTTATTATAAGATGTTAATAAACCTCTTTTTAATAAGATAGCATTGAAAATTTTCAATTATAAACCTAAATCCTGTGCTATTTGCTTTCAGTTATTGACAGTCAGAGTTTACTTGGTTCATTTCATTTGGGAAATCCTTCATAGTTCTTACATCCCAGGATAACACTTTTGTGTTTTGAAGATTGGAGGTGTGAGGAAATTTCACATTAATACCAAGGGAGCCTTGTGATCTTTACATATGTATTTTTACTCTTGGCAAATGAATTGTTTTATCTATTTTGATTTACTTGGAGAGAAGAAATGAGAATGCTAATTTTTTTTATTTAGTCAGTTAATTACATTTGAGCCAGAGACCTGGGAGTTACTATAAATATTCCTCCTACAAACTTTGTTTAGACTTAATGTACCAAATACCTTATTAATGTCACTGAAGAATCTGTTGCTCTGTGTTTTATCTGTGTAGGTTCATTGTGGAATGCTAACTTCATTCCTTGTTCTTGTACATTAGCAGCTGGGTAGAAAAGTGTGTTTGATATGAAGTTTGAAGATTTGAATTCTCAATGATTTTCCATAATTTTGTTTATTTAACCTACCAGCTCTTACTCTTTACTCATTTCTCTGTCTGTTCAGAAAGTCTCTTAAAGAAACAGTCACGCTTTCAGTAACAGAATGCTCGCTTTGACAGAGGTGCTAGAGAAAATCGAAAACCTCAGAGGTTTCCCAGCACCTCCTTAGTCTGTGTGCATCTTCCAGAAGTACGAGATGTTCATACGTTTTAAGGAATTCAGAAGTATTTCTTTACAGTTGTTTTCAGACTGGAAGTGTCTTGAGGGGAGGCACTATATCATATCTATTTAAAGGACATTGTGCCTTCAACCTAGCAGATTATAATTGAAGATGTTTTCAATTAGATAGGAACTAGATGAATAATTATTCATTTCACTTAGAAATGACAGACTCACCCATTCAATAGTCTCTATCTAACCTTAAACATTAGAACTTAGAGATACCTTGAGGGAGAGAAACTGTCCGATGAATTTATATTTGTTGTTCAGTCACTCAGTCATGTCCAACTCTTTGCGACCCCATGGACTGCATAATGTCAGGGTTCCCTGTCCTTCACCATCTCCCAGAGCTTGCTCAAAATCATGTCCACTGAATAGATGGTGCCATCCAACCACCTCATCCTCTGTCGTCCCCTTCTCTTCTTGCCTTCTATCTTTCCCAGCATCAGGGTCTTTTCCAATGAGTTGGCTCTTTGCATCAGGTGCCCAGAGTATTGGAGCTTCAGCTTTAGCATCAGTCCTTCCAATGAATATTCAGGATTGATTTCCTTTAGGATTGACTGGCTTGATCTCCTTGCAGTCCAAGGGACTCTCAAGAATCTTCTACAACATCACAGGTCAAAAGCATCAATTCTTCAGTGCTTAGTATTCATCATTCTCTAATTGGCTGCCTACCTTCTTTTAATTAGAAGTTTTCTGAGGTGACTTCATTTTTAGTTCCATTAAACCTCTAGTCTGTTCAATCATAGGTGATATTCCCTGTATTCTTTTATATCATTAGCTTTCATTTTTCTTCTTCTAAACACTCATGACCTTTGATTTTTCCCATCCAGTATTTGACTCAGTCTCCAATTTTCTTTAGCACAGGTTTTTTCCACTGATTTTTCAAAAAGTGTCTTTGAATTTACATGTGGACATTTTTATATTGTATAACCAGAGGGACTTATAGATTTTGACTGATTTAAGAAAATACAGTTTAGGAAACAAGCAATTACAATAGTAAAATGAAATTGCTAAATTTCAAAAACATTAAACCTAAAATTTTTGCAAACTGTTTTATACCCTAATATTTATTGTATACAAGACTATCTTAGATAGTTGGTGAAGATATAATAATAAATAATGTTCTTGCCTTGAAGAAATTATCTGAGTCAAAAATAAGTAATCAAGTGAGTCAAAACATTTGTCAAACCAATTTACTTTATATAGAAAATAACTATATCTATTTGATTTATTTTAGATATTTATGTTCACTTGAGAATCACACAAAGAGAAAAGAAAGCAGTAGAGGAAACAGCATAAATTTTATGAAGTAAATGCCAAATATGCTTACATGAATTATCATGTGATATTACTAGAAACTTTCAATCCAAGCATGTCAACACACTATCTGAGCAGTAATTAAGTAAAAACTCTTTTCAAATCTGAAAATGAGAGGAAAAATAAGGGAGTGTATTTGATTTGTGACTTAAGTATTATAGTTCATTTTTAGTCTATATAAAAACAAACAGTATAAAGTTAAACCATGAATTTGCATGTTTAAGATACTAGAAAGAAATGTGAAATCTTTGTTCTGTATACACTACAAATCAGATTATTTTGAGTAGTCAGAGACAATTTAATTGCAAACATATTAGGAGAGATATGACCATCATTAAATTTAGAGAGTAGAACAAAATCATATCCAATGATTTAAATATCTCATAATAAATAAGAATGTCAAGAATCAGCAACAAATCAACATAAAAGACCTTAAAAGATCCAGACAGTTTTATAGATGTTAAAACTATCACGCAATTTTAGTAAAATATAGATTTATCTTCAGTTATAGAAACTGCATTGTTCAAAGAGGGATAAATAGTAAGAATTTCTTCTTTTAATAAATATTTTACTACTCTTTATCCTAACCCAGAAGACCATTTTATATGTCAGTATTGAGGTATTTTCCTGAGGTTCTGACCTAGTTTGCAGTTGTCTTACATGAAATAATTCTAGGGTATTTCCTTTTAGAATATAAAGTTCTTTTCTATTTTTCTTTCATTTTTAGCTATGGTAAGGTCTGTGACGGAGAAGGCAATGGCACCCCACTCTAGTACTTTTGCCTAGAAAATCCCATGGACGGAGGAGCCTGGTAGGCTGCGGTCCATGGGGTCGCTAGAGTCCGACATGACTGAGACTTCACTTTCACTTTTCACTTTCATGCATTGGAGAAGGAAATGGCAACCCACTCCAGTGTTCTTGCCTGGAGAATCCCAGGGACAGGGGAGCCTGGTGGGCTGCTGTCTATGGCGTCACACAGAGTCAGACACGACTGAAGCGACTTAGCAGCAGCAAGGTCTGTGAACTTTCAGATACCTTGTCTGGTCCAATGTTTTAAAGTGGGAAATAATAATTTAGGTCACACCTATATGCCACATGTATAATCTTTGGGAGATACAAATAATTTGTTCATTGTGTAGCTTGTTTGAGAGTATGTCTGTGACAATATGGATGAAGCTTCTCAGGATGGTATTCACTATGCGAATCTAAGACATGAAAAAAAAAAATCAGTTGCAGGAAGTAAAATAGCTCTGATTTTCCTTGAAATGGGTTATTTCTGTCACTGCATTTTCAGTCTCATTTCAAAGGAAGATCAGAATATTGCTCTGTTACCACTTACAAAATATCTAATCAATGTAAACTCATCTGAAAAGTGATTCAAATTTTCCAAGAAAAAGCCATGTCTGTGAAAGGGGAAATATTGGTTATTTTGAATATATAAAATTTATAGTTATTTTGACTTCTTAATGAATATTACCTTGTCAAATAGATTGTGGATCTGTCATAGTAATTTACCATCAAGTCTAGTTGGACCCTGTAGGAAGTCTTAAATTTCATTTCTTTAACTTAGATTACTTTGGGGTTTATATAGACAGCCTTCCTTCCTTCTGATTTGCTGCATTCCAGTATGTAAAAAAAGTTTTTAAAGCTTAGATATTATATAATCTATTGCTTTCTAAAAGAATATTCGTCTTCAGTTTGTCAAACTTATACTTTTTCTTTCTATCTGTTCAGATATTATCAAATCTTCCATATTTTAAAATTTGAGGAATGCAGTGTAACATTTTTACAGAATACATGGAAAGATTTTTAAAAGAGATTATTGATATTTCATTAACTTCTTCAATTTGTTTTATTGCTTTTAGTCAGCCTCTCCCAAAGGAAAGAAAATCAAACCCTATGCAAAATAAACTGAAAACTAGATCTTTTTCTCCACCTTGAGATGCATAGATTTTGTGAAATGCATCGGTAATCATTTCACAAAGATTGTTTTGCTAGTACAGATTCATTGAACACTTTCCATCTTCTTTTCTGTGATTTATCCCCCCATTTCTCTCTGTGTTTGGATAGTTTTGACAATCCCTTATTAGTTCCAGAGTAGAACTTACAAGAGCTAATAAGGGTTTACATTACAGCTCTGACAGCTGGCACTAAACTTTAATAGAGAGTAATTGTACAGAGAAGTATGAGTTTTGATAATATTTGATAAAAGTGCTTCCAAAGTCAGAGCCATTTGGAAAGAATCATATGACTGGAAAGACTGAATGTATACTATGCTATTGTAAATTCTCATCTTCTAGGATGTAGGCAAAACATCCTGTTGGCAAATAACTCTAAACTCACTTATGGCCCCCTCTATGAGAGAATAGAATCTATGATAGTAATAGAACTATCCTAGAATAAAACTTTGATCATATTCTCATCTACCGCTGTCCCTGCAGTCCTCAGAAATGTGTAGCTATCGATTGTCTTTCAGAAACACAGTCACAATGTAGACATTTAATCACAGATTTGTTGTGTGAGAGGAGACCCAGGAATCTCAAGGGAGCATCGAGATTATGAAACTCAAAATCATCATATGATCAGTTACATATTTTTTTGTGTGATTTTTTAAAAATAATAAGAATGGCTTCTAATAGCTAAAGATCTTGAACGTGAAATATCCCTGAACTCTCTGTTCAGTGGTCAGTTACAAAGCCACAAGAGGTTAAAAGTGGATACTCTAATTGAGAACAGCTGCTATTTTTTGACATGAAGACTCACTTTCAACAAGAAAAGAGAAAGCATATGCTATGGAATGGGAGAATACTGATCTTGAATTAATGCATAAAGAACATGTAAAGGTTTGTGAAGCTCGGAAACAAACCTGTGTATATGAATGGTAGGGAATAAATAATTTTGCTTATCTGGTAGTTATTAGGGAAGAAAATCTGTATTTCAGAAATTAGGATCTATTTACTGTCTGTATCATACTACTGTATTGAAGATATATGAAATACTTCAATCTGATTTAGCACATGTAATGTTTCTCGGGCATACATTTATCAATGTGCTAAATCGGAAAGAAAGAGAATGCAGTTCTTCCTTCCAAGTATCTTGGATTCTAAAAAGGTATATGAACTGAATTTATGTTAAAAGGGTGAAAGACAATATTTTTAAGGAAATAAAAGTGGAATAAGCATGAAAGACAAATAGTGTTTAAGGACCCATCAAAACATGCTGCAAAGATGTAATAAATGGAGAGATTTCAACCTTTATGGAGTTAGATATTGTTCCATCATTTATTCATTTTTGTCAACAAACATCTAATGAGTGCCTACTCTACCAAGTATTCACTGGAAATGTGGCTCTGAACCAACCAGAAAAATGTCCCTGCCTTCAAGGAACTTAGATTTTAGTGGAAATACGAAGAAATAAAATGCTGATACAGACTTTTTCAGCATAACACTCATATAATTTTAAAGCCTAGTCTAATATTCTCAACTCAGGCAATTTTGCAACATTTGTCAATGTCTGAAGACATTCTTGGTTGTCACAACTGGGGAAGGAGATTGCTATTGGCATCTGGTGCTTAGAGGCCAGAGGTGTTGCTGAATATCCTGTAATGCACAGAGCACCCTCTACAACAAAGAATTGCCTAGGCAAATCTCTTCAAGATTGAGAAAACCTGATCCAGAATAATCTCTCCTTTTACAGAGCTATGAATTAAGGTTAAAATCTCAAATCATACATTAGCAGAGCCTAAATCGGAACCCAAGCTAAAGCATCTCACTCACAATTTTGCCTCAGGACTCATCCTTTCTGGGATTTACTTAGAAATATATGTAACTTTTGAAGGCATACGAAGTCATACTTACTACTTAGCTAATTCAAAAGTGACACTTATGCAAAAAAAAAAAATGAAATTTCTTTATCTGGGAGAAAAAATAAAAATTTCAGAAAGAGTCACATGAAGGTGAATATTTAAAAACAGGAAAAGAACATTACCTGCACAGAGCTAGAAAAAGTGACTAGGATGTGGTAGTGCAAGAACTAAGAATGTGAAGAAATTAATAAAAGAGATATCAAGGAGAAAGCCTTTGGAGTTAGAGAATTTTCTCAGGCAAAGGGTCCAGACAGCTGCTACGGAGTTAGTTCTCTTTTAGGATACTCTGACATGCTGACACAAATTCAAATCTGACATTTGATTCCCTTTATCCTGTAATGTGATACTAATGCAAAGATGACAGGTAAATGTGGTTATATTACAGGATGTATTAATAATAACCTTGATAGAAAAAAGTTCCTATAGATCGAGTTCAGTGACTGTGCCTTTTTTGAAAAATAGAAGAACCCCCTCACATCAGCTTTATTTTTTTTTTTTTTCCCAAAATAGCCACTTCTGTCCTTTGGCATGTAACTAAGCTCAACACTTCATTTAATTCCCCCAAAGGCCCATGGCCCTGGAGAAGTGGATGGCAACCCACTCCAGTATTCTTGCCTGGAGCATTCCATGGACAGAGAAGCCTGGCAGGCTGCAGTCTTTGGGTCACAAAGAATCAGACATGACTGAGTGACTAACACACACAAAGGCCCATGGAGAAGCACCGTCATGTCCCCATTTCCTATGAGAGGAAACTAGAGGCTTAGAGAAACTCCCCAGTTGTCCAAGGTCACATACAATTAGTAAGTGTGAAACTGGACCTTGAGTGTGGGGCAATGTACGTGACCTTGTGCCTCTCTTGTGTAGAGAACCTGGGGAAATAAGGAACCTGAAGCCCATCAACCTGTATTTTCAGAAATAGCCTGTGAAGCTCCAGGCTGTAGATATTGCAAGAATGCTTTTAAGAATGCTATTCAATACTTTTCACTATGTCTTCTCTCTGAGGCCCCTTACATTTACTTCTAGCTCTAGTACCAGACCCTGGAGGAGGAACTGGCAACCCACTCCAGTATTCTTGCCTGGGAAGTCCTATGGAGAGATGAGCTGTAGTTCATGGGGTCACAAAAAGTCAGACACGACTGAACATGCATGCCAGTACCAGAAGAGCTTGTACAGTTCCTTGGGCTTGTTTTCATGTTTGTAATTTGATTCATGTCATGGCCATGATACCTTGCTTGCATTCTCTATACAGGAACCCAGAATTATGTGACTTGTTACATCTTACAAAGAGCTACACCCTTTCAACGTGTCTTTTGGATACTAAACTCACAATTTTATTTTTTCTCCCTATATTCCTTTTGTGTGCTCTTCTTCACTTTTCAATGAGTATTTTATAGTAACCGATTCCATCTTGAATTGTGCGTATCCTGTCTGAAGTGTAAGTCATAAATACATTTGAATTGGCATTTATTGATTGCCTTGTGTGTGCTCAGTGGTTAGCATACCATTTGATCTTCAGCATAAGCCTTACAAGGTAAATATTGTTAGCCACACTTTACCTAGACAAGGCTAAGAGGACTTACTGATTTGCCCTGTGTCTTAATACCAGGATATACATTCAGGTCTGTCTAATTAAGAAACTCAATCCTTTTTCTAATCTAGTAAGTGAATACTTTTCTTTTGATGATATTTTGCACAGCATCATAATGTGAAAATTTGCAAGTTCTTGCTGCTGAATTAGTGACTGGAGAACCAAGTTCCATTGGTTATTGGAACTGAGAAAAAAAGATTGACAATAGTTATTTAAAGAGGCAAGAACTTAATATATTCATTAATATAATACTTTCTTCTTTTTTTTCAGTATAGAATTGGGTAAGATTATAACACAAAAATATTTTAACAGGGTATCTGCGGCCTTTATTTTTCAGGCATGTGGAACTGAGTCATGCCTCCAATTACCTCTGCTTCTATTTCCATTGCCCCTGCTCTTGCTGAGGACATGATTGATAGGAGATGATGGCGAGTGTAGAACCAGGGTTCACAAAACACTCGCTATGTGCCCAGTGTGTGTGCTCGCACAATATGCTTCATTATTAGCTTGACAGATCTCCAAGTGGCAGACTGGGAGTGAATTTTAGATTTGGCTGATGTATCTGCTACCATACTGGGTTTTTTTGAAGATCATAAATATTGGTATATGTAAAAATATACATGCATATGTAAGTATATATGCATGTATACATATGAATAACTTTATATGTATATGGATATATACAACATGTACATGTCTATTATATACATATATGTATGCAGGTTACATGCTCATATATATATATAAGCACTATATACTAATATATAAAGCTAATTTTTCTTTGAAAATTTATTGGTGTTATGCATTATAAAATCTTATTTTGCTATTAGAAATTTCTTAACCTTTTCAGTTTTCCAGAATATGAAGGCTTCTATAAATCAACTATTTCATTAATATACTGAAACTCTTTTTAAATGTTGACGCTCAAGAACAGAAGTAATTCCCTAAGGCTTTTACTGTTTGTAGTTACTGCGTTTTAGTGACAAGATGTACACGGCTTTATATCCAAATCTATGTAATGATGATAGGTGGGATAATGGTGCTCTATTAAAGTTTCAGAGCAGAGCTACTGGAAAAGAAAACTGAAAGTAAAAGCAGACTATATCTTTCATAAGGTTGATGGTTGCTCTTATTAGTGATGGAAAGGAGATGAGAAAATGCATTGGCTTGCTCTTTATTAAGCACAGTAGGTAAAGCAGATGAACGTCTGAAAGCTCATTGAACTGCCATAAAGAAATTTAAACATTGTTCACATTGGCCAGTGGCCAAGCTCATGCTGCAAACCTCAGACAAGGGTCAGCATTGCAAAGGGATTGTCAGTTCCATTTGTAGAAGATGGCTTCTGTTTATTCTTAGTCCAGTAATAAACCCAAGATTTACCTGACAGGTTTAGTAGGATTGCATTTGCTCTACCTGACTTAATATGCATCTAAATTCATCACAAAAAAAATCGAGTAAGATTCCTTGGCCATGTAATTTTTTTATTTAGACCTTGTTTGATCATTTTATTATAATATCTGAAATCATTGAATAAGCTTGGTTTCTGCATGTCTTGACCTAGAATATTTTTTAAAAGTCAAATTTAGGAGAGAATTGTAAAATACTGTACTACAATATTGATAATAATATGGTACTAAAATATGGTACTAAATTTTTAAGTGACTAAAGAGCAAACATTCACTGTTACAGATTGTAATATTTCTATGATTATCGATGTGCTTTCTCATTCCTCCAGAAATCCTTGCAGAGATTAGTTCAAAAATCCGTATACAATGGATGCATCTTTTGTGTGAATATTGATGGCTTTTTTACTTACTAAGATTTGTACTTTTTTATTAATATATGCACTATATCAATACAAAGCAATAAGAGAATGTGGGTAACTTCCTTGAATGGAGGCACATATGGTGAACAAAGGAATTCATATACCTACACTTTTCTTATACCCTTATTTTTTGTTATTTTAGAGATGGCATCTCTCCTTCCTACACAAACCATTTTCCACACAAACTCTTCAAAATCGTTGTCGTTGTTCAGTCACTTAATCACGTCCCACTCTTTGTGACCCCATAGACTGCAGCATGCCAGCTTTCCCTATCCTTCACCGTCTCCCAGAGCTTCCTCAAACACATGTTCGTTAGTCAGTGATGCCATCCAACCATTTCATCGTCTGTCGTCCCCTTCTCCTCCTGCCTTCAATCTTTCCCCAAACCAGGGTCTTTTCAAATGAGTCAACTCTTCGTATCAGGTGGCCAAAGTATTGGAGCTTCAGTTTCAGCATCAGTCCTTCCAATGGATATTTAGGACTAATTTGCTTTAGGATTGACTGATGTGATCTCCTTACAGTCCAAGGGGCTGTCAAGAGTCTCCTTCAACAACACAGTTCAAAAACATCAATTCTTTAGCACTCAGCCTTCTTTATGGCCCAACTCTTACATCAGTCCATGACTACTGGAAAAACCATAGCTTTAACTATTCTGGCTTTTGTTGGAAAAGTAATGGCTCTGCTTTCTAATGTGCTCTCTAGTTTTGTGATACTTTTTCTTCCAAGGAGCAAGTGTCTCTTAATTTCATGCTGCAGTCACCATTGCAGAGATTTAGGAGCCCAAGAAAATAAAGTCTGTCACTGTTGCCACTGCTTCCCTATCTATTTGCCATGAACTGATGGAACCAGAGGAGAACTGACTCATTGAAAAAGACCCTGATGCTGGGAAACACTAAAGGCAGTAGGAGAAGAGGGCAATAGAAGATGAGATGTTTGGATGGCATCACTGACTCAATGGACATGAGTTTGAGCAAGCCCGAGGAGTTGGTGATGGACAGGGAAGCCTGGCATGTTCAGTCCATAGGGTTGCAAAGAGTAGGACCTGACAGTGACTGAACTGAACTGATGGGACCGGATGCCATGATCTTTGTTTTCTGAATGTTGAATTTTAAGCCAGCTTTTGCACTCTCCTCTTTCACTTTCATCAAGAGGCTCTTTAGTTCCTCTTCACTTTCTGCCATAAGGGTGGTGTCATCTGCTTATGCAAGGTTATTGATATTTCTCCCTCAATCTTGATTCCGGCTTGTGCTTCCTCCAGCCCAGCATTTCGCATGATGTACTCTGCATATAAGTTAAATAAGCAGGAAGACAATATGCAGCTTGGACATACCCCTTTCCCGATTTGGAACCAGTCCTTTGTCCCATGTCTGGTTCTAACTATTCGTTCCTGACCTGTATAGGGGTTTCTCAGGAGGCAGGTAAGGTGGTCTGGTATTCTCATCTCATGAAAATTCTCCAAGCGAAGCTTGAGCAGTACATGAACCAAAAATGTCCAGATGTTCAAGCTGGATTCAGAAGAGGCAGAGGAACGAGAGATCAAATTGCCAACATCCATTAGATTATAGAAAAAGCAAGAGAATTCCAGAAGAACATCTACTTCTGCTTCATTGACTATGCTAAAGCCTTTGCCTGTGTGGATCACAACAAACTGCGGAAAGTTATTAAAGAGATGGTAATCCTGCGTCCTGAGAAACCCCTATGCAGGTCAAGAAGCAACAGCTAGAATTGGACATGGAACAAAGAACTGGTTCTAAATTGGGAAAGGAGTAGGTCAAAGCTGCATGTTTCCACCCTGCTTATTTAACTTATAGGCCCAGTACATCATAAGAAATGCTGGGCTGGCTGAAGCAGAAACTGGGATAAAGATTGCCAGGAGAAATATTAATAACCTCAGATATGCACATGACACCACCCTTATAGCAGAAAGTGAAGAGAAACTAAAGAACCTCCTGATGAAGGTGAAAGAGGACAGTGAAAAAACTGGCTTTAAACTCAACATGCAGAAAACGAAAATTACTGCATCAGGTCCCATCACTTCATAGCAAATAGATGGGGAAACAATGGAAACAGTGACAGACTTTATTTCCTTGGGATCCAAAATCACTGCAGATGGTGACTGCAGCCATGAAACTAAAAGACACTTGCTCCTTGGAAGAAAAGCTATGACAAACTTAGACAGCATGTTAAAAACAGAGTCCTTACCTTTCCAACAGAGGCCAGGGTAGTCATAGTTATGGTTTTTCAGTAGTCATGTATGGATGTGAGAGTTGGACCATACAGAAGGCTGAACATCAAAGAGTTGATGCTTTTGAAATGTGGTGTTGGAGAAGACTCTTGAGAGTCCCTTGGACTGCAAAGAGATCAAACCAGTCAATCCTGAATAATCACTGAAAGGACTGACGCTGAAGATGAAACTCTAATACTTTGGCCACCTGATGCAAAGAGCCGACTCGTTAGAAAAGACCCTGATTTGGGGAAAGATCAAAGGCAGGAGAAAAAGGAATCGATAGAGGATGAGATGGTTGGATGGCATCACGGACTCAATGAACATGAGTTTGAGCAAGCTCTGGGATGTGGTAAAGGACAAGGAAGGCTGGTGTGCTACAGTCCATGGGGTCACAAAGAGCCCAAAATGACTGAGCGACTGAACAACAACAACTACACCTGATATTATCCATTTGGATATAATCTCAAAATGTAAAGATTTGAAGATCTGTAACTTCAGTTCAGTTCAGTCACTCAGTCGTGTCCGACTCTTTGCAACCCCATGAATCGCAGCACACCAGGCCTCCCTGTCCATCACCAACTCCCAGAGTTTACCCAAACTTATATGCATTGAGTCAGTGATGCCATCCAGCCATCTCATCCTCTGTCCCCCCTTCTCCTCCTGCCCCCAATCCCTCCCAGCATCAGGGTCTTTTCCAATGAGTCAACTCTTTGCATGAGGTGGCCAAAGTATTGGAGTTTCAGCCTCAGCATCAGTCCTTCTAATGAACACCCAGGACTGATCTCCTTTAGAATGGACTGATTGGATCTCCTTGCAGTCCAAGGGACTCTCAAGAGTCTTTTGGACTCTGTGGGAGAGGGAGAGGGTGGGATGATTTGGGAGAATGGCATTGAAATATGTATAATATCATATATGAAACGAGTCGCCAGTCCAGGTTCAATGCACGATACTGGATGTTTGGGGCTGGTGCACTGGGACGACCCAGAGGGATGGTATGGGGAGGGAGGAGGGAGGAGGGTTCAGGATGGGGAACACATGTATACCTGTGGCAGATTCATTTTGATATATGGCAAAACCAATACAATATTGTAAAGTTAAATAAAATTAAATTTAAAAAAAAAAGAGTCTTCTTCAACACCACAATTTAAAAGCATCAATTCTTTGGTGCTGAGCTTTCTTCACAGTCCAACTCTCACATCCATACATGACCACTGGAAAAACCATAGCCTTGACTAGACGGACCTTTGTTGGCAAAGGAATGGCTCTACTTTTTAATATGCTATCTAGGTTGGTCATAACTTTCCTTCCAAGGAGTAAGCATCTTTTAATTTCATGGCTGCAATCACCATCTGCAGTGATTTTGGAGCCCCCAAAATAAAGTCTGACGCTGTTTCCACTGTTTCCTCATCTATTTCCCATGAAGTGATGGGATCAGATGCCATGATCTTAGTTTTCTGAATGTTAAGCTTTAAGCCAACTTTTCCACTCTCCTCTTTCACTTTCATCAAGAGGCTTTTTAGTTCCTCTTCACTTTCTGCCATAAAGGTGGTGGTAAAATTACATTTTACTTGCTAATACTCATCTGTTGGGCTTCCCAGGTGGCATAGTGGTACAGAATTTACCTTCCAATCAGGAGACGTGGGTTTGATCCCTGGGTCTGGAAGATCCCCTGGAGAAGGAAATGGCAACCCACTCCATATTCTTGCCTGGGAAATCCAATGGACAGATGAACCTGGAGGGCTACTGTCCATGGGATTTCAAAGAGTCAGACACACCTCAGCAACTAAACAACAGCAATTCATCTGTTAGTCAGTTAAAGGAGCATGAATATGTGAGGCTGCTCAGATCACTGTCATAAGAAAAAAATCCCTTTATAATGTGTGTGTGCAGGCTTAGTCATGTCCAATCTTTGTGACCCCATGGACTGTAGTCTGCCAAATTTATCTGTTCAGGGAATTATCCTGGCAAGAATACTTGAGTGGGATGCCATATCCTTCTCCAGGGAATCTTCCCGATCCATGGATTGAAGCTCTGTCTCTTGAGTCTGTTGCATTGGCAAGCAGTTTCTTTACCAACTGCAGCACCTATATATATAAGAAGCAATCTAGTAGATTCCATTGAGAGAAGGCAACGGCAACCCACTCCAGTACTCTTGTCTGGAAAATCCCATGGGCGGAGGAGCCTGGTTGATTGTAGTCCATGGGGTTGCTAAGAGTCAGACACGACTGAGCGACTTCACTTTCACTTTTCCCTTTCATGCACTGGAGAAGGAAATGGCAACCCACTCCAGTGTTCTTGCCTGGAGAATCCCAGGGACGGGGGAGCCTGGTGGGCTGCCGTCTATGGGGTTGCACAGAGTCGGACACGACTGAAGCGACTTAGCAGCAGCAGCAGCAGTAGATTACATGTCTAAGAATGTCAGTGAAGGTATTCTATGAATCCTCTGAGGACACTCTATACTTTCTCAGAAGGTTTTTCTTATGTTTGAAACATTTTTCTCATACTACACTAGGTTGAAAGTAGACTAGGAGTAACCTTTACATTTTCTGCAAGATTTTATATATGTTAATACTGATATATTTTTATATTTTTTTATCTTAATGGGGCTTCCCTGGTGGCCCAGATGGTAAAGAATTCACCCATAGTGCAGAAGACCTTGAAACAATATCGTGTTTATAACATTACGCCATACGAGCCTAATATATATTCTAATAAAAATATGTTTTTTCCAAATCATTTTCTAAGAAACACCTTTGCTGTTAAGCTTGGACTCCAAGGTGGCACATATCTCTTCTAGGTGTGCCATGAGTTCCTGTAGTGAAGTTCTTGATTCTCACAGCAGCACTGAGACTCTATTTAGAGCTTACCTTATTTTACACATATATTTACAACACAGGGATTCATTTTGGTTTCAAAGCTACTAGCAGAGTAAATTCTAAAAGCTAAATAAAAGGGGAAAGGTATTACATAGAATGAGTATGATGGCAGCAAGGAAACAGGGCATAATCCAGAAGGTGTATGATAACATGTGTTCAAGCTCTACTGGGGTTGGTGCCTCTGCAGGGCCCCTTTCTTCTGTTCTGTGTAAATTCTGAGTGTACCCTAACACTTGATACAAAGTGTATAAAGCAAGCAGACATACCCAGAGTTATGGTTTTGAGGTATTGGTAAATGTTTAAATCATATTATCTCCAATCTGGTAAAGAATTCAGCATTTATATACTTTATAGAGTTTCCTTTGCAGAAAACAATAATTCAAAGCATCATCGCTTTAATCAGTATCAATGGCATAAATGAGAGGATCTAGATTTTATCTTTGTTCTACCTCTTATTTACTGTGTGACCCTGGGTAAATACTTAACCACCTTGGATACTCATATATAAATTAGAGATAACTAGAAATAACAGTAGCATCTCTTTTGTGGTATTGTTGCGAGGATAAAGTAAGAAAACAAAACAGCTCCTAGAATATAATAAGTACTTAATAAGTATTAGCTATTATCATAGTCAGAATAAAGCCTTAGCTAGGAGGAGAAGTCAGCTATCTAGAAAGGTGTGTTTTCTCCACCCCCACACACCACTTGGAAATAACAGAATTCAGAGAATCAGAGTTTACAAATACATCAAAAAAAAGGGCCAGAAGAAAATAAATTCTAACTAAACAACATGCAATTTGTCTTATAACCTACAATATTTCTGTTCTTAAATTGAGAGATCTTCAATTATCTCTTTAGAACTTAGATTAATCCATGTTGAATAGTTTTTCAGAATCAAATAACTTACTTGGTTCAGTAATTGGCTTTGATGGTCTGTCTAACATGGTTCAGAGTTGTTTCTTTTAAAACAAGGCATGTCATACCATTCTGACTTCTTTACGAATTTTGAATTACTTTGCTATGACAGTACTTTTTCTTTATCATGTAGAAAATCAGTTCTTTTTCAAGGCCAAATAATTACATACTTTGCAATGTCATGAAGTATGTAGCTCAAGCACAATTACTGAGACTTAATCACATTTAAATTCTACAGATGCAACCTGTTTTATAAGATTGTAAGTATAAATAAGAGATGCAAGAATAAGCATCACAATGTATATATACATAGGCAGGAAAGCAGAGAACAGATGATAAGGCAGAAAGAGAGTAAGAGACAGTACATACATATTACACAGTATCTTGGTTGAAAGTAGTCAAAAGAGAGAAATCATTGAAAACCTGATACTCTGGAATCCTTCAATTTTATATGTAAATATTCAGTCAAATATATAATTGGTGCCTATCATGAGTAGTATATGCTTTTTTAATATAGTACTTTAAAAATATTATTTCTAAATATTTTCATTTTTACCATTTTCTTTGCAAATCAAGAGACAAAAATTCTCGCATTGGGATTCTAATTGTAGCTGCTAGACGCTAAATCATTTTTAAAGAAATTGTTTCAAATTGCCTTTGAGAATAAGTAATAACTTCTCTCCAAGACAGTCTAGAAATTGACCTCAGACTTTGGAGGGAATTTTATTTAGATATTGAGGAGATAAGCTCAGGGGATCACTTCCAGGTCTCTGATTACTCATTTATCAATCGTAATTTATTTCCTGTGTGTTTCTTGAGTAAATGTTAAATTGAGGTAAGGAACTTTCAAATTGCTAAAGATTGAATATTTAAGTCAGTATTCAGTAAATTAGGAAAAAATCTTGTAAGTCATGACATAAATTTACACCCTGAAACTTGGAGCAGAATTGCTCCCGTGCCCCGTACCCTTCCAGGAACAGGGCAGTCCTGTTTGTGTGTACACAAACACCAAGAGGGGCGACTGATTCTTGGCTTCATCTGTGATTTCAGAGGGCTGAGTATTATTATTTTATTCATTGAAACATTTCAGAATTTTACTATAATAATTCAGAGTATGAATAACCCAGAACATGATGACTATTATTTTGGGCAGTTTATTTCTAATGTCCCAAGTCCAAGAATGACTAATTTTTATATTAGGTTGTTTAAACTGGAAAGGTCAAATGACTTAGGCTTTCAAAAATTCATTTAGCAAATTTCACAATTGCTTTCAACACTGGTTCTTTTCACCAAATTATATACATGTTGGGGCTACAAGTGCAGTGAATGTATAAGTCTAATTATAGTGTATTGTACATAACACATTCTGTTGGTAATTCAATATTATGTTTGGCATGTATGATAACATTGTAAGGAGATTTGCTGTAACTTTGACTTCACTATCCTTAGTTGGAAATGACTGCTCTGTTAGACACGTGGTCCCCAGATAAAATGCCTACTTTGATTCACTTTTCAATTAAAATTTTCTGTTGAAAAAATGTCATCTATTGGCTAATATTCATGGACAGGGTATGTGTAATGTGCAATTATGCAGTATACCAAAGTGTAGAAATAAAAGGAGAATCCCCAAGATGAAAACTTTACTGGGATATAGTATTACTGGGGACAAAAAATGGTAGAAAATGCAAATGGAAGAGCCTGACAATACAACAATAGTGGGCTAATTGCCTGGTGTTCCCATAGGGGTCTAATAAATACAATATATTCACAAGCTCATTATACTGTTTAGTGCCCTTGTCATTCAGCATATTTGGGAATGAATATTGAAAAGCATAATGACAGTGCCATGTTCATTTAAACAAAAAATGTTGCATATAGTATGATTAGGTACATTAGCATATGGCATGAATTTGGCTTTAAAAGTTATGAATTTTATATGTAAATAGTGCTTGACTATTAAATTCAAGGCTTTATATGAAACACTTTATGCAACACCTGAATAATCCATAAACATGCATGAAGTAGGATGAAAGTACCTCTGGCAGTTTTCAAACTGAGGTACATGTAAATTGGAGAATCACAGAACATGTCCAAGAGGTACACTGTCATTTACACTTTAAGGAAATCAGTTTTCATATCCTCAGCTTTCATAAGTGCTGATGTTGCCTTGTGGAGAATCACACTGTATTTAAGCTCAAACTCTCAAGCTAAATCTCTTTCCCAATTCTCTTTTCACAATTGCTCTTTCACTTTATTTATATATATAATCTTTCCTTTCATTCTTCTGAAAATCTTATTAAGGTGTATTGTTCTTTGTATATGTGTTAAACAAAAGATAATTAAAATTTGGTGTTAAGAATGTGAATGGCCACATATCACATACTAAGTATTTCAAATCAAGCAATTTTAGTTCTTTGTTTTCATTCAGATTGAAGAGTAAGTCATGCTGCTATATAAACTATTTCCATTTCTATCCACTTATTTACGTAAATAATAATTTCCTTACGTAAATAAGATTTCCTAATGCTTACATCTGAAGCAATTTTAAAAAATGAACTGATTGTGAGTGTGTAGCAATGAGTAACAACTATCGTAATTGGGAAAAAAGTTGGGTTCATCTCAATAGAATGTGGATTTCTAACAAATTTTACTTAAAACATTTTTAATATAGAAACATGCAAGTTTTTAAATAAGGAAATCTGTGTAGCTTTGAACAGTTCTTCGCTTGAATGTGTGCTGTCTCTTTGCTCATGTCCCTGTCTTTGTGACCCCACGATTGTAGACCTCTAGGTTCCTTTGTTCATGGGATTCTCCAGGCAAGAATACTGGAGTGAGTTGCCATGCCATCCATCCGAGGATCTTCCCTACCAGGGATTGAACCCACATCCCATGTCTCCTGCATTGGCAGGAGTGTTCTTTACTACTAGAACCACCTAGGAAGCCCTGTTCTTTGCTTATAATTATAATAATAAAATTCAGAAAAACAACTTGTAGCCTTAGGCCAATATCAGTTCAGTTCAGTCGCTCAGTCGTGTCCAACTCTTTGCAATCCCACAGCACACCAGGCTTCTCTGTCCATCACCAACTCCCGAGGTCTACCCAAACCCATGTCCATCGAGTCGGTGATACCATTCAGCCATCTCACCCTCTGTCATCCCCTTCTTCTACTCCCAATCCTTCCCAGAATTGGGGTCTTTTCCAATGAGTCAACTTTTCGCATGAGGTAGCCGAAGTATTGGAGTTTCAGCTTCAACATCAGTCCTTCCAATGAACACCCAGACTGATCTCCTTTAGGATGGACAGGTTGGATCTCTGCTTTTCAATATGCTATCTAGGTTGGTCATAACTTTACTTCCAAGGAGTAAGCATCTTTTAATTTCATGGCTGCAGTCACCATCTGCAGTGATTTTGAAGCCCAGGAAAACAAAGTCTGACACTGTTTCCCCAACTATTTGCCATGAAGTGATGGGACCAGATGCCATGATCTTCGTTTTCTGAATGTTGAGTTTTAAGCCAACTTTTTCACTCTCCTCTTTCACTTTCATCAAGAGGCTTTTGAGTTCCTCTTCACTTTCTGCCATAAGGGTGGTGTCATCTGCATATCTGAGGTTATTGATATTTCTCCCGGAAATCTTGATTCCAGCTTGTGCTTCTTCCAGCCCAGCATTTCTCATGATGTACTCTGCATAGAAGTTAAATAAGCAGGGTGACATTAAACAGCTTTGACATACTCCTTTTCCTATTTGGAACCAGTCTGTTGTTCCATGTCCAGTTCTAACTGTTGCTTCCTGACCTGCATACAGGTTTCTCAAGACAGGTCAGATGGTCTGGTATTCCCATCTCTTTCAGAATTTTCCACAGTTTATTGTGATCCACACAGTTAAAGGCTTTGGCATAGTCAATAAAACAGAAATAGACGTTTTTCTGGAACTCTCTTGCTTTTTCAATGATCCAGCAGATGTTGGCAATTTGATCTCTAGTTCCTCTGCCTTTTCTAAAACCAGCTTGAACATCTGGAAGTTCACGGTTCATGTATTGCTGAAGCCTGGCTTGGAGAATTTTAAGCATTACTAGCGTGTGAGATGAGTGCAAATGTGCTGTAATTTGAGCATTCTTTGGCATTGCCTTTTTTGGGATTGGAATGAAAACTGACCTTTTCCAGTCCTGTGGCCACTGCTGAGTTTTCCAAATTTGCTGGCATATTGAGTGCAGCACTTTCACAGCATCATCTTTCAGGATTTGAAATAGCTCAACTCGAATTCCATCACCTCCACTAGCTTTGTTCATAGTGATGCTTCTAAGGCCCACTTGACTTCCATTCCAGGATGTCTGGCTTTAGGTGAGTGATCACATCATCATGATTATTTGGGTCATGAAGCTCTTTTTTGTACAGTTCTTTTGTGTGTTCTTGCCACCTCTTCTTAATATCTTCTGCTTCTGTTAGGTCCATACCATTTCTGTCCTCTATCGAGCCCATCTTTGCATGAAATGTTCCCTTGGTATCTCTAATTTTCTTGAAGAGATCTCCAGTCTTTCCCATTGGATTTTTTAATCTCTCCTTGCTATTTGCCAGGAATTTAGTTGGTCAGTCATGTCCAAGTCTTTATGACCTCATGGACTGTAGCCCACCAGACTCCTCTGTCCGTGAAATTTTCCAAGCAAGAATACTGGAGCAGGTTGCCATTTCCTACTCTAGGGATTAAGTCTGTGTCTCCTGCATCTCTTGCTTTGGCAGATAGATTGTTTACCACTGAGCCACCTGGGAAGCCCATATTATTATATTATATAGATTATATAATATAATTATTAATGATATAATTATAACATAATTATATAATATAATTATAAAGATTCAATGTTATGTTGGAGCCAGACAACCTAAACTTTCTTCAAATATTGTGTGATACATCATCTTTTGGAGGTTTTTTAGTAGAATAAAGGAGAAACGTAGTATGAATCTAACATGAAATTTATAAGTAAGCACTGCCTTAGAATGCTTTGATCAGAGAGGTTATTTAATAAAGGCACCATTTTAAGTAAATTAAACATCATTCTATCATGTTCTACCTTCTTTCAGTTGTTACAATATGACTAGAAACCACTAGGATAGTTCCACTTTTCCAGCACAGACACACACACCACATATACACCACACACACGCACACACACACAACTGCATCTCTAAATCTGCTCCCACAAGGTCCCAAGGATGGTAACCCTTGTCACTTGCTTTCTCCATGGCTAAATATCTATGATTCCATAATATTGTTTCTACCATGTTATATTTATTCTAAATAAAAATTATTTATTAAATACAAAGAATCTTATTTGTTGCACATTTCCCCCCATATTTCTAATAATTGAACTTACCTAAGACAAGTAACATATAATTTTCTCCTTTTATTAATAACTTGCACTAAGGTGAATAGTATAAGTTAACTGACACAATTTTTTCTTAAAGATATCATATAACATTTTGTACCAGTTTATTGGTCACAAAAATTCATCTGCATTTCTTCAAAATGTGACATTAGTAAATTATTTTTCATTCAGAATACTAGCAGCCTCTATCAACCCAAATTATTCGCACTTGAAGCATACTATCATATATTCAAACTGTTCCTATATTGTGGCAGTACTGAACTAAATATAAGTAAGTGAACACAATCTAGGTTTTATATTTTATATTAAATACATTATATTTAATAGAAATTAAAATTAATAGAAAATGAATGTATTAACTCAGAATGAATGCAGTTTGTTTGGCATTCACTTTTTCGCTTCATCTCCCTTCCTCCCATACTTCTAGCTGCTAATTGTGATGTTGCTGTTGTCATTTATCTTCTTTGAAATATAGAAAGTGTTTCCCAAATGTTAATACTCATATGGATTACCTAGAGGTCTTGTTAAAAATGCAGATTTTGAGTCTGTAGGTCTTGGGTTGGGCCTGAGATTCAGTACTGCTAATAAGCATCAGAATGTATGAATGATGCCTGTCTATGGACTATACTATTCTAAACTTTTAGAGACTAAAATGACACATATCTACTATTACTTTGGAGAAGGGAACAGCAACCCATTCTGGTACTCTTGCCTGGAGAATTCCATGGACAGAGGAGCCTGGCAATCTATGATCCATGGGATCACAAAGAGTCAGACGTAACTGAGTGATTATCGCTCACTTTTACTTATAAAACAATTTTCTTAAAGTGAGTTTAACTCAAATGTACCTATTTAGAAATAGAAAGCCAAATTCTGTTGGCTGGATGAGGAATAACCATTTCTGGCCAGGTTGATAGATCTGAGGAAGTTTTGCTGCGGGGGAACCAGGAGGCCAACTGTGAAACATTAGGTAGTGTGGCAACTGTGTCTGGGAGATGGGACAGATTGGTTGGGGCAGGCTAGATTGGTGAAAAGCTTGACACACAAATTTGTGTTGGAAAGGGAAAAGGGTCTGAGCCTTCAAATCACTTTAAAGGAAAGAATAGTGTGTTTAATATGAATAGCCTAAATGTAAAAAAGGACACATGCACCCTTCTGTGGAGATACATTTAAATTTTAGGTTAATGGGAAATTTTAAGTACTGGTGGGGAAAGATGACATTTTAAATAATGTAATATAAGCACAGAAGCCATTTCCCAACTTTATGCCAGATTAAATAATGGGAGACAATATAACTGTACATTACACAAGATTATCTCTTAAAACTTGAGAAGACTGAATATTCAAGAAGAAATTGAAGTGTTCTGTAATGAATTCTAAATACTGACTCAAAATGAATGACTTTCATTTTTTCAATCCTATGCTCCAAGCTAGAAGAGACTGAACTACTTGCCTATCATTCATTCATTCAGGTCACTTTTTTTTTTTTAATCAAATGTAGAGAAATAGTAGACAGAATGAACTTCCAGTTTTACTGATTCATAGATGTCAATTTTATCTCTATAACCGAGTTCAGTATATATGAGGAAAGTTGTCTTTTCTGGGTGTGGGAAAATGAACCCTATTTTATATGCAAGGATGGTTGATTTTGATTTTCATAAAATATAGTTATTTAGCCCAATATGAAAGACCACAAATACTCCATGTCTACATATTTACCTTACATGAATACAGTGACACATAAGTTAACAAAATGATTGAAATTTAAGAGCAGAATAACTTTTTCTCTTAGATATTTGTCAACTCATTGTTGATTTTAAAAAATAAATCCACTATGTGAGAGCTGTGAGTTTTGATTTTATCTGGGGACTTATGGAGGACTATAGCCCAGGAGACAGCCTCTCACATAGCTCTGAGGAATTGCTCCAAAGAGGTGGGGAACAGGCCAGTGATTTTGGTAAAGGTGTACTTCTGATCAAGTATACATCCCATCTCATTAGAAGGTCACTGCTAGTCACAAGGAACAGAATCTCAATTAATAATTTTACTTCTTTTCTAAGTATGGGAAGATGCAAGAATACAGGCTCATAAAAGAATTCTCCTGAAATATTTCTAAGTCAGACAGAAAAAGACAAATATTATGTAATATTGATATATATGGATTCTTGAAAAAAATGACTCAAGTGAACTAATTTACAAAATAGAAATAGAGTCACTGATGTAGAAAACAAATTTAGAGTCACCAAGTAGGAAGGGAGGAGGGATCAAGTGAGAGACTGAGAGTGACTGTACATACTCCTTATAAAATAGGTAACAAATAAAGACCTACTATATAGAACAGGGAACTCTACTCAATACTCTGTAATGACTTTTATGAGAAAAGAATCTAAAAAAGTTGGACATGTGTGTATAAACACACACGTATCTGATTCACTTTGCTGTACAGCAGAAACTAAAACCACATTGTAAATCAACTGTATGCCAATAAATTATTTAAAAATTAAAAAGAATGAAAAAAAACCCTATTTTGCCTATTTTCTCAGCGCACAGAGTCCCTCATTCTTGATCTTCTCTCTGAACTCCTTTCAGGGTACTGTGTCTCAAGGACTGCCACGGCTGCTGACTTAGTCCTTGTAGAACCAGGTGGTGGGCAACATGCTTTGTTTTACATAGTTCACTTTCTCTGTCATAGCTGAAGACAGCTGAGGATGAAATCTTTCAAGAACAGAAGATATTAAAAAGAGAAAATGGAAGTTCTCGTTTACTGGTAGCATTTATTTTAGCGTAATAGATGCAGTAACAATGCTATCAACCTAACTGCAGTGCTCCCTCTAAGATCTACATTGTCTTCCCTACTTTTTTTTTCTTTGGTATTGAACTAGCATGTGAAAATGAGGATGTCTGCTCTTTTTGCTCTGTTGTTAAGGCATTAACAGCAGGCCTTGCCTTTGGTACTGAGGCTATTCATAAGATCAAAGCTTTTAAAAATGTTTTCATTGTTATTGTTGTTGACATGACTTTTTGCTTCTACTTCCCCTGCTGGGCCAGACCCTAAGAACTTTGCACCAGCTGTTATTTTTTCTCATGTGCTGAATTGCAGTTGGCTTGAAGACTGCAAGGGAAGAGTGAAAATTATAGTGGTTCCTCAATTAGAGTTGGCTACAGGTCTTGTGCTAACTGGAGAGTAGAGGGTCATGCTACTTCTCTCTGAGGGAAATGGTGGAAGGCATAACTAAGATAAATGAAGGCATTTTGGAGTTTGTCAGCTAGAAAAGGCAAAAAATTAACTCACGGAAATTTTTCTCTTGTAAACTTTCAATTATATTTTCCATCGTGCAAAGATGTTAAGATTGCTTGAAGCTGCTTAAGGTGGGAATAATGAAAATGATTTATTTATTTTTAGATCTTTAAGTTCATTTTGTCACCATATTTAAAGGAATTGCATATATAGTTGAAGGAATGTGTTAGATGTCTTCTTTTCAATTTGGACTTTTATGTAATCACATAGATAACTTCATAAAGCAGAAAAATTAATAATGACTGGGATGCTTCTGAATCCATATTTATTTAAAATCATATGGAATATGAGCCACCCATTCTCTGTTCCAGAGAGATTCTCTGGTGGAGAGAACCGTCAAAGAAATGGTTCTCTGTCCAGGTTTTCTTTAGGAGGGGCCTACAGAATCAGGGGGTCATGGAATTAACTCTATCTATTGCCTAGTGTGGCTGTCAATAAGATGAGTGATTTATGGATCAAAACAGACAAGCATGAAAAAATTTTTGATAATTTATGCCAAGATTTTAATGTCCTTTTGATTTTTAAAACCTTAAAAGTGAGATCATTTATGTTTTTATACATATATTGTTATGGAGAAACTCTGCAGTATATAATATTTTAAAGTCCTCTGTAATGATAATTTACCATTTTTAATACATAATCAATTAGAGGAACTTAAGATTCACTTTATTTTCTTTTGAATGTATTTCTTTCCTACCTCATGTTGGTTTTCTTGGGAGACCAGGGCTATATGAGACACATATATACTGAATATGTGGCTGTTGCCATAATTGAAGTGACAGGGATTTTTCTCTTACTTTATCTTTTGTACAGGCTGAAAAAGTATGCCATTTGGGGGTCTGCAGTTGAGGTGGGATAAAGTTGCAAGGTAGAATAATAGTAAGAAGCTTCTGATAAGATGGCACAATTCTGAGTGACAAAGTGTTATGGTTTTAAGAGTTTTACTTCTCAAATATATCAAATGCAAGGAATATGGTATAAGAATTTAACAAATTATGCCATTAAAGTAAAAAATGCCCCTTTGAATTGATGTAAAATGAAATATCAATTTAAATATAATTTTATGGAGTAATAATGATGCTATATAAATAAGAATAAAACTTGAAAAATAATATTAATGAAGTAATGCTATAAAATCTTAATATCAACAAAAAAAGATAATTTGATTTATACTGGACCTGACATTAAATTTTAGTGTTATTAATTTTCCATGGCACAGCTGTTTTCATGTATTTTAATCAACAAACTTTTATGAAACTTTACAGAACCATGTAGAAAAAAGTAATCATTTACACAGTAATATACCACAATTCAGTCTTTGTGAGAGAGTTCATTTATATTTCATTGTTTATTTTCTGTCAACTTGTGACTAACTAAGGTAATTTTGGTTAGTTATGATTTGACACATATGGACCAATAAAATTTGCGACTTTCTTCCTTGGTGATGTGGCTATTAATTACTTCTAGAGATGAATTTCAGTAGTATACTTGACTTAGAAAATAATGAAGCTTTTTGCCATGCTATAATGGTTGCATGGGATTTGGCTGGGTTGCTTCCAAGATAAATGCTCTCCTGACACTCACTGATACCTTTGTAGAAAAGAAAAATTTTCATGACAAAGTGTACTCTTTTTTTGCATAAAATTTTTACACTCAAAGAGACAAAACAGAGTGACTTTCAGTGGCAAAATGAAGATTTAAGCCTAAACTCAAGTTTATTTTGCTTAAACATTTTATACCTGTGTGAATACTTACAGTTCTTAATTACTGTAGTTTAATAATAAGTCCTGATATCTGAAAGGACAAGTCTCTCCTTCTTGCCCTTAATTATTGACATTACTTGCCTTTTATTCTTTCATAAATATTTAAGAGTAATGTGATTAAATGCTATGAAAATTCTTGGGAGGTTTTTATTGAAATTTCTAAAACTGTAGATAAATTTAGGGAAAAAATGATATATTTTCAATATATCGGTCTTATCTATGAACATAGTATATCTATACATTCATTAATTTATTGAATATATTTTAATAAAGGTTATCTTTTTTATTTTTGAAGCCTTGATAAATTCTTACACTAAATTTTCATTTATATTAAAATAAAGAAATTCAGCTTATTGAAATATATTTTAAGAAAGTAAAAGTGAAAGTTGTTCAATCATGTCCAACTCTTTCTGAATCCCATGGACTATATAGTCCATGGAATTCACCACTCCAGAATACTGGAGTGGGTAGCCTTTCTCTTCTCCAGGGGATCTTCCCAACCTAGGGATCTAACCCAGGTTTCCAACATTGTGGGCAGATTCTTTACCAGCTGAGCCACAATGGAAGCCCAAGAAAGTGAAGCAAGTTTCAAGTGAAGAATTTCTCAACACTTATAACAGAAAAATATATGTATTAGTATTATATAAAATTATGTATACAATTTTGCTTATTAATAAATAAGTATGAATATAAAAGGGAATGAAAGTCATAAACTGACATTTTCTTAAAAGCAAACATATATGTTCAATAAACACAGGAAAATGTTTAATATCATTAATGATCAGAGAAATACTAGTCAAGAAGTTAATGTTACCATTTTTAACTGTTTAGTTAGAAATATGTGTATTTTTAAAACAGCTATTTCTTGTGTTGAAGAAAATGGGATTTCACACCTTCTAGTCTTAATTTAATATTACTTGTGAAAACTGAAGCATTTTAACTACTTTGAAAAATAGCTTAGTATTATTACAAGAAATAAACTAAGCCATTCTCTTTGATACATACCCAAGAAAAACTCTTGTTTACATTCAGCAAGGTGTATTTTCATCAAGCACTATTTAAACTACATAATACCTGGCTATAATTTAAGTTTAATTAAGAACAGAATGGATGGCTAAGCTATAGTACATTTTCACAATGGAATACTATACATCAATCAGAATTAATGAATCATTGGAAGGACTGATGTTGAAGTTGAAACTCCAATACTTTGGCCACCTGATGCAAAGAGCTGACTCATTTGAAAAGACCCTGATGCCGGGAAAGATTGAAGGCAGGGGGAGAAGGTGACAACAGAGAATGAGATGGGTGGATGGCATCACCGACTCAATGGACATGGGTTTGGGTGAACTCTGGGAGTTGGTGATGGACAGGGAGGTCTGGCGTGCTGCGGTTCATGTGGTCGCAAAGAGTAGGACATGACTGAGCAACTGAACTGAACTGACTGAATGATATAAAACTCTGTATGAATCTTAGCAATATGATACTGAGTGACAGATAAGTTCTTAAAATTGCATCTATCAAAATAAACATGTTATAAAGTTAAAGATAATTTTTAAGTGTTAAAATATGAAATTAAGTCATATAAGTAAATAAATATAAGAAAATTTCATATTCTGGATGATTGATTTATAGATACTTATTATAGTGTTATAGTTAAGTAAATAAATGAACGAATGAATATATGGTTGCATGGTCAAATAAGTGAACAAATAAGCTAATATATAATAATACTTAATGATGACCATACATGAGCCAATTTTAAAAGGTTTGGTTGGTGATAGATGATTATTGTTTGTATACAAGAGTAAGTTCAACCTGTTAAATCATAACCCAGTTTTGTAGTTTGTAAGATTATATTAGAAAAAAAAATTAATTTTTATGATTAAAACTCTTCATTAGGAGAAAAGATTAATTAGCCCTCAACATGTTAAAATCAAACAGTCAAAGCAAGATTTTTTCTTTCTGAGATACCTGAAAAAACACCAATGACAACATGGCAACATTCAGTATTGTTTTAAATAACTGGTATCTACTGTTCATTAGTATGAAGAAAAGTATATTTTGGGGAGATGATTACACAACATGTGGTAGCCAAATGGAAATGTGAGGCCAATTTTTATTTAATTTGGCAATTGGTTCAACCTTCTCCGCCAAAGTACCAACACATTTGCATAGCAATCTCAATGAAAACAATAGAGTACTGGAGAGTACTGGGAGATGTAAGAACATTTTTCACTATGCAAGTAGCTTGAAATCTTTCTGAGATATGTGAACTCAATTTTGTATTTGATAATTGCATTTTTCTAAAGTTCTCCTTTATTTTTGACATCTTCTGCCTTCAGTCAGAACCACAATCAAACCAGTCCCAAAGTCACAAAACAATTCTTTTATTACAATTCTAACATAAAAAATCCATTCTTAAGTTTAACAACTTCTGGTTTAGGAAGTATTTCATTTTACTGTTTATTTAAATGTTGATAGTTGTCATTTATGGCAATTTATCTGTAACCAGTATAGAATTAGGGAAGCACTGTTGCCCAGGAAAATATGTGAAATAGTGGTCTAAAATATGGACTTAATCTTTTTTCTTTTACTGCTTTGTTAACCGCAACAAATTACTTACTTCATTTCCACAACTTTAAATGCCAAGTGCTTGTAAAATAGTTGAAAATATTTAAAATTAAACTACTTTATAATGTTTGTAATAAACTACACCATGGATTTGATTATATGTGAGAGGGAAAGAAAATTTTCTAGGAGTTATTTGGTGGCCATGAATCTACCCTTTATTATTCTCAGAAACAGAAACCAATTGTATTTTGTCTAAAACAGCCAGGTTTATATTAGGTTAAAAAAATTCTTCCCACCATGGTATAAATACATCTTAAATTTGGCCACATTTCCTTGCTGTAGTATATGACATAAGATGTTATACAGTATACTGGAGTGATTGAATACCTTTAATCTTTGGTCTTTTTTATACTTTGTAGCTCAATGTCAAAAAAGAAAGCCCCATGTGCTATATCTATAACTGTGTACATTGTATTATGGAATATCAAAAGCAATCAGTCCTCACTCAAAGAGGATTGTACTGTTCAAAGTAAATGCTTCCTTACTGAGTTTTATTCCTGAGATCAATTCAAGTAAAGAAAAAGGAACACAGAGGGATATTTTTTCCAATGATTTCATTGCTTTCCACATTTCAAAATACCAGTTTTATAGTTTAGATGATTCTTCAATCCAGCCATTCACTCTTGTAGAGAATTTTGCTCTAAGAAAATTAAAGCTAAGCCAACAAAATAATAGTAATAACTTACATCATAATAAAAACATTTTATTATCTTCTATTTTAGGAATATTATGAAGTTACAGGTGCTGTCAAAAACTCAAAGTCATTATTTGTACAGTATATATTTTAACACTTCCAAAAACTATTAGGTTCAAATAAAGTAAATGTAAACCCATAGGAGCATTTTTTAAAGTCAACCAGCCTTTCTGGACTCAAAACTTGGGTGTAAGTATCTATACACATCATAGACATTTATCACCATGCCTCCTCTCTTTCGTGACCTTCTGAAAGGAGCATAATTCATCAGAAAATATTTTTCAATAATCTCTGCATAAGATAATTTACCTTTTTTTCTGTTCTTTTAAGTGACAGATTGCATAGGTTGAGCCTTTGTGACTTAAACCACAGTTTCCTGTTTCAGTGTGCTGTTCTGTCTCACTGGCTGACTTGATTTATAATAGTTGAGGTAGTACAAAATTAAAAATTAATTAATTTGAGTGAATTGGTAATAGAGGGGACTGAGCGGCTATATTGAGATGCTAATAGGTCTATCCCAGACCCATTCTGGCCATCTGATCCACTGGAATACCCAACAGCTGCAGGAGGCCAAACTGACAACTGAGCGCATTCAGGAGGGAGGGTCAAGAGTGTGGCTCTAACCCCAGTGGGGCCGGAGCAGGGGCTGCTCTTCGGAGACTGCTTTTGTAATGAAGCAGGTCAGATGGTGGAAATAATATATTTTCTATGAAATTACTAGAGAATCCCTGCATAGAAGCAGAGATATGATCTCCGGACGTGCTTTTCTGTGTTTTTGTGTTTTGTCTTGTTTTGTGGAAAATTACTTTCTAAGCATTTTTCTGTAAGGCTTCCAATAACTATAGTGCTTGCTTCATTGACTGCTTTAATGGGGGGAAAATGCATAATTGATACAATTAAGATTTCTAGAAAAAAATAGCTACTAGCATTTTGAAACACAGATACTGTTATACAACATGCATCCAGGAAGTTATAATATATCCCTATCATTTGAAC
The DNA here is from genome assembly GCF_055505025.1 of Bos grunniens. Taxonomy (NCBI): domain Eukaryota; kingdom Metazoa; phylum Chordata; class Mammalia; order Artiodactyla; family Bovidae; genus Bos; species Bos grunniens. Next base: position 120,157,466 of record NC_141165.1, on the reverse strand, counting down.
ATGTGAAAATGCCCTATGAAATATAAAAGTTGTATTTTACAATACATACAATAAAGGGTCTTTTCCCTTTTAGGTAACTGTCCAATTTTTAATGGACCTAGTATAGGATTTTTTCAATCTCCCACGATATAAATATATCATGTATTTTTTCTAATTATGAAAAACAACATGGTCATTTATGACATATGGATTACATGAGAGAGATGGGAATAGAGTAAGGAAATAAAAATCATTCATAGTCCCTCCATTTAAGATTAAAATTTTGTGTTTGTCTGACTAGTTAATAGAAGTACTGCTGGTAATAGTCAGTAATAAAAATAATACAAAGCAGCACTGATTTAAATTATGAAGAATGACAAGTTGATTTGAGGCCGTTTCAGTAATCATTAAATAGAAAGATTTGAGAGCAAGTTTATGAAACACTAAATCAGAAATGACTAAAGCAACACAGTGCTTCTTAAAAACTAAATACATGGATAACAGACAAAAATCAAATAAAAATTTGATTGTTTTTACAGAGGCACACTTCAGTTTTCCTTTTTAAAAAACTATATACCCAAAGACACATCATATACCTTACAGATTTATTACTACCGGATAGCCATTCTGTTCATCTGCAGCAGTCTGATATCTAGTTTACATATTAAAAACAAAAACAAACCAAAAGCACTCATTGGATAACAATGTAATTTTTAATGTTTCTTCCACTTGACTTCTTGTTTTTCCTCAGGAAGAATAAGAAAAGGTGATTAGCTCTTTTGCTCAGAACCCAATTACTGCTGTGTTTCTGGTGGGAATTTTCATACCATGTATTAATCAGTGAATCAGCCAATCATTCTTAACATGATGTAGCTGAATGTTAGGTAATTGAAAATTGATTGGCATTTGCCCCTGACCCAATACATTCAGCCAAAATTTACCATGGTGCTGGTGATTTTTGTACATTTTAACAAGCCCGTTGTAGCTGTTTCCATTATAGCCACCACCAAGAACTATATCACTTCTACTATTTCTACCTCTATTACAACTTCTGCTACCATCTAATTCATACTACCACCACTACTAATACTTCTATTTATTGGGTTCTTACTTTATGCCAGACACTGTTCTACCACTTTCACATACATTGATACATCTGCCAAGTACTGTTATTTTCTCCATTTAAAAAATGAAGAAACCTCTATAGTACATGGAAATCTGCTTAATGGTATATGGCAGCCTGGATGGGAGGAAAGTTTGGAGGAGAATGGATACATGTACATGTATGGCTGACTACCTTCACTGTTCACCGGAAACTATTACAACATTGCTTTTTAATCCTCTACACCCAAATACAAAATAAAAAGTAAAACAAAAAAAAAAGAAAAAACCTATACAGTTAATCAGTCAATTTCTTGTTAGCTACATGATTTTAAAAGAATGTAATGCACATTCTTTGTTTCTCATTTAAATAGCTCAGTATTTCTTACAACAATAAAAATGTAATAATATATTTTGAAGGGTTTTTTTTTTCTAAACAAGAGTATAAGAAAAACTCTATCTCAAGAAACAAACTATTTCCTCTAATTATCGAATAATTTATTTTTCTCCCTAGAGATAAACTAAAGGGGACCATCAGGCAGAATTATAAATCTCAAGTCTCAAACTTGTATTGATGGGATGGTAAATAAAATTATACTTTCCTGTTTCAGAAAACAAGATTAAGTTATCCTTTAGTGCTATAAAATGTTGGTTTCAAACCTGGGTTGATTCTTTTAAGGTGCTTTCCAATCAATGCAGATACGAAAAGAAATGCACAGTTGGCAGAGTTAGAAATCCAACTCAAAGTCTAAAGAGTAATGTATTTATCTAATTGGTACAAATGCTGCAATATGAGCTGATGATTTTTAAACCAGTTTCAATCAAGAACTGTAATTCTACTGAGACAGCCATTCCTGATACAGGGGGTAAAAATCCATAGACTATTCTTGTTAAAAAATAATCATAATTATTAGTTAGGAGACACATATTGATACTAATGTTTCAAATAAAATAAGTTAAAAATGCAAATTTCACTATGAAAACCATGTCCGATTGATTGGCTCTGCAGGATGTTTTAGTGTTTCCTTTATCATTCTTATTTTCTATGGTTTTTTAACTAAATAATCTTTCATTTTATTTATTAAAGTATGAAATTATTTCACTCAAGAAAAAAAAGTCTCCCTTTTTAGTAGTTTCTTTTATACTACTTCTAAAGTGCTTTTCTCTATAATTCACCAACACAGTACTGTGATATGGAATTAAGAATTTGATTATTTTGCATTTGAAAATGAGAAAATATAGCCAGTAAATTTCTTTATTCTTTAGTGATACTCATTTTATATTGTTGATACACAAAGTTTAAATGTGAAACAGAATGGGGTAAATTTGCCTATAAGGAAAGATTTTAACAGAATTAAAATAGCTTTTAAGTCAGTAACAGAACTATGTTTCCAAGAATATCTATTTTAGAAAATCTGAAGGAAAGTAACAAGTATATTTTCTGTTTGTTTTGCTTCTGTTTAAAACATAAGACAAACTTCTATTGCTAATATTATACAGTTTAAGTAGTGTGATTTTAAAAATGATATGAACTAATAATTTTATCACATGGATTGCATATTTTTATATATCCAAAATATCTGGATTAATTTTTTTAGTAAAATGAAAATGAGAGCTTCTGAAAATAGCTTTATAAAATCTATTAGTTCTTGAAACAAGTATTTTATTTTTTTCTATTTACAAAGTTGCTAATTTAGTGGTTATAAAGAATGTAATAGTATCTCTACAAATATTAATATGAGAAAAAACTGGAATAAAAAATATCAAGAAGTAGTTCAAATTACCTTCGCTTTTTATATTAAAATAGTATTTAACCACTGTAGTGGTAATGCCTGTAACAGTGATGTTGCTACATAACTTCATTAAGTAGCAATCATATTTGCAAGCCTTCCATCAGTCAAATGCTGCACAGGTGAATGCTCCTGTAAGATGTATTTGACTTTTAATTCTTTTTTTTTTTTTTTTTAATTCTGTGTTAAGCATTTGTTTTTGGAAGTGAAGTGACAGGTTTTCTTATGAAAATGAAGTTGAGCAGATTGTTTTGGGCACAGTTCAATTGCAGTTAATCCTCCAGATGAGCAGTTGTGTTCCCGTAACTTGGTGTCATTCAGGCCAATCTGAGTTATTAAAGAGGATTGCAGAAAGGATAAGTATGGTTGGATAACCATAGAGAAAAAAATTTTTAAAAAGAAGCACCATACCAGAATACCAGTATCTGTAATGGTTTTGATTCACTTTTATTTCATTTTTTAAAGATCTTGTCAATCCTAGCAAGAATGAGTACATTTTTTATTTTTTTTTAAACTTTGAATCAAGTTAAAATTTATGCATCCTTTATATCTTTAGGAAATATATTTTAAGCTTTTATAAATTCCATAAATATATATATATAAATTTTAGAATTCTATAAATTCAGGTATATAATTATCAGAACAATAGTTAAAGGAAAGAAAGTAGAATAGAAAAAATGTCAGTGCTTTATTTTTCTTTTAAAGCATATCAGAGTTAATCTTAAAAATAGCATTAGGCTATTTTCAAATTTTTATACAATCAAACCTTGTAAAATGACTTTCTACATCTTGAAAATGGTTACTGTTATAAATATGAAAAATATTATTCATACACTGCCAATGAAGTTATTTTCACATTGAAAATAATGAAATGAAAAGGAAAAGAAAAATTATGAGGTCCTTCCTTTATGTTGATTGTTTTGGTGAGATAGAACAAATATAAAAATCTAGTTGACTCATAATTGTGAAAAATCCTACTGCAATGGACAAGATTAGTCTATAAACACCTTCTCAGAAGTGTGAATTAAATCTGATGATTTAGGATTATCTGGAATCAATGTGGATGCCTGTATCCTGGAAGGACCTGGCCATCCCACTGGCAGCAACTATTATCAGAGTGCTGGCCTTGGCTGGTAAATGGATTTTGCTTCAAGTTAAGAAGTCTTTAAGGAAGTGGGTCATATTGTACAAAGACACTTTTTCTAATTCCTTGCCTATGATGTAAAAGCAAGAGCATAATGAGGTTATTTAAAACCCTGCAATGTACAAGATCATTTAGAAATACTAGAATGGGAAATCTCAGGAGAATAAATTAGACCCACATACTAGCAAAAGTCACTTACTGAAAGGATAGGCTAGAATCACAATCTCTCTTTACTTTCTCCTCATGCCATTGTGACTGGCATGCTCAGTTAAAACCATATGAATACTGACTCTGCAAAGGAAAACCCTCTGATAAAGTGTCATAATTTTCACATAGAATGGGGGATTGTTAAAACTATTCCATCTTCTGCACTGTCGATCACATTGACTGAAGATTTTAATGTGGCCAAGAAACATCACACTAGGCTAAAAGTCCCAGTGAAAACTTCCAATTCAGTTATGAAAGTTGGAGTTTATTTTATAATTGGGGAAATACAGTTTTAAGTTCTCAAAAACTTAAAGAAATCTCAGCAAAGTATAAAATAAACTTTTGCAACTCATTAAATCCTATTATCAACTACTTATTTTATATGCTAAAAAAATTAGATATGAAGTTACAATTTTCCATTTTCTAATAAAACTCTGAAGTTTAGAGCTATTTATTACAAAGATAAAGTAATATTTTATTGGCCCCCATATCTCTTTAATGTGACATAGGATATAGCTATCTATACTGTGACCCTCTAATGAATAAAGCTGGGCCCCTGCTGATCTAATTCTTTGACTCTCCCAATAGGTTGTATCAAAGAGCTTGCAAAGGATACAATAAAGTTGCCATCATTTCCATGAACTATGACAGCTCAATTATTATATGTACAAATATACTGCATGTCAATTGCCACCCCACCCTTTCTATGATGCCGTGGACATACTTTCAGTCACTTTACTTTAACAGAAATTTGAATAGCATTTAAGAAAGTTAGATAAGATTTATAGTAAAGAACATTCTGGGCTCCTTTAGAAATTCATTGCTAACATTTTAATGATTTATTTATTTTGACCCATATTATGTTTGAAATCATCAGAAAATAGTATCAGTTTAACATTCTTTGAAACAGTGAATTTTCTTTCTTGATGATATCAAACTGAGGTTCCTCTGATATCAGTTCTTCTGATGTCTAGAAGTTCTTAATGATGTTCTCTGTATAAAATATGCTGTGTAAATAAGAGAAAGTGTTAGCATATAGCATGTAGGTTGATAGTATTTGTTGACTTCAACTCTTAATGAGAATAATTCAGCACCACTTAACAGGTTTTTGTGGAGAATCTATTCTGTGCCAGTACTTTTCTAAATACTGGAGATAGTTGCAAAGGTAAATAAGTCCTAGTCATTATTGCCAAACAGCTCCCAGTTTAGGAGATAAAGAAGGAAAATTCAAGAAAAGGAAATCATGTTAAGGCAATAGAAGTTGACAGACACCTGCCTATGATACTGGAAAAGGTTCAGCTTGAGAGGATAGGGAAAAATTCTAAGAAGCATATAAACTAAGGTGGAACTAAGAGGCTTCCCTGGTGGCTCAGTGATAAACAACCTGCCTGCCAATGCAGAAGACTCAGGTTTGAACCTTGGATGGGAAGATCCCCTGGAGAAGAAAATGGCAACTCATTCCAGAATTATTGCCTGGGAAATTCCATGGACAGAGGAGCCTGGTGGGCTATATAGTCCATGGGGTAACAAAGAGTCAGACCGGACAAAACGACTGAGCATGAACATATGCAGAATTATAGGAGGTAATTAGGCACATAAAAGATGAGATGAATAATGAATCTAAAATAAAGCAATATCCTCACAAAGTTCTAAAAGTAAGAAACAGATGTAAGCTAGGATGGCAAGTATTTTGGTATTGCTGAAATATAAACTGGGATAGGCACAAGCAGAAGTGGAAAATGTTGGAATCAAGATTGCCGAGAGAAATATCAATAACCTCAGATATGCAGATGACACCACCCTTATGGCAGCAAGTGAAGAGGAACTAAAAAGCTTCTTGATGAAGATGAAAGAGGAGAGTGAAAAAGTTGGCTTAAAGCTCAATATTCAGAAAACTAAAATCATGGCATCTGGTCCCATCACTTCATGGCAAATAGATGGAGAAACAGTGGCTGACTTTATTTTTCTGGGCTCCAAAATCACTGCCAATGGTGACTGCAGCCATGAAATTAAAAGATGCTTACTCCTTGGAAAGAAAGTTATGACCAACCTAGATAGCATATTCAAAAGCAGAGACATTACTTTGCCAACAAAGGTCCATCTAGTCAAGGCTGTGGTTTTTCCAGTGGTCATGTATAGATGTGAGAATTGGACTGTGAAGAAGGCTGAGCACCGAAGAACTGATGCTTTTGAACTGTGGTGTTGGAGAAGACTCTTGAGAGTCCCTTGGACTACAAGGAGATCCAACCAGTCCATCCTAAAGGAGCTCAGTCCTGGGTGTTCATTGGAAGGACTGATGCTGAGGCTGAAACTCCAATACTTTGGCCACCTGATGTGAAGAGCTGACTCATTTGAAACTACCCTGATGCTGGGAAAGATTGAGGGCAGGAGGAGGCGGGGACGACAGAGGATGAGATGGTTGGATGGCGTCACTGACAATGGACATGAGTTTGAGTGAACTCCGGGAGTTGGTAATGGACAGGGAGGCCTGGCGTGCTGCGGTTCATGGGGTCACAGAGTCGGAAACGACTGAGTGACTGAGCTGAGCTGAACTGAGGCACATAAAAGATGAGATGAATGATGAATATGAAAGAAGGCAATATCCTAACAAAGTTCCAAAAGTAAGAAAGAGATGTAAGCTAGGATGGCAAGTATTTTGGTATTGCTGAAATATAAACTGGGACAGGCCCAGGTGGAAGTGGAAAATGTTATCTGAGAAATAGGCCTGGGACAGGCTTCCCTAGTGGCTCAACAGTAAAGAATCTACCCACAATTCAAGAGAGGCAGGAAACCTGGATTTGATCCCTGGGCTGGGAAGATCCACTGGAGGAGGGCATGGCAACTTACTGCAGAATTCTTGCAGGGAAAATCCCATCAACAAAGGAACTTGGTGGGCTCCAGTCCATGGGGTTGCAAAGAACTGGACACAAGTGAAGCGACTGAGCACAGCACAGGCTGGGGACAGGTACTATAGTATCATATCATATTCCATCCCAGGAACTTAAACTTGATTTATGTGTATCTGGGAGGTATGTTTTTGTGGAGCAAGGTGTTGGCTTTAAATGTCTTAAAACAAACAGTTGAAAGATCTTTGTAATGAGAGGAAAGTTAGAGATTTAAAAATGGGGACTATTAGAGTTTTTAATTCAAGAAGTGATAATGACTGTATTGACAGCAGTTGTTTTTTGTTTGTTTGTTTGTTTGTTTTGTTTTTGCTACAAGCATGGCTTGTGGGTTCTTAGTTTCCTGGCCAGGGATTGAATCTGGGCCCTCAACAGTGAGGACACAGAGCCCCAGCTACTGGACTACCAGGGAATTCCCTGTGACCAGTTTTATAAAACCGAGGAGAAAAGCGTAAACTCCAAAAACACATAGGATATGAAATCTATGGAAACAGGTCACCTGAGGAGAGAGAAGTTTAGGTAACCCAGTTTTCCAATAAGAAAGAGAAAATGTGGGAAATACAGGACTGTGAAAAAAAAGTGATGTGTTCAAGTTTGAGCATTTTGTAGTCAAAGTCATTCTGGGATATCCAAGTAAAACGATTAAGCAAACTGTAAATTTGAGTCTAAATTTCATTGCTAAAATCATGGTTGACATGTAGATTCATGGAAATCATTGATAACAGATTCAACTACAACTCTAGAGTGCATGACATTGCCACAGGAACTTGAAAGTGAAGACAATTCCAATCTAAGGCACACTGGTGAACACAGATGCTTAAAGGAATTTCTGATTATTTTGTCAATCGCCTATTTTTATGGTACATATCTTTGAATTACCATTTCACTTGTTCCTTTTGTTAACACACATACCTACATCTTCCCAACTAAAACACAAACACAAACAAAAGTGCTTTCCTAATAAATCTTCTCAAGTTACCATATCATTTACCTCTTTTCCTTAATCTAAACTAATAAGGAAATCTAATCATTTCCTTAATGAACTGCAACATCTACCAGGTATACTTTTTCACCATAAAATCCTTGCCCATTTTTTCCCTGTGGTACTGGTATGGAAATAATATTCTTAGAGTTCACATTGTGGAACTTCCAGGTTCCAAACCAATGATCTTTTTCCTCAATTATCACCTTCCCTGATCTCTCTGAAACAAGTGCTTTATTAATCATGACTCATTCTAGAAAGTCTGCCTTTCTATAGCTCAGTGATTTATCACCCCTGTCCCTTTCTAATCCCTATTTTTCCTAATTTAAGACATGACCTTTCAATAGCCAGTATTATCTCCATTTTTGAACCTTTGGCATCTCAAATCTTTTAAAATATCTTTAGCAGTTGGAAGGCATTTGTGTATAAGAATAGTTACCCCTCATTGAAATAGTGCAAACAGTAGGAAAATGTATCCAATTCTACATGGATACATGGTAGGAAGTCCAGAGATAGGATGTGTCTTGGATATATTTTATCAGAAATCAACAATCTCAGAATGAGCCCAGATTCTTTCCCTATTCTGCCATAATCCCTGCAGCTTTATCCTTGGGAGCTGGAAGTAATTTGTGGCAATCCCAGGCATTACACCTGGAAGAAAAATTGCCTTCCTATATTTTCTGTTAGATGAGAGGATATTTTTCCCTAGACTTTTCATTGCCGACTTTACCTCATATCCTATTGATTAGAATCAAGTCACATGCTCATTGCTCCACTATTCACTGCCTTGAAATAATCACTCCTCCATTCCTGAAACTGCGGAAGAGTCAGATTTCTGAGGATTATGACTACAAGGTGAGGGAAGGTTATGCCAGAAAGTAATAAGATGGGGATGGATGCTGGGTTAGCCACCAACATTGTCCATTTTAGTAAAATCTCATCTATCCAGTATCATTGAACATTTCCAGTTTTTAAGGTCTTTTAACTGAAGTTTCATATTTTTAGTCACACATTCCTAAATAAGGACATTTGATTTTGTGTTAAAACTAGAAACTTTATTGATTTTTATCCAAAACCAAACTCAGCATCTTCCCTATTGAATCAGTTCTTCCAAGTCGCTTTTCCCCAATAGTGAAAGTTCCTTTATTCTTTGCTTAGAACCATAGAAGCTTTATTGACCTAACTATTCTCACACATTTAGTCAGTTGATTCCTTCTTTCATATTTACTGGCCAATCTGTGTATCTTCCACTCTGATTTAGGATTCAGTAATGCTCACATGTATTACCAAAATATTGCTAATTGTTGGTGGTGGTGGTCTCTTTTGTATCCTTACCTTTATCTACTCTGTGAAGGACCATGAGATTAATTTTCCTAACTTGTTGTTCTACTTACATTACTCTTTTTTTAAATCCTCAGGGTCTTTGCATACCAAATTCCTCAATCTGACTTTAATAGTCTAATCTCAGTTATCTTCTGTTCTCATTCCTACTGCCATTCTGTACAGACGTAATACTTGAAACCAAATTGGAGCTCCCTTGGATTTCAACAAATTGAATTCATTAACTATATCAGAATTTCCTTAAAAGACCCCAAAACTGTCATGACTGCCCATTACTTAGGCTTTTTTTTTCTACTGCTATCTTTCCTGGGATGGTTTCTGGATATAAAAATTATATTCTGTGTTGTTTGCATATGTTGTCTCTAATACCATTTCTGTGTGAAGCCTCAGTTGATCCCCAGGATAAAATTTCTCCAAATGAATGCTTGGTAATACCCTTCTATAAGATTGCAAACTTGACAAGACGGATTAGTCATGTTCATCCAAGTAAGCTTTATAGCCTTTCTTATGAGATTGCATAGATAGCAAACATTAAGAACAATCTTTCATAGAATTATTAGAAACATTAGATGTAGAATTAATTGTCTGGGATTATGAAACAAAAAGTTCAGCCTTAGATCTAAACAGTTAGACATACAGAATCATTTCTAACCATTTTGCTCTTGAAAATGTGAAAGTCTTTAGAAGTTCAATAATCAAAGTTCTGGACATACTCTTGTCAAACCACTGGGTTGTTGTTTGTTTTTTCTATTTTTACCTCAGAATCTCCTATATTAAAAAACAAACAGAAAAACAAACCAAAAAACAGGCAAAATGAAAACCAACTCTCTTGAATTAGAACCTGTGCAGAAAAATACTTCTTTACAGGACTTTTTTAACCTCTCAAATAGATCACAGTAATTTCTTTAAATAAGGAGACTAATATAATAACTTTTAATAAGTGATAGATGTTTCAATCATGATGACAATTTTGGACTGAATTAATTTATCATATATAAACACTGAACATGAAAGATGAGAATGGTGACTAAAGTCTATGGCAGCATATCATGTTTTGTTTTGAAGACAGCATATCATATGTTTTGCATGTCTTCACCCTGAATGTAGGTGATATAAATCTAATTAAACCATAATTCAGAGACATTAAGTAACTTCTCCAAGGTAACATTGTCAGTAAAGGGTGCAATTCTACTTAAACACACATTGATCTGTTGACTGAGCCCATGCTCTTTCAACTCTCACATAACTATGAAGATAAATGTATTAAGCAATCAGGTACAATCCATAATGGTACCCAAATACCGTTTTTATTTTAATAAAAATTTGAATTTTTGTTAATTTGTCTTATGTAAAAGAAGTTAATCCATTTATATGCCTTATTTTTACTACATGATACTGTTTTATGTGGATGAAAAATTTAAATTGATTAATATTACAGCCATATATTCAGTGTAATAGAAAAATATATGAGGCATTTTACTGTTTCAAGTATCTCAGGATGTTTATATTTAAAGATATTATGTATGTTTATTATTAATCACAGTATTTTGCTTTGTCTTTTTAAATGAAGCATATATGAATAAAAATAACTATGATACATATAACCTAAGAGAAAAAAAACAATGAATTTACTTTGAGTTTTGGTTTCTATAGATAGTCTATTCAGAAATAGTAAAGTACAGAGCAAAAACATGTCATAGTTTTAGGATCATTTCTTTTAAAAAATATGAAATATTTGCAGAGTAAATATGATTCTATGTATTTCTCATATTGCAAGTCATTTCCAAATTTCCATGTATGCCTGCCAAGAACAATGATAATTCATGTTTCATTGAATTCTTTGAGAAATGTTGAATTCCAAGACTGGTTTAGACCATATTTAAACATATATTATCCTAGACTAAATTCCAAAAGGAAAGAGAATATTTTATATTTTTGGCTATTTGTAGTTATAAGAAAGAAAATTCTCAAGTAGAGTGCAGATACAAAATACATTTGGTTAAAAAAGTTCAGATCCCATTTGCCAGTTGCTCCTTCAGCATTTTTTTCTAATTTCTGGGTATTTTTCAAGGTCTGTAATCATTAGAAAACATTGAACTTTTTGTCTATTTATGTTTAAAAAATATTGCTCAAGTTTTTCATACTCTTACCTTAATAATGTCAACAATAGGTACAATATCATTTGCAAGGAATTCATTGTTCATCTTTAAGACTTTATATTGATGTAAATATATGTTTGCATGTGTGCATGCTAAGTTCAGTCGTATCCAACTCTTTGTGACCCTATGTAGGTTACATACAATCTGTAGCCTGTAGCCTGTAACCTCTGTAGCCTGCCAGACTCCTCTGTTCATTGAATTTTCCAGGCAAGAATACATAAATGTTTAATGTAATATATATTTCATGTAAGGTATTAGTATAAAGATGAAAATACTTTAGGGAAAATATTGATAGAATACAATTCTTCTAACTGGTTTGTTTTAAACTGATTTTACTTCTCTCTGCCCCCAGTTCAGTCGATCGCCATGGCCAGATGCCATTTAGCTATTCAGAGCAATAGAAAAAGATTTATGCATTGTCAAGTGGAGAGGTGAAACACTGGTTAAAAGAGTTCTGCAAATGATACTTCTGATCCCAGCAGAAGTTACAGGTTTACCTTTTTTAAGAAAAAGGCAAAGTTTTCCCTGTTAATAGCTGTAAATTATATGCTATATTATCCCTTTTTTCTTTTTCCCAGTACTCACTATACCTCATTTTAGGTATAAAATCTTTCAAGTTCATTAATGAGACAGATTCAATACACACACACACACACACACACATATATATATATATACTTTGAAAAGAATGGATCTATGAAATTGAAAGATACAATTCACACCCACATCATGCCCTACCCCCCTCTCAAAGTTGCACTTGAATAATAAAAGATGAACATTCTCAAAAAAGACATGCCTGGCTTAGGACAGCCTTTAACCATTAGGGCATTCCTTTGTTCCCTTAGCCTCTATGATGACATGCATTATAGTTTGAGCTTTAAAGTGTATATACACATTTATTAGAAAGCAATACTTACAAAGGAGGTCAAGATTAATTGTCAATTTCTTTTGAAAGTGTAAATTTTAAGCTATTGTTTTGAGTAAATAAGAGTAGTTTAGTGAAATTCCTATGTCTGCAAATTTTCTTAAATACCAGTTTCATTTCATGTTGTCATAGGCACTGAATTTAATTAATTAATAGAAAAGTTTATGGCTAAAAAGAAACTAAAAATTGAGAAAATATATATAAAATTATGGTTTGTGGAGTTTATTTGAAATTAAAAAAATATGATGTTATTCTCTGAACAGTAGCAAAAGCACATAATACAGTGGGCTCATGGTCTTGAACTGAGAAGTTGGAATAGCTGCTTTATTTCCATATTTTAAATATACTATAAATTTTAGGGTTAGAAATCACAAGGAAGGAATGTGATTTAAAACTTTCTTAATTAGTGCTTTCATAAACAATATTAAGTATATCCATTTGTTCTGAACACTGATTTGTGTGTGTGTGTGTTTAGTTGCTCAGTTGTGTTTGACTCTTTGAGACCCATGGACTGTAGCCCACTAGGCTCCTCTGTTCATGAGATTCTCTAGGCAAGAGTACTGGAGTGGGTTGCCATTTCATTTTCCACCATTGAGCCATACAGTTTGATAAAAATAATACTAGAAAATGATGAACTGCCGGGGTCCGGCCCTGGCTGATCCAGGGAGTTCAAAGCGGGGACGGCGTCGGTGAGGATCAGGATACAATAGCTTCAATTAGATATTAATTAGAGATATAAAGAGTAAAGAATGAGGATAGCTCAGTAGAAAAATTCAGTGGAGAAAAGAGGCTGAGTAGCTTGGTTTACGCGGGAGACCAATGAAACTTCAAGACAAGAAGCTTGCACCACTTACATAGGCCGCAGGCGTCCTTCCATTCTCCCTAAGGAGAGGAGACACTGAGGCCTCCCCGGTCGGATCTTAGAAGCCCGGGCATAATTAGTAAGCATGGCGGGTTCCGTGCTCCAGATGGAGACTCAGCCAGAATTTGAGAGAGAGAGAGACATGGGGAGACCAGTCTTTCGAGGAACTGATCCCAATTCTTTATTTTCCATGGTCTACTTTTATACACTGAGATGTTATGCAAAAGTCACATGGGGTCAGCAGTCCCGACTTTTATCAAAGTCAGGTGCTTCATACAAATGTATACAGAGGTCTTAGGGGTGTTACATCATCTTCTGGCCAGGGGGCCTGCTGACAATTAATGACCCTCTCCTTGTGACAGCGGTCAGTCAACCAGGACACTTATTTCTCCAGGGGTGATTATTCTCAAAACAGACGCCACCCAAATAAAGTTACATTCCTATAGGGTGAGGGTATAGTGAGTTTTAGTTAAGGAAAGAATTTACTTAGCCTAAGGTCTAACGTGATTTATATCAAAGGTTAATACTTATTTCTTCTATATATTCATTAATGTGTGTAAGGGCAGGGGATGTGGAGACTTAGCAACAAACATTGGCTCAACAAATGAAAATCCCTTCACCAATACAGTTTCTAATCAGCCCACTATACTTATACTAATGGTTTTCTAACTTTTCTAAGGAACCTGTTTTTAGAAGGTTTAATGCATCTCGTGCCTCTCACAGTTGGGAGGCTGTGAGCAATCACATGTGGCCGGACAAGCCTGTCAGGCAGGCTAGAGAACCTTCAGAGGAGTTTGTAGGTTGAAACACTTTTGTCACGCCCAGGAGTTTTTATTAACTGGAGCTCTAAGTTAACTCCTTCTCCGAAAGAGGTGGTGGGGGACAGCCCCCCGTAAAGTCAGAGGTGTAGGTGAGAGCACAAAGTAGTAAAGTAGGCAGGCTCTGCTTATGGGGATAGATGCTCGAGGATTTCCAGGGGGACTCCTGAGGCTTGATCCCGCCTTTGCGTATGTCAAGCCTCCTTCCTCATGACCTTTGCCATGGGCCGAGTGCCTCACTCTGGCCCCCAACAATGAACAATATTTTCACTTTTTCCCTTGCCTTTTAAATTCATGTTTCTCCACACTAAGGAAGGTGGGAGGGGCATTCAAGAGGGAGAAGACATGTATACCTATGGCTGATTCATGCTCATGTTTGGCAGAAACCAACACAAATCTATAAAGCAATTATCCTTTAATTTAAAAACTAAATTAGTAAGAAAAGAAAAAAATTATCTCTTTAATTCACATTCAAATCCTGTACTTAATAACAAGATAAAGTTCTATAAACTTTTGTTAAAATGTTTTGGAAACACACTATGCAATTTGCTTTGCTTAGTTAAAAAAAAAATGAGTGTCAGCAGATAGTAATAAATACCTGAAATCACTTTCCTCTGCACTGATGAAATAGAAAATAATCTTTATATATTTAGTTTTCTAATTAGTATTATTTCCTTCTGTGATATTACATTTACTCTAAAAAATAGGATAGGCTATATAATGGATAAATCTACTTATAATTGTATGTCTAGTGAATCCTGAAATTATTGTTGAAACGATTTAAAAGTTCCTATCCATATAGCACCACCTCTATGTAAGTTCAGCAAAGCTTTTTGAAGGACCAACATTTTGAGAAACTTGTGGCATATTGCCTCTTCTCTTTCTGTTAGATTGCTCATGCAATATTCTGAAGAGCATGTGCCTTCAGAATATTGCATTTCTACCTTCAGAAAATAATAAAAATCTAGCCTCTTCTCCATACAGATGGTCCTCCCAACTTAAAATGGTTCGACTTAAGCATTTTTTCTACTTTACCATGTGTGAAAGCAATACACATTCAGTAGAAGCTGTCCTGTGAATTTTGAATTTTAATCTTTCCCCAGATGAATGGTATGTGATAAGATACTTTCTCATGATGGGGGGCAGCAAGAGTGAGCCACAGCTCCCAGTCAGCCACGTGAATGTGAGGGTAAACTACTGATACATTTACAACTATTTTGTACTCATACAATCATACTTTTCATATTTTTCTCCTTCAGTATTCAATAAATTTCATGAAATATTCAACACTCTGGTATAAAATAGGCTTTCTGTTAGCTGATTTGACCCAAGTATAGGCTAATGTAAGGGGTTCTGAGCACATTTAAGGTGAGCTAGGCTAAGCTATGATGTTTGGGAGGGTAGGTGTGTAAAATGCATTTTTGACTTAACAATGTTTCAACTGACAACGGGTTTGCCCGGGTGTAGCCCCATGTAAGTCAAGAAAGATATGCCTATAGAACTTTTGCACCCTGGTCCTTGTCACCTTCATGTCTTGTTAAGGTTTCAGTAGCTTTACCTCTCTTCTATTTCCACCATTGATGCTTCTCCCCTCCTCTCTTCTCAAAACAATGGGCATGATCCTTACCATTATCCACCAAAAAGAATTACATGTGCTCTTTTTCTTATTCTTTCAAAATTCTATTAGGTTTGAACTTTTTTGAATTATAATTGCATAAGGAAATATCTATACCTATATTTATATTATCATCGTCATCATCATGTTGTTGCAGACCATGTCACTCATTTGCTCAAATCTGTTCATAGGAGCCAATCTCACTCAAAACTAAAGTTAACACCTTTCAAGTCAAGGTCAGGTAGTTATCAGAGTCTTTGGGTGGGGTAAGGGCATGTAATAATAATTGGAGAGAGTTATAGGGAATGATGGAGCAACTCTGCCCCCTGACCATGGTGGTGTTTATACAAAACTATATGGGCTGGAAGAAGCACAAGATGGAATCAAGATTGCTAGGAGAAATAATCAATAACAAATCATCAGACATGCAGATGACACCACCCTTATGGCAGAAAGTGAAGAGGAACTAAAAAGCCTCTTGATGAAAGTGAAAGAGGAGAGTAAAAAAGTTGGCTTAAAGCTCAACATTCAGAAAACGAAGATCATGGCATCTGGTCCCATCACTTCATGGGAAATAGATGGGGAAACAGTGGAAACAGTGTCAGACTTCATTTTTTTGGGCTCCAAAATCACTGCAGATGGTGACTGCAGCCATGAAATTAAAAGACGCTTACTCCTTGGAGGGAAAGTTATGACCAACCTAGACAGCATATTCAAAAGCAGAGACATTACTTTGCCAAAAAGGTCTGTCTAGTTAAGGCTATAGTTTTTCCAGTGGTCATGTATGTATGTGAAGAGTTGGACTGTCAAGAAAGCTGAGTGCTGAAGAATTGATGCTTTTGAACTGTGGAGTTGGAGAAGACTCTTGAGAGTCCCTTGGACTGAAAGGAGATCCAACCAATCCATTCTGAAGGAGATCAGCCCTGGGTGTTCTTTGGAAGGAATGATGCTAAAGTTGAAACTCCAATACTTTGTCCACCTCGTGTGACGAGTTGACTCATTGGAAAAGACTCTGATGCTGGGAGGGACTGAGGACAGGAGGAGAAGGGGATGACAGAGGATGAGATGGCTGGATGCCATCACTGACTCGAGGGACGTGAGTTTGAGTGAACTCTGGGAGATGGTGATGGACAGGGAGGCCTGGCATGCTGCGATTCATGGGGGCGCAAAGAGTCGGACACAACTGAGCGACTGAACTAAACTGAACTGATATGCACAATAAAATTCAAACAGCTTTACACCAAATGACAGTGATCACAAGTGAATGTGTGGAAAGTCTCCTGGAAATTTGTAGTTTAGTTTATTTGTATCAAAAATTCTGTAGTCTCAGTACTATACTTATATATTGAATAATATCACTGAGGGAAGATGAGTGAAGGGTATGTGGAAATGTGCCTTTTTTCCATGTGAATGAATTCTGTGTCTAAATTCATTTCAAAATTAAAGTTTTTTTCTTAAAGAGTCCTAAAAGGCCTTGTATGACTGGTCTAGTCACTCAACATTCCTTTTTACTACTCTCAAGGTCATGGCCTCTGCTTCCACTGTCAGCCACCTTGCTACTGCTTTGTAGGCATGTTCCACTCTTTGTTCTTTGCTCCAGAGAAAATCCAGTTTCCTCAGATTTTCTGTGGACTAACCTCCAAGTTTTTGAATAACTATTATATACAACGGCCTTTAATACCTCAACATGCTACCACTCCACACACTCTAATCCTCTTACATTGATCCACTTTATTTTTTTTTCACAGCACTTACCATCATCTAACATTGTCATAATTTTCCTAGCTATTATGTTTATTTTCTGTCTTTATGACTAACATAAAAACCACATTTGGACAAAGATCTTTATTTTGTTTATAGATGATAATCAAGTAGCTAGAAAAATGCTTCCAGCATAGCAGGCACTCTAAATAAGTGTTGAATTAACTAGCAGATCTTGGATTTTAAGTGTTGGAAGTTTCTATGTGAGCAGTGGGGCATACGCTATTTGAAGAAAAAAAAAAAGTATTTGCAAACACTTTCTACGTGTAAGACTTCCCCTGGTAGCTCAGCTGGTAAAGAATCCGCCTGCAATGAAGGTGGTTCCTGGTTCAGTTCCTGGGTCAGGAAGATCCTCTGGAGAAGGCTAGACTACCCACTCTGGTATTCTTGAGCTTCCCTGGTGGCTCAGCTGGTAAAGAATCCACCTGCAATGTGGGAGACCTGGCTTCAGTCTCTGGGATGGGAATATCCCCTGGAGAATGAAATGGCTACCCACTCCAATATTCTGGCCTGGAGAACTCCATAGACTGTGTACTCCATGGGGTCATAAAAAGTGGGAGACGACTGAGTGACTTTCACTTCACTCTATGGGTAAGATTGACTTAAAGCTCCAACAGAAAATAAATAATATCCTTCAGCTTGCTGCTGCAGGCACTATTGACAGAACAAAATATTACTTCGTTCTTTGCCTTTTTGTTTTGCACAGTCAGAATCTCCCTCTGTGCTGACTTCCACACTAGACTGATTCATGCATGGCTACTGTTCCCATTGTTTCCCATTTGTAGGCTATGGGCCCCGCAGCAGTTTCCCTGAAGTCTTTGAGGCTGACCTGCTATTGCTCAGTACATAACAGCTGCTTAGGTGTTCTGCTCTCAGGCATTCTCTGCACATTAGCTTCCAAGAAGTTAATATTCCAACAAAGGCTGAGCTTGCTCTTCTTCTTACTAAAGCAATTAATTTCCAGTAAGGTTTGCTGAAGGAAATGGCAACCTACTCCAATATTCTTGCCTAGAGAATCCCGTGGACAGAGGAGCCTGGTAAGCTGCTGTCCATAGGGTCGCAGGGAGTCGGACACAACTGAAGCAACTTAGCATGCATGCATGCATTGGAGAAGGAAATGGCAACCCACTCCAGTATTCTTGCCTGGAGAATCCCAGGGACAGAGGAGCCTGGTGCGCTGCCATCTATGGGGTCGCACAGAGTCAGACACGACTGAAGCAACTTAGCAGCAGCAGCCTCAGCAAGGTTTGGTTGCCTATGAGGAGATGGCTTATGAAATCAGTCATGGCCTTTGTTTTCAGACCCAGTCCTTAAAAGACTATAAGGACGCTCTTGAAAATCCCTTAGCCTGGTCAAGTTGACACATAAATAATCGTGTGCAAGTTTGTTTATCAACACTTATTACAATTAAATAATTTCTGAAATAAATTTGCTAATGTCCGTGTCCTTAAGTAGGATAAAAACTGAGAATAGAAGCAGTCTATGGTGGCTCAGATGGTAAAGCATCTGTCTACAATGCGGGAGACCTGGGTTCGAGCCCTGGGTCGGGAAGATCCCCTGGAGAAGGAAATGGCAATCCACTCCAGTACTATTGCCTGGAAAATCCCATGGACAGAGGAGTCTGGTAGGCTACAGTCTATGGGGTCGCAAAGAGTAGGACATGATTGAGCGACTTCACTTTCACAAACTTATTTCCTGATCCATCTCCAAAGCATACATCCATGCTTGGCAAGTACTAGGATCTCAAGAAATACTTATTGAGTGGTTTGGGAATTCTGTCTTAAAATAAAACATGACTTTCCACCTTGGGAGTTAAAATAGTCATGGATAAAGTGCCCAATTCAGTACTGAAGTCCGAGAAAGTCATTAAGAATACTGATAAAGTGAAAACTAACTCTTACGCTTTTAATGATCTCAGTATTTCAGTTGAACTGGTAACTTGTAAAATTATTAATATATGTTGGTGAAATTGATTAAAATCTACAAAGTTGTGATTGTAATAAGTGAAAAAAGGAGCAGAATCTTCTTTGCTTTTAAGAAAACTTTCATCTAGGGCTAAATTTTGCAAAACTAATATCACAGAAAACTATTCCTGTAAGGCTCCCTTAGGAAATATGGGGGATAGATTGGCCAAATAATTTTGGGAAATAAAATATCCAATATCCTACTTCTCATACTGACGCTTTCATAAAGTGCATTAATTAGTTAACAGGTCTGAGTAGTTCTACAGAAATTTTATTTTTTGAAAAAATAAATTTCACATCCAAAGACTTTTTTATCTTAATAATCTTTGTAAATATTCTGATGCACATTTATTTCATGAAACACTTTTTGAGAAATGTGCAAAGTAAAATATGATGTGATCTTTGTTATTTAATTAAGTACTGTGGCACAATACATGAATCAGTGAACTTTGATTACTTCTATAGATTTTCATTAAAAAGTCTCAATATTTATATACAAGTATTTATAAAGGGAGAAAGCAATGACACCCCACTCCAGTGCTCTTGCCTGGAAAATCCCATGGACAGAGGAGCCTGGAAAGCTGCAGTCCAAGGGGTCGCTGAGGGTTGGACACGACTGAGCGACTTCACTTTCACACATTGGAGAAGGAAATGGCGACCCACTCCAGTGTTCTTGCCTGGAGAATCCCAGGGACGGCGGGGCCTGGTGGGCTGCCGTCTATGGGGTCGCACAGAGTCGGACACGACAGAAGTGACTTAGCAATGGCAATAGCAATAGCAATTTATAAAGGACCTCTTAATTTTCTTCCAATCCTAAAGATATAACTTTTCTTAAGAATTAGCATATTCAATCATCTTGGTGATTTAAATATTTTCTAAATGTTTTAGATTTCTTTATTTTTTTTTACATTCTCCCTTGATCTTTATAATTGTTTTTATATTACTATTCTGATTGGTTATAAACAATTGATTTTTTTAAAGGTATATGATTAAAAGTACAATAAAACAACTCAAAAGCACAACTAGACTAAAAGAAAATTTAGCAATGAAAAATCACAATCATTTGCCAAATATGAAATGAGATTTTCAAAACCAAGTTTAATGTAATCTAGTACATTTTTCTTCAGAAACAGCTTCACTTATCACTTCACTTCACTTATCACCTTGAAAGGGCTAAGACCTTTGGAAAGCATTGCTTTGGAAAGCAATGGCCTTTATAAAATATTTTAAATAGCATTTCATTTAAAACAATGGAAATGTCTAATGTTTCTTACCATTCCTTCTCATCTTCTGCCTGGGTCCTTTTCTTAAAGCGCATAAGAAAGTTTGCAAAGTAGAAACAAACTGGATGAACAGAAATCAGATTTTCTAAGGCAGAACTAGAAATGAAATGAAATGAAACATGTAACGAAAGGTGAGTAGTAACCAAACAGAAAAATGACTATGAGTGAAGTAAGCTTATCTTGCCAAAATATATTATAAAAGTTATAATAGACGATAAGATCTTCAAGAAATTGAAGATGATGAGCTTCACTGTAATTTTCTTTGTAGCCACGTTTTTAAAAGATGTAGGTATGCTTGAATTAGAAGTGAATAAGGGTTGACTCAAAGCATATCATTAATTATCCTTGACTGTTTTATACTGTGGCTAATTCAGATGTTACTCAGGCAAAGGAAGGTTGATTTATTTAGTCTGGTATCCTATTCTCATTTAAAAAGGCTTGGGCACCACTGACTAACACAAGTCAGCTATGCTTTTCTCCTTGAAAGCAGGCAACAGAATTAGCCAAGAAAGGATGTTTCTAAATGGGCATTAAAAGTCATCCATGTTAGAGGATGATATATTAAAAAGAAAGGCTTGGAAAGGAGATATTGTTGCTTAGCCAATTAAGTTTTTAAAAATAGCTGTACAAAGGATGTCCTGGTAAATCCAAATAGCACAAACTTTACCATTGGCTTATTTTATTTGCAGTTTGGCTTATTTTTATTTTTTTTAAGTGCAAAAAATATAAAAGCTGAGAATTATGGGGAACAAGCAAAGACTCAAAAGCTTTATACTAGAATGCTAACAGTTTCTGAGATTATCCCTAGTTTGAGAAAAGAACAATAAACCAATAGGGTAACACACTGTTTT
Organism: Bos grunniens; assembly: GCF_055505025.1. Classification (NCBI taxonomy): domain Eukaryota; kingdom Metazoa; phylum Chordata; class Mammalia; order Artiodactyla; family Bovidae; genus Bos; species Bos grunniens. The sequence goes on along the minus strand of NC_141165.1, from coordinate 120,135,781 downwards.
AAAACAGTGTGATTCCATTAGGCTACAAATATGTTTTGTTAGTAATTCTAAGCTCTCTTTGTTGCTAGTCTCATTTCACATTGGCCTTCAAAAAAGTTCCTTTCAAATGTTTACAATGATGGAAAATATATACAAAGTTCAGAATAGCTAGGATGTGCTTTCTGATGTACATAAAGAAAAATTATGAACTTAATTATTTGTGGTAAGTTTATGTTATTTCATCCATTTTCCCAAAAGTTGCATTTAAATGCCAAAGGAAACAATTCACTCACTTGCCTCGGGCCAGACAAGTCAGTAGCCTGGAGCAGTATTTGAGGGAGATTAAAATTCACAACTTCTGATACCTAGTGCACTAGGCCACACCTCTTTCAAACAGACCCCAATAGATCAACTTTCTTCTTTATGAAAACACATGTTTCCTAATGCTATTACTGCTGAAAGATATGTCTGTTCATGTGGCTAATCTTCTTACTTAGAAATGAGTAATAGGCAAGGATCACTCACCTAAAGTTCACTGCATTCTCAAAAATTTAAAGGGATACTTCAAGTTTTTTAAAACTTCCAATTTGATTTGCCCTTTTGAAAGAATTTCTTAACGTGTGATTTATCCTGATTTTCATGTTTCTGTTTTTATTATTCTGAGCCAGCAAAATTTTATCACATAATAATTGTGCTTGAAAGTAAGGAAATTGAATACATTTTCAGGGTTGTAGATAATTAGACATTATAAATTATATTGATGATACATCAAAAGAGAAAGCCTAACTGTACTGATTTTTCAAGAAAAAATTCTGGTCTATAACTTTAGCACTTTAGGTCTAGCAGTAAATCAGCTGAGATTGAAAATTTACAATGTTCTCTGAGGAAGGTGAAATTTATTATTAGCTTTTATATACTCCATTATTTTCCTGTAGTGCTATAAAATAATTTTACAAGTTATTCTTTGCAGCCTTCCTGTGTTGTGGTGAATGATATAATTTTTCTTATATACAAGTTAGATAAAAAAAAAAAAAAGAACAACCTGAGGTCAAAGCAAGATTTTCTGTCTTACAAGGTCATAGGATAACCATTTAGCATTAGTTATAATTGAAAAAAAATACAGTTTTATGACATGATTATTTCAACTTTTCTACTCTTTTAAACATCCAGTCTAATTCAAGTACTACTTTTGTAACTCTGTTGCCCAATAATACCTTTCAAGTAATTAGTGTTGATTGCGTGCCAGACACAGTTTCATGTGATAACTTATTTAATCTTCAAAGTGATCCTACAAGGAAGATTTATTTTATACATTCTACAGAGAATTGAAATGACATTCCTGCACCCAAGAAGGAGCATAGAATTGTGGTTCTCAAAGTGTGAAGCCCCAAGCAGCAGCAGTGTCACTGGGGAGTAGTTAGAAACGCAGATCCTTGGGTCCACTCCAGACCGGCTGACTTAGTAGCTCAGACGATAGGGCCCAGCAGTGTGTGTTTACCAGGTTGATTTTGAAGCAAGATATAGTCTGAGAGCCACTTGTTTGGAACACAGAATCTGGAGGTAGACTGCCTGATTTTGAGTGACAAGGTTTTCTGTTATAAGCTATATGACTTAAAGTCACTGGTCTCTCAGGGCCGAGTAGGATTATCTTTAGAATGTAAGTTATAAAAATAGTATCTCTTTGAGGAGACTGTCAAGAGCACTTAAATAGAATTTATAACAGACCTCAAGCAGCTAGTGTTTCTTCTGTGGACACCAAATTTAAAACTTAATTTTAGTATCCATGGAGTCAGAATTATTATAAAAGGATCTATTAATATTATATATTAAAGTATTCTGCACATTTTTTGACAGCAGATGGTTAGTGACTGAGATTTGTTAGTAGTACTATTATGTATCATTATCATTGCTAACCATAATTTGACTTCTAGAAGTCTGGGTTATTAGTTTACCTTTGACCTTAAGCTCAGAAATCCTTCTCCACCCTCCTTTTGACTGGATTTCTGTCCACTACCTTCTTATTTGTTCCTATCTGTCTTTGGCCAGCTGTTGGTCCACCTGTTCTTTATGACTAAGAGAGTTAGCCATGTGGACAGCTTCTCCTGATCTACAGTCAGCCTAACTCTCAATTCTGTCCTACTTCCGTAAGAAGAGATGCAATAGTGTGCTGAATTTTGTAGCTTGAGTAAGAATTCAGACCACTATGACCATTTTAAAAGTGTGTCCCCTCTTGGTTACTAACTTTCTTTTAGTTGAAGTTGAATAAAGTTATACTAAAGCACATAAATGTTATCAAATTTTATCTATGCCTCAGTCAGTTCAGTTTAGTCACTCAGTCATGTCTGACTCTTTGTGACCCCATAGATTGCAGCACACCAGGCTTCCCTGACCATCACCAACTCCTGGACCTTACTCAAACTCATGTCCATCGAGTCAGTGATATCATCCAACCATCTCATCCTCTGCCTTCTCCTCCTTCTCCCACTTTCAATCATTCCAAGAATCAGGGTCTTTTCCAATGAGTTGGCTGTTTACATCAAGTGGCCAAAGTATTGGAGTTTCAGCTTCAGCATCAGTCCTTCCAATGAATATTCAGGACTGATTTCCTTTAGGATGGACTAGTTGGATCTCCTTGCAGTCCATGGGACTCTCAAGAGTCTTCTCCAACACCACAGTTCAAAAGCATCAATTCTTCAGTGCTCTGCTTTCTTTATAGTTCAATTCTCACATCCATACATGACTACTGGAAAAACCATAGCTTTGAGTAGATGGACCTTTGTTGGCAAAGTAATGTCTCTGCTTTTTAATATACTGTCTAGGTTTTTAGTATACTGTCTATGCCTCATGGTTGTGATTTTCTGAATGAGTTCAATGTCAATTTTCAAATATTATATGAAACAAAATGTCCCTTGTACAACATTTTTCTCTTTTCCTGATAAAAATATGTGCTTTGATTAAAAATAAACAGGCATGAAAAAAAAAATCTTTCTTCCCCAGAATATTTCCCAAGTTGTAACAATAATGCTTTTTAAAAACCAAGCAGGAAAACATATTGCCTTCCCCTTTATATATTTGTAATTTTTGTGTACACAACATATAGATATTCTCATCACTTATTAATTTCTGTTAATATTGTTATATTCCCCACTTCAGCACTCAGACACAAACATTATCTATTCTTATTCTTCAGTTCAGTTCAGTCACTCAGTTGTGTCCAGTTCTTTGCGAGCCCATGGACTGCAGCATGCCAGGCTTCCCTGTCCATCACCAACTCGTGGAGTTTGCTCAAACTCATGTCCATCGAGTTGGTGATGCCATCCAACCATCTCATCCTTTGTCGTCCCCTCTCCTCCTGCCATCAGTCTCTCTCAGCATCAGGGTCTTTTCTAACAAGTCAGTTCTTCGCATCAGGTGGCCAAGGTATTAGAGTCTTAGCTTCAGCATGAGTCCTTCCAATGAATATTCAGGACTGATCAAGGAACATTAAGCTCAACAATATTGAGAAAAGGACATCTTTAAATATAAAATTTCTCTATCACCTTCTGCAAGGCACAAGTTAAGAAAAACAAACCAAGTTGGAAATAGCAATCTAGCATAGTGTTTTTGAATACTCCTAGGTTAAGGTCATTTTTATACTACATAAAATAAAGTTGGATATGTTTCTGATTTGTGTTCATGATAAACTGAAAATATTTTTTTATGACTGAAATTCCATAAAGTTAGATCCACGTGGGGAAACCAAGAGTCGTTTATGAGCATGACCTTCTCTGTTATTCAGTGTTTTTGGATATAATTATTTGTAAGAGCTTACATCTCTGAAATTATGTCCCAGGAAGAGAAGGAGGAGAAGTAAGAATATGAAAGAAAGAATGGCCAGAAATATAAGAAAAGAAAATGCTGTCAAATGAGTCAGATTATATTAACTACTATATCAGTTACTGGAAAAGGAAATGGCAACCCACTCCAGTACTCTTGCCTGGAAAATCCTATGAACAGAGGAGCCTGGTAGTCTACAGTCCATGGGGTCACAAAGAGTCGGACACGACTGAATGACTTAAAAAAAAAAAAAAAATATATATATATATATATATATGTCAGCTACATTACCAATTCTTGGCTACTATTTTTAAAAATAAAAATTTTAATTATAGTTTAATTTATAGTTTCTGCTTAAAATTTAAGTTTAAAAATCCTTAAGTCATATAATTTAGCTATATGCCACACACCTGTAGTTATATGGACAGATTGAACAAGAATTACCAGCATTTACACTATAATCCTATCTTTTACAAATAATGCAGTGTCTTTAAATTTTGCCTTGCTGCAAGTGTCAAGGAATATTAATCCATTAATACTTGTTAGAAAATGGAAATAAGTCATATGCTAAGCTAGAAATGTAAATATCTGTGTGCATTTGCAGTGAGGCAAAGAGCATTCATAGTTCTTATTTTTCTAGTTGTGTGAGAGAATTGCTTGTTAAATACTTTAAATCATTCCTGTTTAGTACAGTTTTGAATTTTTACTTTATTCATATTTATATTTACTCTTTTCTGCTTTGTCCACATTCATTTTCAAAATCAATCATGTTTAATAGTAACCATGTAACCCATAAAATGTTGAAATATTATTAGGAGAATGAGGATATTATTTTTCACAACTTGGTAATAATAAGAGTAAACAGGTAAATATGGAAGATATTTTATAGAATTAATGTTCTCTGACAGTTAATATAAAAGACTTAAGAAACCACAGGTCTCTGGCCTGAAATAAATTCTGGCTTTATCATTCAGTACAAAATTACAATCTTCATCCATGGTTTCGTGTGTGCTCTGTTATGTTCAACTCTTTGCAACCGTATGGACTATCGCCTGCCAGTCTTCTCTGTGCATAGAATTTTCCAGGTGAGATACTGGAGTGGGTTGCCATTCCCTTCACCTGAGGATCTTCCCGAGCCAGGGATCATATAGTCTCCTGCATTGGCAGGCAGATTCTTTACCGTTGAGCCAAAAGGGAAGTCCTGGTCTTGTGTTCACTAATGGACATGGATGTTTTTCTTATCTTAGTAAGTAGTTTATTAGTCCAAAATTACATCTATTATCATTGGAAGATAAATTTTCATCTTGTTCAAGTCATTTCTGTAAGTCCGTTGAGCAAAAAAGATTTGATTTCTTATTAAAACTCCTTTAGCACCATCCGTGCTGGAGAAGGCACTGGCAACCCACTCCAGTACTCTTGCCTGGAGAATCCCAGGGATGGGGGAGCCTGATGGCTGCCGTCTATGGGGTCGCACAGAGTCAGACACGACTGAAGCGACTTAGCAGCAGCAGCAGCAGCACCACCACCACCACCACCACCCATGTTCTCTTAAAGATGTTACCTGATATAAGCATCACTTTATTTATTTGGTGATTGAAAATAGAAGTGCTTATAAATACCTAACATGGAAATACAAATGAGATTAAATAATAGCCTTAAAAGGACATAAGAATGTAATTTTTCTGTGTCCATTTCTGCAGTCCTCCTTTTTATATGCTTTATTGCTGATACCTTAGAAAAAATCTTACATTGATTGAATGGTAGCCCATCTCTTTCGTTTGTCCATTTCCTTCAGTCTTGTTTGTAAAATCTAACTTAGAAGGGAGCTTTCAATCAATACAATCTATGTGGATGAATGCTTTACAAGTGGAAACTGGAGTGGCAAAAAATACAATGAATGAAAGAACTCAGTTGTACTACCCATACTTGATTCTCATTACTCTTGGTAATTATATTCTGTAAATCTGAATACAAAGGTAGGTTCTTGAGTGCGTCTGCTCAAAACATTTTCATCAGTTGATCAATACATAAATCTTGTTTTGAGATACCTTATTTAATGTATATTGTTGATTCATAAGCATTAAACCCAAGGTCAACAACACTATAACTCATGTCTGGAGGGAGATTTTCTGAGTCACATGTTTTCTCTGTAGGGCACATCACAAAGTTTTTGAGTTTCAAACACTAGGCAGAACATCAGCATGATGCCTTGAGGCCATTAAAATAGTGACTCACCAATACAAAGCATACAAATGTGGAAACATGCAGTAAATAGACCACAAAAAGGATATTTGTTTACAAGACCTGAAACAAGAAGGTAGAATTCACCGTTTGACCTTCGCTAGGAATATATGTGTGGGGCAACAATTTTTTTGCCACTCTATGCGTGCCTTCACATGACCAGGGACTGGTCACGGAGTTACGAATAAATTGTATTGTGTAGGCGAATTCACAAACACAGAATCCACAAGTAAAAAGGATCAGTTTCCTTTGCTATTTCCTATTTACATGCCACTCTCTTTTGTCCAAGCCTCAAAATAGTTTTTTTAATTTTTTTTCCTTTTTTGGTTGTTTTAAGTTTATTTGCCTTTTGAAACTTTAAGAAAATAAATCATTCCGAGGAGGAGCCAAGATGGCAGAGGAGTAGGACGGGGAGAACACTTTCTCCCCCACAAATTCATCAAAAGAGCATTTAAACATCGAGTAAATTCCACAAAACAACTTCTGAATGCCGGCAGAGGACATCAGGCACCCAGAAAAGCAACCCAACTCTTCGAAAGGAGAGAGAAGAAATACAGCTCCACCCACCAGAACACCGACACAAGCTTCCCTAACCAGGAAACCTTGACAAGCCACCTGTACAAACCCACACACAGTGAGGAAACGCCACAATAAAGAGAACTCCACAAACTGCCAGAATACAGAAAGGACACCCCAAACTCAGCAATTTAAACAAGATGAAGAGACAGAGGAATACTCAGCAGATAAAGGAACAGGATAAATGCCCACCAAACCAAACAAAAGAGGAAGAGATAGGGAATCTACCTGATAAAGAATTCCGAATAATGATAGTGAAATTGATCCAAAATCTTGAAACTAAAATGGAATCACAGATAAATAGCCTGGAGACAAGGATTGAGAAGATGCAAGAAAGGTTTAACAAGGACCTAGAAGAAATAAAAAAGAGTCAATATATAATGAATAATGCAATAAGTGAAATTAAAAACACTCTGGAGACAACAAATAGTAGAATAACAGAGGCAGAAGACAGGATTAGTGAATTAGAAGATAGAATGGTAGAAATAAATGAATCAGAGAGGATAAAAGAAAAACGAATTAAAAGAAATGAGGGCAATCTCAGAGACCTCCAGGACAATATTAAATGCTACAACATTCGAATCATAGGGGTTCCAGAAGAAGAAGACAAAAAGAAAGACCATGAGAAAATACTTGAGGAGATAGTAGTGGAAAACTTCCCTAAAATGGGGAAGGAAATAATCACCCAAGTACAAGAAACCCAGAGAGTCCCAAACAGGATAAACCCAAGGAGAAACACCCCAAGACACATATTAATCAAATTAACAAAGATCAAACACAAAGAACAAATATTAAAAGCAGCAAGGGAAAAACAACAAATAACACACAAGGGAATTCCCATGAGGATAACAGCTGATCTTTCAACAGAAACTCTTCAAGCCAGGAAGGAATGGCAAGACATACTTAAAATGATGAAAGAAAATAACCTACAGCCCAGATTATTGTACCCAGCAAAGATCTCATTCAAGTATGAAGGAGAAATCAAAAGCTTTTCAGACAAGCAAAAGCTGAGAGAATTCTGCACCACCAGACCAGCTCTCCAACAAATACTAAAGGATATTCTCTAGACAGGAAACACAAAAACGGTGTATAAACTCGAACCCAAAACAATAAAGTAAATGGCAACGGGATCATACTTATCAGTAATTACCTTAAACGTAGATGGGTTGAATGCCCCAACCAAAAGACAAAGACTGGCTGAATGGATACAAAAACAAGACCCCTACATATGTTGTCTACAAGAGACCCACCTCAAAACAGGGGACACATACAGACTGAAAGTGAAGGGCTGGAAAAAGATTTTCCATGCAAATAGGGACCAAAAGAAAGCAGGAGTAGCAATACTCATATCAGATAAAATAGACTTTAAAACAAAGGCTGTGAAAAGAGACAAAGAAGGTCACTACATAATGATCAAAGGATCAATCCAAGAAGAAGATATAACAATTATAAATATATATGCACCCAACACGGGAGCACCACAGTACGTAAGACAAATGCTAACAAGTATGAAAGGAGAAATTAACAATAACACAATAATAGTGGGAGACTTTAATACCCCACTTACACCTATGGATAGATCAACTAAACAGAAAATTAACAAGGAAACACAAACTTTAAACGATACAATAGACCAGTTAGACCTAATTGATATCTATAGGACATTTCATCCCAAAACAATGAATTTCACCTTTTTCTCAAGCGCACATGGAACCTTCTCCAGGATAGATCACATCCTGGGCCATAAAGCTAGCCTTGGTAAATTCAAAAAAATAGAAATCATTCCAAGCATTTTTTCTGACCACAATGCAATAAGATTAGATCTCAATTACAGGAGAAAAACTATTAAAAATTCCAACATATGGAGGCTGAACAACACACTGCTGAATAACCAACAAATCACAGAAGAAATAAAAAAAGAAATCAAAATTTGCATAGAAATGAATGAAAACGAAAACACAACAACCCAAAACCTGTGGGACACGGTAAAAGCAGTCCTAAGGGGAAAGTTCATAGCAATACAGGCACACCTCAAGAAACAAGAAAAAAGTCAAATAAATAACCTAACTCTACACGTAAAGCAACTAGAAAAGGAAGAAATGAAGAACCCCAGGGTTAGTAGAAGGAAAGAAATCTTAAAAATTAGAGCAGAAATAAATGCAAAAGAAACAAAAGAGACCATAGTAAAAATCAACAAAACCAAAAGCTGGTTCTTTGAAAGGATAAATAAAATTGACAAACCATTAGCCAGACTCATCAAGAAACAAAGGGAGAAAAATCAAATCAACAAAATTAGAAATGAAAATGGAGAGATCACAACAGACAACACAGAAATACAAAGGATCATAAGAGACTACTATCAACAATTATATGCCAGTAAAATGGACAACGTGGAAGAAATGGACAAATTCTTAGAAAAGTACAACTTTCCAAAACTGGACCAGGAAGAAATAGAAAATCTTAACAGACCCATCACAAGCATGGAAATTGAAACTGTAATCAAAAATCTTCCAGCAAACAAAAGCCCCGGTCCAGACGGCTTCACAGCTGAATTCTACCAAAAATTTAGAGAAGAACTAACACCTATCCTGCTCAAACTCTTCCAGAAAATTGCAGAGGAAGGTAAACTTCCAAACTCATTCTATGAGGCCACCATCACCCTAATACCAAAACCTGACAAAGATGCCACAAAAAAAGAAAACTACAGGCCAATATCACTGATGAACATAGATGCAAAAATCCTTAACAAAATTCTAGCAATCAGAATCCAACAACACATTAAAAAGATCATACACCATGATCAAGTGGGCTTTATCCCAGGGATGCAAGGATTCTTCAATATCCGCAAATCAATCAATGTAATACACCACATTAACAAATTGAAAAATAAAAACCATATGATTATCTCAATAGATGCAGAGAAAGCCTTTGACAAGATTCAACATCCATTTATGATAAAAACTCTCCAGAAAGCAGGAATAGAAGGAACATACCTCAACATAATAAAAGCTATATATGACAAACCCACAGCAAACATTATCCTCAATGGTGAAAAATTGAAAGCATTTCCTCTAAAGTCAGGAACAAGACAAGGATGCCCACTTTAACCATTACTATTCAACATAGTTTTGGAAGTTTTGGCCACAGCAATCAAAGCAGAAAAAGAAATAAAAGGAATCCAAAATGGAAAAGAAGAAGTAAAACTCTCACTATTTGCAGATGACATGATCCTCTACATAGAAAACCCTGAAGATTCCACCAGAAAATTACTAGAAATAATCAATGACTATAGTAAAGTTGCAGGATACAAAATCAACACACAGAAATCCCTTGCATTCCTATACACTAATAATGAGAAAACAGAAAGAGAAATTAAGGAAACAATTCCATTCACCATTGCAATGGAAAGAATAAAATACTTAGCAATATATCTACCTAAAGAAACTAAAGACCTATATATAGAAAACTATAAAACACTAGTGAAAGAAATCAAAGAGGACACTAATAGATGGAGAAATATACCATGTTCATGGATTGGAAGAATCAATATAGTGAAAATGAGTATACTACCCAAAGCAATTTATAGATTCAACGCAATCCCTATCAAGCTACCAACAGTATTCTTCACAGAGCTAGAACAAATAATTTCACAATTTGTATGGAAATACAAAAAACCTCGAATAGCCAAAGCGATCTTGAGAAAGAAGAATGGAACTGGAGGAATCAACCTACCTGACTTCAGGCTCTACTACAAAGCCACAGTTATCAAGACAGTATGGTACTGGCACAAAGACAGAAATATAGATCAATGGAACAAAATAGAAAGCCCAGAGATAAATCCACGCACATATGGACACCTTATCTTTGACAAAGGAGGCAAGAATATACAATGGATTAAAGACAATCTCTTTAACAAGTGGTGCTGGGAAATCTGGTCAACCACTTGTAAAAGAATGAAACTGGACCACTTTCTAACACCATACACAAAAATAAACTCAAAATGGATTAAAGATCTAAACGTAAGACCAGAAACTATAAAACTCCTAGAGGAGAACATAGGCAAAACACTCTCTGACATACATCACAGCAGGATCCTCTATGACCCACCTCCCAGAATATTGGAAATAAAAGCAAAAATAAACAAATGGGACCTAATTAACCTTAAAAGCTTCTGCACATCAAAGGAAACTATTAGCAAGGTGAAAAGACAGCCTTCAGAATGGGAGAAAATAATAGCAAATGAAGCAACCGACAAACAACTAATCTCAAAAATATACAAGCAACTCCTGCAGCTCAATTCCAGAAAAATAAATGACCCAATCAAAAAATGGGCCAAAGAACTAAATAGACATTTCTCCAAAGAAGACATACAGATGGCTAACAAACACATGAAAAGATGCTCAACATCACTCATTATCAGAGAAATGCAAATCAAAACCACTATGGGGTACCATTTCACACCAGTCAGAATGGCTGCGATCCAAAAGTCTACAAATAATAAATGTTGGAGAGGGTGTGGAGAAAAGGGAACCCTCTTACACTGTTGGTGGGAATGCAAACTAGTACAGCCACTATGGAGAACAGTGTGGAGATTCCTTAAAAAACTGGAAATAAAACTGCCTTATGATCCAGCAACCCCACTGCTGGGCATACACACTGAGGAAACCAGAAGGGAAAGAGACACGTGTACCCCAATGTTCATCGCAGCACTGTTTATAATAGCCAAGACATGGAAGCAACCTAGATGTCCATCAGCAGATGAATGGATAAGAAAGCTGTGGTACATATACACAATGGAGTATTACTCAGCCATTAAAAAGAATACATTTGAATCAGTTCTAATGAGGTGGATGAAACTGGAGCCTATTATACAGAGTGAAGTAAGCCAGAAGGAAAAACATAAATACAGTATACTAACGCATATATATGGAATTTAGAAAGAGGGTAACAATAACCCGGTGTACGAGACAGCAAAAGAGACACTGATGTATAGAACAGTCTTATGGACTCTGTGGGAGAGGGAGAGGGTGGGAAGATTTGGGAGAATGGCAATGAAACATGTGAAATATCATGTAGGAAACGAGTTGCCAGTCCAGGTTCGATGCACGATGCTGGATGCTTGGGGCTGTTGCACTAGGACGGCCCAGAGGGATGGTATGGGGAGGGAGGAGGGAGGAGGGTTCGGGATGGGGAACACATGTATACCTGTGGCGGATTCATTTTGATATTTGGCAAAACTAATACAATTATGTAAAGTTTAAAAATAAAATAAAAAAAAATAAACAAATAAAAAAAAAAGAAAATAAATCATTCCATCTCTGACAGGTTACTACTCTACTATTTTATTTTAGCATTCTTTAGTACTTTATTAATATTACAGACACTCAGATGCTAAAAATTGAGATAAACGATTTCTAGGCAACTTGCAAGAATATTTAGAGAGGAGAAAAATTAGGGCAAGTGAGATAAAGTCATCAGACTCTTTGTTTAATGATCTACATTAAATCCTAATGTTTTCTAATGTAAGGAGTAATATCCTAATCTGAAGGCCATAGATTTCTGTGAATTAGTAGAGAACAGAAAAACATGACTGTAGGAGATATCACTTGTGTTATAATTAAATTGACTTGTCTACAGGTAAAAATCAATATCTTTGATAGAGCCATCATTTTGATGCAGTGGACTAAACGTGTGCCTTGTACCCCTTCGTGTCAGTTTTCTGCACTTATGAAGACTGAAGAGATTTTAAGGGAGGGGGGAAAAGGTAACTTAACCAAGAAAATTTAAAAACTGAAGCCAATAATCACATAGAATCCTTACCAATAATATCACTAAATGAGGAGATTGCCATCTTTCCTGTCCATATGTGTTAATCAGATTTCACGCTTCCACTTCACTAGGTTGCTATGTATGGCAGGTACTATGATGTTCAAGCTGGTTTTAGAAAAGGCAGAGGAAGCAGAGATCAAATTGCCAACATCCGCTGGATCATCGAAAAAGCAAGAGAGTTCCAGAAAACCATCTATTTCTGCTATTTTTGACTATGCCAAAGACTTTGACTGTGTAGATCACAATAAACTGTGGAAAATTCTGAAAGAGATGGGAATACCAGACCACCTGATCTGCTTCTTGAGAAATTTGTATGCAGGTCAGGAAGCAACAGTTAGAGCTGGACATGGAACAACAGACTGGTTCCAAATAGGAAAACGAGTTCGTCAAGGCTGTATATTGTCACCCTGTTTATTTAACTTCTATGCAGAGTACATCATGAGAAACTCTGGACTGGAAGAAACACAAGCTGAAATCAAGATTGCTGGGAGAAATATCAATAACCTCAGATATGCAGATAACACCACCCTTATGGCAGAAAGTGAAGAGGAACTCAAAAGCCTCTTGATGAAAGTGAAAGTGGAGAGTGAAAAACTTAGCTTAAAGCTCAACATTCAGAAAACAAAGATCATGGCATCTGGTCCCATCACTTCATGGGAAATAGATGGGGAAACAGTGGAAACAGTGTCAGACTTTATTTTTCTGGGCTCCAAAATCACTACAGATGGTGATTGCAGCCATGAAATTAAAAGACGCTTACTCCTTGAAAGGAAAGTTATGACCAACCTAGATAGCATATTCAAAAGCAGAGACATTACTTTGCCAACAAAAGCCCATGTAGTCAAGGCTATGGTTTTTCCTATGGTCATGTATGGATGTGAGAGTTGGACTGTGAAGAAAGCTGAGCACTGAAGAATTGGTGCTTTTGAACTGTGGTGTTGGAGAAGACTCTTGAGAGTCCCTTGGACTGCAAGGAGATCCAACCAGTCCATTCTGAAGGAGATCAACCCTGGGATTTCTTTGGAAGGAATGATGCTAAAGCTGAAACTCCAGTACTTTGGCCGCCTCATGCGAAGAGTTGACTCATTGGAAAAGACTCTGATGCTGGGAGGGATTGGGGGCAGGAGCAGAAGGGGACGACAGAGGATGAGATGGCTGAATGGCCTCACTGACTCGATGGACGTGAGTCTCAGTGAACTCTGGGAGTTGGTGATGGACAGGGAGGCCTGGCGTGCTGCGATTCATGGGGTCACAAAGAGTCAGACACGACTGAGCGACTGATCTGATCTGATCTGATACATTTATAATTTTTTTTTTCGAATTCTCCCAGCCTTCTGTTGAGTAGACATTAATACTTCCAGAATTTTACAAATAATAAAACTAAAGCTTAGTGGTTTTGACTTGTTCAAATGAATTAGTAAGTAGTTTAATTAAAATTGAAGTTCAAATAAGTAGTTTAATTAAAATTGAAATTCAAGTTGAAGAGACTTATCCGTAATTTTTCCACTATATCTGGCATTACACATATCAGACCAAAATTCTTGCTATTGGGTATGCTATAAGTTAGTCCTCATGGGATGTCAGTTCTACGCTGCTTTCCTATCTTGGGGGATTTATGTTCTTCAAAAATCACTGATAGCTCCTAAAATCAAGAAGACATGACAGAAGAAAGAAGAATCCACCAGAACTCTGATAGTTCTAAACAAGACCTCCTCATGAGAGAGGAAAATGGATTTCCCTCTGCAACTATACATTCCTTAAACCTTCACAGTGTGTAGCTGGGAAAATGTGCATTTGTAGTCAGTCATACTAACAAAGTTCTTAACTAATGAGAGTGCCATGCCTTCATCTATATAAAGTGAGAATTAAAATACTCATGTCTCTTGTGTGGTAACAGGTTCAAACGAGATATAACTGAAAGTGCCTTTCAAAATAGATCTAGTTCAGTTCAGTTCAGTCGCTCAGTCATGTCCGACTCTTTGCAACCCCATGAATCGCAGCATGCCAGGCCTCCCTGTCCATCGCCAACTCCCAGACCTCACACAAACTCACGTCCATCGAGTCGGTGATGCCATCCAGCCATCTCATCCTCTGTCGTCCCCTTCTCCTCCTGCCCCCAATCCCTCCCAGCATCAGGGTCTTTTCCAATGAGTCAACTCTTCGCGTGAGATGGCCAAAGTACCGGAGTTTCAGCTTTAGCATCATTCCCTCCAAAGAAATCCCAGGGCTGATCTCCTTCAGACCTAGCTCACTTACAAATGTGCTCACTCCCTTCAAATTCCTTCTTCAACCTTGAATTTTCTCAGTAATATGTTAAAATGCTTCAATCTTTTCCACATTTAATAGCTGACAAGATATATAGTTAATGTGATTTTGTGTAGAGCTCATCATATTTGGTGTAAGCATTCTGAATCTGTATCATGGGAAAAGACTTGGTTTCATTTATTCATTAAATAAATATGTATGAGGGCATATGAAAAACAATGACTTTGCTGAGAACTAGTACTGTAATAACAAGTAAAGGAAAGTATCTTCCTTTAGGAAAAGGGAATACAATGCAATGCAAAACAATAAATATTCTGCATAATCCAGGAGATAAATATACTTGATCAAGTTCTGGAGGGTTGCAAAATGT
This sequence comes from Bos grunniens, assembly GCF_055505025.1. Taxonomy (NCBI): domain Eukaryota; kingdom Metazoa; phylum Chordata; class Mammalia; order Artiodactyla; family Bovidae; genus Bos; species Bos grunniens. Next base: position 120,120,705 of record NC_141165.1, on the reverse strand, counting down.
TATGTGTGAACTGGACCCCATGGGATCAGTAGCAGTCAGTGAACACAAGACTAGGGAGAAAAAGCAGAGGGAAAATTTCTGAAAGAGACTGCAAGGCAAGAAAAATAGCAGCACCTGCATTTTTAAAATAGATGCTGTCAAGGATACGCATCTCCTATAAATGTCAGTGTTCTTAAATTGTATATAGGTAATTTCTACTTCAGAACATATTCTGATTGATTTATCAGCATTGCAGGATGCCATCCATAAAAATATGTCAACCTCTTGCAGAATAAGTGATTGTATGAAAAGGCTCATAATACCTTCTCTTAATCCCTTCCCTCTCAGATAGGATGTCTGTAGAGCGTTGCACTGAACAGACTGAAGATGTCTCTGCCCCGGTGCTTAAATTATTGATTGAACCTGTCACTAGGAAATTCTTTAAACTGGATACATTTTGATTGAGGAGGAAGGAATGTTTAAATGAATGCCTGACTGAGAAGAGAATGGTTTTGCAAATTTCTCCACAGTGCTCCTAATTAAAGTTCTGATAATACAGTATTGTGAGATAACTAGTTCTCTTTTATTTTTAATACAGCAATTTTTAAATGTGCATATAAATTAAAAACACAGGAGTCAGAAGCATTAGAGATTGATAACAGTTCTTCCCTTGCCTGTTAGATGTTGCTTGGGAAAGAAAATATGAAATAGGTTGATTGAGAGAGAAAGTTTTACCAGGCTTTCTATATTCAGGAGAAAGATTTATGATTCTAATCTGAATAGCCCTCTCAGGAAGTCTAGGTTCCCACACAACATAGGAAATGATGTATCTTTCTGTAGTACTAAAAGACACATTATGTATTAAAGAGGATATCTGAAAGTCAGTCTGTTTTGAAACTATCCAGTTGCAGTTTTAAAAAGATCATAGCAATTTTTATACTTTTCAAAGCTATACTAAGGATCAGTATAACTGTTTTTAACAAGTAGATCCATTTTAAGATGTAATGTAATAAAGCTCATGATTAAATACATAGATACTCGTGTGAAATAGTATCGCCTATACCATCCCCCCAACAAAGCAACTAGATGCATGCAAAGTAATGAAACTATTGGAGGCCATGCTATCTTTCTGTTGACTACTGTACTGTCAATTTTTATGTCTTCAGTTCTGTTCAGTCGCTCATTCGTGTCCGACTCTTTGCCATCCCATGAATCGCAGCACACCAGGCCTCCCTGTCTATCACCAACTCCCAGAGTTCACCCAAACTCATGTCCATCGAGTCGGTGATGCCATCCAGCTATCTCATCCTCTGTTGTCCCCTTCTCCTCCTAACCTCAATCCCTCCCAGCATCAGAATCTTTTCCAATGAGTCAACTCTTCGCATGAGGTGGCCAAAGTACTGGAGTTTCAGCTTTAGCATCATTCCTTCCAAAGAAATCCCAGGGCTGATCTCCTTTAGGATGGACTGGTTGTATCTCCTTGCAATCCTAGGGACTCTCAAGAGTCTTCTCCAACACCACAGTTCAAAAGCATCAATTCTTTGGCACTCAGCTTTCTTCATGACCACTGGAAAAACCATAGCCTTGACTAGATGGACCCTTGTTGGCAAAGTAATGTCTCTGCTTTTGAATATGCTATCTAGGTTGGTCATAACTTTCCTTCCAAGGAATGAGCGTCTTTTAATTTCATGGCTGCAGTCACCATCGGCAGTGATTTTGTAGCCCCAAAAAATAAAGTCTGACACTGTTTCCACTATTTCCCCTTCTATTTCCCATGAAGTAATGGGGCCAGATGCCATGATCTTAGTTTTCTGAATGTTGAGCTTTAAGCCAACTTTTTCACTCTCCACTTTCACTTTCATCAAGAAGCATTTGAGTTCCTCTTCACTTTCTGCCATAAGGGTGGTGTCATCTGCATATCTGAGGTTATTGATATTTCTCCCGGCAATCTTGATTCCAGCTTGTGTTTCTTCCAGTCCAGCATTTCTCATGATGTACTCTGCATAGAAGTTAAATAAGCAGGGTGACAATATACAGCCTTGACGTACTCCTTTTCCTATTTGGAACCAGCCTATTGTTCCATGTTCAGCTCTAACTGTTGCTTCCTGACCTGCATACAGATTTCTCAAGAGGCAGGTCAGGTTGTCTGGTATTCCCATCTCTTTCAGAATTTTCCACAGTTTATTGTGATCCACACAGTCAAAGGCTTTGGCTAGTTAATAAAGCAGAAATAGATGTTTTTCTGGAACTCTCTTGCTTTTTCCTTGATCCAGCGGATGTTGGCAATTTGATCTCTGCTTCCTCTGCCTTTTCTAAAACCAACTTGAACATCTGGAAGTTCGTGGTTCATGTATTGCTGAAGCCTGGCTTGGAGAATTTTGAGCATTACTTTACTAGCGTGTGAGATGAGTGCAATTGTGCGGTAGTTTTATGTCTTGAGACTATTCTAATATCAAAGCATACATTTCCTATAAAAACTGCTATTTTTATCCTAATACATGGTTCTCTTATTTTAATGCAAACGATGATGATGATGATGATAAAGCACACTAATTCTGAATTTTATGTGGAATGATTACACGCACCTATAATGAAATGATGATATCTACAATCCAACTATAATGTAACTGTATAAAATATCCTTCAAGCTCTTGAATATGTTTCTAATCAGCAATACAGAAGCTATTTCATGCACTGAAAATTCTTTGTTATATATGTGAAAATTAGAAATCTGAATTGGCATGACCATCTAAAGAAAACAAAGACAATTCTACACAGCAAAATTTGAGTAGACAACTAGATGACAATGGCAGAGCTCTTGTAGGCCACTGAAAACATGATGCTTTTAAATGAAGTATTTTTACTTAAGCTTTTAAGAACATGTTACTATAAGAATAGGACACCCCGGAGAGCTTTAATTTCATGAGTTTATAGTTAAAACTCTAAGCCACCCATTTTAATAGGAAAAATGATCCCAATATATTCTATTTGTTGTCATAATATGATGCCCTGGTGTTTTGTTGCTCTCTCTCCAAAGATTTCCTGAAACTTTATTTGTCAGTGACTATTCATGTTCCCATTTATGTAAATTCCCTATGTATTAGTTAATACAATTTAAGCCATTTATTCTTTGTTCTCCTTTTTAAAAATGTTTTACACAATGCTTCCTTATAAGGCTCTCCTTGGATGGTGAACATGGTTTCAATGGGGTGTTTAACCGTCTTCTCACACAACAGTCAGGAGGTTGACTGTGGCTGTCTTTCCAAGGAAGGTTCATGAGGTTTGTCTAAAATATATATTTTATTTAAAAAAAAGAATCTTTGCTTTTGCAAGTTTTACAACAGGTTTATACTTTTTACAAGATGCCCTTCTCAAACATGTATCATTCCCCAGCAGTCTTTTAAAATTGAGTCAAAACACTTTCCTTTTGGAGGAGTTTTACCCCAAAAGCTAGTATGTTATACATATTTCCTGCTTGACTTTTCATTTTAAAAGATTTATTCTTAATCCCAGGCATACTGGGACATTATTTAGACAGAGTATCAAGTTTGCTCAGCCTCAGTGGCATACTGGCAGCCTGCATCTTGCCACAGGAGTAGCTGAAAGCAAGTCTCTGCCCTGTAGGTGGTTAGAGTTGGAGAAGCTTGGCTTTACCAGGTAGGAAATCACCCTGTCAGGAAGAGTCCTGGAAGCATGATTAGTTTACTAACTTCGTTTAATGAAAACGTTTGCAACACAGCGTTCACTGTGCTCTCCGTGTCTGCCGTTGCTAACAATGCAGTGCTTCATGGGCTGAGTGGAAGGCCATGTGCACGCCCAGCAGGAGGACATTCCAGGCTCCCCTGCTTCCTCTGCCTTGTGATCTTGTGTACTTCTTGTGCAAAGTTCTATTTTTGTGACTCTCCATAACCCACAGCCACGAATACACAAATTAGGAATAAAGTGAAAGAGGTTCCTCTCCTATTTTCCGATCTTGATAAATCTGATTAAAAATTTGTATTTTTAAATTATCAGCTTCTCAGGTAGAGAATTTCTAATGGCAAAGCTCCGTGCCCCAGAGGTTTGCCTTAATTTCCCAGAAGAAATACTCTAAAATGAGTGCAAATTAACTTTTAGAAAGAAGATAGATTTAATTCCTCTTAAGTGCCTTGTGCTGGGGGAGGGGTGAGGCCAGGCTTACATTTAAGTGTGTTTAGAACTGCATCCTTAACTTTAGGATTCTTAATTATGCATCTGACTTGCTTGGTGGTAGTTTAAACTGTGGAAAATTTGAACCAAATGTGTATATAGTAGAGTTTTTTCCCCTAGGTTTTTAAATAGCAGACTAAGTATCATTTAAATTCTGGGAGTAGCCTTTTATTTTAAATTTAAAATTGTTTTTGCAAGTAAATAGCTATGGCAAAGGAACTACACTGTTTTCTTAAAGATTACTTTTTTCCTAGTGTGCACACACACTCACATTATCCTATTCGGGTAAGAAGAAATATGTTCTCTTTTCCTAAGTAATAAGTTCTAAAAAAAAAATAATTCTTTCTTATTAATGAAACTTACACATTCTGTTTACCCTTCTAGAAAGAGTTAGAGAAAAGATCAGCAACAAGAAGTTGTTTTATACTTTAATATTTATATTGAATAAGTTATATTCATATACTTCAAGCTGTCTATGGCTAATTGATTTTTATACTTTCTTTTAATTTCTGGCTTAGACATGCATTTAATAAATGCTCAAAATAAATGGTAGCAAAATTTCAAAGATGTTACTCATTTTGTTTAAAATTCAGAGAAATGTATGCTAGTGTGTAAGCTGAGTTTTTAATGTAAGACCTTGACTAATTGACTTTTTTTTTTTAACAACTAAGTGTTCTTAATAAGGGCATCTGTCACAATGGATCCTGCAATATATGATATGATCCTAAAGTAAGGGTAGGAAAACTATCTTATATATTTGATGATTAATTTGACTCCTTGTTAGTTGTTGATTACAGTCCTTTTTGCTAAATAACCCATGGTTATGAAAAACAGTATCTGAGTCCTCAGTACTATTATATAGTTCATTGGGAAAAGCCATTTTAGACCAACTATGGTATGAAAAGAGATATTTACTTCAGTAACAAAAGCAAGCTTTATTGAACTTGTTAAGCCATAGTATTTGACAGCATTCTATTATCATCCTAAGATGTGAAGTGTCTTTTTATTCATCCCACTTACTCAGTAAAAAATATAAAATTACTAACTGCAGTGCTTCAGCATTCCTTGTTATGTGTGGCTGTGTGTGGGTTTGTGTGCATATGATGGGTAGCACAGAGTAAAATACAACATCATTTGCCAAATATAAAATTGGTGCAATGGCATTTACTTCCTGAAAATATCAATGGGTTTATTTAGTAATGTTCATGTTTCATAATGACTTTTAAATACTATTTCTTAGAAAATACTGATATTCCAGGTAGATAGCTAGGTGGAATTTTAAACAGGACTTAAGGAATAACTGGTTATAGACAGTCTGACTACAATTCAGTGGTTCTGCTATAGAAAGCATCTCAAAGTTAATAGTAATCAATACAAAGGCTCCTGAGGATTGAAAAGAAAAATGGGGCTGGAGTTGGAGAAGGGGTGGGGCTGTCACCATGTCTGTCTCTTGTACAGCTTATACAAATCAAAGCACTTGAGTAGTGACAAGTGATGTTTCTATTCTCATCGATTAGGACTGAGTGAACTGTTCTGGAGGGGATGATTGCTTTTCAGAGAGTCAAGCATGGTATAATCGGTTTCAGGTGAACTGAGCAATGCATCGATACAGTTATAAGATAAGATTTTGGTACATGAAGGCATCTGCAGTGCATTTATGCATATTTCATCTCTGCACACAGCCATAAAATATACAGAGGACATACCAATAAGTATGACACAATATATGTATTATATAAAACATATTAACAATATTGTCTCCACTATTTCTGTCTAACTGTGACTATGGTGGATTTTGAGTTATGTTCCCAAATGTGGGAGTAACTATATCCTGCCACATAATTATGACCTTTGTAATTGAAGTATAGTTGATTTGCAATATTGTATTAATTTCTGCTGTACAACAAAGTGATTCAGTTAAACATATATATACAGTGCTTTTCTATTATTTTCTAGTATGGTTTATCACAGGATATTAAATATAGTTCCCTGTGCTATACAGTAGGACCTTGTTGTTTATTCATTTTTTTCTACGTAATAGCTTACATCTGCTGACCCCGACCTCCCACTCCATCCCTTCCCCGCCTCACCTCCCCCTTGGTAACTACATGTCTGTCCTCTGTGTCTGTCAGTCTGCTTCTGTTTCATACATAAGTTCATTTGTATCACATTTTAGATTATGCATGTAAGTGCTCTCTTATGATATTTGTCTTTGTCTGTCTGACTTAACTTCACTCAGTATGACAATCGCGAGTTTCATCAATGTTGCTGCAAATGGCATTATTTCATTCTTTTTTATGACTGAGTAGAATTCCATTGTGTATATGTACCACATTTTTTTAAATCCATTCCTCTATTGATGGACATTTCAGTTGTTTCCATGTTTTGGCTATTTTAAATAGTGTTGCTATGATCATAGGGGACCATGTATCTTTTTCAATTACAGTTCTGTCTGGATATACCCAGAGTCAGTCCCTGGGTCAGGAAGATCCCCTGTAGAAGGGAATGGCTACCCAATATTCTTGCCTGGAGAATTCCATGGGCAAAGGACCCTGGCAGGATATAGTTCACGGGTTTGCAAAGAGTCAGACATGATTGAGCAACTAACACTGCATATATACCCAGGAGTGGGTTTTCTAGATGTGGGTTTTCGATGGTGATTCTATTTTTAGTTTTTTAGAAAATTTTATGTATTTATTTTTGGCTGTGTTGGCTCTTCATTGCTCTGTGTACTTTTCTCTAGTTGTGGGAGCAAGGGCTTCTCGCTAGTTGTGGTGCGTGCTAAGTCGCTTCAGGCATCTCCGACTCTTTGCGACCCATGGACTATAGCCTGCCAGGCACCTCTGTCCATGGGATTTTCCAAGCAAGACTACTGGAGTGGGGTGCCATTTCCTTCTCCACTAGTTGCGGTGCACAGTCATCTAATTGCAGTGGCATTTGAGTTGCAGAGCTCTAGAGTGCACAGGCTTCAGGAGTTGTGGCACATGGGCTCGGTACATGTGGCTCCCAGGCTCTAGAGCACAGGCTCCTTGGCACACAGCCTAGATGCTCTGCAGCCTGTGAGATCTTCCTATGTCTGGGATCAAACCCATGTCCCCTGCATTGGCTAGTGGACTCTCCACCGTTGAGCCACCAGGGAAGCCCTATTTTTATTTATTTATTTGAAGAACCTCTGTACTGTCTTCCACAGTGGCTGCAACCACTTGCATTTTGACAAACAGTGTGGGAGGATTTTCTTTTCTCCACATCCTCTCCAGCATCTGTTATTTGTAGACTTTTTTAATGCTGGACATTCTGACTGAGGTGAGGTGGTACTTCATTGTAGTTTTAATTTGCATTTTTCTAATAACTAGAGATGTTGAGTATCTTTTCGAGTGCCTGGTGGCCATCTGTATGCCTTTTTTGTAGAAATGTCCATTTAGGACTTCTGCCCCTTTTTGCGGAGAAGGCAATGGCACCCCACCCCAGTACTCTTGCCTGGAAAATCCCATGCATGGAGGAGCCTGGTGGGCTGCAGTCCATGGGGTCGCTAAGGGTCGGACATGACTGAGCGACTTCACTTTCACTTTTCACTTTCATGCACTGGAGAAGGAAATGGCAACCCACTCCAGTGTTCTTGCCTGGACAATCCCAGGGACGGGGGAGCCTGGTGGGCTGCCGTCTATGGGGTCACACAGAGTCGGACATGACTGAAGCGACTTAGCAGCCCCTTTTTTGATTGGGCTATTTGCTTGTTTGTTCTTGAGTTGTATAAGCTGTTTATATATTTTGAAAATTAAGCCTTTATCAGTTGCATCCTTTGCAAATATTTTTCCCATTCTTTAGGTGGCCTTTTCCTTTGGTTTACTATTTCCTTTGTTGTGTAAAAACTTATAAGTTTATTAGATCCTGTCTGTTTGTCTTTGTTTTTATTTATATTGCCTTGGGAAACCTATAAAAACATTGGTACGTTTTATCTCAGAGGGTGTTTTATCTATGATCTCTAATAGGAGTTTTATGGTGCCATGTCTTATGTTTAAGTCTTTGAGCTGTGTTGAGTTTATTTTCATGTATGATGTGAGAAAGCATTCTAACTTAATTGATTTACATGGAGCTGACCTACTTTCCCAACACCAGTTGCTGAAGAGACTGTTCCTCATTGTATATTCTGGCCTCTTCTGTTGAGATGAACTGTACGTGTATGGGTTTCTTTCTGGGCTCCCTATTCTGTTCCATTGATCCACATGCCTGTCGTTTTGATTACTGTATATTTCTAGTATTGTCTTGAGGTCTGGGAGGATTAGACTTCCTGCTTTGTTCTTTTTCCTCAGGATTGCTTTTGCAATTCTGGGTATTTTATGATTCCATATAAGTTTTAAGATTATTTGATCTAGTTATTTGAAAAGCGGTATGGGTGATTTGATAAGGATAGCGTTATATCTGCAAATTGTTTTAGGTAATATGACCACTTTACCAATATTAATTCTTCGAATTCCAGATTATAAGATATCTTTCCATTTCTCTGAACCAGTTTATTCATAGTCAAGGATTATAATGGCAAATATCAGAACTTACTTGATGCATGCCATGCTTTTTCTCATGTTTTATTAACTATAATAGTATTTTTAAAAGATCCATTATCAATTATAAGTGCCAATAATGGTATTAAAGCATAATAAGTTAATAAATATGGAAAATACAAAGAGTTATTGCAACACCCAATATGGGCAGCAAAACAGATCGTTTTTCTCTGTGGAAATAAACAATCCTCTACACCAAAGGTGAAATGTGTCATGGCTTTTTAAATATAACAACACAAATTAAGGTCAGCCATGTCGGTTTTGGGTCAGGTTAATTAATACATAAATAATAGGAGCCATTGAAAGCTTTTGCCTTTATTTTTTGGAATTTGAGATGGGAATACCAGACCACTTGACCTGCCCCTTGAGAAACCTGCATGCAGGTCAGGAAGCAACAGTTAGAACTGAATATGGAACAACAGACTTGTTCCAAATTGGGAAAGGAGTACGCCAAGGCTGTATATTGTCACCCTGTTTATTTAACTTATATGCAGAGTACATCATGAGAAACGCTGGACTGGAGGAAGCACAACCTGGAATCAAGATCGCCAGGAGAAATATCAATAACCTCAGATATGCAGATGACACCACCGTTACGGCAGAAAGTGAAGAAGAACTAAAGAGCCTCTTGATGAAAGTGAAAGAGGAGAGTGAAAAAGTTGGCTTAAAGCTCAACATTCAGAAAACTAAGATCATGGCATTTGGTCCCATCACTTCATGGGAAATAGATGGAGAAACAGTGGAAACAGTGACAGACTTTATTTTTCTGGGCTCCAAAATCACTTGTAGATGGTGACTGCAGCCATGAAATTAAAAGATGCTTGCTCCTTGGAAGGAAAGTTATGGCCAACCTAGACAGCATATTGAAAAGCAGAGACATTGTTTTGCCAACAAAGGTCCGTCTAGTCAAGGCTGTGGTTTTTCCAGTGGTCATGTATGGATGTGAGAATTGGGACTATAAAGAAGGCTGAGCACTGAAGAACTCATGCTTTTGAACTGTGGTGTTGGAGAAGACTCTTGAGAGTCCCTTGGACTGCAAGGAGATCCAACCAGTCCATCCTAAAGGAGATCAGTCCTGGGTGTTCATTGGTAGGACTGATGTTGAAGCTGAAACGCCAATACTTTTGACCACCTGATGAGAACAGATGACTCATTTGAAAAGACCCTGATGCTGGGAAAGGTTGAGGGCAGGAGGAGAAGGGGATGACAGAGGATTAGATGGTTGAATGGTATCACCAGCTCAATGGACATGGGTTTGGGTGAACTCTGGGAGTTGGTGATGGATAGGGAGGCCTGGTATGCTGTGGTTCATGGGATTACAAAGAGTTGGACACAACTGAGGGACTGAATTGAACTGAAGTTTTATTAACCTTTTTATAAATATAAATTTAACAGTTGGCTGTTTCTGTCAGTCAGTTCAGTTGATCAGTCATGTCTTACTCTTTGAAACCCCATGGGCTGTAGCACACCAGGCTTCTCTGTCCATCAGCAACTCCCAGAGCTTGATCAAACTCATGTCCATTGAGTCATTGATGCCATCCAACCATCTCATCCTCTGTCATCCCCTTCTCCTCCTACCTACAACCTTTCTTAGCATCAGGGTCTTTTCAAATGAATCAGTTCTTTGCATCTGGTGACCAAAGTATTGGAGCTTCAGCTTTAGCACCAGTCCTTCCAATGAATATTCAGGACTGATTTCCTTTAGGGTAGACTGGTTTGATCTCCTTGCAGTCCAAGAGACTCTCAAGATTCTTCTCCAACACCACAGTTCAAAAGCATCAATTCTTCGGTGCTCAATTTTCTTTATAGTCCAACTCTGACATCCATACATGACATTGGAAAAACCATAGCTTTGACTAGATGGATGTCTGTTGGCAAAGTAAAGTCTCTGATTTTAAATATGCTGTCTAGGGTGGCCATAGCTTTTCTTCCATGGAGCAAGTATATTTAATTTCATAGTCGCAGTCACCATCTGCAGTGATTTTGGAACCCAAGGAAATAGTCTGCCACTGTTTCCATTGTTTCCCCATCTATTTGCCATGAAATGATGGGACTGGATGACATGATCTTAGTTTTTTGAATGTTGATTTTTTTAAGCCAGCTTTTTCACTCTCCTTTTTCACTTTCTTCAAGAGGCTCTTTAGTTCCTCTTCACTTTCTGCCATAAGGGTGGTATCATCTGCATACCTGAGGTTATTGATATTTCTCCCAGCAATCTTGATTTCAGCCTGTGCTTCACCCAGCTCTGAATTTCACATGATGTACTCTGCATGTAAAGTCCATAAACAGGGTGACAATTTACAGCCTTGATGTACTCCTTTCCCAATATGGAAACCGTCTGTTGTTCCATGTCCAGTTCTAACTGTTGCTTCTTGATCTATATACAGATTTCTCAGGAGGCAAGTCAGGTGGTCTGGTGTTCCCATCTCTTTAAGAATTTTTACAGTTTGTTAGGATCCAAACAGTCAAAGCCTCTGATGTCATCAATAACGCAGAAATAGATAGTTTTCTGGAACTCTCTTGCTCTTTCTGTGATCCAACGGATGTTGGCTATTTGATCTCTTGTTCCTCTGCCTTTTCTCAATCCAGCTTGAACATCTGGAAGTTTTCAGTTCACATACTACTGAAGCCTGGCTTGGAGAATTTTGAGCATTCCTTTGCTAGTGCGTGAGATGAATGCAATTGTGTGGTAATTTGAACTTTCTTTGGATTGCCTTTCTTTGGGATTGGAATGAAAACTGACCTTTTCCAGTCCTGTGGCCACTGCTGAGTTTTCCAAATGTGCTGGCATATTGAGTGCAGCACTTTCACAGCATCATCTTTTAGAATTTGTAATAGATCAACTGAAATTATATCACCTCCACTAGCTTTTTGATAGTGATGCTTCTGTACTTTATTTGATATGGTAGTAGTCAGGCAAAATAATTATTGTAGATCAAACCAATACAAATAACTATGTTTGGAATACAGGTATAAGAAATTTTCTTTAAAATGAAGTAAAAAGTGGGCTTCTCAGGTGGCTCTGTGGTACAGAATCTGCTTGTCAATGAAGGAAACATGAGTTTGATTCCTGGGTTTGGAAGAGCCCCTAGAGGAGGAAATGACAACCCACTCCAGTATTCTTCCCTGGAAAATCCCATGAACAGAGGAGCCTGGCAGGGTCCATGATGTCACAAAGAGTTGGAAACATCTGAGCACTCATACATTCTGAGCAAAAGTGCATGAACATGGTTTAACTAGTTATATGGATAATAGAAAGAACTTATTGTAGCAAAGTAGAATCAACAACAAAACACAAAGAACTTTAAACTGATGAGTAGTGTCAGGTTTTCTGAAGCTTCAAGCTCTTGTTTTTCTGAATCTTCCTGAAATTCTATGTCGATAGCTTCCTAAAGCAGAGGAAAGACATGTAATGTTTCATTGCTGCTGACAGTTACTCATGGAGGCTGGTAAGGTGGATAAAATACCTGAATATGAGAAAGTAACTAAGTGGTCCATGTACGCTGCTGCTGAGCTTCCCCGGGTATACTACCAATGATACTGAGGGAAGAAAACTGTTATATTTTCACTTGGCCTGAAAAATCTCTGGTAATTTTCAGATAGACAAATAAACCACCAGTTTCAAAATGTCAGGGCCCTTTTCATCTAAATATGCATTTCACACCACCCTGACGATAAGGAAGGATTTTTCTGCAAAATAATTTAGAATCACATTAAATTAATTCTGAAACATAAGTGAAAAATAGGGTCTGACATAAAATGTGCTGGGATTGTTAAGAGAATATGTGATTTATATTTTTAACTTCACCAATAACTTTTAAGACTGTTGACTATGTCATGGGCTTCATTGCAGCACTTCTTTATGCTGACCTGACTGCTGTTTGGCTGATGAAGTCATTTTACATATGCGTTAAAATAAAGCAGCCATAAGAGCTTAAAAGAGAGCAGAGCAGAGGCACAATAATTTGATGAAAAAATAGATAAAAAATGGTACTCATTTCTATCCCATATTCTGACTCTGTGAACATAAATCTCATTGTACATCACAGTGAAACACAAAATGAAAGATAATTTATATTCTATACACATAGATTTGACACTCAAATTTGAAAATTCTGTTTCTTCCTCTTATATAAATATACCCTAGAGTTGTAGAAAGAAAGTAATCATAATGAAACAAATGGAATCTGTTTAATTTCCTCTTCTTCACTTTTTTAAAAGGTAAAATTGCAGCTCCTCAATTATAGGGGTTGCGTTAAAAAAAAATCTAGAAATTTTCATGGACTTTTCTATCTGTATTTCCCTGTCAGGTTGGGTGTTTAGTCACGTATCTTAGTGGTGTGCTACATAGATTCAGGCTAATTGTTGTAGGCATGGAAGTCTACAATGATATCAATGCCCTATGTTGTTTTATTAATACTAAAATTTTATTAAAATGTTAGTAACAATTATATTAATTTGATCAATTTAATATTTATATTAAACTTATAAATTGTATTACTAATATTCATTATAGTTATTGTATTTATTAACATAAATTTAATTAGCATGAGTACTGAATTTCATATACATATATACATAACAATGGACAGAAACTGTACATAAAAATAATTCTAAAAGATTAAGTCAGACTTGTATGCAAAGCACATATTTGCTGTTGTCACAGGGATATATTCTGGATAATATAATACTATTTTCATTTTTAAATTCATACACACTATTTAAAAGCTGTATATTTTGGAAAGTTCTATAAATGTAACTTGCTACATCTTTTTTTTTTAAGGCTCACGGAAAGCATATGGAACTGTTAATTACTGTGAAGTCTTCAGAAAAATAAACCATTCCAGTGATAGTAATGAGACCACTGATAAATTCAGTCTAGAATATTCAGAATGTTTAGATTATGTTGAAAAAAATGTGAACTCAGTGAAAATGATGCCTACTATCTACTTCTCAGATATGAAACCTTAGTGACTTAGTTCTACAATTTTTATGTTATTGATTTAAAATTCTTGATAATGTGGTTTCCCCTGATTACCTTTCCCAAGTAAAAAATAACATTCTATCTTTTGCTAGCCAGTGGATTTTTAAAAATACAACCAGATTACATAACTTTCCTCCACCCATTCCTTAAATAGTCCCTTTCAGCTGTGCTACCTTTTGCATCTAAAATGAATTCCACTTCTTACCATAGCCTGGAAGCCCTGTAAGAATAGGAAAATGACTCAACTTATTCACAAAACGTAATGGAGGTCTTTATAGCTTGCCCTCTAAAAACATTTCTGAAATAATTAATTTTTGAATCTATCCTTGGTTTTTAACAAGAAAAACATTTATAGCTACAAAATGATTAAGAACAGAAAAATAGTAGCTAACATTTATTGAGTACTTAGCACATTTCCCGGCCTTTACATGTAAGAAATTCTTTTAAACTGCAGAACAACCCTGGAGGGTAAACACTATTATTGTCATTTTACAGATGGGGGAACTGAGGAACAGCAATGCTAAATACTTTGCCAAAAGTAATGTAGACCTCAGTGAGAAAATTGAGATTCTAAACTCAGGAATCGGGCTCCCAATGGTAAAAATGCATTTTTTTTTTTAACCACTATATCAGTGTTTCTCAGGTGAAGGCTAGAATACAGTGAAGTAAATAAAAGGGTGACACAAAGTTTGGAGGTGCTTGTGAACTGTCAAGTGAAAGGGGAGAATGATGTCAGCTAAACAAGAGGGAAAACCATCACCATTTTGTATAATTATGATATTCTGGAAATGTACATTGTACAGGATGCAAGTTTATCAGACTTCCCCCAAAAAAACTAAGGATAAAAGAAAAAACAAGAGAGCAAAAATATTTATATTTGGTTTAGCATCAATTTTTTTAGAAGTAGAACATTTTCATTGAGCTCATTGAGGTCAATGCCTTTATTTACAGAGAAGCTAAGGAGATTCCCCCGGTTGCATTGTTTGATATTTGCCTAAATTGTAGTAAACATCTGGAATACTACTTCAGCCATTTCTTCTACCCATTCAAGATTATCCCTAGATGAAATACTGACCTTGAGTTTTCAATAAAAATGGAAAAAAATACACCAAGTTGGTAATTTTCAATTTTTTCTGACAAAAATATGTCCAAATATGATAATATAACACATTACTATTCTAGTTCCGTAGAGGTATGCTTACCTTATAAGAAAACATACCAGAATTTATTTTGGGGGGAAAAGTAAAAAAATAAAATAAAAAGCCTAAAATGTGCATGCTTCCTAACAATAATTGATATACAAGAAGTTACAAAGTAGCACAATTTAAAAATCACGCATACACATTTGTTCAGCATTTATATGTAATATTTATCACAATGAAAAACAATCTCTCACTTGCGTAGTCAGTGTTGTGTATTCAGGCTCAGGTATATATGCATTTGTTGTTTTAATATAATACTTTCTGCGAGCAGAACATCTTTCTAAATGGATGTGTCATACCATTACTAGGTAGAGTATGAATGATTACAGCCTTAAACTGGTAATATGCCTTCCTGACACTAATACAGGGCTATGATACTGTATAATGTTGACATTTATAGCTATTTTCATAGACTTTATCTCAAATCCTTGAGTGGATACAGAGTGTACTGTATATCTGCCTTAAAGTGCCTGGGCATGGACAAGCAGAGAAACTGTTATGTGATGAAAAGTGTTACAGACTTCAGTGTTCATTGCTGCGAGTTGTTTTAGAACCAATGGAGATATAAGCTTGGCAATCCTCTGCCAGTGGCAAATGGTAACTATAACCAATGGTCAGATGACAAACCCAACCAAAGGTCCCTATAATTAGCCTGATAATAAATACTGTTTATGTAAATCTTGAACATGACTTGGCATATTAAAACTCAAAAGCACCATAATGGTTGCATAAATGATGTTGCCTTGCTTCAGTGTTACAGAATAATGAGATATTCTGTTTTAGAAAATGTCAGGATAATTAGTTTAACCTCAAAATGGAAAACATGTTTATTTAACCTAAGCTTGATAGAAATGTTTCTAAATGATTTTAAATGCTTTTTTATCTTAAAAAAGAATTCTGAAAATACTTTCACCCTATGTTGATGGCAAAGTATCAAATGTGGTAATTCTTATACAACAATAACTGCAGGGACAGCTGATCTTAATATAGCACCTACTGTGTGATAAACAGAGTTCCAAGTTTTTACATATATTAATTTATGTAGTCAACAGAACAACTTTATGGGGTAGCTTCTATTATTACTCTTGTTTTATAAGCTAAGGAACTGAAACAGAAAGGTGAATTGACATGCTCCTGGTCAGAGAGCTATTATGTGGAATTCTGCTATCATCAGGGGTCACTGAAGTATACAGAACTTAATTGTTCTGTATCTGAATTCTTTCATGTGGGGAATGTGGAGAGATGGAGAGAGACTGGGGCTTGGTTCTGCCTTTTATTCTTCATTCCCACAGACAGCCCATAATGTTGGTTATGTTGCCTTGAAGTAGAAAGAAAATTAAAAAATGTTAGTCACTTATTTGTGTCCAACCCTTTGTGATCTGTGGACTGTAGCCTGCCAGGCTCCCCTGTCCATGAGGATTCTCCAGGCAAGAATACTGGAGTGGGTTGCCATTTCCTCCTCCAAAGGATCGTCCCAACCCAGGTATTGAACTCCTGTCTTCTGTGTCTCCTGAATTTCAGGAGGATTCTTTGCCCATGAGCCATGGGAAAGCCACATAAGTTGCCTTATGACTGGTTAAATTTGGTATTAAAGTTGGTATTAAAAATGAATGGTTTCAGAATTTACATCTGAGGATATTCTATGAAAAAGAAAGAAATTATATGTAGTATATTAATGTGTTCCATCCTTTATAATGGGATTCTGGAGCAGACAGGTTGTGCCAGGCAAGTTTATTTGAGAGTTTTATTCCAATTTTAATTTGGTAAATTATATACATATATATGTACATATATATATGAATATATACACATACATATGTATATATATTGTGTTTAATTTTATTTATTGAGTCTCATGTTAGAAATTAAAATTTTATTTAATTTTCTGCATTCTCTTTAGTGCTAGAAGGTTAAATACACCTGAGTATGTGTGCGCTTGCACTCATGAAAGGGGATCATAAAGAATTATTGAGAATTACAGTGACAAAGATAGAGAAAAATAAATATATAAAGGGAACAAAAATGTTATAATTCCTACCCATTGCCACTCTGCTATTCTCCGTGTCATTGAACTCAAGTTTGATTAACAGAAGTGAATTCCTTTACATTGTTTTCTAATGAGTGGCCTTTCTGGGGAGTGAAGCCATGGTGGGCAAAGTTTTAGCTTTCTGGGTTATAAGCATCAAAGAAAGCTCAGCCTGAGAGGTACCTGATGTAACAGATGATGCTGCCTTGCCTTCAGTTTAGGATTTGTCCTATGAAATCTCTCCTGCATTTATCAAATGTAATGTCAGATTATACAAACTGTGAGGCTGCCATCAGCTGCCAGTTGGACAGTTCTTCTAAATGTCCTAAATGTTCATTTCTGTATATCACCAGTTTTTAAGTTATTTTAATGAGGTCCTACTCTCTGAAGTTCTATTACACAGTCAATAAAAAAAATTTTATCATCCCTCATAAACTTGTAATGAATATTATTTTAATCAATTCTATCACTATTTACAACAACCTTTTGATAATTTCTGCCACATTTGTTCTGATATATTCTCCACCCCTTCTTTCTGATGGGTCAGCAGACAAAAAAAGTGTTGCAAGTATGGTCTTATCAGAGTTGCGTATAGATAAAAATATGTTTTGAAAATGCAGCATGCATTGTTTAGAAAAAATGGATTCCACCCCTCAAAAATGTGCTTGAAAATAATATACTGGTAAGCTATTAAAAAGGAACTGTGGTGTTAACTAAAATTTCTTACTAATCTTTTTTTCTTCTTTGGTATACTCAAGGTATAACCATATGTTTGATTAACAGTAAAACTGCCCATTATTGCAAAGAAGGTTGAAGACATACCTGTAGATTAAAAAAAAAAAAAATCACATCTACTTGTCAATGTTAAACTTTTAGCCCTGCGTGATAAACTGATCTTCACTGTACTATTACTATGTGATATATAGGTCAAATAAAAACGAGATAGTAGTCACTCTTTGATAAAAGGACTTGCAGGCAGTTTCTTTCTTAGGAGTTATTGGGTTATTTTGTAATTGAAGTAAGAGACAGAGAGAAAAACAGAGATCATTTGCATCTGTTGTATAAATTAACACTTGATTTAGACCAGCCTTTCATAATAATAAGATGAAAAAAGGTGAAGGCTATTTACAGAATTCTTGAATAATAAAATCAGTAGGAAAGGGCAGGTATAAGATAACTTATGGTCATTTGTAGGCACTTAAGACTGAAGAGTTATTACTAAATCGCTAACTAAGGACCTTGAAGTGCGATGTTGCATGAGATTACGTGTAAGGATCATTTGTTCCATTTTATGACTTTGTCACTTAAAAGATCAGAACTTTCTACCCTTTGAGACTAAAAGTTTGACCTGGTTTATGGGACATGTGCCAGATTGCCAAGATACATGAAAATACCTGCTTTTCGTGATAATATATGATCCTAACTCTACTTTTTAAAGCAGAGTTAATCTCCAGTACTCTTGCCTAGAGAATCCCATGGATGGAGGAGCCTCGTAGGCTGCAGTCCATGGGGTCACTAGGAATTGGACACGACTGAGCGACTTCACTTTCACTTTTCACTTTCGTGCATTGGAGAAGGAAATGGCAACACACCCCAGTGTTCTTGCCTGGAGAATCTCAGGGATGGGGGAGCCTGGTGGGCTGCCGTCTATGGAGTCGCACAGAGTTGGACACGACTGAAGTGACTTAGCAGCAGCAGCAGCAATCTGGTTGTATTGTACCACCAATGACTGAGGAACAGATATGAATGTACACTATCTGGCAATCAAATTAATACTGAGTTGACAAACTCATATTCTGGTACCTAATAAGATTTTGGGCTCTCTATACTACTAAGCTTAATTGTTTTTATACTTCCAAGAAAGTTGGTAGAAAGATATAATAATTCTTTCCAGAAATCACTTTAGTAATAAATTAAGGCTTATTTATTGGGAAAGTAGGGGAACATAGGAAAGCACTTATAAAAATTAATTGATTTAAGCTTTTATGCCAAACTGCATCACCTAAAATGCCTTGCTTACACAGACTATTTATTAACATAATATTGTACTTTTCAAATTTATTGAGATATACAGGGATAGAATTCTTAACTATACTATTAAATCTAGAGAAAGCATAACCTAGCAATTAAGGAAGATACAGCTTGAACTAAGTCTCTAAAGCCTCTAATAATTCAGTTCAGTTCATTTCAGTCACTCAGTCGTATCCAACTCTTTGCGACCCCATGAACTGAAGCACACCAGGCCTCCCTGTCCATCACCAACTCCTGGAGTTCACCCAAACCCATGTCCATTGAGTCGGTGATGCCATCCAACCATCTTATCCTCTGTTGTCCCCTTCTCTTCCTGCCCTCAATCTTTCCCAGCCTAAGGGTCTTTTCAAATGAGTCAGCTCTTCACATCAAGTGGCCAAAGTATTGGAGTTTCAGCTTCAACATCAGCTTCCTTCCAATGAACACCCAGGACTGATCTCCTTTAGGATGGACTGGTTGGTTCTCCTTGCAGTCCAAGGGACCCTCAAGAGTCTTCTCCAGTACCGCAGTTCAAAAGCATCAATTCTTCGGCGCTCAGCTTTCTTTATAGTCCAACTCTCACATCCATATATGACCACTGGAAAAACCATAGCCTTGACTAGACGGACCTTTGTCAGCAAAGTAATGCCTCTGCTTTTTAATATGCTGTCTAGTTTGGTCATAACCTTTCTGCCAAGGAGTAAGCATCTTTTAATTTCATTAAAATTAATGCAATCACCACGTGCAGTGATTTTGGAGCCCAGAAAAATAAAGTCAGCCACTGTTTCCACTGTTTCCCCATCTATTTCCCATGATGTGATGGAACCGGATGCCATGATCTTACTTCTCTTTAATTTTGCTTTCTCCCTCTTACACACATACACACATATACACACAAACACACACACACAAATGCGAACACACACACCCACACACACACACAAGATGACTACTGAAAATTATTTCAAATTTTCAAAATCTTTGAACTGAATACACATTTTGTTTACTGATTGTGTTTTCACGGTCATCTACGAAATCTTTGCCTGTCGTAGGGGTCGGGAAAATTTTTTCATAAAGGGTCAGATGGTAAATGATGTAGGCTTTGTGGTCTATACAATCTCTGCCTCAGCTAATCTGATCCCTAGTTACAGTGTGAAAGCAGTGACAAAAAGAAAAAAAAAATACATTAATGAATGTGTCTATGTTCTAGTAATTGTTTACTGAAATGTGAATTTCATTATTTTCATGTGTTATGAAATAATATTCTTCTTTTTAAAATGTCTTGAGTTAATTTAAGACCCTTAGAAGAAATGGAGTAGCCGTCATAGTCAACAGAAAAGTCCAAAATGCAGTACTTAGTTGCAGCCTCAAAAATGACAGAATGATTTTTGCTTATTTTCAAGGAAAACCATTCAATATCATAGTAATCCAAGTCTATGCCCTGACCAGTAATATTGTACTTCAAGGACAAATTTGCCTGTTACTGCAGGTGATTCTTGACTTCCTACTTTTGCATTCCAGTCCCCTATAATGAAAAGGGCATCTTTTTTGGGTGTTAGTTCTAGAAGTTTTTGTAGGTCTTCATAGAACTGTTCAACTTCACCTTCTTCAGTATAACTGGTTGGGGCATAGACTTGGATTACTATAATACTGAATGGTTTTCCTTGGAAACGAACAAAGATCATTCTGTCATTTTTGAGACTGCATCCAAGTACTGCATTTTGGACTCTGTTGACCATGATGGCTACTCCATTTCTTCTCAGGGTCTTAATATGACTCAAGACATTTGTCCAAAGGCCTTTTTAAGAGCATTTCATCTTTTGGAATAAATATCAGAGAGTGGGCTGGCTACATCATGTGATATTTTACCTTTTAATAAGATGCCACAATGTTTTTCAAAGTATTTGAAACATTTTATATTTCTGCCAGCAGTATATGAAAATTTTGGCTTGTTTACATCCTTACCAATGCTTAGAATGGTCAGTCTTTTCAATTTTAGCCATTATAATAGGTGTGTATTTAATATCTTATTGTAGTTTTCATTTGCATTTCGTAAGACTAATGGGGCTGCTTTTCATTTGCTTATTCTCCATCTATATATCTTCTTTTGCAAAATTTATGTATATTTAATTATTTTGTCCTCTCCTGGGGGGTGGGAATTTTTTTAAGCCGTAGAGTTTTGAGAATTCTTTATATATACTCAACACAAATTTTTCATCAGACATTTGATTTGCAAATATTAGTTGAGTATATCGAATGAAGCAGGGCAAAGGCAAGTGGTGAAGCTCACTCAAAAAGGAAGAGCTAATCCAAATAGCTCCAGTTTTATTAAATTCATTAAATTTGAAAGAGAAGAACAAAGTTGGAGAAGTCACACTAATGGTTTCCAGACTATTCAAGTCCATGTGGTAATTGTATGAAAATAAATAAATAGGTCAAAGGAACAGAACAGAATGCAGCAATAGACTCACACATGTATTCACAAATGATTCTCCACAAAGCTGCCAAGAAATTTAGTGGAGAAAGTACAGTCATTTTAACAAACAGTGCTGAAACAATTACCATTTGCAAAAGATGAACATTGATTATACTTTGTACTGAACACAAAAAACAATTCAAATAGACCATAGATTTAATGTAAAAACCTAAAGCTATAAAATAGCAGAAGAAAACATTAAGGAAAAAAATCACTGTGGGCTTGTGTAAGGAGAACAGTTGACAAGCCACATCTACAGGCCAAACTGACCTTCTAGCAATGTTTCTATGATGTGTGAGTTAAGAATAATTTTTCTTTATATTTAAATTGACTCAGTTCAGTTCAGTCGCTCAGTCCTGTCCAACTCTTTGAGACCCCATGGACTACAGCATGCCAGACCTCCCTGTCCATTACCAACTCCCAGAGTTTACTCAAATTCATGTTCATTGAGTCGGTGATGCCATCCAACCATCTCATCCTCTGCCGTCCCTTTCTCCTCCCACCTTCAATCTTTCCTGGCATCAGGGTCTTTTCAAATGAGTCAGTTTCTCATGATGTACTCTGCATATACGTCAAATAAGCAAGGTGACAATATACAGCCTTGACATACTGCTTTCCTGATTTGGAACCAGTCTGCTTCATCACTTGTATCTTTCAAGGAATTTTTTTGACTCATCTAAGTTGTCAAATTTATTATAATAAAAAGTTTTACATTATTTTCTTATCTTTTTGTTTATTTATAATTTATTTATTTATGACTGTGTTGAGAATTCGTCTCTGTGAGGGCTTTCTCTAGTTGTGGAGAGTCAGGGCTGTGCTCTAGTTGTGGTGTACAGGTCTCTTATTCTGGTGGCTCCTCTTGTTGCAGAGCACAGACTCTGGGTGCATGGGCTTCAGTGGTTGCAGCACATGGGTTCAGTGGTTGTGAGTTGCTGGCTCTAGCATGTGCAGGCTTCAGTAGTTGTGGCACATGGACTCAGTTGTGGCTCGAGGGCCCTAAAGTGTACAGGTTTCAATAGTTGTGGTGCACTGGCTCAGTATTGTGCAACACAGGCTTAGTTGACACACAGAATGTGAAATCTCCCCGGAGTAAGGATTGAACCTGTGTCCCTGGCATTGGCAGGCAGAGTCTTAGCCATTGTCCCACAAGGGAGTCTTATCTTTCTGATAATATATAATCTGTAGTAAGGTCATTTCTCTTGTTTCTAAAATAAATTATTTATGACCTCTTTTTTTCTCACATCATTATAGTTAGAAGTTTTCAATTTTATTGAACTCAAAGACATATCTTTTGATTTCACTGATATTTTCCACTCTTTTTTTATTTTGGTTTTCAATTTTGTTACTTTCATTTGTGATCTTAAATATTTCCTTTCGTCAGCTTATTTTTCATTTAATCTGATCTTCTGTTTTAGTTTCCATGGTACAAACTGATGTCACTTAATAGACATTTGTTTTTAATATCAATGCTTATAGCTAGAAATTGTCTAAGTACTGCTTTACTGACACTATCCAAATTCTAATGTATTGTGTTTTCATTTTCAATAAATTCAAATAGGTTATTTCAATATATTACTTGTTTTCCAATACTTGGAGTTTTTTTTTTTTCTGAAATCTGTTATCGTGAATTTAATTATACTTTGTTCTTAAAACAGAATTTCTCTTGAATCTTTTAATGCTTATTTGGACTTGTTGTATGGCTGAAAACATGATCTGTCTTTATAAAAGTTTGGTCTGAACTTAAAAAAGATATATTCTGCCTTTGTTGAATGGAGTGTTCTATTCATGCAATTTAGTTGGTTGTGTTGGCCAGTGGTGTTGTTGATTTTCACCACACCTGTTCTTTTAGTTTTTGAGACGTATGTACCGAAATGTCCATCTGCTAATTTGTATTTGCATTTTTCCCCTTGTACTTCTCTTAATTTTTCTTCATTGAGCTCTGTCATCGTGTTTATAAATATGTATGATTGTAGTGTCCTCTTGGTCTATTGACCCTTTTATAATTTTGTTATGAACTTAATCCTGTTAATATTTTTAATTCTGAAATCTCATTTGTTGGATTTAATATAGTCATTTCATTTCTTTTCTTTTTTCTAATTTTAGCATGCCTTTTCTCATTCTTTTAATGTGTGTCCATATTTAAAGTATCTTTCTTGTAAACAGCATACAGTTTGCTCTTGCTTTTCAATTTAATATGACAGTTTTAGCCCTTCAAATGGGTTTTTTAGGCTATTCTTTCTTAAGATGATCATGGATAGGTTAGGTTCAAGTCATTACCTTGCTATTTGTTATATCTTTCTCCCTCTGTTTCTTGTCTACTTTGTCTTCTTGCTCTTTCTTGCACTGGATTAATTATTTCTTATGTTTCCTCTGTTGCCGAATCAATTCTAACTCTTCAATTTTGTTATTTTAGTGTTTTGTTTTGTTTTTTAGGATTCACTACATAGATTTTTAACTTATCATAGTCTACCTTTACATGATAGTATGCCATTTCCTGTATAGTATGAGAAACTTAGACTAGTATATTCTTATTTCTTCCCCCTCTAGACATTAAACTATTGGTTTCAAACATTTTACTTGCTTTACAGATACTATAAATCTAATAATACACTGTTATTGTCTTAGTTAACAAATTCAATTATGTTTTATGAGACACACATATTTTTAAAAGTTTATGTAATTGCCAGTGTAGTTACCAATGAGAGTATTTTCAACTCTTTATGGAAATTTACATGTCTGTGTAACATCATTTTCTTTTTGCTTTAGGACTCCCATCAACATTTCTTGTAGTTTAAGTCTGCCAATGATAAATCTCTCAACTTTGGTTGTTTAAACTGTTTAGTCCACCTTTATTTTTGAAAGGTATTTCACTGGGAAAGAGTTCTGGCTAGATATTTTTCCCTTTCAGTTGCTTGAAGATATTTTACTCTTTTCTTTTTCTATAATTAGAAATCTGTTGTGTTCTTTATTTCTATGTGAGATGTCATTTTTGTGTTATTGCCTTTAAGACTGGCTCTATTACTAGTTTAGAACAATTGATTTACGATGTGCCTTAAAGAAGTTTGCTTTATTTTTCTTATAAGGAGAATATATTGATCTCAGATCTGTATGTTTGAGGTTTTCATCAAATTTGGAATATTTTTAGTGATTATATCTTCAAACATTTCATCTCTCCAATTTCTATCTCTAATTATACATATGTAATAGAGTTTTAATAACTGTCCTAATTTACATATATACTACTTCTTATATCTATAACAGTTCTCAGTTGATTTTGAATGATTGGTTTTCCTCTTTATTATGAATTGTGTTTTTCTACATACCTTATAATTTTTTAGTTGGATGCCAATCATTATGAATTTCTCTTTCTTGGGTGCTGAATATTTTTGTATTCCTATAAATATTCCCGAGCTTTCTTATGGAATGCAGTTATGTTATTAGGAAACAGTTTGATCCTTGTGAATTTTGCTTTTAAGATTTGTTATGTGGAATCAGAGCAGTGTTAAATCAAGGGCCTTTTAATCTTTACAGTTGAGGCAACCCTCTCCTAGGTACTCTACCTAATGCCCCATGAACCTTAAGGTTTTCCATATTGGTTGGTGGCAGCAAGCATTTGTTGCTGCCCTGTGTAAGCACCAAACACAATATCTCCAATACTTTTGGTTACTTCTTTCCTTGGCCTCGGGAAGTTTCCTCAAACATGGGCTGGTCAGTACTCTGCTGAACACTAAAGGGACATCTTTCACAGCTCTACTTCTGTAGAGCTCACTCCCCTCTGGTATTCTCTCTGAGAACTTCAGTCAACCAGGGCTTCCTGGATCTTCAACTCTACCTCCTCAACTCAGGAAGTTTTTTGAGCTCTGGTTTGGGTCCCCCTACTTGTTTTGCAGCTCCGAGAATCCCAAGGCAGGAAGATGTTGAACTGTAGTGCTTATCTTATCCATTTGTTTTTGCTTGAGGACACCTGTTTTTGTTGTCTGTATCCAATAACTTGAAAAATGTTGTTTCATATAATTTTGGTTATATTTATTGCTTTTCATTTTTATTTTTTTTGTCATGGGATGGTAAGTCTAATCCCTGTTGCTCCATCTTAGCCAGGAGCCAAAGTTTTTGTTATGCATTAATTCTCTTAAACATATTTGTTTTGTTTTAAAATTATATATTAGAGATGCTGAGAAAGACATAAAGCCTATAAAATAGCGTGCTATATAGATTATCCTAACATTAATAAAAGATACAGGATATAAGTCAGCAGGGCTTCCCAGGTGGTGTTAGTGGTAAAAAAGCCACTTGTCAATACAGGAGACATAAAGATACATGTTTGATCCCTGGGTTGGAAAGAACCCCTGGAGAAGTATGTGGCAACCCACTCCAGTATTCTTGCCTGGAGAACTCCATGGACAGAGGAACCTGGCGGGCTACAGTCCATAGGATCACAAAGGGTCGGACACGACTGAAGTGACTTATTATCATATGTCGATTAAATATTATAGAACAGATTAAAACAATATATGATCAAGCACTAAATGGACTATAAATGCAATAGTTCAACATAATAAGGATTTGCTGACAAGTGTACTTTTAAAGACACCTACATAGGGAAGGTGTGGTGGTGTAAGTTTTCTGAGACTGGCATGGAATATTTGGAGAAAGTATTTCCATCCCTGTAAAAGCTAATAAGGTGTGTTATATAGAATGATCGAAGGAGAGATAATTTTATGGCAGAGGGCAGTACAAGATGATAATGTGTTTGAAGAACCATGTTAATGCCAAATTTCAGAAACTTTAGGTTTATCTTTTTACATACAGACAGCAGTAAACTGAAAATTTTTAGAATAAATTTGCAGTAAGATAATGAAAGCCATTTTGAACAAGAATAATCAGGATGAAGTGACAAGGAAACAAATATTAGGGAGAAGAGTAAAAAAAGCTATTACACTTATCCAAGTTAAGTTAATACTTTGGTAATTATAATAAAAAAGAAGACAGGAGAAATATTACAGGTATAAATGGCAACAATTGTATTCAGGAAGAAGAAAATAGACTGTTTCTAAGATGACTGAAACAGATGTAAGAGCATGATGAAACTATCAAGAGAAAGTGGAGCTTCAGGACAGCTTAATCTGGAAAAGTAAAACTAAAGTGAACCAAGAAAAAATAATTACAGAATAATAAAATAATAATAAATAGAAATATTTATTAAATGTGCAATATATGTAAGCACTATGCAAAAATCTTTACATAGACTACCTCATTTAATCGTCACAATACTGTTATGAACTTCTGTGGTTGTCTGCAACTGTCAAACGTGGATATGAATGTCAGTCTTCTGCTCAAGTGACAGAGAGGTAGTAAATGGGACAGAATTTGAATCTCAATATATACAGCTTCAGAATCCAGTTTCATGTCATAGATAATTACTGTTAAAATGGTACAGGCATCATTTTAAAGAAAACATGTCAGGCAGGAGCCTGTCAAACATTGTATAGCAAAAGGGAAAATAGAACTAATTTGTGCAACATACAGCCTCAAGGAACAATTCTGATAGCTCTAAGTACCAACCAATCACAGATTTGCTTACCTACAAGCTGAGATAGTAGTACTGTATAACTGAAAATTTCCGTATCAATTATATCAACTTTTTTTCTGGACATAAGAACACGGTTTTATTTTTGCTGTCATATCATGTTTTTGTCCCTAAGCTAAACAAAGAAAGAATTTAAAACATTAATGCCAGTACTTATGAGGATTTGAACCACAATAGATTTATGTTTTGGATAATTGTTATTACTTCATTTTGTTTATTATCTGGCTTAGCAAGTCAGTAAATTTTCT
This sequence comes from Bos grunniens, assembly GCF_055505025.1. Classification (NCBI taxonomy): domain Eukaryota; kingdom Metazoa; phylum Chordata; class Mammalia; order Artiodactyla; family Bovidae; genus Bos; species Bos grunniens. Next base: position 120,093,446 of record NC_141165.1, on the reverse strand, counting down.
AATTGACACAAAGCTATTAAACTCCAAGATATATAATGTATTTTATTTCCTCAATGGATTTTCTTTCCTATCAAGAAGTTAGTCTTCATCCCCAAATAGCTTATTTTTCTGTGATAAAAGAGGTATAGTTAATACCAGTATAAACTATTCTTTAATCCCACTTAGTGTTGTCACTATATACAGAGCTAGAAATATTGAGAGTGCTATATACATATGTAAGCAAAGGCTAAAACAGAGAGGAAATGGGATGACTGAAAAATAGTACCTACTATATTCCATGCTAAATAGTTTTATTAGATGATCTCATTAAATACTCTCAACAATTATCTCCATTGTCTGAAATTTTTGCAGTACTACTCAGCTTTAGAACCAGAATGCAATCTTAGCTGTCTGACTTCAGAGTTCAAGTTTTTAACCAGAGTGTCATAATGCTCAGTAGTAAGATATACTGAGTCAATATAGTGTCTGTCATTTACTTTAATAAAGGAAATCCTGTGTGGTTAAGCCAATTTTTAAAAAGTGAAAGCTCTTAAGTAGAATGCACAGCCTGTATCTTCTTACCACACTGCCGTGTCTACTTTCCTGAGACCTCTGAGAATCTCTTTCCTTTCTTTGCTTTTAAGTTAGCTCATCTGTGAGACCTGGTTATAGAGTAGTGTGTCTGCTGCTTCCACATGGCACCAAAACATACCTTCATAACGTATGACTCATTCTTTAAACAAATGCAGTAGTAACAAATTTTGTTTTTTTTCAAAAGATGAATTTTACTATTCATTGTCCTCCAAAATTATCTAGAGTCAAACGCTGTGGCTAAAATGAGTTATCAAATAAGAAAGGGCATTCAAAGCCATGAATTTAAAGCACTAAGGGAAATTTTGTCATGTGGCTTATAAAATATTTCTTGTGGCAGTGTCAAAAAAGAGTTCTCAAATATTTTCTGAGTTTCAGCCGCATTGTAAAATATAGTTACAGCTTTCTCTATTTTCCACTCTTAAGCTGCTGTAATAATATAGAATGAGTTATTACTGATAGACAAAATTGATAATGTCACTTATAGTAACAAAGTCTATATCCAGTCCTAAATGAGACAGACAAAGAACTAAAGAGCCTCTTGATGAAAGTGAAAGATGAGAGTAAAAGATTTAGCTTAAAACTCAACATTCAGAAAACTAAGATCATGGTATCTGGTCCCATCACTTCATGGCAAATAGATGGAGAAACAATGGAGACAGTGACAGGCTTTATTTTGGGGGGCTCCAAAATCACTGGAGATGGTGACTGAAGCAATGAAATTAAAAGACACTTGCTCCTTGGAAGAAAAGCTATGACCAACCTAGACAACATATTAAAAAGCAGAGACATTACTTTGTCAACAAAGGTCCATCTAGTCAAAGCTATGTTTTCCAGTAGTCATATATGGGTGTGAGAGTTGGACTATAAAGAAAGCTGAGTGCCAAAGAACTGATGCTGTTGAACTGTGGTATTGGAGAAGACTCTTGACTGCAAGGAGATCCAAACAGTCTATCCTAAAGGAAATCAGTCTTGAATGTTCATTGGAAGGATTGATGCTGAAGCTGAAACTCCAGTATGTTGGCCACTTGATGTGAAGAAATGACTCATTTGAAAAGCCCCTGCTGCTAGGAAGGATTGAAGGTAGGTGGAGAAGGGGACAACAGAAGATGAGATGGTTGGATGGCATCATCTACTCGATGGACCTGAGTTTGAGTAAGCTCTGGGAGTTGGTGTGCTGGGAGTTGGGAAGCCTGGCGTGCTGCAGTCCATGGGGTCTCAAAGAATCGGACACGACTGGGCAACTGAACTGAACTGAACTTGGTAAAATTCAATAGTTTCCATTGAAAATGCTTACATAAAGATGAATATATTTTAAAATCTCAAGTGATATTAACCACAGGGAAGGAAAACTGGATCCTTAAAAAACAGAATGATTTACTTTATTCCTCCAAGAAAACCTATTATCCGGAAGCATTCTTTAGGACTTTATATGCTCCAGGAGTTGGTGAAGCACAGGGAAGGCTGGTGTGATGCAGTCCATGGTGCCACAAGGAGTTGGACACAACTGAGCGACTGAACTGAACTGAACTTACCAAGCTTAATTTGAATAGAGACTAGCACATTACTATACAGAGGGAAGTAATGTGTCCCTTTCAATATTTAAATTGGATTTCATATTAATTAAAATATCCAATTACATTAATTTAAAAATGAGTCACAGGATACCTTGATTTATATATGTAAGCATTTGGATTTTTCCCTTTTGGTTATGGATTCAGTAACTATATTCACAGAATAATATTAGTTGTCTGAATTTTAAAGTATTGCAGTAAATATAAGTTGTTAATCAAATGGCTGCTGCTGCCGCTAAGTCGCTTCAGTCGTGTCCGACTCTGTGCGACCCCATGGATATCAGCCCACCAGGCTCCCCTGTCCACAGGATTCTCCAGGCAAGAATACTGGAGTGGGTTGCCATTTCCTTCTCCATATGAGAATGGAGAGTGGTGTAAATTGAGAGTTAAGTATAAAATGCCAAAGGATATTTATTTAGAGTTGAAATCATAATCTCTTCCACAGATTTCCATGACTAGGAATGAACTCTACTTTTTTCCCTAAGAAGCTCAGCACAACCGAACATACTCTTGTAAGGTAGTCTAGGATGTTGTGATATGTGTTGATAAGCTCTGTAAAGGTATTTGAAGTTTAGGAAAAATTACCAGAGATACAGGAAACTGAAACAAAACCTGATGTGGCTATTTTGTGGAATATTGACCTTCTTAGCTTTGAGTGTACCCAAATAAATAAAGAAAAATAAAATGTAACTCCCCAATAACCTTAGAAAAATTGCAATGCCTCGGACCAGAGATAGAATCTAGTCTGCTTGTCCTACTTTACAATTTTATTAAATAAACAACTATTTTAATATGAAATAAATTTCTTGTCAGGGGATGGCATAGCATCAGGGTTTTTTTTTTTTTTTTCATTTTCTTTTTAAATCTGTAACATTCCCCTAAGACTGTGTCATCTGTAATTGGAATAACAATCTACCTAGTCCATATAATAAAGTATTATAACAAATTTAAAATATTAGTAAGTACTAAAATCTTCCTATATGATGACATTTTCCCCTACAGTTCAATTGCCTGTTATGGATAATCTTTTTATCTGTTTTGTAACAACATCTCTTTATGCTTTTATTTTAGTTGATATTAAGGAAAAAAGGGATTCTAACATTCAGCTTGCTTTGTGGGAGGTAAAAAGCCTTTTATTTCATATCCATTTGAGGAGTTTGACTGTATCTTAACTCAGTACAAGTTGAGAATAAGGAACTGAGTAGGTGGAAATGATTAGAGAATTGCAGTCAGGAGCAAAGTGGTGAAAGATATTGCATGTGAATGAAAACTACCATATGGTGTTCATTTCTTGTGTGTATCATGGCTGCTTATTTTTCTAATACACTTTTCCACATGTTGTAAGATATCTAAAAAACCTTCAAAATGGCTTTATATGTTTTGAATTTAAAATTAAGGTGGTTCCTAATTTGCTAATACTCTCCTAAAGTTTAATTTTTTCTTTTTACCTCTATTATTCTGAAGGATATTAGAATTTCAAAAACAATCATATATGGTCCAGTAATAATATCTGGTGCAGGATTTTGCAAAGAGGCATTTGAATTTACTGCTTTCTTCTTGCTTTAAACTATATTTCTTGATTTTTAAAATGTTTGATTGATGAGATTTTTCCCTCCACACACTATACCTTTTTCACTATTTGCAATTGCTATATTTGTTCTTTTCTTTTGTTCACTGTTGTCTTCAAAACTTATTTCCACTAGCAGTTTCTTTAAATATTTTCACTTTATCAGGTGATCTTAACATGAAAGCCCTAATATTTGGGAAAAGGGAGTGAAGAAAATAAGGGAAGGAAGAAAACAAGGGATGAAGAAAGCAAGGAAAGAAAGGAAAAAAAGGAGAAGAAAATGAGAGAGGAAGAAAGGGAAGGAAGGGATTGTTTATTAAATTGGCATAGGTTGTCATACATTTTTATTAGTCCTATAAATATTGGTTCTTTATACAAAAATATGAAGCAGGCAATTTAGTGCACCTATAAAAGGATATTTGAGATATATTTTGATTATCAGGGAACATTTCAAACAAATAACCATCTCATGTTGTTTTTAATCGTTTTAATAATATATCAGGATCCCCAAAATAAAGCAGCTATTTCTGTAATAGTATGAAAAAATGGACTTCACACATAAGGAAGAAATGGAGTAAGTTTAGTACAGAGAACTTCCTCCCTCACAGAGTTCAGATGGTTCTTTGTGCATCTCTGTGTATTTATGTCCAAGTCACCAAGGGGAATAACTTGCTGCCCCTTCATGTATTTTCTCCAAATAAGAGTAAGAGCTGATCCTTTGAAGATTTAGAATCAGACCTACTTTCTTTTTTTTTTTTTTTCCTTGCTGATTTTGGAACTACTAACCATTTTTTTTAACATGGGCAATCTGTTGAAACTCACAACTTAGAGAACTTTATTCCCTGTAGTATCCCCAGCCCCTGCTTTGCTGCTCAGTTGGGTGCAAATTTCAAGGTACTTGAGTCTTTGGAACCAGCTGTGAATTTGTATAAAACTTTCATCACCAGCCTTTTCAATGGACTTAGTCTTTTAGCAGCAAACTCTTCACTTCTATCTAGTCCAGCACGAACTATATTTTGGCCTCAATTTTAGCCACTCTTTCCTTCTGTCATCTACTCTCAAAAGAGACATGGTGATATTTTTAAGATTAGCCAATGCAGGTTTCTCCTCTGTTCCATACCCTGCAATAGTTCTATGTATTCAGGATAGAAAAATTACACAGACTTGGAACACCATCCATAATTTAACTCAGGAGACTCATTTCTTATTTCTCTCCCTATCAGTTCTACACTCTGGGTATGCTGGCTTTCCTGATGTTCCTGAAATACAACTTCGTCCTTATTTGTCCTGGCTAATTACTAGGCCAGGAATAGTCTTGCCTAGTTATCTGCATGATATATATTCTTACTTCTCCTGTTTGTTTAAATCCCTGACAGATTGACTACTCTTTTCAAAATATTTCCCTCACGTACTCCCTTATGTCTTTAGCTTCACAGTTTATTTTTTATTTTTCCATATGAATTATAGTTGTATCTAATATAAAATATACATATTTATTATATTTGTGATCATCTATTTTCTTTTCCTCTCTCTCTTTTCCTTCCTCTCTGCTTACTGCACACTACAGTGTAATTCCAAGAGGACAGGGTTCTTTGTTAGGTTTACTGATAAATCTCAAGCACCTTGAAAAGTTCATGGAACAGAAGTATCTGATGAATTTACAAATGAAAGTGTCTCCAGCAGTGTCATTAGGTTAATGAATATCTTAACCTAGTTACATGATTAGGTTGATGTTGATCTTCTCTAGTCACAGGGAAAGAAATAGAAGGTTATTTAAGGATTATTTTGCAATTGTATTTCTGATTATTTAAAATTACATTGCTTATTGATTTTCACATAATGCATAACTCTCGCTTGCATTAGGAATCATTCTGTTGTTAAAGAATTATCCCATGTATACTAACAATACTTTCCATTTATTCATAGTATTTTCTGATTTTATTATCTTTTTTCTGACTGTGATAATTATCTTATCATTCAGAATATCTATTTCAGCCCTTTCTATGATTTATACTTTTCAATGTGATAAACTATTTACCATAACCATAAAAATTGCTATAGTTTAAGAAAAATATAAAGGCCAAGAAGAGTATTATTTTGCATCACAAATCATGCCATCTGTTAACAGAAGACAGAGTTATCATGCTATATCTTTAGTTTTAGTCTATGAAGATTTATGAGGAAGTTTGAAGTTCATATATACAGGCAGGTTTTTGTGTTTTTGGACCTGCCATGTAAAGTAGAAGAAAGAATAATAGATTGATATTTAGGAAATCATAGATTAAAAAGTCCTCAGTGCTACTACTTTCTTATTGTCTACCATAAATAGGCCACTTCACACCTCTGAAACTTATTCTTTAACATCTCATTTACCTCTAAAATTCAGTCATCTTACTATCTCTTTGCGGTTCTGGATTATTAGAAAAAAATCTTTTCTGACCCTAGTGCTGGTCACCATTTATTCTGTTGACCATATCAGCTCCTTGGCTGCTCCCAATTTCAGATCACTGTTCTCCAGGATTTGCCCTCTTTCTGCTCTCTATGTATGTTCAACCAGGTTATTTCACCCTATTTTATAATGCAGACAATGACACCTTGTATGAAAAGCTTATGTGCATTCCCCCTTATTTTTCTATCAAATTAGCAAGAAAATATCAGGTCAAATATGATGTAGGAGAAAATAATTTTCATGGAAAACTATATCCCTAGAGGGGGAGAAGTGAATAAAGAATAAGAGACTACTATTGTGTACAGTTACCATTGATGGAATAAATTGGTACACCTTACCAGATGTAGCTGCAGAACAGCTGTGCTCATCATCATCCAAGCTTCAGCATTACCAGTGGTTTTTTCATGCTTACCCTTTTCCAGTCAATGTTCTAGGTACTCTATATTTAATGATGGTTGATCTTAATAACCATTGTTTAGTCTCTCTGTCTGACTTTTTGTGACCCTTATGGATGGTAGTCCACTAGGCTCCTATGTCCATGAGATTTCCCCGGCAAGAATACTGGAGTAGATTACCATTTCCTTCTCCAAGGGATCTTCCTGACCCAGGGATCAAACCTGGGTCTCCTGCATTGCAGGTGGGTTTTTCTTCCACTGAGCCTCCGAGGAAGTTGATGTTTTGATTCCCACTATGTAGATGGAAATCTGAGGCAGAGAGGTTAACTAATCTGTTTATGGTTACAGAGCTTGTAAATGGTGAAGCCAAAATTCTATGCAAAGTGCCTGGCTTCAAAGCCCATTTTCTTAATTACTATACTGTTTTGATTTTATCCTACCATTGGGGCGTCCCTTGTAGGTCAGTTGGTAAAGAATCCTCCTGCAATGCAGGAGAACCTGGTTCGATTCCTGGGTTGGGAAGATCCTCCAGAGAATGGATAAGCTACCCACTTCAGTCTTCTTGGGCTTCCCTGGTGGCTTAGCTGGTAAAGAATCTGCCTGCAATGTGGACAACCTGGGTTCGATCGCTTGGTTGGGAAGAACCCTTGGAAAAGGGACCGGATGCCCACTCCAGTATTCTGTCCTGGAGAATTCCATAGACTCTATATCCGTGGGGTCACAAAGAGTCAGACACAACTGAGTGACTTTCACTTTCATTAAACTATGGGCAGGGAATTTAGTCCACCTTAAGACAATCAACTCTATTGAAATCTTCTTGAAAGCAAAAGTAGAGGGTGTTAGGTGACACCATGAATATCTGTGGTTAGAACAGAATTCACGTTAGCAGTGGCTTCCAGAACATTTAATTTTCTTATTTCAACCATGTTAACAAAATATCCCAGACGGTACTCACAGAACACATTGAAGTCCTGAATGACAAATTATAGTTGAATTTTGGGTCAGGCCTTGGGGAAACAATGATACGGGCTGTATAATGGCAGTAAAATTAATGATATAAGACCCTGGTCTGATAGATTGTAAAACTCCCTGGCTTTTTCAGGTCAGATCACCTAAGCTCAGTCTAGTCGTCCATTCACAGCAAATTGTGAGTAATCCTCAGAAAAGCCGTGTGGGTTTGGGTCTGTTTGGTCCTAACCTTGCTGTGGTTTGGCTAGACTGAAAGCAGGGAGTAAAAAGCTTTGTCTTCCACTACTTGTCAAGCGAAACTTGCCAACTGTGAAGTTGGTTGTTTTGAATTCGATGTAATCCTTTCTAGATGAAGCATTGTTCAGGGTTTCTTCAGTTAGAAATGAATAAGTCTCAGAAATTAAAAATTCTCACACTAAATTTGTTGTCTGTTTTTCTCACATTTCAAAACATTAGACCTAAACTTGTAATTTCGAATTTCAGGGAACAATAATTTGGCATTATGTTTTACAATAATATATGTATGCTGATATAAGGGACTGCTCCTTCCTAGGTTTCAGGAAGTTTGATGAATTTGTTCCCCCAATGTATTGTCTATAGCATAGGTTTTCAGAGTATTTTTCTATGTTTATATTGTACCTGAGACCATTTAAAGCTAGATACACCAAAATAATAACAATAGTAATGATAACAACAAATAATAAGCTTAATAACATGGAAATAAAAAATCATAAAGTCTAAAGAGGGAAACAGAGAATTTTGGGTAACCAACATACATAAGCGACTTCACTTTCACTTTTCACTTTGATGCATTGGAGAAGGAAATGGCAACTCACTCTAGTGTTCTTGCCTGGAGAATCCCAGGGACGGGGGAGCCTGGTGGACTGCTGTCCATGGGGTCACACAGAGTCGGACACGACTGAAGCGACTTAGCAGCAGCAGCAACATCCCTGAGTGGTTTCGGGATAGCCTTCAAAAAGTGCAGAGTCCTAGCTCAAAGAACTGTGAATTGCTAAATCTAGTGAGAAGCAAAGAAAACAAAAGCCACAGCATAAATTACTAGGAAAACAGAAAGAAATCTGAAGGTATATAAAAAGTAAAAGTTTTCATTATTCAATTGGTAGTTATTTTAGTTTCCTTATTGTGTTAATTTTTATTTATTTTTAATTGATTGCTTTCAGAATTGTGTTGGTTTCTGCCAAACATCAATATGAGTCAGCCATAAGTATTCATGTGTTCCCTCCCTCTTGAACCTCCCTTCCATCTTCCTCCCCATCCCACCCCTCAAGGACAGAAACCAAAAGGAAGAAAGAATTCAACCTCAAAGGTTACCTCAATCACAATAAGCTAATTTAATTTTTAACTTTTTATTTTATATTGAAGTACAGCTTTTGAGTATGGTTGGTTTAGAGTGTTGTGTTAATTTCTGCTGTACAGCAAAGTGAATCAGTTATGCATACATATATCCCCTCTTTTTTAGATTTCCTTCCCATTTAGGTCACTACAGGGCATTGAGTAGAGTTCCCTGAGCTATAGGCACTCATTAGTTATCTATTTTATACATACTAGTGTATATGCGGCACTCCCAATCTCCTATTTCATCCCACTCCTCGTTGGTAGTATGAATAGACTACTTAAGAGCATGGAAAAACTTTGAAGATTCATCATATAAAAATCATTATTTTAAATAGGACACATATACAGTTACTACAATTACTAAAATAGTAATGGTACTTAAGTGTGTTAGATTAGAGATCTTCTTGTTTTGTTTGCTTGTTATAACTTTCTTGCATTTAGTTCCCCCAAATCCTTAATATGGTAAGTTTAATCACACAATGTAAGTGGAATGTAACTGCAAGATGTGATGTACAACAGCACCTAGCATTTTCGAATTTAAAATTGACTCCATTGAATGTAATAATTAACAGTGTATTGACTGTTTGTGTCATCTAATGAAGCCTTGGTAATTTTTAGTGTTTTCTTCCCCAGTGAAGCCATCACTAAGTATTTACCGAGTGCACTTGATGTGTTTGGCCCTGTATTACACTGTGTAAGTCGAAATGGAGAAGGATCATATAGTGGAAGTTCTTTTTATCAAAGATCTGACTACACAATAGTAAAGAAACAAACCTACACTGATGGAAAGCATTAAATAAAATTGTGTGTGAAAAGTGAAAGTGTTAGTTGCTCAGTCACGTCCAACTCTTTGTGACACCATAGACTATAGCCCACCAGGCTCCTCTGGCCATGGAGTTCTCCAGGCAAGACTATTGGAGTGGGTAGTCATTCTCTTCTTCAGGAGATCTTCCCAACCCAGGGACTAAAACTGGGTCTCCAGCATTGAAAGCAGATTCTTCACCATCTAAGCCACCAGGGCAGCCCCTAGTAAAGCTAAACTGCATGGTACAGTTCGTAAATATGTAGAAAAAAATGAGAAAGAGAAGTTTGAAAAGCGATCAGTGTCAACTGTGATCATCAAAGATGAGATCTAAGCAGGAGCTTAAAAGACAAAGCTGGCTATAACTTTGAATAGAGGAGGAGGCACGCAAGAGAAAAATAAGAAATGAGGCATAGGGAGCAAGTGAGTATGTTGAAGTGATGATTATACTGAGAATCCTTACCAGAGTAGTGGAAGGTAAGTAGGAATAAGTCAAAAGGAAGAAATTATTTATGGAGTATAGTTAAGGGAAGGCTTCTCTTGTGGCTCAGCTGGTAAAGAATCCGCCTGCAATGTGGGAGACCTGGGTTCAATCCCTGGGTTAGGAAGATCCCCTGGAGAAGAGAAAGGCAACCCACTCCAGTATTCTGGCCTGGAGAATTCCATAGGCTCTATAGTCCATGGGGTCACAAAAAATCGGACATGACTGAGCGACTTTCACTTCACTTCATAGTTAAGGGAAGATATTTGAATTTTTTCTAATAATTTGTGCTACATATTTTAGCAGAGAAATTATATTCATCTCAGCAAGTATTATCACTTACATTATAACTGGTTAAAGTTGATAAGAGTGAGGTGTTGAGATTTGTAATGTGGTACAGAAGTTTATGTAAAAGGAGCTGGGAATCACAATGGAGAAGGAAATGGCAACCCACTCCAGTGTTCTTGCCTGGAGAATCCCAGGGACGGGAGAGCCTGGTGGGCTGCCGTCTATGGGGTCGCACAGAGTCGGACACGACTGAAGCAACTTAGCAGTAGCAGTAGTGATCCTTTTTGTGTGCTAAGTTGCTTCAGTTGTGTCTGACTCTGCAGCCACATGGACTGTAGCCCACCAGGCTCCTCTGTCTTTGGGATTCCCCAGGCAAGAATACTGGAGTGGGTTGCCATGTCCTCCTCCAGGAGATCTTCCCAACCCAGGGGTCAAACCTGCATCTCTTATGTTGCCTGCATTCGCAAGTGGGTTCTTTACTACTAGCACCATCTGGGAAACTCAGTAATCCTTGATGATGGTATTAAATTAATTACCTTAGGGCTTCCCAGGTAGCACAATGCAGGAGATGCAAGAGATATGGGTTCAATTTTCAGGTCAAGAAGATCCCCTGAAGTAGGAAATGGCAACCCACTCCAGTATTCTTGTCTGGAAAATTCCATAGACAAAGGAGCCTGTCAGACTACAGTTCTTGAAGTGACCAAGAGTCAGACATTACTGAGCTTGAGTTAATTACCTTAGAAGATTAATATTGAATGCAGATGTAAAATACATTAAAGAGCAAAGGCAAAGGATTCAGGAAGACATTTGGTCTTTTTGCAGACCACCTTTTCAATATGAATGGTCACTCCTTCCTACCCACATTATTTAGAAGGCAAACAGAAGGAAGATCCTTAGAAATATTCAAGAAAAAGTGAGGTCACTCAGCAGTGTCCATCTCTTCACAACCCCATGGACCGTAAGCCTGCCACACACTTCTGTCCATGGGATTTTCCAGGCAAGAATACTGGAGTGGGTTGCCATTTCCTTCTCCAATATTCAAGAAGGTGGATAGTAAAAAGAGAGAGTAGTGTCTCAGAAACCAGCATTTTGAAAGATCTGGAGATGGAGAGGGTAGTGAAAGTATCAAATGTTGCTTGATAAATCAAGCACACATAGAAAGTAAAGAAAAATCATCTTCAGATTTAGCCACTGGAAGTAGATAGGAGTCATTGAATTGATAGGAGGTGGAAAACGAATGGATGTAAGAAAGTCGAAGAAGACAGGGTAGACTATGTTTTTCACAGTGGTTTTGGAGATTAAAAAAATCAAAGTTGCATTAACATTTTGGCATAGAGAATGCAACTAGGAGAGGTTATTGTTTTATTCACTTTGTTTAGAAAAGTAGTTTTGAGCTTTTCTACAAGTCATTGGAGTAGAGACTAGTAAATATGAGACATCATAATTGGTAGTGTCAAAAATAGGAGAAGTGAAGGCAATCAGAGTACAGTAAGAGGGAATTAATAGAATTTTAGTTTTGAACTCTCAAAGTCATGATATTATCTGTGATTATTGGCAGGCATTTCAACTTCCTAACATACGTGTGTGCATAAGCATACACACCCACACACACACATACACACACAGACCCAAATATATCTGAACTTTTATTAGCCTATTCTGTGTATTCATACACCAGAGCACTAAACATAAGAAGCTTACTCTTTACTGTTGGTTTTATTATTATTTTAGTTTATATATTTGATAGCCTTCAAATAAGAATATTTATTTCACTGCCAAATATGTATTTCTTGGGTGATTTAAGTAATTTCAGTCAAATTCCTAAATGTTCAAGAAAAATATTTTTAGTGTATAACTTAGTACAGATTTAAAGACCTTGAGAGATATTTGTGTCTATCCTTACTTTTTGCTTTCAACACAATAAAGTGTCTCCACACACACAAAAAATACTGTTTCATAGCGTCACTCTCATTTCCTGTGGTTTTTGTTGCAAAATTACAAATCTTATGAATTTGGGAGAAAACTTGATCCATTACTTCAGAATCAGGATTCTTATACTAAGTCATCTCTCTGATGGAAAAACCCACAGGGTGATCCTTACATGCCTTTAAACTCTCTGTTCTAGGTGGAAAGTGGCACAATTTCTAAAATGTTCACTGAATGTTTCTCAGTAGAGTTTTTAATGAGCTGATACCCATCCAAGGCTTTGAGCAGTTCAAACCAGGGTTCTTTATATTAAAAAGTAGATGTATAAAAGTAAAAGGCAAGTGAGTAAAAAGCATAGACCATGTGAGTACTAATTTTAAGAGATAGGAATAGGATACAATATAACAGCTTTAAGGAAAAAATAGAAATTGAAGACATTATTACCATTATAAATGCACTGAATAATGACAGACTGTCCTGGAAAAGTCATGAAAGGCTTTCCTAAAAATGTTAGTAGTCATACAGTGTTTCTAAGGTGTATGTTCTTAATGATAAATAGGTTAACTGAAAAGCACTTTAATTGTGGAGACGAAGTTTAAATTATTAGCTCCTCTCTTTCTTGATATAGATTACTTTTTCACATTGTTTTTTCATACTCTGGACCTTAGTACACTCTCCAATACCTTGTTTATTCAGCTCTTCAAAAGACAAGAATACATTCTGCAAAGTAAATACCTATTAATTAGCAATGAATTCCTGGAAGTCAATACACAAAGTAAATCTCCAAATAATGCACCGCTGTTATGTCTTGTCAGCTGTTTGAATATAAGACCTAGATAATTTGGTTGGGATGCTGGTGTTTTATAATCAATATATAAAGTATTAACAATAGTGAAAACTAAATTTTACTTTCTGGAGATATGTTAGTCAGCCTGTATTTTTGTTTGTTTGTTTGTTTTTTAAACAATACTTTGCAGTAATCTCTGGACCGCAAATGCCTGGGTTCTTAACCAGCCTCTAAGATTTTGTATCTAGTTACCTCACTTCTCCGGCACTTAGTTTCCTCAACTATAGAATGGAGCTCATAATAGTACGGATATAAGTGATTGTTCAGTTCAATTCAGTCCAGTCGCTCAGTCGTGTCCGACTCTTTGCAACCCCATGAATCGCAGCACGCCAGGCCTCCCTGTCCATCACCAACTCCCGGAGTTCACCCAGACTCACGTCCATCGAGTCAGTGATGCCATCCAGCCATCTCATCCTCTGTTGTCCCCTTCTCCTCTTGCCCCCAATCCCTCCCAGCATCAGAGTCTTTCCCAATGAGTCAACTCTTCGCATGAGGTGGCCAAAGTACTGGAGTTTCAGCTTTAGCATCATTCCTTCCAAAGAACACCCAAGACTGATCTCCTTTAGAATAGACTGGTTGGATCTCCTTGCAGTCCATGGGTTGTAGTGAATATTAAATAAAATATCAGGGAGAAACTTGGCAAATAGTAAGCATTCTATAAATGATTGCTGCTATTATTTACTAGTTTCTTTTTTGAGATGAAAAAAATACATAATGATCCTCCCTGTGTTACAAAAGGGAAATAAAAATATGTTTCAGGTTCTGGATTATACAAAGAAAAATTATAAAAGAAAGAATTGAGCTGTAACACATTGCCCTTTGATCTCCTGGCTACTAACCTTGACAAAAGAGTGCTGATGTTTTGGAGAAATAGACTTTTTGGTGAATCTTACCATTTCTTTGTTCTTGTTTTTGACATTTACTGTTTCAAGCAACAATCTAAGTGAAACCATACAAACAGTGGTGTCCAAAATGGGACAAAAGATGACAATGTGATTTGAGTAATAGAAAAGGATTTGAAAATTCAGCATTTTGGTTCCATGTATATCACTGACTGAGACTAGAAAGAAACAAATTATAATCATAATTGAGTCAAGACATTTTCAGATGTGCTCAAGTTTAACATTCTCTTCAGTGCTAGCCAAAGGACCCAATGGATTTAAGAGAGTCATGGTCCAAGCCAACAACTGTCTTTTAAAATTCATGTTTATTATTCTAGCTTCATGATTATGGATTGTCTTTCTTCAGCCAATGCCAACTCTGGAATTGTTTATTAAGTGTCTATATCATTAATACTTCCAAAAGGCTCCTTGACCTCAGAGTATCCTTATTGGCACAGACACTTGCACTTTCAACACTTCACGGCTGGCAGTATGATGTCAAATATTTTCCATGTAATGTCTGAAAAATATCCTGGGGTTTGTTGTCTGGCATGAAATCGCCAAGACTATTGAAGAGTGCTTTGGGGATGGTGCATCTTAGGCATAATTTTGTTGGAAAAGAGGGACACTAAAAGTGAAAAAAAGATCAAACAACAATCAGAGTAAAGTAAAATAGCAATTAAAGTCATAGACGAGGTGGCATGGAACCTATGCGGCACCTCAGTTTTCCCTGGTCAGCACATTTCTCTGCAACGTTTTCTGGCTTTACTTCTTTCAGGCCTTTTGGTTACTCATATTTGTGACCTGTGGTAATAATAAAAGCAGAACATCATGTTACTCTCTGCTGAAGGACTTAAAACACATAAAGATTATAACAACACTTCTATTTACAAATGTCACAAACTCAAAGAAAGTTTCTATGAAGTTGGGGACCTTCTTTCTCAGGAGATAACCTAGAATGTCAGAGTTCATCAGTTATGCAATTAGTGGGGTTTTTTCCATACTTTCCTTAAGATTTTCTTCATAGACTATCATGCAATGTGTGAATAAAGACAGTTTTAAGTATTCCTTGCTAATCTTACTTTTCTCTGCCGAATTTTGTCAATTTTTTCCTCATGTTTCTCTTGTGTAGTTTTAGGTTCGGCTGCATCTGTTGGTGTATTTCTTCCCACCACGTTTGTGTTTTCACTGTTTTCCTTTTACATCTAGTGGCTTTCATTTCCTTAAAGTCTCTTTCGTCTGACATGAGTAGAGCTACTCCAATTCTTTTATGCTACTATTTCCTTATTATATTTTCTTCCATCTTTCACTTCCAACTGATTTTTAGTTTTGAAATTAAAGTGGATTTCTTATAAAGAGCATATAATTGAATCTTCTTTTTTTTTTTTAATCTAATCTGCCAGACTGATGTAGGTTTGGAGTGTTCATTTGTTATGTTCATCCACAATTAATGTAAAAATCAATACATTTGGATTTAGGTGTGCTATTTGATATTTGTCTTATATTGGTCTGAATAGTCCTTTTGTCCTTTCATTTCTCCTTTAATCTTTTCTGGTTTTGTTACACAATTAGCTTAACACAATAGTTTGTATATATACTAACGAGTTAGTCATTTTGATTCCTCTATTGGCATTTTAAGTCTTCTATTGATTTTTTAATTTCTTCCTGTTACTTTTTGGTTTCTGTAGTGACTTCAGGATACATCTATAACTTACTAAAATCTACTTCAGATTGATCCTGAATTTCTTCTGGTAAATCATTTTTTTTTAAATTTCTTAAGCATAGTTTTCCCTATCCCCTAGGTTATTATTGTCATATATATTATATCATATATGGCTTAAAAATAAACATAGAGTCTTATATTTACTTTATCTCATGTGACTTTTAAATAATTTTATAAAAAGTATATTTGTGAATAGTAACAGAATGGGAAAAAAGCTAAAATTGTGAGGCTCACGCTGTTATATTTGCCATTTCGGCTTTTAAATACCACATATTTTTCAAAGCTGTCATCAGAAAATTAAAATGACATATTCTCTTATTATTATGAGAGGTATATAATTTTTGTAAAGTAAATCATGCTTGTAGGAATTCCAAATTCAATGTTATTGCAGTATCAACTTCGGCTTGAGCCATTTATTAGTTTGATATTATATGTGCACACACACAAACACACTCTAAAAATTAACATTTCATATTGCTTTTTATTTTACTAAGCATTTCAACATGCTTTTCTCCATTTGGTTATATTTGAGGATGACTCAGCAGTAAAAGAATCTGCCTGCAGTGCAGGAGTTGCACATTTGATTCCTGGGTCGTTGGGAAGATCCCCTGGAGAAGGGAATGGCAACCCACTCCAGTATTCATGCCTGGGGAATCCCTTGGATGGAGGAGCCTGGTTGGCTACAGTCCACAGGGTCACAAAGATTCAGACACGACTTAGCAACTAAATAACAACTGTTACAGAATATTGTATATGAGATAGCTATGTTCTGAGAGGCTATTTTCTCAGGCACAAATTATACAGTCAGATTACAAGTTCTGTCAAATTTAGTCACCTCCATCAACATAAAAGTATTAGTACATGGTCAATTTTTGAGCCTATATAAAAAGCTACACTTCAGATTTTTTTAATCATTTATCATTAATTTATTATTATTATTATTTTTACTTTACAATATTGTATTGGTTTTGCCATACATCAACATGAATCCAACACAGGTATACACGTGTTCCCCATCCTGAACCCCCCTCCCACCTCCCTCCCCATTTTAAAGCAGTTTCTTATCAATATTTTTGTTTAATTTTATGGTGACACTCGAAGTTTATGACTAATTTTTTTATGTTAACTATGGGCCATGAGTATCACATGGGAACATTAAGATATTTTCTTCAAGCAATGGGAGATCTTGAATAGAGTGAGAATTAATGCTGATGTAATGCAAAGCAATTTACAATGTGTTTATCAGAGATCCAAAGCACACTGGTGGTAGAGTGAAAGCTCCTGGAAAGAAATTATAAAAGAACACAAATGAAGATACACATTTTCACGACGTGCCTCATTTCCGGAGCCTGGTGATAGTCCTGCTGTTCTCAGCTTGCTGCACAATGATGACCTCATTGGTAACATAAGACGCATTCAGCTATCTGGCACCTCCATGGCAGCCTACACAATATAAACACAAGGTCTTCAAATGGACCATAAAGCCTGACTAAAATCTACAAATTAGTAATAGGAATACCTGTTACATCATTTAAGTACAAATGATGTAATGATATAAATTACTCCCTAATGTATATATTTAGAAAAATATTTTATATGTCTGTGTACATTTTTTTCTTATTTTACTTTATGTTTGTTAAAATGTAATATCTTATGACAAGAGAGTATGCCAACAAAAGTAGACCTAAAATGGACAGCTTTGAGGACCATGCTTTGATTGTTTCAGCCATATAGCATAGACATTAGAAGAAGAGCTACAGTTCAGAACTCAGTGGACAGAACACTTCAGTGCATCTTTAGGAATTAACAAAAGCTTTTCTGTCCTGTGGATGATAGTGACTCATGTAAATGTGTTACCATTGATCTGTTTTATCTATGACATTTAATTTTGTTTTAGGAGAATCTTACCTAAGGTTGAATGAATATCACTATATCTTTTGATTTAAGTTACTTGCAACCTTTGAAGAGACTTTTCTTAAAAAAGAAATGCAGTGTTGTCATCTTAAACCATCTAAACTTTAGCAGTGCAGGCAGCATTGCTTTTCTTCAGGACTTATTCTGGATCTGCCTTGCAAATAGTTTCATGGGGAGAAGTCATTGATGCTAAGATGGTAACAGGTGCCAGCAAGTCTAATCGTGATAGATGAAGCATGGTTTCAGGTAAAGATTTATCCTCATTTCAGAACTTCATATTCTAGCTGACATTATTCCTTGAGCATACAAACCTGGGTCACAGGTCTCCTAAACTATCTCTAAAACATTATTGTCATAAGAAAAATGTACCCACCAAGGTGTTGTCAGTTAAGGGACAGCTTGAGTGGAGGTGTCTGTCAAAGGAAATATGAGGCACAAAGAATGAATGAGTCATCATTTTGTGCCCACTTGAAATGCCTTTCTTGATAGTTAAAGTCCATGTAGGAGGTAGTCCTTGAAAGGAATCACACTGAAACAGAAGTCCTCTTATAGCCTAATTCTTGCCTGGGGAGATACAAGGAGGAAACCATTCATCAGTATTAACTGTTTCTAACACCAGAGCTGGCACGAAAGTAAGCACAGGAGGAGAAAAATCATCCTGAATTACGGATATTATGTGCTAGTTTCATGGCACCAGGTGGGAACGTTAACACTTAATCAGTCTCTCTGGCATTATTTCCCGTCCGTACTGCCAACTTTATCACCATGAAAGATGCTTTGATCCTCGTCCGTGGTGTCAAGAACAACAGGCCACAGCATCAGTGACATTCCAATCAGTGGGGTATCATTTCACATTAGTTGTTATCAGATATGATATTTCACTAATGCATTTTGACAACATGTGGCACAATACCAGGTGCCTCTCTAGTAGATATATAGAGAGAGACGTAGTCCTAGATACAAATCTCCTAACATGGAGATTAACCACAAAGCACTTTTTTCTCACTGTTCTAGACTTTGAAAACAGAAGACAGTATTCTCTTAAAATGTGGTGAAGCTCTTTCCTCGATAGGGCTTAATGCTCTTTTACGGAAAATGAAATTCCTCAGTTTTGCACACAATAGTTACCTCATGTTAAAACAATACTAACAATGAAATCCTAAGAATTAGAAAATGTTAATGTTTCACACAAGTACTGTTGTGAACAACACCTTATATAATAATAAAAGCTCTTTTTCTAGTTAAGTGCCTGTTCTCTGTTCATACTTTATGGTCGTTTTAGTTTTCACAACCACTCTGAGGCAAATGTTTTTGTACTCAGCATGCAAGTGAGTTCAAAAAATTTGAATAACTTCTCCAAGATCACTTAGAAAGAGGCAAAGCCCTGGTTCTCCCTGAGATACCACTTCACCATACCCAAGTACTCTCTACTGCCAATCAAGGCCCTTTTAATATCTATTTATCCAAATTATTCTAAAAATAGAAAATTTTAACAGTTCTTGGGAAGGAATGATGCTAAAGCTGAAACTCCAGTACTTTGGCCACCACATGAGAAGAGTTGACTCGTTGGAAAAGACTCTGATGCTGGGAGGGATTGGGGGAAGGAGGGGTAGGGGACGACAGAGGACGAGATGGCTGGATGGCATCACCAACTCGATGGACGTGAGTCTGAGTAAACTCCGGGAGTTGGTGATGGACAGGGAGGCCTGGCATGCTGCGATTCATGGGGTCGCAAAGAGTCAGACACGACTAAGCGACTGAACTGAACTGAACTGAACTGAAAGTGTTGCAATCTGATATAAAATGATGGTCAAAGAAAGTCAGATTGAAATGGTTTAAAATATCTCCACAATTAGATTTTCTTTTTGGAATTCTCATTTTTTTTCTGGTAGATAATCAGTTAGGAGATGAGATGGTTAGCATCACCCACTCAATGGACATGACTTTGAGCAAACTACGGGAGATAGCGGAAGACAGAGGAGCCTGTTGTGCTTCAGTCCATGGGGTCACAAAGAATCAGGCACAACTTAGTGACTGCACAACAATAAATCAGTTAAGTAAGCTAGGGGGGTATCATACTAGTGTTTTCCACTAGCAGGAAGAGAAAGAAAGAACTAATAAATATGAATGTTGTAGATCCAAGGCAGATTTGATGCACAGAAAAATTTCAGAGCTAGATGTGTTCAAATCAAGCCCCATATTGCAAATATGAAGATCAGGCCATTATTGGCAACAGGGATAGAGAAGTTTAGGTGTAAAGACAGTTGAAGAGAAGTAACAAAATACCATAAAAAAACAACCCACCCATTGATTCCAGGAAGACAAGACCAGTCGTAATTGCTATATATATAGTATAATATCTGTCTATCTATGTATATATATAAACATATATATATACATATATATATCTGTGAAGTCAGAATTATGAGATATCTTAGATAGAAAGCAATCATTTTTGCATTGTAACATCAAGAAATGTTAAGGCTTCCAAATTCCCTCTCCAATATGTACACAACTTTTATTTTTAATGAGGCTAGCTCTTAATATGAATGGTTCTACCTGCTTCATGTGTAAAAGACAGAGTAGACACTTTCCTAAGATTATTTTTACAATCAAAAAAGTTAGAGAAAGAACATTTTGTATCAGACCAAAAATAATTCAAGTAGATGAGGTAATGCATTCTTTTGCATCACTTCTACAAGAGCAATATTCTTTGAGGTTTCTAAGTAGCTTAAAAGGCGATTTTATAGGTTGAAATATTGTCCTTCCTAGCTTTATGGTTAGAGAAAAACAGTACTTGTCTAGAATGCATATAATATTGCACATGGGGTTAATTAGGTTAAGGATGAATTAATTTGTAACAATTTCCGTTATTTGACAGACATCAATAATACAGTATATTACCTGCATTCCAGACATCAGCATACTGCCATGACCCAGTCAGATTCAATTTGGGAAAATCTTGGATCATGTGAATATTGTATTATTGATTTTTTTAACATCATATTTTACAGTGAGGCCTGGTTATGAAACACCATAATAACTTGAAGAGATATTTTAGAAACCCATGTTGTTGATGAATGGAAATCATTCTTTCTGTCGCAAAATTAAAGCTTACTGTTCTCTTCCTGGAATGAGATGTTAGGGTGTAATTTTGTACATTATTAGCAGCTATTAAGGAAGTTTCTTTTTTTAAGGCTTTCTCCATTTTTTGATTGGATGTTTGTGTTGGGGTTAGAGAGGAGTATGATGATAGTTTATTTAACTTGGTTATCCTGGCTTCTTTTCAAGTCCTTTCCATTTCAGACTATTTTTGATTAAGTAATTTGACTTCTTCTAAAAATCCTTCTATATTCCAGGTCCCCATTCTTTTGCACACGATAATCAGACAAAATATCTGATTTTGCACATACGTGATCGGATGGCAGGCTGCTTTGATACAAATGGGTTATGTTGACGGTGCCTGCGTGCGTGCTACATTGCTTCGGTTGTGTCTGACTCTTTGCAACCCCATGGACTGCTGCCCTCCAGGCTTCTCTGTCTGTGGGATTCTCCAGGCAAGAATACTGGAGTAAGTTGCCACGCCCTTCTCCAGCGGATTTTCCTGACTCAGGGATTCAACCCATACCTCTTACATCTCCTGCGTTGGCAGGGGGGTTCTTTAACACAAGCGTCACCCAGGAAGCCCGGTGTTGATGGTACCTATGGTTAAATACATTCTATATTCAAAGAAGAGCTTACATTCATCAAAACATAATTGTAGAAAATTTCGGTTATGGAAATGCTAAAGCGAATCTACTCACAATATGGAAACGTACAAAAATGACACCACAGAAGACTAACAGAAAGCACAGAATTGCTGTTAAGTAATGAGTTCTCTAGTATATATATTAGAAAAGGTATAACACCTTACACAAAATTTATACTGTGTTTATTATATACAAGTAGTTTTGGGGAATTAGAATTAAATGTACACACATACATATATACACACAAATACTGGCATACGTATCTCCCAAAAAGAATGACAAATACTGATGTTCCTTAGCCTCAAAGTTGCTCAATCCACACTTCTTTTCAAGAGCTTTTCATATTTTATTCAGAATATTTTACTCTTGCACATTCTTTTGCTGAAATTATCAAACCCTATTATCCATATTGGTCTTCTCCTAGTGGCTCAGACGGCAGTGAATCTACCTGCAATACGGGAGACCTGGGTTTGATCTCTGGGTCAGGAAGTTCCCCTGGAGAAGGGAATGGCTATCCACTCTGGTATTCTTGACTGGAGAATTCCATGGACAGAGGAGCCTAGTGGGCTACAGTCCATGGGGCCACAAAGAGCTGGACACAACTAAGTGACTAACACTTTCACTTTTTCATTATCCATATATCCCATTCATTACTCCCTATACCTCCTTCCCAGGATCATTTGCTCTTTCTCTGTGTTCTAAAATGTAGACATTTTTTCTAAATTTCTGTCCATAAATGTCATTTATCTTTTGTCTCTATTATTTTTTCCTATAGAATCTGAGAATTTTTGTGGGGAGAGGTTGAGTAGGGTGGAGGAAAGAAATTGAGAGCAGAGCTAATACTGTGGCATGTCATGAATACTGTCTAGTATAAATACACACACATACACACTACATATGCACATGCATGTGTGTATGTATGTATTAGAGTTAGTTTGTTTCAATAACATTAGCTATCAGTTTTGCATGGGGGAGTGTTATGATACCTAATATACAAACATATATAGGATATAGCTCCTCTTCTCATTGAATTTTCCATGTAATAAGGCTGAGAGCCCCACAAAGAGATAATGAAAGTATAATATATTAAGACTGAAGCATAAGCAGGTGTTAAAACTACAAACAGGAGAACTACATAGTCAGTGCACCAGTCAGGATGATGAGAAAACCAAAATTTGTAGAGGCTAAGCACAATGGCGTTATTCATCAAAACGCCATCCAGAGGCCAGTACTTACCCCTGACTTGTTCTGTAGGGGCACAGGCTTATCCTTGTGTGAAAATGGGGGCCTCAGATTGTGTAAACTCATGCCATAAAATAGCTTCTCTCTCTTTTAATGTTAAGCTGCCATGTGAATTCCCTATTTAAAAAGATTGGCACCTTTTCAGTTGAGGCTCATGGTATAACACCTTGCTTTGGATATGCTACCTCTAAGTATCCATAGAAATGAATTTAAGAAATTCTTAGTTTGTCTCTACAAATAATGGTATACACACAGATATATGCAAAACATTTATAAACAGTAGTTTGTCCTATTATCATAAAAATAAGTATGGATTTAAGCAATGGCTGTGTTCAAAGTGTTAAGAATTCTGAACACTAGAAATTTCTGACATTGAAAGAACTGCATACTTCTTAGAAAGGCGAATGATTGTTTTATGTGGATTACTCTACTACTCATTTTGTTTGGTAATATTTAGGAGAACGGTAGGCACACATGCCTGTACAAAGAATTCAAATAGAAAATAAAGGGGAAATCAGATGCAAGTGCCAACTCCCTCCCACCGTGCCTGAGCCTTTCACTTCATCTGGAGCAGTAGCGTTTCAGTGGTCTCCAGCTGTGGTCAGAATAGTGTTCATCTCCAGTCATTCCCTAGTGTCCCTAAGGTGTTTAATTTTCAAGTTAGAGTTAACATGGAGGAATGGAAATTCAGCAAATGAAAGAGTAACGTGTGATAAGAAATGAGAGGTGACTACTAGGATGTTATCTTTGCTTTAGGGAAACATATTCTCCAATGTAATCATTAAAACATCTTGTGTAATCTTCCAATCCTGAGAGACCAATGCTGAACAGGCAAGGAAGTCGATTTATTCAAGGGTATGGGATTTTAAATAGAACAATCGTGTCAACTTTTCTAAAGCCATGGAGCTTCATAGCATGAGTTTTTAATGCTTGTTTCAACCTAATTATATGCTTATTTAGGATCATGATTAGCAAAAATTAGTTATTAGGTTACCAGTAATGAATAGAGAGATACAACATCACAGAATGTATTAGGAAGTCTTTTACAACTTCTGAAAAACCATTAATAGAGTATTCAAATATAGTATTATTGACTAAAATTACTTTACTCATGCAGTAAGTAACAACCTGTCTCAATGAAGAGTTACTATAAATTTCTCTATAAAGTAAAATTTGAAGAGAAATTCCTAAAGCAGAATCAAAAGTTGGCTTAAAACTCAACATTCAGAAAACTAAGATCATGGCATCCAGTTCCATCACTTCATGGCAAATAGATGGGGAAACAATGGAAACAGTGACAGACTTTATTTTGGGGGATTCCAAAATCACTGTAGATGGTGACTGCAGCCATGAAATTAAAAGACTCTTGCTCCTTAGAAGAAAAGTTATGACCAACCTAGGCAGCATATTAAAAAGCAGAGACATTGCTTTGCCAACAAAGATCTGTCTAGTCAAAGCTATGTTTTTTCCAATAATCATGTATGGATGTGATAGTTGGACTATAAAGAAAACTGAATGCTGAAGAATTGATGCTTTTGAATTGTGGTGTTGGAAAAGACTTTTGAGAGTCCCTTGGACTGCAAGGAGATCCAACCAGTCCATCCTAAAGGAAATCAGCCCCAAATATTCATTGAAAGGACTGATGCTGAAGCTGAAACTCTAATACTTTGGCCACCTGATGAGAAGGACTGACTCATTTGAAAAGACCCTGATGCTGGGAAAGATTGAAGGTGGGAGGAGAAGGGGACAACAGAGGATGAGATGGTTGGATGGCATCACCGACTCAATGGACATGAGTTTTAGTAAGCTCCGGGAGTTGGTGATGAACAGGGAGGCCTGGCGTGCTGAAGTCCATGGGGTTGCAAAGAATCCAACACGAATGAGTGACTGAACTGAACTAAACTGAACTGAGCTATTGAAAAGTCAATTTTGTACCAATAATAATTGATGGAGGAAGGAATAATAGATAATATAAATTTAGGAAGGAGTGTTTGTTTTATTTCTGTTTCTTTATGAGGAAGTTCCCACCACTGACTTGGTGTATCAAACTGCTCCCAGCATCCAGTATAGGAACATGTGAAATATATTATCTTGTAAATATGTAAAATATATTGAGTGATTAATAAAATACATTATCAAAAATTCATACATTCCAGGTTAAATTGACCCAAGATAAATGTGTTATTAGGGCTTCCCTGGTGACTCAGACAGTCAAGAATCTGCCTCCAATGCAAGAGACCCAGGTTCAACCCATGGGTCAGGAAGATCCATTGGAGTAGGAAATAGCAACTCACTCCAGTATTCTTGCCTGGAAAATTCCATGGACAGAGGAACCTGGCGGGCTACAGTCACGACTGAGCAATTAAAACATTCACTTTCACTTTTCAAATTTGTTATTTGTTCTATGTTATGAACACAGTGGAAGTAGCACATGATTTGGAAGAAGACGTGGTAGTATGAGGTCCACCAACACCAACCACTGAGGTCTGGGACCAACCGAGGATCTGGGACAAATTCCTTCAATATAAGACAGCATCCAGCTAGACAGGGCTGGTCAAGACTAGAACACAGGTTGATTACCTTCCAAACCAAGTCTGTTCTTCTTCATGAGTTGAATAAGGAAGTTGTACTCATAACTGTACTTATAGTTCAAACTAAAATACTAAGTTAAAATAGGTAAATATTAATATAAAATTAGTTAAATTATTTGATGCTGTAAGAAATGTTCTGCAACCACTTTATTAAATGAGCAATTCCTTTTAATTTCTGTTATCCCATTAGAAGACCTATTGTATTTTATTCACTTATTAATTGCTTGATTGATTCTGAGGAATGTTTAATTTATTATCAGGTATGAGTAAACAGAAAGAGATTAGAGAGAAACAGAAAGTAGTAACATAGAGCCTTATAAATCAGCTTGCGCAAGGAAGCAGACTTAGAAGTTTATATACCATTAAATTCCTAAATATTCAATTAATTAATGCCTTAACAGAAATATACTCTGTATTGTGCTAATTTTGAAAAAAAAAATCAAGAGAATTATAAAGAGTTAAAAAAGCATTCTGCAAATTATTAACTTCCTGAAGGAATATAATTTATGAGGCTGATCTGCTGATCCTGCTGCTGCTAAGTCACGTCACTCGTGTCCGACTCTGTGTGATCCCATAGATGGCAGCCCACCAGGCTCCCCCGTCCCTGGGATTCTCCAGGCAAGAACACTGGAGTGGGTTGCCGTCTCCTTCTCCATCTGCTGATTCTAGTGCTATGATATTTGGACATTAAAAGATGGCTTCTGTTAATTTAAATCTATAATACTTTATGCAGTGTGGAATTGAAGTATCTTATTTCTGAGGTTTCACTTGCCATGGAGTAAGTCAAGAATTTTGGTAAAATTATATAAATTCTTGCATAAACTGTTCAAGTGAATCTGCTTCATTGGAAAAGTACACGAGGGGAGAGGCAAACACAGTAACTGTACACACACACACACGGAAAAAAAAAAAAAAACAGTGTTTACTTATTCAGGAGAGTTTCCTATTTGGCACCAGGGAATTATTCAAGTATCCATTGGATCTTTGGAAATAATTCTGTGATCACCTAAAAGAGCCTGCCAATTATTGCCATATGTGAATGTGGTTTTTGCAATCTGGACACTTATCCCCTAGGATTTGGACTAATAGCTCTAGTCTTTTACTTCTCATTAACTGTCAGAACAGCTATCAGACAGAGGAGACATTGGTCAATGCCAACATGATACAGATTTGGACAAGCGGCTGAAAGTTGAAAAGATCATATCACCTTCGTCTGTACTTATGAAGAAATGCCTCAGGAAAGCTAGAGTTTCAAAGTCAGATATGTTTTAAAACTCAGTAAAAGAAGGCTTCTTCAAGAAGTGAGGACAAGACGTGGAGGGAAGTCAGCCAAGTTTGTAAGTGTTTGCTAGTACATATGGCAGCCAAAAAAAATTGCTTAGTACTCGGGAGTAGAAGGAATGAATCTATATAAAGAAGCAAAGAGATTTTGAGTATAAAGTCAGAGGTAATTTTTCCAATTACCCATGAGGAGACCTATTCATCACCTTCCACTGGTACATACAAGGATTACAAAATAGAGTGAAGGCAATAGTCATGTGTGATGGGATGGACTGGCATATTAACCAGGAACCAAGGAGAAAACATCTCTCTGGTTTGTCTATATTTAATAAAAAATGTTATATAGACATACTATATCTATGGAAGTCTCCAGGGTCACAAAGAAATAGTTGGAAGTATTGGGAACAGAGAAGGACTGGCCAAGCATCTATGGATAATTTACTTCAGCTAAAGGGCACTGTGTTGTGATATATTTTTGTGTATCCTCTGAAAAATTATAATTTTAACAGAGAAGGGTATTGTAGCAATACTCCAAAGAGAAACAAATACCTAATACATTTATAAAAGTAGAAAATTAAGAAAAGACAGATGAGGTTTAATATTGTTCAAATATACTGAAAAATCTATTGATTTTTATCATAGATTTTAGAAATGTTTGTATACATTATGTAAATGTTTAATTACTTATATGTGTATGCTGCTGCTGCTAAGTCACTTCAGTCATGTCCAACTCTGTGCAACCCCATAGATGGCAGCCCACAAGGCTCCCGTCCCTGGGATTCTCCAGGCAAGAACACTGGAGTGGATTACCATTTCCTTCTCCAGTGCATGAAAGTGAAAAGTGAAAGTGAAGTTGCTCATTCGTGTCCGACTTTTAGCGACCCCATGGACTGGAGCCCACCAGGCTCCTCCGTCCACGGGATTTTCCAGGCAAGAGTACTGCAGTGGGTCACCAGTGCATAGTAATATTAATTTCTAATATGTATTTGAAACATTATACTCTTATTTAATTCTTAGGAAATCTTGGTATGTTTCTTTTACTATCCCTATTATGGACACAGAGAAACTGAGAAATGAAGAGGGTTTATATTAAAACTTGTTTAGCTGCAATAGATCATTAGATTGCACATATATGTTATGTCACGTGATATTTGTCTTTCCGTGTCTGATTTAGGCGTCTTTTCTGAAGTGCGTTAAATCTACTGCCAAAGTTTAGGGGACGGTGCTATTTTGTTTCACTCTTGTTGATATCCTAAGTATTTACTCTTCAGTAGATACTTTGAAGAACTCCAAATGCAATGTAATTTTTTTTACTGAAAATCACCTATAAGATATTTAAAGTTTAATATTTTATTTTCCTAGGCTACCTAAGAATTCTTAATGTCTAATGGACTACTAAATCCCACAGAAAAGTAGAATTGCTTAGCCTTTTTCATTTTTGATTGGAGATATTAGGTTGGTACAAAAGTGAATGCAGTTTCTGACCATGAATTTTAAATCATTATAACTTTATTATATTAATAATTTTTATTAATAATCTTTATGAATAAAAATAGGAACCACTACAATCAACACATTTCTTGCCAATGAGAAATAAGTTTGTTTATTCCTACAATGTAAAAGTCCATGTTTCAGGATTCCATGAAATCTTGGACAGCATTTTCTGCCTCCTGAGGGTTGTGAAAGCATTTTGCCTGTAAAAAGTTGTCAAGATGTTTGAAGAAGTGGTAGTCAGTTGGGGAGAGGTCAGGTGAATAATGGTGGATGAGGTAAAACTTCACAGCCCAATTCATTCAATGTTTGAAGCACTGGTTGTACAACATGTGGTCAGGTATTGTCATGGAGAAGAATTGGGCACTTTCTATTGATGAATGCCAGCTCTCAGGGGTTGCAGTTTTCAGTGCACCTCATCAATTTGTTAAGCATACTTCTCTGATGTAATGGTTTCACAGGATTCAGAAAGCTGTAGTGAATCAGGCCGGCAACTGACCACCAGTGACCATGACCTTTTTTTGGTGTGAGTTTGGCGTTTGGAAGTGCTTTGAAGCTTCTTGGTCTAACCACTGAGCTGATCATTGCCAGTTGTGTAAAATCCACTTTTCATCACACGTCATAATCCAATCAAGAAATGGGGTTGTTGTTGTTGCATAGAATAAGAGAAGATGACACTTCAAAACAATGATATTTTTTGAGTTGTGGTCAGCTCATCAGGCACCAACTTATTGAGCTTTTTCACCTTTTCAATTTGCTTCAAATGCTGAACAACTACAAAACAATCAAGTTGAGTTCTTTGGCAACTTCTCGTGTAGTTGTAAGAGGATCAGCTTCAATGATTGCTCTCAGTTGGTGGTTGGCAACTTCCAATGGCCAGCCACTGCACTCCTCATCTTCAAGGATCTTGTCTCCTTTGCAAAATTTCTTGAACCACCTCTGCATTGCACATTTGTTAGCAGTTCCAGGGCCAAATGTGTTGTTGATGTTGCAAGTTGTCTCCACTGTTTTACGATCTATTTTGAACTCAAATTAAAAAAATCACTTAAATTTGTATTTTGTCTAACATCATTTCCATAGTCTGAAATAAATATAAAATAAACTGGAAGTAATAAGTCATTGGTAAAAAAAGTGCATTAAAATGGTTTATACCACAACCATATTTATTTAAGAATATATTCCTATATCAAATAACAAAATTCAATAATATAAAACTGCAATTACTTTTGCACCTACCTAAATATTTATAGAATGCTTTTCTGCCACTTCAAAATAAAGTTCCTTGTTTCAGCTGGTAACAAAGTAGAAAACTCATTCTATTCTAAGCAGGCAGATTCCTCTGCACAGAAATCTAGCTCACAAATACCTTTCCAGAAGACCTACAACAGTTAAGCATTCTTTGTTCATTATGAATAGAATTTCCCTCCACTAGAGTCATTCATCTTGCTAGACATAGGCTTGCGATATTGTTGAAAAAAATTACTATTGGCAAACGGTTACTGCAAGAAAATGAGGTAATCAATTTTCCTTGTGCCCAGTAAGATCCGTCTCATATTTTTACAGTCATAATATATAAATTTGCTATATTAATTTTAGGGTGATGGATCCAATGTCAGATTTTTATTTGTATTCACTTTTAAGCTATACAGGATGAGAAGACCATGGATACAAAAACACATATATCCGTGTCTAGCTGTCCCTCAGATTGGGGTATAATTTCTGGTTACAACATTTGAAATAGTGGGATAAGCAAGCCTCAATCATCACCTCAGGAAAAATAGATAATACCTGGCTCACATGATTTTTGTGAGTGCAGAGGTGAAACACAAGGGCCATGCTAGACATGGAGGAGATTTTCAGTAAATGGTATTTATGATATCCCCTAGGGGTGAGGTGTTCTCTTCAGGTAATTAGATCTGGGGAAGGTAATGCAAACAGGTAATGCAATCTGCCTGGCTTTGCAAAGGCTACTAGGATAAGATAGGCCTCAATGTCCTGTTTCCTGCCCAGCCTCTCACCTCTCTAACCTCATGTACAAGATCTAACCCCTAACTTTGCAGAGTATGACAAACAATCATCCTGAATGAATTTTCCAAGTCAATTAACAAAATGGTAAACAGTTATTCCTGTCTGACTCAATGTACGTGAGTTTGAGCAAACTCCAGGAGTTGGTGATGGACAGGGAGGCCTGGCGTGCTGCAGTCCATGGGGTCGCAAAGAGTCGGACATGACCGAGTGACTGAACTGAGCTGATCTGAACTGAAACAGCTATTCCGGAGAGTAGATGGGATTTGTCATGATCTCTGCCCTGAAGAAATACTTGCAGAATGCATCCAGTGGTCTAAACTAGAGAAACACACACCTGCAGACATACACACTAGATGTGGCTGTTCTAAGACAAAGACACACTCATTCCTTTTTCCCTCCCTCTCCCTCCTCTCTCCATCCTTTCTCTCTCTCTCTCTCCTCTCCTGCTACTCCAAGGGTAGCCACACTGAGTACAGACTACCAAATCTGAAGCTCTGTGAAATGACCAGAGTGATAAAAACACCAAACATTCTCCTACTGTCATTTTTCCTCCTTATATTCCAAACTCTTGTGTCCTAGTTATTTGCATTAAAAGAGTGATATATGTTTGCCAATTATAAGCAATGTATTTTAAAAGTTCCTCTGTTTTCTCCCATTCTTTCTGCCCTTTAATTCTCTCCTCCTTCTAGATAGATTTAACCTTTTCAGTCTTTTTGTTGCAATGCATCTGTCTCCCAAGTTGAATGCAACATTCTAGGGTAATTGTCATAACTATGAAAAACTGTCCATCTCTATATTTAGAAATTAATCATTTTAAGGTAGTCAAGCCTGTTGCATTTTATTTTCATAACACCACTCAGTACTACTGTCTATTTTTGTGGGAACTGCCCATGCGACTCCTCTATTTACTTTGAGAAGTTTCTTTCCACCTTAATTGGTGGGGATAAAGAGATATTTTGTATTTTTGATATACAAATGTAAATAGTTGGATATTTGAAACTTTATAGAGACAAGTTTTTCTCTGAAAAACTTCATATTCTTATGCAAATAGGAAAAACTTTTTTTCCTGAAGAGAATAGAATTAATTTTATAATATGCTTATAAATAACTCAAATTTATAAACCAACTATTCTATACAATTATGAATGTTTGTGTCTTCTTTATAGTTTTAATGGGCTTCCCTGGTGGCTCAGACAGTAAAGTGTCTGCCTGCAATGCAGAAGACCTGGGTTCAATCCCTGGGTTGGGAAGATCCCCTGGAGAAGGAAATGGCAACCCACTCCAGTACTCTTGCCGGGAAAATTCCATGGACTGAGAAGCCTGGTAGGCTACAGTCCACGGAGTCGCAAAGAGTCAGACACGACCGAGTGACTTCACTTTCACTTTCACTTTTATAGTTTTAAAATCAGTGATTGGTTTCAGGTTTTTTGGAAGACCCATTCAGCTAATGATTTTGCTGATCCCTTGAGCATCTAATTTAATAGTTTCTATATTTTCCTTTGAAATCCATCCTTACACATTTGAGGAAGTGAATTTCAGAATGGTTTGACTATAAATCCCCTTTCTATTTTGGAGCAAATATTTGCCAAAAGCATAAAAATAAATTTTAAAAGACCCTAGATTTTATTTGTTTATTTTATTTTTCCAAATCACCTTATAGATATTGCTGTTAGTCATGAGCTAGATCAAAGCAATATTTAATGCTTTAAAATTGCAGACTTCTCCTAGTTGAATATATGTTGTGATCATAAAGTGAATGTTCAATGTATAAATGACACATTACAGGCTTATTTTAAATTTATTTTCTTTCTAACCAGAAGTAGTCATTTTCATAAATTTCAAACAATAAAACTGAAATAGAAAAATATTATAAGAATTGTTAAGGAATACATTTGAAAGTTGCAGAGGTATTTCCTCAGAATAGAAAATTACATTATTTCAAAATAAATTTGCCTGAAAAATAAAGCCTATTTAAAGATGTTTTTATTAAATACAACAATGTCATCATTCCTCAAACTTCTAGGTGGCTGTCTTCTTTGAGAGAGTCATTAGCAATATAACTAAGAGAGTAAATATTTTTTGCAAATGTGTCTTGCAGTGTTCACAGAATTTTTCCCATCATTTATAGGTTTCATTTAAATCCTGGATTTTTTAAGTTGTGCTATTTTCTATGTAAATTTTCCCAAGTGGAGATATATTACTTGAGATCAAAAGTGTGAAATTAACATTAGTGGGATTATCAACATTTGCAGTTAACCATAATTTTCCCCTAGGTTGCTTCTTTAAGAGAGTGAAAGAAAAAAAAATGAAAATGAAACTCCTTGATCAGTATAATAAAAGCAAGAGCTAATCAAAACTGTAAGGTGTGTATGGATGTGTGTGTGTGTGCAGGCAAAAGCAAAGAGTGACAAAGAGTAATACAGATATGTAGATTTGGGTCTCACATGTAGTACATGTTTAGCTTTGCACTTTACATGATATACACCTATAGGTCAAAAAATACACACACAATATGTTCATTAACTAAAAAGTTTTGGTTTTTGTGTGTAAGTGTGTAATGCTTATAATCCTAAAACTTTAATATTTTTAAGTTTTTCATTGCTACTGCTACTGCTAAGTCACTTCAGTCGTGTCTGACTCTGTGTGACCCCAGAGACAGCAGCCCACCAGGCTCCCCCGTCCCTGGGACTCTCCAGGCAAAAACACTGGAGTGGGTTGCCATTTTCTTCTCCAATGCATGAAAGTGAAAAGCCCAAGGGAAGTCGCTCAGTCGTGTCCAACTCTTAGCGACCCCATGGACTGCAGCCTACCAGGCTCCTCCATCCATGGGATTTTCCAGGCAAAAGTACTGGAGTGGGATGCCATTGCCTTCTCCAAGTTTTTCATTAGATAAGTGATAATGTTAATAAAATATAAACATTAGAAGCAGGATTGCGTCTATATTATATAATTCTGCTTTTTTTTTACCATTAAATATTATGAGGCTCTATCTGAGGCTTAATGTGTCATAAACACATGAGAATAGCATAATTTTGATATGAAATTGTAAAAACATAACCTGATTTAACCACCTTTCTAATTTGCAGTAGTTTGTTCTTTCTAATTTGCCATTATATTCTTTTTAATTTTTTTTATATATCTTTGTGTAGATAAACATATAGAAGCCTTAGTTGTTCTATGTACGTTCTTGTACAATAGATCTTTGGAAATAGAATCGAAAAGTTTTCATGACTTGTACCTCAAACTCCTAATCTGGGTGACTACAGATCTATGATGGCAATTCTGTTCTTCTGAAATTGACTTATAAAGGTTGATATTGGACTGCTGACCTCTTCAAGCTCTGGCTGTAGTTTCAATGAAGCCTGGAAAATGCTAATCCATAGTAGGGCTTATTTAGACAAGGAAGTGATTTATCTCCTCCAAAGTCCTTTCCTAGGAATGGTTTTCTTAGACATTCCAATGCTGTTCTGCTCTAAAGAAAATGTATGGCACTACTCTGAAAAGCTTTTCCAAGCTGTCTCTCAATGTATCCTGAATATAGATTTGTGCATTTTACTTTCACCACAGTAACATCCCATAAAAGTGATTTTCTCTTTCATTCTCTGCCTCTGTCACTGTCTGTCTCCTCTCTCTCTCTTTCCCTCTCCCTCCCTCCCTGTGTTTAGAATGTACCTGCTCATAACATACATATTCCCATGAATTTGTACATTTTATTAATGGGTCTCATTCTCTGGGCATTGACAAGAAAGAAAAACTCAACTAGTGCTCCTCCTAAAGCACACAGTTCTTCCTTGTAAGTAGAAGACAACTGAAAAGCTGGTAAAACACAGGTCCCTTAGGACCAGAGTCTCCTAGCATTCTGTTTGTAGTGAACGTGCATTTAGGACATATTTCAGTGTTACTGGCACCTGTCTTGCTAAATCTGATGGAACAACAACAAACACAATAAAGTCTTGTTACTAAGCCATCTCTGAGCCACACTAGATTGTGATTGATTCTGTTGTGTTTAATGGTATGGTGGCATTTTGCCTTAGGCTTTATTATTGAACAGTGGAGGGGACAGAAGAAGGAAACACTTGATCACTTTGTAAATGCTGCACACTGCAGGGCTTAATGACTGAACATAGCCACTTCCAGTGTATTGAAATGCCTCCGCCTTGCCTCGAAGCATTGTACCTCTATTCAAATGGCAAAGAATAGAGTTCCTGTAAGATTGTGGAGTGCAGCTCATTTTGGGAATAAACAGTTGCTTTGACCTTGTACTGGCAAATAGACCCTGTCAGGCCTGGAATTGCAAGGCCAGGAAATCATCTGTTTAGTCAGTGTTGGTTCTGGTCATTAGTTTGTGTTTATGGCTGGGAATTGATAATATAGTCCTGTGTGTACAGAGCTCAGGTCTGAATACTAAAAGGACCCTATTTACCAACAGCTTTATTTTTTAATTTAAAGTTAATTCAAATTGAAATGAGCCTTTTAACCCTTAATTAGGACCACGTTTTCTTTTAAAAGTCAACCACATTAGTCAACTGCAGACAAAATTCACTTTGCAATTGAAAAGCTACGTTCTTTCAACAGTAGCCACCATGGTTTACTAAATGCATTTGTTTTCCTTTCACTATGTAACTTCACCCATTCTCTGTATCAGCATAACTCAAACCCATCAATTACATCTTAGAGGGAAAGTGTGCTATGTGCTTTGGGAATGAGGCCAAGATTCTATCTGGAAGGTTTTTTTAATAATTATTATTCATTGTATAGCTAGTACTCATAATACTCCCTATTTCACACTTTTTAAAAATTCTTTTCCAAAGCTGGTAGTTTATTTTACCCCACTACTGACCCATAGTATTCAGTTCCTTTTTTATTGTTACCTCTTTAAAAATACAGAATCAGCAGATTTCCAAAATATTTCTAATTCATCTATTACAAATTGGTATTATTTTGGCTTCCTTTTATTATTATATTGATATTTTTAGTACTTCTCAATAGAAAATTAGCATTTGGCAAGAACATCATTTTTGTTTAACTGTGGCCCATCCTGGGTTTTTTTTTTTTTTCCAGTAAGTTTTGGGGTTTGCTTGGCAAATAAACTTGCTTACTCTCACTGTCTGAGAACTTAAAATAGAGGAACTAAAAGCTAGATTAACAAGAAAAAGTAAAATAAAACCTCACTGCAGACAAATAGAAAGAAAATATCTCTTTTAAACTGTATTTTCAGTATCATGCTAGTTTTCTTTACTGTTAAAAGAGAAAAAAAATCACATATTCTTACATTTTAAAAAATTAAAAATAATTAATATCAATATTTTAATTTTTAAATGTATTCCTATAAGATTTCCCAGCTTCTCAATATTCTACTCAATCTAAAATATACATAAGAGGAAGAGCATAATGAAATGTAGTTTTATTATGCTATTGAGTAAGATTAAAATATAATAACAGGGAATTATTTGCTTGGTAGTGAATTTATCTTTCAATCTATCCAATCATGAAATCCACATGCGCTTTGAATACATAATACTCTGATACAGGTAAAACACTTTCAGGGCAAAAACCTGTCATTTCTTGACTTAAATGTATTTTTTTAAATCAGAAAATAACCTCTATCTTTTATATCTTGTTGCCCTATGTGATTTTGTAATTTCAATAGCTAATTTTAATACTTAAAGCAGGAATGAAAGTGAAAACACTTTTAAAAAGCTTATAGTGACTGAATAGAAGATTTAGCTTTCCGATCAGGGACTAAGCTTAATCACTCAGAGCTTTTGTGTGAAAAAAGTTTTATTACAGTGGAAAAGGACCAGAGAGAGCTTCTGACATAGATATCAGAAGAGGGATGGAGAGTGCCCCACTGGCTAGTCTAATTAAGAACTTACATAATTTTACCAGACCCACTCACAATATACATCTTAAATTAACAAGATTAGAACTAACAATAGAAAGGTCTTATCAGACCCATTCCCACAACATATGTTTCAAGAAAAGATTAATCAGTTCAGTTCATTTCAGTCGCTCAGTTGTGTCCCACTCTTTGCAACCCCATGAACTGCAACACGCCAGGCCTTCCTGTCCATCACCAACTCCTGGAGTTCACTCAAACTCATGTCCATTGAATCGGTAATCCCATCCAACCATCTCACCCTCTGTCATTCCCTTCTCCTTCCGCCTTCAATCTTTGCCAGCATCAGGGTCTTTTCAAATGAGTCACTCCTTTGCATCAGGTGGCCAAAGGAGTGGAGCTTTAGCTTCAACTTTAGTCCTTCCAGTGAATATTCAGGACTGATGTCCTTTAGGATAGACTGGTTGGATCTCCTTGGAGTCCAAGGGACTCTCAAGAGTCTTCTCCAACACTGCAGTTCAAAAGCATCAATTCTTCAGTGCTCAACTTTCTTTATGGTCCAACTCTCACAACCACACATAACTACTGGAAAAATCATAGCCTTACTAGATGGACACTTGTTTCCAAAGTAATGTCTCTGCTTTTTAATATGCTGTCTAGGTTGGTCATAATTTTTCTTCCAAGGTATAAGCGTCTTTTAATTTCAGGGCTACAGTGACCATCTGCAGTGATTTTGGAGCCCCCAAAAATAAAGTCTGTCACTGTTTCCCCATCTATTTGCCATGAAGTGATGGAAACAGATGCCATGATCTTAGTTTTCAGAATGTTGAGCTTTAAGCCAACTTTTTCACTCTCCTCTTTCACTTTCATCAAGAGACTCTTTAGTTCTTCTTCGCTTTCTGCCATAAGGATGGCATCATCTGCATATCTGAGGTTATTTATATTTCTCCTGGCACTCTTGATCCCAACTTGTGCTTCCTTCAGCCCAGCACTTCTCATAATATACTCTGCATATAACTTAAACAAGCAGGGTGACAATATACAGCCTTGAGATACTCCTTTCCTTATTTGGAACCAGTCTGCTGTTCCATGTCCAGTTCTAACTGTTGCTTCCTGACCTGCATACAGATTTCTCAGGAGGAAGGTCAGGTGTTGTGATACTCCCATTCTCTTTCAGAATTTTCCACAGTTTGTGGTGATCCACACAGTCAAAGGCTTTGGTATAGTCAATAAAGCAGAAATAGATGTTTTTCTGGAACTCTCTTGCTTTTTAGATGATCCAGCAGATGTTGGCAATTTGATCGTTGGTTCCTCTGCCTTTTCTAAAACAAGCTTGAACATCTGGAAGTTCACAGGTCATATACTGTTGAAGCCTGGCTTGGAGAATTTTGAGCATTACTTTACTAGCATGTGAGATGAGTGAGACTAGTCAGAAGGTTCTTGTTAAGAAAGAGAAACATGTCCTGTAGCAAGATGCATTGTTATTATATAATCATTAGTACAGAGCTTAAACGAGAGTCCACAATGCAGTACTTGGATGCAATCTCAAAAACAACAGAATGATCTTTGTTCGTTTCCAAGGTAAACCATTCAATATCACAGTAATGCAAGTCTATGCCCTAACCAGTAACGCTGAAGAAGCTGAAGTTGAAAGGTGCTATGAAGACCTACAAGACCTTCTAGAACTAACACCCCAAAAGATGTCCTTTTAATCATAGGGGACTGGAATGCAAAAGTAGGAAGTCAAGAAATACCTGGATTAACAGGCAAATTTGGCCTTGGACTACAAAATGAAGCAGGGCAAAGGCTAATAGGAGTTTTGCCAAGGAACACACTGGTCATAGCAAACACCCTCTTCTAACAACACACGAGAAGACTCTACACATGGACATCACCAGGTGGTCAATACCAAAATCATATTGATTATATTCTTTGCAGCCAAAGATGGGGAAGCTCTATAGAGTCAGAAAAAAACAAGACTGAGAGCTAACTGAGGCTCAGATCATGAACTCCTTATTGCCAAATTCAGACTTAAATTGAAGAAAGTAGGGAAAACCACTAGACCATTCAGGTATGACCTAAATCAAATCCCTTATAATTATACAGTGGAAGTAACAAAAAGATTCAAGGGATTAGATCTGATATAGTGCATGAAGAACCATGGATGGAGATTCATGACATTGTACAAGAAGCAGTGATAAAGACCATACTCAAGAAAAAGAAATGCAAAAAGGCAAAATGGTTGTCTGAGAAGGCCTAACAAACAACTAAGAAAAGAAGCCATAGGCAAAGGAGAAAAGAAAAGATGTACCCATTTGAATGCAACCAAAGAAAAGCAAGGAGAGATAAGAAAGCCTTCCTCAGTGAACAATGCAAAGAAATAGAGGAAAATAGTAGAATGGGAAAGACTAGAGATCTCTTCAAGAAAATCAGAGATACCAAGGGAAATTTTTATGAAAAGATGGGCACGATAAAGAACAGAAACAGTATGGACCTGACAGAAGCAGAAGATATTAAGAGGTGGCAAGAATACACAGAAGAACTGTACAAAAAAGATCTTAATGACCCAGATAATCACGATGGTGTGATCACTAACCTAGAGCCAGACATCCTGCAGTCCAAAGTCAAATGGGCCTTAAGAAGCATAACTATGAACAAAGCTAGTGGAGGTGATGGAATTTCAGTTGACATATTTTAAATCCTAAAATATGATTCTGTGAACATGCTGAACTCAATATGCCAGCAAATTTGGAAAACTCAGCAGTGGCCACAGGATTCGAAAAGACAACTAAGATCATGGCATCTGATCCCATCACTTTATGACAAATAGACTGGGAAACAATGGAAACAGTGACAAAGATTATTTTGGGGGGTTCCCAAATCACTGCAGATGGTGACTGCAGCCATGAAATTAAAAGATGCTTGCTCGCTCTGCTCCTTGGAAGAAAAGCTATGGCCAACCTATACAGCATATTATAAAGCAGAGACATTACTTTGCCAACAAAGGTCCATCTAGTTAAAGCTAGTTTTTCCACTAGTCGTGTATAGATGCAAGAGTTAGACTATAAAGAAAGCAGAGCCCCAAAGAATTGATGCTTTTGAACTGTCGTGTTAGAGAAGATTCTTGAGAGTCTCTTGGACTGCATGGAAATCCAATCAGTCAATCCTAAAGGAAATCAGTCCTGAATATTCACTGGAAGGACTGTTGCTGAAGCTGAAAGTCCAATACTTTGGCCATCTTATGGGAAGAACTGACTCATTGGTAAAGACTCTGATACTGGGAAAGATTGAAGGCAGCAGAAGGGGATGACAGGATGAGATGGTTGGGTGGTATCTCCGATTCAATGGACATGAGTTTTAGTAAGCTCTGTGAGTTGGTGATGGACAGGGAAGCCTGGTGTGCTGAAATCTATGGGGTCGCACAGAGTTTGACACAACTGATCAATTGAACTGAACAGAGCTTAAAGAAAAACATACCCTTGAGCAAGTTGGTTGTTTTGTTGCCTAATCATTAGTCTGGGCTTAAAGAAAGTTAGTCTTAAAGACTGTTATAACAACTCAGAGTTTAAGAAAAAACTTCTTATGTGACGAAGACAAAGCAATGTAGAAAAAGAGTTTGTCCTTTTCTCCTCCTAGAGAGCCCTAGACCCCTCGGCCCGGGACCCGTTCCAGGCCCTCCTTGAGGGCCCCAGAATCCTTATTAACCTACCTAAGAATTAACTCTTTCACTTTTTTCTATTTTTTTTTTTTCTACCTGGGAAGTTCTAGGAATCCTACAAATTTTGGTATGTGAAGTATTAACCTTGTAAAGTGTCTCACCTGAAGAGGTTTTAGAAGATAGTTAA
The DNA here is from genome assembly GCF_055505025.1 of Bos grunniens. NCBI lineage: Eukaryota > Metazoa > Chordata > Mammalia > Artiodactyla > Bovidae > Bos > Bos grunniens. The sequence goes on along the minus strand of NC_141165.1, from coordinate 120,053,638 downwards.
CACCCATAATTTGATAATTAAAGAAATTGAAGTCCAGAGAGGACAATTGTTTGCAAGTTAATTATTTACTTAAAAATGCATTTCACCAACAGCTATACACTAGCTAGACACTATACGCTATATGTATACAGCTATGCGTATACAGCTATATGTATATACTATATGTATACAGCTATATGCTAGCTAGATAGGCAATACGCTAGACACTGGGCATTTAAAATGAGTAGTAAATCACTCTTGTCTACATATTGCTCAGAGTCTAACATGGGAACAGATAATAAATTACTAAAGATGGAATTTCCAACTTATTTTAGAAGAGGAAGTGACCATCCCAATTACCTCATCAAAATTGCAGACACCTGGTTGGTAACTTTGAGATAATACCTATTGAAAAGAAAAGACTAGATTAAAACCTACATTTCCTCTTTCCCAGTCTAGTGGTCTTACTGAAAGATTGCTGAAAAGACCTTGAAGTGTTGGGATATAAAGGCATAAAATCAGGGAGTTTCTTGGTGAAAATAACTTAAAAATGTTGTGTTGCAAAGTGTCTTAGCACTTACACTCTAATTCTCAAGTGAGAAGACCTGTTTCTAAAACAATAGTGTCACGTGGAATTAATAGGTCTCCTTTTAAAGCCAGGATTGTGAATTTTATCACTGTGACTGGACACAATAGAGTGTCTAGGTCATCTTAGGAGATCAATACATGTTTGTTTTTAGAGTGTGAATAAATGAAATCCAAACATTATGTGAACAAGTCTGATTCCTGGTAAATCCATCATGATATCCAGTAGGATTTGAGGAGGTGCTACCTTCCATTTTTAATGATTAATTTAGTTTCATGGATCATCCTACTTTGCTTCATCAAAGCCAAGGGTTCCTGCCCACAATTACCTAGTTCAAAAATTTCCATTACAACAAGGAGATCAAACATCTTTGGGATAGGAAAAAAAGAAGGTCAGCAGTTTGCCTCAACTTAAAAGATCTTACACTGTTTAATCACTCTTTGGTGTTTTACTACCCTGAGGCAGAAATCTATGAATAATTTTACCCATGTTTGCCTAACAAGAACATGCACTACTGGGTTATCTGAGGAAAAATGTAAATCAGGTTTCTGTCATTTTGGCAGCAGGCTTTGAATATGTGTATTTCCACTTCGGTTAAGTGTTACTTTAGTAGCTGGCCAACACAGAGAAGGCCTTAACTATACCACAGAAGTTTTTATTTTTTACTTTTTTAAATTTAAAACTTAAAGTTGGATAAATCTGAATTCATATTAATTTTTTACCATTAATTTACCATTAGTGTGTGTACTCTGTTCTTTGATGTTACATAATAAGTTGACCAAGATATCCTTTAAATAAGAAAGGTAAATAAAACACATTAACATATCTACTTTCTTCTTTCCACTTCTTATTTCTACGTGGTGGCTCAGTGGTAAGGAATCCACCTGCAATGCAATAGACACAGGTTCTTTCCTGGATTAGGAAGATCCCCTGGAGAAGGAAATGGCAACCCACTCCTGTATTCTTGCTTCGGAAATCCCATGGACAGAGGAGCCTAGCGAGCTACAGTCTGTGGGGTTGCAAAGAATCAGACAAAACTTAGTGACTAAACCACATCACCACCACTTCTTACCTGGGTTTTATTTTTTTGAATACTGAACCTTCCAGTTTCTAAAGTAATACATAATGGGAGAAATGTGCACATCAATTTTACATTCAAGGAAGAGAAGGAGATACTTTTAAATTACTATCATTGTTTTCCCTACCATAAGCAAAGATAATAAAACATAAGTATTCATCCCCTTTAGAGGTCATTTCAAATTTTTCCATGAGGATTTAAGAATGAAGAAGGTTTGTTAGAAGGATTGGTATTCAAGCACAAGTTGATTTATTACAAGGGAGGGAAAAAGTTTGAAATAAGTATATTATATAAAGAATTTTCCCTTATATATTTAAAGATAATGGTTCTTACCAGTATAATAATTTTATTAGTGAACATAAACTTTTCAGTCACACTCTCAAATTTGCTGAACAACCTGAGTGAAGGATTTAGAGATTCTGTTTGTATCAAGAAAAGGAAAATTTAATTGTATGCCTCCCACATGTTGTGGATCACCATGTTCTTAAAGTTGGCAGTCAACATCTGCCCTTTCATCAAAAGCACAATTGCTCATCTGCCCATAGTAATGTTACACTTCAATTAGATAGAAAATCCTGGAGAACAAGAGAACATCAGCCTTTCTGAAATGAGGTCTTACTAACACTATATGACAAAAGACTTGCACTTGTTTAACTAAATGTTTTGCATTATATTTTTTAGATGACTGTTCTCCAATGTCATACCACCAAGCCTAAATTGATCAGAAAATAATTTGCTTTAATGAATGATTTACATAAAATTAAAAGCAGATTTCTCTTGCTTGTTCAAACTATCATTGAATTTCTTTTATATTTTGGGCATGCTATTATTTCTGTTTGTGCTTCATTTGTTTATTCTGTAAAACAAGATTAATATCTACCTTGATTATTTCAATAGAAATGTTGTGTGATTCAATTGAGATGGTACATTTGAAAGTTCTTCATAAAGAGAAAAAGTGTCTACATTTAGGTTGTTACTGTAGAACCTATCTTTGTACTCAGGATAGAGTTATCATTCAATGAATACCTGTAAATAGATGATTAAGTCCTATCACCTATTAAATCCAGATAGCTACCAAGTTCCAGAAGATGCAGAGTAGAGTCTGTTCCTTACTGTACCACCAAATATCCTGGATTTTCAGATGTAAAACACAGAGACTGACCATTGTGCTTTCTTAGGATCTTTTTAGTTCCATTAAGCTATGATTCCAGAGAAGGCAATGGCACCCTACTCCAGTACTCTTGCCTGGAAAATCCCATGGAAGGAGGAGCCTGGTAGGCTGCAGTCCATGGGGTCGTTAAGAATCAGACATGACTGAGCGACTTCATTTTCACTTTTCACTTTCATGCATTGGAGAAGGAAATGGCAACCCACTCCAGTGAGGGTTGGGGGAGCCTGGTGGGCTGCCATCCATGGGGTCACACAGAGTGGGACATGACTGAAGCGACTTAGCAGCAGTAGTAGCAAGCTATGATTCTGTGTAATTAATACATCTCAACTGAATTCTCTTTGTCTTTTTTATCATTTACAAATGCTTTCTGCTGCAAGAAAAAGAAAACTTGACCATAGTGACAACAAACAGGGTGTTACTTTTCAGACATTATAAGAAATCTTGAATTGGTGCTTGCTTGGTCGGCAAAAGCAGTGTATACATCTCCCTAAGTTTCTTGGCCTATAACTTAGTGTCTACTGTAACCATTATGCCCGTAATCAAAATTAGAATAATGTAGATTGAGTGGTTTCAGTGTATCTGAATCATCTTGCTAGAAAAGAAACTGAAAATTTCTTTAGATTTCTGTTTGTATCTCTTTAGCCATCTCTTTGGCCATAACTTTGGCCATCCACTCCAATTTGCAATGAAATCTGAGTTAGGGAGTACTTGGCAGAATGCAGTTCTGAACAAAATCAGGATTCTATTTACAAGCAGAAAAAGAATCGGGATACTGAGTACCTAACCAACAGTGCCCACCATGCTCCTCTACTTAAGAGTTTATCTTTTCATGTTGACCCATTTGTGTATTTAATCATGCTACTTATAGACCAACTCCTACTGTCTTTTCATAATCTTTCTCAAATAGGATTTCTCCTGTGTATTTCTTCCAACAGCTCAATCAGAATGAAATACTTGCTCCAGGTGGCCTGTGTTCTGTAAATGTCTGTTACCTGCGTTCACATAGCAAAGGCATTTTGGGGATGGACAAAATTAGGGATATTAATATCTTCAAGACTAAGAAGGAGCCTGAACAAAAGTTGATGACTGACAGATATTTATTGAACTGCATTGGCTCAGATGGTAAAGCATCTACCTGCAATTCAGGAGTCCTAGGTTTCATCCCTGGGGTGGGAATATCCCCTGCACAAAGGAATGGCACCCCAGTCCAGGATTCTTGCCTGGAGAATTCCATGGACAGAGGAACCAGGTGGGTTACAGTCCATGGGATCACAAAGAGTCAGACGTGACTGAGCAACTAACATATATTACCTACCCTACTTTTACTGTTCTCATCTCCAAGGTTATTATTTACTCAAAATTAGATCAAGTCTGGTTATTAGCTCAAGTTATATTCTTAACTTTCAGGCTTAATAACTAGCTACTTTCAATACTACCAGAAATTCTGTGTTGTGGTGCTATAGCTAACAAGTGATTATATGACTGTCTTGTCTTTTCTTTAAGTATCATATACATAGCCATTTATAATATTAACAAAAAATGATTGAGTGTTTAGTGAATACCTTTATGCTAAATGTTGTAAAAATCATAAAAGACTCAAACAAAAACAAAGAGATAAATTTACAAGCAAACAAAATAACAAAGTACCTTGGAACACTGCAACTTAATCTTTTAGAGACTCAGCAATGCCCTCTTGCAAATTAAAAGGCACTCAGTGATGAGCTAAATTGAAACCAGAAGTTAAATGCATAATTTGTTTAGACTTTGTATCATTTCCCCCTGAGGCAATATGACACGAGATATGCGGGGACCTTCCTAATCAGTGTTTAAGGACAATGTTCAAAGTTTAAAATCCTAATCTAAGTTTGGTTAAGGCTTCTTTTGTGGTTCAGCTGGTAAAGAATCTGCCTGCAATGTGGGAGACCTGGGTTTGATCCCTGGGTTGGGAAGATCCCCTGGAGAAGGGAAAGGCTACCCACTCCAGTATTCTGGCCTGGAGAATCCCATGGACTGTATAGTCCATGGGATAGCAAAGGGTTGGACACAACTGAGCAACTTTCACTTCACATACTCAAGTTTGGTTAGGGTAATAGAATTTGAGTGGCTCTCAATATAGAACCAAAAGTTATTCAATTTAATGTAATATGATCCTAGAGCAGCCATTCTTAGTAGGAATTTGAAATCAGTAACACTAGATTAATGATTACTGTCATTTTGTTGTTTGTTGTTTAATTGGTAAGTCATGTCTGACCCCATGGACTGTAGCCGGCCAGGCTCCTCTGTCCATGGGATTCTCCAAGCAAGAATACTGGAGTAGGTTGCCATTTCCTCTCCAGGGGATTTTCTCTACCCAAGGACTATTATTTTAAGCTAATCTAATTTTTTGCCTTGTCAATGTATTTTCCTCAGCAGTGCTATCTCCCAAGAAGTGTTCAATAGGAAGATACACTATTATACAGTGTGTTATCTTTCGATATGCATTTAGTGATTATAAAACTTAAGATTTATTCTTACAGGTTTTATTTAAATGTAAATAACCTCTTATTCACAATATAAAGTTGATATTAACAATTTGGAATTCAATCATAATGATAGTCTATAGGGTCTATTCTCTAAGTGCTTTAAGCCATCAAATCTCAGTGTAGCTTTGAAATTGAGTTTTAGAGACTTAAGAAATTACTGGCTTCCAAAGATAATCTAGAAGAAATTAAAGCTAAAGATCCTGAATTTCTTATTCAAAGAAATGTCAAGGATTTTTGTTAGGATTTTCGCTATGATTTCAGTTCTCACTGTAATTATGAAAATGGACCAAATGAAACAGTACATTTTAAATTTTATATCAGATTAAATGAAAATACTATAATGGAGACATTTCTGTAAAAGTTGTAAATAGATGGTGAATTCTAAATGGGCAGCTGAAATCAATATCTGGTAACCAATTCATTGAACTAAAAAAAAAAAGAAAGAAAGAAAGACACATCATTCAGAGATACTACCAGGAAGAAAGATAACATAATTATTTTAAAAAGCTTTAATCTAGTAAATACTCACATGTATATTAGTTTAAATAGAAATTATACCTCTCTATGTATTTGAGATACAAATAAGGAAATATATTAAAATCTTTATCTTAGGCCATTACCAGAGAAGTTAAGGAATGACACTGTCAAGAGAGAACAAAAATGTCATTGCTCAGGAGATCCATATATAAAGAACCTTAAAATATAGACAAGCCATGATTTCTTTCTTCAGTTTACAATTCATGAGAAGAAAATTGTTTACACATAAACTGATTAGAAAACAAGTGGGTATGTAATGCAGTGCTAGCTGCAGAGCAGAGACTGTGCACATTGCATCATGTTTAAAAAGGAAATGGCTGCATGATGACATGGCTTTGCTTTATTTTCTCCACAAATGGTCCAATGCCAAGTAAAGCTGTGAAAACATGAACTGGAAATTTCATCCCACTCTAGTGCCAAAATAATCTAACTCTTGTGGGTTTTTTTCACCCCCTTAACACTTGGTGCAAATACAAACATATACATGGAGAAACTATATTGGGCCACATTATTTGCTTCTGTGATTTCTGGGAGGAAAAAAAAATGGATTTTATTCATGATAAATGCATGCCCTAGCCTCCTGAAATCTGTTTGATGTATTTTCAAGGATACACTTTCCAATTTATCACAGAATTTTAAAAGAGTCATTTTGTTTGTAGCTTGTCAACCAGGTTTCTACAAGGCTTCAGATGGTAATATGAAGTGTGCTAAGTGTCCACCTCACAGTTCTACTCACGAAGACGGTTCAGTGAACTGCAGGTGTGAAAATAATTACTTCCGAGCAGACAAAGACCCTCCATCCATGGCTTGTACCCGTGAGTAGTTTTGCTGCAACCCATGCCTCCATGTTTGCTTTATTTACTTTTTTCTTCTTGTTATTGTATTTTTTGTTTTTAGCATTTGGCCCATTTCCTTCTGTTGTCCATGTGCAAATTAAAAGCTTTCTCTGCTTCACTCTCCATGCTTGGCTCACCACAAATGCAACATTTATCACACAGAATGAATTCGTTTTTAAATCACTTTCTACAACAGGACCCCTAGAAAGAAAAAAAAAATCTATATCTTGTTTTAGATCTTGCATTATTTTGATAGGGTAGGGGAGGTTATAGGCATGGGATTTGTGTTTTTACTTTTCTATTCCCTCTTGTTATGTGTTGGTCATAGGTCACAGGGAAAAAGAACTAAGATTTATAAAACTAATACTAAGGTTTTCATAACTATTCACAAGGGCATTGAATTTAGTGGTAGATTCCTTCCTTGGACTTTGTGAATGCATCTTCAACCTGGAGTCCAAACTCCCCCATTCATAGACTGGGGAGGACAGTCCTCTGGAATCCATGTGTCTATAATCTCCTGGATCCTCTAAGGACGAATTAAAAGTATAAAATAAAAGACAAGATGGTTATTTACCTCTTTCAGTTCCATTATAAATTATCTATTTCCCTTGTAGTAGAAAACCAATGTGAGGCTCATTAATCTTTGTTGGACTACTTTGCAGGACCTCCGTCTGCACCGAGAAATGTGATATCTAATATAAACGAGACCTCGGTTATCCTGGACTGGAGTTGGCCCCTGGACACAGGAGGCCGGAAAGATGTTACCTTCAACATCATATGTAAAAAATGTGGGTGGAATGTCAAACAGTGTGAGCCGTGCAGTCCAAATGTCCGCTTCCTCCCTCGGCAGTTTGGGCTCACCAACACCACGGTGACAGTGACAGACCTCCTGGCACACACTAACTACACCTTTGAGATCGATGCCGTTAACGGGGTGTCAGAGCTGAGCTCACCACCCAGACAGTTTGCTGCAGTCAGCATCACAACTAACCAGGCTGGTGAGTACATGCTGGGCGCTCCCTCTTTTGCCATCTCAGAGCCAAGTAACAGTTTCAACAGAAAAGAGTGGAAGAAAGGGCAGGCGAAAAAAAAATGTGAAAAGGATATTCTCTTCTATCACTTTTTGACAGTTATGGTACATTAACTAGCTCAATTTCATTCTTCAAAGTGAAAATAAATCACATTTGTTAGATAATTTTAAACTAGTATAATCCACCGCTTAACACTTTGAAAGCTTTTTAAATATTTGGGGCTCTGGAGATAGTACTTGTGTGGCTCCTTGCAACATTTCCATATTTTCAAGAATTAAACAGAACATTGGCTCAAGCTTAGAAAAGCATATACAGGATATTTATAGCTATAAATATCTTTACCTTAGTTATAATTTTATCAGATCTGTGTATAGTTGATCAGTTATTTTATGCTTCCCAGAATCTCTGAGTAGTATAGCTCAGACAGTTAAAACTCTCTGATTAATTAAAAAGAAGAAAATAAATCCATTTTATTTAATAGGCACAATTTGTATCTTAAAATTAAAAATATGGAATTTGAGGAGAAACTTTTAAAAAGAGATCTTGCTAGAAAACAATTTTAATCACTGATATAAAAAATTTCCAGGTATACATTTTCTTGGTGATTTCACCAACTATATTTTCCTCTGACATTCTTTTCCTAATCAAAAAGAAAAGCTATACTGCCCGATCGTAAGCAAAAGGCCTTTAATGTAGAATGGAAAAATTAAGCACACAGAGGTCTCACTTTTTCCTTACATTCACAACATTTCTCTTTTATTTACAGTTAGTAAATCCTGTAAATTTACTCTTAATCTTCGATCACTCTTTAAATCTTCTTTTTGTGATTTTATTTATTATGTTTTTTTTAATAGTTTGGTGTCCAGAACTGTTGATGGGGTTTTAGTTGCGATTCTCTGAAACATATAGAAGAGATACACTTTGTAGAGTATACAGAGACTTACCAGTGATATCCCTTTAAAACAAGGCAATCATTTTTCAAAGATGATAACTAGGATGAATGAATAAAATGAAATCAACAAAGCTTGTGCAAAATTAAGCTGATAGATATTTATCATGCATAACTGTTGCTATAAGATAGCATAATTAGAGATACATTTCAAGCAATTCAATTCGGAGGTATTATTGTATAATTTTTATGCAAACAAAGAAACACCAGAGCCAAAAAGGGGGAAAAGGAAGAAAAAGGGTGGCACTCTGATGATGCTTCAACCAGAACTACAGACCCTCATGTCTGCTCCCAGGGGCGCTCTCCCTGAGCTGGAAGTTAGGATTGAATGTAAACTCAGCTTCTTTTCTGCATTTGGTTTAAATTATGGAAGTCCCCCAGCTCTCAAGAAAGATTTGTTCTTTGCTTTGAAGATATGAATACTGAATGTCAGAAGGAAAGGGAAAGGAAAGATGACTACATTTTATCAGCTAGAAGAGGTCTTAGAGCAGCCAGATAACTAGCCGGGGAACTCATCACTTTCTTTCACTTGTCTGACTCAGGGAATTTAGTTAAACTACCAAAGTACAAAAGTAGTATATCATCAGGATTAATATCCAGCAAGTATGCACGAGTATGATTTTGCTGGTGGGTAAAATTGTGTACTTATTTCCACACTGGTTAAAAGCAAGTACAGTTACTTCTGTAGGTGAGCATAGAAATGTACTGTACTTGTTAATTCCTCAAGTACCCTGAGAAGGCCCCTAAACCCAATATATAAGGTCCCCCTTTTCTTCCCCCATAATCTAGCAATGAAGGGATAAATCTTGGCATTAGAGGCATTTCTATATCAGTACCTCAGTCCCCCTTCTTTCTCTCCCTTAATGCAGCAACCAAAATGATAAATCCTTGCATCACAGGGGTCTTTAGATCCCCGTGCTGGAATTCTTCCAACTTGAAGGCTCCATGTCCCTGCCATGCCAGTTGATAGGTGTTCTGAATATAACCCTTGGCAGAGTCCATGCTTAAATGTGTCTCTTTCTGATTCTAAACCCCTCTTTTGTTCCTACATTTTTTCTGTTCTCCTATATTGATGGAATTCTTATAATACTATTTGTCTCGTGGTGATAAATAAAGTTTATTTGTGGAAAAGATATGACTTTTTAGTGAAGTACACTTAATCATTATTTTAATCTTCCTTACTGAATCTGTAATCTCTCCCACTAGAACATAGATCTCAGATCAAGCAACATATGCTCTTGTTTTGCTTCAGTTAATGATATTTAAACTTTGTAACTAATAATATTTAAAGACTGTAACTTAAGTTTATTTAACTGTCTTCCATGAGAGAAAAAAAAAAAAGATGAGTAATGTTGTTGCTATGTATCACATGATTACAGCTTCTCATATTCAATGAATGCAGGAATTTTAAGAAATTATAATTATGTGGCAAATGGCTTTCCTGAATCCCATATTTTACTCTGATTTACTACCTTGTTTAAAATAGGAGCATCAATCTGCGTTATAATTATCTCCCAAGTCAAACAGAAATGTATAAAAACAAGCAAGCTCTCCTTGCTTCCTATCTTATCATTGACCTCTGGCTTCCTGACAATGCGTTTATCAGGAAACGAATAGTTCCAGATATATACAGTGAATGAATCTAGGTAAAGTGGCAACCAAGGGAAGACCAAGACTTTAAAAAATAAATGGGGTTGATACTTTGGCCCTCCCAGTTACAAATCACTGGGTAAGACAAAGATTCAACAGGAATGATATCAGTTACTTTTCCTAACCCCACTCTCATTTTTCAGAAAAATCACAAATATGTCTACAATATGTACCATGAGGCATTTTGTATATTTATTTCAGGGAGTCTGTGTCATTTTTGTGCCTGGGGAAGAAGAGGTCTTTGTTCCATCTTTAAATCCCTACGGTGAGATATATAAGCAAGATTAGAAGCAATGCCAGTTCTCCAGAGTGTTTCATTGTTTTGCTTTATTTTTGCTCTTGTGAAGGTTAATGGACTTGTAGCCTTGAGAAATGAGCTCCCTAACTCTAGAAAGATATGGCTATGACAGCTATGATGTCTGGTGTTTAAATTCCTCCTATCCTCTCTATCTCTGACATGGCTATAAAGGGGAAACATGAATGTGTCCCTTTTAATTTAGTTTGTGAGATTGAATTTGTTGATTTTTCTCTTGATTACATTGTAAATGCCACGTGATGACCACACGATAAGGCACCTTCTAAATTGTAGAGGATTATGTTGTAAATTCGGATGTTAGTTCCCAGCTCTTAATACTTTCACAAAGTATGTCAGTGAGATAAAAAGCGTGGTCTCTACATAAAGATTATATCCGTGAATCCATCACTCAAACACATACAGAAAGAACTGCAGATTGCGGAACAAAAACCTGTAAAGTTATATCTTGGGGTAAAATGCTACTTCTTGTTTACTTCTTTGAATGAGTATATTTACCTTTCAGTTCTGGAAAAGTCATTCTACTAGTGGAATATTTGTCTGTTTATTCTCAACTTGCATCATAGAACCTGCCCGTTCCCCACTATCCTATAGCATGTAACAATCTCAGACAAGAAGAGGGGACACTAAAGAGAATATACTGGCTTTCAAGTTTTGAGATCCACCTTACCCCCATTTTGTAAAAACTGAGATCCAAGGAGCTTTTTCAATTTTTTAATCAAGTTGTCAAACTTCTACTTAAGGCTCCCAAATCCAACTCCAGTTTCAACTTCATTCTCATGTTCTTTCTGTCATTCTATAATTCATGCCATATAGCTACAAAAAGAAATGCTGTCTTTGAGACAGAGGGGGACTTTCCTAGGAAAATCTGCCATAACCTGTGCCACCTACAATAAACTTAGTCTTTGCTTCTCAGTCATTTATCACAGAGTTTTTCAGGGGTATTATGCAACAGATCTTCTTTATCATCTCCACTCTTCCCCAAGTTTAATCTTATCCCTCACTCCCTCATTCTACACAGATGATTTTCCCTCTGAATCATTGTGATTTATAGCAAGAAATATATATTTGGTCTTGGTCCCAACTTGTGGCACAGAACTCCTAAAACTCAGGGAATTTCCTAAATGATAAGAGCAATAAAGGGTATTTTGTTATACATTAAAAACCCCTTTCAGTCATAGTTGAGTTTACCTTAATAAGGTGAAGTTTGGAAGTTCACTTTGGAAAGCCCCTAAGGATGGTGGCTATTTGCCAGGGGAACTGACCATGTGATTAGAGAATTGGAACTTTTAGCCACTCCACTCCTCAACTTTGCCTCTGAGGAGGGTGGAGAGTCTTGTTGTTGTTGTTAAGTTGCTAGGTCATGTCCAACTCTTTGGACTGTCACATTTTATGAATTGTAACATGCTGGGCTCCTCTGTCCTCCACCATCTCCCGGAGTTTGTTCAAATTCATATCCATTGAGTCGGTGATGCTACCTAACCATCTCATCCTCTGCCTCCCTCTTCTTTTGCCTTCAATCTTTCCCAGGAGCAAGATCTTTTCCAATAAGTTGGCTCTTCGCATCAGGTAGCCAAGGTATTGGAGCTTCAGCATCAGTCCTTCCAATGAATATCCAGGGTTGATTTCCTTTAGGATTGACTGGTTTTATCTCTGTTACAGACCAAGGGAGGGCCAGAGATAGAGTTTAGTCATCACTGGTCAATTAGGTAATCAATCATGCCTGTGTAATGAAGCCTCCTTAAAAACTCAAAGGACACGATTCAGAGAGTTTCTGGGTAGATATGTTGTTAAGTAATGTGTCTGGAGAAAATTTTGAAATTCTCTGCCTTGTTCCCTGAATTTTGAAATTCAGTACCTTGCCCTGTTCATCTCTTCATCTGGTGGTTCCCAAGTTGCATTCTTTTATGTAATAAAGTATAGTAGGTAAAATGTTTTTCTAAGTTCTGTGAGCTGCTCTAGTAAATTAATTGAACATTAATAGCGGGTCATGGAAGCCTCTGATTTATACCTGGTGGGCCAAAAGCACAATAAAACTTAGACTTGAGATTAGTATCTGAAAGGGGGTTTGGGGAGGTCTTGTGGGACTAAAGCCCTTAACCTGTGAGATCTGATGCAAACTCCAGGTATTTAGTGTCAGAATTGAATTAAATCGTAGGACACCCAACTGGTGTTGCAAGATTGCTTGGTGTGGAGAAAATCCCCACACATTCGGTGACCACAAGTGAAGTATTGTGTGGAAGAGACACACAGGAGTGTGTTTTTCGCCTTACACTACCTAACTTACTAAGACCATAAAATTTAAAAGGGAAAATTAAATGGTAACGTACTGGCTTTTCTAAATCTTATCCCTCCTGTGCTACACACTAACTCCCATTGACTCCTGATTCTAAAGAGTGTGCTCTCAAGCAAATCACTTCCCCTGCTAACATCTTAGACAAACATTCTTCTGGCTCTTTGTCTTTGCCTTTTATGTTGCACAAGTCTTTTTCATCTTAGAGGAAGATACCAATGATTCCATAAGCATCTGCAACAACAATAAACACACACTCAAACACACACATACACACACGGGTGCACGTTCCAAATCGTTTTACTCTTTGTGATTTTATCCTGTTTTCTCCTATTTTTCAAACTAAGTTTAGATATTTTCGTAAAGTAATCCTTTCTTCTGTCTTGTTCTCTCATTCAGAGTTCAGCCTGGTTTCTGTCCTCACTCTACATAAGTGCCTTCCTGAGAATCAGTTATAATTTCCTATTTGCATCTTTCTGTTAAAGTGAATGCAATTGTTAGGAAAAGTGTGGATTTCATAAAGGCCTGGACCTTGTCTTGGGCTTTCCCGGTGGCTCAGCTGGTAAAGAATGCGCTTGCCAGTGCAAGATATGCAAGAGACGTGGGTTCAATCCCTGGGTCAGGAAGATTCCCTGGAGAAGGAAATGGCAACCCACTCCAGTATTCTTGCCTGGCAAATTCCATGACCAAAGGAGCCTGGCTGGCTACAGTCCATGTGGTCGCAAAATGCTGGACACAACTGAGCACACATGCCCTGGACCTTGCCTATGTTCACACTTGTGATTCTCAGACTTCAGACAGTGCCTTCTATCACCTTGTATTCACTCAAATGTTTATTGATGAATGGAAACGTCCACCATCCAACAATGAAAACATTGATTCTCAAACCACTCTCTCTCGTTAATTTTTTTTTTCTCTGTTAATGGGACTGCCATTTTCCTCAGTTTACCAGTTTCTAACACTTTTTCAAGTGTCATCTTTGGTTCATCTTCTACATTTAACATTTAAGAAGTACTCACATGCTACTGATTTTTCCTTTGAATTGTTTTGGGTATTCATACTCCACATTTAGTGTAAGATTTTAAGGTTCTTGGTCATAATGTTTATAAATAAACAATACCATGAAATATAATAGTCCTCCTTTAATTATTTTGAGATTCCAAAATAAAAGGGAATTTGACCTAACTATGTTAATTTAAATCAGAATATCATGTTGCTCAGCAACCTCTTTCCACTGAGCAATTTGTAAAAAGGGTTAATGGATCACCCAGTATATTTCAATGCAGAAGATACTATATAACGAAATGAGTTAAGAAGTGGTGATTAAAGGATTTTAGGAAAACTTTGGAGAAAACAATTTAGATGTACTTTGAAAAATAGAAATAAATCAAATAAAGGTCACGTATATATATATTGGAATTGAGTTTCCTGGGTAGTAGGACATCTAGACTGAGACAAGGAGATGGATCTTGTTAAAGGATAAAAGGATATCAGGTTGAACATGCAATGAAGGCCCAGCAACTGGTAGTAGGTAGTGAGATAGTGAATGGAAACATATTAAAATTGAAGAGTAACCTCATTCAGTCTGTTTTAAGAAGCTTAATTTTAACAAGAGCAGGGAATATTGTCAATAAATATAATTCTTCACATGTGAATGCCTGAATTATAGTGAAAGAATTACATCATTGGATTTAAATGAGTATTTGTATTATCTGCAATTATAATTCTGAAATATAAAGTGGCATTTAAAAATTTCTTGCCCTACATTCCACCAAAAAAAAAAAAAAGTTTTAGGAATCCTTGGTCTTTTCCTATTTAGATTCTTGATTGAAGATTGTTGACATTAAAGTACCATAAGTCTTGGAATTTTTTGCTTGCAGTCATACAATTGACTAGACTTGTCATGAGGCTGAAGTAAATGCCATTGTGTTTCACTCCGTTTACAATAGTTGAAAAATATCTTCCTCCACTCCCTGGGTCCTGGTATCACTCCAGTATTTTCTTTTTCAACATATCCCTAAACTTTGAATTTTTTGTTCTAGGCATGCATTTTTTTAATGTTTTTTCTAGTTCCATTTACATTTTTTTTTTTCCTCTGTGAAGATTATCTTGACTCCTGTACTTCCCTGGAGTAAATGGACTTGTCTCTCCTCTTCCAATTTATCCTACTAGAGTTCTATATATGAGTATATATATATATATAATATTAAAAAACATATATGTGTGTGTATAGTTTTATCATAAAATTCAATTTGTTCACATGTATGAAAGTCTTGCAAATAGTACCAATGTACATAGTATGTGTATATACTTTAAGCCAGGGTTTCCCAACCCCGGGGTCATGGACTGGTACTGGTACAGCCTGTTAGGAACCAGGCTGCACGGTAGGAGGTAAGCAAAGACAAGTGAGCTGAGCTTCATCTGTATTTATATGGAGCTCTGCATTACTCTCATTACTGCCTGAGTTCAGGAAAACAAGCTCAGGGTTTCCCCTGATGCTGCATTATGGTGAGCTATATAATTATTTCATTACATATCACAAAGAAATAACAATAGAAATAAAGTGCACAATAAGCAGAATCCTCTTGGATCATCCAGTAACCATCCCACCCCACTCTGTCCATGGAAAAACTGTTTTCCAGGAAACTGGTCTCTGGTGCCAAAAAGGTTGGGAATCAGTACCTTAAGCCAGATTTCCTAAAAATTAATATTTTACTATATCTGCTCTATCATACTCTCCCCCATCACCTTCTGTGTAAGTAGATACTTATTTCTAAACCACTTGAGGGTAGATTGCAGATATCATGCCCCTTTACTCCTAAATACGTCACTGTGAACTTCCTAAAGTAAAACCTCAATAAATTTGTCAAAATCAAGACATTCACATCCATCCATATCATGATCTTATCTGCAGATATTAATCAATTTTTGTCAGTTCTTCCATGATGTCCCTTTGGCAAAAATAAACTGATGTTTTGTTTACCTTCAGCTTCTATCTATAACATAAGAACTTTCTTATCTACAGTAATGAATAAATTAGCCATTTTCTGTAAATTAAGCCAGATACAAAAATAAGAAGGGAAAAGGAATCAATAGTTATGGTAGGACTTTTTCAGGTGCTTGATATCTCTCTAGGAGTTTTCATCGCTGCCACCCCAGTGAAAAATGACTGGTAAACAATATTATTAAAAAACAGAAGGCTTGACTTAATTTTATTTAGATTTCCTGTTGAAGGACCATTACTTTATGCAAAGATGGGTAGCATCTAAGAAACTTCCTGATATAAGGAAAACATTCTTAGCCTTGGCTCTAACCAGTATAGCCTCTGTCATCCACTTAACATGCTTAATCGCTCAGTTCAGTTCAGTCATTCAGTCGTGTCTGAATCTTTGCAACCCCATGGACTGCAGCACGCCAGGACTTCCTGGCCATCACCAACTCCTACAGTTTACTCAAACTCATGTCCATCGAGTCAGTGATACCATCCAACTATCTTACCCTCTGTCATCCACTTCACCTCCTGCCTTCAATCTTTCCCAGAATCAGGGTCTTTTCCAATCGGTCAGTTCTTCTCATCAGGTGGCCAAAATATTGTAGTTTCAAGTTTCAGCATCAGTCCTTCCAATGAACATTCAGGGCTGATTGCTTTTAGAATGGACTGGTTTGATCTCCTTGCAGTCCAAGGGACTCTCAAGAGTCTTCAACACCACGCTTCAAAAGCATCAATTCTTTGGCGCTCAGCTTTCTTTATAGTCCCAACTCTCACATCCATACATGACTACTAGAAAAACCATAGCTTTGACTGGATGGATATTTGCTGGCAAAGTAATGTCTCTGCTTTTTAATATGCTGCCTAGGTTGGTCATAACTTTTCTTTCAAGAGCAAGTGTCTTAATTTCATGGCTGCAGTCACCATCTGCAGTGGTGATTTTGGAGCCCCAAAATATAAAGCCTGTCACTGTTTCCACTGTTTCCCCATCTATTTGCCATGGAATGATGGGACCAGATGCCATGATCTTAGTTTTCTAAATGTTGAGTTTTAAGCCAACTTTCTCACTCTCCTCTTTCACTTTCATCAAAAGGCTCTTTAGTTCTTCTTTGCTTTCTGCCATAAGTGTCGTGTCATCTGCATATCTGAGGTCGCTCTGTCAGGTCCAACTCTTTGCCATGTCAGGGCCTGTAGCTTGTCAGACTCCTTTGTCCATGAGGATTTTCCAGACAAGAATATTAGAGTGGAATTCCATTTCCTTCTCCAGGGGATCTTGCCAAACTAGGGATCAAACCTAGGTCTCCTGCATTGCAGGCAGATTCTTTACTATCTAAGCCACCAGGGAAGCCCACTTAATGATCAAAGGCAAATGTATTTTTTTTTTCCAGTTAAAAATTACTATCCATCATATAAAGGGATTGAACTGGAAATCCACTCATAAATTTTCTGTTTTATTTACTTTTTGTGATTCTAGGACTATAGTTTAGAACTTTGTTACTGGTACAATTTAAATCAGCCAATACATTTCTTAACCTTTAAGCACACATATCAGCTTACTTCCTCTAAAGGTCTTTAAAGCTTACTAGCTTATATGTTTGTTACCTGCTATTTCACAGAACAAGGTAACAGCATCTATGAATAGGAGAAAGAGTTTAATATATCTTGAATAAATAATGCACATTTCAAAAATGAGCACTTTGGCTACATTTAGAAGCTAGTCAAATTTTTATTTGTTGATAAAGCAGATATTTTAAAATCTTCTTTATTCTGGAGTTTATTTCCTCTGTCCACGTTGTTGTTCCTTTGGGATTTAGAAGAAGCATTTATAGATATGACAGAGGAATATCTCGTGTCAAAGACAGTCAAGCAGGCTTTAGAAATGCTGAAGAAGCAAACATTTCAAAATAAAAGTGGAAAAAGTTTACAGCTTGGATCTGCTATTAAAGTATGGACACATATTGATATAGCCTCTATAGAAATGTATGTGGCTGTGTAGTTATGTATCCTGGAAGTAGACATCAGATCATCTACATGCCTTCTGTCTGAGCGTGAAGAAAGGTGTTTTATAGCATCAGTATAGTAAATTAGAAAGTCAAAATATACCGAAAATCAGCTACAAAATAGAGAAAATAAGATTCCAGTAATGAACTCTGATGAATCCTCCTCTTGTTGTTTCACATGTGTGATTAATAAACCCTAAGAATTGCAGCCTTATCTTTTATTTCTCACAACAAACAAGTGAGGTCTGAATCGAGCTCAGAGATAACAAGTGAATATATACATTGTAATTTCCATTGTGCGTTTTGCTTGTGTGGTAACTTAGCTTCTCTTTCTGATTTGAAATCAAGGCAGAGACCTGTGCATCTGGGAATATCATTCTGCCGTGATGTGTCCTAGTGTGCCTGAAGCCTTCCACATCATTTAACACATTAATGATGCCTTTCAGCCATCACACCCTGGTACGGAGGCATATTACGTATCTGCAGCGTGAACAAAAGCACAGCCATATATTGTCCTGACAGTTATTCAGAACCTTTTTGTGAGCTTAAAGTCACAACTGTATGGAAAACGAGCAAATGGAGACAGTTTGGGAGCTTCCAGGATCTATGTTGAAATCTCATCCCATTTTCATTTCTAATTACAGTGAATGAAGTACACTTGTGTTTAGAGAATTATGGTTACTCTTTTCCTGCTGACTTCTAAAAGGTGCTCATAAGAACAGAAATAACAACAACCAGCTAGAGAAAACATGGTATTATCTAAAGCACTTAGCGTTAACAAAGTATGATACGAGAACTATACACAATATCTTGAAATAACTTATAATAGAAAAAGAATGTGAAAAGAATGCATACACACACAGACAGATATATATATATACTCCCTGTCCGTCACCAACTCACAGAGTTTGCTCAAATTCATGTCCTTTGACTCGGTGATGCCATCCAACCATCTCATCCTCTATCATCCCCTTCTCCTCCTGCCTTCAGTCTTTCCCAGAATTTGGGTATTTTCCAATGAGTCAGTTCTTCACATCAGGTGGCCAAAGTATTGGAGTTTCAGCTTCAGCATCAGTCCTTCCAATGAATATTCAGGACTGATTTCCTTTAGGATGGACTGGTTGGATTTCCTTGCAGTCCAAGGGACTCAGGAGTCTTCTCCAACACCGCAGTTCAAAAGCATCAGTTCGTCGGCTCTCAGCTTTCTTTATAGTCCAACTCTCATACCCATACATGACTACTGGAAAAACCATAGTTTGACCAGATAGATTTTGTTGGAAAAGTAACATCTCTGCTTTTTAGTATGCTGTCTAGGTTGGTCATAGCTTTTCTTCCAAGGAGCAAGAGTCTTTTAATTTCATTGTTTCAGTCACCTTCTGCAGTGATTTTGGAACCCAAAAAAATAAAGTCTGACACTGTTTCCCCATCTATTTGCCATGAAGTGATGGGAACAGATGCCATGATCTTCGTTTTCTGAATGTTGAGTTTTAAGCCAGCTTTTTCACTCTCCTCTTTCACTTTCATCAAGAGGTTCTTTAGTTCTTCTTCACTTTCTGCCATAAGGGTGGTGTCATCTGCATATCTGAGGTTATGGATATTTCTTCCAGCAATCTTGATTCCAGCTTGTGCTTCATCCAGCCCAGTGTTTCTCATGATGTACTCTGCATAAAAATTAAATAAGCTGGGTGACAATATACTGCCTTGACATATTCCTTTCCTGATTTGGAACCAGTCTGTTGTTTCATGTCCAGTTCTAACTGTTGCTTCTTGACCTGCATACAGATTTCTCAGGAGGCAGATCAGGTGGTCTGCTATTATCATCTCTTTAAGAATTTTCCACAGATTGTTGTGATCTACACAATCAAAGGCTTTGGCATAGTCAATAAACCAGAAATAGATGTTTTTCTGGAACTCTCTTGGTTTTTCAATGATGCAGTGGATGTTGGCAATTTGATATCTGGTTCCTCTGCCTTTTCTAAATCCAGCTTGAACACCAGGAAGTTCACGGTTGATGTACTGTTGAAGACTGGCTTGGAGAATTTTGAGCATTAATTTGCTAGCATGTGAGATGAGTGCAATTGTGTGGTAGTTTCAACATTCTTTTGCATTTCCTTTCTCTGGGATTGGAATGAAAACTGACCTTTTCCAGTCTTGTGGCCACTGCTGAGTTTTCCAAATTTGCTGGCATATGGAGTGCAGCACTTTTAGTATTTGAAATAGCTCAACTGGAATTCCATCACTTTCTCTAGCTTTGCTCATAGTGATTTGCATTCCAGGATGTCTGGCTCTTGGTGAGTGATCACACCATTGTGCTTATCTGGGCCATGAAGATCTTTCTGTATGGTTCTTCCATGTATTCTTACCACTTCTTAATATCTTCTGCTTCTGTTAGGTCCATTCCATTTCTGTCCTTTATCAAGCCCATCTTTGCATGAAATGTTCCCTTGGTATCACTAATTTTCTTGAAGAGATCTCTAGTGTTTCCCATTCTATTGTTTTCCTCTCTTTCTTTGCACTGATCACCGAGGAAGGCTTTTTTATCTCTCCTTGCTATTCTTTGGAACTCTGCATTCAAATGGTTTATCTTTCCTTTTCTCCTTTGCCTTTAGCTTCTCTTCTTTTCTCAGCTATTTGTAAGGCCTTCTCAGACAACCATTTCGCCTTTTTGCAGTATATATATATGTGTGTGTGTGTGTGTGTGTGTATACACATATAAAACTAAATCACTTTGTTGTACACATGAACCATTACAAGTCAACTATACTTCAGTTAAAAAATAAAAATTGAGGGCTTACCTGATGGCTCAGTGGTAATCTGCCTACTGATGCAGGAGATGCAAGTTCAGTCTCTGGGTTGGGAAGATCCCCTGGAGAAGGAAATGGCAACCTATTCCAGTACGCTTGCCTGGAGAATCCCTTTGACAGAGGAGCCTGGTAGGTTACATACAGTCCATGGAGTTGCAAAAGTTTGGATATGACTTATCAATAAAATATACACACACACACGTAAATAAATGAATTGATTCAAATTATTTTTAAAAATTGCAAAAGAAGAAATATCCATTTAATGCTAACTTTGTATTCACTGAATCTTTCCCAGAACCAAAAATAAATATGTATTCTATAGAAATCTTTGTATTGTTGTTGTTCCCCAAAAATAAGAATTTCCAGTATCAAAACACAGTGAAGATAACGATTTATCTTTAAATATATTCTACCCCTCTAGAGTTAAGCTGAATATAGAAGATCCTTTGGGAATAATTGCAATATGTGCAAATAATTGAGAAATTGAATAAATGCAAATACTTAGAAGAAAAAGATACTCTGATGTTCAAAGCAAAAATCCTACTACCACTAGTCAAACTCTTTCTTTATAAACTCTTAATTATATTTCAGTATCTTCAAAAACTATCTTCCTGTTAATAACTATAATGTAGCCCAGCATTCTCACTTAATAATCCTATCCATACAGCACCATTGTCCAAATTGGAAAAAAAATCACCCCTTCCTCAGGGGACTATATCACCATAAAATTTCTGTGATAAGTATTCAATTAAAAGAATTATTATGTATGACATCCCCTTGTACTGGGGCCCTGAAACTCTATAATAGTCACTCTAAACCAAGCAATGCTGAGGCCAAAAAATGGGAAACTCATATTTTCTACCTCATTTCACTGGTAATAATTGCTGATCTAAATCCTCTTTATATGATTAACACTGCACTATAGTCTATTACATAATTATCTAATTTAATCCTGATAACAATTTTATGACTATAAGTGGTTAAATGTCTTGCCCACAGTTCTACATCTCCAAAGTTCCTTAAGTGTTAGGATTTTTTTTTCCCCTATGGCTTTGCATTATTAAGACTGAAAAAATAAATCTGTAAAGATGGTTACCATATTATTGTAATTTATGACTACCTGGAACATAGATAGTTTGATTGTTTTCCTTTGAAGTCAAAATTTCATGTAATTTGAACAATCTTGATAAGAAATTAAATCTGAATCCTTATTGGAAAGTTATTTATCCAAATCTTTCTTGCCAAAACCAAATAATAAAAACTCTTCTAAAGTAGCCTTGAAAGATTACATTTACTACCAGTCAATGTTAATTTAAAATCATTTATCTTGACAGTTTGTTATCAAGAAGTAAACTCAAACTAGTTTTCATTTTCGTTCCAGTAGGAAAAAAATAATTATAACAAACCTTCAGAGAGAAAATCTGTGTCTTGTCACAATTTTGTCCAAGAAATAGCTTTAAAGTGGAGCTCTATGTCAGGGCAGGAAGAGTTCTACAATGTATATCAACAGAGGTGGATACTCCTCTCTGCTCCCACTCTTGTTTGGGCCACTGAGTAGGTCACTTTTATCAGTGCTATTTTTCTGTTTCCTGAAACTCAACAGTTGGACTGGATAACTTCTAAGTTTCTTTACAGTTGTATATTCTAGGAAACTAAATTGATGCAAAATATATCATGTTTTTATGGGGAAAATGTTCAGTACTTGCTTACAATTGAAACAAATATGATTTCAAAAAAATGTAATATTTTAAAAGCAGAGTGTTGCAGGACAGTTTCAAAAATCCAGTTGTAAATCCAGGTGTTGCCACTTTATAGTGAGGTGAGTAGATTTTTAAAATTCTTAAATTTGGTTTGTTAGTGCATTCACTCCTAATTTTGCTTTAAAATGAATTTAAGGCAGGGACTGGACTGAAGTCTTTACATCCTTTTTGACATGGATACATTAATACACATATGGATTGTTGTGAGGACTAAATAAAATGAGAGGGAGTGTCATAGTTGACACATGAAATACATCGCTTAATATAAAATCAACTCCCAGAAAAGGACTAAGGTTTAAAAGATAACAAACATCTTTCTCAATTTGAATTAATATAGTAGAAGAATTAAAGTCCTTGTTTCTGAAAAGTTTAAAAATGAATGTCATCGATCTTATTTGAGATATGTTTATATTCTAAGCTATTTTCATAAATTCTTATTATTGCAGATAGAAGACAGATATTTATTAAAGTCCCAATATAAAACAGCCAGATAAAGAACTAGGTTTTGCAACAACTTATTGTTTTGTTTGCATATGTGTGCTTTTGTGTTTATATGTTTATGTGTGTATATGTATCTCAAGAAGAATGTAAAGTTCTAGAAAGAGTAAGTTCTGAAAAGTGTATGAGATCTAACAGATCTGAGAGAAAAAAGTCATTTTTTTTCCCTAAATCATTTGAACTTAGATAGTTTTATTCTTAACTATGTTATTTATTAAACGAGGATTATGTCTCCATGGAGATGAACTAAAGACAAGAATAATTCCCCACATAAGCACTTACAGGGCTTAGTACTTATAAGTGATCAACACTTGGTAGTAATATCAATTAATGAACTTTTGGAACATTTAGCAACAAATGTACTTTTATAGATCAAAATAACTTTTAGCTAACTCCTGGTTTTCTTTGGCAGTTCATAATACATTTAATTACTAAATTGCTTTTTTTCAGTTCCCTAAGGATTGACTGAGCACTTGTTATGAGGCAGGTACTGTGCTGAATGCACTGTGGATAAAATGATGATTAAGATGTGGCTACTATCTTCAAGGAGCTCTCACTTTAGTAGGAGATCTTAGAGGTTTTAAGAAACCAGCATGAAATTGATTAGTTTGGCCAAGAAAAGGGAGGCAAGGCCAACTGCCAAGAGACTTCAGTAAGCATCAGCAGTTCAGTGAAACCACCCAAGGACACATTTATTTTGAATTCACACATAATACCAAATTACCTGTCATAGCTTCATCTTTTTTATTACTAGAAGATACATTTTTAAAACTCTATGATTGTTTTCTGTTATGCAATGCCCCACTCCCAAGAAAAACAGTACCTTATCCCAAAGATTCCTACTCAAAGAAGAAAAAGAAATAAAATACTTTAAATTATATTCAAATTAAATGACAGTTGTATGTGTAGTTTAATTGTATCTCATTTGAATATGCCTGGTTTGCATAAGGGCTTCCCTGGTGGCTCAGATGATATAGAATCTGCCTGTAGTGCAGACCTGGGTTTGCACACAGTGAAAGTTTAAAGTTACTACTTACTCTCTATTAAAAAGTTAAAAACATTATTGAAATGAGTTTCAAAAAAAGAATCTACTAAAGGAATTACATATAAAGAAACAACCCACCATTTTTCATCCAGGTCAATCTTCATGTACACTGTTGGAAGATAAAGAGTCTGTCTTCTTGGAACCTACTTAAGAAAATTCATTTTGATATTTGGCAAAACTAATACAATTATGTAAAGTTTAAAAATAAAAAAATAAATAAAAAAAAGGAAATTCAAAAATTTATATGCATTTCACAGGTAATGCTGGTATTTAAATAACTATTTGCTGTTAGTTTTAGTATACTGAGATCTTAAGCATTTTAATATATATTTTAATAAAACATTTTTCTACTGTCAGTAGTTATTTCTTATTTAAATGAACTGAGGGCACTTCCCAGGTGGTGCAAATGGTAAAGAACCCACTTGCCAATGCAGGAGACATAAGCAATGCAGGTTCGATCCCTGGGTCTGGAAGATCCCCTGGAGAAGGGCATGACAACCCACTCCAGTATTCTTCCTGCAGAATCCCATGGACAGAGGAGCCTGGTGGGCTACAGTCCATAGGATCACAAAGGGTCAGACATGACTGAAGCAACTCAGCACATCTAATGTGGTGGGCATTAGATGTTTTGTATTTATTTGTGCATACCTTTGGGTTGCTATAATAGCCCCAGAAACTGTTGAATAGGCACAGAATTATGTTTATTATTTAAAGTAGCAACCAAATGTGGAGAACCAGGTTCTTGCCAAATACCATATTGTATATTTTATGGGCAACACTTAAACTTTAAAGCAACCCTATAATTTGAGCATTATTACTTTTATTTATAGAAGAATAAAGTGTTTATAAGAATTTAGTTAACTGTTCTCGTTTATCTAACTTAAGTGACTAAAGAGAATTTGAACCCAGGTCTTTTCAATATTACAGAATTTCCCAATTTTCAGTAAATAACTGCATGCTCCCAGGAATTTTGCTTCAACCACATACTACTTGAACTGTCAAAATTTAGCAATATACTCAACTGAATGAAGCCTCATTTTTTATTTTACCTAAAATATATTTGAAAAGAGAACTTAATTTACTTAGTATTTGTGCACATAGCACCCAAGATTCTTTTTCAAATCACCAAGGGGAAATTTGAAACCCTTTGAGTAATGTACTGCTGCCCATCAGTGCCATATGCCTGGCAATGGTGAATATGAAGTCAGTAAGTCAAAGGCCTCCCATTTCAGGTAATGACAACTCTATCCTTCCACATTATCAGATTAAAGCTGTTGAAGTTATCTTTGACTCCTCTCAGTCACACCTTACAACTGATCCATCAGCATAGTCTATAAATATGCCTTCACATTATGACGAGAACCAGACCACGTTTTACCGTATCCATTGCCATAACGCTGGTTCCTTCATATCCTGCCTGCGTACCCAGATACTAAATCGCTTCAGTAGTGTCTGACTCCTTGCTATGCTATGCACTGCAGCCCTCCAGGCTCCTCTGTTCATAGGATTCTCCAGGCAAGAATACTAGAGTGGGTTGCTGTGCCCTCCTTCAGGGGATCTTCCTGACCCAGGGATCGAACTCTTGTCTCTTATGTCTCCTGCATCGGCAGGTGAGTTCTTTAATCACTAACACCAGCTGGGAAGCCCATCATATCCTGCCTAGATTATATAAAATAACTCTTAACTGGATCTTTGCCTTCCAACCATGTCTTCTCTACAAAAACTAGTCTATAATAACTATACTGGGGCTTTCCCAAAGACTCAGCAGGTAAAGAATCTACCTACAATGCAAGAGACACAGGAGTCACAGGATCCATCCATGGGTGATCCCGTGGGATAGGAAATGGCAACCCACTCCACTATTCTTACCTAGAAAACCCCATGGACAGAGGAGCCTGGCAGACTACAATCAAAAGGGTTGCAAAGAGTTGGACATGATTGAGCACGAGCATGGATGAACTATACTAATATTCATTATTATTAATTATTTCATTAAATAAATCAGTTTATGTATTTTTTCTAAAATCTTTTATAACTGGTTATATTTTCTAGTTATTTCAAATGTGTATTCCCTTCCTTTGTTTCTTTTTAAAGGAGATGGTATTATATTTTATTTGACATTGGAAAAATGAAAGAAAAATCTTCTAATATGACCAGATAAGTTTATTTCTTTTTAAAAAAGGCTTCAGCAGGAATCGCTGCTCATAATTGTGTGTTCTTAAGTGCTGATTCATGATTTTGACAACTTAATGTCAATAGTTTGACATTTCTTTCCTTACTTAAATCTCATATATAAAATATTCACCAACAGCATCTTACCGAGAGTGCATGTATGGTTTCAAACCCCAAATAATATACTAAAACAATAGAAAAGGTGCCCTTAGTGTTACCTATGGCACAGCCACAGCGTTCCTTTTGGAATAAAGAGTTAAGAGTTCCTGATCTGTACTTTTTGTTAATCTCCATTTTTAAAAGCCTGTTGTATATAGCCTAAGATATAAGCTTGAAAATTGATATGAGTGGTGCTTTGTGACAGCACCACAGATGTTCAGTACATGATATATTTATTTTTTACCCCAATGGCCCTTATAAAAAGGACTAGAAGATCGGCTTATAACAAGTCAGCTAATGACATGATATAGGGAGCCCCCTGGTTCAGTGGCTGTTATTACAGCTGTGTCCCATTATATATTAGATACCTAGAACATGGTTGCATTCCGAACGGCATTTATCTTTTGAATTTCAAACATTCCTGCCATAAATAAGGATTTTATGCTTTTCAAAAATGTTTCATAGTTTAGTCTAGGGGATACTGAAAGGTTATTTTACTTAATGAAATTCCCTCTTTAAGAGTTCCTGGAGCTAAGATGAGCATTTTTTGTTTGTTTTTGTTTTCTTTTGAGCACTCACCTCTGCAGACCTGTGTCATTCTCCTCTCTGCCCATTCCCTGCTATTCCCTTCTCCTGGAGAGGTGATAATAACTTGACTTTCACAAAACTAACAGTGCAGAGACCATGTGAGAGTTGGCCTTTGATCATGGTTTAGTAATTCTCTTTGTTACTCCTTCCAACAAGGGGTATCTGAATCTGTCATAGAATGATGACCTATCTCAGTGCTACAAGGAAAGCAAGATTTTTATATGTGTTTTTTTCCCAAAACAAACACTATGTTTTAAATATATTCTAAGCAAAAGTGTGAAGAGTGAGAAGTCCCTCCTTCCCCAAGATCCTGATTATAATATGAAGAACAAAAGACTCCTGCATTTAAAGCATAGTAGTATAAAACCTTGAGAATAACTATGTGAGATGACCCCACTCCAGAAATAATAGCCACAATTATTCCTTTCAAAAATAATTATAATGATCCATCTCATCTTTTTGAAGTGGAACTAGCTGCTATTAATCAAGTGTAGTTCCTTTCTTTTGAGATGTACATTCTCCTGTCTTGAGGAATGAACCATGTAGAGAAGGAAATTCATTATGTGTGTCCTTGATTTAGGGAGGAACTCGGTCATCTTCCTTTTGTTCTCCAAATAATTGTTGGGGTGGTGGGAGATTAGCCTCGGAAGCTATGGCTGGTGTAACAACTGCTGCCTAGGAGCAAGCTCTGCTCCACCTCGATGGAAAGAAAGCAGCTGCCTTTCTGCTGCAGTTGGTACCCAGCAGCTGCTTTTATTGTCTATATTTCTTTACAGGGCCTCTCATCCTAGCTGTAGTCACCTGCACACAGTCTACAGTCTTTTTTTTTTAAGTCACAAAGGCTACAACCAGAGAACTTTATATGACCTCTGTAATGAGCAATGCAGAAAGTACAGTGGAAAGAAAGACATTTTCTTGGAACACTGAATAAGGAGTGAGCATGTGTATATGTGTGTGGAGTGGGGAGGTATTGGGAAGTGGGGCAAGGGGAAAGTGCCTGATACACGTGATTGAGTGTTTGTGAAAAGCACCAGATTGACAGATGGCAGGATGTATGCAACATGGCAGCGATGGCCGGGAAGTCTCATCAGCCTTTGCCTTGCAAAGAATTGCCACTAGAATATGAACCAAAAATATGCCAGATGAATGAGGATTTACCTTTATTCACAGTTTAAAGAAAATGTTCTCTTTCACTGGGATTATATTTATCAACACACATGAACATTTTAGTCTGGTGTCATTTCAACTTCCATTTTCCTCCTCTAGATTAGTAAGAGGACTTATACAAGTCTAAACTGTCAGGAGATTTGTAAGATAATTGGCTGTGGCACCAAATAAAACAGTTCTATCAGTTTATCCTAAACAAAACTGTGTAACTTTGCTTTTGACATAGTTTTTGATCATAGAACTATTTTTGGAAAGGGTTTACTGAATTACATTAGACCCTGTATTAGTCAAGTTGACCAAAGAAACAGAACCAATAGGAGGTGTATCTGTCTGTATATCTATGTATTGAACTGGTTAGCTAGCCAGAAAGAGAAAGGGAAAGAGAGTGATCTGTTTTAAAGAATTGAATCACATGGTTGTGGGGCTACAAGTCCACAATGTACAGAGTACTCTGGGAGGTTGGAAAACCTGGAAAAGTTGATGTTGCAGCTGCGTTTGAAGGCAGAATTCTCTCTCTTGAGAGAAAAACCTCAGTCTTTTTAAGGTCTTCAAGTGATTGAATGAGATGTAGCTACATTACGGAATACTATTTGCTTTCCTTAAATCCACTAATTTAAATGTTAATCTCATTTGAAAAACACCTTCAGAGTGACTTCGACACTAGCTACATTGGCATAAAATTAACCATCATAGTTCTCCATGGCAGTTGGTGGGGGGGGGGGGGCAGTGTGTGTGTGTGTGTGTGATTTCAATCCTTCTTTTGAATAATATCTAGACCATACAATTAAGGGGAATGCCAGGATAATTTGTTACACAGACAATAATAATCTTTGCCTTTCACATCCCCCTCATATTGAAATTCTCTGTTGTTGAATTTTGATTCTACTTTGGGTGATTCCTTCTTAGGTTTTTCTTGAAATACAACATCTAGTGCATCAGAAAATGTTTCCTCCCCTAATTCTATCCCAAATATGTCGAGTTTCAAAACTCCCTTTGGAGGACCACTCATCGATAGCAGTGCAGTTTCTAGAAAAATCACATTATACTGTTTTTTATTGGTAAATATTTTCACGTCTACATTTTACTTTTGGCGATCCCTTTCTCATGTGCTTATCTGGGATGGAATTTCCAGAACAGTGTCTCTCCTTATGAGACACACATCTTCCTTTCACCATCCTTTGAGGGACATCTCTATGTCCAGGACAGTGCTGTGACTGCCACTAGCACCACTCAGACCGCTTGTTCATCATCTTTGGGTAGTGACATCAATGAAAACCCTTAGCTTAATGATTATTAAACATGAAATTATTGAAAAAATCACTCAGAAGCTTTTCAACACACAAGTATGTACCCAATTCAAGCCAAACCTACAGATTCAAAGCCTCTGAAATGAGGGTGGGATTGCTTAGCCTGCTAAAGCTGAATCTGGTCCCCAGGCATTTGCAAGTTCTTGGAAAGAAACTGTTTTCCCAACTGCAAGGCTGCAAACAGGCAACAAATCTACAACTCTCTCAACATTTGTTGTCTCAGCTCAGTTTGAGCTTAGATGAAGTGCTTGGCCCGAAATCAAGCACATTGAATTTGTCAAAATGGTATCTTGTTCTCAAAAGACAATACTTATTTTTCTAGACTTTATGAAAATGTACTAGATTGCCATTATTTTGTCAGTATTTCTTGAATCCATTTGATTCTGAAGAATTTTAACATCCATTTGTATTTCAGTTCAGTTCAGTTCAGTCGCTCAGTCATGTCTGACTCTTTGCGACCCCATGAATCGCAGCACACCAGGCCTTCCTGTCCATCACCAACTCCCGGAGTTTACCCAAACTCATGTCCATCGAGTCAGTGATGCCATCCAGCCATCTCATCCTCTTTTGTCCCCTTTTCCTCCTGCCCCCAATCCCTCCCAGCATCAGAGTCTTTTCCAATGAGTCAACTCTTCGCATGAGGTGGCCAAAGTACTGGAGTTTCAGCTTTAGCATCATTCCTTCCAAAGAAATCCCAGGGCTGATCTCCATATTTAATTTTCCCCAAATCTGTTGTAGAGTAGGGCTAAGTTAATCAATGTAACATATAGATCCTACCCTCAAACATGCATTAGTTAGTGTTGAGCTACTGTTTTCTTCTGCATTGCGGTCTTTGCTGCTTTTAAAGAAACATTCTTTAAATTCACTTCATAAAGTGACTGCTCTTTCATAACAATTAAATATTTTATCTATTTAATTCAATCTCAGAAATATATATTGAGTATTACAATGTAACTAACATTGTACTATGTGTTAGGGGGATATAATGATAATTACCACATGCTTGCAGTCTTCAAGAAAAGCATAAGTACTTCAACAATTAATCAAATAAATATAATTTGTTCAATCAAAATGTATCAGGATTAAAAAGGAAGGATTATTTCCCTTTTGGAATTAAGGAAGATTTTATTGAAGCAGTAGAGCTTGAGATGGATCAGTTCAGTTCAGTTCAGTCACTCAGTCGTGTCCAACTCTTTGCGACCCCATGGACTGCAGCACACCAAGCTTCCCTGTCCATCACCAACTCCTGGAGCTTGCTCAAACTCTGGGAGCAAGCTGGATAATGAAAGATAAATAAGAATTTGATAGGTACAAAAGGGAGCAAAAGCTTTAGGGACTGGGAAAAGAAGCAGAGAGTCTGGACAGGTAA
This sequence comes from Bos grunniens, assembly GCF_055505025.1. Classification (NCBI taxonomy): domain Eukaryota; kingdom Metazoa; phylum Chordata; class Mammalia; order Artiodactyla; family Bovidae; genus Bos; species Bos grunniens. The sequence continues at coordinate 120,022,835 of NC_141165.1, read as the reverse complement.
TTGTCTCTCCTGCCAAGTTCAGCTTAAGTGCGGGAGAGAAGGTTGAGTGAGGGATGGAAAAGTGATATGCGGTCTGTACTATTCCAGGGATATTCAGTTTGACTGAAATAGACACACATTCACCTGCATTTCCAAATATATTTGGTCAAAAATACAGAAGTTAACTGAAGTATCAGTAGCAACATAGATGAACTTACGTGCGTGCTGTCACTTCAGTCGTGTCTGACTCTTTTCAACCCTATGAACTATAACCCGCCAACTCCTGTCCATGGGATTTCCCAGGCAGGATTACTGGAGTGGGTTGCCATTTCCTTCTCTAGGGAATCTTCCCAACCCAGGGATAGAATCCACGTCTCTTATGTCTTCAGCATTTGCAGGCACGTTCTTTACCACTTAGCACCACCTGGGAAGCTGTTAGATGAAGTATTAACAGCAGCATGGATGAACCTAGAGATTATCCTATTGATATTAAATGAAGTAAACAGACACAGACAAATACCATATGATGCCACTTATATGTGAGATCTCAGAAAAAAAAGATAAAAATTAACAAAACAGAATTAGACCTGCAGACATAGAAAATAAGCTTTAATAGTTACCAAAGGAGAAAGGGGAGGGAGAGAGATAAATTAAGAGGATAGGATTAACATACACACACTATTATACATGAAACTGAAAATCAAAAGGACCTATTATGTAGCACAAGGAATTATACTCAATATTTTGCAATAAACAAAAAATAATCTGAAAAGAATATATATGTATATGGGGCTTCCCTGGTGGCTCAGATGATTAAGAATTTGCCTGCAAAGCAAGAGACCCGGATTTGATCCCTAGGTCAGGAAGATCCTCTGGAGAAGGGAATGGCTACCCACTCCTGTATTCTTGTCTGGAGAATTCTATGGACAAAGGAGCCTAAGGGGCTATAGACCATGGGGTCACAAAGAATAAACTGTCTCTGCTCTTGGGTCTATAACTCCTTTACTTCATTTCTTTTTTGTTTAATTAGATTATAGTTGACTTTCGATTTCATATTAGTTTCAGATATATAGCACAATGATTCAGTTATATATATATGTAAAACTTTATATATATATAAAACTATGTGTATAAAATATGTATATAACATATACTGTGCAGCAAATATCCTGCCAGACTTGGAGATGCACACTAGTCTTGCTGTACCCTTGCTTTTAATACTCAATTCTATAGTATGCATTCTGGAAAAAAAAAAACACCAAGAATTTATGCTCTTCAGTTTAGGAGAGTATTTATAAATATTGAACCCTTTCAGTTCAATTGCTGAACCAGCTCAGCAACAATACCAATAGACATAGGCACAGGGACCAAAGCAGAGACTGTCTTTGCACAGTATCTTTGCTGCCCACTTTCCTTTGACATAGAAAGCCTGTCTCCCTGCAGAGCCTGCCATGCACCTCCTTGCATGTCAAGCATGCATGGAACCTTTCTTCATGTTATATGTAGCAGTGCTTGTATATGCTATAGATGATTGGGGATGGAATGGGGAGAAAGGCATGTAGATTTTTATGGAGGAGAATATTGTAATCTGACCTTTGATTTAGGGAAAGAAATAAAGTTGCAAGGGGGACTGAGTGACAAACTAACAATAATCCAAAAGGAAGACAGCAGGGTCTGAACTAAATTTGAGAAAAGGAAGAAGATGACATTGTAACAGATTAAAACTAGAATGTACCAATTGAGCAGGTGTAAATTTAAGAGCAATGGGGAGTGGCAGTCACTCAATGTGAAAATAACCTTAACAAGTATGGTGTAAGGCATGGTGAAGCCCTTGATCAAGACTGGAAGGAGAAAAACATCATCTAAGAGCATCTTAGAATTGATGAGGTAAGACAACATTATGGTTGTTCATACAAATGGTCTTACAGCTTTAAGCTGTTGACTCTTAAAATTTGATTCTTGGGGAAAAAAAAACTTACATATAAATAATATATTTGGGAATCATGAGAGTTGAAAAGAAGTCTATATAGAATTAAAAAAAAAATAAGGCCAAGGATGTTGGGAACTATAGCAGAAAATTTTGAGCATAGAAAAAGGAGCTAGCTTAAGGATTTAAGTTCAGACTTAAGGAAATAATCATAAGCAATGGTCACTTATGAAATCTTATTCTCTTTTCACCGCCTCTCTTAGTCCTCCTCAAGAAATATAAGCTTTATGAAGGCAAGGAGCTTTTGTCCACTTATGTTCACTGGTGCGCTGTTGTATTTCTTCGCAGTTTGTATAAAGTAGTGGTTTAGTTGCTAACTTAGGTCTGAGCCTTTGTGACACCATGGACTGTAGCTCGCCAGGCTCCTCTGTCCATGAGATTTTTCAAGCAAGAATACTGGAGTGATTTGCCATTTCCTTCTCCATGGTATATTGTAGTGGATACTAAATAAATGTCTATCAAATGGCTCTATAATCAGTTATGCCTTGTTGATTCCACAAGCACAACTCTCTCCTTATTTCTATGACATCCTTTCTGTCTCCACTGATATTTCTAACTTTAGGTTATCATCTTTCATCTGGACTATTAAAATAGCCACTAGTCTGAAGTTACTCTTTTTACCTCATCTGTTTTATAAAGCACCTTCAATCTTAGTGCTTTTCTGTGGCTTAAAAGTTCCCCATGACCTGCTCCATACCTACTTGCCATTCAATATCTTTCCACTTCATGCTCTATGAATACAATTTCTTATAATCTTCATAAACTCTCTATGGTTTCATGCCATTTCAAACATGTTAGTTACTTTCACTTATGGGAAATTATGTGTCCCTTCTTTGCCTATTCATTTCTTATCTATCAAAAATTAGTTCATGTGTCACCTTTTGCAGCAACTTTTTTATTTTTCAAGTGGAGTAAGCCAGCCCCCTTGGACCCCCAAGGGATCTGTTTATACCTCTGTCACTGCCCTTACCCCATGCTGTAACTCATCAAAAGCAGGTACTTGGTCTTATCCATGTCTGCTGAACTGTAATGAAATCATAGCGGAATTAATCCTATTAAATACAGTTTTGATCATGTTGCTTACTTGTTCTAAAAGCTTTAATGGCTCCCCATAATACAGGAAAAATCAGACTTTTAGCCTGGAAATTAAGACCTTAAACACCTGTAGCCTTTATACAAATTTCTAATCATAATCAAAAATAAATTCCATGGTTTCCTCTCTCCAGGAAGTTTTGCAAATTTGGTGACCTTCACCTAAAATACGCTTATTCAATATTTATATATCTAAATGTCTTCCATCCTGCAAGGTCCAGATTAAATGCCAGCACCTCCATTAATTTTCTTTAATTCTTCCCAGCTAGCAGTAATTGTGCTTTCATCTGAACTCCCATAGCACTACATTATCAGTTATTGGCATCTCTTCTGGTGCTCCTCTATTCTGATTTACATTAGAATGATATTTTATATGCATTTAATCTTCCCTACTATACTCTAAGTTCCTTGAGGGTGTGATCCAGGCATGGCCCACATTTTTCTCCTTCATAACAGCTAGATTGGTCATTATCCAAATTGGTACTTTTAGATACTTTTTAAGTGTAAAGAGATATAAGAAAAAGAGAGGGATGAGCAGAGGATTAAACTACTAGAGGTTTCACAGATGTCGATCACAATATAGAAGCTACTAGTTTTAGTAGTTGGAAAGGTAAGCTACTACTTGAGACAGCTTAGAGTGAAATTTGGGGACAGAGATTGGATTGCAAATGTTAAAGTGCACACTATGGCAGATGGCAGGCACTGTGCTAATTGTCTTCTGTACATTATTTAATTCAATCTTCATTAAGAAAAAATCCTATAAAGTAGAAACTCTTATTTTCCTAGTTTTTCAGTGAGAGACTGAGAAAAGCATGTTAAGTAACATAAGTCCACGCAGATGTTGCAAAATCACAATTTGAACTTGAGTAATCTGACAGCAGTGCCTACATTCCTCTTTTAACTTGATTAATTATTTATTAATTTTTGGCTATGCTGGGTCTTTGCTGCTGTGCGGGCTTTTCTCTAGTTGCAGCAAGCAGGGGCTACTCTGTAGTTGTAGTATGAAGGTTACTTAGTATGGTGGTTTCCTTTGTTGCAGAGCACAGGCTCTCGGGCACACAGGCTTCAGGAGCTGTGGCTCCTTTACAACACAGGCTCATTAGCTGTGGTGCACAGATTTAGTTGCTCCATGGTGTGTGGGATCTTCCAGCACCAGGGATCAAACTGTGTCACCTGCATTGGCAGGTGGATTCTTTACCACTGAGCCGCCAGGAAGGCCCCAGCAGTGCCTACCTTCTTAATCATGACTTTCCCCTCTGTGAAAGCTTGCCATTGAAGGTCAGAAGAATATGGATTAGCAACGTAATGGCAAGGTCAGCAGGGTTTTGAGGATTCTAGTAATGGTAAGAAGGAATGTAATCAGTGAGAGATATTAGTCATGAAAAGAAATAGGACAATCTGTTTCTCTTAGCATGAGGAAAGAAGAAGGAAGAGATAGATGAACTGGATCAGAAGTTGCTAAACCACAGAGTAAAAATGTGATGTGCCCTTTTAAACTGATACTGCTATTGATATTCATCTCCTTTGTGTACCTAGACAATCTCCTGCAACTCACTAGTGAGTATAAAGTAAAAAAGTAACAGAACTATTAAGGAGTTAAGGAAGTCAATATGGAAATTTTATTACATCTGCTCTTAAACTGGATTAAAATGAATATTTCAAGATAGTTCTCTGTAAAATCAGTTTTTGTGCTGTTATGGTTCTGTTTAGAAAAAAAAAGTCATGTTAGTTCACGTAGTTTTTTATTCTAGTGATTTTGTTGTTGTTGTTACTTGCTTTTGGCTGATGATTTTGATACACTGTGGTTTGTACTATGGCCACAATTTTCACCGCCTTCTACTTACGCACTTTTCTTCTATCTGTTTTCATGTCTATAAGTTTCCCCAGAAGAGTAGCTTCCCTGATTATTCAATGAAGAGTACTTGAATTAATATTCTCTTTTTGTGCTCATCTTATACAAGAATCTTGTCATCCTAGGCCCACTTCTAACCACATAAACTGAGAAACAGTCCATTAGGTGAGCTGGTATCTTACGTATGGAGTTTCCCTAAACACTGTCAGCTAGTGTCTTCTTTAGTTCAGCAATCTACAGCTGTCCAGTCTATCTCGTTCAGAATTTTTAGAGGAAATCTCTAGATGGGCGGTTTGTTCCAGTCTATATTCTTCAACCTAGTTTCACAGTGATAGGAAAGAAAATAGACTGAAACTGACAAGTAACAAAATTTCAAGACTAGGAAAAAACAATGTCTTTTCTAAAAACTTTTTATATCCTGATCATCCTTAATTACCTATGATGAAGAGAAACAATATTAAAATAATTCAACATTTGACGAGTTCCTAGAATGTGTCTCGTGGTGGGCTTTAGCATCAACTTCACTGTCTCTACAGTACAATTCTCTACGATTCACTTTTAGCTTGGGAAGTTATCTAAAAGCTTTTTCCAGTTCTAAAAATGTAAAACCATTATGACAGAGGTAGGGGAAAAATGTTACCATAAGTTTCTACATAATTAATAATCAATCTGTTCTGAAAGATTTAAATCAAGTTGGGATTGACTTTTGCCCATCTTAGAACTGAAGATCAGTTCATCTGAAGTTTCTTGAGTCAGTCATTCCCAGCAGACACTGCAAAGAAGACAGAATGTATCAATAGAACTCCTAAAACAACTCATAATTTCTCTAGTAATGACCTAGAACTTGAAGAGATTTGAGATACAAATTTGGGCCTCAGTGTCTCTTCAGTAGGTTGAAGCATGTTAACTATTTCTGACAATCCCCCTGTCACTCTCATACTTAGCTCAAACTTCTGTATTTCAGGATGTTTTTTAAAAAAAGAAAAAAATGTACAATTGCTTTTATTCATATCTAGCCTAGACTTTTTATTTCTTCTAATTGCAAAGAGCTTAATCACTGGCATCTATGCCACTTCCAGGAACACTCTTAATCACTTTATCAGACATGGCACTGTCTAGATATTGGTTTTGATTGCCAACTTTTGAAAGAAGGAAAATCACAAAAGAGAAAATTAACAAGTGTGCACAGTTCCAAAATGTGTTCTACCAATGTGTTTTAAATCAAATGAATCATCCTTTGGCACAAGCTATTCACTTTATAGCCATTCATTTGAAAGGCTTAGGTTCTGTCTCCTGAAGACTGTGGTTAGTGTTATTATTGATGAATGAGACAGTTTCCTTAAATCATAAATAAAACAAATAGAATAATTTACCATTTGACTTTCAGAAGAAAGTATGTTATCTCACTTTGCACTGGCAATATATTTTAAAGAGAAATATTAAGAAAATCAGCTTAAACCACAAAAGGATCAAGGATGTGTCTGCATAGAACTGCTGCATGAAAAAAGTAATTTGATCCAACAAATGTATCTTGATTAAGAAAATATGTGGTCCTGCAAAGTATTTTATCACTTTGCTTTTCTAGTCTTTTTACTACATAAAAGTTGTTTCAATTTTACTCTTGTAACTTTTGAATTTGACTAAAGGTCTCTGGCACTAAATAAAATTCTTACCAAGGACTATTTATATTTATTCTCAAAATCAATTTTATAAATTAAGGTCAAGGCTTTGGAAGGGTAAAGACTTATTACAAAGTTAAATAATACTATGTAAATAGTAACCCTCTAAGAGATAAATGGAGCTTTTTTTTCCCATCTTATTTAACCTTTACTTTTAAAGAAATTGTGTTGCTCATTTATAGTTTTTTCAAGATCATGTTTTAAAATGTTGGCTCCTCAGACAAGCAGAAACTTAACAAGTGTGTCTAATATTTTCTTCATTACATGTTGGCTATCTGTAGATAAGCCTTGTATTTCTGCCTTTCTGTCTAGCATCTGTCTTATATTACAAAACAAAGTTATTTGTTTTGCATTAATTGTGAGAATTAATCAGGAGTACTAATTGTGAAATGGCAATGTTATTTCAGAATGGTCTTATAGTAGCAAGTAGGAACTGAGGAAGTAAGAACTGAAGAGATTTCTGAGTCAACTTGTTTCAATTCCTGTGTGACAGGTGTCTCTTCTGGTGAAGTCTGCTAGACAGTGGGATACCATGATATCATCACCCTGCTGTGAGTGAGTCTCTCCCGCAGGGGACTTGCTTATCTGCCTCTTTCTCTGATTCCTACTGAACTCCAATTTTCACTCACCATGTGAATTGACGGAAGGATTTATTCAGAGATATATTTTACCTCACTTTCAATCTGGATAGAGGCTTCTGTTTGTGGTTTTCTGTAACATGTTACCCCAATACAAAGCTAAGTTACATTCTGTTAGGTTTTGAGAAGTATAGGATGGAGAAGATGTCATTATTTGGTTTTATTCATCCTGGGTTCAAGAACTTAACTCTAAGATTATTTAGAGGCATTTAATGTAATTATTATGTTATGGGTATTATATACAATACTATATATTTATATCAGCTTTAATTAAGACAACAAAAGCATTTTTAAATGATTTTCCAAAATTAAAGCTAAAATAGTACAATTATACATACTATACATAAATACACACACATATATGTAGTTATATATAAGATATTCAGCAAGATATTTTTCTGTTGCTTGGAAATTAGCAAATAAGAAACAATAGGACAAAAAGGTACCAAGTCTACCACATTCAAAAGAGAACTGCAAGCAGCTGGGGCCAGATTTCTTGAAGGTGTTTTATTTTTTTTTTTTCCTTTTTTTTTAAAATTTTATTTTATTTTTAAACTTTACAATATTGTATTAGTTTTGCCAAATATCAAAATGAATCCGCCACAGGTATACCTGTGTTCCCCATCCTGAACCCTCCTCCCTCCTCCCTCTCCATACCCTCCCTCTGGGTCGTCCCAGTGCACCAGCCCCAAGCATCCAGTATCGTGCATCGAACCTGGACTGGCGACTCGTTTCATACATGATATTCTACATGTTTCAATGCCATTCTCCCAAATCTCCCCACCCTTTCCCTCTCCCACAGAGTCCATAAGACTGATCTATACATCAGTGTCTCTTTTGCTGTCTTGTACACAGGGTTATTGTTACCATCTTAAATGGTTCAACATGGGTCCCTGCAGTGTAAAGACCTACAGAGTCCTCTGAAAAAGTCACTAGTGCTTATAGGGAGCCACCAGACAATTCCAAAGGCTGGTATCAGCCAAGAAAACAGTGAACTCAACAAATACAGTGTGATCATGTGCTCAGTAAATAGAAACTTTTTCATTTTTTTACAGCCTCTTCACAGTATCCCCAACATCAGAAGAGAGAAAGAAGAAATAAAAGTGCAAAGCTTTTTCTCTCTCACCCAGGAAATCGCTGTTTTATATTGGTGTACACCGGGCATTAATAACTGGAAGTGAACAGGAAGCTATGAGATATTTTAGCAATGTCATCAAAGAACAGGAAAGCAAGGTTCAACAGATCAGAGGAACTCTTTCCTCTGTATTCCACTTATAAAAAGTCATGGTTCCAACGTGCATGGTTGGGATTCCTGCTCCCTATTTGAGGACTCATTTTCATGATGCATCTTGATATTTCCCTCTGAATATCTAAGAAAATAATAAGGCACCTCTGCTTTTCTAACTTGGTAGTGCTGTATTCTGAGAATAGAATGGAAATATTTAAAAAATAGAACAAAACACAATCAAACCAAAAAACAAAACAAAAAAACTAACCATTTGGTCAAAAAGAGTCAGTTTTACCTAGAGTAGATAGAAAAATAGAGACCTAATTGAACAACAAATGATGCCACTAAAGTTCTACATCTAATATAACACCACCAACTATCTTTTTACTCCACTGGAGCAACTGTATTCCTCTTACTCAAGTAATTTCTAATGTCTGTCTTATCACTTCCAACTCTCCAGAGTGAGCTTGAAGCATTGATGATGCTGGACTAGGGATGTGTGTGTGTGTGTGTGTATGTGTGTGTGTGTGTGTGTGTTAGCTCTGGGTATCTGCACTTCTTATATTAGTGTGTGTGTCTGTGTTTGATTTGCCTAAGCACAGACCCAATGGATGCCAAGACCTCCTAATGATAGTACTTGCTGTTAACTAGAATAAAAATGAACTGTGCAAGTGTCTTTAAAATCTAAGCAGAGTTCAAAATGTTCTCAAGCTCTCATCAATATTCTGAGTATCTTCAGAGACCAAGTGTGTCTTAGTTTGCCTTTCTCTACAGGGAGGGGTGTGTGAAAATGAAACACGGAAAGAAAGGCAAGTGATGAAATGTCAGGTATTGGTCAAATGACCCTGTGGAAGACTGGGATTTAGTTCTGCTGCTGAACAGCGAGAGCCAGTGTAGAACATCTGCTTCAGAGTTATCCTATTCAATAGAAGATACAGTTTGGGTATTTATACCTAGATGCCTTATCAGTCCTTGACTGAGACTGTCCCAAGAATGATAGCTAATTGAAGGGCTATTCATAGAACTCCCAACCTGAAGTGCTTGGGCAGAGCTGACTCCAATGGTCAAAGAAGGCCCTCAGTCAAATGGAGTAAGATACTGGCGGCTTAAAATAGCAAAGTTACCCTACAATAATAAATATTAAAGGGATATTGTTAGGAGAACAACTAAAAATGTCCATTAGGTACCCTGAATAGGTTGGAGTACTTCAAGTCAGTTAGTTTTTAATGGAGATGATAGGTTCCATATGCATTTAGGGCAGCATGAAATATGGGAAATGATGTGTAAATAAATCCAACTATAGTGATGAGAGGGTTTCTTTCATAGTTCATTGGTAAAGAATCTGCCTGCCAATGCAGGAGACCTCAGTTCCATTCTTGTGTCCGAAGATCTCCTGGTGAAGGGACAGGCTACTCACTTTAGTGTTCTTGGAATTCCCTTGTGGCTCAGCTGGTAAAGAATCTGCCTGCAATGCAGGAGACCTGGGTTTAATCCTTGGGTTGGGAAGATCCCCTGAAGAAGAGAAAGGCTTCCCATTCCAGTATTCTGGCCTAGAGAATTCCATGAACTATATAGTCCACGGAGCAGCAAAGTGTCAGACATGACTGAGTGACTTTCACTTTCACTAGTGATGAGAATGTTTTAAATCTCCATAAAGGTGGATTCATCTGCCTTTTACACTGCTTGAACCCTTATGGCAGAAAGTGAAGGCCTAAAGAGCCTCTTGATGAAAGTGAAAGAGGAGAGTGAAAAAGCTGGTTTAAAGTTCAACATTCAGAAAACAAAGATCATGGCATCTGGTCCCATCACTTCATGCCAAATAGATGGAGAAACAGTGGAAACAGTGGCTGATTATTTATTTTGGGGGGCTCCAAAATTCACTGCAGATGGTGATTGTAGCCATGAAATAAAAAGATGCTTACTCCTTGGAAGAAAAGTTATGACCAAACTAGACAGGATATTAAAAAGCAGAGTCATTACTTTGCCAACAAAGGTCTGTCTAGCAAGGCTATGGTTTTTCCAGTGGTCATGTATGGATGTAAGAGTTGAAACTGAAACTCCAATATTGTGGCTACCTGATGCGGAGAGCTGACTCATTTGAAAGACCCTGGTGCTGGGAAAGATTGAAGGCAGGGGGAGAAGGGGATGACACATGAGATGAAGGGATGGCACAATGGACATGAGTTTGGGTAAACTCTGGGAGTTGGTGATGGCAGGGAGGCCTGGCGTGCTGCAGTCCATGGTGTCACAAAGACTCAGATACTACTGAGAGAATAAACTGAACTGAACTGAACCATTGTATGTTGCTTTATCCATTCCACAAAGTCTGGTAGTTAATGAACACACAGCCTCCTCTGGAATGAGATGATAAAAAGCAAGAGAGTTCCAGAAAAACATCTATTTTTGCTTTATTGACTATGCCAAAGCCTTTGACTGTGTGGATCACAAGAAACTGGAAAATTCTGAAAGAGATGGGACTACCAGACCACCTGACCTGCCTCTTGAGAAACTTGTATGCAGGTCAGGAAGCAAAAGTTAGAACTGGACATGGAACAATAGACTGGTTCCAAATAGGAAAAGGAGTACGTCAAGGCTGTATATTGTCACCCTGCTTATTCAACTTATATGCAGAGTACATCATGAGAAATGCTGGGCTGGAAGAAGCACAAGCTGGAATCAAGATTGCCTAGAGAAATATCAATAACCTCAGATATGCAGATGACACCACCCTTATGGCAGAAAGTTAAGAGGAACTAAATGGCCTCTTGATGAAAGAGAAGAGTGAAAAAGTTGGCTTAAAATTCAACATTCAGAAAACTAGGATCATGGCATCTGGTCCCATTACTCCATGGCAAATAGATGGGGAAACAGTGGCTGACTTTTTTGGACGGGGGCTCCAAAATCACTGCAGATGGTGATTGCAGCCATTACATTAAAAGATGTTTGCTCCTTGGAAGGAAAGTTATGACCAGCCTAGATGTCATATTAAAAAGCAGAGACATTACTTTGTCAACAAAGGTCCATCTAGTCAAGGCTATGGTTTTTCCAGTAGTCATGTATGGATGTGAGAGTTGGACTATAAAGAAAGCTGAATGCTGAAGAATTGATGCTTTTGAACTGTGGTGTTGGAGAAGACTCTTGAGAATCCCTTGGAATGCAAGGAAATCCAGCCAGTCCTTCCTAAAGGAGATCAGTTCTGGGTGTTTATTGGTAGGACTGATGTTGAAGCTGAAACTCCAATATTTTGGCCCCCTGATGCGAGAGCTGACTCATTGGAAAAGACCCTGATGTGAAAGATTGAAGAAAGGAGGAGAAGGGGACAGTAGAGGATGAGATGGCTGGATGGCATCACGGACTCAATGGACATGAGTTTGGGTAAACTCTAGGAGTTGGTGATGGACAGGGAGGCTTGGCGTGCTGAGGTTCATGGGGTGGTAAAGAGTCGGACACAACTGAGCAACTGAACTGAACTGAACTGAATGATTTTTAACGAAGGAATTAGAGGCTACCAGATGGCTCAGTGATAAAGAACCCACTTACCAATGCAGGAGACCTAAGAGGTGTGGGTTCAATCCCTGGTTTGGGAAGTTGCCCTGGAGAAGGGCATGGCAACGCACTCCAGTAGTCTTGCCTAGAGAATCCCACGGGCAGAGGAGCCTGGCGGGCTACAGTCCACAAGGTAGCAAAGAGTTGGACACAACTGAAGCGACTTAGCACACACACATGCACTAAGTAATTAATCAAACATATGCAAAAGGAACATGTAAAACATAAGATTTATTATGTTATTAATTTAGAAAGGACCTTAGAATCATTTTAAAGAGAGCTATAAGACCAACTAGGATTGTTGCTTTATTAAATGGTATATTAAACATGTTGTCTCAAGTGTCTTTCTGAAGAATGACTTGAGTATCTTTAGTCTTCTTCTAGTAGGATAGTAAGAAAGGGAAAGAATATGGGATTAAATACTAATCAGTAACCTTTTCATTTAAAAATGTACTATTTTTGTCTCCATAAAATTGCAATAGAAATGATCTCATTGCTTATATTACAAAGTGTAACTGGAAAGTATGAATGGAAGAATTCAAATGAGAGAAGTCAGTGAAAATGAATGAGAGTACCACCATTTGGTAAATGCTGTTTTAGTTGAGCTTCTTGATAATTTTAAGAAATAAATTTCCTTCATTTTTTTTTTTTTTTTTTTGATGAGCAAGGCCCACACTTTATTTTCCAAAGTAGTTTTTATACCTTAAGTTGTGCATAGAGGATAATGGGCAGGGGTGGGGTGGGGGGGGGGGCTGGGGGGGTGGGTAGAGTCATGCAAGGTCAGCAGTCCCTGATCCTTATCGAAGCCAGGCTTTCTTTCTGCAAACTTATCATATGCAAAAGCTTTAGGTGATTTACATCATCTTCTGGCCAGGAGGCCTGTTAACATTTTATGACCCTTTCTTCAGAAAACATTTTTCTCTAAAGTTGATTATTCTAAAGTCAGGCACCACCCTCTGAAAGCATTAGATAAAGTTGCATTCCTATAGGGCAAAAGTGTGGTGGGCTATAACAAGAAAAGAATTAACTCAAGGGTCCAAGGTTACAAACATTAAAGCTACTACTTACTATACTATACTTTCTATACACTTTCTATAGAAAAACTACTTTCTATATTAAAGCTACTACTTTCTATACACCAACTATATTAATCAATACACTCCCAGGGACACAGTAGGTAAGGGATATGGAAACTTGGCAGCAAGCATTAGCTCAACAAAGAAATCCTTTACTAGTTCTATTCTAACAATTTTAACTCTCTGAGAAGCTCTGTATTGTTAGAATATCTTAAGCTTCCTGTGCCTCTCCTGGTTGGGAGGCTGTGAATCTGAACAAACCTGTCAGGCAAGCTAGAAAGTCTTCAGAGAGGTTTGAATTGAAACACTTCTATTATGCCCAGGAGAATTATTAACTAGAGCTCTAAGTTAATTTTCTTCAGAGAAAGGTGGTCGGGGATAGCCCCCAGTTAATGTCAGGGAAGTTGGTAAAAGTCATAAAATAGTAAAACAGACAGATTCTGGTTTTGGGGTAGACGCTCAGGCAGACCAGGGGGGGCGCCCTTGAGCCCCGACTCTCCTTGCCTGTCAGGGCTCTCCCGCATGACCTTGTCATGGGTGGTAACTCCCATGCTGGCTCCCGGCATCTCCCCCTTTTTTATTTCTTAAGTCAGCCAGATGTAATTCAGTCACAGAAAAAGAATTTCCATCTTTAAGATTGCTCATAGAAATAAATAAAATGATATGTGAGTCTAATATATAAAATGATCAGTAGTTGATCTTTACATGGGCTATGTGTACATATGTATACATAGTTATGATAAGAGATATATCATATATTAAATTTGCATGAGAGTTTTTGTGTTGGATTTTTAAAACTAGTATGTTCAGTTTTTAAATTTCATCAGTTTCGTTCCTTTAAATATCAACTATGTGTAGATAATTTTCTCACTGGTATTAGATCTGATGATTCATATAATTTAAAGAATTCATGTTCAAGTGTGGCGATTCCTTAAAAAACTGGAAATAGAACTGCCATATGATCCAGCAATCCCACTGCTGGGCATACACTCCGAGGAAACCAGAATTGAAAGAGACACGTGTACCCCAATGTTCATCACAGCACTGTTTATAATAGCCAGGACATGGAAGCAACCTAGATGTCCATCAGCAGACGAATGGATAAGAAAGCTGTGGTACATATACACAATGGAATATTACTCAGCCATTAAAAAGAATACATTTGAATCAGTTCTAATGAGGTAGATGAAACTAGAGGCTATTATACAGAGTGAAGTAAGCCAGAAAGAAAAACACGAATACAGTATACTAATGCATATAGAGGAACCAGAGACCAAATTGCCAACATCAGCTGGATCACTGAAAAAGCAAGAGTTCCAGAAAAACATCTATTTCTGCTTTATTGACTATGCCAAAGCCTTTGACTGTGTGGATCACAAGAAACTGTGGAAAATTCTGAGAGATGGGAATACCAGACCACCTGACCTGCCTCTTGAGAAACTTGTATGCAGGTCAGGAAGCAACAGTTAGAACTGGACATGGAACAACAGACTGGTTCCAAACAGGAAAAGGAGTACGTCAAGGCTGTATATTGTCACCCTGCTTATTTAACTTGTATGCAGAGTACATCATGAAAAACGCTGGGCTGGAAGAAACACAAGCTGGAATCAAGATTGCCAGGATAAATATCAATAACCTCAGATATGCAGATGATACCACCCTTATGGCAGAAAGTGAAGAGGAACTAAAAAGCCTTTTGATGAAGGTGAAAGAGATGAGTGAAAAAGTTGGCTTAAAGCTCAACATTCAGAAAACCATGAAGATCATGGCATCCGGTCCCATCACTTCATGGGCAATAGATGAGGAAACAGTGGCAGACTCTATTTTTGGGGGCTCCAAAATCACTGCAGATGGTGATTGCAGCCATGAAATTAAAAGACGCTTACTCCTTGGAAGAAAAGTTATGACCAACCTAGATAGCATATTGAAAAGCAGAGACATTACCTTGCCAACAAAGGTCCGTCTAGTCAAGGCTATGGTTTTCCCAGTGGTCATGTATGGATATGAGAGTTGGACTGTGAAGAAGGCTGAGCACCGAAGAATTGATGCTTTTGAATTGTGGTGTTGGAGAAGACTCACTGCAAGGAGACCCAACCAGTCCATTTTGAAGGAGATCAGCCCTGGGATTTCTTTGGAAGGAATGATGCTAAAGCTGAAACTCCAGTACTTTGGCCACCTCATGAGAAGAGTTGACTCATTGGAAAAGACCCTGATGCTGGGAGGGATTGGGGGCAGGAGGAGAAGGGGACGACAGAGGATGAGATGGCTGGATGGCATCACTGACTCGATGGACGTGAGTCTGAGTGAACTCCGGGAGTTGGTGATGGACAGGGAGGCCTGGCCATGCTGCGATTTATGGAGTTGCAGAGTCGGACATGACTGAGCAACTGAACTGACTGAATGCATATATATGGAATTTAGAAAGATGGTAACAATAACCCTATATGTGAGACAGCAAAAGAGACACAGATGTATAGAACAGTCTTTTGGGCTCTGTGGGAGAGGGCAAGGGTGGGATGATTTGGGAGAATGGCATTGAAACACGTATATTATCATATGTGAAACGAATCGTCAGTCCAGGATCAATGCATGAAACAGGGTGCTCAGGGCTGGTGCACTGGGATGACCCAGAGGGATGGGATGGGCGGGGGTGGGGGGTGGGACAGGGGTTCAGGATGGGGAATACATGTACACCTGTGGCTGATTCATGTCAATGTATGGCAAAACCACTACAATATTGTAGAGTAATTAGCCTCCAATTAACATAAGTTTATATTAAAAAAAAGAATTCATGTTCAAATTTAATAAAATATTTTTTTATAATTTTACATTCATAGTTAATAATATAAGCATAGTCTCTTCTATATTGCATATTTTCTACCTATATTGGTATTAAAAGGTGTTGATTTAAGATTTTAAAGTTACCAAAAAAGTTGACATTGAATATTTAGATGCCAAGTTTTGCAACAGCCACTCTTGGGATAGTTTGTCATTGATGTGATTTGTCATTTCCTTAAATGAACATTTCTAGTTAGCAACATGTAGTCCATAGAGCCTTTTAATTTGTCTTCAAAAATTGACTTTGTCATATGTTATTTTGTTAAATTATAAATGTTAACTGAATAAATTCTTTGGTTGCATGTTTCCTTTCTACAGTCACTTGACTGCTTCTTGTAAAACCCTGCTGACTTTCCATGGAATGTGTTGGAAATTTTTTCTCACAAGTTTCCTCCTATGTTTGTCTTTCCTGTAGTTACTTCCCTTATTATAAGCTTAATTGCTACAAGTCTTGTAATAAGGACATGTTCATCTGTTCAAAACTTGTTTTACTTGGGTTGATTTTTTTTCTTATCTGATTTCATGATACACCATTTCACAAGAAAGCTAGTGGTAATTTACCCAAAGTACTTCTTAACCTATTGCTGTACATTTTTAAAAATATAGGAATGAAGAGAACACAGACATTATATTGATAATTGCAATTGTCTAAGGATTGAATGCTTTATATAAACACAAATGCTAATGGAATATTCATTCCAAGTGTACCTACTTGTAAATTCTATACGTTGTTTAGAACCCAGCGTCTGGTCTTAGAGGATTCTTATTTCAGGATCCTCTTTCAGAGAACTAAACCAGGCCATTAGAACCTAAAGTCAGTTTGACAGTCAGTTATTCCTAAGGTTAACAAAGAGTAAAAGTACCATACTTTAGCCATTCAGGAACGCAAGATGTGTACATAAATCCATAAACACATATATGAAAACCAACTGTGAGTCATCCTAGAATGTAACAAGGGTAGGAAAACTCAGTTGCGTTTGGAGAATGGACTGCCAGATTTCTCAACCTCAAATTTACTTTGCCTCTAGCATTTTTCCCTCATATTTTTCTAGCTAGGTGTGTTTTGAAGTAAATTTAACTTGAAAAGCATGTTTCTAAAGCTAAACCACAGACTGTGCAATGTGAATAATAATGATCCTTGGCTTATTGTTTTTCAATTCCAGAAGAAACCGACAGACTAGGCCAGTTATCCTGTCTGTATAATACTTGATATAAGTTTTTTTTTTTTCAACAAACAAGTCTAAAAATTTGATAAAATAAATGGAACACAGTAAAACTTCAAAATCATTCAAAGCCATACAATTAATTTAAGCACCTCTCTATTCAACAACAACATATACTACTTTATATTTCTGGTTATTCTTTTTTTATATAACTTTATTGAAATATATTTTACAACTCATGAAATCCACTCACTTCAAGTATACAGTTCAGTAATTTGTAATAATTTTACTGACTGATGCAACTATCACCATAAATCCATTTTAGAATATTTTTATTCCCTCCAATAAATAATGATGATGAACTCATCTCTGCATTTTTAACTCAGTTTTTAAATATAATTCTAATCAACAAAAAATGACCTAAGTCCAGTTTACAAGCTTGAGAATAAGTGTTTAGAATGTTTCCACACCTTAGTTAAAATGAAATTTCTCTCCCATAAAATCGGGACTTTAAGCAGCATTGTCTGACAACTCTAGTGCATGAGCTAATTTTTTGTCAGCTATTGGGAATTAGAAATGCAGAAACCTAAATATAAACGTTGAAATATAAGCCAGAATCTTAAGTGAAATAAGTATATTTGTATCTGCATATTTTTTTTTTGCTTTTCTTATGCAATCCAAAAATGGAACAACTTAAGGCTATTTTTTTCTAATGTGCTAAAGTTTTTATGGTGCATGTAACAATTAATCTGCTCCAGCTCTCAGAGTTCTAAGGTCAATTATGTGAAGTTTGCGTAATTGCAAAGGTATGTATTGATGCATTTTCCATATTTGGATGAACTTGAGAATTAGCATTACTCCGAAATTCATGGCTAGCTAAAAAGGTATTTGACAAAAATTCTTTAAATAAATTAATCGTATGCCTGGAACCAAAGAGGTCAGACCACAGGCATCGTGGAAATTAAATAGCAGGTAGCCTGCCTCTAGGGAATTTCCTCTTTGTTTTCTGCTTACAGTTTTAAAAATTTCTGTGAGAAATGAAATATTATTTAGTACAACTAACTGTTTGCATTTCTTAAGTGATATGGAACAAGAAGGAGGGAATTTTGGGGGGACAAAAAGAGATTGGGGAGTGTCTTAGTGAATGCAAGCATGGACAATGACAATTTTACAGCCAAAATGGAAATTTTGCAGGCATGATTGCTTTTGGAGACTCTGTAAGTCTCTGTTGATGTGCATTTTGCTTATATGAAAATGCAAAAATACTCAAATTGGCATATTCCCTACCTGCATCTTACAGACAGCTAGAATAGAAAAAATCAATAAACATAGCTTCTTTTATTAATTTGTTAAATTTTAATTGGTCATGGGTTTGGAATGGTGCAGTAGTGAAAAACTGTGAAATTGTCAAGTGTATTTAGACTTTTTCTATTGCTTCAAAATTTTTAGGTGATTTCTTTTGAATTAATAAAGACTTTTGTGTTCCTATCTATATTATATATAAATTCCTAGCATAAAGGTAACATGGAAATAGGGCTACTCAGAAAGATGATTTTACTGTCATCAAAATACTTTACATTCTAAATAATGACCCATCAAAAGGTTATCTTCTGGGATGCTCCCTGTCCCCATTTTTTCAAGTCAGTGAATGTTTCTATATGCTAGTAAACTGGAGAGCTCTGAGCTAATTCGAAAATGAAATGTTTGATCAAATTTTGCAGATTTCCTGTTATGGGAGGTTTGGGCATTTAGTTTCCTAAGGGAAGGGTTCAGTGGAACCCCCTCCCTGCATCTGTTAGTCTGTGTTGCACTCAGGGTAGGCTTGCTAGGCATACATAAGCCATATGGGCCGGGCCTGCACATGCCATATGCTAAGCAGAATTTATCAATTTTTTTTTCTCCTTTCATACACAAGATCAACACTATTTAGATGCAACATATACTTCTATGGTGTACATTTACGGGGGGATAATGCCCTATAAAAATTCATGATTCCTACAACAATGAAGAGTAAAGTAATGGTTGCTCATCGCCATTCCTTCAGGAGTAAATCCATTTCTCACTCAACCAAGAATATATACAAGTGAGAGTGAGTTTATTATAAGACTGCACTTGATTTTACACAAATGCATGCACACATTAGCCTGTGTGTATGTAATATGTGTTTGAATATGTAATACATATTAATATGTAATATTACATATGTAATATTACATATATAATATGTAATAGGAATATGTGTTTCAAATTTCAGTACCTCAGTTAGTTAGCTCTTTATTACTAATAGCTAATATCTCAGCTAATCCTATTACAAGAGGGTTTATATGTGATGCCTTGAAGAATTCTGGACTGACACAACTGTGGTAACATTTTTTTCATCTTCTTTTCTTTTCTTACTTGTAAAAATGAAAGGATCAAGCAAAGAATAAACAAAAGTATTTACCTTGGGCATCAATGATACCAACTAGGAATAGGTTCAAACAAGGATGTCAGCTTATGATTTAGTATCTAGTATTTAACTAACAATGTGATGTGACTAAAATCATGGGTTTAATGAACAGATCAACAGGTATTCAACAGATTGAAAGCCTATAATTGCAGAAGTATCTCTTAAATAGCATAATAGATTAAAAATGTGTTTTATCAAAATGTCTATAGGTAGGTTTTAAACCTGAATGTTCATTAAACATCAAAGAGAGTGCATCATGGCAAAGTCTGGATTTGAATAAACCAATAAAAAATGATGACTATAAGACTGTGTGTGCACCAGTCATTTCCTTAAATACCTCACTACCTATCTATAAAGAAAAATGCCTTTTACCAGTTTGAAAAAAATTCTAGATGATATTCCACTACTGTGGTTAATTAGAATGATGTTGTTCTTGTTGTTCAGTTGCTCAGTCATGTCCAGCTCTTTGCGACTACATGTACTGAAGCACGCCAGGCTTCCTACACTATCTCCCAGATTTTGCTCAAACTCATGCCCATTGAGTTGATGATGCCATTCAACCATATCATCCTCTGTCATCCCCTTCTACCCATGCCCTCAATCTTTCCCAGCATCAGGTCTTTTCAAATAACTTGGCTCTTCTCATCAGGTGGCCATAGTATTAGAGCTTCAGCATCAGTCTTCCAATGAATATTCAGGGTTGATTTCCTTTAGGATAGACTCGTTTGATCACCTCACTGTCCAAGGGACTCTCAAGAGTCTTCTCTAACACCACAGTTCTAAAGCGTCAATTCTTCAGTACTCATCTTTCTTTATGGTCCAGCTCTCACATCCATACATGACTACTGGAAAAACCATAGCTTTCACTATAGGACTTTTGTCAGCAAAGTAGTATCTGTGCTGTTTAATATGTTGTCTAGGTTTGTCATAGCTTTTCTTCCAAGGAGCAAGCGTCTTTTAATTTCATGGCTACTGTCACTGTCTGCAATGATTTTGGAGCCCAGAAAATAAAGTCTGTCATCATTTCCACTTGTTCCCCTTCTATTTGCCATGAAGCGATGGGACCAGAAGGCATGATCTTCATTTTTTGAATGTTGAATTTTAAGCCAGAGTTTTCTCTCTCCTCTTTCACTTTCATCAAGAGGCTCTTTAGTTCCTCTTTGCTTTCTTCCATAAGGGTGGTGTCATCTGTGTATCTGATGTTATTGATATTTCTCCTGGCAATCTTGATTCCAGCTTGTGCTTCAGCCAGGCTGGCATTTCGTATGATGTACTCTGCATATAACTTAAATGAGCAGGGTGAAAATATGCAGCTTTGACGTACTCCTTTCCCAATTTTGAAGCAGTCCGTTGTTCCATGTGTGGTTCTAACTGTTGCTTCTTGATCTGCATACAGGCTTGATATGTTGTTTTTTTTTTTTTTTTTAACTTATAGGCAGGTAATGCCTATAAACTTAGGAGGCAGGTAATGTGGTATTTCCATTTCTTGAAGATCCACAGTTTGTTGTGATCCACAGAAATGCTATAGAGTAGTTAATAAAACTGATTTTTTCTGGAATGCTGTTACATTTTCTATGATCCAATGGATGTTGACAGCTTGATCTCTGGTTCCTCTGCCTTTTCTAAATCCAGCTTGTACCTCTAGAAGTTCTCTGTTCATGTACTGTTGAAATCTAGTTGGAGAATTTTGAGCAATACCTTGCTAGCCTGTGAAATGAGTGTAACTGTGCAACAGTTTGAACATTCTTTGGTATTGCTTTCCTTGGGATTGGAATGAAAACTGACCTTTTCGAGTCCTGTGGCCACTGTTGATTTTTCCAAATTTGCTGGTATATCAAGTGCAGTACTTTCACAGCATCTTGTTTTAGGATTTCAAATAGTTCAACTGGAATTCCATCATGTCCCCTAACTTTGTTTGTAGTGATTCTTCCTAAGGCCCACTTGACTCCACACTCTGGATTTCTAGGTCTAGATGAGTGAACACAGCATCATGGTTTTCTGGGCCATGAAGAACTATTTTGAATAGTTCTTCTATGTCTTCTCGTTACCTCTTCTTAATATCTTCTGCTTCTGTTAAGTCCACACCATTTCTGTCCTTTCCTGGGCCCATCTTTGCATGAAATGTTCCCTTAGTATCTCTAATTTTCTTGAAGAGATCTCTGGTCTTTCCCACTCTATTGTTTTCCTCTATTTCTTTGCAGTGATCACTTAGGAAGGTTTTCTTATCTTTCCTTGCCATTCTTTGGAACTCTGCATTCACATGGGTATATCTTTCCTTTTTTCCTTTGCCTTTTGCTTCTCTTCTTTTTCTGCTATTTGTAAGGCCTTCTCAGACAACCATTTTGATTTTTTGCATGTCTTTTTCTTGGGGATGGTTTTGATTACCGCCTCCTGTACAGTGTTATAAATCTCCATCCATAGTTCTTCAGGCACTCTGTCTATCATATCTAATCCCTTGAATCAGTTTGCCACTTCTACTGTATAATTGTAAAGGATTTGATTTAGGTCATACCTGAATGATCTAGTGGTTTTCCCTCCTTTCTTCAATTTAAGTCTGAATTTTGCAATAAGGAGTTCTTGATCTGAGCTACAGTCAGCTCTTGGTCTGTTTTTGTTGACTGTATAGAGCTTCTTTATCTTCAGTGGCAATATAATATGATCAATCTGAATATAATCAATCTGATTTCAGTGTTGACCATCTGATAATGTCCATGTGTGGAGACATGTCTTGTGTTATTGGGAGAGGATATTTGCTATGACCAGTATATTCTCTTTGCAAAACTCTGTTGCCTTTGCTTTCCTTCATTTTGTACTCCAACATCAAAGTTGCCTGTTTCTCCAGGTATCTCTTGACTTCCTACTTTTCATTTCAGTTCCCCTGATGAAAAGGGCATTTTTTTTTTTTTTGGTTAGTCCTGGAAGGTATTGTAAGTCTTCATAGAGCCATTCAACTTCAGGATCTTTGGCATTAGTGGCTGGGGCATATACTTGAACTTTTTATTATTATTCAGGTATGGTGAGGCCAACAGATTAATAAAATAATTGCTATTGAAAATGTAGTTTGCTCTTTACAACTCCCAGGAGAAGGGGACATATGACATCATGGAGGATCACACCAGAATTGGTCAGGAAGTAGAAGCAACAAGGAAAATGCAGGAGAAAGAGCCTTTTTTGTGGTATTTAAAGAAAGGTAAGGCTAGGCAAGATAAGACAAGTATACTAAAGACTGGCTAGTTTGAGTAATTTCAGTAGTAGTCTCTGAGGTATAAGGACCTCCTCTAGTTGTCTGGTACCCGGTCTTAGGATGACTGGGGCAGAGGAACAGTGCCTGCTAGAGCCTAAGAACCAGATACAGAAGACACTAGATTAATTAGTTTGCAGTATGAGAGGCAAACTCTTGGGCCAGTCTTTGCTGTTTCTAGAACTGGCTAACCCTACGAGAGGCAGCCTAAACTCAGTCAGCATGCTCATGCAGGAGCATCAAAAATACAGAAAAGGAGAAAAATATAGTTAACAATATGACATACTAAGATTTAATTATACAAATCATATATTGTACTTCTTTTTAAATAGAGGTAACCTTTATATATAGTAAATTGTATTAATTGTTAAGTAAAATGAAATGACGTCTAACAAACACACCTATCCCTGTGAAAATATAGAATGTTTTTATAATGTCTCTTTCCTTTTATAATTAGAGTTTGTGAATAAAAGTTGAATGTACTTAAAAACAGTATATATTTTTCTAGTTTTTAAATACATAGCATATTTTAAATTTTTTCCTCCTTTCTATTCTGCTTGAACACATGAAACAAGCAAGTCAAGATACAAGACTGTAGACATCAGATTAGCTCTCTTGCCACTTTCTGTAAAACGGAAGCTGGGTAAATGGCAGTCTTCTTTTGCTCTAAGCGTGTGTTAAAGCAAAGTTAAAGTTAAAGTTGTATCTGTCCACTCCTGCTCACAATTAGAAGACAGCAGGCCCTTTGTCAGAAACTCCAGAGATAGTATCACCACAGTCCAGATTTAGTTGCATCTTTCCTATGCTGGGTGTTTCCCTGGTGGCTCAGACAGTAAAGAATCTGCCTGCACTGAGGAGACCTGGGCTCGACACCTAGGTCAAAAAGATTCCCCGGAGAAGGGAATGGCAGGTCACTCCAGTATTCTTGCCTGGAGAATCCCATAGAAAGAGGAGCCTAGCAAGCTGAAGTCCATGGGGTCACAAAGAGTCAGACACGACTGAGCGACCATGCATGCTCACATGTCCTGTGCTGAAATGTAGTAACTCAGTCCCTGAAGGACTCTGACTCAGAACCAGACTTATAACTTCAGCAATCCTTTAAAACAAACACAGCCTCACAGTGTGGTTAGCCCAGTTCTCCTCTGAAATGTTCTCTTCATTCATCTGGGCTTTATCTTGTACCGTCACCATTTTCCCACCACCACATGTCTATTAGCTACATTCAACAGCTGCTCCTATCAAACTTTGGAGTCATCTATACTAAAATAATTTTGTCTTACTAAAAGCTATATAAGATATCTTTGATTTTGCCCAAGAGACCATAATTAGTATTTAAAATTTGATGATTAACTTTGCTCTTGACATTTCTAGTCTATTGTCTTTATTTTGTAGATGCCACTGCATTAAGACAATACACTTACAATCTTACATTGGGTAGTAACTTGGGATATTAAAATCCCATTAACGCAGATTTTCTAAGTAGAATAACTAAAAATTTTATCTAGGGAGAAAGTTGAAAAAATCTGAATTAAGATATTTTGCTACTCCCAAAGCCAAGTTGTATCTTCTGGAAATTTTAAGATATTTAGAAATCTCATGAAGTGAGGAATTTCTCAGACAACTTGCAGCTCTCTGGGAGGGAAGATTCTTCCCTTTAATGTAGATTATTTGTATTATCTCTGGAATGCACTTTTCTAAATTTAGGCTCAGGCCTTAGAAGTGTGAGGTTTGGATTTTCAGAAATGATGTAAAGGATATTGCATATTTAAAAATAATGTATACATAGCTAAAGGTCTATCTGTCATGGAATTTTGAGAGTATTTTACGCTTCTTTTGTAATTGATGAAGAAAAGAATGCTCTAAATGTAATTGAATTTTAGTTGTCTTATATAAAATGACAATCAGACCCTCCACAAGCACCACATTATATGTGTAAAGAAAGAACCTTAGGCTAAACACACACACACATACACACACAAACACACATATATTTAAATAAATAAACCACCTGTCATTCTCATTGCCTTGTACACCAGTGTGTGATGTCCTTGATTAGGGCTCACTGAACTCCGAGACTGCAGACATGTTGACAGTATTTACGGGTCTCCAAAGAACTTTAAGGGAGAAAAATATAGTAGAATATCTCAGCAAATCCAAAGAACATTATTTTGTTTCCAAAATGTACTGATGCTATAAACATATATAATGTCTCTCAGAATCTCAATATTTTATAACAAGTTTGCTTGTATACTGCATTTTTCAAAGACAACCAATTTTAAAAGAAATCTTTATTTGCTCTATTTTTGTTACTTCCTACCTACATGATTTTTTAATTTCAGAATTATGGATAATAAAAGCCATAATAATAGCAATGTATCAATATTAACCTCTTTCATAATGAAAACTATGATTACCCCCATAGATTTTTAAAGTCTTATCACGTATATAAAATAATAGAAAATATTTTCATTAGTCTCTGTCTCCTGTTTCTGGCACAGAACTCCTAAAACTCATAATTTCCTAAGTGGTAAGAGTACTGGGAATATCTTTCGTCCTTTTGTCTTCTACTGTGGTTCCAAACACAGGCCTCTGAAGCCCTTGCAATTTTTTGAGTGATTGGAGTGTGTTGTTCTAATGAGGAGACCCTAGATGGACTCCTGAAAGGCTTCTGGAGGAGGGCTAGTCACCAGAAAGACCAAGCCTTTATTCGACACCTGAAATTTTCAGCCCACCCAATTCCCTTGATAAGGGAGAAGGACTGAAATTGGAGTTAATGATCCATGATGCCTACATGATAGAGTTTCCATAAAAATCCCAATAGTATGGGGTTATTAGGTCTTCCAGGTCAGTGAACACACCCCAACTCATAAAGACAAGCTCCTACACTTAAGACCTTCCCAGACCTTGCCCTATGTCTCTTCACCTGACTGTTCTTCTGTACTCTTTACCATATTAATAAACTGGTAAATATGTTTCCCTGAGTTCTGTGAGTCGCTCTAACAAATTAATTGAACTAGCACAGAGGGTCATGGGAAGCCCCAGTTTGTAGGCAAGTCATACAGAAGTTGTGAGTAACCTGGAAAGCTTCTACTAATAATTGACATCTGAGATGGGGAGCAGTGTTGTGAGGCTCAGCTTTTAACCCATGGAATATAATTCTATCTTCAAGTGGAAGTGTTTGTCACTTAGTTGAGTTCAATTCTTTGCGATCCCATGGACTGGGGTCCACCAGGTTCCTCTGTCCATGGTATTATTCTCCAGGCAAGAATACTGGAGTGGGTAGCCATTCCCTTCTTAAATCAGATTGTAGGAAACCAAATCAGAATTGATTAGTGTGGGGGAACCCAAACATTTGGTGACTAGAAGTGCCAGAGTGTGGTGAGTGTGATAGTAGTGAGAATAAAGGAGAAATACAAGAAGAACTTGATTTTTTAAAACAACATATTGAAGACTGATCCAATTTTATGAAGATATTGAAGGGTATTAAAAGAAGGAGAACATGATGTTAAAAAATAAATGTAAAGATCAATTTTAAAAATCAAAAACAGCATCTTTCAATGAATTCATGCAATAAACATCTATGAAATAAACTGTTCTATTAATATAGTTTTTTTCTCTTTTATTGCTCCATGCTGAAATGGGAATGAGGTTATATATTTTAACTGCATTCTCCACTCTAAAACTACTGTGAGTTATTCAAAACTCAATAATTAAAATTTTAGAGTCTTTTAGACATTTAGAACAGAGAAGCCTAAAATTTTTACGAGAATTTTCCCCTCTATATATTCCATTAACAAAATGTAGGTGGAGAGATCCTCAAAGTTTACTTTTGATGTATACGTTTTAGAATGTTTTTCTCCCAACACTATTGATTCAGTTTAAAATTTTTTTCTCTTTACTATACAAAATAATGGGATAATTTTATAGAAAAAGTATCTCTGTTTAACATACTATAATTTTCATTTTTATTTGAATGTTGTCATTTTAATATTAGGTCAGGAGCTAAATAAGATTATCTTTCAAAGGAACTAGTCACAAAGTATATTGTATATCTTACTGCAAAGCTAACCAAACTGAATAACTAGATTTATACACATTTAATGTGATGCTAGGCACTAAAGACTCTAAGGAACCTATAATATGATGGGAAGACGTGCGGATAACCAAATGATATAATTGCAACACAATGTGATTGGCCAAATAATAAGAGAATTAACAACTATACTATATATCAGAACAGAGAATGATGCTGATTAACTATTGTCTGAGGGACCCAGAAAAAGCTTTATGGGGCAATTAAATTAGCAATGGATTTCTAAAGATGATGAGTAGAAGAGATTTTTCCAATGGAAAAGGGAAGAGAAAGAGTGTTCCAGACAGGGAAGGTATGGCAAGTACAGTTGTAGGCAGATGGCCAAAGGTATTGTCTTCAAAATTCTACTTTGAAAGGAGAACAATAAATGGTAAAGCTGGTACATATTTATCATTACAGTCTAATGAGGAATCTTAAATAATAATGTAATTTATTTCAAATTACATATCCTATAGTACTCCAGAATTTCCCAAATGCGTGATCTTAAAAGTTTCCTGACATCAAATTCTTCAAAATTGAGATTTCTATACCTTTCCATTGAAGCTTATTTTTTAGTTAAGTTTAGGAATACTGCTTTGAAATTATGAGATTTTGAAGGGGGGTTTAATGTTTCATTTGCTTTATGAATGATAGATCATCAAAAATGTATAGAAAATTGAAGGAAGTTCTGTAAATATTGAGATGAAAACACAGAATCCAGTGCACACGAAAAATGGCAAGGGTTTGAGCTGAAGCAGGGCTGGAAAATAACTGAGGAGAGAGAACTAAGTAGAGGAAATTTATCAGCTCTCTGATGCTGAAGCTGACTGGCATGCAGTGTTATTGGTGAGGGGGAATATATGAAGTATAACTGAAATTCAAACTGGTTAGACTGTAAAAATGGTGAGTCCTGGGACCAAAACAGGAAATTCCAGAGAACAACAAGTTGGGAAAATCACGACAGGGGTGGTGAAATGGAAAACATTAAGCTATGAATGATTATGTTCATTCAAACTCAAGAGTGTTTCTGGATTTAATAGAAATGTTCACTTCTGAAAAAACTAAGAAGGAAATGTTCTTAAGTGGGCATTGTAATGAATGGTACAAAAAAATAAGAGAGTAAGGCGTTTAAAGGCATGCCTGATTCAAAGGAAAAATCTTTCAACCATTTACTACATGATATTTTCCCATGGAGATAATTTTTTAAAGCTTTGGCTCACTTAGAAAAACTGAGCCATTTTGTTATTACTTTAACTTGTCCAATCTTTAAACCACAGAGATACCTCAGAGGTTCATTAGAAATTCCCAAACCCAGAAAGAGGAAAGTCCCAATAAAAACAAACGAACCAAACCAGATCCTTTAGGAATTGAATTTTGAAGTTTTGACTTCCTGATTCTAAGGATGGATCATATTTTAGTTGCAGAATAGTAGTAAATGTAGCTTAAAAACACCATCGTTAAAATAATGA
The DNA here is from genome assembly GCF_055505025.1 of Bos grunniens. Classification (NCBI taxonomy): domain Eukaryota; kingdom Metazoa; phylum Chordata; class Mammalia; order Artiodactyla; family Bovidae; genus Bos; species Bos grunniens. The sequence goes on along the minus strand of NC_141165.1, from coordinate 119,994,526 downwards.
AGCCCTTCCACGTCTGTCAGTATATGTGACCTGTGCAAGTGTTGTATGATTAAAAGGCAAATTGTCAATTACACACGCCCCATCTCTAACCAGATCTCTTTACAAAGAATCCTTTCTTAGCCTAATATCTTTGCTTCCCTGTTGTAATTTGTTTTGTTTGTTTGTTTGTTTCTATTATTTCATTAGATGCAGTCAATGGCTCAGGTTAGGCTGGTATTGAAAGAAAATCTTACCAGTCCTCTATAAATAAATAATTAATGTTCAATTATGAACTATTAAGGGTTGCTCATCTCTGTCTGTCTTCTGGACTAGTCATTGATGTGATTCAAGAGATGGCCATCACAGTGTCCAGCAAATAGGAAAGAAAATACTCAGGGAATAATTCAACCCTTGGTTCCCAGAAAGGTATGTCTCCTTAGTACAGAAATTGAAAAGTATTTTGATACTAGCTTTCACAAAAGCTAGTACTGGATAATATGGGGTGATACATCTGTTAATCTTATATCATGACCTGAGAACACTTTAAAAGAATGAATTGAAAGAGCCATGAGCAAATTCATTATGACACCACATGTTAATAAATTTTTCAGTATTCAGAGTGTTCAAAATTTTTCAGTGGTGCAGTGTAACTTCAGAAAAACTTCATAGGAGATGATTAACTGATTTATTGGTCTTTTCTTTCCTCCCGACCTTCACTATTTTTCTCTTTATTTGTATTCTTTTAAGAAATATTTTAGTTAAAAATAAATTTTTGTTTTGAAAAATAAAAATAAATTTTTCATAAAAATAAATTTAACCAAGTATATCATATCTCCTTTCTTTATTTTCCAAAGAGCACATATATCCAATTATACCAAGAAAAGCAAAAACAAAGGATCAAAAATTTGCTCCCTCCTCAAACACAACACAAATGTATGTTACAACCAAGACAGTATTTTAAAAAGTCATTGCCTTACTGGAAATTTTTACCTTCCTAGTGTCTTAATTTTTCTTCTTATCAATTTCTTCACTTTTTTTCCCCTAAAAAATTATTCATTTACTACACTGTGTAAATTCCTGGACCTGTTTCATAGCAGCCTACTTTGTCATCAACTTCTTCCTATTAGTAAGAGAATCCTTGTAATTATATATCATTTAAGATATATAAGCAAGTCAGCAGAATAAACCTGTTAACCTTGGGCTGTTGTGGGGTTCATCAGCAATTCCTGTTTTAGTTTATATACCAGCACTTTGCTAGGGAAAAACCTATGCCTCCTCCTCCTCCTGGGTAATTTTCACTCTCCTCCCAAGCATTTCTCTAATCTTAGGACTTTTTTTCATCCAACTATTATCCACCATTCTTTCAAATCACAAGTTAAGAAAAAAAAAAAAAAAGAAATGAGAAAAAGTCAAATGTATGATGTACATTGCAGTGTGTGCGTGTTCAGTTGCTTGGTCTTATTCAACTCTCTGCAACTCCATGGACTGTAGCCAGCAGGCTCCTCTTTCTATGGGATATTCCAGGCAAGAATACTGGAATGGGTTGCCATTTCCTACTCCAGGTGATCTTCCCAACCCAGGGATTGAACCTGCGTCTCCTAAAGTGGCAGGCAAGTTCTTTACCACTGAGCCACCTGGGAGTACTATGGTTCTTTTATATAGAAAAATAAGAATTTCTATGAATTGCTACCCTTATGACAGAAAGTGAAGAAGAACTAAAGAGACTCTTGATGAAAGTGAAAGAAGAGAGTGAAAAAGTTGGCTTAAAGCTCAACATTCAGAAAACTAAGATCATGGCATCCAATCCCATCACTTCATGGCAAATAGCTGGAGAAACAGTGGAAACAGTGGCACACTTTATTTTTCGGGGCTCCAAAATCACTGCAGATGGTGATTGCAGCCATGAAATTAAAAGACACTTACTCCTTGGAAGGAAAGTTATGAACAAGCCAGATAGCATATTCAAAAGCAGAGACATTACTTTGCCAACAAAGGTCCATCTAGTCAAGGCTATGGTTTTTCCAGTGGTCATGTATGGATGTGAGAGCTGGACTACAAAGAAAGCTTAGCACCGAAGAATTGATGCTTTTGAACTGTGGTGTTGGAGAAGGGTCTTGAGAGTCCCTTGGACTACAAGGAGATCCAACCAGTCCATCCTAAAGGAGATCAGTCCTGGGTGTTCATTGGAAGGACTGATGTTGAAGCTGAAACTCCAATCCTTTGGCCACCTTATGCGAAGAGCTGACTTATTTGAAAAGATCCTGATGCTGGAAAAGATTGAAGGCAGGAAGAGAAGGGGATGACAGAGAATGAGATGGTTGGATGGCATCACCGACTCAATGGACATGAGTTTGGGTAAACTCTGAGAGTTGGTGATGGACAGGGAGGCCTGGTTTGCTGCGGTTCATGGGGTCGCAAAGAGTCCGACACAACTGAGTGACTGAACTGAACTGATGAATTTGGAAAATTACTTTGAACAAATCATTCTTCCATACCTGAAAACTAACAAAAAAAATGTAATCCATATTACTGTTTCTCATTAATATTACAAATTGTATTACAACACATGAGCAAGTATGGGTAAATTATACTTTAAGATGTGAATTAAAAAAAAAGTGTTCTAGGAAACCATTTAGAAAGCATGGATACAGCGGAGTGCTCATGGAATTTGTCTCTTCCTACAGTATATTTTATTATGTCTTAAAATTATTTATTAGGGGATAGAAAAACAGATTTTGTTAATTATTGATTAATATTAAAATATTGATGAGCATTACCTATGCATAATGGGATTTCAGCTGGTGCACTGTACTGGAACTCCTGAAACGCAGCCAACACAAGGGCGTGTATTAAAAGAGCAGAACAAATGACTTAACAGGGGCCTAAAAGCAGCAATCAGAAAGGGTTCATTTAACTTAGAGATGGCACAAGCTTCGAGCAATTGCTTCTACTTAAGTAAGTGTGGAATTACAAAAGGCTATTTATTACAATCCAGCAGGGCCCTGCAGCTTGCTCAAAGACCTTTGAAGAATTTCAACAGTTATAAAGTCTTGCACAGTGCAGAAGCAGTAAAACTTAGGCAGGTCCCCAAAAGAGCCTGGAAAGCATTCACTAAAAAGTTTATGTGATACTCTTCACAATTGTTCTTAGAAACAAATTATTTTTCTTCTTTTTTAAGGAGAGATGCTATACTTGGTAATTTTCAAAACTTCTTTGAAAATATATTTTAACTGTTAAGGAAAATAAACCAGTTTCGAGCGATATGAAATTAAATAGGGAGGGTCTCCATGGGTTTAATAGGATAGTGTTCCAACATTCTGCTTCTTTGAAATGCTCTGTAAGCATGCATTAGAAGTCATTCTATTAATGGATTTACTTCAGGAGGAAACTTGTTGAAATTTCTCCATTTTTTTTGTACAAAAAAAAGCAAAATTTTTAGCAACAATATTGGGACTGAAATTATTCTAGTAACAACAAAATAATAAATTGTTTTTTCTAAATATCAGAGTAAATAAAAAGAAATTAATTGTTGAAAATTTAACATACCTGCTATTTATTTCTAACTCAGTGACATGATTATAAATTTTGAATAAGTTTATAAAATTTCAACTAAATATGTGTAAAATAATTTATCATTAACATAAAATCAATTTCAGAGCAGCAAACTGCCTCAGTGTTAGGGTTGGGGATATTGTGAGGCAAGTTTGAAAAATAAAATAATATTGAATAGACAAAAGGCAAACATAAAAGGTAAGTTATATCAGTTACATGAAAGTATGCGTGTGTGCATGCCTGCTCAGTTGCTTCAGAAGTGAATGACTTTTTGCAACTCTATGGACTGTAGCCCACCATAGAGTTCTGTCCATGGGAATCTCTACCAAGAATACTGGAGTAGGTTGCCATGCCCTTCTCCAGGGGATCTTCCTGACCCACGGATCCAACCCACATCTCCTGTATTGCAGGCAGTTTCTCTACCAACTGAGCCACCGGGGAAGGCCACATGAAAGTATATTAATTGTTAATGGGTGCGAAATGTGATAAAAGAAATGATTTTACTTTTCCATCATAAAAGCAACACTTACATTTTACTTTGGAAAAAAATTAAGTGATCATCCCCTGGCCATTAAAATAATGAGACTTTAATTACAAAAATTCATAAGACATTACATATAGTAGAAATAAGAAGACAGAAAATTTGCTGTAATAAATGCTTTAAGTTTACACTTTGTAAAGAAGTGTCACAAGGCAAGTTTAATGAAAGCTCTATTTTTAAGTAAAGAATAAAATAAAAGGCATTTATGGACAGGAATAAATTGGATGGCAGTTTGGATGCAAAAGCTGGCAAGATAATCATAATAATGTTAATAATAATAATGATAGCTGATAATCATAGAAATAGCAAATCCATGTATAGGAAACATCTATTGCTAGCTCTTATAGGAAAGGCAAATACATAGGGTTCTAATAATCCTTGATTTGAGAAAAGTCTTTAAAAAATATGTCCCTTAGTAATGAAAGCAATTCAACAGTTGGTGTTCCTGAGAACTCTTGATTTTTGTTTGTTTCATGTTTGTAATTGTTTTACTGCATTCCATTAGAGAAGAACGCTGCTGAACTTCACAGTGGCGATTTTGGTTGGCCAGTGTACCAAGACTGAGATTTGAAACCAAGAGTGCATTGATGTATAGTATGCATTTTTCTTTTTAATGGAAGGATTTGAAGTCTGATATCACTTAAAACATGTTTAATCTTCCATTAGAAAATATGGTGACCCTGTGATATCTGATCCAGACAGATGTTTTTTATTCATATTTATATTTTTGATAATGCATAGGAAAAACATAACAAAGAGTCACCACCCAATAAGAGCCTCAAAATATATCTAGAGAATTGTGACACGAAGAGCACCCGCTTCCTCAGTACTTCTTATTAAATATACTTTTTTAAGAAATGGAAATGTAAAAGTAGAGATTCTTGTTTCCTGGTATATATATTTTTATTCATGAGAGCTTTTTTGTCAGAAGTCAAGATCTATTTTACTATGTCCTAAATCCTATCTATTTTACAATACACTAAATATTATTATTACCTATGGATACCATGGGACTCCTTGTGCATAATGGATTCCAGTCCTCTTACAGAGTTGCATATGAAAATGTTATCAATGAGCTGAAGACTCTGGCATTCATAACTTTGCAACATTATAACAAATAGGTAGTCCTAATATTTTTTTTTCTTTTTTAATATATCAAATATATTTCATTGCTTACATTATAGTAGCAGATTGAAAACATCTGCTCACTTGCCACTAGTCCACCAGCAGCTGAAAATCTCAGCTCATTTCCACAGGCCTCTATGTACCAGGGCTATAATCCAGCTGCTGAGGCTTGATATGGGGCCAGATTAATACTCAAGAGCCTTTGAAATGGAAATAGTGCTTTCTTGCCAAGATTAGAACAATGATAGGCTCCATTTGCTTGTCCCCTTCCCTCTCTGCTCTTCTTTACTGCCCTTCCCAATCCAATTAATTTTCCTTCTCCCATCATACCCTCCCATCCTCTCTTTACAGCTCCATCACCTGTCATGACGATTAAGAAAGACCGGACATCCAGAAACAGCATTTCTTTATCCTGGCAAGAACCTGAACACCCTAATGGGATCATATTGGACTATGAGGTCAAATACTATGAAAAGGTGGGGAGATAATGTTAAAAGAGTTGAATTGTGTCAGGAAAGAGGTTATTTTCTCATGAGTATACTCTTGCAAAGAAACGAATGACACTGCTAGCTTGTGAAAATGCTCTATTTAGAACTCTGGTCATGTGCTACCTTTGATTTATAGGTAGAGGAGGGTTTAGAAATTATTGTATTGAATATCCCCCATTCTACAGCAATAAGCCATAGCAAAGATGTTACCATTGAATGTAAGCCATCTAGTTATGATATTAGAGATGACATTTGTGTCTTCTACAGGAGACCCTTGTTCTAAACAACCATTATATAGCAATTCCTTCATCTACTGATGAAGTTCCTAAGTTCATTGCATTAAGTCCATTCCTAAGTTCATTCCTAAGTTCATTGCATTAAGCATCATTTCCTGATCTTCACATTCACATGAATTTTATTTAATACCGATATGAATGTTGAACTGGTAACAAAACCATTATATTATTGAGCTGATGATGAAAGCTTTCTTTACTTTGTACAAGGAGATTAGAAGATGGGAGTATGTGTGCCTCACATTATAAAATTGTGTTTGGTAATACAATTGTAAAAAATAAGTACATAATTATTTGTAAGTATAATTCAGGCCATGATATTTCATCACTCTAGGTACCACTTATTTCTCCCTGGTTATAAATTATGGTGAGGTTTGAAAACAAGATGTATTCAAACCTTATCAATAGAGCTGGGTGGTTTCATAGCTACTAATATGAACATAACATATTCATTTATCTGCTGCAGTTTACAAAGTATTTTAAAATGAATTGTGTATTGATAGCTTCTATTTACAGAACACGTCTACATACATTATTTTGAGTTGTTTGATAATCTGATGAGAGTAAGTAAATAGGTTCTTTTACAATTACAAAAACAGAATCAGTGACATTTGAATTTCTCATAGCCTCATTGCTAATAAACATTGGTTCTCTGTTTTGAATTCTGACAGTCATCACTCCTCATGTAATATGTTTTCCCCTGTGTTGCATATCTTCTTCTAAATGAAAATGGATCATTAAGAGATGTGAGAATTAGTGGTATGGTCAGTTATGCAAAAAAATATGTAATGTATAAGCATTTCTCTGCACTATGTGGTTATGCTGTTTTTTGAAATTAAAGTATTTAACAAGTATGATGCCATTTTTTTCATACTGCCCCCTATAGGGAAAAGGATATGTCTCTTTGACTGAGAGAAAGTGAGACCTAATAAACCTCATTGTGCCAAAATCATAGTATGAATAAATTACCTCCTAGCTTTCAGTGATCCACTGTGGTACTGTCAAATACCCATTTGATCATAATCTTCTATTTTTAAAAATGTGACAGGATAGCAAATATAAGAATCCATGTTTTATAGATGATACAACACAATAAAAAGGTAATTAATGATGCACCTCAGTTCAGACTGGATAGCAGAACCAGGGAACACCCAACTTTTCTGTAGAGCTGATTCAAACATACTACTAACCTACATTCATATCTTTTACAAACATAAATCATTTTCCGAACTTATTTCAAAGAAAGCATAAAACAATATTTTGAAACAATATTAACTAGCATAGGAAAAAGTGACTGAATCTATTTTTATTGTCTAAGCATTTTAAAGTCAATGTATACTTATGTATAATATTATTTTAAATTACTTTATACAAATATTTATAGCAAATATTCATAAATTTTGAAATTAAAATTTTTTTCCAAATATGTATGATACTTAGAAATATTTTTAATGTTTCACTAAGATTTAAGCCCTAAAAGATCTAACTTTGACTAGACTTGACTAGTCAAGGTCTTGACTATTTAGTTCATTAATAATGATGAATACAACCATGTAGATATATGCTTAATAAATTTTTTAGCACATAAAATAATGATTTCTGTAAAGTAAATACATTCAGCCTTCTTCATTATTTAATATACTAACTCAAATGCTATCTGATACATAACCAGCATCTTTAGCTAAAAAGTATATGTAATGCATGACTTTTTTTTCTGTAATATTCTATTTAGTTTGGGTTGAGGATATGCATTGTTCTATATCTCCTATTCCAGGCCCATCCCAGGTACCAGGGACATTCCACCATTACTTGAACTTAGGTACTTATATACTAATGTATGTTAAAGGAAAAACACAATTCTATGTAAAGTCAATTTTTATAAACAAGGCTTGACACAATAAGCCTTTATAATTCATGTACAATGTGAACCTCCCAATGTACAATGTGAATTCTTTGGGGAAATATTTCTAGACATTTATCTGAAGATTTTCATCTCTACTAAACCACAGTGACTTAGATTAAACACATTGCAAATATAGTTGATACTAAGGAAGTTATTAATGTAGAATTGTGCATAAAACTTGGACCTTTTAAAATTTAATAGTTTACAGTTAATAGAAATATTTCTGAGATGCCTGTTAAGCTTAATTCAAGGGATATTTTCCTCTCTGAAAGTTTATTCTTAAAATTAGACTGAAGCTTTCATTCAGCTTTGGCTTTGAAGGTAACTTATTTTCATCCACATATTCATTAACTGGCAAAAATGAAGACTAATTATTTCTGCATTATTTGCAGGGAACAGATTATTTTATCCAAGATGGGACATTCTATAAATATTTCTAGCTTAAAAATGCCTCTATTACATTCAGAGAGTTAAACAATTGTCATATCTTATTCATCATATGAGCTGTGTTAAATCTAAAAGAACTGGTTTAGAGGGGTTCAGCTTTTTACCATCTGACATGACTAGGAAGATTCGGTTTTAACATGATTTTTCTTACCTCAAAGCAGGAACAAGAAACAAGTTATACGATTCTCAGGGCACGAGGCACTAATGTTACCATCAGTAGCCTCAAGCCTGATACTACATATGTATTCCAAATCCGAGCCCGGACCGCAGCTGGATATGGGACCAACAGTCGCAAGTTTGAGTTTGAAACCAGTCCAGACTGTACGTATTTTCTTCAACATATTGTATGAGGGAAAGGCTGTTGCAAAGATGTCTGATAATTCATTCTCACAATCAGTTTTAGTTAAATATGTGATACACTGAGAGTATATTGCTTCTTGTTGTCGTTCAGTCGTTCAGTCGTGTCTGACTCTTTGCTACCCCACGGACTGCCGCATCCAGGCTCCCCTGTCCTTCACTATTTCTTGGGGAACATTTAATAATTTTGTATAGCATTGTATATGTATACTTGTGCTTGTGTAAGTGTATATCTTTTTTTTTTTTCTCTTTTACAAATGGAACATATTCTAATGCCTGGAATGCTTCTAATCTTCTATTTGTCATAAATGTCTTTGAGGAACATTACAATGTTCACGGCAATATTTTAACTTTAATATTAAAGTTAACTTGAATATTAAAGTACCTCTTAATTCAGATATTCCAGGTTCATTGCATGGTTCAATGAACTATAAAGAAAGAAACTTGATGATCCATGAGGAACTTAATATTGTTTTAATTCTCATGGATCTAGTATCATTTGGAGATTAAGGATATCTAAACTTCATTCATCACCTCATTCACATTCACAAGTAATTTGGATATTCCTGTGTGTCTGACTCTAAATTTATAAAATTGGCAAACATTTTCCCAATAGCACTCTGCTTTTCTTCAAATGCATTTGGTTCATATTAGAAAAAAACCTCAACTAAAATATAATTTTAAAAAGATAAAATCATGGCTACAATATTAATTAAAATAAACACAGATTAAAGATTTCATTTATCTTATTAATGAAGAAGCTAGTAACAAATTAAACAGATTTAAAGGGAAATATGGAGAAGGCAATGGCACCCCACTCCAGTACTCTTGTCTAGAAAACCCCATGGATGGAGGAGCCTGGAAGGCTGCAGTCCATGGGGTTGCTAAGGGTCGGACACGACTGAGCGACTTCACTTTCACTTTTCACTTTCATGCATTGGAGAAGGAACTGGCAACCCACTCCAGTGTTCTTGCCAGGAGAATCCCAGGGACTGGGGAGCCTTGTGGGATGCCGTCTATGGGGTCGCACAGAGTCGGACATGACTGAAGCGACTCAGTAGCAGCAGCAGCATGAAGAACAAATACATATATACATATACATACATATTTGTATGTTTGTGTCTGTTTGTGTGTATGAGTGTAGACCATCAGGAAAACTTACATAAATTGGTTAATCCAAATCTGATTAATATACTGTAGGACAATAAATATAATGATTGAGGTCATCTTTTCTAACATAAAAGTCATATCTCTAGTTAATGAATCATTCTAATTGTAATGAGAAAAATTATATACTGTATATAACTATTCTTAGTTTTTTACTTAGAACTAATTTCACAGTTGTAAAACAGGCTCAAAGACAAAGATGAACACTCTTTAGAAACAGATAATCAAGGGAGAGTCTGACAATGCCCAGCATACAATTGAAATGAAACCCAGTAATCTCTTTTGACAGTTTCAAGGTGCCTTTTCTCTCCGTATCTATATTTCCTATTTTATAAATATTTGATTCATGATACAAAATTACATTGTTATTGGTATGGTAGAATTTCATGCCCAAATTTCATGTTTCATAGAAATAGTCAAGATTAACAAAAATTATAAAAGCTGTTTAAATTAACATGATAAAATATTTTATCACACATTTTTTGTCAGACAATTAGAAATGCTAGCTCTACCTTCTGCAAGGTATGAGAACCTAGTGTTAGAATTTACGAGCTCACAGCTGAAACATGACAATTCCTCTGCTCAAAAGGGTGCTTCCATCCTCAAAAACATAAATCTACACAGTTGGCCCTCAAGATCTATGGGTTCCACATTCACAGATCCAAACAACCTTGAATCAAAAATGTAAAAAAGTAGAAAGTCAAGGGATATCTGGAGTAACAGGCAAGTTTGGCCTTGGAGTACAAAATGAAGCAGGACAAAGGCAGAGTTTTGCCAAGAAAATACACTGGTCATAGCAAACCCTCTTCCAAAAACACAAGAGATGACTGTACACATGGATATCACCAGATGGTCAATACTGAAATCAGATTGTTTATAGTCTATGCAGCCAAAAATGGGAAACCTCTGTACAATCAGCAAAAACAAGACCAGGAGCTGACTGTGGCTCAGATCATGAACTCCTAGTTGCAAAATTCAGACTTAAATTGAAGAACATAGGGAAAACCAATAGGCCATTCAGGTATCAGTTCAGTTCAGTTCAGTTCAGTCGCTCAGTCGTGTCCGACTCTTTGCAACCCCATGAATCGCAGCACGCCAGGCCTCCCTGTCCATCACCAACTCCCAGAGTTCACTCAGACTCACGTCCATTGAGTCGGTGATGCCATTCAGCCATCTCATCCTCTGTTGTCCCCTTCTCCTCCTGCCCCCAATCCCTCCCAGCATCAGAGTCTTTTCCAATGAGTCAACTCTTTGCATGAGGTGGCCAAAGTACTGGACTTTCAGCTTTAGCATCAGTCCTTCCAAAGAAATCCCAGGGTTGATCTCCTTCAGAATGGACTGGTTGGATCTCCTTGCAGTCAAAGGGACTCTCAAGAGTCTTCTCCAACACCACAGTTCAAAAGCATCAATTCTTCGGCACTCAGCCCTCTTTACAGTCCAACTCTCTCCATACATGACCACAGGAAAAACCATAGCCTTGACTAGATGGACCTTTGTTGGCAAAGTAATGTCTCTGCTTTTGAATATGCTAAGTTGGTCATAACTTTTCTTCCAAGGAGTAAGCATCTTTTAATTTCATGGCTGCAATCACCATCTGCAGTGATTTTGGAGCCCCCCCAAAAAAAAACAAGCTGGAATCAAGATTGCCGGGAGAAATATCAGTAACCTCAGACATGCAGATAACACCATTCAGGTATAAATGAAATCAAATTCCTTATGATTATATAGTGGAAGTGACAATTTGACTCAGGGGATTAGGTCTGATAGACACAGTGCCTGAAGAACTATGGGCTGAGGTTTGTGACATTGTACAGGAGGCCATCCCCATCCCCAAGAAAAGAAATGCAAAAAGACACAGTGGTTGTCTCAGGAGGACTTACAAATAACTGAGAAAAGACGAGACGCTAAAGGCAAAGGAGAAAAGGAAAGATATATCCATTTGAATGCAGAGTTTGAGAGAAGAGCAAGGAGAGATAAGAAAGCCTTCCTAAATGAACAATGCAAAGGAAAAGATGAAAACAATAGAATGGGAAACACTAGAGATCTCTTCAAGAAAATTAGAGATACCAAGGGAGCATTTCATGCAAAGATAGGCCCAATAAAGGACAGAAACAGTGTGGACCTAACAGAAGCAGTGGAGAAGGCAATGGCACCCCACTCCAGTACTCTTGCCTGGCAAATCCCATGGACAGAGGAGCCTGGTGGGCTGCAGTCAATGGGGTCACTAAGAGTCGGACATGACTGAGCGACTTCACTTTCATGCATTGGAGAAGGAAATGGCAACCCACTCCAGTGTACTTGCCTGGAGAATCCCAGGGACGGGGGAGCCTGGTGGGCTGCTGTCTATGGGGTCGCACAGAGTCGGAAACGACTAAAGTGACTTAGCAGCAGCAGCAGCAACAGAAGCAGAAGATATTAAGAAGAGGTCACAAGAATACCCAGAAAAAATATACAAAAAAGATCTAAATGACCCAGAGAGCCACAATGGTGTGGTCACTCACACAAAGCCAGACATCCTGGAGTGTGAAGTCAAGTGGGCCTTAGGAAGCAATACTGCTAGCAAAATTAGTGAAGTGATGGAATTCCAGCTGAGCTACTTCAAAACCTAGCAGATGATGCTGTTAAAGTGCTGCACTCAGTATGCCAGCAAATTTGAAAAACTCAGCAGTGGCCACAGGACTAGAAAGATCAGTTTTCATTCCAATCCCAAGGAAGGGCAATGCCAAAGAATGTTCAAACTACCACACAATTACAATTACTTCACATGCTATCAAAGTAATGCTCAAAATCCTTCAAGCTTCAACAATATGTGAACCAAGAACTTCCAGATATTCAAACTGGATTTTAAAAGGCAGAGTATCAGAGATCAAATTAACAACATCCTTTGGATCACTGAAAAAACAAGAGAATTCCAGAATAACATCTACTTCTGCATCATTAATTACACTAAAGCCTTTGACAGTGTAGATCATTACAACTGTGGAAAAATTTTTAAGAGATTGGAATACCAGCCCACCTTACCTGTCTCCTGCGAAATCTGTATGCAGGTCAAGAAACAACAGTTAGAACCAGTCATGGAACAATGGACTGGTTCCAAATTGGGAAAGAAACAACAGTTAGAACCAGTCATGGAACAATGGACTCGTTCCAAATTGGGAAAGGAGTCAAGGCTGTATATTGTCACCCTGCTTATGCAACTTACATGCAGAGTACATCATGTGAAATGCCAGGCTTGATGAAGCACAAACTGGAATAAAGGTTGAAGGGAGAAATATCAATAACCTCAGATATGCAAATGACACCACCCTTATGGCAGAAAGCAAAGAGGAATTAAAGACCCTCTTGCTGAAGATGAACAAGAAAGTAAAATGCTGGCTTAAACTCAGCATTTAAAAAAAGAAGATCATGGCATCTGGTCCCATTACTTCATGGCAAATAGACGGGGAAAAACTGGAAGCAGAGACAGACTTTATTTTCTTGGTTTCCAAAATCACTGTGGACAGTGACTGCAACCATGAAATTAAAGATGCTCTTTGGAAGAAAAGCAATGAGAAACCTAGACAGTGAATTAAAAAGCAGAGACATTACTTTGCCTACTAAGTTCCATATAGTCAAAGCTATGGTTTTTCCAGTAGTCACGTATGTATGTGAGAGTGGGACAATAAAAAAGGCTGAGTGCCAAAGAATTGATGCCTTTGAACTGTGGTATTGGAGAAGACTCTTGAGAGTCCCATGGACTCCAAGGAGATCAAACCAGTCAATCCTAAAGGAATTCAACCCTGAATATTCATTAGAAGGACTGATGCTGAAGCTGAACTCCAACACTTTGGCCAGCTTATGGGAAGAACCAACTCATTGAAAAAGACCCTGATTCTGGGAAAGATTGAAGGCACAAGGAGAAGGGGATGATAAAGGATGAGATGGGGGAATGACAAAGGATGAGATGGTTGGATGACATCAGCAACGCAGTGGACATGAGCTTGAGCAAGCTCCGGGAATGGTGAAGGACAGGGAAGCCTGGCCTGCTGCACTTCATGGGGTCACAAAAAATTGGACAAGACTGAGCAACTGAACAATAACAGCAGCAATATTTAATATCCTGTGATAAAACCATAGTGGAATAGAATAGGAAAGAATTTGAAAAAGAATATATATGTATAACTGTCACTTTGTTGTACAGCAGAAATTAATTAATACAGCATTGTAAATCCACTAGACTGTACTTCAATAAAATTTTTATATATACATATATATATATATATACATATATATGTACAAAACAATTCCAGAAAATTCCAAAAGGCACAACTATAATTTTTGGCAATCCAGCAACTATTTACATTGCATTAATTTTTATTATATATTATTAGTAATCTAGAGATGCTTCAATGTATAAGGCAGGATGTGTTTAAGTTATATGTAAATACTACACCAATTTATAAAAGGGACTTTAGCATCCTTAAATTTTGGTATCTATAGAAGGTCCTGGAACCAATCCCCCTTGGATGGCAAAGAGGATTCAAGTCTCAGATATGGAGTCTGTATGTTAGACCTCACCTAATCTTCCTGTGATGGAATGAACACGGAGAAATCACCCTTTGAGGACATAAAAACAAGGATGCAAAATACCGTGGAAGTCCAAATCTCTGTGAAGAGGTTTAAAACAAATTTAAAATTTTAGATGCTGCAATAATAAATTACAATTGCAATTTAAAATTTTCAGTTCTAAGTCTTTTTATAAATTTTAAGTGCCACAAAGAAAGTTCCTCATTGTGAAATGATTGTAGATGGAATTTTTTCAAACTTTTAAATAGTTATTGGCATTAACAACACCAAAATGAATAGTTGCTTTAACAAGAGAGATCACAAATCACAGAACTATAAAAATCAAATATTTATTATATAGTGTGTTACAAACTAGGCATATTGAGGAGCAGGAGGTGCAGAACACCATTAGATAAATATGTATTATATTAATGCGTAGTTTGGAACACCAGTCTAACCTCACACATTCTTAATTAGCAGTTAACCCTGTCTGATAAGTAAATTTGCAAAACCAACCACAAATTCTACAATTGTAATGTGATTCCAAATTTACCACAGATAGAGCTGTGGTCATGTTATGCATGATCTTCTAATGAGGCATCAGTGTCTGAGGTTTAAGAAACATCCCATTTAAAAATGAGATTCTTAGGACTTTTGCAAACAAGTTTTATATTTGCTATATTTCCATTGATTGATAGATCAGATGAAAAGAAGATAGAGAGAAAGAGAACCTTTTTTAATACCCTCCTCCATTTATAAAAATCTTTCAATTGCACAGTTTGATTTTTTTAAAATCCATTCACTCTTAGTATTTTACTATAGATTTCTTCCAGAGTTTAAAAATAAGTAAATATAGGTTTAAACATTACCTTTTTTCTTAGGGAAAAAAAGAAAAATAATCAAAACTCTCACTTCATTTTTTAAATCAAAATGATATCTTCATAAGAACTCTAAGGATTTTTCTTATTTATTACAGATTGATATTTAGAAGATATAAAAAACCTCCTGCTTGGAATTAACAGTATATTGATTATTCTAGTTTTTATTTTTTTAATTATAAAGTTTTACTCATAAGACATATAAATATTTCTTAGTAGAACATAGTTTACTTTTATCTGGAATTTAGTTAGTATTTTTTGATCTTGGTTTACCATAACCATATATTTTCCTAAGTGATTTAAAGTTTCTTGCTATCAGGTCAAAGAATCTGCCTGCAATGTGGCAGACCCTGGTTCAATCCCTGGGTTGGGAAGATCCTTGGAGAAGGGAATAGCTACCCCACTCCAGTATTCTTGCCTGGAGAATGCCACAGATGAAGGAGCCTGGATGGCTGTAGTCCATGGGGTCACAAAGTCAGACATGACTGAGCGACTAACACACATTATCTATGTGTCAGTGCTTTACATTTATTATCATCATTTTGTAGAAGAGGAAACTGAGGCTTAGAGAAGTTAAGTAAGTTTTCTAAAGTTACTCAATTGGTAAATTATGGGTCTGATTCTAGAACCCATGTATTTTTGTGACAGTATGTAAGGTATTCTCATAAACATGTAATCTGATCCCATTCAGTAAGCTATTCAGATACTATTATTTATTTTTATCTGTGGTCTAGGACACAGAGTTCTTTTTTTTTTTTTTTTCCCTTCCTGAGATTGCAGAGCTAGTAAGTAAAGTCAATGAGCCTAGAGTCTCCAGATTTTGGAGTACTGATCCAGTGCTGCTATTGCACATTAAAAAGGAAAAGAAAGAAAGAAAGTTATGCTAAGTCCCCCAGAAAACTTATAGAGTATATATGAGTAAAAGGACTTTCATAGTACAAAGATGGCATCCACCAAAGCAAGATGTCCAGACATGGAACGGTGTGGCATGTTTGAGAAAACTGACAGTCTAATATTTTAGAAACCCTGTGGGCAGAAACTGAATCTGGAGTGTGTGCTTTGTGACTACAAAAGGAAGGTGCAGTGTAGGCTTAAGAAAGGGACCCTGGAGTAAACTGACACCCATTAGGATGACCGTGACACACCACTTCAGTCTCCAATGTCTTAGTTTCCCTATCTGAAAACTGGGAAAGATCACTGTTGTGACTCCATATGGTTTTTATATTGATTAAGTTAATTGATGTTTATAAAGTACTTAAAATATCACCTGGTATAGTAGTATAGCAGGCACTGTGTGTGTCCTGTTTAAATGTATAGTACGTAATTTGAACATCCAAGGAATTTGTGGAACAAACATATATGGGATAAAGCTGAGTTTTGGCATTGGAAGAGCTTATTGGATATTACTATTCAAGAAGATTGGCCTGGGGACAATTCAGTCAGCACTGCTAAATGCTTCATACTGCCTTTTCATTGTTTCTAATGAATGCGTATGCAGCAACTTTAATCTCTTGGACCCTATTTTTAGGGGTTATTAAGAACGCCTGATAAAAGTAGAGTGGAACCATTATATAAAGAACTTTGTGTATCAAAATTAGACTGTCGTATGTAATTTTGTAAGATATGGAGTACTTTTTCCGGTTCTTCACAAGGAAAAGGAAATAACAAAAATAGATTTATTAAATCCTTATTATGTGTTTAGCACTGTTCTAGTATTTAACTTGTATTAACTCCTTTAATCCTTACAACAATCATATTACATCACATAGCAAATTGGTACAAAGCCGGGCATTCTGCTCTTGAGAATGTACTCCTCACCAGTCTTCCTTAGGGAAAGACAGTGGACAGCGTGTGTAGGATGGACAAAAATGGGAAGAGACTAGACACAGGGGAAGCAGTTTGCTGTGGGAAACAGAGTCAAACTAAATTTCTAAGAATTATAATAGATATAGATTGTTGACAGTATGCCACATAAAACTATTAGACAACTCTATCACACACATTTAATCAATATTATTCTTTCAAATGTTTGCCAATTTCCAGCACAAAAATAATTTGATTTGGTCATGTGTTTTTAGATAGTCTCTGGAATTTATCTATATTGAGAACTAGAGGGAATTGTAGAGGGGTCAAGTTTAATCCTGTCTTTGATGAAAAGAAAATTCTTTTTTTCTGTCATGTTTAGTCTCCTAGCTTCTCTGACCTTTATTTTATAAACTGGATAAAATTTACCAAAGCATGAGATAAAGTGATTATTATATGTTCATGGAACATTATTGAATTACAAGGTTAAGTTATTTTACAAATGACTCATGATGTATAGCCAACGGATAGGGATGCATCAGTTCAGGTTTTCTGGAAAGCAGATACTAAGGTAGAATTACAAGAGCTTTGGGGAGGGAAGGGAAGGGAAACAGATAAAAAATAAAACAGGAGGAGCGGATATGGCCAAGCAGAGCCTCAGACTGAGATGTAGGTCAGCCATCTATGAAGACAGAAAGAAAGCCGAATTCAGAATAATGAGCCTCAGAAAGCAACGCAGCTCCGAGAGTCTCACCAAGCTAATGGTGAGCCCCAGAATGAAGATCACCCTTTGCAGGAGTCGTGCATGGGGCACAAGTAGCCTGGCTCCAGTCCCCTTTCCATAGTTAGTCATTGAGGAGAGTGTGACTGCAGTGGATACTGAAGGCGCAGCAGCTGGAGGCTGTCTGCCCACTGCAGGCTTGGCAGTAGAGAGATCCTAGCAGGCACTCCCATGACTGCCATGGAAGTATAAACAATAGTTTTCTGGTTGTAAAGAATAAAGTGCTTGCAACAGTTTATATTATGAGTATACCATCCTACCACACTCAGTTCTTTTTTTTTTCAGATGTTTAGAAAACTTCTAATAGTCTATCTGCCATGTTATTTTTTTTTAATTTGCATCATTTAACTATTCCCTAAATTGAAGTATTTTGGAGAAAATCTTCCAGCCTTAGATTTTCATCAGGCTCAAGATGTGACCTTGGTTTCTGAAGCGGTGATAATATAACTTAACCGTCTCTTCTAAGCTCTTCTTTTGATACCCAACTCATTTATTTGTTTAATCAGCATTTATGAATATAAAAACAATAAATGTTAAAGTATGAGTCTATGAGAGGGAATGTTCCAGGAAGTGTGCATATTTTAGAAAGTATAGAGATTAGAATGTTTATGGATTTTGTTAGCAGATGAGGCTAGAGATTTAGACAGAGAACAGATCCTAAATGGAATACACACATTTTATCCAGAAAGTGACAAAGAGCCCTGCAAAACTTTTATACATGAGAATGACATAATCAAACTCATGGTTTAGCAGGAATACTCCGGTGGCCAGCTAAGATAGGCAAGGCCTGCAAATAGAGATCAGTTGGGAATTTTTTTATTGTTATCCAGAAGAGAAATGAAGACAGAAACTAAAATATTTAAAAGAATTTCATGATTAATTGGATGCAGAATAATCAGGAGAGGGAGAAGACAGGTGACTTTATATTTATGGCCTACATCTTTGTTACTTAAAATGCTGTGGTCTAAAATCAGCAGCATCAGCATTACTGGGAGCTCATAAGATATGCACAGTTTCAGTCCCCACTCCAGACCGCCTGAAACTGCTTTCTTCAAAAGATCCTCAAGTGATTTATGTGAATAAGTTAGAGAGCAAACCCTGGGAGATAGTGAAGGACAGAGAAGTCTGGTGTGCTGCAGTCCATGGGGTCACAAAGAGTTGGACACAATAGCAAATGAATAACAAAGTTAGAGAAGCATTGGGTTTAGTCAAGGGTCAGTAAACATTTTCTGTAAGGGGCTAGAAAATAAATATTTTATGCTTAGTGTACATACAGTTTCTGTTGCTCCTATACAACTTCACTAATTTTAGTATAAAAGCTGCCATAGACAATGAACAAATAAATGAATGTGGCTATGCTCCAATGCAATTTTATTTATGGACACCAAAGTTTGAATTTTATATAATTTTCTCATATCACAAAATCTTCTCTTGATTTGTTACAACCATTAAAAAATATAAGTTGTTCTGAGTTTCTGAGCTATACAAAAATTGATGGCAGGCCAGATTTGGCTCCTGGAGAATATTTGCTAATACCTGGTGTTGGTGAGTGAGTGAGTGATGGGCCATTTACTAAGGTAGGAAATACAGGGACAGGAACAATTTGTTGGTGAGATGTGTTGAGGTCCATAGGACAGGTATTATACCATCTTTTAAATAAATACAGACGTTAGAGACTAAGCAAACTAATGAGAAAGTTTTTGTATTTCATTCTGGGAAACTTGAACTATCCCCTGTATTTCTCTGATGATTTCTATTTATCTGATGAGCCTCTTGCCAATGAGTATAAAGAAAACCAGTTCAGCATGTTTCGTGCAGTAGATGCTCAACTAGTGAGCATTTCATACCATGAAAACAGAGTATTTATTCTTATTAATCAGAAACTTCAAGTAAAACTATACAAAATGTCTATCATTTTACACTAAATGAAGAATTCTTTTTATGTTGTATTAGACAGCAAGCCATCTTTTAGGTAAAAGCAGAAAAAATATGACTTAATTTATCAACTTTTTCAGGTAAAGTTTAGTTATGCTCTGTCAATGCCTAGTTTTTTCTTATTGTTTTCTCTCCAACCTCACAGCTTTCTCCATCTCTGGTGAAAATAGCCAAGTGGTAATGATTGCCATTTCAGCGGCGGTAGCAATTATCCTCCTCACAGTCGTCACCTATGTTTTGATTGGGAGGTGCGTTCACAGTCTGTTTTACAACTTACTTTCATTACTGCATTGCTTGTTCCCCTCAATTGCCACTAAACTCTGAAGAGTTTAGTCAATAAGTTATTTTAACGAATAAGAATGTCTCCACTTGTATTCTAGATCTTTCTTTTTTCTCCCTTTCTTTTGATTCTCCACCTTTAGTTTCGAGTTTCTTTTTTTCATTAATTTCGTGCCCCACTCTCCAAAACATACCGTTTCTCTTCTCTCTTCTGACCTCACTCTTAGTTTTTACTTTCTTTTTCCAATTATCGCTTCTCTCATCAAATACACCCCAGATTTCCCTGACACTTTCTCACCCAGAACACTGGCTACACTGCACAGCACTAATCACTAACAATGGAAACTTTACCCTCCATTCATTCTAACAGCAGTTGTTTTTAAAAAAATACTATAAACACTTGCTAGGGCCATTATAAAACCTGAACTGAAGGAGTCTGCACAGTGGGGAAGCTACTCTCCATATCTCCTCATTAGGCAGCTTTCCAGGATCCCCAGAGAAAGAAGCTTTCTCTAGAGGATTTAGAAAATATGAAGTCATTAAACTTTCACTAAAGCATTTAATTGTTCATAGAAAATGCTTTTTTGTGTGTGCTTTGCACATTCTGAACATAGATCATTGTTTTCAGTATATTTATTTTCTGTGTTCTCTTCCTTTGATTCACCTCTAGGTTCTGTGGCTATCATAAGTCGAAACATGGTGCAGATGAAAAAAGACTTCATTTTGGGAATGGACACTGTAAGTTTCTAAACATGTTTGGTGTCTTGGTTTTACCATTTCAGTTTTAGCAGTTGTTGACTTAAAACTGGATAACTTCCCCCTGACATAGAGAATTCAGAAGGTTGAGCAAGTTCCATTTATTTCAAATGGAGAAAGGAATCCACGGCTCTGCATTAAGTAATTTTTACGTGTCTGTATTGCAGCATACTTAAACTAACATGAAGGGCAACTGGTGGTTTATATTCAAATAATGCTCATGATGGGAAGTACATAACTACAGTCAGCTCTGCATGGCTGAAAGGCAAAGCGTATCTTCAATTTCCTTATTACTAGTTATTTGCTGAAATCTAAATAGGAATCTTTTTTCCTTTCTTAACTGCCAAGTAAATATAAACAACCTTTGTTTATGTGAAATGCCTGACTCCATTTTGTCAACCAACCAGGAGAAAGCCTTTAGAATAAACTTTACTTTGGAGTTACATGATATATCCAATTGGTAAGGAAGTCAATGCTTTCCCTTCTTATTTTAATATCAAACAATTTAGTCTATTTTTAATATTCTTTAAAAGAAATACTATTTTAAGAAACAAAGTATTTATAGCTAATAAAAAGACTTTTTTTTTTCCTTCTGGCGAAACAAATCATTCCAAGTGTTTTGCTTTTCCAAACTATGGCTCAGTTTATTGTGGCGATTACTAATCAGTGGCACGTCCTCCTGGAAATTAGTACAAAGATTATACTCATTCTTATATGTTCTCCAATAATCTCACTGTAACTAATGTAGTCTTGTAAGCATTACTTTCTTTGACATTCACTGTTGCCTTCTATTGGAGAAGGCAGTGGCAACCCACTCCAGTACGCTTGCCTAGAAAATCCCATGGACAAAGGAGCCTGGTAGGCTGCAGTCCATGAGGTCGCTAAGAGTTGGACACGACTGAGTGACTTCACTTTCACTTTTCACTTTCATGCATTGGAGAAGGAAATGGCAACCCACTCCAGCGTTCTTGCCTGGAGAATCCCAGGGACGGGGGAGCCTGGTGGGCTGCCGTCTATGGGGTTGCACAGGGTCGGACACGACTGAAGCGACTTAGCAGCAGCAGCAGTTGCCTTCTATAAATGCTTTCAGTTCAACATGATACTTCCTATTAGTCATTGAACTTCCATCTAAAGGTTGTAACTTTGCAGTAAAAACTTGATGACCTGTTGTTACCATGCAGGAAGCATATAGTAGATTAAAAAAAAAAAAAGTGTTTTCCAAAATGTAAGTTAAAGTAGGATAGACAGAAAGGCAGAGTTCACAGAGAGCATTGTTTGATTTTTCCATCTCATTATAGAATAATTCACAGAAAAACCAATATCAATAATATAATATCAATATCTCAATCCGGAGTAGTTAGGTTTGCAACTCAAAAGTTTTAAAAGAGTGCATGAACAAGTTACAGGATATTTATCTAGCTTTTCCTTCATGATCCCACAAAACACTGCATCACATTCACCGTGCATAAATTAGTCAAAACAGTTGCATTCCTGTGGATTAAGTTCATCTTAATCTGAGTTGGACAATGGATGTAAATACTGTCTTTAGAGCAGGCCGTACTGATTTGGTTCTTTATATAGGAATTATAAATCTCATAAACTTGAAGCATTGATAAATTTCTGTGCACCAATTTTAAGCAGGTTCCTCTATGACTCCAATCTGCTTTAGCTGTTTGTTTTTATGGTGGAGTTTGCTGAAGCTTTAATTTTCTTCAAACACAATATACTTATGATAGCCAAACAAAAACGAAATGTGTTTTACCCTAGCTTTAAGGACATAAAGTACCTTATATGCCTGTCATAAACTTTCTGTGTCTTAATGCTACAGCTGGTTTATTTCAACCATTTATTTGGTATTACTTTGAAAAGCTCTAGCTATGAACCATTCCCTCCAGCCTTGTTACAAATCCTATAATATTGCTTCAAAAGGAAAGAAATGTGTTTCACCTCCTAAGATCCTGTCCCCTTGCCCTCTCTGCCTGGGCCTTTTTACTTTTTTGCTATCCTTAGGGCAACTCATGCTGGTAAAATGGAAATGTAAATTACTGTGTTTGCACAGAACGAGCTGTAAAGTAGTGCAGCTTAACACGTGTGCATGTGTTTATTATCTGGTTTTCTTGACACAGCCCAGTTACTCTGTGTGTTGCCCTTAATTATTGGTGTGAAGGGATTATGCGCTTGCAT
The DNA here is from genome assembly GCF_055505025.1 of Bos grunniens. Classification (NCBI taxonomy): domain Eukaryota; kingdom Metazoa; phylum Chordata; class Mammalia; order Artiodactyla; family Bovidae; genus Bos; species Bos grunniens. The sequence continues at coordinate 119,971,513 of NC_141165.1, read as the reverse complement.
CCTGAATCACCTGATTCCTGGAACCTCTGGGGATGGCAGTTAAAAATCAGCAGCCAGAGCTCCCACAGTGAACAGGCCATTTTTCTTGGAGATGTGTGTATATGTGTTTATATTTGTTTTGTTTCTCTAAATGTCATGTGGATAGAAAAGCCATTTATTTGATTTTAATCAATCATGAAGAATTTGATTGATTTTATACAGGAATGACTATTTAATTTTTAGATTATTTAGTAATATGGATACTCTCTAGGGTTGACAGGAATGGAATGGTAACTCTAAAGCACACTTTCAAGACTGTTTAAAGCTGGTGCTTATTTAAAATGTTTGAGACATCCTTCCTAACAACTCATTTTAAAATCTTCTTTGTAATTCCTTCTTTAAATTTACGTATAGTTGATTTACAATATTAGTTTCACATGTACAGCATAGTTATTCAGGATTTTTGCAGATCATATGCCATTAAAAGTTACTATGAGTAAATGGCTATAACTTCTATGCTAAACAATGTATTTTTGTTGCTTACCTAATTTATATGCAGCAATTTGTATCCCTTAGCCCCATATCCATATTTTGCCAGTAAATATCGCCCAAGTTGATTTCCTTAAATTCGGCAAAGTGGAATATTTGTAACTGTTTACTAGAAAGAAAAATATTTTTCATGTAATTTTAAAAAATGCTACCATTTCTCTTGAAAAGGAATGCCAGATTTTCTTACTTTACTAGTCCCCAAACTTAAAATGACTAGCGGGAAAATCAAAACGGGATGGTCACATATTCTAGCCTCCATTTGATGTGTCTTCTTTAAAATGTAACCAAAATGACTATACAGAAAGATTCTAAGAAGACTTCATTTCTTGACATCTTTTACTAAATCTTTGGTTACTTTTACTGTTTTCCTTACCCCAAAGCAAGAAAATCTGTTTGCTTGTTTTACAGTAAAATGTTTTAGTATTGATAATATAGAAATAGTTCTAGTGTAATAATAAATAATAGTAGACCACTGTACTAAAGAGTGACTATTTTTATATGAAACAATAATGCTTATAATAACAGCAGAAGCATGCAAGCTGATGTGTGAGCTCCAAAGAAATGGGCATTTTTGAGCTCAAATTCTGTCTCCAGGAAACCAAAGGATATTTCTATTTGTGAATAACCTTCTTAACATGAAGCTATTAATAATGGCAATAGGCTCTGTCTTTTCCTGGGCAATAGCTACAATCACAGGCAGTCAATGCTGGGCACTTGAAAAGCATATTTTTCAGAGCTTTCCTCCTCTTATGCCTAGTACGTTCTTTGTCCTGCAGAAAAGTAGAGTTCTTACTTCAAAGCAACTCCACTCACAGTTTGCCCAGAGCAAGGGCAAAAAACTTACTACTTCTCCTTTTTTGTGAATGTTGATTCCCTAGCTATGAGTGTCACCTCAATTATCAACACTCTGCCCTTGGATGGAGAGTGGTTGCCTTTTTCCAGTGTTGGGGTCAACACCAGGCCGAGGAAGGAGAGTCACTAACCCATTTTCTCCTCAATTCTCCATGTGCTCCCTCACCTTTCATACCTGTTCTGCTGCCTCAACAGCTTCTGAAGAAGCGGCTCTTTACTCAAAACGTCTATGGAGGTTTCCCAGGAACATAAATTATTATGTGATGTAACATGGCATTCACAGAGTCATCCTGTAGATTAGCAAACTAACCATTTCTTAATCTAAATTCTGAAATCCTGGACTCATTGGCTGAATGGCCATTGTGCTGAAGGCTCTCTGGAACAATTGCTGTCATGACAGTCCCTACACCTGTTTCATGTGAACTACCAAACTGACTCAAAGACACCTTCAGAAATTCCAGAATGTTCAGGTGTGATTTTGCCATTAAGATTTTTCTATTAAAAAGTGGTATCAGAAAAGACAATGTCTGATTTTATTTGCTAATTTAGGATATTAAAAAAAATCCTTCAATAATATAGTGTGATAAGAAAAAAATATATCACTATTAGGTGTCCACTTTCCTAGCTAAAATAATTTTACTAATGTTACTAAAATTAAAATCAAAATCAGTTATATTGGTGCATAAAGTGTAGGAGTTTATTATATTATTATTTAATGTTAAAGCATTAGTGTTATGTACTTTAATAGATTTTAGGTTTCCTTTTTAGAGAAAGTTTTCAGAGAAAGTGTCTTGAACATTCCAAATTGTTTATAATGTGAATTATTTTTCTAAATGATAGAAATTTCATTAAAATTAAATCAAATTCAAAATGATTCCCCTATATCTTTTTTTTTTTAATTTTATTATATTTTTAAACTTTACATATATTTTTTGTCTGTGCAATTTTAATTTGGAACATTGTGAATATTTTCTACCTTCAGAATGATTAAATAAACTATGAAGAAAGTTTATATTTGCTAAGCCATAAATATGATTTATGTTGGGAATTTAGCTCTTTGGCACCATTATTAAACTTATAGATAATAATTGTATTGCCTTTAACTATATTGAAAAGCTGGGTGGTCACCTTCCCAGGTGACCCTAGTGATAAAGAATCCACCTGCCAATTAAGGAAACTTTAGAGATGTGGGTGGGAGAAGGGGATGGCACCCTACTCCAGTACTCTCGCCTGGAAAATCCCATGGACGGAGGAGCCCGGTAGGCTGCAGTCCATGGGGTCACTCAGAGTCGGACAGGACTGAGTGACTTCACTTTCACTTTTCACCTTCATACATTGGAGAAGGAAATGGCAACCCACTCCAGTATTCTTGCCTGGAGAATCCCAGGGATGGGGGAGCCTGGTGGGCTGCTGTCTATGGGGTTGTACAGAGTTGGACACGACTGAAGCGACTTAGCAGCAGTAGCAGTAGCAGAAATGTGGGTTTGATTCCTGGGTCAAGAAGATCCCCTGGAGGAGGGTGTGGCAACCCACTCCAGTGTTCTTGCTTGGAGAACCCCATGGATAGAGGAGCCAGCTGGGCTACGATCCGTAGGGTCACAAAGAATCGGACACAACTGAAGTGACTTAGCATGGACACATGTTGAAAAGCTCCACACAGTAAGATTTCAGTTGCTGCTGCTGCTAAGTCGCTTCAGTCGTGTCCAACTCTGTGGGACTCCATAGATGGCAGCCCACCAGGCTCCCCTGTCCCTGGGATTCTCCAGGCAAGAACACTGGAGTGGCTTGCCATTTCCTTCTCCAATGCATGAAAATGAAAAGTGAAAGTGAAGTCGCTCAGTCATGTCCGACTCTTCCCGACCCCATGGACTGCAGCCTACCAGGCTCCTCCATCCACGGGATTTTCCAGGCAACAGTACTAGAGTGGGTTGACATTTCTTCTTCCAGGGATCTTCTCCACTCAGTGATTGAACCCATGATCTTCTGTGTCTCCTGCATTGGCAAGTGGATTCTTTACTGTTGAACCACCAAGGAAGCCCATATATACACATACTCACAGTTTAATTTAGATCTATAATTGAAGTGGAGAATTTTGAATGATTGTTAATAAAAGCAGAACAGTGTCAGACAAAAAACATGTTGTTTTATATCCTCTAATTAATTTATCTATAATTACAGCAGCTATCCCACCTTATGAAAGTATTTCACAAACTTTCCTTTATTGTCACATGTGACACTATAATAAATATTTGGTTATTTCACTTTGTTGAATCACACATGTGTGATAGTGTGAAGGCATTCACTCACTCTTGTTACAGGTAGTCATTGCTGGGCAGACTCAATTCTGAACCATTCTTCTCTTCTTAAGAACCCCCTCATTTTCCTTCTGCTGCTACTGCTGCTGCTGCTAAGTTGCTTCAGTCATGTCCGACTCTGTGCGACCCCATAGACGGCAGCCCACCAGGCTCCGTCGTCCCTGGGATTCTCCAGGCAAGAATGCTGGAGCGGGTTGCCATTTCCTTCTCCAGTGCATGAAAATGAAAAAAGTGAAGTCGCTCAGTCGTGTCCAACTCTTAGCGACTCTATGGACTGCAGCCCACCAGGCTCCTCCGCCCATGGGATTTTCCAGGCAAGAGTACTGGAGTGGGTTGCCATTGCCTTCTCCCCTTTTCCTTCTACTGATTTTAAAGACAGAACTCCTCTCTCTGTTTCATTACAAGGAAATTTTTTTCTTAAATTGTTCAACTTATTTACTCTAACTTTTCTGTCTGATAATTTCTGTGAATAAACCAAAGGTTGATGCAGTTTAATGTCATGGGAATTTTTTTAAACTAATAATGTTATCATAAAACTTTCTCAGTAAAGGTTTTATACATCTAGCTACAGTAATGCCTTTCTTCCTTTCTTTAAACAGTAAAACTTCCAGGTCTCAGGACTTATGTTGACCCACACACATATGAGGACCCTACCCAAGCAGTTCATGAGTTTGCTAAGGAATTGGATGCCACCAACATATCCATTGACAAAGTTGTTGGAGCAGGTAAGCACCACAGTAATCCCAATGTCAACCTAGTATGTTAATTACAACTTTACAGCTATGCATAAGAATGCTGCCTGAGATTGATTGCTCACACTCTCAGGTTCATGCATATTGCTTTGAAAAGGGACATTTTCTGATTTCATGATGAAAGGCAAGCAATAAATAAATGCAGGAGTATTTAATGAATGTAATGATTTCAAAGGCACCAGACTTACAGACTTACAGGTTACGGCCAGCTTTTTATTTATTGAGTTTCAGAGGCGGCAGCCACAGCCGCTCAGTCTCCCCATGGCTATGCTGATCAGGTGTCACAAAGTCTATTTGGCTAAATGGGAATCATGGGATAAAAGTGTGTCTTTCTTTAAATTAGCCTACTAAGTGAAAAATTTTGATTTGTAGGAAAAAAAGTAATTCTTGATTCTTCTTTGGAATTAGGCAACACAAAATAAAATTTAAAAATGATGTATTTTATATAAATTCCATCAAAACTGTATTGATAGAATAGTTTAAATAATATGAAGTGCTCCATTTTAATACCTGCCTGTAACACTATATAGTCTTAAATTATTTGTGTTGAAGTTTGTTTTCATATAGATATATTTTTGTTCTAATTATTAATTTGCTCAATCATAAATTCATTAACACCTATGGAGTGATTATTAATTGCAGCTTCATATTTTCAAATACTATATATATTTATAAAAATAACAATGTTTTGTACAGTTATATATAAATATATGGCATTTGTAGTATATGCAGTGTCTATTTGAATAAAACTACTAACTCAAAAGAAAAATAAACAACACTGTACAATAATTACACACATCACCTCATTCTTCAATATTGCTTTAAAAACAAACTAGTTATGTTGATGTGGGAAATAGAATGAAAGACTGAAAAATGAATTCTCTGAATTATGCATACCATATCAGATCGCATTTTCTGCAAGTATTATATATGACTGATGCTTTTTTACACAGAAGTAAATATAATTTTCTCTGTTTCTTTTTCTCTGCACTGAAGAAATATTTAGAATTCAAGTAGTATTTATTATTCAAGCAAGATAATCTGAGAGATTCACATATTATCTAAATAAACAGTTTAGTAAATCTCTCTTCTATTTTTTTTAATGTTATATACTCCTAAACCTCACGTGTGTGGGTAGTATGAAACCATCAGTTCATAAAAGGAAACAAGAGTAAGTACTTCTTTTTTCACAATCTAAGACTTAAGAACATACATACTCACTGTACATCTATGTTAATCCAGCTAAAGTTAATCCAGGTACATATTTATTACTCTCTTTCATTTGTATAGCTCTGCTTCTTCAACTGCTCCATAGTGCAGAGGGGTTTTGTCATGCTGGTTTTAATGTTGCCCCACAAGAGTGCACTGTTCTCCAGCATGGAAGCTGCAATAGCATATGAAGCACCCTCAGCTGGAGAATGTAATGAGAGAAGGAAAACCTACTCATGGTCAGCCAATGTCCATAAGGCCAGACATATTGCAACCTCGAGATTTGGGGCCTTCTGCATTAACAAAAACTTATATATACAGATGTTATTGACAAAGTCAGATATCTAGAACACAGTGTGTGCCTGTGTTAGTCACTCAGCTGTGTCCAACTCTTTCCAGCTCCATGGACTGTAGCCCATCAGGATCTTCCATCCATGGAATTCTCCAGGCATGAATACTGGAGTGGGTTGCCATTCCCTTCTCCTGGGGATCTTCTTGACCCAGAGATCGAACCTAGGTCTCCCATATTGCAGGCAAATTCTTTACCATCTGAGTCACCAAGGAAGCCCATATACATACAGGTATTATTGACAAAGCCAGATACCTAGAACATGGTAAGGTGAGAGAAAACATACTCATTAAAAATGGCCTCTGATCAATAAGATAAACGGAAAGGCTATCTGTACTGAATCACTTAATAATCCCTTATGCTTATTAAAGATTAGAGAAGATCCTCTTTGATTTCTCTTCAAGCATATTTGCAAAAAATTAGAGATATACCCCATTTTCAGTATTTTGCACCCAATAGTCTTATTTGCCACATAAGAGCTATAAAACTGCCTGGTTTGTTTGAAAATATATATATATATATCTTCAAGGTATATTATGCTTCTCCGGGAAGATTTCTTTATAATATACACTCTGAATTCTAGTCTGTCTTGATTAGGCTTTAAATGATTTGTCATTACCAAAATAGAATATGAAACCAAGATTTTGAAAGCTATAATGTTTAAAATATTTTTGTTTCTGTACATCAGTGTCTCTTTTGCTGTCTCATACAGAACAGTCTTATGGACTCTGTGGGAGAGGGAGAGGGTGGGAAGATTTGGGAGAATGACATTGAAACATGTAAAATATCATGTAAGAAACGAGTTGCCAGTCCAGGTTCGAAACACGATACTGGATGCTTGGGGCTAGTGCACTGGGACGACCCAGAGGGATGGTATGGGGAGGGAGGAGGGAGGAGGGTTCAGGATGGGGAACACATGTATACCTGTGGCGGATTCATTTTGATATTTGGCAAAACTAATACAATTATGTAAAGTTTAAACATAAAATAAAATTAAAAAAAATAAAAAAATAAAATACAATATTTTTGTTTCATAATATTTTAAATGTCTACAAAAATAGATGAAATTGTGTAATAATGAGCCTGAAAGTGAAAGTGTTAGTCACTCAGTCTTTTCTGACTCTTTGTGACCCCACGGACTATAGGCTCACCAGGCTCCTCTGTCCATGGAACTCTCCAGGCAAAAATAATGGAGTGGGTTGCCATTCCCTTCTCCAGGGGATCTTTCCTACTCAGGGATCGAACCCAGGTCTTCTGCATTGCAGGCAGACTCTTTATTGTCTGAGCCACCAGGGAAGCCCACCATAATGAGCCTGCACGTACCCATTTCTGCAACAACTTACATCACAATTCACTTATGACCAATCTCCTTTCATCTATACTCAACCACTTTCTATACCTTCCTAATTTTTAAAATAATGCTGTTCACAAAAATTAGTAATCATGCTAGATGGATTAGCAGCTATCTTCCACTGTTAAAGAGCTGAATATATTATTCAATCAAAGAATTTTTATAGTCAATTAAATATACAGGAAGGCTATGTGGACAAATTCTAGTTTTAGGTCAAGAATTTTATACAAAGAAATAGATTTAATAGAAACTCTCATTTACGCATTTAATAGCCAGAAGAATTATAACCATATTGCAAATTACAAAATTAAAACTGAGGCATAAGCTAATTTTCTCAAAGTAGTATAATTTTTTTAGTGAGGAATTTATAATGACTAGAACTCCTAATTTTATCCCTCAATCCAAAGTTTTCTATAGGTTTAAAATATGTAATTCCTATACTGTGTTAGGTATTCACATGGTTTAATTTTATCAGACTTTTAAATAGGTATTATTATTACCATTTCACCAGATGAGGAAATAGAAGCTAAAAATTTGAATGGCCCAGGGTCATGTAGACATTAATTAATTGGGAAACCAAAACTTGAATCTTATACTTTTCACCTTTGAAGTCTATGCTAGACACTACTGATCACAATAGTGCCTTCTAAGAATTTTTTTGAGGATTAACTGAGATAATTCATGTATAGTGTTTAGCTTATATAATAGCATTGTTCAATATATATTTTTATTATGTTTTTATTAAAACAGTGGAAGGAGAATGGGTTTTGAGGTAATGCAGAGGGTCTTTCTACTTAAACACAAGTGCGTTTTTTTCTGTTTTAAATGAAATTAGTATAAGAAATTTTATGTTGAGCAATTGTGCATGATGCACCTTAAATCAAAATACGGTCTGCCCATTCTCTTAAAACATATTTTATTTTAAAGAGCAAATACACAGTGATGCACTTAATTGATATTTTTTAAAAATCAGGAGTATCTTCTCAAATAATCTTCTTGTAGCTGTGTTTTTATTTAGAAATGACATGATCTACTTTTTTTTTTCCTTATGGGTGCAAATCTAATTGAATAAGATCATGTAAAACTTGACTAGATGGAAAAATCAGGCATTCATTCCATTTGCCCAGTCTTTGTTGATTTTTCCAACACTGTTCTTTTAGGAACAGTTCTTATAAAGAGAACTGATTAAAATTTAACATTTTTATGTCTAGTGTGGGCTTTCCCAGTGGTTCAGAATGTAAAGAATCTGCCTGCTATGCAGGAGACCTGGGTTCATTCCCTGGGTTGGGAAGATCCCCTGGAGAAGGAAATGGGAACCCAACCCACTCCAGTATTCTTGCCTGGAGAATTCCGTTATGTCCAGAAGAGCCTGGTGAGCTACAGTCCATAGGGTTGCAAAGAGCTGGACATGACTTGAGTGACTAACACACACACGTGTGTATACTGTATTTGTCACAGTTTCTAGTATTTATCAGGTGAAGTAAGCACATTTCTAAATTTTATGATTTTTTTTAAATACTAGCACTACTGAAACAACTCTTTCTGGATTTTGAAATCCAGAAAGTGTCCACGTGTCCAGCTCTCCCATTGAGAACAAGGGAAAAAACACTAATTGGGCCACTTGAAATTCAAAGTCTTCCCCTCTGACTTTCCTAGTGAGGTACTTTCAGAATATACTTTTCTTTACAGATACTTGTCCAATGGGACATTAAACGTGTTATCACCATCATCATCACAACCATCTCTTCTTACAGTAACAGAATTTGACATTTCAAAAAGAACTTTTATATTTATTCTTCACTGTGTGTTAAGAGAGCTAACTCTTAAGAGCTAGATAATTCATCTTTCGTATACTACGTTTGTACTCAAAGAAGAAATAGTAAACAACACTCAGATGGCACTTTATTATGTTTCTGTCTCTCTTCTAAGTGGTTTTCATATTTTAATTCCTTTAACTGTACCAAAATTTTATGAAGTAGAAAATAATTGCTGTCCCTATGTTACAGATAAAGAGACAAAGACATAGAATCACAGTCACTCAAAATCACATGGATAGTAAGTGACAGATGCAAAATTAGACCCTACACAATCTGGCTTCAGAATGCATAGTCTGTGTTACAGTTCTGTACTATCTGTCCTATCAAGTAAGTGTCTTGTCATTTAAAATAAATAACCATGATATCCAAATTTAAAACACAATCCGTGACACCATATTCATACATGATAATGACAGAACTTTATTTCAGAATGTGAAAATTCATTATGAATGCCTCCGTATGGTTTATCCAAAATTAATGTTTACAAAGAGTGCATGGGACTTAGGCAATGTTCTCATAACCCTGCATAAAGAAACTCTTAGTCTTGCTTACAAATTTTAGTGATGTACTTTGCATCCTGACTTCTCCTAATGTTTATGCATCTATAACAGCATATTCTTCCTTTGATTTAAAAAAGATTGTTGAATGTTCTCAAGTTCTTCCCCAACTCTCCCTATAATCCTAAAAACACCCTAGCTACAGATACTGCTATCTTCTCTATGCTTTCTTGAGGGAAAGAAATTAGATCTGCCTTTATTAGCATATATCTATGTGTTTTTCATAGTTTTTGTCACACTGCTGCCAATTGATGAGTATTTATTAAATAAACGTATGAATAACTGCTTTTGGACATTAACTGACTTTAACAAGTTACAGCCTAAGTCATTGTTTTGAAAACAGTTGGCAAGACTGGATTCCTGAGCAAGATTGAAATCTGGGGAAGTCATTTATAGGGATGTGGTTGGTAAATCAATAGGACAACCTGCTGCTTTGTGGAGAGAAGGATTTACTTGGATGAAAAATAGAGAAGAAGCATCTCACTTCTTGACACCTTGGGCTTGTGCAAAAACTCACAGCAAGAGGGTTGGACCAAAAATGTTTTTCCATTCCACAGAAGGCCTAAAAATTGATCATGTAATTTTCCTTTTCAGAAAAATATCTCATTTGACATTAAAAATCACTTTTAATGTTGTACAAAACCCATCTAGTTACACAACATTAGGATTTCTTTTATAAACCAGATACATTCTATATCTGACACTATTTAGTGGCCATCACTGTGGCAGCCTTGTTGTTGCTGTTCAGTCACTAACACATTTCTGACTCTTTGCAACACCACAGAATGCAGTATGCCAGCTTCCCTGTCCTTCACTATCTCCCAGAGTTTTCTCAAACTCATGTCCGTAGAGTTGGTGATGCCGTCCAACCATATCATCCTATGTTGCTCCTGTTTTCAGAAAGCAGAAATATGCAGTTAAATTGGTCCTCTTGGTGAAAACAAAATGATGAGACACATCTCAAATTTAATCAAGTGCTCAACTCATTATATTGGTGCTGCTCTGTTGATTATTTTGAGGCTATGAGAATAAGGAGTGAAAGTCTAATAGACACAGCTTTCAACTTCCTTCTTACCCTTTCATATTTCTTTGTTCACAATGTAGTACTTCAGAAGACACGGAGCTTATCACAAGGTCCACTTATCACCAGGGTGTGGATGGACTAGGGTTTTTAGGGAGTCTCAGACTACCATCTTCCAAAATAATTTGGAGGTCTATGAGTGTACATCTTGCAGGTAAAGGGTGTAAATATTTTGAATTGAATTGTTGAGAGAAAACAGCTGCTCTCTAGTAATGATTTTTGTAATATCATTCCTTGCCTTTTCTTGTTTTCTTCTGCAATCTAACAGGTGAATTTGGAGAGGTGTGCAGCGGCCGTTTAAAACTGCCTTCCAAAAAAGAGATTTCAGTGGCCATCAAGACCCTAAAAGTGGGCTACACAGAAAAGCAGAGGAGAGACTTCTTAGGCGAAGCAAGCATTATGGGACAATTTGACCATCCCAATATCATTCGACTGGAAGGAGTTGTTACTAAAAGTAAGTGAAGTCACAAAACTGATTATGTGTATGTTAAGCAGAGGTTGTTTAAACCCAAAGCCAATAATTTAAGATTTGGGGTCTTATTTTCATAAGTCTCTGTTAGTCTTGACAATAAAAACAAAACAGTTTAGGATTAACACATAGACAAGAGATCGAATATATTTAACTAGTATTATATTGACAGTAAGTACTATTCTAGATCTTAAAAAGCTTTAAAAAGTTTAGGAGCTAAACCTTGGACTATATTAAGACATGTGGGTTAAAAAAATAGTTAAGTGAATTGTGTGGAACTTTATGTTATGTGGAGTAGCAGGGAAAACTAATGACTCAGTTTTGACAGAAATTGCTGGGAACTCCCAGATAGCTGCCTTTTCTATTATTGTTCACCAGTTTCATTTAAGCTTCCAAATCTTTACCCCCCTGGCTTTGGAAAAATTATGAGAGTTTGGGGAATGCTTCTGAGCTGTAAAGATTGGGATCACATTAGACCCAAGCCCTTTTCTCTGTTCTCTATGGATTTCAAATAATTCTGATCTACAGTCCCAGATGGATTCTTGACTGCTCTGGCTCACAGCTTGTGGTGGAGACCTGAACTAATTTCCATGATAGCTTCTCCAGCCAAGCTCAAAAGGGATCCCTTGAGGCAGATATGTGATTTTTGGCTCCAATCCCAAAGAAAATCTCTTGAGAATGATCTGGAATTTATTTTTTTCTCCAGATTTTTGGAGCACGAAATGAAGAATGAATTAAATTGGCAACAAACTTCTTAAAGTGAAAGACAGCATATGGCAGAGAATTTGGCATCCTTTAGGGGGTTATTCATTGGCACCGTATTTACATATTCTATGGTTACCAACAGACATCACACATTACAATTTTCGTGATGATATTTTTCTTTAACATTACATGGAGCGCTTTTCAAATGGCACTAATACCTAGTCTCATTTTAGTGTGACTAAAAAGGCAATTCTTTATTCACAAGAGCATGGTGTAATTGAAATATACCTTGATTTCCTTAGAGTTTTTTTAATATAGTAAGCAGGGTTAAGAACTTAACAATGTAGAAGAACTTGGTCATAAACTATAAGCCCACATTGTCTTATTAGAAGCATATTTTTCCTTCTGTACTCATAAAAACAAGGCTACTTTAGTTGTAACACTAAAACATTTTCTGATGAAAACACCTGTTTTAATTTTTAAAAATTAGTAATGAAAATACTGTTAGTAGTACTAAGGATTGGAAAACTCTATTAAGTATTCTTTTCTTCAGGGCAATACCATATCTGTAGAATATCCTACTTAATATTAGGATTACATAATCATGTCTCACTAGCGTTTTAATAGTTGATTAACCTTTTAAATCCTCCATATCATTCTCACCAAGTGGTTGTCCTTCAGATTTTGAGACCATTGTGAGGAGAAACTCACTGGTATTAAACTACATACTTATATAGACATTTTTCTTTTCATTCTCAATTTTCAAAATTCTCAGTTTTTTTGTTTCCAGTGTGCTGCTACTGCTGCTAAGTCGCTTCAGTCGTGTCTGACTCTGTGCGACCCCATAGACAGCAGCCCACCAGGCTCCCCCATCCCTGGGATTCTCCAGGCAAGAACACTGGAGTGGGTTGCCATTTCCTTCTCCAATGCAGGAAAGTGAAAAGTGAAAGTGAAGTCCCTCAGTTGTGTGTGACTCTTAGCGACCCCGTGGACTGTAGCCTACCAGGCTCCTCCGTCCATGGGATTTTCCAAACAAGAGTACTGCAGTGGGTTGCCATTCCAGTATAATGAGTTATTATTATACTGTTTTGTTTTGCTAGCTGTTTTCTGCAAGTTCGTTTACTGAATGATAAGCAAAATTAAACCATAATTATTGTGGAAGATTTTCTTATATAAAAAATGTAATAATCATATATGAATTATAGTCATCTGGCAAATAAACCCATAAAAAAAACCAAAGATTGAAATGCAAGAAAAAATGCATTTAAAAATTGACTTTAAAAAATTGCAGGTATTATACATTAAACATTTTATTCAAGTAGGAGTCTGTAATATTCTAATATGAATTACAACTGCCTTATTCTTAGAGTGAAAGTTCTAAATTTGATATATCTCCTTGGTCAAATATGCATGCAAGAGACTGCCAAATCTAACTATATAAATCCCAATCATTTCATATAGTGCAAACGTAATAGAGTTGCAAACCTAGAATTAGATTTTGAACTCCTTTAGTGGCATATTTAAAAGCTCTAAGTCTGGTGCCCTATTACAACAGAGGGGAAACAGAAATAACAGGGCAGTTTTGTCACTGAAAGAAATTATTTAATCCACTCCTATTGTTTTCTTTGTTCCCCAAGAATATATAATTGCTAAAACAACCTACTTGCAAAGCTCAGAAACATACGTACAACTAGAAATACAGAATTTATAATTTAGTGAGCAAATTGTGTTTCAAGAAGAAAAGAAAGCATATTGGTATCTGAACACATGTATACCTGTGATGGATTCATTTTGATATTTGGCAAAACTAATACAATTATGTAAAGTTTAAAAATAAAATAAAATTAGAAAAAAAAAAAAAAGAATCAGGGAGTCGGAGATCAAGCTCTGATTCAGCTCTCCTGATGTGTGAGACATCTGACAAATCGAACCACTCCAACAGACTCGCTCTGTTCACTTGTAACACAGAATTGGCAGTCCTGCTTTACTATTTCCAGGTCCTTTTAAGATCAAATAAGGTTCCATAGGAATATATTGTTAAATGGAATACAACTATGCAAATCTAAATGATCACTTCTGGTTGAGTTTGAAAAGATTTTACTAGTTCACCTGGGAGTGTTGAAAAAATTATTGAGGGCAATTCCTTTCTTTGCTCAAAGATAATTTTTATTATGACTATTAGTTATGTGCTTTGAAACACTGAATCTATTCTAATGTATCATTTTCAAGTTAGAGAGAGCACTTTATTCAATCATTTTATTTTCATTTATTTGAATTGAGCTATAAACAATTTTAATGGTGTGGTTTTGAGCCTGATGATCTTAAACAAGAGAAGGTGAGAGAGTCTCTGATCTTTAAAGTAGCAGAAAACTGGGGGCACAGTCCTGCTTAGAACTTCATACTAACATGTGTTATCAATTTCAGTCAACGTTCAAAATGATGGAACTTGTTTTTAGCAAATGTTTGATATTTCTGCCGTCACACCATTATTCAAAAGATGTTCAGACTGCATCCAAGAAGACTTTCCATTGGCCACTTTTCACATAGTGAAATAGAAGGAATTATGTTGAATGAATTGGAGAAGGAAATGGCAACCCACTCCAGTGTTCTTGCCTGGAGAATCCCAGGGATGGGGGAGCCTGGTGGGCTGCGGTCTATGGGGTCGCACAGAGTTGGACACGACTGAAGTGAAGTCCCTTCAGTGACTTCAGCAGCAGCATGTCGGATGAGATGTGTTTTATGTTGTTATTTGGGAATGGATTATTTTCTAAAATTTAAAAAGTAATAATGCAACTTAGCTGTAACCTAAGCTATTGTATTATTGAGGAAAGTCATAGGCAGAAGATTAAGAGGATTCCTCATATTGAAAAGACTTCTATATTGGTGTGGGTGTCCACTGGACACCAAAAGCTCAATCATTTGCTTGCATTTTCTGTACATATGGTAATGACATATTATTAGAATTATTTGTCATCTTTAGTGACTATGCCATATTATTTCTATTTCTTATTTGCCTCTCTCTAAAACTTCTTTGGCATTTGGCTCGACACTGCTCTACATGTCATAGTTTTAATAGACTATGTATATTTTATATATATTTTATTAATAATTTGTAAAAGCAATTTGTTACAATAAACTTTAGAAACTGATGAAGCAAGTTATGCATTTGTGACTATAATTTGATATATGAGTTGAAAACATCTCTAAGTGGCCATTATCAACCAAGCTAGGAAAATCTTTACTCAATATATTAGAAGAAAAATAAGTAACACAGTGAATCTTATTTTTACATGTTTAAAAATTTTCCTTATTTCCTCAACATTGTCCACTCATATCTCTCTATTGAATTGGCCACAATTATAAAATAATATGTTGCTGTGTATTTCCCCCAATCATTTAGATAGGTTAGGCTTTGATGTTTTTGAAAGATTATATTTAGTTTACAAAATTTGTTAGAGCATGAGTTGAATGTGCTCATATTGCCTCTTACAGAGTGCTAGTTTAAATATGCAATATCTCTCCTAAAGGAAGAAGAAATATAACTGTACACTTGTTTCACAACTGAGTAATTCTAGTCTTACACAAATTCTTGCAGAAAGGGGAAAAAAAAAAACCCACACATAAAGCTAGTGATATCTTGATATCAAACCATACAGGAATATTATCAGAAAAGAAAATAAGAGATTAGTATAACACATGAACAAAACTTCAATAACACTGGGATAATTATGAAACCATAACTGCTGCTGCTGCTGCTAAGTCGCTTCAGTCATGTCTGACTCTGTGTGACCCCATAGACGGCAGCCCACCAGGCTCCCCCATCCCTGGGATTCTCCAGGCAAGAACACTGGAGTGGGTTGCCATTTCCTTCTCCAATTCATTCGACATAATTCCTTCCTACCACAACTAGCAATGTATTAAATAAAGATACCTTATCCTGCCCAAGGTTAGTTTATTTCAAGAATGCAACATTAATAGAGAGAAAAAGCCAGTCTCAATAGATGCAAAAATAAACACTTTAATTAAAATTTTTTTTCTTAACATATTATGCATAGAAATATTCATGCCTGATAAATGTATATAAATCCCTCCAAAACAAAAGAAAACAAGCCTACAAACACAATGAAACCATGAAAGCATTTCTTTCAAAGTAGGAACAAGTCCTCTATCACCATTTCAGTTTATCATTTGATATAATGTCTTAATTTTTGAAATTAAACAAGAAAATAAGTAAAATGTAGAAAGTTCAAAAGGGGAAAAAAAACTAAGCTGTACTTATAAAATCAAACTGATAATATTCCAATTATTATTTTCATTAATCATTATTCCACTTAGACAAATCAGCTCTGAATGGAATAAGGGAGAGTAGAAATATTGGTCTTTTTTTTTTTTTCTAATTTTATTTTATTTTTAAACTTTACATAATTGTATTAGTTTTGCCAAATATCAAAATGAATCCGCCACAGGTATACAGGTCTTTTTCTTAAAAGTATTAAATTTCATTTCACATTAAGCATAAATACATTAAAAATTTTAATCAGCTGAATGTAAAGTTTTTGATGTGTAAAGAGTAGAACTGGTTAAAGAAGAGTTGGAGAAAGTACTCTTTAGCCTGATTTTGAAGAGAGAGACTATCCTTAGCTGAAATAATAGATCTGGTATGTATGATCAGTTCTAACTGGAACTCTTATTTAGGACTATGGACAAAATAGAGTTGGTCCCTGCAGTGGTTAACTCATAGACCGTTGGATGTAATAGGGATCATTCTTAATGTAAATAATATCTTGATTAAAATGGAATTTGGAAAAGATTGTCATGTGTGTTTATATGATTTAATGGTAAACCTGTAGAAAAATACTCTAATTCAGTTCATTATACTATTTCTATCAGTTGGTTAGTTATAGTATATGGAAATCTATAACCAAAACATTTTCTTTCTAATCAAAGGTGGTTCAAATCATCCTTTCTAAGAATGCTGAGGCCTAGTTTGTCAATTTTCTTCAATTTTCTTTCTCCTGTTTATGCTCTTTTGCTTCCACTCTGATTCTAATTACGTGAATACTGAATACTGACTGCTAAGGTCACAGACTTTGATTTTATGAATCACATGTATGTGTTGGAGTATGTATAAGTCTTGAAAGCAAGACAGAGTATGTAATACACAATTACTGTTAATAGCAATTAATTGCATTTCCTATGGAAATGAATTCAATTTCAATAATTTGTAAGAAGTAAATCATTTATACATGCTTTTTATGTTTGATTGAAATTATTTTAGTCTAAAACCACATTTATTTGATAACTACAATAAAAAGTCTATGGCTGGCTCTATGTTTATCACATTATCCTGCTGCCTTTTTGTAGAATATTTGATTAAGAAGGTGGTGAAATAGATAGTGCTGAACTTGAAATGCTTAGACATTTTGAATTACATTTCTTTGGTCAGCAAACAAAATGATTAGTAATATCTCTGAGCCACTGGGGAAATGAACTCATTGTTGTGCTTCCCTTAACCCTTTAATTATGAAAGATCATGATTTTATCTATACTCTTGTCAGTTGAAGAACAAAAGCAAAATTCCACTGCACGTTTCATTTTGCTGATTCTTGATGGAGTTTCATTTCAGCCAAACAACAATAATTTCATTGATTTTTTTATGTGTATCCAGATGTTATTAAGGATCTCTGAGGGAAGTTAATGACAGCGGCTTTTGAAGAAACTGGTAATGTCATTTCTAAATCAAGATACACATGAAAGAATGTGCAAACTTTGATAGAAATACATTGAATAATGTGCAGATGAGCTGGTATTTTATAAATAATTTCCAACTACGTTTAACACATGTTAGAACTAGTCCTTACCACTATTGCCGTTTCTTTTCCTTTTACTCTGTTTATCATAATCAAAATCACAAGAAAAGTAAGTGAGGATACTGCTTTCCAAGGTAGAATATTTGTGATTCTGTTTACTTTTTGTCTGTACATTTGGGTTTGCTGAATCTTTGAACTTAATGCAAAGCACATTTTCAGACTTGCCCAACTTAACTGATGTGTTTACAAATACCTAAATTACAGAGCTAAATGCAGCCTGATCTGATTTCTGAATGGTCATGGGGCTTTGGCTTAATTGACTGGTTTGATTTTTCAGCTACTTTTATTTCCCTTGCCAAACATTTTACCAGACATGCTAACAAGAAATGAAATGGTCATAGGGCTGGGAGCCAGAAGGAAAACAGTGATAAGCAAAGGTCTGGAGAATACACAAATATAGTAACTGGCCACTGTAATTGAGAGTTTACTGTAAGAAGCAATATATCTGTGACTATGTTCAAGAGCTGCATTGAGTTTCATGAGCATGTTATTCTTCTAAGAATTTGTTAAGGAAGAAACATAGAAACTTACCGTGAAGTAGGGAAAACATGCATGTGCAGGGTTTCATTCATTTGATTGTTCATTTATTTCACTTCATGTTAGTTCTCTGGAATCAGTCCTTAGATATTTGATTTACCAGTTCAGGAGACAGAGAAGTTTCCAAGAAACCGTTGAATTTTCTCTTTCTTCCTAAATATTGTTAAATCAAAGTTTAGTTAAAATTTTGAAGAAGCAAGACTGGAGGCTCACGGTTTTGACTAAAATAACTTTTCAGGCATTATCAGGTTGTTTCTCGTATTTGAAAGTGTGGAAAATTTTATTAATATTTAGCTTAAAAAAACTTTATATCAGTGGTACACCAAGAGATGTATAATGTCTGATATATTACCCAAAATACATGACTAAATCGGTCTTAAATGACAACAAATCACTGTGTCCGTTGATTTGTACATATATGAAAATCTAACAAATTTTACAGAATTTAAATAATTTCCTCACCTCTAAATAAATGAGACATACAGCTTGGGATATATTCACATACTAAATGTAGTAAGTGTAATCTTCCTGGTACTAAGCCATACTTCACAACCAGTATGAATTAAGAGTTTCACTAATGAAAGGAAAAACAAGGAAAGACAGCTATTTTCTGGCATCAATATGGCAAACAAACCATGATGCAGAAGAACACATGAAAAAAATTATGCATGCTCTACAATTATGTGACATGAATGTTTGTTAAAAATCTATTCTGTGCTCAAGGTCTCTCATGCTTAGTCAAAACTTAACTCAGGTCTTCTGGACTTGGAAAATAAGTGGGTTTTTCTTTTTTTTTTATTTTTGTAACATGAAAGATTTATATTTAAAGCAGTATATAAAGAAATCAACATAAAGGAAGTGAATTATGCTGTGGTAATATGGGTAGGTTTTGAAACTGGAGTTACATTTTACTGTAATAATTTTTTTTAAAGTGCTGTAGTCTTCAGTTATTCTTTTAATTCAGAATGATCCGTAGAACTGACACGCAACAGTTGCCTCAATTATTACCTATAGTTGAAGATTTATTCTATTTGTAGACCTAAGTATCAGCATACTTAGCACTTCTGTGCATTTGTCTAGTGCTTTTCCATATATTTAATGTTTCCCTCAGTGTACATTTCCGAAGTAACAACATAATTAATATATTCAAGTTGAAATTTCTGGTTTTATAACTTATTAGCTATGAGACATTAGATTAATTACCTTCTATATGTTTCAGGTTTTTTTCATGTAAAAAGTGAGAATGATGATAATTACTGTCAGTATATATAAAATAGTGAAACTAGCACTTTATACAAATAAAGTATGTATAAAGATATTTAAATGTTTATTAAAATGTTTAATGGTGTTTAAGACCCATATTTCTAAAATGGTTATTATAAGTTACTACCAACAGCAATTTTAATTTTATTTGTCTTTTAAAGGTAGTGTGGATTTTATAACTGTTAATGTGTTAATTGAATATGGATTAAAATGGTTATAATTATTAGTCTTAATTATTTTGCCAATTTACACGTAGGATCCATGAATGTAGGGACTTTGATTTACTTGCTTATAAATAACCAGCCCAAGAGAAAACACCTAGTATATAGCTCTGTACATATCTGTACAAAGTGTAAATAATTGTGGAATTTTGGGCTCTACTTGGGCTTAAAGACAGAAATACTTGATTTTGTATATCAGCTAAAATAAAATGCAATTAGAGTAAAGAAAGTGTCATCATTTGATTTAAGGAAAGTGAAAGTGAAGTCGCTCAGTCATGTCCGACTCTTTGCGGCCCCATGGACTGTAGCCTACCAGGCTCCTCTGTCCATGGGATTTTCCAGGCAAGAGTACTAGAGTGGGGTGCTATTTCCTTCTCCAGGGGATCTTCCCGATCCAGGGATTGAACCTGGGTCTGCCACATTGCAGGCAGACGCTTTACCGTCTGAGCCACCAGGGAAGTCTTTTTCCTTTTGATTTAAGGAAAACCATGTCAAATAAGCTAATTTACATATCATCTAGGTTATAGGCCCTTTTTCTGGAAACAAATCTTTCTCCATTTTTTTGTTTCATTTTCTACTGAAAACTAGTTTTCTTTTTAATTGCAACTTTGCAAATTTTAGAGGACAGAGAAAAATTTATGTTTTTTAATTAATCAGGTATATCAAAATGTATTATGTGTGTTCATTGCATGGTATTGAACTCTACTGATGATTACGCATTTATTACTTATCTAAACCTAGGTAAACCTGTTATGATTGTCACAGAATACATGGAGAATGGTTCCTTGGACAGTTTCTTACGCGTAAGTATATACTTTACATGCATTTACATATCTCCACCTTATCTTTATCTACTACAAACATATATAAATATGGAATAAATTGCTGAAAATGAGAGTGGCAACCTCTATTATGATGCCTGTTAGATAAAGTTTTAAGAAAACTGACTTTGTTGGGACTAAATAGTAAAAGGAAGCTTGTAAAATTACATCTTTCTCTTGTAGCATCCAAATGTTGATAGTTTATATTTTTAAAATAAATTTGTGTAATTTTCTCCAGTTTTTTTTATTCAGACAAGATTCACATTAGTTAAAACAAAAATTTAAAGGTTCTAAAGTGAGACATAAATAAAATTGGTATAAGACAGAAACACACGTTTCTTTATTTAAAGCAACCTCCATCTACTATAAGACAAAAGACCTTCTCTGTCTTACATAGTACTGTCCTCTCAGAACCTAAGCATGTGATATAATGCCTAAGGATTCTCAATCCAGAGTTATCATTCCTTATCATAACTTATATACATACATATATACATGTATAACATAATTACATATAAATTTCAGCTGTTTACATTTATAAAAATTGTTCTAATAATTTCAACCATATTATATTCAAAGAAATTCAGAAGTTATGTGGAATACAAGACACTGTCAATCATCAGTCACTACAAGGATAAAAAAGATTAAAAATCAAGACATAGACCCTATTCTCAGGGTTCTTTCAGCACTATGTAGATAAGGATAGATAGATAGATAGGTAGGTAGATAAAACATATACTATAATTCATAATCATGGAGAAAATTCTAATTTGTGTATGAATGAGAAATTATATTCTTTATTTTAATACTTGTGAGGCAAATAAAGATTTTAGTAGCAATTATTTTCACAGACATATTTCAAAAACAAACATTTTACAACTCAGGTAATTAAAAGATTTAATAAGTATTCTTTTAAAGTATAATAAGTATACCTTTTAAATTATTGTTTGTTTAAATATTACTAGACATTAAATTTTTATATATCTATGTATATATGCATACATCTATCTAGCTATCGTCTATCTATTGTATAAACTGTATATTTCTATTTTAATCCAGACAGATTGGAAACTTTTCTAAATCTAGTACTCTGAATTTATCTCCTATTGCTTTCAATTTTATGACCTAAACCTTGAGGTTGGGTAGAAAAACACATACTCAGTAAATATTTTTGACTAATTTTCAACTATTTTTTATAATGAAGGATTTAATGTTACCTTATTTGAAGTAATTAATAAAACACATGAAAATAAAAAGGAAGAATAAACATTCAATTAAGCCAATAAACACAAGAAACAGCCAGACGATCCATTTTATTTTGTTATTCTTGACCTTAAAGTTTCTGAGGAGTTTGTCTCCTCAAAAGACCAGCAAAGTTCTGGTTTTGAACCTTAAGTTAAAGAATATTAGGCAATTTCTTGCTACAAAGTATTGTAGCTACTATACTGTTTTGCTTTACTCTTGTAAAGCAAGAGTGTACTTGTGTACTTAGGCTTGTGTACTTAAAACCAGAACGCATGCTGCTGCTGCTGAGTCACTTCAGTCGTGTCCAACTCTGTGTGACCCCATAGACAGCAGCCCACCAGGCTCCCCCGTCCATGGGATTCTCCAGGCAAGAACACTGGAATGGGTTGCCATTTCCTTTTCCAATGCATGAAAGTGAAAAGTGAAAGTGAAGTCGCTCAGTCATGTCTATAATTCAGTATATGAAAATGTAATCAAGATATGTCTTAGGAAATAGCAACACGTCTTAACTGTACATTTGAACTATTTCTCAGAAACATGATGCCCAGTTTACAGTTATCCAGCTGGTAGGGATGCTTCGAGGCATAGCATCTGGCATGAAGTATCTCTCAGACATGGGCTATGTTCACCGAGACCTTGCTGCTCGCAACATCTTGATCAACAGTAATTTGGTGTGTAAGGTTTCTGATTTTGGACTTTCACGGGTTCTAGAAGATGACCCAGAAGCTGCTTACACAACAAGAGTGAGTAACTTGTTTTCTTTTTTTATTCTTTTATATTTAACAACTTGCATTATGTTGACTAACAAATAAATAGAAGTCACATCCCAAAATGCTTTGTCAACTATGTGTGCATGCATGCCTGTTCAGTCATTTCAGTAGTGTTAGACTCTTTGCAAACCCATGGACTGTAGCCAGCCAGGCTCCTCTGTCCCTGGGATCCTCCAGGGAAGAATACTGAAGTGGGTTGCCATGCCCTGCTCCAGGGGATCTTCCCGACCCAGGGATGGAACCCACGTCTGCTGCATCTCCTGCATTGCAGGCAAATTCTTTACCACTGAGTCACAGGGGAATCCCTTTGTCAACTGTATCTTCCCCCAAATGAGATTTATCCTTTAAAAATAAAATATTGTTACTTATTCTGGGAAAATAGATGGTCACTGTCCATTATGTGAGTAATGATATTAATTCTGAAATTTCATGTTGGTTTAATGATTTTCCACAAAAAGGCAGCAAGATTCTCATGCATCTAAATCTTATTTACTCATCTTTTCACCATGGTTGCCTTTATATATGAAAATAAAAAGTGATAACAAGCTACATGGAAGCAGTTAGGCAATTACTGTACCAAAATCTTCATTAGCCATGAGAATGAGAGGTTTTTTTTTAAAAAAGACGGTCAACTTCTGCTGGTTTCTTCTTAATTCTAGAGGTTTATCCCTGATTAAACAAACAAAGGAAAAATTCTCATTCTTTTCATGTGTCATGAATCTCAATAGCAATTAACCTCGAAGGATGTCCGATGGCAACTATATGTCACTCTAAGAAAGAGTTCAATATGCAAGATTGAATTTCATCTACAAGTAAAACTACAGTGATAGACCACAGAAAGAAGCTGAGAGCCCCAGATATGTTCCTAGATGTGCTGACTTAGAAGTTAGAACTCTCCTAATGGCTTTCACCCTTGTTTGTAATTCCCATGTTAAGTTATGCTCTTAGTAGATTACCTTTGTTCATGAATCTGTGTTTTTAGAACTGTGTTCTGCATAAAAATGTTGCTGTTCTTACTTCATTAGATTAAGAACAAGATAAATGTAAGAAATTTTTATATCTTGCAGCTAGTTGATTGAGTTTAGACCAGTGACTTCTACACAGCTCTGAAAATGTGAAAAAATTACACATTTTGGGGGTATAAGTATCTTGATCATGTCTTTTAGTGCTCCTTCTTTGACCAGAAAAATTAATTAGCCAACACGCTGCAGCAAAGCATTTTCGTGACTAAATTATTATTACAGGGGACAACATATGCAGCAGACAATAATATATTTGCTATCCAGAGGAAAATGGTTTTTATTTTACTCGCTACTACTCTGCATTCTGGGCTTCCCTGACAGCTTAGTGGTAAAGAATCCACCTGCCAATGTAAGAGATGTGGGTTCAATCCCTGGGCCAGGAAGGCCCCCTGGAGAAGGAAATGGCAACCCACTCTAGTGTCCTTGCCTGGGAAATCTCACGGACAGAGATTTAGCCCTGCTGGGCTAAAGACTATGGAGTGGCAAAAGAGTCAGATATGACTTAGCGACTAAACGACAACAATAAATGTGCCTTCTACAGATACCCCTCATAATCTTGTGATACTTTGTGAGCTTTTAACATACTGCATGAAAAGTATCGTTCTTGCGGGCATTATCCGTGTTACAAAAATCTCCTTATCCAAAACATTTTTCCGGTTCTAATAAAAGCTATTTGTGAATAAAAGCCTTTATGTCAGGTGTTCTATTTTCTGGTAATTCATTTAGGTTCTAAACTGTATTCCATATCCCATTTTTAAATGAGAGCACTCTTATTCTCAATACTAGTCTTGATTTCCAACGTTAGGGAGAAAGAATTTTTCTTACCCTTCAAAGCTTCTTTTGCTACTGCTGCTGCTAAGTCACTTCAGTCGTGTCTTACTCTGTGCGACCCCATAGACGGCAGCCCACCAGGCTCCCCCGTCCCTGGGATTCTCCAGACAAGAACACTGGAGTGGGTTGCCATTTCCTTCTCCAATGCATGAAATTGAGAAGTGAAAGTGAAGTCACTCAGTCGCGTCCGACTCTTCGCGACCCCAGGAACTGCAGCCTACCAGGCTCCTCTGTCCATGGGATTTTCCAGGCAAGAGTACTGGAGTGGGTTGCCATTGCAAAGCTTCTTTTAGCTAGTCTAATAATCAAATCAACATGAGACAGATTAACAGGAGAATAACAAATTTAATTTCATATGCATGGGAATCCCACATATATGAGAGAGTCAAAGACAGAAAGGTAAAATGAGGTATATATGCCTCCTTGAGCCAAGGAGAGCCTGGAACTTCAAAAAAAGAACAGTAATTCACAAGGTTAAGAAGACTAGATGCTGGGCAACTAGATGTTTGCTCTACCATACATATGGGCCGTGCAGATAAAATTTATCTCTGCTAACAAGTCTTGTTCAAAGAAAGGACTCTCCCCCTGATATAAATTCTTTTGGGTAGCTAAGGGGCTTCCCTGGTGGCTCAACTGATAAAGAATCCACCTGCAACGTGGGAGACCTGGGTTCGATCCCTGGGTTGGGAAGATCCACTGGAGAAGGGAAAGGTTACCCACTCCAGTGTTCTGGCCTGGAGAATTCCATGGACTGTGTCCATGGGATCGCAGAGTCAGATACAACTGAGTGACTTTCACTCACTCACTCAGGTGAGAGACAGAAGATTCTCTTGAACTGGGAAGGTCTTATTGCCTTTGGCTCAAAAACATTCACATTCCAAAGCGAAATATTTTGGGGTGGTTGGTTCTGAAATCTTGCACCAGAATACTCCAGGAAACAATTTCTCTCATAGAAACTTGAAAGATTCATTCAAATCTAAATCATCTGCTCTCTGCAGACTATATCTTGTCAACTTTCAGAGCTTCATTTCTACTGATTGTTACTTTTTCAGAACCAAGGGGTTCTCAAGATCACTTCTTCAAACTTAGTAAAAGGACAGTGTTGCTGTGTCAAAGTTCCTCCCTAGTATTTGTGAAATAAAAATACAGCAGAATCTTTGCATTGATGCTTCATGCCCAGACGATTCTTCAAAATCGCATCATCCAAATGAGCTCAATTCACTACCAATAAATAGCTACTTAGAGTTCTTCAGTGTTATCCTTGTATTTTCTTGAACTCCTCAAAATATCTGTGGTGGTTCTGACTTCCCTCTGAGAAGCTGTAATTTGCGTCTGCATTTCTGAAATCATTTAGACATCTTTGATTTAATTGCCCATAATAAGCCTTGTTCAGTAAAATAATTTTATAATTTATGTAAAATATGAAGTATGATTATAAAGTAATAGGACTGCTATATTGTTTTTTAAACAAATACACTGAAGCAAGTAAATGAGTGTTGTCATACTAAGCTGTCTTTTTAGGAGTGGGTACTTACTGCAGGGAGACTTCTATTGCCCAAAATGTTTGAGGATTTTCTCCTTTGAAATTATCTTTATAACTAGAGTGTAAATTGTACTATCACTCAAAATTCTTTAAGCATATAGTATTTTGGGAAGCAGACTTGACTAAGATAAAATCTGTGGTTTCAGTAAGCTAATAGTTAATAAATAAGGAAAATAGTACTCTCTTGTAAAGTCTACTTTTTTCCTAACCAAAAACAGTGTTATTCAGCTTAGACGTCTGCCATATTTATTAGATTTAGCATGCTATGATTATGGTTATTTCAGAAAAACAAGTTCACCGTTTAAAATAGTGTGCCGAGGCATTCTTTTTGGATAAACACATTCTTGTTAATCTTTTTTACCAGTCACGTTACTTTAGTCACACTTAACACATTTCAGGAATTAGCATTCAGTGCCTCAGTGCAGTAAACGTTTCGACTGCTTCTCTGAAAATTATTGCCCTTAGGTAGAGATTGTAATTGCATTAAGAAATCTTTGAGACATTAGATTTTTTTAGACATCTCATTTTTAAAACATCTATGTGGTTGACAGAGCAGAAGAGAAATAGAAATTATATACACTAATTCTATATTTAAAGATTCTTAAACTGAGGCTTCCCCAGTGGCTCAGTGGTAAAGAATATGCCTGTCAATGCAGGAGATGCAGGAGATGCAAGTTCGATCCCTGGGTCAGGAAGAACCCCTAGAGAAGGAAATGGCAACCCGCTCCAGTATTCTTGCCTGATCCCATGGACAGAGGAGCCTGAAAGGCTACAGTCCATGCGGTTGCAAAGAGCCAGACACAACTCAGCACACACACACACACACACAAACTGGAGGGAATATCTGCGAAATTGAGAAAACCCTTAGTTTCACAACTTAAAAAAATCTATCAGAGATTTAATTTTGCTGCTTTTGATACTGCCTTAAATATATCCTGAGTTTTCCTTCCTTGTATCCTCAATAGTATGCCTAAAGGAAAGGGTCAGCTGAGATAATAATATACACTTTTATGTGTGTTTATCTTTTCCAAAAGAATATTGGGTAGGAAATTGGACTTTTTTTTTAATACACACTTCTAGTTATTTCTCATTATTTCTCACTACTGACTTATGCAGGAATTCCAAACACAGACACTTTTTATTTTACAATATTATTGTGCATCCTGTAACCTTTAAAAAATTTGACTGTACATTCATGAGATATGAGAATGAGAAAGATATAAAGTTTTAATATTACAGTGAAAATAGTTCAGTCTTGCAGACCCCCTGAAATGCTTTTGAGGACAACCAGAAATACTTGGATAACACTTTGAGAACCACTGTTATAGATACTTTATGAGGAAAATAGCACCTTAAAAAGTAAGTAAATATTTCATCGGTTGTTAAATGATATAACATCTAACTTATGTTATAGTATTATATGCTATAGCATATTTTGAAGAAAGGTCTTGAAGCTTATCTATGGTTGCATCCCTAAGGTCACAAACCATCTTAAAAGACCTCGATTTTACTTGGAATGAATAGAAATTAGAGTATTTAGCTCTACAAATTTAAAACATCAAAATTTTTGTTATTGAGAAAAACAAATGAAAAATGAATTGCCTCTCTTTAGTTACACATTGTGTAACTTTCAGAGTATAATTATGCATTTTCCTACTTTTTGCACTGAACTAATAATTGCTCTTTTTTATAATATCAGAAGTGGGGTGTTATTGGTGAGACTGTTTTTGAATGAATAATTTTTAATCTTTTTCATATGAAATTTCACTTTAAATATTATACATGTATTATATATGTGTGCATTTTAAATGGACACATATTTTTATGTTGAATTGATGGGATACAAAATTCCAAGATAATAGTCTTCAATTTGCTGTTGTAAGCAGGATTAAGTTAGGGAAAATATAGACTTTTATCTAATTTATATACTGTGACATGTAAAGTCAATCCAGTTCTTAAGTCCCCAAATTCATTTTAGTGGTATAATTACCACATAAACTGACTTGGGAAATGTGAGAAAACCAACTGATGTGTTCTTGGTTATATCCTTCATTAATTAGTTTTTTTTCTTTTTATTTATGTTATAGACATGGATACTGAATAATTACCAAGTGGATTATTATATTGAATGAAAAGTTTTGTCTTGTATCACATTGCCCATGGCAAATTAACACCTATTTGATTTTTAGAAGATAAAACCAAATGAAAACTTATCTCAGGCATTACATGTTAAGGAATCTTATTTTACGTAATAATTTATTCCATATTTTTTCTCTGTGATTCTGCCAAGTTAATGCCAGAAATATTCTACTACCACTTTGTCTTATGTAATTTTATTTGCAAAACAAGAAAGAAAAAGTGGCTAAAATGAATGATTAAAAGCTAAGTGGTTGAATACTCCAGTTCAGGATAACCCTATTTGAATATAATGTCCAATATTATAAATATAAATGCTAGAAAACATGAGCCTTGGTTCTGCAGAATTCTCAAGGACTAAAAACTTTTGTGCAATAAAAAAGATAATTATATTATGTTGATAAGTAATGTAAGTCATGTGTAATTTATATATGAATGAAAAAATAAGTAAATAATCAGTGTCCTTCATATAGTAATGTAGCTCAAATAATGTAGATATTTTTTACTTTCTTAAGATCAGTACATAGCTTATGTTTTATGTAGCTTCACAAAGTAAATGCTATGTACTCAAAAATCAGAAAACTCTGGAAGGTTTCATAACCTCAGTTAATGTTACATCAAAGTTGAATGAAAGAACTGACACTTTCTAGCCACCCATTTCAGACAGATGGGTAGCAACCATTTCCACATGTGAAAATAATCCATCCAGATTTATGTGAAGAAAAATCACAACTATGATTTTGGAGTGGCACACAGGAGTGAGGAGGTTCTATGTAAATATATTACACATAGTCTCTATCAGGAACTGTTTTCTCTACAATGCATCATGCATTCAACAATTATTTGAGTGTAACGTACTAGGCAGTGTTCTAAGACCTGAGGATACAAAGTTGAAAGCAAAGCCCTGACTTCATTATCTTACATTCTAGTGTGGAATTTCACTTAATAAACAAACAGGTAAAGATTTAGCAAAGCATCTTGCTAGAGGAATGTGGACAGTGTGTTGAGCTACTGCTTTAGACAGGATGATCAGAGAGAGTTTCTCGGATAAAATGACATTAGGACAGAAAACTGATGAGAGTAAAGGAGAAAAAGATGTAAATATTGAGGTTACTAGGTGAGATTCATTTTGCCCTAACTACTTTTCAGTTTAATGAAATAACTTTAATAATTTCTCTAATTTCAACAGGCTCACTTTGGAAGACAAATTAAGTAATCAGATTAATGATATAACTCAGACTAAAAACAAGTGAATAATGATTGAGCCAGTCTGTAGTGTGGTGAGCTCTGGAAGCTTAGTAAAAATATGTTTCTAAAACTTTTCCAGTTGATTTGTGAATATCCCCTATTTTCAGATTTGTGATGGCACGTTGCCTGAAGCTTTTCCCATAGATGCTGAAGCCAGTGACCAGCCCCAGCTACTTTGGATAGGGAGGAATAGCAGTTGTGTTTGTCCCAAGCCAGTCCTGTCACTTGATGCGTGGAATGGCTAATAATCAGACTCATTCCTGTCCTATGGCTGTTTTCCAATCATAGTTGTATATGCCATGGTTCAAGTCCACTCCCATTATTTTTTCTGTTTCCTTTGCTAGCCATTACTCTGGAACTGCCCCCATATTTCAAGAGATCTTTACCAAACATAGATGTATAAGGGTACCATTGTCTTGATGTCTAGTCAGAATTGTCTCAGTAGATAGAGATTCTCAAACTATCTTTAATTTTTTAGCTATCAATATTAATAAAATCAAGGAAGCAAGCTTGCTAAAGTTATGTACTTTTTTCATTGATTTCTAATAGAATGAATTTAATACTTCTGTTTCATTATTTTTATTGTAAATATGCAGTATTCCTAGTATATTGAATAAGTCTTTCTGATTTGTTTACCTATTAATATGGCTTTTTTTGAAAATTGTGTTCCAAGTGCTAAAAATTCACTTTCAAATGAATTTCCATAACCTTTAATAAAGTAGGAATTCAATATATATAAAACACAAAGTTTAACATTTAAAATCTCTTTGAACATTGAAAATACCTGTATCCATATGAGGATGTATATTTAGTTTTATCCCCCAATTTTTTATTGCTTGTTGAACATATACATCAGCTAACCTAATTTTATATTGTATTATGTGAGTCTGAAAGTAACAGAAAAGTTATTTGTTTGTACTTTATTTCCTGGATAGTCATAGAGTTACTTGTTAACAGAATGCAAGGTAGAATACTTTTAAGAAATTCTTAAGCATCTCACATAATATTGAAAAATTTTAAAAGTTCAAAGTATTGACTTTTCCTACCTGAGAGATCATCTGTCTCTGATCTCTGGTGGCAATCAACATCTGCTGGAACAATTCTCTCAATGGCTTTTAGATTTGAACTACGGGGAATTCAAACAGATGCTTCCCCTGAGAGTCTTCTTGGATTGCCCTTCACCTTGTTGTCTGCTGTTGTCTGCAGTGAATGAAGTTTACTTCCTGACAATAGATAGATCCTAAATTCTTCAGTCAAATGATTTATCTCTGTAGTTCCAATTCTAACCTGAGAAGCCAGTATATGCCTCCAGGTTAAACACTCAATTACTCCGAGTTTACTAAGATAAACTCTGCGAAGTCCTTTGTCACTCTAGGTATGACCTGATAGAGCTCATAGGCAAGCATATGAAATATGGATCAGCCAAGCATTTCCTAAACCAGTAAGGAGAGATTTGTGTGTGTAATTAGAGAAAAATTGGGGCTGACATAAGATTCTAGGCTTCCGTGTCCAAAGATTTCAGCAATTACATTCCTTTTCTTTAGAAATAAAGACTTGAAGCCCCCTAGCCCACAGTGAATGAGCTAACTTCAGTTAAGCATCTGAAAAATTCAGGGCTTTTAGCCAAATGTCTCATTTAAACTGTCTAAATTCATTAAACTTAGAGAACCAAATTGCAGATCTTCAAAGAACAGGTTTACTGCACGAATCCTATTCTAACTGCTGTTTCTGGACAAAATGAACAAGGTTTTGGACTACTTTAATTCTATATTAGAGTTCAGCAATTATATAATGCCTCTGCCCAGATCATCCTTCGTATCTTTACCTGTATCATTTTATTCTTCTTTTACTTTTCTGTAAACATTCAATGAAAGCAAATCCAGATATTACAGCCAATAGGTATGAAATTTAGTCCAAAATTAAGATCATCTTTAAGAGTCCAAATTAATTAATTTTAAAAATGTCACCATCCTTAGATAGAAATTTGAAAGTTGAAAAGCAAGAGTCTATAAGTTAGCATAGCTCCTAGAGATAGAACTTTAAATATAGAGGCAAGTTTTATGTTTTCCATGAACCTTTGTTTAGGAATAATGAGATATCTGCAAGGAGAGGCTAAGACACTTGGCAAAAATTAGATAATATGGTTAAAGCTAAGCCTAGAAATGACAACTCCTAATTCCTACTAAACTTAAGAGTCCAAATGGAACAAGTGACCGTAAGCCCCCCTGCAGGCCCAGTTACTAACTGTCATAGATGAGACACCAGCACTGGCAGGAACTGGCTCTGGGTTTGGTATTGTAAATATGGGGAACAAGCGTTAACTTCTAGTTCTGTTGAATTTGGACTGGAGGTTCCTCTGCAATTGATGTTTTATACACAGTCCATATGCTATGCATCTGGGCTTGCTCCAGGCAATTGGAGACTTTTCTCAAATACAGAAATATCTGGGGAGCTTACATGTGGGTAGAAAGACCACCTTAAGTAAATGTTTCATTTTATGATCTGTTAAAATATTGTGGGAAAGTTCATCCTTATAAATTACTTTTATAGAAACAATCTGGCACTTTACTTTTCGGAAAGCCTAGTAGCATTTTACCAACCAAAACCTAAATTGCCAACTGATTTCAAAGTTTTAGTTCATTAATAACAGTTGCATTAGAAAGTTTTACTGTGTCAGGAAGGCAGTGTGCCAAATGATGACATCATTTGCCTCATCAAATCCAAATTTGGGGATAGCTCATTGAAGGATGTGTTTGGTAAGCATTTAAAAATGTAAAATGTCCCCTTCATGTGTAAACTGAAAAGGCAATTTCTTAATGTGAAAAGAAGAAAAAAATATGTCAATGTGAGCTTAAATTTGTTGAAGTGGGAGGGGTTAAGGAAGAGGAATTGTGGTCCAATAAGAAGCAGAAATATAAATAAATTCTGCAATGCATTACTTATAGGAAATTTTGTGAGTCAGACTCTTGTATGTTAAATTGATTTTATTTTGATAGTCTCAGATCTACAGATGCTCAGCTTGAAGGCAGAGAATGTTATCATGAAGTGTGACTAAATTAAAATTTATGGGCCGCAACTTCTTTAACCCTTTTTCAGAACCAAATTGAACCCTCAAGGACTTTTATCCAATGTCTTACTATGCCAATGGCATTTATGTTTTGGAGAAGGCAATGGCACCCCACTCCAGTACTCTTGCCTGGAAAATCCCATGGACGGAGGGGCCTGGTGGGCTACAGTCCATGGGGTCGCTAGGAGTTGGACACGACTGAGCGACTTCACTTTCACTTTTCACTTTCATGCATTGGAGAAGGAAACGGCAACCCACTCCAGCGTTCTTGCCTGGAGAATCCCAGGGACGGGGGAGTCTGGTGGGCTGCCGTCTATGGGGTCGCACAGAGTAGGACATGACTGAAGCGACTTAGCAGCAGCAGCAGCAGCCATGGATAGTGTTAGTTTTTGTAGGAAAAATTTATTTATTACCAAAATTTTTCATTATTGAGGCCTCCTTTTAACAAGAAATTGATGCTTAATATGTTTTCCTAGCAATAGAACGTTAGCTTCTTTTAAAAAAAAAAATTAAAGAATGGAAACAAGACAGAAAAAACAAAATAGAAAAATCTCAAGGATGCTATTGTATTTACCAAGATCCACATATCACAAGATTAACTTTGATGAATTTGGCCCTTTTCTGGACTAGAACAGGAGTAAAAATATCTGTGAAGTGTGTGCTAATGGTTAAAAAAAAAAAGAAAAAAAAAAGAAAGGATATCACTTGGTCTACATAAAATCCAGTTAAATCCTGGATCTCATTTGAATCATTTTGCCTTGTTGATCGGATTTGTCACAAATAATCTAAAACAATAGTATTCAAATAAAGATGATTTTGCTCCCCAGGGGATATTTGATATTTCTAAAGACATTTGGTTTTCACAATTGGAAGGATACTGATGTAATCTAGTTAGTAGAGGTCAAGGATGCTAGTAAACATACTACAATACACAGGACAGCCCCTACAGCAAAGAATTAATCTGGTCTAGAATGTCAAAATTGCTACTATATATAGACTTTGATCTAAAGTTACCCAACAGTTGTAAAGAATGTGTAAAGAATGAAAGTTGGGATCAAATATCTCTCTCAGATACTTTATAACTCCTCCTGTCCACACTAGACTGCAAGTTACAGGGGATAATGTGGAATACACTGCCATTTGTGAAAAACTATGTAACAGACTAGCCATCTGCCATCAGGTCTCCTGTAATGTTGAACTTTGATAGATCACACATAACTCAACAAATAGTACATCTTTTTATTTTTGTTAAATTTTATTCTCTGTTGCTTTTGATCTAACTGTTGAAAATCAAAATTTTTTCTTCCACTCAAAGCTTTAAATATTAAACATGACCGTTTTACTTTTGATGTTTTGATTTCAATTTTAAAATGTCATGGGTATAAACTCATAAATAATCATTCACCTACAGGTAAATATGTTGCATATTTTTAGTCAGCATTTGAATCTATCTTCTGCATAATTATTTTCATGTTTTAAGATTTTACTTAGCCTATTCACAAAGGAATGAAGTAATAATCATGTGCATAGATTAAACATGCTTATTAAATTATTGGTTATATTTTTAGGATAGAAAATTCCTACAACATTAATATTGAGACTGTTGATCTAGGATGTATAGTTTATAGAGTCAAATGAAAATCTTTATAACATTCTGAAAACTCTAAAATACTTAGTCCATACAACATCCTGTGAAACAATATTGCAGGAAGGGCAGCCCCTTCCATGACTGGAGAGTAGGCTCTTGTCTAACATTCAGAAATGAATCGGCCAAGGAGACATACGTGTTGACAAAGCAAGAGACTTTACTGGGAAGGGACACCCAGGTGGGGAGTGGGAAGGTGAGGGAACCTGTGAGGACTGCTCTGCCATATAGCTTGCAGACTCAGGTTTTATGGTGATGGGGTTAGCTTCTGAGTTGTGTCTGGCCAATTATTCTGCCACAGGATCCTTCCTGGTGGCACACTCAACCAAGATGGATTTGAGTGAGGAGGATTCTTCGAATTTGATAAGGCACATGAAACTTTTGACCTTCCCCAAATTCTTTTAGTTGGTGGTTGCTTGTTAGTTCTATGTTGCTTACCAGGACCTTAGTCATAAAATAGCTCTGGCAAATGGTTACTGTGGTGCCTGGCCAGGGTGAGCAATTTGTCTGTGTTTCCCCTAACAATAGTTTAATAATTTTATAGATACTGTGAAAAATTGATGCTCAGCAATTCTTATATACACTATCATCATGAGACTAACAGCATTATTAAACTATAGATGAGGGAAAGAAGAGTACATCCAAAAATTGTATACTTTTTTAAACTATTATTATGTTATATATTTTCTCACTTTTAATATTTACATATGTTCTGAAAAAAATGAATTTTGTGTATTATTTTCTTAAAAGGAACTGCTTATTTTTTTAATTCTTAAAATTGTCATAGACCTCCAGTAAAATCTGCTACTCTAAATTCATAAAATAATTAATCCTAATGTGAGAGCTAAAAAGTCAGACTCTTGTTTTAAGCTGTGGCGATGCAGAGAGGAAGGACGGAAGGCAGTGACTCCTCTGGACCTCCTGGTCTAGTCAGGGTAATTAAGTAGTAGAATGATCACAGTAAATGGAGTCACCATCTTAGCCTAGAAGGTTCTAAAATGTTCCACCAATAAGTTCACATTTGAATAGGCTATTCAAACAAGAAGCCTTCGAGTTCTAAAAAAAACAGGCAGAGCAAAGGATTCCCAAGAAAAAACAATAGCATGTATTTAAGAAGAAGGGAATTTAGTGCAAGTCAATGAGCATTTATTGAGTGCCTGTTTTACACATTTGCAAGATAATATCTAAAATAGTTGCTCTCAGCAGTGAGCACAGATTCATATGCCGTATGCTTATTATCTTTAGCTTTATAACCTGTTCAACTTTTCATAGGCTTATGATTTCAAATGATAGTTTGGTCACAATTTATTTATGGCAATATATGGCACCAGCCTTCCCTGGTGCCTCAGATGGTAAAGAATCTGCCTGCAATGAGGGAGACCTGGGTTCTATCCCTGGGTCAGAAAGATTCCCTGGAGAAGGGAATGGCTAACCACTCCAGGATTCTTGCCTAGAGAATCCACGGACAGAGGAGCCTGGCAGGCTGTTGTACATGGGGTTGCAAAGAATTGGACATGACTGAGCGACAAACACACTTTCATAGGATAAAAGCTACTGCTGCTGCTGCTAAGTCACTTCAGTCGTGTCCGACTCTGTGTGACCCCATAGATGGCAGCCCACCAGGCTCCCCTGTCCCTGGGATTCTCCAGGCAAGAAC
Source organism: Bos grunniens (assembly GCF_055505025.1). Classification (NCBI taxonomy): domain Eukaryota; kingdom Metazoa; phylum Chordata; class Mammalia; order Artiodactyla; family Bovidae; genus Bos; species Bos grunniens. The sequence continues at coordinate 119,935,652 of NC_141165.1, read as the reverse complement.
ACTGGAGTGGGTTGCCATTTCCATCTCCAATGCATGAAAGTGAAAAATGAAAGTAAAGTCACTCAGTCATGTCTGACTCTTAGCAACCCCATGGATTGCAGCCCACCAGGCTCCTCCATCCATGGGATTTTCCAGGCAAGAGTACTGGAGTGGGGTGCCATTGCCTTCTCCGTTAAAAGCTACTATTCAAATTTATTTTACTATTCCTGACTATAAAGTATTTGAAACTACAATGTTCAATTTAAAGAGTTTTAAATTGAATAATAATAACAGGACACTCATCCTTCCACAAACTCTACAATATTATGAGCTCAGAATTGCTCCTGTAGTTTGATTTCTAATTAAGTGTATACTATGAATATGTTGGCTTATTTTTCTCTCATTTGAAGACAGAGTGCCAAGTTGTTTAGTGATCACGGAAAAAGTAAAAAATTTATAAAACTCTTCTTACTCTGTTGTATTTTTAGCAAAAATAAAAACAAATGATAAATTTTAATACTTTGTATTAATAGTTGGCAATAAGCTTTCCTTTATATATTCATTTATCAAATTCTTTGCACAAATTGTAAAAGTGTGCTATTTGAAGGGAATTGGAATGGAAGAAAGGGCAAAACAATTATTGAGCCTATTAAAGATTAGACACTTTATTTGTTCCTTTATGTATATTATAAATCTATTGCCAATGACAAAAAATCCCTGAATGCTAATCAATAATCCTTAATCATCTTCATTCTCTTCTTCATCCAGTGATGGCTGCCTAGGGTCAAGATGAGCATCTTGAATGTATGGTTATCACTTCATTTTCAGGGCAAAACCAATCAGTCTAAAACACCTTGTTTATGGTTGTCATCAATCTGTTGGTTTGGATTTTTTTTCTTTATGTCTGTATTTTTATTTCAAGAGATCTTGATAAGGTAATACATATCTGTGCTTTATGTTTTCTTAATAGATACAAAGTTTTCAACATGGAAAGCTTTCTTTTTTTAGTGCAATTTTTGTGCTACTAGTAAATTGTTTTGGGAAAAGGAAAGGAAATGGCAAAGTGTCTGTAGCAAAGATAAGACATGCAGCTGAGATTTTTAAATATTATCTTTTCTTTGCCCCATGAATACAATTTGTTTGACTTCTGTTAATTCTCAGAGTTCTTTAAAAGAGAAAGAATGTATGCCCTTTAATTCCACTTGGCATCTTGAATAGATTCAGTTAAATGTCACATGTGTAGTTCTGTTTTTATCAAAATGATGGGATGGTATTTGAAATCTTGAATCCTTAAAAACCAAACTTTGTCTCGGAAGGTGCAAGTAAGTTAAGTTCTTTTTTTAAACGTTATTATTATTATTAGCATTGAATGTATTGGCAGAGAAAGGGCAATATTAGACCAGAAAAAAAAAACCCTCCAAATTTAAATATAAAAAAGGATCTTTTACATTTTCGTTGAAAAGAATACAAACTATAAAAATGAGAATGAATAAATGAGTATAAGTGAGATGGAAAATAAAGGGGCAACTTCCAAGAAAATAAGCCCTGTTTTTAAAAACTTTTTATTTTGTATTGGAGTGTAGCCAATTAGCAAACAATTTTGTGATAGTTTCAGGTGAACAGCGGAGGGACTTCATAGTGTTTTCTATTTTGCTTTCTGGTTCTGGATCATCTTTACTCCAACAGCACGCTGAGCTCTATAGTGTTTCTCACGAACTCCCAAAGCTCTCATAGTCCAGCCCCCATCTCTCCAACTTGATTTTACTGCACTGGTATAAATCATGGACAACCCTGAGGTTGGAATCATCTCAAGAAGGCTGTGCTCAGTCCTCCTTTTTGCGCTCACTTCTCTCCAGTTGCATGCATCCTTCAAAACCCCGTGTAATCCTGACCTCCTTCAAAGACCTCCTGACAGTACTCTTTCTGAACAGATATCGAAGAAAAGTGTCAAGCAGTTTACTGAGCTAGTTCCAATCGCACATGCCGCTCTCCTCTCAAGGATAGCACTTGCTCAATGTTGCTGTGATTAAAGCTGATTCGACCTTTTGCCATCCTCTCCTATTACATGTCTCCACATTTTCTGTAGTATTACCACACTGGAAACTGTTTTTTCCAGAACATATATTTTCCTCCTCTGTGCGTTGATTTATGCCATTTCTCTAAAAGTATGGTAGTATTAAGCTAATTTTTCTTGAGGCTTTACTGTATGCCAGGAACTATGCTAGAGATTTTACTGAAATTTGTCATTTAGCCTCACAGTGATGCTATGAACTGTTAGTTTCCAAAATAACAGATGAGGAAATTCAAGCATAATGAGATTTAATAACTTACCTCCCAAGTCACCAATTCATTTCTCCAAAGCAATATATTGTCACCCTCAAGCATTACTTAAGAAACAGTGAAGTCCTATGAGGTAAACATCAATAGAACACACTTTGATGAATATAGTATAATATTTTGATAATATGAATTCTTTGGAAAATCTATCCCTTTTTCCTGGTTATATAAAATTTTGTGCAATTTACAAGGCTCAATTCATATGTGACCGCCTCAGTTTCTCTAGTAAGAAACTTGGCTCCACATTCTGCATCACAGCCACTCCACTACTGTCTTCTTTCCTCAATGCAGGCAGGATCTGATTTCTAAAAGGCTCCCAAATCACCTGCAGATCCTGCCTACACTCTGGAACTACTGAACCAGAATTTCCGTTTTAATCAGCATGAGCCCAAGACGACTCTATTGTAAAGTTTCAGATGTGAAGCACTAGATACTTAATTCTTCCTGCATTTAGTTATTCACAACAACTAATTATCATTACTATTTTCTTGATATTTCCCAAACAGAAGGACCAGTGTATTATTTATGCTTGTCTCACCCAGAGTGACTACCATAATACTTCCCATATGGTTACTACTCAGCACATCTTTATTAAATGTATTTATTAAACTGAGAGCAAATTCCATGGGAGTTATACATTTATATCTCCCATAACTCATAGAAGCAATATCTGCTCTAGACTGTAAATTCTCAAATTGTAATCATTATATCTTTCTAGCTAATATGGTGCCTGCCTTGTACATGGAGGGTACTTCAGAGGCTAATGGTAGAGTGAGGCACTGAGTAAATTAATTAAGATGATTGATGAATATATTAAAGTGTTTTTAGATGTATAATTTTATTTGCAATGTATTTACTTAACAAACACCTACAAGAAATTGTATGTCAAGAAGTGGTATAAATTCTTTACAAATCAACATTAGCACTAAGTTTGTTTGTTCATGCATAAATCTATTAAATCAATAGAAGTTGATTTGAGATACCTCAATTAATAGACCTGGATTCCATCCCTGCGTTGGGAAGATCCCCTGGAGGAGGGCGTGCAACCCACTCCAATATTCTTGCCTAGAGAACCTCCATGGACAGAGGAGCCACACGGGCTACAGTCCATGGTGTTGCAAAGAGTCGGACATGACTGAGCAACTAAGCACACACATCCACCTCAATAGATTCTAATATATGATATATCCTATCTACTTTCCTATCCTATTTACTGTTACAGAGGACTGATAAACGTGCCATAACTGATCAAAAATGTCAGCATTTTAGCAATTTTCAAATGTTTTTCCCTTGCCACTCTCTCGTTGGTATTAGAATATATGAACATAGAGATATATCAGAAGAAACCCACAGTCCCTTTCATAAAAGAAATGCCCCGACAAATTCAGTCAGATTTCAGATGATAATGTATATAGTATGTTTTAGTCATTGATCGTGTATGTATATATGATTTTACATTCCAAGGGAGGGAAGATCCCAATTCGGTGGACATCACCAGAAGCCATAGCCTACCGCAAATTCACATCAGCCAGCGATGTATGGAGTTACGGGATTGTTCTCTGGGAGGTGATGTCCTATGGAGAGAGACCATACTGGGAGATGTCCAATCAGGATGTAAGTATTTGTAGTCTATGAGTTATGGGTTCAGATTAAGAGATCAAGCTGTGCAAGGAAGTGGAGCATAATGAAACCAGGTGGCTCCCAGTTTGTGACATTGAAACAGAACACTTAGAAGAAACGAAATTGTTTCCAAATCTTATAAAGATATTAATTGAGTTGCTCTGACAGCTTCACATTTTTCCCTAAAGCAAGGGTTTAGAAGTGAGACAAAAGGAAAACATTTGTAATAAAATGTAATGAAATAAGTGCCTGACAAAATGGCCAATAGATATCAAGAAATGTTTGAATTATTTTTGCTACAAAATTGTCTCAGTGTAACATTAGTAAGATACACTCTGCCATCCTTTGTAGATTCAATTAATGCATCTGTGCCAACATTTTGTTTACTTAAATATAGCATTTCCCAAAGTCAGACAAAACAACCAATCTCTAACATGTTGTTTCTTATAATGTATTAAACTTGCACATGAAGTTAGTTATACAAATTGAAGTCTCGATATAGAGAAAGCAATCATTAACTTTCTATTACAACTGTGATATGATTTTTCAAAAGGATTTTTGTTTTTATAAGCATGCTTTGCTAATGCTTAGTGCAAGGATGCTATTGGCATATGGATTCAGCACACAGAGAGTTTTCTTTATGCTTAGCCAGAAACTGAGCATGATCTCAAAGACACATAAGAAGGAAAGCTGAGATGCTTTTAGTCATTTCCTACTCACCACATATAAAATTGCTTTTAATGTATTTGGATATAAAAACCTTTCTGAACTTCTTCAAACAAGCCACGTTTTATAATGACACTGGGAAAATCAGACTCACTTTTCCACATCTCTATTTTCCAAATTCTTTCTGTATCAGAGGATCTCAAAATGTGCTTTCTGGACCAGCAGCTTGAGCAAGGTCTGGAAATTTGTAGGGATGCAAATTCTCAGGACTTTCCCCAGAGTTATTGAATCAAAGATTAGCTATTTGTGTATTAATAAGTTCTCCAGATGATTCTGATACAGAGTAATGTTTGTAAATCATGACTTTACATGATTTAAAAATGCTGATTAACTAAGAGTCACTTAATTGTTCAACCTATGGGCTTTTAACAAAGGAACTGACTACGATTTGAGAGGTACCAGTTGAACTGTGATATAACTAAAAATCTGTGGTATTTTTTCTGCATTCATCCATTTATATAGAGTTTTCACAGAAATATGTGTTACCACATAAGAGTTTCTTTATAGTTTTCTAAATTTCCGATATCATAGAACATTTCTTTTGATTTTAATCCAGAAAGTTACTGTACAAACTCTTCTTTCCTAAATCCACTTTCTCTGTCTCAATCTTATTTATATAACATTTTCAGACATGAATAATATTTATTTAATAAGCTGTTATCCTTTTAATAAATTTAAAATGAAAACCTTTCACTTTACTTTGAAATATAAATATAAGTGTGACCTGCCCAAAAAGAAGTATTATAATAAAAGAAATTCCACTTCTCTAAGTGCCCGGAAACTTTACATCTCACACAGGTAATTAAAGCTGTGGATGAAGGCTATCGACTGCCACCCCCCATGGACTGCCCAGCTGCGTTGTATCAGCTGATGCTAGACTGCTGGCAGAAAGACAGAAACAACAGACCCAAGTTTGAGCAGATTGTCAGCATTCTGGACAAGCTTATCCGGAACCCAGGCAGTCTGAAGATCATCACCAGTGCGGCAGCAAGGTGACCCATTTGATTTTACATCTTGCACTCTCTCTGAGATGATTGTATTTTTATCTCCAAGGTGTTAATTTTTTTCTTCCACTCCCCCAACTGCATACTTTGACACTTATATTCCTCAAGATTAAAAAGACATGTTTGTTTGTTTGTTTGTTTTTTAACTTTCAGGAGGAAATCTCATTCTATTGAATGACACTGATAAAGTTCTGATATTTTTTAACTTGCATCTTACCTAGAAGCATGTATACATTCAGGTTTCAATATTTGCACAATAGAAACCCTGAACACATAGATTCTTTCCATTCTCTGTTACTTAAAACAACAAAAAAAGGATATCTAGAGTGTTGGGGAATTCTAGCAAAGTCTTGATTTAATCCGCATTTAAAATAAAATTACAGAAATAATAATAGTGTCACCAAGCCATTGCACTGGCTAGCAGAATGCAATTTTCCCTTGATTAAACAAACCTTTATTTAACACATATTATGTGCCGATTACTTTGTTAGACACTGTGAAGGATAAAACTAAGAGTATAATAATGTCAGTGTTCCTGGACAGCAACACAAATGTCAACGCACTGTGGCTGTGAGGCAGCCCTGAGGGCACAACGTCCATTAGACTTGATGCATAATCCTCCCAGCTGAGAATCACTGAGTTGTCCTAATGGTTTTGAGAAATGTCAATTATATGCTCATTGTACACATATGTGAAAAACAGTTCTACATTTTGATAATGTGTTCTTAAATTACAGAGTTTTAGTAAAAGAACTACACCTACTGTGCACAAAAATCCACAATATTAATTAACATGTATACATACTGCATAGTGATGATTTACTGTGACTCATGTATAAAAGATTTAATATAATACCTTGTAGGAAAGAATTTTCTTATTTTTGTGCACATCTGTTGTTTTCACTGACAGGTATTAAGAGCTGTGACTTTCAACTTGATAGAGTGCTTGTTAATGCACTGAGAGTATGTAATTTTTTACCTTAATGGAAACAATTATAGCGAGCATATATGATCCAGCTTTTACATTAAATTTGAATAAAATGAATAAAGAGAATTTGCATCAAAATCTTAATGTAAGTATATAAGAGTCATAGATTATTTGTTAGAAATAACTTTTAGGAGATCAATACTATTGAATTTATTAATATATATCCAGTAGGTAAAACTACTGATAACTTACCCTGCAAGGATGAATCTCTGTCCTAAATTTCAGAATGAGACTGTGCAGACTCATTAGGAAATCCACCTGACAGTTTAACAACCAACAAGATAACAAACCTGCCTTTCCCTGAGTCATACGGTCCTCATTTTATACCCTGAAGCCATTTCTTTTAAACTTTACTCAATAGCAAAAAAGAATATCTTTTCAACTATTTCCATATCATAAAAGAGCATTCAAGCCGTTTCCATAGGGTCACTACCAATATAAAAACTAGCTCATGTAATATTATCTAGATAGTTAAACCCAATTCTATATGGGAAATTAATCTTAATATCAGATCATATTATGTCATTGTATATTATCATATTCAAATTTTGTTAAATTCACTATTCCATTCTTATTAAAGTAACTGAACATTTTTTATTCTAATATATATTATGTAATATTTTAATATATTCCATTTATTTTGTTATAAACAATGTAATTTTAGGGAACATGTTTTTCTTAATTCACTATAAAAATTTTAGAAATTGTGCTTATGTTTTCTTATTGAGATTAAAATGCACAGCTGGGCAGATTATGCCTTTATAAATTTATTAATGACAACCTTATGTTGCCATGCAACAATGTCAAAAGTTCTTATTTTTCTTTAGAAAATTTTCTTTCCCACTTTTGACAATGATTATTGTATTCTTTTTCATAGCTGATTACACATATTCCTCTTCCCATTTAATTTTCCAGTAATGCCCTTGCTACATGCTTTATTGAGAAAATACAAGCCATCCGATGGAAAATTCCAGCAGCAAAACAAAAACATACTGGTGTTCTTCTTTCCTATAATTACAAGAGAGGAGAGTCCTTCTTTCCTGTAATTAGAAGAGAGAGAGGAAGTATGCTTCCAATGTCAGAGGCAAATGCCTTTCTCTCGCTCCTCTCCATCCCCTGTGTATCCAGCCTCTTTCCCTCTCTCCTGCATAAGCAGGCTCTTTATTTCTGCAAGATTATTGTCATAAAAATATGTTCTATTACATTGTTTCTCAAATTACCCTAGTAAAAGGATCACTAGAGGGAATTTATTAAATGTTCAAATATCCAGGTCTAACCCAAGCTACTAATTCAGAATCTTCAGGAAAGGAGTGGAATTTGTACATTTGATAAAAAAACTCCAGGTAATTTTTATCATCAAGGGAATTTAGACAAGGCTATTTATCAACATCACCTCTGCTGATTCCACATCTCTTGTCAACTACTTTCTTATTTTTCTACAACCCTTCAGAGCCAAACTTCTCCAATAAGGGTCTCAAAGACAGACATTTCAAAATTTAATATTCAAAATTTTATCCTTTTATTTACTCCTGATAATCTCGTTCTCCCACTGCATTTTGAATTTAGTTGAATACACTAGCACCTATACATCTGCCCAATCAGTATTAGAACCATCTTGGCCCCACTTTCTTGGCCTCCACACTTCAACCCAGGTGAGCACTGTGTCAACATGATCCATTTCGCTCCCTTTTCACTGCAAACGCTCTCTCCTATGACTTTCTCCTTCTGACCTAGGGCACTGCAGTAGTCTCCTAATGTGCCCCTTGATTCCATTCTTGTCCCACTTTGAGCATCTCTCACAGAGTCTTCAGAATTTTCCTATCAATCTCTATATATTGATAAATATATACCAGGCTTTCCTGGTGACTCAGGTGGTAAATACTCTGCCTGCAATATAGGAGACCCAGGTTTGATTCCTGGGTTAGGAAGATGCCCTGAAGAAGGGAATAACTACCCACTCCAATATACATGTCTGGAGAATTCAATAAATTGTGTATATACAATATAATTTGTCACCTCTTTATAACTGATTTTGAATTTCCATTACACTTGGAAAAAAATCTGCATTCTTTTTGGTGATTTAAATACTCCTGCTCCTCCAATGTCCTTTCTTTTATTCAAATATTAATTTCTTCATTTTTTAACAATTATTTATTGTATGCTAATCTACTATGTGCTAGGCATGGAGAATAGTGATGAAGACAAATATGTTTCCTACAGAGTTTACATTCTATAAGATGAATAGACATCTTCTATAATGTATACAAATAGACAATAGACTGGCACGGATTATAGGAAGGAAATAAATAAAAGGCTGTGATCGATTATTAAAGGGTGGTTGGGAAAAAAAAAAAAAGAACTCTAGGCATAGTAAAAATAAACTGCAGGTGAGTCTAAAGTGTTCTCAAAAATGGCAGAAGGACAACAACATAATGGAAGGACAGAAGGGAGAGGAAGAGTCTGTCACAGGAAGGCAAACAGAAGCCAGAGTACTTGAGGGTACCAGGTCATGGGGAGGACTTTGGAATTTTTTGAAATGCATGAGGAACCCATTAAGGCACTTAAGGCAGAGATGTAAGGCTGTTTGATTTACACAACTGCTTTGTGGGGAGCGTTTCAGCCTTTCAACCTGAGCTCCTTTCACTTAAATAGTATGGTAGCCTCAGTGACCAACTTCAGGTTCCTTCAGAAAGTCAAAGCATGTCAGACAGGAGGACAGTAGCTCATGCTGTTCTTGTTGTAAGAGTCTTCTTTGTGTCCATTTCCCTTAGAAAGCAGTTTCTATGCCTTGTCTTAATTGAGGCATTCTCTGGCAACAAGATTTAAAGGTCAACACTATTAATTGTTTTACAGGCCACTGTGTCCTTCTTCTTCATCCCAATTGTAATTCAGTTGTGTGCATTTTCTAAGTATTTATTCCTCCAATTAGCTCTAAGACCAATGAGATCAGATGCTGTGCTTCCCTTGTATTACCAGTTGATACTTGAAATTCAATAAATATCTGTTACACACATGAATATGTATTTGCTGAAATAATACTAAATTTCCATTTCAACAGACACACAATTTTTAGAAAAAAATATTCCAGTTCTTTTTCCTATTCAGTATATGGATTTCTACAGACACTAGTCACAAAGGTAAAAGCTTATAATTTTCCCCTAACCCTAATCCTAACCCTAACCCTAATTTTCTTTTATTTCCCCTAAGCATAAATCTTATGTTTCCCTTCCTCTTCAATACACTTGGAGACTGTCTCAATCTGAGTTTGTGAATGGCACCAAGGATTCAAATTTCTGAATGACTTAGTTATTTGGATCACTGTAAAGAATTATGTCTATAAAGTCCTTTAGGAAAAACAACATCTTCTATCAATTTTTATAGGGATGTTGTTTTTCAGAGTCTGCCTGAGTCTAGTTAGTTTTATGGCACATTTTATTTCATATACTGTTACAGAAATCTTACTACAATGCATTATTTTACTTTTCAACCTTCCTTAGAGTTGATGATTCATAGCAGAAACATTCCCAAAGAATATTCCAGTGAGAGTGTCTTTGTGAATATCATTGCTGGAAGTAGGGAATGTGTTTAAGCAGATGGTCATGGTGTATCAGATTAAAAACTTACTTAGATGTTGCAAGAAGTGGTGAGAAAGGAAAGGAAGTTGGAGTAAATTTTATGTTTGTTCTCCAGTAATTGATTCATTTTCCTAAAAGTAGAGTAAATGGAGGAGACATGAATAAATTTGAAGTTTTGACTGTATATCAATATGAAGATTTATTTAGCATTTACTTTGTGTGAAGTGTTATACTGGGCCCTGAGGGCTTCCCAAGTGGCAGTTCATAGTAAAGAGCCTGCCTGCCAATGCAGGAAACATAAGAGACACCGGTCAGGAAGATGCCCTGGAGGAGGGCATGGCAACCCACTCCAGTATTCTTGCCTGGAGAATCCCATGATCAGAAGAGCCTGGCAGGCTATAGTCCATAGGGTCCCAAAGAGTTGGACAGGACTGAAGCAACTTAGCACATGGTGATTATACAGGTAAAGAGACACAGCCTCCACTTGCAACAGCTTGCCTTGAAAATTGGAGGAAAAGTTCAGCAATACTATACAATTAACCCTTGAATAGCACAGGTTTGAATTGTAGGGGTCCATGTTCCTTCTCTTTAGTCGTTTCTGACTCTTTGCAACCCCATGGACTGTAGCCTGCTAGGCTCCTCTATCTGTGGGATTTTCCAGGTAAGAATACTGGAGTGGGTTGCCAAGTCCTCCACCAGGAGATCAATCCAATCCAGGGATCAAAGTTTGATCCCAATCCAGGGATCCCAATCCAGGGATCAAACATGCATCTCCTGAGGCTCCTACATTACAGGTGGATTCTTTACCGCTGAGCACCTGGGGAAGCTTATAGGGGTCCATTTATACACAGATATTTTTCAGTAGCAAACACTACACTACTCCAGGGTTTGTGGTTGGTTGAATCTTGGGGTGCCAAGGAATCTCAGATAGGAGAAACTGCAAATAGGGAGGACAGACTAAGTGAATTTCAGTGTTGTTCAAGGTCGACAGTAATATCCCTCAGATTAAGTAATTATTGGAACAAAAAGACAAAGTGTTTAGGAATCATGAACAAAGAATGAGTTTACTTTGAGCTTTGAGATTCTTTGGAAGTTGCAGAGAAATAATTTTTGGAACTGAGCGACTAGTGGATGATGAGTGAAATGTCTACCAGTATAAGATCATACCAGGCTGGGAGAACACTGTACAGAAAATCAAGACACACAAAAATTTACAATACTTCAATTTACACTGCATAAACTATTTCTGGGATAATATAGGATCAGATAAGGAATTATGAGGAAGGAGCCACTATATGATTTCACCAGATAATGGAAGATTGCATGTCATCTCTAGAAATCTGGACTTTTGTCCATGAGGAAAAGAGGAGCCGTTGAAGACAATTAAATGACATGTGGAGTAGTTCTCTGCAAATGTACCTAGAAGAACTGGAGAGGAAGAGTGCATGATAAGGAGTAAGGAGGTGATTTCAATAGTCTTGGGAAGGACTTAGGCTAGAGTAAAGAAGAGAAAATTTATTTTAAAAAAAGGTGTGAATTCAAACAGTTGTAAAGAAGTATTATAAGACATGGTGAGTAGTGAGCAATGCAGTGACATGGAGTAGCAGAGAATACTTCCAGGTGAACAAGGACTCTGAGGACAGTGCTGTTACTAAACGGGGTACCAAGTGCAGAAGGATGAACAGCTGTGTGAGGAAGATTAGCACTCTGGACACAATGAGACTGAGTCCCACAAGAACATGGAGAGTTACATCACAAGCTGGGGAGAGACTAAAGCTAAGCATCCAATTTCAAGCCTTCTGACGGCAAAGATAATTTTTTCGAAAAAACACTATTAGAAACACATTTAGAAGGTACAAGTCTCGATCTAGTCATGCTGATTTTTACCACAAGTATATCCATCTTTATTCTTCTACATAATAATATGCTATGCTAAGTCACTTCAGTCGTGTCCGGCTCTGTGCCATCCCACAGATGGCGGCCCACCAGGCTTCCCCATCCCTGGGATTCTCCAGGCAAGAACACTGGAGTGGGTTGCCATTTCCTTCTCCAAAGCGTGAAAGTGAAGTCGCTCAGTCGTGTCCGACTCTTAGCGACCCCATGGATTGCAGCCTAACAGGCTCCTCCGTCCATGGGATTTTCCAAGCAAGAGTACTGGAGTGGGGTGCCATTGCCTTCTCCGACATAATAATATAATTTCTACTTAAAGCTCTCATATCCCAAGGATCATAGGAAGACTGTAATCTGTGAATAGTGGAGGGTGTTTGTCTGCATGGGTTGACAGTGAGACACCCTGCCTCCCAATCTCCCAGATTGGGAGCTTCTCCTTGCTGCTCCTGTGCTGCTCTGTGGTCAGTGGTGTTTCTGAAGCCTCTAAATCCCTCCGTCACTTAGTGTAGACCTCAAAAATCTATAAGAACCAAGAAACTGATGGAAATGAATGAATGCTTCCACAGTGCGTAACGGGGTATCACAGTAGGTTATGGAGATTTCAGACTCCTTATAAGAGAACTACAGAGCCAGTCAAGCCAGTAGGTGGCAATCCTAGAAGGAAAAGTGTTTGAAACATTAGCTGTTATCTCAGAACACTAAACCACTGCATAGACTTCTATCCAGAAAGAAAGAAAATGGTCTCTGTCTAGAGCTTTGGAGAACAGCACCAATATCAGAGCAGAAGCATATGAAATGGTAGGTAGAAATAAGAACAGACAGAGTTAGGAATGAAACTTAAACCATTAGAAAAACTACAGATCAAGGAATTTTCCAAAAGTGGATAGAATGAATTGTATAATCAAAAGCTGCAAAAGAATGAGGCAAAAAAAGACAATAAAGGAAAAGAGCCACTCTAAACAATGAGAAGGACATTGAGTTTTTTTTAGATAGTTAATTTGATTTTTTAGAATGATAGATGAAGTACATTTTAAGAGATTTTGTTATAATTGGGATGATGAAAAAGAAAATACAATGCAAAAATAATGCTTTTGATAAATATAGAAAAAATGAAAAATATAGTCATAATGCACCTGTATAAAAGGGTAAAAATAGAGCTCTTCCTTTTTAAAGAATTGGAAAAGTCTTTCTTAAAGAGGTTCTTGATAGAAATTGCTGCTATAAAAATAAATAGAAAGTAGTCTTAGAAAGATAAATTTTCTCTCATTTTATCATACATTTTTGTTATTTGTTGTTTAGTTGCTAAGGCATGTCTGATTCTTTGCAACCCCATGTTTACAGCATGCCAGGCTTCCCTGTCCTTCCCTATCTCCTGGAGTTTTCTACAACTCATGTCCATTGAGTTGGTGGTGCTATATAACCATCTCATCCTCTGTCACCCCCTTCTCCTCTGCCCTCAACCTTTCCCAGCATCAGGGTCTCTTCCAATGAGTCAGCTCTTTGTTTTTGTTATACAGATTAAAAAGTAAGCAAAATTCATTTTTAAAAGAAACTATAGTGAAGATTAGTTTTATATTTTGTATATATATGTAATCCATATTATATCATATTTATGTATTATATAATAACTAATTTTACATGTATAAAATGTATAAAATATAGCACCTAGATTTAAATAAATTCATTGTATTAATTTTATAAATGTAGATAAATTTAAAAATTTAAAAAACTAAAAATAAAGAAACATGAAAGATGAATTCATTTCTATTCAGAGAGAAGATGCCTTTATTTGGGGATATTTATGTATATAAAATGAAATAGAGAAATAACTTTTTCTTTAAATTCACAAAATTTTCAAATGCCATGTCATTGGATTCATCAATACTATCATAAATTTTAGAATATAAATTTTGGGCATACAGAATGATATAATACATTCAATATTTTTAGAATGAGGTTCTAAATGAAGGTAACCTAATTTATAGTCTAAAGACTTAAATGATATATTTTAAATACTTAGACTAATAAAGAGTCAATTATACTTAGTTAATTTAATTGGAATGATTTAAAATATATTGTTTCATTGTGCTAATTCTTATTGCTAACTTTGTAAGGGTTTATCGTCATTAAGTTGCAGAATAAATAAGAACAAAAATAAGCAGTACTTATAATTTTTCCCCATTAATGGCACTAAATTAACATTAACAAATGCTACTGATCTCTAAGAGAACAAAATATATTTATTTTAGAGAATGTCTACTTTTTTTTTAACAAATATTATATACTTTAGTAGAAGTCTAAGGACCAAAAAACAATCTATTTCTCAAAATGACTTTGACCTCTAATTCTGAAACTGACAGGGTGACTTTCCTTACTGAACAAATATGATAAAGAACATTTTAGAAGAAAGCAAATATTCCAAATACTCAGGTGATCTCTTTTTTTTTTTTTAATCTTAAAAATCAAAGCAAGTAATTTTACCATTGGGAGAAATTAAACCAGATGTAATAGCTATAACTGCTAAGATTTTGTCCTTAAGGTCTAGAGACAATTAAAATAAACACAATGACTTTACTCCTCTTTAATATGTCATTTATGTACTAGTCTCTTGTTGGGAACTATATGTACTCAAAATTATTTTTAGTTACTGATGACAAGTTGAATTCATTTCATCCTATTGGAATTTCTTATATTAGGGATAAAAAGATGAAAATGATCATAAATTCATGTTTAGAAATTTGACAAATACACAATTTTCCCTTGAAATACAATAAGGTACTCCTTGAAATAAAAATGTTAACAATAAATTAGAAAAGGAATTGAAAAGTATTTTACCATTCTCAGGCAATAATATCAATAAATATAAATATAATTAACATTTTGCTGCTGAAAAACTACTCTTTATGGTCCCTGAAACTATTCACAACAGACAAAAAGCACATAATTATAGTGGGATAGAATACATCTTCAACATTACTAATATTTACTTCTAGACTCAGTAGGCATCTACTTATTCATTCAAGAAAAATATATAAATCATTATTTTTAATACATAAAAAATAAAGCCCTTTGTAAACCCAAAAGAGTCTTTCCATATTATAAAAGGATAACTTAACATTCAATTTTAGAGTTAGAATTCTAGTGCAATACCGAAATAAGATCATTATAAGAAGATATTCTTGGGACTAGCAGTTACTTATTGATATTTGTCCCGAGTATCTGGTGCTAATTGTTATGAGCATTTACAGATAAAGTAAGAGCTGGTGGGAAGAAAATATATGTGTACCTCTTTAAAGCAACAGTATGAAAATCCACAAAAGAATAATTCAGAAACCAAAATCCAAGGAGGGAGAAAGAAAGGGAGGAAAGTTATTTTTTGCTTCCCCTGAGCAAACATGTAATTTCCATGATTTCTTTTTAATGACTGCAGTCTGCGGCCAGTAGGTACTGATTTATGAAAAGCTGTAAAAGATCAGGTGGAACTCTGCAGGACATCGTTTACAGCTGCACGGATTGAAACCCATCTAATTTGTCTAGTAAAAGTGTGAGCTCACAGTGCACATCACCCAGCCTATAAATTTCCCCTTCAGACCCAATGTCTGGGGCTAGGTCTAAAAAAACTCCAATGCCTGCAGCTGCTCAAAAAGCCTACATTCCCCTGGTGCGCATGAAGAGACATCACAGGCTCTTCACAGTGAGAGACAAATTCCTATCCATTGATAAACTCTCCAGATGTCCTCTCGGAGGAGGAAAAGAACCAATTTTTATTTGAATTCCCCAGAGAAATCCTGGAAGTGGAAAAATGATACTTTGCAGGGCTGGTTATTCTGAGGTCACTGGCATTAAAATTAGGTCATTCTTTGTCTTCCTCATACTTTGATCCAAGTAATAAACAGAAAGACTCGGTTGGGGTCACTCTAATCCCTAATCCGCCTGTCCTGTTTTATTTCAATTTGTTTGTACTAATTTTTTCCAAATTCTTGTTGAGTCCGACGGTATTGTTGAGTTTAAAAATACAAACCATTTTGAATTGAGAAAGAAAAACTCTGCATTTTGCTATTAGGCATACTTCGTAAATATTCTGAATAAACGTCCTGGGGTTTGATTCTTCATACCCACAAGCTCATAAATAAAAAAGGATTGCTATTCATGGGACCAGGAGTCGACAAGAGTCAACATTAGATTAGTCTGTGCTTCAGCTACTGTAGAAATCCAAGCTGTAGGATGTGAGTATATGTGAGTGTGTGTGCATGCCTGTAGATAGTCCAATATTTTATTGTCTCCTTTCTAGGTCTCACTTTACTTTTCTTAGAAAATTTCCTCACACCTGATTTAATGCTGCACCTATCAATTTTGTTTACTGATTCCAAGTCTTATCCAATGGGTACAATATTATATCCAATGTTGGCCAGTGACAAAGGATATTTCATTCATGATGGTCATGCAAAACTACCCAAGAATATTGTGCATGTTTTGGAACCTGGCTTGTGTATCTATTTCTGTAATTTCTCAAATTCTTAAAAAAATAAAACACAAAAAATTTCAATGATTTAAAAAATGAATTTTTTTCAGATTAGTAATTTAAAGAATCATAGAAAATTATTTATGTATATATTCCAGAATTATTTATGTATATGTATAATGTTTATAGTATTATAAAATACTACATTTATATTTTGGGATGTTCTAGATATTCCTAAAGGAAAGATAATGTTTTGTAAAATAATGCTTAATTTCTCATTCTTTCTTTTAGATGACCTGTGAGGGTTAGTTAAAACTAAACTATAACACAGCAAAACAAATTACAAACTCCATAACTTTAATTTGGCTTCCCTGATAGCTCAGTTGGTAAAGAATCCACCTGCAATGCAGGAGACCCCTGTTTGATTCCTGGATTGGGAAGATTTGCTGGAGAAGGGATAGGCTATCCACTCCAGTATTCTTGGGCTTCCCTGGTGGCTTAGATGGTAAAGAATCCACCTGTGATGAGGGAGACCTGGGTTCCATCCCTGGGTTGGGAAGATCCCCTGGAAAAGGAAATGGCTACCCACTCCAGTATTCTGGCCTGGAAAATTCCATGGACTGTGTAGTCCATGGGGTCTCAAAGAGTCAGACACAACCCAGTGACTTTTACTTTAATTTTTTATTTATAATTAAAACATTTGGGGTAAAGAGGATTGAAGTGGTTGAGTTTAGTCTAATAGAAAAAAGAAGGTTGAAAAATCCTCCACATTTGTCTGTCTCCATTTCACAAATCATGACAAGGAGGGAAGTAATTACTCATATGTATTTTCCACAGAGCATGCAAATACAGATAGAACCAAACAATCATGCTGTCAATGTTTTCTTAAACTCAGTATTAAAATTGTATTAAATTTTCATTTTTATCAAATAAACTTATTTTTAATTAAAATTGTATCTTTAGCAGATAAATTTAATATCTCCCCATCAAAATCCAAATGAATTTACATGTCTCTCATGTGTTTCCAACAGCAGCATGCAGATCTAGGACATGTTTGTTTAGATATCAGAATATTGACCTCATGCTTACGCATGTCTCATACATTAGGAGTGAGTTGGAGAAATATTATCAGTAGTAAAAGAAATCTCCCAATTAAAAAATTCCTTTTAAATGTGGGCAGAACTTTGATTTGTCACTTAATTTTAGTTTCAGATTCCACAAGAATTATAGGGACATAGCATCAGTGTCTAACTAATATAAAGATTAAAGTCCTTCGTATCTGTGTATTATGCTTAGTCTATGCCAGTATAGTCTCTGGCATATTGTTAGTGTTCATAATTGTTTAACATAATTCTTATGGCTATTATTATTGTTCATCTTAAAGCAAAGGCCTTCATAACTACTATTTGCTCAAGCACCCATACTAAGAGGAAAGAATAAAGAGAAAGACAATCAAGTGTCTACCTGGTGACTGGTCCCAGCCTTATGAGTCACAGGACAATTAAAGAGATCACTGAAAGCTCAAAAAACAACCCAAAGGCAGTTTACCAATAGGATGCTTCTCTTGGCTCCTCAGAGATGAAAACATGGTTTCCTCCATTTCTTTTTTATCCCTGTTGTTCCTTTGAGTCACCAGATCTTGCAGTTGGTCATAGACCTATAGTCAGACCTGTAATTATATAAGTCAATCCTAATGGTATGGACCTAACAGAAGCAGAAGATATTAAGAAGAGGTGGCAAGAATACACAGAAGAACTGTACAAAAAAGATCTTCATGACCCAGATAACCATGATGGTGTGATCACTCACCTAGAGCCAGACATCCTGGAATGTGAAGTCAAGTGGGCCTTAGGAAGCATCACTATGAACAAAGCTAGTGGTAGTGATGAAATTCCAGCTAAGCTATTTCAAATCCTCAAAGATGATGCTGTGAAAGTGCTGCACTCCATATACCTGCAAATTTGGAAAACTCAGCAGTAGCCACAGAACTGGAAAAGGTCAGGTTTAATTCCAATCCTGAAAAAAGGCAATGCAAAAGAATGTTCAAACTACTGCACAATTGTACTTACCTCACATGCTAGCAAAGTAATGCTCAAAATTCTCCAAGCTAGGCTTCAACAGTATGTGAATTGTGAATTTCCAGAAGTTCAAGCTGGATTTAGAAAAGGCAGAGGAACCAGAGATCAAATTGCCAACATTTGCTGGATCATCGAAAAAGCAAGAGAGTTCCAGAAAAACATCTACTTCTGCCTTATTGACTATGCC
The DNA here is from genome assembly GCF_055505025.1 of Bos grunniens. NCBI lineage: Eukaryota > Metazoa > Chordata > Mammalia > Artiodactyla > Bovidae > Bos > Bos grunniens. The sequence goes on along the minus strand of NC_141165.1, from coordinate 119,916,807 downwards.
AAAGCCTTTGACTGTGTTGATCATAACAAACTGGAAAATTCTTCAAGAGATGGGAATACCAGACCACCTGACCTGCCTCTTGAGAAACCTATATACAGGTCAAGAAGCAACAGTTAGAACTGGACATGGAACCAAATCAGGAAAACATGGTTCCAAATTGGGAAAGGAGTACATCAAGGTAATATATTGTCACCTTGCTTATTTAATTATATGCAGAATACATCACATGAAATGCCAGGCTGGATGAAGCACAAGCTTGAATCAAGATTGCTGAGAGAAATATTGAGGTTATTGATAACCTCAGATATGCAGATGACACCACCTTTATGGCAGAAAGTGAAGAAGAACTAAAGAGTCTCTTGATGAAAGTGAAAGAGGAAAGTGAAGAAGCTGGCTTAAAATTCAACATCTAGAAAACTAAGATCATGGCATCCAGTTCCATCACTCCATGTCAGATGGGAAAACAATAGAAAGAGTGACAGATTTTATTTTCTCGGGCTCCAAAATCACTGAAGATGATGACTGCAGCCATTAAATTAAAAGACACTTGCTCCTTGGAAGAAAAGCTATGACCAACTAGACAGCATATTAAAAAGCAGAGACATTACTTTACCAAAAGGTCTAGTCAAAGCGATGGTTTTTCCATAGTTATGTATGCCAGTGAAAGTTGAACTATCAAGAAAGCTGAGCACCAAAGAACTGATGCTTTTGAACTGTGGTGTTGAAGAAGACTCTTCAGAGTCCCTTGGACTGCAAGGAGATCCAACCAGTCAATCTTAAAGGAAATCAGTCCTGAATATTCATTGGAAGGACTGATGCTGAAGCTGAAACTCCAAAACTTTGGCCACCTGATGTGAAGGACTAATTGGAAAAGAGTCTGTGCTGGGAAAGATTGAAGGCAGGAGAAGAAGGTGATGACAGAGGATGAGATGTTTGGATGGCAGCATCGACTCAATGGACATGAGTTTGAGTAAGCTCCGATAGTTGGTGATGGACAGGGAGGCCTGGCGTGCTGCAATCCATGGGGTCGCGAAGAGTCAGACATGACTGAGTAATTGAACTGAAAAATTCCTGTTAATGCTGACTATACTGTGCAATAAAAATCATAATCACAATGGCTATCTATTATCTATCTTTGTGTGTATATATACACACACATACATATATATATGTATGTTTATATTGTAAAATATATTTGGTGTTGTCCTAGTTGTTAGACTTTCACTTCTTGTTACTCATCTACTGTTTTCTATTTCTTTTTAATTTTTAATGACAATGTGACATTAAATTTGTGCGAACTTTACATCCTGCTGTAAATATAGTCTACATTGTTCAAATTTTCCCTTAGACAGCATCCTGTACAATGTCTGCAGATGAACATTCAGTAGGCAGGATTTAATATTGGAAACAAATCCATCCACCAAAGCAGACAACAGAGTGTTCAGAATGTCATGTCAGCTATAACTGCAACCTAAATTACCACCATCTTTGCTAATGGTTAAACAAATTAAATTATAGAAGTATGTATGGATATATTTATGCTTTTCACTGGCAAAGTTTCAGTAATTTAAAAAGCAGTCATGAGTAGAGAAGGGGAGCACTGAGACAAGATGATTACACAGTGTTCTTGCAAGCTGCCAGCTTGAGCAGATGAAGGCTTCATGGCAGATAAATTTTACAAATACACAGGAGCGCCACATGAAGTCTGGAAGTCCCTGCTGATGTTGGTGTCGAATTTTGACACACAGCAACTCTGCTGACTCCTGATCTTTCTCCCTTTGGTATTTTATTTTCTTGCAGGCCCTCAAACCTTCTCCTGGACCAAAGTAACATCGACATTACTACCTTCCGCACGACAGGTGACTGGCTTAACGGTGTCCGAACAGCACAGTGCAAGGAAATCTTCACAGGCGTGGAGTACAGTTCTTGTGACACCATAGCCAAGATTTCTGCAGAGTAAGAATAAGCTTTTGACTGAATGATTCTGAGCTTTCTAGTGGACATATATGTCTTGAATTAGTATATTTAAAGAGTAAATGAATCTCTAAGGTACTTAACTTTCTCCTGAACCCACTGAGCTGGATCCTGGGTCTCTTTCTCAAGGATGTCTTCTAGATTGATGTGTTGATGTGTGTTCCTCCCTCATGCTTCATCTCCACAAAAGCTATCTTCATTGAACTGTGACCTTCAGATAAACCACCAGATATAAACCCACACCCCACCCCAACAGACCCAAGCCTCTAATTTAGAACATAGGCAGATATAGCATGATAACTGTATACCCCCACATTTGTGAATTTCTGTTATTTCTAACAAAGCCTAACCTTTGTGGAAATGGAAATTTGAGAACTAGGTGGATAATCTGATATACAGGGGAACATGCCAAAGTCTAAAAGTAGTTCTCAAAGATACTAAATAAACAACTTATATTATACTATCACCTATTCTTAAGTGATCTGATGCTAGAAAATAAAGTTATAAGCAAGTTTAAGACATAATTTTCCTTAAAAAGGCTTATGATCGGTTTCAAAAGAGAGAAATGCACAATTGATAAATATTAATTAGTTTTATTTTATAATTTATAATTTCATGTGTTAAAAGCTAGTAGGAAATGACAACCCATTCCGGTATTCTTGCCTGGAAAATTCCATGGGCAGAGGAGCCTGGCTGGCTATAGTCCATGGGGCCCCCAAGAGTCGGACAGGACTGAGCACACACACAAATATACATCTTAGGGATCCTGTGGTACAATAGGGATCCTTTGGTAATAGGACTTCTTTGATATGAGAAACCCATGGCCTTAAGGAAAAGGGGTTTATAAGGAATTAAATTAACCCAGTGAATAATCCATAAAAGTCATCCTCATTCACCAAGCTTGCTAACTGGAAATAGGAAGTGAAAACTGGAAACCATATTCTTCATCACTCTGTGAATGAGACAGTTGACTTCACTTTCTAGTGAGGCTGCATCATTTTTTCTTGTTCTATTCAGTGACTTTTCTGTATCCTCATGCACATAGCTGAAAATGACTCTCTCAGTCCTAGATCGCACAACCTTGGTATGTCATTCAACTGACCAGGGTCCAACTCTCTTTATTCTAAGTCCCCAGGAGAGACATTCTGAAGGTCTCAGTCCTGCTTATAGATAGACTGGCTTCTCCAAAGACATGTTTGCCATGAGCTAATCATTTCATTTCAAAGGAGGTGGAGTGAGATAGCGTGAACTTGGCTCTAGGCATTCTTTCTTGAGGGTAACATAAAGTACTGCTCCAAAAGAGCTTTTGTGTGGAACAGATACATCAAAATTGTCCACAATTTTGTAGCTTGTAAAGTCTCTTTGGAAACTGTATCCATCTTTGAATCAAACTCTTCTACCTTTTGATCTTTATTACATTAAATAGACCCTTTAGTGCCCTCAACTTTCTGTAAGTCATATCCAATATTTGAATATTCAAATGTTGTTGAGCATCTAAAGACTTTCTCATCTTGTCAATCATTTAAATAAAGACACTTGGAATGTTATAGATTAGATGCCAAAAGGGAGTGTGTAATGTAATTAATAGAGATACAAACACCTAACAAATAGGTAAAGGAGTTTACTATTAATGGTATAGCATCCTTATCAGAAACACAGACATCACAAAAGGATCTACAGAAAGGGTAAATTATACTGAAGAGGTGAATTTATTCTTAGAATATAAACTCACACTCGTTTACTTAATACGTGCTAGCTCCTATTTGAAATATAGTATTTATTGAATAGACTTCTGACCCAATTGACAATGTGCTTTGGGTTTCTGTGATAGTTATTTTGATCAGACACAGCCCCAAGATATGTTAATATATTTAAATATTTTTAGAAATTCTTACTCTAGTAGTGTAAATAGTTTGGGTTGTGATAACAAGACACCTGCTTTAGAGCACAGAAGCATAGCAAAGAACAAACACAAAGCTAAAAATTTCTGCACCATTGCCAGATTTTCAAAGGCAAAGCTATACAAATGTTTATTCTCAATAAAGTATCAACATTCAGAGCTTTTGGATAATGAAACAGTATACTGAAATGGATGAGGCAGAACCTTGTTAATATGATTAACAGCGAGCTCACAATTTAAATATAGTCAGATATCCTAATCTACCAATGTAGACAGAATGCTATTTGTTTAAAAAGGTGAAGTGGCAGCAGCCTTTGTTACACTTTCACCTTAGGAATGTGTGTCTCTGGTACAGCATTGGATAGCAAGCTCTTTTGGGGCTGGCTGGAATATTCCCACTTAGTGGTTATGATTATTTAAACAAGTTGTGAGTCTATATGCAAGATGAAAGCTGATTTTTCCTAGGATACTCAGCTTTTTCAGATTTTCCCCTTCACACTGAGCCAGTTGGTTTCAGATCTCTGTATTTCAAAGTGCTTTCTTCTGTCCTTTCTTCTCAATTTAGGGTCAACAAAGAATTAACATATGCTGACCTAAAACTCCTTGAAAAGTATTGTTGACTTATTGGTTCTCTGTCTCATATGCCACCTTCCTTGTTTTAATGCAAAGGATTATTTCATATGCCACCTTCCTTGTTTATATCACAAATATAAGAATTTTAAAATATTTAATACATTAATCATTTAGGGAAATATAGTGAGGCAACATTTTCATCTTCAATGTTATAAAAATATTTAACTCTATATTTCATCCTTTCTTTTGCAGTCTTAGGTGTATTGCTTGAATTTGATTCATTCCAATCCTTATTTTCTTGGTGTTGTCCAGGCTCAATTCAGAAATGATTCCCTTGACCAAATAACTCTAGAGTTTCTTTTAGAATAAGACTTTCAGATTATTACCTAAGAAAGAATATTAAATTTGTTTTCTTTTTCTATCCAAACTATCAATCACTGGACAAGTGTTTCATACTCAAATAAATATTAGCTTATTCCAGTTAGTTTAGAGATTTCATTTACATGCCAGCTACTCGTCACCTAATTTTCAAATAGAATTTTTTAGATGTGTGGTCTTATTCAGTCAACGTATTTTTTAAAAAATATTATTCCATAGTCTAGGATGGATTAAGGAAGGTTAATGTGAGAAGGGAAGAGAGAATAAGAAAGGGCAAGATTGATTATAGAAACTGGAAAGAGAATTAAGTGTGTGGAATGAGTCTGAGCAGATTAATTGCTGCATGTCATTACCCTGCACCCTCGGATGCCATTTTCCAAGTGTCATCACCTATCCTTTTGCCTTTGAAGTATCAGATAGCTTATTAACCTCTGGTCTCAATCTTGAACTGTTCTTTAGTCTTGAACTTTTCCATTGCTCTTCTCAATAGGGTAGTCCTAATGAGATAAGGATACAGGGAGTGTTACTGAGACTACAGCAGCGGGATGTTTAGAGAGATTTCGGTCATAGCAGAGTGGCTGGTAGAAGGCATTTTGATGGGGGAAAGAGAGTAGAGGGTACATAGAAGCTCAAGCTAAGGCATCACCTACAGGGATGTTTACTGTAATTCTCTTTTCCGGTATAATCCTTTGCATTAAATAGAAACAAGACTCCATATCAGCTTGCTTACACTGGGTTCCCAGATGCTGAATCTGAAACAGTTTTATGCAGATTTCTTCATGTACCCTTGGGACATACATTCCATAAAGAAGCGATGAGGAAGCATTGGACTGAAGAAGAAGACTCAGTTCTACTTGTTGGAACAAGAACCCTAAAGCTGGGCTGGTCCTTCAGACTTGTCCCAAATTGGTCTGTGAACTTGCAGTATCTGATTTTTTCCAGTGGCCAAAGAATCAGTCATTCGGTTCTAGAGGAAAAGTCAGGGTTAAGCATCATAGCTTGTATTACTCCCTCATTATGCTGAAATTTCTCAATGACCTCAGGAAATTTAGTATAGTACCTTGGAGCATTTTTTCTGTCTCCCCATGATTGCATTTTGTTTTTAAGCTTATAAAGAAGGCAGAAAAGAGGAGACATAGAAAAAAATTAGCAAGGTATAGTATGTATGTATACATAGATATATAGAGAGGGAGATAGAGAATTGGAAGAAAGATGAGAGAAGAAATGTAAAAAACAGTGAGAATCTATTGATTTATACACACATATTTATGTCTGTCCTGTTTTCGGCTCTTAGATTCATAGTTCAAGGATGAGTAGAGAAATGTTTGTTGTTCATTTTAAAGATAGATCCTTGGTGTCTTTATAAAAGAATCAAAATCCTGTAGAGCACGCATTCTCAAAAGCAGGGTTCAACAGAGATAACCTAGGTGTGGGAAGGGACAGGGAAGCCTGGTGTGCTTCAGTCCAAGCGGTCCAAAAGAATTGGACACGACTTAGCAACTGAACAACAATACTTAAAATGAAGGCTTCATTATCCACAGTTACACAAAGGGCAGCAAGCTAGATGTCAGCATAGCTCCCCACTAGCCTTCCTGGTGAAGCAAGGTGGCTAAAGACTGACCAGAGAGGACCTCAGGCAAAATACAGGCTATCCATAGAGAATTTATTAGCCTCTTGAATGGCAGCAGGGTTCAGGGGTAACCTGTAGGGCATTGTGATTTCACTCCCAGCTTAGATAATAGGAATGCAACTGAGCTTTGATTAATTTTATGCAGCAGATGCTTAAATAACATGTAAATTGCTTCTTAAGTGGTTGCCTATTTTCTTCTTGCACACATTTATTGCTTGGGAACTCACTTTTTAACAAATCATTTGGTTCAATTCTATGTAGTTAAATTCCCAATTTTTCATTCTTTCTTTAATGCTCAATATAAAGGAGCCCCACCTTTGTGTGCATTTGCATGTGTGTGCTTTTTCTTCTTGCCATTTTCAATTTGCCTAGCACTCCAAGTTGCACTTAATCATCTGTCAACTTCCCAGATAAATATATTTTGGACAACCAATTTCTTCTTTAGTAAGTACATATTGAAAGTGAAAGTGAAGTAGCTCAGTCATGGCCGACTCTTTGCAACCTCATGGACTGTAGCCTACCAGGCTCCTCCATCCATGGGATTTTCCAGGCAAGAGTTCTGGAGTGGGTTGCCATTTATATTGAGCCCCTGCTAAATGAGAGTGATTGTTTAGGGTGTGTTTGATAAGCATAGTACAAAACCCACAAGAATCCTAGTTCACATGGAATTCACCTTCTTGTTAGACAAGACAGAGTAAAAAAATAAATAAACCAAAAAAAAAAAAAAGGCAATATGCTGGATGGTGATACATACTTTGGAAGAAAATGAAACAAGAAAAGAAATAGAAGTGCAGATATGAGTGCAAAGAGGTTTACAATATGAAGTAGAGCCATCAGGGAAATCTCATAAGAGAGGGATATTTGAGTCAAGACCTGAAAGACGTGATTGTATGAACTACTTAAATCAAGAATGTTTAATTAATTATTTGCACATGTTTAGCTAAGTCTTCCCCCTCCCCCCAAATGAAGTTCCATGTATTCTTATAATATTTATTTCAATTCCTGGTTTCCAAGTATTAACTATTTTAAATCTAATGATTTTGATAGAGAAATATCCTTGCCATTTTTTGTAATTTGAAAGAACTTTATACTTTAAAGAAATTGTTCCAGTGATCTATGGCTGAACAACAAACTTCCCAAAACTAAAAGGCTAAAACAACAAGGATTTTATTGTACACACAATGGCATGAGTCATGAATTTGGGTAGAGCTCAGGTGGGTGATTCTTCGCCTCTGGGGCTAGGGTTGAATGAAGTATTCAGCTAACATGAATCTGATCTAGTCTGGAGGGTTTGAGATGGTTTCATTCTTTGCCCTGGTTCAGATGCTACATATACCAAGGACTGTAGACCAAGTGCTTACTGATGACCTCTTCAATAGGTAGTTGTATTTTTCCACTGGCAGCTCTGGGGCCTAGAGAGCGTGCCTCAGGAGATAAGTAGAATCTGTTAGTTGCTAAAGAACTGAATGCAGAAACTGATACAGTGTCACTTTAAACACAATCTATCAGTCAAGTCAATCCCCAAGTGGGCCCTTACGTGGTGAAGTTCCAGATGGACAGGAATTTTGAGGGGAACACTGTTCAACCCACTTCCTATATTCATCCTACAGCCTATATTCTTCCACAAGGACAAAGGTGGAGTAATCAGGATATATAATACTACACATATGTTACAAAAATCAGAAAATTATACCTAGAGCATTGGGATCTGTAATTGTACAAGCTTTGTTAATTGAAAATATCCTATTTACATACTGTCCAGGAGCCCATGATTCTCACCAGAAATTTTCTTTTTTTTTTTTAACAGCGACATGAAAAAGGTCGGTGTCACTGTGGTTGGGCCACAGAAGAAGATCATCAGCAGTATTAAAGTTCTAGAAACACAATCCAAGAATAGTCCAGTCCCAGTGTAAAGTGCTATTTCTGGAAGAAAGTGGAAGATGTGGCATCACTCTGCAGACTGATGACAACACTGGAAATAGTGGTGGACATTCCAAGCCCAATAAGACACTCAGATACGAGTAAAATGCCTTAAAATGGAATTAAAAAACTCTTTATTTTCCCCTGTTGTTTAGTGGATGGGTGGGTGGGTGTATTTTGTTTTGTAATTGCTTTTTTATATTAGTTGATGGATTAAATCAGAATTCTTCAGCGCAAAATGACAAAGAACTAGCATAGAGCCATTGATCATAAACTGACTATCATAAAAGCAAAACAAATGAAATAATGCAATGAACATGGTGGCTGTGCTTCTGAATAGCCACAGAAAAACAGACTTGTGATATTTTTATACACAGAAGAGATCTGTAACAGGTATTTTGTTTCTTTGAAAGCAAGCAAAATAGAGGAATTCATACCTCAAACTATCTGGCCATATTTACTACCTTTTCATTGTATTATTCTCCTTTATCTGTTCAAAAGCATATAGAAATGAAGTTTGTAGTTGTTTTAAGTACTACACATTTTTGATTGTTAGCCTCCTTAAGTATTATCATGTAAAAATGTGTTTTAATTTTGAAGAAAAGTACATATTTATTTTCTTTTTAATTGTCTTTTATTGTTTTCTATTTATGCCTTGATGATTTAATTTGGATTTGTGACAGCCAAGTGCCAAATGCTCTCTCAAATTGTCAGCAGTAGAAAACATGATAAACTAGACACAGAAAATGATGTGTTTCTTTCCAGACTGTTTGAATCATACACTCATATGTATCTATATCTATATATAAAAAGAAACAAAACCCTTTCCTTGTTCATACACTAACCAAATCTCTCACAGTCTGAATTATTCCACCCATTTCTGTCTCTCCATTTATTATAAATTGTGTGCTCCTAATTTAGTGTGATATACCGACTTGTGTATAACGGATTTTCAATGACATACCTGCCTTGCTCTGGTGCTTAGGAGACCATAAACTCCCTCCATTGGTAAAAGAGCTATATTAGAGCTCCTGAATAGAGAATGCTACACTGGAAAGGATTGGGGTACTATTTAGATTGTTGTATTAATTGGCAATGTAGCCTACAAGCTGCCTATAAGCTGATGCATGACTCAAAAAGATCACTGGCTGACTGGTTTTGAAATGCCTCTTTATACATTTGCTTAAACTTGTTGAGCTGATTATAGGGAATAAGGATTACTAAACTATTCATCTGCATCACTGAGCTTTTGCTAAATTAATTAAACATTGTCATCATCAATAGCAAGTATTATTATCTTTGAGTCTCCAGTGAAATGCACCTATTATAGTTTTGGTATATATCTTAGAAACATTGAGCTTCTTGACACTTATTGAACATATAATCGTCAAAATAGCTGGTTGTCCATCAAGACTCAAAATCTGGAGAGATCTCTTCTTGCAAGGAACTTGGACTTTCTGTTCCATAAAGGTCAAATATGAACATACTCCATAATATTTGAAATATATACCTGGTGGAGATCTAGCCATAATACATTGTGAAACAACATTTTAGCTCTATCTATAATCTTTCTAATGCTGATATTATCATGTTATTGGAATACGAAATACATATGTCAGAAGAACAGAATGGATAAAACAATGCTGCAACCTTTATGTTCTTATGCAAAATGGAACACTTATACAGCTTACAGTCACAGATCAAAATTCACAAGTGCTAATCTGTTGTAAATTTAGTGTAATAAGGCTTATGTTGTATTCCTTCATATATAAAATTATTTCTCAAATGTCTTCAATATTCTTATAGTCAAATCATCCTACTAGAATTATGTATTGGGTGTATAAGAGCATGAACCTTTTAAAAAGATATATATGATTATGAAATTAATTACAAATTTCACCTAAGCCTGCTAGAAGCAGCTCAAAACCATTTTTTAAACAAACATTTTGTTTTGTGGAATGTTAGATTGAGATCTGAATGTGGCTTCAATCTCATTTTTTTCCAGACTAGCATTTACTTTCTTAGGTACTATTCTGTGCACACTCCACAAAATCTGTGCATTTCATGAACTAGGAGAAGTTGAGGATTGTTTAATCTATTTCATCTATTTTGGCTGTGGTTTCCATTTGAAAGTAGAAATTGTATACGCAGTATATTGCTCTTCATTTTTCACTATTTTTCTATCTGACTTCTTACAAATTTACTTTTCACAATCCTTACCCTGTACATATGTAAACATAACAGTGTACGATTCTTAACTGTGGAATAGAGGTACTAGAATGCTTATGGCCATCTCTTTGTACAGAAACTGCATTGGCTTTCAGTAAACACGAAACCACAATTGTTTCATAATATCATGTACCATACTATCTGATTGTATCTTAAGTTTGATTTACATATTTATTTCTGGTAACTTGCCCATGTTAAGCTGTACTAAGTATCAAATAAGCCATGTATAAATGTGATGTGATTGGCAATATGTGTGTACTTTAAATTTTCATCTTCAAAACATTACTCATTTAGTCTATGTTGTACAATGTAGATGGCCTCTTACTAATGTAAAATGATTTGTAGTGGAAACATTTATATTTTTATAATAAACATAACGAAAATATTTTTTACAGATTGGAATATGGAAGTGGTCTTTGAACCTTTTTAAATATTATAAAAACGTGCTTATTTAAACAGCAAAATAATGAAATTTATGCAAGTCAAGAAGAATGTGCTTCTGCTTATTTTTTCTCCATTAGTGGGGAAGAGATGTACGTTATGTTATCCATAGACATTACCAAGGCGTGACTGTATATCTTTTAAAATACTGCTCTAGTTGATATAATTTTACATTGTAATTCCTGTGAGATAATTGCTTTCCCTCTGTTGTTCCAATAGAAATCATGGAGCCTTTCTTGACTTAGGAGTGCTGTCTGAATCGCTTTGGATGGGAGAATGAATGATTTAGATTCATAACAGCTCCTAGTTCTGAGCCTGCTCTTAGAGATTGTGGATTGATGTTCCATAGGGATTAGAGATGCCAGAGTAGTTTATGTCCAAAAGAAAGTTAGAATATCACTTATGAAAAAAGAAGAAAGGAATTCTGAATGGGTCAGGTAAAACAAAAATTAGAAACAATCAATAAACTGGAACTTCAAATAATATTCTAAGAAACACTTAAAACTTTGAATAAAGTAGATTCCTAATCATTTGTAACTTATTTAAAGAAAATAATTATATACAAAAACCATTGCTAACTCACAATATGAGGCAAGATAAGTAATCAAGATTTCCATAGAGGTAGTCACAAAATAGATCAGATTTGAATTTTCCTTGAAAAAGAAATAGCATTCAATCTTGTTGAGAGGAATAAGAATAATGTGTAAGAAGGAGATAAAGGAAGGAGGTAAAGAGAATATATTTAATTCAAGATATATATTTTAAGCACTATTATGAGATGGGTATTTTCCTGTCACCATTTACAAATCACTTCATTATATTTTGCAACAATCCTGTGAATATATTTCATTAAGTTCAGATGCTCAGTTGTGTCTGACTCTTTGACACCACATGGACTACAGCACACCAGGCTTCCATGTCCTTCACCATCTCCCAAAGCTTGCCAAAACTCATGTCCATTGAGTCAGTGATGCCATCCAAAAATCTCATCCTCTGTTGTCCCCTTCTCCTCCTGCTTTCAATCATTCCCAGCATCAGGGTCTTTTCCAATGAATCTGCTCTTTGCCTAAAGTATTGGAGCTTCAGCTTCAGCATCAGTCCTTTCAATGAATATTCAGGACTGATTTGCTTTAGGATTGACTGGTTTGATCTCCTTGCTGTTCAAGAGACTCTTAAGAGTCTTCTCTAGCAACATAGTTCAAAGGCGTCATTTCTTCAACGCTCAGCTTTCTTTACGGTCCAACTCTCACATCTATACATGACTACTGGAAAAACCAGTAGTTTGACTATACAGACCTTTGTAGGCAAAGTAATACCTCTGATTTTAAATATGCTGTCTAGGTTTGTTATACCTTTTCTTCCAAGGAGCAAACGTCTTTTATTCTCATGGCTGCAGTCACTGTCCACAGTGATTTTGGAGTCCAAGAAAGTAAAGTCTGTCACCGTTTCCATTTTTTCCCCATCTATTTGCCATGAAATGATGGGACCGGATGCCATGATCTTCATTTTTTGAATCCTGAGTTTTAAGCCAGCTTTTCCACTCTCCTCTTTCACTTTCATCAAGAGGCTCTTTAATTCCTCTCTGCTTTCTGCCATAAGGGTGGTGCCATCTGCATATCTGAGGTTATTGATAGTTCTCCCTGAAATCTTGATTCCAGCTTGTGCTTCATCCAGCTTGGCATTTCGCATGATGAATTGTGCATAGAAGTTAAATAAGCAGGGTGACAATATGCCATCTTGATGTATTCCTTTCCCAATTTTGAACCAGTCTTTTGTTCCATGTCTGGTTCTAACTGCTGCATCTTGACCTGTATATAGGTTTCTCAGGAGGCAGGTCAGGTGGTCTGGTACTCCCATCTCTTTAAGAATTTTCCACAGTTTGTTGTGATCTACATAGTCAAAGGCTTTAGCGAAGTCAATGAAGCAGAAATAGATGTCTTTCTGGAATTCTCTTGCTTTTTACAATCCAACAGATTTTGGTAATTTGAACTCTGGTTCCTCTGCCTTTTCTAAATCCAGCTCGTACATCTCAGAGTTCTTGGTTCAGATACCGCTGAAGCCTAGCTTGAAGGATTTTGAGCATTTATTTGCTAGCATGTGAAATGAATGGAATTGTGTAATAGTTTGAATAGATTTATCTACTTTTAATAGATGATAGAATCAAGGCTCTGAATGTCCAGGACATCTTTCCAGAGTCATCCCAGTTAATAAACAGATATTTCAAACTGGGATCTTCTTATTCTGTGTTTTTTCTATAATATAATTGTTACTGTAATCCCTGATATACTCTGGGGACAGTGACAGGGTCTATTTGCAAAAATAATTTGGGGAAGGGCTGTAGATTAAGTAAGAATCTACATTCGTGTTTAGACAGGAAAGTATACACTTACTCTAGGATGATAGTAATTGAATAAATAAGGAGAAAAGGATGCATACAAAGACACAGAAAGAAAGGAGACTTTACCAATCTAACAAGAGAACTGTTCCAGAGGTAAGAATCAAAGAGAACCATAAAATGTCTGGAGTGCTTGTGGAAATGTTGGCACTATTGTTAGAAGTAGGGAATTCAGTTCAGTTCAGTTCAGTTCAGTCACTCAGTCGTGTCCGACTCTTTGCGACCCCATGAATCGCAGCACGCCAGGCCTCCCTGTCCATCACCATCTCCCAGAGTTCACTCAAACTCATGTCCATCGAGTTGGTTTTGCCATCCAGCCATCTCATCCTCTGTCATCCCCTTCTCCTCCTGCCCCCAATCCCTCCCAGCATCAGAGTCTTTTCCAATGAATCAACTCTTCGCATGAGGTGCCCAAAGTACTGGAGTTTCAGCTTTAGCATCATTCCTTCCAAAGGGGGAAGTTAAATATGTAAGCTTGCTAAATTTATGATGCTAGTCAAGCCTTAATAAATTCACAGTGTTGAGAATGTGAATCTAAAGCTTTAGAAAAATAATTCAAAGGAAAAATGTGTCTCTGATACTATGTCAAAATCATATATCTTTTTGTGTGATACATATATTTGTATCTTTATCTTGGACCACTTTTTTAGGTTAATGCTAGCTAGTATAATAGTTTAATCTCCAAATGTCATCATCTTAAAATAATAAAAATATATTTTTTTTATTTTAAAAAATGTTTATTTTATATTAGAGTATAACTGATTAACAATGTTTTGTTTCAAATGTACAGAAGAGTGATTCAGCTATATGTGTATCTATTCTTTGTCAAATTATTTTCTCATTAGGTTATTACAGAGTATTGAGAAGAGTTCCCTGTGCTATACGGTAGGTCCTATTGGTTATCTATATTTTCCAAGTTACCTATTTATTTACTTTTGGTTTCAATGGGTCTTTGTTGCTGCTGGCGGGCTTTCTCTCATTGCAGTGAGTGGGGGCCACTCCTCATTGCGGTGCACAGGCTTCTCTTTGTGGTGGTCTCTCTTCTTGTGGAGCACAGGTTCTAGGCACATCAGGTTCAGGAGTTGCAGCATGCAGACTCAGTAGTTGTGGTGTGGTGTGTGGGCTCTAGGAAGTGTGGGCTTCAGTAGTTGTGGCACAGGGGCTCATTAGTTGTGGGCCAAGGGCAGGCTTCAGTATTTGTGGCACATGGGCTTTTTAAAGCCTGCAGCACGTGGAATCTTCCTGCACCAGGGACTGAACCTGAGTCCCCTGCACTGCTAGGCAGACTCCCATTCACTGTACCACCAGGGAAGTCCAGTTACCTATATTAAATATAGCAGAGTGTGCATGTCAGTCCCAAGCTCCCAATCTGTCCCCCAGCACACACACACTCCCAGTAATCATAAATTTGTTTGCTCAGAGTCTATTTCTGTTGTGTAGGTAAACTCATTTGTATCATTTTTTAGATTCCACATATAAGCAATAACGTATGATATTTGTCTCTCTCACTCTGACTTACTTTCAGTTCAGTTCAGTTCAGTCACTCAGTTGTGCCCGACTCTTTGCAACCCCATGAACTGCAGCACGCCAGGCCTCCCTGTCCATCACCATCTCCCGGAGTTCACTCAAACTCACGTCCATCGAGTTGGTTTTGCCATCCAGCCATCTCATCCTCTGTCATCCCCTTCTCCTCCTGCCCCCAATCCCTCCCAGCATCAGAGTCTTTTCCAATGAGTCCACTCTTAGCATGAGGTGGCCAAAGTACTGGAGTTTCAGCTTTAGCATCAGTCCTTCCAAAGAAATCCCAGGGCTGATCTCCTTCAGAATGGACTGGTTGGATCTCCTTGCAGTCCAAGGGACTCTCAAGAGTCTTATCCAACACCACAGTTCAAAAGCATCAATTCTTCAGTGCTGAGCTTTCTTCACAGTCCAACTCTTGCATCCATACATGACTTACTTTACTCAGCCATTAAAAAGAATGAAATAATGCCATTTGTAGCAACATGGATGGACCTGGAAATTACTATATTAAAAATACAATTTTAGACACAGAATAACACAAAGTAATTATTTCCCAAGTGGTCTCACTTGCAATGATTCAAACCTCATGCTCTATCCATCTTGTGGAGGATAAAGCCTTAGAATCCTTTGTTTCCAGATGGTAAAGTGGAAGAGAGGATTGTCTGTGCCCAAGTTTATGAACCCTGCCAGTGAGTGGCACATATCACCACCTCTCTCCATTGACAAGAACACAATCATACTGCTGCACTTGACTGAAAGAGAGTATAGATAGGGCAAGTAGTGTGCTTACATATAATAGAAAAAAGAAAAAAAGAACTTTTGGAATCCATAGATGGATTGGAAAAGATCTACGGATTTGGAATCCATAGATCATTCTCTGTCCTAAGTCCTTTAACTCACATATGTAATGTGTTGGGGGGCTTCCCCAGTGGCTCAGTGGTAAAGAATCTGCCTTTAATGCAGGACATGAGGGTTCGATCCCTGGGTCAGGAAGATCCCTTGGAGGAGGGCATGGCAACCCACTCCAGTATTTCTTGCCTGGAGAATACCATGAACAGAGGAGCCTGGTGGGCTACAGTCCTTAGGGTAGCAAAGAGCTGGACATGACTCAAGCAACTGAGCACTCACAAAGTACCTTTCGTAAGTGTCTCTTACACTTATAGTGTAAGGGTAAGGCTTATTGTGTAACAGCCTTCCAAAAGGCCATTAAGGAAACATCAGTCTCTTGCTAAATCCATTCATTCCTTCCTCTCTACAAGCAATCATTTTCAATGCCTTCTCTCATTATTTGAATCCAATACTTCTATTAGTGGTACCTGTGTCCTCTATGGGCATTTACTATTCATATCTCGTTTCAAGAGAGAATGTATTAGAAGGAGAGCAATTAGCTGACAAACTCAAGCTGTTATATTTTCAAAGTCCCCAGCATAGTTTACACCAGGCCGTGGAGAATGGTGGGAGTACAAGTTCTGCCCCATTTCTTTTCAAGCAACTGATTCCTTCAATGCTGCTAAATTGATTCAGTCATTTCCAACTCTGTACGACCCCATAGAAGGCAGCCCACCAGGCTCCCCCGTCCCTGGGATTCTCCAGGCAAGAACACTGGAGTGGGTTGCCATTTCCTTCTCCAATACATGAAAGTGAAAAAATAAACCTTGAATATCATGCTGCAGTTATCCTGGCTGAGACTTTATCAGAGTTGCACTGCAGTCTGAGCATCAGATCCAATCCCACATTCTTTGCTTCATAGGTGTCAGAACCGTTTTTCAATCTATAGGCTCTCTGTGCCTTCTTTCATTTTATTTTATTTATTTTTTTATTTTGGCTGCACTAGATCTCCATTGTGGTGTGGGGGCTCTTTCACTGTAGTGTGTGACTTTTCTCTAGTTGCAGTACATGCTGCTGCTGCTGCTGCTGCTAAGTCGTGGCAGTCATGTCCGACTCTGTGCTACCCCATGGATAGCAGCCCACCAGGCTCCCCTATCCCTGGGATTCTCCAGGCCAGAACACTGGAGTGGGTTGCCATTTCCTTCTCCAATGAATGAAAGTGAAAAGTGAAAGTGAATTCGCTCAGTCGTGTCCGACTCGTAGCGACCCCATGGACTGTAGCCTACCAGGCTCCTCCGTCCATGGGATTTTCCAGGCAAGAATACTGGAGTGGGGTGCCATTGCCTTCTCTTATCACAGAACATGGGCTCTTGAGCACATGGGCTTGGTAGTTCTGGCACGGGAGTTTAGTTGCCTGTGGCATCTTAGTTCCCCAACCAGGAATTAAACCCACATCCCTGCATTGGAAGACAGTTTCTTAACCACTGAACCATCAGGGAAGTCCCTCTATGCCTTCTTTTACCCTCCATTTCAATCCTTCATTGGCATCCCCACCAAAAATTTCTTTGTAGATCTAATTCTAGATTGGCATCTGCTTCTTGAACATCTAAATTGAAACAATGACCCTCAAGTTGATTAACCTGAACATTAAAATGACATCATTTACTCTTCCTTCTAATTTCTTTTAGATCACCAAAGCCATGTTTCCGTATTAGGAATGCTAATTTCTATTATTTTCTTTACCCCCCACCAATACCTCTGTTAGTCCCTCATCATTTCTCTCGATTACTGAAGTAATTTCTTAAGTAAATTCATCTGAATCCAAACCTGATAGCTGTAATATCAGTCAGACTAACATATTAAAGCAAATTTAGTTTTGTAGTTTCTCCTCAGGAGGCTTGCAAAAGCAAATGCTTCAGGGGCCCAACAGGTGATAAAAGTGAGTGAAGCAAGTGGAGAAGGCAGTGACTCATAAATGCAATGTTCATTCCTCCAGAAGCAACCTCTCAGCCACAGGGCTACAAAGATCCAATGTGAATTCCTGATCTTTCAAGAGAATTTCTGATCTGAGTTTTTGTGAGAATTTTTATATATATTTTAAATGAGATAACACACATAATAATGAGGAAGACACATCTAAGGGCTGAACTTAGCCTGCAGCTGCCAATTTAACCATTTCTAGAACACAGAATATCTTTAATATTGGTACATAAGACCTGCCTGGGATAAAACCCTGCTTATTTCTACATTTTCCTGTCTGTCCACTATCTCCTCACACTTGTGCCAAATCACTTGTAGCTCTCTGAGTAAGCCCCATTTTTTTTTTCTTTTTTATGAATCGTCTTTGAACTTTCTGTTCTTCTGTCCAGAATCACCTGCTGCTGCTGCTAAGTCGCTTCAGTCGTGTACAACTCTGCACGACCCTATAGACGGCAGCCCACCAGGCTCCCCCGTCCCTGGGATTCTCCAGGCAAGAACACTGGAGTGGGTTGCCATTTCCTTCTCCAATGAATGAAAGTGAAAAGTGAAAATGAAGTCGCTCAGTTGTGTCCAACTCTTAGCGACCCCATGGACTGCAGCCCACCAGGCTCCTCCGTCCATGGGATTTTCCAGGCAAGAGTAATGGAGTGGGGTGCCGTTGCCTCCTCCAAGAATCACCTAGCCAATCTTTATTAATTCTTCTGGTCTCCTCATCTTCCCAGCACTGGCTGAAACCTCCTTGAGCAGGAACTATGCCTTGTAAATTACTGTGTCCCCCCGGCCCATTGCTATGTCTGATATATAATAAGCATTCAATTTTTTTTATTTAGATCAATTAATTAAAACTATTTTTGTCACTGACTCAATGGACATGAGTTTGAGCAAACTCCAGCAGATAGTGAAGGATAGGGAAGCCTGGTGTGAGCAGTCCATGGTGCCGAAAAGAGTCGGACATAACTTAGTGACTGAACAACACAACAATTTTTGAAAATATAATAAAGAGGAATGTCCTGAATTTTTGTCCCTATAAGGAAAAGTATAAAATTCCTTCAGGTCAATAAAAACTACTTAATGTTACAGTTGTGTATCTTGGATCATTAAATATGCTGATTTCTACTAGAACTGGTTCATTTTCATAGAATTTTGTGGACTCCGTTCATAGGTCTCAATGCTCTCATTTTTCTTAGTGCAGTTAAGTCGTTTAAGTAGACCCTTGAACCAGAGCTTAGCTATAAAAATTTAACAAGGTAAATGCCAAAGCTATTCTGATCCTCCATACTCCCTTCTTATGTACAAATAATGCCAACATGCCTACTAAAAACCATCCATCTTATGGGGCACTTGGGATACACATTCTATTGACCCAGGGGATCTAGACACAATTCTGAAAAATAAGTGGTAGAGTTAAATACACTATAAAATGAAGATTTTGGAATTTACAGGAGTCCTCACCCCCAAATTCTCTGGGAAAACCAGTTACAAGTTGATGGAGAATAGCCATAATTAAATCACATTTCCCACTAAGTGGGCTATCGTCTTTCTTCCTTGAACAACAATAATTTTCCACTTAAAATTAATAAAAGTGACAAGAGCAATGATAACAAGTAAGAATTTTAAAACTACTTCATAAATTCTATTACATATATGTGCATATATATGTATTATTCTGTTTACTTGTTTCGAATAATTAAGCATTGTCATGTTCCAAGCACTTAATATATACTATTTTACTTAATTTTCCCCAACAGTTCTACGATATGTGTATTATCTTCTATATTGAGGTTTAGAGTGATTACGAATCATATAAATTTGCACAGCTATCAAGTAGAGCTAAATCAAAATCAACTGCAGGACCCTTGCTCTAAATGGCTACATTTTATTGTCTGTCAGTATAATACTACTAACGAGGATAAAATCTGAAGAACAGTCATGAAATTCATACTGTATTTAAGATCTTGGGTAGTCTCCATCTTGCCACTTTTCAATATGCATGACGATACTCAGTGACTCTAGCAGAGACATATTTCTGCAGAATCCTTTGATTCTTACTACTGTAGTAGAGGAAGGAGAAAGCAGTTACCCTTGATTTCATTTCTGTGAACTCCATTTCAAGAGCATGAGATTTGTCTGACATATGGTGAACCCGTCAAGAAAACATGCTCCCTTGAACATTCAACAAATAATCTAATTTGGAAACACCAAATACCACAAGGAAAAAGTAGTACTCTTGTGCTATTTTCTGACAGATTTCCACACCAATGATTTATGGAAGTGTGTTAAGTTTGGGATTCTTATCTGAAGCCAAGAAAAAAGCCCTTACATTTTTTAAGCCTATCACCATCTATGATGGAAGCCAAAGCCTTGGAATGTTTGCTAAAATCAAGGATGAGAGAACACAGAATGTCATGTACTATCAAGAACTTATTGACTTTCATATGGTTCTCATTTATTCTCATGCATGGCAAATCAAAAGCCTTGGGAGGAAGCCAATACAAATTGTTATAGATAACACTATCTGAATTTAACTGCCATAGGTATGTTTCATATAATAAATATATATTTCATATCAGCAACTCAGGAACACAAACATGGAAAAAGCCTGTAGTCAAAATTCATTTGGATAGTCTCATTCAGAGAATGCTCAATTTGCCAATATTATTATTTATCTTGGGCTAGAATCTCCTTAATATTCAACTTGTTTTATGATTCTGACCCAGGAGATCATATATATATATATATATATATATATATATATATGGAATATTGACATCATGTTACAATGATATCTTAGGGTAATAGAATTACATTTTAATAGTGAATGTTTCGTATGTGCTTCCCTGGTGGCTCAAATGGTAAAGAATCTGCCTGCAATCCAGGAGACATGAGTTTGATCCCTGGGTCGGGAAGATCACCAGAGAAGGAAATGGCAATCCACTCCAGTATTCTCGCCTGGAGAATTCCATGGACAGAGGAGCCTGGCAGGCTACAGTCCTTGGCATCACAAAGAGTCAGACACAACTGAGTGACTAACACACACACCCGTGTTCTTCCAGAATCAAATAATTACAATTGTTCTTATTTTCAAATTTTCAATGACATTTTACAAATAGGAATTTTTTCTTTTTTTATATTTTTTTAATTTTATTATATTTAACTTTACAATGTTGTGCCACAGGTATACATGTGTTCCCCATCCTGAACCCTCCTCCCTCCTCCCTCCCCATACCATCCTAACTGGCTACAGTTCAGTTTGAGGCATCATTAGATCATGGAAGGCTCTAGCATGACACATAATATTTAGTACTAATGGTGGTGGATCATTTATTAAATGCTTTACACACTGTCTAGAACATGGCAAGTAGGCATATCATAAGAACTGGGTTGGCCAAAATGTTTGTTTTGGGCCAACCCAAATACTTGTTGAATTAACTTTAAAAATATCATGGAATGTCAAATGAATACTTTTACCTTTGTCAATCAATATGGCCTGAATCCTGTGAATAACATCCAATTTAGTTCCACTCAGATTAATGTTCCTTTCAACCATTTAGAGAGAGAATGTGCTTTGTAAAGAAAAGACTAATCTAACACATGACCTGGTCCATGGACTAGACCATAAATAAACTCATTATTGTTTACTAAATGATAAATTTTTTAATGCAATATCACTATGGGTAATGAGAGAATCCTATGATATCGCCCTGCTGTGAAGGAAGGGAATACAAATATGGTAAATGACTTACTAAAATTGAAAGGGTTACTAAATGTCAAAGCCAAAAACAGGATTAAAATTTTTTGAGAAATGTTTTCCTTCTAAAACAGCCTGTACATAAGAGATCAAGATATATTGAAACAAAATGTTGTTTTTTGTTTCTTTGTTTATTTTTAAGGAATGTTCCAGTTACTATGGTTACATAATTTCATTTAGTGGCTTAAAACTCTCTTAAAGCCGTTTATCTCCCAAGTTTTCCATGGGTCAAGAATTCTCACATGGCATAGAACAGAGAGAAGTTGTCTGGGCCTCAGATTGAAGACTCCAAGCCTGGGGGTTGGAATCATCTGAATGCTTATTCACTCACATCTACTGACTAATACTGGCTATCATTTGGGGACATAACTGGGCTATTGGCGGGAGCGCTTACACATGGGGTGTCTTCCTGGCATGGGCTGCTTCACAACACTGTGACTAGTTCTAAATACAATCATCTCAAGGGAGGGAAAGGAGAAAGAAACCTATCAAGAATTGTGACACGTTTGAGATTTTACCCTTCTTACAAGACAACTGGTTAGCCTGCCACACTTGAATGGATCCTGGTGGAAGAACATGAGGTTTCCGGGTTAGAGACAATGGACAATTTGGCACTTCCAGCAGCACACAGAGTGTCATCCATCATTTTCACATGCTGATTTCACAAGTCCTGATTTCTATAGAGTAAGAGAAAGAGAGTCACATCATACTTGCATATGCAGTGGGTTGTTGAATGTAAGGACACCTGTGTTTAAGGAAACTTTGTTTTTTATAATGGGCTTCAAGCTATACTGTCAAACATTTGTCTCAATGGAAGATATTTTTATCACATTGGAGAGTAGAGACAACTCCCTTGTCCTCTTCTTTCCCTTGGTTAAGAACAACTATATAGAAAATTGGGATGTAAGTATCTTCAAGGATATAAAATAATTAAATGATGCTTCTCAAGTAAATATTTTTCATACTGTTCATGGGGTTCTCAAGGCAAGAATACTGAAGTGGTTTGCCATTCCCTTCTCCAGTGGACCACATTCTGTCAGACCTCTCCACCATGACCTGCCCATCTTGGGTGGCCCCAAATGGCATGGCTTAGTTTCATTGAGTTAGACAATGCTGTGGTCCATGTGATTATATTAACTAGTTTTCTGTGATTATGGTTTCAGTGTGTCTGCCGCTGGCAACACCTACCATCTTACTTGGGTTTCTCTTACCTTGGACGTGGGGTATCTCTTCATAGCTGCTCCAGCAAAGCGCAGCCGCTGCTCCTTACCTTGGACGAGGGGTATCTCCTCATTGTCGCCCCTCCTGACCTTGAATGTGGAGTAGCTCTTGTAGGCCCTCCTGTGCCCATGCAGGCACTGCTCCTTGGACGTGGGGTAGCTCCTCCCGGCCACCACCCCTGATCTCGGACGTGGGGTAGCTCCTCTTGGCCGCCTTTCCAATGGTCATGTATGGATGTGAGAGTTGGACTGTGAAGAAAGCTGAGCACCGAAGGATTGATGCTTTTGAACTGTGGTGTTGGAGAAGACTCTTGAGAGTCCCTTGGACTGCAAGGAGATCCAACCAGTCCATTCTAAAGGAGATCAGTCCTAGGTGTTCTTTGGAAGAAATGATGCTAAAGCTGAAACTTCAGTACTTTGGCCACCTCATGCGAAGAGTGGACTCATTGGAAAAGACTCTGATGCTGGGAGGGATTGGGGGCAGGAGGAAAAGGGGACGACAGAGGATGAGATGGCTGGATGGCATCACCGACTCGATGGACATGAGTTTGAGTGAACTCCAGGAGTTGGTGATGGACAGGGAGGCCTGGCGTGCTGCAATTCACGGGGTCACAAAGAGTCGGACACAACTGAGCGACTGAACTAAACTGAAGTAAATAAGTTTGTGTGAAAATGCATATAAAATATGGTGAAATTTGACATTTTTTTAACTAGGAAAGTTTTGTGTGTGTGTGTGTGTGTGTGTTTTTTTTTTTTACTAAATCTATATATAATTAGTGTAGAATTGATATTTTTATTAACAGACTATACAGTCCATGGAATTCTCCAGGCCAGAATACCAGAGTGGGTAGCCTTTCCCTTCTCCAGGGGATCTTCCTGACCCAGGGATCGAACCCAGGTCTTCTGCATTGCAGACGGATTCTTTACCAGCTGAGCAACAAGGGAAGCCCATAAGCCTGGTAAGTTTCTCTATTTATTTAGGTATTTTTGATGTCTTTCATCAGCATTTTATAATTTTCATCATTGAGACCTTATATATGTTTTAATTTATACCTAAGTATTTCATTTTCTTTGGCCCAATTATAAGTGATATTGTGACTTTAATTCATTTCCACATGTTAATTATTGGTTTCTAGAAAATGATTATTTTTTATTTTATATTCTGCTACTTTGTTGAACTCATTTATTACTGCTAAGTTTTAATTTTTATAGATGTTTTGGATTTTTCAATATAGATAATCTCACCTTCTAAAAAGAGTAACAACTTTATAGCTTCCTTTCCAATCTATATGTCCTTCATTTCTTTCCCTTCCTTACTGTTTTTGCTACAAATTTTAGTACTATATTAAATAAGAGTGGTGTGTAAGCATCCTTGCCTTATTTCCAGTCTTAGGGATAAAGTATTCAGCCTTTCATCTAAGTATGATATGATGCTAGCTATAAAAATTTTTGTGATGTTTTTTCTCAAATTGAGAAACTTCTCCTCTACTCTTACTTTTCTGAATTTTTTCATGAAGATGTGTTAGAATTTTCATATGTTCCTTTTCTTCCTCAGTTGGTAGGATTATGTGATTTTATTATTTAGCCTGTTTATATGGTGATTATATGGATTGATTTTTTAATATTGAAGCAACTATTCATACCTTGAACAAACCTCCCTTGCTTGTGGTATAAAATTATTTAATACATTCCTGGATTCAACACTAAAGTTTTGTTGAGAATTTTGCATCTGAGTTCCTAAGAGACATGCATGTGTACTTACCTTTTTTTCCTCTCATCCTACATTTTTTCTCTAATTTCCTTGTTGGGCTTTTGGTGTCAGGCTTCATTAAAAACAACAACAAAAAAAGTAGGGCTTCCCTGGTGGCTCAACTGGTAAAGAATCCACCTGCAGTGTGGGAGAACTGGGTTCGATCCCTGGGTTGGGAAGATCCCCTGAAGAAGGGAAAGGCTACCCACTCCACTATTCTGGCCTGGAGAATTCCAAGGGGGTCACAAAGAGTCAGACACAACTGAGCGACTTTCACTTTTTATAAAATAAATTAAGGATTATTCCTTCCTTTTTCATTTCTAGAAGAGATTCTATAAAATTGTGTTAATTCATTTTTAAGTGTTCATAGAATTCTCCACTGAAATTATCTAAACCTGGAGATTTATTTCTCAGGTGATTTTAAATTATTAATTCAGGTTATTTATTTGACTTTTTTCTTGTTTCTTGAGGTGTGCCTGTATTGCTATGAACTTTCCCCTTAGGACTGCTTTTACTGTGTCCCACAGGTTTTGGGTTGTTGTGTTTTCATTTTCATTTGTTTCTATGCAAATTTTGATTTCTTTTTTGATTTCTTCTGTGATTTGTTGGTTATTCAGCAGCGTGTTGTTCAGCCTCCATATGTTGGAGTTTTTAATCGTTTTTCTCCTGTAATTGAGATCTAATCTTACTGCATTGTGGTCAGAAAAGATGCTTGGAATGATTTCTATTTTTTTGAATTTACCAAGGCTAGCTTTATGGCCCAGGATGTGATCTATCCTGGAGAAGGTTCCATGTGCGCTTGAGAAAAAGGTGAAATTCATTGTTCTGGGATGAAATGTCCTATGGATATCAATTAGGTCTAACTGGTCTATTGTATCATTTAAAGTTTGTGTTTCCTTGTTAATTTTCTGTTTAGTTGATCTATCCATAGGTGTGAGTGGGGTATTAAAGTCTCCCACTATTATTGTGTTATTGTTAATTTCTCCTTTCATACTTGTTAGCATTTGTCTTACATACTGTGGTGCTCCTGTGTTGGGTGCATATATATTTATAATTGTTATATCTTCTTCTTGGATTAATCCTTTGATCATCATGTAGTGACCTTCTTTGTCTCTTTTCACAGCCTTTGTTTTAAAGTCTATTTTATCTGATATGAATATTGCTACTCCTGCTTTCTTTTGGTCCCTATTTGCATGGAAAATCTTTTTCCAGCCCTTCACTTTCAGTCTGTATGTGTCCCCTGTTTTGAGGTGGGTCTCTTGCAGACAACATATGTAGGGGTCTTGTTTTTGTATCCATTCAGCCAGTCTTTGTCTTTTGGTTGGGGCATTCAACCCATTTACGTTTAAGGTAATTACTGATAAGTATGATCCCGTTGCCATTTACTTTATTGTTTTGGGTTCGAACTTATACACCGTTTTTGTGTTTCCTGTCTAGAGAACATCCTTTAGTATTTGTTGGAGAGCTGGTCTGGTGGTGCAGAATTCTCTCAGCTTTTGCTTGTCTGAAAAGCTTTTGATTTCTCCTTCATACTTGAATGAGATCCTTGCTGGGTACAATAATCTGGGCTGTAGGTTATTTTCTTTCATCATTTTAAGTATGTCTTGCCATTCCCTCCTGGCTTGAAGAGTTTCTATTGAAAGATCAGCTGTTATCATTATGGGAATTCCCTTGTGTGTTATTTGTTGTTTTTCCCTTGCTGCTTTTAATATTTGTGTTTGATCTTTGTTAATTTGATTAATATATGTCTTGGGGTGTTTCACCTTGGGTTTATCCTGTTTGGGACTCTCTGGGTTTCTTGGACTTGGGTGATTATTTCCTTCCCCATTTTAGGGAAGTTTTCAACTATTATCTCCTCAAGTATTTTCTCATGGTCTTTCTTTTTGTCTTCTTCTTCTGGAACCCCTATGATTCGAATGTTGTAGCATTTAATATTGTCCTGGACGTCTCTGAGATTGTCCTCATTTCTTTTATTTTGTTTTTCTTTTATCCTCTCTGATTCATTTATTTCTACCATTCTATCTTCTAATTCACTAATCCTGTCTTCTGCCTCTGTTATTCTACTATTTGTTGCCTCCAGAGTGTTTTTAATTTCACTTATTGCATTATTCATTATATATTGACTATTTTTTATTTCTTCTAGGTCCTTGTTAAACCTTTCTTGCATCTTCTCAATCCTTGTCTCCAGGCTATTTATCTGTGATTCCATTTTAATTTCAAGATTTTGGATCAATTTCACTATCATTATTCAGAATTCTTTATCAGGTAGATTCCCTATCTCTTCCTCTTTTGTATGGTTTGGTGGGCATTTATCCTGTTCCTTTATCTGCTGGGTATTCCTCTGTCTCTTCATCTTGTTTAAATTGCTGATTTTGGGGTGTCCTTTCTATATTCTGGCAGTTTGTGGAGTTCTCTTTATTGTGGCTTTTCCTTGCTGTGTGTGGGTTTCTACAGGTGGCTTGTCAAGGTTTCCTGGATAGGGAAGCTTGTGTTGGTGTTCTGGTGGGTGGAGCTGTATTTCTTCTCTCTGGAGTGCAATGAAATGTCCAGTAATGAGTTATGAGATGTCTATGGTTTTGGGGTGACTTTGGGCAGCTTGTATCTTGAAGCTCAGGGCTGTGCTCCTTTGTTGCTGGAGAATTTGCTTGGTATGTCTTGCCCTGGAACTTGTTGGCCCTTGTGTGGTGCTTGGTTTCAGTGTCGGTTTGGAGGCGTTTGATGAGCTCCTGTCAATTAATGTTCCTTGGAGTCAGGAGTTCCCTGGAGTCAGGGTTTGGACTTAAGCCTCCTGCTTCCAGTTATTGGTCTTATTTTTACAGTAGTTTCAAAACTTCTCCTTCTATACAGCACCATTGATAAAACATCTACGTTAAAGATGAAAAGTTTCTCTACTGTGAGGGTCACTCAGAGAGGTTCACAGCGTTACATGAAGAAGAGAAGAGGGAGGAGGGAGTTAGAGGTGACCCAAATGAGATGAGGTGGAATCAATAGTGCAGAGAGTGGGGTAGCCAGTAGTGTCAAATAAATAACCCAACTCTACACCTAAAGCAACTAGAAAAGGAAGAAATGAAGAACCCGAGGGTTAGTAGAAGGAAAGAAATCTTAAAAATTAGAGCAGAAATAAATGCAAAATAAACAAAAGAGACCATAGCAAAAATCAACAAAACCAAAAGCTGGTTCTTTGAAAGGATAAATAAAATTGACAAACCCTTAGCCAGACTCATCAAGAAACAAAGGGAGAAAAGTCAAATCAATAAAATTAGAAATGAAACTGGAGAGATCACAACAGACAACACAGAAATACAAAGGATCATAAGAGACTATCAACAATTATATGCCAATAAAATGGACAATGTGGAAGAAATGGACAAATTCTTAGAAAAGTACAACTTTCCAAAACTCGACCAGGAAGAAATAGAAAATCTTAACAGACCCATCACAAGCATGGAAATTGAAACTGTAATCAAAAATCTTCCAGCAAACAAAAGCCCAGGTCCAGGTGGCTTCACAGCTGAATTCTACCAAAAATTTAGAGAAGAGCTAAAACCTATCCTGCTCAAACTCTTCCAGAAAATTGCAGAGGAAGGTAAACTTCCAAACTCATTCTATGAGGCCACCATCACCCTAATACCAAAACCTGACAAAGATCCCACAAAAAAAAAAGAAAACTACAGGCCAATATCACTGATGAACATAGATGCAAAAATCCTTAACAAAATTCTAGCAATCAGAATCCAACAACACATTAAAAAGATCATACACCATGACCAAGTGGGCTTTATCCCAGGGATGCAAGGATTCTTCAATATCTGCAAATCAATCAATGTAATACACCACATTAACAAATTGAAAAATAAAAACCATATGATTATCTCAATAGATGCAGAGAAAGCCTTTGACAAAATTCAACACCCATTTATGATAAAAACTCTCCAGAAAGCAGGAATAGAAGGAACATACCTCAACATAATAAAAGCTATATATGACAAACTCACAGCAAACATTATCCTCAATGGTGAAAAATTGAAAGCATTTCCTCTAAAGTCAGGAACAAGACAAGTGTGCCCACTTTCACCATTACTATTCAACATAGTTTTGAAAGTTTTGGCCACAGCAATCAGAGCAGAAAAAGAAATAAAAGGAATCCAAATTGGAAAAGAAGAAGTAAAACTCTCACTATTTGCAGATGACATGATCCTCTACATAGAAAACCCTGAAGACTCCACCAGAAAATTACTAGAACTAATCAATGACTATACTAAAGTTTCCGGATACAAAATCAACACACAGAAATCCCTTGCATTCCTATACACTAATAATGAGAAAACAGAAAGAGAAATTAAGGAAACAATTCCATTCACCATTGCAACGGAAAGAATAAAATACTTGGGAATATATCTACCTAAAGAAACTAAAGACCTATATATAGAAAACTATAAAACACTGGTGAAAGAAATCAAAGAGGACACTAATAGATGGAGAAATATACCATGTTCATGGATTGGAAGAATCAATATAGTGAAAATGAGTATACTACCCAAAGCAATTTATAGATTCAATGCAATCCCTATCAAGCTACCAACAGTATTCTTCACAGAGCTAGAACAAATAATATCACAATTTGTATGGAAATACAAAAAACCTCGAATAGCCAAAGCGATCCTGAGAAATAAGAATGGAGCTGGAGGAATCAACCTGTCTGACTTCAAGCCCTACTACAAAGCCACAGTTATCAAGACAGTATGGTACTGGCACAAAGACAGAAATATAGATCGATGGAACAAAATAGAAAGCCCAGAGATAAATCCACGCACATAGGGACACCTTATCTTTAACAAAGGAGGCAAGAATATACAACGGATTAAAGACAATCTCTTTAACAAGTGGTGCTGGGAAAACTGGTCAACCACTTGTAAAAGAATGAAACTAGAGCACTTTCTAACACCATACACAAAAATAAACTCAAAATGGATTAAAGATCTCAATGTAAGACCAGAAACTATAAAACTCCTAGAGGAGAACATAGGCAAAACACTCTCTGACATACATCACAGCAGGATCCTCTATGACCCACCTCCCAGAATATCGGAAATAAAAGCAAAAATAAACAAATGGGACCTAATTAACCTTAAAAGCTTCTGCACATCAAAGTAAACTATCAGCAAGGTGATAAGACAGCCTTCAGAATGGGAGAAAATAATAGCAAATGAAGCAACTGACAAACAACTAATCTCAAAAATATACAAGCAACTCCTACAGCTCAACTCCAGAAAAATAAATGACCCAATCAAAAAATGGGCCAAAGAACTAAATAGACATTTCTCCAAAGAAGACTTACAGATGGCTAACAAACACATGAAAAGATGCTCAACATCACTCATTTTCAGAGAAATGCAAATCAAGACCACTATGAGGTACCATTTCACACCAGTCAGAATGGCTGCGATCAAAAAGTCTACAAATAATAAATGTTGGAGAGGGTGTGGAGAAAAGGAAACCCTCTTACACTGTTGGTGGGAATGCAAACTAGTACAGCCACTATGGAGAACAGTGTGGAGATTCCTTAAAAAACTGGAAATAGAACTGCCTTATGATCCAGCAATCCCACTGTTGGGCATACACACTGAGGAAACCAGAAGGGAAAGAGACACGTGTACCCCAGTGTTCATCGCAGCACTGTTTATAATAGCCAGGACATGGAAGCAACCTAGATGTCCATCAACAGATGAATGGATAAGAAAGCAGTGGTACATATACACAATGGAGTATTACTCAGCCATTAAAAAGAATTCATTTGAATCAGTTCTAATGAGGTGGATGAAACTGGAGCCTATTATACACAGTGAAGTAAGCCAGAAGGAAAAACACCAATACAGTATACTAACGCATATATATGGAATTTAGAAAGATGAGAACAATAACCCTGTGTACGAGACAGCAAAAGAGACACTGATGTATGGAACAGTCTTTTGGACTCTGTGGGAGAGGGAGAGGGGGAAAATTTGGGAGAATGGCATTGAAACATGTAAAATGTCATGTATGAAACGAGATGCCAGTCCAGGTTCAATGCACGATACTGGATGCTTGAGGCTAGTGCACTGGGACGACCCAGAGGGATGGTATGGGGAGGGAGGAGGGAGGAGGGTTCAGGATGGGGAGCACATGTATACCTGTTATGGATTCATTTTGATATTTGGCAAAACTAATACAATTATGTAAAGTTTAAAAATAAAATAAAATTTAAAAAAAATAAAATAAAATAAAAAATAAATTATTAATTCAGTTTATTTTTTAATGGTTTTGGGACTATTTAGTTCATCTGTTTCATTTTGGTTGAGATTTGATAATTTGTAGTCTTTGAGAAATGTATCCATTTTAATGAATTGTCACATTTATGAGTATAAGGTTGTTGGCAGTATTCTCTTGTCTTTCTAATGAATATGGGATCTGGAATACAACTTGTCTTATTATTAACATTTATTATTTACATCTTTACTATTTTCAAGTCTTTCTAGAGTTTAATATCTTTATTATTTTCTGGGGGGAAGGAACATCTTTTGTTTCATTGATTTCCTCTATTGTTTCTCATTTTGATTTTCACTGGTATTTTCTCTTATCTTTATTATTTCTTTCCCCCTACTTGCTTCTGACTATTTTGTTGCTGTTGCTCTTTTTCTAGTTTCTTGAATTAAGAACTTGGATTATTAATTTCAGTCCTTTACTCTCTTTAAAATAAGCATATGGCTGTATAAATTTTCTTTTATTGTTACTTTAAGTACATCTCATTAATATTGATACATTTTGTTTTGTTTTACTTTTCACTCATTCTCTATATGTTTTATTTCCTTTGAGTCTTACTATTTTAAGCATGAATTATTTAAAAGTATGTTGTATATTTTCTTTCTGCCATTGATTTATTATTTGATTTTGTAATAATTAGAGATTATACACTGCATGATTTTCTATTATTTTAAATTTGCTGAAGATCATTTCATGACCTAAGGCATGGCCTGCCTTGGTAAATGGTCCATGGATACGTCAACAGAATGCTGTCTTGGGTGGGTATTTTTATCAGCGTATATTAGATCTTGTTGATTAGTAGTGCTTTTCAGATATTCTATGTTATTGCTTATTTTTGTCTATTTCTTCTTTTTATTGCTGAAAGCGGGGCTTTGAATTTCCCAACTATAATTGTGAATTTTCTTAATTCTTCTTTCAGTTCTATCCATTTTTTCCCCATGTGTTGAGAAGTTCTGTTGTTGGTGTAGAGGCACATTTAGAATAACTATGTCTCACTGGTAAATTAATCCTTTTACTACCAATTAGTAACTTTCTTTTTCTTTACTAAATTTCTTTATTCTCAAATCACTTTATATGATATAAAAACAGCTACTCATTTTTTAAAATTAATTTTTGTGTAATTTATTTTCTTTCATCATTTTATTAATATCATGTTTGTGTCATTATATTTGAAGTAACTTTGTCTAAATTCCATATAACTGCATCTTGATTTAGTATTCACTTTGCCAATCTCTGTCTTTTAATTGGTGCATTTAGATGACTTATTTGTAAATTAATTATATTGTGACTTGTCTATCAATTTACTATTTTTTCCTGTGTTTTCTCACTGTTTCTCATTCTGCACTTTCTATTTTCTTTCTTATAACTTAGTATTTTATTTGAATTACATTTTGCATCTTTCTTTAATGTTTTGAGTATAACACTGTATAATTTTCTTAGAAGTTGCTCAATATTGTAATAAACATTTGTAATTATGAACATATATATAAATTCTGATAATGTTCAGGTGAATACATTATCTTCTTTTTATATATATGAAATGAAAATTGGCCTAGATTTTTTTATAGGTCCTTCATATTATAAAATTCTTTAATATGTGATGAATATTCAGTATTTTAGTATAATTAGTATAATTTAGTATAATTAGTCTAATGTGTAATTCAATATTATACACATATTATCATTTAAAAACTATAGTGCTATGTTTAGAAAAAAAACCTGTATGTCTTTTCTATTTAATTGATTTTTAAGTGAAAAAGAATGCATATACTTGCATGTATATATGTATGTATATCAGTTAAAACAATTTTTGAAATGGTTATATATAGATATAGGAATTAATAGTAAAATATGATTTACTATTCATGCTACAGATCAGAGCCTTTTGAACTGGCCTGTCCGGAGTTAAAAGTTAATTGAAAACAATTCAGATCCTTCTTGATTGGTTATAATAATTCTGGATTATTTGACATATGGCAGGAATTCTGTTCTTTCTTTTCCAAAAAAGAGCATCTTCATTTTATTTTTGTATATTTTGTATCTTTCCTGTATTAATGAAGGCATCAACTTTAAAACCTAATCAATGAATATAGTAAAGTTGCAGGATATAAAATCAACACACAGAAATCCCTTGCATTCCTATACACTAATAATGAGAAAACAGAAAGAGAAATTAAGGAAACAATTCCATTCACCATTGCAATGAAAAGAATAAAATACTTAGGAATATATCTACCTAAAGAAACTAAAGACCTATATATAGAAAACTATAAAACACTGGTGAAAGAAATCAAAGAGGACACTAATAGATGGAGAAATATACCATGTTCATGGATTGGAAGAACCAATATAGTGAAAATGAGTATACTACCCAAAGGAATTTATAGATTCAATGCAATCCCTATCAAGCTACCAACAGTATTCTTCACAGAGCTAGAACAAATAATTTCACAATTTGTATGGAAATACAAAAAATCTCGAATAGCCAAAGTTATCTTGAGAAAGAAGAATGGAACTGGAGGAATCAACCTGTCTGATTTCAAGCTCTACTACAAAGCCACAGTCATCAAGACAGTATGGTACTGGCACAAAGACAGAAATATAGATCAATGGAACAAAATAGAAAGCCCAGAGATAAATCCACGCACATAGGGACACCTTATCTTTGACAAAGGAGGCAAGAATATACAATGGATTAAAGACAATCTCTTTAACAAGTGGTGCTGGGAAAACTGGTCAACCACTTGTAAAAGAATGAAACTAGAGCACTTTCTAACACCATACACAAAAATAAACTCAAAATGGATTAAAGATCTCAATGTAAGACCAGAAACTATAAAACTCCTAGAGGAGAACATAGGCAAAACACTCTCCGACGTAAATCACAGCAGGATCCTCTATGACCCACCTCCCAGAATATTGGAAATGGGGGCAAAAATAAACAAATGGGACCTAATTAAACTTAAAAGCTTCTGCACATCAAAGGAAACTATAAGCAAGGTGAAAAGACAGCCTTCAGAATGGGAGAAAATAATAGCAAATGAAGCAACCGACAAACAACTAATTTCAAAAATATACAAGCAACTCCTACAGCTCAACTCCAGAAAAATAAATGACCCAATCAAAAAATGGGCCAAAGAACTAAATAGACATTTCTCCAAAGAAGACATACAGGGGGCTAACAAATACATGAAAAGATGCTCAACATCACTCATTATCAGAGAAATGCAAATAAAAACCACTATGAGGTACCATTTCACACCAGTCAGAATGGCTGCGATCCAAAAGTCTACAAGCAATAAATGCTGGAGAGGGTGTGGAGAAAAGGGAAGCCTCTTACACTGTTGGTGGGAATGCAAACTAGTACAGCCACTATGGAGAACAATGTGGAGATTCTTTAAAAAACTGGTAATAGAACTGCCTTATGATCCAGCAATCCCACTGTTGGGCATACACACTGAGGAAACCAGAAGGGAAAGAGACACATGTACCCCAATGTTCATCGCAGCACTGTTTATAATAGCCAGGACATGGAAGCAACCTAAATGTCCATCAGCAGATGAATGGATAAGAAAGCAGTGGTACATATACACAATGGAGTATTACTCAGCCATTAAAAAGAATACATTTGAATCAGTTCTAATGAGGTGGATGAAACTGGAGCCTATTATACAGAGTGAAGTAAGCCAGAAAGAAAAACACCAATACAGTATACTAATGCATATATATGGAATTTAGAAAGATGGTAACAATAACCCTGTGTACGAGACAGCAAAAGAGACACTGATGTATAGAACAGTCTTTTGGACTCTGTGGGAGAGGGAGAGGGTGGGATGATTTGGGAGAATGGCATTGAAATATGTATAATATCATACATGAAACGAGTTGCCAGTCCAGGTTCGATGCATGATACTTGGGGCATGATGCTTGGGGCTGGTGCACTGGGACAACCCAGAGGGATGGTATGGGGAGGGAGGAGGGAGGAGGGTTCAGGATGGGGAACACATGTATACCTATGGCAGATTCATTTTGACATATGGCAAAAACAATACAATATTGTAAAGTTAAATAAAATTAAATTAAAAAAATAAAACCTATAAAAACCACTGGTATAATATAAGCTCACATCTGTGATTGGTTTATTTGGTTGTAGATCACTGAACAACTGAGACAATACAAACAAAACATGAAATTATCTGAGTTATCTCTCAGTACTAACAGAAGACAAAAATTCCATGAGTTTAAGCAACAAATACTGTTTTTGGCCTGTTTGCTTCCTTCAGGATACCTGCTGTGTGTCACTCATGATTCCAGGTCCTTGGACATGTTGATGGAATAGAAAGGAAAAGAATGTAGTGACACTGAAGTTAATGTTGAAGCCTAAAAAAGATATCAGTCCTATTGGACATCAGAGAGTTCAGATGCTAGAATGATTTGCTCTTCCCATAATCCATGCATTGTTAAATAAACCCACACTCCTTCAGTAAACTGCATTTTTTCTTGGTTCTATACATTCTGAAACTGTCTGGAGGGCATCGTTAGTTATTACACTTCTGGAATATTGACTAAGAAAGTTTACTTATATGTTCCTAGGTAAGTGGAACACTAAAGAGCTTTTTAAAAGTGACTGTTTTGAATGGACAAGAGAATAAATATGAATATCATCAGATATTATATGTCACTGTGGGCTTCCCTGGTAGCTCAGCTGGTAAAGAATCCACCTTCAATGAAGGAGACCCCAGTTTGATTCCTGGCTTAGGAAGATCCCCTGGAAAAGGGATAGGCTACCTACTCCAGTATTCTTGGGCTTCCCCGGTGGCTCAGAGGGTAAAGAGTTCACCTGCTATGCGGGAGACCAGAGTTTGATCCCTGGCATGGTAACTCACTCCAGTATTCTTGCCTGGA
This sequence comes from Bos grunniens, assembly GCF_055505025.1. Lineage (NCBI taxonomy): Eukaryota > Metazoa > Chordata > Mammalia > Artiodactyla > Bovidae > Bos > Bos grunniens. The sequence continues at coordinate 119,881,115 of NC_141165.1, read as the reverse complement.
CAATTGTCATGGACAGAGGAGCCTGGCAGGCTGCAGTCCATGGGGTCACAAAGAGTCAGACACGACTGAGTGACTAAGCACAGCACATATATGTTAGTGTAAATATTTCCTGTTATGCTTGTTAAAAAGTACTGTGGTGGAAATGAATCAGGATTTAGGTTCAAACAAACCTGAATTCAACACTCTGTGCGTGTGTACTCGGTCATGCCCAACTCTCTGTGACCCCATGGACTATAGCCTACCAGCCACCATTGTCCATGAAATTTTCCAGGCAAGAACTCTGTAGTAACTTGCCATTTCCTACTTGAGGGGATCTTCCCCACCCAGGGATCAAACCTGCCTTTCTTACATCTCTTGCACTGACAGGAAGATTCTTTACCACTGTGAGACCTGGAAAGCCCTCAAGACCTTTACTATTAGCTGTTTTTATTAGATGAACTCAATGCTGGCTGAATTCCATATATTCAGTTTATTTATTGTGTATATAAAATAATTACATCAAACTAATAGAGTTGGAAAAGTAAAATGGAATATTATAGGTAAGGTGTTTTCCTTAGTTCACCTACTCAAAAAGTACTTTCCTTATTCCTATTTCCTTACCTTGGTTCAGTTTAAGGTTTTAGGATTTATGTTCACCAGAATTGAATTCTGCAGGAAGTGAGCTTAAAAGGTAAATTCTGGGAAGCTATATGTGAGCCATTGTTAAATGTTTGGCCAACTCTGATAATAATTTTTTAACATTAAAACTCACTAATAATTATTTTCAAAATGCAGAAGAAAGTTTTTCCTATTTCTCATTGTCAATAAAATAACTTTTGTTTTTGACATTTGAAGTATGCAATAATAAAAATTATATAAGGTAGACAGTTCCCTTCAGTGAAATAGAATATTTTGACTTTATATGGAAGCTAATTTTCAGCCCCAACTTAAATAATACAAAATTCAATTTCCGTTTCCTGGTATTAAATTATAGGCTCTATATTCCTGATTTACAGTGGACTATGTACACATACAGAGGCCTGGAAATGTTGTTTCAAATAAGGAGATATTAAGTGTGGTAAATGGCCATTGCATGAGCATAGTTTCCTGTTATGTAGGACACATAAATTATTAGATTTAGTCTGAAATGTTTGAAAATGTTTCCAACATCTTTTAACAATTAAAAGGAAGAAAAAAGAGTGAGGCTCTGAGAAGATCTGATTCATTCAGCAGCAAATCTGTATTCTGATTAAAAGAACTATTTGATCCTACACAGTAAGTGCATGGAAACAAGTTGGCCAGCTATTTAATTCAATGTGGTTGTTAGAAGAGAAAATATGTCTCTTATGCAGGGTTTTAGCCTGTGTAACTTTGTGATTGTGTTTGTTTACCCGTGGTGGAAATCTCCTTATTAAATTGTGGGCAAAACTCACTTTTATGGGTTTTTTTTTTAACAGTAACTGCTTATTTCAGGAAGCATTAGATTAAAATGCTAGATGCAGATCTCTGGGGTTGATCTCATAACAGAACTAGAGCACATTGCCTTGATATTTAGACATGTGCAGGAGACAGACAATTTCCTAAAGGACTGGATGCAATTTCTTCTTTTAGTTCTAAAACCAATTTTGACCATTTTTTCTACCTTTAGTAAAGATATGGCCACATACATCAAAAGATGAGGTTTGATAAGTCCTCTTCTAATTTTACCAGTATGCAGCAATGGAAATATACATACTTAAAAATAAAAAACTCAGTATTGTGTGTACAGATGTGCTGTTGTAAGTTGGTCTGCTCTCATTAGCTGTTATATTATCAACACTATTAGCAACATGGCACTGATCTTGTATGTTTCCTTTTCTCCACCGCTAGCTGTGTATTCCACTTGTTCCTGGGCCAATTAAGCCATACATCTTGTGTACTAAACCATATGGAGCATGTTTTTGCATGAACTTTCATGATTAAGGACATCCATCTTAGCCCTTACTTTTGCCTTCAAGGGATCTTTGCATCACTTAATGATATAGCTAACAGCATGTTCTTCTCTCATGAAGTTGGCCCTACACAGCTTTACTGAGGGCTCCACTGTTTTCTTTCCTAATAGAAACACATTCCTAATGGATGATGAAAGTGAAAGAGCAGAGTGAAAAAGTTGGCTTAAAGCTCAACATTCAGAAAACTAAGATCATGGCATCTAGTCCCATCACTTCATGCCAAATAGATGGGGAAACAGAGGAAACAGTGGCTGACTTTATTTTTGGGGATCTCCAAAATCACTGCAGATGGTGATTGCAGCCATGAACTTAAAGGATGCTTACTCCTTGGAAGGAAAGCTATGACCAACATAGACGGCATATTCAAAAGCAGAGCCATTACTTTGCCAACAAAGGTCCGTCTAGTCAAGGCTATGGTTTTTCCAGTGGTCATGTATAGATGTGAGAGTTGGACTGTGAAGAAAGCCGAGCACCAAAGAATTGGTGCTTTTGAACTGTGGTATTGGAGAAGACTCTTGAGAGTCCCTTGGACTGCAAGGAGATCCAGCAAGTCCATCCTAAAGGAGATAAGTCCTGGGTGTTCATTGGAAGGACTGATGTTGAAGCTGAAACTCTAGTACTTTGGCCACCTGATGTGAAGAGCTGACTCATTGAAAAAGACCCTGATTCTGGGAAAGATTGAGGGCAGGCAGAAAAGGGGACAACAGAGAATGAGATGGTTGGATGGCATCACTGACTCAATGGACATGAGTTTGGGTAACCTCCTGAGTTGGTGATGGACAGGGTTAGGAGGCCTGGCATGCTGCAGTCCATGGGGTTGCAAACAGTTGAACAAGACTGAGTGACTAAACTGAACTGAACTGAATGGATGAGTCTGTGTTTTTCCTTTCTCTCTTTTGTTTTCTTTATTGCTTTTCTTCCTCTCCCCTTCCCTTTCTCACTTCCTTATTTCTATTCATATTTACTGGGTGTCAAATATTCATCGGATCTATAATATGCCAAATTGCAATCTATAAGGATTGTCTGCAAATTCTAAATGCAATTCTCTTTTGTATTCAACTGTTTGTTTTGTATACCCTGTGAATTTCTTAAATTGTATATGTTATTTATCAAAATATTTTACTTTCCAAATATTTTATTATAAGTAATATGATTCAGATTCAATTCCCTTAGTTTTTCTAAGAATATTCTTAATGAATCTTTCAAAAAATGTCCATATGCCTCATAAGTTAACAACACAAAATGTTAATAGTTCTGTATTGAGATTCTAGTTCTTCCTACTTAAGAGACGTTCTTCAATTTATTCATATGTATATATGAGAAGCACTTAATCAAAATCAATTTTTAATCACTTTTAAACAAATATAGTAACATTAAATCGATAAGAAGGACAATGAAATGTCATTGAAACTCTCAAAAACACTAGCAAAAAATATGAAATTTGTGAAGTTATTAAATCAAATACACTATATATTGTTGATTTCTCTTTACAATTTGTAAAAGATTTCTTTGTTAATGCAAAGACAAACTTTATTGAAAACATTCTGGATAATGAAAAAGTCTCAATGTAAACTATGTTGCAGACTTTAGTCCTTGCTCTTCCCACTGGTAAATTGTCTAGTCTCATTTATTGCTAAATGCAGTGTTCAGATACACTCCCAAATAATTCCAACAATAAAGTTAAATATCCATTTAGATTGTCTAAGTGGGAGTACATTGAATAGTGAATTAGAAATATTTATATTTATTAACTCTTCCTAGTGCTTGTATCTACTTTTCAAAATGCATAATATCTGTTCAACAGAAATGTTGCTGAATATCTATGGATGTTCAAGTACTGTTTGTAATACACTAAAGATACGGATGGTCCCAACTCTGGTGGAAGATTCTACTTTTGTTGGTACTGAGAGTTTGAGAAGAAAATATTGTTCTTAGAAACAATAATGATAGACTTTATTTTCAAGGGTTTAGATGAATAAATAGAGTAATGGCCAAAACTGATACATTTAAATTGTTGATGTGATGACATTGAGATCCCCCAAATGAAAATTCTTTTAAAGCTCTACACTATAACTTGTTTTAATATCTCATAGATGAGATATATATTTACATACTATAAATTCACCTATTTTAGGTGTACAATTTTTATTAGTAGTAGTAAATTTTATAATCGTGCTACTGTCTCAGTTCAGTTCAGTCACTCAGTCATGTCCAACTCTTTGCGACCCCATGAATCGCAGCACACCAGGCCTCCCTGTCCATCACCAACTTCCGGAATTCACTCAGACTCACGTCCATCGAGTCAGTGATGCCATCCAGCCATCTCATCCTCTGTCATCCCCTTCTCCTCCTGCCTCCAATCCCTCCCAGCATCAGAGTCTTTTCCAATGAGTCAACTCTTCACATGAGATGGCCAAAGTACTGGAGTTTCAGCTTTAGCATCATTCCTTCCAAAGAAATCCCAGGGCTGATCTCCTTCAGAATGGACTGGTTGGATCTCCTTGCAGTCCAAGGGACTCTCAAGAGTCTTCTCCAACACCACAGTTCAAAAGCATCAATTCTTCGGTGCTCAGCTTTCTTCAGAGTCCAACTCTCACATCCATACATGACCACTGGAAAAACCATAGCCTTGACTAGACGGACCTTTTTGGCAAAGTAATGTTTCTGCTTTTGAATATGCTATTTAGTTTGGGCATAACTTTCCTTCCAAGGAGTAAGCATCTTTTAATTTCATGGCTGCAATCACCATCTGCAGTGATTTTGGAGCCCCCAAAAATAAAGTCAGCCACTGTTTCCACTGTTTTGCCATCTACTGTCTACCTACTATTTAAAAGTACTTTTCTCACTTTAGAAATCTTCCTTTGTATCATTTTGCAGTTCCCCACTCCCAATCCCAACCCAGCCCCAAGCAAACACTGTTCTGCTTTCTATCTCTGTAGATTTTCCTTTTCTAGAAATTCCATTAAAATGCAAAAATACATAATATGGTCTATAACAAACATAATCTTATCATAAATTTTCTCATGTTTCTCAGTTTTATTCTTACTACAACAGCTACATTTCAAGTGGCATTTTGAAATGTGGAAGATACATTTTGACTAAGAACTTTCATGGTATCAATCCATCAATTCTACCAATGGCAGCTTGCTTAAGAAAACCATTATCAAAAAAAAAAAAGAAAGAAAACCATTATCCATTTTTAGAGAAGAAACAAATGGAGATGTAGGGGAGAGGAACATTTTGACTTTACATTCTAAAATACTAAATGTCCTGTTTTCCCAATATTTCACCATGCAAAAACAAGACCAATGTATTCAATGGAATCCTGAAGTATTGAAATTCTCAAGTTTTAAAGAAAGACTCAATACCAATTTTGATTTTAATTCTTCTGATGCAAGGGAGAGTGCTAATATTTTACTGACTGCTTTATATGGGACAACACTCCACAAAAAGTACTCCTTTTATTCCTTTATCATATTTGTGATGTAGATATTATTTTCTTTATTTTATAGATGTAGAAACTGGGCCTTATAAAAGATCAAACATTTGCCTAATGAAACAGCTGGTAACTGACAACTGAGATTAAAAAAAGTTTTGTTGGGGTCTGACAGAAACTCTAAATTGAAGAGATCTACACAGTAGGTGTTCATAGAAGCACTGTTCACAATAGCCAAGACAAGGAAGCAACCTAAATAAATATTCATTGATAGATGAATGGACAAACAATATGATGTATATATATATACGTGTGTGTGTGTGTGTGCGTGTGCTTAGCTGCTCAGTCGTGTCCAATTCTTTGCGATCCCATGGACTGTAGCTGGCCAGGCTCCTCTGTTCATGGGATGCTCCAGGCAAGAATACTAGGGTGGGTAGCCATTCCTTTCTCCAGGGGATCTTCCTGACCCAGGACTCAGACCCAAGTCTCCTGCATTGCAAGTGGTTTCTTTACCATCTGAGCTACCAGGGAGTACTTTATATATAAAAAATGCCATTTGCAGTAACATGAATGGACCTAGAGATTATCATACTAAGTCAGACAGACAAATATTGTGAAATCACTTACATGTGGAATCTAAAAAAGATACAAATGAACTTATTTGCAAAACAGAAATAGACTTACAGCCATAGAAAATACATTAATGGTTACCAAAGGGAAAGTTCGGGGAAGGATAAATTAGAAGTTTGGGATTAACAGATAAACATTACTAGATACAAAATGGATAAACATCAAGGACCTACTGTGTAGCACAGGGAACTATATTCAATATCTTGTAATAATTTATAATGGAAGGGAATCCGAAAAGAATATATATATGAATATGCATATAAACATACACAGGTATAACTGAATCACTTTCTGTACACCTGAAACTAATACACTGTAAATCAACTATATGTCAATAAAAAGCTATTTTATTAAAGTAAGGTAGCTCAGCTGGTAAAGATTCCACCTGCAATGCAGGAGACTCTGGTTCAACTCCTGGGTTGGGAAGATCCCCTGGAGAAGGAATAGGCTACCCACTCCAGTATATTCTTGGGCTTCCCTGGTGGCTCAGCTGGTAAAGAATTTGCCTGCAATGTGGGAGACCTGGGTTCTATGCCAAAGTTGCAAAAATCCCTTGGAAAAGGGAACGGCAACCCACGCCAGTATTCTTGCCTGGTGAATTCCATGGACAGAGGAGCCTGGAGGGCTACAGTCCATGGGGTCACAAAGACTTGGACACAACTGAGCAACTTTCACTTTCAAAGTAAAAATAAAAAGAAGTTGGTCTAACTTTAAATCCACTGCTTTAGTTTCTCAGAGAATTGAAATACTTTGGTATTGTAAACTCACTGGTGGTTATGGATATTCTTTTTGTTTTTGTGTAATGGTTACCTTAAGATCTGAAATAATGCTCAGCATACAGTAGTTTCACTGGTTTATAATCAGCTGGTTAATCATTTTATAGTTATTAAACACTCATGTTCCAAACACTATGCTCATAGTCTTGGATTTTTAAAAGAATAATAAATGAAATAAGCTCCCATGAAGTTCTCCCTTATTCTTAAAATTTTCCCTCCTAATGAATCCCAAACCACAGGATATTCATACTTTAAAATTTTAAAAATCTACATTCTACCTGTAAAAAGAGTCAGTTTTGCTGATCTCTTTTTCTATATTCCCAAAAGCAAAGTTTATGCCACTTTGCTGTTTACACTGCTTTGCTGTGCAAATTGATATAACTTCTATTTTGTTGGTAGATTATGTTATTGCTGTTTTTCTTTTTTGAAGGACAGAAAAACTAACAGGCAAGTAACCTTGTATCATACTTTTAAAACTTTTATAACATAAATTTTATGCATTCTGAGAGAGTTTCAGTCTGAAACTCTATATGGAAGTAGTGCTTGTAGATGAAAATTTCCAATCTGGCTTACTGGAAATTTTTAGCAATACGTAAAATCTTAATGAATTTCCATCTGCAAGATTTTCACACACTTTTTATCAGGTACTAGAGAAACACTGAATGTTAATATCCTCAAATTTTGCTGAACTGATGTACCATATAACCACTCTCATATTAAATATTTCACCCACTTAACTTCACCAGAAGTAGTGTTTTCACAATGCATGATAATGACAAAGACAGAATGACAGGAAGAGAGAAAAGTGCCATCAGGTTCAGAGTCTAAAGGAAAAAAAGGAAAACCTCTTCTTTCTTTTTGCTATGTGTTACTTTTTTCATTTCAATAAAGAAAAATGATTACATTGACAAAACACATTTTGAAATGCTCTTAAATTCTTCATTTCCAACTTAAATCAGAAATCTTACTTCTGAAACTTAAGATATTTGTGTGTATATGAGTGTGGTGGTAGAAAAAATACATATCATGTGAGATTGACATGTTATTAAACATTGCTATCAATAATATGCTTAACTGATGCCAGAAATTGAATAACTGTTTAATAACTAATACTCATGATATCTTGTTTCTGAATTTTTCTTGTACAATTTTCTGTCATTGCCTTTCACGTTTTTTCTTTCTTGTTTTAAATAGGAGTTCAAACTTGGGTCATGTGACCATATTATTAAGTCTATCATTCAAAACGTTTATCAGGAAATTGGAAATTTAAAAATGACTTATGCATGGATGTGCTGCCAGAGACGAAAGCATAAAGCAAGGGGGTGTTTCTAAATGTCTTCCAATAACAAAGAAAAAAACGGAAGTTATTTGGGATCTTAGAAAATGGTTAAAGAAAAAGTGAAACCTGAAACTAAGGAAACAAAAGTTTAGACAAGATAATCCCAACATCAGAGAGGGCATTTGTCATTGTCAGAACTCCAAAGAGCAATAAAGCTTTAATCCATTTCATGGACCCCAGGCCTCACGGTCTAGTAATTCTTATGTCACCAAACCATCTTATGATCTGTATGAAATTACAGAGTGTCACCACTCTACATCTGCAATCTTAATGTTTCCGTCCTTTGATTGCATGACAAGAAAACTCTTGAACCAGAGCACTCCACTTCACAGGAATTGGATAGAATCAGCTGCTCATGATTTTAGAGTTTTTTTAATAAAAGTTTTTTACATCCAGGAGCCTTGTATGACCTGCATCTATTTTCAGAATTCTTCGGGAAAAATCTTTGACTGCCTTTTAGTACTGTAAACATTTTTTTAAATACTGAGAAAGTTTTTCAAAGCTACCTATAGACTCACTTCCTTCCTCTTGTTTCTTCAACTTTGTAATAGTTAAGAAATCTAAAAAGTGACCATTTTATATTATGCTCACTGATTTCAAAACATAACTTTTTTGATTGTTTCATTGCCTTCCCCTAAAGAAGCATTATTGTCTAGAATTAATACTTACCCAAATTGATTCATAATGGATTATGTGTGTATTTTTAAAATTTTTTTGTTGTGAAGTATCAAAAGTGATTGTTGATGTTTTATTTGATATGAACAAACTAAAGGGAGTTTAGAAATGTAATCAGTGGAAAAATAAAGTTCAAGTTATACCCAATTCTTATAAATTCCTTGTGCCCATTTTTTTCTATTCCTGGAAATACAAAGTTTTGCAAAGCTCTCTGATAGCCTCATGAATGGTCAATGATATTTTATTTAGCATCAATTTCCCTCTCACATACTGTGTCACACACTGTTCCATTAAAAGAGAACTGGTATCTGAACAACTGCTCATAATAAGAGCTATACAGTTTATATATTTTGTCCAGTATTTTTCTATAGAAAATGTTGTAATCTAAGTGTGTTAGAAATTAAAACAGGGTCCTCAGGAACCCTCTATGCAAAAAAGAAAATTGAACTCTCACAGTCAGGTACCTGTGCTGTCTGTAGTAAATGGTTTTACATGTCAGTTTGTGCTTTCATTTTTTTCCTACTGCAGACAAATTGTAGTTATCACATCAGTTTGAGTTATAGTTGGTTCATTTCCAAGGATCACAATAAATGTGCATTGTTAATAATTATACCTACAAATTACATACATTTAAATAAAAACACAAAGAGGTCCTGGGGTGGGGAAAGATACTGGTTTACACAAAATGCTCTGCTTTGGAAAAAGCAGTAGTGGTATTGTGACTAACCGAATTTGGAAAATGTTATATGCTCTGTATCTCTTATTGGTGAATCTCTATGCTTGCGTTCTTATTAAAGTCTCTAGAAAGTGCAGCTCTAAAACATCTGTTTAACTCTGCTCATTCTACGTCATTCGGATTTATTTGACCACAGAACACTTTTCACTAGGTATCTGTTTTGAAGAATCCCTGCTGGGAAACTACTCTGTACTGCACTGAATCACAGCACAACATTTTGTACTGACAGAGGTTGAAATGGTTTTGTAACATTTTTAGTTTAGAAATTTTTTGACAAAATATATCAAATACACTGATTATCAAGAGACTTGTTATCTATTACAGTGTGCATACATTGCATCTCTTCAGAACTATTGATGACTAATCTTCCTTTAATTAAAATATCCTAGCATAAGGGAAATTAAGATTTCTGAGAAGTAGTTTAATCAATGAGGACAGAATTAAATATTCATACTTCCCAGGATCCAGTTGGTGTAGAACACAATTTTTGTTTCATTATGCCTAAATTTATCTAGTGTTGTGGGCCTTTTACCCTGGTAGCTCAGCTGGTTAAGAATCCTGCAATGCAGGAGAGTCTGGTTTGATTCCTGAGTTGGGAAGATCCACTGGAGAAGGGATAGGCTACCCACTTGAGTATTCCTGGGCTTCCCTGATGGGTCAGCTGGTAAAAAATCCTCCTGCAATGTGGGAGAGCTGGGTTCAATCCCTGGGCTGCGAAGACCCCCTGGAGAAGGGAACAGCTACCCACTCCAGTTTTCTGGCCTGGAGAATTCCATGGATGTGTAGTTCATGGGGTTGCAAAGAGTCAGACATGACTGTACAAGCTTCATGTGCCTTTTTATGTCTGTTATATAATACAAAGTGAATTTCTCTGAGAAGATGAATCATCTCAGATTTGGCTACTGTTGTGAAATCTTTCAGAGCTTCATATCAGGTAAGTGTGAGGCCACCTTGTCAACAACAGAGAACAAATATTCAATTTCCATCTGATGAAAATGTATAGTTATTAGTAGTTAAACTTGAAAAATAACTCTCTTCGATTAGAGGGATACTCGGTTTTTTTTGGAGTGAATCACTTTATCCTGAAATTATGCCCAAAGACATTAAGAGACGACCAACCCAAACACAAGTGCTTGCAAAGGCATTGCAATATAAATCACCGTGAGGCAGAACTGACCTGGCAACAGCGCCGGGATGAAGTTCCTTTGATAATTCAAACTTTCTCATGCACTGCTATAAATGTGAGACGTGATACCCCTTATGCCAGTGAAATTTTGATTTGCTTACCTTTCTTTACTTTTCTGCAGGATTGATCCAATGTCTCTTTGATGACTTAGTTTTATGTGGCTAAACATGTGAATGGTTAATGTTCGGACATCCCAGGAGATCTGGAGGAAGGGAAAAAAGGAGCAGTTGGAATCAATGCTGCTTGGACCAGGATTTAGCTCAGCTTCACTTCCATAATAGCAGGGAGAGAATTAGCAACATTCCTACTGCAGCCATCAGCAGCTCATGGTGCTTTCTCTCTCAAGGATTAGACCTGCAGCTGTAGCGGCCACCTGGCTCTCCTTGGGGGACTGGGTTGCATCTCAGGGTGTGAGGCAGAGAGGAAATGGAATCTGATGATTTCTGACCACTGTTTAGTTCTTTGAAACCCTACAGAGCTTCAATCAGGTAAGTGTGAGGCCACCTTGCAAACAATAATGGAAAACAAATATTCAATACATGCACTCGGTGCTGGTTCTTTGGTTGCCAACATATACTACTATGCTTACAATCATGACTTTTGACAGAAAATGGAAATGCAAGCTCTGACACATAAAACTGAAGGCAGTGACCTATATCAGAATCGATTTGAGAGAAAAGCATCTTCATATACACAAATTCCCCCCTAAGATGCTATCTTTATCTATTACTTGTGACCTTACCCTGACCTCTTTTTAAAATACTGTTGCCACGAACTAAAGCAATGAGGTCACCTCAACTCTTCCTTGACAGCTTCCTGCTAACAGTTTAGCTTTCTAAATAGTTCTGCATGTTTCTCTAGGCTGTTTCAACCAAACTAGTCAGTCACCCTGATGTTTGCAATACAGATGCCACATTAAGGCTCTTCATGGCTAGAAAAATGACAGGTGATACTTACAAAGTCAAACTGAAATATGTCTCATTTTGTCACAATGTTTGGCAAAATTTCAACTGAACGTCTTCAAAGAGATCTGTAGCAATTACACATGGTCTCCGACGAGGAGCATGGTCAGTGATAGAAGCAAAACTGCTTAAACGAAGGAAAAATGTGAGAATATTAATTTATATCTACATTATCACAGTTGGTTGTGAAAATGTTTTCATACAAGGCATTTCATCAAGAATAACACATGGTATAAATTGGGGGCTAGTGTTTGTTTTTCAGTGAGGTTAATTCTGGCTCATTTTTAATGTGTATTTTCAGGAAAAAAAAAATAGGGTACAGCTGGCTAGTGACCTCTTGGAGAAATACTGAGCAGAGTTCTTCATTTGTCTAATATAAGAGATAGTGTATTACACAGAACTGGGGAAAATTCATCATCATGACAGGAAAAGATAAAGCATCTAATAACTGAGTGATACCATATGTAGACTCTTTCAAAAATATTTAGGACTTCTACCCTATATAATAGCTATCTCAGTTTTATCTACATTCACTCTTTTTGGTACCTTGTTGTTGAAACCAACAATAAAAATTCAATGACTTCCTGAACTTCTTCTAGTGAAGCCCTGATTGATGGTTCTAAGAGGGAATAGGTATGTGCAGGCAGGAGCTGAACCTTTATTTTCAAGTAGCATCAAGCCAGACACAAATCAGTCAAATCAGAACTTGCAGCTCTATAGACAGGCAGCTGTTTGTGGATAATAAAATGCTTCCACATATCATTTTTATCTTATATCAGGAGATGTAAGTGATTCCAGTCATCCTTGAATAAAACTGTACAGAATGAAATATTTATCACTTTATTTCAAAGTGATTTAACCTTTCAAAAATACTTAAACTCTATCAAACATAAATTTTCCTTGATACACATGTAAGTGAAAGAGGGTTTTCCAGGCATGAAAGTGTGAAAACAATCATATGAGCTAGAGCATTCTTCAAATGTCTTACAGGATACCACCTGGACTCACTCCTACCAGAAATAAATATTTCTTGGGTCTCTAGTGCCACAACTTCAAGTCCAAAAGACACTTGAAACAACTATTCAGACTTTGTCTTTGGGGAGCTTTAAGTGTCAGACTTGAGCTCTAAAACTCAAGTGACATCCTGATTATCCAGGGAATTAACCTCAGAGTCATGAGATGTAAGTTCTCAATAGCAGAATTGTTTTGCCACAGTATAAGATGAAGAGTGAATACATAATAATGCCCTGTGTGTTCGAGGTTGGAATGTTATTTGATTAAACTATTCAGGTTTAATTTAGAAATAAGCTTTCATAAGCTCACAAGGTTTGATCATTTATAAGGCTGCAGACATTTTTTTAGAGTTTGTAGTCACATACCAACAAATTAAGTTTTCTTATAGGAACATTGACTAAGTAAAATGATAGAGTTGGTTTCGGTGTGTGTGCGCTTCTTCCTGCTAAGCTGCAGCTGTTACTAGTACAGCATTGCCTCTGAAATGGAACCACGGATGCCTGCTCAAAACCAGGCTGCCTGCTGCCATTTGCGGACGTGTCCTACACGATGTTATGAAAGAGGGTTTTCAAGCCCCAGATTTCTTATTTCAACAAATTCTGTCATCTATTTTGCAGTTTAAATCAGAAGACGCTGTTGCTTGTCTAAGACAAGATGATACATTATGTTGAAGTGGAAAAATCCGCACAGTGACAGGGATACAGTAAAAGCACAGGCTTCCATTTAATAACTGAGTGATACCACATGTAGAATCCTGAATGTTTACGAAACTGTGTGGGAGGGTTTATGGAATCAGGCCTTTCCCTGGAAGTGGAAACCTGTTTACAGATGTACTCCAGTAGAAAGGGAAGCATCTCTGGGCTTGATCAAAAACGCCATTTGGGAAAGCCTGACCAACTTGGATGGGCTTTTAATCTTCAATTCCAAAACAATATTAGTATCAAGTTTGTTTTTCCTGTTTCTTCATTGGAAATTTGATTTAATTATTATGTTGCCATGTTGCACTTCACCTGGGCTTATCTTTTATGAATAAATGTACATCTCATTATATTTTAGCATATTATGGATTTATGTTGAGTTGTAGAAAATGTGATAGAAGAATGGGATAAGTGAAACAATTATCAGGTCATCATTTCAAAGCACAAGATGGCCATGAATATAATGTCTCATGGGTGATGATTTAGCTTCAGTTCTCTGCAGACCATAAGTAGGTGTTTTCCTGTTTGAGAGGTGAGAGAGCTGGACATCTGGTTCATCTCCCACCATCCTTGGAAGAGGCTTATGAAAATTGCTTGGGGAACCTGTGTGACAAGGCCCCTATGTTGGTCCAAGGTGTGGTTTTATTTTGGTTGATTTGGGGTGGTTTTCTGTTTCTTCATATGAAATATTGTGGGAAAAAATGGTTAGAAATGTCCACTGGGCTTCCAAGGTGGCACTAGTGGTAAAGAATCCACTTGCCAATGCAGGAGATGCAAGAGACGTGGGTTCAGTCCCTAAGTAGGGAAGATTCCCTGGAATAGGAAATGGCAACACACTCCAGTATTCTTGCCTGGAAATTCCATAGACAGAGGAGCCTGGCAGGCTACAGTCCATGGAGCTGCAAAGAGTTGAACATGACAGCAATGCAGCACAGAAAAGTACATCAATTTTTAGTATACACAGCTCAACAATCATTCAGTCCACATGTCTTACTCTAGACTTACAAGAATGTTAAGGACTTCTGCAGAATAGGATTCTAGTTTTCATAAGCAATTTATTTTACTATTCAACTTCGTGAAGCTCATGATACCATCTGACTTACAGGCTTAAAGATGAAAATTATTTTCATGTCCTTGACATATAATCTGGGTAGTAATGGGTAATTATTTATATATACTCCTATAAAAACTGATGGATTTTTAAAATGATTTTAAGGACTCATTTAGCTTTCAGCTACCAAAGTTAAATAAACCTAGTCACTTTAGAATCCTCATTTGAAAAATAATTGTAATTAAAATTCTAACAGTGATACACTTTTGTGATACAAAGTTAAAAACATTACATATAAGGTTAATATCTGCTTTGTTCATCACCCCTAATTTCCCAAAGGCAGCCTTTCTCAGGATTCATGCAGATCCATATAACCCTACAATGCATATGTGTATGTGCAAAAAAATATATGTGTGTGTATATGTATGTGTATGCTTTATATATATATATAAAATCTCATATATATATAAAATCCTATATATATGTATGAATACACACACACACATAAGCTTCCCAGATGGCTCAGTGATAAAGAATTCATGTGACAATGCAAGAGACCCAGGAGACACAGGCTTGATCCCTGGGTCAGGAAGATCCCCTAGAGGAGGAAATGACAACCTGTTCCAATATTCTTGCCTTGAAAATCTGATGGGTGGAAGAGCCAGGTGGGCTCTAGTCCACTAGTCACAAAGAGTTGGAAATGACCGAATGACTGAGCACACAGAAGCACATGTAAATATATTAGTTGTTGCTTAGTCCCTAAGTTGTGCCCAACTCTTTTGCAAGGAAAAGATAGGAAAAATATGTATATATTTCCAATATTGCATCCAAATTCCATGTCTATCAACATTCTAGCAAACCAAAATTTTTTACCATTAAGAACATTGTGTGATATAAATAAGAAATTGGAAACATAAAGAGTGGCATTTTTCACGATGTGATGTCCACTGTTCATGAAAAGAGCTAGTCCTCTGAAGATCACAATTACAGACCTTCATGTATGAGAAAGGAGGGACACAGTGTACATTTGGCTCACCACTTTCTTCCCTTAGAAAGACACTCGCGATTGCCTGGAGTAACTGTGTGCAAGGGGTTCCCTTACACAGGTTTGGTGCTTCTCATCCTCAGGTTTGGTGATTCACTAGGCAGCCTCTGGGGATTTTAAAAAAGTTGTCACACTCATAATTATGATTTATGGCAGTGAAAGGATACAGATTAAAATAAGCTAATGGGTAAGCTGCATGATGTGATCAAGGCAGGAGAATCATGGCAAATGTTTTCAAGTGTCCCAGTGGAGTCGCATGGACACGGTTAATTCCCCCAGCAATGATCTGTGACAACACACACAATGTGTTACCAACCACGGAAGCTCAGTAGATTCTTGATGCTTAGATTTTGTCCTGGGAGCCAGACATGTAGTGTCTACACGGACTGACCTAAGCTACTCAGATGCCAGCCGCTGGCATTTGAACAAAAGCATGCATTCACCATAAATCACATTGTCAGCATAAATTATCTAAAGATAGTGGCACCTATAGGTTCAGTGTCTCTAGGCATAAAAATCTACTCTTATCAGGTAGAATATCCAAGGACTCAACACTCACATCCCAGGACCAATCAAAAGCCAGTCCTGAAGATATTCTTTCTTGGGAACGTGTAGATTTCAACAACTCAGATCTACTGAGTTAACCCTTTCCTGCAGAGAATGACTTCTATTTCCAAAGTGAATGTCAATATAGTTATCTTACTCACTGGCCTGTCATTTACATCAGTAGAACAAATAAATTCCTGAGCAGAGAGACTGGACGGTAGTATGGTCTCACATATCATACTCTCTTTCTCCAATTCCTGGTGCAAACGAAAGCTGAAGACTACTTATGCTTGTCCTACATTGGAGCCACTGGAGGAGATGATCATGGATACAGTGGGCTTTTTGAGGAATACCAAGCTGTTCTCCAAAGAAATTACAACATTCAAAATCCCCACCAATAATATATGAGGGTTCCCAATTTCTGCACATCCTCACTAACCCTCTTTATTGTTCATCTTTTTTTATGATAGCCATTCTGGTGAGAGTGAATGGTCACACTGTGTTTTTGATTTGCATCCCCTAATGGCAACCCACTCCATTGTTCTTGCCTGGAGAATCCCAGGGATGGAGAAGTCTGGTGGGCTGCTGTCTCTGGGGTCCCACAGAGTCAGACACGACTGAAGCGACTTAGCAGCAGCAGCAGCAAGAAGGAATAATGTTGAGCATCTTTTCATGCTCTTGTTAGCATTTGAATGTCTTCTTTTAAGAAATGTTTTTTCAAATATTTGCTCACTTTTAAATTGAGTTAATACCTTTTTATTGGTGAGTTGTAAGAATTCTTTATATTTACTGGATTACAATCTTTTTTCTTTTTTTTTTAGATATTTGAATTACTGTCCGTCCCCAGTTCAACTTCAGAGCAAAGAACTCCCAAAAATGCTTCCTTCCATTTGACTGTAGTGGGATATCAAAGTGATTCTTGCTGTCCACCCCCAAAAGATTATGATGAAAAGAGAATCAAACCAGGAGCCAGAACCCCTGATTTAGCCTCTTATCTTATAAAAAATATTGTGAGACACTGGGAAAGCTCCATTTCAATCTCTTTGAATACTGCTCCCATGTAAAATGAGGGAGTTGGAATAGATATCTCTAAGGTCCACTTCATATCTACAATTCTATGATAGTATGATAATTAGAGTCAAAGTATTTAAGTGTTCCTTGATGGCTTAAAACTGGAAGTTTAACCTTCATGCTAGAAACACATCTGATGTTGAAATTAGCTGATTTATTTTGAAAAAGCTTAGCTTTGATCTAATGCATAGATTCAGAATATCATGATGTGCTTTAAACACAAAGTTAAACACATAATGACAATCTGAAGAGAGAATAACTGTAACATACAAATTTTTAAAAAGAGTATATATAGCAATTTTGTTCTTAATTAGCCTGAGTTTCAAAAAGTCTTTGTAAAAATTAGATTGCCATTTGTTTGTTCTATTCCAAAGAGCCTTTACACAGAGTGCCAATTAATAGTTGTAATAGAGTATAGGTAAAGCTTTATTACAAACATATGGTTTTTTTTTTAATATTAATTGCAACTCATTATTAAACATTGTATTTATTTGTATTAAACTTTATTTTTCTGGGCTCCAAAATCAGTACAGACGGTGACTGCAGCGATGAAATTAAAAGACGCTTACTCCTTGGAAGGAAAGTTATGACCAACCTAGATAGCATATTCAAAAGCAGAGACATTACTTTGCCAACAAAGGTTCGTCTAGTCAAGGATATGGTTTTTCCTGTGGTCATGTATGGATGTGAGAGTTGGACTGTGAAGAAGGCTGAGTGCCGAAGAATTGCTGCTTTTGAACTGTGGTGTTGGAGAAGACTCTTGAGAGTCCCTTGGATGCAAGGAGATCCAACCAGTCCATTCTGAAGGAGATCAGCCCTGGGATGTCTTTGGAAGGAATGATGCTAAAGCTGAAACTCCAGTACTTTGGCCATCTCATGCAAAGAGTTGACTCATTGGAAAAGACTCTGATGCTGGGAGGGATTGGAGGCAGGAGGAGAAGGGGACGACAGAGGATGAGATGGCTGGATGGCATCACTGACTCGATGGACGTGAGTCTGAGTGAATTCCGGAAGTTGGTGATGGACAGGGAGGCCTGGCGTGCTGCGATTCATGGGGTCGCAAAGAGTTGGACATGATTGAGCAACTGATCTGATCTGATCTGATTAAACATTTTTTTAAATAATTTAAAACTACATTGAAATTTTTTGGTTGACTTTAATAATAACTGGATTAAAACATGATGTGAAAGATTTTTTAAAACTTTTTTATTTTATATTGGAGTTCTCTGGGAGTTGGTGGTGGACAGGGAGGCCTGGCGTGCTGCGATTCATGGGGTTGCAAAGAGTCGGACAAGACTGAGCGAATGAACTGAACTGAACTGAACAGTTTATTAACAATGTTATGCTAGTTCTAGGTGAGGGACAAAGTGATTCAGTTTTTCTGATACATCTATCTATTCTTTTTCAAATTCTTTTCTCAAGTTGTTAAGCAGAGTTCCCTGTACTATACAATTAGACCTTTTGGTTATCCATTTTAAATATAGCAGTGTGTACATGTTTACCCCAAACTCCCTAAGATTTTTTATTTGAAATTATGATGAAAATCAATATAAATACAAGATTCACTTAACCAAAAATTGGACTCACTTTCAATGTGGATTACATTTCTGTATTTTGTCCTAGAAAGTTTCCCATTAGCTTATATTTTATTATATTTTCCTTTTATTATATTTCTGAGGATATTGTGCATTAATTGTCTATATCTTGTACTTAACTTTAGTCAAACTGACAAAAAGGAACATACCCAATAGCCCCCTGAAAACACTGATCTAAGATTTAGAATTTAAAACATTGTTTAAAACAGTTCCTCAATCTGATTCTCTCAAGATAAAGTCTATATGAAGATTTTAAAAATGAGATGTGAAAAGCAATTAGTGACAAAGTTGACAAACTTTCAAATTTTGTTTTAAAATAGATATATTACCAGCATTCTGAGTTTAATTTGTCCTAGTTTAGGGCAGTTACAGAGAAATTTGTTGAAAGATTAATTTTATGGACTGATGTATGCTAGGCATGCGAAGTCACTTAGTCATGTCTGACTCTTTGGAGAGCCTATGGACTGTAGCTGCTATGTTCTTCTGTCCATGGGATTCTGCAGGCAAGAATACTGAAGTGGCTTGCCATGCCCTCTTCCAGGGGATCTTCCTGACCCAGGGATCGAACCCACATCTCCTGGATTGGCAGGCGGATTGTTTAACACTGAGCCACCAGGGAAGCCCTTATGGACTGGTCTGTACTAAGTTGCTCAGTCGTGTACAAATCTCTGTGATACCATGGACTCTAGCTTGCCAGGCTCCTCTGTCTATAGGATACTCCAGGCAAGAACACTGGAGTGGGTTGCCTTTCCCTTCTCCAGGGGATCTTCCCAACCCAGGGATCAAACCCAGGTCTCCTGCATTGTAGGAAGATTCTTTACCATCTGAGCCACCAAGGAAGCTTATGGACTGGTAGGAACCTACTATTTTCTCTTTCAATTTCTTTTTATATTATTATTATCTTTCTTTTCATCTTTAACAGCAAAGAATGTTTTAAGAAGTTGATGTAACAATAAAGTGTACAATTAGATTCCTGTCTCCAAGGTGCTTAAGATCCACTTGAAAACTCATAATGCTTACCAAAATAGGAAAAAAAAAAAAAAAATCAAAAAAGGGATATACTCATTTGTCTTGTAGTGAACAGCACAAAAATAGTTTCAATTATGTATATAGCACGCATATGTGCTAAGTCACTTCAGTCATATCTGACTCTTTGTAACCCCACAAACTGTAGCCAGACAGGCTCCTCTGTCCATGGGTTCTCCAGGCAAGAATTCTGGAGTGGGTTGCCATGCCTCCTCCAGAGGATCTTCAAGATAGAACAAGTGAAAGTAGCTCAGTCGTTTGTGACTCTTTGCGACCCCGTGGACTATACAGTCCGTGGAATTCTCCAGGCCAAAATACTGGAATGAGTAGCCTTTCCCTTCTCCAAGGGATCTCCCCAACCCAGGGATTCAACCCAGGTCTCCTGCCTTGCAGGTGTATTCTTTACCAGCTGAGCCACCAGGGAAGCCCAAGAATACTGAAGTGGGTAGTCTATCCTTTCTCCAGTGGATCTTGCCAACCCAGTATAGAACCGGGGTCTCCTGCATTGTAGGTGGATTCTTTACTAGCTGAGCTACCAGGGAAGTCCCTCAAGATAGCATAGTCAGATACTAATGAGTAAATCATAGATCTTTTCTATAAGTAAAAAGGTATAAAGTTTTGAAATATGCTTTTTACATATTAATAAAATAAATAAGGTCAGAACAGTGTTCTTGAATACAGTATTGCACATTTTTATTTAAAGACATGAGGTTGAAAACATATTTAAGAAAATGAGTACATTCAGTCTTGTAAAGAGGAGGCAAGCAAAACAACTGCCTTGAAAGTGTGTTGTAATTTGTATTTACCAGCTAAGGAAGCATACCTAGAGAAGAGGAATAATCTAGGGGAAGGGAATCCTTTAGGGTAACTGGAGCTTCTGTGAATGAAAAGTGTTACTTATTGTATCATTTAACAAAGGATGTTGCAGCCATCAAGCCACTAATGCCACCCCAGCTGGTGAACCCTGAGGGAACTCAGTTCAGTTCAGTTCAGTTCATTTGCTCAGTCATGTCCACCTCTCTGCGACCCCATGGACTGCAGCACTCCAGGCTTCCCTGTCCTTGACCAACTCCTGGAGCTTGCTCAAACTCATGTCCACTGAGTAGGTGATGCCATCCAACCATCTCATCCTCTGTCATCCCCTTCTCCTCCTGCCTTCTATCTTTCTCAGCATCAGGGTCTTTTCTAGTGAGTCAGTTCTTCGCATCACGTGGCCAAAGTATTGGAGCTTCAGCTTCAGCATCAATCCTTCCAATGAATATTCAGGACTGATGTCCTTTAGGATGGACTGGTTTGGGGTAGAGACAAATGGGCTGCTGGCTGCCAACCCTCAGCTACTGAAGTCAACAATGCACCCTGAGGGCATCCAGGATAGAGAAAAGCAGAATGCTGGTCTTATAAAGTTAAGGTGTGTAACAAAGGAATGAATCCAGTGAGCCCAGACTCTAGCAACTTCCCATACATAGAAAAGTGCAAACTGCATTAACTTGAGGTATCTGGTTTTCTTTAATTAACGGTTTTCTTTTGAAGCTTTGACTACCTGGTCTTTCTTACAAAAAATCTTATATATCCTGGCTCCACCCTTGACTCTTCAGAGCAGTCCTCAGTTTCACCTGCCAAATAAAGCATAATTCTCAGCTTTTAGGTTGTGTGTGTTTTCCCGTTGACATCTTCAAAAAGAGCCCCTAAATCTTCAAAGACTGGGTCAGAACACCACCAGAGTCAGACCCTTGTCAATAAAGAAGGTTGTAAATGATAAGATAAAAGGTTTTCTCTCTTTTTTTGCCTGACCTTTGATGATTGTATAATCTAGGATCTTAGTTTTGTCCTCAAACCATACCAGTGGTTCTAATCAAAATTCACTTGGGGTGATTATTTTAAAATAAACTCTAGAATGATGTGATTTTAAACTTCATGACATAATGTGATAATAGCTGAATTGTTATTATCATTCAGGAAAATGTATATCGTTGTATTTTTATCTCGTTAAACACTATTAGCTCTTGTGTTCTCCAGCCAGAAGTTTCGCTGGAATGGTGACAGAGAAGGAAAGATGCCCAGATTAAAATATGTTATGATATATCACACAATAGTGATAGCCAAAACTACAAAGCCAATCAGTGACAGACGGAACTATTTTGTTAACACTGTTCCAGATTCTGGATTATAAACTTACAGCAAATTGAAAATAAGTCATAAAAATTTAAAGAGCTGTAAATACATGATATGTGTGGCAAATAAGGTAAATGATTTAAAATCTAAAATGTATTGATTTAAATTATGATGGAAATTAGTATATAATACACGATCAAAAAGTATATAAGAGAGAATTCTGGACATGACAGATTTCTTGTGATAATTATTATTTTTTTAAACAATTGATCCCCTTCATTCAAAATCATTTGCACAATTGACAAGGACAAATGATTTATTTATAACTTTGCTTAAAATTATTTTCTTAATCCACAGATTAAAAACATAAACTCACCTCTATTCTACAATACCTTAACATTACATAAGGCTGAAAAATACTTATACAGCCTGGTATTTGAATAAACAAGTGGAATTTGCTTTCAATTTCATAAGAAGAATAACATTATTACACATTAATCACCTTATTGTGGTAATCAAAGTCCAAGTATTTAACATCTTGTTTTCAAAAGGGCACAGTAGAATTTTCAGAAATTTGAATCCAGGAAACATCCTTGTAACTTTTAAATTGCATTGACTTAGTTTAAATAACTATTGGATGATTTTAATAGAAATAGTTCACTTCTATCATATTGTTGTTCTTTCCCTTTTTTCTCTTTTATCTATTTCATCTTGTACCTATGGTAGTTTGGGTCTTATAATTCCCAGTTTCTGTTGTCTTCAGTGATAAATTATGGATTCTGAAGTAGATCTAAAAAAAACAGACAGAATTTTAAAGTAGGGAGGTAAAGGGTTTGATGATATAAAGATGTTAACATATTTGAACTTAGTACTGCCTATGATCCCTCTTCAGGAAGCAAGAATGAGGCACCTAAAGGTCATGATGTTGAAAGTAATTCAGGAAATGTAAAAAACAAAAAAGAATAGGTAAAGACAAGAAAAGAAATACTTGAGAACTTATAGCAAGAAGATAAAATAATAAGAATGATTCTATGTTGTGTCATCTATCACAGATGCCAAAGCAATAGGAACTATGAAAGGCTATTGTTAACATATGGTAATGTGTAGACTGATGCTAATTAGACAAGTTTTACTGCATGCAGAGTCTGGCTTTTGCAGTTCTTGGTAGTCATAAACATAAGGAGTTACTGATTTAATGACAGGCAGAATTTCCTGCTGAGCCAGGAAAAAAGATAATGGTTTAGAGATTAAAGTTTAAAGTGTTAACTAGGAGATATATTCAAAACAACTAACAGGGATCAATTTTTCTAGAGGAAAAACATATTTGTATTAGTTTAAAAATAGAATAGAAAGCAGTGACACTATTTATAACTTAATTTGGTTATTTACTAAACAACAGAAACTTTTAAACTTTTCCCCTCTTTTTTTGGCTGAGAAAAGCACTCCCACAAGAAAGGATTAAAAAGGATACCATCAGGATATCCTACTGAGCTGTTTCTGAAAATCAATTCAGGAAGACGGAGTAGGCAGTGTGTGTGTGTGTGTGTGTACCTGTGTTTAAAAGAGGGTGACAAAAATATTTTATGAAAATAGAGAAAATCTCAGTCTTGTCACTGTTCTTCGGAAGACAAATTGTTCATATCACCATTAGCCACAGTTCTACTAAATTTCACCACAGGATACCTACCCTTGCATTCTTGACTTGTTCCTTTGAGACAACATAAAAAGGAGACTTTATAACAGGATTGTAAAACATGAGGCCCTTAGGTATTTTAAGTTACTATACATATATATTTTGAGTATAATTTTTTCAGCTGAAAAATATATTTGTTTTTCCCTGTATTGCTAATATTTATCCCCTGCTCAGAAAAACAGATCTGAGAAAATAAGAAATAAGAAAAGTATTGTGAAATTACCTAATATACACATAGTGATGACTGCTGTCTGTAAATTGTTATAACTGAAACATTTCTCCTGGAGGTGACATTGAGAAGGTTCATGTGGGCACTCACAAAACAGGCTGCAACCGCTTTGTCTTTATACAGTTTATTATGCCCTACCAGAAATGAAGTTTTATTTTATATCTTAAGTAAAACTCTATAAATTATCCCAGAATACTGAGTCTAAGAAAAATTAATTAATTTCTTTAAGGTCACAAGGTTAATTAGTATGAGAGATGAAACCAAATTTCTAGCTCTTCCGGTTCATTCCTCTTTGGTCTCCATTACATTATCCATGGAACACTGAATTTACAAAGGAAAAGGGCAAAACACAAAAGTGCAGTCAGGTAGAAGAAACAAAAATTGTAATCGTGACTTGTTTGTTTTCTGGAAGAATAGAGAATGGTAACTTTCTATATTACATCTAACTTCACCTTGAATTGTACAACCCTCCATTTTCCCCCTCTCGGCATTACCACTGTTCTACACTTGATTAGTCATTGATACTAGATCCCCAGTAGCTGGAAAGAGCACCTGATGCAGAGCAGATACCAGTGAATATTTACAAAATAAATAAATCATATTTTGTTTCTCCAAAACTAATGTTTTTAACCTACCAAACGAATTAAGTCAAGCCTTGAAACTGAACCACCCATATTGACAAATTGTCTGTTAGCTAAACATGGTTTGAATCAATTTACTGTTGTTTTATAACTGTCACTCTATGGAAATCTATTCATGGGATACATTAGAGTGTCAAACATCCTGGACTAACAGTAAATATGAAAGTGAAAAATGTCAGATTTCTTCTGGCTGCAGTACAATTAAATACTTGTGTTAAACATGGAGCATATTTTGTCTGACATAGGAAGACACTTGCCTGCCCATTCTCTCACACTAAACAAAAGTTAACTAAATGTTAAAGAGCCAAAAGTAACTAGGTGATACGCCATTTATTCCTTTTAATCTGTTGTTATATCATTCTATTGCATAGCTATTCACTATTTTACTATCTCCTTTAGTATATAAGTTGTGCTTTAAAAATAGCCTTGGGCATATCTTGTTTTCTTATGTAGCTTGATAGATTCTGTTACAATTATGCTTGTTATTTCAAGTAGAATGCATGTGTTATTGATGAAAATACCCTCTTTG
This sequence comes from Bos grunniens, assembly GCF_055505025.1. Taxonomy (NCBI): domain Eukaryota; kingdom Metazoa; phylum Chordata; class Mammalia; order Artiodactyla; family Bovidae; genus Bos; species Bos grunniens. The sequence goes on along the minus strand of NC_141165.1, from coordinate 119,856,155 downwards.
AAAAGGATGTATCACAGCAGTTAAAGTTTACGATAGAATGTGTGATGAGTTGGTCTTGATTCAATCACTACTGAATAGAGATATAAACTTGCAATAGGACCACTGCATGGGACTCAGACATGTTCCACAGGATGTCTGGCCATGGAGTGAATGGAAGGACGAAGTGTGTGTTCTCTCTTTCACTGGGGAAATGTTTCTCCCACCAAGGCCCTTTACACTCACAGACCGCTTTTCCCTCTAGGTTGGTGTCCATTAATCTTACCACCTCCTGCCCAGCTGAGTCAGCACTTCAGATTCAGCACTTTGTCTCCACAATGAGCAAATGGCTCTTTAGTTGTCAGGGCTTGCCCATGAGAAATAACCAGCACAGTGGGAAAGCCTTGAACATTTACAGTTCAAGAAGACATTAATAATTTTGGTCAAAATAAATAAACTTCTTTGGCTATTTGGTATCAGTATAGATAATCTTAATGCTGAGAATGGTGTGACTATTTCTCCAGGAAAAATTAAAATTTTATTTCCTCAAAAAAGAAACACAAATAAGTAAAGATGTCTACCCATTCCCCCTTGTGAAATAAACTCATTCAAAATACATAAGCACCGCTGAGCTGCATGTATGTTTAATTCATTCACTGTTTGCATATTTGGGGATACATTTTATTTTCTATTAATAACTTATTTTCTCTTCTTCATGGAGGGGGACATCTCAACAGTCTTTAGCACAGTCATTGACTTCACGCAGAATTAAAAGATCATGATAAATCACCTACTACATCTTGCTAAAGAAACATAAACAGTTTCTGAAAAGCTACAGATTTCTAGATAAGCTAAGTTCCAAATATTTCACATATAATGCACATATCTGAAAACAACAAAATTTTCTAAGTGCATACTTTCCCCAGATTGCCAGATTCATTGATCCTGGGCTTAGGGCTAGATCCTTTAAAATCTGTACTACAGTTTGGGTTACAACTGCTTGATATTTGTTTAATAAACAACTGCTCAATATTAAGCATACATAACCTTAAGAGAACATCAAATTACAGGGCAGGATAAAGCAACAGATATCTTCAGATGGATGGCATTTACTCAGTGCTTCCTGTGTATCCCCCTCTTAAAAATTTGTTACAGATTTCATTCTATAGTCCTTAGCTGGATGCTTCTTAGATTAATCAACGTTAAAACCCTTGAGAGCAGACAACATACCTTGTATATATGTTTACAAATATAGTGGTATCTGGCCCAAAGAAAATGTAACCAAGTTTCTTGAATTTAATGATGGAGAAATAGTGCTGCCTGGCTGCAGGGTTTTGAATGCATGTGCACTGACTTGAACTAGCTATTCTCAAACTTTAGTGTGAGGGAGTTTTGTAAGGTATTCATGTGAACCTTCTTTTCAGGGGCCCCATACACAGGTCTTCTTGTTTAGTGGCTTCAGAATCTGAATTGTACCAGGCATCGGACACTGACACAGGTGTTTCCTGGAGTATTTGGAAAATACTGCCTTTTAACACTTACAGCATGTTGTCTTCCTTGAGCCCACCAGTGTATTGTTATGAAGAGAATGTTTAGAACAATGCCCTTTTACACTCCGTATGGCTTCGACGGTGTTGCACTTTCGCCCATGCGTTCGCATGGAATAAGGCAGGAAGTCTCTGAGCAGGAAGCACGGCTGATTGACAACTAGTAATAGTGGACGGTTGGCACTAATTCTTGTGCCTCATTTGCATAAGGGATTTTGAAACATGGAAGCTAAAGTGTCTGTGGCATTTTCTGCCAACCAATTACCTGTCTGACAGGAGGGTGTCACTGCTCATCAGTGCTGCAAGAGTGTAAGCTGGTACTCGTGCAATCAATGGGAAGTGAAATATTACCTGGGAGAGTTACCTTCCTGGGAGTAATTACTGTAGGTGTCAACAAGGCTGGGAAAAGAAGGGGGTCTCTTTGCTGGTCTATGAGTAAAGGTGAATGATGAAAGGGCTGGTTTTGATGATCATCTAAATCTCACGGCCCGACTCTCTGTTTACTTGTGTATCACTGATTATAAGAGCCAAACAAAGGCTAAGAAATCAGATAGTACTTAAGCAATTAAAAACAAAATCCCTATTCCTTATTCCATGAATTCCTGAGTCATTCTTACATGAAACTACTCTTGTGAAATATAATGTTCCTGAGTAGATTTCAAGAGCCAAAAAAAGAGGATTAAGGACAGGAGGAATCATTAGGAAAGAGTTGGACAAGAACTTAAGAGAAAAAAAGAAAGAAATTGGAGTCCACATTTTCTGGAGCACCTGGGATTTCAGTTTATGCTTCCCCAGAGATTTGCCAACTTCCTTCACAAATTTGACCCTATTCTCAGTCCTTCCTTTTTGCTCTCCTGGCTTCAGATTCTCATGCTGACTACATGCCTCCCTCACAGAAAAACAAGCACACCCCTCATTTCTATAAACTTTTCCTCTTTGTTACTGCCATAAAATTGCAGTTTGGAGCCCCCTCTTGGAGATGGAACATGTTTGAACACTTGAAGTGGTAAGTAGAGGCCTTTTCATCTGGTTTATATAGCTCAGAGTTCACCACCATCATCAACACTGATCAGAGTTTTGTAGTTCTGTTCTGTGTTAACCCTCTCAGACCCCAGTGGCCTCTGGGAGACCTGACCCCTACTTTGAGACACAATGAACTGGAAATAATAACTCCCATATGGGAGAAGAATACTTCAGCCCCAAGAGCTTATCAAGCTTTGTTTTTTCTATGACTGCTAAGAAAAGGAGTGTGTATTGGAAGCAATTCTCTCAGCTTATAGCTATTTTGATAGGGGGTCTATATTTAATAAAGGTTAAATCCATTGAAACTGAGTCAAAGGCACTTTTCATGGCCAACAATTTCACCTACTTTAGAAGCCTGTCTCTTCCCACTCTCCCCAGGTCTACTCAAAGCGAGAAATGGGCAACCTTGCTTTGTTTAATAGGCAAATGGCCCTTACCCCAGATAATATGAATAAGTATTTTCAATCTGAACTTGTTCATCACTTTTATATGTCTCTCTTCAGCACAAAAAAGAAAGCTCTTTCGGTAATTGCAAGACTTAATTAGCCAGTGTTCACACAAAGGCTTCTTTTGTTCACCTATCAACAGGCTGCTTTCATTGATGGTTCTCTGACTCTCTGAAGACTATTCTTTTACCAAGTTTTACATAGACTTCTATTTTCAGCTTCAGAGGCCTATGATATAAGTGCTCTGCATTCCAGCCCCCAGTGTCTTTTTCTCTGCCTCATCCTGTTTATAGATCACTCCTTCCATGGCTGATTGCAATTTGATCACCTTCCCAGTCTGCCAATTCCTTGCCTTTAGTGGTACAGAAACAAAATTTCAAAACAGCTGTGATGCTGTGGCAAGAAAGGTCCACTAAAAAGCTGATTTCCTTCCAGTTCCATTGTCCCTACTTTGAGTCAGAGTTATTGCATAGTAAAGAAAGAGCACAAATGTGAACCTCTGAAAAATACCAGAAAATATGTACTGGTGCCTACTTTATCCAAATTTAAACTATATTTCTTTTATAAATGAAAGGGGTGAAATTACATTCTATATCAGTCCGTTGAATTTTTTTTAAGTGTATATCCTTTATTAGCTAATCCTTTACTGCTAATGTTTAGCAATCACATTCTGAATATTACCAGATATTATTGCCTTTGAAATTACCTCTTTTCTGTCCTCTGTTTATGTAAATCCTACTGCAACATTTCATGACAATTTTTATGTTGATATTTAAAAGGTTTCTCTCCTAGAGATTACTGTTTTCTTTCCAGGGTAATAAGCTTAAAATTTATTTACCTTTGGAGTCTGACATCCATAGACTCAAATCTGTAGTAATTCTGCTACTAACATTAAAAAAATTCCTGGAACCTCAGTTGTTAGTGAAGAGGAAGTTCTCACTACATAGGATATAGTAATCCTTCCAGAAAAAGGTTCTTATTATCATGATTATTCCTATCCTGTGACATGTGCTGCTTGTAATTTTCATTCTGAAATCTGAATATCTATTATATTCAAAAGTATAGATTCCTGTATAAAATAGAAAGCTTTTGAAGTCCTTGTGTTTCCCTTGTGGCTCAGCTGATAAAGAATCCACCTGCAATGCGGGAGACCAGGGTTTGATCCCTGGGTTGGGAAGATCCCCTGGAGACAGGAACAGCTACCCATTCCAGTATTCTGGCCTGGAGAATTCCCTGAACTGTATAGTCCATGGGGTCGCAAAGAGTCAGACATGACTGAGTGACTTTCACTTTCACTTTGAAATCCTTAATTGCATCTATAAAGCTTTCTGTTAAGTCTATTAACCATAAATATGAGTTTATGTTGCCAAAACATTTTAATTTGAAAGATAATACAAAGCTCAGAGAAATATGTTCTAAAATCATAAAATTTTTATTACAATAAATATGCACTCAGTAATCTTGAGTTGTCATCAAACACTATTAGAGTCAGTCAGGATATTTTTCACCTGCTTCAGAAGAGAACTCTTCTGAAATTTGCTAATGGAATACCAGTTCTGACATTTTCATGAGTGTTAGGTTGCAAAGGGTTTCATTTGGAATTGAATAATATTAAAGTGGTTTATGTGTATATGTTTGAATTTGTGCTTTTCTGCTATAATTCTCAGATTTTGATATGCTGGCCCATTGTTCTTTACAAGATGCTAAAACATATTAACTCTCTTCAATTAGCTGGACAGGGAAACATCTTTCCAGAAATCTCTTTGAAATGTTTCTTATGAAATTAATGTTATATGGTGCACATTATTCTAATTCACCATTGCTTTTTTCTGAGACTTTCAACTCTGTACATGACTTTAACCATTCAGCAGCACTTTAATCAAATATCAGAAACAAAACTGGTGTTATTTTTTTTAATTCTTCTAATGAAAGAAACTTTTTATAATTCTCAGAAGGTGTTTAATTTCACTACACTGCTTCATCACTCTTTGTGTGCTGTATGTCCCTGTACATTCTTTTTTTCGCAACCATAACTGCAAGAACATACTCTACATCTTTTGTTTATCATAAATTTTCAAGTGTGACCACTTTTTGAAAGAAGCATCATCCTTTTTTCAGTTCAGAGGGAAGTCATTTCCTTGATTTGAAGATCTTTGTGCAGACACAGATTTGTTTACTGATGGATTTATTTGTACATCCAACTAGCTCATTTTATAGCCACATATCTATGGTTAATTTCTTCTTTTACAGTCTAGCCGATGCTATCAACAGTACTCTATAAAGTTACTTGGAGTACACGCTCTTCCAGCTTATTGCAGAATGTACTTATTAAAATAATATTTAAATAAAACATGTAGGGTTAAATATTATTTTCTATCATCATGAAAGTGATAGTCTCAGGAAGAAATAAATCACCCACAGCTCACAGTAAACAAGTTTATAACAGTGTACTGTGTTTAGTTCCAGACAGTTTTTTATCAAGGTTAAATCTAGTTTTTAAGCAGACCCATTTGTGATGACTTGCTCTGCATATAAACTATTAAACTCTCAATTGTATTGATATTTTCTCCACTATTTTTCTTGATAAATATTTTGAATATCATCCACTGGGGAGGAAAACATGCCCTGTGGAATGGAGAGAGGACACACCAATACCCAGACCTCAGAAGACCCTCTGTACAATTCAATCATTAAGGCAGACATCCTTTCAAATGCAATAAACAATGTAAGGAAGCTTATGATACATCTAAGAGGAATAATAATAAGGTGAGGCACTGCACATGGGGTGGTCAGGGAAAGATCATGCCGTGTTACACCATTTAAAGTCAGAGTTTAAACATTTCTGAAAAATTATAGTGATGGAACAAGCAGCAATGAGTTTGATTACACATTACACATGAATGACTTTAGGGCATTTTATGAGGGAAGATTTGAAGTCTACTTTCCTATTTTTCTAAATCTGTTTAAACAGTCATTTGTTTGAAAAGTGAATGGTAAATAAGGTTGTATGAATGCTTAATTGTTTGAATTGAATTTGAGCTCTTTTTGGTACGTACTCTGCCATTAGTGAGATATAGTACTACAATTAAGTTAAAAGCCTATTTTTCCTTCTCTCTTGAAATTGTTTGCAAACTTTTTTTTTGAATCTGAGAGTTTTATCACTCTGTTTCACATATAAACAAGATGAAAGAGAACCTTCCTTTCAGTTGTCATAGTCTGCTATTACAGACTGGGTTGATTTGACGTGGTGAAAATACATTCTTATTACATTAAAATTCACTTTAAATAAGACAAACATATCTGCATTTTAAATTCACTAAGTAATTTAGAGAAAATAGTGGACATGAATGCTATTTGGAAAATGAAAATATTCAGTAAGACCAGAATATCCTTTGATTATATTTGATTGGGGTTAACAAAAAGAAAACTTGATCTTGAGAAGAGAAATGTTGCAAGGACACATTTTTATTGAGCTGATGCTGTCATCTGTCTCTTAATTTTGTTTCAGGAAAATCAGCAAGGTTATTATTTAAACCTGCTTATGTTGAAAGACAAGTAGTTAAATTTGAAGCACAGTTTATTGTGGATTTTGACATCCTTGACTTTCAGCTCCTTTTCCCTCCTTTATTCATATTCCTTAAAAACGTATTCCATCTATTCATAACCGCAAGCAGATTCTGATTTAGTCTTATTTCTTCAAACTCAATTATATTACACTCTTATTACACTCTTTTTCAGTGCAATCATTTACTTCTCACAGCTACTTGGAGTGGGGTGGGGTGTCAGTCAGTATTTAAAAATCTCCATTTTTACCCAGCTCTCAGAATAAATGTGAAAATTTTGTAATGACTTACAGCACTCCTTCCTCTAGGGAACTTTTAACATAAATCAATCCTTTTCAAGAATAGGGGATAAAGACCAGTTTTTGATTGTTGAACCTTCTCAATATCCTTAAAACCACTGTATACATAGACTTACTTACCTTCCATAAGGACAATCCAGCAAGAGATTCAGAATTAATTTAGCTTTTTATTGAACAAATGTAAATATTATATCACACAACTCATGATTAAACACTCAGTTCAGTTCAGTTGCTCAGTCATGTCCAACTCTTTGTGACCCCATGGACTGCAGCATGCCAGGCCTCCCTGTCCATCACCAATTCCCAGAGTTTACTCAAACTCATGTCCATTGAGTCAGTGATGCCATCCAGTCATCTCGTCCTCTGTTGTCCCCTTCTCCTCCCACCTTCAATCTTTCCCAACGTCACGGTCTTTTCAAATGACTCAGTTCTTCACATCAGGTGGCCAAAGTATTGGAGTTTCAGCTTCAACCTCAGTCCTTCCAATGAACACTCAGGACTGATCTCCATTAGCATGGACTGGTTGGATCTCCTTGCAGTCCATGGGACTCTCAAGAGTCTTCTCCAACACTACAGTTCAAAAGCATCAATTCTTCAGCACTCAGCTTTCTTTATAGTCCAACTCAAATCCATACATGATTACTGGAAAAACCATAGCCTTGACTAGATGAACCTTTGTTGGCAAAGTAATGTCTCTGCTTTTTAAAATGCTGTCTAGGTTGGTCATAACTTTCCTTCCAAGGAGTAAGCATTAAACACTAGTACAGATTAAACACTAGTACAAAACTAAAGCAAAGTGTGGACCCAAAACTTTGTTCTATACTTAAATATGAATATACTCATTAAGGTGACAAACAAATGTTAACTATAAGTATCCATGAGAAATAAAATGTTATTGAAAGTCTCTACAAAATAATTTTAAGATGAATTCCTAAGTAATAACCAATATCAATAAGGCCATGTTTCCTTAGACATAGAAACTATTCCAACAGTGTCCTAAATTTCTAAACATCATTCCTTTTCTTGGAAAACAGGAAGAGACTTACAGGAACAAAGACACAACTCTGACTATATTTTGGGGCAAGGCAGGGAAAAAAGACTAAAATGTTGCAGAATCTCTAAATGTACTGGTGAAATATCCAGTAAGATACGATGGTGACTACCTTATAACTACAAAATATTCTATGCACATATTTAAAATTTTTAAAATATTTTTCATACTCATTATTCCCTGTAAAAATCTTCATTTACATTAAATATTAAAAATAATATTCTTATTTTCTATAACTGTAGAGTCATGCAGGGCATTAAGAAGATGTGAGAAAGGCAGTATCAAGTTGAATGAGATTTAGTTTTCATGACACAAACTTAACATACTTTTTTAACTTGGAAAAGAATTAAGAGTGGCCTAATACAAAATTTTCCTGATATCTGTACAAAGCTGCACACAATTGGCTATTGATTCTCACAATAGTCTGTCTATGAAACTTGTGTGGTCCCTCTTAGGAAGTCAAACACAGATAATGACAATAGCACTTACTATAAAAGTCACATTTTTGATCCATTTGCTGCCTCCAATTTGTAGTTTAAGTTTCCCTTTATTAAGAAAAACAGGCTGATGTAAAAATCACATCCTAGACAGTACACTCTCAGCTCCTCCAATTTTCCACGGAACCACTGGTCACCACACACATTGCTGTCAAATTGTTCTGCTTCTTGTCAGCTGCACACTGGCAGGACAGGAGGCTGGTCATACGCTAATTAGGAGGACAGACTTTGTAAAGTCCGTTCTGAGAAATAGAGGTGCCAAGTAATAGCTCGTGTAATAAAGTTATTTAAGGAGAAAGGGCAAGGGTTGAAAAACGACAGAATAGTATTTTTAATGTCTTTGGACCAGGATGTTGAGAGAAATTTGTTTTCAGGATGACTCCAAGGTTAAAGTGAATTTCTTCCCTGAAGCCGAAAAGGCTAAAATATGGGTCCATTTAGAAATGATGCCTTTAGAAAAAAATCCACATCTATAAAATTCCTCATGTGGATTTGGCTAAATATCTCTGTTTTTCTGGAATAATTATAGGCTAATAAAGGTACTAAATTCATAGAAAAGACATTAATCTAGTTTGACAGAAATAATAAACAGTGTAAACTTGCAGTACATTGAAAGTCCCATAGCAAATTGATCTTTTAATATTGTTTGTTATGTATGAAAAGTGAAATAGTGAAATAAGTAGAAATTTTGCCTTATTTGAATAAATTGGTTTGTGCTGAGTATTGCTTAACATAAAGTTAAGACATTATGCAAAAAGATTCTTTTAAAATATCTTATTTATGACTATAGAATAGTATGAAAATGAAAATGGATTAAAAGACCATACAAATGATAAAAAGCATATAAACGTATTGATTTTGTGTTTATATCACAAGTATATATGAATATATACAAGATAAACAGGAAGACTATTTATAAACACCTTTAAAGCAGTTATCTCTTGATAATAAAATTGGTAACTTTAGTTTACCCCTATTCTATATGACTCTACTGAGAATGATTTATTTATTAATAATTACAATATAATTGTTAAAATCTTTTACTTTTGAAATTTTGGAAAATAGGTGAAGCACTAAGTAAAATGAACTGATTACTAAAGAATTTATAATTTAAATAATATCCACAGTAACAAAAAAAGAGGCTCATGGGTTCATATTTTAGCACCAGTTTAAATATATTTAAAATTAAATAAGATCATGACAGCAAAAAAGAAAGCACTCCTTCCTTTCCTGGTAATATATTAGGAGTACTGAGAAGATTTAAAGTATCAAGGAATTTATAATGTTTAGAAGCATATTTAACAGCTAAGATGCTTATGTCAAAACAAGCTTCAGCAAAATACCTAAATTTTCAAAGATATTTGTCACAATGAGCTACTCACACAACATTTGATGACAACTTTTAGAAATAATTTAACTGATTACTTTTACTAAAAAGACAAACTATTCTTCATACAGTTGTCCTTGTATTAATCATAGATTAAAAAAAACTGAGGAGGTAAAATAATTTAGTGAGGTTCAGTTCAGTTGTTCTGTCACTCAGTCATGTCTGACTCTTTGCAACCCTATGGATTGTAGCACACCAGGCTTCCCTGTCCATCACCAACTCCTGGAGCTGTTCAAACTCATGTCCACTGAGTCGGTGATGCCTTCCAACCATCGCATCCTCTGTCATTCCCTTCTCCTGCCTCCAATCTTTCCCAGCATCAGGATCTTTTCCAGTGAGTCAGTTCTTTACATCAGGTGGCCAAAGTATTGGAGCTTCAGCTTCAGCATCAGTCCTTTCAATGAATATTCAGAATATTTAGTGAGGTAGGTATATATATTATTGTTATTCAACTTGGCACTCAGGAAATTATGAATGGATGAAAAATTAAACTACATTGTTCTAAACTATCTAAGAATCAAAAACCATGATAAAGTAAACTATGAAGAATATCAATTCCATTCTTGACAGTGTATTTTAAATAGTTACAATAGTGATTTTTTAAAATAACTGTAATTGAAAAAATAATTTTATGCATACACAAAAATTATGGGACATAGCCTTCCGGGCATGATTTTAATTTTTAATTAATTTTCAATATATAAACAAAACTACTCAATTTAAAGCAAAAGAAAAATAGAGAAATATGGGAAAAATCTCATGATCACACCACACAAACTCTATTAATTTTTAAGTTTTTAATTAATACAAATGCAAATTTTAAAGATAAACAAAATGTAAAGTTACAGAGATTGATAAGTGTTTCCTTATTGTTGCTTTGTAGGTTGTAGTGGCATATTCACAAGTGAAAAATTACAAAAGTAAATCTTACACTAGCTTAACCAAAAAGGAGACAAACTGAAATGAATAACTTGGCTGAAGGTGCTGGAAATTGATTCTAGTGACTCATCAAATCTCTGTCTCCCTCTCTCTATCTTTTGGCTGCACGTTCTCCATACATGTTGGTCTATCTTCCCATCTAAGCCACCCCAATGGAAAGAGAACTTCTCCATCCAAAGGCCATACAAGAGATCAGGAAAGAACTTATTACTCCAATAAGCCATGCCTCCCTGTGTTTGCTTGTCTATTTCTTTAATCTTGGGGCAGTGTTGTACCCCTATGTTCTCCACTCTCTGACAGATTTCTGAAAGAGTTGTTGATATTTAAGTCTGTTTAGGGCTTCCCAGTCAATCCTAAAAGAAATCAACCCTGAATATTCATTGGAAGGACTGGTGCTGAAGCTGAAGCTCCAAAAAATTTGGCTACCTAATATGAAGAGCCAACTCATTGAAAAAGACCCTGATGCTGGGAAAGGTTGAGGGCAAGAAGAGAAGGGGGTGGCAGAGGATGAGATGGTTGGATGGCATCACTGACTCAATAGATATGAGTTTGAACAAACTCCAAGAGATAGTGAAGGACAGAGAAGCCTGGCTGAACAACAGCAATAAGGGCTTCACAGGTGACTTAATGGTAAAGAAGCCGCCTAGCAATTCAGGAGACACAGGAGACTTGAGTTGCATCCCTGGATCAGGAAGATCCCTTGGAGGAGGAAATGGCAAGCTACTCCTATATTCTTGCCTGGAAAATTCCATGGACAGAGGTGCCTGGTGGGCTACAGCCCATGGGTTGTAAAAAGTCAGATACAATTGAGCACCCACATCTTTTTATTACTTGTTTGGATGGAGTGGTGGCTTCCAAACTCCTTTCATTGACTCAGAAACCAGAAGTCAGTGAGAAGATCTCTAAATGAAATATTAGTTTACAAATAGTTACAGCATCATTCAGGTTATTTATTTATAAGTGAAATTTTGGATGCCCAAGAAATTTTCTTGGGCATCCAAAATCCTTTCATGACTGTACCCATGAAATTAAAAGACACTTCCTCATCGGGAGAAAAGCTATAACAAACGTAGACATCAGAGACATATTGAAAAGCAGAGACATCACTTTGCTGATAAAGGTCTGAATAGTCAAAGCTATGGTTTTTCCGGTAGTCATGTATGGATGTGCGAGTTGGATCACAAAGAAGGCTCAGAGTCAAAGAATTGATGCTTTCAAATTGTAGCACTGGAGAAGACTCTTGAGAGTCCCTTGGACAGCAAGGAGATCAAACCAGTCAATCCTAAGGGAAATAAATCCTGAATATTCATTGGAAGCACTGATGCTAAAGCTGAAGCTCCAGTGCTTTGGCCACCTGATGTGAAGAGCCAACTCATTGAAAAAGACACTCATGCTTGGAAAGATTGAGGGCAGGAGGAGAAGGAGATGATAGAAGATGAGGTTGTTGGAAGGCATCACTGACTGAATGGACATGTTTTTGAGAAAACTCCAGGAGATAGGAAAGGACAGGGAAGCCTGGGGTACTGCAGCCCATGGGGTTGCAAAGAGCTGGACGTGACTTAACGACTGAACAACAGCAACAACAAAGAAACTGATTTTCAAATGACATTGAGAAATTGCTCAAAACTAAATATCAAATATAGTGCTGAAACTAATCACCACTATTTTCTTAGTTGTAAGTTATAATAATCAAGTTTTTAAAAAGGTTATTTTTTATTTTTTCATATACAATGTTTATGTATTAATGTGATCTATATTCACAGATGTTTTATACAAATTGCTAACACTGTTGATTATTATTGAAGCCACTCTTGTTTAAAACTCTTAAGATGCTTACCCAGGTAAGCCAGTCTATAATTGAACATCTTGAGATTTTTATTTTATTGCATTGCCTTAAATTTATCTACATTAAAATTTGTCGCATTTAATTTAATCTGTTACTTCATCCTGTCAAGGCCTTTTGGATACTAATTCTGTCATCCAGAACACTATCTATTCCTTTCAGATTCATGTCATCTTCTATTTGGATAATCATATTTTCATACAAGTCAGTAATAAAAAGGTGATAAGTACAGGATTGAGAAGAAAGCCTTATGCTCTGCCACTGCAAATGTCTAAGCTGACATTTTTCTATAAACATATTTGAATATGGCAATTTAATTTATTGCAAATCTGCCTAACTATTGCTTCAACCTATACCTACAAGACGTCATATTTTCTACATATACTATAGAGATGATCTAGTTTAATGTCATTATGAAATTCAGATATGTCTCATCTATTTCAGAATCATTTAATAATTTTTTTCCTGAAATTATGCTTGTGATGCATTTGTACTTGAAGAAAGTGACTGTAATAAATTGATTGCAAAAATAACTGAATTCACCATTCCTACCTCTCTGATTACATTTTGTATCGTAACTTTGTGTGCATGTTTGTTCACTCACTAAGTTTTGTTGGAGTCTGTGACCCCTTGTCAACCAGGCTCCAGTGTCCATGGAATTTTCTAGGCAAAAATACTGGAGTGGGTTGCCACTTCCTTATCCAGGAATCTTCCCAACCCATGTTTTCTGCATTGAACCCATGTCTCCTGCATTGGCAGGCATATTCTTTACCACTGAGCCACCAGGGAAGCTCAAATAATACGTTCATGTACTTGCTACTTAAGTGACTTAAAGTCATCTTGCTTGCCATTTTGTCATTGTTGTTTCCTTGCTAAACTGTATCTGACTCTTTTGCAACTCCATGTACTATGGCCCACCAGACTCTTTGGTCCATGGGATTTCTCAGGAAAGAATACTGGAGTCTGTTTCCGTTTCCTTCTCCAAGGATCTTCCTGACCCAGGGATGAAACCTGTGTCTCCTGCATTGTCAGGCAGATTATTTACCACTGAGCTACCAGGGAAGCCAAGACTCAGATTCCTTCACTTCTAATTCTGGACTGACTCTGTGACTTTTTGGCCAATAGAATATGGTAGAAGTATCACTATGACACATCAACTCCTGAAGCTCAAGAAGACTTAAGCAATCAAGCCGTTACTTAGAATTCTGTCCCATGATGAGAACAAGCCCAGAATGAACAACTGGAAAATGAAAGACCAAATGATGAAGAACACAGATTCTAACAGAGGCTATCTAGACTAGCTACCTGAACACAGGCAGGTAGTGATTCCAAAGAACATTAGTCGACACACACACATATTATAGGGGTCATGATTCATGAATAATACTAAATTTTACCCAATAAGATTTACAGATTTTAATGCAGACTCTAGCAAAATTTCAATAGCATTTTTGTAGAAAAGAAAAAAAAATTAATTTATATGAAACCACAGAAGACTCTGAATAAGTAAAGTGATCGTAAACAAAAAGAACAAAGCTGGAGATGTCATTCTACCCAATTACAGATTATACACAAACCGACAGTAAACAAAACAGCATGGTATTAGCATAAACGCAGACACAGGCCAATGAATGGAGAAGGCAATGGCACCCCATTCCAGTACTCTTGCCTGGAAAATCCCAGGGACGGCAGAGCCTGGTAGGCTGCAGTCCATGGGATCACGAAGAGTCAGGACTGAGCGGCTTCACTTTCACTTTTCACTTTCATGCATTGGAGAAGGAAATGGTGACCCATTCCAGTGTTCTTGCCTGGAGAATCCCAGGGACAGGGGACCCTGAAGGGCTGCCATCTATGGGGTCGCACAGAATCCGACACGACTGAAACAACTTAGCAGCAGCAGCAGACCAATGGAACAATAGCTTAGAATCAGTTCAGTTTATTCGCTCAGTCATGTCTGACTCTTTGTGACCCCATGGACTGCAGCACTCCAGGCTTCCCTGTCCCTCACCAACTCCTGGAGCTTACTCAAACTCCTATCCTTCAAGTCGGTGATGTCATCCAACCATCTCATCCTCTATCATCCCTTTCTCCTCCTGACTTCAATCTTTCCCAGCATCAGGGTCTTTTCCAATGAGTTGGTTCTTCACATCAGGTACCCAAAGAATTGGAGTTTCAGCTTCAACATCAGTCCTTCCAATGTATATTCAGGACTGATAGCCTTTAGGATTGACTGGTTTGATCTTCTTGCAGTCCAAGGGACTCTCAAGAGTTTTCTCCAGTGCCACAATTTGAAAACATCAATTCTTTGACTCTGAGCCTTCTTTGTAGTCCAACTCTCACATCCATACATGACTACTGGAGAAACCATAGCTTTGACTAGATGGACCCTTGTTGGCAAAGTAATGTCTCTGCTTTTTAATATGCTGTCTAAGTTGGTCATAATTTTTCTTCCAAGGAGCAAGTGTCTCTTAATTTCATGGCTGCAGTCACCATCTGCAGTGATTTTGGAGCCCAAAAAAATAAAGTTAGCCACTGTTTCCATTGCTTCCCCATCTATTTTCCATGAAATGATGGGGCCAGATACCATAATCTTAGTTTTCTGAATGTTGAGCTTTAACCAACTTTTTCACTCTCCTCTTTCACTTTCTTTTTCTTTTTTTTTTTAAATTTTCTTTTATTTTTAAACTTTACAATATTGTATTAGTTTTGCCAAATATCGAAATGAATCTGCCACAGGTATACATGTGTTCCCCATCCTGAACCCTCCTCCCTCCCCATACTTTCATCAAGAGGGTCTTTAGCTCTTCGCTTTCTGCCATAAGGGTGGTGTCATCTGCATATCTGAGGTTACTGATATTTCTCCCGGCAATCTTGATTCCAGCTTGTGCTTCATCCAACCCATGATGTTTTCTCATGATGTACTCTGCATATAAGTTAAATAAGCAGGATGACAGTATACAGCCTTGACATACTCTGTTCCTGATTTGGAACCAGTCTGTTGTTCCATGTCAAGTTCTAACTGTTACTTCCTGACCTGCATACAGATTTCTCAGGAGGCAGGTCAGGTGATCTGGTATTCCCGTCTCTTCAAGAATTTTCCACCCTTTGTTGTGATCCACACAGTCAAAGGCTTTGGCATAGTCAATAAAGCTGAACTAGATGTTTTTCTGGAACTCTCTTCCTTTTTCCATGATTCAACAGATGTTGGCAATTTTATCTCTGGTTCCTCTGCCTTTTCTAAAACCAGCTTGAACATCTGGAAGTTCACAGTTCACATACTGTTGAAGCCTGGCTTGGAGAATTTTGAGCACTACTTTGCTAGCGTGTGAGGTGAGTGCAATTGTGTGCTAGTTTGAGCATTCTTTGGCATTGCCTTACTTTGGGATTGGAATGAAAACTGACCTTTTCCACTCCTATGGCAACTGCTGAGTTTTCCAAATTTGTAGACATATGGAGTGCAGCACTTTCGCAGCATCATCTTCTAGTATTTGAAATAGCTCAACTGGAATTCCATCACCTCCACACTAGCTTTGTTCATAGTGATGCTTCCTAAGGCCCACTTGACTTCATATTCCAGGATGTCTGGCTCTAGGGGAGTGATCACACCATCATGATTATCAGGGTCGTGAAGATCTTTTTTGTGTAGTTCTGTGTATTCTTGCCACCTCTTCTTAATATCTTCTGCTTCTTTTAAGTCCATACCATTTTTGTCCTTTATTGTGCCCATCTTTGCATGAAATGTTCTTTTGGTATCTCTAATTTTCTTGAAGAGATCTCTAGTCTTTCCCATTTATTGTTTTCCTTTATTTCTTTGCATTGATCACTAAGGAAGGCTCTCTTATCTCTCCTTGCTATTCTTTGGAACACTGCTTTCAAATGTGTATATCTTTCCTTTTTTCCTTTGCTTTTCATTTCTCTTCTTTTCACAACTATTTGTAAGGCTGTCTCAGAAAACCATTTTGCCTTTTTGCATTTGTTTTTCTTGAGGATGCTCTTCATCCCTGTCTCCTGTACAATGTCACAAACCTCTGTCCATAGTTCTTCAGGGCACTCTGTCTATCAGATCTAGTCTATCTAGTCTGTCTATCAGATCTGGAAATTGGATTTCTATTTCTCACTTCCACTGTATAATCATAAGGGATTTGATTTAGGTCATACCTGAACAGTCTAGTGGTTTTCCCTACTTTCTTCAATTTAAGTCTGAATTTGGCAATAAGGAGTTCCTGATCCGAGCCACAGTCAGCTCCTGGTCTTGTTTTTGCTGACTGTATAGAGCTTCTCCATCTTTGGCTGCAAAGAATATAATTGGTCTTCATAGAACCATTCAACTTCAGCTTCTTCAGCATTACTGGTTGGGGCATAGACTTGGATTACTGTGATATTGAATGGTTTGCCTTGGAAACAAAGAGAGTTCATTCTGTTTAAGCTATTCTAATAGCTTAGGATAGCTATTGTCAAAAATGTAAAAGGTAAGTTTTGGTAAGAATGTAGAAAAAGGGATCCCTTGCATGTACACTGTTGATGGGACTGAATTGGTAATTCATTGTGGAAAATAGTATTGGATTCCTCAGAACTTAAAAAAGATAAGCAGAAATATTATGTGATACAACAATTCCACTTCTGGTTAGATATCTAAAGGATATGAAATCATTACCTGAATGCTATCTGTTCTTCCATGTTCATTGCTGCATTATTTACGTTAGTCTAGGTAAAATCACAGAGAAGGCGATGGCCCCCACTCCAGTACTCTTGCCTGGAAAATCTCATGGACGGAGGAGCCTGGTAGGCTGCAGTCCATGGGGTCGCGAAGAGTCGGACACGACTGAGCGACTTCCCTTTCACTTTTCACTTTCACGCATTGGAGAAGGAAATGGCAACCCACTCCAGTGTTCTTGCCTGGAGAATCCCAGGGACGGGGGAGCCTGGTGGGCTTCCGTCTATGGGATCGCACAGAGTCGGACACGACTGAAGCGACTTAGCAGCAGCAGCAGCAGCCGCAGGTATAAAATCAACCAAGTGTCCTTCAACCAATGAATAGATAAAGAAAATGTGATATATAAACACACAGTGAAATATTGTTCAGCCTTAAAAAATTAGGAAATTCTGTCATTTGAGACAATGTGGATGAAGCTAGAGGACATTATGCTAAATGCAAAAGCCAGACACACAAAGACCAATACTGCATGATCTTACTTATATGTGAATCTAAAAGAATCAAACTCATAGAAGAGGAGAGTAGAATGGTGGTTTCCAGGGGCTGCAGGGTGAGGGACATGAAGAGATATTGCTGAAAAGACAAAAAACTGTAGTTATTTAGATTGAGTAAGTTCTGAAGATCTAATGTAGAGTATAGTGGCAGTAATTAATATTACTATATTATATATTTGAAATTGCTAAAGGAGTAGATCTTAAATGTTCTCACTACACCCACACATGAAAGATAATTATGTGAGTGGATGGATATGTTAATTATCTTGGTGTGGTAATCATTCCTCAATGTCTACATATATCAAGATATCATTTCATACAACATAAATATATACAATTATTATCTGTTAATTTAAAGCTGGAAAAATATAAATATTTGTCTCATTATTCCACTAAGTTGTTTTTTTAATCACCCCTAGATAACTGATACATTGCCCATTTTTCTTTTATGAAGATTGGAATAATGATTTCCTATGAATATTTGTCAGCATATCTTCCATTCTTAGGATGATTCAGAAATCATCTGTAAGATTATATGTGATGTATCTAATACATTTATTACCATAGGCTTTGAATGACCAAAAAACTTTAATTTTGTAGTTCTAATTTATCAGTAGTGCTAATGTATTGGACTTCCCAGGTGGCTCAGTGGTGTAGAACCTGCCTGCCAATGCAGGAGACATAGAGATGCAGGTTCAATAATGTATCAGAAAGTTTGTGCAGTGCTTTAATTGCTAATAAATGTCCAATGTGGACATACAGTAAGGTAGGAATAGAATAAATGCAGTATACAGTTGATCTCTGAAAAAGCATCATTTAGAACTGCATGGGTACACTTATATACAAAAGCTTTTCCACAATAAATACACAGTACTATACGATGTGGGGTTGGTTGAATCCGTGGATGTAAACTGCTTGTATGGAGGGTCAATTGTAAATTATACAAGAATTTTTTAACATAAGGAGGGTTGGTGCGCCTAACCCCCACATTGCTCAAGGATCAACTATATTCATTATTCACACTTTAGAGAGTCTAATATATTTTTGAATATATAAATTTCCACAATCACTTCCAAGTTAGAATTCAAAGATAAAGACACTGACTACATTGTCTCTTGGTGATTACTATTAGAATACATTTTCACTACTCTAGGAAGAGATTTATCTATCATTTGTTCATTAATATGTATTAATTTTCTAGATGTCTAGTTGTTATCGTGAAGAGCACAGAAACTTTGGCCATAACATGATTGGACAGATGGAAAGGATCAGTTACCATGGGAAAAAGGGAAAGGGATGAAGTTTCAAAAGGAACACAACTCCAGGAGTCGTCCATTCTTCTATACCCTGGAAAGTGGAGTGAGATGACTGGCTAGTTGATAACTGAGCCACACGAATAAGAGAGGTCTTTTGTTTGTTTCTCTGTTTTTTTGTTTTGCCTACATAGTTAGTGCATGGAGCTAAAATCTGTGCTTTGACCATTTTGTTTCATCGGGGTAATCCATTAACACAGGTGTGGGAGTTTTTTTTTAATCATGGCTAACAGTAGAAGAGCTTTCCAAAATAATGGCTAAAATTTTAGAATGTTTTAGATGACTAAATTTTTGTTTATGTGTTGAGGTGTATAGCTATCACTCCTATTTATGCTTTGCATATAGTTAGCTTAATAAGTTTAAAGAATTCTTAAGATGTTTGCTGTAAGCATTTTGGTAGTATTTATACAGTTAGTACATTAAAAAATCCCAAAGGAAATAAACCAAATCTCTCAGACATTTAAAATTGACTATAAATATGAAACCCTCCCATATATTTTCATGAAATAATAGCTTTATGTCACCTTCCCTGTAGTACTTCAAGTACTATTAAAAATGAAGCATTCATAATTATCAGATGATTCAACACTTCTTTTTTTACCTACATAACTCTTCAAACAGTACCCAGAGACTCTGGAAGCAGAACCCAGTAATTCTTTCCACATGTATTCCAGGTGATTCTGATCATGCTGATATTTAAAAATCACCAGTCTATGACATATTCCTTTACCTGTTGCACATGTGTTTTCTTCTCTTTTTGTCCGCACCCAAGCTCTACCCCATTGAGCAGAAAGTACAGAAAGTTTCCATATTCCCCTCAACCCTGCATAATTAGTCTTTTGAAGTTGCCACATTAATTGTTAAAATACCTTTTGGGTCTGGAACAAATGCATAATGACATCTGTATTATTACAAAATTAGAGATTTCTAGTATTTTTCCTCTATTTTTTTTGCATTGTTATGATCATTGCATCTGGTCCCACCACTTCATGGGAAATAGATGGGGAAACAGTGGAAACAGTGTCAGACTTTATTTTTCTGGGCTCCAAAATCACTACAGATGGTGACTGCAGCCATGAAATTAAAAGACACTTACTCTTTGGAAGGAAACTTACGACCAACCTAGATAACATATTCAAAAGCAGAGACATTACTTTGCCAACAAAGGTTCGTCTAGTCAAGGATATGGTTTTTCCTGTGGTCATGTATGGATGTGAGAGTTGGACTGTGAAGAAGGCTGAGCACCGAAGAATTGATGCTTTTGAACTGTGGTGTTGGAGAAGACTCTTGAGAGTCCCTTGGACTGCAAGGAGATCCAACCAGTCCATTCTGAAGGAGATCAGCCCTGGGTGTTCTTTGGAAGGAATGATGCTAAAGCTGAAACTGCAGTACTTTGGCCACCTCGTGTGAAGAGTTGACTCATTGGAAAAGACTCTGATGCTGGGAGGGATTGGGGGCAGGAGGAGAAGGGGACGACAAAGGATGAGATGGCTGGATGGCATCACTGACTCCATGGACGTGAGTCTGAGTGAACTCCTCGAGCTGGTGATGGACAGGGAGGCCTGGCATGCTGTGATTCATGGGGTCGCAAAGAGTCGGACACTACTGAGCGACTGATCTGATCTGATCTGATTGTTATCAAAACCTATGGGTGCAATTCAATTAATAGTTGTTACTGTTTCTGTTATCTAGAAGGAGAAATAGTTTGAACATATGTTTGTTAAACATTTTCACACAGTCTTCCTGTTTGTATTTATTTGAGTGTACAAACTATATTGTTCATTGAAAAGAAAGCTTTCTAAGGACATACTATCACCTACAACACCTATTATTTATATTGCTTAGGTAAAAAAGGCAGTACTATTGACCAAATTTAATGGGAACATATTTGTTGGATTGTACTTCTATTTTGTTCACTGTGACAATTTTTTATGTATAATAAGAATTAATCATGTGTCTATATAATCTGTGACAAGAACTGAGGAAAATGTTGTCTCAAAAATTATCTCCTGATCAAGTGCATCCTTGGCACCAAGTAGAGTCAATAAGTGATTCAGTTACCTCTAAACTGCAAATTAAAAGACACTTACTCCTTGGAAGGAAAGTTATGGCCAACCTAGATAGCATATTGAAAAGCAGAGACATTACTTTGCCAACAAAGGTCCGTCTAGTCAAAGCTATGGTTTTTCCTGTGGTCATGTATGGATGTGAGAGTTGGACTGTGAAGAAAGCTGAGCGCTGAAGAATTGATGCTTTTGAACTGTGGTGTTGGAGAAGACTCTTGAGAGTCCCTGGGACTGCAAGGAGATCCAACCAGTCCATCCTAAAGCAGATCAGTCCTGGGTGTTCTTTGGAAGGACTAATGCTAAAGCTGAAACTGCAGTACTTTGGCCACCTCATGTGAAGAGTTGACTCATTGGAAAAGACTCTGATGCTGGGAGGGATTGGGGGCAGGAAGAGAAGGGGACGACAGAGGATGAGATGGCTGGATGGCATCATCGAGTCCATGGACGTGAGTTTGAATGAACTCCGGAAGTTGGTGATGGACAGGGAGGCCTGGCGTGCTGTGATTCATGGAGTCCCAAAGAGTCGGACATGACTGAGCGACTGAACTGAACTGAACTGAACTGAAACTGCAAATCTGAGTTGCATAACAAATGCATATGAAAATCACATAAGTAAATGTAGCTGGAGTTCAAGAAATGTATACTATATTTTAAAGGGTTTTCTCTCATTTGAATTAAGACTTAAAATGTTTCCTTCATGCACATGTAAGTTTGATTTTAAGCACCTTCAAATTTTATACACTCTGCAAATCAACTTATGAAATGGATATCCAGAATCCTATACTTCTATACCCTGAAAATGTGTCTGCCTCTGGGCTGATATAAGTAAAATGTTCAACTGAAACAGAAATTTCAAATTATTTCTAAATCCAAATCTCTTCTTGGACACACACACACACACACACATATATATAAACACACATATATATATATATATGTGTATGTGTGTATATATAATTAAGTATATTCTGTCATTATGTATATTGTGTTGTTATACTTATCCTGATATTACATATATATCCTGATATATACCAAGAGAGATGCTTGAATTTAGTTATAATAATATATATGTACAAAAACTTAAGATTTATAGCTTTTTAAATTTCTATTCCTATTTCTCCTAGTGCTGTATATTAGTTTACATCTCCATTCTTTTCATCATATGATACATAAGGTTATTTTAAACCTTTTGGTGGTTTTGATGAACTAGGTTCTGCCATGACTTTTCTGTTGAAACTATTGGTATTTGCCTTTCTTTGCTCTTCTCTCCATCACAAGAGGCTAGAATTTGAGAAGTATACTTCCCAGACTCCCTTGTCAGCTGGTTTCCATTTAGGTTCTGCCAGAGGATTAAAGTATGAAGACAGCAGGGAGTTCATTTTGGATTCTTGCAGTAGCTGCAAAGAAACTACTCTAGGGTACTGGGGACTCCAGGAACACTGGTGGTCCCTACAGTGACAGCCAGGTCTCTCCAGACCCAAGGCTGTAGAGGTGACTTCAGCAGTGTAAGCGACCACGATCCAGCAGCAGCAGCTAGTGTAAGCCTCTGCATGTTGATAGATGTGGACCTCTAGAAGTTCTGAAGTTTTATTTTCTTTAGTTAAAACTCGTGTCTCATATGTGCTCCTCCAACCCTTCCAACACCTTTAAAACCAACTTTTTTACGAGCTCTTTCTCTGCTTGAAATATCTAGAGTGGTTTCTCTTTTCCTGCCTGAAAAATGACTATGCATGGGAAAAGCTTGGCTTATTCACTGAGACAATTAGAAGACTGATGGGTGTACAGAAACCTCATGCTGTGTCCAATATGACTTGGCAGAGAGAATAGCCTTTTCAATGTTAGGGATGAGAAACTAATTTAGAGCAAGTCTCAGTAGTGGAAAGAGTCAGCTAAGATTTGCCAGAACTTATAGAAAAGAGCCTTTTATTGAAAAATAGCTAGCTACCTTACAAGGAGTGTGTACATGTGTATTTCTTATATCTACTCTAAGAAGTCACTTCCTAACCAGTTATGCTTCCAGTATGTTAAATATGCATAAACATTTAAGCTGCAGAACTGAAGTCAGAATATTTTGGTTTAAGCTTGGGCTTCTTTTCTGATCAACTAGAGTCATGTCAGAATTTCCCATTTTGATCTGGCAAGTGAATACCATAATCCATACCTACTTTGCAGAGCCTTTTATAGGATCAAAAGGGATAATGTATATGAAGGTGCTTTTTAAGCAGTTAAATTCTACATCCGTGTCAGGTGTTATGAGAGAAGATTAGTTAACAGCTAGAAAGGAAAGCACTGTGACTTCAGAAATTACAGCCAGAAAGTAATTCCTGAATCAAATAGTGACTCTGTTCACAGCATCTATGAACACTTTGACTATGTTTCTCTTTATGTGGAGCTATGAAATCAGAAATAGCTCAAGAACAAAGTGAGAGGTCCATGAAACATAAAGAAAGGAAAAGCAGAAAGCAGACTCAAAAGGCATGAATTGGCAATTGCTACACATTCACATCGTCATTGTCCTTCCCAAACTCAATCATGCCAGCTTAGAGGCAACTGCTCTTTGCTTCTCTGCCCTGTGCATTGAGAATAGTAAATGATTATGGGTTTGTGCTACAAAAACCAGAAATATAAAAATATTTTTAGAAACCTTATTGTACACCAGAATCAACTGGGGAAGTTTCTAAAACACAGATTGAAGTGAACTACCTTTGATTTATATTCACAAGATCAGGATGTCACCGAATATTTTTAACTTTCCAAATGGCCCAAGATGTTCTGATGTATGGGTCTACAAAAAAGCAGCATTTCACAGAATAGCTTCTGGATCAATTTAATTGAATTTACCTTTTCATTTTTTGACATTCCCAGTTTTTGAGCCCAAACCCAGATGATTGAATACGTGTCTCTAAATAATGGAACCTCATATTTGCAATGCAATAAGTAACCCAAATACTTTTATTCATACTTAATTTTGGCATCCAGAACTGGAGGGCAAGGTTGGTTCAAGGACAAGTTCTGAACCTGCTGTCTTACTTTCCTGATGTACTCTCATCCACTTTGCATCTAACTTCACTGCATTCTTAAAATAAGTTGCAATTCTGTTGTAAACTCAAATAAAAACAATGAAGGTTAAAATGCAAATATCTGGTAAAATTCACTGACAAGTAAATCATTAATTTGGTTTTTCTAAGTTTTACTGAGCTCAATCCTGCTCCTTTGTGGCTTCTTCTATAGCCACTTCTATGGTGGTCTAGTCGCTAAGTCAAGTTCAACTCTTGCAACCCCATGGACTGTTGCCTGTCAGGTTCCTCTGTCCATGGGATTCTCCAGGCACTTCTATAGTTGGTGTTATTCTCCCATACTTCATGGGGCAGTTTTCAGTATTCATTTCACTTGACAGAATTTGTCACTTTGGGCTTTTGGGCTTGTACAGTTTCCTCACTGACTCACTTATCTGGTTAACCTACACATTCTTCTAAGTTCATCTTAAACATCACCATCTCTAGGAAATATATTCTGGTTTCTCAACTCCAGGTTATTCCTTGCCCTCTCTGCAGCACCCAGAACCCTTCCTATTAATATTATATTTACCATACATTAGGTTGTCTACACTTATTTGCCTTTATCTCCCACTAGATCTGAGCTGTCATTTCTTTTCTCCATAAAGTACCAGATAGTAATTATTTTAGTTTTTATGAGTCATGAGGTCTCTGTCACAATTACTCAACTCTAACATTGTATCGTGAAAGCAGCAATAGAAAATGCATTCCAATAAGATTTTATTTGCCAAAACTATCACTGGGGAGATTTGGCCATGGATGGTGGTTTGCTGACCCCTGCACTAAACTGTCAGCAAAACATGACCATTCTTGTTCACCAGCCCCTGGTCATACGGTCTGGCTGGATTTAATCTACATTCTGTAGAGTTTGGTCCATCTACCAATAAACAAATATTCAAAGATTTAAATAATATAGAAGCTTATTTGTCTATCACATAAGAGAATTTTGCTGCTGCTGCTAAGTCACTTCAGTCGTGTCTGACTCTGTGCGACCCCATAGACGGCAGCCCACTAGGCTCCTCTGTCCCTGGGATTCTCCAGGCAAGAATACTGGAGTGGGTTGCCATTTCCTTCTCCAATACATGAAAGTGAAAAGTGAAAGTGAAGTTGCTTAGTCGTGCCTGACTCTTAGTGACCCCATGGACTGCAGCCTACCAGGCTCCTCCGCCCATGGGATTTTCCAGGCAAGAGTACTGGAGTGGGTTGCCATTGCCTTCTCCTCGGAGGCAATTCAAAGTTGGTGGGACAGCTTCACTGTTCCCAGTGTTTTAAGACACAGGTTCCCATTGGCCATCCTCGACATGTGGCTTCCATTCTGGAAAGGACTTCATTTATGCATGAATGAAGAAGGGAGGAAGTTCATTTAAGGAGACCTCCTGCAAGTCTGATATATGTTCACTTGTATGAAATCATCCAAAACTTAGCCACATTTAGCTATAGGAGAAGATGGAAAATTGTTTAGTGAGGAACACTATGATCCCCTTATGGCAGAAAGTGAAGAAGAACTAAAGAGCCTCTTGATGAAAGTGAAAGAAGAGTGAAAAAGTCAACATTCAGAAAACTAAGATCATGGCATCCAGTCCCATCACTTCATGGCAAATAGATGGGGAAACAGTGGAAACAGTGGCTGACTTTATTTTGAGGGGGCTCCAAAATCACTGCAGATGGTGATTGCAGCCATGAAATTAAAAGATGCTTACTCCTTGGAAGGAAAGTTATGACCAACCTAGACAGCATATTAAAAAGCAGAGACATTACTTTGCCAACAAAGGTCCACCTACTCAAGGCTATGATTTTTCCACTGGTCATGTATGGATATGAGAGTTGGACTATAAAGAAGGCTGAGCACAGAAGAATTAATGCTTTTGAACTGTGGTGTTGGAGAATACTCCTGAGAGTCCCTTGGACTGTGAGGAGATCCAACCTGTCCATCGTAAAGGAGATCAGTCCTGGGTGTTCATTGGAAGGACTGATGCTGAAGCTGAAACTCCAATACTTTGGCCACCTGATGCGAAGAGCTGACTCATTTGAAAAGACCTTGATGCTGGGAAAAATTGAGGGCAGGAGGGGAAGGGGACAACAGAGGATGAGATTGTTGGATGGCATCACTGGCTCAGTGGACATGAGTTTGGGTGGACTCTGGGAGTTGGTGATGGACAGGGAGGCCTGGCGTGCTGTGGTTCATGGGGTCGCGCAGAGTAGGACAGGACTGAGCGACTGCACTGAACTGAACTGGACAGTTGCTTAGTATTTTGTTCTGATGTTAAATCTGTATGTCAGAAAATATCATCTACCTGAAATGGTTGAAATCTGACGTGGGAAGAAGCAAATCCCCGCCATCTTGTTCCTTCCCACATGTGATTATATTAGTTCATAAATGTAGAAAAGTGACTCAAACAGTTTCAACTCTTTCATTTGTGAGTGACACCAGAAGTTCACAAGGAAGTGATCTTTCCAAATTTCATTCCATAATGAATGTGCTTTCATTTAGTCTTATCTCTCATGCTACACTTCAGAAAGACAAATCATGTTTGTGTTAGGCCAACCCCACCCAGAATTTCTAAAGCAACTGTTTTTGTGCATGCAAGGCAGCCTGAAACATTCATAATTACCAATGTTTACATCTGTTTCCAATCTCTAAGGCTGAGCACAGAATTACTCTTATCCTGGGCCTTCCACAGTGGTCCCATTTGTTTATTTATGCTTTGGTTCTTGAACTGTGTGCAAACATGCACAATGACAACAATGTTATGATACCTGACATCCATCAGATGGTGGGGTTAGTTCACAGGAAGAGGCTTTGGTCTTTAAGATGAACGGATATTTGATCTTCTCCAGTGGAGTCTTGGGCTGAAAACCTAAAAAATAGAAACCCGTTAATCTTAATTGATTTTCATTAGTGGGTCTTTTTTCTTTTCCTATAAAATTTTGCAGATTTTTTCCCCATTCATACTGTATTTGGGGGAAAAAAATGGAACTATATCTTTTCTCTCTTTTTCTCACTACCTATCTACCTATGCTTTTAGATTTAACTCAATCAATAATCATGAATCTGCTTTAATTTGATATTATCTCAATACTGAGATTTTACATAATTCTCTTACTTGAGAATAGAAACATTTAAACCTTCCATTTATTAGCTCACCATTTTACAATCATGACCTTGCCTAATATTAAGAAGCTATGACCTTAGAATGTTGATTTTTTTTGTTAGTTCATTGATGCTTTTTCGATATTAGTATGTCAGAAGGAAAATATCTACTCCATAGTACTTACCATTGAATTTATTTTTATTCCTTTTCCATTTTCTAACACGAGATTTATAAATAAAGCCCTGACCTTTATCTTGGGAAGATATTATATAAAGAGCCTTGGGACTCTAAATTCAGTGTAGAGAATAATCACACATAGAACTTGCTAAAATATAGATTCACTGTCTTTGTTTCTAGAGATTCTGATTCAGTAGATATGAGATATGTCTAAGAAATATGTGTTTTTAAATAGGTATAGTCTGTGGTTCATGCTTTTAGAATACTGGATCAGGTATGTCTTAGGTATGTCTGCTTACCTTTATTTAGATCATTTTCTTCATGTGCAGCATGGTTTGGGCATGTGTGTGTGTGTGTGTGTGTGTGTGTGTGTGTGTGTGCATGTGTGTGTTCATATGTGTGTGTGCACGTGTGTGTGTGTGTAAGAAGCTTTGTTTCCATTTTCATATGATTTCATTTATCACCTGGTATTATCTTCAACAGTTTGACAAAGCTTCTTAAAAGTATTAGTGTCACTCAATTTCTAATTCAGTAACCTCTTCTGAGTCCTTATGCTCTCCTTGATTTTTGTGTCATCCACTTCCTTTAAAGATTTATCTTCTTTGGCTTCACAGGGTACAGTCCTCTCCCTAGTTCTCTCTATGTTCTCTCTATATTTCTCAGGTTCATACTCCTTTTTTAATTCTTCAATTATAGTTGATCTTAATTTTACCTGAATCATATTTTCTTTCCAAATTCCTGACAGCAACGAACACCTCTTTGTAGTTTCAATCTAAGTGAGCCATATTCTATTTCTATATGTCAGATGTCACTCCTCAGAGTCTGTGTAGGTTAGCAAATTCAAGATGCCCACAACTGAATATATTCTTCTTATAAATTTAATGTGTAATTTTTATAAATTCATCACATACATTACCATATTAGAGATTGAAAAGTTCTAAATAGAAAAAAAGCTTCACTTAGAGCTTACTCAATTACGTATGAATTGTATTGCTTATTTTTTCATACATAAAATGCATACTATCAGTAATAGTGTTCTAAGTTCCGTTTTTGAAATTCAACTTTAACAATTTTCTATGTTATAAAACTGTCATCTACTATTATCATCATCCCTATGTTACATATATGTCTTATTTCTCTTATCAAATTGAAACCTCATGAAGAAAAAGTCAATTTTTGCTTCTTCTACTCCTAACCCAGATCCTAACATGTTTAAATATTTGCCAATGTTTCAGCAGCAAATAGATGGCTCTTTTAAAAGAAAATGGATACTTACAATCTATATTTGGAATAAAAAATGTAAACCACCTACTTCTCTTTGCAGCTTAAAACTGAGAAAAATCTTCATCAAGATTCTAATTTTTCATTACAATGGCTATAGGCATCTCAAGGCTCCTCTGTATGGACCCAGAATATTGGACCTGAAGAAATGTATGGCTATCTTCTGATTGCTGACTGGGTCAGTCAAGCACTATGAAAGAGTACGGAGGCACAAAGTGTGTCAAATAATCAGAAAATTAGAAACAAATACATCATCTTTATTATGGTTTATATTGCTCTGTTTTGGGAAAACTATATCTTCAACCAATTGGGAAGGAAGTAAATAGGCATGATTTAAAAACTCACCTAGTGGATATAGAGCAGTAGAATCATGACCTGAAGAGTTGACAGTCTCTCTTAACTTGCTCTCCTTGAACTGAAACGACATGAAATTCTCTCAGTCATATCCGACTCTTTACAAAGCCATGGACTATTCAGTCCATGGAATTATCCAGGCCAGAATACAGGAGTAGGTAGCCTTTCCCTTCTCTGGGGGATCTTCCCAACCCAAGCATCAAACCCAGGTCTCCTGCATTGCAGGCAGTTTCTTTACCAGCTGAGCCACCAGTCAGCAACCAGTACTAGTTATTCTGCTGACTTTCTGAGTGTTAAGTGCGTGAAGTCGTTAGGTTGTGTCCGACTCTTTGCAACCCCATGGACTGTATGAGCCTACCATGCTCCTCCGTCCATGGGATTTTCCAGGCAAAAGTATCGGAGTGGGTTGCCATTTCCTTCTCCAGAGGATCTTCCCAACCCAGGGATCGAACCCGGGTCTCCCACGTTGTAGGCAGACGCTTTACCGTCTGAGCCACTTGAGACCAAATGACTTAGACTTGAGGAAATGTTCCCTTGGCATAAATACAAGCAGAAACAATTCACATTAGAATAAGGGGTGTGTCCATGAGGAGATTCCTTTCTGAAGATTTAACTTCAGAGGTGCTTTTTTCTTCTTGGAATGAGACATAAAAGCATCTGGAATTAATAGTTTTCTTTAAACCACTATATTTTTGTTTATATTCAAATTTCACATATTTTCTACATCAGTTTCAACCTGAAGAGTAGCATCAACATTATGCCCCTCAACAATGTATTTGATTCACATTTCTGGAGTCTAATTTCTCATCTGCTAAGTACCTCCCAGAGCAAAGTCTATGGTCATAACAATGAACAACTGGAGTAGTCATAATAACAGACAGAAGTATTAGCCCTCCCAGGATATTTGGATTATGTGGTGAACGAACTTTTACTTTGAAAATACAAATAGCCTTTAATGAATTTGGTCAGTCATTGATACATCTTGACCTCTGACAGTTGTCATGTGATACACCTTGAGTTTTCATTAGCCAATGTGGAAACTGTATTTCCTTGTATGGACATTTCTTCTCTGGGAGGCACTCTCAGTTTCTTATAAATTAACCTCTTCATTATAGGCAGAGTGTCTTCCATGGTTTTTCTCAACTTTGAAGTGCATTCCCAGACTTGGTGCCCTAGGGATATTCTGATGAACTGTGAAATTTGAGAGTCATACCATCACATCCTCCCTCTCTTGGAAGAATTTCAATATTTTTAGGTAATGAAATTTGAGATAAAGTTCTTAAGGCCATTAATATATTATTTTACTTATCTAAATACTACAGAAAAATTAATATGTTCATCTATTTGCTGACCATGCTGTATGTTCCAGGATTTTGTAAAATTATAATGAAAACTTGAAGGCTTATTTTCATCCCAGTATAGTGAATTTTACAAATCAGGGTTGACTAATGACAGTCCATGTTCCTTTGTGTATATCAGATTATTGAGAGGGTCAAGACCATTGTCTCAAAACCACTTGATTCCAACACTGAAAATTGTTAAGTCATTGGTTTGTATTCATATATACTATGTGAGATATTAGTCATCACCTCATGAGAATTCTCATTAGTTTTGAATGTTTTCAAATGTAACCAGTATGGCTTCTTCCATAACACTAGGATATTAAAAAACGAGACTCAAGGAGAGAGTTTTAAAATCACAGTAAATATCCTTGTCCCCCACTTCCTCAGGGAACATAAAATACAAGCTATTTGTGCGAATGCTCTCCTGTCACTTGTCTAAGAAAAGTCTTGGGGCCTCAGGGGTGCTGCCTGGACTGTAAAGTGGCCACTGCTTTTCGTCCTTTCCTTGGACTAAGGAAGAAAGTGATAGCCTACTGAGCTGTGCTCCGGATTTTGAGGCGGTACGTGCCTACTGGCCAAAGAAGCTACGTCTCGAGGCAGAATCAGAGTGAAGGAAGAAGAGTACATGAAGTTGGGAATATATGCTGCAACTTAGAGAAGCAGACCACAAAAAAGAACACAGACTGTCTATACCTATAATCGTAGAAAAAGAATTGAATCCTGGGGTCTTGCTACAGGCATCTCTGTAACAGAATTAGCAAAGCATAATCTAAAACTGCTAAAACTGATAGCATAAAAAACATATTACCTTGAGGAGTATCACCCTTCATTAGAGCTGCCACCTAGAGATCTGGAAAAAATCTCTCCTTGAAACCAGCGAATAGGTTGCAATATCAAAATTGTCAGGACTTTATCTATGATGCTCCAAACAGAGTAAACATTAAAAATCAATGAATATTTACCCTCAGGAAAGCAAGCACTTGAAAACAGTAAGTGGCCTTCCTCAAGGACACAATCTCCATGGAGAAATGAATGTTTTATATCCCCTTTGAGGCTGGTATGAACTCTTCAGTATGACTTCTAATTCCTGCTTATTAGGATTCCATCCATCAGGTAGAGCTGCTTGGAGATGTCTGAAATATACCCTCTAGTTTTACAAACCCTATATGTGAGTCTCATACATTTAAGTTTTAGAGGTATATCGGAACCCTCTGTCTCAAGCATACTTTCATCTTTGCATGAGATGTCTCAAGGCTGAATTTGAGGCATCCAGCTCCAGGCCAGAATCCTCTGTGTGATCTTTCATACCCGACCATAGGTAATTTTACAAGGCTTCACATGGCAGACCTCAGGGTAAGAGGGCTTCCCAGGTGGCTCAGCGGTAAAGAAGCCAGCTGCCAGTGCAGGAGATGCAAGAAATGCTGTTTTGATCCTTGGGTTGGGAAGATCCCCTGGAAGAGGAAATGGCAACCCACTCCAGTAGTCTTGCTGTGATAATCTCAAGGACAGAGGAGACTGGCGGGCTATGGTCCAAGAGGTCACAAAGAGTCAGACATGACTGAACACATATCCCAGACTGAGGGGAAGCTGCCCTCCTCATTCCTGACTTGATGCATGGCCAGCACCTTGCAGTTTTCTGGAGGGAGTTATAGCTGAAGACACATGTTTACATGAAAACCTACATCCCTAACCCTTGGCCTCCCTTTAGAGTCCTCTTTTCTCTACTGCTAAATCCTAGTGTTTGCCGGCTCACTCCAGTGGATCCATAAAATGGCAGGAGCCTTTTGTCCAGCACTATTAGCAGTGGGAGGATCCCTCCGTCTGTGCTGATTCACCTGACCCTTGCCTGGTGCTGTTCTGTGGAAAACACTGGAGCATTAGTGAGCTGGTGTCTATTTTTGCCTCTTACTCACACTATCTCAGTAATAAAGTCTTGATTACTACCTTCAGTTTGGCTTGTTGTCCTGTCTGACCACCTAGAAACCTGTCAGTTTGACTTGGTAAAGAATGAAGCACACAGGTCTGTACCCAAACACTGCTGGGGATTAACAAGAGAGCTGGGGAGAATGTGTCAGGAGGGAATGTTTCTCCTTTTCATCCAGCTACAAGTAACATACCAAATCAAGTTTTCATCTTACTGAAGTTGGCCAATTTCCACAATATAATACTTTCAGAATGTGAGGTTTATACTTAAAAGAGAGAAGACATGAGTCTCATGTGTCTATACAAATACAAATTGTATATTCCTTTGATACATATTCTACTTCCTTGAGAATTATTAGGTCACTCTCACTGAATGCCTCTGATGAAAATAAACCAGTGCTTCATATTGTGGCTTACAGGGTACTAGCAGCTAGAGGGAAAGAATGCACACAATATCCTCCAGTTGTACAAACTACGGTAATGTTTTCCTTCATTGATGTGGCTGACACTTTTAAGCTCAGGCTGGCAGATGGGACCCAGAGGAAAGTATTGGGGAAAAGAGAGAGAAAAGAAGAGAGGGATAAAAGTGGATTCTTTCAGGTTTCTCTATATGAGCTATAAAAACATATGGCTGGCTACCTAGAGACTTCAACCCAGTTTTGCAGGTCATCTTGCTCATTATAGAAGACCCTTTAACAAATTGGGTTCTCTTAGACAGAAGCGTAGTATTGGGTAAGTTGTGCATGCCTCAACTCCAGGACACTATGCTCATAGCCACTTCTTAACTTTAGTTCACACAACTCTGTGGTGCAATTCCAGGAAACTGGATTACTCCAGTTTTCTCAAAGATAACTTCTATTTATCACAGGTAGAAACACTCCTAATTGTTGTTGTTGTTTATCCACTAAGTTGTGTCTGACTCTTTTGCTATCCCACAGACTGTAACCTGCCAGAATCCTCTGTTCATGGGATTTCCCAGGCAAGAATACTGCAGTAGGTTGCCATTTCCTTCTCCAGAGGATCTCCCCCACCCAGGGATCAAACCTGCATCTCCTACATTGGCAGGAAGATTCTGTATCACTGAGCCAACAGGGAAGCCCAAACATTCCAATAGAATCAAATAATCCCAGAAGGTCAGGTACACAATGCTCAATATTCCATCCAAAGAACACTCACAACCTCTTGGCACGTCTTAAAGTCCTGCACAAAGACCTAATTTAGCATATTGTCATAATAGTAGTGCTGTTAAGATTTTGCTAAAACTCATTAAAGCTTTATCTTGATAAATTAGAAGAAATCATATTTTATTTTGATTTTTAAATTGATTACTTATGAAACTGAAAGCACTTTTTTCCTAAGTGAAAAATAAAATAAGTGAATTTTATAAACAAAAGCTTAACCATTTATTTACCTTAGTTTGCAACTAACAGTTAAAAATTTCAATGTTAAAATTCTCATACAGTAAGTGGACTGGTGACTCTATTTGAAATATATATTGATCTCTGAATGTAAGAATCTTAACTGCACTGCCAAGTTGGAATAATATTAACTAATTTGAAAGAAGGCAAGGAAAAAATTCTTCCATAAATTTTAATCACTTTATGTTTCAAGGTAATATATCAAAAACTAACTATAACCACTTATCTTTTATTTTGCCCCAGTGATTTTTCCATATTTTTTTTACAGGTCAGTAACTAGAGCATGAAAGGTGATTCTTCAATCTCCTAAAGGTTTTTTAAAAAATAAAAACCAAGTGATTTAAGTACTATAAAAATAATTGTGTTTTGAAATTTACATTTACTGCTTAGTGGTAAATAATGTGAAAAACAACTTACTTCTTTCTGTCTTACAACTGCCTTTTTTTTTAGCTTTTGGATATATATTGCCAATCTTGGATACATATTGCCAACTAAATGAAAGAAAACTCATAGATCTTTTTTGAAATTACTCTTATTTTATTTCTGACCAGTTTAAACCTAACTACAACCTGTAGATTTGCAGAATTTCATGATTATTTACATTCACATTGTTTCTGTACCATCCAATGAATATGACAGAATACAGAAATAAACTTTCACCCTGTAATGTGTCACTTTAATACATACACAAAAAATCTAGGTATCACCTTATTCATATCTCTCCCATGTGAAGACTCTACAATTGCTTTTGCCCTACAAAGAGACAGACTTAATCCATCTTGTCCACTAAAAGTATAAGAAGTCTTTCACCAGCCATGAAAGTGACAGAAAATATTTAACTTCTCAGCATCTTTGGAATGTACCTTAGGAGCTGCTTGGAGAAGGAAATCGCAACCCACTTCAGTATTCTTGTCTGGAAAATCCCATGGACAGAAGGATGTGGCAGGCTATAGTCCATGGGGTCGCAAAGAGTCGAACACGACTGAGTGACTTCATTTTCACTTTAGGAGCTGCTTGATCTGGCACCTCAGTGCCAACTTTGTTTCTCGGCTCCACAACTACAGGGTTGTTTCGTTTCAAGTCACGGACTCTGGATACCAACCAAACTGGCAGATGAAAAATAACTCAGCCGGGGCCATTTCACCCACCAGTGATCTCTGTGTGTGAGATAATTCCTCCCTGAGGTTTCTTTCTCTCCTCCACTGTGTTTTTAAAGGCCTAACGCAGGGCAGCAGGCTGGTGCCACTGTCTAAGGTTTCAATTAAGACATGTGCAGCTAGCAAAGAAGTAGCAAGCAGGCCTCCACAACAATGCCTCCTGTTTCGCTCTCCGTTCAAGTCCAGGGATGGCAAGATGCTTGAAAAATGTCGTTCATTAATCCCCACAACAGCCCCCGGAGGTTGAGAGGACAGAGAGAGTCAGCCACAGGATCAGGCTTGAATAGTCTCTCTGTTGGTTGTGTACATTTGGAGCTGACTGTGAAATCTATGTGGATGTACTGAACCCTCTGGTTAACCTCATGGTGCAAATGCGTTGATCAAAGGCACTCTGTCAGTATCTGATTAAGAGCCATGTAAGAGCACTGAAGACATTTCCTTCTGGTTAACAACTCTGATTACAGGGGCTCCTGGAGTGAGTTTTCCTGTAAGCATTCAAGTAGGTCCCCGGGCTCCAGCTGGAGCTCTAGGGTTTCCCAATGGCAGAGCTTCCTGTTGCTGAAGGCTTCAATTCATTCACAGCTTGTAAATCAGTAGCCTGTAAATCAACAGATTGAGCTACTACTGTTTAAAACACAGTTTCCTCAACAAGCTTCCTTCTGGTTTTGTTTTCATATATCAAGGGCATGAAAAAAAAAAAAAAAGAGGCCAATTTTTAACACCTGGACCGATGGGGACTCAGCGGGAGAGGTATGCTACACAAGTTCTGCAGTTTTGTTTTTGTTTCAGTAGAGCAAGGATTTAGTGGCTAAAGTCAAGATAGCATTTACTTAGAGAAATGATAGAGGCCCATTTGAGGGAAACTGCAAATCATAATTGCTTCATGCATTTCATCCATTTTAAATGTCTGATAAGAAATATAAAGCTAAAGCCATGGATCAAACCCAGGTCTCCCACATTGCAGGCAGAATCTTTACAGTCTGAGCTACCAGGGAAGCCAGTAGGTTCATAGAGTACCATTTATAACATGCAGAACAGTGTCTAGAAGTGGTATCCTGTTGTAATCATGTAGGTGTTTTCAGTTTTGTTCTGTAATAAACACGAAGCGCCTTTTGTTTACATCTGAGTCTCTGCAGAATATCTGTAGGATATAATTCCCAAACACAAAATTCTCAAGTTAAAGGGAATATAACTATTTGATAATTACTTGTTCCACATAGAAATTTACATTTTCTATTTACATTTCTACATTTACATATAAGAAAATGTGTGATTTCATTAACGTGTAGCTTTTGTTTCATTTATCTTAATTTAACTTGAAGTTGAGCATGTTTTCATTTTTTGAAAATTCATTCTTATTTTATTTTATGGTAACTTCTGTTTTCATAACCTATATACCATCTTGTTAACGAGTTGTGTTAACAACTTTTACCTAGTTATTTACAGAAGCACTTTAAACACTAAGTAATTAATTGAACTGTTATAGTTTTTGCAACTATGTTTCCGAAGTGCTCCTTTGTCTTATGATTCTGTTCATGCCATTTATATGGTTTATTAAATTAATTTAAATTCTCATGCTTTCTCAGTTTGATGTTATGTAAAGTAATTCTACCTCCATGTCTTAATCGTATAAGACATTCTCCCATGTTTTCTTCAAGTGTATTTTGGTTTCTTTTTATACTAGTCCATGAGAAAAATTCTTTAAGGAGTCAGATACAAATCTAAATATTTCTCAGATAGCTTAATTGTTAAAATGTTATCAATTAATCTGTCTTTTCCACATTTATAAGTGGTGACACCTTCACTACATAATATATTCCCTTATACATGTTGATTTATCCATTCATGTGTCAGTATCTATGCTGGCATTTCAAATATATTTTAATAATTGTTTGAGCTAGCTTTGCCCAATTACATTTGTTTTTTAGATATCTTGTACCTCTGATTATATTTTTTGCCATATGACTTATGGAATCAAATTTGGTTAAAAATTAAGCCAGTTGTGAATTTGTTGGAATTATACTAAAATTTCAGATTAGGCATCAGCAAATTTCAACTGATAGACCAAATCTAACATTTCACTTGTCTTTATAAATAAAAGTTTTATTGGAACACAGCCATAATTATTCATTTAGGTACTACCTGTGGTTGCTTTTGTGCTGTAACAAAAGAGGTAAGAAGATGTGACAGAGAGTATATGAATCATAAAACCAAAAATATTTAATATTTGGACCTACACAGAAAAAGATTGTTGATCTTAGTTGTGGAATAATGTTTTAGTTTATTATACTTCCAAATTTCCAGTGTAATCACCAATTCTCACTGTCTCAACACAATAAAATTGTATTCTTCATGCTTACTTTTAATTCATAGCAATTTAGTGAGCATGGAAGGGATTGGCACTTCTTCTAATGGCTACTCAGGGACACAGGCTAATAGAATCTTCATCTTGAAACTTTCTACCATAAGTTTTATATAAAAAAAAAGTCACAATGGAAACATGTTAAATCATGCACTGGCATTTAAAGCTCTTTCCTAGAAGTGACACATGTAACTTCTCATGTTTACTGACCAAAGAAAATCACATGGCCATATTTAAATTCAAGGTAACATGAAAGTCAATTCTATACGTCCAGAAGAAAAAAGTGACACACAAGTTTTGGTGTACAGTTTTAATGTCTATCATAATAAATAAGAAGAATTGCCATTTCTTGAATATCCAAAAATTTTATATGAATGGAAAATTAAAATGTTATATCAGATCTTTTCATAATATATTTACTTCCTTCAAACAGATCTTGAACAATTTTTGACATATTGAGTGCTTAGTCCCATTATTTTTGTTTTTAATGTAAATGGGGTTTCTAATTACTTTTGTTTACATGTTAAAAGCTATTGACTTTAATGTATGACTTTTTATTCCTAGCCATATTATTAAAGACTAGAACCATTCTTAGTGAGTTTTTAAATGTTCCCCTTGGGTTTTCTGCTGCTGCTACTGCTGCTGCTAAGTCACTTCAGTCGTGTCCGACTCTGTGCGATCCCATAGATGGCAGCCCACTAGGCTCCTCTGTCCCTAGGATTCTCCAAGCAAGAATACCAGAGTGGATTGCCGTTTCCTTCTCCAATGCATGAAAGTGAAAAGTGAAAGTCAAGTCGCTCAGTCACGCCTGACTCTTAGCAACCCCATGGACTGGAGCCTACCAGGCTCCTCCGTCCATGGGATTTTTCCAGGCAAGAGTACTGGAGTGGGGTGCCATTGCCTTCGTTCACAATATTAATTCTGCCTTTGACTTAGTTTATATTCGACATGCTTTCAAAGGCCAAATTTTCCAAGTGTGCTTGACCTGAATTGATATCCTACAGTTCATTGATTCTTTCATTTATTCATTCACTCATTTAATAGTCAATTAATATTTAACATAAAAATAGTGCTTTATTATGCAATATAGATTGAAAGATGAATAAAACAGAATAAGTACCAACTTTGGGGAACTCATTTTACACAGCCAGAAATATTCATAGATAATCATACAATTTGAAAATCCCATATGAGAGATTAAAGTAAGGTCATGTAGAAAAACCTAGTAAAGTATGTCAAACCTGATATGAGATTTAGGAATGACTGAATGAGTAAGTATAACAAATACCCCAAAGTCTTGAAAACAAACATATTTACATCTTAAAAGATTTGTGTCATTTTTCAGCATGCATATTTACCTTTTTGTTTTGTTCAGTTGCTCAGTTGTGTCCAACTCTTTGCAACCCCATGGACTGCAGCACCCCAGGCTTCCCTGTCCTACACCATCTCCTTTTGAAAACTATTAATTCCAAAATATCAGGACAGTGTGACTTCTTTTAAAATTTCTTGCTGCAGCACCTAGTATTATTGCGCCTTCAGTGAACTCTCAATAAATTGTGACTAAATTCATTATTAGCAGCTTGATTTGCACTTGATTGAGCTCAAGGTATTTCTAAGACAAAGGAGAGGCTTTTGAGAGCTAACAAACACAAAAAGTATTAAAGAAGAATCTTTGTGGGTTTGAATAGGTTTTCAAATGATCAGTATCATGGTTAGAGATAATAATCATGTTAAAAACCATGATAGTGATCATTTTATTGTGATCCACTTACCTAAGCCCCCTGTGTCATGAATTTATTTTTTAGATGCATGACTGAAGTTGACATGACAACATTCAAGGACATTTAGAAATATTTACTTTGCCAGGACCAGTTTTAAAATGTCTTCACTTGAGAGGAAGTGGCCTTGCCGGTTATAGGGGACTCACAATTCTCCTGCTGGTGTTTCAGAGGCCTGAGGGTGATTTGATGAAAATTCCTTTTCAGTTCTCTAGAGAATCTAGTTAAATTGAGAAGAAAACAATCATCATAAATCATACACCACATCTTGAAACTTAACATCTTTCATAGAACTCAGAGACTACTCTGATTATGACACTTGAATGACATACAATTATGAGGTATATGAGCCTCCAATTATCAAAGCAGGGTGGGCTCAGAAGAGAACAGGAATTTTATAAGTTGCAAT
This sequence comes from Bos grunniens, assembly GCF_055505025.1. NCBI lineage: Eukaryota > Metazoa > Chordata > Mammalia > Artiodactyla > Bovidae > Bos > Bos grunniens. The sequence continues at coordinate 119,816,647 of NC_141165.1, read as the reverse complement.
ATATTGCTAACGAATTGTGATTAAACACGGGTCAGGTTGGCAGAGAAACTATCTCATCTTGGTCGGTATTGATTTCTTTGAGATTCCCAGCAAGGTATAACAGAATTACAGAATTACACAAACTGATCAATTAATGGAAAACACATACTGCATCAGATCTCTGCTTGAACATTTTTTTCTCCATTATCTGTAAGTTTATTAAAGAGATCCATGTTATTATAGAAGACCTGGTGGTACATTTAAAAGGAATAGCTCGAGTATTCACACAATTCTCTTTAATTATTTAGGTCTCAGGGACCAAGTACTTTTTTCAACTGTCAAAAATGTATACAGGCTGAAGCTGTGTACATATATACATTCCAAACAAATCCATCCTTGGATTTTGTTTACATTTTTACAATTAGATTTTTAATAAAAGATAATAAAAGTAAAAATATTCCCTCAATATTTCAACACCTCAAGAGAAGCAGCATCAATTGATAAATATGATTTTATAGCCATTATCTGATAATTTGTGAAAGAAGTAGAATTTATAAAAAGAAATTAAATATCCAATGCCTCCTCTTAATTTAATTTCACTTGTCACTCATAGACCTCCCAAAGTTTTCCTAAGCCTACTTTCCAAGGTTGTCTGCCATTCTTCCCTTATATTAACATTTTTGCTAAAGCCAAACATTTATTCATTGTCTCCTGTGCATACACTTTCTCACCTCTTTTCTCCACAATTTGCACAAATACAAAACCAAAATAACTATATGAAACCTATGCTCATATTTTATGATCCCTTTTAAGTATCTTTTTATTTATGTAGTTTCACACATTCATTCCAGTCCAAAATGATCTCTCCTTAACTAAACTCAGAACTTCATAAACAGTTCTTCCCAAACTATTCATGCTATGATATTACAACTTAAAGAATCAGTAAAATCATACAACATACTGTGGTAAACCAGCATGCCTGATCACAATATTGGAGGCAAACTTAACAGAGGCTCCAGTGGTCCCAGATCCAACATGACCTGTGAAGGAAGATTAAGAGTGAGACACAGTTGAAATCTGGTGCACCTACAGTAAAGAACTGAGTTGTAAATCCATTTACCAATACATCAGATGCTGTCTTAAATCACGGCTTGCATCATACTTCATTATTGGACTCCCCTTGTCCAGTTTCAAAAAGATCACATACTTATTGAAAGTCATAGTTTGATGTCTTATAGTTGATATTTATTCACTAGTAGGTTGATTGATTGATTGGTATAATTTAAATTTTGGTCACGCTAGTGGTAAAGAACCCACTTGCCAGTGCAGGAAACATAAGAGATGCAGGTTCAGTCCCTTGGTGGGGAAGATAGCCACTGGAGGACAGCATGGCAACCCACTCCAGTGTTCTTGCCTGGGGAATCTCATGGACAGAGGAGCCTGGTAGGCTACAGTCTGTGAGGTTGCAAAGAGTCAGATGTGACTGAAGTGACTTAGCATGCACGTAACATGCATATAACATAAAATTTACTGCTTTGAATATTTTTAAGTATAACTGACACTTTAGGAAATCATCATTACCCTCCATTTTCAGAACATTTTTCATCTTCCAAAACTGAAATTCTGTATGTCTCTCTTCACTAGTATCTGGCACTGACTACTCTAGTTTCTCTCTCTATGAATTTGACTAATATTTACTTGTATCTATGGAATCTTACATATTTTCCTCTTGTGACTAGCTTATTATACTTCCCTGGTGGCTCAGACGTTAAAGCGCCTGACTAAAATGCGGGAAACCCAGGTTCGATCCCTGGATCGGGAAGATCCCCTGGAGAAGGAAATGGCAATCCACTCCAGTACTATTGCCTGGAAAATCCCATAGACAGAGGAGCCTGGTAGGCTATAGTCCATGGGGTCGCAAAGAGTCGGACATGACTGAACGACTTCACTAATGGAATCTTACATATTTTCCTCTTGTGACTAGCTTATTATACTTAGCTTAACATCTTCAAGGTTCATTTATAATTGTTTTTAAACATGATAGTTATTTGCATCTTCACCAAGAAAAATAGATATCATTTGTGTAATACTCATATTTCTCTCCAAGCAGCTTACATTTAGTAGCAACATTTATATACTAGAATTAAATTAGAAATTTTAAATCATCTCTAAGCTTTATTAAATCTGATATCTTTGATTTCCCATTAAAATCTTTTAATGAGAGTCAATATAGTCATTTGTTTGAAGGAAATTATGACTGACTTAGGTACTAATTGACTTTGATGTATGGATTACAGTTTTCACACAAAATCACATAGTCTTCCCTTGACCCTAATAATTCAATTAATTTAAATTAGATTATAATGTCACAATCATTAATAAGACCATATCTGTTGATATTTCTTGTTCCTTGGAGGATCTATAATAAACTTGTTAAAGTGATTTTTTTCTAAAATCTACTATATTCTAAATAATTGTGGAGAAGGAAATGGCAACCCACTCCAGTATTCTTGTCTGGAGAATCCTGTGGACAGAGGAGCCTGGTGGGCTGCTGTCCATAAGGTCGCACAGAGTGGGACACGACTGAAGCGACTTAGCATGCTTGCATGCATTGGAGAAGGAAATGGCAACCCACTCCGGTATTCTTGCCTGGAGAATTCCAGGAACGGAGGAGCCGGGTGGGCTGTCATCCATGGGATGGCACAAAGTCAGACACGACTGAAGCAACTTAGCAGCAGCAGCTAAATAATTGTTAGTGATTTACTGGTTTATATAATCATGTTTAGTACACTAAATTTCTTTGTTATTAGTTATGATATTTTATTAAAGATTCCCTGGGCAGGATTCTGCCTATAACCAATGACATACTGATAAAAAAAAATCAACAAAAAAGTACTAGTATTAAGATAAAATAATTGTAGGAAAAATTAGACTGTTACAAATAATACTAAACAGAAAATTCCAAATTCATGCTTAGAGGACTTCCCTGGTGACTCAGATGGTAAAGCATCTGCCTACAATGCGGTAGACCAGGGTTCAATCCCTGGGTCGGGAAGATCTCCTTGAGAAGGCAATGGCACCCCACTCCAGTATTCTTGCCTGGAAAATCCCATGGGTGGAGAAGCCTAGTAGGCTACAGTCCATGGGGTCGCAAAGAGTCAGATACGACTGAGCGACTTCATGTTCACCTATAGACTACACTGTTCCATATTTTGTGAATTGTGTTGCTCTATTTTATTTTGTAACTCAGAAAGTTCTAAAAAATATTGTAAATGAGCTTGTTCATGAGTCTTGTGAACAATATAGTTGAAGCATGTTAATTCAGAATGCTTTTGCATCCTGAAGGTTTTACTCCTTTCTTTTATATTTATTAGAATAGTTAATGGCCATTGCACATAAGCATCATAACTTTCAAAACCCTCATCTGTAAAAATGTATATTGAATCTAATAACTTAAAAGTGATAGTGTACACTGTATAATTACTCTATAAAATAAAAAAAAATTTTAATTAAAAATATTTTTAATAGCAAGGAACAGTGATAGTGACTGAGAAAATGGAGATATTTTTCTATTTTTGCCAACTTACAAAATGTACTAAAAATTGAATTAATGTTTCTGCCTCAATTTGACAAATTTAGTTTTACAATAGTTGATGAGCAGCAGTGCAAAAAATCTTATTAAAATTAAATTAAAAAATTAATACTAGTTTTGAGGAGATGGTGACAGTTTTAAAAAGAAGAAGAAAATATTTAAGATGGGGGGGCATAGTTTAAATTTTACAACAAAATTGAGAAGGTAAGAAGGTACAGAGTTTCCCCATATAATCCCTGCCCTGACACAGGCATATCTTACTCCATTACCAACATCACTCACCAGAATGGCAACTTTTTTTTTTTTTTTTTGCCAAGAATGAAGCTCTATTGACACATCATAATCATCCCAAGTCCATAGGTTACCCCAGTGTTAGTTCTTGGTTGTACATTCTTAGTTGTACATTCTGTTGGTTTAACCAAATGTATAATGACATCCATCCATGACTATCATATAATACAGAATAGTTTCACTGCCATAAAAATCCTCTGGGACAGGATATATATATTATATTATATCACATCATATCATATTATATTAATTATAGTATATTATATAAATTACTTTTTGAGATGTATTATATAAATTACTTTCAGCTGACCAACACTAATGACGTGAAGCAGAACTCTATGATCCTTGACCCTCATGTCCTCTGCCTGTCTTTTTTCTGTGGAAAAACTTTAGCCAAAGAATAAATTGTATCAGAGAAGTAAGAAAATGTAGAAACAAAGGAAAATAGTCAAAGGAGAGCAAACATTAATAGTTTATTAACTAAGAATCGTCAAGGATGCTCCAATACATTGGCCACCTGATATGAAGAGCCAACTCATTGGAAAAGACCCTGATGATGGAAAAGATTGAAGTCAGAAGGAGAAGGGATGAGATGAGATGGTTAGATATCATCAATGATCCAATGGACATGAATTTGAGTAAACTCAGGGAGACAGTGGAGGACAGAGGACCTGGTGCACTACAGTCTATGGGGTCACAAAGAGTCAGACACAACTTCATGACTGAAAAAGAGTCAAGGACCTTTAGTTCCTTCTCAAGGGCTATAGATAGTATTCTGAGCCATATTCTATGAACTGTCTTGTAGATACTGACACCTCTACCAGGTGGAAGAAGTTAACTACAGGATGACCAGACTACAGCCATGACATAAGCTGCCACAATTCTGAGAATTGGCCTCAAGGAAATGAGAACAAACTGACCATGGAACTGAAGATTAAATGTACCTAAAACAACCAAGATGTTGCTGGTCAGACCACCACGTGACCAATTGCAAGATGACTTTCAAAGCTGACTGTACTATTTCTGCATGTAGCCCCCTCCCTCTGTTTATAAAAGCTCTTGCCCCGTGATTGTCAGGGGGGACGTCAGTCTTTGGACAGGCATCTCCCCCATCCCCTGATTGCTGGCATCCAAAATAAAGCAAACTTTCCTTTCCAAGAACCTTGCCTCTTTATTGGCTTTTGAACAGCAAGCAGCTGGACCCTACTTTTGGCTGCACTAACGTGGGGGAAATACACTCTCATTTACAAAGCAGGATACAGGATGGAAGATTATATATTGAGTCAAAGTGACCTACATTCAAATTCTACCCAATTTCTTTTTAGAAATGGATTGTTGAAAATATTTTTTAGTTTTTCCTGAGTCCCAATTTCTCTATCAGTAAAATGAGGATGATAATATGAAATAAATATCAGGATTAAGAGATGAATGTCTAAAGTGCTTAGTATTGTCCCTGCCACCTAAATATTCAATAAACAAGTTTGGTATTATTACGTGATGTTAGAGTTTGTTTTGAGGAGAAAAGAATCATTTATTTATAAGAAAACTTCAATATCTAAGAAATTTCAGTTTGAATAAAATCCTATGTCATTAAAAATGATTTCTAAACCCTGCTTTAGAAAAATGCTGCTAATTGGGCTTCCTTGCTAGCCGAACAGGTAAAGAATCCACCTGCAATGCAGGAGACATAGCTTCGATCCCTGGGTTGGGAAGATCCCCTGGAGGAGAGCATGGCAAACCACTCCAGTATTCTGGCCTGAAAAATCCCATGGACAGAGGAGCCCGGCAGGCCACAGTCCTTGGGATTGTAAGGAGTCAAACATGGCTGAAGTACACACATACTATAGGTGAAACAAGAAACAATATATACAGGCATTATTATAACTTCAGGCAACAGGTTACTATTCAAATAAACCTTGAGAATATGAATGTGTCAGTACTTGATGGGTGATCTCACCTATTCAGAAGATCCTCCCGCCTCCATTTAGCTCCTCCCATGCTTAAAAATTTTCTGGAAACAAAACGCCAATATTCTGAAAAGCTGAGGACAGTGAGTGCCAATTACATTCCCAGCTGAGACAGAAACAATTCCACTCATCAGTAAGCAAGAAAGTGAAGCTTTCCAAGAGCTCTGTATATTAATGCTGCAGTAAATGTGGCGAGTCAGTCATGGAATATTTCAATACATCGTGCATGTCATTTGAATTTACAAGCAACCCGCTGAGAATGCAGAGACCTATTTTCCTCTGCTATGATTCCAGTGCTTTTTGAGAAACATTCCTAAATTTTACCCTTTCCCCAAAGTATTTGGTTCTGTAGTACTTTTCCGAGGTAATAGGAAGCATGCTTTCTTCCCCAAATTTAAAGGCATGTATTTCCAAAAGAGATAAACAGGTTCAATCTCTAAGTCTGCTGATTTTACATTTTAAAAACTCAATCCTGTAGTCTTCTAGAATAAATAAACACATAAAACAAAACAGAAGAAAAGACAGCCAAATACATATTTGCATCCAAAACTGAAAGACTCTAAGTAAGCAATAAAAAAAGCATTTAGGACAATTGATAAATTTATTGTTCTCATTGTAAATTAAACTGTGATCCATCAATAATCCATTATAGATTTATGCAATCTGCATAGCAGCATATTGTTCGTTAATAACGTAACACACAAAGTAGCATTTTTAGAGGAAATATTAAATGCTACTTGTTGAGTTAATAGCCTATTACAGTCAAATCCCCTTAAATTATGTACCTATTTGGTATATTAATTTTTTAATAATTTAAAATTATATAGCATATTTGTGAGCTGAAATTGAACTCTTATTGATTCTTTGTGGAAAATTAAAGTTGCAAAACAACACAGCAGAGTTTTTGTCAGGAAAGAAAATACACAAACGTATCTTTAAACTTATGCACAATTTTTGAAGAGGAGATCCATTTTGTATCTGTTTGGGCTGACTCTGTCAAAAGTGTTCAGTATTTTCCAGTAGAGGGTCTGTTGGAAGTGCACACTACTTTCATATGGAAAGCATCCCTGAGTAGAGAAATAGCAGAGTTCATTTCAGAATGTAATAGACATATAGAAAATAAAAGGAAAGAATATTCTTCAACTGAGCTTACCTTACTGACCCAAGTACAGGGGCCTGTGTTTTGCCTATAGTACATCAGCATTTATTCAAAATATTAAGTGCATTTTATTCTTTGAGAATTAACAAACCATGAAGATAAAGATTATATAGTCAAAGGAATTAAATATTCTGAATTTAAATACTGATTCACAAGGCCAGTTATGAGGCAACTTTCTCAGTCTCTATGTTTCATATTCCTTAGAGAGTAGAGATTCTCTACCCTAGAGGCTATTTGGGGCTTACATATACAATCAATACACAATTCTTATTATTGAATCTCAGTTCAATTCAGTCATTCAGTCGTATCTGACTCTTTGTGATCCCATGACTGCAGCACACCAGGCTTCCATGTCCATCATCAGTTCCTGGAGCTTACTCAAACTCATGTTCACTGAGTTGGTGATGCCATCCAGGCAACTCACCATCTGTCATCGGAAAAACCATAGCTTAGTCTAGACAGACCTTTGTTGGAAATGTCTCTGCCTTTTAATATGCTGTCTCATTTGGTCATACTTTTCTTCCCAGGAGAAAGAGTCTTTTAATTTCATGGCTGCAATCACCATCTGCAGTGATTTTGGAGCCCCAAAAAATAAAGTCAGCCACTGTTTCCCCATCTATTTGCCATGAAGTGATGCGACTGGATGTCATGATCTTAATTTTCTGAATGTTGAGTAAAGCCAATTTTTTCACTCTCCTCTTTCACTTTCATCAAGAGGCTCTTTAGTTCTTCACTTTCTGCCATAAGGGTGGTGTCTGAGGGCATATCTGAGGTTATTGTTATTTCTCCCATCAATATTGATTCCAGCTTGTGCTTCATCCTGTCTGGCATTTCGCATGATGTACTCTGCATATAAGTTAAATAATAAGCAGGGTGACAATATACAGCCTTGACGTACTCCTTTCCCAATTTGGAAACAGTCTGTTGTTCCATGTCCAGTTCTAACTGTTGCTTTTTGACCTGCATACAGATTTCTCAGTAGGCAGGTAAGGTATTCCCATCTCTTTCAGAATTCCACACAGTCAAAGGATTTGGCATAGTCAATAAAGCAGAAATAGATGTTTTTCTGGAACTCGCTTGCTTTTTTTGATGATCCAACATAAGTTGACAATTTGATCTCTGGTTCCTCTGCCTTTTCTAAATCCAGCTTGAACATCTGGAAGTTCATGGTTCACATACTGTTGAAGCCTGGCTTGGAGAATTTTGAGCATTATTTTGCTATCATGTGAAATGAGTGCAATTGTGGGGTAGTTTGAACATTCTTTGGCATTGCCTTTCTTTGGGGTTGAAATGAAAATTGACCTTTTCCAGTCCTGTGGCCACTGCTGAGTTTTCCAAATATGCTGGCATATGGAGTGCAGCACTTTCACAGCATCATCTTTTAACATTTGAAATAACTCACCTGGAATTCCATCACCTCCACTAGCTTTGTTCACAGTGATGCTTCCTAAGGCCCACTTGACTTCACATTCCAGGATGTCTAGGTGAGTGATCACATCATCGTGGTTATCTGCGTCATGAGGATCTTTTTTGTACAGTTCTTCTGTGTATTCTTGCTACCTCTTCTTAATATTTTCTGCTTTGGTTAGATCGATACCATTTCTGTCCTCTATTGTGTTTATCATTGCATGAAATAGTCCTTTGGTATCTCTAATTTTCTTGAAGAGATCTCTTTTACTGAATCTGGACCATAATAAATGATCAAATTGAATTAACTATTATCTCCCTTATGATTAGGAACAAAAACTTTAAAATATATTCTTGTTTTTTGCCTATTATTAGCTATATTCTATTCATTCCATCTGTTACTATGCTTCTAAGAAAGGTATAAACTATCATCTTTTGAAAATATTTATTAATCAATATATTAAGTAATTCACAAGCAGTTGTGGAATCTCTACTCTGTTCAAGCACTGTTAGTCACTAATGAAAGCATTACAAAATGATTTGTTCACTGTTTATGTGCATTCCATAGTACATTTAGAAAAGTTTATAGAAACATGACACAAGGTTTTCTATTATACTGTGATAAGAAAATTAGCATCTTATTTTTAATTGAAAAATGTATATATACATGTATTAATATATACATATACTTTTTCTTTTTAGTCTAGCTACAGACTAATAAATATGGGTAAGATATAGATTGGCAGTTTCTTTCTAGTAAGTAAATGCTGCCTTACATGAAAACACTACATTTAGTCTTACAGCCGTTCATCCAGTCTTACAGCCGTTCATCCAGTCTTACAGCCGTTCATCCAGTCTTACAGCTGTTCATCCATTGAACCAAATAGTTGCTGAGTCCTCTATGCTGGACTCTGAGAGACACTCTGAACCAAACACTGATAAGAAATTCTCATCCTTGCTTTCTGAGAGTGGTGGGAAAGTAGAAATGTAAACAGGATGTGAATCTATTTAAAGTTGAAAGTGTGAACAAAAAGCTGTGGAAAAAAGAGATTAAGGAAAAAGAAGAACCATTTTAGATTTTAAGTTGAAAAGCTGCCAACTTAAAATTTAATTTAAATATAAGTGCTGACAAATGGAGGTGCATGTATAAAAAGCAAAGGTAATAAATACAAAGAGTCCATGTAAGAATGTTACAATTCTTCATGAAAAGCAATATAATAGCAGTTAAGCACTGTATAAGTAATATATTACTAAATATATAAGGAATAGAAGATATATTTGAGTGAAAGTAGAATTGGATTTGCAAAGATAAAAGAAAATATGAAACAATAACTGACTTCTGTCTTGGAAAAGAATATTATGAGAAAACAGTGAGTAGAATTTTTTTCTTAACTGAAGACAGTCCAAGGAAAATCTAGTTAAAGGCTCCAGATTCAGAAGAATTCCCTCATAGCACTGGAATGTATTTCAGGAAGGTTATGAAATTGTTGTTGGTGAGTATTTGCCAGTTACAATGTAGAGACTGTTTCTTGAAAAGAGAACACAGGCATATGCATTCACATAAAACATGTTAAGTCTTGCAGTTTGAGACAACGAGCCGCGAGATGCTTCTGAGGCTGGGCACTAACACTCAAATCTTATTCTTTCCAATGGCCACATGTAACAGTATACAAGCCTAAAGAAGAACATATTCCAAGTTCGACAGTTGACATTTTGATTCACACAATAGTGAGGCCACCTTCAAATTTCTGACATAAAGAAAATTTGTGTAGGGGAAAAGCCTTGACTATTAGTCAAAAGTGATAATAAAAGTTGTTTGACAACAGATAAAAGGCAGAGACCCTGCCTATTCTGCTGATGGCAGGCCTACAAGGCCACAGTGACAGCACCTATTTCAGACTCTCAATTAAGGGTATCTCAAGTAATCTATTGTGTGTTAGCTATTGATTGAGAGATCATCACGTATTTGGAATGGTATAGTCATTTGAATGTCAGGATTCTAGTTTTATACATACCTTAAACTCGACCCAAACAGTCACTTGCGTTTGTATGTAATCTATACAACAGAGGCTGAGCTCTGAATTCTCTCTCTTGATTGAAACTCTTAGGTTGGGATTTAGACTCTCAAGAACTTGGAAGACAGTGCATGGAAGTGCTTATGGAGGCCCTTTGTGTATATTCAGGAACTGGTAAGAACTTTTTCTTTGGTTGAATGGTATACATTCTCATTTTAACAGTTTTTCCACCTGGTTAAAAGTAATAAATCTTATATTTATATGAGTTGGGTGGGATCATTTTCTTTGCTTTCTATCAACTTATACAAATAAAAGTGGAATCACATTTAAAAAGAAAAAAAAGTCAAGTATACAGACTGAAAAGTGGTCCCTCAGCAACCTGACAAATGTTAGGAAGTGAGTACTGGCTTTAAAGCCAGAAGTTGGGGAGGTCTGGCTGCTTCATATGGACCAGGCTCTAAGAACTTTTTGTTGGTTCATAAACTGGCTCTGTAAACAGAGGGCAAAAAGAGATGGGATAAAAAGGCAAGTCACTCCAGACTGGCCTCACACATGGTAAACAGAGAGGGGAAAAGTAGAAGTAGCAACCGATTTTACTTTCTTAGACTCCAAAATCACCACAGGCAGTGACTATAGCCACAAAATTAAAAGACCTTGCTCCTTGGAAGGAAAGCTATGACAAACCTACATAGCATATTAAAAAGCAGAGGCATCATTTTGCCAAGAAACGTCCATGTAGTCAAAGCTATGGTTTTCCCAGCAGTCATATGCAGATGTGAGATTTGGACCTTTGGAAGGCTAAGCAGCAAAGAGCTGATGCTTTCTAACTGTGGTGCTGGAAAAGATTCTTGAGAGTCCCTTGGGCTGCAAAAAGATCAAACCAGTCAATCCTAAAGGAAATCAACCCTGAATATTCATTGGAAGGACTGATGCAGAAGCTCCAATACTTTGACCACCTGATGGAAAGAGAAGACTCATTGAAAAAGACCCTGATGCTGGGAAAGATTAAAGGCAAAAGGAAAAAAAGGTGGCAGAGGGTGAGAGGGTCAGATAGCATCATGGATTCAACAGACATGAATTTGAGCGAATTCCGGGAGATCGTGTAGGATTGGTGTGCTGCGGTCCTTGGGGTCACAAAGAGTCAGACACGACTTAGCAACTGGACACACACACACACACACACACATAAGTTTAATAAGCAAGGGAACTTACCTACGAGGCTTGTCTTATGCAGTCACAGGACAAATAGATCACTACACCCTCCACCAGAATCTCAAGCATTTATACAGAGGACTTAACAGAGTTCAGTTATGTATACCATCCAGATGGTCTTAGTAACACCTTACTTTCTCAAAGTTATATCCTTGGAACAGCTCCCATTGTGGCAATGGGGGACAGAATATATAGCCCAAGGACAAGGGGAGGCCTAAGGAGCCAAAGATTACCCAGGTCTGGTTCACTGATGACCAGAAGTCATGTCTTCTTGCTGACCTACTCCAACAGTATATAGTAGGCAGCAAAGCATGGAGAGTGGACCTGGAGGTGGAACAGAGCACATGGAAAATAAAGTATATTCCACACTTTTTCCAGTCTTAATCCATTCTAAAGATTTGCTCAGAGGAAAAAATCCTCAGCCCAAGAGAGACACTTGGGCTCACTCAGACCATCACTGAGAGATAATCTCAACACGATTTTACTCCCCCATGAAAGCACAATTATAGCATAACCATCACCTTTATTTTTCAGATAAGCTAGCAGAGAATGATCAACTTTAAGGTATAGCTGCCACAGTGTCCAGCTGTATAATAGTCACTAGGCCTAAAAACTGATAATTAGAGCTTTCTTCTTACACAAGCCATTCCATACTCTTGCTATTCTCTTGCAACCTCTCTTACACTTCGACAGCATCTCTACTTGACACGCACTACCTGGTAGAGTGGTTCAAATATTATTATCCAACCCAAACCTTCACTCGTCCAGTCTTATTAGATGGTTACAGTTTTCCATTGATGATTATGACTGGACATGAGAATAAGACGCATTCTAGTGAAACTTTTGGATTCACTAAACTTTGCCCCAGTGACGGAGTAACAGACCAATTCTTCCTTCATATAATAATTTGGAATAAGCACTGTGACCAGTGGACTAATCTTATTCACTGTCCTATTTAGCAGCATGATAAGCCCCAAACCAATGAGTAGCTATCTAACAGCACTGTGATCATGATCCCTAGTGTACCCACAACTCCTCCAGCTACTAGTACCTCCACATCTCCAAATCCAAGGCTGCAGAAACAAGCAGAAAAGTTCAAAGAATGAGTTCTTAAATATATCAATGAGAGGGGCCTATCTTTACCTTGGTTCTTAAACTTACACATTCTAGCTGAAGAGAAATTGGAAGCATGCATTGGAATACATTGAAACTGTAGGACATAAGTGGATCTTCAATAAGCCATAACACTATCCCCTCAAACTGCTCCTGGGTGAGGAGTTCATGGGAAGACCAATTAATCCCTTGCACATGAGCTCACTGTTAAATTTCTTTCACCATAAAATGAGTTCTTTGTTTGGAAACAATGATGTGTAAGATAACAAGGCCGTAAATACAGCATTCTGTAAATCCATTAATGGATGTTCTGGCAGAAGTATTTCAGACAGGGAAGGCGAGCTCATATTTGGAATATGACTTATTCTCATAAAAACAAATTGCTACCTCATACCTGAGGGAAAGAGTCAAAGTCTTTTAGCTGTAACTCTACTAATAGATTTGGCAGGTAGTAGCCAGATCATCCTTAATGAGAAAAAAGGCAAAACACGATATTTGAGCCCGTGTCTCTTCTACCTGTCTTCTTTGTACACAGCCACTGAGGTGACAGTGAGGTATTTAAAGAATGGAGGTGCATGTGTGCTCAGTCAGGTCAGTCGTGTTTGACTCTTTGCAACCCCGTGGATGGTAGCCCACCAGGCTCCTCTGTCCTTGGGGTTTCTCCAGGCAAGAATGCTGAAATAAGTTGCCATGCCCTCCTCCAGGGATTTGCTGACATCAATAGGATGGTTCATTTTGTCCATCTGATTATTGAAAGTTGCCTCTGCAGTGATGTTTCTGCAAGGTATCTCTTTGAAACATGAATTCACTCTCTTTTTGCTCATTCTGTGATGTTCATCTTTATTTTTCCAATCCTTCTTGTCATAAATATTCTGATTTTATTTTTTATTTTTCCAACAAGACAAGTCTCAGCCACCACTCATAATTAGATCCATACCACACATAATCTTTCCACAAAAACATTATCTTATTTATATATAAATAAGATATAAATTGACATATACAAATTATATTATTTATATATAAATAGATACATTAACATAATATTTAATAATATAATTTTATTATAATTAGAATTATTATAACATTTATATTATTATAATATATGAACTGGTATGTATAAATTATATTGATATACAAATAGGTATATTATAACATAATATACTAACAATATATATAATTATTACTATAATATACCTACACTGCTTGACATTTGGTCAAGAAAACATTTATCTTTACTATTGTCTTCTATAGTCTCCCCCTTCCACACGGAACATGCTACTTTGCAAACCCATATGTAAACCAGGCCACACTTTTCCCCTTCCGTTAACTGATCCTAATAAAGTCTCCATTAGTTCCAATGTGTGGATTCAGTAAGAAATAGTGAAATTGTTAAGAGTAGGTGTTTGTGAAATTGCCATCTGTTTATGCTAATATTACTCTAGACCATTTAGAGCTTGGTGTCACATATACCATTTCCATTTTACAATGAAATGATTTTGTTAATCTCCAAAGTTATGATATTATGAATAAGATGGGCCTAGGATGTGATGAAAAGAAAAGGTATAGTGTCTGCTCTTGATGCGAGAAGCCTCATCTAGCCGCCTTATCTGCCATACAGATTCTTTTCATTATTAACTGCACTGTGTCATTAGGTACAAGCTTGCATTTCAGACTGGTCTTCTGAACGGCTTTCTCTTGCTCTAGATTCTACTCAAAATCAATGGCATTATGGATTTCCCAATGAATGAGACAGAGCTGAACAATCTAAAATTCAACAACCTCCTAAAGCTTTAAAATGCAGCTTATTTCTTCCTGAATGGTGATATGTGTATACAGATGTCATCTACCTAAGAGGAATAGCCCCACCATTCCTTAAAGAGTAGAGAAAAATCACTAATGTGCCAGTCCCTGAGGCTTCTTGGGGCTTACTGCCTATTCTCTGGTGTACATGTAGTATCTCAGTAAAGCATATGGAGAGCTTGATAATTCCTCTTTACCAAGTCAGTAAGTAAACTGTTCACATGATTAGGGATGGCTGATCAAGGTGAACATAACACATTGACTCCAATATTCCAATTTTTTTTAACTCTTTGGACTCCTTTCTCTATATAGCATACCAGGAAAGTTATGGCATATTAATCCATTAACTATAGGCCATTACTGAGTTCAAGACTTCATAAATCAGCACACCAAACTGTTGAGGTCCATCCTAGAGGCTTGAACTAATATGCTAAATCCTAAATTCTAAGTAACCTACTAGGCTTCTCTGTCCATGGGATTTTCCAGGCAAGAGTACTGGAGTGGGGTGCCATTGCCTTCTCCGTAAGCAACTGTACACACATAAAAATATTTAACTTAAAACATCTTTATATTCCACCATCCTTTTTCTCACATAATTAAGATCCTTCCCCATAAAGGATGGGAGCAGGTACCATTGTTGTTAAGTAATTAAAAGTTTTTTTTAAATTAAAATGTGGTTTCCTCAGATTGGGTGAAGGTCTGCTTTTTTCACTATGGGAACTTCAGGGGAAAATTGAGGGTGCAAGTTTCTCAGCCCTGCCAAAATCTATATCTAATATTTTACAACTTACTATAATTTGACTCCAGTCATAACAAGGTCTTTCACACTTTCAATGAATATTTATTGGCACCTTATATCTATAAATACATCATTGGATAAAACAAACAGAAATCCCTGTATTCACAATTTCATTATTCTAAGAGATGCAAACAACATGATAAGTAAACTTTATATCTGTTAGTGATTAGTTCTAAGAATAAAGCAAGGAAGGGCAGGGCCTTGATAGAACATGTTAGTGATAGAGGAGTTGCAGGTTACTTTGGCATCCAGGGTGGTGCTAAGAAAATGACATGAGAGGTATGATGTTATCTTAACTAACTATGCCTTATCTTAAATAATTATAACCACAATAATTATGTTAAAAATAAGGTAACTTATTCATATTTTAAAATAAGATCACTTTCTAAGGTACTGGGGAATAGGATTTCAACATATCAGTTTGTGGGAGTCACAATGCAAGTCATAATATTGTTTTATTGCAATGCGTTTGTGGACATCTGTGTGCATGTTAGTTGCTCAGTTGTTTTTGACTCTATGCAACCCCTGGACTATAGCCCACCAGGCTCCTCTGTCAGTGGAATTCTCCAGGCAAGAATGCTGGACTGGATTGCCATTTCCTTCTCCATTGGACATGATGTATATGTAAATATTTTACTAAGACACCAAATTATACTGGAATTTGTTATTTTCACACAGAGCAGCTGATATTCTCTAAGATTTTTCACTATTCTGCTTGTATCATTAGAGATCAACAAAGAGCCAAAAGCTTAAGCAAATATTCCAGTTATAGGATTAGAAATATATCCTTTGAGGATAATAATATTTTAAATACTGTAGCCCAGGCTTCCTTCACAGGCACTCCTTTATTATAGGTTAATAAAGTTAAATCAGAGATTATAACAAAGACAAATCAAGCCTGTGCTTGCTTCTAACATTGAAAGTTTAACGGTATACCAAAGTTTAACTCACCTCTCCATCCCTAGATTTCTCACCAGAGGTCCATTTAAATCCCACTCCATAGTGGTCACATCATTGTACAGGAGGCAGTGATGAAAATCAGCCCCAAGAAAGAGAAATGCAAGAAGGCAAAATGGCTGCTGGAGAAGGCCTTACAAATAGCTGAGAAAAGAAGAGAAATGATGGGAAAAGGAGAAAAGGAAAGATATACCCACCTGAATGCAGAGCTCCAAAGATCAGCAAGGAAAAATAAGAAAGCTTCCCAAAGTGAACAATGCAAAGAAATAGAGGAAAACAATAGAATGGGAAAGACTAGAGATCTTTTCAAGAAAATTAGAAATACAAAGGGAACATTTCATGTAAAGATGAGAATAATAAAGGACAGAAAAGGTATGGACCTAACAGAACAGAAGATATTAAGAAGAGGTGGCAAGAATACACTGAAGAACCATAAAAAGTCTTAATGACCTAGGTAACCACAATGCTGTAGTCACTCACCTAGAGCCAGACATCCTAGAATGTGAAGTCAGGTAGGCCTAAGGAAGCATTACTACTAACAAAGTTAATGGAGATGATGGAATTCCGGCTGAGCTCTTTCAAATCCTAAAAGATGATGCTGTGAAAGTGCTGCACTCAATATGCCAGCTAATTTGGAAAACTCAACAGTGGCCACAGGACTGGAAAAGTCAGTTTTCATTCCAATGTCAAAGAAAGTCAATGCCAAAGAAAGTCAATGCCAAAGAATGCTCAAACTACTGCACAATTGCACTCATCTCACATGGTAGCAAGGTAATGCTCAAAGTCTTTCAAGCTAGGCTTCAACAGTATGTGAATCAAGAAGTTCTAGAGGTACAATTTGGATTTAGAAAAAGCAAAGGAAGAAGAGATCAGATTGCCAACATCAATTGGATCACAGAAAAAGCACGGGAATGCCAGAAAAATATTGGCTTCAATGACTACGCTAAAGCATTTGCGTGGATCACAACAAACTATGGAAAATTCTTAAAGAAATGGGAATACCAGACCACCTTCCTTGCCTCCTGAGAAATCTGTATGCAGGTCAAGAGCAACAGTTAGAACTGGACATGGAACAACAGACTGGTTCCAAGTTGAAAAAGGAGTACGTCAAGGCTGGAAGCCTGCATATTGTCACCCAACTTATGTAATTTATATGCAAAGAACATTGTGCAAAATGCCAGGATGGATGAAACACAAGCTGGAGTCAAGATTTCCAGGAGAAATATCAATAACCTCAGATATGCAGATGACACCACCCTTATAGCAGAAAATGAAGAGGAACTAAAAAGCGTCTTGAAGAAAGTGAAAAAGGAGGGTGTAAAAGCTGGCAATTATGTAAAGTTTAAAAATAAAATAAAATTAGAAAAAAAAATGCTAAACAAAATCTCACAAAAAAAAAAAAAAAAAAGATCATGGCATCTGGTCCCATCGCTTCATGGCAAATAGGTGGAAAAACAATGGAAACAGTGACAGACTTTATTTTCTTGGGCTCCAAATCACTGCAGATGGTGACAGCAGCCATGAAATTAAAAGATGCTTACTCCTTGGAAGGAAAGCTATGACAAACCTAGAGAGTGTATTAAAAAGCAAAGACATCATTTTGCCGACAAAGTTCGGTACATTAAAAGCTATGGTTTTTCCAATTGTCATGTATGGATATGAGAGTTGGACCATAAAGAAGGCTAAGTGCCAAAGAATTAATGTTTTCAAACTGTAATATTGGAGAAGACTTTTTATTTATTTTTTTTTATATGGAACGCTTCACGAATTTGCGTGTCATCCTTGCGCAGGGGCCATGCTAATCTTCTCTGTATCGTTCCAATTTTTTTATTTTTTAGTATATGTGCTGCCGAAGCGAGCACTGGAGAAGACTTTTTAGAGTCCCTTGGACTGCAAGAAGATCAAACCAGTCAATCCTAAAGGAAATCAACCCTGAATATTGATTGGAAGGACTGATGATGAAGCTGAAGCCCCAGTACTTTTACCCCCTAATGCAAAGAGCCAACTCATTGGAAAAGACCCTGGTGCTGGGAAAGATTGAGAGTAGGTAGAAAAGGGGGCTACAGAGGATGAGATGGTTGGATGGCATCATTGACTTGATGGACATGTGTTTGAACAATCTCCAGGAGATGGTGAAGGACAGGGAAGCCTGATGTGCTGCAGTCCATGAGGTCACAAAGAGTTGGATACAAATGAGCAACTGAACAACAACAATCCCAGTGTTCAATAGCTTAAAGCAGGTGGGCTTCTTACGTGTCCTGTGGGATAGATAGAAAGCAGTTGCAGGATTCCATATGCATTAACATTATTATCTTATGAGGCAGCATGTTCTAATGGTAAAAGTGTGGGCTCTGAAGTCAACACATCTAAGGGTTGGAGTCACAATTTCTCCAGTTCCTAATTTTGTTATGAAGCTTCAGATGGAGATAAGCTCATGTGCCTTAAAGAATTTTGGAAAAGATAAGGCAAAATCTGCAACGTAATGCCATGATATGGTTGGCACAGTTACATATTGATTTCTATCTCTTTATTTTCGGATTATGTATGGCTACCCACTCCAGTACTCTTGCCTGGAAAATCCCATGGGCGGAAGAGCCTGGTACGCTGCAGTCCATGGGGTCGCTAAGAGTCGGACACGACTGAGCGACTTCACTTTCACTTTTCATTTTCTTGCATTGGAGAAGGAAATGGCAACCCACTCCAGTGTTCTTGCCTGGAGAATCCCAGGGACGGCGGAGCCTGGGGGGCTGCCGTCTATGGGGTCACACAAAGTCGGACACGACTGAAGTGACTTAGCATAGCATAGCATAGCATAGCATTATTTCATTGAATTGCACATCAGGAAATCAACCCTCTCCATTGATCTCCTTAACACTGTGGAAAGTGCTACAATGTACCTTGTCAGTAGACTCAAATGATAGTGATTAGGAGACTTTTGAAAAAACTGCTCCTAAGAAGAAATGGCCAGGGTAAATGTATGTATGTGGTGTTGACCGGATTGAGGAGGATTGTGGAATTTGGGAATGTGGACTAGCAAGTGTAGCACAGGCCATGGAGCCATTACTCAAGTGTAGAACTTCAAACATTTGCTCCAGAGATAACAAGTGACCCCAGACAGCCCTGTCTAGGATCCCTGATACGGATTTTGAGAATACTTCTCAGTCTCATTTTGAACACAGGTGCATGATCAAGCTCAAGATGTTCTGGTTTTGCCCATTTATATAATGGTGCTCCAGGAAGGATGTTTGTGTGTATACTAAGTCACTTCAGTTGTGTCAGACTCTTTGCAACCCCATGGACTGTAGCCCACCAAACTCCTCTGTCTATGGGATTCTCCAGGCAAGAATTCTGGAGTGGATTCCATGCCATCCTCCAGGGGGTCTTCTTGACCCAGAGAATCAATCCTGCATCTCTTATGTCTCCTGTATTGGCAGACAGGTTCTTTATCACAAGTGCCACCTGGGAAGCCCCCAAGAAGGATAGGGGATATTTAAAGAGAGGGCCTACTATTGTTATTTTTACAGATATTTCAATATATTCCTTGGGGATTAGTAAAGGCTTTTCTGAGGCTGAGGGGTCTCAGATAAATTCTAAGGGAGGAAAAGTATTTAACTATTAAAACGAGGTTGAGGTTGAAGAGATGATAAGCTTTATAAACTGAGGGAATAACAAAAGCTAATCCAGAGAGTAATGTATTGATGCAAGGTGCAGGCACAGGATTTCATCAGAACTGGATCCTAGGATACAAGAAAGCCACACTTAAAAAACAAAGCTAGAATCAAGAGGGGGCCTCCACTATAGGGTCCTGTAAACTGGAAGGATATAGATTTTATTCTGAATAATGAGGCATTGAGAGATTTTAAACAGGGACAGGACTGATGAGTTTTGTGCTCTAGAACAATTTGAGAATGGCTTGCACAGGGTCAAAACTGTAAGTTGCCAGACCCATGAAGATGCTGATTCCATGGACAGAGTGCAACTTAAGATGGATTTAACTATGTCAGTGGTAGTGTGAGGAGAGGAAAAATAAAGATCCTCTGACACTAATAGGAAGTCAAAAAACATAAGATTCACAGATCAGTTTGATATTCCAGCAAAGAAAGAGTAGTATTTAGGATGATCCAAGGATTTCTAGACAGAGTGAAAGAACAGGTGGTGTTGCTATCTTCAGCTCAGAAAACACAGGAAAAGGAAATGGTGTGTTGGTAAGTTGAGATGATTACGACTGATTCTGTGCCACTTTCGTGCGTGAGGGTGATTAGATAATTTCAGTAGAAATGCTTCAAACTTTACCCATCTCTGTATCACTGTCAGTGCCTTGAAGGCAGCAACTTTGCATACCAATGTATCACCAATGCTATTATAGAGCTAATATTTAAAGGGCATTCAATAATTATTTTGTTCATATGTTTGTTCATTTATTCACAAATATTTATTGAAAATCAACTATGTACTAGACATTAGTCTAGGTCTGTTGATCTCAATCATTGCTGCAGCTGGAAATGTTTATAAACCTCTGAGGCTTGAGCCCCTATGTGGACCCATTATATCAGAATACCTGGGCCCAGCAAGCAGGTGATTATAAATGGAAGCCAAATGGCATCTAGAAAATTCCACCCAGTATCCAGGGTTAAAAGTTATTGTCTTAAGAGCTGGAGATACTACAAACACACACACGCATGCACACACACACACACACAAACACACATACACGCATAAACATGAGAGCCAGCATCTCTCATCGCTTGCAGCTTATGTGAAAGATTTATCAAAGGTGGAAAGAAACAAAGGCCAGAAGTCAGAAATGAGTGCTATGCTAATTCAAATGTTCCAATATTTAAGTAATAATAGTTAATAACAAACTATGAAATAATTTTAAATAATAAAACCAAATCATATAATTTTTAAAAATCACATCTTTTATGCAGAGGTCATTACTTGAGACATCATCTTAAAATAGGCCTAAGTTTATAAGTAAATAACTATATCATAAGGTTACTTCTTCCAAATTAAAATTCTTATCCCCCCCCCAGCCCAAATTATATTTAATTCATTTTAAAACAGCCTCTTGGTTTCTGAGTATTCTCTGGTTAGATAGTATACACTAGGACCTACAGAAAACAGTGATGGTTATAAGGATACATATTAACTGCTGCAGAAGAGACCTTAGGGCTACCGAGGCCTGTGGAAGAACTGCAAACATAAAGACAAACAGGATCTGGACTTATTTTGAGGTAAAAATAGATATTTCTCTTATTTTGGATTTTACTCTGTTATTTAATAAAAAGGTAGAATAGCAAAATAAGATGGAAAATGAATAAAGAGAATGTTACATCCAATTTGTCTTAAAGGCCCCTGCATGTTCCATAATGTTAGAGCATGGCACAACACCATTGTACCTAACATGACTTTTGAATAATTATTTTGAAAAATTGAAATAAAAAATTTAAAGGTGAAGAAATTACATATCTCAGAGTGTTTTTTACAAAACAATGATAAAGAATAAGTATTTCATTTCAGAGATTAAGCATTAATTATCTGGAAATTTTTCCTAGAGGGTGCAGTATAAATGAAACATTATTAGCCTATTACAAAAGGTGATCCATTATTGCCTATTACATAGAGCAAACTACTATTAATTTCATTTACCATTTGTCTTCAATAAAGCATGAGAGTCATTTCTCAAGAGATAATTAAAATATGGCTTCAGAATATTCATACAGAATCAATAAGCACAAAATATCACATAGCTATTATGTATACATTTGTAGTAATATATAAAAATTACAGAAACAGTTTAATTCAAGATTAGTAGTTAAAAATATAAACATTATATTAGAATATTGCATATTATATAACTTTTTATACATTTCCGTTGGCTTTTCATTATTTATCAGATGAGATCAGATCAGATCAGTTGCTCAGTCGTGTCCGACTCTTTGTGACCCCGTGAATCACAGCACGCCAGGCCTCCCTGTCCATTACCAACTCCCGGAGTTCACCCAAACACACGTCCATCGAGTCAGTGATGCCATCCAGCCATCTCATCCTCTGTCGTCCCCTTCTCCTCTTGCCCCCAATCCCTCCCAGCATCAGAGTCTTTTCCAATGAGTTAACACTTCACATGAGGTGGCCAAAGTACTGGAGTTTCAGCTTTAGCATCATTCCTTCCAAAGAACACCCAGGGCTGATCTCCTTCAGAATGGACTGGATCCCTTGGATCTCCTTGCAGTCCAAGGGACTCTCAAGAGTCTTCTCCAACACCACAGTTCAAAAGCATCAATTCTTCGGTGCTCAGCCCTCTTCACAGTCCAACTCTCACATCCATACATGACCACAGGAAAAACCATAGCCTTGACTAGACAAACCTTTGTTGGCAAAGTAATGTCTCTGCTTTTGAATATGCTGTCTAGGTTGGTCATGACTTTCCTTCCAAGGAGTAAGCGTCTTTTAATTTCATGGCTGCAGTCACCATCTGCACTGATTTTGGAGCCCAGAAAAATAAAGTCTGACACTGTTTCCACTGTTTCTCCATCTATTTGCCATGAAGTGGTGGGACTGGATGCCATGATCTTCGTTTTCTGAATGTTGAGCTTTAAGCCAACTTTTTCACTCTCCTCTTTCACTTTCATCAAGTGGCTTTTTAGTTCCTCTTCACTTTCTGCCATAAGGGTGGTGTCATCTGCATATCTGAGGTTATTGATATTTCTCCTGGCAATCTTGATTCCAGCTTGTGTTTCTTCCAGTCCAGCATTTCTCATGATGTACTCTGCATATATGTTAAACAAGCAGGGTGACAATATACAGCCTTGACGTACTCCTTTTCCTATTTGGAACCAGTCTGTTGTTCCATGTCCAGTTCTAACTGTTGCTTCCTGACCTGCATACAAATTTCTCAAGAGGCAGATCGGGTGGTCTGATATTCCCATCTCTTGAAGAATTTTCCACAGTTTATTGTGATCCACACAGTCAAAGGCTTTGGCATAGTCAATAAAGCAGAAATAGATGTTTTTCTGGAACTCTCTTGCTTTTTCGATGATCCAGCGGATGTTGGCAATTTGATCTCTGGTTCCTCTGCCTTTTCTAAAACCATATTAGAATAAACACAAGATTCCAGAAAAACTGAGGAACTTCTCCAAAGAGTGGGGGCAGGGGGCTAGTCAATATTATGTATAATTATCTCTGTTCTGCTCAGTTGTGTCCAAGTATCTGAGACACCAGGACTGTAGCCTGCCAGGTTCCTCTGTCCATGGGATTCTTCAGGTAAGGATACAGGATGGTTTGCCGTTTTTCTCCTCCGGGGATCTTCCCAACCCAGGGATTGAACCCGTGTCTCCTTGGTATCCTGCATTAACAGGTGTATTCTTTGCTGTTGAGCCATTGAGGAAACCCATAGAGACAAATGGCAAGTACCAATTTTTAGTTGGCACAATTGAGAATCACTATAATAGTCAATGCTTCCTTCTCTGTGCCATACACTCTTATGGTCTCATGAAATTTTGGTCACAAAAGCTTTGTAGGCTGTAGTATTTTCATGTACTTTCCAGATCCATGGTCACTCTTCTGCACCCAAGTCTGCACCCAGAGAGGAAGACTTGTATAGACTACTGCAAAATGTCCCTTGACCTTGGGCTTCTAGTTAGTTTCTGTCAAGGGATGCTACTTGTGAGAAATTTCATGGAGACAGAAGGCTTTCGGTGTGTTTATTATGCCAGTTCCTTTCATATCATGTTACTTCAGCCTGGCCTCAATCTCTTAATTAATTTTAACAGTTCCATTTGACCAACACTCTCCAGACACTTTCTCTCTACTCTATAAATGTCTCATCCTCTTGTGCCTTTATTAATAGAGGTAGCAATGAAGCCCTTTCCTCTTACTAATCTAGGCTGCTGCTGCTGCTGCTGCTGCTGCTGCTGCTGCTAAGTCGCTTCAGTCGTGTCCAACTCTGTGCGACCCCATAGATGGCAGCCCACCAGGCTCCCCTGTCCCTGGGATTCTCCAGGCAAGAACACTGGAGCGGGTTGCCATTTCCTTCTCCAATGCATGAAAGTGAAAAGTGAAAGTGAAGTCACTCAGTCGTGTCCGACTCTTAGCGGCCCCATGGACTGCAGCCCACCAGGCTCCTCCGTCCATGGGATTTCCCAGGCAAGAGTACTGGAGTGGGGTGCCATTGCCTTCTCTGAATCTAGGTTACTGTTTTCTTTTTTATTGCTGAATAATAACACATTGCATGGATATACCACCTTTCACTCTTCAGTTGTTAGACCATTGGGTTGTTTCCACTTTGGGCCTCTTAATGAGTAATGTTGCTATGAATATTCGTATATAAGTTTTTGTGAGGAAATATGTCTTCATTTCATATATATATTTATATAGAATTCTTGCATCATGTGATAACCCTATGCTTATCCTTTTGAGAAACTGCCACACTGTTTTCCAAAGTGGATGCATGGTTTTCCATTCCTACCAGCATTATAGGAGGATTCTGATTTCCTCACATGCTGCCAACATTTTGTATTACAGCCACCTTAGTGAATGTGAAGTGGTATCTTGATGTGATTTTGATTTGCATTTCTCTAATGACTAATGCTATTGAGCACATTTTCATGTACTACTTGGTTATTTGTATATCCGATTTTGAGAAATGTCTGCTTATATCCTTTACCCAATTTTAATCAGTTTGTTTGTGTTTTTTGTATTGAACTGTAGGATTTTCTGTGTATTCTAAGTACAAGTCTCTTATCAGAGACACGATTTGTGAGTATTTTCTCCCATTCTGTGAGTATTTTCTCCCATTCTGTGGGTTGTCTTTTCACTTTCTTTAAGGTATTTTTAGAAAGACATATTTTTCATTTTAAATTTAATTGACTTATTTTTACTTTTGTCACTTGTGTTTTTCTGTCATATGTAAAAGGCTATGCTTAAGCCAAGGTCACAGCAATATACTCCTCTATTTCCTTCAACGAGTTTTATAACATTTGCTCGAACATTTAGGTCTATGAATTTTTTTGAGTTAATTTGTATTTTTGATACAAGGAGGGGATGCAGGTTCATTCTTTTGTACATAGATATCAAGTTATCCTTAGCACCATTTTTTGAAAAGACTACTCTTTCCCTGATGAATTTTCTTGACACTTTTGTTGAAATTCAATTAATCATAAGTGTGACAGTCTTTTTCTGGAATCCAAATTCTATTCTATTGAAAATATATACTGATCCTATGATAGTAGCACATTGTTTTGATTCTTTAGTTTTGCAATAAACTTTGATAAAGTGAGGTGTGAATCTTCCAAATTTTTTATTCTGCTTCAAAATGTTTGGGGCTTGGCTGCTTCACTTGAATTTCCATATGAATTTTATGATCAGCTTGTCAATTTCTGCAAAGAAGACAGCTGGTATTCACATAAGGATTTTATTGAATCTGTAGGTCAGTTTAGAGAACTTTTTTATTATAATGATATTGTCTTCCAATATATGAATATGGGATGTCTTTCCACTTATTTGGATATTCCTTAATTACTTTCAATAATATTTTCTAATTTTCACAGTATATTTTTGAACTTATTCTGTTAAATGTACTCTAAGTATTTGATTATTTTTGCTGCTATTGTAAATGGAATTGCTTTTTTAAGTTCATTTTTGGATTTTTTATTGCTACTGTATGAAAATACAATTGGTTTTCTATATTGACCTTGTGGCTTACAAATTTAAACATTTTTTAGTTTCCCTTCTATTTCTACATTTTGTTTCATCTATTTTGGAACTTTATTTTAATGCATATACACATAATTATTGTACTTTTCTGATGGATTAACCCTTGGAGAATTTTGAACTCCTTGATTATGTACATGAATGTTTTACATCAAATTTAGGAAATTTTCAATCATTATTTCTCAAATATTTTTTGCGTCTTTCTCTCTTCTCATTCTGATACTCTCCTATTAGTCATCCTTTGATGTGTTTAATGACGTCCCACATTTCTCTGTAGCTTTGTTAATTTCTCTCATTCTTATACCTCTCTGTTCTTTAGACAGCATAATGTTTTTAAGTCTGTCTTCACATTTGCTGATTCTTTCATTCATTTGCTTAAATCTACCAGTACAATTTTATATTGTTTTCTGTACTTTTCACCCTATGTTTTTGTGGACTGCCTCACCTCCTTGGCAAATCGCTAAGCCACTTCTCCGGAGAGGGGTAAGGCCTGCTTCTCTCAGAATGACACCACAAGATGGGCTTCCCACAGGAATGGAAGCCTTTGGCCTTTTTGGCTTGTTTTTCTGGTGTGGAGCCTTCACTTTATGAGGAATCTAGGGTGAAAGTGATGAATCCCAGTGCTCTTAGCTTGCCGTGCCTGTTACAGCCTCTATATTATAACTTATGGCTAGGTGGATGAAGATAGACCAAATTTCCTGGCTATACTTTCCTGGAATTACACTTTGCAACACAGACTTGTAGATCAGGTGAGAAAAGTTGGCAGCCTGTCCCTCCCATGGAGATACCTTAGCTCTTGACTGGGAGCTGGGGGATAGGGTTCCGCAAATTCTTGGCAACACATATCAGGAATGGAGCTTCTGTCATGCTGAGCTGAGGAAGGGGAGGGAAGGAGCAAGTCCATGCTGAAATACCACTGACTCTCATTCTCACTTAATTCAGTAGTTTTCTTGATTAGTGTCTTCACATACTTCTTGTTCTTTCAAAAAATTCCAAAGATTTTAACTGGTTGTGTTTTAGCATTTTCATCTATTTATTACTGTTTTCTGGGGAGTGGATCCATGAAATTCTCCATGTAGCCATTCTGGAAGTTTCTAAGAGTTGTTCTCACTTCTTCTAATTCCAATTAACTTCTGAGGACCTTACATTTCTGATTAGTCAGAAAATCAAAATCTCTCTGGCATCTCGTTATTCCATGAAACCCACAGGATTACTCAGCACAGGGGGCCATTCTTATTGCCAGGTTCTTACTGATGGAGAAACAGGCAAGATCTGCTGAGTTCCTGGTAGCTCTGGACTGAATTGTGTCTCTCACAAAATCCCTATATTGAAGCACATAACATCCAGTGTGATGGTATTTGCAAATGGGGCCTTTAGGAGCTAACTAGATTAAGATGAGGTCATGAAGGTGGGGGCTCTCTCATGATAGAATTAGTACCCTGGTGGGCCACCGTCTATGGGGTCGCACAGAGTTGGACACGACTAAAGCGACTTAGCAGCAGCAGCAGCAGCAACAGCAGAAGAGACACCAGAGAGCTTGGTCTCTCTCTCTCTCTGCCATGTGAGGACACAACCATAATGCAGCCCTCCATAAGCAGTTGGTCATCTATAAGCAGGTCGCCATCTGCTACCTGAAGAGAGCTCTCAGCAAACACAACCATGAAAAGCACTCTCATCTCAGACTTCTGGCCATGTGAAATGTGAGAAAATAAATTTCTATTGTTTAAGCCATCCCATTTATATTTTGCTATGGAAACACAAGTTGACTAGACATTGATGGTTTTGCTTTTGGTCTTAACACTTAATATTGCTGTTGGACACTCTTCCCATGTATTCCAAGCTGTAGCCATGTATTTTGTGAAATCAAACCTTCCATTTAAAACATCCAGTCTTGGTGGTAACCCTGGAGGCAGATTTCCATCAATGCAAATTCCTTCAGTCAGTATCAGTTTGTTCAGAGACATTCCAAGACATTCCAGACAAGTTTTAATAATATTAAGCATCAGGGGCTTCCCTGGTGGCTGAAGAATCTGCCTGCCAATGCAGGAGACGTGGGTTCAATCCCTGGTCTGAGAAGATCCCACATAGCACAGAGCAGCTAAACCCGTGTGCCACAACTACTGAGCCTGTGCTCTAGAGTCTGGGAGCCACAACGACTGAAGCCCACAAGCCCTAGATCCTGGACTCTGCAACAAGAGAAGCCACTGCAATGAGAAGCCCACGCACTGCAACTAGAGTAGCCCCCTCTCACTGCAACTAGAGAAAACTCATGTGTGGCAACAAAGACCGAACACAGCCAGAAGTAAATAAATAAATAGATAAATCATTTAAAAACTATTAAGCTTCTAAAGAAAATGGTTATACTCTCAATCTCTTTCCCTTCAGAAGGTTTATTTGTCCCAATTCAAATATGTTCACCTTCTAACTACTGATCAGTTCTGCATTCCAAGTAGCTCTGGGAGACATTCAAGGCCAAGGATGTTTTGTTTCACAATTCTCCTGCCACAGTGACTTCCTCTTTGGCTTATAT
Source organism: Bos grunniens (assembly GCF_055505025.1). Classification (NCBI taxonomy): domain Eukaryota; kingdom Metazoa; phylum Chordata; class Mammalia; order Artiodactyla; family Bovidae; genus Bos; species Bos grunniens. Next base: position 119,788,112 of record NC_141165.1, on the reverse strand, counting down.
TTACATATGTAAATATGCAGGGATCATTTCAGAGATTCTTTTCTAAGTAAACAAGTTCTCTTAAAAGATGATATGTTCCGTTCACCAATAAAGATCTAACAGCATCATTTAATAGAATTTTAAAGTATTTTTTTAAATTTGCTGAAAAATCCCATGACACATTGAAGAATATTTTAGTTGAAAGTTTAGCAAATGTAAAAACGGACAAATCATCAAACTCATTCTTAAAATATAATACATTGATATTTCTACTACATTTTATTTATTATCTTGATCAGTTCTACAAAATGAACAATACATTTGGTTCTTGCTCTCATGGGTACACATGTGTTTTACAAGGACACTGGTGATATATTTTGCTATACAAATCACAAGAAGTAGTTTACACACAGAGCTCAGGTTTTTATACATTTCTCCCCAAAGGGTATTCATATTTGATAAATCACTGATTGAAATCTGAGGCAATTAAGTTATGATGACCTTGGCATACTAGTGAATGTAATTTCCATTAAGACAGTGTCAGTCCTTTATTATGGTCTGCCTGAGTTAAAAAAAAAAAAAAAGCCAAGTTCGGTTCACGGCACATTTAATTTCTTATCCTTCAAATACACACAGTATTTTAATTCACACTGATCAAAATCTACCTGGCAGCCCCTTATTAGGCCAAGTTGAATGCCTTGCTTAGAATTTCCACTTTTTAACTGATATAAAAGCTGTTAATCTCCCAAAAGGGAAAACAAGTGTCTAACATTGCATTGATATTTATTTCTTTTCGTCTCACGTTAGAATCATGAATAGAAATTTCTGCTATGTTCTACATTGCTGTAATACAATATTTTAAAATATTTTGGTTATAAAACACTTTAACAATATCCAAGTTTATGGCCATTCACTTCCATGTTTTATTCCTACTCTCTTTTCTCCTCAGAGGTAGCATTTTTCATTAGCTCTTATGTTTTCATACAACCCTTTCCACTCATTTCTATACACAACTTACAGAATATTGAATGGAACTTTTTCTGTTATCTTTTATCTAGGGTAATCTTAGACACAGAATATAGTATTTACTCTTGATAATCTGGGCCTCCTGGAAATCCTGTGACCCATCTAATGACCCTTATTAAATTATTTTCCTGCTTATAAATTCAGAATATATTCTGTTATTGGTAAGAACCCAGAATGGCATAGGATTTTCTTGACTCTTCCTCTGAAGATGATCTGGATACTAAGTCCCTGAATTTCTGATTATTATTAAATTAGCCCAATGCTAACTGAGCATACTGCTTTTATGTTGCTGTTCTTTCAGTTTAGCATTGTGTTGATGCTGTGCCACTTTCTTCTATATTTGGGGTTACAGTTAAGTCTGGTGATAACACAGTTCCTTTCCCTTGTAGGCACTTAGTTCTTTCTGCCTTGAATCTTACATGATGCTTTTTCTTAATTATTAGTGTTAGGATTAGTTCAGAAATTTTACCAGGAAATTCCTAGTTTTGTGTGCCTTTCCTCATCAATGTAGTCTTTAATTCAGTGAGTTTTTTATATGAAACATTTTAGTTTTTCAGTTCAACCCTGAAAAAAAATTCTTCTATTTGTCAAACTCTGTCCATTATCAATTTATATTTCATTTAATAAAAGTATTTTTCACACAATTCTACATGACCACATTTCCCAGCCTCTGATCTGTGCCTTCAAGATCTTGTGCTTTTGCTCTTTTTTTTCTGAGATATTTCTTGCATTTTTTTCTAACTATTGATTTGCATTTGAGTATTTATTATTTTTTTCCTTTAATAGACTATTGGGTTGTTGTTAGAAGGGTAATTTTTTGCTGTTGTATTGAGCTCTAGAAGTCATTTTTTTGTGCTTCACCTCAATTTCCTTAAGAACTCATCTATATTTTTCTTGTTCTGATTGTTATCTGTCTCCTCTTCCACCTCTATTTGGCCAAACATGTGTTTGTCCTAACTGAGCTTTTTTCTTTGGCTGCTAGACCCTTCAGATGGGATGTCGATTTCCCTTGTTACATAATACAGCTAGTTATTGGTACTAAAACAAGTGTCTACCATGTCAGTGGCTACAGGTGGTGATGTAGAAACAGGCACGTTTCCACACCGTTAATGAAGGAACTGGAGAAAGCCTCATTTCTTGTACTTCTACAGTTTCAGGGTGAAGGAAGATTTTCTTCGCCCTTTCAGTTCCCACTTGGGCATTTGGGGGACAAAGAATCCCAACATGCTTTCAAGGAAGGGATGTTGACTTTGTCTCTAAGAGTCATTAGGTCTCTACAGAGATCCCCGGGCCTCCCAGGGACTCCCATTCAGAATGCCCAACTCTCAGGGGGGAAAGATCCTAGTCTCACTCGGACCTAGAGAGCAAAACTCTATGTTTGGGGGTGAAGTGAAGGGACATTCTCGCAGGTCACTAACTTTCCCAGAATGCACCTAATAATCAAGATTGTGTATCTGTTTTCTTTTTGGAAATTTAATTCTGATTTTCTTCTTTGCATGGCTGATCTTAAGCAAAAGGTAAAAGAAATATATGTGTAATAATCTAAAGAATGGATTCAAGACCTGTTTCAACCCTGAACTCTTAGCCATTCACACCATTTGTCTCTACATTTTTATGCCTCCCACAACTCCAACTTTCATACCTAGAACACTTTTTTCCTCAACTGAAAGACATGTCAATTGGGAAATCAATGTTGAGCAAGGAGAACACATCGTACCTGTTAAATGAAACCACATGGGAACACAATCCACACTCTCCTTGCTTCCAACATCTTGCCTTTGAATATTTTGTTTCTGCATTGCTAAACCTTGATTCCACCAGTTGAAATTATATCATTTTAACATCTTATATTATTATAAAACAAATACTGTCAAAGTAACTTGAAAGAATATCCTTTTGACTTGCTGGTCAACAGTTACTTGGAATAACTTCTCTCAGCTCTGAACATGACAATAAAGAAAGAATTTGTTCAAGATGTGGTGTTTCTTTTTGTCTTATTTTCCTTTTTCACACCTGATAATGTACCCTTTTAATAATATCAATAAAAGATAATTTAAAAGAACACATCTTGCTCAGTTCTCATTATAAGGAATAGATTTTGACTTTGCCTCCAAGAGTCCCTGGGTCTCCCCAGAGATCCCTGGACCTTCCTGAATTTATGGGTTTCTTTAAGTTTGATTTTTTAAAAGCAATGTTGTTAAAGATTTTAATAAATTTAATAAAAACAATTAGCATTAATCGAATGATTCTCCACTGAGAAGATCATGGGCCTGCTGGACTAATGATATTTTATGCATTTTAAAATATCCATAAATATACTAAATATTTAATTCTAATATTTTTGTTTTTTACATCGACATCTTTAATCAGCCTGGAATTTATTTTTGTAGCTTTATGACTAGTGTGAGGGACAGATCTAATTTCATGATTTTTATACAGTGAGACAATTAATTCTTCGTGATTTATTTTTTAAAGAAGTTTCCCTTTTCTACAACTGATTCTTATAACATCTTGAAAGCATGGTTTTACGTTTACAGTGATTTAGTTTCATGTCAATTCTTGTCAATTGTTTCTAACATATTGGCTTTATAAGGTAAATGTTAGACTCAAAGAGTTTTAAATCTAATAGTGACTTCTAGATATTAAAACAAATGAGGAATATCATCCAAATAAAAAAGAGATCATTTTTTGGACTAAGTTATGTTTGTTAAAATCATCATTTCACTCACTTTAAATCAAATGGGAAATTTTCTTCCAGAGAAGTTTAAGAATTTGACAGTGTTTTATACTTTGATCAGCCTCACGGAGTTTCTGTCTGGCATGACTTAATTTTACTAGGTAAAAATACCACGTATAGTACCAGGAAAATCTGAGAGATGGAAAGAAAATATAGCAATGTAATATACACAAATATTTTTAAAATAGAAGAAATTGAAATTTGTAATGTGGTATTTGCTTTTGCATTTGGAGCAAAAGATTTATTTTTTTAACTCAGACCAATGTCTTGCTCGGATGTAGTGTTTTATTTTTAATTTTAAGTACTAGTCTAGAATCACTTTTTAGACTGTACATACTACTTTTAGGCAGCTCACTGTCTGGTGCTAGTTACAGTAAGGTATTGATAAAAAGCAGTCACATCTAATTATACAGACTGAAAGTGGGGGAAAAAAAACTCTATTTGGAGGTATATTCTTTTACATTAATAGATAGTTTAACTTCTATGCTGCTGCTGTTGCTAAGTCACTTTCAGGTGTCCTACTCTATGCAGTCCCAGACAGCAGCCCACCAGGCTCCTCTGTCCCTGGGATTCTCCAGGCAAGAATACTGGAGTGGGTTGCCATTTCCTTCTCCAATGCATGCATGCATGCTAAGTTGCTTCAGTTGTGTCTGACTCTGTGTGACCCCATGGACAGCAGCCCATCAGGCTCCTCTGTCCATGGAATTCTCTAGGCAAGAATCCTGGAGTGGGTAGACAGTGATAATCAGAGAAACCTTTTAATGTCTCTGACAATTAAAACATATATTTAAGAGAAGTAGGAAATTCTATATGAAATCAAGAATTAACAAATTTCCATCCATTAAGAATCTTCACTTACTGCCAGTAGAGGAACAATAACTCAATCTTACTTAGTTTGAAATAAACAAAATGATGTAATTTTCCTGAGTAGAAGAGAGAATGTCTTGGATACTTTGTCTCAGGTAGTAGAGTATATTCAATTCTTATATATGCAAGTATAGCTTGGATTTGAACTTTATTTTATTTCCCTTTGGTTTGAGGTCTTAAAGATAAATGGAGGCAGAACAGCTGCTTCATCCCTGTTGTAGCAGATTATATTAAATGCCTACCAGGAATTTGGCCCTCTATGATTACAATGGTAAATATATATTTCTCCAAGGAACCAGTCAATTGAGACCACATTTCAGATGCATATGAATTTTAATAATCTCAGGTTTAAGCTGAATTAACCAGCTTGGTGAAGACAGGTCTAGCAATTAACTACAATTGTCTAGAGTTCCCATCTGCCAGGTGGTTTAGACTAGATCTCAAATAAAGGAAGAAATACGTATCAAAAACTTCCATCTGAAATCTAACTGTTCCCTTACCACATCTGTGAATACAAATTATTATTTTTTAATGCATTGTATTATAAAGCTCCAAATTCTAAGCTTTCACTTGCATGATTAACAACAACCAAAAAAATCCAATACTTTTCTGGCATCTTCATCAATTATCCAGGTATCTGGAGAGGCATGTATCTGTGGCTAGAAAAGGGTTGTTTGATTACCATTTAAAGTTTTGCAAAGCTCCCAATAGGTTCCCCTGGTGGCTCAGACAGTAACAAATCTGCCTGCAATGCAGGAGATCTAGATTCAGTCCCTGGGTTGGGAAGATTCCCTGGAGAAAGGAATGGCTACCCACTCTAGTCTTGCTTGGAGAATTCCATGGACAGAGGAACCTTGCAGGCTCCACCCCATGGGGTTGCAGAGTTGGACATGACTGAGTGACTAATACTCTCTTTTTTCAATGCTCCCAACATTCTAAATCCTTGGCCCTAGCATCACTTACTCATTTGTTTCCAATATTGATTGGGCATCTACTATGAGCAAGACATGATTCCAGATGCTGGACATTATTAACCATCAAGATTGTGAAGGTCCCTGGCCTCTTGAAGGCAGCTTTCTAGTATCACAGCCTTCACTGTTTTTCTGGTTTGTTGATACTCTTGGTCTTCAACCCTCACTGCTACTCAAGTCTTTGGATCTCACCTCCATCCTTCCCATCGGTCGCCTCTCTGTAGCTGCAGACCTCTTCTGGATTGTTCACTTAGTTGCTCTTTCTCTACTCAGATCAACATAAAACTTCTTATGCCTCTTGGAACAAGCTCTTTCGAAGGGATCTATACAGCAGAGTTTTGCACCCTATATTACATGATTCTTTCATTTATGTCAGGGGTTCTTCACCTTGGATGTGGATCAGAATCACCTAGTCATGAGAGGTTTAAAGGATACAGATTATCCGGTTCACTTCATGTTTACTGAACTAGACTAACTGACAGCAAAACCCAACCATCTGTTTTCTTAATAAATTCCTCAGATGAATCTGATGAAGGGTGAAGCTCAGGCTCATGGTCCCACACGTGCTATGCTGACTCACCCCAGTCATGTCCAACTGTTTGTGACTCTATGGATTGTAGCCTGCCAGGCTCCTCTGTCCACGGGTTTCTCCAGGCAAGAATACTGGAGTAGGTTACCATGTCCCCCCAGTACCAGGAAATCTTCCTAACTCAAGGATCAAACCCAAGTCTCTTGTCTCCTGCATTGGCAAGTGGGTTCTTTACCACTAGCGTCACCTTGGACCCCTTCAAATCCAAACCTTACTACTCAGTTTCACTCACTGTAGCAAACTCAATTCGTGTGTTTAGTTCTGGGTTATTTCTTTGTTTCAAAACGCTGATTTTTTTTTTCCATCTTTCTGACCCCACATATGGATTCTCAGTCCATCAAGTGTTTAAATATGCCCAAACCCTAATTGTGGGTAAGCTCAAATGCATTCTCACAGGACTCCTAAAATTCACAATTGTGGTTTGCATTTTTATGTTCCCAGTATGGGACTACCATTTCACAATAGCTACAAGATTCTTTCAATATTTGGTGTGCATGGAAATGAAAGACCCCAGAGGGTGATGGTATCTCCAACCCAGGAAACTAAATGTCATCTTCAACTCAGTCTAATTACAGTTACTCATAAAAATTTCTGTGGGAAAGAACATTATGAGAGATAAAAATGAACATGGAACATTAATTTAACAAAAATGTGTCTGGGTTTGGCTAACCTCTGCTTCTGGAAATACGAAGCTATCTCTCAAGAAGAGGAAACGAGGATGGTGGTCAAGAGTGCATGTTGATGTGGAGCCATTTGGATTCAACTCCTGGCAATGACACCTCCTATCAGGGTGGTCAAGATAAAATGTTAAGGCTCTAGGGTCTAGTTTCCCCTCACTGGAGCATAAATGCTATTAATAGCAGTACGTACATTATAGGGCTACCTTGAGTATTAGTTAAGACAACACACATTAAGCACTTAATAGATATGAGTTCAAGAAACTAATGACTGTTACTGATATCATTAATTATTGATATTGTTATCATTATCATGAGTGAATTTATGAAGTTGTGAGTCTTAAGGAAGACTTCTCACTGGGTAAGTTTTATAACCAAAGTTATGATGACATGTACTGATAATCATTTTCTTTCAATGATCATTATATAAGAGTCATCATCAAATTTTTTTCTTTCTCCTTTTTTGGAGAGAGCAAGAGCCACTTTCTCACTATCTCTCAGGCAGTAATGAAGAAGTCTATTTCCTTATAAAGTAAAAAGTTATCACTCTTTTTGGTTTAAATATCAATCCTGTGTATATTCACAAAAAAATTATAAAACTATTAATACAGTTGACACGCTATTTCCAGTTCATTTGGAAGATCTCAAGAGTTACCTGAATTTTTTTATAAGAGTTGGACAGACAAAAATTTTTCTGTTGTTCAAGCTACTTTCTAAAGAAATCTTATACAGATCAATATAAAGGATAATTTTAAATAAAAAATAATGTAAATTTCTGCTTTGAAAATACATAGTTATGAGTGTAAAATATTTGAGGATTCTTTAAATTATAAATCAAGAATAACTTAATAGAAATAAAAATGAAAAGACTACACATGCATATTCATAATATATACACACCTATATGTGTATGTATAGATATATATACTTTTATATATTTACATGATATGATCTGACCTCATTATGAATATCACAAGGGAATTAGCCTATTTGACCTCTACCAATACCTAATTCTAAAACTGTTTTGCAATTCATCATTTATTCATTCAGTCAGTTCAGTCGCTCAGTTGTGTCTGACTCTGCAACCCCATGGACTGCAGCATGCCAAGCCTCCCTGTCCATCACCAACTCCCAGAGTTTACTCAAATTCATATCCATTGAGTCAGTGATGCCATCCAGCCATCTCATCCTCTGTCATCCCCTTTTCCTCCTGCCTTCAATCTTTGCCAGCATCAGGGTCTCTTCAAATGAGTCAGTTCTTCGCATCAGGTGGCCAAAGTCTAATTATGTCTGCTGCTGCTGCTGCTGCTAAGTCGCTTCAGTCATGTCCAACTCTGTGTGACCCCTAATTAATGTCTAATTAAAAGTTTTCTTTATAGAACATATGCATTGGGCTGAAGGAACATACAGTATAGATTAATAGAAACTAGTATACTTACCTTTTTTCTTTTCATTTTGAATCAATTTTTTCATGACAAAAATTTGTGATAAAATTCTGAGTATATTTGCTACTGGTGGCTATTTGCTTCATTCAGAAAATCACAAAAGGATATGTTGATGTCCCAAAGAAAAAAAAAATAATATTGTAAAAATATAGACAACACAGTTAAAACCTGAAAATTCAGTTACTTTAAAATAAAGCTGTTTATATTTCATACTGCAATGTACAATGTTAGTTTCCAAAAGAAAATTTACTTATAAATTTGTACATAGGGAAATCCTAGGACTTGGCTATCTGTTTGGAATGAAAGACAAAGACATGGCTTGCTAAGGTGGTAATACAGCAAACACATCATTGTGACTAGAGTGTTTCTTTTTTGGATGGCTTGGACAAACAAATGATTACATGGTTGTGTTAGGAAAGATGTCAGTGAGGGTATCTGTCTCTTTATGTCACCATGTCTCCCTTCTCTTATCAACTATTACAACAATAAAATTGGTCACAGTTACTTCAACTGTAAAAGCAGGGGAGCAATTAAGAGACTACAGTCTCTCATATCTCATTACAAGCACAGTATTCTACAATAATCAAAACTTAAGATACCAAGTGCAATCAAATGCAATAATAAAACTTCTATAATTGATTCTAACAATCTGAGATGATCTTATACTGTAGTTATGATTCTATGCTAGAACTGTTGTCCATTTTGTAGATAGCTGTGACTTCCAAATATGTTTCAATATGCTAAATAATTATTCTACTGTGAGATGTAAAAAAAAGATTAAGCAAAGTCTTTTTAGTTAATGAACCCATGCAGATTCAGCTTTCGGGACGGACGATAATGAAAAGGATAATATATTAAGAAAATTTCTATTCTTTTGATTGACAAGTTCTATTTTTTTACTTTTGACATAGAGAAACCCACTAAAGAATAAAAAGGAAAGCAGTTTGAGGGGTTAATTTTTACTTGAGTAAAAAACATGTATTAACAGATAATTCCATGTTGGCATTAAAACTTTTTCCCACAGTTTTTCTTTTCTGAATGATTAAAGGAGACACTAGTTGCATTTCTCTAACATCTTACTATAAGACTTTAGAAATATAAACAATTTTCTTCATCCATCTAAAGCTGAACTTCCTGGCTTAGAAAGCAAATGTATACACAGGTTGATTCTACTTATGCCATTCTATACCATGGATTTCTAGGTTACTTGGACAGACTTGCCACTTTCCTTTACTTCCTAGTGTGAAAATCTAATTGACTGACTCTCTTACAGTTTACTGTAAGAGACTGTATTACAAAGTCTGCATTGAATGAGAGAAAAGATCAGGATGAGTGTATATGATTCTTCGTTTGTCCCATAGATCTCCAAAGATAATAGGAATAAATTTGAGGAAAAAAAATTACTAAAGGGAAAACCAGCCTTACAAGCTCATCTTAATGGGATATGCAGAAGTATGAATCATATTTTACCACAACTAAATTAGTAAGATGTTGGGTTGATGGATGTTTATAGAAAATATATGTGCTTCCTCATAGGGAAATGCACATACTAGCTTTCATAGCTTCCACAATATACTTGAATGATATTTCCTTTGCTTGCTGTATAATCATACAAAGTGCACAAATATATAATGATGATGTCTAAATTTTTGCTTGTTAGATTCATTCAAACTATTCAGATGATGTTTTGTGAGTTACTCTCTAGTGAATGACTAAACACGATTGACATTAGTGCTGTTTTATCTTTATTGCTGCCATGTGAAGGTGCACACCATTTTTATTTACCTGTGCTAACCCCACTTATAAATAACATAAACATTGTTCAACTGCCCCAACATTCTATTTAGCTTTTTTAGCCTATGGCCCACTTTGTAGGTCTGACATAGCAAAATAAAGATGAAGAGCTTGGTCTGGTACATATCAGGTTCTTATTAAAGTGAGCTAAGTTCTTTAATCAACAACATATTTTTATAAGAAATTAAAACCAATGTTTGGTGATTTCCTGATTTCCTAATGGCTTGCTTTTCTCTTTTTAAAGTAACCTTAAGCTGAAGTGAAGTTGACGTCAGGGAGCGGGGTAGCTATGCAATCCAGAAGTTTGTTGACAAAACTTTCTTGATGTCTTCTAACTTATAATAGAAAGTGAACTTCCTGAATAGTATGTAAAGCAAGTGAATCACACATTATTCTCAAAAATTTAAATACAAGACAATTCTGTAAAATATCATGTTTAAGTTTTATGCCTTTGTATCAGATTTATTCTGTGCAAAAAAAATAAATAAATAAAATTCCTGAGCAGTTTATTCTATACAAAAAAAAAAAAAAAAGCTAGCATCTAAATAACCTACCTATGAAAGTACTGTACTAAATACAGATGGTAAAGCTAATTTCCATAGTAAGTAAAACTCGAGCTTTAACTTAGTGGACTGATCTTTTGGGTATGCTTCTACCCTTGAAATTAATTGAGGTCTTTAACCAGAACCAAGAGAAGAATTAAAATAGGTAACATTTCCAAAGCTTTTCTCCTTCAAAATCTCATTCTCAAAAACTAAAGGAACCACAGAAGAAGACTAAAATCTAAGACTAGTCTTGTTTTCTTTTTCCCTACTGGAAAGAGAGTATTCATGACAATTTGACTCATTTCCGTTTACTCTATTTTTCTAATCTGTTGTTTCATTTTATGGTCAAAGACTCCTTCTGTTTTACTGTAGCATTGTAATTGGCTTCCCTGGTGGCTCAGTGGTAAAGAAGGTGTCTGCCAGTGCAGGAGACATGGGTTTGATCCCTGGGTTGGGAAGATCCTCCAGAGAAAGAAATGGCAACCCACACCAATATTCTTGCCTGAGAAATCCCATGGACAGAAAAGCCTGGCAGGCTATAGTGCATGGAGTCACAGAGTCAGATACAATTTAGTGAGTAAACAACAACAAAAATTTTTGCTTATTTGGGGACAGCAAGTTTTTAAAATATTTTCTTGTAAAAAGTATCATTTAAATTTTATCAAAATTTAAAACTGTGGCTCTGCAAAAAGCAATGTCAAGAGAAGGAAGAAACAAACCACATACTGGAAGAAAATTTTTTTCAAAAAATGCATCTGAGAAAGGACTGTTATTGAAAATACATAAAGAACTCATACAACAACAATAAGAAAATAAGTAACTTGCTTAAAAAATGGGTCAAAGATTTGAACAGAAACACCACTTAAGAATATATAAAGATGGCAAATAAGAATATGAAAATTCGCTCTGCATTATATGTCATTAGAGAAATGCAGATACAACAATGAGACACTATTACATGTATATGAGACTAGTCAAAATCCATAATACTGACAACACAAAATGCTGTTGAGGATATGGAGCAGCAGGAAGTTTAGTTCATTGCTGCCAGAAATGTAAACTGGTTAAACCACTGTGAAAGACAGCTTGGTGGTATCTTATAAAACTAAGCATATTCTTGCCATACTAGCCAGCATTACATTTCTTGATTACATACATTACATATCCAAGTGAACTGAAAATGTACACCCACATACTGTGCATCTGTGGGAATTTGGGGTATATGAGAACGCTCTACTTTCTGCTCTATTTAGTTGTAGACCTAAAACGTCTCTTAAAAATAAAGTTTATTAATTTAAAAATACTATGTGAAGTATATTTTTCAGAAAGTTTTCAAAAATGATGCACTCCTTCCATTATGTCACAACACATTAAAGTAGATTTTGGTGTTTTTTTTGTTTTTCCTCTTTCTCTTTCTCAACCTTTTATGGGGAGAGATTTATTCAAGTGTTCTTTTTGCACAAAAACATAAGAAGTAGGAAAGTTCTACAGTTCTTTTCACTGTCTGTTTGGATGTTTATAGATTTCTCTTTTCAGACCTTAACAATATATCAAGTTACTATTCTGTACAGCACTGACCTCCATCTGTGAGGGCAATCTGATATTATTTAAGGCATGTCTACTCAAGATTCTTAGGCTTTCTTTTTAGTCATGTTAGAAAACCATATAAACAACCCGGACATGTCTAGAATTTTGAGGCTAGCTACCATTGCCAGATACCTTTTTAAAAAAACTAGCAATCAATAATCATATTATAGCATAAAGTATAGTCCAAAAATTTTAAAGAAAATTTGGTATTAAAATAGGTTTAATTTGAATCAGTTCTAATGAGGTGGATGAAACTGGAGCCTATTATACAGAGTGAAGTAAGCCAGAAAGAAAAACACCAATACAGTATACTAATGCATATATATGGAATTTAGAAAGATGGTAACAATAACCCTGTATACAATAACCCAGCAAAAGAGACACTGATGTATAGAACAGTCTTTTGGACTCTGTGGGAGAGGGAGAGGGTGGGATGATTTGGGAGAATGGCATTGAAAGATGTATAATATCATATATGAAACGAGTTGCCAGTCCAGGTTTGATGCACGATGCTGGATGCTTGGGGCTGGTATACTGGGACGACCCAGAGGGATGGTATGGGGAGGGAGGAGGGAGGAGGGTTCAGGATGGGGAACACATGCATACCTGTGGTGGATTCATTTTGATATATGGCAAAACCAAAACAATATTTTAAAGTTAAAAAATTAAATTAAATTAAATTAAAAAAAAAAAACTAAAAAAGAGAAAAAAAATTCAAAAAATAGTTTTAAATAGATGCCATAAAATTATTAGGAGACCTCTTCAGATAACTTTAGAGCAGTAGGATAAGAAGAGCTGGAAAAAAAATATTTATCATAATCAGGGTAAGAGGGCCATAAAATATAGTACCAGAAAAGAAAATAATAGAGAAAGTATAGGGCCATACAAATCAAGAGTTACAGTTAATGTGAATAAAAGTTTACTTGAAAATTAAAGACAAAGAATTGAGAATAGGCTCAAAAATAATTCCCAATATACTGTGTGCAGGGACAAGCTTGTAACAACAACAACAAGAAAAACAGAGTCAACTGGCTTCACTAGGGGTCAAAACCCAAAGCAACCTGAATGTAAAAGCATAATTCAAGTGCCAGAAGAGAAAAAAATTAAATGGTAACAAAAATAAATAAACACTGCTTTCAGTGAGTGATATGTGTCCTTCCAAAACTGATAAATGGACTTTTCAAAATGACAATAAATAAATTTCCAGAATCCTTCCAAAGGACAACACACAGGCTGAGTTAGATACTGTTAAAACATAGTCAGCAACTGGATATTCATTGTAAAATAAACCCTTATTAAATGACAGTTCTCCTCTATATAAGCTTTAAAAAAAAAAAAAAAGAAGAAGAGAAAAATATACCAATGAAAGACAAATGTTGTAGTTGTAAAATGAATTATTCTCCAAAAAACTGCAAATCCATTACAAATTAATTGTTACTTCAAAAAATTGTATAAAGTCTAAATAAGTTCCTGAATATATTGTTTTCAGAAAACATGAACTATGTGCATAAATATAGTATTTAAGTATAATATAGTATTTAAGTATAAGTTATTGCTGTCATTGTGGTTGCTCAGTTAAGTCATATCCAACTATTTGCAACACATAGAATGTAGCATGCTAGGCTTTCCTGTCCTTCACTATCTCTCAGAGTTTGTTCAAATTCATGTCCAGGCGAACCCGCCGCTTCCGGCCGAAGAACACGATGCAAGGGGAGCCAAACCCAAGTGCTTCCCAAAAAAAAAAAAAAAAAAAATTCATGTCCATTGACTCAGTGATAACATACAACCATCTCATCTTCTGCAACCCCCTTGTCCTCCCTCTTTCAATCTTTCCCAGCATCAGGGTCTTTTCCAATGAGTTAGCTCTTCACATCAGGTGACCAAAGTATTGGAACTTGAGCTTCACCATCAGTCCTTCCAATGACTGCTGCTGCTGCTGCTGCTGCTAAGTCGCTTCAGTCGTGTCCGACTCTGTGTGACCCCATAGACGGAAGCCCACCAGGCTCCCCCGTCCCTGGGAGTCTCCAGGCAAGAACACTGGAGTGGGTTGCCATTCCCTTCTCCAATGCATGAAAGTGAAAAGTGAAAGTGAAGTCGCTCAGTCATGTCCAACTCTTAGCAACCCCATGGTTGCAGCCTACCAGGCTCCTCCATCCATGGGATTTTCCAGGCAAGAGTACTGGAGTGGGGTGCCATTGCCTTCTCTGTCCCAATGACTATTTACAGTCAATTTCCTTTAGGATTGACTGGTTGGATCTCCTTTCAGTCCAAGGGACTCTCAAGCACCTTCAATTTGGGTCTTCTCCAGCACCTCAATTTGAAAGCATCAACCCTTCAATGCTCAGTCTTCTTTTATGGTCCAATTCACATATATACCTGACTACTGGAAAAATCATAGCTTTTTGACCTTTTTGACAAAGTGATATCTCTACTCTTTAATATACTGTCTAGGTTTGTCATAGCTTTCTTTCCAAGAAGCAAGTGTCTTTTAATTTCATGGCTACAGTCACCATCCACAGTGATTTTGGAGCTTAAGAAAATTAAATATGTCACCGCTTATACTTTTTCTCTTTCTATTTGTCATGAAATGATGGGACCAGATTCCATGATCTTAGTTTATTTTGAAAGTTGAGGTCCAAACCAGGTTTTTCATTCTCCTCTCTCACCCTCATCAAGAGGCTATTTAGTTCCTCTTTACTGTCTGCCATTAGAGTGGTATCATCTGCATACCTGGTGGTTGATATTTCTCCAGGTAATCTTGATTCCAGCTTATGATTCACCTTGATCAGCCTAACATTTCACAAGACATACTCTGCATATAAGTTAAATAAGCAGGATGACAGCCTTAGGAAAAACTGTACCTTAAAAATCTGTAAACATCTAATTGTAAAATATCTTTTAGGCAAAAGACAGCATAAATAAGGCTGAAAGAATGGGGGAAAGTATTGTTCAGTTCAGTTCAGTTCAGTCGCTCAGTCGTGTCTGACTCTTTGTGACCCCATGAATCACAGCACACCAGGCCTCCCTGTCTATCACCAACTCCCGGAGTTCACTGAGACTCACATCCATCGAGTCAGTGATGCCATCCAGCCATCTCATCCTCTGTCGTGCCCTTCTCCTCCTGCCCCCCATTCCCTCCCAGCATCAGAGTCTTTTCCAATGAGTCAACTCTTTGCATGAGGTGGCCAAAGTACTGGAGTTTCAGCTTTAACATCATTCCTTCCAAAGAAATCCCAGGGCTGATCTCCTTCAGAATGGACTGGTTGGATCTCCTTGCAGTCCAAGGGACTCTCAAGCCTCTTCTCCAACACCACAGTTCAAAAGCATCAATTCTTTGGCGCTCAGCCTTCTTCACAGTCCAACTCTCACATCCATACATGAACACAGGAAAAACCATAGCCTTGACTAGATGGACCTTTGTTGGCAAAGTAACATCTCTGCTTTTGAATATGCTATCTAGATTGGTTGCCGGGAGCCGGTGAGAGACATTCCGCTCGTGACAAAGGTCATGAGGAAGGAGGCTCGGCATACGCAAAGGCGGGATCGAGCCTCGGGAGTCTCCCCGGATATTCTCGAGTATCTTCCCCCAAAAAACCAGTCTGCCTACTTTATTGCTTTGTGCTCTCACCTCTGACTTTACTGGGGCCTGTCCCCTACCACCATCTCGCTCTCTCTGTCAAAGAGTTAACTTACAGCTCCAATTAATAAAGTTCCTGGGCAATTAGGAGTGTTTAAATCCAAACCTCTCAGATGGCTCTCTAACTCGCCTGACAAGTTTACCCGGACTCCTGCAGCTATGCATAAGATTGTTTACAGTCTCCCAGCCTCCAGAGGCATGGGAAGCTTAAGATATTCAAATAGCTTAGAGCCTCTCAGAGAGTTAAAAACTGTCAGAATAAACTAGTAAAGGATTTCATTGATGAGTCAATGTTTGTTGCCAAGTTTTCACATCCTCTGAATTGTATCCTTGAATATGTATTAATTAATAGTTGGTATGTAGAAAAAACAAGTAGTGGCCTTGGTGTTAGTAACTTTAGACCCTTAAGGTAATAAATTCTTTCCTTTGTTGTAAACCCATTACACATCCGCCCTATAGGAATGCAATTTTATCTTCGGAAGATGGCGCCAAACCTTAAAATAATTACTCTTAGAGAAAATAAGTCTTTGTTGATAAGTCCTTGTCAAGAGTCATAAAATGTTAGTAGGCCTTCTGGCCAGAAGATGATGTAAATCACCTAAACCATTTGTATACGATAAATTTGCAGGAAAGAAACCTTGGTTTTTGATAAGAATCAAAGACTGCTGACTTTGCATCCCCTATTATCCTCTATGTGTAACTTAGGGTATAAAAACCCCTGCTGAAAATAAAGCTACGGGCCTTGCTTACCAACACGTGGTCTCCCCGTGTCATTCTTCCCTTTAACTTCCAGCTGAGTCTCCATCTGGAGCGCGGAACCCACCACGCTTACTAATTATGCCTGGGCTTCTAAGACCCACTCGAGAAGGTGTCTAGGGTGAGGCACCTTCCGCTATTCGAGAGGGCGCCTGCGGCCTACGTAAGTGGTGCAAACTTCTTGTCTTGAAGTTTTATTGGTCTCCCGTGTAAACCAAGCTACTCAGCCTCTTTTCTCCACTGAATTTTCCTACTGAGCTATCCTCATTCTATTATTCTTTATATCTCTAATTAGCATATAAATAGTCGCCTAGGCCATCTCTCCTTCGAATACCCTGGATCAGCTGGGGCTGGTCCCCGGTCATAACTTTCCTTCCAAGGAGTAAGCGTCTTTTAATTTCATGGCTACAGTCACCATCTGCAGTGATTTTGGAGCCAAGAAAAATAAAGTCTGACACTGTTTCCACTGTTTCCCCATCTATTTCCCATGAAGTGATGGGACCGGATGCCATGATCTTCATTTTCTGAATGTTGAGCTTTAAGCCAACTTTTTCACTCTCCTCTTTCACTTTTATCAAGTGGCTTTTTAGTTCCTCTTCACTTTCTTCCATAAGGGTGGTGTCATCTGCATATCTGAGGTTATTGATATTTCTCCCTGCAATCTTGATTCCAGCTTGTGTTTCTTCCAGTCCAGCATTTCTCATGATGTACTCTGCATGTAAGTTAAATAAGCAGGATGACAATATACAGCCTTGACGTACTCCTTTTCCTATTTGGAACCAGTCTGTTGTTCCATGTCCAGTTCTAACTGTTGCTTCCTGACCTGCATACAAATTTCTCAAGAGGCAGGTCAGGTGGTCTGGTATTCCCATCGCTTTCAGAATTTTCCACAGTTTATTGTGATCCACACAGTCAAAGGCTTTGGCATAGTCAATAAAGCAGAAATAGATGTTTTTCTGGAACTCTCTTGCTTATTCCATGATCCAGCAGATGTTGGCAATTTGATCTCTGGTTCCTCTGCCTTTTCTAAAACCAGTGTGAACATCAGGAAGTTCACGGTTCACATATTGCTGAAGTCACCCCTCGTCCAAGGTAAGGAGTGACGGCTGCGCTTTGCTGGAGCAGCCATGAAGAGATACCCCACGCCCAAGGTAAGAGAAGCCCAAGTAAGACGGTAGGTGTTGCAAGACGGCATCAGAGGGCAGACACACTGAAACCATACTCACAGAAAACTAGTCAATCTAATTACACTAGGACCACAGCCTTGTCTAACTCAGTGAAACTAAGCCATGCCCTTGGGGCAACCCAAGATGGGCAGGTCATGGTGGAGAGATCTGACAGAACGTGGTCCACTGGAGAAGGGAATGGCAAACCACTTCAGCATTCTTGCCTTGAGAACCCCATGAACAGTATGAAAAAGCAAAATGATAGGATACTGAAAGAGGAACTCCCCAGGTCAGTAGGTGCCCAATATGCTACTGGAGATCAGTGGAGAAATAACTCCAGAAAGAATGAAGGGATGGAGCCAAAGCAAATATATATATATATATATATATGTTACATATCAGTAAAGGATTTGTATTTAGAATATATTATGAATTAAGAATCCAAGTCAATAGAGGTAAGACAAAATGTAATACAGGTCTTGATTATCCGTTGGACAGCATGTACATTAAATTAATCAATCCTAAAGGAAATCAACCTTAAATACTCATTTGAAGGACTGATGCTGAAGCTGAAGCTCCAATACTTTGGCCACTTGATGGGAAGAGCCAACTCATTGGAAAAGACCCTGATGCTGGGAAAATTGAAGGCAGGAGGAGAAGGGGTGACAGATGAAATGGTTGGATGGCATCCCCGATCAATAGTTTAGGGGCACTTATGCTTAACTATTTACCCTGAAAAGCCTAAAGTTATACATTGGCTCATAAATATGGCTATTTTTTCATTAAGCAAGCACAATTAAAGTCGACCACTAAAAGAAATTTTAGTCTTATCAGTAATATTTGATGTTTTATAATGAGGATATTCAAGTATTACTTGTATAATTAAATTTTAATTTGAAATATAAAAAGTATGAGTGAGGATCAAATTATTAGTTATTAGTTGGCCTGGTACATGTGTATTTTTTATACAGTCTGTCCCTATAGCATAGCATTCTTATGAGGGCTGTTTAACAAAATATATGATAAAACATTGTGAACTATAAAACAAAATAGAAATTCTAGATTTTATTCAAGCATTTCATTTAACTTCAGCCAAAATGGTTTTAACACTATCAGAGTTTAATGAAATCTTTGCCAACAAGGATGTTAATGACTCTTATGTTATTGGAAAATGCCTGGAGCTAAGAAAAAAAAAAAATCGCCTCTCAATCTCTTTTTAAGAACTGTATGAATGGGAATCTTGAATAGACAGAATAGGCCTATGAAGAAACAGTTTGTCAATACATGGAATAAAAGTACAGCTATGTGGGGAAAACAAATAGCAGTGATATGTTAGGTGTCCATTAGTAAAAGGAAAAGATGTTTTAAATAAGCATTTTTTTCCAAAGGAGAACCAAAAAGTATTTGTAAAGGAAAGTAAAAGCTCTATTGCTGAATTAATGAAAGAATTCACTATAGGTGTATTGTCAGTAGTGAGACATGCTGAAGAAGTAAAGTGAAGTGAAGTTGTTCAGTTGTGTCTGACTCTTTGCGACCCCATGGACTGTTGCCTACCAGGCTCCTCCATCCCTGGGATTCTCCAGGCAGGAATACTGGAGTGGGTTGCCATTTCCTTCTCCAGGAGACCTTCCCAACCCAGGGATCGAACCTGGGTCTCCCATATTGCAGGCAGATGCTTTACCATCTGAGCCACCAGGGAAGTCCTTTAGAGACATGCTGAAATGCATGAGAATTGCAGGCTTTAAAACTAGAAAGGAATTAGATAAAAAATCCAATCAAACCCACCTTTTCTACAGAGAGAGATTATTTATCTAAAAATAAAAGTACTATAAATGAATTTATGGTTGCCACAGGGGACGAATGGGAAAAACAGATAGTTAGGAAGTTTGGGATGGACATGAACACACTGCCATATTTAAAATGGATAACCAACAAGGTCCTACTGTATAGGACCAGGAACTCTGATCAATGTTATATGGCAGCCTGGGTGAGAGGGGATTTGGGCGGAGAATGGATTCATGTAAGATAAGGACTAAGGATGTAATGTACAATATGATAAATATAAGTAAATGTCATATGCTATGTATGGAAGTTGTTAACAGAGTAAATCCTAAAAATTCTCGACACAAGGGAAAAAAATATTTCTTTAACTTTGTATCTATATGTGAGGGCAGATGTTCACTCTAGTTACTGTAGCAATGTTTCATGATATATGCAGATCAAACCATTATGCTGTACACCTTAAACTTATGCAGTGTTATATGTCAATTATATTTCAGTGAAACCGGAAGAAAAAAGTCACTTTTCAATATTACATTACTTCTTTAAGAAATATACTGTGTATTTTTTCTTCAGACTACTTGAAAAATCTAACTTGTCTAATTTTTTTTCTCTCTGCTATGTGCCTCAGCATGTATAATTGTAGCTGTAAATATATACTGTCTGAAGAAGTTCAATGAGGTTCTCATTCTGTGGGTTATCTCAAGTCAACTCTTAAATGTAATCCTAAATATTCTATCTTGAAAAGTTGCTTTTAATCCTATTTTCTCTTGTTTTCTCCTACTGGTACTCTAATTACATGCATGCTATGCCATGTGACTGTGCTCAAGATGTATAAAAACTAGCTTTTATTATTTCCTTTTTTTCTGTCTGTGCTTGAGTTTGAATGTTTTCCATTGCTCTAGCTTCAGGTTTATTTATCTTGTCTTTTACGATGTCTATTCTGTTTATAAATCCATCCAATGAAGTCTTAATTTCAAATACTGTAATTTTAAATTTCTAAAGTACTATTTTAATTATATAGACTGTAATTCTGTGCAAATTGTTCAGTCTTTATTTGTTTTGTCTTTTTATCTATTTTCTTTAATATATGCATAATAGTTATATTAAAGTTTTTGCCTGATAATTTCAATATCAGATTTTTTGAGGTCTTTTCTATCATTTATTTTTCTTCTCTCTGTTATCCATCACATTTTCTCTTTACTCGCATCTTTTTAATTTTTTAATGTAAGTCTCATAGTGTCTAGAGGAATTAGACTATGAGTATATTCCCCTTCTTTTCCTTGTAGAAAAGATTGACTTTTCCTCTGTTCAGCAGATTAGATGATCAACTGATCACCTCAATCCAATCAAGGAATGATTTGGGTGGTTCATTTAGTTTGGAACTCAGAAAGCCTTTGTCATTTCTGGTTTATCCTTGTTCCTCTTGCAGGGCCTTTGTAAGAGGAACTTGTACAAAGACCCTCTTATAGGAGGTCTTTGATTGGCTGGTGAAAGACTATAGGTAATTTACAGGAGGGATCTGGTTTTTGTTTTGTTTTGTTTCAGTGCTATTGATTCCTGACATCTGCTGCTTTGATATCTGGCAAATATCTTGACCTGGGGATTAACCATTTATTTGAAGCAAGCCCCTGGCTCTAGTGGGATTTTATCTCCTAAGCGTCCATACATGACAGATTTTATTCAGCATTTTAGAAGTTAACAAACTAAGTCTCTAGTCGCCACCACCATCATCAATACCACAGACGCAAACAAGTCACTCAACAAATCTCTGATCAGAAAGACATACTTGAGATACACTGGTTCTCCTAAAGCATGAGAAAGTGAATGTCACTCAGTCGTGTCTGACTCTGCGACCCCATGGACTATACAGTCCATGGAATTCTCCAGGCCAAAATACTGGAGTGGGTAGCCTTTCCTTTCTCCAGGGGAATCTTCCCAACCCAGGGATCAAACCCAGGTCTCCTGCATTGTGGGTGCAATCTTTACCACCTGAGCCGCAAGGGAAGCCCAAGAGTACCAGAGCGGGTAGCCTATCCCTTCTCCAGGGGATCTTGCTGGCCCAGGAATCAAACAGGTCTCCTGCATTGCAGGCAGATTCTTTACCAACTAGGCTATCAAGGAAGATTTCTAAAGCATAGCAGCCTATGTAATAGTCAAAAGCTCCTCTAGACTCCTTTTACCTCAGGAGAGTCCAAGCCCCATGGTTAAGCCCAACTTTCTGCTTGTGCTCAGAATCAACAAATGATTCCAAGGCATGGTAGTAACTGTGAGATCATATAAAAAGGGCTCTTTTCACTATGTAATTTTATCTCCTCTAGTTCTTATTCATATCACACTTTCAACATCTTAAAAATTAGATTTATGATTATTTGTTTATTTTTTAGATATTTTATCACAAGCACTGGCCTGATAAAATATCTAGTGGTTAACTTTCAAACTTTTCAACAGAGGGATAAATTCTTATGTTTTCTCTTCTCCCTCACTATTATTATTTATCATTTGTTACATGCCAAATGCAATCTAATTGCTTTACAGTAAGTAACTCCTATTAGATATATAACTATTCCAATTTTCCCTATTTTAGAGTAACTCAGGCTCATGGTGGCTTATACAGCTAGGAAGTAAGGGCATTCGGATTTTGTCACTGACCATATGACTGGAAAATGCATACTTTTTACCATAATGCTATATAATATTGTTTTCTTTCTTTGTCTTTTTTACTCCAAATTATAAATATTCTATATCTAATTATATTCTATATAACAATATCTATTATGTGCACATATATATATCTTTCCCAAGAAATGATTCATACACAAGTTTCCCATCAGACAAATGGGTTTGTTCTCCAGGACTTGTACTTTAAAGTGTGATCTTGTATTCAATACATAATTTCCTGAATCTCACTTTACTCATCTATAAAAAGTAGGAATAATATCCCATTGAGCAGTTCTATGACAGGCGTTAATGATAAGGGGCCAATTTTAAAATCATAAATCATTGTCAATATTTCAGTTATCATTTCCATTAATAGACAGACACATTCATATCTTGACAAGATTTTGGTTGTTCATATCTTTTTTGTAGTTAACTTCATCACATGCCAATTACAGTTAAACCAAACAGTCAACTTCTTATTCAATTGTGCAGGATAACCAGCTAATCTCATTATTGAACTTGGTACATTATATTGAATTATATACCATAAGTGTCAAGGAAAGGTCCTTAAATAAGCCATCAGCAGTATAGGATTTTAACTTCAGTTGGCTTGCCAAAGACATTTTAATTGATTGCACTGTTAAGTTCGCTGAAACCACTAACAGAGGCCATAAGAAAATTAAGCTCTGCTAGTTGTTTAAAAAAAAGGATGAAAAGAGAGAAAGACTAGTTTTTAAAACAAAGACAGATATGTTGAAAATCATTCAGGCATAAATAATGTCTGCACAGTATATTCAGTCTCTATTTGGCAAAAATTTCTATACAGAAAAGCATGAAGACTTTTGTTTTCCCTTTAAATAGCACCAAATACTGAGAAATTGGTTCTCATCATGATGGACTCTGATGCATTGCAGCCACCAGACCCAATTTTTACACCATCAGTCAACTGAAATTATGTTCCACATAATTAAGGCATAATTACAGTGTGGAGTTTATTTGTGAAACAGAGTCTTAGCACACACCCATTTAGTTTACACAAATATTACTACATTCTCATTGAAACTGGGAAAGAGAGAGAGAAAAATAAGGGACCAGAAAATGAGGAAAAAGCAAGAAAGAAACCCTGGAATGAGAGAAACATTTCTGTGTTTAATTTTCTACCCTTTGGCTTTTGAAATTATTTCTCCAGAACTAAAATGCTAAAAACAAACAAGCAAAATTAACTGTTGTGATTTTTCAAGAGTAATTTTGATTACATGAGATTTTGTAACCTAACTACTTTTTAAGATGTTACATCACTCTGTTTAGAAATGGATAATTAACTTGTTGTGCTTTTAAAAAGACTCCCTGCTCCTCTTTTATTTGAAACTAATTTACCTTATGAAGAAATCATGGAAAGTATTTCTATCTTATAAAAATCAATCTCAGAAGTTCAGAAGATAAATCTGGGATCACACGGCTTTTATTTCCAATAAGTCTTTATTCCGCTACATATTCCATATATAATAAGTCTTTATTCTCTAGATGTGTGCTCTTTTTATGACTATATTTCTTGTACACTACACTTACACATGCAAATATATTTGTGCACACAAGCTAAACAAATTTGAGTATGTCATAAATGCACACAAAAAGTTTAAAAGAATCATAATAAAAGAATAATTTTTTAAAAAAAGGAAATGAAGTTTTCCCCAAGGAATTCCATAACTTTTTAATTTTTAATAAACTGAAATTACTATTTTCACATATTTTGTCAATTGCCGTGCTTTACTGTAGATGGTTCAAATTATATTCAGTTTTTAATTTGTTAAAGGACTAGTGCTAAAAGTTAATGTTTTCTAACTTCTCAATTTTTTGACAATTTTTTTCCCTAAACTTTTATAGACTAATTAATGGACTTTTCCTTAAAAGGTAAAGCACTGTATGAAGCATGTTAATATTTCATGGATGGCACGTAGGCACTTTGTTGGCATCATCTACCCTTCCAAATTTAGTCTTTGGCATTTGAAGGCTAAGTCGGAGAAATCAAATGTATTGTCTATATAAAATTCAGGTAAACCTAATGGCAAGTCTCAATTTTGACAGGTTTTTAATTAACCAGATGTTCACATGCACTAAACACAATCAGACCAAGGAATGCATTATACATCCAGATCCTGATTAGTGTTCACATTTAGACTTCAGACGGATTAGAGAACTTACTAGCTTATTGACTGAGAGAAATGAACTTGATAAAAACATACCAGTAACAAGAAACATAAGCGTTTCAAAAGAAAATGCATTTTAGAATAAAAAGCACTTTAGGACAACTTAAGCTACTGTACAAAAAAGATCTCCATGACCCAGATAATCACGATGGTGTGATCACTCACCTAGAGCCAGACATCCTGGAACGTGAAGTCAAGTGGGCCTTAGAAAGCATCACTACGAACAAAGCTAGTGGAGGTGATGGAATTCCAGTGGAGCTATTTCAAATCCTGAAAGATGATGCTGTTAAAGTGCTGCACTCAATATGCCAGCAAATTTGGAAAACTCAGCAGTGGCCACAGGACTGGAAAAGGTCAGTTTTCATTCCAATCCCAAAGAAAGGCAATGCCAAAGAATGCTCAAACTACCACACAATTGCACTCATCTCACACACTAGTAAAGAAATGCTCAAAATTCTCCAGCCAGGCTTCAGCAATACGTGAACCGTGAACTTCCAGATGTTCAAGCTGGTTTTAGAAAAGACAGAGGGGAACCAGAGATCAAATTGCCAACATCCACTGGATCATTGAAAAAGCAAGAGAATTCCAGAAAAATATTTATTTCTGCTTTATTGACTATGCCAAAGCATTTGACTGTGTGGATCACAAGAAACTGTGGAAAATTCTGAAAGCGATGGGAATACCAGACCACCTGACCTGCCTCTTGAGAAATCTGTATGCAGATCAGGAAGCAGCAGTTAGAACTGGACATGGAACAACAGACTGGTTCCAAATAGGAAAAGGAGTAGGTCAAGGCTGTATGTTGTCACCCTGCTTGTTTAACGTATATGCAGAGTACATCATGAGAAATGCTGGGCTGGAAGAAGTACAAGCTGGAATCAAGATTGCCAGGAGAAATATCAATAACCTCAGAAATGCAGATGACGCCACCCTTATGGCAGAAAGTGAAAAGGAGCTAAAAAGCCTCTTGATGAAAGTGAAAGAGGAGAGTGAAAAAGTTGGCTTAAAGCTCAACATTCAGAAAATGAAGATCATGGCATCCGGTCCCATCACTTCATGGGAAATAGATGGGGAAACAGTGGAAACAGTGGCTGACTTTATTTTTCTGGGCTCCAAAATCACTGCAGATGGTGATTGCAGCCATGAAATTAAAAGACGCTTACTCCTTGGAAGGAAAGTTATGACCAACCTAGATAGCATATTCAAAAGCAGACATTACTTTGCCAACAAAGGTCCGTCTAGTCAAGGCTATGGTTTTTCCTGTGGTTATGTATGATTGTGAGAGTTGGACTGTGAAGAAAGCTGAGCGCCGAAGAATTGATGCTTTTGAACTGTGGTGTTGGAGAAGACTCTTGAGACTCCCTTGGACTGCAAGGAGATCCAACCAGTCCACTCTGAAGGAAATCGGTCCTGGGTGTTCTATGGAAGGACTGATGCTAAAGCTGAAACTCCAATATTTTGGTCACCTCATGCGAAGAGTTGACTCATTGGAAAAGACTCTGATGCTGGAAGGGATTGGAGGCACAAGGAGAAGGGGACGACAGAGGATGAGAGGGCTGGATGGCATCACTGACTCAATGGACGTGAGTTTGAGTGAACTCTGGGAGTTGGTGATGGACAGGTAGGCCTGGCGTGCTGCAATTCATGGGGTCGCAGAGTCCAACACGACTGAGAGATTGAACTGAACTGAACTGAAGCTATTGTAGGGTATGGAAAATACTATGGAGCAAAACAATGTTAAATAAAATAACTATAAAGTGCATTCTGAAAAGAATAACTGAAATTTTTCTCAAAGACTGTAGTGTCTAGTTTTAAATTGACCTTTCTATGCTTGCCTTCTGGTGATTTAATTGTATTTTAGCATCTTACCAGTAAATGATAATAAAAATGAGTCATATCATAAAACTTTTATATCCACACTTGATCTTAGCCAAAAAGTTGAGAAGCAGTTAAAACTTTTATATCTAGCACAGTTTAAAAGATAAACAAGTCTAATGCAAACTAAGATAGTATATAACAAATTTCTTTATGAATTTAATGCTCCCTTGAAACTTAAGACTTAAAATTTGTTCAATTTGTACTTATAAATTTGGTAATAATTTTCACACATTGCCCCTCTAAAAAACATTACAAACCTTTTCTGTGCAAGACATTTTTCTAAGCACTAAATAAATAATTCTGAGGAATAAAAAACTAGTCTCATGTCAAGGATCTTGTCTCAAATTGAGTAATTAATTATGGAGTGCTCCTGAGCCTCCTATGAGAAACCATAACCAATTATGCAAACTGAAGGAGAAAACATTATAGCATACTCTCTTTGTGGTCTATTCTGGTCCTCAAATTGTTTATGAAATCAAGATTGAAGTGGAAATATCCACTTCAAACTTGAGATGACTGACTCATCCTGAATTTGGTCAAGCTACGTTAATAAAGAAAAAATTATTTAATGGGGAATTCTACTTAAAAAGAAGGACAGAATCTTGTTGTTGTTGAATGAGGAAAGAGTTGTTTTAATTTCAAGAGCCTTCCTTTATGTATTCAGGCAAAACTTGGAGGCCTGAGCATTTTGCTGAGTCAGAGTGTAGAGAGAATGGTTCTGTGATTTAAAGGTGGTTCCTGTGAGACAGAAAGGGAAGGAGAAATGAGGAATTAAGAAAGGGGACGAGAGAAGAGACAGACGCATTCAAAGGTTGAGACCACAGTGGGGATGGTTCCTGGTCTGAGAGGAGATGCAGTCTGCCATATCTTTGGGGAAAACATTATGAAAACCACTAGAATCTATGACAGCTTGAGAAGGAATTTTAGACTGGTTAGGCTGATCTCTGCTTCTCCCTGTTGGCGCCCTCCCAGCCTTGTTTTGGCTGGAAGAAGTGATGAGCTCCAGAAAGCATACAGCTAGTCTTTCTTACAGCACAGGTAAGTTTCTTTATCAGTAAAGAAAAAAAAAAAAATTCTGGGTTCATAAACTCTTCTTTTGTTGGCGGTTTGATTTTTAAAGCTAGCCATTAATATTGCTTGCTTTCATAAGTAATGTGCTTGAATTTCACAAGATTCATTTTCTATTTTGAGCAAAGCTATCAGATCTAGTCATTGTTCCTCTAATAAAGAATATTTCTAAGGAATAGAACATGTTGAGTAAGAGATAGTGATAGTTGCTCAGCCATGCCTGACTCTTTGTAACCCCATGGACTGTAGCCTGCCAGGCTCCTCTGTCCATGGAAATTTCCAGGCAAGATTACTGGAGTGGGTTGCCATTTCCTTCTCCAACAGAACATGGTAGGATTGACAAAATGTGATGCTTGAGGTTCTGCAGCTTGTGCTTGCTTTCTAGAACTGCTCACTGTGGGGAGACAACCACCACGTCCTGAGGACACTCAAGCAGCACAGAGAGGTCTGCATGGTGAGGCAGCACCAGGTTGCTGGCTGTGTGACTGAACCACCAGGAAAGTGGGTCCTCCCAGCTGCAGTCAAGCCTTCAGATAACTGCAGCTCTGACTGACATCTTGATTGCAGCCTTGTGAGCGGTTGGAGGCAGAACCACCTAGAACTGCCCACACCTCAATTCTGGACAATTTTTTATTTTTGGTGTGAAACATTTATTGCTCTATTAACCAGCCTCTCAAAGTCCTCTTCATAAACAGGGTCCCACAAGGATGTGAGAGTTCCTTTCTCAGGAAGACAACCTGGTGATGAGACACCTATGGTAATAAGCTCCAAGAGGGTGGCTATTGCCGGCTGGGCTCAGATTCCAGAGACTGAAGCACCACAAGCTTCTTCTTCAGCTCCAGTCTAAGAACTGAATGCAATGATCCAGGCACCCTTCACTAAAGGGAGAATAATTTGTTTTTCCAAAAACACACAGAGGTGAGTGTGTGTTCTAGACCATCAGAAACATGATGACTAAGTTCTATTTCAACTTAACTCACAGCGTCTGAGAAAAACAATGACCATTAAGTGGCACTCAAACCTCTGATTATCTTTTCCCTCATCTCAAGGGATTAGAAACAAAGGATGAGCTGGTTAAATTGAAGACTTTGGGATTTTTCCACTCCTGTCAGCTCCAGTTCATATTGTATTAAAGGGCAGAACTTGCCTCCTGGTTTTCTCGAATCACAGCATCTTTTAAGCACACAGTCATAAGCCTTTACGTGATCTCCTCTCTCATGCTATTAAAATATTGGAAACACTAGGCATGCACAATTGGTTTTTACTCATATTTTTTAGGTTTTTCTTTCATTCATTTATTTGGTCATTAAAAAAAAAAAAAAAGACTGGATATAAAAGGTACCTAGATAAAGCCCTTACCCAGGTAAGTAAGACATTACTTTGTAATAGTGTGTGACGGTTTGTCTTTTTAAAAACTGACCACAGCATATTTCTGGCCCCACTCTTCCTGTAGACCCCTGACACACACGCATCAGGAGCTGGGGTTTCTCTCCCTTCCACTGGAACTGGAAACTGGGCAGGCCTCTGTGACTCACTCAGTGAATAAAATTCAGCAGGAGTTATGTGCTGCTTGCAGTCCAGGACGAGGTCACAAAAGGCAAAATAACTTTTCTCTCTTTCCACTGGCTTTGGAATTCTGAGTCTGCATGCAAGATTCCTGGTTATCCTAATGCTGCCACGCTGGAGAGAGAGCACTCAGATACATACAAAGAGGACTGAGAAGCCCCAGGTTTTCCAGCCCCCAGATGTTCAAGTCTGCAAGTGTGGAACATGTGAGGAGGCAAGTCTGATTCTGCATTCCGGCTACATGTAACTGTGTAGCTGCATGGGGGGATCTCATAGAAAACCCAGTAGCTAACCCCTCCAACCACCAAATACATGAACAAAAGAAATGATTCTTATTGTTCTTAAGCCATTGTTTTGGAGTGGTATGTTATGCAAGAGATAAGGAAAACATGAGAAGACAGAGAAAATAAACAAATAAGTCAATGAATATAAAGTACATCACAAAGGCAAAGAAATCAAAAAAGCAACGAAAGAGATTAGGAGGACCAGGTAGTGAAAGAAGGAATTCATTACTTTAAACAGGGTTCTAGGAAAGTCTTGGCTGACATGTGGACATTTGGGCAGAGACCGAAAGAGAGCTGACTTTGTGAGTGTTTGGGAAGAAACACTGTCAGAGAACAGCAGTGCAAAGGCTCTGGGGTGAGCGTGTGCACAGTCCTTTGCAAAAAATAAGGGACAAGACAACTAAAGCAGGGAAAAAAAGGAGGGTGAGAGTAGTAGGAAATTGGGTCTTTGAGTATAAATGGGCCAAAAGGATATAAAGGTATAATTGTTTGCCTTCCCTATAATTAAGGGAAAGGATAAAAACAAAGTATGGCACCGAAAGTCCTTACAGTACCAAGAATAACTCCAGCTTCAAGCTCTTTGCCAAATTTTCACAATCTACTTTGATTAACAAGCATAGCCTCATTTTGCTTGGCTAAATTCAGCTCATAGCCTATTTGCATACCAATGATTTTTAAACCACACAGAAAACAATTTGCCCCTGGTGTGATTCATAAGCACCGGAATGCAAATAAATCATTCAAGACAACTTTTAAAAGCACATATTGCAAAACATTCATCTTGTAGATACCCTGTTTTACTAGGATGCCCTAAATTTTACTGCCTTTTCCAGAATAAGTGATTAATCCAATCTGTAATTTTGTTTGTGAGATAAATGCTATCATGAAAACATAGCCATTGAACAGGAAAGCATCTTTTATCTGTGGCTCATCTTTTATCTTTGTCTCAAAGTGTTTCACTGTTGGCAGAAAGTATGCTTTTGTCTGTTGCTAGTGGAATAATATAAACTCACATAAGCTGTGCTTAAGGGATTGTGTTAGTTGACATGAAGCACTGATTGAATCTGGATTTAGATACAGCTGTCACATGGACTGCTGGAAAATATGGTGAGGTTTGGGACTTGGGAAATGACAGATTACCTAGATAAACTTTATGGAGCTCTAACTCCCTTCTCCCCATCATCATGCACACATTCATGAAACAGGATACTAGTGACATTTAACTGGTTTGTGTTTTAGTAGTCATAAAACAGAAAACAAAGGATGAAAACTTAAATGCAAGTAAAAGGAAGTTAAACCTTGGAAAAATTCTGCTAGGGTAATTAAAAAGTGACTAAGTGGTTGCTGTTCAGTAGAATTACACCCCAAATCCCAGGAAATTATATGTAAAACAATGTTTATTTGCTGAGGCTTATGGGCTCTCATGGTTACTTTTTGATACAGATAGTAAATCATTCATTCATTATGCTACCATTCTTGATTTCTTTTGTTTTCTTTTTGGAGCCATCACACTGTTCATGCTATAGTTATTATTTTGCTTCTCAATATTTCTGGGCTTCAGTTTGTTTGCTTACTTTTCAGAAAATAGCAGAGAACTTTTTGACTGCAAGCTTCTATGGTTTAGTGGCAGGCCCATCAACCCAAATTTGAGGAACAGGGAAGTTATAAAGGATAATTTTGTACAGTCAGGGGTCTTTCTTTCCTATTGTTCTCCATGTGATAAGTGGCTTCACTTAGAAGAAGGAACATAAACTGCAGTTAGACAAAGATTTGAACCCTGCTCCACCACTTACCACCCCTGTGGCCTGGGTCAAACTATTTAATCTCTTTAAACCTTTGTATCCTTAATCTTCAAAATGGAGATATCTGACACCACTTTAGAAGGTTTACATGAGAAAAAGGAAAAAAAAATCTCAATTTTCAGTACACTTTTGTCACTCATTCAACAACTATTTGTTGAACTTGCAACATGTTCTAGGAACTGTTTTGGGTTCTGGACATTCAGGGTTAAGTATTTGACTTCATAGAGGTTATATTCTGGTAGATACTTTTTTAATGAATTAATATTTTATAAGCTGTTGCTGTAAAACATAACCCAAGAGGGAGAAAAAGACACTTGGTATCTATTTCTAGCTCTGATACTAACATAGTAATGACGTGTTCCTGGGCTTAAATATGATATGAGAGCAAACATGCATGTGTGTCACTACAAAATTTTTTTTTCTTCTAATTTTATAGTTCAGTATTTCCGAACTAGCTAATACTGAGAGTGGAGTACATCTCAAGTTTGCATTAAAATATTATTAATGATTCCTGATTCTAGGAAATTGGATTAGATGTAGCTTTTCTTATGTGTAGCACTATGTAGATCTGGGGCTCCCTGGTGGCTCAGACGGTAAAGCATCTGCCTGCAATGCGGGAGACCTGGGTTCGATCCCTGGGTCGGAAAGACCCCCTGGAGAAGGAAATGGCAACCCACTCCAGTACTCTTGCCTAGAAAATCCCATGGATGGAGGATCCTGGTAGGCTATAGTCCATGGGGTTGCAGTGAGTCAGACATGACTAAGCAACTTCACGTCCTATGTAGATCTAAAAGGCCTTCAGGTGGCTCAGTGGTAAAGAATCCACCTGTCAATGCAAGAGACGTAGGTTCCATCCCTGGGTCAGGAAGATCCCCTGGAGAAGGGAATGACAACCCACTCCAGTATTCTTGCCTGGAAAACTCCAGGGACAGAGGAGCCTGGTGGGATACAATCAATGGAGTCACAAAGAGCTAGACGTGACTGAGCAACGGAGCACACATGCATGTAGATGTAAAAGGCTGGGTTAAAAGAAGACACAAAATTGGAGAGAAGATGGCAGCCCAGCTAGTTGGGACACAATTGGTTTTCTGCACGTTCTTTATACCACATATATCCCACGGTTTAAAATGGAGGAGCCAGCAACTTAGAAATCCCAAAAGTGGGAAAAAAAGTAACAAAAGCTTGATCCCTTTAGCCAAAGGGCCAGTGAAGGAACAGCATATCAAGAAAGAAACTTTTAGATAATAACTGCTCTACCCCCAACAAACACCACAGGGGAAAAAAAAGTCCTTATTCTCACTCATGCCAGCAAAGGCCAAGCAGGCAACGTAGATACCATCCCATCTGCAGTGAGGCATCCCAATAGGCTTATGCCAGTAAAGGCAACATCCTGAATAAGAAACAGTACCAATCCATCACGGGATAATGGTGGAGGAAGGATGCCTATATTTCTACCCCTCCCCAGCAGTAACACTCCATATTCCCACTGATGTATTTTCAAAGGAAACGCTGTAGAGATTCAGGGATTTCACACTGCACTCTGTGGCATCAGTATAGGTCATACAATGAGCAGTAACGATGCATTCCTACACTTTCCCAGTCGGTGAAATATCAGTGACAACTTGTTTGGGAGTGAGAACTCTCATCCCCGTCCCTCAGTAAGGAGAAGCTCCTCCCCTATGTCTCTGGGATTAATGGAGGCCAGGTGGGAAATTGGACATCTACCACGATCTGACACTAATAGAGCCACAGTTTCTCATTCCTTGCTGGAGCAGTGCCAAAAAAAGTCAGCTAAAACAGAAGGTTTAAATGAGATGCAGAGTCCCATAACATAAAAGGTAAGATGTTCATGTTTTAATACAAAATCACTCAGCATGCAAGAACCAGGATGATCTCACACTAAATCAAAAAGACAGTCAAAAGATGTCAACACCAAAATGACAGATATGAGAATTCTAGCAAATATTTTAAAGCACCCATCATAAAATGCTTCAATAAGTAATTACAAACACACTTGAAATAAATGCAAAAAGAGTCTCAGCAAAGAAATAGAAGATATAAAGAAAACCAAACAGTGCTTTTAGGAAAAAAAAATGAAGTAAATGAAATAAAAAGCTCAATGGATGGATGTAGTGGGAACAGGAAGGAATCTGTGAATTATTAAACAGAATGGGAGTTATTCAATCCAAACAACAGAGAGAAAATGGGCTAAAAAAACCCAACATGAATAGCACTTCAGCAACCTGTGTGAATACAACAAAAATCTAAATTCAGTGTCATCAGAGTCCTAGAAGGGATGGTAAAAGAGGATAGGGGTGAAAAGCTACTTGAAAGGTACTGATCAAATCTGGCAAGAGATTCAAGATATTGAGCAAACTCCTTACAGAAAGAAATCAAGGAAATCAACCGAAACACAGCAGAATCAAATTCCCAAAGCTAAAGACAAAGAAGATACCTTAATAGCAGAGAAAGAGAAAAAATCTGCCCACAGTAGAAATACAATTTAAATGGTAGTGGGTTGCACACCCAAAATCATGGAGTACAGAAGGAAGTGACACCATTTTTCAAGTGCTGAAAGAAAATAAATGTAAACCCAGAATTCTATATCTAGTGAAAATATCCTCCAGGAGTGAGGGGGAAATCAAGACAGTCTCAGTTGCAAGAAAACTAAGAGAATTTGTCACAAGCAGAACTACCTTAAAATTGGCTACAGGGAGAAAGGAGTGATGAAAGAAGGAAACTTGAATATCAGAAGGAAGAAAGAAGACAGTAAGGGAAAGTATAGGTAAATGCAATAGATTTTCATTTCCATTTTGAGTTGTCTGATTGATATTTGATAGTGGAAACAAAAATTTTAACACCATATGATTTGGTTCTAAATTTCAGCAAAGCAAATAGCACAGGCAACTATACTATTAATGTAAAAGGGGGAAGGTAAAGAAGAGAAGTAAATTTTCTAAACTTCATTGAAATTGGCAAAATGATGACATTGGTAGACATGATTATTCAACTCTCTTCTTTCAATAATTGTAGAAAAACTGCACAGAATATCAGAGAGCATAGAAAAACTGACTCCATCAACCAATAGGATATAAACAACATTTATAGAACACTCCACCCAAGAACAGCAGAATGCACATCCTTTTCTATTGCCTGTGAAACTTATACTAAGGTAAACCATATCTTGGAACATAAACCAAACCTCAAGAGATTTAAAAGGTTTGAAATCATACAGAGTGTATTTTGAAATCTATAAAGTATACTGTCTGCCACAGTAGTATCACCTAGAAATTGATTTTAAAAAATAAGAAAGTATCCAAACACTTGGAAACTAAGCAAAACATTTCCACATTACACACAGATCAAAGATGAAGTCTCAAGGGACATTTTAAAAAATGCATTGAACTGAGTGAAAATGAAAATACAGTATTTCAAACTTTGTAAGACACAGCTAAAGCAGTGCTGAGAGGGCAAATTATACCATTAAATGTAAACATTTGAAAGAGTAAGTCTCAAATCAATATACCCTCCATGACAAGAAACTATAAAAAGAAGAATAAAATAAACCAAATTAGGCAGAATAAAGGAAATAACAAAGCTAAGAGTAGAAATCAATGACAGTGAAAACAGACAATAAACAATATCAATGAAGCTGGTTCTTCGAAAAGATTAATGAAGTAGACAAAACTCCAGTGAAACATTAAAAAAAGAAAGAGGACACAAATTAATAATATTAGAAGTGAAATCAAAGATATCCTTACAGAACTTAGGTTTTATAACGTTTAAAAAAGTATAAGGACATGCACTGATCTTCTTTTTTTCAAAAATAGGACCATTCCACACGTGCAGTTCTACCACTTGTTTTTTTCCATGTAACAATATATCAGTCCATTCGTTAACCAATATTTACTGAGATCTTAGTGGGTACCAGTTTCACTAAATAAATATATCATTAATTAGCTTATATTTGAAGTTTATAATATTTCACTCTTACAAATAGAGAAATTAAGTTACAGGGAACATTCTCATTTAAAAAAAAAATACTATGCACAACTCCTAACCCATATACTTGATAACTTAAATGAAATGGACCAATTCCTTAAAAAAAAAAAAAACCCAGTTAATACACCTCACTCAATTTGAAACAGATAATTTGAATAATCATATAGTTATAAGGTATTTGTAATTTGCAAACTCACAAAAAATGTTATCTCCAAGTCCACGTGATTTTATTGGATAATTAACACCAATTCTAAATAATATTTTCCAGCAAACAGAGAAGGAAAAATATTTCTCAATTTTAGTTTAAGGCAGAACTAAAATGAATAATGGAGAAGGCAATGGCACCCCACTCCAGTACTCTTGCCTGGAAAATCCCATGGACGGGGAAGCCTTGTAGGCTGCAGTCCATGGGGTCGCTAGGAGTCAGACACCACTGAGCGACTTCACTTTCACTTTTCACTTTCATGCATTGGAGAAGGAAATGGCAACCCACTCCAGTGTTCTTGCCTGGAGAATCCCAGGGACAGGGGAGCCTGGTGGGCTGCCGTCTATGGGGTCGCACAGAGTCGAACACGACTGAAGCGACTCAGCAGCAGCAGCAGCAAAATGAATAATACTACAAGTCACATCCCTCATCAATATTGATGCAAAAATTATTAGCAAGTATAATTCAGCAGTATATAGAAAGTGCTATAGACTATGATCAGTTGTGTTTATTCTAAGAATGAAAGGCCATTTCATACTTGAAACTTAATCAGTATAATCCAACATAACACACTAAAAAAATCACATTATCAAATGATGTATGAAAAGAATTTTACACAGTTCAATTCCTATTCATGATAAACACTATCAAGAAAAAGTAGGACTAGAGTGGAACTTGTTCAACTTGATAAAAAAGAAAGAAGGTCTACAAAAAACCTACAATATTATAGTCAATGTGAAAGAATAAATTATTTAACACTAGAATAAGATGGGAAGGTTGTCTACTATTACCAATCTTAGTTGACATAATTCTGGGAGCTCTAGGTAGTGCAATAAATCAAGGCTGAGGTTAATGATATACAGTTAGGAAGGAAAATAATAAAACTGTCCATATTCACAAATGGTATGACTGCCTAGAATATCCCACAAATCTACAAAAATTTGGAGATAGTGAGTTCAACTAGGTCACAAAATACAAATAATCACAAAAATCAACTATATTTATATATATATAAAAATGAAAATGAGGACATTGAAATTCACAATACAATTTATAGTTACTCAAAAAAAGTAAATAGCTTGGCATATATATGTAACAAATATAATAATTTTATCTTATAAAGACTAAATACTGATTAAGGCAATTGAAGAGGATAATGGATTGCAAGATTCAACACAGTGAAGATATAGGTTCTTCTCTAACTGACCTAGGAAAAAAGCGAAAGTGTTAGTCATTCAGTCATGTCTGACTCTTTGCAACCTCATGGACTGTAGCCCGCCAGGCTCCTCTGTCTATGGAATTCTCTAGGCAAGAATACTTTAGTGGGTAGACATTCTCTTCTTCAGGAGATCTTCCCAGCCCAGGGATTGAACCCAGTTCTCATGCATTCCTGGCAAATTCTCTAGCCACCAATCTGAGACACAGGGAAAAATTTTGACCTAGAGGCTTACTACAGTTTCTATCAAAATCCTAGTAAGAATTTTTACAGATATAAACAAGATTATCCTAATATTTATTTGTAAAGGCAGAAGAACTGGAAAACTGAAACTATCTATCTATCTATATATATATATATATCAGTTCAGTTCAGTTCAGTCGCTCAGTCATGTCAGACTCTTTGCGACCCCATGAATTGCAGCACGCCAGGCCTCCCTGTCCATCACCAAATCCCGGAGTTCACCCAAACACATGTCCATTGAGTTGGTGATGCCATCCAGTCATCTCATCCTCTGTCGTCCCCTTCTCCTCCTGCCCCCAATCCCTCCCAGCATCAGAGTCTTTTCCAATGAGTCAACTCTTTTCATGAAGTGGCCACAGTACTGGAGTTTCAGCTTTAGCATCAGTCCTTCCATTGAAAACCCAGGACTGATCTCCTTTAGAATGGACTGGTTGGATCTCCTTGCAGTCCAAGGGACTCTCAAGAGTCTTCTCCAACACGACAGTTCAAAAGCATCAATTCTTCGGTGCTCAGCTTTCTTCACAGTCTAACTCTCACATCCATACATGACCACTGGAAAAACCATAGCCTTGACTAGACAGACCTTTGTTGACAAAGTAATGTCTCTGCTTTTTAATATGCTGTCTAGGTTGGTCATAACTTTTCTTCCAGGGAGTAAGCGTCTTTTAATTCCATGGCTGCAGTCACCATCTGCAGTGATTTTGGAGCGGAAAAAAATAAAGCGGCGGCTGTGATGGCGCAGGAGCAGCGGCTGCAACCGGCCGAGGGGAGCTACCGCACTTCCAAGGCAAGGAGCAGCTGTGAAGAGATACCTTACGTCCAAGGTAAGAAAAACCCAAGCAAGATGGCAGGCGCCGAGAGAGAGCATCAGAGGGCAGACAGAGTGAAACACAATCACAGGCAACTAGCCAATCTGATCACAGGGACCACAGCCTTGTCTAACTCAATGAAACTAAGCCAAGCTGTGTGGGGCCACCCAAGATGGACAGGTCATGGTGGAGAAGTCTGGCAGAGTGTGGTCCACTGAAGAAGGGAAAGGTAAACCACTTCAGTGTTCTTGCCTTGAGAACCCCATGAACAGTGTGAAAGGTGTTGGAGTAATTGAGCATTAATGGTTATAAATGAATCTTTACCTAAGACGGACACCTTTTATAAAAATTAGCTCAAAATGAATCATAAAATTAAAGTAAAATGTAAAAATACTTACAAGACTTAAAAAAAAATAGGAGAAAATTCCTGGGACTTAAGGATAGGAAAGAATTCTCACCTTGGAACACAAATCATAATCCATAGAGGGGAAAGGTAACTTAAACTTCATCAAAATTAAAAAATTTTTGAGGATAAAACTAACAACTACAAAATTCAGAAAAAATATTTCAAACTACATACTTGACATAAAAACTAGTGTCTAGAGTACATAAAGAACTCTCAAAACTCAACAGCAAAACACCCAAACATTACAACTAGAAAATGAGCAAAAGAAAATAGGTTTTTTTCACATTTCACATATAGGACACAGAGTAGCAAAGGAACACATGAAAAGATGTTCAATATTATTAACTCTTCAGGAAATGCAAGTTCAAACCACAAAGAGATATCACTTTGCACCTCTCAATGACAAAACTAATGCTATTGAGGATGCACAGAATCTTGGTTACTAATATTTTGCTGCACTCATCTCACACGCTAGTAAAATAATGCTCAAAATTCTCCAAGCCAGGCTTCAGCAATACGTGAACCATGAACTTCCAGATGTTCAAATTCGTTTTAGAAAAGACAGAGGAACCAGAGATCAAATTGCCAACAACTGCTGGATCATCAAAAAAGCAAGAGAGTTCCAGAAAAACATCTATTTCTGCTTTATTGACTATGCCAAAGCCTTTGACTGTGTGGATCACAAGAAACTGGAAAATTCTGAAAGAGATGGGAATACCAGACCACCTGACCTGCCTCTTGAGAAACCTGAATGCAGGTCAGGAAGCAACAGTTAGAACTGGACATGGAACAACAGACTGGTTTCAAATTGGAAAAGGAGTACGTCAAGGCTGTATATTGTCACCCTGCTTATTTAACGTATATGCAGAGTACATCATGAAAAACGCTGGGCTGGAAGAAGCACAAGCTGGAATCAAGATTACTGGGAGAAATATCAATAACCTCAATATGCAAATGACACCACCCTTATGGCAGAAAGTGAAGAGGAACTCAAAAGCCTCTTGATGAAAGTGAAAGAGGAGAGTGAAAAAGTTGGCTTAAAGCTCAACATCCAGAAAACGAAGATCATGGAATCTGGTCCCATCACTTCATGGGAAATAGATGGGGAAACAATGGAAATAGTGTCAGACTTTATTTTTTTGGGCTCCAAAATCACTGCAGATGGTGACTGAAGCCATGAAATTAAAAGATGCTTACTCCTTGGAAGGAAAGTTATGACCAACCTAGATAGCATATTAAAAAGCAGAGACATTACTTTGTCAACAAAGGTCCGTCTAGTCAAGGCTATGGTTTTTCCAGTGGTCATGTATGGATATGAGAGTTGGACTGTGAAGAAAGCTGAGCACTGAAGAATTGCTGCTTTTGAACTGTGGTGTTGGAGAAGACTGTTGAGAGTCCCTTGGACTGCAAAGAGATCCAACCAGTCCATCCTAAAGGAGATCAGTCCTGGGTGTTCATTGGAAGGACTGATGCTGAAGCTGAAACTCCAGTTCTTTGACCACCTCATGAAAAGAGTTGACTCATTGGAAAAGACTCTGATGCTGGGAGGGATTGGGGGCAGGAGGAGAAGGGGACGACAGAGGATGAGATGGCTGGATGGCATCACCGACTCAATGGACATGAGTTTGAGTGAACACCAGGAATTGGTGATGGACAAGGAAGCCTGATGTGCTGTGATTCATGGGATCACAAGGAGTTGGACACGACTCAGCAACTGAACTGAA
The DNA here is from genome assembly GCF_055505025.1 of Bos grunniens. Taxonomy (NCBI): domain Eukaryota; kingdom Metazoa; phylum Chordata; class Mammalia; order Artiodactyla; family Bovidae; genus Bos; species Bos grunniens. The sequence goes on along the minus strand of NC_141165.1, from coordinate 119,748,486 downwards.
CTGAACTAAGGCATGTAAAACAAAACAGCTACTTTAGGAAGCAGGTTGGCAGTTTCTTAAAAAAGTAAAGTTATGACCAACCTAAATAGCATATTCAAAAGCAGAGACATTACTTTGCCAACAAAGGTCCGTCCAGTCAAGGCTATGGTTTTTCCAGTGGTCATGTATGGATGTGAGAGTTGGACTGTGAAGAAAGCTGAGCACCAAAGAATTGATGCTTTTGAACTGTGGTGTTGGGAAAGACTCTTGAGACTCCCTTGGACTGCAAGGAGATCCAACCAGTCCATTCTAAAGGAGATCAGTCCTGGGTGTTCATTGGAAGGACTGATGCTGAAGCTGAAACTCCAATATTGTGGCCGCCTCATGCAAAGAGTTGACTCACTGGAAAAGACCCTGGTGCTGGGAGGGATTGGGGGCAGGAGGAAAAGGGGACGGCAGAGGATCAGATGGCTGGATGGCATCATTGACTCGATGGACGTGAGTCTGAGTGAACTCTGGGAGTTGGTGATGGACAGGGAGGCTTGGCGTGCTGCGATTCATGGGTCACAAAGAGTTGGACACGACTGAGTGACTGAACTGAACTGAACTGAACTGATGTCATTTACCAATTGCATTCTTGGGCATTTATCCCCAAATAAGGAAAACATATTCACACACACACAAACAGTACAGGAATATTTATAGCAATTTTAATAAAAATAGCCAAAAACTACAAACAATGTATATGTCCTTCAAAGAGTGAACGGTTAAATAAATTGTGATACGTCTATACTGTGGAACACTACTCAGCAATAAAAAGGAATCCAAAATTGGTACATATAATAAACTACATGAATCTTCAGATAATTATGCTGAGTGAAAAAGTAAATTTCCAAAAGATTATGGGCCATATTATTTCATTTATAAAATATTTTTGAAATGCTAAAATTATAGAAATAAAGAACAGATAAACAAATGTAGGAGTTAAGGAGAGGGAAGAGTTGAGAGTGGGAGACAATGGGTGTAGCTGTAAGAGGGCAACAGGAGGGATCCACGTGGTGATGCAAATGTTCTGTCCTTTGACTTTATAGGTGTCTAAATTCTGGTTGTGATGCTATACTACAGATTCAAGGTGCCTTCATTAGGAAACTGGGTAAAGATGTACAGGATTCTTCTGCAGCATTAATTACAAATGTATGTGCTTCTATATTTACTTCAGAGTTAAAAGATAAAAATGCTAAGTGTCAACTTGAAAAACAGAAAAAAACTAATAACGAGAACAATTGTGCATCACTTAGTTCTCCATCACATAATCAATATGTGGTTCTAGTGATGTGTGCCATTTTTGAAGAAATAAATTATTTGTATGTCTTTTCTAATAGAAAAAGTAGGACTTTCCAGACGGCACTAGTGGTAAAGAACCTGCTTGCCAATGCAGGAGACATAAGAGACACAGGTTAGATCCCTGGGTGGGGAAGATCCCCTGGAGGAAGGCATGGCAACCCACTCCAGTATTCTTACCTGGAGAATCCCATGGACAGAGCAGCCTGGTGCGCTGTAGTCCATGGTGCTGCAAAAGAGTTGGACATAACTGAAGTGACTTAGCATAAATGCATAGAAAAAGTAATATAGCAAAATTACAACTAGAAATTTCTTTATGTATTTTATATGATTACAGTTAATAATATGGACAGAAATTACTATTTCAAAAAATATATAAAAACTTCCTTTTTAACATATAACTCTCAATTGAGAAATCTGTTCAAAAAATTACTACTATTAATATGAATAAACAATAAGGACATGCATTTATCGAAACTAATGCTGAAGGTTTTTTTTCTTTGAAAATTTATATACATATATACAAGTAATATATAAATATATATTAATGTATATATCTGATATATATATATGCATAGAGAAAGAAACTGTGAAAGAATATTTAGAAACTAAGAATGTAAAATATATGTCAAGTCAATGCAAAGTTATGGGCCAGATTTATTGACAATATTCCTATTCTAAATTTTAAATTTTACCTTCATAGCTTTTGATTACTAATTTTACTGTAAGCATAAAAAAGTGAGTATTAAAGTTCATAAATCAGGGGGGAAAGCATTTTTATATGGAAAGAAAATCTTCCTTTTTCATATTTTAGAGGTAAAACTTTTCAAGCTTGAAGCAAATGGACATGATAACATATATATATTTTAGAATATAATTTTATTGGCTTTATTTTTCTTTTACCATCTTCTATACTTAATCATTCAGTATCAAAAATTTAGTCATATTTTCTAAGTTTCAGATACTGTACAATGAACTAAATATGCAAAAGTAAAGAAAATAGGCTTTTAAGAATTTGTTATTAGAATGATTAATAACTATTAAATAATTTTAATAATTAAATTTAATTCTGAAGTTCATATAATTTTTACAATTCTTAGACAGCTGGACAGCTCACAGGGACAGTAAAGCAGTGGTGTTTGAATGGAGAGAGAATAAATAGATGCATTGTTTATTAAATATTTATCAGCATATTGGAGTTTGAAGGTAACTAACTCCAAAATTAATTGATGAAATTCCCTCCTGTATCTTTGAGAAAACGAACACTTATCTCACAATTAATGTGTCACAGAAACAGAACTCCTGTGTTTAAGTTCTAAGTCAAATAATAAATTTTTCACTTAGCAAAATAACAATATTTGAGACAATACTCATTTGCTGAACACCGTAAAATTCCTTAGGTTTCACAGAACAATGGGTAACAAAATTAAGTGCTACCTTAATGCTGAGAAGAATTAGCATTTAGCATTAGCACCGAAGAATTGATGCTTTTGAACTGTGGTGCTGGAGAAGACTCTTGAGAGTCCCTTGGACTGCAACGAGATCCAACTAGTCCATCGTGAAGGAGATCAGTCCTTCATTCATTGGAAGGACTGATGCTGAAGATGAAACTCCAATACTTTGGCCACCTGATGCAAAGAATTGACTCATTTGAAAAGACCCTGGATGCTGGGAAAAATTGAAGGTAAGAGGAGAAGAGGATGACAGAGGGTGAGATGGTTGGATGGCATCACTGACTCAATGGACATGAGGTTGAGTAAGCTCTGGGAGTTGATGATGGACAGGGAGGCCTGGTGTGCGGCAGTCCATGGGGTCACAAAGAGTCAGACATGACTGAGAGACTGAACTGAACTGAACTAATGCTATTGTTTTCTCCTATACTTTGATCTCATAGCATCTACTAAAGTGCTTAAACAGCTGTTATTATTTGCTGAATTTCCTCTTCTATACTACCCTTTTGCCTCATTAATATATTTTTTTCCTCTCTCTTTATCTTTGGTTTTCAGCAGCTTGACAGTCATATTGCTAGATGTGTTTAGCATTTATCTTGCTTGGGGTTTGCTGAACTTCTTGGATCTATATTTCTGTCTTTCGCTGTTTGGGAAATTTTGTAATCACTTTCTTCTTTTTTTTTTCTGATATTCTTAATTGCTTATGTTAGACCATTTGGTATAGTTCAGTAAACCTTATTTTTTTAATCTGTTCTTTAAATTGGATACACTCTATTAATTTATCATCAGGTTTACTCTTTCCTCAGTTGTGTCCATTTTCCTGTTAAACCTGTCTGGCTGTCTAGTTTATTTATTTATTTTATAATTGACAATATTTATTCTTTTTTGTTTCTTATTCTTTCTTTAAAAAAAAAAATATTTATTTGTTTGGTTGCACCAGGTCTTAGCTGTGACATGTGGGATCTTTTTTTTTTTCTTTTTTTCCTCCTTTTAATTGGAGGCTAATTACAATATTGTGGTAGTTTTCGCCATACATTCACATGAATCAGCCATAGGTGTACATGTGTTCCCCATCCTGAACCCCCCTCTCACCTCCCTCCCCACCCCATCCCTTAGGGTCATCCCAGTGCACCTGCCCTGAGCACCCTGTCTCATGCATCGAACCTGAACTTGCGACCTATTTCACATATGATAAAATCCATGTTTCAATGCTATTCTCTCAAATCGTCCCACCCTTGCCTTCTCCCACAGAGTCCAAAAGTCTGTTCTTTACATCTGTGTCTTTTTTGCTGTCTCACATATACAGACATCTTTACCATCTTTCTAAATTCCATATATATGCATTAATATACTATATTGGTGTTTTTCTTTCTGACTTACTTCACTCTGTATAATAGGCTCCAGCTTCATCCACCTCATTAGAACTGATTCAAATGCATTCTTTTTAATAGCTGAGTAACATTCCATTGTGTATATGTACCACTGCTTTCTTATCCATTCATCTGCTGATGGACATCTAGGTTGCTTCCATGTCCTGGCTATTATAAACAGTGCTGCAATAAACACTGGGGTACATGTGTCTCTTTCAATTCTGGTTTCCTCGGTGTGTATGCCCAGCAGTAGAATTGCTGGGTCATATGGCAGTTCTATTTCCAGTTCTATTAAAAAGTCAACAAACAATAAATGCTGGAGAGAGTGTGGAGAAAAAGGAACCCTCTTACACTGTTGGTGGGAATGCAAACTAGTATAGCCACTATGGAGAACAGTGTGGAGATTCCTTAAAAAACTGGAAATAGAACTGCCTCATTAATACTTTATTGCATTCATCACAACTTACTGTTCCCCTAGTGGATATTGAATTCCTTGAAGTCAAATACTTCATCTTATATAGATTTGCATCCTTAGCATTTCACAGCATTTGACTTTTAGCAAGTCCTCAAATAGGAGTATTAATAGAACTTACTGTGCTTAAGAAGATGCACAGAGAACAGTGTGAATTACTAATTATTGAATTGTTTTTTATCAAGTTAAGATTCTTTTCTTTTGGTATGCATGCCAATAACTTAAAATACCTATAATACATCAGGAAATTGCCAAGCCACCATTCTGGCACCACATCTTAACTGAAATATCTCCATAAAGATTGGGAGAAATTAGATGATCAATAGTTCTCTAATGCTTACAAAGGTAAAAGATAGGACTAAAAGATCATGAGTTGCAAGTGACCAGAATTAGAGTGTTGAACAGTAATAGATCTTTTTAATAAAGCATTTATTATTTTATTATATTATTTTCATTTTCATCAGAATTGTAATTATCTCATCATCCATTTCTTCTGTAACTGCTGACAAGAACAAGCTTTGATCTAGTTTTTTAATTAACCCAGATAAAGACATGTTTCTAAGCCAGAGGATATGACTGCTGAAGGTTGCTTCTGTTCCAAGGTGATGTGAAGGAGCAAGGGAGTAGAGAGGAGGAAAGGGATGCAAACCAGGAATGAATGCATGTCCCATTTTCCTCTTTTAATATGCATGCATCTGTGGAGGAAGATGTCAACATGAATGCCTGCAAATAAAATCATAAACGCTGGCAATAAAAGACTGTGAGTGCATCTTGAAAGAAGGTAGTTTTGTTGTTCAAAACATTGAACATTCTTTAGCTGCACTGGGAAAGAGAGTGGACAGGTCTGCACAGACTCATAATAGTTCATATACAGTGAAACAGAGGAATAACAACATCTTAGTTTGGGCTATGGCGATGGGATCTGGGCTTCTGCTAGCCACAAGAAATTTACAATAAAAACAAAAAAAAAATATGATCTTTTCAAGGATATGAAATCTTTGAAAATGATGATGATCATTAAGACCAATAATAAATACATGAATAGGTATGTCCTGAAATTCATTTATCTGTATAGAATACCAAAATTTCCCTAAAACTAAGCATTATTGTAAATGTGTATCATCTTTTGAGGAATAATCACCTACAACTGAATTTGCATTACTATAAATCAACCCAGTTACTGATTATATTTATTAATGAATCAAAGTAAGAATACAATTCCAGTTGTTTTTTAATATACTTGTCTACAAAACAGCATAACTGATACATAAAGTTTCCATGTTCTGGGAGGCTACAACTAAAGCTTAAAAATTGACTTATAAAAAAAAAAAATTGACTTATACTTTCTTGCATTAAACTAGTCATTTGTCTTGTTTCCAAGATAAGTAAAATTAAAATAAACCATTCTGTACTTCTCAACATGGGTTGCATCTCTAAGAAGCAGTCAGAGATATACCACAGAGAAAAAATTTAAAGCTATCAAAAAGTTATCAATGGATCTAACTTATAAGGTGGTAGATAAGACAGAACATTTTTCACACTTGTTGATAAAAAAAAAACAAACATAAACCAGTAGTGAAAGACTTTTACAGTGAACACCTTGATTTTATATACATTCTAACAACTTCTGCCTTTTTATGTGGATGTAACTCTAATAATATTTAAAGTAATTTTTGATGTTTGGATTTAAGATTACCATTGTACTAATTACCTATTACTCTTGCTGTCCCTTTCCTCATTTTCTCCTTTCCTGCCTTCCTTTGAATTCACCAGTTTTTAAAATGGAATTTTAGCTTGCCAGTTGACTTTTTAACTAAACCCTTCTGCATTAATTTTAGTGTTCATTTTAAGTTTACAATGTATAATCTTAATATTTCATAGGTCAACTTCCACATAATGTTGTATCACTTGAAATTATACAAGTCTGTTCATTCCAGCCCTTTTCTCTTTATGGTAGAGTTTTTATAAGTATTATGTCATCTATTTTCTGAATACAAAAGACAATCTTACAGTGTTTAGTTCGAACTTTTTCATTTATTCCTTAAAATCGAAGGGTCCATACTGCATCATCCCCTACAATCTGAAGAAAGTCCTTCAGCATTCTCTGAAGGACTGCAGTACTGGTCTGTTGAGATTAAAGACTGAATACTGGTGAATTTAGTTTACCATTATTCTGGAATGATATTTGTCCCAAATGTCATATCTAGGTTAACAAATTTTATTTTTTAGCACTTTAAAGATATTGTTTCATTCTCTTCTGACTCCTATTATTCTTGATTAGGTCAGTGATCATTAGAAGTTTTGTATCAGTTCAGTTCAGTCGCTCAGTCATGTCCGACTCTTTGCGATCCCATGAATCGCAGCAGGCCAGGCCTCCCTGTCCATCACCAACTCCCGGAGGTCACTCAAACTCATGTCCATAGAGTCGGTGATGCCATCCAGCCGTCTCATCTTCTGTCGTCCCCTTCTCCTCCTGCCCCCAATTCCTCCCAGCATCAGAGTCTTTTCCAATGAGTCAACTCTTTGCATGAGGTGACCAAAGTACTGGAGTTTCAGCTTTAGCATCATTCCTTCCAAAGAACACCCAGGACCGATCTCCTTTAGAATGAACTGGTTGGAACTCCTTGCAGTCCAAGGGACTCTCAAGAGTCTTCTCCAGCACCACAACTCAAAAGCATCAATTCTTAGGCCCTCAGTTTTCTTCAGAGTCCAACTCTCACATCCATACATGACCACTGGAAAAACCATAGCCTTGACTAGAAGGACCTTTGTTGACAAAGTATAGCTATATATAAAATGGAGCTTCCCTGGTGGCTCAGTGGTAAAGAATCTGCCTGCCAATGTGGAAGACTGTGGGTTCAATCCCTGGTTCAGGAAGATCCCCTGGAGAAGGAAATGGTAACCCAATCCAGTATTCTTTCCTGGGAAATCCCATGGACAGAGGAACCTGGTGGGCTACATAGAGTCCAGGGGGTTGCAAAGCGTCAAACACTACTCAGCAACTAAACAACAACAATATATAAAATGTCTTTTCTTCTAGCTGTTTTATAATTATTCTTACTTCATTCTGTCAAATTGATTATTATTATTATTTTGTCAAGTTGCTTTATAATTATTCTTATTTCGTCAAATTGATTTTGTGTAGATACATAATAATAATCCAATAATAAACTTGGATACATAATGATACCCAAGTAAGATAATACATAATATTATCTTACTTGGGGTTCATTGAACTTTTTGCATTTGTAAATGTATGTACTTTACCATATTTAAGACATTTTCAGTCATTATTTCTTTAAACATTTAAAATTTATTACCAATTGTCTCTTTCCTCTTTTTAATGTGGTAGGTATTTTGTCTTACAGGTATTAAAACTCTGCCATTTCTTTTTATCTTCTTTTTTGTTTCCTTCTATTTTCTAGATTGATTAAATTCTATTGACTTATATTCATTTCCTGATTCTCTACTTTGCCATTTCTATTCTTCTGTGAAATGCACCCAATAAATTATTTTTCATATATTGTATTTTAGTTCAAAATGTTTATATATATTTTAAAATATTTTCTATTTCTTTGCCAAGATTTTCCATGCCTTCATTTATTATAAGCTTATTTTCTTTCATGTCCTTTATTGGCTAATAAGATAAATAATAAAGTCAAAGCTATGTTTTTTCCAGTAGTCATATATTGATGTGAGAAATGGACTATAAAGAAATCTGAGAGCCAAAGAATTGATCCTTTTGAACTGTAGTGTTGGAGAAGACTCTTGTGAGTCCCTTGGACTGCAGGGAGATCAAACCAGTCAATCCTAAAGGAGATCAGTCATGAATATGCATTGGAAGGACTGATGCTGAAGCTGAAACTCCAATAATTTGGCCACCTGATGAGATCTGACTCATTAGAAAAGACCTTGATGCTGGGAAAGATTGAAGGCAGGAGGCGAAGGGGAAGAGAGAGGATGAGATGGTTGGATGGCATCACCAACTGAATGGACATGAGTTTGAGTAAGCTCTGGGAGTTGGTGATAGACAGGGAAACCTGGTGTGCTGCAATCCATGGGGTTGCAAAGAGTCAGACATGACTGTGTGAGTGAACTGAACTGATTGGCTAATTCTAATTTTTGTTCATATCAAGATGCATTTACATTTATTATCGTTTTCTTTGAGAATGGGTCACATCTTTCTATTTTTTCGTATGTCAAATAATTTGGGATCCCATCATGCACATGGTTCTGCATACTGTTGTACTTTTCCCAAGCGGATTATTTGTTTTATGAGACATTTACCTTATTCGGAATTTTTAAACCACAATTCCATATCTTAGGCACATATCAAAATCTAAGTTCAGTCATTTTAGCTTTGCCTGGGCTATTCAGAGTTTTTTTGTGAGTGTGTAGTTTCAGGGACAGGCCAGAAATGTTGGCAGTGTTTATAGAAGAATTGAGACTCTCTGCCCCTGCTTTCTTATTTCCAGGACTCCTCCCTCAGTTTCCAGTGATGTTTGCTTCAAACTAAAGCATTTGAGTTTTGAACTCAGAATGTCCAAAATTTCTTCTTGGAGTTTTGGGGGACCTACATGACACCTCATGAGCCTCTCCTTAGCAAAAGTTGTAAGATAAACATATAGGCATAGACATACACACATGCATAAATAATAAGTGTTCATTGCTCAGTCTTTGAAACCCTATGAACTGTAGCCTGCCAGGGTTCAGTCCATGGAATTTTCCGGGCAAGAATACTGGAGTGAGTTGCCACATCCTCCTCCAGGGGATTTTTCCCAACCCAGGTATGGAACCTGGGTCTCCCGCATTACAGGCAGATTCTTTACCATCTGAGCCACCAGGGAAGCATAAATTTAAAGCCAGCTACTATAACATATTCCCTATTCTAAATTATCTAGAAAAATTTATTATTCAGTTCCCCTTCCTGTCAGCTTATGGTTGCTTTCCACTGTTTTTAACATTTTATAAATGGTTTATACTTGTCATCTGGAAGGTCAGTTAGATATGAGCTTTCTTGGCCACTGCCTAAAGCAGAATCTAGAGATCAGTTCAGTTAAGTTGCCCAGTCGTGTCCGACTCTTTGTGACCCCATGAATTGCAGCACGCCAGGCCTCCCTGTCCATCAACTCCCAGAGTTCACTCAAACTCACGTCCATAGAGTCAGTAATACAATCCAGCCATCTCATCCTCTGTCGTCCCCTTCTCCTCCTGCCCCCAATCCCTCCCAGCATCAGAGTCTTTTCCAATGAGTCAACTCTTCACATGAGGTGGCCAAAGCACTGGAGTTTCAGCTTTAGCATCATTCCTTCCAAAGAACACCCAGGACCGATCTCCTTCAGAATGGACTAGTTGGATCTCCTTGCAGTCCAAGTGCAAGCCTTCTCCAACACCACAGTTCAAAAGCATCAATTCTTCGGCGCTCAGTTTTCTTCACAGTCCAATTCTCACATCCATACATGACCACTGGAAAAACCATAGCCTTGACTAGACAAACCTTTGTTGGCAAAGTAATGTCTCTGCTTTTGAATATGCTATCTAGGTTGGTCATAACTTTCCTTCCAAGGAGTAAGTGTCTTTTCATTTCGTGGCTGCAATCACCATCTGCAGTGATTTTGGAGCCCCAAAAAATAAAGTCTGACACTCTTTCCACTGTTTCCCCATCTATTTCCCATGAAGTGATGGGACCAGATGCCATGATCTGAGTTTTCTGAATGTTGAGCTTTCAGCCAACTTTTTTACTCTCCTCTTTCACTTTCATCAAGAGGCTTTTGAGTTCCTCTTCACTTTCTTCCATAAGGGTGGTGTCATCTGCATATCTGAGGTTATTGATTTTTCTCCCGGCAACCTTGATTCCAGCTTCTGCTTCTTCCAGCCCAGCATTTCTCATGATGTACTCTGCATAGAAGTTAAGTAAGCAGGGTGACAATATACAGCCTTGACGAACTCCTTTTCCTATTCGGAACCAGTCTGTTGTTCCATGTCCAGTTTGAACTGTTGCTTCCTGATCTGCATATAGGTTTCTCAAGAGGCAGGTCAGGTGGTCTGGTATTCCCATCTCTTTCAGAATTTTCCACAAAAAAAAAAAAAAAAAAAAGAATTTTCCACAGTTTCTTGTGATCCACACAGTCAAATGCTTTGGCATAGTCAATAAAGCAGAAATAGATGTTTTTCTGGAACTTTCTTGCTTTTTCGATGATCCAGCCGATGTTGGCATTTTGATCTCTGGTTCCTCTGCCTTTTTAAAATCCAGCTTGAACATCTGGAAGTTCACAGTTTACGTATTGCTGAAGCGTGGCTTGGAGAGTTTTGAGCATTACTTTACTAGTGTGTGGGATGAGTGCAATTGTGAGGTAGTTTGAGCATTCTTTGGCATTGCCTTTCTTTGGGATTGGAATGAAAACTTACCTTTTCCAGACCTGTGGCCACTGCTGAGTTTTCCAAATTTGCTGGCATATTGAGTGCAGCACTTTCACAGCATCATCTTTCAGGATTTGGAATAGCTCAACTGGAATTCCATCACCTCCACTAGCTTTGTTCGTAGTGATGCTTTCTAAGGCCCACTTGACTTCACATTCCAGGATGTCTGGCTCTAGGTGAGTGATCACACCATCCTGATTATCTGGGTTGTGAAGATCTTTTTTGTACAGTTCTGTGTATTCTTGCCATCTCTTTTTAATATCATCTGCCTCTGTTAGGTCCATCCCATTTCTGTCCTTTATCGAGCCCATCTTTGCATGAAATCTTCCTTTGGTATCTCTAATTTTCTTGAAGAGATCTCTAGTCTTTCCCATTCTGTTGTTTTCCTCTATTTCTTTGCATTGATTGCTGAAGAAGGCTTTCTTATTTCTCCTTGCTATACTTTGGAACCCTGCCTTCAGATGCATATATCTTTCCTTTTCTCCTTTGCTTTTTGCTTCTCTTCTTTTCACAGCTATTTGTAAGCCCCCCCGCCAGACAGCCATTTTGATTTTTTGCATTTCTTTTCCATAGCGATGGTCTTGATCCCTGTCTCCGAATCTAGAGATAAGTTATTTTAATACTAAAATAAACTAGAATATGGGCAAGAAAAAGTAGGTGTAGAATTTGTGGTAAAGCTGGACAGTAGAGTTGGTCAGCTATTGAACCAGATCACTAGATCGTGATGCCTGTTTAAACAAGCCTGTCTCTTCCATTTTCATAACACATTTGGATTTTTTTTTAAGTATTAGTTGGTTTTGCCTATTTATTTATTTGGCCACGCTGCACAACTTGTGGAATCCTAGTTCAATGACCAGGGGTTGAACTGAGCCTTTGGCAGTGAAAGTGCAGAGTCCTAACCACTTTATTCCCAGGGAATTCCCTGCACCTGGATTTTTATGTGAACCTCAAACCCTGATAGAGACTTGTTTTCAAATCTTCAGGAATATGAATTTACTATTTCTTTAGAAGCAAAAATGTAAGCCCATGGAAAAGAATAAAAGTTTTTGAAAAACAAACTTCTCATCCTGATGGTAAGACAGGATTTTCTTTTCCATATTTCTTAATAATACCTGTCTGAGTTTTTCTGCACTGAGTAGCATGTTTGAAAATTATTTTTGAAAATAATAGTTTTAGGGGACAGATAATATGTCTGTTTGTTTGTTAACAAATACTGTGATATAACATGAAAAAGCTGATGGTTTCAATTTTTATGTTTTAAATAATAGACGATTCATATTTAAAGTGCTTTGGAAAGCATACATTTTGTTGATTTTCTGAAGGTTTTCTTTATCAGCTGTTTTAACACTTCTTTTTGAAGTTTTGCATGTGATTTTAAATCAAGATCCCACCAGCTGGGTTAGGTAGACTTTTCAAGGGAGCTTCATTCCCAGAAAGGAAGGTCTTTTAAGTGATGAGGTAAAAGACAGAGGGAAGCTTTCATTTCTTTGTGTTACTTATTTGAAAAGGAGAAAATGCAGACAGCTTTCAATCAATCATGTAACTTTGTGTGTTCTCACTCAGAATAAGTTACAGTGTCTGTATCCCTTTGAGAAGACATTGTTGGACTTTGGAATGAAAGGACAACAGAATTATATACAGCATGTTTCAATTCCTACTGAAGGTTTCAGCCATGAAGACTCTGACTTGCAGGTTGCACCTGCTACACCAATCACTTACTCTTTGTTCTATAAATTCTACTTAAAGGGATTTCTTTCTTTTTGAATTTACTTGGATGTCTTCTTTCCTAAAGACTATCATCAACTCAGATAAAAATACTAAATAATTGAGATAAATTGAAATTAAAATCAAGAGAGTATTTTTGTAGTTCACTTATTGGGCATCATCTTTTTGTTTTAATTAATTAATTTTTTTTTTTACTGAAGGATAATTGCTTTACAGAATTTTGTTGTTTTCTGTCAAACCTCAATGTGAATCAGCCATAGGTATACATATATCCCCTCCCTTTTGAACCTCCCTTTCATCTCCCTCCCCATCCCACCCCTCTAGGTTGATACAGAGCCCCTGTTTGAGTTTCCTAAGCCATGCAGCAAATTCCCTATTTTTAAAAACAGCTATCTATCTAGTTTACATATGGTAATGTAAGTTTCCATGTTACTCTTTCCATACATCTCACCCTCTCCTCCCCTCTTGCCATGTCCATAAGTCTGTTCTCTATGTCTGTTTCTCCACTGCTGCCCAGTAAATAAATTCTTCAGTTCCATTTTTCTAGTTTCCATATATGCACATTAGAATACGATATTTATCTTTCTCTTTCTGACTCACTTCATTCGGTATAATAGATTCTAGGTTCATCCACTGCATCAGAACTGACTCAAATTCATTGTTTCTTATGGCTGAGTAATATTCCATTGTGATAATGCACCACAACTTCTTTATCCATTCATCTGTCAATGGACATCTAGGTTGCTTCCATGTTCTATTCTAGCTATCATAAATAGTGCTGCAATGAACAATGGGATACATGTGTCTTTTTCAATTTTGGTTTCCTCAGAGTATATGACTAGGATTGGGATTCCTGGGACACATGGTGGTTTTATTCCTAGGTTTTTAAGGTATCTCCATACCATCTTCCATAGTGGCTATATCAATTTACATTCCGACCAACAGTGCAAGAGCATCCCCTTTTCTCCACACCCTCTCCAGCATTTATTGTGTGTAGACATTTTTAGTGTTGGCCATTCTAACTGGTATGAAGTGATATCTCATTGCAGTTATGATTTCCACTTCTCTAATAATGAGCAATGCTGAGCATTTTTTAATGTGTTTGTTAGCCATCTGTATATCTTCTTTGGAGAAATGTCTGTTTAGGTCTTTTCCCCAGTTTTTGATTGGGTTGTTTGTTTTTCTGCTATTGAGTTGTGTGAACTGCTTATATATTTTGGAAATTAATCCTTTATCAGTTGTTTCATTTGCTATTATTTTCTCCCATTTTGAGGGTTGTCTTTTCACCTTGCTTATCGTTACCTTTGCTGTGCAAAAGCAATTAAGTTTAATCAGGTCCCATTTATTTACTTTTGCTTTTATTTCTGTTACTCTAGGAGGTGGGTCATTTTCACAGCTATTTGTAAGGCCTTCCCATGCAGCCATATTGCTTTTTTGCATTTCTTTTCCAAGGGGATATTCTTGATCCCTGTCTCCTGTACAATGTCACAAACCTCTGTCCATAGTTCATCAGGCACTCTATCAGATCTAGTCCCTTAAATCTATTTCTCACTTCCACTGTATAATCACAAGGGATTTGATTTAGATCATACCTGAATGGTCTAGTGGTTTTCCCTACTTTCTTCAATTTAAGTCAGAATTTGGCAATAAGGAGTTCATGATCTAAGCCACAGTCAGCTCCTGGTCTTGTTTTTGCTGACTGTATAGAGCTTCTCCATCTTTGGCCACAAAGAATATAATCAATCTGATTTCGGTGTTGACCATCTGGTGATGTCCATGTGTAGAGTCTTCTCTTGTGTTGTTGGAAGAGGGTCTTTGCTATGACCAGTGCGTTCTCTTGGCAAAACTCTATTAGCCTTTGCCGTGCTTCATTCCATATTCCAAGGCCAAATTTGCTTGTTACTCCAGGTGTTTCTTGATTTCCTACTTTTGCATTCCAGTCCCCTATAATGAAAAGGACATCTGTCTGGGGTGTTAGCTCTAAAAGGTCTTGTAGGTCTTCACAGAATCGTTCAACTTCAGCTTCTTCGGTGTTACTGGTGGGGGCATAGGCTTGGATTACTGTGATATTGAATGATTTGCCTTGGAAACGAACAGAGATCATTCTGTCGTTTTTGAGATTGCATCCAAGTACTGCATGTCAGACTCTTTTGTTGACCATGATGGCTACTCCATTTCTTCTAAGGGATTCCTGCCCACAGTAGTAGATATAACGGTCATCTGAGCTAAATTCACCCATTTCAGTCCATTTTAGTTCGCTGATTCATAGAATGTCGATGTTCACTCTTGCCATCTCCTATTTGACCACTTCCAATTTGCCTTGATTCAGGGACCTAACATTCCAGTTTCCTATGCAATATTGCTCATTACAGTATCAGACCTTGCTTCAATCACCAGTCACACCCACAATTGGATATTGTTTCTGCTTTGGCTCCATCCCTTCATCTTTCTGGAGTTATTTCTCCACTAATCTCAAGTAGTATATTGGGCACCTACCAACAAGGCAAGAATACTGAACTGGATTGCCATTCCCTTAACAAGGAGAGATAAGAAAGACTTCCTCAGCAATAATGCAAAGAAATAGAGGAACACAACAGAATGGGAAAGACTAGAGATCTCTTCAAGAAAATTAGAGATACCAAGGGAAGATATCATGCAAAGATGGGCTCGATAAAGGACAGAAATGGGATGGACCTAATAGAAGCAGAAGATATTAAGAAGAGGTGGCAAGAACACACAGAAGAACTATGCAAAAAAGTTCTTCATGACCAAGATAATCAGGATGGTGTGATCACTCACCTTGAGCCAGACATCCTGGAATGTGAAGTCAAGTGGGCCTTAGAAAGCATCACTACGAGCAAAGCTAGTGGAGGTGATGGAATTCCAGTGGAGCTATTTCAAATCCTGAAAGATGATGCCGTTAAAGTGCTGCACTCAATACGCCAGCAAATTTGGAAAACTCAGCAGTGGCCACAGGACTGGAAAAGGTCCATTTTCATTCCAATCCCAAAGAAAGGCAATACCAAAGAATGCTCAAACTATCAAACAATTGCACTCATCTCACACGCTAGTAAAGTAATGCTCAAAATTCTCCAAGCCAGGCTTCAGCAATATGTGAACTGTGAATTTCCAGATGTTCAAACTGGTTTTAGAAAAGGCAGAGGAACTGGAGATCAAATTGCCAACATCTGCTGGATCATCAAAAAAGCAAGAGAGGTCCAGAAAAACATCTATTTCTGCCTTATTGACTATGCCAAAGCCTTTGACTGTGTGGATCACAAGAAACTGTGGAAAATTCTGAAAGAGATGGGAATACCAGACCATCTGACCTGCTTCTTGAGAAACCTATATGCAGATCAGGAAGCAACAGTTAGAACTGGACATGGAACAACAGACTGGTTCCGAATAGGAAAAGGAGTACGTCAAGGCTGTATATTGTCACCCTGCTTACTTAACTTCTATGCAGAGTACATCATGAGAAACGCTGGGCTGGAAGAAGCAGCTGGAATCAAGATTGCCGGGAGAAATATCAATAACCTCAGATATGCAAATGAGGTTTAACCTTTATGGCAGAAAGTGAAGAGGAACTAAAAACTAACTAAAAAGCCTCTTGATGAAAGTGAAAGTGGAGAGTAAAAAAGTTGCCTGAAAGCTCAACATTCAGAAAACTCAGATCATGGCATCTGGGGAAACAGTGGAAAGAGTGTCAGACTTTATTTTTTGGGGCCCCAAAATCACTGCAAATGGTGATTGTAGCCGTGAAATTAAAAGACGGTTACTCCTTGGAAGGAAAGTTATGACCAACCTAGATAGCATATTCAAAAACAGAGGCATTACTTTGCCAACAAAGGTCCATTTAGTCAAGGCTATGGTTTTTCCAGTGGTCATGTATGGATGTGAGAGTTGGACTGTGAAGAAAGCTGAGCACCGAAGAATTGATGCTTTTGAACTGTGGTGTTGGAGAAGACTCTTGAGAGTCCCTTGGATTGCAAGGAGATTCAACCAGTCCATTCTAAAGGAGATCAGTCCTGGGTGTTCATTGGAAGGACTGATGCTAAAGCTGAAACGCCAGTACTTTGGCCACCTCATGGGAAGAGTTGACTCATTGGAAAAGACTCTGATGCTGGGAGGGATTGGGGGCAGGAGGAGAAGGGGACGACAGAGGATGAGATGGCTGGATGGCATCACCGATTTGATGGACATGCGTTTGAGTGAACTCCGGGAGCTGGTGATGGACAGGGAGGCCTGGCGTGCTGTGATTCATGGGGTCGCAAAGAGTCAGACACGACTGAATGACTGAACTGAACTGAACTGAACTGAAGAGGTGGGTCATAGAGGATCTTACTTTGATTTATGTCATCAAGTGTTCTGCCTATGTTTTCTTCTAAGAACTTTATAGTTTCTGGTCTTACGTTTACGTCTTTAATCCATTTTGTGTTTATTTTTGTGTGTGGTGTTAGAAAGTGTTCTAATTTCACTCTTTTACATGTAGCTCTCCAGTTTTCCCAGCACAGTGTATTGAAGAGGCTGTCTTTGCCCCATGGTATGTATTCTTATCTGTTGTCATAAATAAGGTACCCATAGGTGCATGGGTGTATTTCTGGGCTTTCTATCTTGTTCCATTAGTCTATATTTCTGGTTTTGTACCAGTACCATATTCTCTTGATTACCATAGCTTTGTGGTATAATCTGAAGTCAGGAAGGTTGATTCTTCTAGCTCCATTCTTCTTTATAAAGACTTCTTTGGCTATTTGGGGTCTTCTGTGTTTCCATATGAATTGTGAAATTTTTTGTTCTAGTTCTGTGAAAAATGGCATTGGTAATTTGATAGAGATCACATTGAGTCTGTAGATTGCATTTGGTAGTATAGTCTTTTTCACAGTATTGGTTCTTCCTACCCAGGAACATGGAATACCTCTCCAACTATTTATGTCATCTTTGATTTCTTTCATTAGTGTCTTATAATTTTCTGTGTATAATTCTTTTTGCTGCCATGGTGAATGGTATTGATTCCTTAATTTCTCTTTCTGATTTTTCATTGTTTTTTCATTATTAGTATACAGAAATGCAAGTGATTTCTGTGTATTGATTTTGTATCCTGCAACTTTGCAAAATCCACTGATTAGCTCTAGTAATTTTCTGATACTATCTTTAGGGTTTTCTATGTACAGTATCATGTCATCTGCAAACAGTGAGAGCTTTACTTCTTCTTTTCCATTCTTGATTCCTTTTATTTCTTTTTTCTTTTCTAATTGCTGTAGCTAGGACTTCCAGAAGTATGTTGAATAATAGTGGTGAAAGTAGACACCCTTGTCTTATTCCTGATCTTAGGGGGAATGCTCTCAGATTTTCACCATTGAGAAAATTTTTTATTGTAGGCTTATCATGTATGGCCTTTACTATGTTGAAAGGGCCCATTTTTTGAAGAATTTTAATCATAAAAAGAGATTTAATCATAAATCATTAGAAAGAGTTTTAATTAAAAAGCCTTTTAATTTTGTCAAAGGCTTTTTCTGCATCTATTGAGATTACCATATGGTTTTTATCTCTCAATTTGTTAATATGGTGTATCACATTGATTGATTTGCGTATATTGAAGAATCTTTGAATTCCTGGAATAAACTCAACTGCATCATGGTGTATGAGCTTTTTGGTGTGTTGCTGAATTCTGCTTGCTAAAATTTTGTTGAGGATTTTTCATCTATGTTTATCAGTGACATTGGCCTATAGTTTTCTTTTTCTGTCTTGTCTTTGTCTGGTTTTGGTATCAGGCCACCATCAGGTGGCCTCATAGAATGAATTTGGAAGTGTTCCTTCATCTGCAATTTTTTGAAGGAGTTTTAGAAGGATAGACATTAGCTTTTCTCTAAATGTTTGGTAGAATTCTGTGAAGCCATCTGGTCCTGGGCTTTTGTTTTTTGGGAGATTTCCAATCACAGTTTCCTTTCAGTGCTTGTAATTGGGTTGTTGATAATTTCTGTTTCTTCCTGGTTCAATCTTGGAAGATTGAACTTTTCTAAGAATCTGTTCATTTCTTCCAGGTTCTTCCATTTTATTGCCCTATAGTTGTTCATAATAGTCTCATAATCCTTTGTATTTCTGCATTGTCTGTTGTAACTTCTCCTTTTTCATTTCTAATTTTGTTGATTTGATTCTTCTCTCTTTCATTCTTGATGAGTCTGGCTAAAGGTTTCTCAATTTTGTTTATCTTTTTAAAAAACAGCTTTTAGTTTTATTAATCTTTACTACTGCTTCTTTCATTTCTTTTTCACTTATTTCTGGTCTGATCTTTATGATTACTTTCCTTCTACTAATTTTGGGGGGTTTTTGTTCTTTTTCCAGTTGTTTTAGGTGTAAAGTTAGGTTGTCTCTTCGATGCTTTTCTTGTTTATTGAGGTAGGATTGTATTACCTTAAAATTCCCTCTTAAGATTGCTTTTTCTGCACCCCACAGGTTTTGCGTTGTCATGTGTTCATTGTCATTTGTTTCCAGAATTTTTTTTTTTTATTTCTTCAGTAACCTGTTGGTTATTTAGAAACTTATTGTTTAATCTCCATATGCTTGTGTTTCTTACAGTTGTTTTTTTTTTTTCTTTGTAATTGGTATCTACTCTCATAGCATTGTGGTCTGAAAAGATGTTTGATACGATTTCAATTTTCTAAATTTACTGAGGTTTGATTCGTGACCCAAGATGTGGTCTATTCTGGAGAATGTTCCACGTGCACTTGAGAAGAAGGTATATTCTTCTGCGTTTGGATGGAATGTCCTGAAGATATCAATGAGATCCATCTCATCTAATGTATCATTTCAGACTTGTGTTTCCCTATTAATTTTCTGTTTTGATTATCTGTCTATTGGTGTGAGTGGGGTGTTAAAGTCTCCTACTATTATTGCATTGCTGTCAATTTCTCCTTTTATGTCTGTTCGTGTTTATCTTACATATTGAAGTGCTTCTATGTTGGGTGCATAGATATTTAGAATTGTTATATCTTCTTGATCATTGTTATATCAATATTGATTATATTGTTATATCAATATTGTTATATCAATATCAATTGTTATATCTATATTGATCCCTTGATCATTATGCAATGTCCTTCTTTATCTCTTGTACTATTCTTTATTTTAAGGTCTATTTTGTCTGATATGAAGATTGCTATTCCAGACTTCTTTTGCTTCCCATTTGCACAGGATATATTTTTCCTTTCAGTTCTTTCACTTTCAGTCTATTTGTGTCTTTAGGTCTGAAGTGGGTTTCTCGTAGACAGCATATATATGGGTCTTGCTTTTGTAAACATTCAGCCTATCTGTGTCTTTTGGTTGGAGCATTTAATCCATTTACATTTAAAGTAATTATTGATATATATGTTCCTGTTGCCATTTTCTTAATTGCTTGGGGTTGATTTTGTAGGTTTTTTTTATTCTCTAGTATTTCTTGACTATATAAATCCCTTTAATATTTGTTGTAAAGCTGATTTGGTGGTACTGAATTCTCATAACTTTTGCTTTTCTGAAAAGCTTTTTATTTCTCCATTAATTTTGAATGAGATCCTTGCCGGGTACAGTAATCTTGGTTGTAAATTTTTCCCTTTCAGTACTTTAAATATATCCTTACCATTTCCTTCTGTCCTGCAGAGTTTCTGCTGAAAGATCAGCTATTAAACATATGGGGTTTACCTTGTATGTTACTTGTTGCTTTTCCCTTGCTGCTTTTAATATTCTTTCTTATGTTTAGTCTTTGTTAGTTTGATTAGCATGTGTCTTGACATGTTTTTCTTTTGGGTTTATCCCGTATGGGACTCTTTGTGCCTCTTGGACTTGATTGACTATTTCCTTTTCCATGTTGGTGAAATTTTCAACTATAATCTCTTCAAAAAATTTCTCATGCCCTTTCTTTTTCTCTTCTTCTTCTGGGACCCCTATAATTTGAATGCTGGTGCATTTGATATTGTCCTAGTGCCTCTGAGATTATCCTCAGTTATTTTCATTATTTTTACTTTATTCTGCTCTTCAGAAGTCATTTCCACCATTTTATCTTCCAGCTCACTGATTCATTCTTCTGCTTTAAATATTCTGCTATTGATTCCTTCTATTTTAAATTTCAGTAATTGTGTTGTTCGTCTCTGTATGTTTATTCTTTAATTCTTCTAGGTCTTTGTTAATTGGTTCTTGCATGTTCTCCATTTTGTTTCCAAGGTTTTTGATCACCTTTACTATCATTATTCTGATCTTTTCCAGGTAGTTTGCCTATTTCCTCTTCATTTATTTGGACTTCTGTGTTTCTAGTTGGTTTCTTCATTTGTGTAGTATTTTTCTGCCTTTTCATTTTTTTTTTTTAACTTATTGTGTTTAAGGCCGCTTTTGCCCAGGCTTCAAAGTTGAATTCTTTCTTCCTTTTGGTTTCTGCCCTCCTAAGGTCAGTCTAGTGGTTTGTGTAAGCTTTGTATAGGGTGAGATTTGTGCTGAGTTTTTGTTTGTTTCTTTCTTTGTTTTTCCTCTGATGGGCAAGGCTGAATGAGGTGTAATCATATCTGCTGATGACTGGGTTTGTATTTTTGGGGGTTTTTTGTTGTTGTTGTTTAGATGAGGCATCCTGCACAGGGTGCTACTCGTGGGTGGGTGATGCCAGGTCTTGTATTCAAGTGGTTTTCTTTGTGTGAGTTCTCAGTAGTTGATACTCCCTAGGGTTAATTCTCTGGTAGTCTAGGGTCTTGGAGTCAGAGCTCTCATTCCAAAGGCTCAGGGCTTGATCTCTGGTCAGGAATGAAGATTCCACAAGTGGTTTGTTATGGCATTAAGTGAGATTAAAACAAATACCCCAAAATGAGAAACCAAAGATGAATCCCAGACAAATGGTAGTCACAAAATCAGGCAAATAATGATTAAAATAATGGAATATACACATATACATATATACCTATAAGCAAACTCAAAACAGTCCAACAAAAATAAAGTACAGTAGATCGACCCTGCAAACAAAGGAAATCAAAAGTTATATTTACCAGTTAAGAACAAAAATAACTAAAGCACAAACTGGAAAACAAAACTAAAGCAAGGTGCCAAGTGGGGAATAAAGCAATGAAAACAAAACTAACAAATATGTTGAGAGGAAAGGAAAGAAAGAACAGATATGCAAAGTTAAACATAAGTAGATGAAGAATATTTATATACATTAAAGATTGACTGCAAGGGGAAAACAACAGTGGGGAAAGCAAACAAAGGACTAAATGTAGAAAAAATAATAATAGATTAAAAAAATTAAAAGTTATAAAAAAGAGAAAAGGAAAAAGGAAAACTCCACAGAACTGCAAAAGCCCATTATAGACGCAGAAGTTTATAACAAGAATAAAAATGTGACTGAGGGGGAAAAAAGCTCAAAAGCTTATTTAATTAGATTTCATTGACGACTAAAACAAAAGAGGGGGAATCCAAAAGAATCTACAGAACAAGTCAAAACATAAGAATAAAAAGTGTTTTTCTTGAGTCACTGCTGTCAGAGTCTTTCCCCTCACTGGGAGTCACAACAGTCCACTCACTTCCCTAGGATGCCGCCCAACACTGTGCTGATTTCTGGACCTGCTGTGGGGGAAGCTCAGATTCTAATCTTCTCCTCCTCTTGTGTGTTCTTGCCTCCAGTGTACAAAGCCATCAGAACTAGTGCATTTTCTTTTGTGGGAGCTCTCAATGTCCTTTTCTATATTCCATAGACACAGAGTTTGCCTAGTTGATCATGTGGATTTAATCTGCAGCTTGTACAGCTGGTGGGAAGATTTTGGGTCTTCTTCCTTAGCCACACTGCCCCCGGGTTTCAATTGTGGTTTTATTTACACTTCTGCATGTGGGTCGTCCAGTGGGTTTTTCTCCTGAGGCTGCCCTGGAGGACTTGGGTTTGCCCCTGTGAGGGCCAGGTGTGGAGATGGTGCAGCTGCTTGAGTCACAAGGTTCTAGCAGCACCATTTACTCAGGGAGTTGGTGGCTAGGGAAGCAGGAAATATAGTGCTCTAGCAGGATATGGCAACCAGTATTGACCAATACTCTCTGATATTCTTGCCTGGAGAACCCCATCCCCGACAGAGAAGACTGGCAGGCCACAGTCTATAGGGTTGTACAGAGTTGGACACGACTGAAGTGGCCCTGCATGCATAGATGCAAGACTTTTTTTGCCTATGGAGTTATGGCCCTATCAGAGTCTTTTTTTGAGCCTCTTGTAGCTGGCGATCAGAAGGCCTTTTTGGTCAGTCTTTTTCCATAGCTCCACCCATTCAGGCACTTAGAGGGCTCCCTTGCCTAGGGTCATTCTCTGTTGTTCCATGCATTAGGCACATAGAGGGGCCCCCTGGCTGAGGTCCTACTCTGTAGATTGGAGCATCAGGCACTTAAAAGGGCACCCTTTGTGGGTTCCTACTCTGTAGTTCAGGGCATCAGGCATTTGATGGGCCAGCCTCTCTATTGATCAACTGCTGATGCTGGCACGTGGGGAGAGAGAGGATATGGTGATGGCTCCACCCTCTACGCATGACTCAGCAGTATCACCTTGCTTCCATGGCTGCCCAACTTTCCTCCACAGGCATTTCCCACCACAATCTCCTCCCTCACATCCCCTTGATCTGTCTCTCTGCAGTCAACAGCAGCCCTGGCCTTGGTATTGCTCCACAATCTCTAAACTCCAGCTCCCAGCTGCTGCACCTTCTAGGGGACCTGCACCCCTGTCCCAGCTATGTGTGGCTGCAGCAAGGACTGTTTGATTCTCATTCCATTTAGGCTGACACAGATCAGCTATTTCACTCTCAGCCTTAAATGTTTCTCCTCGGACTCAGAAAAGTGCCCCGATGTAAGGATCGGACCCCTGCTTCTGTTTCCCCACCCACCAAGGAGGAGTCCAATCCTACTAACACTCCTGCTTTTCCCCCTAATTCCTTCATCATACAGAGTTTTGTGTGGTTCTATGTATTCTTTTCCACTGGTCAGATACTCCTGTCCACTCTCAGCTGGTGTTCTGCATGCACTTCTGTGTCTGAAGGTGTATTCCTGATGTATCCGTGGAGAGAGATGTATTCCATGTGCACTGACTCCTCTGCCATCTTGTTCTTTGCCATCATCTTAAGTGAACTCATCATGGACCAGGCATCATTACCCTGTGACTATTTTAATTAGTAAGAACTGTCCTTATCTTGATGAACATGTATAAATTGTGTGGCCGTATATATTCTATCTACTATTCTATTAACTTTTTCATCAACTTTGTACTCAACAATTTAATTTAAACAATCAATTTAGTACTCACAAAGTTCTTTTGGAATAGAGTTTTCCACTGAAATTCCTCACAGATGACATTTAAACACTTTGATGAATATAATCACTAAAAAAGAACAAACCTTTCATTTTTATCAACGTCAATAAATTTTCTTAATGTCAGTAAAAATACAAAATAAAATGTATCTTAGCTCTCTTTCCTTAATTTGAACACTGTTTATCTCTTAAAGTAGGAAAAAAGTGAGTTTAGAATGAACATCATTCAAATGTATTTAAACATCATTTAAAATGTACTTGAAAATCAAAGCCAACACTTTACTTACCTAAAATTGTATGGTTATATCAGAAAAATTCCTCATTTATCTGACACTTTTTGCTGGGAAAGAGTTTTGGAGCTATCTTAATATTTCTTCACAAAGCCAAGCAATGTATTTGTAATTATTACTGAAAAATACAGATTAACAGACTTTTAAACACTTTATTGCTAATTCAGGTTCACTCATAACTATTCATGACAGTGCTGTTCTACCTGTCTTCTCACTTTCCTTAGTTATGCTGTCTTATGTCAGCGATCACTTCAGTGATTGTGCAGGTCTATAGAAGACTTTTCAGCTTCTATTCTTTAAAGGATCAGAAAACTGGACAATCAATTGTACATTGAGTGAAGAGTGATTGTAGAAGAAAAAAATAACAAACCCAAGATTCCTAGATTTCATGCAGCAAAGGAAATAGCATGATTTAAGAGTGGAAGGAAAGAATAATCTTTAGTACAGACACTGGTGAGATATAAGGTCCTGTTTTCATAGTATGTTTGTTTTTATTCTAAAAGTAGTAGATTCACATTTTATAACATTTATATAATACACTACAAAATGTGTATATTATACACATTTTTATAGTCAGAAAATTTTTTAAAATATTTTATTCTAGATTAGTTAATGTATTGGACTATCTGCTTCTAGTATAGCATAAACAAATCCATATCATATTACTTCTAATAAACATGAACATAAAATAGGAAGGTTCTTTTCCTTTTACAGCTTTAAGGATATATAATTAACATAGAGTAAACTGCAAATATTGAAAGTGTATATTTCGATGAGTTTTGATACACAGTACAGCTGCAAAAGCATGAATACAGTGAAGATATGACACACCCTTATCACCAAAGTCTTACTCATACTTGGTCCTCTTGGGTCCCACTCATGTTAGGCCCCACATTCATCCTTAAATTATTGATAAGCTTGCTATGACTATAAATTAGTTTGCATTTCTTAAAATTTTTATATAAGTCCCACTTGTACAATATGAATCCTTGGCTGCATGGCTTTAAAATTTTTTGCATTTTAATAGGTATCTAATTGTATTTATAATAGCTACTATTTTCTTAAAAACTAATAAAGTTGAATATCTTTTCATGCTCATTTTCTGTCCGTTTATCTCCTTTGGAAATGTTCAAATGCTGTGTGCATTTTTATTACATTGTCAGTTTTCTTATTATTGCATCTGGGGAGTTTACAATTGATATATATTTTGAATACACATTCATTATCAGATATATAATTTGAAAATATCTCAGCCATATTATGGGTTGTCTTTTATTATTTTAACCATGTCTTTTGAAGGGTGGCAATTCTTAATTTTGATGAAGTCTAATTCTTCAATTTTATGTCAGTACAGTGCTTTCAGTGTGGTACCTAAGTAACCTTTGTCTAAACCCAAATCAAAAGATTTTCCTCTATATTTTCTGTTAAAAATGTATTAATTCTAGGTCTCTCACTTAGATCTATGACAGATTTTTAGTTAATCTGTATGTGCTGTGAGATATAGATTGAAGTTCATTAATTTTTTTTTGCATACGAGCATCAGTTATTCCAGCACCATTTGTTGAAAAAACTACCCTTTATCCATTGAACATCACCTGTACTTTTGTTGAAATTAACTGACCTTATCTGTGAGCCTGTTTCTAAACTCTTCATTCTCTTTCATTGACCTATAAATCTATCTAGACACCAACACCACAATGCCTTCCTTACTGTGCCTTTGTATTAAAGTCCAGAAGTTGAATAGTGTAAATCTTTCAAATTCGTTTTTCATTTTTAGTATTATTTGATGCTCCTAGTCTTTGGTGTTTTTTTTTTTTTTCTTTTTTCTTTTTTGAATCACCTTGTCAATCTCAAAATAAGTTTGTTAGGATTTCCATTGAGAGGGCCTTGAATCTATATATACATAAGAGGAAAACTGACATCTAACAATAGTTATCTAAAGCTTTGTTATCTAAGCTCTGTATCTTCATTTATTTAAGTCATATAATGTAACTCAGCAATATTTTGCCATTATTCAAAGTACAGATCTTGTAAATCTTTTCTCAAATTTATTGCTAAATATTTAATATTTTCTTATTAGTGTAAGTGGCAATATATTTCTAATTTTAGTTTCTGTTTGTCACAACTACACCAAAAGTATAACTGATTTTTCAAAATTGACCACATGCTCTGCAAAATTTCTAAATTCACTTACTAGTTCTATTAGCTATTTCATATATACTGTAACATTAGCTGCACAACCATGAATGAAGAATTTTCATTTTTTTTCTTGATATCTTTTCTTTCCTTTTCTTTTTTTAAAAATTAATTAATTTATTTTAATTGGAGACAAATCACTTTACAATATTGTGGTGGTTTTTGCCATACATTGACATGAATCAGCCATGGGTGTACATGTGCCTGCCCCCCTCCCCCCATTCTGAACCCTCTCTCCCACCTCCCTTCTCATCCCATCCCTCAGGGTCATCCCAGTGCACCAGCCCTGAGCACCCTGTCTCATTCATCGAACCTTGCCTGGCGATCTGTTTCACACATGATAATATAGATAATATACATGTTTCAGTGCTATTCTCTCAAATCATCCCTCACTTGCCTTCTCCCACAGAGTCCAAAAGTCTGTTCTTTACATTTGTCTATTTTTCTGTCTCACATATAGGGTTGCCATTACCATCTTTCTGAATTCCAAATATATGTGTTAGTATACTATATTGGTGTTTTTCTTTCTGACTTACTTCACTCTGTATAATAGGCTCCAGTTTCATCCACCTCATTAGAATTGATTCAAATGTATTCTTTTTAATGGCTGAGTAATATTCCATTGTGTATATGTACCACAGGTTTCTTATCCATTCATCTGCCAGTGGACATCTAGGTTGCTTCCATGTCCTGGCTATTGTAAACAGTGCTGCAATGAACATTGGGATACACGTGTCTCTTTCAATTCTCGTCTCCTCTGTGTGTATGCTCAGCAGTGGGATTGCTGTGTCTTATGGCAGTTCTATTTCCAGCTTTTTAAGGAATCTCCACACTGTTCTCCATAGTGATTGTACTAGTTTGCATTACACCCACAAATAGTGTAAGAGGGTTCCCTTTTCTCTGCACCCTCTCCAGCAGTTATTATTTGTAGGCATTTGGATAGCAGCCATTCTGACTAGTGTGAGATGCTACCTCATTGTAGTTTTTATTTGCATTTCTCTAATAATGAGTGATGGTGAGCATCTTTTCATGTGTTTGTTAGCCACCTGTATGTCTTCTTTGGAGAAACGTCTGTTTAGTTCTTTGGCCCATTTTTTGATTGGGTCATTTATTTTTCTGGAATTGAGCTGCAGGAGTTGCTTGTATATTTTTGAAATTAATTCTCTGTCAGTTGCTTCATTTGCTATTATTTTCTCCTATTCTGAAGGCTGTCTTTTCACCTTGCTTATAGTTTCCTTCATTGTGCAAAAGCTTTTAAGCTTAATTAGGTCCCATTTATTTATTTTTGCTTTTATTTCCATTACTCTGGGAGGTGGGTTATAGAAGATCCTGCTGTGATTTGCCTATGGTTTCCTCTAGGAGTTTTATAGTTTCTGGTCTTACGTTTAGATCTTTAATCCATTTTGAGCTTATTTTTGTGTATGGTGTTAGAAAGTGTTCTAGTTTCATTCTTTTACAAGTGATTGACCAGTTTTCCCAGCACCACTTGTTAAAGAGATTGTCTTTTCTCCACTGTATGTTCTTACCACCTTTGTCAAAGATAAGATGTCCATAGGTGTGTGGATTTATCTCTGGGATTTCTATTTTGTTCCATTGATCTATATTTCTGTCTTTGTGCCAATACCGTACTGTCTTGATGATTGTAGCTTTGTCTTATAGTCTGAAGTCAGGCAGGTTGATTCCTCCAGTTCCATTCTTCTTTCTCAAGATTGCTTTGGCTATTCAAGGTTTTTTGTATTTCCATACAAACTGTGAAATTATTTGTTCTAGTTCTCTGAAAAATACCGTTGGTAGCTTGACAGGGATTGCATTGAATCTATAGATTGCTTTGAGTAGTATACCTATTTTCACTATATTGATTCTTCTGATCCATGAGCATGGTATATTTCTCCATCTATTTGTGTCATCTTTGATTTCTTTCATCAGTGTTTTATAGTTTTCTATATATAGGTCCTTTGTTTCTTTAGGTAGATTTGTTCCTAAGTATTTCATTCTTTTCATTGCAATGGTGAACGGAATTGTTTCCTTAATTTCTCTTTCTGTTTTCTCATTGTTAGTGCATAGGAATGCAAGGGATTTCTCTGTGTTAATTTTATATCCTGCAACTTTACTATATTCATTGATTAGCTCTAGTAATTTTCTGGTGGAGTCTTTAGGGTTTTCTACATAGAGAATCATGTCATCTGCAAACAGTGAGAGTTTTACTTCTTCTTTTCCAATCTGGATTCCTTTTATTTCTTTTTCTGCTCTGATTGCTGTGGCCAAAACTTCCAAAACTATGCTGAATAGTAGTGGTGAGAGTGGGCACCCTTGTCTTGTTCCTGACTTTAGGGGAAATGCTTTCAATTTTTCACCACTGAGGATAATGTTTGCTGTGAGTTTATCATATATGGCTTTTATTATGTTGAGGTATGTTCCTTCTATGCCTGCATTTTGGAGGGTTTTTGTCATAAATGGATGTTGAATTCTGTCACAGGCTTTCTCTGCATCTATTGAGATAATCATATGGTTTTTATCTTTCAATTTGTTAATATGGTGTATCACGTTGATTGATTTGCAGATATTAAAGAATCCTTGCATCCCTGGGATAAAGCCCACTTGGTCATGGTGTATGCTCTTTTTAATGTGTTGTTGGATTCTGATTGCTAGAATTTTGTTAAGGATTTTTGCATCTATGTTCATCAGTGATATTGGCCTGTAGTTTTCTTTCTTTCTTTCTTTTTTTTGTGTGGCATCTTTGTCAGGTTTTGGTAATAGGGTGATGGTGGCCTCATAGAATGAGTTTGGAAGTTTACCTTCCTCTGAAATTTTCTGGAAGAGTTTGGGTAGGATGAGTGTTAGCTCTTCTCTAAATTTTTGGTAGAATTCAGCTGTAAAGCCGTCTGGTCTTGGGCTTTTGTTTGCTGGAAGATTTCTGATTACAGTTTCAATTTCTGTGCTTGTTATAGGTCTGTTAAGATATTCTATATCTTCCTGGTTGTTTTGGAAAGTTATAATTTTCTAAGAAATTGTCCATTTCTTCCAAGTTGTCCATTTTATTGGCATGTAGTTGCTGATAGTAGTCTCTTATGATCCTTTGTATTTCTGTGTTGTCTGCTGTGATTTCTCCATTTCCATTTTTAATTTTGCTGACTTGATTCTTCTCCCTTTTTCTCTTGATGAGTCAAGCTAATGGTTTATCTATTTCATTTACCTTCTCAAAGAACCAGCTTTTAGCTTTGTTGATTTTTGCTATGGTCTCCTTTGTTTCTTTTTAATTTATTTCTGCCCTAATTTTTATGATTTCTTTCCTTCTGCTAATCCTGGAGTTTTTCATTTCTTCCTTTTCTAGTTGCTTTAGGTGTAGAGTTAGGTTATTCATTTGATTTTTTTCTTGCTCTTTGAGGTAAGCTTGTATTGCTATGAACCTTCCCCTTAGCACTGCTTTTATTGAGTCTCATAGGTTTGGGTTTGTTGTGTTTTCATTTTCATTTGTTTATATGCATATTTTTATTTCTTTTTTATTTTTTCTGTGATTTGTTGGTTATTCAGAAGTGTGTTTAGCCTCCATATGTTTGTATTTTTAATAGTTTGTTTGTTTGTTTTTCCTGTAGTTGACATTAAGAGACACCCTGATGGCTCAGATGTTAAAGCATCTGCCTACAGTGCCAGAGACCTGGATTCAATCCCTGGGTTGGGAAGATCTCCTGGAGAAGGAAATGGCAACCCACTTCAGTATTCTTGCTTGGAAAATCCCATGGATGGAGGAACTTGGTAGGCTATGGTCCATGCAGTCACAAAGAGTCAGATGACTGAGCAACTTCACTCTCACTTTGACATCTAATATTACCGCTTTGTGATCAGAAAAGATGCTTGGAATGATTTCAATTTTTTTGAATTTACCAAGGTTAGATTTATGGCCCAGGATGTGATCTATCCTGGAGAAGGTTCCATGTGCACTTGAGAAAAAGGTGAAATTCATTGTTTTGGGGTAAAATGTCCTATAGATATCAATTAGGTCTAACTAGTCCGTTATACTATTTAAAGTTTGTGTTTCTTTGCTAATTTTCTGTTTAGTTGATCTATCTTTAGGTGTGAGTGGGGTATTAAAATCTCCCACTATTATTGTGTTACTGTTAATTTCCCCTTTCATACTTGTTAGCATTTGCCTTACATATTGTGGTGCTCCTATGTTGGGTGCATATATATTGATAATTGTTATATCTTCTTCTTGGATTGATCCTTTGATCATTATGTAGTGTCCTTCTTTGTCTCTTTTCACAGTCTTTATTTCAAAGTCTGTTTTATCTGATATGAGTATTGCTACTCTTGATTTCTTTTGGTCTCCATTTGCATGAAATATCTTTTTCCAGCCCTTCACTTTCAGTCTGTATGTGTCCCTTGTTTTGAGGTGGGTCTCTTGTAGACAGCATATATAGGGGTCTTGTTTTTGTATCCATTCAGCCAGTCTTTGTCTTTTGGTTGGGGCATTCAACCCATTTACATTTAAGGTAATTATTGATAAGTATAATCCTGTTGCCATTTACTTTGTTGTTTTGGGTTCAAGTTTATACACCTTTTCTGTGTTTCCTGTCTAGAGAAGATCCTTTAGCATTTGTTGAAGAGCTGGTTTGGTGGTGCTGAATTCTCTCAGCTTTTGCTTGTCTGTAAAGCTTTTGATTTCTCCTTCATATTTGAATGACATCCTTGCTGAATACAGTAATCTGTGTTGTAGGTTTTTCTCTTTCATCACTTTAAGTATGTCTTACCATTCCCTTCTGGCCTGAAGAATTTCTACTGAAAGACCAGCTGTTATCCTTATGGGAATCCCCTTGTATGTTATTTGTTGTTTTCCCCTGGCTGCTTTTAATATTTGTTTTTTGTGTTTGATCTTCATTAATTTGATTAGTATGTGTCTTGGGGTGTTTCACCTTGGGTTTATCCTGTTTGGGATTCTGGGTTTCTTGGACTTGGGTGGCTATTTCCTTCCCCGTTTTAGGGAAGTTTTCAACTACTATCTCCTCAAGTATTTTCTCATAGACTTTCTTTTTGTCTTCTTCTTCTGGGACTCCTATGATTCGAATGTTGGGGCGTTTGACATTGTCCCAGAGGTCTCTGAGGTTGTCCTCATTTCTTTTAATTCTTTTTTCCTCTCTGCTTCATTTATTTCCACCATTCTATCTTCCACCTCACTTATCCTATCTCCTGCCTCAGTTATTATACTGTTGGTTCCCTCCAGAGTGTTTTTGATCTCAGTTATTGCATTATTCATTATTGATGGACTCTTTTTTATTTCTTCTAGGTCCTTGTTAAACATTTCTTGCATCTTCTCAATCCTTGTCTCCAGACTATTTATCTGTAACTCCATTTTGTTTCAAGATTTTGGATCATTTTTACTATCCTTTTTCTGAATTCTCTTTCAGGCAGACTCCCTATCTTCTCCTATTTTGTTTGGTTTGGTGGGCATTTATCATGTTCCTTTATCTGTTGAATATTTCTCTGCCTTTTCATCTTGTTTAGACTGCTGTGTTTGGGGTAGCCTTTCTGTATGCTGGAAGTTTATGGTTCCTCTTTATTGTGGAGGTTCCTTCCTGTGGGTAGGGTTGGATGGGTGGCTTGTCAAGGTTTCCTGGTTAGGGAAGCTTGTGTCAGTGTTCTGGTGGATGGAGCTGGATCTGTTCTCTCTGGAGTGCAATGAAGTGTCAAGTAGTGAGTTTTGAGGTGTCTATGAGTTAGGTGTGACTTTGGGCAGCCTGTATATTAATGCTCAGTGCTATGGTCCTGTGTTGCTAGAGAATTAGCATGGTATGTCTTGCTCTGGAACTTGTTGGCTCTTGGGTGGAGCTTGCTTTCAGTGTAGGTATGGAGGCTGTTGGGTGAGCTCTTGTCGATTAATATTCCCTGGAGTCGGGAGTTTTCTGGTGTTCTCAAGTTTTGGATTTAAGCCTCCTGCCTCTGGTTTCAGTCTTATTCTTACAGGAGCCTCAAGACTGCTCCATCCATACTGCACCAATGATAAAACATCTAGGTTAATGGAGAAAAGATTCTCCACAGTGAGGGACACCCAGAGAGGTTTGCAGAGTTACATGGAGAAGAGAAGAGGGAGGAGGGAGATAGAGGTGACCAGGAGGAGAAGAGGGAAAATCAAAAGGAGAGAGCCAGTAATCAGTTCTCTAAGTGTTCATCACAGCCCGGAATACCCAAAGAGATTCACAGAGTTGAATAGAGAAGAGAAGGGGGAGGGAGGAGATAGAGGTGACTTGGGAGAGAAAAAAGAGAGTCAAAAGGGGGAAAGGGCAATCAAGCCAGTAATCACACTCCTAAGTAAATATGGGTACTGAAGATTGGATTCTTAAAGGTACAATATTGATAACAAATACCAAAAAGCAAAGATTAAAAATCTAGAGTAGGGGTTAGACTCTCAAGAGTACAATATTACAAACAACAACAACAACAAAGTCACAAAAAATATAAAAAATATATGTGAAATTTGCTTTAAAAATAGGGTCTTTTTTTCAAGGTAATAATAGGTATTAAAAATGAAAATTAAATGGGTAATAAAGGACTTAAAATAATTTTTTAATTAAAAAAATGATAATAGTAAATTATATCTAGGAATTTCTCTGGAGCTGTTGTGGGCAGTGTGGAGTCAGTTCAGTTTCAGATAGTTCCTTGTTCCAGCTTATGCTTCTTCTCAAAGTCTATAGGCCCGTTCCAATGTAGTTGGTGCTAACTACAGGGTTTTACTCTGTTGCACCTGTCACTTCCAAAGCGGTTCCCTCTGTTTATTTTGGCTTCTTCTGTTTGCAAGTATCTTCAGTATCTAATTTCCGTCCTGACACAAGGGGGCCAAGGTGGTCACTTACTTAGGCTCACTTGTTCAGTCGTGCTATGGGGAGGGAGGAACGCCGCAAACAATTATCATTGGCGTGTGTGGGGAGTGCTCGCAGTGTCTGAGCCACACTGGGTTTGCCCCCGCTCACGGTGTGAGTGCTTTCCCAGTCTACACTGCTCAGGCTCCAGGTTGCTGTGCAGGGGAACTGTCTAAAGCGGGCCCTGGGTTGTGTGCACTTCCCAGGTCTAAGCTGTTCAGGTTCAGGATCTTGGGTACTCCACAAAGGCACAGACTCAGTTGGGCATGCGTTTTGTGCCCTTCCCAGGTCTGAGCAGCTCAGGTGACCAGGTGCTTGGCGATTGCACAGTCCCGAGGTGGGCAGTGCATCTTATCACATCCCCCGTCCCAGCCACTCGGTTTCCTGGGTGCATAGCAGGAGCGCCATCTCGGGTGTGCTGTGTGTCTCCTCTGGGGAGCTGATCTCTGGCTGCGACCCTCCTGGCGGATGTCCACCATCCATGATACCAGGAAGACTTGGTTAGCACCTGGGAGCCAGCTTGCAGTTTGGTAAAGGATGCCATCTCTGGAGCCAATATTGCCCCTCTCCTTTGGGCTCAGGCTATTGCCTGCCTGCCTCTCTGCCTCCAGCGGGGGATGGGCTTGTCTTCAGCCAGCTAGCTCTCCTCTGGTATTCGCTCAGTCCTTTGTTCTGTGAGCCGGCCAGCAGTGCCTTAGGTTAGAGCTTTTGGGGGAAAAGTTCTCTTTCTCTTTCTTTTTTTTTTTTTCTCTCTCTCTGGCTATCCCACAGTTTGGGTTTCTGCTTCATGTTAGCTCCCTCAGATTGTCCTCAGGGCATTCAGGCCTGGTTCTTACCCTAAGCAATGCAGCCCATGCCTCCCTGTTCAGCTCCCGCTTGCTGGTGGTGGATGTGAGTATCTGGGCTACTTCTCCACTGGGAGTTGCGGTTAGTTGCATATTCTGTGGGTTTTATTTATTTTTTCCTCCTGGCTATGTTGCCCTTTGAGATTCCAAAACTACCCACAGACCCACCGGTGAGAGGGTTTCCTGGTGTTTGGAAACTTCCTCTCACAACTCCCTCCCCGGGACGGGTCTCCATCCCTAACTCTTTTGTCTCTCTTTTTATCTTTTATATTTTGTCCTACCTCCTTTCGAAGACAATGGGCTGCCTTTCTGGGTGCCTGGTGTCCTCCACCAGTATTCAGAAGTTGTTTTGTGGAATTTGTTCAGCGTTCAAATGATCTTTCGATGAATTTGTGGGGGAGAAAGTGGTCTCCCCGTCCTGTTCCTCTGCCATCTTCTTTCTTTTTCATTCCTCTCAACTGCTTAAAAAAAAAAAAAAAAAGTTTAAAACAGAATAAGAACAGACAGATTTTTTTTGATGTTCAGGGTAAAGCATTCAGTGTTGAGACATAAGGTTAACTACAGGTTTTCCATTGGTTTCCTTATCAAGTTGAGGAAGTCCCTACTCCTGGTCTGCTGAGAGTTTTAATCAGCAGTAGATTTTGGATTCCTCAAATGCTTTTTTGGTAACTGTGGAGACAATCATGTGATTTTTATTAGATAGTCTTCAATATGATGATTTACATTGATTTTCAAATAAACCAGCATTCCTAGGATGAACTCTAAATAGTAATGAATCATGATCATTATAGTGTTCCATTTGAATTGCTAATTTAAAAAAATTGCTTCTTTGTTTCTGAGAAATATTTTTCTATAGTTATCTTTCCTTGTAATGTGTTTGGCTGTTTTTTTGGTCTTGGGTGATGATAATCTCATAGAATGGACTAGGAAGAATCCCTTCCTTTTATACTGTCTACAAGAGTTAATGTACAAAATACTCATCAGCATCTCATAGAATATGTCAGTAGAACCATCTAAGCCTCCAGTTTTCTTAAGACTACCAAGTAAGATTTTTAGCTACAAATTCATTTTTAAATAGATGCAGTGAGTTTTACATGATCTATTTCTTCTTGAGTAATCTTTTATAGTTGGTTGTGTACTTTAAGAAATTTTCTTTTTGCTCTATATATCAAACTTAATGCCATAAATATGTTATTAATATTCTCATATTATTTTAATATCTGCAGATTATTTACTTATGTCACCTCACTCATTCCAGATATTGGTAATTTACATTTCTTTTTTCTTCATAAGCTTGGCCAGATTTTTTTTTCAATTTTAATGACCTTCACAAAAGAAATGGGTTAGGCTGTAGTGATTTTCAATATTGATTTTTTTCTGTATTCTATTTAAATGATTTTTGCTTTTATCATTTCCTTTTCCTTCTTTCATTGTATTTAACTAGGTCTTTTTCTAGTTCTCGAAGTGGATGTTGAAGTCATTGATATGAAACTTCTTTTGTTCTACTATATCTATATTAATTGCTATAATCTTTCCCCTAAGTACTTCTTAAACTGCATCTGACAAATTCTGATATGCTGTGTCTTTTGTTTTCATTCCATTTAAAATACTAATTTCCCTTTTGACTTCTTTTATGACACACCGATTTTAAAATCTGCTGCTCAGTTTTGAAATTTTAGGGTCATCCAAGTTTCTGGTTTTGACTTCAAAATTAGTTCCATTGTTATCTGACAATATACTTACATGATTTTAATTATTTCAAAAATACTGAGATTGTTTTATTGCTTATACCATGGCCTACATTGGTGAATGATTTTTGTGTACTTGAATAGAATATACTATTCTGCTATTGTTGGGAGAAGTGTTCTAAAACTGTCAATTAAGTCAATTTAGTTGGTAGTGTTTTTCTAGTCTTCTAAACCTTTACTGATTGTGTCTACTTATTCTATAAACTATTGTGAAAGGAGTACTGAAAATTGTACTATGTTGTGAAAAGGTGTTGAAAATTTGAACTGTAATTGTAGATTTGTCTATTATTTCTCTTTACAGTTCTATTGGTTTCTGTTTTATGTATTTTGAAGTTGTGCTTTTATTTAAATAATTATTTTAGATTGTCAGATAACTGTGAAATACTGTTTCTTTATCAACAGCAATATTCTTTGATGAGAAATCTGTCTTGTCTGATACAGTAAATTCCTTACATATGAATGAGTTCTATTCCAAGAACATGTTCTTCATAAGTCCAGCTAATCTCCAAGTTCAACAAAGTTAGCCTAGGTATCCAACTAACACACTCGGCTATCCTATAGCACTGTACTATAATGGGCCTGTGCAGTAGTTTGAGCATTCTTTGGCATTGCCTTTCCTTGGAATTGGAATGAAAACTGACCTTTTCCAGTCCTGTGGCCACTGCTGAGTTTTCCAAATTTGCTGGCATATGGAGTGCAGCATGTCCACAGCATCATTTTTTAGGCTTTGAAACAGCTCAACTGGAATTTCATCACCGCCACTAGCTTTGTTCGTAGGGATGCTTTCTAAGGCCCAGTTGACTTGACATTCCAGGATGTCTGGCTCTATGTGAGTGATCACACCATCGTGGTTATCTGGGTCATGAAGATCTTTTTCGTACAGTTCTTCTGTGTATTCTTGCCACCTCTTCTTAATATCTTCTATTTCTGTTAGGTCCATACCATCTCTGTCCTTAATTGTGCCCATCTTTCCATGAAATGTTCCCTTGGTATCTCTAATACTCTAGAAGAGATCTTTAGCTTTCCCATTCAATAGTTTTCCTCTATTGCTTTGCATTGAGCACTGAGGAAGGCTTTCTTATTCTCCTTGCTATTCTTTGGAACTCTGCATTCAAATGGGTATATCTTCTCTTTTCTACTTTGCTTTTTGCTTCTCTTCATTTCACAGCTGTTTGTTAAGGCCTTCACAGACAATCATTTTGCTTTTTTGCATTTCTTTCTCTTGGGCATGGTCTTGATTCCTGTCTCCTGTACAATGTCACTAACCTCCATCTATAATTCATCAGGCACTCTGTCTATCAGATCTAGTCCCTTAAATCTATATCTCACTTCCACTGTACAAGCATAAGGGATTTGATTGAGGTCATACCTGAATGGTTTATTGGTTTTCCCTACTTTATTCAATTTAAGTCTAAATTTGGCATTAAGGAGTTCATGATCTGAGCCACAGTCAGCTCCCGGTCTTGGTTTTGCTGACTGCATAGAGCTTCTCCATCTTTGGCTGCAAAGAATATAATCAGTCTGATTTCAGTGTTGGCCATCTAGTGATGTCCATGTGTAGAGTCTTCTCTTGTGTTGTTGGAGATGGTGTTTGCTATGACCAGTGCATTCTCTTGGCAAAACTCTATTAACATTTGCCCTACGTCATTCTGTATTCCCAAGGCCAAATTTGCCATTACTCCAGGTGTTTCTTGATTTCCTACTTTTTGCATTCTAGTCCCCTATAATGAAAAGGACATCTTTTGGGGGTGTTAATTCTAGAAGGTCTTATAGGTCTTCATAGAACCGTTCAACTTCAGCTTCTTCGGCGTTACTGGTTGGGGCATAGACTTGGATTACCATGTTATTGAATGGTTTGCCTTGGAAACGAACAGAGATCATTATGTTGTTTTTGAGATTGTATACTAGTACTGCATTTCAGACTCTTTTGTTGACTATAATGGTTACTCCATTCCTTCTAAGTGATTCTTGCCTACAGTAGTAGATATAATGGTCATCTAAGTTAATTCACCCATTCCAGTCCATTTAGTTCGCTGATTCCTAAAATGTCAATGTTCGCTCTTGCCATCTCCTGTATGACCACTTCCAATTTGCCTTGATTCATGGACCTAACATTCCAGGTTCCTATGCAATATTGCTCTTTACAGCATCGGACTTTGCTTCCATTACCAGTCACATCCACAACTAGGTGTTGTTTTTGCTTTAGCTCTGTCTCTTCACTCTTTCTGAAGTTATTTCTCCACTTATCTCCAGTAGCATGTTGGGCACCTACTGACCTG
This sequence comes from Bos grunniens, assembly GCF_055505025.1. Taxonomy (NCBI): domain Eukaryota; kingdom Metazoa; phylum Chordata; class Mammalia; order Artiodactyla; family Bovidae; genus Bos; species Bos grunniens. The sequence goes on along the minus strand of NC_141165.1, from coordinate 119,710,230 downwards.
GGGAGTTAATCTTTCAGTGTCCTATCTTTTTGCCTTTTCATACGGTTCATGGGGTTCTCAGAGCAAGAATACTGAAGTAGTTTGCTATTCCCTCTCCAGTGGACCACATTTTGTTAGAACTCTTCACCTTGACCCATCCATCTTGGTTTAGTTTCATTGAGTTAGACAAGACTGTGGTCCATGTGATTAGACTGGGGTTAGCTTTCTGTGATTGTGGTTTCAGTCTGTCTGCCCTCTGATGCCCTCTCTCTCAGTGCCTACCATCTTACTTGTAGGCTCAAACTACCACACAATTGCACTCATTTCACACGCGAGTAAAGTAATGCTCAAAATTCACCAAGCCGGGCTTCAGCAGTACTGAACTGCTGTGAACTGTGAACTTCCAGATGTTCAAGCTGGTTTTTAGAAAAGGCAGAGGAACCAGAGATCAATTGCCAACATCCACTGGATCACTGAAAAAAAACAAGAGAATTCCAGAAAAAAACATCTATTTCTGCTTTATTGACTATGCCAAAGCCTTTGACTGTGTGGATCACAATAAACAGTGGAAAATTCTGAAAGAGATGGGAATACCAGACTGTTTGACCTGGGTCTTGAGAAATCTGTATGCAGATCAAGAAGCAACACTTAGAACTGGACATGGAACAACAGACTGGTTCCAAATAAGAAAAGGAGTAAATCAAGGCTGTATATTGTCACCCTGCTTATTTAAATTATATGCAGAGTACATCATGAGAAACGCTGGGCTGGAAGAAGCACAAGCTGGAATCAAGTTTGGCGGGAGAAATATCAATAACCTCAGATATGCAGATGACACCACCATTATGGCAGAAAGTGAACAACTAAAGAGCCTCTTGATGAAAGTTAAAGTGGAGAGTGAAAAAGTTGGCTCAACGCTCATCATTCAGAAAACTAAGATTATGGCATCCAGTCCCATCACTTCATGGCAAATAGATGGGAAAGAGAGAGACTTCATATTGAGGGGCTCCAAAATCACTGCAGGTGGTGACCGCAGCCATGAAATTAAAAGACACTTGCTCCTGGGAAGAAAAGTTATGACCAACCCAGACAGCATATTCAAAAGCAGAGACATTACTTTGCCAACAAAGGTCCATCCAGTCAAGGCTATGGTTTTTCCAGTAGTCATGTATAGATATGAGAGTTGGATTATAAAGAAAGCTGAGCACCAAAGAATTGATTCTTTTAAACTGTGGTGTTGGATAAGACTCTTGAGAGTCCCTTGGACTGCAAGGAGATCCAACCAGTCCATCTTAAAGGAGATAAGTCCTAAATGTTCATTGGAAGGACTGATGCTGAAGCTGAAGCTCCAATACTTTGGCCACCTGATGTGAAGAGCTGACTCATTGGAAAAGACCCTGATGCTGGGAAAGATTGAAGGTGAGAGGAGAAGGGGATGACAGAGGATGAGGTGGTTGAATGACGTCATCAACTCAATGGACATGAGTTTGAGCGAACTCAGGGAGTTGGTGATGGACAGGGAGGCCTGGCATGCTGCAGTCCATGGGGTTACAAAGAGTTGGACGTGGCTGAGTGACTGAACTGAACTGAACTGGGTTCACTGAAGGATAAACTAAGAGAGGCTTCAGCTCCATATCACCAGAAACATTGCCACCAAACAAAAGAGTTAGCCTATCTTTTGTTGTCTTATAGCCTGGCATCAGATTTTTCCTCCTTTCTGATGTAACTTCAGTCTGGCATCCTCTTCCATACAGTTCTGTCTCATCTACATCAAAAACCTGGTCAGGTAAATACTCACCTTCATCAAAAATTTTTTGAAGCATTTCAGGAAATTTCTGGGCAGCTATAACATCTGCACTCGCCTGACCACATACTTTTATGTTGTGAAGGTTGGCTCTAGCCTTGAACCCATGAAACCAGCTATGGCTGGCATTAAAAGGTGTGCCCTCTTATTTTTCACCATGTTTCTTTAACAAGTCTTAAAGGCTTTTTGCTTTCTCTTGAATCAGCATTAAGCTGAGCAGTACTCAACACTGATGCTGATCCTACATCTATACACTAAGAAGTTTCTCTGTCTCCTCCATCATTTTTCTATGCTTCTTTGATATCACTGTTGACATCATTGGTACAGCAGACTTCACATGTTCCACAACCTTGGTCTTTGTTCTTTAGAATCATGCTATGGTTGAATGATTCATGTTATAAGAATGAGCAAAATCTACCATCTTTTCACCTCACTTTACTCTCTTAATTATTTTCACTTTTCTTTCCATTGTTATCCTTTGGTGCTTCTTAGCAGTACCAGCTGGTCTTCCCTGGTGGCTTAGACAATCTGCCTGCAATATGGGAGACTTGGGTTTTAATCCCTGGGTTGGGAAATCCCCTGGAGGAGGGTTTGGCAACCCACTCCAGTATTTTTGCCTGGAGAATCCCCATAGACAGAGAGGCCTGACGGGCTCTAGTCCATGAGGTCACAAAGAGTCAGACAGGACTGATCGACTAAGCACAGCACACAGCACAGCGGTACCAGCTATATCATTGCTGTTTTTATACGTGTCTCCAGACACCCTGCACCTGAAATATAGATACTGTACTAATGCAGTCTATACGGTAAAGTATACAAAAGCACAACCACTTGTACAGGATGCATGCCTGTGACTATAAACACCAGACACATGAACTAATATGATTGGACATACAAACCCACATTCACATCTTTGAAAGTTTGCAACTTGATCTTTCATATGTAGAGGACTTTCTGTATTAGTATAGTCACTCCTATCTTCTTTGGACTATAGATACACACATATATGTATACACACAGGCTTCCCAGATGGCACAATGGTAAAGAACCCGCCTCACAATGCAGGAGATGCAGGAGACATGGATTTGATCTCTGGGTCAGGAAGATCTCATGAAGGAGGAAATGGCAACTTTTTCCAATATTCTTGCCTGGAAAATTACATGGACAGAGGAGCCTGATGGGCTACAGTCCATGGAGTCGCAAAGGGTCAGACATGACTGAGCACGTGTGCTCATGGACACACAGACACACAGACACACACACACACACACAATCTTCCATCCTTTTGATGTTGCTATTTAAATCCTATCTATTTTAATTGGGGTATATAAACCATTTGTTTTTAATGTGATTACTGAAAAAAATGGACTTATATCTATGGTTTTGTTTTTAATTTGCCCCACCTGTTTTTTGTTACATTTCTCCTCTTTTTATGCTCTTTTTTTAGGATGGAGTACTTTTATAATTCATTTTATCCCCTTTGTGTTCTTATTAGCTGTAAACTTTTATTGACTTGATGGAAATAAAGGTATTTTTGCATGTCTTAGTGTGCAGATTGAGATTCATAATGGCTATAAACCTTTAAAAAATTCTCATGCATAGATTAATGAGCCTATTTAATGCCAATTCTATCCCAAACATTAACAATACACTTGTGAGTAAAACAAAGACATATAGTCTTACAAGTGTACATCCTGGTTGGATTGAGAACTCAAATAGCCAGAATGAACTTAGATACCCCTACAAGAGATAATCATCAGAATCTGACAACAATTTAAAGAGCTTCCACTTATAATACTTGGCAAATAAGTGGACTGGTCAATAAGCAGTATGAGTTCAGTGGCTGTAACATTAAAGTGGGAAGAAAAAAAATAGTAATTTAATGCTTTTTGTTCCAATAAGGGTGAGTTTGTAGGTTTGGTTGTTTTGAGGAGAGGAACAGTTTGTTCCTGCAGCTCACCATGCTTTGCCAGCTTGTGATCTCAAGGGTGACTCCCAGAGATGGGGGTCAGGCTGACTGGAGCAGCTTCAGAAATGAAGCAAGCTGATAATGCTCTTAAACATGTTTTCTGCTTGTTCTTTCCCCCTGTCCTCCCAAATACACACTACTTGCCCAGGTCAATGTTAGAAGAGATTATATTCCTTTTAAGCTATAAGACTCAGCAGGATTAGGAGAACTCAGAGTGGCTTTGCCTATCAAAGACATGGACCTCTTCTTCCATGCCAGGGTTCAGGACAGGTTGTTTGAAAGCCTTGCTTAAAAGATCTCAAGTTATGACACATTTGGAGCTCTGGGCTCTGATGATGATCTGATGAAGTCCTTTAGAGATGGAAGCTAATAAGAAGGGTGGATGGGGAAGGAAGGGATTTGAGAGTCCTCATAGTACTGACTTTTCCCAGAGTGTTCTTGCATGAGACAAATTTCTTTTTGAAGCTTGGTTTCCCTGCCTGTGCTTAACAGATGTTTAATATATGAACTGAAAAATCCAAATTGATGGTAAACCAACCAGTAAAGGTAAACTAGGGTTCATCTTCCACTGATTTCTGGATTGGGAGTGGTCAGATCTGGGTCCTAGTCCAGGCTTTGGCTCTAAATTACTGGCTTCCTTTGGGAAAGTCTTAGATTTTTGAACCTTTGTTTTCTGGAATGAAATTGAGAGTAATCTAGTCAAACTTTATTTTAACAAAGGCAATCCATCTACAATAATCCTTGACTGATAAGTATCTAGTCTTTCTATTTTGGGGGCCTCAGTGTGCCATCTATATGATGAAGAGAGCTGATCTTCAATTTGAATCAGGACCCAGGGTAGAGGCTAGGCCTCTGAAGTTTAAATTTAATAATATAATCTAGCAAAGGCCAAGCTCTAGATATAGGCTCTAATTAAGAACCCTACATCTATATATTCTTTCCCTCTTCTGGTCAATAGTGAAGAAAATTTATGTTTTAAGTTAATACTAGGTATAATAAAACATAAATTATTTTAATTATTGGTGGTTGCTTTAGGGTTTATAGTTCTGCTTATTCATTACTATCCATTACTGATAAGACATTTTTCTACTGCCTCCTGTCCTGCAAGTTTTTCTTGCATTGTTTGCTACTATTTTCTTTTTCCTCTTACATAATAGTTCCCCAACATTCCAGCTAACTGTAACATGTATGAGTATGGTATGCCTGGGTGTAGTTTTCATCATGTGTTTTTTTGAGTTCATTGAATGTCTTAGCTATGCTCTTTTCTTCCTCATCAGAGACTCCAATTATACTTATGTTAGGCTGTCTAAAGTCATCTCATAGCTAACTGATGCTATTTTTACTTTTTATTTCCAGTCTGTTTTGTGACTGTATTTCATTTTGGATAGGTTGTATTTTTCTGTCTTCAAGTTCAGTAATTGCTTTCTTTCTGAAATATCTAATAAACTGTTAATTGTATTAATATATTTTTTTAATTTCAGACATTATAATTTTCTTCCTGAGAATTTTGACTTGGTCTGTTTTTATTGTTTACCATCTTCTCGCCTCTATTTACTTTCTTGAAATGGTGGTTATAGTTACATTAACTGTTTTAATGTCCATGCCCATTTATGCTGTCATTTGTTTCATTCCTAATTATGGTTTGTATTTTTCTGCTTATTTTCATGCCTAGTAAATTTTTACTGTGAATTTTACCTAGTTGAGTTAATATACTCAAAAACAACTATTTCCTGTAAACATCATTTAGCTTTGTTCTAACAGACTGGTTCCAAATAGGAAAAGGAGTACGTCAAGGCTGTATATTGTCACCCTGCTTATTTAACTTATATGTAGAGTACATCATGAGAAATGCTGGGCTGGAAGAAGCACAAGCTGGAATCAATATTGCTGGGAGAAAAATCAATAACCTCAGATATGCAGATGACACCACCCTTATGGCAGAACGTGAAGAGGAACTAAAAAGTCTCTTGATGAAAGTGAAAGAGGAAAGTGAAAAAGTTGGCTTAAAGCTCAACATTCAGAAAACGAAGATCATGGCATCTGGTCCCATCACTTCATGGGAAATAGATGGGGAAACAATGGAAACAGTGTCAGACTTTATTTTGGGGGGCTCCAAAATCACTGCAGATGGTGATTGCAGCCATGAAATTAAAAGACACTTACTCCTTGGAAGGAAAGTTATGACCAACCTAGATAGCATATTCAAAAGCAGAGACATTACTTTGCCAACAAAGGTCCGTCTAGTCAAGGCTATGGTTTTTCCAGTGGTCATGTATGGATGTGAGAGTTGGACTGTGAAGAAAGCTGAGCATCAAAGAATTGATGCTTTTGAACTGTGGTGTTGGAGAAGACTGTTGAGAGTCCCTTGGCCTGCAAGGAGATCCAACCAGTCCATTCTAAAGGAGATCAGTCCTGGGTGTTCTTTGGAAGGAATGATGCTGAAGCTGAAACTCCAGTACTTTGGCCACCTCATGCGAAGAGTTGACTCATTGGAAAAGACTCTGATGCTAGGAGGGATTGGGGGCAGGAGGAAAAGGGGACAACAGAGGATGAGGTGGCTGGATGGCATCACGGACTCGATGGACATGAGTCTGAGTGAACTCCGGGAGCTGGTGATGGACAGGGAGGCCTGGCTTGCTGCAATTCATGGGGTTGCAAAGAGTCAGACATGACTGAGTGATTGAACTGAACTGAAGATGAAGTTACTTGGAGACAATGTGATCCTTTTGAGGCCTCTTTTTTTTGGGGGGGAGGGGGGGTGCAGATAGGATGAAAGCAGTCATTAGTCTAAGGCTAATTTTGTCTTGCTGTTTAGGCAGTTCCTTTCTGAGTACTCTTCCTGATGTCTTATGAATTATGAATGTTTTCTATTCTGATGGAAAAGTGAAAGTGTTAGCTGTTCAGCTGTGTCTGACTCTTTGTGACCTCGTGGACTATAGACTGCCAGGCTCCTCTGTCCATGGGATTCTCCAGGCAAGTATACTGGAGTAGGTAGCCATTCCCTTCTCCAGTTAATCTCAATCCAGGGATTGAACCCGGGTCTCCCTCACTGCAGGCAGATTCTTTATTGTCTGAGCCACAAGGGAAGTCCAAATGGAAGACAAACATTTTTCAATCCTTTGTGAATTTCAACAATCATTCTTTCCAGTTTTTTCACGTTATTCTTTCTTCACACTCATATATTTTCCTCACACACATATGCTCATCAGTATTCAGTTGAAGTTTCTGAAGATATCTGGGGCTCTGTCTTATTACAGCTCTCCCCTCTTACATATGCTACCTGGAGAACTATAGCCACCTTGGTCTCCTTGGACTCTCAACTCTTTTCAACTCAGGAAGATTGGCAGGCTCTGCCTGGATCTCCCTTCCTTGCCTTGTAACCTGAAATTCTTTCTAGATAGTAGGCTTAAATAATTGTTGGGCTCACCTAGTTTGTTTTCTTTCAGGAATTATTTATTGCTCTTTGCTGCCTGATATCTTAAACCTGTTTGTTTGCTTTTTTTCCCACATATGGTGACTGACTTTAAGTGATTTTCTGCAAGAGGATAAATCAGTCCTTGTTACTCCAACTTGGCCAGAAGTGCAAGGTCTTCATTAAGTCATTTAAAAGATTACTTTTAATGGCTTAATGCACTTAATATAAATAAACCTTTTAGACGTGACTTGAATCATTTCTAATTTTTGTACTTTCAATCTTTTAATGATTCTTTTTGGCTATATAACATTATAACCAAATTTTTGTATATAAATGTTATTATTTCTCTTTTTCTGCCAGTTAATTATTAAAAGCAACTATTCCTGGTCAAAATATATAAACATTTTAAGTTGCTTATTGGCTTTTACTACTATTTTGAATAATGTTTTAAAACACTGATGTTCTGGATAGCAAGGGAAAGGTTATTTTGTGATCGGCATCAAAATGGATTATTAACACCATAACGCTTCTAGACATAAATAATTGCTATTTCATATTTTTAAACACCTGGAAAAAATTTTAAAGACTTTCAAATGGTAAAGAAGAAACTGCCTTTTATTTTTACTTCAGGAATTATTTCAGGTATAAATACTCTGTCTTATATGTATACATGATCAGGGACAATAGAAAACAAAAGAGAAAATTGAGAACATATGCTATTTGTAATAACAAGTATTGTTTTGAAAATATCAACAAAATTGATTTATGAAGTCTGTGTATTCAAGAACACTATTCAGAGAGAGTTCTTCTTTTGTGAAAAAATAAGCCTCTGTCTTTTGAAAATACTGAAGCTTCAGTTTTTGTTGTTGTTTTTGTTGTTTTATTTCTTGCAGTAAATATTTCCCATTAAGCCAGAAGTAGATGTAAGACAACTAACGGTGTCTGTTATAATTATATTCCAAACAACTTTCAATAATGTAAAACTAAAATCTGTTGTAATTGCTGTCAACATTAGGAAAAACTACCTGAAGTAAAGAAAGAACTAATCTATATTTCAATATTTTTGAGTGAAAAATTTCAGTTTGTATAATGTCACTAATTAAGGTGGTGGTTTAGTTGCTAAGTCGTGTCCAACTCTTGCAATCCTGTGGACTGTAGCCCACCAGGCTCCTCTGTCCATTGGATTTTCCAGGCAAGAATACTGGAGTGGGTTGCCATTTCCCTCTCCAGGGGATCTTCCTGACCTAGGGATTGAACTTGGGTCTCCTGCACTGTAGGCAGATTCTTTACCAACTGAGTTACAAGGGAATTAGAGAATGAAAATGAATATTGGAAATGATGCTGTAATTAGTGGCAACAGTGGAAGGATAAAATGAATTTCTTCCTTCTTGGAAGAAGTCAGATATCATAACATTTTTTTAATAGGTAGGTAATCAGATGATTTTTGAGAGCAGTAGGAAATTGTGTATAGCTTTGAACTTTAAAGCTGCAAAAAGAGAATTTATTGCTTGAAGGAAAGAAAACTCATTTTATCCCTTCAGCTCAGAGAAATACCTTGTTAACAAGATATTAACTAATAATCATTTATTTCATCATTCACCCCTTCATTTATTCAATCAGTTAACAAATCCTGTTTTCAGTCTTCCCTCTGTTTTGCAGCAGCCATGTTTCCAGGCTGCTGCAGAGAAGACACAATCTCTAGACTCCCTTCTCCAGGCCCTGGGCCACCAAATGATTGCTCTCCCAGAAAAGAGAGACCCTACTGAGACTCAGACTGCAGGTCTCCTAAGGAAGAACGTCTCTGAGGGAGTTTCAATCACCTCTGGTCATCAAAAAATAAGCGCTGCAGGAATTGCAAATATGGGGCGCCCCTGGGTTTTCCAGCTTGAACTGTTTACCCACCTTCTCTCAAGAAACTCTCAGGGTTAATCCTGTCATTCCTCACTTTCTACTTCTCAGTAGTCACTCCGAGAGGCCCAAGACACCTCTGCTATCCGTCATCGAGTGATCTCGCATTCCCACGCTCTGCTGTATGCCCATTAATCTCCTCTAATCTCTTAACTCCCAAATCCTTCAAGTGTGCCCTTTGCAAAGCAACCTCTGTCAGCAGCAAAGCACTGAGTTGCTCTAACTCAGCTCTTAGTGTTCTCTTCAGCCTCTCCCTCTAGCTGAAACCTGACTATTCTATGAACTACATAGCTTCACAGATCTTACACAGCTTCACAGATATTTCAAAGCTGCAGATCTTTCAAGACTCTTTCCTCCTCTCAAGGGCTTCACTACTAGTAATTTTCCCTCCATTTCCTGCATCTGAGTTCTCAATTACTATGAATCATTTCCACTTGCTTTTCTATTAGTAAAAAAAAAATTTTAATGACCACCCCGTCCCACACCCACCCCATCCAACCCTAGCCACAGTCCCATATCTCTACTCCCTCCATGGGAAAATTGAAACACTCTTTGTTTATAACACTGCCATTTTCTTGCCTACAGTTTCTCTTCACACCACTCAGATGAAAATTCCAGGCTTACCAGTCTACCAAATCTATTCTTTGCAAGGTTGCCGATGACCTACATGCTGTTAAAGTCTATAGTTCTCTCCCTGAAACACTTTCTTCCTTTGAATCCCTGGTTTTCTTCTCACCTCACCTCAGTCTCCTTTGATAGCCCCTCCTTCACTATTCAGTCACAAATGTTGACATGTTCCAGGGTTTGGTCCTGAAGCCCCTGTTTCCTCTATCTAGACATTAGTCATTATCCTATGTGATCTCACCTAATCCTGTGACTTTATATAACTATGTGAACCATCCCTCCAAAAGACCAAATTAGCTTTTCATTACTGCATGTTTCCACTTGGATTTCAAATAGACATCTTGTACAATTTTGCTAAAACTTTGCTTTTCATCCCCACACATGCTCCTGTTGACTTTGTTTTCAATTTTAGTAAACATTTTCTTAGTTCCTCAAGTCAGAAATTTAGGTATTATCTTTGATTCATATTCTTTCCTCAATTTTATAATCAAATAGCAATCCTTCCATTCTATTTTCAAAATATATTCTGAATCCATTCACTTCACAACACTTCAATATTACCTCCATGTCCATAGAGTGTAGTTATGTGGATTGTTCGGTGGACAAGGGCATCTAGCCAAGGGATGAGTCTGTCTGAAAATTTAGCCTATGTTATATCTGCTATCTTGGTATTGAATCATGTGTTTTTGGCAGAAGGAATTTTTTTTTTTTCTTGGTACAAGATTCTTGGCAAGACTTGCACTAAAAGGATCACCATTTCCAAATTGCACAAAGACAGGCTATCTAACCCCTAGTATCACTCTAGTAAAGTTACCATCATTTCTTTCCCAAACAACTATAATAGCCCTCTAATTGTCTTCTTTCTCTTTATTTGTTTCTCTATACAATTGACCCAATATCACAATACATTTAGCAGACAAAATGAAAGTGTAAATCACAACATGTTGTTCCCTGGCTTACAATCCTTGCCTGACTTACCAAGTCCTACATAATCCATGCCTTATTTGCTTATCCAAGCTTATCTGGTATCAATTTAGAAATAATTGGTGGATCACTCTACATAGGAAACTTTGAGCTTTTCGTGGTTTTTTTTGAGTGGCAGGGGGCATGTTTTCATCTGATTCTCTTGTGTTTGGATCCTTCTCACCATTTACAGCTTATCATACCTTTAATAATTTTTCTGAGTATCAAAACTAAGTAGCTCTTGTTTTAATATTTTGCAATTGTTTAGTATTAATTCATTCTTCACTTATCATTACACTCATTTATTGTTTACTCTATGTTGGTCTTCTCTAAAATAAGAGCTCCTTATTTATCATGTTCATTGCCATTTTTCAGCCTTTTGAAATATGCATGGTTCATAGTAGGTCTTTGATAAATACTTACTTATTCAATGACTTTCTGAGTATGTCAAGTGCCTGCTCAGCAAGTCACACAGTGAGTGATTGTGGGATATCATTCTGTGTTTACTGGAAGAAGGAAAAAAAGCAAAAACAAATAGTTATCCTCTACATGAGAGCACATGTTTAGTCATGTCCAACTCTTTGGGACACTGTGGACTATAGCTGTAGCCCTCCAGGCTTCTCTGTCCATGGAATTTTCCAGGCAAGAATACTGGAGTGGATTGCCATTTCCTCCTCCAGGGGATCTTCCCCAACCAGGGATTGAACCCAGGTCTCCTGTGTCTCCTGGATTGACAGGTGGATTCTGCCACCTGGGAAGCCCTACTTATCTTCTAAGGCATAGCTAAAATTATTTCAATAAATTCATCTCTCACACAAAACCCCTTTCAGTATACACACATGAATTAGAAACTTGTTAGAGCAGCATTGATTTTTAAGGGAATTAGGTGATTAGGTGATTAGTTAGTACTTATTTCTGTTTAAGATTAAGGCCATGCTGGGAGATACAGATGTGAGACTCACATAACTCAATAATCTTTGAAGCAGAGACAATATAGAAAAAAGTTCTAAAGAAAGGAAAGGAAGAACTAACATAGAAAACAAATTGGTGACATTAAAGAAGCCTGAGAGTCAGAATAGTATGGAATCTCATAGAGAAGGAAATAATTAATTTTGCAATTTCTACATGAATGGCCATGGCATTAAAAGATTTTAAAAAATTTAACTACTGAGATGACACAGAGAGGTATTGGTTTGTTTATATCTGTACTCCACTCTTTTAAAAGCCTTGAAAAAAATTTTAATAAGTGAAACACTGGTAAAATGATGTATCTTGAACACAACACATCAAGGAAAATTTACCTGTTTAGCAACTGATTTCTTGTCTGTCACATTTGATATAATCCCAGGTCACATTCTGTAGTTCTTTTTTTAAAATAAAGTAAAATTTAATAACATTCTTCTCCTAGGTTTTAGATTGTAATTTTGCTAGTGTATGTCTTAAAGTATATAAATAAATAAGAGGTGTTAAGAGAAATTGGGTTTAAAATCCTGATTCTATTGTATATTAACTGAGTGATGTTGGAAAAGTTAAAAAAAAAAAAAAAAACCTTCTTAAGTCTAAATTTTCTCACTTGTAAATAGATCTATGATATTTTCCATTCTTATAAAAATAAGTGATGTAATATGTCTAAAGCTGTTGAAACATAGCCTAGCCTCACATAGCAATGCTCAGTTTATGAAAGCTTTATTTATTTGAAAGGCAAATTATTTCCAGGTGAAAAGATGTTATTTTACCCACTTAAAAAATATGTCCAACACTGTTCTCAAAATGTTTGTCTGTGATACAGGCTTTCTATTTCACATACTATGTTAGGATTTTCTTCTAGGATTTTATAAAGAATAATTATACAGAAAATATGAGCTTTCCCAGGTGACTCAGTGATAAAGAATCTGCCTGCTAATACAGGAGATGCAAGCTTTGCCCCTGGGTCTAGAAGATCCCCTGGATTAGGAAATGACAACCCGCTCCAGTGTGAAAATGAAAGTGAAAATGTTAGTTGCTCAGTCATGTCCTACTCTTTGCTACCCCATGGACTGTAGCCTGTCAGGCTCCTCTCTCCATGGGATTCTCCAGGCAAAAATACTATAGTGGGTTGCCATTTCCTTCTCCAGAGGATCTTTCCAACCAGAAACCCAGGGACAGAGGAGCTGGTGGCTACAGTTCATGGGGTTGCAATGAGTTGGACACAGCTGATCATACATGCGTACAGAAAATATATATATATATTCCTTTAAAATTGTGAGAATCATCAACATAAGTAAATGCACAAAGTGAGAAAAGTTTAATAATAGACTCAGATTTGCACGCGGTGGTAGAATCTACTATCTTGTCCTATATTATTTTGAACAACCGTCCCTCTCCTTCCACCAGCCCCATCACTGCTTCAACCTTGTGGTTTAAGTAAAAGATAACAAGTCCCACCCTGGCCATTGTTAGTCAGAAAGAGTTGTGTTTGTACTTAAAGATGTTCCACTCAGACATTTTTTCCAAGAATTATAAAATTAGAATTTAAGGAAGAATGAGAATTTGTCTTGGTCAGTGAGGGAAGGACTATGACCACAGAAGCAGCTGGTAGACATGACATGCACAGCATGGATTAAGTGCATCTGCACAAAAGAGGACAAAACTTGACAATGTGAGAGGTAGAGCCCAGAAACACCCCTTTACTTGTTTACAGTTGTCCATAAACCCAGCTGCTCCAGTGACTTTTGGCGGTATGTTTTTGTGGACAAATGTATTTCCCTTTTGGCCTAAGTTTGTTCAAGCTGAGTTTCATTCAGTTCAAAACAAAAGTGTCCTGAGAAGTGTTTATTGTCAAACATTACTGTGTATAATTAGCTCATTTGGAGTGCAAAGGACAACATGGCAAAACAAAACTCTCTTTATATCATATTATTCATATTTGAGAAAATTTGGGTGGAAAGTTAAACTTTGGGAAATTGTAAATATTTTTAGGCAGCAAGACATTGATCTTCAGAGATAGCTATATCTATCCTTCTTGTATTATTAATTTCCCCTTTTAGGAGGAAGTATTGATGAGTTTTTTTTCCCCCAAAAAAAGTATAGAGCCGTTTGGCTTGATTGGAATTTATCCTCTTAGGCCCAAAGTGCTCTGTTCTAGCAGCTGCATAAACAAAGGATTTACTGCTCTATATTGAGGATGCAACTCTTCTTGGTGTTATCATTATTCATTGGGTTGATCCTATTGGTTGTTCAATTTTCTAGGAAATGTAAGAAGCCTGCAATATAATAGGACTCTGGCTTTAACAATTGTCAGATATCTTAACCTCTTAAGTTTTTTTTACAACCTTCCATCTCCACTTGTTAAATATTTAGTAGTTACATATAATCCTGTGTAGAGATTTCCAGAATACAATTTCCCAATAATTTTACAACACAGTGTTATTATTGAGATATTCTTTGAACTTGCTACTATTAAATATAAAATACTGTCACCAAATGAAATCAAAAGTGAAAAAAAATACTACCACTCAAGACTGCAGCACTAATGTACATTTGCCAGCTATTCTGCTACTAAGGAGATGAGAGAGTAGTGGTTTCTAAAAGAAATATCAGGAAAATTATTTAATTATCTTACGGATGCCAATGTGACACTAGCAGATTTATTCAGAAAAGACAATGAAGCCATTCCTCTTTTGGAAGCTGTGTAGAAAATTTAAAAAAAAAAAATTCTATTTCCCCCGTTTTGATTTAAAGCACAAAGCTAGAAAAGCAAGGCTTCTCCTTCTGGAAAAGATTGAGAAGCTTCCATCAACAACTATAAAACTGTACTGCATGTACACACTGAAAAAAAGAGCACAAGCTATTTGATGGCCCTGAAGTCATCTTTTGCACTGTTCCTCTTTACAATCTTTATGCTTCAGCACCTCCCACCCTCTCTGCCTCTTCTGAACAAAGTCTGTTTCTTTACTCAAGCCTTTAGTTTTGTGCCGCCTCATGGTACTTTCTTTACCACCTGCAGTTTCTGAAGGACTTATCTCTGTCTTTAGGCACCCAAGACTGGCCTGAGACAGTAAAATGTTTGAAGGAACAGAACAAATATTAAATATACTATAATAATTAAAATACCTATAAAATATCTCCAAGATACAATTAAGAGGCGCCATTTCTCTAGTTTTATCAAGTCACGCATAAGAATACCACTATCCGGATTTACTCAGCCCAGATATCTAACCATGACAACATCACAAGTTACCCTTGACTATGTATTTATAAAAAGAAACAAACAAAATATGTTTACTTAAAATGACTAAATTCACACTCTGAAATGAGGACAACATACATTTTACTATAAATGTCATATAGACCATCCAATAGATAAACAATAAGTGAGACAATAGATTCAGACATAATTTTATGGCTCCTATAGAAAGAGCTTTGTAGGATATTACATTATATAATTGTTCTGTATATATGAATCTATAAAGAATGCTTTATATGAAGAATTTAGTTGAAAAAGGAATCATTCAAGTCTAAGAGAGCTATCTTTTTATTTGTCCATACTGCTTTTTCTAAATTCTGTTGACAGTGCTGTTGTTGTTCTGGATTTATGACCATAGGCAATGACTTTCATCTGATTAACATCATACTACTTTTTGCAAGATATAACTTGATTTATTAAAAAGGTATTGCACCATATCAAGTTTATTGCTCAGTCATGTCCAACTCTTTGCGACCCCATGGACTGTAGGCAACCAGGCTCCTCTGCCCATGAAAATCTCCAGGCAAGAATACTGGAGTGGGTAACCATTTCCTTCTCCAGGGGATCTTCCTGACCCAGGGATAGAACCTGGGTCTCCCATTTTGCAGGCAGATTGTTTACCATCTGGATACTTAGTCTAATATCTGTGTTTTCTTTGTATTAGTTCAAGAATAGCTTCTCTCCCCGTTTAATCACCTTGAGATTCTCTGTCTCATTTATACAAAGCACCTATTTATATAAGCCAATCTATACAAATTCATGGAATAAATGTATGAAGAGTTGCTATGACAGAAAAATCAACTTTCAGAAGATGATCCAATCTGAAAACAAAAAACTAATCTGTGCCTCAACTGGAAGGGAATAGAGATATTGTAAAACTTCCAGTGTGCCCTTCATAAGAAAGCTCCCTGGAAGCATAGTTCAGTGGTCTAGACACTATGTAATATTATGACGGTTATATCAAAAATAAAAGTGTCTGCACTTTGAAATGCTTTTAAAAATGTACTTCACATGATGGTTAATATTAAATTAGAGTATATAAAATACTATATAAACAGTAAATGACCAAAAAATAGTAAAAGCATCATTAGTCATCATTAGATGGAATCTATTCATTTATTATTTGAACTTGAGAGATGATTCCTAGATTTGGCTGCTGAAATCAAGTTTTGTAGTCCACTTTTTTCCCTCTCCACCTCCAGTGTATCTGAAACAAATTAACTAGTGAATGAGGGTATACCTATGATTATCTTAAGGATAAGAGCAGAAATCTTCAGAATACTTCACTGTTCAGTGATATCTTGCTATTCTTGAACTTTTATGGTGCTGGATTTGCATGAGGTACAGTAGAGCACTTCTTAATGTAATATCACACGAGATTTATTTGAATGGTGACATACACAGTCCCACCTGCAATCACTTATTTTCAGCCTACATGTTTTTCAACATAGAAATATCCTCCAAATAAGAAATATCCTCTAAATATAATCATACAGTTTTGTGATTGATTTTTTGATAACTACTCTCTAAACTCCTGGAAGATAATATGAGGTATGGGGATTGACTTATTTTCAGTTTCTTATTCAAAATTTTGTATCTTGTTAGGAGGGAGGAAAAAACAGTCGTATTTTTTGGAACCATTTTGCTGTACTCTGGGTTGGATGTGGTTTATAAGGACACAAACTGAATTCCAAGGCACGCATTGAAATAATGATGTGGAGCAAAATATTCTTCATATAAAATTTCTAAGTTTAGTTCCTTCTCATTTCTTTGACTAGCCAACTTAGAAATTATTGGGAACTACATCTGGTGGGCAGTGTGGAAGAAAGGAGTTACAATCAACAGAATAAATATAGTACTTTTTTTTTAATGACCTGATACTGAGTTTGGAAACCTTAGTGTATGGTGACATTGTACAGTGATAGGAGTGGAACATCTGGTCCAGTTCTAAGTGGATTACTTGGGTAACAGCCTCACCTGAGTAGGAAGCATTCAAACGAAGAGAATCTTTGTTGGGAAGAAAAAGCAGAGCAAGGCTAAAAGGAACAGACCAAATGATACCAAAAGGCAAATATTTTAAACTTTGGAATGCACATTTGAGGTTTCATAGGCAAAAGGGTAGGTCACAAGGAGAGAAAAAAATGATGAGAAACATAGAAGTTAACCTTTCTGAATAGTAATGCCATATGCAGGAGTTTCCCAGCCATCAGCCCTGTCCCTGAGGACCATTTATACTTCACAGCATTAATATTCATTAGGTGTAACACCATATGTTGCACAGCAGGATGCATTGCCAGCAGACTGTTTGTCATAAAGCCAGATTTAATAAAGCATTGTAAAACAAACATTATGATGATAAATACAAAATGACAGGCTAATTAAGAGAATCTTAATTGCCATTTTTCCATAATGACATTCATTTCGTTGTATCTGTTGTTGTGCTAGCATCCTTCTTGTTCAGTTTGCATTCCATGCACCTTCGTCATCATGCCCCACCAAGAGAAAATTATGTCACATATGATTTAAAGTACTTAATGCCTCCTTTTCCCCTCCCACAAATCGATTATAAGGTAGTGAATAGTTGCATGCCATTGATGTTCACAAACATTAACCTTTAATCCTAAAAGCATGGAAAGCATCTCTAATGGACGTTGTGTATTCACATACCAGGTGAAGTAATAAGTTGCAGAAATCAATACAAACTCTAAATCCAAGTATCACCTAAAATCTTTTGTGAAATATTAGAAGTTAACATTTTTCAGCCTGAAGAAATCCAATTTGGATTTCAGAAGTCACCATTACCATTTTAAAAGTACTCCTGAAACCCATGAAATTTCATTGAGCAGCTCTCTAGCCAAGCAGAGAGGTGATTTACTTACCTCACATCATATTAGTGAATAGAAGGTCTCTAATCTTCACTCAAAAGTTCTGTATCATATTTCACAACCTCTCCAACTGGCATAGTCTATAAAATGTCTATTTTCTCTCCTTCTGTTATAAAATACCATTTAAGATACATGCATTTTTGCTGAAGTTTAGAAAATTGGGGCTTACTAAGAAGTCAGACTATAGCCTAGGAAAAGGATGAAGAACCAGATCTAAAGAGTCTCTATCATATTTCCTTGGTACTTTCACTGAAATGCAAGTTCCAGTTATCAGCTTCACTGTATCATGGAATGACTAAAGTAGATTCAAAATGAGAGGTCTACTGGTAAATATTAATAGCTGGCTCTAAGATTGGGAGAAGGAAAAAAAAGCTCTGATTTGTAAGATTTGGGGATCTCAAGCTAACAATGAAAAGCCACTTAAGTTGGAAAGAGATACATATGATTGATGTATTGTGTTAAGGAGTACGTCAAGGCTGTATATTGTCACCTTGCTTATTTAACTTATATTCAGAGTACATCACGAGAAACGCTGGGCTGGAAGAAGCACAACCTGGGATCAAGATTGCTAGGAGAAATATCAATAACCTCAGATATGCAGATGACACCACCCTTATGGCAGAAAGTGAAGAGGAACTCAAAAGCCTCTTGATGAAAGTGAAAGAGGAGAGTGAAAAAGTTGGCTTAAAGCTCAACATTCAGAAAACTAAGATCATGGCATCTGGTCTCATCACTTCATGGGAAATAGATGGGGAAACAGTGGAAACAGTGTCAGACTTTATTTTTCTGGGCTCCAAAATCACTGCAGATGGTGACTGCAGCCATGAAATTAAAAGACACTTACTCCTTGGAAGGAAAGTTGTGACTAACCTAGATAGCATATTCAAAAGCAGAAACATTACTTTGCCAACAAAGGTCCGTCTAGTCAAGGCTATGGTTTTTCCAATGGTCATGTATGGATGTGAGAGTTGGACTGTGAAGAAAGCTGAGCATCAAAGAATTGATGCTTTTGAACTGTGGTGTTGGAGAAGACTCTTGAGAGTCCCTTGGACTGCAAGGAGATCCAACCAGATCTCCTGCAAAGGAGATCAGCCCTGGGTGTTCTTTGGAAGGAATGATGCTAAAGCTGAAACTCCAGTACTTTGGCCACTTCATGGGAAGAGTTGACTCATTGGAAAAGACTCTGATGCTGGGAGGGATTGGGGGCAGGAGGAGAAAGGGACGACAGAGGATGAGATGGCTGGATGGCATCACGGACTCGATGGACGTGAGTTTGGGTGAACTCTGGGAGTTGGTGATAGACAGGGAGGCCTGGCGTGCTGCAATTCATGGAGTTGCAAAGAGTCAGACATGACTGAGCGACTGAACTGAACTGAACACATAAATGTACAATGAACTAATTATCAGTAAAGAGTCCCATATCTAGGTTTTCCATTTTGTAGAGAAAGAGAAAATTTTCTGAAATTTTTTGTATCTTGGTTCAGAGAAAAATCTTTCAGCTCAGAGTCTGGAATTATCAAATAGATATCTACATAATCTAAATAATAATAATAAGTCTACTGACAAGTTTTTGGTTGATAAATTATAATTCATAAGCAGTTATATAGGGTAGGAAAAAACACAATAGCATCTGAAACACAATGTTAGAATTCCCCAAATGTGTCAAAAAAAGTCAATATATATATTTGAAGTGATCTTGCCAAAAAATTTTTTTGAGAAAATCTGATGATATTTTCAGGATTATTTTTATATCTTGTAAAATTTATCTTAATTAAGGTATGGTTTGTTCAATTATTAAGTTCAAATTTTGAGCAGACGGAGGACAGAGGAGAGGCTGAATATATCTTCTGTACCGGAACAAGTTGGCATGCCCTTCTCCAGGGGATCTTCCTGACCCAGGGATTGAACCCACATACCTTACGTCTTCCGAATTGGCAGGCAGAGTCTTTGCCACTTGGGTAACCCATATGGGAAGACAAATGAGAACCATTAGTTTTAACAAAATAATATGAATACTTCTCAACACTCTTCAAAACTATCCACTAATTCTGAACTGTGTTATATAGTAAACTTAAAATAAGTTTAAACATGGATAGTTCTGCCTCAATTTATGCTATGAGACGTTTCTTTGGTCAATTATTTTGTGAAATACAATAATTATATAACTTTATAAAGTTTAAAATGCATATAATTATTAACTTTATTATTTTCACAATCATCATAATTAAACTTGACTTTGAATCTTGGATCCACTACTTGCTAATTCCTTTGACTTTTGAAGAAATGTAACTTTTCTGAGCATAGCTTCATTATTGGAAAAATAATGACATGAGGTATATATTCAGTATGCAATGTTTTCAACAGTGTAACTGGTTTCAAAAATACATTATCATTGTTATTTACACAAAATTGCTGCAAGTACTTTGGCCACTGAAAAGCAGGATTACAACATTTCTCTTTTTTTCTGGCTTTATTTGATAGAATTATCTTCCCATTTGCACTAACATATTTTTGGCTTCCCTGGTGGCTCACATGGTTGAGAAGCTTTAAGCAACGCAGGAGACCCAGGTTAGATCGCTGGGTCAGGAAGATCCCCTGGAGAAGGGAATGGGTATCCACTCCAGGATTCTTGCCTGAGAAATGACACGGACAGAGGAGCCTGGTGATCTACACTCCATGGAGTCGAAAAGAGTCAGACACGACTGAGCAACTAACATACACTGTTTCACGTTGAATCATATCCGTCACAATGTGGCATTTTTATCTTTACAGTTCTATTTATTGCCATAGAACCAATTAAGTAAAGACATGATGCGGGTATTAGATCTTGGATAGAGTGCATTTCTGATAAAATTGCGCATCAGGATATAAGCTAATGCCAATTTCTTTGTTGTAACTCATTGCTGCTGCTAAGTCGCTTCAGTCATATCCGACTCTGTGCGACCCCATAGACGGCAGCCCACCAGGCTCCCCATCCCTGGGATTCTCCAGGCAAGAACACTGGAGTGGGTTGCCATTTCCTTCTCCAATGCATGAAAGTGAAAAGTGAAAGTGAAGTCGCTCAGTCGTATCCGACTCCTAGCGACCCCATGGACTGCAGCCTACCAGGCCCCTCCATCCATGGGATTTTCCAGGCAAGAGTACTGGAGTGGGTTGCCATTGCCTTCTATAAACATGAAAATGATGACTGGAGTATTAAAGAAATATTTGAATTTGTGAAAATTTACTATTTCTGTTAGATAAACTACTCAATGAATGTATCATTCTCACAAATTAATCCACATTTAAACATGAATATTATTTTTTAGATTCAATAACTGATCAAAGTATAGACATTTTCAAGACTACAACAGAGATTCTAACAAAGATATCTTAGTTATTTATGTTTTATATAGTTGTGTTTTCCTAAAGTCTCAGTCCATGTTATAAAGTTCCCTTAATTTTTAAATATTCTTTTTATTTTTATAAGCAATGGAAATGTTTGAAAAAACATTTTAGTTTTTTTCAAAGTTTTCATCATTTTAGTCTTCATTATTAGAATGATTTTAAGCATTCAAAAATATAATTGAACATGTGTGGCAAAGTGCCAAAAAACAAAAAGACATATTCTCAGAATCAGTACTAAATCTTGCTATTGTTTTTTATTATAATAATAGTACTCATAAATGCCAAAAGAGAAAAGAGTATATGAGACCATTACACACACACACACACACACAATAAAAACAAAATTTGAGAGGAGAATCCCATATGGATTATATACTGATTGCCCTAAATTTCAGGTTCATACATTTTTGAACATACTAAAACATATATTTTAAACAAACTAAAAAAGTGCACAGGTAATTCTGCACTAAAATTAGCACATTCAAATGTTTTTTACTTCTGAAATAGCAAAAAAAAAAAAAAGAGGAAAGAATAAAATATTGAAAGATTGAATCTTATTTATTAGGACCAAAGAATTATCCCCTACCCTCATTCAAAATAAAAAAGTTTTTAATTGTAATTGTTCTAACAATCAAAGTCAGAACTTTCCTTCACTGAATAAGTTCCATAAATGTGGTCCAGTAAGTTCTATATTTTCATGATTTAGGTCAAAAATTTATTTTTATTTTAAACTTAATATTTAGCACACATTTATAAACATATAGGCTAAAGTGATATAAATACAGTAATATCTTCATTCTTGGTAAAAATGTATCTTCATTCTTGATAAAAGTGTCGATAATGTGTGGGAACATGGGGTATAATAGAAAATCTCTGTACTTCCCTCTTAATTTTGTTGCAATCCTAAAATTGCCCTATGGAATTCCCTGATGGTCAAGTGGTTGACTTTGCCTTCCAGTGTAGGAGGTGCTGGTTTGATCCCTGGTAATTGCTGGGAGAAATATCAATAACCTCAGATATGCAGATGACACCACCCTTACGGCAGAAAGAGAAGAGGAATTAAAGAGCCTCTTGATGAAAGTGAAAGAGGAGAGTGAAAAAGTTGGCTTAAAGCTCAACATTCAGAAAACAAAGATCATGGCATCTGGTCCCATCGCTTCATGGGAAATAGATGGGGAAACAGTGGAAACAGTGTCAGACTTTATTTTTCTGGGCTCCAAAATCACTGCAGATGGTGACTGTGGCCATGAAATTAAAAGACGCTTACTCCTTGGAAGGAAAGTTATGACCAACCTAGATAGCATATTCAAAAGCAGAGACATTACTTTGCCAATAAAGGTCCGTCTAGTCAAGGCTATGGTTTTTCCAGTAGTCATGTATGGATGTGAGAGTTGGACTGTGAAGAAAGCTGAGCGCCAAAGAATTGATGCTTTTGAACTGTGGTGTTGGAGAAGACTCTTGAGAGTCCCTTGGACTGCAAGGAGATCCAACAAGTCCATTCAAAAGGAGATCAGTCCTAGTTGTTCTTTGGAAGGAATGATGCTGAAGCTGAAATGCCAGTACTTTGGCCACCTTATGCGAAGAGTTGACTCATTGGAAAAGACTCTGATGCTGGGAGGGATTGGGGGCAGGAGGAGAAGGCGACGACAGAGGATGAGATGGCTGGATGGCATAACTGACTCGAAGAATGTGAGTTTGAGTGAACTCTGGGAGTTGGTGATGGACAGGAAGGCCTGGCGTGCTGCAATTCATGGGGTCTCAAAGAGTCGGACACAACTGAGCGACTGAACTGAACTGAAGGGCTTCCCTGATGGCTTACTTGGTAAAGAATCCACCTGCAATGTAGGAGACCCTGGTTGGATTCCGAGGTCAGGAAGATCTGCTGGAGAAAAGATAAGCTACCCACTCCAGTATTCTTGGGCTTCCCTTGTGGCTCAGCTGGTAAACAATCTGCCTGCAATGCAGGAGACTTGGGTTCGATCCCTAGGTTGGGACAATCCCCTGGAGAAGGGAACAGCTACCCACTCCAGTATTCTGACCTGGAGAATTCCACAGACTGTACAGTCCATGAGGTTACAAAGAGTCGGACATGACTGAGCAACTTTCACTTTCAGGGAGCTAAGATCCCACATACGCCAGCCAAAAAACCAAAGCATAAAATAGAAGCAATATTGTAACATATTCAATAAAGGCTTCAAAAAATGGTCCACATCAAAAAATTCTTTAAAAAAACTACCCAAAAAAACATAAATTATTAAATGCAACAATATCTTTGTCATAAAGACAACTACATTAAACATTATGTCACCAGGCTAAACATCTTGACTTGTAGTTAAAATAAAAAGACAAGTACCTAAACCTCATTATAAGGGAGAAAAGAATCATTAAGCTAAGTGGTCATGTAAAATAAGGAATAAACCTACTATGCAGAAAATTCCTATTCTGGAATTTTATTGTCCTAATCTAATTATCATTTTCATGATAAACACTTTAGTTTACTCATAGGCAAACTAAAGATACGTCTATTAATTCAATCACTTTGGCAACTTTTTTAATCAGTAAAATTCAGAGGAAAGCAGCCATTTTCCTTGCCTGTATGTGATCCAGCATTACTTAACTTTTTTTTTTTTTTTTTTAGGGTTTGCCAGATGTTTAGTTACAAAGATCAATTGCTTTTGGTGTAAAAACTGTGAATCCATTTTCTGAGCATTAGTTTTAGCCACAAAATAAACATAGGATTTCTGTCTTTTAAAAGCTTATATCATCAGTCTAATCTCAGAAACATCCACCTGAAATTGATTTCAATAGAATGAACCTACATGTTGAGGCAGAGTATAGAAGTTTAGTTTGGTGTAAGACAAACCAAACTCCTCCTTGGCAGCTTTTACTGTTAGCCTTGCTGTGAGCTCATCTTTAACAATGAAGAGAGTGCAGCTTCAAGGCTTGGCTTTGACTCCATGTAGAGCATCAGATTTTCACTCTGCCTCATTCTCTGTCTGGATACTTCTGCTTTAGGAATCAAGTAAACTGGATGACTCAGTGAACCAAGTACCATATAGACTTAAGTGATTCCTTGGTAACAAGCGAAAGAGTAGTAACTCTGTGGGGTCAGCAAAATTTAGTATCTTGGAGCCATAGATCATTATTTTTTATTTGACCACCACCAAAGAAAAAAATTACAAGTTCTTCATGCTTCCTACAGATGGTCAAGAGACTCTGCATTTTAAATGCTATACCCATGTTATCCACTGTTTTTGCTGTTGCTGCTGATAAATATAATGTGATTGGAGTTATGTTATAGATCATTTATATGTGGAAGAACCTAAAGAATATCATTTTATATTAAATACAATCAGAATAATATATCAAGGACACCTGCAATTAATATTGAAAAAACCTATGTTAATATTTAAGAATTATGAAAGAGGAGCATATTTTAAAACAATTAGACCAGTAATAATACAAACAGCATGAGCTTTGTGCAAAGAAAAATGATCAATGAAAGAACATATTACCAAGTGGAATATGTGTGTGTGTAATATGATAACTTAGATAGCACATTAAAAAGCAGAGATATTACTTTGGCAACAAAGGACTGTCATGACAAGGCTATGGTTTTTCCAGTGGTCATGTATGGATGTGAGAGTTGAACTCTGAAGAAAGCTGAGCATCGAAGAATTGATGCTTTTAAACTGTGATGTTGGAGAAGACTCTTGGGATTCCCTTGGACTGCAAGGAGATCCAACCAGTCCACCCTAAAGGAGACCAGTCCTGGGTGTTCATTGGAAGGAATGATGCTGAGGCTGACACTCCAATACTTTGGCCACCTCATGAGCAGAGTTGACTCACTGGAAAAGACCCTGATGCTGTTAGGGATTGAGGGCAGGAGGAGAAGGGGACGGAAATGGATGAGATGGCTGGATGGCATCACCGACTTGATGCACATGAGTTTGGGTGAACTCCGGGAGTTGGTGATGGACAGGGAGGCTAGGTGTCATGTGATTCAAGGGGTCCCAAAGAGTCAGACACGACTGAGAACTGAACTAAACTGAATATGATAAAGAAGTGTCATAAAGCAATGTAAAACAAGTGTATGTCTAATAAACTATGCAGAGAAAATTGATCAAGGGAAAAAATTTCTTCACTTTCTATGGGTAATGACAAATTTCACTAGTGCTGTTATTGCTAATGTTTCATAAATTTCACAGAAGTAATATACATCAGTTTACCATAATGTCTGTATTTCACAGTAGAGAATCAGTTCTGTTCAGTTCAGTCACTCAGTTGTGTCCGACTCTTTGAGACCCCATAGACTGCAGCATACCAGGCCTCCCTGTCCATCACCAACTCCCAGAGTTCACCCAAACTCATGTCCATTGAGTCAGTGATGCCATCCAACCATCTCATCCTCTGTTGTCCCCTGCTCCTCCTGCCCTCAATTTTTCCCAGCATCAGGGTCATTTCAAATGAGTCAGCTGTTCACATCAGGTGGCCAAAGTATTGGAGTTTCAGCTCCAACATCAGTCCTTCCAATGAACACCCAGGACTGATCTGCATTAGGATGGACTTGTTGGATCTCCTTGCACTCCAAGGGACTCTCAAGAGTCTTCTCCAACCACCACAGTTGAAAGGCATCAATTCCTTGGCACTCAGCTTTCTTTATAGTCCAACTCTCATATCTATACATGACTACTGGAAAAATCATAGGCTTGACTAGACAGACCTTGTTGACAAAGTGATGTCTCTGCTTTTTAATATGCTGTCTAGGTTGGTCAAAATATTCCTTCCAAGGAGTAAGTGTATTTTAATTTCATGGCTGCAATCACCATCTGCAGTGATTTTGGAGACCCCAAAAATAAAGTCTGACACTGTTTCCACTGTTTCCCCATCTATTTCCCATGAAGTGATGGGACCGGATGCCATGATCTTTGTTTTCTGGATGTTGAGCTTTAAACCAACCTTTTCATTCTCCTCTTTCACTTTCATCAAGAGACCCTTTAGTTCCTCTTCACTTTCTGCCATATTGTGTTCTGTCATCTGCATATCTGAGGTTATTGATACTTCTCCAGGCAATCTTGATTCCAGCTTGTGCTTCCTCCAGCCCAGTGTTTCTCATGATGTACTCTGCGTATAAGTTAAATAAGCAGGGTGACAATATACAGCCTTGATGTACTCCTTTTCCTATGTGGAACCAGTCTGTTATTCCATGTCCAGTTCTAACTGTTGCTTCCTGACCTGCATACAGGTTTCTCAAGAGGCAGGTCAGGTGGTCTGGTATTCCAATCTCTTTCAGAATTTTCCACAGTTTATTGTGATCCACACAGTCAAAGGCTTTGGCATAGTCAATAAAGCAGAAATAGATGTTTTTCTGGAACTCTCTTGCTTTTTCTATGATCCAGCAGATGTTGGCAATTTGATCTCTGGTTCCTCTGCCTTTTCTAAAACCAGCTTGAACATCTGGAACTTCATGGTTCACATATTGCTGAAGCCTGGCTTGGAGAATTTTGAGCATTACTTTACTAGCGTGTGAGATGAGTGCAATTGTGCGGTAGTTTGAGCATTCTTTGGCATTGCCTTTCTTTGGGATTGGAATGAAAACTGACCTTTTCCAGTCCTGTGGCCACTGCTGAGTTTTCCAAATTTGCTGGCATATTGAGTGCAGCACTTTCACAGCATCATCTTTCAGGATTTGAAATAGCTCAACTGGAATTCCATCACCTCCACTAGTGTTGTTCGTAGTGATGCTTCCTCAGGTCCACTTGACTTTACATTCCAGGATGTCTGGCTCTAGGTGAGTGATCACACCTTCATGATTATCTTGGTCGTGAAGATCTCTTTTGTATGGTTCTTCTGTGTATTCTTGCCACCTCTTCTTAATATCTTCTACTTCTGTTAGGTCCCTACCATTTCTGTCCTTTATTGATCCCATTTTGCATGAAATATTCCCTTGGTATCTTTAATTTTCTTGAAGAGATTTCTAGTCTTTCCCATTCTATTGTTTTCTTCTATTTCTTTGCATTGATCACTGAGGAAGGCTTTCTTATCTCTTCTTGCTATTCTTTGGAACTCTGCATTCAAATGGGAATATCTTTCCTTTTCTCCTTTGCTTTTCGCTCCTCTTCTTTTCACAGTTATTTGTAAGGCCTCTCAAGACAGCCATTTTGCTTTTTTGCATTTCTTTTTCTTAGGGATGGTCTTGATTCCTGTCTCCTGTACAATGTCATGAACATCTGTCCATAGTTCACCAGACAGTCTATCAAATCTAGTCCCTTAAATCTATTTCTCACTTCCATTGTATAATCAGAAGGGATTTGATTTAGGTCATACCTGAATGGTTTATGGTTTTCCTCACTTTCTTCAATTTCAGTCTGAATTTGGCAATAAGGAGTTCATGATCTGAGCCACAGTCAGCTCTCTGTCTTGGTTTTGCTGACTGTATAGAGCTTCTCCATCTTTGGCTGCAAATAATATAATCAATCTGATTTCAGTGTTGACCATCTGGTGATGTCCATGTGTAGAGTTTTCTCTTGTGTTGTTGGAAGAGGGTGTTTGTTATGACCAGCATCAGAATCTTTCCAAATGAGTCAGTTCTTCTCATCAAGTGGCCAAAGTATAGGAGTTTCAGCTTCAACATCAGTCCTTCCAATGGGTGTCTCTGCTTTTTAATATACTATCTAGACTCAGTAGAGAATACATATATGTTAATTACAACTAAAAGAAAACAGAAGTACATTTCTTGTGGGCAAATTCCATGTGTTATATATAGTTGATAATTCAAAGTCTTCTACTAATAGTATAATACCAAGTCTATAAATTAGTGAGCTTGACAAAGGACAGAAATGGTATGGACCTAACAGAAGCAGAAGATATTAAGAAGAGATGGCAAGAATACACAGAAGAACTGTACAAAAAAGATCTTCATGACCCAGATAATCACAATGGTGTGATCACTGACCTAGAGCCAGACATCCTGGAACGTGAAGTCAAGTGGGCCTTAGGAAGCATCACTATGAACAACACTAGTGGAGGTGATGGAATTCCAGTTGAGCTATTTCAAATCCTGAAAGATGATGTTGTGAAAGTGCTGCACTCAATATGCCAGCAAATTTGGAAAACTCAGCAGTGGCCACAGGACTGGAAAAGGTCAGTTTTCATTCCAATCCCAAAGAAAGGCAATGCCAAAGAATGCTCAAACTACCGCACAATTGCACTCATCTCACACGCTAGTAAAGTAGTGCTCAAAATTCTCCAAGCCAGGCTTCAGCAATATGTGAACCATGAAGTTCCAGATGTTCAAGCTGGTTTTAGAAAAGGCAGTGGAACCAGAGATCAAATTGCCAACATCTGCTGGATCATAGAAAAAGCAAGAGAGTTCCAGAAAAACATCTATTTCTGCTTTATTGACTATGCCAAAGCCTTTGACTGTGTGGATCACAATAAACTGTGGAAAATTCTGAAAGAGATGGGAATACCAGACCACCTGATCTGCCTCTTGAGAAATTTGTATGCAGGTCAGGAAGCAACAGTTAGAACTGGACATGGAACAACAGACTGGTTCCAAATAGGAAAAGGAGTTCGTCCAGGCTGTATATTTTGACCTTGTTTATTTAACTTATATGCAGGGTACATCATAAGAAACGCTGGACTGGAAGAAACACAAACTGGAATCAAGATTGCCGGGAGAAATATCAATAACCTCAGATATGCAGATGACACCACCTTTATGGCAGAAAGTGAAGAAGAACTCAAAAGCCTCTTGATGAAAATGAAAGTGGAGAGTGAAAAAGTTGGCTTAAAGCTCAACATTCAGAAAACGAAGATCATGGCATCTGGTCCCATCACTTCATGGGAAATAGATGGGGAAAAAGTGGAAACAGTGTCAGACTTTATTTTTGGGGGCTCCAAAATCACTGCAGATGGTGACTGCAGCCATGAAATTAAAAGACGCTTACTCCTTGGAAGGAAAGTTATGACCAATCTAGATAGCATATTCAAAAGCAGAGGCATTACTTTGCCAACAAAGGTTCGTCTAGTCAAGGCTATGGTTTTTCCAGTGGTCATGTATGGATGTGAGAGTTGGACTGTGAAGAAGGCTGAGCACCGAAGAATTGGTGCTTTTGAACTGTGGTGTTGGGGAAGACTCTTGAGAGTCCCTTGGACTGCAAGGAGATCCAACCAGATCTCCTGCAAAGGAGATAAGCCCTGGGATTTCTTTGAAACGAATGATGCTAAAGCTGAAACTCCAGTACTTTGGCCACCTCATGTGAAGAGTTGACTCATTGGAAAAGACTCTGATGCTGGGAGGGATTGGGGGCAGGAGGAGAAGGGGACGACAGAGGATGAGATGGCTGGATGGCATTGCTGACTCGATGGACGTGAGTCTCAGTGAATTCTGGGAGTTGGTGATGGACAGGGAGGCCTGGCCTGCTGAGATTCATGGGGTCACAAAGAGTTGGACATGACTGAGTGACTGATCTGATCTGAATATTTGTGTGATTCTTCCCTGGTGGCTCAGAGGTTAAAGAGTCTGTCTGTAATGAGGGAGACCCCGGTTCAATCCCTGGATCGGGAAGATCCCCTGGAGAAGGAATGGCAACCCGCTCCAGTATTCTTGCCTGGAAAATCCAGTGGATGGAGAAACCTGGCAGGCTACAGTCCATGGAGTCAAAAGAGTCAGACACGACTGAGTGACTTCACTTCTAATATTTGTGTATTAATAACTGATTATTTTGCATCCAGATTATCCCAACTTTCTAAAAGCTTTTGCAAAAACAAACATTTCTATCAACTTATATGAGAGTTTGGGCAGATTATAGAAACAATTATTGAAAACTTAGGACTACTTGAAAAAATATAAAATATAGTATCCCTCAGACCACTATCAAACAGTCTTTGCAAAAAGACAAGAAATGCTGAGAGCCTTCTATATTTGTGTTTTGTTGTTGTTCAATCATTCAGTCATGTCCAATGCTTTGCAACCCTATGGACTGCAGCACATCAGACCTCCCTGTCCCTTACTATCTCCCTGACCTTGCTCAAATTCATGTTCATTGAGCCGGGTGATGCCATCCAACCATCTTGTCCTCTGTTGTCCACTTCTCTTCCCGCCTTCAATCTTTCCCAGCATCAGGGCCTTTTCCAGTGAGTCAGGTCTTCCCATCAGGTGGCCAAAGTATTGGAGTTTCAGCTTCAGCATCAGTCCTTCCAATGAATATTCAAGGTTGATCTCCTTTTGAATGGACTGGTTGGATCTCCGTGCAGTCCAAGGGACTCTCAAGAGTCTTCTCCAACACCACAGTTCAAAAGCATCAATTCTTCAAAACTCAGCCTTCTTTGTGGTCCAACACTCACATCCATACATAAGTACTGGTAAAACCATAGCTTTGCCTATACGGACCTTTGTCAGCAAAGTAATATCTCTGCTTTTTAATACGCTATCTAGGTTTGTCATATCTTTTCTTCCAAGGAGCAAGTGTCTTTTAATTTCATGGCTGAAGTCACCATCTGCAGTGATTTTGGAGCCTAAGAAAATAAAGTCTGACACTGTTTCCATTGTTTTCCATCTATTTGCCATGAAGTGATGGAACCGGATGCCATGATCTTTAGTTTTCAAATGTTGAGTTTTAAGCCAGCTTTTTCACTCTTCTCTTTCATCTTCATCAAGAGTTTCTTAGTTCTTCTTTGCTTTCTGCCATAAGAGAGGTGTCATCTGCATATCTGAGGTTATTGATATTTCTCCTGGGAATCTTGATTCCAGTTTGTCCTTCATTCAGTTGGCATTTTGCATGATGTATTTGCATATAAATTAAATTTGCAGGATGACAATATACAACCTTGAAGTACTCCGTTCCTGATTTGGAACCAGTCTCTTGTTCCATACCCAGTTCTAACTGTTGCTTTTTGACCTGCATACAGGTTTCTCAGGAGGCAGGTAAGGTGGCCTGGTATTCCCATCTTTTTGACATTTGTGTTTAGTTGGTTTGTTTTTTTTTTAATGTTTCACATTTTTTGACTTCCAGTACCTATTTATAATATATGTAGACACAGTTTTTCATAAGAAGTCTTCCTTGTGTTAATTTCTCAAATTTTGTTCAAATCCCCTATAAGGTATAGTCCAGGCTGAGGCATAAAAGAAGGAGGGATGACCTCAATGGAAGTAGGTTACCTTTATTCAGGCAAGGAGGGGTGACAGTCAGCCTAATGACCAGGCTGAGCGTGAGAGGGATCATCAGGGAGGCTACATATTTAAAGGGAGGTTTGTGAAAGCAATAAGGGAAACGTTAGTCAGGCGGGATATTTTGAGTATTCTTTAGTTGAGATGGCATTTGCAGGTGAAGAGAGGGTGGGAGCTTTTGGGGTGATAAGTCCTCTGGGCAGGGGGTGATAGATCCCTGGCAGATATAAGGGGTGGAAGGTTTCTGGACAGGCGTTGATAAGTCCCAGGTAGATGCAATTGGCCTGAAGCATCAGGGCAGGACCTAATCTTTTCTCTGAAGTTAGATGATTCAGCAAGGGCCTTTGAGACCCTTGTTTTCTTTTCTAGGCCCAAAGACTCCTTCATCCCCTATCAAAGTTTTGTTTTTGAATTTGTACTTTTACCATTATCACATTATGTTGACTTTTCTTATCTGAGTGCAGATGTCTTTCAAAGTGTCATGAATTTACATATGTATCCTAGAATGAACAACCTAGCCGGAGTAGTTGTATATGTAGGGAGAGAGATACAAAAGCTACAGTCGATAAAAGCAACAAATGATAAATATTTACTTCAAGGGGTAACACACTTAAATTCAGGTGTACAAAAATATAACTTTATTTTGCTATAACTAATTTGAGCCCCTAATCCTGCTGCACTGCTACGAAATGTTTACCTTAGTTTCCTCAGTAAAATTTCTAGTGGATGTACTTAAGAGAAAAAGGCAAAGATGAGCTGAGAAAAGGAGGTTATGGAATGCTTAGGCTTCCTGAGGAGGAAGGCATGTTCTCATCTGTCTCTGTCAGCCACGCATCTCTTCCTCAGGGTCTTTTTCTCCTATGTCTCCTGCCTGCCTTATCTGTGCCAACTTCAGGGATCCTGGAATCTAGTCAGTATTGTACAACATGGCAGAGAGCCCAGAAGTTCATGAGAGTCTTTCTGTCATCACACTTCAGAGTCACAAAACCATTCCTTCTCTGGAGGGTTTCCACCTTCTCGGCGCACATGGCCCCTTCTGGGGAGACCCACGTACTTTTATATTTTCACTGCCTTCTATCTGTTTCTCTTCACACAGCATCCCAGACTCTTCTAATCTGAACAAAATGGGTTTGATAAAACAGGAAAATACTTTTCCTGAAAATATTTTCCAAAGTTATCTCATCCCTAATCTCTGTTTCTCTAAAACCAAAAATAATGTGGCAAATTCACAACCAATCAGAAAAAATCAACCCCAAATGTCTTCACTGTTTGACATGTGAATTATTTTTTTACACAAATTTACTTAAAAAAAAAATTTTTTAATAGTTGCCAAAACTTTAAAATCTGGATTTCTAGTTTTCACCAGAAATTTAAAAAATTGGGATTCAGAAGACACTCAGTCCTGTATCACAAAAAACCAGTGCTGAGTTAGAGTTGCTCACCTAAGAAGAAACTCAGCTTCTCTAGTTCATGTGCTCTAGTTGGCAGCACTTCTGAAAACTGAGGTGAGTTTTAGTTCCCATTCATCAGTGAGCTTTCACTGCTGTTTTTCTTACAGTTGTTTCTTTTAATGTTTTATAGGACTTGTCCTGGCCCCTGAATACGTTTACTTTTTCATATAGGACAAAGGACTTAAGTTTGGGTGGGAGGGTGGGGAACACAGTAATTCCGCAAGGCTTTTATCTACCTTGCCATCGACTACTCATTTTTGAAAGACCAAAGAAAAGAAGGCATACTGGAGAAATAAGGGACATAGATTCTTTTTTTTTTAATTTAATTTTATTTTTAAACTTTACAATATTGTATTAGTTTTGCCAAATATCGAAATGAATCCGCCACAGGTATACCTGTGTTCCCCATCCTGAACCCTCCTCCCTCCTCCCTCCCCATACGCTCCCTCTGGGTTGTCCCAGTGCACCAGCCCCAAGCATCCAGTATTGTGCATTGAACCTGGACTGGCGACTCGTTTCATACATGATATTATACATGTTTCAGTGCTATTCTCCCAAATCTCCCCACCCTCTCCCTCTCCCACAGAGTCGATTCTTATCTCAAAAATACTATTCTATTATGACCTGTCAAATTATTTTATGCATTATTTTAAATGTAACAAACTTTAGAACCTTAAATCCTGCATAAAACCCCCAAATATAACACCAGTTTATCAAACTCATCCATATGTATATAAGTGTTAGATTTATGGATGTTTTTAAATGGTCATCCATGAAATTTAACACCTTTAAAGATTTCATTTTAATGAAGACTCAAATATAATTAACTCAAAACCAAATGACTTAAAACATGCATGTAAAATTTGAAATGGACAGCTTACCAGAAAGATTTTTTGCAAAAGATGGCCAATAAAGGGTTTCAGGTATTATGTCATGCTAGTTAAAGCTGTATTTAAACAAAACCAGAAGTGTCTGTCTTTCAGAGGACCAGATCTAGTCTGTAAAAAATTGATTTCCTTGCAGGTGGATACCATAAACATGCTGAAGTTGTGTTAATGTCTCTTAGAGTGCTATATGCATAGTAGGGCCTTAATATAGTTGGGGAAAAAACAATTGAATGCTGAATTTAAAAAAACAAAAAACAGGAGCACATTAAAAGTATTCCATTTTCTAAAATAAATGTCATATATGTTAAATAAAAATATGCCTTACACAGATTATTTGTGGAAACAGAATTCATATTATTCAGATATAAAATAGAAATTATTCTACTTACAAGGAAGTTCATATACATGTCAGCTCAGTGGAGAACTGGTTTAGGTCATATTCTTGTTTCACTTCTTCCTCTAGATGTTAATGTTCCAACTGTACATATTTGTAGAATAAAAAAGTAGTCACAATCTGAAAGTAGAGAGTTATTCTACTGGGTGGGAATGTTAAGGACTCCAAACTCCAGAGGCAGCACCTCAGTAGCCCCGAGGAGGCTGGAGAGGGTGTTAGGCTATATAAGAGTTTGTAACAAAGGAGGCAGGCAGTCTGAATGTCAGAGATTATTGTTAAGTAAGGAAACCCAGATATCAAGCTAAGGAATTTAGCATTCTTCTGTGTGTGGGAAGATGCAAGCCTCTGGGCTCACTGAGCTCATTCCTTTCAAATGCACCTCAGCTATCAGGGGCCAGAGTCTGTTTCTTGTTTACCTCCTTCATTCCGTGTTCACCGTAAGGAGGTAGACGTGGTGGATGGCTGCTTCTTGCATTCCCCCAAGCTCATGAGCAGTCACTGTGCGGGATGGCGGCATCTGCTGGATCTGGATCGCAGGCATTGTGTTCCCTTCTGGGAGCCCTCATTCACGTTTGGAGTCCTGAAATCACTGATGGCTGTGACATTTCTTACCCACGGATATGGCAAGAAATATTTCATTTCACAATATGAAGAAATTGAGTCTGAGTGGTTGAGAACATGACCTCAAACTCAAACTGAGTAACAGAGCTAGAAACTGAATTAGCATTTGTCCTTGAGACTGTACTCTATATTGGATATTCACAGTTTGAATTTGTAGTACTGTATTTCTGTTGTATGCATTTTTTTTTTTTTTTGGTGCCTCACCAATTCTTTACATACATGTGGAAAAAATAGAAATGTTTTCTATTTCATCTCCTTATTCCTTTCTTTTCTCAATCATAGAGGAAAACGCAGTTTATGTTCCGAGAATATCAAGACAGACAACTTATTTTAAACCACAAAATTTTGCTGAGAAATAGGTGAGCGGACAGTGACCTCTTCTCTTCAATTTCTTTACCACTGGGCTACCTGGAAAGTGATGGAGATTCTGGTGGTATGCAGTTAAAAATGGCCCGGTAGCTCCCTTAAAGCAACAAGCTAAACCACAGGTCAGCTAGCTTGCAAGAGAGAGCGAAACAGATTGCTAAAGAGTCCTCAGGAAGTCAGCAGCAGCCTCAGAAACTTTTCCTACAAAGGGCCTTGTATTTAATTGAATCAGATTGTGGAACAATTTTTGCTTTAGGTCATTGTAAAAGACAATAGAGCAAGCAGCTAACAGTTAGTGAAGCCTAGCATCTGTGGGTGATACTGATAAAGGCAGACAGCTGATCAGAGAGAGATAGCTAAAGAAAGCCCTGCTAAAAACACTTTCAAACCAGGGTGATTTTGTACAGCCCAAGGAACAGCCCTCTTAGGAGAACTATCAGACTTTACAGAGAGAGAAAGACTTGACTACATTAGTCTAGCCAAATCACAAAACAAATAAGCAAATAGCAATCAGTCCTAGCAAGGAGAGAGAATCAGTATCCCGAGTTGCTTCAATTTGTGATCTAAAATAGTCTTTAACAACAAAAAATGAGATATACAGAAAACAACAGGGAAACATAGCAGAGAGAAGGCCCAAATGTTGCAGATATGTTCAAAGAACTAAAGGAAATCATGCTTTAAAAAGTATAGTAAGTTATGCTGGAAATAACTCATTAAATAAAAATATTGAACTGGGGTCTCCTGCATTGCAGGCAGATTCTTTACCAACTGAGCTATCAGCGAAGCCCAAAAATATCAATAAATACAATGCTATAGTTCATCATAGCAATAATGTATATCCTTTTGGTTTATCTGTACTAGTAGATAAAGACTGCATTAAAAACCAGAGACATTACTTTGCCAACAAAGGTCCATCTAGTCAAAGCTATGGTTTTTCCAGTAGTCATGTATGGATGTGAGAGTTGGACTATAAAGAAAGCTGAGCGCCGAAGAATTGATGCCTTTGAACTGTGGTGTTGAAGACTCTTGAGAGTCCCTTGGACTGCAAGGAGATCCAACCAGTCCATCCTGAAGGAAATCAGTCCTGAATATTCATTGGAAGGACTGATACTGAAGCTGAAACTCCAATTCTTTGGGCACCTGATGCGAAGAACTGACTCATTTGGAAAGACCCTGATGCTGGGAAAGATTGAAGGCAGGAGGAGAAGGGGACAACAGAGGATGAGTTGGTTGGATGGCATCACCGACTCAATGGACATGAGTTTGAGTAAACTACAGGAGCAGGTGATGGACAGTGAGGCCTGACGTGCTGCAGTCCATGGGGCTGCAAAGAGTCAGACACAACTGAGCGACTGAACTGAACTGAAAAGAGGGTTAACATGGAAATTCAGAGTCTGAGCAATTAACTGTTAGGGAATAACACAAACTCTTTGCCACCCCATGGACTGTAGCTCACCAGGCTCCTCTGTCCGTGGGATTTCCTAGGTAAGAATACTGGAGTGGCTTGCTATTTCCTTCTCCAGGCTTGCCATTTCCTTCTCCGAACTCAGGGATTGAACCCAGGTCTCCTGATTGGCAGGTGGATTCTTTACTACTGAGTGACCTGGGTAGACAGTAGCAAATGCTCTCCTTCCTTGCCAAGAAAGATCTAGTTCTTAAATATTTACCAGGACATCACTAGAGTTAAAAATTTGGGGAATCATGTCAGTTTATTTTAATTTTATAAAACTTTTAATAGCTTTCCATAAAAATGAAATCTAAAATCCATGAAGACACTACATATCTGACCTTAGTTCACCTCTCAAAAATTACTTACATTCTGTTATTTGCTGTTGTTGTTCAGTTGCTGAGTCGTGCAAACTCTTTGCAACCCATGGATTGCAGCACGCCAGGCTTCCCTGTCCGTCACCATCTCCCAGAGCTTGCTCAAACTCATGTACATTGAGTCAGTGATGCCATCCAACCATCTCATCCTTTGTCATCCCCTTCTCCTCCTGCCTTCAATGGTTCTCATCAACAGGGTCTTTTCTGATGAGTCGGCTCTTTGCATCAGGTGACCAAAATATTGGAGCTTCACCTTCAGCATAGGTCCTTCCAATGAATAATTCAGGATTGATTTCCTTTAGGATAGCCATCCAACCATCTCATCCTTTGTTATCCCCTTTTCCTCCTGCCTTCAATGGTTCTCATCAACAGGGTCTTTTCTGATGAGTCGGCTCTTTGCATCAGGTGACCAAAATATTGGAGCTTCACCTTCAGCATCAGTCCTTCCAATGAATAATTCAGGATTGATTTCCTTTAGGATAGTCTGGTTTGATCTCCTGGCAGTCCAAAGAACTCTCAAGAGTCTTCTCCAATACTACAATTCAAAAGCATCAATTCTTTGGTACTTGGCCTTCTTTATGATCCAACTCTCATATCCACACACGACTACTGGAAAAACCATAGCTTTGACTGTATGGATCTTTGTTAGCAAAGTAATGTCTCTGCTTTTTAATATGCTTTCTAGGTTGGTCATAGCTTTTCTTGAAAGGAGTAAGTGTCTTTTAATTTCATGGCTCCAGTCACCATCTGCAGTGATTTTGGAGCCCAAGAAAATAAAGTCTGTCACTGTTTCCACTGTTTCCCCATCTATTTGCCATGAAGTGATGACAGGATGCCATTATCTTAGTTTTCTGAAAGTTGAGTTTTAAGCCAGCTTTTTCAATTTCCTCTTTCACCTTCATCAGGAGGCTCTTTAGTTCCTCTTTTGGTTCCTCTTTGCTTTCGTCCATAAGGGTGGTGTCAACTGCATATCTGAGGTTATTGATATTTCTCCCAGCAATCTTGATTCTGGCTTGTGCTTCACCCACCCTGGCATTTTGCATGATGTACACTGCATATAAGTTAAATAAGCAGAGTGACAATAAACAGCCTTGACGTACTCCTTTCCTGATTTGGAACCAATCCATTGTTCCATGTCCGGTTCTAACTGTTGCTCCTTGACATGCATACAGGTTTCTCAAGAGGCAGGTAAGGTGGTCTGGTGTTTCCATTTCCTTAAGAATTTTCCACAGTTTGCTGTGATCCACACTGTCAAAGGCTTTAGCATAGCAGAACTAGAAGTCTTTCTGGAATTCTCTCGCTTTTTCTATGAGGCAATGGATGTTGGCAGTTTGATCTCTGCTTCCTTTGCCTTTTCTAAATCTAGCTTGAACATCTGGAAGTTCTTGGTTGATATACTGTTGAAGCCTAGCTTGGAGAATATTCAGCATTACTTTGCTAGTGTGTGAAATGAGTGCAATTGTGTGGTAGTTTGAACATTCTCTGGCATTGCCTTTCTTTAGGATTGGAATGAAAACTGACTTTTTCCAGTCCCGTGGCTACAGCACTGAGTATTGAGTGCAGCACTTTCACAGAATCATCTTTTAATGAAATAGCTCAGCTTGACTTCCATCACCTCCACTAGCTTTGCTTGCAGTGATGCTTCCTAAGGCCTACTTGACTTCACATTCCAGGATATCTGGCTCTAAGTGAGTGATCACATCGTGGTGGTTATCTGGATCGTTAAAATCTTTTTTGTATAGTTCTTCTGTGTATTCTTGCCACCTCTTCCTAATATCTTCTGCTTCTGTTAGGTCCATACCATTTCTGTCCTTTATTGAGCCCATCTTTGCATGAAATGTTCCCTTGGTATCTCTAATTTTCTTGAAGAGATTGCTAGTCTTTCCATTCTATTGTTTTCCTATATTTCTTTGCATTGATCACTTAGCAAGGCTTTCTTATCTCTCCTTGCTATTCTTTGGAACTCTACATTCAGATGGGTATATTTTTCCTTTTCTTCTTTGCTTTTAGCTTCTCTTCTTCTCTCAGATATTTATAAGGCCTCTTCAGACAACCATTTTGCCTTTTTGCATTTCTTTTTCTTGGGAATGGTTTTGATCACCGCCTCCTGTACAATGTCATGAACCTCCACCCATAGTTCTTCAGGCACTCTATCAGATCTAATCCATTGAATCTATCACTTCCACTGTATAATTGTAAGTGATTTGATTTGGGTCATACCTGAATGGTCTAGTCATTTTCCCTACTTTTTCAATTTCAGTCTGAATTTGGCAATAAGGAGTTCATGATCTGAGCCACAGTCAGCTCCCAGTCTTGTTTTTGTTGCCTGTATAGAGCTTCTCCATCTTTGGCTGCAAAGAATATAATTAATCTGATTTCAGTATTGACCATCTGGTGATGTCCATGTGTAGAGTCATCTTTGTGTTTTTGGAAGAGGGTATTTGCTATGACCAGTGCGTTCTCTTGGCAAAACTCTGTCAGGCTCTGCCCTGCTTCATTTTGTACTCCAAGGTGAAACTTGCCTGTTACTCCAGGGATCTCTTGACTTCTGACTTTTGCATCCCAGTCCCCTATGATGATAAGGACACCTTTTCTGGGTGTTAGTTCTAGACAGTCATAGTAAATCTTCATAGAACTGTTCAACTTCAGCTCCTTCGGTGTTAATTGTTGGGGCGTTGACTTGGATTACTGCAATACTGAATGGTTTGCCTTGGAAATGAACAGAGATCATTCTGTTGTTTTTGAGATTGCACTGAAGTACGGCATTTTGGACTCTTCTGTTGACTATGAGGGCTACTCCATTTCTTCTAAGGGATTCTTGCCCACAGTAGTATATATAATGGTCATCTGAATGAAATTCACCCATTCTGATCCATTTCAGTTCAGTAACTCCTAAAATGTCAATGTTCACTCTTGTCATCTCCTGTTTGACCACTTCCAGTTCACCTTGATTCGTGGACCTAACATTCCAGGTTCCTATGCACTACTGTTCTTTACAGCATTGGACTTTACTTTCACCACCAGACACATCCACAGCTGGGCATTGTTTCCACTTTGGCTTGGCCTCTGAATTCCTTCTGGAGCTATATATCTGCTCTGCTCCAGTAGTATATTTGGCACCTACCA
Organism: Bos grunniens; assembly: GCF_055505025.1. Taxonomy (NCBI): domain Eukaryota; kingdom Metazoa; phylum Chordata; class Mammalia; order Artiodactyla; family Bovidae; genus Bos; species Bos grunniens. The sequence continues at coordinate 119,670,228 of NC_141165.1, read as the reverse complement.
ACCTGGGGAGTTCATCTTTCAGTGATTAGTCTTTTCTTCCTTCAACATGTCAATCTTGTTCCAACAAAGAGTTTTTCTTTGCTTGTTGAACATTTCCCCCACAGATCTGTGAATTTCATCCTTTTGAATATTTGCTCAAAGCTTTATTTTTCAGAAAAGCTTTTAGTAACCAGTTCCTCCATAACTGTTGGAATATCTATCCACATCTTTGCTTTATTTTTCTTCCTAGAATTAAATTATATATCTATATCTATGCATCCTTGTTCACTTAGTTCTTGTCTATCTCTGGAAATAAAATATATGCCTGTGGACTATGTTGGTGTTTTCCAGTGTCTCAAGCTGCTAAAGCACTACATGATATACAGTGACATTCCATAATTTGATGCATATGGGAATATTTGAATGAATGAATGAATTTAAATGGAATTTATAATACATAGATTTGGTCCTTAATGGTATATAGGAGATGAAAGAATCCAAAGAGCTAAGAGGTTCCCAGGTTCAGACAATCAGGAAGACATTCACTAGACAAAATAATAAACACAAGAGAAAGCAGTAATGCGAAGACAAGCATTACAGATTCCAATTTGACCATGCTGAGTGTGACTGTGGAAACTATGAATCAAGAAGTCCAACAGGCCATTTAGATATACAAGTATGGACTGGGGGAAAAAAACCAGACTCTAGTTAAAAACTTGCATCTATTGCTTATAGGTAGCAGTTCAAGTCATGGAAGTGAATTTGGTCAATTAGGAAGATGGTGATAAAGGATAAGACAAAAGGTACCAAATGGAAGTCTGGAGAATTATAAAATTTAAGTGTTAACTAGAGATAAAAATGTGTTAGAAGACATAAAAGAAAAAAACAAGGAGCAGAACTTAGAAAAAAAAAAAAAAAAAACAAGAGTTGGTCTTCATTTATTGCCCCATACAAAATGCCAAGCATTGTGCTAAAATGCTTGGTAATCAAACAGGAATAAGACATGATTCCTATTAGATTTCAGGAAGACAAGCACATGGCAGAAAACACCCATAATGAACCTGAAAGGCTCAACCACTGAGTGATGGTCTAAAGCACAGGAGAAGGCTGTGCATGACTCTTCTCACTCAACTGTCTCTTTCCTGCAACCTCTCACAGTGTTTCTCAGTTCCACCAACCTCTGAGTCCTGAGTGCTGAGAAGGAGAAGCCAATGTGCTAAAATAAGAGAACTAGGGTCCCTAAAGAACTGCCGTGGAATCTTCGCCTGAAAGGCTGGATACTAGAAAACAACAGCGTCAAAACTATGTAGGCCTTGAGAAAAAACCAGCAACTGCAATAGAGAGCAAGGTGACTCCACAGGGCACCAATGTTCACTCATGGCCCACTAGGCTGAATAGGCACGCCGAGGGCCACTGCAGCAGGGTGTGAGGGGCCTCAGGAGACTTCAGAGAAGTGTATCAGAGCCACGGCAACGAACAGGTTCTATGAAATATGGTTCACAGGGCAGTACTCGTGCTGGGAACTGTGTTAGGGCCCTGCCATTTGGCAAGTGGGTTCTGAGCTCTACTCATCTGTGCAGCTCAGGACAAGCTCCAGTGTTGAAATAATTTCCCAGATCCATATATTTCATGGGAGTTAAAGTGGGATATTTAGGTTTGTATATGGAAATACTTTTAAAAAATAAAATTTTTTCATATCTGTAAGAAGTATGGAGTCATATCTCTTTGCTTGCAGACACCTTAATCAGTCTTATTTGTATTATGTTGTTGGCAATATAATAAGGTCATGACTTACTCTATTTTATTCATATGTGTTATTCTTACATATTATGCCTTATTCATTTTTATAACTTTTAGTACCTGAAAATAGTAGGTGCTTACTGTACAATCTCTAAATTATTTAAAAAATTTTTGCTCTGTTCATACTTATGGAAAATAGCCAAAAGTGTCCAGAAAAAAGTATTCCATTTAGTGATTAACTGAGCACACACTGAGAAACATTCCACTAAGATGCTGGGGAGACAGCTGATATAAATTCAAACCTGAAATTGTATTATTCAAATGAAAATCAGAGCAGAATGAAATGAAAAATAATTCAGAATAACTGAATTGCTGACTTTAATCACTAAGCTAAATTTTTACTTTTTAATGTCTACATGTATGCAATCACTGGGGAGTATTCTGGTTATTATTAAAAAGTCTGTCAGCTAGAGATCAAAATACAAATTATAACACATACGAATATTATGGGAATTTGTGTCACTCCCTGGAGAACTTTGGGTTTATAAAAAGCAATGAATGAATTACATGGAGATATAAATATGCTCCTGCATTTTCATCTGTGACAGATATATTCTTACTGCAAGGCACTCTTAAAACTACACCACCTTGGGCTATGAGCTCATCAGAGCTCTCAAGCTCAGCAGGGTCAAATCTGGCTAATGTTTAGGAAGATGACCTCCAAGGAAAATCCAGGTGCGGGAGGATATAATGTTAGTAATTCAATGGATGACATCGTTCCCTTTAAGTCACTAATAAGCAATTTCCCCTCAAGGCCGTTACTAGACACCATGCTACCGGATGTTTTTTCTTAAAGATTTAATATATATGTGGACATTTATGATCTCATGCATTTTTCCTATCTTCTTTATTATCATGATAATCATTCAGTGTTAAACATTTTTTCAATTTTTCATTGAGGTAACACAGCATAACATACAATTTACTATCATAACCCTTTAAAAGTACTACAGTGATATTAAGTACATTTATATTGTTATGCAACCATATCACCATCCATCTTCAGAACTCTTTTCATCTTGCAAAACTGAAACTGTATTCCCATTAAGCAATAACTTCCCTTTTTCCCTCCTTCCAGCCCCTGGCAACCACATTCTTCTTTCTGTCTCTATGATTTTGATTACTCTAGGTATCTCAGATAAAGTATCTCAGATTCTCAGGATCATACAGTATTTATCACTTTATGATTAGCTTATTTCACATAGCATAATGTCCTCAGGTTTCATCCATGTTGTAACATATGACAGAATTTTGGTCTATTTTCTTGATCTTCTCAAAAAACCTGACTGAGTGGGATTGAGTGAAGAAGAAGGCTGATTACTTATCATGGTAAATTTTATGTGCCAGCCTCACTGGACCATGTGGTGTCAAGAGTTTTGGTCAAACGCTATCCTGAGTGTATCTCTGAGGGTGTTTCTGGATGAGAAAAACATTTGAATCAGTAGACTGAGTAAACCAGATGACCCTTCCCAATGTGGCTGGGCTCCATCCAATCCTTTGAAGGCCTGACAAGAACAAAAAAGGCTGAGTAAGGGATAATTCTCTATCTCTGCTTGACTATCTCTTTCAGAGTGGGAATGCAAGTTATACCATCAGGTCTGGTTCTCAGGCCTTTGTATTCAGACTACAACTTACCATTGACTCTCCAAAGTCTTTGGGCCTCCAGCCAGATGACTGGAGATCTTGAGACTTCTCAGTCTCCATAATTGTGTGAGCCAATTCATACATTATATGAAATATTGGTTATATTATTGGTTCTGTTTCTCTGGGGAACCCTGACTAATATACATAGTATACTACTTTTGCAAGCCCAATTCTATGGGTTCTTTTATTGTTTCTTATACTATCTGTCTCATAATTTTGAGATTTCTACTTTATTTACTGTGGGCCATTACTTTCAACAAGTTTCCAAAAATCATCTTAGCAGCACTGTCTCCTATAGTTGTTACCAGGGAGCTAAATACTGTATCTTAGGAGGAAATACCTTAAGATAAATATTCCTTTATTAAACCACATGTTCTGCTCCATCAATCCTGCAACCTTTAAATCCAGGCCCATGCATACTTCCTGAATTTTGCCTATGTGCATTGGCTAGGTCCTACAATTTTGGGAGGCATATCCCCTTTTACTCTTAGGAGGTTCACATTTCTTTGATCTGTTTATGCTATGATTTGACCTACTTATTGATTTGGTAGCAGAAAGGTAAGGTGAGTTAGGTCTTGAGGAGGATATATGGTGCATATTTTCTTTAAGCAAGAGGCATACAAATCTCTAACAAGGAGGACTAGGGCATGTTTGCCAAGTTTTGAGGGATATGGAATATAACATATACAGTTATTGTTTTTTGCCTCCTTTGACTTGGATGTTTCCTGGGTATTCTCAGGATCTCAACTCTTCCCAACTAAAGCCTTAACTCTGGGAAAGCAGACTTAAGAAGTAATGAATTCAAATCTCTCTGAATGTATCTTTATCATTTTTATTATTAATTCCTAAGCCTGGATCTCAATGTTTCTGCCCTTTAAGTTCATGCAAGAAACAAAGAACTTCTTTACCTGCTGCTAAGGAAGACTTCTCACATTTACACTTCACCTTCATTTGGAGATCAGGCACCTTCAGCTTTTTGTTCCCTGTATTTTTTCAATATGGCAATGGTATTAAGCAAAACCCATCTGATTCTACTGTTCTTATAATTAACACTTTCCCCTAAACCCTCACTTTCCTGAAATATTGCATTGCTATTGAATTCTTTTATAGTAGTAGTCCATCCTAAAGACTACTAGGAAAACTTTAACTTTGGTACAATCTACAGGGGATATTAGTGTTCTATCTACTACCAGTGAAGAGGTGTTCATTACTGACTTATCAGTGAGTGACCAAAATCCAGTTTTTGAGTCTTCTTTCATAGACCAACTAAACATTAATTATGTTGGGTCAGGTTTCCTGGGAAATTCTGAAACAAACATATGCATGCAAGGTCTTCAGTGGGAGAATCACTCAGTTCAGTCACTCAGTTGTGTCCGACTCTTTGCAACCCTATGAATCACTGCACGCCAGGCCTCCCTGTCCATCACGAACTCCCAGAGTTCACTCAGACTCACGCCCATAGAGTCCGTGATGCCATCCAGCCATCTCATCCTCTGTCGTCCCCTTCTCCTCCTGCCCCCATCCCTCCCAGCATCAGAGTCTTTTCCAATGAGTCAACTCTTCGCATGAGGTGGCCAAAGTACTGGAGTTTCAGCTTTAGCATCATTCCTTCCAGAGAAATCCCAGGGCTGATCTCCTTCAGAATGGACTGGTTGGATCTCCTTGCAGTCCAAGGGACTCTCAAGAGTCTTCTCCAACACCACAGTTCAAAGACATCAATTCTTCGGCGCTCAGGCTTCTTCACAGTCCAACTCTCACATCCATACATGACCACAGGAAAAAACAGTAGCCTTGACTAGACGGACCTTTGTTGGCAAAGTAATGTCTCTGTTCTTGAATATGCTATCTAGGTTGGTCATAACTTTCCTTCCAAGGAGTAAGAGTCTTTTAATTTCCTGGCTGCAATCACCATCTGCAGTGATTTTGGAGCCCAAAAAAATAAAGTCTGACACTGTTTCCACTGTTTCCCCCTCTGTATCCCATGAAGTGATGGGACCAGATGCCATGATCTTCGTTTTCTGAGTGTTGAGCTTTAAGCCAACTTTTTCACTCTCCACTTTCACTTTAATCAAGAGGCTTTTGAGTTCCTCTTCACTTTCTGCCATAAGGGTGGTGTCATCTGCATATCTGAGGTTATTGATATTTCTCCTGGAAATCTTGATTCCAGCTTGTGCTTCTTCCAGCCCAATGTTTCTCATGATGTACTCTGTGTATAAGTTAAATATGCAGGGTGACAATATACAGCCTTGACGAACTCCTTTTCCTATTTGGAACCAGTCTGTTGTTCCATGTCCAGTTCTAACTGTTGCTTCCTGACCTGCATACAAATTTCTCAAGAGGCAGATCAGATGGTCTGGTATTCCCATCTCTTTCAGAATTTTCCACAGTATATTGTGATCCACATAGTCAAAGGCTTTGGCATAGTCAAGAAAGCAGAAATCGATGTTTTTCTGGAACTCTCTTGCTTTTTCCATGATCCAGTGGATATTGGCAATTTGATCTCTGGTTCCTCTGCCTTTTCTAAAACCAGCTTGAACATCAAGAAGTTCACGGTTCACATATTGCTGAAGCCTGGCTTGGAGAATTTTGAGCATTACTTTACTAGCGTGTGAGATGAGTGCAATTGTGTGGTAGTTGGAGCATTCTTTGGCATTGCCTTTCTTTGGGATTGGAATGAAAACTCACCTTTTCCAGTCCTGTGGCCACTGCTGAGTTTTCCAAATTTGCTGGCATAATGAGTGCAGCGCTTTCACAGCATCATCTTTCAGGATTTGAAATAGCTCAACTGGAATTCCATCACCTCCACTAGCTTTGTTCGTAGTGATGCTTTCTAAGGCCCACTTGACTTCACATTCCAGGATGTCTGGCTCTAGGTCAGTGATCACACCATCGTGATTATCTGGGTCATGAAGATCTTTTTTGACAGTTCTTCTGTGTATTCTTGCCATCTCTTCTTAATATCTTCTGCTTCTGTTAGGTCCATACCATTTCTGTCCTTTATTGTGCCCATCTTTGCATGAAATGTTCCCTTGGTATCTATAATTTTCTTGAAGAGATCTCTAGTCTTTCCCATTCTGTTGTTTTCCTCTATTTCTTCCTCTTCCAACAACACAAGAGAAGACTCTACACATGGACATCACCAGATGGTCAACACCGAAATCAGATTGATTCTATTCTTTGCAGCCAAAGATGGAGAAACTCTATACAGTCAGCAAAAACAAGACCAGGAGCTGACTGTGGCTCAGATCATGAACTCCTTATTGCCAAATTCAGACTTAAATTGAAGAAAGTAGCGAAAACCACTAGACCATACAGATATGACCTAAATCAAATTCCTTATGATTATACAGTGGAAGTGAGAAATAGATTTAAGGGCCTAAATCTGATAGATAGAGTACCTGATGAACTATGGAATGAGGTTCGTGACATTGTACAGGAGACAGGGATCAAGACCATTCCCATAGAAAAGAAATGCAAAAAAGTAAAATGGCTGTCTGGGGAGGCCTTACAAATAGCTGTGAAAAGAAGAGAAGCGAAAAGCAAAGGAGCAAAGGAAAGATATAAGCATCTGAATGCAGAGTTCCAAAGAATAGCAAGAAGAGATAAGAAAGCCTTCTTCAGCGATCAATGCAAAGAAATAGAGGAAAACAACAGAATGGGAGAATCACTACGATCCACAATTCAGGAATGAAGGAAGGAACTAGTATATGGTCACAAAAAAATGGCCTCAGTCAATCTTATAGATGTCCCTTCAGGGTTTTACCCCTGTCGGCAAATAAGGCCTTTAAGTCCTTACATCAACTACTTCAGGGGTCAGCAAATTTTTTCTTTAAAGGCCAGGTAGTAAATATTTTTGGCTTTATGGGTAACATTCCTTCTCTATCACATTTCTCCTCCACCTCCTCCCTATCATCTTCTTCCTCTTGCTCCTTTATTAATACCGTTTAAAAATACAAAGAAAACATTTTTATTCTCTGCACCCTATAAACATGGACTACAGCCCAGATCTGATCTGCAGACCATATTTTGTTGACCTCTAAAGCATCAACAGGTGTGTGGTTCCTTCATGAAGGGGATGCCAGCTGAGGCTAGGTGGTTCTCCAGGACCTGAAGAAATTTTGAGAGAAAGATCCATCTCTGTGTGTCAATGTGCATCACTTGTAGAAATGAAGGATAATGAGTGACTCAATCCTGAGTGAGGAATCTGGGTGGCCCACTGCTAAATATAGTATTATTTTAGTATACAATTATGTTAGTTATATTTTAGCAGGATATTCAGACAGTAAGCTATAAACATAATAAATAAGTAAATCAGTAATTATATTATAAAGTTATGGGTATTCTGGAAAAGGAAGTAAGATCAGGAGAATCAGTGATTGGGACATACATTTCACTTAAAGTAGTTGGGTATCTACTTAAACATCATTGGGATGTTTAAGTATGTCATTTTATGGAGACAGAATAAAACCACTTCACATCCTTAGCTTGATGTGTTTTGACAAATATATGCAGTTGAATAAATATCATCACAAGTAAGATGTAGAACCCATCCATTACTCACCCCCAAATATCCTTATGTCTCTTTATAATGAATCTTTTTTTTTTCTGTCCTAAACTCTTTGTAAACACTGTTCTTGTTCTGTTTGCAATCCCTACTGTTTATCCTACAGTTGTGTCTTTTCTAGAATATCATATAAATGGGAATCATACAGTATTTTTGTCTTCTCTTCCTCCACTTAACATATGGTTTTGAGATTCATCCATGCTGTTGCATGTATTATTCATTCTTTTTTAATAGTTGAATAATATCTTAATAAATTGATATACCACAGTTTGTTTATCCATTTACCAGTTGACAGATATTTGGAGTTGTAGCCAGTTTTTGCTCTCTCTTTTTTATAAAGCTGATATGAATACTGGCATGCAGGTCTTTGTGTGAACACATGTCTATTTCTTTGGGGCAAATTATCTAGGGGTGGGATGAAAGGAGCATAAGATAAATGTTTACATTTATAAGATACTGCCAAAATATTTTCTAAAGTAACTATCCAATTTTGTATGCCCAGAAACGACATACAAGATTGCTAGTTGCTTCAAATTCTGAGCATCATTAGGAATTATCAATTTTATTTTGGCCATTTGAGTAACTGCATGGTGATATCTCAGTTTTGGATTTAATTTGCATTTTTATGATGACTAAAGAGGTTGAGCATATTCTTACATGTGTGTTAGTCACTCAGTCGTGTTTGACTCTTTGCGACCCCATGGACTATGGCCCACCAGGCTCCTCTGTCTGTGGGATTTTCCAGGAAAGAATACTGGAGTGGGTTGCCATTTTCTTCTCCAGGGGATCTTCCTGACCCAGGGATCAAACCTGGGTCTCCTGCATTATGGGTAGATTCTTTGCCATCTAAGCCACCAGTAAATCCCATATTCCTACATGCGTTTTAACTATTTGCATACTTTTCTTGGCAAAATATTCAAATATTTTGCCCATTTAATAATTGTCTTTCTGTGTTTTATATTGGGTTGTAGAAGTTTTATATATATATATATATATATATTTAAGGTGCAAATCTGAAAAAAAAAGATGTACCTATTACTCACAAGCTATCTTTGCCTCAATCAAAATGAAAATATTGCATATTGATGCTTTCTTACATTCATTCCTCAACTGCTTACTAAAATCCTGACATTCACTTTTTGAAGTCATGTTTGAAGAGGAAACTCTAGAGATTGTCTTTGTCCTCAAGGTTTTCGAGATGGCAAAGAAATATATATATATACACACACACACACACAGCCACAGAATGCTGTGGTGGGTACTATGAGCATGTAATCTTTGCATTGAATTCAGGAGGGCTTTCCAGAGAAAAAATGTGAGCACTAAATCTTGGAGATGGAGTAGAATTTTTCCTGATAAATTATTAGACTTAATTCTATTGGGTGAAAAGAGTTTATGTGAATTTTTTTTTTCTCTTCTGATGCCTTGGAAAGCTTTTTTAAAATTCATGTCACTCCCAAAGTACATATTAAAGATAAAGATAAAGTCATATGTTTTTCTCAATAATTTCCTAAAAATATAATATTCTTTTCCCTTGAAATGTATGAACTACTTGCCAAGCACTTATCTTCATTTTAGAAATGAGAAACAGAAGAATAATACCTACTCACCTTGGTGTCTAATAAATACTTAAACCAGGTTCTAGCTGGCTAAGTATTTTATCACAGAGTATTTCAGAAGCTCAAAAGTGTGAACCCTTTCTCCAGTGTGGGTTACCATCTCTTGAGCAGTAATTCATACTTTGGTAAGTTCTGAATGCCTTCGGATGACAATGATGGTGATGGAGTGCAAGGGATCTATGATTTGTCACAGGTGATACCCGTAGCAAACGAGTCTTCAATAGTGTTTCTGTTTTCCCTCCTCGTCTATCACCGCCACCTGATAAATTATTTAAAATGGAAGGGATTTGATATAATATTGAAAATCTAGTTCATTATGGTATTAAATTAAACAAAGGAAAAGTTTTAACCATAAAGGTTTTTTGCAAAGTAACCATTACCTTGATTATAGGATTAAAGTCCTGCAGTCTCTATAAAAAAGAACTTTTTTCTTAAAAAGCTTAGTTAAATATGAGATTTAGAATAACACACATTTGTTGTTATCACTGTGTCTAAAACTTAACATGGGTTCATTAAAAGTATCTTTAAGATTTAACAAACATTTGAAAAGCTAGCATTTATTTGTATGAAAGTTGTAGGTTATATAAATTATCTTATTTCCATATGTTTATTATTTCTATTTAAATAAACAACTGATATTCCAATTAAGAAGTCTGGGTCTGAAATTATAATTACTCAAAATGGTAAAAAGGAGTAAGTAACTATTTGATAAAGGTAAGACATTACGAAGACAAATGAGAAAGGAATATCTTTGGAATAACAGTTTGCATATCACTGACACAAGACATTGTAATCACCTTAGCTATGGCTGAAATATCTGTAACATTGGATAGTCTGTAGCTCCTTATATTTTGAATCACATTTGAAAAATATATGTGCAAGAATATTTATTTGTCTTACTTAAACGAGCACTGAAATATCTAGATCTACTTTCCAAAAGAAAATTGAAATTCCCATGAAAGTCTTAAGGTTTAGTAAACAATATGGTACATTTATTTTTCAGCTTTTTAATTTCAAAGTCCAGGCATATTCTCAACAAGACTCTAGAACTGACATAATAAGAAAACCCCAGAGGACTTTGAAGTTCGTATCTGTCCGATAGCTAAATTACATCAAAACTTGTCCTAGAGTTTATTTTCTTCTCAGAAAGTTCCCATATACAGTCCTTTGCACAATATATGTTGGTAATAAATGGCACAGGCTTCCCAGGTGACTCAGTGATAAAGAGTCCACCTGCAGTGCAGGAGTCGCAGGAGATGCGAGTTCTATCCCTGGGTAGGGAAGATCCCCTGGAGGAGGAAATGGCAACCCACTGCAGTATTCTTGCCTGGGAAATCCCATGGACCAAGGAGCTTGGTTGGCAGGCTACCATCCATGGGGTCTCAGAGTCGGACACGACTTAGAGACAGAGAACATACATATTTGAAGCAAATGAAAAGAATGTACCTACACTGTTGATTTTATTTTGCAGTATTTACTCCGCAAAAATAAATTAACACTTTGATATTTAGATGTAAATGACAAAAGAGCTTGGTGGGCTATAGTCCTTGAGGTCACAAGGAGTCAGACACATTGAAGTGACTGAGGACATATGCATAAAGGGTACACAGACTAAAACAGCTCCAGAATAAAAGAGGAAAGAATTAATTTTGAGTACCTAACATACTCCCACAACTGTACATATAAGCCTCAAAATAACTCTAGGGATGGGCATAACTTTATATTATAGGCATAAAAAGTACGTGGAGATTAATGTACTTGTCTAGTTTCATACAACTGATATACAGCAGAGTCAAGATTCATACCTAACTAATGTGCTTCTCAAAGTATAGAAAGGAAGTATTTAAGAAAATTAACATTATAAATGATAAAAGAAAAATATTTTAAAGGGAAGTAAGTTCTCTATTCAGTTCAGTTCAGTCGCTCAGTCGTGTCTGACTCTTTGCGACCCCATGAATCTCAGCAGGCCAGGCCTCCCTGTCCATCACCAACTCCTGGAGTTCACTCAGACTCACGTCCATCGAGTCTGTGATGCCATCCAGCCATCTCATCCTCTGTCGTCCCCTTCTCCTCCTGCCCCCAATCCCTTCCGCCTCCAATCCCTCCCAGCATCAGAGTCTTTTCCAATGAGTCAACTCTTCACATGAGATGGCCAAAGTACTGGAGTTTCAGCTTTAGCATCATTCCTTCCAAAGAAATCCCAGGGCTGATCTCCTTCAGAATGGACTTATTGGATCTTCTTGCAGGCCAAGGGACTCTCAAGAGTCTTCTCCGACACCACAGTTCAAAAGCGTCAATTCTTCGGTGCTCAGCTTTCTTCACAGTCCAACTCTAACATCCATACATGACCACTCAAATTGGTAAAATGTATCAATATACTATGATAAATTATGTATGTAAATCCAATACCTAGAATAACCACTAAAATCAATACAAAAAATACACTCAAAAACCCTAAGAATCAATCAAAAGGAATCCTAAAATTGTTCAAGGAACAATTGATACACACAACTTCTTGGGTTTTGATTTCAAAGATATAGAATGAAGAAAATCAATCTCAAAATGCCACATATTATTTGATATGGCTTGAATTGACTTATGTAGCATTTTGAAATGACAAAATTATACAACTGGATAACAAATTAGTATTTTCTCAGAGTTAGTAGTGGTTGGGGAGAAGTGTGGGTACTTCTATAAAGGGATAACATGAGAGGAATCTTTCTGGTGATACAGTAATTCTATATCGACTGTAAAGGCAGTTATGTGATTTCTCACATGATAAAATGACATATAACTATAAATACATATTTTATCAATACAACTTCCATTACTTTGATACCGTACTATAGTTGTATAAAATAAAACTTTTGGGGGAAACTGAGTGAAATATATATGATAATTGTCTAAAATATCTTTGCAACCTCTTGTGAATTTATATTTTAATAAACACTAAAAAATACATAGATAATGGCAGAACTTATTTGAGTATAAGTTTAAAAAATTCCTTGACAATAACAATAAAATTCAGAGTATAGGAGTCAAAATACTGGGAACCAATGTAGTCCATTTTATTGGAGATTCCTCATCCCTTTGATAAATATATTTCTGATAAATAATATAGATAGCAAGAACTTAATTGAACCATCATGATAGGAACTCTATATCGAGATACTAGACAGTCTAGGCCTAACAACACATTTATTACATGGCAAATATTTTTGATAAAGGTTGTAGACTTTGTTCTCATTCTTGAAAAGTAAACATCAATTTTTATTTTATAATCTTTTCAACAGAAATAACTGGTAAAGTGACACTTATAAAATTTATGGTTTTCAATACATTTTCCCCTTGGTGTGACCCATATCAAAAGGAATACATTGGATAATTTCTCTGCTCTTACTGAATTGCTGTTACATGATTCACATGAATCATTGGAGCGCATAAGTTTGGGCAGTGAACATTTCATACATCTTATTTTTAATAATACAAGGCAAAGAATAGTCAGAAAAAAGAAAGAAAGAAAGAAAGAAATAGTAAAATAGTATTCTGGAATAAGGCTAATGGCTCTGCAATATACTTTGAAACACTTTTAAAATATCTTTGTCTTTTCAAGTAAGATTAATGAGGTGGCTGTAGTAGTTTCAAACATGAAAAGAGGAAATAAAAAACATGAGTTAATATGACTTATCTATAATAATTTATAATATCTATAATATGATTATTTTATCTATAAAGCTACCAAAATAATTAATTTTATATGATAGAATGTTAAAACCTTCCTGGCAAATTCTCCAAGTCAGCTGATTCTTTTATAAGAAAGTCTTCATATTTCATAAATGTTAACATTTTCAAATTTTGTTTGATCAAAACTAAATAATAGTTTCATATCAAATGAATACAAAATACTATTACTTTTAAATTTTGCTTTAGTTTAGTTTAATTAATCTGTACCCCAGGAGTGATGATTCCTGAGTTCTAAATATAATAAAAGAAGTAAATTTTAGGATGGACATATGCACCTAGTACTAAAATTTTTTCAGTGTCTATTTTCAGTTTTAAATATGCTGAATACCAATAGTCATTGTTATTTAACAATTTTGTAGCTTATTTTCTCTATTCATAAAATTATTCTTTCATATTATTTTTGTGTGATATAAACATCTATATTATTTACATACCAATTTAGGAGATGTTTGAATGAATAATATAAAACAATTTAATATTTTGATCTGAATAGTCATATTTTCTAAGTCTATTAATAGATAACTTTTAGTTTATTGAGATTATGAAATTCTACAAAACAAAAATAACCAACCAAAGCTACCTTAGTCATTGTATAGCACAAAGCTGAAAAATAGTAGATACTTATTAGTATTCATATTAATGAATACTATGCCTTCATGAGAAAAATAAACAATAAGAGTGAATACCGTCAAAAATCAAATAACAGTTTATAGTCATGTACCCATCATGTAATCAAATTAGTCATGTAATCAAATTTTAAGCAGAATATAAGTTACCTATATGTGTGCATATGCATGTGTGTGTCTGAAAAATCTTCCAAGTTATTAGTATTTAATAAGACATTAATAGATATATCGTTAAAATGTTAAAAATTACCTCCTGGAAAAAATAAAAAATGGATTATATCCATAATCTTACCAAAACTCAAAGAAAATTATTGCTCATGGAAAATATTCAACAAGTCAAAAACAGACTTAATGCACAGCATCTCCTTTTTTGTGTGAAATTATTGAACAGATTTCAGTATTTCTTTATGTTAGTAATTTAAGAGAGAATGACTGTATCAATATATAGAAGAAAACAATATTTCTCACTAAATTTTCTATTGTTAAAGCATAATAAACTAGCTTAATCATTGTCTATAAGAAAAAAAACAACTATATCATAGCTAATGCCTAATTTTAGGAATCCTACACAATTCTCTCTGAGTCTATTTCATAACAAATTCACACTTTTTACATATGCAAAAATTCCCAACACCCCAAACAAGACAAATATTATTATGAATTATAAGATTTTCTTCAAAATTTAATCATGGCCTCAAAATTCTTCTTCATAAACTCTAGGAATCTATTGCCATTAGAAGTAAAATTTTGGTATTAATAATTGAGATCAATTTGCCATTCCTTTTTAAGGTAAAGTTCTAAAGACATCCTGTAACAACAAAGACCTACTACTGCATCTAAAATCAAAAATCGTTATAATGAATTCAACACTATTATAATATCCAATAATGCAATTTGTATCTAAATGCAAAGTAACTTCTCTAGATTTTTGCTTAGCAAACTGAAGTAGAAGACATCCCAAATGACAAAACAATTCCATCTCTGGTGACTCTACTCTGGAGAACCTCTCAAAGGAGTGTACAAAATACATACATGTATGTATGTAACTATTTATAGTAATATTTGTTAATGCCAGACATAGAACCTAAGTATTAATAAGAGAAGCAGTAAATCAATTGCAATATATTTATAAAACGGAATAAAAGCAGTAAAAATTAATAAACTAGCACCTCCTAAATTAATTCTTTATTCATTTCAACAAATATTCTTCCAGTATTTTCCTCACTCGTTCCACCTTGAGTCAGATGCCTTCCACAGTCTTTCTCCATCAAGCTGGCATATTAGCACTACTTTTTTCTTACTACTGTGCCCACAATTCAAATAGTTATTACCAGGTGAAAAGTGATAGTCATTAAGGAAAAAGCGATTTCTCTCATAAAATTAGTAAGTGGATAAGCATTTTATCTGTCAATATGTCTTCTTTTTTGTTTATGAGAAAAGATAACAAAAAAAAATTACACTTACAATTAATTTTCTGTACTGTAATCAAGTAAGGAACAACTCTCTTCATGCACTCCTCATCACCTATTTTTCTCAACATGAAACATACATTTGCAATTTTCTTTCTCCATAATGAAAATCCAAAACCAAATCGATGTAATCTCACATGTAATGAATCAAACTTTAAAATATCTAAGCAAGTATCTTTTTTTAAATTTTATAACATCTTAAATTTTACTTAAGAAACACAATATTCCTTTAGAAATATTAGCTATTGTTAGGTTATCTATTGAGATAATATAAACAAAAGTAAAGGTGAAATAGTTATTATTTCTAGAGGAATTTTTTTTAAATTTTACTTTATTCACTGAATCCGGAAATGATACCTCTAATGCTACCCTCTCTATTGCTTCTACCCCCTGTTTTTCATTATAACCCATCATAGTCATGTATAAAAGAAAGTCATAATATTTTCATCAGTGTCATTTTGAATGACAGCTTATCCTAATGGTATGTATCTACTGCTTTCTGATTTCTTGTTAGACTTTCGATTCCAAGTTTGCTCTTAGACCTGCATTTGCATTCAATGTATCAACTGAAATTTTTTGAAGCATAATTTTCTTCAATTTCATCTATATGTTTTCACAGTTATTGAACAGTACATCCCTTAGGGTTCAGGTTTTGCTTTATTTAATTCTGTAATTTGCCATTGAAATTGACATTATACCTGACAAATAGAAAGTAATTATTATTTTTCAAAGAAATAAAAATATAATGTTCAAACTATTGAGTTCATTTGACTGCCTTGCCTAATGAAATTATATTTCTATTGTGATTTTGCATATTTTTTCAAAATTAGGCTAAGGTAGATGTTTGTCCTGATGGCATCTTTCACTTTTAACTAACCATAACATCGTTATACTGATATTTGTTTTTCTCTGAATTTTTTAAAACAATAAAAATTAAAACATATTAATAGTTATTATTATAAGAAATGGAATCATTATATTTTTAGTACAGTTCAGTTCAGTCACTCAGTCGTGTCCAACTCTTTGTGACCCCATGGGCTGCAGCACGCCAGGCCTCCCTGTCCATCACCAACTCCTGGAGTTTACTCAAATTCATCTCCATTGAGTCAGTGATGCCGTCCAACCATCTCATCTTCTGTCATCCCCTTCTCCTCCCACCTTCAATCTTTCCCAGCATCAGGGTCTTTTCAAATGAGTCAGCTCTTAACATCAGGTGGCCAAAGTATTGGAGTTTCAGCTTCAACATCAGTCCTTCCAATGAACAGTCAGGACTGACTTCATATAGGATGGACTGGTTGTATCTCCTTGCTGTCCAAGGGACTCTCAAGAGTCTTCCCCAACACCACAGTTCAAAAGCACCAATTCTTTAGCACTCAGCTTTCTTCAGGGTCCAACTCTCACATCCATACATGACCACTGGAAAAACCATAGCCTTAACTAGACGGACCTTTGTTGGCAAAGTAATGTCTCTGCTTTTGAATATACTGTTGTGGTTGGTCATAACTTTTCCCCCAAGGAGTAAGCGTCTTTGAATTTCATGGCTGCCGTCACCATCTACAGTGATTTTGGAACCCAAGAAAATAAACTCTCCACTGTTTCCACTGTTTCTCCATCTATTTCCCATGAAGTGATGAGACTGGATGCTATGATCTTTGTTTTCTGAATGTTGAGCTTTAAGCCAACTTTTTCACTCTCCTCTTTCATCAAGAGGCTCTTTAGTTCTTTTTCACTTTCTGCCATAAGGGTGGTGTCATCTGCCTATCTGAGGTTATTGATATTTCTCCTGGCAATTTTGATTCCAGCTTGTGCTTCATCCAGCCCAGCGTTTCTCATGATGTACTCTGCATATAAGTTAAATAAGCAGAGTGACAATATACAGCCTTGACGAACTCCTTTTCCTATTTGGAACCAGTCTGTTGTTCCATGTCTAGATCTAACTGTGGCTTCCTGTTCTGCATATACGTTTCTCAAGAGGCAGATCAGGTGGTCTGGTATTCCCATCTCTTTCAGAATTTTCCACAGTTTATTGTGATCCACACAGTCAAAGGCTTTGGCATAGTCAAAAAAGCAGAAATAGATGTTTTTCTGCAACTCTCTTGCTTTTTCAATGATCCAGCGGATATTGGCATTTGATCTCCGGTTCCTCTGCCTTTTCTAAATCCACCTTGAACATCTGCAAGTTCACAGTTCACATACTGTTGAAGCCTGGCTTGGAGAATTTTGAGCATTACTTTACTAGCATGTGAGATGACTGCAACTGTGCATTAGTTTGAGCATTCTTTGGCATTGCTTTTCTTTGGGATTGGAATGAAAACTGACCTTTGCCAGTCCTGTGTCCACTGCTGAGTTTTCCAAATTTGCTGGCATATTGAGTGCAGCACTTTCACAGCATCATCTTTTAGGATTTGAAATAGCTCAACTGAAATTCCATCACCTCCACTAGCTTTGTTTATGGTGATGCTTCCTAAGGCCCACTTGACTTCTAATTCACATTCCAATTATATTTTGAGTTACATAAAAACCTTGGAACCATATTCAAATAATTTAAATAATCTTCATGTATTTATATTCTTACTAGCTGACTGTTTTGCTTAATATGTGTCATTTTCCATTTTTAATATTTAATTCATACGCATGATAATACTTTATTGATGGAAGGTTTCTTACCATTTCTATCCTTTAAATGCATTTCTTCTGGACTCCAAGCAGCAACATCTGCACAATGGACCACATAATCAATTCTCTATCAGGTTTAAAAAGTTTTCAGTTGTTATACCTAACTTCTGATGTGTTCAAACATTTCTCAAGGCAAAGTATCTTTTTCCCCAGTTACATTGAGACGTAATTGCCATATAAAATTGCATAAGTGTATTTTGTACAATGTGATGATTTGATACACTTGTCTATTACTAAATGATTACCACAGGAGGGTTAGTTAACACCTCCATTGCCACACAATCACCATTTCTTTTTCTGTGGTAAGAAAACTTGAGATCTACTCTCTTTGCAACTTTAAAGTATGTAATAATAAATATATATATATAATTATAATTATATTTCATTACTGTATAAAATACAGTATTATTAGCCATAGTCATTATGGACTGCATTAGATACCCAAAACTTATTCATCTTATAACTGAAAGTTTGTACCTTTTGACCAATATCTCCACATTTCCCCATTCCCTAGGCCCTGACAACCACCAATCTGTTTCTATTATTTTAGTGATACCATTTATAAATGATATCACAATATTTGTCTTTCTCTGTATTCAGTTCAGTTCAGTTCAGTTCAGTTTGGTTGCTCAGTCGTGTCCGACTCATTGTGACCCCATGAATCGCAGCACACCAGGCCTCCCTGTCCATCACCAACTCCCAGAGTCCAACCAAACCCATGTCCATCGAGTCGGTGATGCCATCCAGCCACCTCATCCTCTGTCGTCCCCTTCTCCTCTTGCCCCCAATCCCTCCCAGCATCAGAGTCTTTTCCAATGAGTCAACTCTTCGCATGAAGTGGCCAAAGTATTGCAGTTTCAGCCTCAGCATCAGTCCTTCCAATGAACACCCAGGACTGATCTCCTTTAGGATGGACTCGTTGGATTTCCTTGCAGGCCAAGGGACTGTCAAGAGTCTTCTCCAACACCACAGTTCAAAAGCATCAATTCTTCAGTGCTCATCTTTCTTCACAGTCCAACTCTCACATCCATACATGACCACTGGAAAAATCATAGCCTTGACTCGATGGACTTTTGTTGGCCAAGTAATGTCTCTGTTTTTGAACATGCTATCTAGGTTGGTCATAACTTTTCCCCCAAGGAGTAAGTGTCTTTTCATTTCATGACTGCAGTCACCATCACATAATGTCCTCACAGTCCATCCATTTTGTCACAAATGGCAAGATTTACATCCTTCTCACGCTTGAATAACATTACATTGTCTATATTTACCACATCTTCTTTATCCATTCATATATAAACAGACATTTCCCTTGTTTCTTAGCTATTGTGAGTAATGTTGCAATGAGTGTGGGAATGAAGACAACTCTTAGAGAATCTAATTTTATTTTCCTTGAATATGTACTCAGAAGTGGATTATTGAATCATATGGTAGCTTTGTCTTTTTAATTTTTTAAGAAACTCCATACTCTACATAGCAGCTATGCCAACTTACATTCCCACCAACAGAGCACAGGGGTTTCTTTTCTCTACACTTTTGCTGAATTATCTCTATTTTTTGACAACCTTCATTCTGACAGGTGTGAGGTGATATCTCAATATGGTTTTGATTTGCATTCCCCTGGTGGTCAGTGATGCTGAGCATCTTTTCCTATACCTGGTGGCCATCTGAATGTCTTCTTTAGAGAAATTTCTATTCAGCTCTTCTGCCATTGTTTAACTGCTTTTTTTTTTTTTTTTTTGCTATTGAATTGTATAGGTCCCTTATGTATTTTGGCTGTTAACTCCTTATCAGCTTTGTTTGCAATTACTTTCCTTCATTTCATATGATGCTGTTTCACCATGTTGTTTGCTCATTTGTTGGTTTTTTCTTTTTGTTTGTGGTTTTTTTGTTTGTTTTTTTCTGTGTAAAATCTTTTTAATTTGATATAATCCTACTTAATAATTTTCATTTTTGTTGCTGTGCTTTTGGTGTCATACCCAAAACACCTTTTTCAAGACCAATGTCAAGGAAGCTCTTCCTACCTTTTTTCTAAGAGTTTTGTGATTTAAGGTCTTATGCCTCTAAGATTTTAATCCATTTCTAGTTAATATATTTGTGTGTAACAGGGCATCAAATTTCATTCTTATGTATGTGATTATCCATTTCCCCCAATCCAAGTTTTTAAAGAGACTATCATTTTCCCACTGAGTCTTCTTGACTCTTGCCAAATGTTAGTTGATGGTACGTGCAAGGGTTTATTTCTGACTCTTAACTCTGCTCCATGTGTTTACGGTTCTATATATATACCAATACCATGCTACTTCTCTCACTATTGCTTTGAAATTCACTTTGAAATCAGGAAGCGTGATGTCTCCAGCTTTGTTCTTCTTTCTCTGGATTTCTTTGGCTATTTGGTGGTCTTTTGTGGTTCCATACAAATTTTGGGATTGTTTCTTATGCATCTGTGAAAAATGCCATTGGAATTTTGATAAGGATTTTATTAAATCCATAAATGTGTTTGGGTTGTATGGTTGTTTTAACAATACTACCTCTTCTGATCCATAAAGAGGGTATATTTCCATTTTTTTTTACTTAATATTTTTCTTCAAAGTCTTACACTTTTCTGTGTACAGATTTTTCAGTCTTTTATTTAAATTTATCCCCAAGGATTTTATTGTTTTTTATATTATTGTGAATGAGAATATTTTCTTTTTCAGATTTTTTCAGTGTTAGCATATTAAAAACCCAAATGATTTCTATATGTTGATTTTGTATGTTGCAAAATTAATGAATTTGTTCATTACTTCTAATAGTTTTTTGATGGTGTCTCTAAAATTTTCTACATATGAGGTCATATAATCAGCCAACAGACAGTTTTACATTTCCTTATTAATTTGGATATCCTTTCTTTTTTTTTTTTGGCCTCATTTCTCTGGCTAGATTGTCCAGTAATATTTTAATATAAGTGGTGAAAGCAGGCACCCTTTTTATGTTCCTGATCTTAGAGGATACAGCTTCAACTACTTAATATTTAGTATGGTGTTAGCTGGGGGGTTGTCATTTATACCTTTATTATGTTGAATTTTGTTCCTACTATACCCAATTTGTTGAGAGTTTTTAATCATGACAGGATGTATTTGGTCAAATGCTTTTTCTCCAGCCAGTGAGATTATCATATATATTTTAACCTTTTATTCTATTAATATTCTATATCACATTTATTAACTTGTATATGCCAAACCATTCACACATCACAGGAATAAATCCCACTTGATCACAGGAATAAATTTCACTTGATCATGATGATCCTTTTAAAATGCTATTGAATTTGGCTTCCTATTATTTTATTGAGAATTTTTGCATCTATATTCATGAGGGATATCAACTTGTAGTTTTCTTTTCTTGTACTGTCCTTATCTGACTTTGATATCAGCAAAATGCTAGCCTTGTAAATGAGTTTGAGAATATCTCCTCCTCTTCAATTGTTTTCGAAGTGTTTGAGAAAGATGGCCATTCATTCTTATCTATATGTTTCATAGAATTTAGCAGGGAAACCATTTGGTCCAGAGTTTTTCTTTGTTGGGAATTTTAAAACTACTAATTTAATCTCCCTATTCATCATTGATCTGTCCAGATTTTCTATTTCTTCAGTCTTGGTAAGTTGCATGTTTCTAGGAATTTATCCATTTCTTAAAGGTTATCCAATGTGTTTGCATATAATTTTTCACAGTAGTCTCTTATAAATGGGACTTCTCTGCTAGACTCCTGATTTCAGAGAGTCCCTTACATCCTGATGGTCTAAGATAACGTGCTCCAGGGACTCCCAGACTGTGGCTGAGAGAGCCTGCAACTGATTCACAGGTCACTACAGGGTCCACAGCTGGGAGTAAAGTCTGTTGACCTCTTACCACACACACAGCAGATGGGACTCCTCCCAGGTCCCTTGGCAGTTAGCTGTGGATACCACAGCTCCTACAAAGGAGCTTTTATCTGTGGATGGATGCCAAATTATTGTTGTTGAGGAGGGGATACGTGCAAGGGAGGTTTTATTTGGCTGTCTTGTTAACATCATTCCTCCAAAATAATATTTTAGAATAATACATTCATTAATTCGAAAAATGTGATATGTTTTCACTGAAAAAGATTGGTAACCTCCAAATTTTTCTAAACCTATTTTAAGCCAGTAATATGTAAGTGCTTTTCTATATGATATTTACAGTGATTTTTACAATTATTATGTGAGGTAGATGATAATATCCAATTGTACAAAAAGAAAAAATGACTTTCAGGGAAGTTAACTACTTGTTTAAAAGCACCTCTTTGTAAACGAAGAAATCAGGAAATAAAAAACAAACACAAGGACAAAGAAATTAAGACCTATTTTCCTATAAACAAGGGAGAAATATATATATATATATATATATACATTTTAAAAATATCCTAAATAATGTATTCACTCCACTTATTATATCATATGGCCTTGATGATAGTTTACTAAAAATTTTAAACATTTTTTTTTTTGCTGAATAGGTAAAACATATCAAAGTGGTGGAAAAAAAATCAAGAAAGCAAAAGTCAGCTCAATTTATTCAAAAAATAATTAAAAGATTAATAGAACATTCATTTCCCTCTGTTGGCATGATTTCATCTCTGCTTTTTTCCCCCCCTGTTCTCATTGTGATGATCAATCATGTTATACACAGCAACCTGTCAAAATGTGCTACATTAGCAAGTCTGGGATGCTTTGCTCATCTTTCCCCTCAAAGTCCATGCATTTTAATAGGACAAGTGGGCTTAAGTTGTTATTTGGGAGGAAGTAAAGCAGAGAGTAAATCAAGATCATCTTGCTTTTATTCTTTATGATATTTTTTTCTATTGGTTAAAAAAGTGTGTGGTGACATGCTTTGTTCAATCAGAAATTTGTAGCATTCTGTACGGAAACATATGGTACAGTTTTAGCCAAACTAGGAGAAAACATACATTTTTATTATATAAATCCTATAATGACTCACAGAATTGTGTAATAAACAACTTATGTAAATTCCTTTTTAGTTAGGAAGAAAGTTTTGCTCATTTGACATTTCTTCTGTCTATAGTTAAACCCTTTCAAGTTAATTCCTTTCATACTAACAATTTATTTTGCTTCTTCAAGGGTTAGTAACTTCTGTCAATGAAAGAGTGGCACATGCAAATTCCCAAAAGGGCAATATAAAAATTATTATATTCAAAGGGAATAACACTGAAATATTTTCTAATCACTTAAAGTATCTACTTAGACTGAGTACCTGATAAGCTATATTTTCTTTTAAAAAAATTATTGTGATAAAATTGACATAGAACATTATATTAGTTTCAAGGGTACAATGTAATGATTTGATATTTGTATATACTGCAAAATGCTCATCACAGTAAGTCGAGTTAACATCAGCCATCATATACATACGCATTATAACAGAAATCTTACTTTTCTTGTCGTGAATACTTTAAAATCTACAAAAAAGATCTTCACGACCCAGATAATCACGATGGTATGATCACTGACCTAGAGCCAGACATCCTGGAACGTGATGTCAAGTGGGCCTTAGAAAGCATTACTACAAACAAAGCTAGTGGAAGTGATAGAATTCCAGTTGAGCTATTCCAAATCCTGAAAGATGATGCTGTGAAAGAGCTGCCCTCAATATGCCAGCAAATTTGGAAAACTCAGCAGTGGACACAGGACTGGAAAAGGTGAGTTTTCATTCCAATCCCAAAGAAAGGCAATGCCAAAGAATGCTCAAACTACCGCACAATTGCACTCATCTCACACGCTAGTAAAGTAATGCTCAAAACTCTCCAAGCCAGGCTTCAGCAATATGTGAACCGTGTACTTCCAGATGTTCAAGCTGCATTTTAGAAAAGGTAGAGGAACCAGAGATCAAATTGCCAACATCCGCTAGATCATGGAAAAAGCAAGAGAGTTCCAGAAAAACATCTATTTCTGCTTTACTGACCATGCCAAAGCCTTTGATTGTGTGGATCACAATATACTGTGGAAAATTCTTCTAGAGATGGGAATACCAGACCACCTGATCTGCCTCTTGAGAAATTTGTATGCAGGTCAGGAAGCAACAGTTAGAACTGGACATGGAACAACAGACTGATTCCAAATAGGAAAAGGAGTACATCAAGACTGTATATTGTCACCCTGCTTATTTAACATATATGCAGAGTACATCATGAGAAACGCTGAACTGGAAGAAACACAAACTGGGATCAAGATTGCCGGGAGAAATATCAATAACCTCAGATAGGCAGATGACACCACCCTTATGGCAGAAAGTGAACAGGAACTAAAAAGCCTCTTGATGAAAGTGAAAGTGGAGAGTGAAAAAGTTGGCTTAAAGCTCAACATTCAGAAAATGAAGATCATGGCATCTGGTCCCATCACTTCATGGGGAATAGATGGGGAAACAATGGAAACAGTGTCAGACTTTATTTTTGGGGGCTCCAAAATCACTGAAGATGGTGACTGCAGCCATGAAATTAAAAGACGCTTACTCCTTGGAAGGAAAGTTATGACCAACCTAGATAGCATATTCAAAAGCAGAGACATTACTTTGCCAACAAAGGTCTGTCTAGTCAAGGCTATGGTTTTTCCAGTGGTCATGTATGGATGTGAGAGTTGGACTGTGAAGAAAGCTGAGCGCCGAAGAATTGATGCTTTTGAACTTGGTGTTGGAGAAGACTCTTGAGAGTTCCTTGGAGTGCAAGGAGATCCAACCAGTCCATTCTGAAGGAGATCAGCCCTGGGATTTCTTTGGAAGGAATGATGCTAAAGCTGAAACTCCAGTACTATGGCCACCTGATGCGAAGAGTTGACTCACTGGAAAAGACTGATGCTGGGAGGGATTGGGGGCAGGAGGAAAAGGGGACGACAGAGGATGAGATGGCTGGATGGCATCACTGACTCGGTGGACGTGAGTCTGAGTGACCTCCGGGAGTTGGTGATGGACAGGGAGGCCTGGCATGCTGCGATTCATGGGGTCACAAAGAGTTGGACATGACTGAGCGACTGAACTGAACTGAACTGAGTCAGTAAAATGTTTTAAAGAAGCTGCACAAACCATCAGCTATTAATATGTGATTAATAAATACTAGTGTATATTAGTAATAATACTACTAATTACTTCCTGTGACATGCAAGTTTAGATTAATAGATAAAGTTATATAATCTTATTAATAGCTCTAGGTAAACATTTTGAATGTTTATTGGCATGTGGTGTTAACAATTTATTAATAATATTGACATTCAAAGAATTTCATAGTCTCAAAGTGAAAATCAACAAGCAGAAATTTTCCCAACAAGAAATCCCTCTTTGTGTTAGTGTATTTGTAGAAGTGACCATTCTAGGGTAACTCTAGAGTTTACATCAAACTCTCTGTATTTGTTATGAAAATACGTGGACTAATACTATTTTAGACTTTGTAGTGTTAAGTACAAAAATAATAGTTTTTAAAGTCACAGTTATGTACGAGCATTTGGAACTAAGAAGGTATTCATTATTATAATGAATTTAATCCTGATGGGCAGTATTCTCTGTTAAAATTGCATTTAAAATATTAAGAATAATTGAAAATAAAGACTAGATGACTCATTTGAAAAGAATCTGCCAAATTATCAGTGTGTGCCATAATACATAAAATTGTGAACTCAGTAGCACTGCATAGTCAATCTTAGAAACAGCTTAATCAAGAGTGAGCCTAAGTAATACCTGTTAATAAACAAGCAGCTCCATATGTGGTGTAGTGATGTGTTCTTTCCAGACCTCACAGACTCATGTTTCACGTGTCAGTGTTCAAGTGTAAATCAGAAAGGGCCACCCAAATGCTCTGGAAACTGAAGAGCTGTTTACTCCAAATAAAAGTGCCTCCAACATGACAGTCTTGGTAGATTACTTTTAAGTTTATTGTACTGTGTGGCATTACATCACTAAATAAAACTGTGTTGTTCTAATTTCGGGTTGAATATTTAAATTAAGAGGTTTTTCCCCCAGGGTAAAACCCCAGAGTGCTTTAGTTTCATTTACACATGCGTTAAGTGACTTTAAACTTTCCTTTATGTGCACTTTATTATTAAAGTCCCTCTTCTCTAAAAGAAACCAATTGACTCTAGAATGTGAATGGTGTCTGACTGAGAACAACTATAATACCATTTTCTTTCTCAACTTCTCATTTTCTTCTACAAATAAATCAAAATGACTTTCTAGGTGGAAACTTTGAGCATTTATTGTTCATAATGAAAACAAAAGTTAACTCTTATCCTCACTAGAAAAAGAGAATATCTAAAGTTAACAGGTCTAATTATCCCATTGTCTATTTTCCTAAACAGATATCTGTTAGGCCATAGAGCATATCTTGTTATTTTCACTCAAATACTTTTGTATCTTTGTTTGTTGCATGTTTCAAATATACACAGATTTATATTGTCTTTGTTTTATTCATTAAGTGTATATTGAAGATTTAAGTCTCAGAGCACTGGGCTAAAAGCTAGACATATAACAAGAGTCCCATATAATAGTCACTCTTTTTACTTGAAGAGGAAATAATTACCTATTTTGGAAACAGACAAAATTAATTAATCAATAATTATCTATAGATTTGTGAAATGAAAAAGGTACATTCAGGAAAATTGAAACGTATACACATATATAATTGTTCTTACTTTTCTTTTTTGTGCTCAGTATTTATCAGTGAAATTATGAGTATTTTTCAATGAAATATGAAATAAAATGAGAACTGCTGGGTAAAAATTTTAGAGAACATGTTGGTTCATAAAGGGCAAAGGGAAAAAATTTTTAAGAAAAAATTCAATTACAGGAGATGATTCCTAGGACAGACTCTTGGGTAGTGTGAAACAAAATTCACATTTTATGGTAAGACAAAAACTTCAATATAAAAAAAAAACCTTTCTCTGCTCTTGGCTCCCACCTCCCCACACTGGATACCTTGTATCTACATTGTGCATCAAGTAAACCTCCCCATGGGCAAGAACAGTTGCCCAACCATAAGGAGCAACACTGTCCTAGCACATACAAGACAACTCCTTGAAAGATAGCATTCCTCAGTCTTGTAAGGGGTTTAAATTTGGACTGTGT
Organism: Bos grunniens; assembly: GCF_055505025.1. Classification (NCBI taxonomy): domain Eukaryota; kingdom Metazoa; phylum Chordata; class Mammalia; order Artiodactyla; family Bovidae; genus Bos; species Bos grunniens. The sequence goes on along the minus strand of NC_141165.1, from coordinate 119,642,988 downwards.
AATCTGGCGATATCACCTCATTCAACGTGCCGCCCTCCGTCTCAAAATTTACCTAAGTGTGCTTTGACCTCTCGTGGGTCGAAGAGTTCTCAGAGCTTTCTGAGAGCCTGTTCCTGGGTTATAATCCTCAATTCAGTTCAAATAATATTTTCTTCATGATATCAACTAATTAATTTTCTCTTTGACAGTAGAAAAATGCCTCCGTGTTGGTTCTGCCTCTGAGATAGCATTACTCCCGAAATCAAGCAGGACCCTGAGGGGCACTTTCAGGTACAAAAGTCTTTCCATATCCCCCCATTTCCTGTTCAAAGGAAAGAAGCAGCAGCCTCTTATTCCTTCCCTGAATTCCAAAGGGCAGATTCAGTTTCTGCAAGTAGTGAGGGAAGGCACAAACAAAGGAAAGGCAGTCAAGGAAAGCAGTGCAGTGATGGGCAGGGTCCTAGTCCTGCCCAGAGCTACGCATCGCAATCTGATGCATATCTGAGTTCTGCTACAAGAACTAAGGTCTCCACCCCAGGGGAGGCTGAGCACAAGCATGTGGACCCCAGATTGGTTGGAGCCAGGGGACTGATGATTGAGATTCCTGGACCACCATCCTGTTAACTCACCACCAACCAATCAGAGGAAGGTCACACAACAGCAGACCTCCCCACCAAATTCTGCCTATAGAAACTCTTCCCTAAAACCATCAGGGAGTTTGGGCCTTTTGAGCATGAACTGCTCTGTTCTCCTCGCTTGACCTGGCGATAAACCTTTCTCTGCTCCAAACTCCAACTTTTCACTCTGTTTGGCCTCACTGTGTGATGGCTACATGAACTTGGATTCAACAACACTCTAATATGTCTGGACTTTTTCCCCTTTTTTAGTCAGAAATTCCACTGAATACACGAATTTGTATGAATACACATCTATTTTTAAATTATAAATATTCCTAAGATAATCATTAATCCCATTTGTATAAAAAGAATGAGAAAATTACATTGCTTTCTTATTATAACTTGAGAGCAGCAACATCAAAAGGTCGAACACACTGATGGTGGGGAAGAAGAGGCAGATAACTCTGGAATAGCATGAATTTTGCCAAGGATGGGTCAGACCAGAGTCACAGCCCTTCAGGGTGGTTTGGGCTTATGAGGTCTCTGGAGAAAGCACTGGAAAAGCAGGCTGGAAAGAGGGAAAGGCTGTGGGATCCAAACAAATGCCAGAAAAGGGAAGAGGTTTTTTCCTCACATCCTTTCTCCAGGGCCATAGAAATAATAGGCAGATACTATCAGCCAAATAATGGGTTAAAGCAGCTATTTGTGGGCTTGCTTGGGAAACACTAACATTTAACCTAGTTTATACATAAAAGTATGTTCTTAGTCCCAAACAAGCGACTCACAAATGCACTTTTGGAATACAATCCATTCATAAATTGTGGTCTCCTCCTATAATTACATTCAGACAAAAATCCTCTGACTCATAAACAAATTAAACAAATAATTTCCTTCCCAAACATCTGTTAGTATGAATTGCAATCCTGTATACCGGCCACAAGATGCCTTATAATAACATATGTGGTACAACTTTAGCATATGAACAACATGAAGTCATGAGTTCTTATGGACCTGGTTAGCCATGATTAACCATTTATTCATACCCTTTCCCCAAAGATTTTAGTCAGGACTTTTTAGGGCAGTAGATGGTAACTTCCTTCTTTCTTGGACAATCTAGAGGAAACATTATTTTTGAAGATAATAAACTCTGAGACTATTACTAATGACTTTATCTTTTCTTTTATAATATTCTGCTAACTTCCATTTACAGCTTTATAGTTGAAATTGATTAAATCCATTTGACATCACTGGAAGTAGTAACTTTTCTGTAGAGAATAAATCCAATAATTACTGTCATACACTTAGGAGGTAGTTGATTGCCAATAACATAGGTATAAAGTAGATAAAGGATGTCATTAGACAGAACACTTAACTTGGTTAATAAGGAGTCAGCCTTCCTCTAAAATTATTTGGCAAACCTAATATTTTAAAGTGATAATGAGAAAAACTAGATATTATATCATATGATAATAATACTCATTAATAGTATTCAATGCTTATAATATTCTGGAGGTTTTGATATGATATATCATTTAATGCTATATATAAGGTTAGGCAGCAGGTTTATGACAGTCCTAAAATGAAGAAAATGAAATAGAAAAAGATTAATCATCTTGTTCAAGGTTGCATGGTTAAGTGGTAGAGTACATGCATGCCATTTTGGTGAGTAAAAGAAATATTTTGTATAATTGATTTTTAAAAACTTACATACTACATAAAAGCATACATCAGGCAGTTAGAAGCTTTTTGAGGAATTTAGAATCTTATTTTACATCTAGGAAGTCCTAACTCCAAAAACAATATTGTAGAGATTAGTTCCCTACACTTACATTTTTAAGAGATCTTTTATTATTTTAAATAAAGAATTATTTGAGTCTCTTCAATAACACGTAGGAGAAGGCAATGGCAACCCACTCCGGTACTCTCGCCTGGAAAATCCCATGGATGGAGGAGCCTGGTAGGCTGCAGTCCATGGGGTCGCTAAGAGTCGGACACGGCTGAGCTTTCACTTTCACTTTTTGACTTTCGCTTTTCCTTTCATGCATTGGAGAAGGAAATGGCAACCCACTCAAGTGTTCTTGCCTGGAGAATTCCAGGGACGAGGGAGCATGGTGGGCTGCCATCTATGGGGTCGCACAGACTCAGACACGACTGAAGCGACTTAGCAGCAGCAGCAGCAATAACACATACTTCTGCAGATACTGTAAGAATTCTGTAGGAATTTAGAAAGAGGAAAAAAAAGAGAAGGAAGGAAAGAAAAGGGTTAAGGAGACCTAGTAAAAAAAATAATTCAAGTTGTTTCATAACAGACATGTTTTCTTCAATGTCATACCTATTTAAGAAATTAAACCAACACAAACGTCTGTAATACAGTATAAAATACAACAATTGGGACAAGAAGAGCCTAAATAAAGTGAAAAGCCAAAGGCAATAAAAGTGCATGTAGATATCAGTCCAGAAAGAAAGGCCTTACATGTAGCTAGTTGAGACACGGACATGATAAAGTACGTACTCCATTTACTTCATTGAACATTCTTTAGATCATCTGACATAAACATTAAAACAGAGAGAGGAAGTAAAATGTAAGATTTTCAAAGAGGTGTTTGGGGTCTCTGTGTGCATGTATACTAAGTCACTTCAATTGTGTCCAGCCCTTTGTTACCCGTGGACTGTAACCTGCCAGGCTCCTCAGTCCATGGGATTTTCCAGGCAAGAATACTGGAATGGGTTGCCATGCTCTCCTCCAGGGGATCTTCCCAACCCAGGGATCAAACTGGCTTAAGTCTTCTGCATTGGCAGGTGGGTTCTTTACCATTTGTGCCACCTGGAAAGCCTTTGGGATCTCTGCTGCTGCTGCTAAGTCACTTCAGTCATGCCCAACTCTGTGCAACCCAACAGACGGCAGTCCACCAGGCTCGGCCGTCCCTGGGATTCTCCAGGCAAGAACACTGGAGTGGGCTGCCATTTCCTTCTCCAATGCATGAAAGTCAAAATGAAAGTGAAGTCGCTCAGTACTGTCCAACTCTTTGCGACCCCATGGACTGCAGCCCACCAAGCTCCTCTGTCCATGGGATTTTCCAGGCAAGAGTACTGGAGTGGGGTGCCATTGCCTTGAGATCTCTACCAGTTATCAATTACCATTAATCAGTTCAGTTCAGTCGCTCAGTCATGTCCAACTCTTTGCGACCCCATAAACCACAACACACCAGGCCTCCCTGTCCATCACCAACTCCCAGAGGTCACTCAAACTCACATCCATTGAGTCAGCAATGCCATTCAGCCATCTCATCCTCTGTCGTCCCATTCTCCTCCTGCCCCCAATCCCTCCCAGCATCAGAGTCTTTTCCATTGAGCCAACTCTTCGCATCAGGTGGCCATAGTACTGGAGTTTCAGCGTCAGCATCATTCGTTCCAAAGAACACCCAGGACTGATCTCATTCAGAGTGGACTGGTTGGATCTCCTTGCAGGCCAAGGGACTCTCAAAGAGTCTTCTCCAACACCACAGTTCAAAAGTTTCAATTCTTCAGCGCTCAGCTTTCTTCACAGTCCAATTCTCACATCCATACATGACCACTGGAAAAACCATAGCCTTGACTAGACGGACCTTTGTTGGCAAAGTAATATCTCTGCTTTTGAATATGCTATCTAGGTTGGTCATAACTTTTCTTCCAAGAAGTAAACGTCCTTTAATTTCATGGCTGCAATCACCATCTGCAGTGATTTTGGAGCCCCAAAAAATAAAGCCTGACACTGTTTCCACTTTTTCCCCATCTATTTCCCATGAAGTGATGGGACTTGATGCCATGATCTTAGTTTTCTGAATGTTGAGCTTTAAGCCAACCTTTTCACTCTTCATTTCCACTTCCATCAAGAGGCTTTTTAGTTCCTCTTCACTTTCTGCCATAAGGGTGGTGTCATCTGAATATCTGAGGTTATTGATATTTCTCCCAGCAATCTTGATTCCAGCTTGTGCTTCATCCAGCCCAGCGTTTCTCATGAAGTACTCTGTATATAAGTTAAATAAACAGGGTGACAATATACAGCCTTGATGTACTCATTTTTCCTATTTGGAACTAGTCAGTTGTTTCATGTCCAGTTCTAACTCTTGCTTCCTGACCTGCGTACAGGTTTCTCAAGAGGCAGGTCAGGTGGTCTGGTATTCCCATCTCTTTCAGAATTTTCCACAGTTTATTGTGATCCACACAGTCAAAGGCTTTGGCATAGTCAATAAAGCAGAAATAGATGTTTTTCTGGAACTCTCTTGCTTTTTCCATGATCCAGTGGATGTTGTAAATTTGATCTCTGGTTCCTCTGCCTTTTCTAAAACCAGCTTGAACATCAGGAAGTTCACGGTTCACATATTGCTGAAGCCTGGCTTGGAGAGTTTTGAACATTACTTTACTAGTGTGTGAGATGAGTGCAATTGTGCGGTAGTTTGAGCGTTCATTGGCATTGTCTTTTGGGGATTGGAATGAAAACTGACCTTTTCCAGTCCTGTGGCCACTGCTGAGTTTTCAAAATTCACTGGCATATTGAGTGCAGCACTTTCACAGCATCATCTTTCAGGATTTAAAATAGCTCAATTGGAATTCCATCACCTCCACTAGCTTTGTTCGTAGTGATGCTTTCTAAGGCCCACTTGACTTCACATTCCAGGATGTCTGGCTCTAGGTGAGTGATCATACCATCATGATTATCTTGGTCATGAAGACTTTTTTTTGGTACAGTTCTTCTGTGTATTCTTGCCACCTCTTCTTAATATCTTCTGCTTCTGTTAGGTCCGTACCATTTCTGTCCTTTATCGAGCCCATCTTTGCATGAAATGTTCCCTTGGTATCTCTAATTTTCTCGAAGAGATCTCTAGTCTTTCCCATTCTGTTGTTTTCCTCTATTTCTTTGCATTGATTGCTGAGGAAGGTTTTCTTATCTCTTTTTGCTATTCTTTGTAACTCTGCATTCAGATGCTTATATCTTTCCTTTGCTCCTTTGCTTTTCACTTCTCTTCTCTTCACAGCTATTTGTAAGGCCTCCTCAGACAGCCATTTTTGCTTTTTTGCATTTCTTTTCCATGGGGATGGTATTATTACCATTAATAAGTTATCTCAAAAAAAATACTGACATACAGTTATTCTTTACATATTGTGAATGGTGGATTGGCAATTTGGGCTTGGCTGGGCAATTCCTTGCTGCTCAGGGTTGATGTCATTCACCCAGTTGAAGTCATCTGGATTTGGTTAGAACACTAGGACTGGCTTGACCAAAATAGCCTCAAGCAAATGTTTATGGTTGGTGCCAGCTGTTGGGGGAGTGTCCCAGGAGGGTAAAAGAAAAAGCTGCAAGGCTTCTTAAAGCCTAGCCTTAGTAGGCATACGATGTCATTTCTGCAGCATTCTGTTGGTCAACATACGTCACAAGTCAGCCCAGATGCAAGAGTTGAGGAAAAAGATTCTACCTCTTGATGGGAGAAAATCCATATTTCCCAGAGATCTAGAAAGAAAGATGCATAATGCATGAAGGGCCATTATTAAATCAATCCACCACAGGGCCATTAAGTGTTTTGACTCATTACTGAATTTTTACATCAGCATACAAACATGCTGCTGAATTCTTTCATCTTTTCAAAGAAAAATACTTTATCTTGAGCCCACTTCCCTCTTAAGATAGCTTATCATTTCTTTTGTCTTTCTCTGTAACAAACCATCTTCAAAGAGTAGTCTGTTCTCATAGTCTGATGTCTTCTCTCCCATCATTCATTGTTAAACTCAATCCAATCAGGCTTTAGTCCTTACCACTCCACCAAAACTATCCATGTCAAATTAATCAACCAGTTCCACACTGTTCAATCCACTTGTCAGTCCTTAGTCCTCTCTTCTTCCACCCATCATTAGCATTTCACATAATTCAACATTCCATCCTTCTTGTTCTTCACTCGCTTTCTAGGATACCATGGTACCATGAAAATACACCATTCTTACATCTTGCCACAGGAAACACAACTGCGGGACTGCCTGGCCCAACATTCTCAGATCTACTCCTGTGTGGGTGTTGAACCCATGTTGCAGAATGGCTGCTTCCAGCAAAGTGCTACGCACAGCATCAGCACTAACACATGATCCTGAGAGATACAAAACTCCTCAAATGGGGGCTTCAGCTTTAGGACTTACCATCACCTGGCTGAAATGTTCCTAGAACTGCATTGAAGTCACCTCATTCCCCTCAACTTCCCTCCTCTTTCTCTGTTTTCATGATGCTCAGGTCTCCATCACGATCAGAAAGTTCTGTTCACTCCCTTTGGCTCCCTTCCCTCTTTCCTTAAAACTCACCAGCTCCCCCCCCCCCCCAAAATCTCTTGTATATCTAACTTTTAGTTGCTATCTGCTTTTCTTTGGGCTTGAATTAACACACACTTCATTGGTTTCCCCTTATCTCTTTAGTCCTTCTCAGGATATTTTGATGATTTCTTCTATTTTGTACTACATTCTGAATGTTGAGTGACCCAAAGGCCATTTTCGGTCCTACACTCTTCACAATCTATACTTACTGCCTAAGTGATCTCATTTAGACCCATGACTTTAAATACCTTCTCTATAACAATGAGAAGGTATTTAAACCCACTTGTAAATTCTATTGAGCCTATATTCAAAATATTTCATTCTTTTTCTCTATATATATGCCCAGTAGAGAACTCAGAAAAACTCTACCCTGACATATCCATTACCTGCCTACCTGAGAGCTCCACAGGGGATTTCGCAGTTGTGGATATGGGGCTGGATTCATTTTTTTAAATGTATGAAACTCTACATTTATGATTTCCCCACATTACTCTAAGTATACTTCAATAGAAAGTTCATATTAAAAGAAATCAGATGAAATTTGAAGTACAACATTTTTACTTGTGAAGTCTCATCCTCATATATAAGACACAGATGCTAAAATTGTCTTCACAAAATTATTGTACCAACTAAGAAACTGTATATGAAATACTTTAAAATGATAAGCATTATAATAATAAAGTAGATTTATTTACTATATAATAGCAAGCTAACATATAGCTAGGAAAAGGTAAATCACTGATTTGGTTTAATATGCTTCATTCTCTAAGAAAGCTTCAAATATTCAAATTATTGTATTCTATATTTTTGTACAGTCACTAACAAACCAAAAGAATAAATTAAAAATTTTCTAACCCTAAATTACATTAAAAATACTGCATAATATGCTTATACAGTCAAAAAATGACTAATTCCTTAAAGCTTCTACTTACAAAGGAATAGAATGTTAACTCACAGCTAAAGAAAACCTGGTATAGTTTTTAAAAAATAAATAGTACATAATTACATATCTACTAACATTTTCACATTCTGTTTTCATTAAAATACTAATGTGAAATTATTTGAGGATTTTGATTATTGCATAAAGCATCTTAAAATATCTCAGTTGTTATTTGGTAGGGCTTCCCAGGTGGCTCAGTGGTTAAGAACCTGCCTGCCAGTGCAGGAGACTCTGGAGATGTGGTTTCAATCCCTGAGTCAGGAAGACGCCCTAGAGGAGGAAATTTCAACCCACTCCAGTATTCCTGCTTGGAAAATCCCATGGACAAGGGGCCTGGCAGGCTACAGTCCATAGGGTTGCAAAAAGTTAGCTATGACTGAGGGACTGAGCACGCATAGCTATCTATGAAGCTTTATGATGGAGACTAATAGATTTATTTGAATTTAAAAAGAGAGTTTATCAATAGATATTTCCTGAGCTCCAACTATACTATGCTGTGAACAAGATTTTAGTGTTAAATTAGAAAATTAGACTAATACCCTACAGTAATAATTCCAACGTTCCAATTACTAACACACACAATTATTGAAAATTAAATATCTAAAACTAGCTTAGTGATATGTAATTCCCTTTCCCACAGCTAGGAGATAAAGGCTAGAGATTTAGAGAAGAACTTAGAAAGGTGCTATTTGTATTTACCTCTTCTTCCATGGAGGTGGAGTCCAGGGTGTTTTCTCCTCCCCTCTGCCTCAGGAGAAGAGCTTCAACAGGGCCTTCCAGAGATCCAGATGAGGTCCTTGCAGCTGGACGCATGTTTCACGGCTGTGTAACTCTTGCTGAAAAGTCTAAAGTGGCTTCACTCTCAAATTCTACAAGTTACGGTGAAAGGATTCAAAGACTGTGTATGTGTATGCATATGGAGGGCACTGCAACCCACTTCAGCATTCTTGCCTGGAGAATCCCATGGACAGAGCAGCCTGGTGGGCTACAGTCCATAGGGTCAAAAAGAGTTGGCCATGACTGAAGCAACTTAGCATGCATGCATGTTTTATTTATATGTGTCATTTTAAATAATCCAACTTCTTGGTAGCTCAGATGGTAAAAAATTTGCCTGCAATGCGGGAGACTTGGGTTCCATCCCTGGGTTGGGAAGATCCCCTTGGAGAAGGAAATGGCAAACCACTCCAGTTATTTTTGCCTAGAGAATCCCCATGGACAGAGGAGCCTGGCAAGCTACAGTCCATGGGATCGCATAGAGTCAGATAAGACTGAGTGGCTAAGCACAGCACAGCATTTTTAAATGAGATACCTAAAAATTGTATTTTATTTTCCTTCAGTGTAATTATCTTGTATAAAAGCAAAGAACAAATGGGAAAGAGGGTGTAGAGGCAGAATTTTGTGTTTTACTAATAAATAGTACACTTGTTAATAAATAGTGAGTTTCAGGGACTTCCCTAGTGGCTCAGAGAGTAATGAATCTGCCTGAAATGTGGGAGACACAGGTTCAATCCCTGGATTGGGAGGATCCCCTGGACAAGGGAATGGCTACCCACTCCAGTATTCTTGCCTGGAGAATCCCATGGACAGAAGAGCCTAGCAGGCTACATCCATGGGGAATTTAAAGAAATAGGATAAAGTAAGAGGATAAAGCAAATGAACTTTGCAGTCCTCAGAAATACAACAAATCACACTAAACAACCACTTTAGTTAAAGGAAATATTTTTCCCAGAATGCTTGGATTCTAATGTTGTTATCAAAACCAATGAAAGGCAGTGGGGTCTATCTTAGGAATCAGTGGGTCAGGACATTACCCACAATCTTCAACCACAAAGAAGACAGAGGTACAAAGAAGAGTGGAATTTTAATTGTATTTAATTCTATGCTCAGAAATGGTTTTTCCAGTAGTCATATATGGATGTGAGAGTTGGACTGTGAAGAAAGCTGAGCGCCAAAGAATTGATGCTTTTGAACATGGTGTTGGAGAAGTCTATTGAGAGTCTTGTGGATTTCAAGGAGATCCAACCAGTCAATCCTAAAAGAAATCAGTACTGAGTATTCATTGGAAGAACTGACGCTAAAGCTTAAACTCCAGTACTTTGGCCACCTAATGCTAAGAACTGACTCATTTGAAAAGACCCTGATGCTGGGAAAGATTGAAGGCAGGAGGAGAAGGGGACAACAGAGGATGATGGTTGGATGGCATCACTGACTCGATGGACATGAGTTTGAGTAAGCTCTGGGAGTTGGTGATGGACAGGGAAGCCTGGCGTGCTGCAGTCCATGGGGTTGCAAAGAGTCAGACATGACTGAGCAACTGAACTGACAGACTGATGCTCAGAAAAACCCCAAAGGGAAGAAATTAGGTATGCTTGGTTTTAAATACTAGCTAAATATATATATACATATATATATATATATTCACACAACAGAAGGAGCCTGTGACAAGTGATGAGTACATTTCAAATATTTAGAGGATTTTGTTTCTGCAAATAAGAATAGAGTCATCAGAGTTTCTCTTTGGTAGAAATATCATGTTAACAGTTTTTCTTTTATATAACATACTTTTCCAATTCAATTCTGGTCTGCTGCAACTAAAACTGAGCACAATTATCTGTCTTAAACACATATATACATGCATGTGTATATACATACATGTGTGCATGCATGCTCAGTTGCTCCGTTGTGTTTGACTCTTTGCAATTCCATGGACTATAGCCCACTGGGTACCTCTATCCATGGGATTTTTCAGGCAAGACTACTAGAGTGGGTTCCCATCTCCTCCTCAGGGGATCTTCCTGACTCAGGGATAAAACCCGTGTCTCCTGTATTGGCAGCCACATTCTTAACCACTGAGCCACCTGGGAAGGCCCACGTGCATACATTGTTGGTGTTCAGTGGCTAAGTCGTGTTGGACTCTGTGATCTCATGGACTGCAGCATGCCACATTCCTCTGTCCTCTGCTGTCTCCCAGAGTTTGGTCAATTTCATGTTCATCGAGTCAGTGATGCTATCTAACCACCTCATCCTCTGCTGCCTCCTTCTCCTTTAGCCTTCAACATTTCTCAGCATCTACATTACAATTACATACAAGTGTACTCTTGCCTGGAAAATCCATGGACAGAGGAGCCTGGTAGGCTGCAGTCCATGGGGTCGCTGAGAGTCGGACACGACTGAGCGACTTCACTTTCACTTTTTCTTTCATGCATTGGAGAAGGAAATGGCAACCCACTCCAGTATTCTTGCCTGGAGAATCCCAGGGACGGGGGAGCCTGGTGGGCTGCCGTCTGTGGGGTCACACAGAGTCGGGCATGACTGAGCGACTTAGCATAGCATAGAACAGATATTAAATGATTTTAAGATTCTCCAAAAGATAGGGAATAAAAAGCAACAAAAACAGGAAAAATACTTAGGCTATTTCTCATACACATTTATTTTAATAAGTATATTTGCACGTTATGCCAAGCTGAGGGACTTACACCCTCAGAATGTTTATGCAAGAGGGAACAATAGACACCATGAAATCCAATCTCTATTTGTGTTCACATTACCATTGCTGGAAACGCGGCCTGTTCTGTTGGATATCTGATGTCACATCAGATAGTGGTAAGAAGAACTGTATTATGTTGGTTCTGAGATAGTCCATCTACTCCAAGTGCAGGAAGAAAAGAGATAGCAATAGTACTAGAAGTACCTAGGAGGTAATGAAGCTCCATTGGAACAGGCTAAGAGAATCTGCCCATTCCAGGACCTTGGCCCTTCCTGTGTGAGTAGGCCAGCTCAGCAGATGCAGAGTGCTATGTATCTGCAAGAACATAGATTTGGGACAATAGTTCACAGGGGGCTTAAAAATACAAGACACACAGTTACATTTTAATTTAGATAAACAGTGTTTTTTTTTCAGTACAAGTGAGCCTCATGCAATACCTCAAACATATTCTACTATAAAAGTTGTTTTTTAATCTAAACCAAAAATGTAACTGGGTTCCTACATTTTTATTTGGTAAATCTGGTGACTGTATATTCAGGGCATTTCTAGGACAGCAGGAATGTAGGTGGACCTAAACACATAAGCAGGCACCAAGCTCTCTATGGGTTTCCTGAGAAAGGCTATGTCGTCACTGATTCGGTGGGCCTAAAGGCATTTTTTTTTTAAAGGCTGAAGTGACAGGAATAATTTATTCCTATTTCTAGAAACTTCAAAAAAGTCTTAGTTCAATTATGAAGGAAGAGTATCTTTATGCCCTTTTCCAGATAGCTCTCAAAAGTTCTGAGAAAAGAATATATCAATACAGGAATTTTTAAAAAATAAATACCTGCAGAAAAAGAATTATGAGACAATGCCTTGAGAGTTTATAAAAAAGCCTTCTAATTTAAAAGTAAGTACTTTTGTCAACGCTGGGCTGGAAGAAGCACAAGCTGGAATCAAGATTGCCAGGAGAAATATCAATAACCTCAGATATGCAGATGACACCACCCTTATGGCAGAAAGCGAAGAGGAACTAAAAAGCCTCTTGAAGAAAGTGAAAGAGGAGAGTGAAAAAGTTGGCTTAGAACTCAACATTCAGAAAACGAAGATCATGGCATCTGGTCCCATCACTTCATGGGAAATAGATGGGGAAACAGTGGAAACAGTGTCAGACTTTATTTTTGGGAGGTCAAAAATCACTGCAGATGGTGACTGCAGCCATGAAATTAGAAGACACTTACTTCTTGGAAAGAAAGTTATGACCAACCTAGATAGCATATTCAAAAGCAGAGACATTACTTTGCCAACAAAGGTCCATCTATCAAGGCTATGGTTTTTCCAGTGGTCATGTATGGATGTGAGAGTTGGATTATAAAGAAAGCTGAGCGCCGAAGAATTGATGCTTTTGAACTGTGGTGTTGGAGAAGACTCTTGAGAGTCCCTTGGACAGCAAGGAGATCCAACCAGTCTATTCTGAAGGAGATCAGTCCTGGGTGTTCATTGAAAGGACTGATGTTGAAGCTGAAACTCCAGTAATTTGGCCACCTGATGGGAAGAGCTGACTCATTTGAAAAGACCCTGATGCTGGGAAATATTGAGAGCAGGAGGAGAAGGGGATGACAGAGGATGAGATGATTGGATGGCATCACTGACTCAATGCACATGAGTTTGGGTAAACTCCAGGAGTTGGTGATGGACAGGGAGGCCTGGCGTGCTGCGATTCATGGGGTCGCAGAGTCAGACACAACTGAGTGACTGAACTGAACTGACTGATTGACTTTTGTCAGTGTAATAAGGTAACAAGTTTTAAATCAACAATTTGTAAGCTAACCTTCAATTCTTGTACTTTTTAAGCAAGGAAGGTTAGAAGGAAAGAAATTATGTTTGTTATGGGGGCTATATTGGGTCCGTCACAAAGAGGGTGAAATCAACTAATTATTAGATTGAGGCAGTCCTAAGACAATGACTTCTTGTCATATGGTCTGTTTCAATCCATGTAATTGCTTCATTATAACATAAATCTGTCTTAATTATTTGATTATTACAAAGATGGAAAGTGATGACAAGACAAAAATAACAAATCAGTAACGTCCCATGTGTCATCACTCTCTTCCATTGATATTTTTGGTGCAGTGTAATATTATGAGCTTTGTCTTCACAAGACAGTTCAGGTACATTTAGAAGATGTAGTGAGGATGAAGATGGGGCAGTGTTGGGAGTATGCAGCAAGAAGAGGACTTGCTTAGGGCTTCAACTTCATACTGGATTGGTTCAGGTGGGTGGTGGTCTCAACTCACTTGGCCTGCTACAATGAACCAACTCCAGCAATTTATAGTTTTACATTTACCTTCACATCTGCACAATAACTCTGTAAACAAGAATTACAGTGAACAAATCGTGGCTCAAAGTAGTTAAGTGAATTTCCATGATTAGGCAGAGAGGAATTGGCCTTGTAAGACTTGATTCCTGACCTGCCCATACCAGAAGCCAGGCTCTTTTTAACCATTATGTTCTCTAACAAAACTCTCAGGGTGTGTGTGTGTGTGTGTGAGATCTCGACAACAGAATTTCCATATATTTTACATATGTACTGCCATGAGTTTAACGATGTCCCCCAAAATGATACGTTGATACCTAACTCTATATACCTGTATGTGTGTGTGTGTTAGTCACTTAGTCATGTCCAACTCTTTGTGACCACATGGACTCTAGCCCGACAGGCCCCTCTGTCCATGGGATTCTCCAGGCGTGTATCTTTGAATGAAGCATAATTTGGAAATGGGTGTTTGCAGTAGTTAAGATGAGGTAATGTTTCATTAGAATGGACCCTAACTAACATGAATGGTTTCCATATTAGAAGGGAGAGACAGCACAAGAACAGTGAGAGAAGATCTTGTAGGGATAGAGACAGAGGCTGGAGTGATATATCTACCAGCCAAGGGACATCAGAGATTGATGGGCTACCCCACAAAGCTAGGAAGAAATAAGGAAGAATTTGTCCCTAGAGCTATCACAGAAACGTGATCATGCCTACTCCTCAATTTTTAAATTCTCACCTTCAGAACTATGTAAATGAATTTCTGTTTTTTAAAGCCACTCAGTTCTTGGTAATTCGTTATGGCAGTCCTAGGAAATAGATATATACCAAGGTCTATAACTTTTCCCTAAAGTAACATACTTCTCAGTATAGAAAGAATATTCATTATAGAGAAAATAAAAAGGAATAAAATTAGTGGATTCTTATAGTAAAGCAAATCTTTTAAAATATAGTTTTAAGAAAAGATTAAGCATAACTAATATGTGAATTTTTCATAAGGGAAAAACATAATGTACAAGCTGTATCATTCATAATACTGTATATTTCAGGACACCCTTTTTAGCTGGGTTTGCATTTTGCTAATATAATGCAAATATTTTTTAAAACCTGAAATCATTTGTTTACTTTATGAGATGCTAGTTTTTCAATCAGGACCTCTAATTGCCTATTTTCTCCTCCCACAAAAAGCATCTGTAACAATAAAATCATAGCAATTTGTTATATTATGAGAAGGTGTTTATTAATCAAAGAAAACATCAAGCTAATGTATTGTGTTGTGTTAATGTTTAGCTAATGGACATGTTTTTTATTGTGTGACCATCTGCTATGAGGCTTTTGTTAAAGGATTTCTACAAAAAATTGTTGATTAAAATTGAAGCTAGATTTGCTAGTTTCATGCAAATCTCTTAAAGGAAAAGGTAAACCCACTACAATTTAAATTCTTTCTTTGATTATTTCAATAAAACTATGGCTTTTTGACAAAGATTTGAGTCATACACATTTTGATAGACATGTTTAAGTGCATATAAAAGCTAGTTTTTCAAAAATGGTTACAATAAATGGCTTGATTCATTTCATAAATAATTATTAAAGATAATGCTGGACTTTTGATGGTAAGAAATACATCCTGATAATCCCTTATATTTGTATGAGGTTTAACAGTTTACCAAATGCGTTCATGTAAATTATTTCAATTATTGTTCTGAATATGCGAATGAGTACTCTTTTCTGTGATAGATGAAACTGCAGTAGAGGAGTAATGACTTTTTCAAGATAGCTGAACTAGTGAAAGACAGAGATTTGCACTTCATTGATAATGCTCTTTTAATTTCTGTATGGTTGGCTGTCAACCATAACTGTCTTATACTCTAATATGTTGCTATCTGAACAAAATAGCCTCTAACATTCTCACTGTCTGTCTCCAATTACACTTCCTTTCCAGGGACCTATAAACCACAACTTTTGATCACTGTTCTAGTGTTATAGCTATTCCACTGACCAAATCCCCTACTAAATTGCTCACAAGGTCTTTAACCTGGATAAATTGTTACATTCTACTCTATTATTCTAACTAATGCCTGAAGTATAAAATTATGCAACTGCAGACTTATTACAAATTATGAATTGGTAAATTCAGTTGTATCTATTATGCCACTTGTTATTTTTTTTTATTTTGAGTTAGCCCTCTCTTACACTTTCTTTCAGCTTCTCAAGACTTATTTGTCCATAATGAAAGTCACTCAGTCGTGTCCGACTCTTTGTAACACTATGGACTATAGCCCACCACTCTCCTCTGTCCATGGGATTCTCCAGGCAAGAATACTGGAGTGGGTTGCCATTCCCTTCTCCAAGGGCTCTCCCTGACCCAGGGATGGAACCTGGGTCTCCTGCATTGCAGGTGGATTCTTTACCATCTGAGACACCATATGTGTGCTTTCTTTGTATTTTTATTTGTTTGTTAGTGAGGAGTGGGAATGGGGAACATTCCCCACTAGTTCACATTTTTCCTTTTTTGAGGTATAATTTACATATAGTAAAGAAAAAAGTACGGGTTGCACAGTGCTGCAGCAACTGTGAGGAGATACACCACGTCCAAGGGCAGAGAAGCCTCAGCAAGACAGTAGACATGGAACAACAGACTGGTTCCAAATCAGGAAAGGAGTGCCTCAAGGCTGTACATTGTCACCCTGCAAATTATTTAACTTATATGCAGAGTACATCATGAGAAATGCTGGGCTGGATGAAGTACAAGCTGGAATCAAGATTGCCAGGAGAAATATCAATAACCTCAGATATGCAAATGATACCACCCTTATGGCAGAAAGTGAAGTTGATGAGAGTAAAAGAAGACAGTGAAAAAGTTGGCTTAAAACAACATTCAGAAAACTAAGATCATGGCATCCGGTCCCATCGCTTCATAGCAAATAGATGGGGAAACAGCAACAGACTTAATTTTTTTGGTCTCCAAGATCACTGCAGATGGTGACTGCAGCCATGAAATTAAAAGATGCTTACTACTTTGAAGAAAAGTTATGACCAACCTAGACAGTTTATTAAAAAGCGGAGACATTACTTTGCCAACAAAGGTCCGTCTAGTCAAGGCTATGATTTTTCTAGTAGTCATGTATGGATATGAGAGTTGGACTATAAGGAAAGCTGAGTGTTGAAGAACTGATGCTTTTCAACTGTGGTTGTTGGAGAAGACTCTTGAGAGTCCCTTGGACACCAAGGAGATCCAACCAGTCAATCCTAAAGCAAATTAGTCCTGAATATACATTGGAAGGGCTGATGATGAAGATGAAACTCCAATACTTTGGCCACCTGATGCTAAGAGCTGACTCATTTGAAAAGATCCTGATGCTGGGAAAGATAGAAGGTGGGAGGAGAAGGGGACGACAGAGGATGAGATGGTTGGATGGCATCACCGACTCAATGGACCAGAGTTTGAGTAAACTCCGGGAGTTGGTGAAGGACAGGGAGGCCTGGTGTGCTGCAGTTCATGGGTCGCAAAGAGTCGGTCACGACTGAGCGACTTAAATGAACTGAAAAAGCATAGATCTTAAACATTCAGTTTAATGAATTTGGTCAATTGTATATATGCAACTAACACAAAACAAGAGATAGAGCCTTCCCTACCTCTAGAAATGTCCTTTATATTGTTTTCTAGTAAACACTGGCCTTCTAGAATTTTATTGAAATAAATCCAAGAGAGAATGGAAGAATTGCCTTCTGAGATAGCAAGTTTACACAACTATTTCATTATACCTTTCTGCTTTCAATCAGGTAGTCAATGGAGAATGGTCACTAAAGAGGAAAATGTTGATGCCAAATACAGTGGGGGTATTTTAAAAACTGGAATATTTTGGAAGGTAAGAGGGATGGAATGTAGTACACCCACAGATAGATTAGCTTAGGTAAGAGTACATACAATAGTACATACAATACAATTCATTATGGCAAGATGTAAAACACAGTATACGCATATAAATGAAATAAGTTGGTACATATGTTTAAAAAAAGCATGTGGTAATTTTTGTTTTTCCTGATTTTTAATAATGACTTTTAATAGCTTTGCCACCAGCTGAAAATGGGATGGAGAGGGAATTCCTTGGCATTTGAGTCCTCTTGTAAAGAGGAGTAAATATGTGCTTAGTCACTCAGTCGTGCCTGGCTCTTTGCAACCCAATGGACTGTGGCCCACCAGGCCTCTCTGTCCATGGGGATTCTCCAGGCAATAATACTGAAGTTCATTACCATGCCCTCCTCCAGGGGATCTTTCCAATCCAGGGATCAAACCCAGGTCTCCAGCATTGCACGGATTCTTTACAGTCTGAGCCACCATGGAAGACAGATACTTAACAGGTTATACTAAGGACCAGTTAAGTTTTTCAAACTTAACATGTTCAAAACCAAATTTTTGATTTTCCCTCTCAGAGATGCTTATGCCACTCTTCCTTTATCTCTGTTAATGAGAGATCTACTCTCCCAGAATCTGCCCCAACATTTTGAAGGTATCCTTAGCGTGAAGGTATCCATAGCGCCTTTCTCACCTACCAGTTTTGTCCATTAGTTCCACCTTCAAAGTACAATCATAATCTAGTTACTTCATTCAAATCCAACATTACCACCTGTTTGTGTTCTCTCAAAATTCATATGTTGAAATCCTAATGCCCAAAGGTGATGGTAGTAGGTAGGACCTCTGAGAGGTGATTAGGTCATGAGGCTGGAGAGTAAAGAATCAGGTCAGTACTCTTACCTTAATAAAAAAGATATCACAGAACTCCCTAGCCCCTTCTGCCATGTGAGGAAGAAATCTGCAACCTGCAAAAGATTACTTGTTTAACCATGCTGCCTAATGATCTCAACCTTCCAACCCCCAAAACTGTAAGATATAAGTTTCTCTTCTTTGTAAGCTACCCAGTCAGTGCTATTTTTATTACAGAGGCCAGAATGGATTAAGAGAGAAAATGCTCCCACACTGCCATAATTCCTTACCTGGAATATTGCTATGGTCTTCTTCCTGCCTTTGCCCTTACTCCTCTACAGTCTATTGTCATGATCATCAATGTGGTTCCTTTTAAAACATAAACCAGATCATATCACCCTCTTGTTAAAATGCTTATGTTAGATTTCTTTCTCACTCAGATCAGGAACAGTCTTTAGCAAGACATTCTAGACTCTGTACAGTTTGGCCTTACTATCTCCCCAATCTCATCATTTCATCTCCTACTACTCTCTTTCTCACTCACTCAGGACCAACATAATAGCCTTCTTGTTCCCCAGACACCTCAAATATAATTATACCTCAAGACGTCTGCACTTGCTGTTCTCTTTGCTAGGTATGCTTTTCTGCATGCTATTCACACAGCTAACTCCTGACAAGGGGTTTCCCTGGTGGCTCAGTGGTGAAGAACCTGCCTTACAATGTAGGAGACGTGAGTTCAAGCCCTGTGGCAGGAAGGTCTCCTGGAGAAAGGAAATGGCCATCCATTCCATGATTCTTGCCTGGGAAATCCCATGGACAGAGGAGCTTGATGGGCTACAGTCCATGGGGTTGCAAAGGAGTTGGACATGATTTAGCAACTAGACCACAACTTTAGCAACTAGAGACTGATTTTTCTCAGTCTTTCTGCTTAAATGTCACTTTTCTGGAAAAGCTCTCCCTGAAAAACCAGTACGAACTCCTACTCTGATACTCCTATCCTCCTGAAATATTTACAATATTGTACTCAAATTTTTTTTAACAAGAATTTCACCCCTAGTTTAATTCTAAGAGAAAAAATTACTAGCCCTCTGGCGCATTGGACTAACCTAAACTGGGTCTTGAATTAGACACAGATTGTTATGCAAGGTAGGCTTCCAACATAGGAACTTGAGTCTGACAATAGTCAGTGGTCAAAGGCCTGCAGCAGGCAGGTCAGTTCAGTCAGTTCAGTTGCTCAGTCATGTCCCACTCTGCGACCCAATGAACTGCAGCACGCCAGGCCTCCCTGTCCATTACCAACTCCCGGAGTTCACCCAAACCCACTGTCCATTGAGTTGGTGATGCCATCCAACCATCTCATCCTCTGTAATCCCCTTCTACTGCCCTTAATCTTTCCCAGCATCAGGGTCTTTTTGTTTTTACCTTTTTTTTTTTTAACTTTACAATATTGTATTGGTTTTGTCATATATCAAAATGAATCCGCCACAGGTATACATGTGTTCCCCATCCTGAAGCCTCCTCCCTCCCCGCCTCCTCCAATACCATCACTCTGGGTCATCCCAGTGCACCAGCCCCAAGCATCCTGTATCATGCATTAAACCTGGACTGGCAACTCATTTCATATATGATATTATACATGTTTCAATGCCATTCTCCCAAATCATCCCACCCTCTCCCTCTCCCAGAGTCCAAAAGACTGTTCTATACATCAGTGTCTCTTTTGCTGTCTCGCATACAGGGTTATCGTTACCATCTTTCTAAATTCCATATATATGCGTTAGTATACTGTATTGGTGTTTTTCTTTCTGGCTTACTTCACTCTGTATAATAGGCTCCAGTTTCATCCACCTCATTAGAACTGATTCAAATGTTCAAATGAGTCAGCTCTTCGCATCAGATGCCCAAAGTATTGGAGTTTCAGTTTCAGCATCAGTCCTTCCAACGAATATTCAGGACTGATTTCCCTCAGGATGGACTGGTTGGATCTCCTTGGTGTCCAAGGGACTCTCAAGAGTCTTCTCCAACACCACAGTTCAAAAGCATCAATTCTTCAGCGCTCAGCTTTCTTCACAGTCCAACTCTCACATCCATACATGACCACTGGAAAAACTATAGCCTTGACTAGACAGACCTTTGTTGACAAAGTAATGTCTCTGCTTTTCAATATGCTGTCTAGGTTGGACATAACTTTCCTTCCAAGGAGTAAGCGTCTTTTAATTTCATGGCTGCAATCACCATCTGCAATGATTTTGGAACTCAGAAAAATAAAGTCAGTCACTGTTTCCACTGTTTCCCCATCTATTTGCCATGAAGTGATGGGACCGGATGCCATGATCTTAGTCTTCTGAATGTTGAGTGGTTATTCTAAGTGATCCCAGCAGTGTGGCAGTTCCAATCAGTGGCTGGGGTCCAAGGACACTGGTGACACATTATCTGGACTTCCCAAAACACAACATGGCCATAGCCTAGCCAAGGAGGCTAGCCAAGTAGCTTATCATTTAATTCAGTACTTTCAAGTCATGGAGGAAATAAAATGTTCATCAGGATGCAAGCAAGACACACAGATTGTGACAACATTGTCACAATTGCTAAGCCTTAGGTTAAGGCTGTGGATCTGAATAAGCCCATGAGTTCAGGATTCAACCCTGGCATACAGGATGGTGGACTGACAATATTATGACTAATTTCAAGCCTCATAGGGCAAAGTATTTGAATCTACATTTACACTGCCAATATTGGTGAGGGTTATCTGAGCCTCTCAAAGCAGTTTCTTTAAAACAGATAGTCCTAGGCTAGTCTTGGACTCATTTAAAATCCCTTATGTTTTAGGACTAGATTTTCACTTGTGGGGACGGGAATGTAATTTATAATGCCTAATATAATGTCGTGAGTATGCAACAGTAAAAACAAAATAAGAGGACAGAGGCAGCATTTTAATTTTCCTAGAACTTCTGTTTTGTTATATTACTGCTAGGCACTTAGAAGTCATACCATAAATACATATTGAATTGAAGGTACTATATCTAGATTAATATTTGTCTGAAAGTTTTTTAAAGCACACAAGGAAAGATATTAATCAAAACTGTAAAAAACAAAAAAGATATATTTGACTATTTACAAATGAAATTTTATCATGTCAAAAATAATCCCAAGTTCCAATAAAAATCAATGATAAAGTGAAAAAGAATTCAATGCATGTGACATATAAATAACACTATTAATCTTTTGTGAGAATATACAAATATTTAAGATAAAAACATATGCCCCACAAATGTGTAAAAGGCATAAAAGGAAATTCACAAAAAATAAATATGAATGACCCATGAATAAATGAAAGTTTTTTATCAGTAATCAAAAAATGCAGAATAGAATAATTTGAAAAAAAATTTTTTTCCTTTGCCTCTAATACTAATGGTGTCCATGGTGACTAGTTAGATATACTTTTCATTTTTCCTCAGTCATTTAAATTGATAAAAAAATTTTAGAATTTCTTTTGACAAAATTTTCAAGAGGTTTAAATATGTTTATAATATTTGAATCAGCAATTGTGCTTATAATAATTTAAGCTAGAAAATAGAAGAGCCTCAAGTTATGTATTTATAGTGGCAAGATTTCTATTGGCAGTAGAGAAAATCTATAATAGAAAAATTCCAGAATTTTGGAAACTTTAAATAGAATAAAATGTTTCTCTAATATGCTGTTTAATCATTAAATGGTATAACTTTGAATAACAGCTAGTAACTATGTATAATACTAATAACTAATGTGGTAGTGGTGGTTTAGTTGCTAAATCCTGTGTGACTCTTGCAACCCCATGGACTGATAATTTTTAAATTATACAGGACATGTTATAAAAAAAAAAGCAAAGTTATGAAACTATATGTGTGTGTGTGCTCAGTCACTCAGTCACGTCTGACTCTTTGAGACACCATGGACTGTAGGCCATCAGGCTCCTTTCTCCACGGGATTTTCCAGGCAAGAATTCTGGAGCAGGTTATCATCTCCTCCAGGGTATCTTCCCAACCAACCCAGGGATCAAATGCTCATCTCCTACATTGGCAGGTGTATTCTTTACCACTGCACCACTGGGGAAATCCCATGAAACTATATACAGTACATTAATTTTTTGAAAAATAATTTATACAGATAGAAAACATAATACAGAAATTAACTAAATCATGCATGGTGGATAGACTTTGAGATGGTAAGACTACTATGTGTTTTTCATACTTTTCTTAACTTACACTACTATCCCCAAGAAAATATTTTATATAATAAAAGTTTGAAAAAATTAGGCCTGAAAGAACAGAGAAAAAAAACAAATATCATGTTGTCTGACCAAACATCTCCCATTGTCATGAACAGAAAGAAAAAAAAATAGCAGAGGGTATCAACTGTCAATATGAGTCATTGCTGATTCAATGTGCAACTATTTTTAACAAAAAGATAACTGAAAAATCTCAAGACCCACAAAACACTAGTCATGCAAGCAAAACTGCTTTATTTTCTACATAAAAGACTTGAGGAACAGTATACAGTTTGTTTAAAATTGAATTTATGTCTGTTTGTAATTGCCGGTTCTGTCTCTTCTCAAATATTCAGGCTTCATAGACCGGATGTGTGCATGCTCAGTTGCTTCAGTTCATGTCCTACTCTTTGCGACCCCATGGACTGTAGCCTACCGGACTCCGCTATCCATGGGATTCTCCAGACAGGAATACCGGAGTGGGTTGCCATGCCTTCCTCCAGGGGATCTTCCCCACCCAGGGATCAACTCACATCTCCTGTATCTCTTACACTGTAGGTGGCTTCTTTATTGCTGAGCCATGAGGGGAAGCCCCATAGACTGGATAAGGGTATATGAATTAGATTTTGGTCAGTAAATTAAACATTTTTTATATAAAATCATCGTCTGCACATGATTGCTACTGGCCTTAGATCGAGCACATGACCAGTTACTTATGCAGTGAATACAGAATCAATTCACTTAGGACAAGTTTAGGGGATTCACCTACACAATCACCTTCCAAGCAGAAATTATCCTCTCTCTGAACACCGAGTTCACTGCTTTCCTACTGAAAAAGGAAGAGACAGCTTTTGCTTTAGCCCTTTATTCTTTACTTGAATTTGTCCATAGTCTCATGTATAACTTGAATAAACATTCAAAGAGTTAAACTACAGTGAGTTTAGGTTTAATATTATATGATATCATTAATCCACAGATTTTTATAGGCCTTACATTTAATCAACCTAAATATCTGAATAAACATTTTTTTTAATTCCACAAAGAAATTATATCAGTCCAGGAATTTAAAACCTAAACAGATCAAGATGAACTGAACCACAGGAATAATGCCCTCATCATTTTTCTACCTTTCAAAGTGTTGCCAAAACAATAAGGTGTTAAACATTGTAGAATTGACTTTATTGTATATTTAATTTGCTTGAAATTTATATATAAATATCCATACTATAAAAAGGAGACTACAGATCTTTAAGAGGGGTTTTCTTGACAAACGAATTGTCAAAAAAAATTGCATTAAGTATCTATTACCTTAGCATAGCTACCAATATAAAAATTAGATATAATTCCATTTACAAGAATGTATGTAAATTTTCTAAGTTGTATCTCAAATTGAGTATATACATTGCACTATTCAAACCTCTTGTAACAAATTCATCCTTCTTTAAATATGACCATATTAATCTTCCTAAAATCACAGCTCTAAATAGTCACTTTATGTCTTAAGTTCCTTTACTGGTTTTCCATTACTTCTACATTCCATGCCAAGACACTTCTAGGGAATTCATCTTGTTCAACCATATATCTTCTAGCTAACCAATATTTCCAATTGTCTTTTCCAAGTCTCTCTTTTTTTTTTTTCTTCATTTTTTCCTCCCACCAAAATAGGCTACTCATTTTATCTAGAACATGTCTCAAGTTCCCTTGCCTTTGTTATTCCTCGTATTCTTTTTCTGGACAAGCACCACGTGGCATACAGGATCTGAGTTCCTGAACCAGGGATCTACTCTGAGAACCTTGCAGTGGAAGTGCAGAGTCTTAACCACCGGACCTCCAGGGAAGTCCCGATTCCTTCCATTGCTTAATCACAATTTCCCCCATTTCTGTTGCTGACACACTGTCCATCCTTCAAAAGTTCCAAAGTCTTTCCACATACTTTTAACCTCGATTTCATTTTTCTCACTATGAATTCCCTTGACTATCCTCTTATGCCATTTGCACATTCTACAATTTACTTTGGTTATATAGATATTTGTATTAGGCCCGTCATTTTTCCATAATCTTCAGAACAAGCAGAGTACTTTGCTCAATAAATATTTGTTGAATTGACCATCAAGGATACATTAAATGGATAGTATAAGGGAAGGAATCACAGATATAAATGGATATAGAATAAATATCCCTAAATGAAATGGAGAGGAACACACAACTGGGCTACAGAGGACGGGTTACTATGTAAGGTAGTAACGCCTAGCTTTGGATACATTCTTAACTTTTTGCTTCACAAGTGTAAGTTTTATTGGATGGTGTCATGTTTTACTAATCTTTGATTCATTTTCTAACATTACCAAATCATTACTATTTACAATTCTTGGTGAATTTATCTTGAGCTTCTCAAAAATACTTGGGCATATGCTAACCAAGAATTTTATTGGTTTTGATCAGAATTTAGAAGTTATTATTTTTAATGTCAAAGCTATAAAATTTATAATAATTTGAGAACTAAATTGCTTTCTTTTTTTGTATTTGAAGACTTTTTTGAGTAGTTTTAGCTTCATGGCAATATGAGTGGAAGGCTCAGACTTCCCATATATCTGGCCAGACTGCACACATGCATAGCCTCCATCATGGTCAACATCTGCCATCAGAGTGGTACATTGGTTACAACCAGTGAACCTATATTGACACATCACAGTCATCCAAACTCCAGAGTTTACATTACTGTCCACTGCAGTGTGGTCCATTTTATTGGTGTGAACAAATGTAGAGTTATATACATCCCATGGACAGAGGAGCCTGGCAGGTGACAGTCTATAGGGTCACAAAGAGTTGGATATGACTGCAGCGACTTAGCACACACATACCAACACAGTATCATATAAAATCGTTTCACTGCTGTAAAAATTCTCTGTGCTCTGCCTATTCATTTCTCCACCACCCTCTTCCCCCATCTCTTCTCCATCACCTGACAACCATTGGTCCTTTTACTATCTTCATAGTTTTGCCTTTTTCAGAGTGCAATATAGTTGAAATCATACAGTAGGCAGCCTTTTCAGATTTGCTTTCTACAATTTTTTGTAGTATGTATTTAAGGTTCCTCCGTATTTTTCATGGCTTGGTATCTCATTTCCTTTTAATGGTTAATAATATTTCATTGTCTGTGTGTACTGAAGTTTATTTGGTCAACTCACCTTGAAGGGCATCTTTGTTGCCTCTGAGTTTTGGCAACTATGAATAAAGCTGATATAAACATTTGCGTGTAGGTTTCTGTGTGGACATAAGTTTTCAGCTCCTTTGTGTAGATACCGAGGAGCATGACTGCTGGATCATATGATAAGAGCATATTTAGTTTTATAAGAAACTGCCAAAGTGTCTTCCAAAGTGGCTGCAATGGCTAAGAGTTACTGTTGACCCACATCCTTGGCAGTGTTTGGGGTTTCAGCCGTTCTAATGGATAGGCAGTAGTATAACATTCGCAAAGAGTTGGACATGACTGAGTGACTGAACTGAACTGAACTAACATTGTTGTTTTAATTTGTAATTCTCTATTGACAGGTGATGCTGAACTTTTTTTTCATATGATTACTTGTCATCTGTGTATCTTCTTTGGTGAGATGTCTGTTTAGGTGTTTTTCCCATTTTTTAACAGGTTGTGTTTTTATTATTGTTTTAAGAATTCCTTACATATTTTGGATAACACTTTTTTATGTTTTATGTTTTTGTAAATATTTTCTCCCAACCTGTGTTTTGTCTTTTTATGCTCTTGACATTATCTTTTTCAGAGCATAAATTTTTAATTGCAAAAAAAATTTTAATTTTGAAATTTAAAAATTTTTAAATTCTTTCTCTCATAGATTATGGTATCTAAAGAGTATTGTGATAAAAAGTCATTGTCATAGCCAACGTCATCTAAATGTTCTTCGTTTTCTTCTAGGTGTTTTATTTTATTTCATTTTTGTTTTGTTGTTTTGAATTTTTATACATGAATTTAAATCAAATTAGATATACAAAAACAAACCAAAATAACAACAAAATACCACCCTGTATTAACTTGCTAGTAACATAGACTAGGTGGCTAAACAACAAAACTTATTTCCTTGCATTTCTGGAGGCTAGAAGTCCAAGATGAAAGTGTCAGCAGGGCTGGTTTCTTCTGGGATTCTCTTTATTTGCCATACAAAGACATGAGGAAAATTTGTATGGCAAAGTCATCAGCCATATTGGATACAGTGACATTTTGATGTACTAAGGGCTAGAACTTTAATTGTGAATTAGATATGAATTGTGAGAAGATACAATTCAGTCTATAACATTTACTTATTTTAATATATTTTCTTCTGGGAAGAGAATGGTAATCCTTTCATTTTCTTAAGTTATGATAGAAGAGAATTTAAGATAAGACATTTTATCAATAAATATGCAAATCCTACCTCACTTAACTATTAAGACTTTTAAGAGTGAGTTCTGGAACAGTCTCTCACATCCTTATCCTTATTGACTAGTGTGTTATCTAAAACAAAATAGGTACATAGTAAAGATTTGTGAGTTAGATGAATATATGAAAGAAATATGCATTTACTTAAGACACTGTGCTAATTACTGTTAGGAAATCAAGGAAAATACTGTACTGCTTTCAAAGAGTGTGCAACATTAAGGGAAGGATTATAACATTTGAAGTCTGACAATAAAGCCATATTGCAAACTCAAATGCCCTCAAGGGTTAGGCAACTAACTTAAATGTGTGAAGAAGCTATGAGTACGAGAATAAGTAACGACAGGGCCGTTCATAAACTGGAAAATCAATGCTAGCTTAATCAAGTTATACTTCCTTAAAGCAACTACAGCAATACTGAACTACCAAACAAAATATATCTGAAGGTTTATTTAGGACTTAAATCTTCAATCTGAGTAAGCCTAATCATTCTATACAATCAAACCATTGCTAGACAGCAATGTAATCTAAGCAAGCTCTAAATGTCTTCACTGGTTTAAAATATGTAAGTAATATGATATAGAAATCTTTACCAATTTATAGACTGTATTAACTAATAATAGTAAACCTAACTTTTCCCAATTGTAATACTCTGTGAGTCCTTGAATTTACATGATAGACTCACTTTCTTTAGTCTTTACCCATACAATTTTTAAATATGTTTCTGTTATTCTGGAGGGGCTTACAGATTATTTACTGAGATCCTATGTGGCTAAAAAGAAATCACTTGGGCTCCATTACCATAAACTAATGCTGTGTCTGTGTTTCACAACCACTATAATTCCCTTCCTACTGTACTATTCATGTCTCAACTAAATGTGTATATTTAGCAAATATTGAATGAATTCCTCTACTAAAACATTCTCTCACAAAAGAAAATGTAAATGATTAGTATTTTATATTCTATATTATACCTACTGCTTGATTTAACCTAGGGCTATATGTATATATAAATTTTCATAGACGTGGTTAATAGGTCCAATTTATAGCCCCCTCAAACTTTTTAGATATAAGTGAAGGGCTCTTTAATCCCTTCTCTTTGATAGATTTATGAATTGAATATACGTGTACATCATCCGACCTCCTGGCTTTACAGTTGGCTTTTTAATCGGATATTAATTTGGGAAGACATTTTAAGATTTCCAATAAATATTAATATTGCTGGTTAACAAAAAAGGGATTTTTCCTCTCTAAATGACTTTCATATTCCTGAAAGGTTTCGAATGGTAGAATATTCACGGAGATGCAAAATTACAAGATGCAGCCAGGAGCAACCGGAACTTATCTAAAATGCTCAGCAAGGACCCTGCTGAGCTCAAACGTCTCCACACATTTTCCTTCTCATATTTAGAAGAACTGTAAATCGCTGGAAACAGCTACTTCATTTCTGTTCTCTGGCCACAGTCTGAATCCCAGGAGACATTCCAGGGGATATGGGTTTGATGGCTTCAGCACACCCTCCTGAGGACTCCGCATACAAACCACAGCTGAACTGGCCGCCTTCAGAAAGACAGGGCATGTTTCCAGCCGGCAATAGGACTGCATTATCTCTTCTCCCTGGAGAGAAACAGCCCTTTTGATCAAGTCTGCAGTCACCTCAGGGTCAGAAGGGAGCACCTCGCATTAGTCTTTCTGGCTCTTCCCCAGCCCGTGAGTGGAGTCCATCTGCTTTTCTGCCAGCACGTGTGTAAACCTGAGCAGCCGCATTAGGAAGGGAGGGGCAGGGAGAAGGATGAGACATAGAGAAATCCAGGTATGAATTGGGGGCCAGATGTTTCTGTCGGAGGGGGCAATCCCCCTGTCTGCTGGATAGTCCTGTTTTTGTGTTGCTGAACTCCAGTTTTCAGCACCCCAATTTTTATGCTTTCTCAGATTTAGGGTTCATTAACCTTCCTGCTTTAGAAGCACATTTTTAAGATAATAGGTGAATGAAGAAGGCGCTCTGCCTGACCGGAGTATCTTTCTTTCAGGAAAATTCCATCTATGCATTAGAACAAATTTTAAAACCAAAACTGTCAATTCAATTATCTTTAAAAAGAAATAAATGCACAGGATTTTACTTTATAGTTAATCTTTCTACTAGATAGCATGAAACCATATTCTAAGAAGCAGTTATTTCAGCTAAGGAAATCTGTTATGTGAACATTTCCATAGGTTTAATAAATTACCACATACACAGTATCATGGATGATTAGCAAAATATTAGATCTTTATTTTTTAATTAGCAACAAATCCCCAAATATTAGTAAATATTAATTTCATCACCTTCTTTCAGGAGATTTTTCCGTAGTGAGTGGCAGAAAGCTTCTCTGGATGCCAAAATGAGATATCAACATTACCAGCGTTTGAAGATTGACTCGAGGGAAATACTGCTGATTACAGCAGAAAAGACAGTGGGGGAGAATAGGGGAAGTTCGTTCTTCTATTCATGAGACTTAACGTGTAAGCCACACCAGACACACTGCCATGGATTAAATAAATGCCTGTGACTTCCTTCCTTCCTTCCCCTGTACTCTGAGGAAATTCCTTAAACTAGAGCTTTGCTCCTCAAAGCACAGGCTGCAGATGACTCCAAAGCTTGTTAGAATGGTAGGCTCAAAGCTCTGTTCCCAGAACCACTGACTGAGAATCCGCCTGTTAACAGATTCTCCCTGTGATTCACACACACATCAACAGTTTGAGAAGCACCATGTGGTTGAGCTTCAAGGACCCTCTTCTTTAATGACCCATGGCCAAACGGCATACAAACCCATAAGATGTGGTTACTTCAACAAGGTGTCCCAATTTAGCTCAAAGGAAGACTTGTGTTCCTGCTTTTGGTAGAACTGGAAAGCAGATGACCACAGTGGACATTGGTGTTTTCCCATAAACTTTTATACATGGTGCCTTTGTGTTCTAGACTAGGAAGAAGGAAATTCAGAGTAATCAGGGGAAGAGATGAAGATAGCAGAGGAAATGGAGGGAGTGAGACTAGTTCTATCTATCTTCAAGAACTAGTTTTGAAATTCTAACAAAGAGCACTTGTAACCAGAAGTTGAATGCCATCATTATAACCCATGATGATTTGGTTTGGGCTGATAATCTGGAGCAGAAGCACCTTTCCCGGTTTCTTCAATAAGGGCCAGCAGCAGCATCTGTGGGCACTGTGGAGGAGCAGAACTAGCTGCTGTGCCCAGAAGACAGTTAGGGGGCCAGCACAGTTCAGGAGCATGGCACTGGCAGTCGGTCTACCTTTGATCACTGCACTTTCAGGATGTTGCTAAAACAGAAGAAAATGCATGGACCATGGACAGGTTTGGGAACACACCAAGTGGTGCTAGTAGAAAAGGACTTGCCTGCCAGTGTAGAAGACCTAAGAGACATGGGTTCGATCCCTGGGTTGGGAAGATCCCCTGGAGGAGGGCATGGCAACCCACTCCAGTATTCTTGTCTGGAGAATCCCATGGACAGAGGAGTCTGGTGGGCTACAGTCCATAGGGTCACAAAGAATCAGACATGACTGAAGCGACAGCACACACACACACTGAGGATGCCTAGAAATAACTGTTCTGTAGTCAAGCACTGGAAGTAAATCCATCTTCCCCTTCACATCTGCAAATGTTTTAGTGAATGGTACTCCTTTCCAGGGATTCCCAGGTGGCTCAGTGGTAAAGAATCTGCCTGCCAATGCACGAGACACAAGAGATATGGGTTCATTCCTTGGATCAGGAAGACCCCCCAGAGAAGGAAATAGCAACCCACTCTAATATTCTTGCCTAGAAAAATCCATGGACAGTGGAGTCTGGCGGGCTACTGTCCGTGGCATCGCAGCCGTACACAACTGAGTGATTCAGCATGCACATACTCCTATCCAACCAATTGCTCAAGCCAGGAACTATAAATAATCTTTGACCTTTCTTCTCCATCATTCCCATATACAATCAATGTGCAAGTCTGATCAATTAAAACTCTTTAATATTCTCTAATTCTCACTTTCACTTTCTCACTCAGAGTAACATCTTGTTCCAACACCATTGCAACTGGCTACACTGAGACTCTTCTTATTCTCCTCCAAGCCACTTATTATGGTTTGGAAGTCCATTTTTATCTTGTTCCTGCATAACTCACTAGTTTCACCTTTATCCATTTCCTGACACCCCATGTGATATTTATGTATATGAATTTTATTTCTCAAATGCTTTTGTTTCAACTCCGAGTCTCTCTACATGTTTCCTCAGTTTAGTGGGCTGTTCGTGCTTTATTGCTCAGTCTTGCCTGACTCTTTGTGACCCCCATGGACTGTAGCCTGCCAGGATCCTCTGTCCGTGGGATTCCTCAAGTTGGCCAAAGTATGACTCAACCTTCAAGTCTTAACTGAGATGAAGCTGAAATACACTAGATAATTGGGATGCCACTAAAATGTTGTAACAAGTTATACAGCACATATAACAAATAGAAGTTTCCTCCTCTCAGAGATCAAGGGGAGGTTCCAGAGGTTTACTGGACCTTGATTAACATTCCCATCTTTAACAATAAACCAACTAATGGATATTAAAGTCCACAAAGTCCTATTAGAACTTTAATAGGTGGATGTTACATTTCCTTCATAGTACAGTTCCTCAGTAGAAGCATCTCAAATGTTTTTCTTCTGTCAAACATATGAAACATAAGCTGTGACTAATTATAAGTAACTCTGAGTTACTAAACAGACAGACTACATTGCTATTTCTAGTCAATCATATGCCCTGTGTTAGCTGTTCTACACGACTTTGAGCCTATGACATCAGAATATTTTAGTTAAGGGTTAGCAGAATGCTTTTCTAATAGTTCTCTATTCCTGGTGCTTAGCAGACAGCTTTGTTACACAGAAAAACCCTGGAGAATTGCAGCAGCCTTCTTCTCCAAGCTCATCCTCTTCACCTCCAGTTACATAAATAAGTCTAGCAAGTGGCTTACTAGCATTCTCTCTCCCTCATAGTTTGGACTGTTTCAGAATTGAAACTTCTGACCCCCAGAATTAGAGCACAGCACAGCTCCATGGTTTCACTTCATATGCATTTCATGTGACAAGTTCTCTCGGATGTTAATCACATGATTTTTCACCTAGGCTTTTCTCAAGATCCAAAAGTTCATCAGAGTCAAGGATAGCTTTAAATCTCACATCTCTCATTCAGGAAAGTGTTTGTTAATTTTGCGCTTCTCAGAAACAAAATTTTACTATGTGGTTCAAAGTCCATTAAAAAAAGAAAAGACTCAGAGGCCTTCTGCAAAATCCTCTCCCTCAGTGGATTTATAATTTATTTTATGAAAGACAGATGAATTAAAAAGGCAGTAAAGAAATTTAGAGTCCTGCATTTGTGTCTTTTGGTGAGGGAAAGGGTATAGTCCTTATTGACTCCCACGTGTGTTTTTACTATAAATGGGTATTATATCTATCTCCTCTAACATTCATACAGATTTCGATATACAGAGAAATCTGAAGCCAAGTGAGCTTTTCATGGTTCCTCTTTTTCCTGGTGAACATTTTACATGGCTATCGTGAGACGGTGTCTTCAGAAATTCTTCTCTTCGAGATTCCTTTTATTGGACATAATATCCCTCCCAACTTGGAAATGCAAGGAGGCCTATATATTTCCCATTTCTTGACTGTTCTGGCAATTTTCCCCAAAAGGGAGGAAAAACCCTATAAAATTTCTTTTGGCCCCCCAAAGCAGAAACATCTGCTGGAGTCATGAGTAGCTTGTTGGCGCAGCTTCGAAGTCCCAGCCTGGAGTTGATTATCTCCCCGCTTCACCAGTGTCCGTGCACTCAGCAAGGAGCGCACTGAAAGGTTTCTGGGAAGACTCATTATAAATAATGAGAACATGGAAGAGAAGAAAGAGGGAAACGGTTCAAGCTACTTTGGCCCATGCATTTTACGAGTTTCACAAACTAAAATCATTAGACCACCAAACTGCTCAATTAGAAATCAAGATTTTAAAAATTAGGCCATTGCTTTCTGTAAATACAGCTGCTTGGCAAATGCAAATGAAAAACGTGACAGATTGCTGGTTGATTTTTTTTTCCTATCAGGAAAAAAATAAGTCAGTTATTTTAAGTGACACTCTGGGGAAAGGATTGGTTGCTGATCTGTCTTTAAGTTGCCAATTGCATCTTACCTCACAGTGAAGCTGGCAGTAAGTAGAATTTTCTGGCTTGAGTGCATAGGCATTTTTTATTCTTTGAAACAGTTTAACAGGTGCAAGTGAAGTCTTGCTAGGAATGCTTATGTATGACAATATACTCTTTCCTAAATTAATTCACTCCACTCAGTGTACAATATAACTTGTTGCAAAACTTTTGGTGTGCTGTCAATTCAATCAGTTACTTAACAGATGAAAATAACCCTAGTTCTTTGCATCCTTCAACAACTCTGACAATTTTATTATTTTTCTACCATCAGTTTTTCTAATGTTAACAACTGACAGGGTCAAAATGTTCTTTGTCATTCTGATAGGATTTGCAGGGAAAAAATATGAACAGAATGGATTTTAAAAGGCTTGATGAAAGTATTCAGATTAAAATTTCAGTGTATACCTAACAGGTATATAAGGAAAGGTTAAAAACTAGTGAGCTATGAGTGTCTACAGAATAAAGTTCATTTGTGTAAATGGAAGTGACATATTCCAAGACAGAATTCTCAAACTTGATGGCATCATAGACACTTAGAGAGCTTGTTAAACACATACTGCTGAGCCACAGCACAAACTTTCTGCTACAGTAAGTCTGGGGTGGTACATTTAAGTTTCCAGGTACAGGTTATGGAGCTGGCCAGGTGACCACACTTTTCCAATCACTACTCTAAGAGATAGAGAGAGGAACCAAGTCAAAATCCCAGAGTGTCTATCTCTAGAGGCTCCTCAGATTTCCAGGCTAATGGAATACTAACCAGTTTTCAGTGAGCTCACAGGCTCATTTTCTTTTAACTCTGGGTACCAAGCGCATCTTCACCTATAGTCCACCAACCAAACACCATACTTTCATGCTCGGGTAGTCTAAGGTGACTATTTGACCTAGATGTTCTCCTTTTCACATCCATATGTCTATATTGCCATTTTATTCAAATGTCAATTTCTTTTGACCATTGATTGCTCTGATGACTTACTTTTAATTCTTTTCATATTAAAGTTAAATCTGCCCCAGTACCTCCCCAACCCACACTCAGAGACATAAACACCACAAGCAGGACTTCCCTGGTGGTACAGTGGATAGGAATCTGTCTGCCAATGCAGGGGACACAGGTTTGATCCCTGATCTGGGAAGATTTCATATGCCATGGGCAACTAAAGCCCACAGGCCACAGTGACTGAGCCTGTACTCTAAAACCCGTGAGCAGCAGCACTGAGGCTGTGTGCTGCACCTACCAAAGCCCACATGCCTGCAGCCTGTGCTCCACAGCAAGAGGAGCCACCACAATGAGAAGCCCGTACACTGCACTGAAGAGCAGCCCCTGCTCTCTGCAACTAGAGAAAGCCCGCACACAGCAACCAAGACCCAGCACAACCAAAAAATAAACAAGTAAATAAGTTATTAAAAAAAAAACCCACAGGCAAATCTCTTCTAACAATTCAGTTTGCTTTCTCATCATGCACTGATGTGAAATTCTCAATTGTAAATTCCTAGACCAAATCTCAGCCCCCTCATATCTTTCAGCTTAGATTCACACCCTGCAGGAGTGTCTTCTGACAATAACTCTCTCTGAAACTTTTCCTTACTAACACCCCATGTTTCTACAATACTTCTTTAATAAACCTCCACCAACAACTCTGCTCAACATACATGTACACAAGAACCTTATGTTCCTGGAGCCTTGTTTGATGTTCCTTTGGTGAATTTCCCACTGAAGCCTACCTTGTAAAATAATTTGTATAATAACCTTTGTGCTAATATAGAAGTATTTCTTGATGACTCAGCCTTTTATAGTTTAGTATATTCCTATGTTTTATTGTAAGGACTATAAAGAGCATTGAGTTTTTTTTTTTTTAATACTGTATTAAATAACTCCAAGCCAAGATTGATTTCTGACAACCTGTGCCTTTTAATTTTTAATATTTTATTTTGAACTAATTTTAGACCTACAAGAAAACTGCAAAATAGTATAAAGTCCTTATGTCCTTGCCCTGCTTTCCCTAATTTACTATCTTACATAACCAAAACATCAAAGAGTGATTATATATCTATATATTATATATCTATATCTATATCTAGATATATCATGTAAAAACAAGAGTAAACACAGAACAACTTGTACACTGACACGGATCTCTTTTGCTACCGCAGAACTCACGTTGGATGAAAGTTAATGATGAATTCAGAGATCCCACAGTTTTTATAGGTGCCAGGAGTAAATTTCACTCCACATGGACTTTTCTCATCAATGTAGATAACTCCCAACTACCACGCTTCAAGGTATGAGAATTATTATCTCAGGTATGTTTTAAGTCTATTTCCCTTTTGCTTTCTATTAGAGTGGGCTACAAGTTAAACATTTGTGGTATTAAAAGAAATGAAGGAAGGAACTTTATAATTCAGGCATAAAGGTCTTTCCCGTGCCCATAGCCTTCACCTAAGGGGTCCATTGACAAGCAGCTCTGGCTCTGCAGTACAAATCTTGGGCACAGCAGTCTTTTCGAGGCTGGAGCATCAGCACCTTATGTCCAGGCTGCCTACATGCATCTTATAGCTACTGCTCTCCAAAGTCTGGTCATCCTCACCTGGGTACCATGAGGTGCTGCAGGGGACAAACTAAACTCCCAGTGTTCTTATCACATGGAGGTATCTCCCCTCCCTCACAGCCAGCCACTCTCTCTGCTAGTTCTCCAGTTATCCCATTCTATCCTCTCTACATCACTACTCTCATATTAAAATTCCACTAAGAGCTTTCTCTCACTCTAAACTAAAACATTCTGTCATTCCCGGGATGCGTTGCATAAGATGTGTTAAACTCAATCCATTTTTCTCCTCAGAACATTCCCTGCAATATATGTATCTTCAAAGCTACATTACATTAAATATGTTAAATTATATAATGTCAAATATGTTAAATATATTAAATTATACTTGTCTGACAGATTCCATAATCTGTTTTTTAAATAAAGTTCTAAGTTTTAATCTTCCAAAACCACATAGAAGAAAAAAAAGGATTTGTGTTAAATTTTCAAACTTTTGGTTTGGAGGAAAGAATGGAGGGAAGAAAGAAATCGTGGTATTACAGGAAGGGACACTAACAGGTATATGATTATCGTGGAGAACGTTAAATATTTTATAAAAACTGATACTTCCAAATCTCTAAAGACAAAGCTGACCTATATTGCATGTTGTGTGTAATACTTAACAATGTTTTAATTTTATACACAAGACAACCACTAAAGTTTTTACTTCAGTTTGGGTGAATATGTGAAACACTTGTAACCATTCTATATTCACTCCCTTTGACAGCTGTGCTGATTGATCATGGCAGTTTGCAGGGCTGCATCCTAAGGAATTCACAAACTATCTCAGCATAATGTCCTAAACACCCACCATTAGCGGACTCGAGTTAGTAATTGGCCCTGCTGGATCTCTATGTTTGTCTTGATTTTAGTTCATGTTTCATACACTGGCATCATATCACATGGATTAAATTAAAATGCTGTAATAAATATATATCAGCATTATATAATGTAATAAATATACTTAGAAACATGTATTGGTGGAATATAATAGAATTTTCCTTTTTAGGTTAATGGTCCAGGGTATTTATTTCTGGTTGACAAGAGATGTGTTAATACTAATATTCAATGACCTAGGCTCCTTCTATCTGTGGCTCCCCTCTAATTGCTACTGCCTCACTGTCATCTTCAGCCAGCGAGCAAAAGAAGACAGAGAACGTGAAGGAGGCAAATATCCACCTTAAAAGCTTTGTTTCAGAGCTTACTCATATCACTTCCTCTCCCATTTTACTGATGAGATCTAGTCACAGGGACTCACTGAACTATTGACACAAGAAAGCTTAAAAAATGTATTTTAGACTATTAATTTCTTCAACAGGTATCACGACAACAGGACAGGACAGTGCTGTCTGCCGATAGTGAGTGCTAATAAGTTCAGAAGACAGCAGTACAGCTCCATCTTCTTGCACAGCTTATTGGAGTACCGTTGTGGTTTCCAGGTTTGGACAGTTAAGCACAGAGACATATTTGGAGAAATGCAAAAAGATAAAGATGACTTAACTGTTTTTATATAAGCAAGTATATCAATGTTTCACTATGCTCTAGGGTCAAAATTTAAGACATTTTAATAT
This sequence comes from Bos grunniens, assembly GCF_055505025.1. Lineage (NCBI taxonomy): Eukaryota > Metazoa > Chordata > Mammalia > Artiodactyla > Bovidae > Bos > Bos grunniens. The sequence goes on along the minus strand of NC_141165.1, from coordinate 119,605,596 downwards.
ATGGGAGCAACAATTATTCCTTTTCTAAAAATTTCATTGAAATTAAACTTACAAATTTGTATGACACTGTTTAGACATTTGAAAAAAACTAGGAAAAGTGATGTTTTCTATAACTTTTCTTAGATTTTATATTTTTATACATTTTAGCATATTGTTAAATGACATTCTATCACTGCAAACAACAGGGGTAGGTCCAAAAGAAAATATTGTTTTACACTTATGTTAAACTCCAAACACATATAATGTTATTTTCCAGTTTTTAATTTCATGTGTTCTAATATTTGCATCTCAGGATGTTAGAATGAGACAGATGTAGTGACATTTTCAAAGCCAAGAAAACCATAATTTGGGAAACAGACAACCACATGGAAGTCCAGAAACAATTATAAAACATGGGTTACCTGGCCCACACTGGGAGAAAAAGGCTAGAAAGGAATACAAGGACAGCAGATTTACTCAAGTTCATCAAAGTATCCGCAAAGGTAGTCTTCAAGTGTGTGCTCACTACATATTTATAAAAATAACATTTCACATCATTTCCCCATCCCATTTTCCTCTCCAAGGCTTTCTATTGGCTTTCTAAAATACAAAAACACATGCAAATACACATACATAATCAAATGCAGTTTAAGATTTACATCAGAATCAGAATACATACTAGAACATTCAGCCACTGATATATTATTGCACATAGTACTAGAAAATTAACAAAAATTTCCAAAATTTTTGTGCTCTATATCTTTGATTTGCCTTTAACTATAAAAGGTTTTCCTCATCCAGTAGAACAATATAACTAAACTTTTAAGTTGATCATAATTTTAGTCTATTTGTAGTCTGTTATTCTTCAATACCTGATTACAATTATAACCAATATATTATTACTTACAATTATATAATAATCTATACAAAAGAACTATTCTAAAGCCACACATATATAAAAGCCTAAATAAATACCTGGTTGATGTACAGAAGGCAACTGATAAATGTCAGCAATATATATAAATATTTATATGGGAAAATATTTATAAAAACCAGATGAATAAATTAATTTTATTTTCAAGCACATATTAAAAATATAAAGGCAAATGCTAGTATTTGTTCACAGAAGAGCTACATGAATGATAACTCACTTACAAGTGGTTCCCTATATCTGTTTGCTACACCAATGCCTCATTAGGGATTGAAGCACACACACCCAGCACTTAGCACGTGAGAACTCTGCCGGCATGGAACACATTAAGCTTCATCAAAATGCTTTTGGAGTCCATGAAATGCAGTGCTACAAGGGAGCCACACCAGAAGCAATTATTAAGTGACTGGGGAGATAAATGTAGCTATTAATACTGCACACCTGCCATTCTTCCCCCTGCACTTTGATCTAACAGATGATGATTTGTAATGGCACAACCTCAACACCCGCCCACCTGTAGTTTATTAGGAAATCAGCCAAGTCACAGGATTACTTAGTTACCAGCGGCAGGGAGGTAGACGCGCAAGGAGTCAGTTTTTGTCATTTCACGGGTGACACCTTCATCCAGAAGTCACCCTTGGCATCTGTGCTGCACTTGGCCTGTGACATGCAAATGTAGAATCCCAATGGGCACATGCCTCTTCTTATTCAAAGACTGTGGGTTTATGGAATATTGTATTGCTTTTAAAAGAGATGTACATATGTATTCATATCATTTTTGAATAGTATGTGTTTGCCCACTTTATACCTCAGGAGTGAAAACCACATTTTGTATTTTCTCTCTGTTACTGTGTTTCACACACTATTTAAACTTCATCTAAGGGTAGAGTCTTTGGAGATATTTTTAAAACATGAGAATAACCACATAAGTGCTTATTCAGCTACAGGAAAGAAGCTATTAGGTTGTTTTTTCACTGAACAATATGGAAAAAAATAATTCATTGCAGGACAAACATTTCAGTTGTTGTGGAGCCTCTGCATTAACTTGGCAGTTTCATTTATTGTACTTCATTTGCCTCGAAAATACCCTCACCATAAACTAGCATTGTAGAACAGAGACATTTCTTATGGTGGTAAGATTAAGAAAAAGCATAAGAATCCAAGAACAATAGGCAAGGAAACACCTGGAGTAGCAGAAAAGTCACGCCAAACCAAAACTAGATGTCAAAGTCTAGTATGCCTATTAATATTTTGGGGAAATTTAACATATACTTAGTGTCTCCATGGCAAACAAAATAGATACAAACCAAATGATTTTTTAAGCATCCAAGATACTGCATGATTAAATTCTCTTTTAGAAATGTGTTTCCATTTGTAAACAATACTCTAATCATTATAATTACAATTCCAAAATCATGAAGTAAAGTAAGTTGTGTGTTTTGTGTGTGTGCATCTGTATGTATGTGAAAGACATACCCAGATTCAATGTCAGTGTCACCTGGAAACTTTTAATGCTCCGTCATTTTTTCCCTTCTAGAACTGTTTTACTTTTCTCATAAGAAAATAGAATTATTCTTTAATTCACTTAACAATGACTTTTCTGGTAATTTCACTTTAAACTGTGAAATCACTAAAGTGGTAAGGGCTTCATAATGTGTTATTCACATGCTTCCATGGAAATTTCTGTTGTTTCATGAAAAACAAAAACTGATTTGAATTGATAAATGTCACATATGAAACAAACCTGCTGCTGCTGCTACTGCTAAGTCGCTTCAGTCGTGTCCGACTCTGTGCAACCCCATAGATGGCAGCCCTCCAGGCTCCCCCGCCGTCCCTGGGATTCTCCAGGCAAGAACACTGGAGTGGGTTGCCATTTCTTTCTCCAATGCATGAAAGTGAAAAGTGAAAGTGAAGTTGTTCAGTTGTGTCCGACTCTTAGCGACTCCAGGGACTGCAGCCTACCAGGCTCCTCCATCCATGGGACTTTCCAGGCAAGAGTACTGGAGTGGGGTGCCATCGCCTTCTCCACAGGATCTTCCCAACCCAGGGATCAAACCCGGGTCTCCCGCATTGCGGCAGACGCTTTACCATCTGAGCCATCAGGCAAGATCATAACTTTGACTAGATGGACCTTTGTTAGCAAAGTAATGTCTCTGCTTTTTAATGTATTACATGCAAACTGAAGAAAATAAAATTTTTTAAAAAAAATCTTGAAAGAAGAGGGAAAAAATTAAACCTTACCAATGAAGAATAAAAAGAATTACTTAAAATAATAAAACCAAGTGTTTTTGAGTATATGTGCTTATGTATATCACATATATATATGTATATTTAGGTATGCTTATATATAAGTAAAATGAATGACAGCAATAATACAAAGAAGGGAGGGAGGAATAAAGACTTTTTTATTATAAGGTAGTCACACTATTTATGATGTGGTATGGTATTATTTGAAAGTGGACTTAGATTAGCTGTAAATGTGTACTGCGAATTCTGAGGAAACCACAAAGAAAAACTTAAAAATAAATATAACTGATACACTAGGAAAAGAGAGAAAGTGGAATAACATAAAACACTAAACAAAACCACAAAAGGCAGAAAATTAGTGGAAGACAAAAACAGAAACAAAGAACAAGAGCAACAAATAGAAAACAATAACAAATACAGTAGATATTAATCTGACTATACCAACAATCACTTTGCACATCAATGGTCTAAATACATCAGTAAAATATATGATAGAAATTGTCAGAGTGGATTTAAACCATGACCCAACTCTATGTTGTCTACTAGAAACCCACTTTAAATGTGAAGGCACATATAGATTAAAAGGAAATTAATGAAAAAAAATATATCATGTTGACATCAATCAAGATGTCAATCAAGAAGGAAAAAGGAGCTATATAAAATTGAGAGAAGATTTTCATCAGGTATAAAGAAAGGCATTATGTAGTGATAAAGAGGGCAATTCTTCGGGAAGACATAATAATCCTTAATGTTCATGCACTTAAGAAAAAAAGAGTATCAAACTATGTGAGACAGAAAGTAATATGACTGCAAAGAAAAATAGATTAACCCACTACCATAACTGGAGACTTCAACACTCTAGTATCAGAAATGGACAAATCCAGGAGACAGAAAATCAGTAAAGGTATCATTGAACTTAATAATACCATCAATCAACTTGATATAATATTCTATCGACTACTTCAATTCATCAACACGAAAGCATACACATTTTTCTCAAACTTACATAGAATATTCACCAAGACAGACTGCACTGTGGACCATAAAACATACCTCAACAAACTTAGAAAAATAAAAATCTGAAGAAGCTTATAGCACAATAAAAGAAGGAAGTTTTACACACACACACACACACACACACACATTGATGAGAACATGTCAGACACAAGAGCAAACTGAAAATGTGCTTAATGGCCAAAGCTGGAGCAATGTAAGCAAGAAATCAATAAAAACCATGAATGAATCCGAATTGGTACAAATAAATAATAAAACATAGAGAGGTGGAGAAGATACAAATCTCCAATGCAGAAAAATTCCAAATAATATATGTAGATACTCCACCCTGAACGAAGTTGAGCACAACTCCCCATGTTGAAAGTATGGGCTATGCATAGTGATATTGTTCCAAAGAATACATTATGGAAGTAGGGGATGAGGGGATGAATAACTTTGCATTGAAGAAACCTGAGAAACACTACCTCAGCCAGTGACAAAGCTCAAAATTTATGATAAGTGACAGCACGTTGATAATACATACCCTTGACAAAAAGTGATAAAATGGCATTTTGTCTTTGTGGTGTTATTTCCCCAAACTCAAAACCTCAATCTAAACATGAGAATAACATCAGAAAAATCTCAGTAGAGGGATATTTTACAAAGTAACTGAACAACACTCCTCAAAACTGTTAGTGTCATGAAAATCAAGCCAATTACGAAAAACTGTCACAGTCAAGAGGGACCTAGGAAGACATAATGGCTATAAGTAATGCAGTGTCCTGGATGAGATCCCAAGACAGAAAAAGACACTGGGTGAAAACTAAAGAACTCTGAATAAAATATGGACTTTGGTTAATTATATCAACACTGGCTTTTTAATTTTAACAAATATACCTACTAATGTTTGTTGTTCAGTCACTACGTGACGTCTGAGTCTTTGCAACCCCATGGACTGCAGCACACCAGGCTTCCCTGTCCTTCACTATCTCCCAGAGTTTGTTCAAACTCATGTCCATTGAGTCAGTGATGCCATCTAATCATCTCATCCTGCCACCCTCTTCTCTCTTTGCCTTCAATGTTTCCCAGCATCAGGGTCTTCCTCAATGAGTCGGCTCTTCACATAGCTTCAGCATCAGTCCTTCCAATGAATATTTAGAGTTGATTTCCTCTAAGACTGACTGGTTTAATCTCCTTTCTGTCCAAGGGACTCTCAAGAATCTTCTCCAGCACCACAATTTGAAGCATCAATTCTTTGGTGCTCAGCCTTTTTTGCAAGTTATTTTACATTTGCATTCTTACAAATACTCAAGAAAAAAAAATAATTTCTATTAAAAAAAGATGGAAAGTTTCTTAAATTTTCTCATGAAATCTCTTTAAACATGATATTACTTTGTGCAAAAACAGTACTATATATCAGTATCTATAATATTCATGGCAAAATCCTAAAGAAAAATTCCATTCAGCTACATATAATTTTACATCCAAAATACAAACATGATTTTTATTAAGAAATTAATAGATAATATTAAAATATAAGTTAAAATTATCTGATAGTTCTAAATCAAAAATAAAAATAATATTTGTTTCACTGGATGATGGAAAGTTGTTATAGGGCTTACTTAAAACATTTTTTAAGAATTAAAATAAATGTTAACATGAAGTCCCCATAATCAATAATAGACATCATTCTTAGTATTGATCTTCATAACAAGCAAGATGACTGCAGTTAACATTATTCTATTATTTTAGCTAGTGAATTAAGACTTTAAATAGATATAAATGATATTAGGCAAGTAGAAGAAAAGTTACCATCATTTGTAGAAGTAGAATTCTTAATAGTCATCTAGAACCTAGTACATTCAAATGAAACTATCTCCCAAAACACATACCAAATAGTGTTTTTCATGTTATACATCCATCGACTAATTCAACAAGAATCCAAAAAGACATTTTTGATCTTTTATTTTCCTTGCCACCCCATTTAATCCATGAGCAAGTTTTGGTGGACCTATCACCAAATTAGTCAATTCTCTCTAATGTGTCTGTTATAATAATCGCCAAAATTGATCTATCCAATTCTACTCTATAACTCTTTCCTTAGTTAGGAAAAATCACTTAGCTCTAGTGATTTTTAAGTCAATTACAATTCACTTGCTAACAATTTAAACTTATCAATATGATATGATATTTTTATAATATAGCATATAAAAAATAATAATATAGCATATAATAGTATAAAAATTAAGTGATTTCCACTAGAAAAACTAAATTCAAAGGAAAAAAATGCTAAACTGATCCAGTCAAGTCAAAGAGATATTCTCCTAATTAGGAGAACTCCTTTGTTGTTGTTTATTACCTCACATGAAACATAAAAATATGATGTCAGATCTTGGGTAAAAAGAACTATTTCTTCTGAAAAATTTCATTAGAAAAATGGAGAATCTATTGCCATCAAATCATACATCAAAGACAAGAAAAAAAATGGTGAAATAGGCACTGATAACTGAATAATGAATAATCCTGATTGGCATCATTCCAATATCCTGATGGAAAATAAAGCTCATAAGATATTATTACTGTTTTGAGTAAGGATGCACCTGAAAACACTTTTCAGGACATATGTGTAATGGAAATCAGTTCATAAGGATATGTTTTCTAAGAATCATTTATAATTTGTCAAATACTCAGCTGAGGAATCAATATGTGTACAAGTGAGTCAGTATGAACAAACTACCATTACTCCTAAAATATTATGCACATGGATGGACAGATGAATGAAGGGGTGGATGGAGGAATGGAGATACAAACAATCAGGATAAAAAGTAAATATATTCATGGAATGCACAGGGGTTCTTTTGAGAAAGCAACTTCATCATCTTAAGAACCTCAAAGGTACAACTATTAAACCCCATAAGGAGCTATAAATAAATAACATGTTTTTCTTTAAGTAAAATATGGAAAGGATGAGGGTTACAGATACAGAAGTAAAATTGTGAATTTTCTTCTTGAGGAGTGTGTAATAAATTTTTCTCTTAAAACATTAACATTTCTACAAATTGCAGTGTACATAATAATGTTAATGCAATAAGAAGTTCTATAGAAATTTTATGCAGAAAATGCAATTAAAGCCAAATAGTAAAAGTGATAAGAATGTGATGCTATACTAATAAGAATACATGAAGCCAGACTTGTACACCTGACTGTAATTACATCACTAACACCTGAGGAAATGAAAGTTGATTAATGAGAAACAGATGCTAATTTTGAAGCCTGCAAATTCAGATACATTCAATAATGTGAAGATGTGGAATGCAAATGAAGTAAGGAATGCATCATACAGACAAAATATAAAGCAGGAAAAAGCAAAGAGGTTTTAAAAAATTGTGTAGAATATAACAGGGATAGAAAAATGGATGAAAACTAAAATGAACTAACATGTGGGAGCCTTAATTTTTTAGCTATTTGAATGTTACTCAACAATGATAGTCAAAACCAAAAATTTCATAGATACAAGAAATGTGAATGTGGTTCATTTCGTTATGTCAATTTTATTAATTACATATTTGTTCTAAAATTAATCTGAATCTTAGTGTATAAGCAAAAGTTGAGATAAAATACGAAATCAACATTTTTAGAAAGTGTAAGTTTTCCATGTGACCACATTAACACTGATGGGCAAAACATGTCATACTAATTAAATATTTATTTTAGCATGGTGAAAAATTCCATTTGGAATGATGAAGACATAGTAAATTCTGATTTCCTAATTTGTTTTTGAGTCTGCATGGCTTGTTACCAGAGATTAGTTCCTCAACCAGAGAGTGAACCCAGGGCCACAGCAGTGAAAGCACCAAGTCCTAATGAGTGGATGGCAGGGGAATTTCCATGATTTTCCTTATTTCTTAATCAGTTAACAAAGTTACTTTTTCTTAGTTTCAGCAAAGCCCCTCCACTTCTTTAAGATCTTAAGGTAGATGACATTGACTTACTTTTCAACCTCAGAATAACACTTGCAATTAAGATGTTACTCTGCATCATTTACATCATTACATTATGCAGATGAGCTTTCAGAATGCTAACTAGCATATTTTACTCCTCGGCAGCTGCAGTACAGTTTTATTCTTTGTATCAGGAATTGAAGCACCTGCACTTCAGGGAACCAACAGAACTAGAGGGAGACAAACCATCAAAGTATAATAATCCAGAAAAATCTCTGAAACTATGTCACTGTGGACATTCAATTCACTAGAGATAGGAAGTGTTGCTGCATAATTGAGTCAAATAAAGGGAAAAAAATAGTACTGAAAATTTGTTCAATTCTTCCAGCCCTGAATGGTCAACATCTATTAAAGAGCCAGAAAATGTCCTTCAAATCAAGGTCCCTGCCTTCCTGGAGGCAATAAAATACATGACACACAAGGAGTGATGAATTTCTGAGGCTTCTGGAGAACACCAAGTCCTTGTAGTCTTTTCACATTTTGTCCTTTACCACCTAGCTCCACATTTATTTCAATTTCCTTGAGAGTTTAGTGAGGTTATTAAAAAAAAAACAAACTTAAATATTTAGTTTAAGACTAAAATTATAAAATATATTTCCTTGGAAGACAATTTTAGAGACAGCAAGAGAGTCTGTATCTTTAAGAATCTTTAATTCCAATGATATTATTAGAAGAAAAGCATCTTATTTATTTGAAAGATATATTTTTCATAAGAATAAAAATAATTGCTGTATCAATAAAAATAATTGCTTTATCAGTTTAATATACTTTTGCCTACAGCAGTGACATATATCAAAGATTTTTAAAATTGAATCAAAATATAACACAGCAACTCCATTTCTACCAAAGGCAGTAAATCTGAAAGGCAGTATAGAGTCTCTTTTTTTCTACCATAACAAAAATAATGTCATACTTATTTGAACCGGTTTCTATAATGACAGAAATAATTCTAAATGAACTCCTATTTTCAAGCAAAAGTGATGACTTTTTTAAAAATTTAAGTGTATTGTAGCCAATTAGGATAGAACCACTTAATATAATAAATATGACTTGTAAGAATTTTAAGTGCTTATATAATACTATCAGAATTATAACTGGAAGGGAGGAAACATCAAAGGAGTTTGCAGTATTTCTTAAGAAAATGTAAAATCTATTTGGTTTGGATATCAGGAGATAGCCAATTTTAGGTGTCTATACTTAACTGCTTCAGAAATGATTTTCTATTTTGCCAGAAATACACACACCCACACACAATTGAAGTAAATGCAATTGAACAAGACTTGATGGTTTTGTACCTGATCAATTCTTCTCTTATATACAATCAGAGAAAGCTTATTTTAAATATTTTTTCCAACAAAGGCAGAAACATTTACCCCTACAAATTGGAACCAGCATTTTAAGTGAATGCTGAGACAAAATATACCTAGTGGCCACCAAGAGGGAAAGCTGACAATCTGAAAACAAAAAGTGCACAAATCCACCAATCATACTAACATTAATTTATGCAATTCAGTGGTACTTTAACTAAAAGATGCAGTTCTACACAGTAGCCAATGCACAATAAAACACAGAATTCCTCCAGGGGTTAATTAAAATTAACTGCCTGCATATAAAGACTGGATTCTAGGAAATAAAGTTGCTGAATAGAAGGCAATGGGAAATGCCCTTTATTACATGCAAAGAAAGCAAAACACTGGAGAACAGCACAGACCCCCTGGGTACACATCTGCAGAACTAGAAACGGAAGAACTTGATAAAGACTGGGGATTAGTTTCACCTTCTCTAAAAAACCCAACCTGCGAAAAATTCTCTACAATCTCCTTTTTGTTTTATTTTCCAATTAATATGTACATATTAAACCAGTGTCTTATTCCTAGGGCAACTTAGTTCTCAAGGTTAATATTAGTGTGTTAATTCCTAGGCCAATTTGAATTCAGGTTTTCATTTTTAGCTGTATCATAAATGCTATTAATTGTGTCCAAGATTTTATTCAGTTCAATTAGCAAGATGGCCTTAATATGCCTCTTGGTTTGATTAAATTTTAAGTAGATTTCTTCCTAACTAGAGGCTCCCAATCTTCCTTTTTGTTAGAACACTTACTTTAGAAAACTTGCAATTGTAAATTCTTTCTTTGTCCCTTTGAGATATAAATTTTCCCAGTCTCCTGTCAGTTTTACAAACCAAGCTCTTTCCCTTCAGGGACGTGGGAAACATCTCTTTGAAATGTAACTATCAAATCAAAGGAAAATGAAAGCATCAAGAAAGATAGGGCCCTATATCCAGTCTCTGTGGGAGGGTAGAAGCCTTAGTTTTCCGATAAAGACCAATATGCAAGCAATAGCTTAATCATATTGAACAACCACATCCTAAGGTCCTCTAATACTTTTCCACTGGCTCATCTTAGTGCTTAAAACTCCTCATTGCTTAAAACTCTCCTGCCTGTCATTTCCGTGGAGTTGTGTCCAAGCTCTCTTGACTATTTCAATAGTCTTGATCTCTACTAAAATAGTCTTGAATAAAATGTTCATTCCCTAACTCCATCTGCTTAAGGCAATGTTTCTTTGACAAAATGCAGGACTGACAAACAAGTGAAAAAAACTAATTTGAGAGAGGGTAAAAAGAGCTGGTCAGTTTAGTCAGTTCAGTCTCTCAGTCGTGTCCGACTCTTTGCGACCCCATGAACTGCAGCACAGCAGGCCTCCCTGTCCATCACCAACTCCCGGAGTTCACTGAGACTCACATCCATCGAGTCAGTGATGCCATCCAGCCATCTCAACCTTTGTCGTCCCCTTCTCCTCCTGCCCCCAATCCCTCCCAGCATCAGAGTCTTTTCCAATGAGTCAACTCTTCGCATGAGGTGGCCAAAGTATTGGCATTTCAGCTTTAGCATCAGTCCTTCCAAAGAAATCCCAGGGCTGATCTCCTTCAGAATGGACTGGTTGGATCTCCTTGCAGTCCAAGGGACTCTCAAGAGTCTTCTCCAACACCACAGTTCAAAAGCATCAATTCTTCAGCGTTCAGCTTTCTTCGCAGTCCAACTCTCACATCCATACATGACCACTGGAAAAACCATAGCCTTGACTAGACGGACCTTTGTTGGCAAAGTGATGTCTCTGCTTTTCAATCTGCTATCTAGGTTGGTCATAACTTTTCTTCCAAGGAGTAAGCTTCTTTTAATTTCATGACTGCAGTCACCATCTGCAGTGATTTTGGAGCCCCCCCAAAATAAAGTCTGACACTGTTTCCACTGTTTCCCCATCTATTTCCCATGAAGTGATGGGACCAGATGCCATGATCTTCGTTTTCTGAATATTGAGCTTTAAGCCAACCTTTTCACTCTCCTCTTCCACTTTCATGAAGAGGCTTTTTAGTTCCTCTTCACTTTCTGCCATAAGGGTGGTGTCATCTGCATATCTGAGGTTATTGATATTTCTCCCGGCAATCTTGATTCCAGCTTGTGCTTCTTCCAGCCCAGCATTTCTCATGATGTACTCTGCATATAAGTTAAATAAGCAGGATGACAGTATACAGCCTTGACATACTCCTTTTCCTATTTGGAACCAGTCTGTTGTTCCATGTCCAGTTCTAACTGTTACTTCCTGACCTGCATATAGGTTTCTCAGAGGCAGGTCAGGTGGTCTGCTATTCCCATCTCTTTCAGAATTTTCCACAGCTTATTGTGATCCACACAGTCAAAGGCTTTGGTATAGTCAATAAAGCAGAAATAGATGTTTTTCTGGAACTCTCTTGCTTTTTCCATGATCCAGTGGATGTTGGCAATTTGATCTCTGGTGCCTTTGTTTTTTCTAAATCCAGCTTGAACATCAGGAAGTTCACGGTTCACATATTGCTGAAGCCTGGCTTGGAGAATTTTGAGCGTTATTTTACTAGCATGTGAGATGAGTACAATTGTGTGGTAGTTTGAGAATTCTTTGGCATTGCCTTTCTTTGAGATTGGAATGAAAACTGACCTTTTCCAGTCCTGTGGCCACTGCTGCGTTTTCCAAATGTGCTGGCATATTGAGTGCAGCACCTTCACAGCATCATATTTCAGAATTTGAAATAGCTCAACTGGAATTCCATCACCTCCACTAGCTTTGTTCGTAGTGATGCTTTCTAAGGCCCACTTGACTTCACATTCCAGAATGTCTGGCTCTAGGTGAGTGATCACATCATAATGATTATCTTGGTCATGAAGATCTTTTTTATACAGTTCCTCTGTGTATTCCTGCCACCTCTTCTTAATATCTTCTGCTTCTGTTAGGTCCATACCATTTCTGTCCTTTATCGCGCCCATCTTTGCATGAAATATTCCCTTGGTATTTCTAATTTTCTTGAAGACATCTCTAAGTCTTTCTCATTCTGTTGTTTTCCTCTATTTCTTTGCATTGATTGCTGAGGAAGGCTTTCTTATCTCTTCTTGCTATTCTTTGGAACTCTGCATTCAGATGCTTATATCTTTTCTTTGCTCCTTGCTTTTTGCTTCTCGTCTTTTCACAGCTATATGTAAGGCCTCCTCAGACAGCCATTTTCCTTTTTTGCATTTCTTTTCCATGGGGATGGTCTTGATCCCTGTCTCCTGTACAATGTCATGAACCTCCATCCATAGTTCATCAGGCACTCTATCTATCAGATCTAGTCCCTAAAATCTATTTCTCACTTCCACTGTATAATCATAAGGGATTTGATTTAGGTCGTACCTGAATGGTCTAGTGGTTTTCCCTACTTTCTTCAATTTAAGTCAGAATTTGGTAATAAGGAGTTCATGATCTGAGCCACAGTCAGCTCCTGGTCTTGTTTTGGTTGACTGTATAGAGCTTCTCCATCTTTGGCTGCAAAGGATATAATCAATCTGATTTCGGTGTTGACCATCTGGTGATGTCCATGTATAGAGTCTTCTCTTGTGTGTTGGAAGAGGGTGTTTGCTATGACCAGTGCATTTTCTTGACAAACTCTATTAATCTTTGCCCTGCTTCATTCCGTATTCCAAGGCCAAATTTGCCTGTTACTCCAGGTGTTTCTTGATTTCCTACTTTTGCATTCCAGTCCCCTGTAATGAAAAGGACATCTTTTTTGGGTGTTAGTTCTAAAAGGTCTTGGAAGTCTTCATAGAACCATTCAACTTCAGCTTCTTCAATGTTACTGGTTGGGGCATAGACTTGGATTACTGTGATATTGAATAGTTTGCCTTGGAAACGAACAGAGATCATTCTGTCGTTTTTGAGATTGCATCCAAGTACTGCATTTCTGACTCTTTTGTTGACCATGATGGCCACTCCATTTCTTCTAAGAGATTCCTGCCCACAGTAGTAGATATAATGGTCATCTGTGTTAAATTCACCCATTCCAGTCCATTTTAGTTGGCTGATTCCGAGAATGTCGACATTCACTCTTGCCATCTCCTGTTTGACCACTTCCAATTTGCCTTGATTCATGGACCTAACATTCCAGGTTCCTATGCAATATTGCTCTTTACAGCATCGGACCTTGCTTCTATCACAAGTCACATCCACAACTGGGTATTGTTTTTGCTTTGGCTCCATCCCTTCATTCTTTCTGGAGTTATTTCTCCACTGATGTCCAGTAGCATATTGGGCATCTACTGACCTGGGGAGTTCCTCTTTCAGTATCCTATCATTTTGCCTTTTCATACTGTTCATGGGGTTCTCAAGGCAAGAATACTGAAGTGGTTTGCCATTCCCTTTTCCAGTGGACCACATTCTGTCAGACCTCTCCACCATGACCCACCCGTCTTGGGTGGCCCCAGAGGGTACCCCTCGTCCAAGATAAGGAGCAGCGGCTGCACTTTGCTGGAGCAGCCGTGAAGAGATACCCCACGTCCAAGGTAAGAGAAACCCAAGTAAGATGGTAGGGGTTGCAAGAGGGCATCAGAAGGCAGACACACTGAAGCCATAATCACAGAAAACTAGTCAATCTAATCAAAAGAGCTCGTAGTGTTTCTTAATTAGAAATAACAGTGATTTGATTAAAGATCATATGACACAGAATTAAAGCGAGCAGTTATTAAACATAAAACACTGAATTCAGCCATAGTATGTTATCTGCTTCTACTCTTCCTTCGGTAAGAACTAAAATCTACCTGTGCTTTTCATAGAGTATGGGAAGTAGAAGGTAAAAATAAGTATTTCTGAATTGCAGTGTGAATGAATGAAGAAATCAAGGGGTCAAAATATATAAAGTGCCCCCTTCAAAAAATATTCATGTAGACAATATTTTTCTAAGCGCCTCCTTTTTTTCCTATATTTGCTCTGACTTTTGCCTTCTCAGTTTCCAATACTAAATTGATTCTCTTGAACATTCCTTTAGCTTCTAAAAATAATTTAAGTAATAGTAGATTTGAAGCCACTAACAATAGCAAGTTTGAAATGCAAGTTGTAGATACATCCTCTCCGAAAAATTTCAAATGTTTTCATACAAAGATTCTCCCATATTTTACATGTGTACACTTAAACAAGAATTCTTTTAAAATATTATTTAACTAATCTGATAATTATGGGTAGAAATTTGAAATATAAATATGTAATAAGATAATGAGATATTATATCCCCAAAGAACTATATTTGAAGACAAATCTGTATCTGTAAGATAAGGCACAAGAATTCAAAAAATAACTCAGTATCATTTTCTTTACAAAGGAAATGACTAATTTATATTTCTATTTGAAATATTCTAATTGGTCTGAATCACAGATATGTGTTCTAAGCTAATTCACAGGTAATGCCAATAAACCATGTTTGTACAAAATGACATATTAGGAGAGGGATTATATATAAGCACTTCCAAAAATTTGTAATGACTCCACATATTTCTCATATTAAGAATAATTTACATTTGCTAATTAACAAAACAAGCCTTAAATATGAGTAAAAAAAATTAAATTTCATATGGTAAAAAGCAGTGTTGTATGTGTATCTGAACTTAGGGTCGTCTTTTCTAGAAGGGAGATCTGAGAGGCTTAATACCCTGAACACCACACTTGGTACATGCATTTTAAATGTTGTTTTATTCGTTTTAACCACCTATTACAATGTTCATAATATCTGAATAATGCTTATAAGTTAAAGTAGATATAAATTTTGAGTCTTCAAAGAATAAGTGTGGTGCTGGAGAAAACACACGAGAGAGTCCCTTGAACTGCAAGATCAAACCAGTCAATCCTAAAGGAAATCAGTCCTGAAAATTCACTGGAAGGTCTGATGCTGAAGCTGAAGCTCCAATACTTTGGCCACCTGATGTGAAGAGCTGACTCACTGGAAAAGACCCTGATGTTTGGGAAGATTGAAAGTAGGAGGAGAAGATATGACAGAAGATGAGATGGTTGGATGCCATTACTGACTCAATGGACATGAGTTTGAGCAAACTCTGGGAGATGGTAAAGGATAGGGAAGCCTGGCATGCTGAAGTTTATGGGGTTGCAAAGAATCGGACATGACTGAGCAATCGAACAACAACAAATACATGCACATTCACAGATTTTGCAGATGTAAACAACCATCATACTCTACTAAAGATCCATTTAGAAAAAAAATTGGCTTATGTGTGTATTTTCTATACAATAATGATGCATAAGAAATAAAAATAAATTCTACTCTTTATTCCAAAGGATGGTGGTCTAGTGGTTGGGACTACCTGCCTCCTCTGCAGAAGGCACGGGTTCCATCCTTGGTTGGGGAACTAATATCCCACATGCCCTGAGGAGTGGTCCCAGAAAATATCAATACATTTTTTAAAAGAAAATAAATAATATGATATAACTAGTAAATAAAATCAGAATTCACAAAAGGAAAAAAAACCATGGCAAGGTAATACAGGCAACAATGGCTTAATTAAAACCTAGAACATGGTATGAACTTTAAAATTTGGGTAGAATATAGCAAGATAAAAAAATAAAATAAAGAGGACATATTTTATGAGATAATACATGACAAAGAATAGAAGTGAGGATGAGCATAAGTCTTGCAATACAGGGGATACTACAGGTTTTCACTGTATGGAAATATTGGGTGGATATGGGCTAGATTAGAAGAAATACTATGACTGGACAGAGAAAATCTATATTAGGCATAATAGAAAGAACAGAAGAGAATGGAAGCTTTTTTGTAGGGAAGCAATGTATAAAACTGGCATCCAAGCATGGATTCTTCCAGAAGCAACGAGTGAATGTAACTGAATTAAAAAAGCTAACTAGGGAACTACTTTTGCAAACCAGGAATGAATGGTAACGAATATGATTAGGGTGGTAGCAGAAAAAGAGAGAGAGAGAGAGAATGAATTCAAGTTGCCTGCACCCCGTGCCCAAAAACTTAACTGAAAGAAATGAATAAGTCAAAGATGACTCCAAGACTTAACCCTTAAGTGACTGGGAACTTAATAGAAAGAGAATGTCTGATAAGAAATACTAATTTAGGATGGGAAGCTAATGTATGCTTTAATATCTGTTTATTGTGATGGAATCCATCCAAGAAGATATGTTCATTGGGCAACCAATGAAGGAGATGGAACTTGTGTAAATGGACTTGAATTATGCTTTTAGATGTATAAATATATGACAATTGATAACTTGCTATCATTTATTCATTGTCATTTAGTCATGTAATATATGTCAAATATTTCAAAGATAATATCAGGTATGTACTGAAAGTTTCTAGGAAACATTTTATTCTCTTTACATGTCATTTAATCCTTACTACAAACCCTCATTCCAGGTATTATTGCTATTCGGATTCAGTCACTCAGTCACGTCCAACTCTTTGAGGCACCATGATTGTAGCCCACCAGGCTCCTTTGTCCATGGGATTTCTGAGGCAAGAATTCTGGAGTAGACTGCCATTTCCTTCTCCAGGGGATCTTCCAGACCTAGGAATCAAACCCAAGTCTCCTGTGTCTCCTGCATTGGTAGGTGGATTTTTTACCACCGAGCCACCTGGGAAGCCCGTTACTGCTATTAGCCATTATGTAAATATGAAAACACCTAAGATAAAGAGAGGTTAAGAGACTTGCCCAAGGTTCTAATAGCTACAGACAGAGCAGGATGCTTCATTGGTGCTCTGAAACCAGAGCCCAAACTGCAGATGCCACGTAACACTGATCACAGGTGCAAAGGGCAAACAGGCTCCAAACATTAGAACAAAAATCAGTTGATTTAATTTGATTCTGCTAGAACTGAAAAACTGAACTACTTCTTTAAAGATTACTGAAAACATATGAGAAATAAAATCTGTAACAGAATTAGCAAACTGTATCATCACAAAACTGATTTTCTTCTTTCAGAAAAAGGAAACACTTCGTTACTCAAAGTGTATATTCATTACAGATAGCATACATTAAGTAAGCAAAGTGTGTCAATATTATCTATGTGTATGCAGACTTAATTTTTACAAATTTTTGTAACCTCCAAGGCTTAATATGTTTTAAAAGACTAAAACAATGGTTTTAACTTTTGTACAGAGCTCTTTGCATATTTCCCAGCTACTGTTTCAGAATTAGTTTTAAAAATTCTATAGATCACCTGGAAATTTTGAATATATTAATTTTCTCTTCATAAACAATGGATATTATTACAAGATAATACAACTGAAGATAAGGCTACATAGTAACAATAGAAATTTGAAACTACAACAATGAGTTTTCTCAAGAAAAACTTTTCAATGTACTCCTACAGTTCTAACTATGGGGCATGTGCTATAATTATGTGTTATAGAAAAGAAATAAAAGATATTCTTTAGAAACAAATAGAAAGCAATATCAGAATTCCCTCTTTGCTCTAATTTGCAACAATGCTACCATACATTTAATCCAAAATAAAGTTTACTTTCAACCTTACAGGGTCACATATAAACTAATGTTAATACACAAGTATATCAAACACACAAATATGGATCAATTGTCCAATTTTTCTTTCATAGATAAAGTTAAAACAGCAATACTTCATTTTTTCTACTGTGGAAACTCAAGACTCATTTTAAATATTTATATCCCATAGTCTACATATTAGCAAATTCTTAAAAATGAGAGGCAAATTGTGCCTAGTAGTGGATTCCAACTACACAAATCACATATTTCATAAGATATCTCCAATAAAGTGCAATTGAATACATGGTAAACATGCTTTAAAAATAAATATCTTTATTTATTAGATTAGTATGAATCTGTCCATGTGATCTAACAAAAACTAGAGATCAAAGATTGGATTCAGTTAGAAAATTAAAATGAGTTTCTGAGTATTGATAAATTTAATATTTAGGGTACTATTTAGGGCAAGAATACACAGAAGAACTGTACAAAAAAGATCTTCATGACCCAGATAATCACAATGGTGTGATCACTCGTCTGGAGCCAGACATCCTGGAACGTGAAGTCAAGTGGGCCTTAGGAAGCATCACTACAAACAAAGCTAGTGGAGGTGATGGAATTCCAGTTGAGCTATTTCAAATCCTGGAAGATGATACTGTGAAAAGAAAGTGCTGCACTCAATATATCAGCAAATTTGGAAAACTCAGTGGTGGCCACAGGACTGGAAAAGGTCCGTTTTCATTCCAATGTCAAAGAAAGCCAATGCCAAAGAATGCTCAAACTACCACACAATTGCACTCATCTCACATGCTAGTAAAGTAATGCTCAAAATTTTCCAAGACAGGCTTCAGCAATATGTGAACCATGAACTTCCAGATGTTCAAGCTGGTTTTAGAAAAGGCAGAGGAACCAGAGATCAAATTGCCAACATCTGCTGGATCATCCAAAGAGCGAGAGAGTTCCAGAAAAAAACATCTATTTCTGCTTTATTGACTATACCAAAGTCTTTGACTGTGTGGTTCACAAGAAACTGTGGAAAATTCTGAAAGAGATGGGAATAGCAGACCACCTGACCTCTTGAGAAACCTATATGCAGGTCAGGAAGTAACAGTTAGAACTGGACATGGAACGACAGACTGGTTCCAAATAGGAAAAGGAGTACATCAAGGCTGTATATTGTCACCCTGCTTATTTAACTTATATGCAGAGTACATCAAGAGAAACGATGGGCTGGAAGAAGCACAAGCTGGAATCAAGATTGCTGGGAGAAATATCAATAACCTCAGATATGACACCACCCTTATGGCAGAAAGTGAAGAGGAACTAAAAAGCCTCTTGATGAAAGTGAAAGAGCAGAGTGACAAAGTTGGCTTAAAGCTCAACATTCAGAAAATGAAGATCATGGCATCTGGTCCCATCACTTCATGGGAAATAGATGGGGAAACAGTGGGAACAGTGGCAGACTTTATTTTTGGGGGCTCCAAAACCACTGCAGATGGTGATTGCAGCCATGAAATTAAAAGACACTTACTCCTTGGAAGAAAAGTTATGACCAACCTAAATAGCATATTATAAAAGCAAAGATATTACTTTGCCAACAAAGGTCCAACTAGTCAAGGCTATGGTTTTTCCAGTGGTCACATATGGATGTGAGAGTTGGACTGTGAAGAAAGCTGAGTGCCAAAGAATTGAGGTGATGCTTTTGAACTGTGGTGCTGGAGAGGACTCTTGTGAGTTCCTTGGACTGCAAGGAGATCCAACCAGTCCATCCTAAAGGAGACCAGTCCTGGGTGTTCATTGGAAGGATTGATGCTGAAGCTGAAACTCCAATACTTTGGCCACCTCATGCAAAGAAAAGACTCTGATGCTGAGAGGGATTGGGGGCAGGAGGAGAAGGGGATGACAGAAGATGAGATCGCTGGATGGCATCACCAACTCGATGCACATGAGTCTGGGTGAACTCTGGGTGTTGGTAATGGACAGGGAGGCCTGGCGTGCTGCGTTTCATGGAGTTGCAAAGAGTCAGACACAACTGAGTGACTGAACCGAACTGAACTTGCTGGCATGTGAAATGAGTGTAATTATTCAGTAGTTTCAACAGTCTTGAGCATTGCCTTTCTTTGGGATTGGGATGAAAACTGACCTTTGCCAGTGCTGTGGCCACAGCTGTTTCCCAAATTTACTCACATATTGAAAACAGCATTTCTCTTATGTTTTTTAATAGGTCAGCTGGAATTTCATCACCTCACTAGCTTTATTCATTGCAATCCTTCCTAAGGCCAGTTTGATTCCAGCTCCAGGATATCTGGCTCTATGTGAGTTATCCAGACCACTAAGATAACCATCATAGTTATCCAGACCACTAAGACCTTTTTTTGTATAGTTCTGTGTATACTTGCCACATCTTAGTCCTTAGTCTCTTTTGTTTCTTTTAGGTCCTTACCTTTTCTGTCCTTTACCATGCCCATCCTTGCATGAAATGTTCCCTTGATGAAGAAGGAAACAGACAGAACTGGACTCCATCTTAGAATAGGCTATGAACATTAGGCTACATGCATGGTTACCCTCCTAATGGATTCTAAACTCTGCACCTGGTGTCCATGGAAAGGGCATACCAATGGAAAACTAGACCCCACCCTCCTCCCCGGATGAAGGAGCCTCAGAACTTGTACCTAGACTCTCCTTCGCCTAAAAGAATATGGTAATTATCTCTGTAACAGCACAAAGTCGTAAATCCCATTATGCTTATCAGGGTATGACCACAAGCCTATTGATAAATGTCCACTGTTTAACAATTTAGGTTTATGACACATGAATCATGGGTTAACTTTGATCATATCTCTTTTACCTTGTCCAGACTAGTTTCAAGGAATTTGGGGAGGTAGGTTTGAGCACGTACACTTAGGGTATATAAAGTTTTCACAAAACTGGTCGGGGTCCTTGGCTTAGAGGTGACTCTGCCTTGGGCCCGCTGGTGTAATAAACTGCACTCCACTATCTGCATTGTCCTTCTGAGTGAGTTTGTTTCCTGGAACGTGTGGCTACAACGTTGATATCTCCAATTTTCTTGAAGAGACCTCTAGTCTTTCCCATTCTGTTGTTTTCCTCTATTTCTTTGCATTGTTCATTTAAGATATTCTTGTCTTTGCTTGCTATTCTCTGAAACTCTGCATTTAGTTGGGTATACCTGATAGCTTATGGTGAACAGTGTAGGATTCGTGATTTCTGAGGAAGAAGATTTAACTTCGGGACCAGGGACCAGGCTTGATCACTCAAGAGCTTTTGTGTAGCAAAGTTTTATCAAAGCATAAAAAGGGACAGAGAAAGCTTCTGACATAGACATAGAAATTTTCTCTTTTCTGTATATCATTCTAAATACTCATAATCTTCTCCCACTTCATGATCTGTTCAATGCTATCCATTCTCCAAAAACATCTTTAGTCTCCAAAATGGTATCTCTATTGTTCTATCAAACTCTTTATTTCTTTAGTATCATTTATCACAATTCTTAATTACCAAATACAATAATGTATGTATTTATTTATGATTATATATAATCTGTGTATAGGAAGACCAGAAATATCAGTAGATTGTAAGCTTCCTTTTATCAAGGTATATGTCTTTGGGAGATAATTCCATTTTGCCTTTTCATTTTTATGATCTGCTGCTGCTGCTGCTGCTAAGTTGCTTCAGTCATGTCCAACTCTGTGCGGCCCCATAGACGGCAGCCCACCAGGCTCCCCTGTCCCTGCGATTCTCTAGGCAAGAACACTGGAGTGGGTTGCCATTTACTTCTCCAATGCAGGAAAGTGAAAAGTGAAAGGGAAGTCGCTCACTCATGTCCGACTTTTAGCGGCCCCATGGACTACAGCCTACCAGGCTACTCCGTCCATGGGATTTTCCAGGCAAGAGTACTGGAGTGGGGTGCCATTGTATTCTCCGTCATTTTTATGATCAGAACCAGCCTAAAGTGATCCCTCAGTGAGTCTCACCCTTGTATAATCCTCCTCTCACAGGATGAGAGAAGCCTATGATCTCCTTCTAACTAGTTGAATGTGGCAAAAGTAATGGAATTAGATTGTACTGGCAATGATGATGGAACAGTCACTCCAATGGTTACATGTAAAACTCCATTTTAGCAGACTGGAGAAAGACAGTCTCCTGCTAGTCTTTAAAAAAAGTAAGCCACCGTGATATATTGGGGGGAAAAAATTAAAAAACTTAAATAGGGGAATATACCATGCAACTGTGAGTGACGTTTAGAATTTGACCTCTAGAAGCTAGGTGCCAGACAGTGAGACAATGGAGACCTCAGTCCTACAACCACAGAAACCTGAATTCTGACAAGGAAGTGATCCTAGAAGACCACCTTGAGCTTCCAAAAACTCAACTGGCTGACACCTTGAATTTAATCTATGAGACTTTGGGCAAAGAACCTTTATACCATGCCAAGACTTCTGACCTATGGGAATATAAATGAAAGTCGCTCATTCATGTCTGACTTTTTGTGACCCCAAGGATTATACATTCCATGGAATTCTCCAGGCCAGAATACTGGATTGGGTAGCCTTTCCCTTCTCCAGGGGAATCTTCCCAACCCAGGGATTGAACCCAGGTCTTCTGCATTGCAGGTGGATTCTTTACCAACTGAGCCACCTATGGGAAAGAGATTACAAATATATTCTAGTCCACTAAATGTGTGATACTTTGTTGCATGGTAAAAGAAAACAAATACAGGTCCTGATGGCTGTATTGTTCTAGACTGTCTTTTAAAGAATGTTTGCTTGGTAAACAGCCTTGAAATATTAGTATCTCATAATCTTGAGGGAAGCATTGTTTACTGACCAATTTATAATAAATCTCTCCTTCCAGAGCAGAAGGCAGGTGGATTCACTTACTGCCTATAACAAACGATTCGGGCTACAAGCCCAGGGTTCCTCAGCTGTGATGCAAACTTATTACCTGTGTAGCATCTCTCTGGGCCCTTTCTTGTCACCCCTGTAGGATATGGAATACAAGAGGAATTCACCCAACAAGTATAAAGACTTTGACCCAGACCAGGAGTCTTATTCCCACATCTATGAAACTGTGGTAGGATGATTCATATGGGCTAAGTCCCTTCAGCCGTGTCCAGCTCTTTGCAACCTTACGGACTCCAGGCTCCTCTGTCCATGGTATTCTCCAGGCAAAAATACTGGAGTGCGTTGCCATGCTTTTCTCCAGGGGACTCATTAGTCTGCAAATAGATAACATCTGAGAAACTTCTCAGTTCTTCATAACCTCTGTCTTTACCTTTTTATGCCCAATATCTAAATAAGACTTAGCATAATGCCTAACACTAAGCAGGCACTTAACTAAAACATTTTAAAGTAATGAATTTACTGATGAATCCAACATAACTACTATAACTCAGAAGAAATTCTCCTCATGAAATACGTCTTTTACAATCTGTGAAATTAAGGTAAAATACAATTTCCAATAATTTCTTTATTAATAAATTTTAAATAGGTAAATTTTATATTTGATTCTTTAAACCCAAATAAATCACATGCTTGTTGAGAACCTGCATTCTTATTCCAGTCAACATTTCTAATAGTGTCTACAGAAGATAGCATTTTATAAATTAAGTCACTAATAAATGTATCCATCGAATTATTAAATTTGGTTTTTAATGTAGTCACACAATTTCAGAAGCAGTAGATTTTCCACATCATTTGCAACTGATTTGCTAACTAATATGCCAACTTTAAAATAATGAATAAAACACAATCACTAGCTATTTGACCAATGTTCACCAACTTTCTTAATATAAAAACCTTCTGATGGTAAATGATTTCTTTAGAGATATTTAGATTATCAATATATGTGTCATTTATAATATTCACATTTTACCTACAGCATACAGGCCCAGGATACTATACTCTCAAGAAGGTTAATTTGACAATGTGATTATATTAGAATAAATTATATAACATTTTTCTGCTTTTGATAGTATTTTGTATGTGCTGATTGAACATTCACATTAATTACCTTTCATATTCACTAGGTTGGATAGGTAATGTAATGAATGAGGAAACCAAAACATGAGTTGCGTACATCATACACACACATGTGCATGCACACACACACACACACACACACACACACACACAAAGTACATGCATGCTCAGTTCTATCCAATTCTTTGCAACCCTATGCACCATAGCCCACCAGGCTCCTCTGTCCGTGGGATTTTTCAGGCAAGAATACTGGAGTGGGTTGCCATTTCCTCCTCTAGGGGATCTATCTGATCCAGGGATTGAACCCACATTTCCTGCACTGGCAGGCAGATTCTTTACCACTAGCGCCATCTGGGAGGCACATAATATTAATACTAAAAAGTAGGTCTCTTAGGTCACAGCCCACAACATTTTTAGGTAAGTTGCGTCCTTTACAAGCCACAAGAGGTAGAGGAAGACCCATGGAAATCTTTAACTAGAAAGTAAGAGAAATATATACTTGGGCTTTAAATATAAAGGTTCCAGGTTTCTTCAGTTAAGCAAAATAAACTTTCGATTGTTAGAGATCTTGGCATTTTCTATCTTCACTTTAAAAATTGAGTTTAATTTGGAATCATCTGAGAGGAAGCTGAGAAGACAAATCTGTTCCAGTCTCTAAATCTCTAAATCTGCCCTATCTCTAAGGAGAATTCTCATCAGGTAAAAGACAGCTTAAGTACAGCAATTTAACTAATTTGAAGGTTTCTACCACTAAAGTGTCTTTGCCATCTTGTATCTGATGTTTAAAATTCAAAATGGCAGGTTCAGATGCAGCTATAAGCTACTAGAAAAATGTGATCTTGAACACTTCTACCCTAACACGCTATTTCTTTTATACTGAGAGCCAATGATAACTTCAGAAGGCATTTTAAATCTCCTAAAATTTTACATAAGCATCTTTTTAGGGAAAGTTTATATGGGTTTGATGAGATTCTCATGCTCTAAGAGAAGGAAATGGAAGGATCACAAACACAAAACTGGATACTCTAAAACATAGACTTAGTAGATAACTAAATTGAAAGGCATTTAAAAATTTTAAGAAATAATTTTCATTCTTCTTATAGAAGTCTGTAATTTATTACATTATTTCTTATGGTAGAAAGCTTTTTTTATAAATCAAGTTATTTAACCAATAAGAATATGTCCATTCATCACTCATTTCCTATGATTTTACAGTGCTCAGACCAACTCTTCAGGGCCCAATGGACTGCAGCCCACCAAGCTCCTCTGTCCATGGGATCTTCCTGCCTCCAGGGGATCTTCTCAAGCCAGGGATCAAACCCATGTCTCCAGCCTTGGGATGCTGATTCTTTAACACTAGTGCCACATGGGAAGCCCCATGGTTATACAGCAGACCTTACTAATAGTAACTGCACCATCTCCAAAATCTCAATTTCAAACATCCAATTCTTTGATGCTTATCCTCTGAGCACATTAACAATACTGCTCATACTCTCAAAATTCTTCAATTCTTCTGGACCTCCAATCTACATATTCACTTTCTATCTCTTACCTGGTGTTCTCATTTATCTTCTGAATTTAAATTTCATGGCCCATCAGTATAACCATTTGTACATACACCCACAATTCTTTTGCTCATTTTTCTCTGAAGTTTTTTTTGCTTGACCAAAGTCCCCCTCTCCTTAAAGATTTTTTTTTTTTTGATGTGTTGGGTGGTTTATAAACTAGTCCAGGCCAACTGTTCCACTGTGACCTTGGTCCTACTATCCATCATCTCTCACTTAATCTATGAATTTGTTCTTGAAAAGCCCGCTTTCTCTCCTGGATCATGATTTCCCATAGTTAGAATACACAATACCTATAATGATATAGACATGCTTTAATGTAAGACTGGGAGTTTTTTCCCACATCCAAGACTAGATTTTTTTCTATAAATGGATGATGCTTTTTAATGAATTCTACTTAATTTACTTAAATGCTGTTGACTTCACAATCCACTAATGTTGACTGACCCACAGGGTCAGTCAGTCCTGAAGGAAATCAATCCTGAATATTCATTGGAAGGATTGACGCTGAAACTGAAGCTCCAATACTTTGGACACCTGATGTGAAGAACTAACTCATTGGAAAAGACGCTGGTGCTGGGAAAGATTGAAGGCAAAAGGAGAAAGGGGCAACAGAGGATGAGATGGTTAGATAGTATCACTGACTCAACGCACATGAGTCAATGGCAAGCTCTGGGAGACAGTAGAGGCCAGAGGAGCCTGGTGTGCTGCAATCCATGGGGTCACAAAGAGTGGGACATGACTTAGACTGAACAACAACAACAAATGGGTCTAAGCCTCAGTTTACCTAAGGTCCCAGTGTCATTCTCCTTGGAAGGGGAGCAGAGGCAGAATTTGAGAAAAAAAATTGCCTTTCCAGGTGGACAGTGGAGGGTGTGGCCAAGCACAATTCCCAAATCTAGGGGCAGCTAGGGCAGTGGAGAAAGGGCTGGGCTCCAAGTCAGAAAACTTGGATTTGTTTGGGTCACCTTCTACTTGCAGCTTCCCTGGTGGCTCAGACAGTAAAGAGTCTCCCTGCAATGTGGGAGACCTGGTTCAATCCCTCGGTTGGGAAGATCCTCTAGAGAAGGAAATGGCAACCCACTTTAGTGTTCTTGCCTTGAAAAATCCCACGGATGCAGGAGCCTGGCAGGCGACAGTCCATGGGGTCACAAAGAGTTGGAGACAACTGATAGACTAACACTGGATTGGGAGTTTTTTCAGTAGAAAGAAACAGAAGATGGGGTTTAAGTAGGGAAGAGCACAACCTTAAAGGATATTTTTAATAGAGATATTTTAGTAGCATATCATAGACTATCGCTGGATAAGAAGAAAAACACAAAGCAAGTGGCTGTACAGTGAAGGAAGCTGGTGGCCAGATAGTTATTGTTGTTCAGTCGCTAAGTCATGTCCCACTCTTTGTAACCCCTGGATTATGGAAGAAGTAATGTGCAAATTAATAGCAAACAAAAATGTGGCAAAGATGGAGAGGATGCATGGTAAAATATAACATATTACTCAGATAAATGTTATTATTATTGTAATCAACTCCAAGAAAACAAGGACAGACTATGGTTCACTTATATTTATTTTTCATTTTTAATACTTGACAGCAGAGTAATTTTTCAGGTTTATTTTCTGG
This sequence comes from Bos grunniens, assembly GCF_055505025.1. Taxonomy (NCBI): domain Eukaryota; kingdom Metazoa; phylum Chordata; class Mammalia; order Artiodactyla; family Bovidae; genus Bos; species Bos grunniens. The sequence continues at coordinate 119,578,447 of NC_141165.1, read as the reverse complement.
CACAGCAAGGACGCTTCTCAAAGGTCTATTTTACATAACAATTTTTGTCCTGCCACTTGAGATTTGTAACAGAAAAAGAATAGCTTTATACCCCTTAATGTCCTACCACCCAGGTAAACTCTTTAACTAAAGTCTATTGTAGTGATTTGCATTTTTGTTACTGCAGATTTGTACATGACAAAAATTAGTAAAGTATAATATTCTGCAATGAAAAGATGTAAATAGCTCAAAATTATAAGTTTGTTTTACCTTCTACATAGATGACATCCAATGAACTAACCAAATATTTAATGCAAACCAGTAGTTGATTGATATTCTTTTAAACAAGCTACCACACATTCAAAACTGGAGTGCTAGTTTTCTTCTTTTATCACCCCTCAAGGATCCACAACTTGACTTCATATTGTAATCTCCACTCTAATTAGATTTTTTGACCATTGTTTAGGAAACAGGCAGAAATCTGTCTAAAATTATCTTTAACATTATCTTAATCCCTTTGTTTCATTTTGTTGCTACACCAAAGATAACAATGAAGCTCATGTATGCATACATTTTCAGAAATGTTTCAGAAATTCAGCACAATTGCTTTGCACGGGAAAGCATTTACTGAATGGTTTGTTTTCAATGTTGCCTGAAAACCAGTTTTACTTTTTCCCAGTACAACTTATAGATTCAAAATAACCACAAAAATTTCCTTTGAAGTTGGTCAGAGTTCTAAGCTGAAGTAAATTCTCCTGGGAAAATAAAGAAAAGCTCCAAGATGATTTTTAGAACTGCTTTACTCCACCATGTGTCCAATACTCCAACTTCTATTAGACTTCTAATGATATTGTTGATACAGAGACAATATTAAAGGCTTATCAATTTACACACTTATTATGCTAGCTACTCAGACCAAGCATTCATCAAAATATCTAGGGGGCCCAAATCTTGATTATTAATATTTTGAGTATACTCGTTCTGTGATTTACACAGTAAACCAGCCTCTGATAATCTTTGATATATTGCCAACCATTATGTACTCTGTAAATTACTTCAATATGTCCACTTAAAATATCTATTTAACAGAGAATGTCTTAATATAGACAATACTTAGCACTATGCAAAGTGAAAATGAGCTTTTTTTCTTTACTGTTTATTATGTGGAGCCATTAATTCACATTATTGGCTGTTAGAGTCATACTGGTTGACAAAATGTACAAAATATTTCCTTCTATTGCAAATCTTGAGGTATTATATTAAATGTCTATTTAAATGGAAGTAGTTATTGTTTTCCCATTTTACTATGATGCCTCTTTTTTCCACTTGGTCTTTTTATCATTTTGACCTTAGGTTAATAAATACAAGAAACAATTTAAATGGAAAGATTATTTTAATCTTAATGCTTTCTAGGTATTAGATCTTTCTGCTCTATTGAATAGGAAGTAAACATTAAAGGAAAATGAACACTTAAAAATACTGTTTCATCACTCTGTTTGAACCCTCAAGCTACTAAAGGTAATAAACAAGAGGAAAAAGGGAATCAAAATGTAGAATCGCTGTAGTATATTCGATGTCACTTCATTCTTTGGAGGTTCTGCTTTATTGTCAGAAAAACAAATTCTTCCAAAGCATGAAAATATTGTCTTAATGGGACTCTTTTAATAGACTGCCTAAGACTTTCATACTATTCAAAGTTGCTTTAAGAAGCAATGGGGTTTATCCAACGGCCAACAGGTAAAAATCTATAAAGACAGGCTAAAAAAGATTAAGTGCTCTCTTGAGAAGAACATAATTAAGAAAGATTTCACTGAAATACACAGAACTGAACATGATAGAAATAATGTCAAGCAGACTATTTTCCACTTAAAGAAGATAACAAGATGAGGGTTCAGGAATGGGACTGGGGAAGAAAGGAAATTCAAGGCAGATGTCAGGAAGTACTTTTTCATTAAATAGATCACAAATACTTGGGAAAGAAGTCTAAATAAAAAAACTAAAGGTGAAGTGAAATCATTGGCTGTAGGGATTAAAGAAACTTTAGTACACATTTTAAATGCAGAACATAAAATCAGAGAAAACATGATTTATTTCCCAGCTTAACATGCTTTTTTTAACCTTAATTAAACAAACCCAAAATAAAGTATGCAAATCAAATTAATTTTAACTTATGAAAAAAGAAAAAGAAAGAGAGGTAGTACTAATTTTACTAAAAAGAGTCTTTGATCTACTACATGTAAATCATTTATTCAACAAAGTGACTCTAGAATTGTCGAAGTCCTTTTTATTCTGAGTGATTATGACAGGGACTATAATCAGGCACCAATGTTCTATCTCAGAGATTTCTTAATATAGTCACTTTAACTTAAAGTCACAGAATCATACACTTTTGAAAACTTGCCAGTATTCTAAAGATTATTAGATTTGATTCTTTAAATTTGACAGAAATTAAATGAATACATATTAAATTGCAGAGCCAGAACCCCAAATCAGAACTTCTAATGTCTCTTTATAACTTCATGTCCTAGAAGAATTCAGACCAGCATATCCAAGACTCTTTTCTTCCCCCACCTCCCAAAGTCTTGGCCTCCTATTTTGCATATTTCTAACCCTCGTTCTGAAATCAGTTATTCTTAGAAGCCCTTGTTTTCTGTGGTGGGAACAGTTTTTACAGAAAATAACTTGAGCTTTTGCAATAGAATTGCAAAATATTTGATTTTTAAAAATTATGAGACCATACTGTTATTTCCACTTCTTATTAAATATACCAGACTCATTCATTGTGTTTTTAAAATCCTAGGACAAAAATCTAGTTATATCCCATTTTTTTCCCACGTATAAACCATGTTTACTAATGTACTGTGACTTATGAAGTGAAAGTGAAAGTCGCTCAGTCTTGTCCAACTCTGCGACCCCATGGACTAGTCCATGGAATTCTCCAGGCCAGAATACTGGAGTGGGTAGCCTTTCCCTCCTCCAGGGGATCTTCAGAACCCAATATTTTGACTTAAAGGAGTAATATAATTTGGTACAGCCACTATGGAAAATAGCATGGAGGTTCCTCAAAAAACTAAAACTAGAATTACCACATGACCCAGCAATTCCACTTCTGGGCATTTATCCGAAGAAAATAAACACTAACTCAAAAAGATATGTGCACTCCCATGTTCGTTTCAGCATTATTTACAACAGCCAAGAAATGGAAGCAACCTAAGTACCCAACAATGGATGGATGGGTAACTATTCACCTATAAAAATAAAGAAAATCCTGCCACTTGCCACATTATGTATGAACCTTGAGGGCATTAAGCTAAGTAAAATAAGTCAGACAAAGATAAATACTATGTGATCTCACAATATCACTTTTATGTGGAATCTAAATGAAAAGAAAGAAGACTCTTAGAACAGACAACAGATGGGTGGTTGCCAGAGGAGAAGGAGGGAGGCAGAGGTGAAATGGGTGAAAGGAAACAAAAAGAAGAAATCTCCAGTTTATGAAATAAATGCCATGGTGAAGTAGTATATCTCATGGTGACGGTAGTAATGAATATTGCATTGTACATTTGAAATTTGCTAAAAGAGTAGATCTTAAAAGTTCTCATTACAAGTAAAAACTTCTGTAACTATGTACAGTAATGAATGTTAATTAGATTTATTGTGAGGAGCATACAAACATGAAATCATTACATTGTACACAAAAATCTGTTACATTTTAATTATATATCAATAAAAATAAAGATTTAAATAAACGGTCTATATTGAAATAATATTACACATTTATAAATGTGAAATAAATATCTGGTAATTACATATTATAGTTTATTTATTCAAAAGGATTTTACTATTATAAACAGTGCTGTGATGAACATTGGGGTACACATGTCTCTTTCAATTCTGGTTTCCTCGGTGTGTATGCCCAGTAGTGGGATTGCTGGGTCATAAGGCAATTTCCACTTTAAATAGTTTTCCTTTAAAATAGTTAAATAGTTTTCCTTTAAAAACTATTTCCAGTTTTTAAAGGAATCTCCACACTATTCTCCATAGTGGCTGTACTAGTTTGCATTCCCACCAACAGTGTAAGAGGGTTCCCTTTTCTCCACACCCTCTCCAGCATTTATTCCTTGTAGACTTTTGGATAGCAGCCATTCTGACTAGAGTGAAATGGTACCTCATTGTGGTTTTGATTTGCATTTCTCTGATAATGAGTGGTGTTGAGCATCTTTTCATGTGTTTGTTAGCCATCTGTATGTCTTCTTTGGAGAAATGTCTGTTTAGTTCTTTGGCCCATTTTTTGATTGGGTCGTTTATTTTTCTGGAATTGAGCTGTAGGAGTTGCTTGTATATTTTTGAGATTAGTTGTTTGACAGTTGCTTCATTTGCTATTATTTTCTCCCATTCTGAAGGCTGTCTTTTCACCTTGCTTACAGTTTCCTTTGTTGTGCAGAAGCTTTTAAGGTTAATTAGGTCCCATTTGTTTATTTTTGCTTTTATTTCCAATATTCTGGGAGGTGGGTCATAGAGGATCCTGCTGTGATTTACGTCGGAGAGTGTTTTGCCTATGTTCTCTTCTAGGAGTTTTATAGTTTCTGGTTTTACGTTTAGATCTTTAATTCATTTTGAGTTTATTTTTGTGTATGGTGTTAGAAAGTGTTCTAGTTTCATTCTTTTACAAGTGGTTGAACAGTTTTCCCAGCACCACTTGTTAAAGAGATTGTCTTTTCTCCATTGTATATTCTTGCCTCCTTTGTCAAAGATAAGGTGTCCATAGGTGTGTGCATTTATCTCTGGGCTTTCTATTTTGTTCCATTGATCTATATTTCTGTCTTTGTGCCAGTACCATACTGTCTTGATGACTATGGCTTTGTAGTAGAGCCTGAAGTCAGGCAGGTTGATTCCTCCAGTTCCATTCTTCTTTCTCAAGACTGCTTTGGCTATTCGAGGTTTTTTGTATTTCCATACAAATTGTGAAATTATTTGCTCTAGCTCTGTGAAAAATTCCTTTGGTAGATTGATAGGGCAGAGAAGGCAATGGCACCCCACTCCAGTACCCTTGCCTGGAAAATCCCATGGATGGAGGAACCTGGTGGGCTACAGTCCATGGGGTCACTAAGAGTCCGATACAACTGAGCAACTTCACTTTCACTTTTCACTTTCATGCATTGAAGAAGGAAATGGCAACCCACTCCAGTGTTCTTGCCTAGAGAATCCCAGGGATGGGGGAACCTGGTTGGCTGCCATCTATGGGGTCGCACAGAGTCGGACACGACTGAAGCAACTTAGCAGCAGCAGCAACTTGATAGGGATTGCATTGAATCTATAGATTGCTTTGGGTAGTATACTCATTTTCACTATATTGATTCTTCCGACCCATGAACATGGTATATTTCTCCATCTATTAGTGTCCTCTTTGATTTCTTTCACCAGTGTTTTAATGGAAGCAACCTAGACGTCCATCAGCAGATGAATGGATAAGAAAGCTGTGGTACATATACACAATGGAGTATTAATCAGCCATTAAAAAAAATACATTTGAATCAGTTCTAATGAGGTGGATGAAACTGGAGCCTATTATACAAAGTGAAGTAAGCCAGAAAGAAAAACACCAATACAGTATACTAACACATATATATGGAATTTAGAAAGATGGTAACGATAACCCTATATGCGAGACAGCAAAAGAGACACAGATGTATAGAACAGTCTTTTGGACTCTGTGGGAGGGGGAGAGGGTGGGATGATTTGGGAGAATGGCATTGAAACATGTATAATATCATATATGAAATGAATCGCCAGTCCAGGTTTGATGCATGATACAGGATGCTTGGGGCTGGTGCACTAGGATGACCCAGAGGGATGGTACGGGGAGGGAGGTGGGAGGGGGGTTCAGGATGGGGAACACGTGTACACCCGTGGCATATACATGTTGATTTATGGCAAAACCAATACAATATTGTAAAGTAATTAGCCTCCAATTAAAATAAATAAATTTATAATTTTTAAAAAAAGGGTTTCAGTTCAGTTCAGTTCAGTCGCTCAGTCGTGTCCAACTCTTTGCGACCCCATGAATCGCAGCACGCCAGGCCTCCCTGTCCATCACCAACTCCTGGAGTTCACTCAAACTCACGTCCATTGAGTTGGTGATGCCATCCAGCCATCTCATCCTCTGTCATCCCCTTCTCCTCCTGCCCCCAATCCCTCCCAGCATCAGAGTCATGAGTCAACTCTTTGCATGAGGTGGCCAAAGTACTGGAGTTTCAGCTTTAGCATCAGTCCTTCCAATGAGCACCCAGGACTGATCTCCTTCAGAATGGAGTGGTTGGATCTCCTCGCAGTCCAAGGGACTCTCAAGAGTCTTCTCCAATACTACAGTTCAAAAGCATCAATTCTTCGGCACTCAGCTTTCTTCACAGTCCAACTCTCACATGCATACATGACTACTGGAAAAACCATAGCCTTGACTAGACGGACTTTGTTGGCAAAGTAATGTCTCTGCTTTTCAATATGCTATCTAGGTTGGTCATAACTTTCCTTCCAAGGAGTAAGCGTCTTTTAATTTCATGGCTGCAATCACCACTAAATTCAAATTACTATACCAGGCTATGAGGGATGGAGGACATTAAGATTAATAAAAATGCATTACTATTCTTAAGGAGTTGAATAGTCCTTAAGACTATTCAACTTTCTATATATTGAAAGGGAGAAAACAGTATATAGAAAGGGAGAGGGAGAATATATAGAAAGGGAGAAAACATAATAGTAACTTTTCTGTAAAGCAGTGTAAAATAAATGCTGCAAAATTCCCTTGTCCCTCCCCATAAAAACCACAACAGATGAGGAGAAAACAAAATTCCTAGAGATTTTGGGTGGAATTTTAGTTATTAGAAGAAAGAGCTTAAGAGAGAAGCAGGGAAGAAGCTAAAGAATGAAAGAGAAGCTAGATAATAATAAGCTGGATAATCATTTTATGAGAAAGGATTACAGGTCAGAGACACTTCTTCCAAAGACAATGACTGTAGACATCAGACACTGAATGATACACTTAATAGGACAGCAGATTTTCTTGAGGAAAATATTAACCTAGAAAATGAACTAATTATAAATCAACCAATCTTTATATTCCAAATGAAATCTCAGCACGTTATTTCAGATCCTGCTACAATACTAATAAAATGTGAATATTTGTTTGCTGATGAGCTTCATTGAAAAATAAAGTGTGGCGATAACTGCGAAGAATCTGAAATTTACCCTACTTGCAAGTTAACAAGTTAGCCTGCTACAGTTTCATGGATTCTAGCAGAAAACGTAACTCCTGGGCCAGAGACAAAAAGCATTATAATTCACAGTAATGGCAGTAGCAAAAGTCAGTATTTTCTCTACCTGGTTCCTCAAGCCCTAATTCCTGCAGGAGGATCAGGTTTTTCCTAATTGAGTGCTGGATCCAAGATCATACCTACCAATGAAAATCCTGGCATTCAATCCAATTATGTGTATTATAAAGATGAAATGGTTAGATAGAATCACCGACTTAATGGACATGAATTTGAACAAACTCCAAGACATAGTGAAGGACAGAGGAGTCTGACATGTTGCAGTCCATAGGGCCACAAAGCGTAAGACATGACTAGTGACTGGGTAACAACAACGATGTGTATTATGAAATATTTCCACAGATAATTTTGATTTACATTTTTATTAAAACCACTTAATAAAAGTTGAATTTGAAAAAAAGGTTCAGTAAATTTGAATCGCACTGGAAATATATCAATAACTGAGAAAATCTTTAAGTAAACTTTGTATATGTCCAGCACCATGCCAGTAGTAAAAGGGACAAAAGAAATCTTAGATGGAACTTATTTTCTAAGAATTTATATTCTAACTGAAAATATGAAAAAAAAAATTAGAACATGCAACACAGACTAAAAGATTAAAAATAGGTGTATAAATAGAAACATTTCAAAATAATACTTCTTATGGTTTATTGAGAATTGGTTATCATATGTGCAAAAGAAAACTTCAAAGTTTCAACATTTATATATATATACTCTCCATGTAATAAAAGGCAATGTACATAGTCATTAAAAGTATGTATGCTTAAGTCAGAGATCCTTTGCTGAAATCCAGCTGTTTGTCTTAAAGCAAGTAGTTATTTTAACCTCAATTAGATCTCTAAGTCCTTATCTGTAAAATAAGCATAATAATTGAATGGACTTCATGGGCTGTTATAAAGATTAGAAAGTTAATATATGTAAAACACTTGTAAAACTCTCTGTGACATAGTAACTACTATATTTTTTTTTTTACATGATATTTTACATGCTTCAATGTCATTCTCCCAAATCTTCCCACCCTCTCCCTCTCCCACAGAGTCCATAAGACTGTTCTATACATCAGTGTCTCTTTTGCTGTCTCGTACACTGGGTTATTGTTACCATCTTTCTAAATTCCATATATATGCATTAGTATACTGTATTTATGTTTTTCCTTCTGGCTTACTTCACTCTGTATAATAGGCTCCAGTTTCATCCACCTCATTAGAACTGATTCAAATGTATTCTTTTTAATGGCTGAGTAATACTCCATTGTGTATATGTACCACTGCTTTCTTATCCATTCATCTGCTGATGGACATCTAGGTTGCTTCCATGTCCTGGCTATTATAAACAGTGCTGCGATGAACATTGGGGTACACGTGTCTCTTTCCCTTCTGGTTTCCTCAGTGTGTATGCCCAGCAGTGGGATTGCTGGATCATAAGGCAGTTCTATTTCCAGTTTTTTAAGGAATCTCCACACTGTTCTCCATAGTGGCTGTACTAGTTTGCATTCCCACCAACAGTGTAAGAGGGTTCCCTTTTCTCCACACCCTCTCCAGCATTTATTATTTGTAGACTTTTGGATCGCAGCCATTCTGACTGGTGTGAAATGGTACCTCATAGTGGTTTTGATTTGCATTTCTCTGATAATGAGTGATGTTGAGCATCTTTTCATGTGTTTGTTAGCCATCTGTATGTCTTCTTTGGAGAAATGTCTATTTAGTTCTTTGGCCCATTTTTTGATTGGGTCGTTTATTTTTCTGGAGTTGAGCTGTAGGAGTTGCTTGTATATTTTTGAGATTAGCTGTTTGTCCGTTGCTTCATTTGCTATTATTTTCTCCCATTCTGAAGGCTGTCTTTTCACCTTGCTAACAGTTTCCTTTGATGTGCAGAAGCTTTTAAGGTTAATTAGGTCCCATTTGTTTATTTTTGCTTTTATTTCCAATATTCTGGGAGGTGGGTCATAGAGGATCCTGCTGTGATGTATGTCAGAGAGTGTTTTGCCTATGTTCTCCTCTAGGAGTTTTCTAGTTTCTGGTCTTACGTTTAGATCTTTAATCCATTTTGAGTTTATTTTTGTGTATGGTGTTAGAAAGTGTTCTAGTTTCATTCTTTTACAAGTGGTTGAACAGTTTTCCCAGCACCACTTGTTAAAGAGATTGTCTTTTCTCCATTGTATATTCTTGCCTCCTTTGTCAAAGATAAGGTGTCCATATGTGCGTGGATTTATCTCTGGGCTTTCTATTTTATTCCATTGATCTAGTACCAAATAGCTGCACTCTATCAAGACACACATATGCAACTGTTTATTTACTTGACTCTATTTCTTACAAGATGGTAAATATCATGAGATCAGGTACCATATTGGGTTTAGTGCATGTACAATGCCTATACAATGTCAGATATATTATAGCCATTTTATACTTACTTTTAAAAGGGTGGGCAGAGGGCAGGGGATAAAAGAAGGAAAGAAGGAAAGGAACTGCAAAAAAAAAAAAAAAAAGTGAATGAAAACCATCTCTTATATTTTCAGATATATATGCATTTAATTTAAATACAGCTGCAACATTTTGTTGGATAAGTAAGGGGCAGAAATAAGGATGGGCTATCTGATGGATGAGAGATTTATAGGGCTTTAGGGAGGTCATGGATAGGAGGGTCTTCTGTGCAAAGAAAACAGCATAAACATAGATATGCAGATGTTAAAAGACATAGAATCTTTAAGAAAAAATGTATTTTCTGTGGTCTCAGTGCTTCATTCATGGGGAAAATTGAACAAAACGAAGCTGTAGTGGTAAATTAGATCCAGACTTAGTAAGAAGTGATATGTCATTACTTTTTTTTTTATATTGAACAAGATGAATTCAAGGTTGTCTTTTTCTGCTTTTGATTTTTTGTTTTTATTAATTTACATACATATTTTATGTTTTAGGTATTTTTACAGTTTTTTTTAAAGAAAGATCAAATGTTTTCCTTTAATTTTGCTAGCTTTGGATAATTCGGTACAGTGGCTATTTATGAAAAATAAGTATGTGCAACATGTTTTATCACTCTGCTGTTGGAAACCTGAGCCAGTCCCCATGCTGTAAGGCCCTCTGAATAATTAAGATATAGAGCCATGATGCTGTAAATCACAGGGTTAGCCCCTAGGTTGGAAAGAGCCTCAGATTTTGGACCGCCATCCCCCCAACTGCTGAATCCCCTCTACAACATCGCCACCAAGTGGTCACAGAATCCCTGTGGGAGAAACTGGCCTGGATTTACTCTCCAAATTAAACAGAACTAAAATTTAAATATAACTCATAAAAAGTGGTGTCTTAAGACCTGTATAATACTGATCTTTAATGCTCCTAATTCTTGAAGAAGACTCATCTCTTTTTCAAATAGAGTTTGAGGTTTATATTTGAAACATATTTTAATTTTAAAAGTTTTCATTTTAAAATATTTCTTTCTACATACAGCATCTTTGACAGAGGCAGGGAAAGAAGAAGAGGCCAGGAATTAATGAACATGAACTATAGTGAAAGAAAGCAGGAAAGAAAAAAAGGAATGGACAACACACTAAAAATAGCATAGTGTGCCTCTTCTATTGGCTTTTGTATTTTATTTTTAAGGGATGTGCATGACTTTGTTATAAAAGATTTATCAGTGTCACAAGTAATGAGATAAGCTAGTGTTTTTATCAACATAAGCAATAAACGCTTAGATGTTTAAAGCACTTGGCAAGATATAGGCAGAATTTGAAATAAGTTGAAAGGAATGATCACAAATAATGCAGTATGTGCTGCTTGTTCCTAAAATACACAGAAGTTTCTGCCTTCTTATGCCAAGTCTGTTCAGGAAGTGATTCTATTAAGCTGAAGCTACAAAACTTTATTGGTCACTTTATAAAGCAACTACAATAACAAAAACAAAACTAAATAAAATACTGATCCAATTCAGAACCAAACAAAACTTTTCATGGTGAAGAAAACAAAAATTATTTACCCTATGAGAACAGCAAACTAAAGTGCCTTTGTTTAGCTCTCAGGGAGATAACCTGGCCCTGCCCACCTGTGAAGGACTGTGACATTCTTGAAGTTACTAGCACATTCCCCTGCCTGAAGTGCTAGGGCTTCCCTGATGGCTCAGTTGTAAAGAACCAGACTGCAAAACCAGGAGACATAGGAGACATGGATTTGATCCCTAGGTTGGGAAGATCCCCTGGAGTAGGAAATTGCAACCCACTCTAGTATTCTTGCCTGGAGAATCCCTCAGAGAGAGGAGTCTAGCGGGCTACAGTCCATGGGGTCGCAAGGAGTCAGACAGGATTAAAGTGACTAAGCGTGCGAACACATGAGAACAGCAGGTAACTGTATTCATTCCTTATCTCAGTAAACACAGAATTGTTTATGGATTAAAAATAATATCCCTTCTGGAGTTTGCAACTCCAGGTACCCCTTTTCTGAATAATAGAGAAAACCACAAAACTGAAGGTATCGTTGATGTGGCAACAAGATATGTCATATTCAGACACTACTGCCAAAATTTTACTCCTTCATCCATCTCAGCATTATTTTTATGCATTTATACATTTTTACACTCTGCTTTGTTTCAAGGTCACACACACATGCATGTGCACACACTCTCATGTACACAGGCACCACCACCCCTACCCCCACTCCCAAAAATTCAGTGTGTAATTGAGTGACATAGGATGAAGAGAAAATCAGAGAGGGAAGATTATAAAACCAGGTTCAATAAGCCATACCAGGTGGCCCAGTGAAGTAAAAGCAACAAATGATCGTTAGATGAACCTAGGAGCATGCTCTAAAACCTTTTTTCTCAGACTCACTGGACCATCATTATTATCACTTCAAAACTGCTCATTGTATCGACTGTATCTCCACTCTCCATGGCTGCCATCCAGTGTCAGTACAGTCTTTTTCTGCAGTTTGTCAGAATCATTGGATGTTGCTCTTTGGTACCCCGGCTGATGAGGAAAGTCAGTATAGCTTTTAGGAATGGGTCTGGGAGAGTGATCTGAAATGAGTGACGCATCTTTTCCCTTTGAAACTACATAAAGAATATATCTCCTATCACCAGCTTTCCTTCTAGAACCAGCTCTTTACCTGTCTGAAGTTAGTGGGCTCAGCATTCTAAGTTTTTACAAGCATTCCGTTTTCCTTGGGTGGAGGGTTAGATCATTGTTTTTATATTTCAGTAAGGACTCTTTCCTTACAAAGCAAGGTAGGTTTTTTTTTTTTTTTCTTTCTAGGAGGAGGAAGAGAGTAGATAACAACCAAATAGAACCAAAGCCTCTATATTTTGAGAAATAAATCCCTATTATGCAATTTTAACTCATTTGATTAAACAGAAAGATATTTTAAATGTTCAGTTCAGTTCAGTTGCTCAGTTGTGTCCGACTCTTTGCAAACCCATGAACCGCAGCACACCAGGCCTCCTTGTCCATCACCAACTCCCGGAGTCCACCCAATCCCATGTCCATTGAGTCGGTGATGCCATCCAGCCATCTCATCCTCTGTCATCCCCTTCTCCTCCTGCCTTCAATCTTTCCCAGCATCAGGGTCTTTTCAAATGAGTCAGCTCTTCGCATCAGGTGGCCAAAGTATTGAGTTTCAGCTTTAGCATCAGTCCTTCAGTCCTTCCAATGAACACCCAGGACTGATCTCCTTTAGGATGGACTGGTTGGATCTCCTCACAGTCCAAGAGACTTTCAAGAGTCTTCTCCAACACCACAGTTCAAAAGCATCAATTCTTCGGCACTCAGCTTTCTTCACAGTCCAACTCTCACATCCATACATGACGATGGGAAAAACCATAGCCTTGACTAGATGGACCTTTGTTGGCAAAGTAACGTCTCTGCTTTTTAATATGCTATCTAGGTTGGTCATAACTTTCCTTCCAAGGAGTAAGCATCCTTGAATTTCATGGCTGCAATCACCATCTGCAGTGATTTTAAGTGTAGTCTCTGACCAAATACAGCTGAAGATTTGATAAAATTTACTGAGAAAAAAAATGTAATCTAAATGTAATTGATTCAAAATATTTCATCCAAATATAATCTCTACAAAGACCTATTGTCAAATAGTAAATTTCAACTATTCAACATTCCCAGCCACATAGCATATTATTTGTCACTGTTCTAGACATTTTACAAATAATAATATAGTTATCTTTAAAAAAACCCATTGAGATGAGAATCATTCCTTCATAACACATTAAGAAACTGAGACAGCAAAAGACTAAGTCACTTGCCTGGAGTTAGAGAGCTGGCTGGTGGCAAAGCCAGAATTCAATACACTGCAGTCTGTTCCCAAGCCCTGATCTCATTTACTAGGCTAGTTTGCCTCTGAGAAAGGTGTGAAGTTTCTGTGCTGACTTATCTTCTGGTATTAGGCTTTTAGTTTTATCATCATTTATTTTGATGCCAGAACCAGTCACTGTAACTTAATTTGGACAGTGCTTAGATTATCTGAGATCATTTAGTTAGACTCACAAAACAATACATCAAAATTAATCCCAGGTGTGGTATGTCTCTTTTCTAGAATTACTGAATTCATTTTAATGTTCTGTGGCTTGGTCTCTTCACTTATAAATGTGGGATTTTCATATAATTTGTTTCTCAACTACAAAGGAAACTGAACATGATATGATTATATAAATCAAGGCAGTTAAACTCCCTGAAAATCAGTGCATATCCAGCAGTCCTCAAACTGGTAGGACATCTCCCTAAGGATACTGCTTTACTTTTTTCTCAACTGATAAAAGTACATGGACTGTGGGTATAGGATTCCCTCAGATGGCACCCCACTTCAGTACTGTTGCCTGGAAAATCCCATGGATGGAGGAGGCTGGTAGGCTGCAGTCCATGGGGTCGCTAAGAGTCAGACACGACTGAGCGACTTCACTTTCACTTTCCACTTTCATGCATTGGAGAAGGAAATGGCAACCCACTCCAGTGTTCTTGCCTGGAGAATCCCATGGACGGAGAAGCCTGGTAGGCTGCAGTCCATGGGGTCGCACAGAGTCGGACACGACTGAAGCGACTTAGCAGCAGCAGCAGATGCTGCAAAAATGTGATTATGGGACCACTACTTATATCTACTCCATCGAAATCTCTGGAAGCTTGGAATCAGAATATACAATAAGCTCCCATGTGATCCTTATATACTAGAATTTGATAATCATTACTCTTGAACAAGCCTTGGTTCTCCAGCCTGCTGACACATTCAATTCACTTGGGAGCTTTGAAAAAAATTAAACTGAATTAATTATAATCTTGGATGGTATGAGGCCTGAGCATCTGATATTGTTAAAAAGTTGCCAGCTGCCTCGTATAACCTGTGCACTTAAGCCTGAGAACCACTGCCTGTCTTCAAATTCATAGAAAACTATGCAAAGGGCACACCGTTTCTCATTTCAATAATCTAGGAATTATTACTACATCATTAATTACTACAATAACCATCCTTGCCAGGTTATTCTTTTCAACCTATGAAAATGTTGAAATGCATGTTTCATCCTTACTGTCACAAGACTAAATACCCTGGAGGCTACTGTATTGATTTCCATTTTACCAATACAACAGGAGTATCCATGGTCCAACAAGATTACGTGACAGTGGTCATGACTACATGGCATTTGGGGTTGTTTATAACTGTGCTTGTGGAGTTTTTTGCTCTGACAGTATATGAATATATTAGAGAATGCAATGCTTTTATACACCCTAATCTTCAAGCCCTAGTTATGCTCTTGAGACTTAAACACTATTCATGAGTGATGCTCTAGATGCTATAGAGTTAAATCTCCTCACTCTTTCCATATGGAAATGCTTTGCTCAAAACTGTTCACTAGGGACAGAGGAAAAAACAAAAGAGGAAATTATTTAAAATACATTGAGATTTTTATAAGGACATGCTATATACTGTATACTCAAGTGACAATTTTGAATGGACCATGATGACCCAATACTTTAACTTTGTGATTTAGTCTGACATTAACATCTTAACTTCCCAGTTCAACAAATTCAAGTTCAATAGTGTAATGAATCTGGATGCCACACTTACTGCTGCTTTTAGAATGTACTTTGGGGAAATTGATTTAGGCCCTTTTTATCCTTGGGAAATATGATTTTATGCTTTTAACTTTGAAAATGAAAACAGTATGTAATAATATGAACATAGAAATTCACATCAAAAATGAGTGGGGCTTAAGAACCAACTGGCTAGAGACATATCCCTAAGTTACTCTGGTTAGCAAAAGCAATAGATATATGGAGACAAAAGTTGATGGTCAATAGAGAATAGCAAATATGGCATTGCATAAAGAAATACAACTGCGGTTCCTGATAGTTATCTCAGCATAAAAGCTTTAAGAAACATGTCCCACTTCAAGATAATCCAGGTAAACAAACCTTGTACACACCTCAGGACAAATCAGATTTTCTTAGCCAAGAGAGACACCCATGGATTTGAAAAGGCTTGCAGATGGACTTCATAAATGATACCTTGGAGATAATTACATCAGTGGAGAGGTAAAAATCCAGTGGCTGGGATTTTGACAGCATGTGTTCCATTTAATGACAGTTTAAAAAAAAAAAAAAAACTTTATATGATGTATTGCAGATTTTACTTACTATCCTACAAGAAAACTGAAATACAGTATACAAAGGCAAAACAGATCCATGTACAGTTAGGCAGTGATATGTTTCCAAACACTGATGTTCTTTCTTCTCCATTCCAGCTACATCATGTTGCTCTATGCCACCAGGTACCTGCCTACCTAGAACTAATACATGTGTGACTTCTATAACAACCAGGTATCTTATGTGACTGCCTCATTCCCAATCAGCAGAATCTTTCTACAGTGACCAAATTAGATTCACAGTCCAATACGACTACATGTGACACACCAAGCCGAGTCACCTTGGCTCTTATATTTTAAAATTATACAACTTAAAAAGCACTGGTCCATGAGAAGATAAGGAGCTTACTATAGAAAATAAATCAATGTATCACTGCTTTTATCAAGAAAGTCTCTCCCAAAGAATTGTCAGCTGTGTTTCACAGCGTACTTTGTAATGAAATGGCTTCACTTCTCGGTGCAATGCTTTATCTTGTTGCAGACCAGCAGAAAATGATTCACAAACTTGGCAGCCATCTTCAGACTAGATTTGGGGTAGCACTGTTTAAAATATTTATTTACATCTATAGTATCTATCATGAGTTTAATAGTAGCCCCCTAAAAATTATACCCTCCCCTAACCCACAGAACCTATAAATATGACTGGATTTGGAAAATGGATATGTGCAGATGTCATTAAGTTAGATGTCCTGAGAGGAGATCACGCTGAATTATCTAGGTGGGCCCTAAACTCAATGTCAAGTATCCTAACAGGAGACACAATATGAGAACAGACAGAGAAATTGGAGAACACCACATGAGGACAGAGGCAGATATTAGAATTATGCAGCCACAAACCAAGGAACACCTGGAGCCACCAGAAGCCGGAAGAAGCACAGCCCTTGGAGGGAGTGTGGGCTTCAGATTTGTGAGAGAATAACTTTCTGTTGTTTTAAGCCACACAGTTTGTATATACAGTAGCCCTAGGAAGTTTATATAATGCTGTAACTTTCTGTTATGTTAACTTCTAAAAAATCATCACATACATTCTTTAGGAACATATTTTAGGGAATATAACTATATTATATATAAGTATATGCAAACACATATATACATATGCATAAATGAATGTCAAGGACAGTGATTCAACAACAAATTAAAATTCAATGGTTGCAATTCATAGTTTATGTAGGTCTTACAATTAGTCAAGCAAAGGACTCTCATTTAGGTTAAGTACACTTAAGTCCACTGAACACCAAGAATGAAATGAGCCACTTGTCCCAAATATCTCTACTATATTTTTGTTAGCAGAAGGGACTTTTTCCTCTTCCACAGAAACATCATGCCATGAATTATAATAAGAAACTGGACATGGCATTTATGGCACGATTTCTGTATACACATAAAAATATACCTAAATATATAGAAATACAAATTTATACAGTTATCACTTGAAGCATAAACTGAGGAGGCATTAATATGTGAGTTCATGATTTAAGTGTAAGAAATTCCCTTGTCTTTTATTTCCAAGTGCAAACTGATTTGGAAAACGATTGTGAGAATGCCCTATAATTAGCCCAACCATTTTATTTTTTGTTCTCTTCTTTCAAAAGGGAAGGAATAATTTGAATCTCATCAGAGTGAACCACAGTGTTCAGGCTCTGGATTTCTAATCCATCAAGAATAAAACCCTTTCCAAGATCTCTCACCAATATCACTTTTCTCTTTCTCAAAGCATTTATTCTACAGTTCACCATGTACAGTCACACCTGCATGGTATATTCACATTCACTGCTGGAACTGCCAAAGAGTGACTTGCAGTTACCACGTTTCTGTTAAAATTAGCTAGGCTCTCTCTGTCTGAGAAACATCTGCTTTGAGTGATACTGTAGCAGCTGTGATGATCTAATAGTAAGCTAAGCACTTCAGTATTCAATTGTACAAAAGGGGCTTTGAAGAGAATGATAAATGACCTAAATTAGATGACAATTTTTAAGTACCTAATTTTAACCTTGCCCATAATGAGTGCTTTTTTCTCAAGCTTCTTTGCACCTGTCGCTCTTGGAAAGCAAGTAAAACATGCCTGCATGTCATTGAGTTCAAGTTGCGTGCTCCACAGACTGTTAGGCAATGCCTGAAATGGTGGCATGAACACATATTGTGCCTTTCAAGTCCTTTCACTTCATTTGGTTTCCTCTGATTTCCTCTGGTCTGAAAAGGCAGACCTTCCTCCAGAGATGCATGTGCACTGTAAAAATAATATTATATAAACCTACACATCCTCCTTATCTTGTTTCATTCTTAGACTAATCAATATTTTTCTTGCTAAAAGCTTTTCCATACAGCAAGAAAATTATTTTGATTTAATTTTATATTTACATGTCTACATTGTTTGATAAATATGTGTACTAGGTAATATTTACTATATGATTATTAAGAAGGTATATATCCACTTCCTTAAAATTATAAAGTAATTGGGTTCTAGTCATCAAGGCAATCCCTTCTGCCTCACCTACTCCCACCCTTTTCCACGCACACGTTAAAAACAGAACAATGATAATATTCTTACTATCCTGAAAACAATGGAATAGTAAATATCCAGTTTACAAAATACTTCCACATCAACAAAGTAGCTCTTTTGTTTCTGATAATAGGGTCATTCAGTAAGCTTCCTCTGTGATAGAAAAATGATATAAGATTCAGATAGCTTAATGGTGAAGTCTAAAATAATTCTCAGGTTTGCTTTAATTATATTTTTATCTGTTTTATTATATACTCTTTCCACTACATAAAAATTGATAAAGGAAAGGGAGTCTTTAAACATAGTATCAACCACTGGTCAAAAGGCTGTGCCTTCTGTGTATGAAAAGGCATAAAATGAACTGACTTTCCATTTTTTTTTTATTCAATTAACTTTTCAAAATTATCAAAGTATTACTTACACACAAGAACTGGTAAAGTAACACAGTGGTGTGTGACAAAAGCTAATATATGTTCTCCCCAAGACTTCTCCGTTTAAAACCTTGTCTCCAATAGATAATCGCTATTATCTTTGCCCTACTCTAAAAAAACACAAACATTTACACACATGTAGAGTTTTATTTTTAAGGTATCTTTAAAAAAATGTATTACTTCTGTAGACACTACTTTTCTTATTTTTTTTATTTTTTTGATTACAAAATGAAATGTTATTTATTTTTTTTAATTTAATTTTATTTTTAAACTTTACAATATTGTATTAGTTTTGCCAAATATCGAAATGAATCCGCCACAGGTATACCCGCGTTCCCCATTCTGAACCCTTCACCCTCCTCCCTCCCCTCCCCTCCCTCTGGGTCGTCCCAGTGCACCAGCCCCAAGCATCCAGTACCGTGCATCGAACCTGGACTGGCGACTCGTTTCATACATGATATTATACATGTTTCAATGCTATTTTCCCAAATCTCCCCACCCTCTCCCTCTCCCACAGAGTCCGTAAGACTGATCTATACATCGGTGTCTCTTTTGCTGTCTCGTACACAGGGTTATACTTTTCAACTTGCTTTCTCTCCTTATATTTCATTGGCATATCTCAGGTGAATAGAAAAAGAACCCTCTGGCCTACTGACCCCTTCCTTCTGAAGATATTTTTATGGTTCATCTTGTGTTATCAACCCAAGTCAGGATACCCAGAGATCCTTGGTAGTATATGCCAGGCACAGTGACTTCCATGTATTACTTTACTTTTTCGTATCTTCTGGTATTTCATGGTTACTCATCAAAAGCATATACTCCTCCTTTACCTCACCTTCCAGCATTTAGAGGACATTCTATCTCAGATAAAATCTCAGTCTTGGGTGTATGTCTACCCAATGATGGGCATTCACATCACTTCCAGATTTTTGCAAAAATATTTACTATAAGAAACACTGCATTTAACATTATATCATGAAACAACAGGGATATACATACTTATTTTTAAAATTTTATAGGATAATTTCCCATGAGTGGAGCTGTTAAATTTATGTCTGTTTACATGTACAACCCTTTTAATATACACTATTGCTTTCTATAACTCTTGTCAGTCTTACAGAAAATTTTTCTCATCTCTACTCTGATGTGTGTTATTCTGACTACTATTATTTACTATTTAGATTTGTTATTTTGTGACTTTTCTCCATTTTCTTTGTTCTTTAATTCTGGTAATTTGTCAGTTCAGAATTAAAGACACTAATCCTCTGTGCTTCAAAACTATATCTATGTAGCTTATTTATCTGTTGACCTTATTTATGACATTAATTTTTTTCTATGTTTGAATAATTCTGTGTTCTTCTGACTTCCAAGTTTCTATGTTTGAATAATTCTGTGTTCTTCTGACTTCCAAGTTTCTCCTATAATATTCATAGATCTATTAAAATATTTTAATAATTTTAACATATACATAATTTATTATTATATGCAGTATAATAGAATCTGTTTTTATTTCCTCCTAGGGAGACAGTTACTTAATATTCTCAATGAGTTTGCTAAAATTTGCAAGATAGCTATTAAGAAGGTCAATCCACCATGGGCCCAAAGCATCCTTGTGTATTCTTGCTGAGTATGCCAAGAATGAAAGGCCCTCACATCTCTGTATCCAGACAATTTCTCAAGGTTCCATTTGCAGCAAAACCCTGGAGGATAAAGCCCTCTCTTTCTTAGAAACAAGTTTACTTGTCTCTCATTATAAAAGTGGTAGATTTCCCAAACCCAAGTCTTTCTGTTTTGTAACAGAACCCATTGCAGGAAGAGACATGCACATGAGCCATCTACTTCACCTGCATAAGACTTGAAAGGTAAAGGGAAATGATGCAAACATGCTCATATCGTTGCTGTGACATCAAAATTGAATCCTTTTCTCTCATTTGAGAGTCTAACGTCTTCTCTCTGCATCTATTAAATAGTAAAAGAGTAACCAGAATAAAATCTCATACCTAATAGTAAAGACTAGATAAATGTATACACACATACACAACCATACATACACAAACACACAGTTTCAGTGAGCATATTTTCAAGATTTCTTGATTATTTCTATCACTTGATCTAATTTTGAGAGTATATATAAAAATCTAAGTTTATAACTGTGCTTAATTAAATTCTCTTTGAATTTTGCTTTATATATATTTGTTGCCTGGATTGCTTCATCCACTCAGCATCTCTTTTGTGAATGCATGTTTTAATATGAAATAACACATATTTTCTTAATAAACTTGAAGGCAAATTTCTTTTAGTCCTTACTATCTCAGCTTCAGATTCCTTTTTGTTTGCACTTTTTCTGTTAAAATTTTCCCATTCCTTGATTTTCAAACTGTTGTTTTCACTCTGATCTAGGTGTGTCTCATAACAATTATATCTGTCATTTTTAAAACACATGTATACCTGTGGCGGATTCATTTTGATATTTGGCAAAACTAATACAATTATGTAAAGTTTAAAAATAAAATAAAATTAATTAAAAAAAAAAAAACAACAACTGGTAATCCCTATGTATTGCCATCATCAGTTCAGTCGCTCAGTTGTGTCTACCTTTTTGCGATCCCATGGACTGCAGCACACAAGGCCTCCCTGTCCATCATCAACTCCCGGAGCTTGCTCAAACTCATGTCCGTCGAGTCAGTGATGCCATCCAACCATTTCATTCTCTATCATCCCCTTCTCTTCCTGCCTTCAATCTTTCCCAGCATCAGGGTTTTTTCCAATGAGTCAGGTCTTTGCACTGGGTGGCCAAAGTATTGGAGCTTCAGCTTCAGCATCAGTCCTTCCAATGAATATTCAGGACTATTTCCTTTAGAATGGACTGGTTTGATCTCCTTGCAGTCCAAGAGACTCTCAAGAGTCTTCTCCAACATCACAGTTCAAAAGCATCAGTTCTTCAGTACTCAGCTTTCTTTATAGTCCAACTCTCACATCCATACATGACTACCGGAAAAACCATAGCTTTGACTAGACAGACCTTTGTCAGCAAATTGCCATCATAGTGAACAAATTATTTGTTTTATTTTTAATTCATTCTATCCTAATCTACTTACTACTTTTACCAGTGTCTATTGTTATTTTTAATCTTTCCTTATATGTTATGGCTCAATTAAATTTAGTTTTTACATAGACTATTTTTCAAAGCAATACTCCAAAATGGGCATTATCCCCATTTTAAAGGGAGAAAAAACAAGGACTCCAAACGATGGAATGACTTGAGATCACAAAGCTAAGATGTGGTAGACATAGGATTTAAATCCCAGATTGCTGTCTCCAAAGACCATTCTCCTTCTAATACACACATGCCATTATATATTATGCACTGGTCCACCTTGCCAATAAAAACTAATAAAATATTTTAAAGATTTTTCCAATACCATTTGAAGTTTGCTGCCAAACATGAAACTTTTTATCTCTGAGACGATATACTACACTTTTGAAGACAGGGCACCTCCGTCTATAGCTTTCCTTTGAAGAGGGAAAGCCAGATACAGCATTCCAGATCGCCTTCCTCAGCTGGTTCTGAGTTAGAGCTGTCAGTGTGGAGCCTTTGATATGAGAACTGGAAGCTGGAGGAAGCCATTATTCCCTGGGGACAGCCACAAGCAGATAAATGTCGGTCCACAGCAGTTTCCAAGCTGTAGAAGGCAGCTGACAGAATGGGTGACAGTCCCTGGAAACTACCTACTTCAATAATAAAGGCTGAGATGCTGGCAGAACACTTCTCTAGAAGTGCTTAAGATTTCTAGAAGCTCCTAAGGATATCTAGAGGACTACTAGTTTTGACACTGTGTTTTTTTTCCTTTTGACCCCCTTCACGCATTTCTCCCACCTCTCTATTGGTAAGCTTTTTTTTCTGTTTGTTTTTACTGTTTTGTGGGATTTTCTTTTTTTTTAGATTCAACATACAAGAGAGATTGCATAGTATTTGTGTTTCTCTGACTCATTACACTCAGCACAGTGCCCTCGAGGTCAATCTATGTTGTCACAAATGGCAAGATTTCATTATTTTTTATGGTTAAAGAATATTCTACTGTATATAAATATGTCACAATTTCTTTACCCATTCATCCATTGATGGCTACTTAGGCTGCTTCCATGGCTGGGCTATTGAAAATAATGCTGTCATAACATGGGATACAGATATTTTTTCAAATTTGTGTCTTCATTTTCTTTGGAAAATTACTCAAAAGTGGAAATGGTGGATAATACAGTAGTTCTATTTTTATTTTTTTGAGGAACCTCCGTAGTCTTATCCATAATAGCTGTATCAATTTCAGTTCAGTTCAGTCGCTCAGTTGTGTCCGACTCTTTGGGACCCCATGAACTGCAGCACACCAGGCCTCCCTGCCATCACCAACTCCCTGAGTTTACTCAAACTCATGTCCATAGAGTTGGTGATGCCAACCATCTCATCCTCTGTCATCACCTTCTATTTCCGCCTTCAATCTTTCCCAGCATCAGGGTGTTTTCAAATGAGTCAATTCTTCGCATCAGGTGGCCAAAGTATTGGAGTTTCAGCTTCAGCATCAGTCCTTCCAATTAATACTCAGGACTGATTTCCTTTAGGATGGACTGGTTGGATATCCTTGCAGTCCAAGGGACTCTCAAGAGTCTCCTCCAACACCACAGTTCAAAAGCATCAATTCTTTGGTGCTCAGCTTTCTTTATAGTCCAACTCTCACATCCATACATGACTACTGGAAAAACCATAGCTTTGACTAGATGGATCTTTGTTGGCTAAGTAATGTCTCTGCTTTTTAATATGCTGTCTAGGTTGGTCATAGCTTTTCTTCCAAGGAGGAAGCGTCTTTTAATTTCATAGCTGTAGTCACCATCTGCAGTGATTTTGGAGACCAAAAAAATAGTCTCTCACTGTTTCTATTGTTTTCCCATCTATTGCCACAATGTGATGGGACTGGATGCCATGATCTTCATTTTTTGAATGCTGAGTTTTAAGCCAGCTTTTTAACTATCCTCTTTCACCTTCCATCAAGAGGCTCTTTAGTTCTTCTTCACTTTCTGCCATAGGGTGGTGTCATCGGTGTATCTGAGGTTATTGATATTTCTTCTGGCAATCTTGATTCTAACTTGTGCTTCATCCAACCTAGTGTTTCTCATGATGTATTCTGCATATAAGTTAAATAAGCAGGGTGACAATGTACAGCCTTGATGTACTTCTTTCCTGATTTGGAACCAGTCTGTTCTTCCATGTCCAGTTCTAACTGTTGCTTCTTGACCTGCATACAGATTTCTCAGGAGACAGGTAAGGTGGTTGCTCTTCCCACCTCTTTTAACAATTTTCCAGTTTGTTGTAATCTACGCAATCAAAGGCTTTGGCATAATCTAAAAGCAGGAGTAGATTTTTTTTTGGAACTCCCTTGCTTTTTTTGATGATCCAATGGATGTTAACAATTTGATGTCTAGTTCCTGTGCCTTTTCTAAATCCAGCTTGAACATCTCAAAGTTCACAGTTCATGTACTGTTGAATCCCAGCTTGGAGAATTTGAGCATTACTTTGCGTGTGAGATAAGTGCAATTGCACAGTAGTTTGAACACTCTTTGGCATTGCCTTTCTTTGGGATTGGAATGAAAACTGACCTTTCCAGGCCTGTGGCCACTGCTGAGTTTTCCAAATTTGCTGGGACACTGAGTGCAGGACTTTCACAGCATCATCTTTTAAGATTTTAAATAGCTCAACTGGAATTCCATCACCTCCACTAGCTTTGTTCCTAGTGATGCTTCCTAGGGCCCACTTGACTTCACATTTCAGGATGTCTGGCCAACTTACATTCCCATTAATAGTGCACTAGG
The DNA here is from genome assembly GCF_055505025.1 of Bos grunniens. Classification (NCBI taxonomy): domain Eukaryota; kingdom Metazoa; phylum Chordata; class Mammalia; order Artiodactyla; family Bovidae; genus Bos; species Bos grunniens. The sequence goes on along the minus strand of NC_141165.1, from coordinate 119,553,722 downwards.
GGTCCCTTTTTTCCACCTCCTTTCCAATACTTCTTATTTATCTGAGAATAGGCATTATAATAGTTATGAGGTGCTACTGAACCTGAGGAGGACTTTGTGGGGTTCCGTTGGTTCCCCCGACTCTTATTTGTATAAAAGCTTTAGCTCCTTAGACCTTGCCTAACTTCCAAAGACCAAATGTATCAGACGTGTAAGAAAATGCAGAAAGAAAAAAAACGCAGAAAATCAAGACAGAATAATAGCTTAGCTATAAAACAAAGTCAAGGACCTTTAGTTCCTCCTCAAGGGCCATAGATAACCCTGAACCATATCTGTAAGTTGTTCTGCAGATACTACAACATCCACAAAATAAAAGAAGATAACTGCATGCTGACCACTAGCACCTAGACCCCAGACTGATTGGAAGCAGACGGCTGATTACAGAGATTCCTCAAACAATATTCTTTTACCTCTCTATCAACCATTAGAGAATTGTGCAGTAGATCATCACCCTTCCTGTGACCCTCTACCTCACACTGTCTTTAAAAACCTTTCCCTGAAAGCGACTGAGCCAAAGATGCCATCTTCCTTGCTTGGCACCCTGTAGTCAACGCTGTACTTTCCTTCATCACAACCCAGTATCAGTATATTAGCTCTTTTGCAAAACACGTGAGTGAACCCAAGTTTGGTTCTGAAACAGTATCTCATTGTGATCTTTCATTTTTCTCATGATTGTGTTAATCATCTTTTCATGTACCTGTTGTCCATCTGTGTGTATCTTCTTTGGGAAAATATTTGTTCAGACATTCTGTCCATTTTTATTCAGATTCAGTTCAGTTCAGTCGCTCAGTCATATCTTTGCAACCCCATGAATGCAGCACTCCAGGCCTCCCTGTACCTCACCAACTCCCGGAGTTCACCCAAACTCATGTCCATCAAGTTGTGATGCCATCCAGCCATCTCATCCTCTGTTGTCCCCTTCTCCTCCTGCCCCCAATCCCTCCCAGCATCAGAGTCTTTTCCAATGAGTCCACTCTTAGCATGAGGTGTCCAAAGTACTGGAGTTTCAGCTTTAGCATCAGTCCTTCCAAAGAACACCCAGGAGATCTGAAGATCTCCTTCAGAATGGACTAGTTGGATCTCCTTGCAGTCCAAGGGACTCTCAACAGTCTTCTCCAACACCACAGTTCAAAAGCATCAATTCTTCGGCACTCAGCCTCCTTCACAGTCCAACTCTTACATCTATACATGACCACAAGAAAAACCATAGCCTTGACTAGACAGACCTTTGTTGGCAAAGTAATGTCTCTGCTTTTGAATATGCTATCTAGGTTGGTCATAACTTTCCTTCCAAGGAGTAAGCATCTTTTAATTTTGTGGCTAAAATCACCATCTGCAGTGATTTTGGAGCCCCCAAAAATAAAGTCTGACACTGTTTCCACTGTTTCCCCATCTATTTCCCATGAAGTGATGGGACCAGATGCTAGGATCTTAGTTTTCTGAATATTGAGATTTAAGCCAATTTTTTCATTCTCTTCTTTCACTTTGATCAAGAGGCTTTTGAGTTCCTCTTCACTTTCTGCCATAAGGGTGGTGTCATCTGCTTATCTGAGGTTATTGATATTTCTCCTGGCAATCTTGATTCCAGCTCGTGCTTCTTCCAGCCCAGCATTTCTCATGATGCATTCTGCATAAAAGTTAAATAAGCAGGGTGATAATATACAGCTTTGATGTACTCCTTTTCCTATTTGGAACCAGTCTGTTGTTCCATGTCCAGTTCTAACTGTTGCTTCCTGACCTGCTTATAGGTTTCTCAAGAGGCAGGTCAGGTGGTCTGGTATTCCCATCTCTTTGAGAATTTTCCACAGTTTCTTGTGATCCACACAGTCAAAGGCTTTGGCATAGTCAATAAAGCAGAAATAGATGTTTTTCTGGAACTCTCTTGCTTCTTTGATGATCCAGTGCATGTTGGCAATTTGATCTCTGGTTCCTCTGCCTTTTCTAAAACCAGCATGAACAACTGGAATTTCGCGGTTCACGTATTGCTGAAGCCTGGCTTGGAGAATTTTGAGCATTACTTTACTAGCGTGTGAGATGAGTGCATTCTGTTCATTTTTATTCAGATTATTTATTATTAAATGTATTTTTATTTTTTCCCTTGTTAATTTGAAAATTTCTGCTATGATTTTTATTTCTGCAAATGATTATGCAGTAGTCTGCTCAGGCTTCCATAACAAAATATCATATATTGAGTGGCTTAAACAACAGAAATTTATTTTTCATAGTTTTCTATTAATTGGTGTTCTTATTCCTTTTGCACTGTTCTAAAAGTGATTTTTGAATAAAGAAGTCAATTTTTGAATAAAGAAGTTTAAGAATGAATATGGAATCAGATTCTGCAGCTTCCTGTCTGAGACACTTGGAATGTACCTGTTTCTTCATATATAAGTTGAGGATAATAAAATATCTCAAAAGGTTGATGTAAACATATATGTACACACACATATATATATAAAACATAAAACACATAAAATGAGTCTTAGCATATGGAGAACATTATAAGTGTTGGTTTATCTTAACTGGGTAAGAATTGTAAATGATAAACATTTTCCAGCAGTAATTTTGTTGTTCAGTCACTCAGTGTGTCCGACTCTTTGTGACCCCATGAATTGCAGCATGCTAGGCCTCCCTGTCCAACACCAACTCCCGGAGTTTACTCAAATTCATGTCCATGGAGTTGGTGATGCCATCCAACCATCTCATCCTCTGTCGCCCCCTTCTCCTCCCCTCTTCAGTCTTTCCCAGCATCAGGGTCTTTTCAAATGAGTCAGTTCTTCACATCAGATGGCCACAGTATTTGGAGCTTCAGCTTTAGCATCAGTCCTTCCAATGAATATTCAGGACTGATTTCCTTTAGGATTGACAGGTTGAATCTTCTTGCAGTCCAAAGGATTCTCAAGAGTCTTCTCCAACACCACAGTTCAAACATATAAATTCTTTAGCACTCAGCTTTCTTTACAGTTCAGCTCTCATATCCACACATGACTATTGCAAAAAAACATAGCTTTGACTAGATGGACCTTTGTTAGCAAATTAATGTCTCTGCTTTTTCATATACCATCTAGGTTTGTCATAACTTTTCTTCCAAGGAGCAAGTATGTTTTAATTCCATGCAGTAATATGCAAATATTATTTTACCACCATGTAGTTTCCAGAGTCATAGAAGAGAATTTTGATGATAAACTAATTCTTTATTGCACTATATTGTTTAATATATTCTATTTGTACTTAGAATTGAAGAATTGAAATATAACATGGATTTTTTTTTTCATAAATCTTTCCTTGAATTTGGAAAATCTTTAAAGACTCCAGACCCGTGTCTCCAATTAAGAAAAACTGTTTTCTATTATTTAATTATATCAATACATAAAAATATACTTTTAAGTTTCCTAATATCCAGTGGTCATGTATGGATGTGAGAGTTGGACTGTGAAGAAGGCTGAGCACCGAAGAATTGATGCTTTTGAACTGTGGTGTTGGAGAAGACTCTTGAGAGTCCCTTGGACTGCAAGGAGATCCAACCAGTCCATTCTGAAGGAGATCAGCTCTGCGTGTTCTTTGGAAGGAATGATGCTAAAGCTGAAATTCCAGTACTTTGGCCACCTCATGCGAAGAGTGGACTCATTGGAAAAGACTCTGATGCTGGGAGGGATTGGGGGCAGGAGGAGAAGGGGACGACAGAGGATGAGATGGCTGGATGGCATCACTGACTCAATGGACATAAGTTTGGGTGAACTCCGGGAGTTGGTGATGGACAGGGAGGCCTGGCGTACTGTGATTCATGGGGTCACAAAGAGTCGGATGCGACTGAGTGACTGAATTGAATTGAACTGAATATACTTGGTATAAGCTTGATTTGTTGTCTGATTGCACGTTGATCAGAAAATACAACCTGTTTTGCCTCAATTATATCAAACAGTAAAGCTTCCCTATGGATTAGTATGGAGTCAATTTCTATAAAAAGTTCACATTTATATAGCCTGGGCTTCCCAGGCATCTCAGTGTTATAGAGTCCATCTGCCAATGCAGTAGGTGTGGGTTCAATCTTGCGGTCAGGAAGGTGCCCTGGAGAAGGAAATGGCAACCCACTACAGTATTCTTGCCTAGAGAATCCCATAGACAGAGAAGCCCAAGAGGCTATAGTCCATGAGCTTGCAAAAGAGTCACAACACATATAGCCTATATTCCTGTGGAGAGGGCAAGTCTCTACATATTTATCAGATTAAACTTACCAATTGTGCTACTTTATGTTATTGAGCATTACCTCTTTTTTTAGTTTTTTGCTTAATGCATTTGTGAAGAAGTATATTACATCTCCCAAGATTACACTAGACTTGGCTAGATATTAACAATAAGAGTTTTTCTGTTTTTCTGTGTATTTAATCAATATATGATTTTTAACCATCAATATTACATTTTGGATTACTTGTTGTTTTTACGTCATATAGTACCTTCTTTTGGAGAAGGAAATAGCAACCCACTCCAGAATGCTTGCCTAGAGAATCCCGTGGACGGAGGAGCCTGGAGGGCTACTGTCCATGGGGTCGCACAGAGTCAGACATGACTGAAGTGCTTTAGCATGCATGCATGCATTGGAGAAGGAAATGACGACCCACTCCAGTATTCTTGCCTGGAGAATCCCAGGGACAGAGGAGCCCAGTGGGCTGCCGTTTATGGAGTCGCACAGAGTCAGACATGCCTGAAGCGACTTAGCAGCAGTAGCAGCAGCAGTACCTTCTTTTAGCCTAAATAATTTTCACTTTGAATTCTATTCTATCAAATATTGATGTTGCGGTACTATTTTTTAGGAGTCTTTTCTTATTTCCACATTTTCAACACAGATTTCTATGTCAATGCTTCAGTATTATCTTCCTATTAACTACTTACCTCTTCAACTAAGTCCACTAAAGCAATTATTCTACAAAAGTTTTAATTGTATTATATTTTCTACTGCTTTTATGTCCCTTCTATTTTTCTTTACTAATCAGTTCATTTATTTTCTTCTAGGATTTTAAATATACTTCGTTATATACATTTCAGAGTATTATGATAACATCTGAATTTTCTCTGGAAGAATGTCCTTTCATTTATTACATTTATTGCCTATATTTTATGAAGTCATTTTTCCTCAACCTGCTCTGACACTTGAGTTTGAAAGGTTACCTCCTCTGGTACTATCCTTTTACTTAAATCTGTGCAGGTGTACGCACATGTCCGTGTTTTCTTTTTCTCTCTTTCTGTACCCACTTCCCAGTTTGGTGGTTTCATCTGGCCTAAATATGGTTGAGTTCAGACTCAGATTTAATACCAGTATCTTGAGGCTGTTCATCCACAGAAACAAAGCAGATACACTCAGGAGGGGCCATGCCTGAAATCCTATCACATGGCCATGTTCTTAGCGTTCTTAGAAGTACATAAGTGACAGTCTCAGCAGTCAGTAAAGGTTGCAGTTTATTTTAGCCTTCCAGCTTGAGAAGCGGAGCTCTCATACCCTGGTTTCAGGTACGGAGTCTGGCTGTTGTCTGGCACCGTTTAAAGAGGAACTTCATTCATGCTACTGCACAGGAAGTGAATCTTAACAACCAGTGCACATCTATGCCTAGAGCCAGGTACTTTTCAATTCTTGCCACAGGTTTTCTTTTGTTTCTTGCCCAAAGAAATGTTTAGATTGTTTTAAAATGTGGTTATATCTTCTTTTTAACATCACACACAAAAAAAATTGTAATGGGAGTGAGTTTGAGAACCTTAAAGGTTACAGTGTTGTTTTTAACTGGAAGTACTTAATTAACTTCTATTCTACCTTTAGGGCATATATTTATAAATGTCCTTGTCCTTTCTTCCTCAGTTTTGAGCTTGCCAAGAACCGAAAGAGATTCAAATAGCTACAAGATCTTCTGATGTTTGGTGCTTGTAATAAAACTTTGATGGCCCCCAAACATGCCCTCATTCAGAAAGATAATACATAAGCACTGTACCACATTACATTTTTTGCTTGAAAAAAAAATTCACTTTTAAATACCATAACCTCTAGCAGAGGTGGTAATTTAAAAGTAACTTTGGAGGATTATAGCCACATCCTCATTTGTTTTACATTTGAAAAACTAGTTAAGCAGTGATTCAAAGTCTTTCTCAGTATAGGCAGATTCATTCATTCAGATTAACATTTTTAAATTAAAAAAGAATATAATTTGGTCAGTGTTTAGCCATCTAAATCTTTAACAAAAAATATTAATGCCTAGCATTGTAACAGAAGAGATAAATCTGAGCTGCTGCTGCTGCTACTGCTAAGTCGCTTCAGTCATGTCCGACTCTGTGCTAGGCTACAATAATCACTTCACCTTTTTAGTAGTCCATAGCCTCTTTCCCTTTGAGTTGAAGCAGATATATATATTCTCATTAAGACATCAAAAAATCACAGGCTATTTACAAAGATAATTTAAATGTGAATAAAATTTCTTGCCACATATACATATTAGTTTCAAGAGATATAAGATAAAAATCTTAATATAACGTCCAATCATCAACCAGAAAAAATTCTGTATTTCACTGAAGCGTTCTTACTTTTAAAATGTATTTTCTCAGTCATCATATGGGAGAAGAATTTTTTTCAAGGAAAAATGTCATACTGTCATACTATAATGAGATGATAAAATACAAGGGCAATTGGTGGACAATCATTTATTAACTCAGTGTAGAGGCTTGCAGCAGTGCAAGACAACACCTGGTGGGCCAGACTGCCAAGTAAAATTCTGACCCTCCTGTTTAAAAGCAGTGTGACCCTGAGCAAATTATTCCACTTTTCTCAGTTTCCATTCCCTCATATTTGTATGAGAAAATGAACAATACACACCTCATAAGGCTATGTTGTTGTGTCCATCACCCATACTAAAGACTACATAATCATTCATGTCTTCACAAAAACATAAAAATTCTTTAAGCTTGCAAAATCAAGTCTACTACTCATAAATTTCCTTATCAAAGATGAGATCTTTAGTCCGTGATATCTAATTGCAAACTAAAATATCCATTTCTCACAGTGTACATATTTTGACTTCTTTTTCACCTTGTTAGAGGAAGTTTGAGGACTTTATACTTGCTAAGTGAAAAGTAGAAAATACTGTTATAAATTCAAACATTCTGTCTGGTTCTTAAGTAGAAGTGTATTTATTCTTTTCTAAAACATGAAATAATAAAGATAATTGAGGGCTTTCTATCAATTACTTTCTTTTCCACTTGTCTAAAAAGAAGTATTAGTATAAATGTTATATGAGAATAAACACAAAAGATAAAAGTGCTATAAGAATATATTGACTGAGTATTCATTCAGCAGCTAGTCTCTGTAAAATATGAATTTCCAGCATTGTAATAATGACCCACATCTTTATATGACATTTATTTTTTCAAATAACTAATGTAACTTTATCACATCCTGTGAGACAATTCTAAACAAGTGGCCTTAGAGGGTTAATTTCATGTGTCACTTGAGGCCCAGAAAAGAAAGTGCTAGTCGCTCAGTTATGTCCGACTCTTCTTGACCCCATGGACTGTAGCTGCTCTGTTTATGGGATTCTCCAGGCAGGAATACTGGAGTGGGTAGTCACTCCCTTCTCCAGATCTTCTTGATCCAGGGATAGAACATGGGTCTCGTATTGCAGGCTGATTGATTACCATCTGAGCCACCAGGGAAGCCCTTGAGGATGTTGCCTGGAGGTATGCTTAGGAGGATATTGCCAAAAGAGATTTGCACTTGAACTGGTAACTGAGTAAAGTAGATGCCCACCATCCCTCCCCGCCCCCATCGCCAACGCAATGTAGATGGACATCACCCAATCCATTGAGGAACAGAACATAAAGGAGGGGAAAGGTTGAATTCTATTTCTGCCTGACTGATCTGTACATCAATCTTCTCTTGCCCTTGATGCTCCTTCTCAGATCAGAATCTAATTGATGAGTTAGGTTTCTGGATTCTGGGCCTTCTAACTATAATACAAGCTTTCCTGGGTCTTCAACTTACAGATGGTAGACTTTGGGACTTCACAGCCTCCAGTGAACCAATTTCTTATAATCAATCTCAAAATTTTAAAAGTCCTCAAAGGCTAAAGGAACATTTGCTGACACAATTGCTGAAGTTAGCTTGAAGAGGTTCTCCAGGCAAGCCTGAAAAAAGTTGACTATCTACATATATAACAACTTCATCTAATTACATACTTAAATGGATATATAAATAGTGATATATTACAACTTAATGAATACAATATGATTTCACGTGTTCATATAGATAAAACACCCAGTAAATAAGAAAGAGAAGAAAGGGAGAAGACAAAGCTCATCTGTGTAGTGGATCAAAAATAAAAAGGCTAGTGAAATTAGATAATTAGCATTTGGCAATGACTCTAGTAATAATTAGTTCAGAGTCCTCAATAAAATCATAACAATTTATCCTTGGATCAGTTTCCGAAGGCAAAAGAAATAAAAGCAAAAATAAACAAAGGGACCTAATTAAGCTTAAAAGCTTTTCACAGCAAAGGAAACCATAGACAGAATGAAAAGACAACCTATGTAATGGGAGGAAATATTTGCAAATGATGCAACTGACAAGAGGTTAATACTCAAAATATACAAACAGCTCATACAACACAATTGCAAAGAAAAAAATAAAACAATCAATCAAAAAATGGGCAGAAGACTTGAACAGAAAATTTTTTTAGTTTTTATTTTATACCCACGTATAGTTGATTAACAATATTGTTAGTTTCAAGTGTAGAGCAAAGGTATTCAATTAAACATGTACATGTACCTATTGAATGGACATTTCTCCAAAGAAGATATACAGATGGCTAACAGGCACTTAAAAAGATATTGAACATTACTAATTATTAGAGAAATACAAATCAAAACTACAATGTAATATCACCTCACACCAGTCAGAATAGCTATCATCAAAATGTCTACAAATAACAAATGTTGTAGAGGATGTGGAGAAAGGGAACACTCATACACTGCAGCCACTATGGAGAACAGTATGTAGGTTCCTTAAGAAAGTAAAAATAGAATTACCATATGATCTAGCAATACCTAAGTATATGTTTGGAAAAATGAAAACACCAATTTAGAAAGATATACGCACCCCCTATATTCATAGCACCACTATTTACAATAGCCAAGACATGGAAGCAACCCAAGTACCCATCCACATATGACTAAATTAAGATGTGAGGTATATATATATATATATGTGTGTGTGTGTGTGTGTGTGTGTGTGTGTGTATCTAATAGAATATTACTCAGCCATAAAAAAGAATGAAATCATGCCATCTGCAGCAACATGGAAAATATTATGTTTAGTGAAATACATCAGAAAGAGAACAACAAATTCTGTATCATATCACTTATATGTGGAATGTAAACTCTAATACAAATGAAGGCATATACAACTGAGAAACAGACTCACAGAAAACAAGCTTGTAGTTACCAAAGGGGAGAGGATAGGGGGTATTATGTTCAAAATCTTGTAATAACTGATAGAGAGGATTATTAAAAAATACTGAATCTCTATGCTGTACATCTGAAACCAACAAAGTACTGCAAATCCACTATATTTCAATTAAAATTAATCAGTTTAATAAAATTTAAAAAATAATTCAATGAAATATTTATATAATCTCAAGCTATCACCCACAAATTATTAATAACAATGAAGAAAAATAACAAAAAGTTACTCTATCCTGCAGAAACTTGGCAGTTCGTTTCTAATCAAATTCTACATCCAGATAGAATGCCATGAGAAGAACACAGCATCTAAGTCTATATTATCCCTGCTCCAAATGCATAACCAGAAGCTATGTATCAGGAAATATCAGGTAACAGTAAATTGAGGGATATTTCACTAAATGGCTCATATCTTCAAAAATGTCAGGGTCATGACAGTCAACGAAAGATGAGGAACTAGGAGACTAGAAACACATACATAATAACTGGGAGTATTTCATGATCCAGGGCTGATGCACAGGGCAACTGACAAAATTTGAATGGGGCTCTCTGAGTGAGTGGTATGCAGTGCTTTGGGCTATACCTGCAGACATTTTATAGACTGAAATTGTTCCAAATGACTTTAAACAAATGGATGGAAAAACATAAAAATAAAAAGTTAGCTAGGGAGACTTCTCTGATGACACAAAGGATCAGAATTCACCTGCCAATACAGAGGACAGGGTTTGATCTCTGGTCTGGGAAGATCCCATATGCTGCAGAGTAACTAAGCCCATATGCTATAAGCCCATATGCCTACTGAGCCTGTGATACTGAGCCTATGAGCTACAATTACCAAGCCTGCAAGCCGCAACTACTGAAGCTTGCATACTCTAAGGCCCATGCTCTGCAAAAAGACGAACCTCCACAATGAGAAGCCCACACACCACACTGCAATGAAGAGTAGCCGCCGCCTGCCACAACTAGAGAAAGTCCATGCAAAGCGATGAAGACCCATAAATAAATTTTTTACAAGTTAGCTATGGTTGTAAACAGTGTGAGAGTTGGACCACAGAGAACTCTGAGTGCTGAAGAACTGTTACTTTCAAATTGTGCTGGAAAAGACTCTTGAGAGACCCTTGGAAAGCAAGATCAATCCACTCATGGACAGAAGAACCTGGTGAGCTACAGTCCATAGAGTCGCAGAGTCGGACATGATTGAAGCAACTTAGCATGCAATGTCATTAAGAACAGAAAACATGTCATTAAGAATATGAATGTAAGATGGATGAGTTTAAATATATATGTTTAGTCCTCAATTTGAATTGGAAGTAATAGTAAGACACACGATATATTTTCTGTTAAAATATATTTATTTTGCAGCTTAGGCTATTGAAAAGAGTAGCTAGATATGAGACCCTTGGAAAATTGAGACCTTGGAAAATTATGTGATGCCAGATCTGAGTCAGAAAATGCCAAAAATGGGGCTGCAACATATTTTCACAGTGGAAAACATGGAAACTATGAAAATTAGATTTCAAATGGACTCAAGAGACAAAGCTTGAATTTTTTTTCTCATGATTTTTTGAAAAAATATCTATTACACAGAAACCTGGATTTTTTTCCATTAATAAAATTATTTTCTTCTCAGGATAAATATTTTTCTGGATTAATCTTTATATTTAAAATTACATCTTTTCTCCTCTGATGTTCCCATAGTTTATCTCTAAAATATAATTAAATTTTATGAACATTTATACAAATTTAAGAATAAACTATGTGTGCATGTGTGTATATATGTGTGACACAAGGTGGGCCCCTGAATACTATTCAAAAGAGGAATATATAAGTTGGGAACTTGCTTGCCATATCCATCAAGAAAAAGCTCTCCTGTCCACCTCTGAGACCACAATGACTGTAAGTAAGCGGGTCCATTTTAAAAAGACAGCAGTGAGAGAGGCGGTGTGCATGTTAACAGTCAGGACACAAGGCTTCTATGAAAACCTTGCAGATCCAAAACATATATTCAGCCCTTGCAAAGAATGAGAGTTATTTAAGACTCTAGAGCTTAGATGTGCCAAGGAAATTTATTTTCCTGAAAATAATAAACCATATCTGAGACTATATACAGATATTTATTCCAAATGTGTCTAAACTACAACAAAATTACATCTCTGAATAAATACCTGCATTTTCACCTCACGCAGTAAAGCACTGGTACAAACCTCAATCTAGAGACAAAAATTTTAAGATTTTCTTCTATGTGGCTGTTTCTGCTCATACAACTCTGACCTAGAAATCTGTATTATCATAAAGATGAAGATTTGAAAAAATACCCAACATGCCTGTAATGTTACCTATAGGACTACTACTACTATAGTGTGCTGCAAACATTTAAGACACTGGCCATAAGCACTTGACCTAGAAATCTGTATTATCATAAAGATGAAGATTTGAAAAAATACCCAACATGCCTGTAATGTTACCTATAGGACTACTACTACTATAGTGTGCTGCAAACATTTAAGACACTGGCCATAAGCACTTGGGTGCTTACTCCAGTATTCACCAAATAATACAATAATTAAAGTTTAAAAAAAAAAAAGAAAAAATTCTGCTCATAATTTACTGGAGGGAAGGAATAACTTTTAGTCTATATTTTAAATTTAGCCCAATTGTTTAACTGAAAAAAATCCTGATAGGCATTGTTCAATGAGTAATGGGACTATAAATGCACAGGTGCCGCCTCTTTCATACAGCCTTCCGTGAACCTTGCTTGTCTCCCCTAAATGGGAGGTGGAAGCAGGCTGTGAAGGAGGCGGATTCATCATCGTTGCAATGGCAGAGAAGGGGACTCCTACCTCCTGTCTCCAGCTGCTGTCCCTGGTCTACCTGACTTGCTTCTTGCCACTGAATCTGTAGCTGCTATAACTCTGATCTGATTTTGCGCTTTTCCAATCAAAGCCAGGTGGCCTTCCTCAGAACCCAGCTGTTGCTAATGCTATAGACCTTGGGAATCACATTTGTCCCAGCTCACATGGTTAGTTCTGTGGCTGTGGGCACAGAGCCACCATACTCCCACCATCACATCCTCACTTGGAATCTTCTTAGCCAAAATGTCTACTTTTTCTTGTCCGAGGCCTAAGAAATGAGAGCAGGCAGGGGACTGCTAACACTCAGGTCTCCCTCTGCCCAACACGGCACCATTAAGTGAGTGATCTCACATCACAAATTAATACAGGGATCTGTCTTGGGATCATTTCCTTTCAAAGTTCCTAAAACTGAGTTAGGCACAAGTCTCTTGCATCACTATCGCTTGTCTAATAACCCTATTCTTCTGTCTTATATGCAGCAAAATTGTCTTCTGGCCTGTTTCTATCCATCCCCGCCTTGCCTTTCCACAGTCCCACAAGTCAGCCTATTGCCCTTGAAACAAATTTTTCAATTCGTCTCTTTACACTCAGATAGAGAGATATGAAAAATGAGGGAGAAATTTCTTTGGATGATATCCTAGCCTGAAAATACCATGTTCAGCCTTATAATCCAAATTTGAATATGATAATCACATTTTACTTGTTATTTTTCTCTATTTATTTTACCAAGTCCCTGTTTCTACCTTGGCAGATGAGTACCTCAAGTGTACTAGGATGAAAGTCTTTTTCATATGAAGGAAAAAAGAGAAAAAACTTTTATATTATAGCAAAATATAAAACTATTACTCCCTTACTCTTTTTTATTATAACAGTGTTTTGAGCACTATTTGTTAGGTACAGCAAGATAAGCACTGGCCCAGTATTTCATTGTGGTAATCTGGAGTTTATACCAATTTTTGCCACAATGATTTATGAGAAGACAACAAAAGGTTGTTGTTTTCACTTGTCTTTTTTATTAGCACAACATAACAGTTTTTAATAGTTAAAATTCTTCACCCATAACCAAATATCTTACAAGATTATTTTTACTAAACTTGTACATAGCTAGCATATTGAAAATGACAAAAAACAGAGAACTGTGTAAATTTCAGAGGTGACAGAGACCCAAGACAAAATCAAATTTAATTTCCCTCCCAAATATTTATTTGTTGTCATGTAAACAGCACAGAAAAAGTTCAACTTTCTGGGTTGTTAGCCAGGATCTTTTTAATGTAAGCCTAGAGAATGTTAACAAACTTAACTGATCAACCAGCTACACAGAATTTGAAATGTCCTTTGATATTTTACTATAAATATAGACTGCATTGAGCATGTGATGGATGCAGTTAAGATTAATTGAAGGAAAATGGAAAAATAATATAAAGTTGCATTGAAAGGAATGCATTTCCCTGGTCTAAGAATACCTTTGTATTTACTAATGATAGTGAAGGAAAATTTTTAGTTGTACCAGTTCAGGATTTAAACAAAATGTCATTTTGTAAAACGTGTGATCACTAATCATTGTGAATGAACTAAGGACACAATTCTAGAAAGAGTCCTACTCACTGCAAGGTGAAGGAGGGCTAGAATAGTGAGCAAGAAAAGATAATCATACATCACAGGTTGATATACCATATTTTCAATAAAAGAAATATCAAGAAGTCATTTTCCATTTTCTTATAAAATGTAAAAGAACTATTATAATAAAACTCTTTACAGTCTTTGCTGAAGTCAAGATTACAAATCACAAATACAAAAGACACTTTGTTTAAAATTTATAGAGATTTAAAAATTTTCTTTATTATTGCTTTCAAGGGAAAACAGCTAAAGTATGTGAAAATATGTCACAGTTACATCTCCAGGCATATATCCATGTTGTATATTACATTTTTTATATATCCTGAATATGGATTATGTAATAACAACACAAAATTTGCCAATCTCATTGTTCAGGTTAATCAAGCTATTTTTAATCAGTTTGTAAATGTATGCATGCTAAGTTGCTTCAGTCATGTCCAACTTTTTGTGACCCTATAAACTATAGCCCACCAGGCTATTCTGTCCATGAGATTCTCCAGGCAAAAATACCGGAGTGGTCTGCCATTTCCGTCTCCAGGGAATCTTCCTGACTCAGGAGTATTTGTCATTTGGCACTAAAGGCTGGTCTGGATCTATGCCCTTAGGGAATTTACAAACAGTAGCATTGCAAAGTGGCACCCCACTCCAGTACTCTTGCCTGGAAAATCCCATGCACGGAGGAGCCTGGTCGGCTGCAGTCCATGGGGTTGCTAGGGGTCGGACACAACTGAGTGACTTCACTTTCACTTTTCACTTTCATGCATTGGAGAAGGAAATGGCAACCCACTCCAGTGTTCTTGCCTGGAGAATCCCAGGGACGGGGGAGCCTGGTGGGCTGCCGTCCCTGGGGTCACACAGAGTCAGACATGACTGAAGCGACTTAGCAGCAGCAGTAGCATTGCCAAGTAATAAATATATTGAGCAGTTAATCATTTAAACTGAAGATCTACTTAAAATGTACTCTTCAAAATCTCAGAGTTACAGCGGTAAGAAAGTAATTTGCATTAGCCTAAAACTTTACCAAAACCAAACTGGTAACCAAGGCATTTTTAAAAAATAAAAGAAAGTGTATCAAATCATCATACTGTACACTTTAAACATTAGAATTCTGCCTATTCCATCCCAATAAAGCTAGGGAAAATAATATTAAAGCAAGTATTAGGCACTCTAAGGTGCCATATGAACAAAGCACTGGGTACAGGGAGCTGTAAGGCTCTCAAGAACATGTCTTGCATGCATTTCAACAAGATGCCATATTATATTATTTTCCTCCATAAAGACATAAAATATTACACAGGAATACAAAAAACAGCACCTGCTTTCTGCTAGACTCCTACTTACTATAAATCTGAATCTGACAGATGAAGACTAAGGACAAATGTAAAGTCTCTGGGAAATATGAACCACCAGATGTGCTGTTTGCCAACTCTTCCATCCCACGAACCTATTCTTTAACTGCTGAAGTCACCATGCTGTGAAAATAATGGCTCACTAAGCATCTGTTTGGAAATTAAAATTATGACCATACAAGTATTATTTATTCAAGTCTTCTAAATTTTGAGAAATCAATAGCCATCTGACAACTGTTCAAATGTAACTATGTATTATCACCATACAGAGCTCTTAGATATAAGGTAAAAAAAAGATTTCTGATTTGTAGATGTGATCTTGGAAAGATTTAATTCTTGAATATTCCTGTTATTTAAATATCACTGCCTGGTTCTTAAACCCTAAATTTATTGTTATATTCCTAGCTTTCCATTTGCAAATCCATTTTTGGTAACAGAATTAAACATTCTGATAAGAGTAGTAACGTAGCCTGAAAGATGGTACTGTTTGGAATTTCCCAGGAAAACAAATACTAAAAGGTTTGCTGATACTGCTATTCAGTCCCTTACTGTTTTCTTATGAGATGATGCAAACAAATGCAGAACCAAAAGAGTTAATACTTTAGGGTCTTTATTAAGAATGTCTAAAATGATTATATATTCTGTATTGACTGCAGAAATGCTGCAATCAATTTGTATCTCTATATTTATATTGAAAAAAGACTTCCCTAATGTTACATGATGGAGTGGTGAACATGAACCTCTCTTAGAGAGACATAACTACTTCCATATGCAACATATATCTGGTTAGGAAATGGAATCTTTCTATGCACATTTATCAAGACCACAACCTTCTATCAACTAGCTCCTGTATTCTTCCAAGCTCATCTCTCATTACCACCCAACATGCCCATTGTCTTCTACTTACCATCCAACTTGAGGGAAAGAGTGGGTACTGAATGTGATTGACTAAGGCTTGGCCTATAGCTGGTAGGCATGTTATATTTGTGGTAATTTGCTTGCCCTGATTTACTCTTGGGAATAAATGCTAGAGAATCAAGTTAGCCTAAGGACATCGTGGCTATATGCTTTAGCCTATGGTTTAGCCTTTCATGAAACTTGGCTGGAATTCCATTTTCCTAAAATTTTCACATTCTCAGAAGACAGCGACAGAGGATGAGATGGTTGGATGGCATCACTGACTCGATGGACATGAATTTGAGCAAACTCTGGGAGATAGTGAAGTACAAGGGAAGCCTGGCTGTTACAGTCCATGGGGCCGCAAAGCACTGGACACAACTGTGTGACTGAGCAACAACAATATTAGTATTTTCAGCTGTTTTGGCAGCATTTGACACTTAGACATGGTAGATTAATTAGTATAGATTAGTATATGAAACAGGATTAACAACAAGACTACCAACTAAATGATTATGTGTGATTAAAATATGTCACATGCTATTCTAAGGTCTTTAGATTTATTTTTTATAATGAATCTGTGCAATGGGTATTATTTTCATTTAAAACAGGAGGAAACAGACATAACTGATTTGACAAGTATATTAATATTTTAATCAAGGATATACTGTTCGAAAGTAAAAATATCTAGATACTATCTCAGATCTTTTCAACAAATCAAATTCAGCTTTTAATCATTTTACTATACAGTCATCCCCACTTTTAACCTGCATCTCAAGTCTAGCATATTAGAATTACATTTTCTTATGCTTATAAAAGTCGCCAGTTGCTAGCTAATACCATTTTAATATTTCAGCAAGCTTTTAATATCTTAAGGATTATATTTTCATTTTTAATTGTATGAATTTTTCTTTATTCCTTTCTATAAAAGAACTATATTGTTCCATTATTACTATGACCTAGTAAATGTTTTAGCTGATGCCTTTTATAGTTGCTTTTATATTTTAATTATTTTTATATTTAATGACAATTAATTTAGTTTCACTTTTTAGAATTATAATTCCTGATGATTTTAGATAACTTGTCTATCAAGTAAAAGGCACACTAAAGAAGGCAATGACTTTATCAATGCGACTATTCAATCATTAGCTACTAATCCCAAGCAATCTAATATTAATTATTTTGGCTTTATAAATTCTTTAACAAAAATGCTCATCATTTGTTGAATTCTTAACAGTATTAAGTATACTACAAGGCTTTATTTGGAGAAGGCAGTGGCACCCCACTCCAGTAATCTTGCCTGGAAAATCCCATGGACGGAGGAGCCTGGTAGGCTGCAGTCCATGGGGTCGCTAGGAGTCGGACACAACTGAGTGACTTCACTTTCACTTCTCAATTTCATGCATTGGAGAAGGAAATGGCAACCCACTCCAGTGTTCTTGTCTGGAGAATCCCAGGGACGGGGGAGCCTGGTGGGCTGCCGTCTATGGGGTCGCACAGAGTCGGACACGACTGAAGCAACTTAGCAGCAGCAGCAGCAGAGAAAAGCAAGAGAGAATGAATGGTCAAGAGACAAAGTTGGCAATTCAAATTAGGAAGGACACTCATTTCAGTTCCAGGCTCAGAGGGATGAGAAAGGCCTGTAGGGGAAGCAGTGTTCTCAGGAGACATTTAAATTTCTGTTACAGCAAGAAATAAAAGAAACATTCTGAAAAAGCTTGAAAATTAATGGGGATTTCTTTTTTCAGTTATGTACTGTGTGTTCCAGAAGACACATGGAAGGCTCTCAGAAGGTGGGGATGTCTAAGAGATGAAGAGACAACTGGAAGTGTATAGTCTCCAGTGATAACCTAGCATAGAAGAAAGGGATGACCTGGGAGTCTGGGCTTCTTGTGGTCACTCGTGTGATCAAGACAGAGACTCACGGATATTATGTCTCATGGTCTCAAGACACAGAGTGGAGGCAAGGCCATGATTCTCAGAGAAAAATTTGGGATTAGCACAGACCTCACCAGCCTTCTTCTAACAGGAAAAGTACCGACTAGGGTAGGGTTCACTGCATTCTATTACTTTATTTTTAAATTGTAAGCACAGATGTAAACAGTAATAGACAAATGAACTCTGTTTTTCATTGCCTCTAGAAATTCACTTAAAAATCTCTGCAGTGACTGATACGGTTCACTACACTAAAATCGTAATGTTAGTCATACATGTCTCAGAGGGTGAATATAATTTAGAAAATGTTGACATGGAATTTGCATATAGACAGTGTTTGGATACTAACTATATTTAATTCATTCACTTTACTTGTGGCAAGATTATGATTATTCTTGCACATATTGAACACAAAGTACCAACCAGTCTCTTTTTCTTATTTTGCATTACTACAAACATTGGAGAAATATTTTTCAAAATACTTATCCAAGTATCATATTAAAAGTAAAATAAAAATGTATGATAAAATTTAGTGGTTTTATCTTGATGTAAACATTTCTAATATATGACCACTGTAAACTTTAAGACCACTGATGCCCTTATTAAATGTTAAGGAAAGTACCAGGAAGAGGTTCACAGTAATAACCTGAAAAGAAGACAACTACATTAAACAGGAATGCCTCATCATGGCATTTTTTTTCCTCTACAAAACTGTGCAACTAATTCATCTCCACTCAAGTAATGAGTAAGTTATTCATGAAAAGGGACTTAAAACTCACTTCAAGCAGAATATCTGGCAAATAAATTATAGGCAAACTACAGCTAGATTACAAGGATGATTAGATTAACTGTGCAGTTAGTTATGAATTCCAAAGGTGAGAAATATATGCAAAGTAACCACCTCTTGATGTTACTAATTTTATTCCAAATCAATGGAAGTTGGGGTTTATAGTCCCAACAGAATATCTCTTGGGTTGTGAAAATGTATAAGATGTACACTTTCTCAAATATTCCCTTTCTGGAGAAGTATCAGAGATCACAAGCATCACAAGTCAGCCTGCTGGGAGAGCATTACAGAATCTTTGCCAGTCTATCCACTGGATATGTTATTTATATAGAAAAAATATTAACCTTTCTTTTTATTTGAAAATACTGTCACTTCTCCATTGCTCTTCTCACTTCTTTTCCTACCACTTAACTTGGTCACCTTCAAATAAATCTAATAGAACGAGTTGTAATTCCTCCTGGGACAATGAGTTTATGATATACATGTATAACCATCCACAAGAAGTGTATGATGCCTGCTATTTAGGAACAAGCCAATGATGATAATAAAATCATTAATTCTGTCAATATAAATGGTAATAGAAAAGGAAAATTGGATCCATGCCTGGTATCACATTTTCTCCGATAGGAAATTAAAGAAGAGAAATTGAACTTGACAAATCGTAACATTTATAGACCAACATCAAAACTGTAGTCTAGAGAACACAATAAATGGCAGAACGCTTCTTAATTAAACTGTGCTTTTGTTAGGTCAGGATGAATACCTTCTGCCTGGCCAACAAAGTGATCCACAGTCTCCCAGAGGGATTCTTTAAAAATATAGTACAAAATAAAGGCTATAAGGTTAGCAAAAATCAAGCTGACAAGCCTGCACTAATTATCTTTGGTATTACAACACTGCTAATGGAGCCGCAGTCTGAAAGATAACAGAGGTGAACTCATTAGCAGTGCCCTGAACTAATGTTTGTAAAGGGAGCATTTATTGTCTACTAGTTCTTATATTGCCCAACATTTCACAGCAGCATATTAAGCCGGAACTAACTTGATTTGTGAGCATTTTTTTAACCTCTTGGTATAAATGACTTCATTTAGAGGGGAAACAAGTTTAAATAAATTGGAGAGTGTATGATTTTAACAGAAAAGATCAGGCAACTGATGAAAGGACTATGCTTAAAATTTTTCACTTTTGAGAAAAAACTTGAAAGTACCTCTAAAGTGAGCCTTGGAATCTTCCCATTAAATTTTACCTATATAAATTTTTTTAAAGTCTATAATAGATTTGAGAATATATTTTAGCTTTTTCTATATTTTCATTACGCCTACTGAAAATTTAATCTTGTTTTAATAACACTAGTGGAAATAACTTCTACTGTTTACAAAACAAAAAGCTTGTGATTTTTGTTTTGGAGACTACCAACAGGATATTCAGTATGAGTAGGTTTTGGTTGGTTATTTTTAGTTTGCTTGCATATTTAAGTGTACGGGGCGTAACAATTACTTAGGGATACAGTCTTTTCTATTTTTATTTGGTAACATCTATTTCAGTTCCTTCTTCCTTCACTTTGCCTATCCTATGTAGCTGCAGTGTGTAAGATAAAGAACTTGTATAAAGGTCAACAAGAAAGCTTCAGCACCCCTGAAGAGCCACCATTTGCAACGACTATGTAATGACACTCTAATAATTGACTTCACAAATAGTTAGTGAGTAACGTTCTTTATTTTCCTATAGTACATTCCTTAAGGTTTTTACTGTAGTAATTCCTGTAGAAATTTTATTCAGTCAATTTTCATTTTATTGAAACTAGTTTTAACTATGTGATTAAATGAAGCTACAAATATTCTCTATCTGAAATTGCATTTCAATGCCTATTTTTTTACAGTACATTTTTGTGAGAAACATTTAAAGGCTTTAATGTCATAACATGCTTTGGAAAGGAAAAACACATTTGTAATCATTATCCTAAGCACAGCATCTCTTCAATTTCTATATGTTTCTTACAAAGAAAATTAAAGTATTTTTAAACAAATAATACAATTCATACTACATGTGTATTTAAGAAAATTAGCTATAATAGTAATAAGTAGTATGCATTCTCAAAACTGTCATCGTTATATCATTTAAATTAATCTATGCCCATTTCAAATATGTCAATCTCCACCTAGCCATTTAATATCTAAGACAAATGCTAATGTGCATTTACATCAGTAAACAAAACAAACATGAGTACACAGCCTTACATAAAATTTATGTAAAACAGCAGAAATTTAATCACACATTTCAGAGCATAGTATGTTTATAATGTGGTGGTACTTTTGTCACTAAATCATGTCCGACTCCTGCAGTCCCATGGCCTATAGCCTGCCAGGTTCCTCTGACCACGGGATTTTCTATCCAAGAATACTGGAGTGAGTTGCCATTTCCTTCTCCAGAGGATTTTCCCAATCCAGGCATCAAACTGGTGTCTCCTGCCGCTGAGCCACCAGGGAAGCCCCGAGTGCTGAATTCTTGTGTATGCTGCATCTATGTATATGTATATGAACTTAAGAACTTTATAGGTTGATAGTTCTAAAATTAAGATCACAGAATAGAATTAGTGTATCTGAAGAACTGATATGGGACCTGTGCCCTTGGGAGAGAATTGTGAAAGAAGAAATGTTCCCTCACCCTGTGACCCTCTTCACTTAAGACGGTATAATCTGGGACAAAAGGGGGACTTCAGAGATTTGTAGGACAGCACCACAGGTGATGTGTGGAAGGCAGAAGAAAGAAAGGCCAGCACAGAGGTCCTGGTAACCTCCCTGAACTCCCAAGTCTGGAGCATGCATCTGCTGGTGCATGTGGGGGCTGGGTGCTGAAACCAGGCATTCAGCAGATGTGCCTGTGGAGAGGGCTGCTGTTGGCTGAGTGGAGTGAGCCTGGAGAAGCTGGAGAGTGATCCAAAGTGCAACCAGGAATATGAGCAAGGAGGAGCCTGAGTCCACCACTGAAGCCTCATTGCTACACAGGGATGCTTCCACATGAAACCAACCTTTCAGGACCACAGTAGACAACTGTTTCTCCTAAATTAATAGAGTCAAAGAAATATAAGGAAAATAAAGAAACACAGGCTTCCAAGCATGACAGTATGTGAACTGTGAACTTCCAGATGTTCAAGCTGATTTTAGAAAAGGCAGAGGAACCAGAGATCAAATTGACAACATCTGCTGGATCATCGAAAAAGCAAGAGAGTTCCAGAAAAACATCTATTTCTGTTTTGTTGACTATGCCAAAGCCTTTGACTGTGTGGATCACAATAAACTGTGGAAAATTCTGAAAGAGATGGGAATACCAGACCACCTGACCTGTCTCTTGAGAAACCTGTATGCAGGTCAGGAAGCAACAGTTAGAACTGGACATGGAACAACAGACTGGTTCTAAATAGGAAAAGGAGTACATCAAGGCTCTATATTGTCACCCTGCTTATTTAACTTACATGCAGAGTACATCATGAGAAATGCTGGGCTGGAGGAAGCACAAGCTGGAATCAAGATTGCTGAGAGAAATATCAATAACCTCAGATATGCAGATGACACCACCCTTATGGCAGAAAATGAAGAGGAACTAAAGAGCCTCTTGATGAAAGTGAAAGAGGAGAGTGAAAAAGTTGGCTTAAAACTCAACATTCAGAAAACGAAGATCATAGAATCTGGTCCCATCGCTTCATGACAAATAGATGGGGAAACAATGAAACAGTAAGAGACTTCATTTTCTTGGGCTCCAAAATCACTGCAGATGGTGACTGCAGCCATGAAATTAAAAGATGCTTGCTCCTTGAGAGAAAGGTTATGACCAAGCTAGACAGTATATTGAAAAACAGAGACATCACTTTGCCAACAAATGTCCATCTAGTCAAGGCTATGGATTTTCCAGTAGACATGTATGGATGTGAGAGTTGGACTATAAAGAAAGCTGAGTGTCAAAGAACTGATGCTCTTGAACTGTGGTGTTGGAGATGACTCTTGAGATCCCTTGGACTGCAAGGAGTTCCACCCAGTCTATCCTAAAGGAAATCAGTCCTGAATATTCATTGGAAGGACTGATGCTGAAGCTGAAACTCCAATACTTTGGCCACCTGATGAGAAGACTGATTCATTTGAAAAGACCCTGACACTGGGAAAGATTGAATGTGGGAGGAGAAGGGGATGACAGAGGAAGAGATAGTTGGATGGCATCACTGACTCAATAGACATGAGTCTGAGTAAACTCCAGGATTTAGTGATGGACAGGGAGGCCTGGCGTGCTGCAGTCCATGGGGGTCCCAAAGAGTTGGACACGACTGAGCAACTGAACGGAACTGAAGCATGGTGAACCCAAATAGGCATACACCAAGACACATTATAATTAAAATGGCAAAAGTTAAAGAGAGAATGTTAAAGGCAACAAGAGAAAAACACAGATTTAATTACAAGGGAACCTTCATAATGCTATCAGCTGATTTCTCTACAAAAATTTGCAGGTCAGAGGAGCATGGCAAGATGAAAGTCCTAAAAGGGAAAAACCTGCAACCTAGGATACTCTACCCAGAAATATTAATGATTTAGCAAATATGGAGCAATTAAGGACTTCTCAGATATGCAAAAACTGAAAGAATACAGAAATATTAAACTTACCTTAAAAGAAATACTGAAAGGTCTTCTCTAGATAGGAAAAAAGCAAGGATCTACAGCAAAGAGAAAGCCACAAATGGCAATCACTTAAATCAATAGACAATTTTTAAAAAATTTTTTTCCTTTTGTGAAAAATGGTGGGAACTACAATGAACAGCAAAAAGATAAACATGAAGATGTAAAAGAGAATATCAAAATCATAAATTGCAGGCAAGTAAAAAAAAAATGTCAATTGTTTTTAGAATGTTTCTGAGCCTATATGACTTAAAGCAAGTAGATACAGTAATGGATTAAAATACGTAACCACAAATTCACAAAAGATTCACAGAAAGCAAAAAGAAAGAACACACCCATAATAAAGAAAACCATCAAATCACAACAGGAAAAACAAAAAGAAAAAGAAAGGAATAAAAAAGAAATACAAAATCAACTGGAAAACCAGCATTAAAATACCAATTAGCACATATCTATCAGTACTTACTTTAAATGTCAATGGACTATATGCTCCAATCAAAGGACATAGAATAGCAGACTGGATAATGAAACAAAACCCTACAATATGCTGTCTACAAGAGACCCACTTTAGGGTGAAAGATACACACAGATTGGAAGTGAGGGGATGGAAAGCAATATTTCATATAAATGGAAATGACAAGAGAGAAAGGGTAGCAATATTCATATCAGACAAAACACATTCTAAAACAAAGGCCATAAAGATAATGAAGGACATTATGAAATGATGAAAGGATCAAAACAAGAAGAATGTATTACATTCTAACATTTATACAACCAATATAAGAACGCCTAAACACATAAAACAAATACTAACAGAAACAAAGGGAGAAATTGATGAATATACAATGATAGTATATTGTATATTATAGGAGATTTTAACACATCAAAGGTCAGAACTTTCAGACATAAAATCAGTAAAACAATAGAGATTCTAAATAATACAACAGAATAGCTACACTTAATGGTTATATCAGGACACTGTATCCAAAAAAAAAAAAAAAAACCCACCAGAATACACATTCTTTTCAAGTGCACATAGAACATTCTCCAGGATTAACTACATACCTGTACATAAAACAAGCCTCAACAAATTTACGAAAGTGGAATATATTTCAAGCATTTTTTCTGACCATAACAGCATGAAACACAAAATAAACTACAGAAAGGGTAGCCACAACAAAAATGGTCACATATACTAAACAACATGTTATTTAAAAAAAAAGGAAATAAAATGAAAGAGAAAATTAAAAAATATCTTGAGACAAATGACAACAAAAATACAATCATAAAAAGTCTATGAAATGCAGGAAAAGCCGTTCACAGTGATATAGGCCTTCCACCAAAAAAAAAAAAAAAGTTCAAATAAACAATGTAACCTACCATCTAAAAGAATTAGGGAAAAAACAAACAAAACTTAAAGTCAGCAGAAGGAAGGAAGTAAAACGATCAAAAAGGAAGAATAAAAGAGGTTTAAAAAACAATAGAAAAAAAATTAAAACCAAAAACTGGCTCTTTGAAGGTATAAACAAAATTGATAATCTTCTGGGCAGGCTCAGTAAGAAGAAAATAGAAAGGACCCACATAAAATAAGAAATGAAAGATGATAGAAATAACAACTGATATTGCAGAAACACACACAAAAAAAGAGAATATATGAATAATTATTTGCCAAAAAACTTGACAACCTAGAAGATATGGATAATTTCTAGAAACTCAGCACACCAAAACTGAATCAAGGAGAAACAGATAATTTGAACTGAACAATCATTAGAAGTGAAATAGATCTGTAATTTAAAAAAATAAAACTTTCTGTAAACAAAAGCTCTGGACCAGATGGCTTCCCTGGGGAATTCCATCAACCATATAAAGAACTTATATCAATCCTTCTAAAACTCTTCCAAAATTTAAAGAAAAGGAAACAGTACCAAAGTCATTTTATGATGTCCCCATCAACTTCATACCAAAATCAGACAAAGACACTACTAAAAAAGAAAATTACAGGCCAATATCTTTGAGTAATACAGACGCAAAAATTTTCAACAAAATATTAGCAAAGCAAATTCAACAACACATAAAAAAGATCAAATACCATGATCAAGTTGGATTTACTCCAGGGCTCAACATACACAAATCTGTCAATGTGATACACCACATCAACAAAAGAAAAGGTAAGAACCACATGGTCATCCCAATAGATGCAGAAAAAGCATATGATAAAATTAAACATCCATTCATGATAAAAATTATCAAACTAGGTATCTAAGTAAAATATCTCAACATAAAAAGGCTATTTATGACAAACCCACAGTAAACATTATCAGATCAGATCAGTCGCTCAGTCGTGTCCGACTCTTTGCAACCCCATGAATCGCAGCACGCAAGGCCTCCCTGTCCATCACCAACTCCCGGAGTTCACTGAGACTCACGTCCATCGAGTCAGTGATGCCATCCAGCCACCTCATCCTCTGTCGTCCCCTTCTCTCAACGATAAAAAGCTGAAAGCCTTCCCATTAAAACTGGAATAAGACAAGGATGTCCACTCTCACCATTTCTATTCAACAAAGTATTGGAAATCTTAGCCACAGCAAATAGATAAGAAAAGGAAATGAAATATATTCAAACTGGACAAGAAGAGATGAAACTGTCATTCTATGCAGATAACAAGAAACATATCTAAAAAATCCTAAGGATACGAGATCTAACATGCAGAAATTTATTGCAGTTCACATTAACAATGAAGTATCAGAAAAGGAAATTTTAAAAAAAATTACATGAAGAAAATTTTTTAAACTACATGAAGGAAAATAAAATAAAATAATACTTAGAAATAAACCTGACCTAGGAGGTGAAAGACTTAATCACTGAGAAGTATACAACACTGATAAAGAAAACTGAAGATAAAGAAATGGAAAGATATCCCATGCTCTTGGAGGGGAAGAATGAATATTGTTAAATGACCATACTACCCAGAGCAGTCTACAGATTTGATGCGATCCCTATCAAATTAGTAATGACATTTTTCACAGAACGAGAATAAATAATCCTAAAATTCATATATAACTATAAAAGATGCAGAACTGCCAAAGCAATCCCAAGTAGAAAGAACAAAGCTGGAGGCATAATTTTCCCAAACTTCAAAAAACACTACAAAGTAATCAAAACAGGGTGGTGTTGGCACAAAAACCGACATACAGATCAATGGAACATAGCAGAAAGCCCAGAAACAAACCCATACATCTATAGTCAGTTAATCTTTGACAAAGGAGATAAGAACATACAAAAGAGAAAAGGCAGTCTTCAGTAAGTAGTGTTGGGAAAGATGGAAAGTCAATTAATTAGAACATATCCTCTCACTATACACAAAAATAATCTCCAAATGACTTAAGTACCTAACTGTAAGACAGTACTTCATAAAACTCCCAGAAGAGAACATAGGAGAAACATTGTCTGACATAAATCATACCAATATTTTCTTAGGTCAATCTCCCAAGGCAACAGAAATAAAAGCAAATATAAACAAATGGGATCTAATCAAACTTTAAGGTTTTCACACAGCAAAAGAAATGATAAAATGAAAAGATAACCTATGGAAAAAATATTTGCAAACAATGAGACCAACAAGGTCTCAATTTCCAAAACACACAGTTCATACAATTCAACAACAACAACAATAAAACAACTCAATTGAAAAATAAGCAAAAGGACTAAACAGACCTTTCTTCAAAGAAGACACAGATGGCCAATAGGCACATGAAAAGATGCTCAACATCACCAATTATTAGAGAAATGCAAATCAAAACTACAGTGAGATATGACCTCCCATCAGTCAGAACGTCCATCATTAAAAAGTCTACAAACAATAACTTCCAGAGACGGTGGGCAGAAAAGGAAACCCTCCTACTTTCTGGGTGGGAATGTAAACTGACGCAGCCAGAGTGGAAAATATTATGGAGGTTCCTTAAAAAACTAAAAATAGAATTACTGTATGTCCAGCAAGCCCACTCCCGAGCATGTATCAAGAAAAAAAATGAAAACACTAATTCACAAAGATGCATGCAACCCAGTGTTCATAGCAATACCACTTACAATAGCCAAGACATGGAAGCAACCTAAGTACCCATCCACAGATGACTGAATTAAGAGGATATGGTACATATATACCATGGATATGAAAGAATGAAATAATGCCATTTGCAGGAACATGGGTAGTACTAGATATTATCATACTAAATGAAGTTAGAAAGACAAATCACATACCACATGATATCACTTATACGTGGAATCTAAAATTGACACAAATGAACTTACTTATGAAAATAGAGACTCACAGATGTAGAACACAAACTTATGGTTCCCCAAGGGGAAAAGAGGAGGAGGAGCGGATAAATCAGGAGGTGGGAATTAGCAAAAATACACTATTATACATAAAATAAACAACAGGATGCTACTGCATAGCACAGGGAACTATATTTAAAGTCCTACGATAAACCGTAATAGAAAAGATATGAAAAAGTACACGTGTGTGTGTATGTGTGTGTATAAAACTGAATCACTTTGCTGTCCACCAGAAACTAACACATAATTGTAAATAAACTATACTTCAATTTAAATATATATATATATATATATATTAAAAAAACATGGCATGCCTGTGGAAGTCAATTCCAAAAGAATTTTAAAATTCATATAAATTTTAAAAACATGGCATGCCTTATGAATGCAAATGAACAACCAATATATCAATAATTAATATATGAACAACTTTATTCTTTCAAAAAATAAAATTGTCATTCAGCATATTGTACAAGTAAAAGAAAGTTTAAGTAACAGTTTTGGCCAAAATTATAATGATTATTGATGATTAATGATGGTTAATACTGAAATCAGATTGGTTATATTCTTTGCAGCCAAAGATGGAGAAGCTCTATACAGTCAGCAAAAAACAAGACTGGGAGCTGACTGTCGCTCAGATAATGAACTCCTTATTGCCAAATTCAGACTTAAATTGAAGAAAGCAGGGAAAACCACTAGCCCATTCAGGTATGACCTAAATAAAATCCCTTATGATTATACAGTGGAAGTGACAAATAGATTTAAGGGATTAGATTTGATACACAGAGTGCCTGAAGAACTATTGATGGATGTTCATGACACTGTACAGGTATCAAGACCATCCCCAAGAAAAAGAAATGCAAAAAGGTAAAATGGCTGTTTGAGGACGCCTTACAAATAGGTGTGCAAAGAAGAGAAGTGAAAGGCAAAGGAGAAAAGGAAAGATATACCCATTTGAATGCAGAGTTCCAAAGAATAGCAAGGAGAGATAAGAAAGCCTTCCTCAGTCATCAATGCAAAGAAATAGAGGAAAACAACAGAATGGGAAAGCCTAGAGATCTCTTCAAGAAAATTAGAGATACCAAGGGAACATTTTATGCAACGATGGACACAATAAAGGACACAAATGGTATGGACCTAACAGAAGTAGAAGATATTAAGAAGAGGTGGCAAGAATACACAGAAGAACGATACAAAAAGATCATCACAACCCTGATAATCATGATGATGTGATCACTCACCTAGAGCCAGACATCCTGGAATGCAAGTCAAGTAAGCTTTAGGAAGCATCACTACGAACAAAGCTAGTGGAGGTGATGGAATTCCTATTGAGCTATTTCAAATCCTAAAAGATGCTGCTGTGAAAGTGCTGCACTCAATATGACAGAAAATTTGGAAAACTCAGCAGTGGCCACAGGACTGGAAAAGGTGTTTTCATTCCAATCTCAAAGAAAGGCAATGTCAAAGAATGTATGGATGTGAGAGTTGGACTGTGAAGAAAGCTGAGTGCCGAAGAATTGATGCTTTTGAACTGTTGTTTTGGAGAAGACTCTTGAGAGTCCCTTGGACTGCAAGGAGATCCAACCAGTCCATCCTAAAGGAAATCAGTCCTGAATATTCATTGGAAGGACTGATGCTGAAACTCTAATACTTTGGCCACCAGATGCAAAGAACTGACTCATGTGAAAAGACCCTAATGCTGGGAAAGATTGCAGGCAGGCAAAGAAGGGGATGACAGAGGACGAGATGATTGGTTGGCATCACTGACTCAACGGACATGAGTTTGAGTAAGCTCCAGGAGTTTGTGACAGACAGGGAAACCTGGCATGCTGCAGTCCATGGGGTCACAAAGAGTTGTACACAACTGAGTGACTGAACTGAAAACTGAAGAAAGCTCATATTTCCTAGGAAAATTTCTAGCTGACCAGGTGGTCACTGCTTATGTTCGTTTTTCATACATAGGAAACACACCTCATTCTTAATAGTGGAATGGAAAAATCTAAAAGAAATAAAACAGAAACAACAGTAGAACGTTGTGAAAGACTTCAGACTTCCTCGAAGGCATGTGAAAAGAGAGAAGTCTTTTTTTTTTTTTTTAAATGCTGTCTTGCCCCTATTTTCATAATTCTGACTAGTAGCCAGCCAGTGCCCCTTCTTCAGTAGCTGAATATACCCCATGTTGGTCTTTCACAGGCTGGGCTATATACCTTCCTTAATCAATTCAGGGCCAGGAACTTAGACAGCTGGGGATACCCCTGTACACCAGAGTCCACAAAATTATTCAAATTAGCCACTCCACAGGGATCCCTCCACAGGGATCCTGGGAAACCAGGCTAACTCTACTCCACCTACCATACATAACCCACCACATACAGTTCCAACCTGTTGTTATCCTGTACTAAAGGGGCAAGCTCCTGTATATCCTGCCTGACAGCCAACTCTGTATCAGATCTGTAAGTAAAAGAAAATTCTGTCTTTGATCTATCCAAGTATCAATGTGCTGTATCTCACCATCAAAAGACTCTTTAAATCTTATGAAACAAGGAGTCTTAGATGCTACCCATAAGAGAACACCTGCCATTCGAATGCTGCAGAAATGATCCTGCACCCTGATGGTGGTCTTGGAGTGGCCTGGGGTAATGTGACTTAAGAACACACACAGTAGTGGACTCAGGGAAGTGGCAACTGGGCCTTCAGCCTATCATGCTACCTGCAGCAAGTTCTCCTGAAGGAAATCTAAGTTGCATATCTCACAAAGTCACCCAAACCCTACTCTAAGGATAGAGCTTACGCTAAGGTATGAAATTCCTCTGTGACTCCTATCGGTGCAGGAGTATATGTGTGTTTTCAACCAGCCATCAGACTGGAAAGTGAAGTCGCTCAGTTGTGTCTGACTCTTTGAGACCCCATGGACTCCTACCAGACTCCTCAGTCCACGGAATTTTCCAGGCAAGAGTACTGGAGTGGGTTGCCATTTCCTTCTCCAGGGGATCTTCCCAACAGGGATCGAACCTGGGTCTCCTGCACTGCAGGCAGATGCTTTACCGTCTGAGACTGGAAGCAAAGAGTAATAGCACTTAACTAGGGTTTAGTTTCTCCCTCTCTTCTTCCAAGAACAAAAAAATACACATATTCCCAATTACCACCAGCAGATAATAGTCAACCATGAGCATCAGCATGAAACCCAGGCTACGTGGTGGCAGAATGGCCACCAAACTGCCACAATAGGAACCTGCCTGCCTCTGGACTTCAAGTTATGTGTACTCAGAGTCTGGGTATTGTTTTGTTGTTGTTCTCAACATCAGGAAGCAGCCTACAGAATTTAATTTTTAGTGCTTTGCTACTATAGGCATGTGTGTTCCCCTATATAAAGTCATAGCATCTGAACATTCTAAGTAATCTCTTTAGCGAAGGTTCACCAAAACCTATTCATTATAGCATTTTTTTTTCTTTCAACAAATGCACTTAAGCCAGCTCTATTTATCCCTGTACAGATCAAGAAGCCAAATAGGAATGAAATACTTTAAAGACAATGTTTACAAAGAAATATGATCTAGCAAGCTCTTCTAATCACTCCTACAAATATTGGCATATTTTGACATTGTAGTTTTAATAAATGCAAGGATCTGCTACAGTTGATTATCTGCTTCACATTTGAAAAGTGTATTGATCACTTGACTTGAATTAACGATGCAAGTTTCTTAATTGGACAATCAGGATCAGGAAGCTGGATATATTTTCATGAGAAGAGCTTCTCTTTTATTGACTTCCTCATGGGCACTAATGAAATTATCATTTAGGGTAATTTTGCTTCTTCTACTGATTGAAATATTATGATTATACAATATTGACTTTCCTTGATAATAAAATGAAATTGAATTATTAAAACTCATTTTAATGGCTTGGGATTTGCTTGTGTAATTTACTGCAGACTCTTTTACTTAAGAAATTTTCTTTCTAAATACTGAAAATTTTAATTTCTACACAGCGTGGTCTGAACTGCTTTGGGTTTATATTTAAAGTCAAGATAGTTAAACTCCAGATGACACTGAATTCAAAGCTTTGTTGTTGCTGTTCAGTCGCTCAGTAACGTCCAACTCTTTGCAACCCCAGGGATTGCAGCATGCTGGGTTCCCTGTCCTTCACTATTTCCCAGAGCTTCCTCAAACTCACGTCCATTAGGTCAGTGATGCCATCCAAGCATCTCATTCTCTGTCGTCCCCTTTTCTTCTTGACTTCAGTCTTTCCCAACAACAGAGTCTTTTCCAATGAGTCAACTATGCATCAAGTGACCAAAGTACTGGAGCTTTACCTTCAGCATCAATCCTTCCAATGAATATTCAGGGTTGATTTCCTTTAGGATCGACTAGTTTGATCTCTGTGCTGTCCAAAAGACTCTCAAGAGTCTTCTCCAACACCACAATTCAAAAGCATGAATTCTTCGGTGCTCAGCCTTTTTTACTGTCTACCTCTCACATCCATACATGACTACTGGAAAAACCATAGCTTTGACTATTCACACTTTTGTAGGCAAAGTAACGTTATCTGCTTTTTAATATGCT
This sequence comes from Bos grunniens, assembly GCF_055505025.1. Classification (NCBI taxonomy): domain Eukaryota; kingdom Metazoa; phylum Chordata; class Mammalia; order Artiodactyla; family Bovidae; genus Bos; species Bos grunniens. Next base: position 119,521,202 of record NC_141165.1, on the reverse strand, counting down.
GTCTAGGTTGGTCATAGCTTTTCTTCCAAGGAGCAAACGTCTTTTAATTTCACCATCTGCAGTGATTTTGGAGCCCAAGAAGATAAAGCCTGTCACTGTTTCCATTGTTTATCCATCTATTTGCCATAAAGTGATGGGACCAGACACCATGATCTTAGTTTTTTTAAGGTTAAAGTTTTAAGTCAGTTTTTTACTCTCCTCTTCTCCCTTCATCAAGAGGCTCTTTTTTGAGTTCCTCTTAGTTCCTCTTCACTTTCTGCCATAAAGGTGGTGTCATCTGCATATCTGAGGTCATTGATATTTCTCCCAGCAATCCTGATTACAGCTTGTGCTTCATCCAGCCTGGGATTTCACATGATGTACTCTGCATAAAAGTTAAATAAGCAAGGTGACAATATACAGCCTTGACATACTCTTTTTTCCAGTTTTGAACCAGTCCATTGTTCCATGTCCAGTTCTAACTGTTGCTTCTTGACCTTCATACAGGTTTTGCAGGAGGCAGGTAAGGTGGTCTGCTATTTCCATCTCTTCATCAGTTTTCCACTGTTTGTTGTGATCCACACAGTCAAAGGCTTTAGCGTTGTCAACGAAGCAGAAGTAAATGTCTTTCTGGAATTCTCTTGCTTTTCTGATGATCCAATGGATGTTGGCAATTTAATCTCTGGTTCCTCTGCCTTTTCTAAATTCAGTTTGTACATCTGGAATTTGTCAATTCACATACTGTTGAAGCACAGCTTGAAGGATTTTGAACATGACCTTACTAGCAAGTGAAATGAGTGCAATTGTGCAGTAGTTTGAACATTCTTTGGCACTGTTCTTCTAAACTGACCTTTTCCAGTCATGTGGCCAAAGTTTTAGCCTTTCTCTAAAAAAATTAATTTCTAAATTTCCTAAAAATTGTGATTGGTTAACTCCAAGGTCTTGAAAAAAAAGATATATTCAAGTATACAAGACAGTGAGTTTTTTAGAATTTCATTTTTTGTCTTCTGTTTCTCTTTCTTGTATTTTGAAATATGTAACACTCCTGACTGCACAGATAGTTTCAGAAGCATTCATGTCATTTGATATGCCAATATGAGATAAATATCATGTCCCAAATCTTATAAATAAAGGTATTGTATCTCAGGTAATTTGGATCTGCTTTAAGTCAAAGAGTTAGTTGATGGCAGATCTGGAATCTACAGCTCTTTTCTTCCCAAGATTGCTTCATGGTCTGAGCCAAGCTCTTTTCACTGCTCTACAACTTGATCAGAAAATTATTAATGTGCTGGTCTGTATAATGTAAGTAATGTATTTATAGGATACATTTAAAAATAAACATTTTATTACTATTCCCAGTTGTTTTTTCCAACCCATTTAATGTGCATTCATTTGCCCAGACTTCTCATACCCAACATTTCCTTTAAGCTGTGATTTGAAACTAGTAGATAGTAATAAGGTTTTTACATCATTTCTTTTAAAAGGAGCTACCATTACAGAGTCCTAAATGAAAGGTCTTCTCTAAAAGATAAATTTACCCACTTATTGTCCTTTTCTTCCCCAGTACAACCATACCTGAAGTATCTGGTAGAGAAACAAATGAGGATTTGGCATATACTCTGTTATCCTAGGGTCCAGCACATGTTCCCACAGCACAGGGCAGACAGAAAATTAGTTCATGACTTATTTTCTATGTGCTTCTTAGAAAGCAAAAGGAGCTAGGGAAATCCAGTATTGTTCTAATTGCTTTCTTTTTACTTTGATCTATCTTGAACTATGCTCATTAAAACACAGGCCCACTGAGTCACATAAATCATTTTGTGGTGCTCATGATGGGGATCACTCATCCACCCACTACACTGAGTTCTCTCCAGAAGCAAACAAATAGGCTAAGAATGTTCCTAAAAATCAAAAGCAGAAAATCTCTGAATTCAACTTCAGTATCCAACTTGAAGTGTCCAACTTCAGCATTGTAGTCAGATACTCTAAGTGGGATGAGAACTTTGCTTCACATAAAATATAAGCACAATTTAGCCCCAAATTCAGAAAGAAATTACTCAGATTAGGCATTCTCTCTAGTGACTGTCAATATGTGTTTTCCAGGGATAAGGAAGAAGAGGAATGAGATCATTCTGACTCTGTAAACTCCACAAATTAAAGCTGCAAATATAGACAGTATTTTTCCTCTTTAAAACTCTAGGGACTTCCTTGGTGGTCAAGTGGTTAAAGAGTCTGCCTTGCAATGAAGGGGACATGAGTTTGATCCCTGGTCAGGGAACTAAGATCCCACATGTCTCAGTGCAACTAAGCCTTCATGCCACAACTTCTGTCTGTGAAGAGAAATGAAAGCTCTCGCATGACACAACTAAGACCTGATGTAGTCAAATAAATAAATACAAAATTTTTAAAAGTCTAAATGCTAAGAGGAAAAAACATAGATTTTCTCATTTGGAAAAAAAAAAAAAGAGAACTTTCTTGGTGGTCCACTGGCTAAGACTCCATGCTTCCAATGCAGAGGGCTTGGGGTTCAATCCTTGGTCAGGGAACTAGATCCACATGCCACAACAAAGACCTGGTACAGCCAAATAAATATTTGAAAACAAGAAAACAAAATTGTACACCAACAAATTTTTTAAAAGAAAGAAAAAATATGAGCCATCTTCTGAGTCCTTCTACTTAATGCATCACCCTTATATTATCTGCATTAAAAATTCACCAGTTACTGCTTCTTTAATTCCTTATGGACAAGCTTCAGTAAGACTTTGGAAGGCCCAGATGTTTTTCTGTCTGAATGACAATGCAATGACTGAAATACTGCTACCTCAAATAGAATACTACCTTCTTTATTTTCTTATAAAAACAAAAATAATATTACCATTTGAAAACCATGCTATAATATGGTTTATTACATCTACTTAAATGTGTCAGAGATCAAGTAATACTTCCATCCCTTTATTTTCTTATTCAACAAGTATTAGTGAGTACATCCTCTTTCAGGTATTGCTTGGAATTAATCACTGAATGTTATTAATCATTCCTCCCTTCATGTGATATTCATGAAGACTTGCACATTCATATGGAATAAATCTAACAAATTATATGCTGACAGAAAGGTGGTACGCAGACTATCACCTTGTCTTTGCTATAAAAGCCCTTCATGCATGTGTGCTCAGTCATCTCCAACTCTTTGCAACCCCATGGACTGTAGCCCACTAGGCTCCTCTGTCCATGGGATTTTCCAAGCTAGAATGCTGGAGTGGGTTGCTATTTCCTCCTCCAGGGGATCTTCCAGACCCAGGGATCAAACACGCATCTCCTGTGTTTCCTGCATTGCAGGTGGATTCCTTACCACTTGAGCCATTGGGTGAAAGCCCTACATAGATTTAAATCAGGTATTTATAGTTATTGAAGGAGAAGCTTAGATAGCAGGAAGTGGTATAAACTGCCTTTTAGATGCATCAGAAGGACTGTCTACGCATAGAGCTTCAAGAATTTCATGACTCAAATTCCTCAGATATCTAGGTATTTTGTTTTTGTTTTTTGACAAGATTTCCTAAATAGAAGAATTATCACTTTATACAGCATAGATTTTTTTTTTCATGTGTGGTGACCTTACCATTCCAGTTGATGTGAAGGTAGCCACATGTTCAGAGTTCCTCAGACTTGTTAGTCTACTTACTTTGCATGACTTGCTGACAGTTGGCACATTTATTTGCAAGATAGAAGGCAGACCCAAGAAATCTGTTCCCCCTCATGAATGCTATATTCTTTCTGATGCTTGACAAACCTATAAGTGGAACTGAGTCTGGAATTTTTTTTCGACCATCCTCAAATCCAGTCCCAGTCTTTTTTGACCATGTACATAAGACATAGAATTAGTTCATCCTCCAATTATACTACTTTAAAGAGGATGTTCAGCTTATTTCTTTCCTTAAATTTCCTATTTCTTTGCTCTAGTTGCCTTTAATTTCTGAGCCTGAAGTAACTAGACAGCATATTAAAAAGCAGAGACATTATTTGTCAACAAAGGCCCGTCTAGTCAAGGCTACGATTTTTCCAGTGGTCATGTATGGATGTGAGAGTTGGACTATAAAGAAAGCTGAGCGCTGAAGAATTGATGCTTTTGAACTGTGGTGTTGGAGAAGACTCTTGAGAGTCCCCTGGACTGAAAGGAGATCCAACCAGTCCATCCTAAAGGAGATCAGTCCTGGATATTCATTGGAAGGACTGATGCTGAGGCGGAAACTCCAATACTTTGGCCATCTTGTGCGAAGAACTGACTCATTTTAAAAGACCCTGATGCCAGGATGGATTGGGGACAGGAGGAAAAGGGGACGACAGAGGATGAGATGGCTGGATGGCATCACCAACTCAATGGACATGAGTTTGGGTGGACTCCAGGAGTTGGTGATGGACAGGGAGGCCTGGTGTGCTGCGGTTCATGGGGTCGCAAAGAGTCAAACACAACTGAGCAACTGAACTTAAATGAACTGAAGTAGCCTCTTAGTCAGTATGCTTCAAATAATTTCTCGTTTTGTTTTATATTAGAAATTATCTATTTCTTTGAACATGATTCAAAGAAATGGAAAGATATCCCATGCTCTTGGATTGGAAGGATTAATACTGTTAAAATGGCCATGCTACCCAAAGCAGTCTACAAATTTAATGTGACCCTTATCCAATTACTTGTTATATTTTTCAGAGAACTAGAAAAAATAATCTTAAATTCATATGGAACCATGAAAGACCTAGAATTGCCAGAACAATACTAGGAAGAAGGACAAAGCAGAAAACATAACCCTCCCAGACTTCAAACAAGTCTACAAATCTACAGTAATCAAGACAGCCTGGTACTGGCACAAAAACAAACATATGGATTAAAAGAACAGAATAGAGAGTCCAGATATAAACTCACACACCTATGGTCAATATTCTTTTTTGACAAAGGAGGCAAAAATGCACAATGGAGAAAAGACACTCTCTTCAGCAAGTGGTGCTGGGAAAGTTGAAATGCCACATGTAACTCAAGGAAGTTAGAACATATCCACTCACCATACACAAAAATAAACTCAGAACAGCTTAAAAAATACGAGACACAATACAATAAAACTCCTAGAAGAGAACATAGGAAAAACACTATCTGACATAAATTGCGCTGATGTTTTCTTAGGTGAGTCTCATAAGGCAACAGAAATAAAAACAAAAATAAACAAATGGAACCAAATCAAACTTACAGGCTTTTGTACAGCAAAATAAATAATAGACAAAATGAAAAGACAACCCTAAGAATGGGAGAAAATATTTGCAAACAATGTGACTGACAAGAGCTTAATTTCCAATATATATAAACAGCTCATCCAACTCAACAACAACAAAAAAACAAACAACCCAATCCAAAAAGAGGCAAAAGATCTAAAGATATCTTTCTCCAAAGAAGACATAAAGATGAATAGACACATGAAAAGATGCTCAACACCACCAATTACTAGAGAAATGCAACTCAAAACTACAATGAGGTACCACCTCACACAGTCAGCATGGCCATCATTAAAAAGTCTACAAATAACAAATGCTGAAGAAGGTGTGGAGAAAAAGAAACCCTCCTAACCACTGTTTGCAACGTAAGTTGTTGCAGCCACTGTAGAAAACTGTGTTGGGGCTCCTCAGAAACCTAAAGCCAGAATTACTATATGATCGAGCAGTCCCACTCCTGGGCATTTATCCAGACAAAACTGTAAATAAAAAAGATATATTCCCCTGTATGTTCACAGCATCACTATTCACAATAGCCAAGACATAGAAACAACCTCAACATCCACCCTCAGATAAATGATAAAAATATGTAGTCCACGTATACAACGGAGCACTACTTAGCCATAAAAATTAATGAGATAATGTCATCTGCAACAGCATGGATCCACTAGACACTATGCTATTAAGTGAAGTAAGTCAGAGAAAGACAAATACCGTATGATATTACTTATATATTGGACCTAAAATATGAAAAATGAACCTATCTGCGAACCAGAAACAGACTCACAGACATAGAGAAGAGCCTTGTGGTTGCCAGGGGGAAGGGACTGGAGGAGGAATGGAGTGGGAGGTTGGGGTTAGCATATGTCAGCCTCTATACACAGAATGAATAAACAACAAGGTCCCATTTTATGGCACAGAGAACCATATTCACTCTCCTATGATAAACCATCATGGAACAGAATATATTAAAAAAGAATATATATATGTATGTATAATTGAATCACTTTTCTGTACAGTATTAACATAACATTGTAAAGTCAATTGTACTTCAACTGAAAAAAAAAAGGAAGAAATCATCTGTTTCTAAACCAAGTACTCCTCTATACCACTTATGAGTCTTGTACTTTATTTGTGTTTCATTTCTTTAAAGAACTGAGCTCTGCATAAATAAAAATTTATACAAAAGCCATTCAAATGGGGTGCTTATTATTTTTTGCATAATAATAAAGATTTAAAATTAATAACAATTCTTGGGGTGGGATAGGGAGACAGAGAAAAATCTCACAAGTCAGTAAGGCCATAAGAAAAATAAATGCTAAGGTGTTTTTTGTACTACCTATTTTTTTTTTAATTCAGCAGATCAAATTATTTGCTCAGTCTGGGATATTCAACACAGTCTCATATATTTTCATTGTGGATCTGTGTATATATACAAGATCATAATTTCACAGAATTTTTATTAGTATCAATCCTTGTTTCATGACACATCCTCATCATATATAAATGCTAAGTTTTAATAAACTGCCACAGGGAGTGTTATTGCCTATTAATGGTTCTGAAGCAAAGTCCACCAAATAGATCTCTTTCCCATATTGTATTGTGGTCTACCTTCGTAATCTTCCTGTATTAAATTCAAAATGCTATTACAATGAGTCTTCCTTTTCAAGTTTTTAGTATAAGGAATTTGTTTTGAATTTCAATTCAAAGGGAATCTTCTCTATTCCCATTGAGGCAATCTTGCTGATCAGCAGCATTTGGTGAAAATAGTAATCAAGCTTCAAAATTATGCAAAACATTCCCTGTTTCTCAAGAATGTCACTGAATTATTTAAAACTCAGTGGTGGAAACAAGCACCAGCTGTGGTGTGAAGGGAGTGAGAATTTGTAAATATGCACAAAGGGTTGGAATGATCAGTAAGTATAATTCACATAATCGTACACCCTTCTGCTGGCTGGACTCCGGGAAAATCACACTGAAACCTAACTGTGCAACACATATTATTTACCCAAAGAGGGTTTTTTAGTATTCAATTAAAAAGTGTTTTGTCACAGTATCTTGCCATCTGTTTAAAACTTTCAAGCAATATTACATAACTCTAGCTCATTTGTACGGGCTATGTACTGACACAATGTTAACTACATAATGCTGAAATGTATAGCAACGGCATAACCCCCAGTGACATCAATGCAAGGATCAATGATATTCTCTTCCCCAAAGATTGTCACTTCATGGATAACAGTACATGTTAATTTGGTCAACGAAACTAAAGCTATAATAAAGAGAAAACAATAATAACAGGTTAAAGAATTATTCTACAATTAAGTATTACTTTCAATCATACTGAAAACAGAGACGACAGCAATTTCACTGTCTTGCCATACCTCTGGTATACAGAAACCTGTCACAAAATTTAGCAAATCAAAAGCTGCAGCTATTGCATGTCTCTACCTTTGATTCTGTCAAAACCCCAGGGTGGAAAATAAGGATGTATACTGACCTATTTGCTATACTTATATTACTTTATTTCCCTCTGATTTAGGGAATCACCTATCTATTATGCTTCAAACAGGACAGAAACAGGCTAAAACTTTCATTTTTCTTCCCTTCAGATCATTTCATTCTCTCACCAAAAAAGATATGTTGAAGAGATATGTTAAATTTAATTCAGTGTGTATTTATCAAACATCCATTATGAATGCTTGGAACTCTGAGATACTCAAAAGTACAAAACCGGTCTCTGTCCAAAAGGAACTTAAAATGTTATTAGGTAATAAGTGTGATCTACCAGTCAAGACATCTGAAGCCACTGACCTTTAAAGAATGCTTATTTTGCTCATGAATTTCATGATAATAAGCCTTTAAAAAATTAGCCTTCTGAATGCTATATATTAAAACAGATATGAGAGAATGTGTCTTTCTTGTTGATACATTAGGAAATTGATTCCCTGTGAGAAGGTACAAATCTGTCCAAAGAGACAATGAATCTTTTCAGACCTTTTTACACTAGGGTCCAAGAGTGGGGAAAATAGTCAAGGTTAGGATATTATTCAATTGATTTGAAAACAATTGTTTTTCCTGGCCTGAGCATGACTTGCCAAAATAACTTCCTGCTTTGAGCCTTCTTCTCCCTCAATGGAGGAGACAAGAAAAATGAGAAGAGTGAGAAAGGAAATCATTATTGGAAAGAGAGGAGGCACCTCAGACATTTTAAATGGAAAAAAAGGCAGGAAATCTGGTAGCAGAGAATGCTTGGGACAGATCATAAGAGCTGGTAGATATGAAGTCAATGGTAGGTTATCTCAATCCCAGAGACCATCAGTTAAATAGAGAAACTTGGTACATATTTTTTTCTCTCTCATGCAAGAAAAGGAAATGCCTCTATTAAATGTTATTCTGCAGAGCATGTGTTTAGTCATATTCTGAGTAATTTTGCTTGAAATAATATGGCTTTATTGAAAACATGAGCAGGAAACAAGAAGTGTTTATGTCTCAGATGAGGATTGTCATAAACGTTTTGCACAATTGCACTGAACAACGTGTCTACTCTAAGTGTATGTGACATTCTAAACTGCCTGTGGGAAAGCATAAAACCAAAGAGAAATTAAAGTAATTCCTAAACTAGGGGAAAGCCTAAGCCTTCACTCATTTTATTTTAGTATTCTGAATAAAATTGCCTCACTGTATTGACAAATACAAAATTATCCAAAGCAAGAGGGATCTGAGGTGGGGTTTTTTGCCATTATATATTTAATGTGGGTTCTTTTCTATTTTTAAAAAAATAAAGCATAGACTTACTGTGGGAAAAATTGTGAAAAATAATTATATCAATAGAGTATGTTAAAATTTGCTGACTTTTTATATGCATAATATAGTTCTAATCATTATAATCACTGTGTAAGTTGGTATCAATGTCTAATTTTTACTGATGAGAACAGACGAGATTAAATGATTTGCCCATTTGGGTAATTAAAGAGTAGCAAATTTCTGACACAATTCAGGCCTCATGATTCTATGTTCAGTACTCCTCTTCCACCACAAATATGTACCCTTGTCCTCTTTTTTACTTCTTTTCTCCACCCCCTTTAAAGCAAGCAGTAATTTTGTTAACTTCGTTTTTTCCACAATCTTTGCAGTTATCTAAGTAACAGGTTGTTACTTAGAACATTCTGACCCGTGGTCAATTCAAATACAAAGCTACTAGAGGAAACCTGTACCTTTCAGTTCAGTTCAGTTGCTCAGTCATGTCTGACTCTTTGTGACCCCATGGACTGCAGCATGCCAGGCTTCCCTGTCAATCACCAACTCCCAAAGATTGCTCAAACTCATGTCTATTGAGTTGGTGATGCCATCCCACCATCTCATCCTATGTTGTCCCCTTCTCCTCCTGCCTTCAATCGTTCCCAGCATCAGGGTCTTTTCCAATAAGTCAGTTCTTTGCATCAGGTGGCCAAAGTATTGGAGTTTCAGCTTCAGCTTCAGTCCTTCCAATAAATATTCTGGGTTGATTTCCTTTAGGATTGACTGGTTGGATCTCCTTGCATTCCAAGGGTCTCTCAAGAGTCTTCTCCAACACCACAGTTCAGCTTTCTTTAGAGTCCACCTCTTACATCCATACACGACTACTGGAAAAACTATAGCTTTGACTAGATGGACTTTTGTTGGCAAAGCAATGTCTCTGCTTTTTAATATGCTGTCTAGGTTAGCCATAGCTTTTCTTCCAAGGAGCAAGCGTCTTTTAATTTCATGGCTGCAGTCACCATTTGCAGTGATTTTGGAGCCCAAGAAAATGAAGTCTCTCACTGTTTCATTGTTCCACTATTTGCCATGAAATGATGGGACCAGACGCCATGATCTTAGTTTTCTGAATGCTGAGTTTTAAACCAGCTTTTTCACTCTCCTCTTTCACTTTCATCAAGAGGCTCTTTAGTTCTTCTTCACTTTCTGCCATAAGGGTGGTGTCATCTGCATATCTGAGGTTATTAATATTTCTCTCAGCAATCTTGATTCCAGCTTGTGCTTCATCCAGCCTGTCATTTCACATGATGTATTCTGCATATAAGTTAAATAAGCAGGGTGACAATTTACAGCCTTGACATATTCCTTTTCTGATGTGGAACTTGTCTGTCGTTCCATGTCAAGTTCTAACTGTTGCTTCTTGACCTGCATACAGATTTCTCGGGAGGCAGGTCAGGTGGTCTGGTATTCCCATCTCTTTAAGAATTTTCCATAGTTTGCTGTGATCTACACAGTCAAAGGTTTTGGTGTAGTCAATAAAGTAGAAGTAGATGTGTTTTTGGAACTCTCGTGCTTTTTCAATGATCCAATGGATGTTGGCAATTTGGTTTCTGGTTCCTCTGCCTTTTCTAAATCCAGCTTGAACATCTGGAAGTTCACAGTTCTAGGTCCACAGTTCAAGTACTGTTGAAGCCTGTACTGTTGTTTATAAACTCCTTAATACATTTTATGTTAAGTAACTAAGAATGCCATAGAATGCCAGGCAAGCAGCTACCTGATTACACAAATTACATTTTCCCTAAGAAAACAGGCACCAGTGAGAGGGAGCAATCTTTATTCTAAAGGCCTCTGTCTTGCTTAGACATATCTACGAAAAATTATAAACCTCCCCCAAGTTTCTTCCTTCTTTTTATTCTCCCTAAGTTCCCACTAGTCCCTCCAGATCTTCTTTCCACCTTCCTTACAATTTTGATCCTGGTTTTCTCACAGAGATCTGTTTTTAATGTTTCTAAAATACACTGTAACTTCATATACTAATATACTGTATTCTTTATTTGCTTCCTGTTATGCTTTTTCCTCTGATCACTGAGTCAGCAAATATTTACTATGTTATTAAGAGCAGAAGCTATGCTGTGCACTGGGAACAAAAAATCTTAAACATCTTTTGAAGATTCTTTTTCCTAAGGTACCTTTCTCTAATTTGAAGAGAAATATAAATACAAATTGTTGTGTAAGTTACTGATAGACAATGCAAAATAAGAAACACAGAAAAGGTAAGGTGAACATGAATGGGGTGTTGGGAGGTCTAGTATTTGAACTGAACTTAAAGGTAGAATCGGAGATTATAAACACTGGTATTCCAAAGAGAAGTTTCCCACTATACAAAGTCACAAAATACAAAATAGTATTGTGATTTTTGATAGATGGTTGGACTATAGGTACATCTTTGGAACTGGTAGGTAAAGCCAGATCATTTATCTATGGGTAGCAGGGACCTAGTCAAAGATTTTTAAAAGAAAAATAATGTTATCAACTATACGTGTTTAAAAAGGTATGTTGGTGACAGTGTAGAGAGGATGGATTGGAGAGAGGAAAAGACAGAAGGCAGGAAAATGGTGTTAGGCAACAATTGCATACATCCAATTATGTCATGATGAGAATCTTAACTGTAGCAGAATCCAAACACAGGAAATAGATCAAAAAGCCTGGGGAAAAAAAAAAAAAAACACAGGTTATGTGTGATATACATAAAGAATGCAGAAGACAGGCTCACTGATTCTGTTGCTGGAGAAAGGATGGGTTCAAAGGGGAAGTCAGAGATGCCAGGAAAATTTATAATTCAGTGGAATTATCAAAGAGAATGACTGCCACTCTGGATAATATTAGAGAGGTACAGGAGAGAATGTGATGAAGCTGTTCTGAAGTGGGAGATGTCAGGTGTCACTAGGATAATGGATTGATGGAGAAGGTGAAGCTTGCAGGTGGTAAACTACTGTGAAGCTGAAATTCTTGATTTCTGGAGAAAAAGATCTCCATGGAGAAAGAATGTAGTCTCTTGTGAAATTCTCAGACCCAAAGGAACTCTGACATCTCATCACTTTCTTAAAGGCACCCTATGGACACAACACATTTGAAAATGCTTTAGAGCTTGGGGGTACCACCATCAGCTAAACTGCCAAGAGGATTGGGCAGAGTTCTCTCTTGAAAGGAGATGCAAGTTTGCACCTTCCTTCTGAGCCACAGAACATAAATTATTCATTGAAGAATAAGACTGAACATAGAAATTAGAAAGACAATCAAGCAGATGATTTAATTCAGGAATCTTACCCCCACAAAATAGTAGTCTCTCCAGGGTCACTAACAGAAAAATCTGTAAAATATCTTAAAGCATTTCAGGAGGTAGCTGCCAGGTTAGGAGCTAAAAATGAGATTGCTGGGATAATCATGTCAAGAAGTGGGCTCCTGCAGAGAACCCACTGAGGCAAAAGCAAAACAGATGTGTTTGACAGGTTGGAAAATGGAAGCAAAAGAATGAAACATTGAATTTATAAATTTATTTTAAAAAATCAGTTTTCCCTAAAGGTTTTTGTTCAGGGACTTCTGGGTAAAGTAAAAGGACTTCTAAGGAACAAAAATATCACTTAATTTTTAAGAGTCTAGGGAAAAATAATTAAACAGATGAAGCTAGTTTAAAATCATAGACATTATGTATTAGAAGTTTTCCTGGCATCATTTAGTCTGCCAATATGAAAGACAGATATGTTCATAGAACTCATATGACCAAAGGAAAAAATCAAATGGGACAGGGGAGAAAGTTGATATATATTAAATAGCTATTATGGCATGAATGCTTTGTGAGATGTTTTACATATGTTTTCTCACTTAACCTTCATAGAAGTCTTACGAAATAGGAATTATTCTCCCTATTACATAGGGAAGGTGACTTAAGGCAAGCAAATGTATTTATTTATTTATATATATTTTATTTATATAGCTATGTTATTCCAGAAAATATTTCAAGGGCAAAACAATGACTGAAGAAACCCAGATTATAACAAAAATAATAATTATTTTAAAGCAAGGAGACAAACACTAGAAAGAAAGCAAAGTAATGTAGAACAAGGAATATATAAAACTACATTCCTCATTCAATCTAAAAATGGCTGAGTTGGTCACATGTCTATGATACTTAATGATAAGAAAATGTGATGCTTCCTTTTTTGTGACTCTAATGCTCTCAAGAAAATTATTTTCCAAACTTTTGGGAATGTTTCATTAACCACAGAAATTCATCCAATCCTTTCCTCATGAAATTCTTGTCAAGGGTCCTGGATTCAGTAGGAAAGCGAAAGAAGTACTTTAGGACTGGCTACTATTTAGTGCTGAACATGAACCAAGCTGCCTTTCTGATCAACTTTTAGCAAGATTCTTCAGAATTCTGTGATTGATTCTTTGGTGGATGAGAAATTATATTTGGTTTTAGGGTAATAAAAATTCTGTCTGAAATACACAGAAATATTAAGGGAAAATCATATTACTAATTTTCAGAGGCATCTGTGTCTGATCTACTGAGAATAAATTGCAGACTTAGGACTTAACAAAATACTAAATAAATTGTACGACTTTAGAATGACCGTATGTGAAGTGTTCAATGAGGGGTGCCAGAATAAAAAGCCTATAAGGAACAAAGTTGAGGGCATAAAAGAGTTAAATAAACTTAAGGAAAAGTATTAGAAAGTGATGTGTCTGTAATGAACAGGAGGATGCACCCCTGGCTGGCTGCCTCCACCAAGATTTAGCAAACAATTACCAAGATGGATTTCATACCATAAGTAAAATAGAAAAAAATTCTTCAGTCTATCACTTACAACGTCTGGAATATATTCAGAATATAAACTTAAAAAAGAAATATATAATTAAATAGGTATTTTTTAACAAGAATAAAACCTTCAAATGTTTGGAAGCAAGCAGCATAATTCTAAGTAATCCAAAGAACAAAGACAAAACCACAAGAGAAATTACAAAAGATTTTGAACTGAATGATAATAAAGAGACAACACATCAAAAATGATGAAAGTCTACTAAAGTAGGAAAAATTACAACTTAAAAATTCCATATTTGGAAAGAAAATATTTTAAAAACATGACCAAGTTTCTATCTTAGAAAGCTTTTAAAAAAAGAGCAAGCTAAACTCAAAATAAGTAGAAGGTAGAAAAACAAAAGTAATAAGAGAAAAACAATAAAATTTAAAAGAGACAAGAGAAAATCAACAAATCAAATATTGGTTCTTTGAAGATATTAATTAATTGATAAATATCTAGATAGCCTAATCAAAAAGAGAAATAAACAAATTGTCTCTATCAAAAATGATAGAAGTGACATCATTAAAAATACTATGGACATTAAAAGAGAAGTGAATATGATAAATAAAATTTATGGCAATAAATTCAACAATGTAGATAAAATAGGAAAACTCCTTGAGAAAGCAATTTACCATAACTAACAAAAAGTCTTTGTTGAAAGAAACCTTTAGCACAAGATGGCTTCACTAATGTATTCTAGCCAACATTTAAGGAAGAAATATTAATCTTACACAAACTTTCAGATAATTATTTTTGAAAATCCAAGAAGTGGTAATATTTACTAGCTTGTTTTAAAAGGCAAACAAAACTTGACAAACATTTAAAGAAAGTCAATTAATGATACCAATTAGGAACATAAAGGCAAATATCCTTCAGAAAATACTAGCAAAACAAATTCAACAATTCATGAGAAAGCTAATACTTCCAAATCAAGCAAAGTTCATTATGAGAGCAAAATGTATTCAATTTTTAAAAACTGATCAATGTAATCAATCACATTAATAGCTAAAGGAGAAAACTTTTATGACAATCCTAATATTAAAACTTCTATAACTAACACTAAAAAAAGATATTGTTTTCATCACAGAGTACTGGAATGAAAAAGTAGGAAGTCAAGCGATAAGTGGAGTAACAGGTAAGTTTGGCCTTGGAGGACAAAATGAAGCACAGCAAAGGCTAACAAAGTTAGTCAAGAGAACACCCTGGTTATAGCAAACAACCTTTTCCAACAACACAAGAGATAGATACCACCAAATGGTCAATATAAAAATCAGACTGATTATATTCCATGTAGCCAAAGATGGAGAAGCTCTATACAGTCAGCAAAAGCAAGACCTGGAAATGACTGGCTCAGATAATGAGCTCCTAACTACAAAAATGAGGCTTAAATTGAAGAAAATAGGGAAAACCACTAGGCCATTCATGTATGACCTAAGTCAAATCCTTTATGATTATACAGTGGAGATGATGAACAGATTCAAGGGATTAGATCTGGCAGACAGAGTGCCTGAAGATCTATGGACAAAGGCTCATAACACTGTACAGGACACAGTGACCAAAACCATCTCAGAAGAAAAGGAATTGCAAGAAGACTAAGTAGTTGTCTGGGGAGGCTTTACAAATCACTTAGAAGAGAAGCAAAAGGCAAGGGAGATTGGGAAAGATATACCCAACTGAGTGCAGAGTTTCAGAGAACAGCAAGGAGAGATAAGAGACTTCTTAAGTGAACAATGCAAAGAAATAGAGGAAAACAATAGAACAGAGATCTCTTCAAGAAAACTGGAGGTAACAAGTGAACATTTCATGTAAGGGTGGGCACAATAAAGGACAGACATGGTAAGGACCTAGCAGAAGCAGAAAAGATTAAGAAGTGGCAAGAATAGACAGAACAACTATAGAAAGTGTCTTAATGACCCAGATAACCACGATGGTGTGGTCACTCACCTAAAGCCAGATAACCTGGAAGGTGAAGTCAAGTGGGCCTTATGAAGTATTACTACGAACAAAGATAGTGGAGGGGATGGAATTCAGCTGAGCTACATAAATTACTAAAAGAAGATGCAGTTATAATGCTACACTAAATATATCGGCAAATTTGGAAAGCTCAGCAACAGACACAGGACTGGAAAAGGTCAGTTTTCATTCCAATTTCAAAGAAGGCAATGCCAAAGAACGTTCAACCTACTGTACAAGTGTGCTCATTTTGTACGCTAGTAACTTTATGGTCAAACTCCTTCAAGCTAGGCTTCAGCAGTACTGAACCAAAAACTTCCAGATGTACAAGCTGGGTTTAGAAAAGGTAGAGGAACCAGGGATCCAATTGCCAACATTCACTGGCTCATGGAGAAAGCAAGAGAATTCCATAAATATCTACTTTGCTTCATTGACTATGCTAAAGCCTTTGACTGTGTGGATCACAACAAACTGTGAAAGAGATGGGAATACCAGACAACCTTATCTGGCTCCTAAGAAACCTGTATTTGGGCCAAGAAGCAACAGCTAGACCCTTACATGGAATAACTGAGTGACTTAAAAGTGTGAAAGGACATAAACAGCTATATATTGTTATAGTTTATTTAACTTATATGGAGATTATATCATGCGAAATGCTGGGCTGGATGAATCACAACCTGGAATCAAGACTGCTGGGAGAAATATCCGTAACCTCATATACACAGATACCAATCTAATGGCAGAAATTGAAGACGAACTAGAGAGTCTCTCGATGAGGGTACAAGAGGAGTGAAAAAGTTGGCTTAAAACTCAACATTCAAAAAACTAAGATCAAAGCATCTGGTCCCATCACTTCATGGCAAATGTTTGAAAGTGAAGTCACTCAGTCATGTCTGACTCTTTGCGACCCCGTGGACTGTAGTCCACCATGCTCCTCTGTCCATGGGATTTTCCAGGCAAGAGTACTGGAGTGGGTCGCCATTTCCTTCTCCAGAGGATTTTCCCAACCCAGTGATCAAACCCAGGTCTCCTGCATTGTAAGCAAGACGCTTTAACATCTGAGCCACCAGGGAAGTCCTTCATGGCAAATAGATGGGGGAAGAAACAAAAACAGTGACAGACTTTATTTTCTTGGGCTCCAAAATGACTGCAGAAGGTGACTGTAGCCATAAAACTAAAAGATGGTTTCTCCTTGGAAGGAAAGCTATGATAAACCTAGACAGCATATTAAAAAGCAAAGACATCATTCTGCCAACAAAGGTCAGTATAGTCAAAGCTATGGTTTTTCCAGTCATGTACGGATGTGAGAGTAGGACCATAAAGAAGGCTGAGTACTCAAGAATTTAAGCTTTTGAATTGTAGTGCTGGAGAAGACTCTTGAGAGTCCCTTGAACTCCAAGGAGATCCAACCAGTCAATCCTAAAGGAAATTAACCCTGATTATTCATTGGAAAGACTGATGCTGAAGCTCCAATACTTTGGCCTCTTGATGAGAAGAACCAACTCACTGGAAAAAACACTGATGCTGGGAAGGATTGAAGGCAAAAAGAAAAGAGTGCAGAAGAGGATTAGATGGTTAGAGAGCATCACCAACTCAAGGGACATGAGTTTGACCAAACTCCAGGAGAAGGTGAAAGACAGACAGGGAAGCCTGGTATGCTGCAGTCCATGGTGTTGCAAAGAGTCAGAGAGAAGTGAGTGACTAAACAACAGTAAAGTATCAAACACTAAATGAAATAAGTAGATTTTTGTTTGTTTTTATCTTTTGGTCACACCACTTGGCATGTGGGATCTTAGTTATGGGACAAGGTATCAAACCCATAACCCCTGCATTGGCAGTGTGGAGTCTGACCAGTAGGTCTCCAAGGAAATCCAAAATAGTTTTTTAAGTTGGGAAACTATGCATGGAGTAGGTGTACAAGGAAGATAATCCTACTGTAATACAGAAACTGACTTGAACTTAAAAGATGATGGCAAATTATGGGGGGAGTGATAATGGAGAGGGGTAAAGCAAGAAGTGTTTTGTGATTCAAATAGAATGTAGTAAGAAAATCTAGTAATGATGGAGATGGCAATTAATACAATAAGCCTCAACTGCTGTAAGGGTTCCAAAAACTTGAAGTGTTAAAGTTAAGTAAGCAGGATAACAGAAAGCTAATCTGGTCCCATTAGTTCATGGGAAATAGATGGGGAAACAGTGGAAACAGTGGCTGACTTTATTTTGGGGGGCTCCAAAATCACTGCAGATGGTGACTGCAGCCATGAAATTAAAAGACGCTTACTCCTTGGAAGGAAAGTTATGACCAACCTAGACAGCATATTAAAAAGCAGAGACATTACTTTGCCAACAAAGGTCCATCTAGTCAGGGCTATGGTTTTTCCTGTGGTCATGTATGGATGTGAGAGTTGGGACTGTGAAGAAAGCTGAGCGCCGAAAGAATTGATGCTTTTGAACTGTGGTGTTGGAGAAGACTCTTGAGAGTCCCTTGGACTGAAAGGAGATCCAACCAGTCCTTCCTAAAGGAGATCAGTCCTGGGTGTTCACTGGAGGGACTGATGCTAAAGCTGAAACTCCAATACTTTGGCCACCTCATGCGAAGAGTTGACTCATTGGAAAAGGCCCTTATGCTGGGAGGGATTGGAGGCAGGAGGAGAAGGGGACGACAGAGGATGAGATGGCTGGATGGCATCCCTGACTCGATGGACATGTTTGAGTGAAGTCCGGGAGTTGGTGATGGACAGGGAGGCCTGGCGTCCTGCAATTCATGGGGTCGCGAAGAGTCAGACACAACTGAGCGACTGAACATCTGGACTTATTTCATCAAAAGAAAGATAACTTTACATTTTGTTATTTCAAAAACAAAAATGTAAAGAAGAAAGTAAAACAGGAATTTTCTTCTTATAATGTCTTATTTTGAATTTAATTTTCCAGATACCATTTGATTTCTCAATTTCAGTCAGAGAGCCCAGGGTTTTTGAAGGGATAGGCCTAAGTGCAGCTAAGGCTGAGGTAAGCCAAGAATGCCCTGGCCCTTGTTATAGCCATGGTGTGTAGGATAGAGATGCATATTCTGAACAGGGTGTTTCTATAATAGCAGATGTCTAAACTCTGCAGAGGGATCCATCTATCTCATGTGACATGTGTGACCCAATCTTGAAAGGCATTTTGCAGCTGCCTGTGCCGGGAGCCAGCACGGGAGTTCCCACCCATGACAAGGTCATGCGGGAGAGCCCTGACAGGGAAGGCAAGTCAGGGCTTGAGGGCCCCCCTGGATCTGCCTGAGCGTCTACCCCAAAACCAGAATCTGTTTTACTATTTTATGACTTTTACCAACTCCTCTGACATTAACGGGGGGCTATCCCCGACCACCTTTTTCTAAAGAAAAATTAACTTAAAGCTCTAGTTAATAAGTCTCCTGGGCATAATAGGAGTGTTTCAATTCAAACCCCTCTGATGACTTTTTAGCTTGCCTGACAGGTTTGTTCAGATTCCTGCAGCTACGCATGTGATTGTTCACAGCCTCCCAACCAAGAGAGGCACGGGAAGCTTAAGATATTTTAACAATGCAGAGCATCTCAGAGAGTTAAAATTGTTAGAACAGAAACTAGTAGAGGATTTTTTTGTTGAGCTAATGCTTGCTGCCAAGTTTCCATATCCCTTACCTACTGTGTCCCTGGGGGTGTATTGATTAATATAGTTGGTATATAGAAATGTAAGTAGTAGCTTTAAAAGTTTGTAACCTCGGACCCTTGAGTTAATTCTTTTCTTATTACAGCCCACCACACTTTTGCCCTATAGGAATATAACTTTATCTAATGCTTTCGGAGGGTGGTGCCTGACTTTAAAATAATCACCTTTAGAGAAAATAAGTTTTCTGAAGAAAGGGTCATAAAATGTTAACAGGCCTCCTGGCCAGAAGATGATGTAAATCACCTAAAGCTTTTGCATATGATAAGTTTGCAGAAAGAAAGCCTGGCTTTGATAAGGATCAAGAACTGCTGACCTTGCATGACTCTACCCGCCCCCTCCATTATCCTCTATGCACAACTTAAGGTACAGAAACTACTTTGGAAAATAAAAGTGTGGGCCTTGTTCACTGAAGCTAGGTCTCCCCATGTTGTTCTCTTTCCTTTTCCTTTTCAGGCTGATTCCCTGGAGCGCAGGGGCCCTCTGCTTTCACTTTCCTGCCTGGGCTTCTAAGACCCACTTGAGAAGGTGCCTAAGGTGGGGCACCTTCAGCTATTCGAGAAGGTGCCTGCGGCCTATGTGAACAGAGCATGTCCCGTGCTGGGGCTTTATTGGCTTTCTGCGTAAACCAAGGAATATCAGCCTCTTTTCTCTCTTCTATTTTCTTAACTGCAAAATTCTTTCCTTATCTCTTTCTCTATTTCTCTCAGTCGCCGACAACATCCTCCCGAGGGTATCCCTGGATCCAACCAGGGCTGGACCCTGACATGATAGGAAACATCTCTTGGGTAGCAACCATATCCAGGGAGATCATGTGGAAGAGCCCTCTGGTTCAGTGTAAACCTTGACCAAATGCAGAGGCAGCAGAGTAGAGGGATGATCACTATAAGGATAAAGGGCCAGGACTTCTCTGTGAATGGCTGATGATGCCATGTGTACCTGCAAGACCTGTACCTGCAGAAAGGGTGAGGAAGACTTCTTAGTCAGCTCTGGACTTGTCCAGCACTGTGCCACTCACAATGGGGAGATGCCATGCAGGAGTGCTGTGAAGAGGCCTTTTGCACTGGATAAAGTGATCACCAGTGTGGTGAAAGTGAGAAAGCTTGTAGCCACCAGAAGGAATGTGTTCAGCACCAGGAAATCCACAAGTAGGAAAGCCTTATGAGTGCAGCAATGTGGGATATTCTTTAGCCACAGGTCCTACTTTGTATCACACAAGGAAATTCACAATTTGCAATACCTTACAAGTGCAATGATCATGGGAAAAGTTTTTAGCAGCAACTCCAGCCTCAAAATACACCAGAGAATTCACACAGGTTCAAAGCCTTTTAAGGGTGCTGAATGTGGGAAATCCTTTGGGACAAAATCGCACTTTTTTTTAGCACCATAGAGTTTACACTGGAGCAAAACCTTACAAGTGCAATGCCTGCGGGAGAGCTTTAAGCTACAAAGACAGATGCTCTCAGCATCAGAGTTCACAGTGGAGAAAAGGTTTCTATGCGAGGCAGTTGTGAGAGAACTTTTATCCATAAAGATAGACTTGTTGAGCACCAGAAAATGCCACACTAGAGAGAAGTCTTATGAGTGTGATGAATGTGGGGAATTCTTTAGCCAAACTTCCTACGTTAAAATACACAAGAGAATTCATAGTAGAACAAAGCTTTATGTGTGCAGTGAATATGGTAAAGTGTACATCAGTAGCCCCCACCTTAGTCAACACAAGGAAGTTCACACCACAGGAAAGCCAGTGGATGAAGTGCAGGCAGGAAATTCACTGATAATGCCAGCCTCTTTGACATGAGAGACTTCACACTGGAACAAGGTCTTGTGTGTTCAGAAAATACAGGAGAGCCGACAGAAGACTCTCCCACCTTCCTTGGCCCATTAGAGTTCACATGAAGAAAGGCCTTATAGGGTAGAAGTTTTGGTGCTCCTCTGCCTGCATTTATTAAGTTCATTTAGCACCAGAACCTTCACACTAGAGAGAAACCTTAAGAGAACGGAATGTGCTTTCTCCTTGCTTAAGGTAGTATGACTCATAAAATCATGAGAAAAACTCTGAAAGTAGCCTTTGCAATGGAACCAACAAACAGAAGTTGAACTTCATACATCCAGTATATACACGGGGGAGATAACTTCAAGTACCAGATATGTGAGAAGCTTTCAGGAGCTACTTTATATTTTCAAACCTTTGCAGGACCTTCTCTTGGCTGACGTGTATCATTGCCAGTGTCTGCTGCACAAACTGTTGCCCTGCTAACAGCAGCTGGACCACATACCATGTGTTTCTTATCCCAGTGTACTCAGGTGAGGCAGAGTGACACTCTATCTCCTATTTCCCAGAGGGAATCATGAGTGATACGAACCCACTGGGGATCCTCATTTCCTAACCCCTGGTAGTTTCAGTGTGGACATGACATAGCTCCTGCTGGAAAAATCTCAGCTAGCATCTGCTGCAATTTTCCAAAGGTTTCCATTTGCCATGGACAACATTGCCTCTACATGAGCTAGCCAAAACGGATTTCTTCAGGTTCCAAATCACCCAACCTGGGAATTGCCTGCATCACACTAATCTGACTTGTACAAAGAAAAGGCCTTATTGTAAAAGCTTTTACTCTGTACTGCTCACCTGGTGGGGTTGGTTGAGAGAAAAAAATGGGCTATTAGGGAACAGAACTGAGAGCTTATTTCTTCCCTTCACACCTACAAAGGGTCTGATTGCTTTCCACAGTTAGATATAAAATCAGGACTGTGGGCTGAGCTAAATAGCTAAGAAATTTGCTCAGTGGTAAAGAATTTACCTGCCAATGCAGGAGACACAGGTTCTATCCCTGGGTCAGGAAGATCCCCTGGAGCAGGAAATGGCTACCCACTTCAGTATTCTTGCCTGGAGAATCCCGTGGACAGAGGAGTCTGATGGGCTAGAATTCATGTGGTCGCAAAAGAATCGGGCACAACTTAGCACAATTAGACAATTAAATTACTTAATTTTAAATAATATTAGATCTGTGTACATGCTATCATTGAACATGAGAAAATTATTCCTCAATATTTGCATATAAAAGATGACCAATATACTTGAGAATGGATGGACAAATTAATAAGGCTTATTAGAACGTTTTTGTGGTAAGCTCTGAAATGTAATTTTAGAAATTGGAACCATAGTTTTTAAAAATACATGGAACAGCTTTATATCCTTGGAAAAAGACAAGTTAAAGTGTTCCTATGTATAAATAAATATATACATGCTTTCTTTCCCATGCCTTATTGGCCTTGAATTTAAATTTATTATTATTTTTGAATGAAAATAAATGTAATTTTTATTTTTAAAATGTTTAGCATGAACCTATATTCCTTTTTACCATTTTAATGGATTATTTCATTGCCTTTTTATGTAAAATGCAGGAGTAATATAAATATGAACACATCAGAATCTATTATACAATTGAAAGCTCTAGTCTAGAAGGCAATTGTGACTTGATGTCCTCTCCACTCCAATGTAAGCTCCAACTTCCATACACACAGTAAAATGTAACTTCTATGAAGACAGGAATTTCTCTTCTTTTATCTAGTATCCACAGCACTCAGAACAATTTTTAAAACACAATGGTAGATAAGAAGCTGATATACTAATAAACTTAAAAATATGAGAAGACTGAAAAATAAGCATAGACCATAATGTGTCATCAGATGTCCAACCCTCTGATAGCATACAAACCTTGTTTTCTGATGGGGAGTCAGTGTTATACATCAGTTCAATTGCTCAGTCATGTCTGAATCTTTGCGACCCCATGGACTGCAGCACACCAGGTTTCCAGGTCCATCACCAACTCCTGGGGCTTGCTCAACTCATGACCGCAAGTCGGTGATGCCATCCAACCATCTCATTTTCGGTCATCCCTTTCTCCTACTGCCTTCATTATTTCCCAGCATCAGGGTCTTTTCAAAAGAGTCAGTTCTTCACATCAGGTGGTCAAAGTACTGGAGCTTCAGTTTCAGCAACAGTCATTCCAATGAATATTCAAAACAGATTTCGTTTAGGATTGACTGGTTGGATCTCCTTGCAGTCCAAGGGACTCTCAAGAGTCTTCTCCAACACCACAGTTCAAAAGCATCATTTCTTTGGCACTCACCTTTCTTTATGGTCCAACTTTCACATCCATACATGACTACTGGAAAAACCATAGATTTGACTAGACAGACCTTTGTTGGCAAAGTAATGTCTCTGCTTTTTAATATGCTGTCCAGGTTGGTCGTAACTTTTCTTCAAAGTAGTAAGCATCTTTTAATTTCATGTTGCTGTCACCATATGCAGCATTTTTGAAACCCAAGAAAATGAAGTCCATCATCGTTTCCATTGTTTTCCCATCTATTTACCATGAAGTGATGGGACTGGAGGTATTCTTCGTTTTTTGAATGTTGAGTTTTAAGCCACTTTTTTCACTCTCCTCTTTCACTTTCATCAACAGACTCTTTAGTTCCTCTGTGCTTTCTGCCATAGGGGGGTGTCATCTGCATATCCGAGATTATTGATATTTCTCCCAGCAATCTTGATTCCAGCTTGTGCTTCATCCAGCCCAGCATTTTGCATGATGTACTCTGCATAAAAGTTAAATAAGCAAGGTGACAATATACAGCCTTTATGTATTCTTTTCTCAATTTTGAACCAGTCTGTTGTTCCATGTCTAGTTCTAACTGTTGCTTCTTGACCTGCATACAGATTTCTCAGGAGGCAGGTCAGGTGGTCTGGTTTTCCCATCTCTTTAAGAATTTTCCACAGTTTGTTGTGATCAATACAGTCCAAGGCTTTGGTGCAGTCAATAAAGCAAAAGCTTTTCTGGAACTCTCATGCTTTTTCCATGACTTGGCAGATGTTGGCAATTTGATCTTTGGTCCCTCTGCCTTTTCTAAATCTAGCTTGAACATCTGGAAGTTCTCGGTTCACAGGCTATTGAAGCCTAGCTTGGAGAATTTTCAGCATTACATTGCTAGCATATGAGAAAAGTGCAATCTTGCAGTAGTTTGAGCATTCTTTGGCATTGTCTTTCTTTGGGATTGGAATGAAAAGTGATCTTTTCCAGTCCATGGCCACTGTGGAGTTTTCCAAATTTTCTGGCATATTGAGCACAGTACTTTAATAGAATCATTGCTTAGGATCTGAAATAGCTGAGCTGGAATTCCATCACCTCCACTAGCTTTGTCTGTAGTGATGCTTCCTAAGGCCCACTTGACTTTGCACTCCAGGATGTCTGACTCTAGGTGAGTGATCACATCATGGTTGTTATCTGGGTCATTCTTGCCACCTCTTCTTAATATCTTCTGCTTCTGTTATGTCCATACTGTTTCTGTAATTTATTGTGCCTGCCTTTGCACGAAATGCTCCTTTGGTATCTCTAATTTTTTGACGAGATCTCTAGTCTTTCCCATTGTATTGTTTTCCTCTATTTCTTTGTATTGACCACTTAGGAAGACTTTCTTATCTCTCCCTATTATTCTTTGGAACTGTGCATTCAGATGGGTATATCTTTCCTTCTGTCCTTTGCCTTTAGCTTCTCTTCTTTTCTCAGCTATTTGGAAAGCCTCCTCAGACAACCATTCTGCCTTTTGTATTTCTTTTTCTTGGGGATGGTTTTAATCACCACCTCCTTTACAATGTCAGGAACCTGTGTACATAGTTCTTCAGGCACTCTATCAGATCTATTCCCTTGAATTTATTTGTTACTTCCACTATAATTGTAAGGGATTTGATTTAGGTCATACCTGAATGGTCTAGTGATTTTCCCCACTTTCTTCAATTTAAGTCTGAATTTGGCAATAAGGAGTTCATGGTCTGAGCCACAGTCATCTCTTGATCTTATTTTTGCTGACTGTATAGAGCCCCTCTATCTTGGCTGCAAAGAATATAATCAATCTGATTTCAGTATTGACCATCTCTCGATGTCCATGTGTAGAGTCATCTCTTGTGTTGTTGGAAAAGGGTGTCTGCTATGACCAGTGCATTCTCTTGACAAAATTCTGTTAGCCTTTGCCCTGTTTCACTTTCTACTCCAAGGCCAACTTTGCCTGTTACTCTAGGTATCTCTTGACTTCCTACTTTTGCATTCCAGTCCCCTAAGATGAAAGGACATCTTTTTTTTGGTGTTAATTTCAGAAGGTCTTGTAGGTCATCAGTGAACCATTCAGCTTTTTCAGCATTAGTGGTTGGGGCTGAATGGTGTGCCTTGGAAACGAACAGAGATCATCCTGTTATTTCTGAGATTTACATCCAAGTACTGCAATTCAGACTCTTTTTTTGACTATGACAGCTACTCCATTTCCTCTAAGGGATTCTTGCCCATGGTAGCAGATAGTCATCTGAATTAAATTTACCCATTGCCATCCACTTTAGTTAACTGATTCCTAAAATGTCAATGCTCACTCTTGCCATCTCCTGTTTGACCACTTCCAATTTACCTTGATTCATGAACCTAATATTCCAAGTTCCTATGCAATACTGTTCTTTACAGCATCAGACTTTACTTTGATCACCAGCCATATCCATCGTTATTGTTTTTGCCCTGGCTCCATCTCTTCATTCTTTCTGGAGCTATTTCTCTACTCTTCTCTAGTAGCATACTGGGCACCTATTGACCTGGGGAGTTTATCTTTCAGTATTATATCTTTCTGCCTTTTCATACTGTTCATGGGATTCTCCAGGCAAGAGAATTGAAGTGGTTTGCCATTCCCTTCTCCAGTGGACCACGTTTTGTCATAACTCTCCACCATGACCTGTCCATCTTGGGTGGCCCTACACAGCATGGCTCACAGTTTCACTGAGTTAGACAAGGCTGTGATTCATGTGATCAGATTGGTTAGTTTTCTGTTACTGTGGTTTTCTTTCTTTCTGCCTTCTGATGGATAAGGATAAGAGGCTTAGAAGCTTCCTGATGGAAGGAACTGGCTGTGGGGGAATCTGGGTTTTGTTCTGGTGGGCGGGGCACGCTCAGCAAATCTTTAACCCAGTTTTTTGTTAATAGGCAGAGCTGTTTTCCCTCCCTATTGTTTGGCCTGAGGCTAAACTATGGTAGGGGTAATGGCAGTAATTGTGTTTTCCTTCCAAAGGACTTATGCCAGCCACCTTTGTATTCAGTGCCCCTGACTCCACAGCAGGCCACTGTCAACCCACAGCTCCGCTGGAGACTCCTGGACACTCACAGGAAGTCTATGTCAGTCTCTTATAGGGTCACTGCTCCTTTCTCCTGTGTCCTCGTGCACAGAAGGGTTTTTTTGTGCCCTCCAAGAGCCTGTTTCCCCAGTCTTGCGGAAGTTTTGTAATCAAATCCCACTGGCCTCCAAAGTCAAATTCCCTGGGGGTTCTCAGTCCCTTTGCTGGATCCCAGATTGGGTCCTAGAACTTCTGTAACAGTGCGAGAACTTCTTTGGTATAACAGTTCTCCAGTTTGTGGGTTGTCTGCTCAGTGGCTCAATGGTGGGCCTAATGGCGATCTCCTCCAAGAGGACTTAAGCCACACACCATGCTTCCCAGGTCTGCTGCATCCAGAGCCCTCGTCCCGTCCCCACGGCAGGCCACTGCTGACCTATGCCTCTGCAGGAGACACTTACTCAGAGGTAGGTCTGGCTCAGTCTCTATGGGGTCTCTGGGTCCTGGTGTGCAGAAGGTTTTGTTTGAGCTCTCCGAGCATCTCCGGCGGATATGAGGTTTGATTCTGAACATGATTTCGCACCTCCTACCATCTTGTCTGGGCTTCTCCTTTGCCCTTGGACGTCGGGTATCTTTTTTTGGTGGGATTCAACATTCTCCTCTTGATGGTTGTTTAGCAGTGAGTTGCAATTTTGAAGTTCTCGGAGGAGAAGATGAGTGCTTGTCCTTCTACTCTGCCATCTCTGACAATACTAGTGTTGTCCATGGTCAGCCTAAATGGTGAGTCAGAAAAGAAAGTCAGAGAATCCTTAGTAGAGATGAACTTGTAATCATTTATTTAAAAGTACAGATAAAAAGTAAATGGCCACATAAACTTGGGTTACTAAATAGTGGTAGAGGAAGGAGGGAAGATACTGGAAAGTCAAGACAATAAAATATATGAGAAATTTATTAGTCCCGAGTTTAATGCAATTCCAGTTTAGTGCTGTACTTTCAGGTTTAGGCCTTCCTGGTTTGTTATTAGAGTTTATATGACGAGATAGAGTCATTATTCTTTTCTGTACTTATGAAAATGCTGTAACATTCTATTTGGCATGTCCAAAAGTTTGCCAATAGATCTAGTTTATCAGTCCTCTCCAACAGAAATTTTTTGCAAGATGGAACTGTTCTACATTTTCTAATATGTTACTACTAACGACATGAGGCTACTGAACACTTCAAATGTAGTCAAGGAGACCAAACTCTTGATTTTATTTTCATTAATTTAAATGTAAATAACCACAGCTAAAGCCTGCCAAATTGGACAGAGGAATTTTAGATGATTAAAATAAGGCAAATCTATTTTATTTTTACAATACAATATTATCATAAGGCAAAGTCTGAAACATTTCTTCCAACCAGCATATCACTGTGAGTTTAAGTTCTGGAATGACTATAAACCCCAAAATGAAAAGAATATAACAAGAAAACGGGAATGTAGAACCAGTTGGGAACACGGAGCAAAGTGACAGAGGTAGATGGTGAGTATAATGTCTGAATGATACAGAGAATCATTATTTTCATAATAAAATACTGAGTTTATACATAATTGTGGCTATGAAGTATATCAAAATAATGATTCTCTCACAAAAAATAAATTTTTGAACAAATTTTCAAACTAATTTTAGTCTTTGCTTTCTAAAAAAAACCTTTTAATTGGGAAACTAATTATATTTCTGGTCAATGATATTTTGCTTCTAAATATAATTTTGAGCTTGATTATTAATTGGTATGATTTTTTGGTTCTCTTAGATTTTTAAAATTCAATTTGATTGCATTACTTTGATTTTGATGAACACATCTTAAGTTCAAGGGCCTCTCCTAGTTTAAAAGATAATGAGAAATATCATAAAAGCTGTATCAATAATGTTTTAAATGTGAAACATATGTTTCTATTGTAGTCTAGATAACTGGCTTTAGACTAAGAACAAGTTATTTTTCATACATGTGTGTCTCATTTTTTTCCCTTAAAGCATTTTAGCACAGACTTTGATATAGTATCACATAATTGAACTATCTCTTCTCCTTCATTATTTACATGCATAACCATTGTTATAAGTTAGTTATTAAGGAAAATTCTGTAACAGAATATTTGGACTACATGCTAAATAAAATACTCCAAATAAGTGAACATATATTTACAATGCATATTTACTTTGAAAACCTAAGATTCTGAAATGGATGCTTAAAATCTAATTGATGCCACCTTATATTTACCAGCAAAGTCTTTCTTATGACTGAAGTGACAGACAAAAATCTTTGACCTCAATGAAGATACTACCCCTTATGGTGACACTGCACATTCCCTATATTATTTTAAAATATTTTATCCTACAGCTCAATTCCAGAAAAATAAATGACCCAATCAAAAAATGGGCCAAAGAACTAAATAGACATTTCTCCAAAGAAGACATACAGATGGCTAACAAACACATGAAAAGATGCTCAACATCACTCATTATCAGAGAAATGCAAATCAAAACCACAACCAGGTACCATTTCACGCCAGTCAGAATGGCTGCGATCCAAAAGTCTACAAACAATAAATGCTGGAGAGGGTGTGGAGAAAAGGGAACCCTCTTACACTGTTGGTGGGAATGCAAACTAGTACAGCCACTATGGAGAACAGTGTGGAGATTCCTTAAAAAACTGGAAATAGAACTGCCTTATGATCCAGCAATCCCTCTGCTGGGCATACACACTGAGGAAACCAGAAGGGAAAGAGACACGTGTACCCCAATGTTCATCGCAGCTCTGTTTATAATAGCCAGGACATGGAAGCAACCTAGATGCCCATCAGCAGATGAATGGATAAGAAAGCAGTGGTACATATACACAATGGAATATTACTCAGCCATTAAAAAGAATACATTTGAATCAGTTCTAATGAGGTGGATGAAACTGGAGCCTATTATACAGAGTGAAGTAAGCCAGAAAGAAAAACACCAATACAGTATACTAACGCATATATATAGAATTTAGAAAGATGGTAACAATAACCCTGTGTACGAGACAGAAATAGAGACACTGATGTATAGATCAGTCTTATGGACTCTGTGGGAGAGGGAGAGGGTGGGGAGATTTGGGAGAATGGCATTGAAACATGTATAATATCATGTATGAAACGAGTCACCAGTCCAGGTTCGATGCACGATACTGGATGCTTGGGGCTGGTGCACTGGGACGACCCAGAGGGAGGGTACGGGGAGGGAGGAGGGAGGAGGGTTCAGGATGGGGAGCACAGGTATACCTGTGGCGGATTCATTTTGATGTCTGGCAAAACTAATACAATATTGTAAAGTTTAAAAATAAAATTTAAAATAAAATAAAATAAAATATTTTAACATTCAACTGTTGAGGCTGACAATTTATCAATCTGATTGTAAATGAGAAGTATTTTTTAAAGCATCATTTATTTTTTGGTATAATATAGACAGCAATGAATCAATGCCAATAAAATCTTCTGAACTCAAGATATTTCTAACTCTCCCAAATGGGAAAAAAAGAACATCCCTTTATAAATTCTGAAATCTTAGTACTGGGACAGAATGCATTGGAATAAAGAATACCTGAGCATTCCTTAAAGGCATAATATATGGACTGTTTGCCATTTTCATATACTGTACTTCTTACCACTTGAATCACAGGGATTAGTTTCAGGATGAGCAGACTCAAGAGGGAATAATTCCATCCTGCCTCAATTCAACCTATTAGTTAAGTCAAGAATTGTTCTTTATGGCTGACATATTCCAGTATCCCTCTTCCCCAAAACAGAAGGCTATACCTAAGAAAGATATTATGATGTTTATGGCAGTGGGGCGGGGGTGGGGGGAGAAATTAGGGAACCACATTTTGAAACTGTGTTTAGATCACTGTCTTTGGTATTTCTAAGAAAAAAATCATGTTGCTGTGGTTTCAAAAGCTCTTTGAAACAAACACATTTCAGAAGTCATGATGGGAACACATCGTTACGCAACACTGTTTTCTTTTTTTTTCTTTCCCCAGCTAATTTTTATTTTCTTCACTGGTAGAAATATGTAACAGCAAATGTAACAGATTTATGCAATAACTGATGCAAAACTACATTGAATCCCCTGGCCACTCACCGTATCTTTTGACAATTAATATCAGTAAACACAGCATGACTTGGTTTCTCAAACATGCAAGTAAGGCCACTTTCAGTGTGCTGGAACACCAAGTGAGACCACAGACTGATCTTTCTGTGTTGCCTGTTCAGGCTGCAAAGCAGGGAAATGGTACTGTTTCTCTTTAATCACTAGAACAATCCAGTTTTACTGATCTGTTGACTATGGACAAGGACCAAACATTTTGCCTGATTCTCATCTGGGATTAGAAGTTGCTTTCAGGTTAGAGGACAGGCTGGGACTTCTTGCAGCAGGAAGCAGGTATAGTTCAGTGATTGTTCCTTGTGGCACATCACAAATGATGGCCAATGCTTCCTTGATTTCGAACTTGTAAAATCTTCTCCTCTTAGTATTAACAATCAGATTCTTTTCACCCACAACTATAAACTCTCAAATATTCTTGAAAGCTCTTTATGCTAAATTTACTCTCCTAACAAAAAAAGAAAAAATCTGAAAAAAATTAAACATTTGTCAGACTTTAAGAATCACTTATCTCTTAAAAAGTAAAACGTAAAAGAATGTTTTATCATGTTTCATCCTTGGCTCTGGGAAGTCCTCACAGCTACCCTTCCCATCAAAAAGCAATCCTGTACCCTGCATACAAATTTAGGATGAAACCCACAGTCTATAAGGCTTTCAGGGGCAGTCTCTCCACAGCTAGGTAAACTTTGAGGTCCTTGTGTACCTAGAGGAACTGTCACTACCATTGTCATCAGCACCATCACTGCTACCACTGTGCCAGCAAATCAAGAAATTACTACACAAATCAAGTCAAATGAGGCTTCATGATTCGAGACAAACTATTTGAGACAATATACTACCACTTATTGGTGTGTTCCCTTCACTCTTTTGTGGAGAACTCAGTGCTGGCTGTATTTTTTTTTTCCTAAAAGATGATTTTTAAAAGCTTTAAAGTACAATGTTTTATAACGATTACTCTATTAAAAAAATTTTAATCACTCTTCCTTTGAAAGCAGTGAATACAACAGAGGTTAGAAAAGATGTTTTGTAGTTCTAAAAATTTAAATAAATTCCTTGGAGAGGTTCAGAATTGATAATGGGAGGAGAAAGATAAAAGATAGCAATAAACATTAAAAAATAGAAGTAGAATAAATTAATAGTTTTTATCACCACATGCTTCGGATTCTTTAAAGACTTGAGTACTCATTTTGCAAGTGTCAGTGTTCAAAATAAAATATGAAACCAAACACTCCTTAATATGAAGAGGATTACATAATTATTTCAATGCAACAGAGAAACAATACTTAGGAGTACAGTCTACTCTTGAATCGCAAACAATACTAACTATTATGTATTCTGCTTTAAGAATACTCAATATATTAAACATCTGGATTCAGAAGAAAATGTCAAAGAAAATTAGACGTAAGAGGAACTTCAAAGATCATTGACTACAAGCTGCTACTACTATGACAAAGAAATGGAAATCAATGAAACCTGAACACTTTGTTTGTTTCAGCATTCTTGATTCAACCAAGTTGTAGAAGCTATTAGTCATCAGAAAGGAATTTAGATGAGGCATGAATCAAGTTTACTTTTTTAAAAAGGCATGTTGTATTTGAGATATTTGGGAATTATCTTAATTTTTTTCTGGAGATTAAATGAAAGTTTTGGTCAAATAATTGGCAACAAAGTAATTAATTTTCTCATTACTTGACCAAATGATTTATTAGAGGTTACCTTTAAATATTAGTTTGTCAAGTGAGAATATACTTAAAAGTTACAAGATTATTTGTCCACAACCTCTTAGGAATGCATTTGTAATATGAAATGAGGTATGTTTCTGGAACCTCATAAGGCAGTGATCAACATCCTAACAACAGCCTCAGTATATACAATAAAGAACTTAGAATATTTCTGATATCATTCCAAAACCCATGTCTATTGTAATCCAAAAGCAATTCAGAGAAGCAAGTTGCTGAGTTAGCAAAGCAAAATGCTAAGCTTGGAGAACCAAATGGCATTTGGTTTTTGTTTGATTGAATATTATTTGTACCATAAATTCTTGATCTGTAAACCATGGACAGGATTAACAGGAATGTGCACTCACTGTGTAGGTGTATTATACTGTTGATTTTAAAAGCTATCTGAGACTTAAAAGGAATCTTTTTTAGAATTGTGACAGCAACATAAATACAATGAGTCACAAATGTGACTAACATAATTTTAATTTTATAGTATCCATATTAAAAATTAGGTGAAAGCAATTTTAATATAGTCTACTTAGCACAATATATACAAAATATTGTTAGTTCAAACTGTAATCAACATAAAAATGATTGGTGAGCAGTTTTACATTTTTTGATCTTAAATTTTTGAAACCTAGTATGTAATACCTGCACTGCATTTCAATTTTGACTTGCCACACTGCAAGTGCTTAATAGCCATATGTGGCTAGTGGTTCCCATAAGGGCAATGAAGATCTAGAGATAAGACCTACAACAGGCATCAGGAAATACATCATGAATACTATTTCTTTCTGTTGACCAACTGATAAATATTTAGTGCCACTAAATCTGAAATGATCCTCTTTGATAATTACTACTATTTCTGTGCTTCAAACTCAGGGCCTATAGGAACTATTTAATGGTCAACAGATCTGGAAATTATCACCCTCTGAAAAGTGCCATTCTGAGAGGATGCAGAAATGGACTACTGGATCTCCCACAGAGAAAAGGAAATAGGCAGAAATTATGAAAATCTGCACTGTTGAAATGGTTCTTAATTTCACAGAAAAATCATCACATGAAAAAATGTCTAAGTGGAGTTGAGTATCTTTTGTATATCTGTAAAAGGTACATTCAGTAAACTGGTGCGGCCTCTATGGAAAACATTATGGAGGTTCCTTATAAAACTAAAAATGCAGTTGCAACATAATCCAGCAACCCCACTCCTGGACATATACCCAGAGAAAATTATAATTTGGAAGGGTACATGCACTCCAAGGTTTACAGCAGCATTATTTACAACAGTTAAGACATGGAAACAACCTAAAATGTTCATTAACAGATGAATGGATAAAAAGATGTAGTACATATATATACAACAGAATACTATTCAGCCATAAAAAAGAATAAAATAATGCCATTTGCAGCAACACGAATGAACCTACAGATTATCATACTAAGTCAGAAAGAGAAAGACCAATACCATATGTTATCACTTATATATGGAATCTAAAATATGACACAAATGAATTTATCTATGAAATAGAAACAGACTCACAGATATAAAGGGAAGAGACTGTGGCTGCCAAGGGGGAGGGAGAAAGGGAGACAGAATGGATTGGAATTTTGTGATTAGCAGATGTAAACTATTATATAGAGAATCAATAAACAACACGATCCTTCTGTATAGCACACAGAACTCTATTTAATATCCTGCAATAAACCATAATAGAAAACAATATGAGAAAGAATAAATATAGATATAACCAAATCATTTTGCTGTATATCAGAAATTAATACAGTATTGTAAACCAAATATACTTCAATAAAATACATTATTAAAAAAATAACATGCAAGAGCTTGTGGAATCTTAGCAATTAAGAAATGCTCTTGAAATAGCAGATACTACAATTAAATTTTGCTTAAATGCAACTATATTGATAAATATGCAAGAACTATATACATGATAAAAGTGATAAATAATCTAATTTTTTTTCTGAGTTTGTCATACTGTTACAATCAACCCTATCAAAAGTTAACCCTTTTCAATACTTATCTCATCTCTTTATTTCATGGAGCCATGGTTATGGAAGCGCTACAGAATCTTGAGGATGGTATCTTTCATCTTTCTCTATCAGTTCAGTTTAGTCACTCAGTCGTGTCCGACTCTTTGAGACCCCATGAACCGCAGCACACCAGGCCTCCCTGTCCATCATCAACTCCTGGAGTTCACCCAAACTCATGTCCATTGAGTCGGTGATGCCATCCAACCATCTCATCCTCTATCAACCCCTTCTCCTCCTGCCCTCAACCTTTCCCAGCATCAGGGTCTTTTCAAATGAGTCAGCTCTTTGCATCAGGTGGCCAAAATATTGGAGTTTCAGCTTCAACATCAGTCCTTCCAATGAACACCCGGGACTGATCTCCTTTAGGATAGACTGGTTGGATCTCCTTGCAGTCCAAGGGACTCTCAAGAGTCTTCTCCAACACCACAGTTCAAAAGCATCAATTCTTCGGTGCTTAGCTTTCTTTATAGTCCAACTCTTACATACATACATAACTACTGGAAAAACCATAGCCTTGACTAGACGGACCTTTGTGGCAAAGTAATGTCTCTGCTTTTTAATATGGCAATCTTTCTTTACAGGGCTCATATAACTAAAAAGGACATTTGAGGTATATTAACTCTCCATGGGTGATGATAATCTGCTTTTTGTACTGCCATGTACAAGGGTGTACAGTGTGACAGTAAAGACCGAGTGCTTGTTTCCTTCACCTCAGTTTAGGAAGAGATAAAAAGATGTACTAATATTTCCTAGACATTCAAAGTCTGAGACATTTCTTCCCTTATCTTGTAAGAAATCAACAGT
The DNA here is from genome assembly GCF_055505025.1 of Bos grunniens. Lineage (NCBI taxonomy): Eukaryota > Metazoa > Chordata > Mammalia > Artiodactyla > Bovidae > Bos > Bos grunniens. The sequence goes on along the minus strand of NC_141165.1, from coordinate 119,485,849 downwards.
AAACTGGTTTTATATCTTGAAAGTTGTGACAGGCAAGTCACACGTGGGTAGAAGTATTGCTAGTTAAGACAACAGTGCAATGTGTTTGGCTGACAAAAGGAGAAATCATTTTTTAATCTGATTCCGGTGATTTTTTTTTTTAATTTAAGCTCTTATTGGTGATTGCACATCCATGATCCATCTGGTGGGTAGTGAAACTTTCAAGGGTGCAGCTGAGTTGGTCCTAAGGGAGCCACAAGATAGTGTAGATACTGCAGAAAAGCCTCTGGAAGATAGGAAAAGCGAGCAAAGAATAGCATGGCTCCTCCCTTCTCTCTGCTCTCTGTTCTACCCCCAGTGTTTTTGGCCACTCCTATATCCCTTGATACGTGTATTAATATAAATGTAGTAGGAGCTGAAAAGTTATTCAGGAAATCTGACCAATGTTAAAAAGCCAAATTAAATAATTCAGACACAAGAATTTTTCTTTTTCCTCTTGAGAAGGTTTTTATTCCTAAAATATTTTGGTCATTTCCTTTACTCTCTGTTTAAGATACTGACACGTTTCTCAGATTTGCCAAGAGTGAGAATGAATCAGCTTTTATTACATGGATCGTATGCATGAGAGGCTTTGAGATATCCTAAAGTATTAATGTCATAGTGTCAGCTCAATTCATCACACATTGATTTTTAAGCTAAAATATATTATTTATACTGTGATTGCTGCTTGCTATTTTCCTAAAGTGATCAAAATGATCACTCTGTATTTTCTCATTCCAGTTTGCAGTCTCTGGAGGAGAGTAACTACTTATTATTGCCCTTATTTTTTATATTAAAAAAACTAAAATGAAGAAAATTTAAACTTGATCACAGTGATTTAGTAATTTACTGATATAAGCCATATGGTATATTTTTTCCTGTTTCAGTATGCTTTTTAAATAAGTTATTTTTCCTATATAATTTTTAAAAAGTATTATTTATTCCTACCCTTAGTTTCATATATATGCATAATTATATGCACTGCTTACATATGGCTCACAATTTCTAACATATAGAATTGCACTCCATTAATAAAATTTCCAAGTGAATAAAGCATGAATCAGCAATGTAACTGATCTTCTGTTTCATTATTGGCCTAAAGCACAAACCTATGACTAAAGAAAAAAATGTATTCCTTTAGATATAAAATACTGCTGCTCCTAAGACTTTGAGATGTTAAGTAACAAAGAAAATAATCAAACAAAAAATAATCAAGTAATACTTATTTAAACCCATCAAACTTGAAAGGGTGTATGTTTAGAATGATTTACTAACCACTTCAAAAAAGCAGAATGCTAGACAATATAATATTTCTTTACACATTTTTCAATAGATATTCATTGAATATCAGTATGAAGCAGTCACTGATGTGAAAGTTTCATATAAATATAGGTAAGTAATGGTTTCTGCCTTTAAAGAGGTGAAAATCTGGTAACAAACTCTTGCAAAAATGTCCATAAGCAATGACAAAATATTGCATACACACTCACAGAAAAAATCATTATGAGAGAGAGAAGTTTTATTTAAGAGAAGAATGTGAAGGGATGCAGTTGGAAAGGGTTTTACAAAAGAGGATGCACTTGAGTTTTAAAAGTTGAAAAGGTGACCACCATGAGAACTTTATAAGAGAATTTTATAGTCTAGGCAGGAATAAAGCACAAAGCACAGAAGTAGGAAACAGAAGGAAGTGCTCAGGACAGCTGAAGCATATGGAGGAGGCAGTGATGAATAATGAGGGGAGAGGGCTCTCATCAGTGGGGAATCTTATAGGCTACTTCCTGAATAAAGATATTGATTATCATACTATGGAGTAGCTCTCCTGTGCTAGCCTGGAAAAGCTGTCTGCTCTCTAGGATACTGAGTTTAAAAGGCCTGGGAAATAATACGTTCTCAGATCATAAATCCTGGACCCCCCAAAATTTTAATTCACACATTTATGGCTTAAGAAATGACACAGTGGCTGACAGCTTCTTCAGTCCAGACCCTTCTAGGACCCCCCTGGGTTTATCTGGGTCTACTCAGAGTATCTGCAGATACCATTCTCTGGGATTTTAGAATTTTTCCTAAATTTAGATTGAACATTCCACAAGAGTTGATGTATCTTGCTCAGTCCTGACCAAATCCGTCACAATCCTAAATATTTCAGACTGTTCAGAAGGCTGGATAATGTGTGTGAAACTGGAACGCAACTGCTGGATGAATAAGGTACTATGTCTTCCCTTATTATGGTTAGGGATTCAAATGATTTCAGTGTTTGAGCCACTACGGTGTATTAACACATGGGCTAAGGGCTAGGTAGAATACCAGGGTGAAAACGGACAGTTCACTACCCTCAAAGGTCATGACCCCAAATTAGGTTAGATGGTACACTCATATGCTTAACCCCCAATGGCCAGTGATATTATAGCTGGAAACTAGAGGAACAAGGGATTCTTTTCTACTCTTTCCTTTCTCTGGTGTAGTTACAGAAATAATCATATTTAAGAGGCAGAAGTTTCTCAAAGTTATAGTGAAGCAGAGCAATGGTACAAAGAGACAATCTCCACCGTTAGCTGTGGTCTCTTCCAACAGTAAGCCTCTAGACACCATCAAAGCTCTCTGCCAGGAATGTGGGCTTATAAAAATGAGGGAAAAAAGAACTCCACAAATGACATAACAAGATATACCAATTATTACTACATAATACACCACACAACACTTAGTGGTTCAGAGCAATAACTTTTTTGGATCACAGTTCTGTGTAAGGTGGCAAGTTAGCTGATCTCCATTTGGCTCACTTATGCTGCTACAGTTGGCGGGTGGGTCAGCCACTCACCAAATTTGGATGGCCTTATTCACATGTGTGCCAACTGACATATTATTGGCCAGGGTGACAGAAACAGCCTCTGAGGCCCTTAGACTTAGAACAGGCACACTATGCATTCTACTGGCCAAAGCAAGCTACATGGTCGGCTGAGATTTCAAAAGTGGGGAAACAGATGCTGTAAAGTCACATTGTGAAGACTCTGGATACAGGAATTAGAGGAGAACTGTGGCCATATTTGCAGACTACCAAATAAAAGGATTGAGAAAATTGTTTTAAATAGCACTGCACATTTCTACATTTTTTCCACCATATATGTTTTATGGTAATACATTGTTTGTTATTCAGTCGTATCTGACTGTTTGCGATTCCATGGACTGCAGCATATCCTTCACTATCTCCAAGAGTTTGCTCAAACTCATGTACGCTGAGTTGGTGATGCCATCCAACCACCTCATCCTCTGTCGCCCCTGCTCCTCCTGCCCTCAATCTTTCCCAGCATCAGGGTCTTTTCTAATGAGTTGGGTCTTCTCATCATAGTCAAAGTATTGGAGTTTCAGCTTCAGCAACAATCCTTCCAGTGAATATTCAGGGTTGATTTCTGTTAGGATTGACTGGTTTGACCTCCCTGCAGTCCAAGGGCCTCTCAAGAGTCTTCTCCAACACCATAATTCAAAAACATCGATTGTTCAGTGCTCATATTTCAATAGAACAAAACCTGAAATGGCTGGCAGTGTGACAAGGAAAGGCATTGGCTGAGGGTAGATTAACTAAAAACATACTTGAAATACAGGTAAAGGGTGACTAAGTCAATCAAGGAAAGAAATACAACTTTCACAACAATCCATATGATTGAAGAGCTTCCATGAAAGCCTAAAAGTAATCATCTGAAACCTAACTATTCTTTAGGCTCTGCTGTGTTCATGGGGTCGCAGAGTCGGACACAACTGAGCAACTGATCTGATCTGATCTGATGGCTGATTTATAAATGTATAAAGAATAGTTTCTCTTTCTAATATCCTTCAATCCAATTCCAAAACATGGTTGGTTGCTCTTTTTTTTAAATAATTTTATTTATTTATTTATTATTTGTGGCTGGGTTGGGTCTTCCTTGCCTTGTGCAGTTAGTGGCGGCTACTCTCGTGTTGTGGGGTGCAATCTTCAGCAGTTGTGGTGAACGGGCTTAGTTTCTCTGTGGCATGTCAGATCTTCCCAGACCAGGGATTGAACGCACGTCCCCTTGCATTAGCAGGTTCTGAACCACTGGACCACTAAGAAGTCCGGTTGGTTGCTTTATGATTTCTTGCCATATCTTTTCTATGTTTCTCTCCAGTTTTATTACTGAGAGACACCATGATGTAGCACAGGGGATGTGGCATTAACGTAGCACAGGGGATGTGGCATTAACACTGCCTGTGTCATAAGGATACTGTGTTTTGCCTAAGAATAAAAGCCTGCATCCAAAACCAAGTTCTTCAGCCAGTCTGTGAGATGGATCAGTCTAGAGACACTTGGACCTTCGCTAAGAGTCACTCATTGCAAGCCTCCAGCCCTTTAGGCTGACAGAAGTGCTGTAACTGGACACAAAGTCCGAAAGAAGCCCCGCTGGTGGCTGCAGTACAGTTCTGAGAGTGCAAGGCAGGGGTGATGATTTTGAGCATATGCTAGAGCCAGTAGTGGTGGGAAAAAGGCAGGGCTTCTGCTGCCCCTGTTGATCCTTCTGAGATGGAAAGAACAAGATTCATGGCAGGTTCCACAGCCTTCAAAACAGGCCAGCAAGCTCCATGTGTTCTTTTTCTGACTGAAAGCCTGGATACACACTGTGTATACAACTTGGCCTAAGTAAAATAACTCGGCTGACCCATATTTACATTTCACTGCTGGTGTCCTAAACACAACGAGGATGGGCCCGGTGGCTGGTCTTGGCACACAGCACGATGTTTGTGTCTTTCTTCCCTGGGTGCCCCAGACGTTAGCTTCATTTCTGATTGGCATTAGCATCTGCAGCTGTTTCTGCTCGTCTCCCCATCTCAGGCCTCTCGGTGATAGCACCACTTTATGTCATCCATTCATTCTTCACCAAACATACCTGAAAATCTGCTCTGCAGTGAAATTTAAAAAAAAAAAAAAACTAAGGTAAGAATATTTTCTGTGACAAGTAGTCATAAAAGCCAAACAAATTTGTTCTTCTTTCAGTTCTCACATCTTTCATTTGGAGAAAGCTGAGCGCAATGAAGACTGTGTGATGATTCTTGTAGTCCCAGCATGCTCACCCGCAGACTGTGAACAAAATGCAACTTCAGTTCTGTCCTCTCCTGGATGTATCCTTCCCCAAGTAAGTAAGGTTTAGTCACTCGGTTGTGCCCGACTCTTTGCAACCCCGTAAAGTGCAGCCTGCCAGATTCCTCTGTCCATGAATTCCCTACCCCTGATGAAAATTCTGACAGTCACAGGGCTTTTGTTGCCACTCACTCCTAGATAACACAATGTCTTAAAATATTGGTAAGTCAAAAAACAGTTTCATTTCAGTATGTAGAATATCTACTGAAATATTCTGATCACTAAATTTTCTCTTCCACAATCCAGATTTGCTTCACGGAGTTGGTGTTCTGCCCTCTACCTGTCCTAGTTGAGATTTTCCTTCACTCACTAGCTGCAGTGAATGAAGAGATCAGATGGTTTTTATTTGGACTGGTGCCATCTCAGGTTGACAGTCTTCTCTGGCCTTGAAGGAAGACAGAAGTTATCTTCTTCTATTGGGCCTTGTGGAGTTTCCCTCCTGGGCTCCTGAGTCCCAAAGAGCCCAAATCCCTGGGGAAATGAACCTCTATGCTGGCTGGCAGTGGGACATTCCACAACGCATCTTCTTTCTTCTGCTGCAGAGGTCTTCCTGCCACTGTGGGACAGGAGCCAAAAGTATCATGTTGGCTCTTTTGTTTTAAATGACCCATATCTGATTCACAAGAAGTGGTGGTATATTCTATGAGAACTCTGAAAGTTTAAGCAAAGCCAAGGCAGTGTTCTTCCGACTCTTCTCACCAAATCTAGTGGTATCACATCAAGTGGTTCTCTCAAAGATCACCAAAGGCTTGGGCTCAGAAATTAGCATGCTCCAAAATTTAATTTTGAGTGCTCAAAGCAAAGCACAAACTTTCTCCAACAAGATCTCCTTACCAGTCTCTTTCCAAGGTCTCTGATATCTTTTTTATGTCCTTGATTTGGCAGAGGGGAGCAAGAGTCATGTTTTTTTGGGTTCTGTTTCCTTTAAAAAATCAGGATATGAGGACAGGGACATAAGCTGTCCACACTATCTGTTATCCGATACTTTTCCTTATGGTACCTCAGTGGAAACCTGAAGCAGGCACGGTCCCATACTAACTTATTACACTCACTAGATAACTTTGCAGTAACAATTTAATCTTCTGGATCTGTATTTTCTCCTTCATAAAATGAGAAAGGTGAAGTTCAATCTCTAGAGTCTTTTCCAGCTCTCAAGACTTGGGGTTTTTGAAGTTAAGGTTCGGATAGATAGTGTAACATGATGGAAAAGACATTGAGATGGCTATCAAGAAATATAATCCCTGCTGTAATCCAAGCAACTATTTGAATGACATTTTAAAAGTCTTCTAATTTTTCTGGGACTTAGTTTTCTAACATACAATGGGGGAGTGGGTACTGGATGACTTGTAAGAATCTCACTCAGGGATTATTTACTGTTTCTGAAGAGTCCCTCTATTATAAGTCCTTACTTTGTCACTAACAAAATAAGATTTTAAAACAAGAAAAATATCACAACTAAGCACAAAATTTATCTGAGAAACTTCCTGGCCAGAAAAATCTTAACAAAGGATGAAGTATTTAAGATCATTAATATTTTGGAAGGCTACACAGTGGGCATCTTTGGAATCTGAAAACTTGGTTTCTGGTTCTACTTTTGCCTCTTCCGCAGCTGCATAAGCAAAGATGTATCACCAAATCTCTTTAAATTTCATTACTATTATTAGTAGTAGTTCAGTTGTCACTCAGTCATGTCCAACTCTTTTCGACCCCATGGACTGCAGCATGCCAGGCATCTTTTTCCATCACCAACTCCCAGAGTTTACTCAAACTCATGTCCATCCAGTCAGTGATGCCATCCAACCATCTCATCCTCTGTTGTCCCTTCTCCTCCTGCCTTCAATCATTCTCAGCATCAGGGTCTTTTCAAACAAGTCAGTTCTTCGCATCAGGTGGCCGAACTATTGGAGTTTCAGCTTCAACATCAGTCCTCCCAATGAATATTCAGGACTGATCTCCTTCAGAATGGACTGGTTGGATCTCCTTGCAGTCCAAGGGACTCTCAAGAGTCTTCTCCAACACAACAGCTCAAAAGCATCAATTCTTCAGCGCTCAGCTTTCTTCACAGTCCAACTCTCACATCCATACATGACCACAGGAAAAACCATAGTCTTGACTAGACGGACCTTTGTTGGCAAAGTAATGTCTCTGCTTTTCAATATGCTATCTAGGTTGGTCATAACTTTTCTTCCAAGGAGTAAGCGTCTTTTATCTAATACATCCTAAAATCTCTAAAGTCCTGACCATTGGATCCTCAGTGCCACAGTCTACTATCATATCTAACAGCTCACCATGAACACATGTCCTTATTAATTCAATTTCCCTGTTTTTAATCACACCTCTCTCTTCAAAACTCCAACATCTCTGCTTTCTCCTTTTTAGTTGATAATCTCACTTTTTAATTTACTGAGAAAATGAAAATAACCCCATTTCCCAAAACCAATTACTGACCCATCCAGTGACTTCTGTCCTGAAATCAATCCCCACGCCTGCCTACGTCACCATTTCCTCTTCCCTCCTGAATTGTGCCCACCAGCAAGCAAACAGGCTGAACTCTCTTCCACATTTGAACCCCTTTTTTGACCACTACTCCTTTTCCTTTTCTGCCCCATTTGTCTCTTCTGCTTCTTTTCTAAACTGCTGCCAGTGCTTAATATATTTCCTCTTATACACTCTCTTGAACCTACCCTAGACTGGCTGAAATTCCTACCACACCAAATATTCTGGGCTGACTAACAATGACTTCCATCTTGCAAGATCAGATAAGTGCTTTCTATGTCCTCACATTTCTCAAATGATTCACTCTTGGTCAAACAGTATTTTCACAGTTGATGGTTACTTTCTTCTTCAATACCTCTTGTCTCTTAAGTTTCTGGGAAACCATACTCTTCTGATTTACTTTCTGATATATTAACTGCACTTTCTCAGTCTTGTTTGTTGAACTTTTTCCCCAACCTAAATGTTAGACTAGCCAAGAGGCTGACCTCATATTCTTTCTCCTCTCTGTTTACACAGACTCCCTAGATTGTATCTTATATCTGTTTTCTTTTCCATGTACACATACTTTACCTACTTTTAAGGCTTTAAAGAAAATGTAAATGTAGATGAATTGTAAATTCATGTAGTAGGTCTCTATCTTTTCCCTGAGGTCCACACTTGTAAAGCCAGCTGCTACTTAATGATTATCATGAACAAAGTATACTAGGAACCTCAAATTTAACACAACAAAAACAAGGTTTATTTTTTTCAACATCTAAGCCATTTTTCCCTAGTCTTCTCCATCCAAGTAAATGACACCCCTTCCTATGAGGTTATTCAGACCAAAATTCAAGCAGTCATCTATGACTGTTCTCTTTCCTTCACATCCCACATCTAGTTCACCAGCTAAGTCAATTTGGCTTTGTACTGAGATCATAATCTTGCTCATTTCTCTCCGTATAAATGATATCACTTCAGTGCAGGCCACTCTTTTTCTAACTTGATTTTAGCAATAGGCTCCCTACTGGTGCCCTTGCTTCTACCCTTATCCACAGTCAACTCATCCTCCATTCAGTCTGTGTCTGATGGCATAACTCTTCTTGAGACCCTCTAATGCCTTGATACTGCTTTTAAAATAAAATGTGTGCACACTAAACAAAATTCAACTTTCTCACATGAAAAAAAATTGCATTTCTTGTTAAAGAACAGAGGTTATGGATATATAAACTATATATGTTTATATGGACATGTATACATACACATAGCAAGATGCTGAATAACTTAAATAAGTCAGCAAGTTAAAACTGTTGACTTTTAATAAAAACAAATAAAATTGTTTTTATTTCTTATAAGTTACTATGTTTAATTAAAAGCTAGCTGATAAATACAAAAAAGAATAAAAAGGTGTCATAAAATGTTAAGATAATATGATACTTCTAAGAGCTTTTGTGTTTTGAATTAATTTCTTCAGATTATGTACCCAGGTTCCTAGAAACGGCCATTCCTTCAGCCATTTCTCATCCCTAATTAGAGTGACTTGAAAGAAAAAAAATGTATATATATGAATGAAGTAATGATATATATATATGAAGTATATACATATAAATATATATGAAGTAATGATCTGACTCAACACAGTTTTCTATTAATAGTCAAGTCCCTTTTTGCTAGTCTCCAAACCAAGACTCTTCATGTTATTCAACAGTGGAATGAATGGAAGGGGCCCAAGAAGTGACACTCTATTATAAAGCTTTCAAAGGAAATTTAAATTCTTGCTTATTTACTCATCTGTGCATATCCTCTATTAACTGATGTAAAATTTATCAAAATAATCAAATCTCCCAGAAATCATAAAGGGTGTGAAAATCATTACTCACAAACAATGCCTTTTTTCTTCACAGACATACCTAGCTCTGAGACTTTTCTAATCCTCCTGAGTATGTGAATAACAGCACATTATTCAGAGCTAAAACATTCCACCTTCCCAAGCATTTCAATTTGAAATCAAGATAGTGTTCCAGTGTTTGTTCAGTGACCATCAAATGCCCCAATACTGTAAAGTATTTCTGCACTACATCTTGTACTGGGCTTTGGGCCAAAAACTTCCCACTGTAGATGTTCCCATTGGCCTCTATAAGGGAGAAATGATTTTACCTTAAACTTTAATTAGGAAGAAAAGGGTGATAAAACTGGTTAGCCTTTTCCTCCCATGCTGGGTAAAGCAGCCATCACATCTCTAAATGGATAAAACTCTCTACCTAAAATTTTGCCATTGACTACTGAAGTAATGAGAACTATTTCCCTCCTGGCTAGATTTCCCCATATCAGATTCCTTACCCTCAAGGGGGATGGGGCCAACCTACCATGAAGCAAAGCCATTCTCATTCTCCTGCTGCAACAATTGTTGGGACAGAGCCACGGAGGAAACACTGTGGGAAAGCAATCAAGACAACAGAGTGAGTTAATTTTGTGCTGTCAGAATAAAGCTTCATAACTCACAGATGTGAGGAATTGACAAGGAAACCTTAAGAGTCAAATCAGCTTCTCTACTCATCAAAGAGTCTCTTTATCCCTGGAAATGATATAAACTTCAAACCCAATCACAATCTGGTTCATTTCCTGTTGCCCAAAGAACTGTCTGTTCATAACTTTCATTTTAATGGTTTTAACTTTATGTTAAATCTCCTCACCATCATAAATTCACCAGTTCAGATTTGAAATATAAACTCTTTAACAATGGTTAAATAATTTCAAAGGATATCTTTATTAGAGAAAGCTCATCATTTTATGGGATCGTGTAGTGTGTGTGTGTGTGTGTGTGTGTTTGTGTGTGTGTGTGTGCGTATGAAGGGAGGGGGAGAGAGAGAAGAGGCAGTGGAAAGAAAGGGAAGGGAAACTTCCTACAAAATGAAACTGTTTAGCAGAATAGAAGTATTTCCCAGCAACCCAACTGAGATTAGCCATAAATAAATTTCAAATGAACACCTTTGAGCCCTCACAGGCTGATCTGTTAACTCTATACCATCCTTCTGGGTTATGGGGTCGCAAAAAGTCGGGCACAACTGAGTGACTGAACAACAACAATAACAATACCATACTGCCAGTAACACTCTATTACTCCTATCAATAGTCAAGGTATTTAGAAAAGACATTTAGAATATCTGGCTCATAAATCCTGTCCCAGTCAATGCATGTGCTGCCTTACATAACCCCATCATCTAGGAGGGCCATGCATTTTGGTTTGTCTGACTCAATGACCCACTAGTGACTTTATTTTACCATATCTTCCCTGTGCCTAAAGAGAAAAAGTGGCAAAATTAATGGCAAAAGAGCTGCATAAAATATGTACCCTGAGCTGTGATAAAGATAATGTATCTAATTACAGTCCAAGAAGTCCTCATGAATATAACGCTCAAAGCAGGAACTCATTCCTTTAATTATATATGCAGTAAAGATGGCTAAGGGTCTGAGAACGCTGATTATTGTCATTTTATACTTTCGAGGGAGCCTGGTAAATTGCTCATTAGGGATTAAATATAAAGAGCATAGACTGTAGTTCTTGCTTCTATTTATGATGCAGTAATTACATAGATGTAAATATATTTCAGTGCCATTTCTTTTTAGCTAGAGTACCTCCATCTGCACCATGGTGTTTAAGCTGTACTTTTTCTATATTCTTTATTCTGACATGGCCAAAATAATCTACAATGTACATCTATATTTGATGCTTTCTTGTCTAAAATGCAAATGGAATCATTTAAAAGCTAGTTTTCCAGGCATAAAGAATCACTAGTCCTCAGCGAGCAGGTGGCAGATAAGCTCGCTAAGTTTGTACATGGTATATGAGTCTTCCAAATGATCAGAAACAACCTAGTTGAATCACTGAGATACTCCTTGGGATGACACCCATGCAAATCACACACGTGCAATTTTCAACAGCGCAAGTTTCATAGCTTTTAAAAATACTGGCAAATATTAGTGCAACAAATACAAATCAAATTCAGAGTACTTTTCAGTTCAGTACTATTCAGCTACACTATAAGCTGATTCTAAACGTGACATGCCCTTGAGAAGAAAATATTTTAACAAATTAATTTTATTTGGGTTGATTCTATTGCAGCCTTTTCTGTTTTGTTTTTTTTTGGGGGGGGTTTGTTTTACAAACTTTTTTTTTTTTTCGTTTCACATATGATACTATACATGTTTCAGTGCCATTCTCCCAAGCAGCCTTTTCTTGCAAGAGAAATGCACTCCAGATACATACACCACGATCTGTTTCAATCCTTGTTGGACCAATCTGGGAAGAAGAAAAGAAAAACAAAAAATCTTTTCCCAGGGTCATGCTAAACATACAACAATTTTATAGAGACACGGACACACTGGTATGTAAGTTCCAGTTTGGCAAACTTGAGCAAAGCCAAAGATGGATGGATTCTGTCTCCAACCACACCTTAAAAGTTGTCACTAATCAAAAAACAGATGTGTTGATTTTAGCTCTATTCAAAACATTTAGAAATTCTTTACAAGGTTTTGTTTGGGGATCCTAAAGAAAGCAATGATGTTTTAGTTAAATTCTCAGTATTTTTCTGATTCACTTAATGTTAACAAGGCCATAGATAAGAAGTACATGTGAATTATAAGAAGAGAAATGTAAATATATGTGAGATGAGAATGTAAAGGAAGTTACAGGTCTTAGAATAAGGTCAGTCTTAATTTTTTTAAGTCATAAAACTTCTCCAGCTCCATGCCTTTCCCCTTTCTTTTGTTCAACACTGTTAAAAAGTGTGGGAAAACAGCTGTCTGTTGTGGTTTTAAAAGCAGGAGTTACTTGTGTCTAACAAACTGTGAAGAGATGTGTGATGTGTCATACTGTGTAGGCAGCATTTGGGTTGATTAATCCTCCTTTGGTTGATTCAGACTCCCTTACATGCAAGCTCAGAAAGAAAACTGAGGCCATACAGTATGCTTTATCAGGCTGTTATTCACACGGTAACACATCCCACGTACAAGGCACAACCAGTGCTTTAAAAACACAACATTAGCTTTACCATATTTAGATGCAACACAGTCTGTCCCTTCAAAAAAAAAAACGTTCATGGTTACCCAAAATAATGAGATTGTAAGTAAGCCATAATTACTAAATGTCTTATAAAAACATTCTTCCACTAAATGTTAGAAACAGCATGATGAAAAGAAAAACAGATCAAACTTGAGAGCACTTTTAAAAAGAGTACTAAAAATCACCCCACCATAAAACCTCAAAGTCAACCTATTTAATACATAACGGAGTGGGACTGAGCACACACACATGGAGTGGCATTTATACAAATTCAATTTCTTATTCAGTGGGCTTTCACTTTGAGGGGTAGGAATGGATGGGGGGAATGAGAAGATATCCCCTAATTTATCTTGTTACACATTTCCCCAGGGTGTGCAACAGTTTTCCCAGGTGGTTCAGTGATAAACAATCTGCCTGCCAATGCAGTAGACACGCATTTGATCCCTGGGTCAGGAAGATCCCGTGGAGAATGAAATGACAACTCAATATTATTGCCTGGAAAATCCCAGAGAGAGAGGAGTCTGCCGGTCTACAGTCCATGGGGTCACAATCTTGTCACCCATTTCTCCAGCTTAATGCAAAAGCCCCACTCTGGTGATACAAGGGCAGTAGTGGAATTTTTCAAGGATAATTTTAATATGGGATATTTATCTCATGTTCTTACTTTAGAACAGAACTTTCTCATTAGATGTGATTCTACCATAGTATGTATTTACCTAAAAGTATTCAAATAGAATTTCTGGTGCTTACATTTACCATCTCAACTGACTGAAAGTGTTTCTTTTTTCTCTTCAGATATTATTTCTGACAAATCGCTTGCTGTTAAAATTTGGAAAACAACTCTTTAAACAGTCTCGAGTTAAAGAAGTTCCTCAACAGACTGTTTTAACTATTGTTAATTCATCAGACTCCTGAATATGAGTTCCCTCTGAAAGGACTTTCACTAGTGATTTCATCTACCTCATCTCTAGAAACCCATTTTCCTCTCCTCTGCTCTCCAGCTGCTCCTCCAACTTTAAATATGTCTCCTGATTCTTCTACAAGGAATGCCTTCTGTCTCTGTGTATTACAGCTACCCAGCTATTTCTTGGGGCCTACAAAGCCCAAGAACAAAGCTAGTGGAGGTGATGGAATTCCAGTTGAGTTATTTCAAATCATAAAAGATGATGATGACAAAGATATGTCAGGAAATTTGGAAAACTCAGCAGTGACCACAGGACTGGAAAAGATCAGTTTCATTCCAATCCCAAAGAAAGGCAATGCCAAAGAATGCTCATACTACCACACAATTGCACTCATCTCACAAGCCAGGCTTCAGCGATATGTGAACCGTGAACTTCCAGATGTTCAAGCTGGTTTTAGAAAAGGCAGAGGAACGAGAGATCAAATTGACAACATCTGCTGGATCACTGAAAAAGCAAGAGAGTTTCAGAAAAACATCTATTTCTGCTTTATTGACTATGCCAAAGCCTTTGATTGTATGGATCATAATAAAGTGTAGAAAATTCTGAAGGAGGTGGGAATAGCAGACCACCTGACCTGCCTCTTGAGATACCTACATGCAGGTCAGGAAGCAACAGTTAGAACTAGACATGGAACAACAGACTGGTTCCAAATAGGAAAAGGAGTATGTCAAGGCTATATATTGCCACCCTGTTTATTTAACTTGTATGCAGAGTACATCATGAGAAATGCTGGGCTGGAGGAAGCACAAGCTGGAATCAAGATTGCTGGGAGAAATATCAATAACCTCAGATATGCAAATGACATCACCCATATGGCAGAAAGTGAAGAAGAACTAAAGAGCCTCTTGATGAAAGTGAAAGAGGAGACTGAAAAGGTTGGCTTAAAGCTCAACATTCAGAAAACTAAAATCATGGCATCCAGTCTCATCACTTCATGGCAAATATATGGGGAAACAGTGGCTGACTTTATTTTTCGGGGCTCCAAAATCATTGCAGGTGGTGACTGCAGCCATGAAATTAAAAGATGCTTACTCCTTGGAAGGAAAGTTATGACCAACCTAGACAGCATATTAAAAATCAGAGACATTGCTTTGCCAACAAAGGTCTGTCTAGTCAAGGCTATGGTTTTTCCAGTGGTCATGTACGGATGTGAGAGTTGGACTGTGAAGAAAGCTGAGTGCTGAAGAATTGATGTTTTTGAACTGTGGTGTTGGAGAAGACTCTTGAGAGTCCCTTGGACTGCAAGGAGATCCAACCAGTCCATCCTAAAGCAGATCAGTCCTGGGTGTTTACTGGAAGGACTGATGTTGAAGCTGAAACTCCAATACTTTGGCCACCTGATGCAAAGAGCTGACTCACTGGAAAAGACCCTGATGCTGGGAAAGATTGAGGGCAGGAGGAGAAGGGGATGACAGAGGATGAGATGTCGGCATCACCGACTCAATGGACATGGGTTTGGGTAGACTCCGGCAGTTGGAGATGGACAGGGAGGCCTGGTGTGCTGTGGTTCATGGGGTTGCAAAGAGTCGGACACGAATGAGCAAATGAACTGAACTGAAGCCTGAGAAAGGAGGGAAGGTAGCACAGTACTTCCGTAACCAATAGAGTCTGTTTCAAGATATTGGGCTAAATATAGAGAGGTCTCTTTTGCTCAGTGAAAGTTAAAGTGAAGTTGCTCAGTGGTGTCTGACTCCTAGCAACCCCATGGACTGCAGCCCACCAGGCTCCCCTGTCCCTGGGATTCTCCAGGCAAGAACACTGGAGTGAGTTGCCATCTCCTTCTCCAATGCATGAAAGTGAAAAGTGAAAGTGAAGTCGCTCAGTCATGTCCGACTCCTAGCAACCCCATGGACTGCAGCCTACCAGGCTCCTCCGTCCATGGGATTTTCCAGGCAAGAGTACTGGAGTGGGTTGCCATTGCCTTCTCCACACTTCCACCTTTAGCCTCCAGTAATTTCCTGGTCTGCCTGCTGTCCCTTGGCCTCTATCCCAGGTATCTTGAAAACCAACTGACTCCCTGGAAGTAGACAGAGGGATATTTATCCTCTTAGGCTGTTTAGTAGATGACTGTTCCAAGATTTCAAATGGATACCTAGCAGTCAGAGATGTCAGTAGGACTCTGGGGTGGGGATGGGGGCAAGCAGTGATCCTAATGCTCTCGAACAGCAGGAGCCCTCCAATCCTGATGTGCTGTCACTGCCATCATTGAGACTAAAAGCAACCTCTTTTCCTAAGAACAATTCAAATGCCTACAAGGGTTACACAGGAGACAAAGTGAAAGGGAAAGCTGCTCAGTCATGTCCGACTTTTTGCGACCCCATGGACTGTGTATATACAGTCCATGGAATTCTCCAGGCCAGAATACTGGAGTTTGTAGTTGTTCCCTTCTCCAGGGGATCATACAAACCCAGGGATCAAACCCAGGTCTCCCACACTGGAGGCAAATTCTTTACCAGCTGAGCCACCAGGGAAGCCCAAAAGGAGACAAACAGGGACACAGATGTGTGGACCGGCCAGAACCAGAGCCCACTGGCTCCACCTAGAACACACAGGGCAGCAGCCAGCCCCTAAGCCCCAGCTTACTGCCTTCTGTGAACTTCAACTGCCGCTGCCAGTGTTTCACCATGTTGCAGGAAAGGTCAAAATTTCAGAGGATTCTATGAAATCTCCCAGCATTTAAATATTGGAAACTATTTTTTAAAGTTTTAAAACACTGTTCAGAGCAGATATAATGTTACAGATTACATCTAGTGAATGGAACACGGTTTCAGTGGGCAAAGAGCTATTCACTGTTATCATGAGCTGGTTAGGTGAATCTCACAAATGAATAGAGACCATCTATTTTAATTATTACTTGAATTATATGCATCCATATATGGCTAACAGGGGATTCTCTGGTGGCTCAGCAGTAAAAAATCTGCCTACAATGCAGGAGACGTGACAGAAGCCATGCGTTTAATCCCTGGATCAGGAAGATCCCCCCTGGAGAAGGAAATGGCAACCCACTCCAGTTCTCTTGCTTGGAGAATTCCATGGACAGAGGAGCCTGGTGCGCTATAGTCCATGGGGCTGCAAAAGAGTTGGACATGACTCAGCAACCCAAATAATAAACAACATAAGGGCCAACAAGTTTCAAGACCTCTCATGCGATCTTACCCTCCTAGTTATAACTTTTTATAATCCTCTATTTCTAACCTTCAAAAATAAAATAAAATCCATTTAAAATAGAATTATAAGGGTCAAATACATCTAATTTGTTCTCCTTTAAATCCTGTTGTTCTGGGTCAATTTTCATACACACACACATATATATATATATATAAATCAGGTTCATGTCCCCCATATTGAGGGACATTCAGAATTCCAAGATGTCTTATGATTCCCCTAGGGAATTATGGTCATTCTCTTGGTCACCTCTTACTCTGAAATACAACTGCTGACAATTATTCTCCCACTGGTCACTATTCTTCTCACTCAAGGCTGTCTTCAAATACAAGGCCATTGCATGTATAGACACTTAATACTTAAGATTAAACAAGGGGAACTCAGCATACCCAACACAGAAAAGGAATCTAAAAAAATAGTGGACATTTCTTTTTTTTTAAGGGTCTTCTGCCAAAAATCCCTATTATTGGTCCTGGGATGTCCAGAGAATTGAGTTTGGGGATGTGAAGGGGGAGTCAGCAAAGGAGACTGAGAAGTGGCCAGTGAGTCAGAAGAACCAGGAACTTATCCTAAAAGTTGAATTCCTAGGTTGAGAAAGTGAAAGTGAAGTCATGTCCGACTCTTTGCGACCCCATGAACTATAGCCTACCAGGCTCCTCCATCCATGGGATTTTCCAGGCAAGGGTACTGGAGTGGGTTGCCATTGCCCTCTCCAGGGGATCTTCCCAACACAAGGATCAAACCTGGGTTTCCCACATTGTAGGCAGATGCTTTACCGTCTGAGCCACCAGGGAAGTTAATACCCACTATACCCTATTTTATATTATTTCTTCTCTTGCTCACATGCTGTCTCTAAGCAGAAATGTCTATCTTCTTTATTCATCCAGTTACAAATATTCTACTCAGTTTCTCTTTCTTTTCATTTCCTCATTTTGTTTGTTTCATAATTTGTTTGTTTTCTTATTCAAGAAAGCTAAGCACTATTACTAACTGCCTGATATTGTCCAAGTGAAAGTTAAAGTGTTAAGTCGCTCAGTTGTGTCTGACTCTTTGAGACCCCACGGACTATAGTCCACCATGCTCATCTGTCCATTCTCCAGGCAAGAATACTGGAGTGGGTTGCCATTTCCTCCTCCGGGGGATCCTCCCCAACCCAGGGATCAAACCCGGGTCTCTGGTATTGTAGGCAGATTCTTTACCATCTGAGCCACCAGGGAAGTCAACTTCTTTTATTTTTTATTGGAGTATATTTGATTTACAATGTTGTGTTAGTTTCTGTTGTACAACAAAGTAAAGCAGCTATATATGTACATATATCCCCACCCTTTTGAGCACTTAACTTTTTTAGAGAAAAAAATTATCTACTAACAGTTGTGAGGATTAGAAAGTTATGCGTGAATGAAATAGTTCACTTATGTATCCAACATATGCTCAGTACTCAAGGAATTTTCCTTCCACTCTTCATTTCTCCTCCCTGAATCTCTTCTCAGTCCAAAGAGAAGCAATTTCCTCTCAGTTACCTCAGATCATCAATGGCATTTTTTATTATATTCTGTTTTTTCAAATTTTTTAAAATTTAAAGTAGAAAACTGAATATACCTTTTTGATGCCAACAAATGTCTCCCTGACGTTTTTCTGAATTAGATCACACCTTTAAGAGCAGAATCGCACAATTATCCGTATGAGTATTACCTTTTCTATTTCTACTTGACCAGCATTCCTCAGGGTAAGACTCTGAAATCCTGCAAACTCTAAACAACCGGTACTCTTTCTCTAACCACCCATTTTCCCCTACATTTCATTTCCAAATCCTTTCATTTTTCCAAATGCTTCTTCCTTTCTTCCCATCTCAGACTCTGGCCTTTATCACAAATTGGAAGGAAATTACCTTAGCTAATTTTGTTTTTCTCCAGTTCACCACTTCTGCCATTAGCCTTTAAAACATTCACTCCTTTAGAAGTGATAATCTTATCTGTGACAAAACTCATAGTGAAGAAAATCTAATAATTTAGAATCCACAATAATGTAAGGAAGATGCTTTTGCCGTGAAAAGACCTTAACATAATCTCGTTTCCCATGGCAAACATAATAAAGACCAAAATAACACAAGGTTTTAAACAACCGGATGTCTTGGTCACAATTTCAATGAATCAGATTTTAAAAACTCAACATGTACCTGAAGACTGAGAAATGTTGATGTCATTGTTCATGATTTCTAAATAATTAAATGCTGAGGTATGCTGTTTCTGAGTAAACGTGAAACAGTTGTTTCTTTAGATTGTTAACAGAAGCATGATGCTGTGTTTAGGAATGTTTTGTAAGGAAAGGAAATGGAAGATCTCTTGTATAGAAACAGAGACAAGAATGATATAGATTTAAATACTAAATTATCCCGGCTGACAGATATTAATAAATTTGGCTTTGAGAATCACTGTGGCATCTCAGATTCATCTTGAATGTCAACAGATCATGAATACTGCATCACCAAATGACTTTCTTGGAATGTTTTCAAGATTGATCATACACATTTCTGTTCTTAGCACATCACAGATGGAAAGAATATATGGAATCTGATTCCCTTTTCCAGATTTGGGAGGCAACCAGTCCTCAGGATTTCTGAAGTTTCTTCACAGAGAAGAGTCACCCTAAACTCAATGCTGTGATTGCTCCAAAAGGGGTCTTGGCCTAGAGCACTGTGGGGGTCAGGAGAGGCCTTTGCAGAAGGGTGTTCAGGAAAAAGAGAACAAAAAAAGTTGTTTTCAGCTGCTAATAGCCTATATATTTCAATAATCTCCATTAGAAAACATATTGCTTTTCCAACTTGCTTTCCATAAGAGCAGGTTTACATTTGTGATTATAACTTTTCTTATCTTGTGCACTATGGAAGCTTTTTGAGTAAACACAGGGTAAGAAATGAATTATCCCAATTATTTCTGATTTACTTCTTTATACACCTCAGAAACGCAAACTTTACCATATATAAACTGTAATCATTTGAAATTGGAGTTAACACAAAAAAGCAGAAGTGCATAAGAAGACAGGGCTAAGCACACCTGCCCAAAACATTCTTCTTTCACCTAAACTGTCACTTCCATTCATGTACATCCTAAAATTCCACCTTATTTGCATTGAAAGTAAAAGTCAGTCAGTCATGTCCAACTCTTTGCAGACCCCATCCAGGCCAGAATACTGGAGTGGGTAGCTATTCCTTTCTGCAGGGGATCTTCCCAACCAAGGGATTGAACCCAGGTCTCCAGCACTGCAGGAGGATTCTTTACCAGCTGAGCCACCAGGAAAGCCAAAACTCCACCTTGTCTGTATTAATAAACACTAACTTCCAATATATGAGTCTTTAACAGTTACTGTTAAGAAAAGATGCTTACTCCTTGGAAGAAAAGTTATGACCAACCTAGATAGCATATTCAAAAGCAGAGACATTACTTTGCCAACAAAGGTTCGTCTAGTCAAGGCTATGGTTTTTCCAGTGGTCACGTATGGATGTGAGAGTCAGACTGTGAAGAAAGCTGAGCGCCGAAGAATTGATGCTTTTGAACTGTGGTGTTGGAGAAGACTCTTGAGAGTCCCTTGGACTGCAAGGAGATCCAATCAGTCCATTCTGAAGGAGATCAGCCCTGGGATTTCTTTGGAAGGAATGATGTTAAAGCTGAAACTCTAGTACTTTGGCCACCTCATGCGAAGAGTTGACTCATTGGAAAAGACTCTGATGCTGGGAGGGATCAGGGGCAGGAGGAGAAGGGGATGACAGAGGATGAGATGGCTGGATGGCATCACTGACTCGATGGACATGAGTCTGAGTGAACTCCAGGTGTTGGTGATGGACAGGGAGGCCTGGCGTGCTGCGATTCATGGGGTCGCAAAGAGTCGGACACGACTGAGCTACTGAACTAAACTGAACTGAAGAATATATGCACGTATCAAGTTTAAGGTTGACTTGAACAGTGTTTTCAACATTTATAATAAATAAAAGTCAGAAAAATAACCAGAAAATTTTGATCAATAAGTAGTACATGATTAAAAATCTGAAAAAACGTTCAAAAATAATTTCATAGTCAGAAAAAAGTTCTTTGTGGTTCTCTGGACCACACTGGAAAAAAACTGGATTAAATTGTAAGAAGCATAAACATATGTCTTCCAGATCCAATGACTTTTAAAAAATTATTTTCAATTTTATGCTCATCATAAAAATAAGTTTCTTGCTAACTGCATCCTCCTGTAAACCTTATCAACCACTGTTTATCATTTATTCTGGGTGCTTCCAATCTGGAGTGACCAAAAAGCACTCTATATATCCTGGAAGGTATTAAATTCCACTAAATGAAATTGCTCTTTTAGTAGCTCAAAATTATCCAACATCAGCAATTTCGTATTGCTCAGCCTAGAGTAGTGGATAGGAGTGGTTAATTAATGTAATTAAACAAATAAGTTACTTTTACTTTTTTAGATTTTAAAGGTTGACACATTATAAGCTCACAAAAATCACTGATTATTCCATGGTGACCAAAAGTTATAAATGCTAATTAAATATACTTTTATTTTATAAAACTGATAATTATTTAACAAATACAATTTGATAATAGCAGCTTTAAATTTGCCGTATCAGTAGTTCAAACAACTTAAACATTGAAAAATAGAATTATCTTTCTCTTAGTAAATTCAACATAATTCTCAAAAGCTCATTTCTTACAGCAGAAGGAAGTAATTTAGATAATAAACATATTCACTTCTTTTTGTATAAAATTTGATGAGATAGCCAATCAAATTCAGAGTCCTCTCTCTCTCCACTCTCCTTTTAGTAATCAAAACTTCAAGAGTCTTACCGTTGCTTCTCTGATAAGTAGCCTGACGTGACCTCTTAAAATGGTTCACTATTCACCTGACCCAGAAAACTCCACAAAATCATGCAAACCACAAAGCTGAAACCTTCATTTTCATTTTAGGAACACTCGTGAAACCGCCCAGGTCATTAAGGGCCTGCGTATTTGAAAAGCCACCGAAGTATCTGAAGGGTGGCCCTTTATAGAAGCAGTGTGTGCCATTCCATCATTAAAACGGTGAAGTTGGTAAATATGCACAGGCCAAACAGTCGCGCTGGACACAGGGTCAGTGGCTCAAAAAGAGTGCTCAATTTTTACTGCACATGATCACAAGTGCAGAGAGGAATACTGAACTTAAAGGCTTAGAGGCAGATTCTCTAGTCATTGAACACATCCAGGTGAAGAAAAAGCCCCCAAAGATGTGGCACAGGAATTACAGAGCTCATGGTCCATCCAATCAACCCATACATGAGCCCTACCTGTCACAGTGAGATGATCCTTACTGAAAAAGAACAGATTGTTCCTAAATCTAGTAAGAGAAGGCTGCACAGAAGAAAAAGATACACCAGAAGAAACTGAAGAAACAAAAAATTATGACCTGGAAATAAATGATACAAATAAGTAAAAACATTTTTAAAAGTCCTACTGTTGTGACATTAAGGAAGGAGGGTTCACTGTGCATATACTTATTATAGGGGAGGAAGAAGTTCCTCAACCCTCTTAGGGTCCCTGTGCTAGTCGCTCTGTCATGTCCAACTCTTTGCAACCCATTGGACTGTAGCCCACCAGGCTTCTCTGTCCATGGGGTTCTCCAGGCAAGAATACTGGAGTGGGTTGCCATGCCCTTCTCCAGGGGATCTTCCCAACCTAGGGTTCCTAGATGAGTCTGAAAATTAAACTGAAAAAGAGAGAAGCAGGACAAAGGCATATAATTTTATTGAATTTTTGCATACACATGGGTGCTCACAAAAGAAAAAAGATCTGAAGAAATGACAAGGACCGGAAGCTTTTATACCTTTACAACAAAAACAATATATTTGTGAAGAACTGACAAGACAAAGGGGTTTGGGCCAAGGATAGCAAATGAAGAAGTAACTAGGAAGGTAAGAATTGGTTTAACAATCGTTGTTTGTACAGACTTCTTGACCCCAAATTCCCAATCCTTGTGACAAGAATATCTTCCCCCTTCTGGTATAGTGAGGTACTGTTCACATAAGAGTTTTGTAATTTGTTTCAGAGAAGAAGGATGAGAGGGTGAGGAGTCAGAGTGACCTTCCTGCTTCTGCCACCTTTTAAGAATTCCTTCAGTTTATGGTATTTCATATGCCAAGATGCCACACTTGGGGGTAGCATGTTCTGAATCCCACTGTTACGCTCAGGAATCTATTACTGATTAATTTGTCCATTTTCCCCAGCAGGGATGGCAGTATGACACCCAGAGAATCCTAGCAGTCTCACCCTATCAGCTCATCTCTCTCCTCAGGTCCCACATTCTCCCTTCAGAAGCCAGCTAGGCTTCCTGAACCACAAACTCGACCATAAAGTTCTTCATGCCTTTCTATGCCAACTCCTTGGCAAGCATAGATCTTCAGCTCTTTACTGCTTTTTATCTCATACTTGACTCTACTGTGGACATTTTCAAATCTCTTCTATATTCAGTAGGAAAATTTAAATAGTGAGGGGGACTTATCTCTGGACTTTTTCTATTTACCCATACACTGCTAACATTTCTTTTCTCCACTGCAATGATTCCATGCTAGAACATTCCACAATGATGAATTTTCCTGAGGTCCCAGACAGGGTCTAGGGTAAATATCACATCTGTCCACAGATTCTCACATCTAGTAGTTTCCATCCTTCCTATTGGGTAACTGCTGGGTGGTGGTGGGCAAGGCTGATAGGAATAGAGTTCCACGCTGGTGGTTAAATTCTATTTCCTCCCTCACTCATCCCTAATACACCCCCATTAGCTCAGAAATAGTTATCCCTTTTTATGTAGAAATAAAATTAACGTTCTGTGTATGATGTGCACATCTTTTTCATTCATTTTTCTTCATTCTTTTGTTTATGATATAAATATTTGCCCTGAGTTTGTCAAATGCTGCTGTCTGTACTCAAAACCAAATTGAGGGAATTTTAAAAATAAAAAAAGTCAATATGGATACTTTCTTCTCATCAGTTTCAGGCTATTGAAATCAAAAACCATACAGAAGTTCAAATAACTACCTTTTTAGAAACAAATCACCTTTCATTGTAATGGAGACTACTGATTTAGATAATAGTGGTAAAGAATTATTACTAATAAAATATTAATTATCTTCATATACTCTTCTTGCATGCATGCTATGTTCTTTTACTCATGTCTGACTCTTGGTGACCCTACTGACTGGAACCCACCAGGCTTCTTTGTCCAGGGAATTCTCCAGGCAAGAATACTAGAGTGAATTGCCAGGCCCTTGTCCAGGAGATCCTCCCGACCCGGGATCGAACATGCATCTCTTATGTCTCCTGCAGCGGCAGGCAGGCTCTTTACCAGGTTCTAGCATCACCTGGGAAGCCCAGTTTCCTCCTATGTTCTTACAATAACCCTCTAAGTTATGTCAAGAGTAGAAGTGACATGTTGAAAACTAATAAACCCTGTGATTTATTATTTATCTCATTGATTCTCACCGCAACACT
Organism: Bos grunniens; assembly: GCF_055505025.1. NCBI lineage: Eukaryota > Metazoa > Chordata > Mammalia > Artiodactyla > Bovidae > Bos > Bos grunniens. The sequence continues at coordinate 119,461,510 of NC_141165.1, read as the reverse complement.
ATGCATACAGAGAACTGTCCCATTTTCCACATAAGAAGCCTGAGGTTCCACAATGACTTAAGTGATTATTTAAGTTTACCTGACCTTAAATGCTAGAGCTAAAATCTAATCTAGAGCTTCCTAGTCTTTTCTACTACCATCATAACTTTTACATGTAATATCCGAAATATATATTATATATATACATGTATAATCATTTGAATAACTTTTAAAAGTATTGGTAAAAGAGAAAATAATACTATGGAATGATACAATTATATACGTTTCTAATTTTAAACCACTAGACGAACACAGATGTATACTGAAATGAAATACTGATATTTCTTCTAATACTGTATCATCACAGGACACAATTTATGGCTTTCTGCCATTTGATAATGAAAGTTAAATTTTCTGTGCTGTTACTGGAATAGGGTATAATAATTCATTCTCCAAAACTAATTTATATACAAAACATATTCTATACAAAGATGTTTGAGTTCCTGTATTTCTCTTCTTGTCACTTGGCGGCAATTTGTGTGTGACTCAAGAAAGACAGAGTAAGAACCAATGGTAATTTTTTCAAGACACAGAAAAGACCAAGGGTACTGAAAGTGTGTTTCAGTTAAACTCATTCATTTGAAATTAAACTCATGTTCTACAGTGACAGAAATCCCAAATAAGGTATTTATATTTAAGGATTAACAGTGTCTCATTGAAAGATTCTTCTTGGTCAAAAAAATAAAGTTCATTTTTTTTCTAGTAGCTTTGGAAGCCACTATGGCCATAGACAGCAGTGGACATTTGAATCTGTTTTCCAAGCTGCATAAAAATCAGACTGAGTCTTTGGTAGTTTCATAACTTATTTTGAAAAGACAATGAAATTGGCTACCTTTGTTCACAAATGCACAATAAATGTGTCACTGATCTCTATCACTGAAAATTTTAAAAATTTGAATGCAATAATTATAAGTTTTAGAAATTATATGTTTCTAGAACTGACAATGTACATTTATGAACTTTTAATATCTTTTATAACCTATGAAATTGAGGCCATGTGTTTTTGCATATATTTCAAACTATCTGGAGTGTTTTTCACTGCATGAATGGACACTGCGGTTATCTCAACAATCATTCCAAAATTCTCTATCATGAAGTAGCTATGAGAGTTAGTTTGAACTGGGTATATCTTGAGTGTTCTATAATCACTGAGATAATCTCAAATTCTTCACTGCCCCTTTTGTCACAGTAATCCACACAGCAAATGATTCTGGACATCTTGGACAAATTCTATGAATTTTCTGGCCACTGAGATTAGTTGGAAGATTAGACCAATCATTACACAAATAGGTATTTATGAAAAGAATTCTGGAGACACATATCAATCCCTTCTTAATGATGTGATCTTTGGATGTTTCATCAGGCTGCCACCTTGAGAAACACCAATTTGAAGGTATAACTGAAACACAGAGTAGACCAAAAACCTGATGAAACCACATCTAAACAAGTTATTTGTCTGAAACTCCTAAACTATATGAAAAATTCCCTATAACTTGTCACTTGAGATAGATTTTTATCTAAGTTAAATAGAACTGTATATCTCCTTAACTCATAAGGATAGTTCTAACAAATATTTCTGTTGCTAGAAGTATTCTGCCTCATGATTTTTAAATTTTAATTACATTATCTTAGATTATCTGCTGAGTAAATTAAAGAGAAAATATATTTTTACTAATTTGCTTAAAAGGTCAAAAAGCAAATCACATACTAGGCTGATTAGCATCATTTGTCCTCTTTCTCTGTAATCAAGGAACAGAGCCCAATGATCACAGTAATTATCTAGTTTAACAATATATTCCAGGCTTAAATTCCACCCAACTGGTCATTACCCAAGTCTTGATCACTTCCAGTGACAAAAAACTCACCTCCCAATATAGCTTCTTTCATATTCAAAATTTATAGGTGAACTTCATTTTTATTCAAATTACAGTGCTGACTACTAGCTTACTGCAAATCCTATATACTTCAATGGTATCATTTCCATTTCTCTCTAGATAATAATTTGTTGCTTTTATGTCTCTTCAGGCAAACCATCCATTGCTAGTTGCATTTAAAATTCCTGCGGTCTTTATTGATACTTGATTTTAGCCAAAATGCTGAGAAGTGATGCTATCTATTCAGAGATATCACTTCTATTTTCTTTTTAACCAATCCACACTGTGCCACTACACTTTTCTAATGCAGTAAATTATGATTTTTAAAAAAATTAAAGGAATTATGATTTTCATAATGCCATTTTTGTGCTGAAAAGTCAAAACTTCTATAACTGGCTGTGAAAAAGATTGTTAGTTTCAAGTTACTAACAATTGCCTAACAAGATACCTAACTTTTCTTCCTTGCTGAAAGATCTTCCACTTTATTACATTTGGCAACAAGCCCTGCAAGCAAATATTTCACATTTTCCTATGTCCTTTATGGAGGTGGTCATGAGACACAGTGCTGGTTAAAGAGAAATAGAAATCCTTTCGTTGGGACATCAGTGAAAGATATTATTTCAACAGGTACCTGCCTTTTTCCTGACTCTTCTTTTTTCTGCCTAAAATACTGATATGCATAAATATCCACATGCAAGAAAGATGGCTGAACAAAGTCAGAAAGAGCACAAGCCTGTACAAAATATCAACACTGGATTGCCTATCCATGAACTTATTACATGAGCATATCAAAGTCTTAATCTTTTCAGCAATTATTTTCTTTTGACTGCTGAAGGACATGGCTGCGCGAGCGCAGGAGGGCCTAGAGGAGCTATCCCACACTGAAGGTAAGGAAGGGCGGCGGTGAGGAGATACCCCTCATCCAAGGTAAGGAGCAATGGCTGCGCTTTGCTGGAGCAGCCGTGAAGAGATACCCCACGCCCAAGGTAAGAGAAACCCAAGTAAGATGGTAGGTGTTGAAAGAGGGCATCAGAAGGCAAACACACTGAAACGATACTCACAGAAAACTAGTCAATCTAATCACACTAGGACCACAGCCTTGTCTAACTCAATGAAACTAAACCATGCCCGTGGAGCAACCCAAGATGGGTGGGTCATGGTGGAGAGATTTGACAGAATGTGGTCCACTGGAAAAGGGAATGGCAAACCACTTCAGTATTCTTGCCTTGAAAACCCCATGAACAGTATGAAAAGGCAAAATGATAGGATACTGAAAGAGAAACTCCCCAGGTCAGTAGGTGCCCAATATGCTACTGGACATCAGTGGAGAAATAACTCCAGAAAGAATGAAGGGATGGAGCCAAAGCAAAAGCAATACTCAGCTGTGGATGTGACTGGTGATAGAAGCAAGGTCCGATGGTGTAAGAGCAATATTGCATAGGAACCTGGAATGTCAGGTCCACGAATCAAGGCAAATTGGAAGTGGTCAAACAAGAGATGGCAAGAGTGAATGTCGACATTCTAGGAATCAGCGAACTGAAATGGACCGGAACGGGTGAATTTAACTCAGATGACCATTATATCTACTACTGCGGGCAGGAATCCCTCAGAAGAAATGGAGTGGCCATCATGGTCAACAAGAGTCTGAAATGCAGTACTTGGATGCAATTTCAAAAACGACAGAATGATCTCTGTTCGTTTCCAAGGCAAACCATTCAATAGCACAGTAATCCAAGTCTATGCCCCAACCAGTAACGCTGAAGAAGCTGAAGTTGAACGGTTCTATGAAGACCTACAAGACTTTTTAGAACTAACACCCAAAAAAGATGTCCTTTTCATTACAGGGGACTGGAATGCAAAAGTAGGAAGTCAAGAAACACCTGGAATAACAGGCAAATTTGGCCTTGGAATACGGACTGAAGCAGGGCAAAGACTAATAGAGTTTTGCCAAGAAAATGCACTGATCATAACAAACAACCTCTTCCAACAAAACAAGAGAAGACTCTACACATGGACATCACCAGATGGTCAAGACGGAAATCAGATTGATCATATTCTTTGCAGCCAAAGATGGAGAAGCTCTATACACTCAGCAAAAACAAGACTAGGAGCTGACAGTGGCTCAGACCATGAACTCCTTATTGCCAAATTCAGACTTAAATTGAAGAAAGTAGGGAAAACCACTACACCATTCAGGTATGACCTAAATCAAATGTCTTATGATTACACAGTGGAAGTGAGAAATAGATTTAAGGGCCTAGATCTGACAGAATGCCTGATGAACTATGGAATGAGGTTCCTGACATTGTACAGGAGACAGAGATCAAGACCATTCCCATAGAAAAGAAATGCAAAAAAGCAAAATGGCTGTCTTGGCAGGCCTTACAAATAGCTGTGAAAAGAAGAGAAGCGAAAAGCAAAGGAGAAAAGGAATGATATAAACATCTGAATGCAGAGTTCCAAAGAATAGCAAGAAGAGATACGAAAGCCTTCTTCAGTGATCAGTGCAAAGAAATAGAGGAAAACAACAGAATGGGAAAGACTAGGGATCTCTTCAAGAAAATCAGAGATACCAAAGGAACATTTCATGCAAAGATGAGCTCGATAAAGGACAGAAATGGTATGGACCTAACAGAAGCAGAAGATATTAAGAAGAGATAGAAAGAATACACAGAAGAACTGTACAAAAAAGATCTTCACGACCCAGATAATCACGATGGTGTGATCACTGACCTAGAGCCAGACATCCTGGAATGTGAAGTCAAGTGGGCCTTAGAAAGCATCACTACAAACAAAGCTAGTGGAGGTGATGGAATTCCAGTTGGGCTATTCCAAATCCTGAAAGATGATGCTGTGAAAGTGCTGCACTCAATATGCCAGCAAATTTGGAAAACTCAGCAGTGGCCACAGGACTGGAAAACGTCAGTTTTCATTCCAATCCCAAAGAAAGGCAATGCCAAAGAATGCTCAAACTACCACACAATTGCACTCATCTCACACTCTAGTAAAGTAATGCTCAAAATTCTCCAAGCCAGGTTTCAGCAATATGGGAACCATGAACTTCCTGCTGTTCAAGCTGGTTTTAGAAAAGGCAGAGGAACCAGAGATCAAATTGCCAACATCCACTGGATCATAGAAAAAGCAAGAGAGTTCCAGAAAAACATCTATTTCTGCTTTATTGACTATGCCAAAGCCTTTGACTGAGTGAATCACAATAAAATGTGGAAAATTCTGAAAGAGATGGGAATACCAGACCACCTGATCTGCCTCTTGAGAAATTTGTATGCAGGTCAGGAAGCAACAGTTAGAACTGGAAATGGAACAACAGACTGGTTCCAAATAGGAAAAGGAGTATGTCAAGGCTGTATATTGTCACCCTGTTTATTTAACTTCTATGCAGAGTACATCATGAGAAACGCTGGACTGGAAGAAACACAAACTGGAATCAAGATTGCCAGGAGAAATATCAATAACCTCAGATATGCAGATGACACCACCCTCATGGAAGAAAGTGAACAGGAACTCAAAAGCCTCTGGATGAAAGTGAAAGTGGAGAGTGAAAAAGTTGGCTTAAAGCTCAACATTCAGAAAACGAAGATCATGGCATCCGGTCCCACCACTTCATGGGAAATAGATGGGGAAACAATGGAAACAGTGTCAGACTTTATTTTTCCGGGCTCCAAAATCACTACAGATGGTGACTGCAGCCATGAAATTAAAAGACGCTTACTCCTTGGAAGGAAAGTTATGACCAACCTAGACAGCATATTCAAAAGCAGAGACATTACTTTGCCAACAAAGGTTTGTCTAGTCAAGGCTATGGTTTTTCCTGTGGTCATGTATGGATGTGAGAGTTGGACTGTGAAGAAGGCTGAGCACCGAAGAATTGATGCTTTTGAACTGTGGTGTTGGAGAAGACTCTTGAGAGTCCCTTGGACTGTAAGGAGATCCAGCCAGTCCATTCTGAAGGAGATTAGCCCTGGGATTTCTTTGAAAGCACTGATGCTGAAACTGAAACTCCAGTACTTTGGCCACCTCATGCGAGGAGTTGACTCATTGGAAAAGACTTTGATGCTGGGAGGGACTAGGGGCAGGAGGAGAAGGGAACGACAGAGGATGAGATGGCTGGATGGCATCACTGACTCAATGGACGTGAGTCTGAGTGAACTCCGCGAGTTGGTGATGGTCAGGGAGGAGGCCTGGCGTGTTGCGATTCATGGGGTCACAAAAAGTTGGACACGACTGAGTGACTGATCTGATCTGATCTGTTATTAAAATAAGTCTGTTTTCTTTCAAAATGAACAGTAATGCAAAATTATAATAAAGAAAAAGACTACAGAGTTGATAAAGATTTAGAAAATGTGCAAGGATTTAAAAATTTCATTGATCTATTTTTATGAATGTGCCCCTCCATTTCCAGAAGACAGTCTAAATGAACCCTGATGAACTATCATTTAATTACAATGTAGTTTTTTTAATACATAAAGAATGTTACGCCCCTCTTAGTTTTTCTACATCCCAGTTGTTTCTAGGCACTTAACATACTTGCTATGGTATTGGGGTGAGGGGGATATATGTGTGCATGTGTGTGTATAAATTAACATGTTTATACACACATAAGGAGAAGGCAATGGCACCCCACTCCAGTACTCTTGCCTGGAAAATCCCATGGACGGAGGAGCCTGGTAGGCTGCAGTTCATGGGGTCGCTAAGAGTCAGACACGACTGAGCGACTTCACTTTCCCTTTTCACTTTCATGCATTGGAGAAGGAAATGGCAACCCACTCCAGTGTTCTTGCCTGGAGAATCCCAGGGATGGCAGAGCCTGGTGGGCTGCCATCTATGGGGTCACACAGAGTTGGACAGGACTGAAGCGACTTAGCAGCAGCAGCACGCACACATAAACATATGCATATGTCTTAGTACAGCTGACCCCTGAACAACATGGATTTGAAATATGTGATTCCACTTACGCATGGGGTTTCTTTTTCCCACAGTAAATACTACAGTATTACATGACCTGTGGTAGGTTGAATCCAGTGATGCAGAACTACAGATAAGAAGGAACAGGGCATACAAAGAGCTAACTATAAATTATACTAGGATTTCTGACTGGACAGAGGGTCAACACTCCTAATTCCCATGCTGTCCAAGGGTCAACTGTATATTCTGGCTGCTAAGACAGAACAGCACATACAGTATGACTTATCAACAACAGAAATTTATTTTTCACAGTTTTAGAGTCTGAAATGTCCAAGCTCAATAAACAGTCAGATTTGGTATCTGGTGAGAGCCTGCTTCCTAATTCATAGAAAAATATCATCTCACTATGGCCTCAAAAGGCAGAAAGGATAAGACAGCTCTCTAGAGGCTCCTTTACAAGGCCACTAATCCCATTCATGAAGGCTCTGTCTTCATGATTTAATCACCCACCACAAGCCCCATCTCCTTATCACCACATTGGAGATTAGAATTTTAACATGTGAATTTGCAGGGAGGTTGGGCAGAGAAACAAACATTCTTCTAATATTTTCAAATGACCTGTCTTTAAGTTCATTTATCCTTTTCTCTGCTGTTTCTAAGCTCCTAAATCTGTTTGGTGAATTAACAGTTTCTTATTATGCTGTCTTCATTCTAGTATTTCCATTTTTTTATACTGCAGATTCCTCTTAATCTTGCCATTACATCAGAGATGAGAGCAGCTATGTTAGTCTCCCCCCATACTAAGTATAGATTGCTCTTGGAGGTTAGTTCTTTTTCTGTTTTTTGTGTACTCAGATCTCTGACGGGTTTTAAAGCCAGATTCTGTAGGTTATCTACTTTATTTTGGTTTTTAAAATCTCTTGCCACTTTCTAAATCTGAACTAAAAACAAAAGTATCATGTGGTTTTAACTGAAAGATTATAAAATCATGATACTTATTAACACGATTTCATTTTTAATTCAATCAGTAACTAGACCAATGGTCTTATAAATAGAACAGTATATCAATACTCTAGAGACCCATGCTCTGGACTCCCCATTGCCACTAATTACCTGTGTGGCTTGTGGGAATGCATTCAATCTTATAGTTATCCATGTTTAAATATGCTAAGGTGATAACCACTAGAAAGAGAAAAAAATAATAGTATTCAAATGAAAAATACTATTTATGCTCAATTTCTTTGAAGAGATTAGAAAGAATATGAAACAACTATGATATAATGCTGCTGCTGCTGCTGCTGCTGCTGCTGCTAAGTCGCTTCAGTCATGTCCGACTCTGTGCAACCCCACAGACGGAAGCCCACCAGGCTCCCCTGTCCCTGGGATTCTCCAGGCAAGAACACTAGAGTGGGTTGCCATTTCCTTCTCCAATGCATGAAAGTGAAAAGTGAAAGGGAAGTCGCTCAGTCGTGTCTGACTCTTAGTGAACCCATGGACTACAGCCTACCAGGCTCCTCCATCCATGGGATTTTCCAGGCAAAAATATTGGAGTGGGGTGCCATTGCCTTCTCTGATGATATAATGCTAACAATTATTAATTCTGAAATCAATAATACCACATTAGCATTCGAAAATTTGTTTTTTATAAATTTAAAAATTAAAAAATATGATTTATAATCATAAGACTAACACATCACACCAATCAGTGTAGCAACAAATGAAATAAAGGAAAAATGTTCTGACTGCAGATCAGCCAGGATAAGGGGTGAAGGTGAAAGTGAAGTCGCTCAGTCATGCCCAACTCTTTGCAACCCCATGGATAGTAGCCTGCACCAAGCTCCTCTGTCCTTGAGATTTTCAAGGCAAGAGTACTGGAGTCGGTTGCCATTTCCTTCTCCAGGGAACCTTCCCAACCCAGGAATCAAACCCAGGTCTCTCACATTGTAGACAGACGCTTTACCATTTGAGCCAACAGGATAAGGGGTATAGTAAAGCAAAATTTACAAAACTCACCAGGAAATATTTAATAGCTTGGTTTTCTACTTGCTGTCAGGAACATCACTTGTTGTCTGATATGAAAGTTGGAAGATTCAACTGCAAAATCTTTAGAGAAACAATAAGAGAAAAAGATTCCTTTTTGAATTACTAAGGCTTTGCAGAATCACCAGGATCTCCTTTCAAAGAAAGGCATTTAAATAAGTATATAAATAAGCACAGTGTCTCATATAGATTTACCATCCTCCAAATGCATGAGCGCGGTGGCTGCGACAGTGCACAAGCTCGGCCTAGAGGAGCTACCCCGGGCCCGAGGACAGGGGCAGTGGCCAAGAGGAGGTACCCCACATCAGAGGTAAGGAGCAGTGGCTGCACTTTGCTGGAGCAGCCATGAAGAGAGACCCCATGTCCAAGGTAAGAGAAACCCAAGTAAGACAGCAGGCACTGATAGAGGGGATTAGAAGGCAGACAGACTGAAACTACAATCACAGACAACTAGCCAATCTGATCACACGGACCACAGCCTTGTCTAAGATGGATGGTCATGGTGGAGAGGTCTGACAGAATGTGGTCCACTGGAGAAGGGAACGGCAAACCACTTCAGTATTCTTGCCTTGAGAATCCCATGAACAGTATGAAAAGGCAAAAAGATAGGATACTGAAAGAGCAACTCCCCAGGTTGGTAGGTGCCAAATATGCTACTAGAGATCAGTGGAGAAATAACTCCAGAAAGAATGAAGGGATGGAGCTAAAGCAAAAACAACACCCAGTTGTGGATGTGACTGGTGATGGAAACAAGGTCCGATGCTGTAAAAACAATACTGCACAGGAACCTGGAATGTCAAGTCCATGAATCAAGGCAAATTGGAAGTGGTCAAACAGGAGATGACAAGAGTGAATGCTGACATTCTAGGAATCAGAGAACTAAAATGGACTGGAATGGGTGAATTTAAATCAGATGACCATTATATCTACTACTGTGGGCAGGAATCCCTTACAAGAAATAGAGTAACAAAGAGTCAGAGACAGAGTCAACAAAGAGTCCGAAATGCAGTACCTGGATGCAATCTCAAAAACAACAGAAAGATCTGTTCGTTTCCAAGGCGAACCATTCAGTATTCACAGTAATCCAAGTCTATGCCCCAACCAGTAACGCTGAAGAAGGAGAAGTTGAATGGTTCTATGAAGAACTACAAGATCTTTTAGAACTAACACTCTAAAAAGATGTCCTTTTCATTATGGGGACGGGAATGCAAAAAGTAGGAAGTCAAGAAATAACGTGGAGTAACAGGCAAATTTGGCCTTGGAGTACAGAATGAAGTAGGGCAAAGGCTAACAGAGTTTTGCCAGGAGAACACACTGGTCATAGCAAACACCCTCTTCCAACAACACAAGATAAGACTGTACACATGGACATCACCAGAGGGCCAACACCAAAATCAGATCGATTATATTCTTTGCAGCCAAAGATGGAGAAGCTCTATACACTCAGCAAAAAACAAAGAAGGGAGTTGACTGTGGCTCAGATCATGAACTCCTTATTGCCAAATTGAGACTTAAATTGAAGAAAGTAGGGAAAACCACTAGACCATTCAGGTATGACCTAAATCAAATCCCTAAATCACTTCCCTATACAGTGGAAGTGAGAAATAGATTTAAGGGACTAGATCTGACAGACAGAGTGCCTGATGAACTATGGACAGAGGTTCAGGGCATTGTACAGGAGACAGGGATCAAGACCATCCCCAAGAAAAAGAAATGCAAAAAAGCAAAATGGCAGTCTGAGGAGGCCTTACCAATAGCTGTGAAAAGAAGACAAGCAAAAAACAAAAGAGAAAAGGAAAGATACAAGCATCTGAATGCAGAGTTCCAAAGAATAGCAAGGAAAGATAAGAAAGCCTTCCTCAGCAATCAATGCAGAGAAATAGAGGAAAACAATAGAATGGGAAACACTAGAGATCTCTTCAAGAAAATTAGAGATACCAAGGGAACATTTCATGCAAAGGTGGGCTCGATAAAGGTCAGAAATGGTATGGACCTAACAGAAGCAGAAGATAATAAGAAGAGGTGGCAAAAATAAACAGAACTACTATACAAAAAAGATATTCGTGACTCAGATAATCACAATGGTGTGATCACTCACCTAGAGCCAGACATCCTGGAATGTGAAGTCAAATGGGCCTTAGGAAGCATCGCTATGAACAAATCTAGTGGAGGTGATGGAATTCCAGTTGAGCTATTTCAAATCCTAAAAGATGATGCTGTGAAAATGCTGCACTCAATATGCCAGCAAATTTGGAAAACTCAGAAATGGCCACAGGACTGGAATGGGTCAGTTTTCATTCCAATCCCAAAGAAAGGCAATGCCAAAGAATGCTCAAACTACCACACAATTGCACTCATCTCACACTCTAGTAAAGTAATGCTCAAATTCTCCAAGCCAGGCTTCAGTAATACATGAACCATGAACTTCCAGATGTTCAAGCTGGTTTTAGAAAAGGTAGAGGAACCAGAGATAAATTGCCAACATCCACTGGATCATGGAAAAAGCAAGACAGTTTCAGAAAAACATCTATTTCTGTTTTATTGACTATGCCAAAGCCTTTGACTGTGTGGATCACAATAAGCTGTGGAAAATTCTGAAAGCAATGGGAATACCAGACCACCTGACCTGCCTCTTGAGAAACCTATATGCAGGTCAGGAAGCAACAGTTACAACTGGACATGGAACAACAGATTGCTTCTAAAGAAGAAAAGGAGTACGTCAAGGCTGTTTTTGTCACTCTGCTTATTTAACTTACATGCAGAGGACATCATGAGAAATGTGGGGCTGGAGGAAGCACAAGCTGGAATCAAGATTGCCAGGAGAAATATCAATAACCTCAGATATGCAGATGACACTACCCTTATGGCAGAAAGTGAAGAAGAACTAAAGAGCCTTTGATGAAAGTGAAAGAGGAGAGTGAAAAAGTTGGCTTAAAGCTCAACATTCAGAAAACTAAGATCATGGCATCTGGTCCCATCACTTCATAGCAAATAGATGGGGAAACAGTGGAAATAGTGGCTGACTTTATTTTTGTAGGCTCCAAAATCACTGCAGATGGTGACTGCAGCCATGAAATTAAGACGCTTATTCCTTGGAAGGAAAGTTATGACCAACCTAGATAGCATATTCAAAAGCAGAGACATTACTTTGCCAACAAAGATCCGTCTAGTCAAGGCTATGGTTTTTCCAGTAGTCATGTATGGATGTGAGAGTTGGACTGTGAAGAAAGCTGAATGCCAATGAATTGATGCTTTTGAACTGTGGTGTTGGAGAAGACTCTTGAGAGTCCCTTGGATTGCAAGGAGATCCAAACAGTCCATTCTAAAGGAGATCAGTCCTGGGTGTTCATTGGAAGGACTGATGCTAAAGCTGAAACTCTAATACTTTAGCCACCTGATGCGAAGAACTAACTCACTGGAAAACACCCTGATGCTGGGAAAGATTGAGGGCAGGAGGAGAAGGGGACGACAGAAGATAAGATGGATGGATGGCATCACCAACTCAATGTACATGAGTTTGGGTAAACTCCGGGAATTAGTGATGGACAGGGAGACCTGGCGTGCTGTGGTTCATGGGGTCGCAAAGTGTCGGACACGACTGAGTGACTGAACTGAACTGAACCTGAAACCTAGCATTAAAGCTTAGAGCTAATGTATCAAGGAAGAATGTTCCACTGTTTTTCTCAACCTATCTGTGCTTGAAAAGCATAGTAATCAGTCATTTTCATTTTTTTACTAATTTCTGTCCCTATTATCTAAGACACTGTCCACTAATCATATTCCAGAAGTTCTACCTCGCTAGAAATAGCAAGTGATAATTGCACACCTAATGAAGTATGAGAAAGGCTCAAATTGCATGTATGGTATAGGAAGTGTAATATATATGCCAAATATTGGATATATGACTGTTGCCAGAAAAAATAGGATACCCTGATGAGCCATTTGCCATTCCTTATTAATGTACCCAACAAGGACAGGGCAAATGGAGGCAGTCCACCCAACCCACAGAAAATGGGTTTCTCGAAGGAAAGAGGAATTCTCATGCCATAAAAGGAGGAAAAAGAATAGAAATAGTTCTGGGTACCATACCAACTAGTCTCTTAAAAAGTAATAAACATATATGAGAATTTGATATGAGATATGTATTGTCTACAAATTTGCTACAGCAACCAAGCAGTTAATTTTTTTTCAAAGTTAATTTTTAAATGGACTTCCCTGGTGGCTCAGACAGTAATGCGTCTGTCTACAATATGAGAGACCTGGGCTTGATCCCTGGGTTGGGAAGGTTCCCTGGAGAAGGAAATGGCAACCCACTTCAGTACTCTTGCCTTGAAAATCCCATGGACAGAGGAGCTTGGTGGAATTAGGCATAAACATTTACTAAGTACAAATTATATGGTGATCAGATTCTGTATCTTCATTTAAATATTTTTGGTTTGCCCTCTTGATTAATTTTTATTTTACTAGTTGCAACTGACTAATATTTCCATAATAATTAATGTTGACACTCTCCAAACTATTCCAGGTATGATGTAGCATTTTTTTCACTGAGGAATCTTTTCACTGAGGAACTCAAAAGCATAAATTTGTGTGTCTCCTCCCCTCACAGAAGATGCCAATGAAAACATTAGTGGAACATTTACTGTGTTCTAGGCACTGTTTTAAGTACTGCATAAATTTGAACCATTTACAGCACAGATCTTAATGCAAATAAGAATTTGGTATAAGTTTAGAGTAATTATTTAGTTAATTTGACATTAAAATGCAAAATTTGCTCTCATGTCCAATGCTGCTTAAATTAAACAGATTTTTTCATGAGGTTTTCTTTTTTACAAGAAAAGATTTGCATGTGTGAAATCTTGCTGTAAGGCTGCATAAGGCAGAATTAAAAATAGATTTAGTGTGCATTACATCTCCATCACATAAAGGAAGACCTAAATGAACTCCCCAAGTCTGTCACACCCTTTGTTCATTTAAAGAACAAGACTAAATTTATCTATTAAGCTATGATATCTGGTCAGGTCGTCCTACAGTGTTCAAGACTGATTATTGCTGTGTGTACACAGAGCTTACCCATTCTAAAATGTTGACAAATCAAGTTAAAATCATGCAATAGAAAGGCAGAAGGCTTAATAGAGCCACTTAACATATAAACAATCTACAACTGAAACAAAGTGAAAAGACTTTTGTTCCAATGACAAGCTACAAATTCAAAGCATGAAAATGGATGGATCCAACTCATGGTTATGGAAAACACAGACCCTCTCATTGTTATTTTCTCTATCAACCTAATTGAGCAACCAAAGTAATTTTCATAATAGAATTGGATCTATTTGAACAAAAACTTTTAAGTATTTCTATTCCAGATGAATTGACAATTATATCACTGCTTGAATAAACAGGAATTTTGTTCTGATAAGTACTTGTGGAAAATTATTAAGTGAAATCCTATAATTAAAATGCAGTTACAGTTTATAGAAGCTACATTTAAATTCACAATATTCTTATCTCAAAAATTTGGAGAAATCAATAAGAAAAACTCAATGAGTGACTATGTTGATTATGTTTTCTGAACTAATAATTTAGAGATATACAATAAGAAAGGACTTTTACTTCTCATCTGTGATTTTCCTAAATGGAAAGTTGTGAAAGTAAAATGCATCAACTCAACTTTTTTTAGATATGTAATCATATTAAACTAAAACTATATAAGGACCCCTCCCAAAAAGCAGTTTCGTTTATAAAATGTTGGCTATTATTACCATTTTCTTCTATGCCTTTTTCTATCAAATCAATACTTAGATTTCTGCTTCTAGGCATCTTAGAATAACATTCACCAAATGATGCTGGAAAAATTAAATATCCAAATCCAAATAATGAACCACACACTTTACCATATATCATATAAAATATTAATTAAACCTAAATGAATACCTAAAACTGTAAAATTTCTATGATCTTAGGTTAGCAAAGATATATTAGGATACAGACACTAACTATAAAATAAAATATCGATAACATATTAAAAGTATTTTTTTCTTTTCAAAGACAGCTAAAATAATGAAAAGGCAAGCCATGCACTGGGAAAAAATATTTGAAAGCATGTCTAATAAAGGACTGGTATACAGTAAATACAAAGAACTCAGCAGACTAGTAAAACAAGTGACCCAATTAAACATGGACAAAATACTTGAATGGAAAATTCACTACATATGTTATACAAATAAAAAGTACATGAAAAAAATCTTACAAAGTTAGTAAGAAAAATGCATAACAAAACATCATACCACAACACAATCACTAGAATGGTTTAAAATATTTTTTAAAAACTGATAAGTACTGGTGAGAATACAGAGCAACTGGAATTCAGATACTGCAGAGGAAATTCAAATTGTATGCAACCTGCCTGAAAAACAGAGTAACAGTTTCTTATCAAATTAAACCCACTCTCATACAACCCACTAATTCTACTCATAGACATTTATCTCAGAAAAGGAGAACTTATATCCCCACAAAGTCTTGTTATAGGAGGAGCTTTATTCATTAACAGCTATAGCAGCTTTATTTATCATAGATAAAAACTTAAAACAACCTAGGTGTCCATCACCTGCAGGATGAATTAAACTCCAAAATAAAAAGGAATGAACTAGTAATATGACAAAATAATACTCCATTGATTCAAAGCCCATTGTATAAAAATACATAAAATGTAACTGACCAATTTCCATTTAAATCATAGTATCTACATACTTCTGTGTGATACTTCTGTCCCATAAACTTAAGTTCTGTGGGTGCCAAGGAACAAACTAATGATATATACAAGATAATGGGTGAGTTTTAAATCATCAAGTTAAATGAAAGAAGCTGAACTTTAAGTAAAGACTATATACCTACACACTGCTCTGCCACTCAGTTGTGTCCGACTCTTTGCAGCCCCATGGATTATAGCCTGCCAGCCTCCTCTGCCCATGAAATTTTCCAAGAATACTGCAGTGGATACTCCAAGGGATCTTCCCAAGCCAGAGATCAAACCCCCATCTTTTGCATCCCCTGCACTGGCAGGTGGGTTCTTTGCCATCTGGGAAGCCCACCTACACACTTACATGATTCTACTTAAATGACAGTTTTAAAAAGGCAAAGTAGAGCTAAAGAAAGTGGTTGCCAGAGGCCAGCTGGGAATAGGAAAGGGGAATTAACTTAACGCAAAAAAAAAAAAACCCTGGAGGTGATAAAAAATGCTCTGATTGTGCGGCTGGTTCAATCCACGTTGTTTTATACACTTAAAATCAGTAATTTCATAGGTTATAACTCACTGGTATGGACTGAATGTGTCCTACCCCCAAAATCTGTTAGGTTGAAGCACTAACCTCCTGTGTGGTGGTATTAGGAGGCGGTGCCTTTGGGAAGTAATTAGGTTTAGATGAGGTCATGACAGTGGAGCCCCATGTTGGGATTAGTCCCCTTATTGAGAAGAACAGACACTGGGGCTTGCTCTATCTTTGCCAGGTGAGGATAAACCAAGGATGTGGCCATATGCAAGCCAGAAAGAAGACTCGTTCACCAGGAACTGAAAAGGCTAGCACCTTGATTGTAGACTTCTCAGTCTCTAAAACTGTAAGAAATAAATGTTGCTTAAGCCACCCAGTCTATGATATTCTGTTATAGCAGTCCTAGAAAACTAAGACATTCATTGAAGTTTATTTTAAAATTAATAAATAAGTGGACAAACAAGTTAGGTCTTGACCTCAAATTACTGGGGATGTGGAATAACATTTCCTTAATGTACACTTAAAACTGCTTAAGTAAAACTGAAAATGCCTCTTGTTGTGGTCAAAAAGGTATATTGGGCATGAAGCATATAACAAAGGCTACCCAGGAAGACCTGGATCATGAAGTTAGGGGAACACATTAAAGTATCAGGCTGTGGTGCAGGAGTGGTGGCATAGGAGAGAGAGAGAGCTGGCAATGTTATATTGCTGTACAAAATAGCAGCCAAGGCTGAGGCAAATTTCCCCATTCGTAATTCCCTCTACATCCATCTGCCAAGAAAAACTGAACAGCAGCAGCACCAGCTGTTCTTGTTGCTCCACAGATTGCAGGCCTTGTTTCCCAAATTAACAACTCACCAATGCTTACCCATGGAGTTTACATAAGACAGGAACTAAGATGGGATCTGGGAAGAAGGAGAAAGTAACAAGGAAGTATGATCACAAATTAAGGAGCAGACAACAAGGAGCTGTCTGTCTGAAGGACAAGCAGCACATTCTGCTGAGGAATTAGCACAAGGTCGATTTGCACAAGCAGACGGGGAAGGGGAGCAGGTGTTTGAGAAGTAGAAGTGCAGTAGTAAGACTGTGATTAGTTCTTTGCCTCTCCCATTTCAGAAGAGAAAGGGAGAGATTGAAGAGTAAAATAATAAAGCATTATTAACACTGTCCATATGCCAAGCAACAAACTCAATGTACTGCATCTCATTAGACAGATGCTCGAGGGTAATGGACGAAATGAATTATGTCAACAGTTATTTATTGCCTTAAATATTAAGATGACAATTCTTACTGTTTTGCTAAGAAAAGCACCTTGTTTTTTCTGGAGTCTCCTTTTTTCTGTTTTGAAAATTGTATCTCTCAGTCCACATTCCTTTAGTTCCTGCAGCAGAAATGCTTTCCTGTGGCTAGTGGCTACTCTGAGGGCCAGCATATTCCAAAGTCACCTGCCGAATATGTGAACTAAAAGCTCTTGAAAGGGTAAATTCTGTTGGGAAGATGAAAAAATGAAAGCCACTTTTTCTTCTCTTTTCTCTTACTCACCCCTTCCTTTCTCTATTTTCCACTAACTTCCATCTCCTGGTTTTGGGCTCACCATAGACACACAGAGCAGGTAGGAATAATTCCCATGCTGTCATATCAACAGATGACAATATAATGAGGGACTCATTTGAAAAATATATGTCCATCTCAATGTCCTCTAAAGTAATCCATTCTGAACAAAGAACATAATGGATACAATGTACATTACTCCATGTCATACCACTTGGTAGAGGTGGGGTAGAGGGATCTAACCAATCTATTGGTTTTAATCTTGAATATAAAAGTTTAAAGCAATTATTGGTGTTCCATAGTATGGTTTCTGGAAGTTATAGGTGAAAAGGTGTTGTGTTGTTTTGTTTTTTTTTAATTTACCCTATTCAATTTATATTCATGATTTTTAAAATGAGAAATATTTGTGACTTTATTCTGTACAACATTAGAAGGTGAATATTCAATTTGCTGTGGAACGACAAATGAAAATTAATAAAAGGTATAGAAGAATAATTAAAATGATGGCTACTCAGCCATTAAAAAGAATACATTTGAATCAGTTCTAATGAGGTGGATGAAACTGGAGCCTATTATACAGAGTGAAGTAAACCAGAAAGAAGAACACTAATACAGTATACTAACGCATATATATGGAATTTAGAAAGATGGTAACGATAAGCCTGTATGCGAGACAGCAAAAGAGACACAGATGTATAGAACAGTGTTTTGCACTCTGTGCGGAGGCCGGGGGGGGGGGGGGGGGGAGGCGGGGGGCGGGGAGGGATGACTTGGAAGAATGGCATTGAAACATGTATAATATCATACAAGAAACGAATCACCAGTCAAGGTTTGATGCAGGATACAGGATGCTTGGGGCTGGTGCACTGGGATGACCCAGAGGGATGGTATAGGGAGGGAGGTGGGAGGGGGGTTCAGGATGGGGAACACGTGTACACCCATGGCGGATTCATGTTGAGGTATGGCAAAACCAATACAATATTGTAAAGTAATTAGCCTTCAATTAAAATAAATAAATTTAAATTAAAAAAAATGATGGCTAAATATATAAATGAGAAACTTATATATTTCCTCTTCCCTATGAAACATATAATATTTAAAATTGTAATTCAAGTGATTCATGCATTTACTATTTAAATGATAAACGGATATAAACAACTAAGATATAAGATATAATAGACACTTTATAAGATAAATATTAATTTAATTTATATTAAATATTTATTTAATATTTATAAGATATAATAGACACTTCCTCAGTTATCAAACAATAAATGTCATTATCAAGAGTTTTACTGCCAATAAATTATTTGGGCTTGAGGGTCACTGTCAGTGAGCTTAATTTTCTTAGCTTTATTCTAAAATGATCCTGATTTTTATAACAACATCTAAAAATTCAGTGTTTTTCCTTTAAAAATAGAAAATAATAAATGTATAAATAAATTTATAATCTACATAAATTATAAAGTTATGAAATCAACATCTGAAAATAAAACAAATACATATGTAGTGACATGGTTCAGACGTGTTGTTTCCTGTCCCCATGAGGGCATTGATTTCATTGGTTTTATTCAGCAGTGTTCCTAAGGGTTTCAAAATGTTTATGCATTCTACTGTTGCAGCAAATAGTAAATGCTATTTTCAATTATTCACATCCAAGATACATTTTTCTTGAGACAGGATTATGGGAATCTTTAGAAAATTAACCTTAGGAAAATAAATTTAAATTCTCCCTCACAAAATCGTCCTAAATATAGTTTCAGGTAGGTAGAATACTATCACAATTGATAGAGTAAAATATTGCTGAGAGCTTGATGTGTAAGATCAGGGCTAGCAGAGTTTAAAGCCTACTCTACTGCTTCTTCTTAGTAATATAATCTTGAAGTTATTCAAACTCTGTTTTCCCTTCAGTTAAATGAAAGGAAACAGAACCACAGCTATTAATTGCATTCTTGTAAGTAGGAAATGATATATGTATAAAGTAGGTGGAAGAGTACATTGTTGTTGTTGCTTAGTTGTCAAGTCGCGTCCGACTCTTTTGCAAGCCCATGGACTGTAGGCCACCAGGCTCTTCTGTCCATGGCGTTTCCCAGGCAAGAATATTGCAGTCGGTTGCCATTTCCTTCTCCAGAGAATCTTCCCGACTCGGGGACTGAACTCGTGTCTCCTGCATTGGCAAGCGGATTCTTTACCACTGAGCTACCTGGGAAGCCCAGAAGAGTACACCATATTGCAGAAACATTAATTAATGTCAGCTATTTATTTTTGAACAAATTTTTATGAAATGATTACTATGTTCTGGGCCTTGTTCTAGTTGCCTGAGACACAGTAGTGAACATGAGAGTAAAATTACTTCCCTTATATGTATAATTGATTGACTTTGTAGTACAGCAGAAACTAATGCAACATTGTAAACCATCTATATTCTAATAAAAAGTAGTTTAAATAAGATACTCCAGAGGCAAACCAATTTAAAAAATAAAATAAAATGGCTTCCTTCAAGACGATTACATACTAATGGGAAGATGAACAATGAACAGTGTACAAAATACATATTCGTTTATGAAAAGTATCATGTAGAGGAGAGAGAAGAAACCTGAGTGGCAGAAGCAATTTTAGATAGGATGCTAGGGAAATATGGCTGAAAATGTGGCATATGTGAGAAAGAACTTACAGGAAATGAGAGAGCAAAGTATGAAGTTTTCTCCAGGAAGAGTGTCTCCTAAGCAGAGGAAACTGCAAGTGTGAAGGCTATGTGGAGAATGGACTGAGCAAAGTGGTGTGTAACACAAGCACTCAGACAGGTAAGATCAGAGGTGGGGAGCAGTAGGCGGTACAGGGAATAGGGCATTGAGGGTAATATTCAACAGCTTATACTTAGAAATGGGAAGCTATGGGGTGTGGGGGGTGTCGCTTAAGCAGAGATGTGGCACAATCTGACTTACAGTTTACCAAGATTCCTGTAGCTAATAATAAACGACAGTGTCCTCCAGTCATCATTCCCAGCTCAACTCTCTAATCCAGTTAAAGAACTGCTTCACTTAATTCTCTTCTGAACCTTTCAGGGCTAATTATAAAGAGTTCTAAATTGTTGTAACCATCCACACTTTAGAAGAGAACTTCCCATTCACACACATTTTGGACACCCCAGTTTCTACTTGTACTACATCCATCTCCATTTGGAAACACAATTTACAGAATGTTAGATTATGAAAAGTGTACACACTTTGTAGTATCCAAACGAGAATGTGAAAGGACTGAGAGAAAATATTCTCTAAGTCTTATAGAGAACACTAGGACAGCCTTTGTGGCTTTTTTATTAGTAGCATCTACAGCTCAGTGGTAACTCAATGACCCTGTTCCTCCAGCTGACAGGTTATAAATATTGAAGAGAACAGTGAGGGCATCCGCCAGCGTGGGATGCCTGACGGCAGGGCGCACCACAGCAAGCCAGCGCCCCTCGTGTTTCTCACACGAGCTTAATCACCAGGGAAGCAGAGAAGTCAACCAACCAACAGCTTGTGGTGCTTTCAAGGCTGCAGAGCATTTAAACTTTCCAAGGAGAGAGAATTGTCTCTGGCTCCAGTTCCTATCCTCTTAAAACCAGCTGTACTCCAGCCACTCTCCATCCTTGATGAGGCACCCAGCTTAGCGAATTCCACTTCCCCCTAAAGACCAGTCAGAACTGCTGGGAAAGGCAAGCACTTCAAAGTAACACAGAGGTCTGGTCAATGTTCACATCACTTCAGAAAGCACTTGCCTGCTCAGAGATAAGGAGGGAAGCTGCAAAGGCTCTGAGAGCTTACAGCATCACTGCATTGCTCCCACCTGCTTTTCTGTTTCACCCAGAAACTTGAGTCATTTGGGAGGCACGCTTCTTGAACAGTTGAGCACAAATAACAACTGGCTGGGAAAACAACAGAAATCTTCTCTATTGTGACTCAGAAGGGCGGGAACATGCCTGTGAAACAGATGTAATACAAAAGACTTGTGACTGCTGGGTCTTGAAAATCTTAAGAGTGTTTTTTGACTGCCAATTGTGTAATTGTCTGGCAGGACCGAACTCCAAACTGTTTTCTCAATATTAGAGAACACATTTATTTTTCCCCTTTACCTTCTCTGTGAATGAAGATTTCCCTTTTCCACAATCCCAAATTGTAATTCAACGATTATAGTTAACTCTGAGATGATCTCCTCAACAGGGTTGTGCTAAGTTGTCTGACTCTTTGTGATCCTATGGACCACAGCCCTCCTGGCTCCTCTGTCCATGGGATTCTCCAGGCAAGAATACTGGAGTGGGTTGCCATGCCCTCCTCCAGGGGATCTTCCCAACCCAGGGGTCAAACCGAAGTCTCATATCTCCTGCAATGGAAGGCGGGTTCTTTACTACTAGCACCACCTGGGAAGCCCCTCCTCAGCGGGGAGAGAAATTAACTGAACCAGTGGAGATTCTCTCTGGGTAGAGACTGGCACAGAAATCCAGCTGCTCCCTTTCGTTTCAAAGAATAAACACATCTTATTTCATTTCACCTCAGATCATATACTATAAGCAATGATATACGTACATTACCTTTCCAAAGACATTCAGTAAGGAGGACATTCATATGTTATATGTAGGGTGACACTTTCTTGGGATATAGCTACACAAACCAATCCACTAAGAATACACAATCACTTCTAAGTTAGTGGTGCAATAAAGTTAAATCATCATCATTCACATAAAAATTCAGTAACATTCCCAAATGAAGAAACAACTGGCATTGAACAACTTCTGCTTTTATTAGTTAAATCACTGTCATAAGCAAATGGAGAAGGCAATGGCACCCCACTCCAGTATTCTTGCCTTGAAAATCCCATGGATGGAGGAGCCTGGTGGGCTGCAGTCCACGGGGTCGCTAAGAGTCAAATACGACTGAGCGATTTCACTTTCACTTTTCACTTTCATGCATTGGAGAAGGAAATGGCAACCCACTCCAGTGTTCTTGCCTGGAAAATCCCAGGGACGGGGGAGCCTGGTGGGCTGTCGTCTATGGGGTTGCACGGAGTTGGACATGACTGAAGTGACTTGGCATAAGCAAAACAGTCTTCTTTTTAAAAGTATCTGTTCTCTATCTTTAGAATCTTCCTGCCAAATCATCCCACACTTATCAAGTCACATAAAGCTTACACAACCCATATTCGTCCACATCTAAATAATATGGGTTTGCCTGACAGGCACACGAAATGCTAATCAAATAATAAATAGCCATCCCTTTTTTATGAATAAAGTGACACCTAGCCTTTCTCCTCCCTTGCCACTTTCTCAAAGGCCTCTCCTTCACCAATCAAATCTACCTTTTTTTTTAAACTTCCCATCAATGATCCTCATTGATGATTAATAACCATCATTTATGATGACCTGAACTATTCAAAGACAAAAATATGTTATTTTAATGTCATTTTAATTCATGGATAATTTGGTATAACACTATAACAATATACTGACATGCAGCATCAAGAACAATATGATGTAGTTTTCTAAAAATTTATAGTCAATTAATAAACAAAGTATGATGTCCCTTTCTTGAGTATCACCTTTTCCCTGGCCCTGTCTATATTCTCATTCTGCCACTCTAAGTCTTCTGTTATCAAATCCCAAAGTTTCTACTCCACCTGTCCACAGTTCTAACCCTCAACCCATTCACAGCCCTATTCTACCTGTGATTCTATCACTTATCCTCTCCTAATTGATCAAAACGGCAACTTCCATTAGGCTGAAATCTCTACTTTTATGCTGAACGGGCACATCATAGGCAGAATAATCATTAATATGCCATCTTTTACAATCGGGTGTCCCAGTTACATCTTAAGATATCGTAAACTCATAATTATAGCATAAAAGAACTTCAGAATCAAAAAGACTGTGGCAATCACTTAAAACTACTAACCTTATTTTTTGTATTTGCCTTTTTATAGACATCTATGCATGAGTTCAATTAGTCAAAATCCTTAGCTTGTGACATAGTCTATTTGTCCATGAAAGGTCCCTCATGTACATAATTTTATTCTTCTCTCCATTCCTGGTATCATTCCCATTCCTTTCATTCCCATTGGATACCCACTACAGTACATGTCATTGAATATCTTTGTATGTTCAAAAAAATAATAGAATTCTATGGGATTTAAATGTGCACAAAACTACAGGTTTATAATACTAACACTTTTATGTTTCTAACACTTTTATGTTTTGTTTTCCTTTTCATCCTACACTTGTAAAGTATGTTGCTATAAATATATCTCATTCAATGCTTCTAACAGTGGAATAGTATTCCATGGTATATATATAATTATGCTTTTCTTTTTTATTCTGCTAGTGAAAAACAACTAGTATTCTCCATCTGTCTACTGTGATAAACATGTACAATTATTACTCTAATAAGACATTTCTAGGGAGGATATTTATAAATGGACTATTTTTAAAAGATGTACATGGGATTAAGGGGAACCACAAGAGGTGTTTCAGTAGCCCAAGGTAGAAGCAGGAAAGCTGTACAACCCCTAGGTTGAAAGAATTAGTGCAGGGAGTTATTGCTGAACCTGAAAAAGGGAAGAGCTATGCTGAATCTACCACCAGAGAGGAGGAGTGGGGATCTGGGGTGGAGGAACAGAGCAGTTCAAGCTGTTTTTTGGGTCTCTGAGGTTCTACTTATTTTTCTTCACTCTTTTTTTCGCTCTGTTCCTTAAACTAGATAATCTCCACTGACCTACATTGAGGATTTCTGGGTATTTCTTCTGCCAGCTCAAATCTGCTATTGAACCCTCTAGTGAAATTTTCATTTCACTGATTACAGATTTCAACTCAGTGTTTTTACTTGTTTTCATTTTTAATGATTTCTATTTCTTTACTGATGTTCTCTTTTTTTTTTTTTTTATTTTTTTTTTATTCTTCCAATTTTATTTTATTTTTAAACTTTACATAATTGTATTAGTTTTGCCAAATATCAAAATGAATCCGCCACAGGTATACACGTGTTCCCCATCCCGAACCCCCCTCCCTCCTCCCTCCCCACACCATCCCTCCGGGCCGTCCCAGTGCACCAGCCCCAAGCATCCAGCATCATGCATCGAACCTGGACTGGCAACTCGCTTCCCACACGATACTTTACATGTTTCACTGCCATTCTCCCGAATCTTCCCACCCTCTCCCTCCCCCACAGAGTCCATAAGACTGTTCTATACATCAGTGTCTCTTTTGCTGTCTCGTACACCGGGTTATTGTTACCATCTTTCTAAATTCCATATATGTGCGTTAGTATACTGTATTTATGTTTTTCCTTCTGGCTTACTTCACTCTGTATAATAGGCTCCAGTTTCATCCACCTCATTAGAACTGATTCAAATGTATTCTTTTTAATGGCTGAGTAATACTCCATTGTGTATATGTACCACAGCTTTCTTATCCATTCATCTGCTGATGGACATCTAGGTTGCTTCCATGTCTTGGCTATTATAAACAGTGCTGCGATGAACATTGGGGTACACGTGTCTCTTTCCCTTCTGGTTTCCTCAGTGTGTATGCCCAGCAGTGGGGTTGCTGGATGATTCCTTAAAAAACTGGAAATAGAACTGCCTGATGTTCTCTCTTTAGTGAGACATCATTCTCACATGCTTTTTTAGTTCTTTACAGATGGTTCCCTTTAGTTCTTTGAACATACTAAAAATAGCTGATAAGCTTTTTCTGGTAAATCCGATGTCTCGACTTCCTTGGGGACCCTTTCATTCTATTCCTTGCTTTTTCTTTTTTCCTCCAGCATATGGACCATACCTTCTTGCTTCTTACAAGTCTTTTCATTTTTTTAATTGAAATCTAGACACTTTAAATCATTTTATGTGACCATTTAGATTCCATCTAACCTCAGTGTGGTGCATTTGTTGTTTGTTGTTACTGCTGCTGCTGTTTGTTCAGTGACTTTCTTGAACTCACTTTGTAAAGTACTTACTTCTTGTAGCCAGTTAGTACTTAAGTCTCTGTTTGATTAGTTTAATCATCTAATGATTAAACAGAGATGTCCTTAAATACCTTACAGCATTTCACCAAAGGACTATGCTTGTGTGTTGTGGCACATCTTCAGTGATGTAACTAGTGATGCAAAATTCTATTCTGCTTTAGTCTTTATGCTTGCTCAGGGCTACAAGATCCATCAAAGATGAGAGTCAGAGACTTCTCAGGTCTTTCTTCTCAGGTCTTGTACATGTGTGCAGCCTTCTAGATTCCCAAGATTACTTCAAGGCTTTCAAAAGCCTTTTCTGGCCATCTCATTATCCAATGTGTCCTTTTAAGTTTTTTGGTCAGCTTCTTGTTGATTCCAACATTTTTCACTGTTCAGGGAGCTTCAAAATTTAACAATTAACACTGACTGTTTTCAACCAATACTTCAAGGAAAAAGCCATTCACAATGATTGAGCTCTAAATCAGGTTAAGTAAAAAGAGCCCTGCAAGTGGGGATTTCCAAGGAACTGCCAGACCAATGTGACAATGACAACTCTCTGAGAATGAAGCTCCTGCAGAGTCTCAGATTTCCTCCACTCCCTTCAATGAATGCTTGGCTACAGGAGGCTTTCACAATGACTATCACTGTGAAACTGTTGGTTTTCAAGACTACCACAGAACTGGAAAGGAGGAGATGGTACTACAGCAAGGCAAAATGCCAGATCACTGTTTCTTCTGCAATGTAGCCTTTTTCCCCCAATAAATGCTCCTTAGATGTTTGCAAGCCTTTGGTTAATTTCCAAAGTTCTGAAAAGTTGACTTTGATCATTTTTAACAATGCTCTCACTGCATTAACAGACAAGAGGCTTTTCAGAGCTCCTTATTCTACAATCCTCGCTGATGTCACTACTTGTTAAATTTTCAGTTTGGAATATACACATATATTTAATCTTCCAGTCATCATTTTTCTAAGGTATACTTTTATGAAATGTGCTATGTTTACGCTCCTATAGATCAACTGCGAATTTTCTCCACCTTGCTTTGTGACCCAAGGAACAAACCTTGATGGACTGCTTCAATCAGACTATTTTGCCTGCTTTCCAGGTATGCTCAGACAGTGGGAGATACCAGCATGAGACTGGCTAGCAGGAGAGATGCAGGGAAAAATTACTCCCCCAACTTCTTCCCTCCTAGACCACGACTTGGCAGTGGCTGCATTCCTCCACCACGTGCCTCCACCACAGGTGCAGTTTTGATGCTTTCTGATAACCATTCCTTCTTCTGGTCTCTTTGGACCTATGAGTGACACAGGCTGCCCACTGTTACTAATACCAGGCGCTTCATCAAACTTTGTCCCTTAACTCTGCCCAGATTCTGTAAAATAGTTCTTCTATTCACTGTCCAATGAGTAAAATTTTAGATGTGATTAAATGTATTGTTTTCGCCTAAGGATTTATGCTTTAGATATCTTAGTTAAAAACTCCTCTCCCATCCCAAGTGCAGAAAGTTATTTTCTAAAATTTTCTGCTACTAGCTTTATTCTATTTATTCATGTACATGTCTTAATCCTCTTACATATTAGCTTCTTTTTACTGCTAAAACAAACTATTTCTAACTAATGACTTAAAATAATGTAAGTTTATTTCCTTACAGTTCTGAAGGACAGAAAACCGAAATGGGCTTCACTGAGCTGAAATCAAGATGTCAGAGGAGCCGTACTCCCTCTCCAGGCTTTAGACAATGATTCACTACTTTCCCCTTCTGGTTCCTAGAGCTGCATTCCCTACGTTCCTTGGCTCATGGCCTCTTTTCCCACCTTCAAAGCCAGTATCATAGCATCTTCAAACTTCTCTGCTTTCATCTTCACATCATCTTTTCTCTTATAAGTACCTTATTGATTTCATGAGACCTATTGGATAATCTGAGATAATCTTATCTCAAAAATCCTTAAGATGTGAAAAGTCTCCCTTTTACAACCCTTTTGTAAAGTCAGTCACGGGTTCTGTGGATTAGAACTCAGAACTCTGTGAGTGAGTCATTATTCAGAACACCAAAGTATCCAGCCATATTTCATTCTACACGAGCCAGTTTTCTTAATGTCATCCATTAACCATTTCCCCCACTGGTTTATACTGACAATTTCCTCAGAGTCTTTCACAACATACAGCTCTATTTTTGAGCACTCTAATCCAGTGGTTCTCAACTAGGGGCAATTTATCCCCAAAAGGACATCTGGAGACACCCAGAGAACAGTTTGCTTGGGAGGGGGGCTGGGGTGCAAATCCTACTGGAATCAGCTGGGTTGATGCCTAAACATTTTTCATTGCCCAGAACATTGCCAACCCCACTCCCCACAACAAATTATGAGGCTCAAAATATGAATAATACTGAGGGTGAGGAGCCCTATTCCAGTACGTTCTGTAGATGTGTAGGCTATGCCTACCCCAGTACCAAATTATTCTTATTGCTACATATTTGTATAGTATACTTTCATGTACTTTAGGATTCGCTTCCCTCTGTTTAAGTTAAAAAAAAAAAAAACCCACAGATGTGCCATATAAACATTATAATAAGCTGAATTTTTATAAATAATCTGCTGGCGTTTCAGGCATTCATATTGATTTTTTTAGATTAATATTGGAAGAATAAGCAGTTTGACAGTGTTAATGATGAGAGGGAACTGTGGATGGACCTAGAGATTCCTTCTGTGCTCCTTGTCATTAGCTTATCAACATACTGGCTCAGCCTTTGGCTGATGTCAGCATTCTTGGCACACAAGTCTGTTCCCATGACCCCTGTAAGCAGACTTGGTCATTCATATGCACAGTCCTCAGGGTTGGTCCCTGGCTGGAAAATCTGATACGTGATCATCCCTCTTCTCTGTCACCCATTCTAGAGTCACCTTCCTTCAGCTAATTTCTGTTTTGTGCGTGTGTGTGTGGTCGCTTCAGTCGTGTCCAACTCTTTGAGACCCTATGGACTTGTAGCTAACCAGGTTCCTCTGTCCATAGGATTCTCCAGGCAAGAATACTGTAGTGGGTTGCTATTTCCTCCTCGAGAAGATCTTCCCGACCAAGGGATCAAACCCATGTCTCTTAGGTCTCCTGCACTGGCAGATGGATTCTTTACCACTAGCACCACCTGAGAAGCATTGGTTGGGTAGCATTTCTGGTGGGGTGGCCTCATCCTTGCTTTTCAAATGATGGCTCTTCTAGCAATGAGAATCATAACACCAGCAGTTTGTAGAACATGGATAGTTCCTGATATCCTATGATAGCATAATATAAGGGCTAATATTTTCACTGGTGATAAACCTGGATATCATTACTGCTAGAAATGGGCCCAAATGGCAGCTACAATATATCTAATACTAGAAAGAAATCAAGTGGTGCTAGTAGTAAAGAACCCACCTGTCAATGCAGGAAACATAAGAGACGTGGGTTCAATCCCCGGGTCGGGAAGATTCCCTGGAGGAGAGCATGGCAACCTACTCCAGTATTCTTGCCTGGAGAATCCCATGGATAGAGGAGCCTGGCGGACTACAGTTCATGGGGTCGCAAAGAGTCACACACAACTGAAGCAACTTAGCACACAGAAAGAAACCAGGGAAATGATTTTATAAAGGACTGGGTATTAGGTGAATATTCCTGAACTATCTTGATTAATTGAAGAGAGATAATGACAGGTTCTCTATGATTAGTCACGAATCAAGGAAAAATGAGAAAGGTACTTAAGAAACTTAGTATCTTCATCATCCCTATCCGAACTTCATCAACTGACTCCAGGCACAGAAGAATCCTTTAACTTTGTTGTGTTAGAAAACATTATCCCTCTAGATTTTGTTGTTTAGACGCTAAGTCGTGTCCACACACTTTGCAACCCCATGGACTGTAGCCTACCAGGCTCCTCTGTCCATGGGATTTCCCAGACAAGAACAGTAGAGTGATCTTCCTGACCCAGGTAACAAACCTGAATCTCCTGCATTGGCAGGTGGATTCTTTACCACTGAGCCACCAGGAAAGCCCCCTCTAGAACTTAAGTTTCTTCATAATTCAATGTATCCACAGCTTTCCGGTGACTTTAAAGGAAATAATAATTTTTAGATTTTTCAGAATTTCTTGCTGTTACAGCAATTTGAGAGTTTTAAAATATGTCCACAAATCCTTCAAAACTATTTTGCCTTCAAGAAACAAAACTTTATTCCCATCTACTTGCTGCAGCTGCTAAGTCACTCAGTCGTGTCCGACTCTGTGCAACCCCATAGATGGCAGCCCACCAGGCTCCGCCATCCCTGGGATTCTCCAGGCAAGAACACTGGAGTGGGTTGCCATTTCCTTCTCCAATGCATGAAAGTGGCAAGGGAAAGTGAAGTCGCTCAGTCGTGTCCGACTCCTAGCAACCCCATGGACTGCAGCCTACCAGATTCTGCAGTCCATGGGATTTTCCAGGCAAGAGTACTGGAGTGGGTTGCCATTGCCTTCTCCATTCCCATCTACTTAAGTGTAGGCAAGACTTAGGGACACACTTCTGATGACCAAATATAGCCAAAGTCATGGTGTGTCCCCAAAGACTGCAGTTTCCATATTGGAGAGGAGACTCACTCTGTTAATCAGATCACTCATTTTGTGGTAACAGGATTCCATATTCTAAGAGCATTCAGGCAGACTATGGAAAGACCCACACATAGAGAAACTGTGGAGTCCAGTCAATAGCCATGTGAATGAGCCTACCTGGAAGTAGGCTTTCTACCAGTAAAGCCTAAGATGACTGCAAACTCTAGTGACAAGGGTCTGTCTGCAAGTTCATGAGATACTCTTAGTCAGAACTACTGAGCTAAAACAACTTAGACTTCTCACCCTCACAAAGGGTGTGAGATAATAAGTCTTTTAAGCTGTTAAGGTTGGAAATAATTTGTTATACAGCAAGACATAATTAATGCAACAGGACTGAAAATCTTTCAAAGACTTCTACATTCCAACTGGAAGCCATTCATCAGGGAATTTTACCTACCCACTTGTATGGTTCCTAAATTTATATCGCTAATTCAGAAATCAGACCAGTTTTCACATATTATATTATTTTTCATTTGTCCCATCCACCCACTTCTATTTTCAGTTTCTCTATAATCCAATTTATGCTTGAAGGGAGTTATCTTAAAGTTCTAAAGTTATCTTTGTAACTGCATTTAGCACTTTGTGTAAGTTTTATATTTCCAACCTACTAGAGAACGAGATACCTGAAGGGAGGAAGGGTGTCCATCCTTGCATCCCTTTGCACCTAGCATATATGGATCCTCAACACACGGTGGTTTAGTCGCTAAGTCGTGTGTGACTCTTACGACTCTATGGACTGTAGCCTGCCAGATTTCTCTGTCCATGGGATTCACCAGCCAAGAATAATGTAGTGGGCTGCCATTTCCTTCTCTAGGTGATCTTCCTGACCCAGGAATCAAACCCAGGTCTCCTACACTATAGGCAGATTCTCTACCGACTGAGCAACAGGGGAAACCCTCAACACATACAGGTTATTAATTAATAGCTGGATAATTAATTAACAGTCATCATATAGTCAGCCACAAACTAACTGTCTGAGGTAACTGTGAATTGCAAAATGTGGCTGAATAGTAATTAGAGTCACCAAGCATGGAAAAATATGATAAATATTCATTGCATATTTCATGTACACTGGCGTTGACTGAGCTTCAGTTCACCGTTCCAGAATTCTTCATATGTTTATGAGACATCTCCCATAGGAAAAAGGATCTTCAGTGAAATAAGTAAATCTAATATATGCCAGCTAATATAGAAAAGATGAGGGGAGGATTAAGATCCATTTCTGAAATGCCAGATGAGTATCTGTATCTGATTTACTGATTAACTTAGACCAGAACTAATTTTTGTCATCACGGTATTTGCTAGGAATCTAGACACACGAGGTCTGCGTATGCCACATAACAAGTGCACTAATGCTTCTAAAGTTCATGAACCATGTCTCTTCAACCTTGACACTAGTCTGAACATAACAAAACCACAATATATTTTTGTTTTTCTAATCCCTTGTTATCAATTGTTTAAGTGCTTTGGCATAAAAAGGATGGACAATGTCATTCCTTTATCCCCTGCTGGTTATAGCTCTCCTGAAGTCATAATCCCTGTAACAATAACCGACTGAAGAGGGCTTGGCTTTGATGAGGCTCTTTAACCTCAATTCTTTTACATACTGTTTGTATCTGCACAGCTATACAATTATTGAGCCTCCCTTTCTTTTTATGGCATCTTTTCACACTCCCAAAGCTCCCCAAACTTATAATTCAGCTTTGCTGGCATACAGACAAAAAACCTTCCCAACTGCAGTTTAAAATCATGCCACTGTTGGCCTTAATCTCCTTCAAAAACCCTAAAATATAAATTAGGGCTGTATTCATTGTGTCCCAAAGAGCGTTCTTTTCTGAAATCCACTCTCACTGCCGCAGAGCCTCCCTAGCAATTCACAATGGCCATCTGGCTGGTGTACTTTCCCAGATGGGCTCAGTCAGTACAGATTCCAGGGTCTAGGGAAAAGAGAGGAAAGCGACATTTGGTAACTGACTAAATTTAAAATGTACAATATTGAGACAATCTGCATATCCTTTTCTCTCAGCTTTACTATCACCTGAAAAAGTTATTTGTGCCTAATAGGAAGTGCCATCTTGGTTAACATACTTCACAGCAGACTATGATTCCTTAATGAAAGAATACTTTGAGAGGTAAAGAAAATCATTCCTTAACTTTAAAAAAATCTGTTATAAATCTATACATGGATAGCTTTAATTACTGTGAAACAGTAAGTTTGAAAGATGTGTCCTGCAACAGAAAAGAGGAAGAAGTGAAAAAGATATGTTGGACATGTATTAAGTAACACTAGAAAACACTTCCATAGGGCTTAAAACATGCCGGCAAATGTCCTGAGTGATTTATATATGGGAACTCATTTAATCCTTACAATAAATCATGTGGAATATGCACTATTATATATTTAATAACAAAAATAATGCATAATGTAAATAATTTATGCAAAGTGATACAGACACTGGCAGAACCAGCATTTGAGCAAATGGTCAAGTCCATTCTTAAGCCATACTATTTTCTCTATCCGTTATCCTGTGTTCTTGATCAGACTACCAAGTTGGTGACATTCAAGACTTGATCTCTGTAAGGTCATTCTCCCTCTAGTCAACTGTCACCAGGCAGTGGAAGTATGTTCGATGCCGGGACAAGCCTGAAGGTTGGAGATCTCCACTATCTGCCATGTTAGAAGACTCTAGAACCTTGACGGCTAATACCCTTCTTAGGCTGAGGGAACAAGAATGTTAGGCAGGTCAGCCAATGAGGCCCCTGCTGCTGCTGCTAAGTCACTTCAGTCGTGTCCGACTCTGTGCGACCCAATAGACGGCAGCCCACCACGCTCTGCCGTCCCTGGGATTCACCAGGCAAGAACACTGGAGTGGGTTTCCATTTCCTTCTCCAATGCATGAAAGTAAAAAGTAAAAGTGAAGTCGCTCAGTCATGTCTGACTCTTAGAGACCCCATGGACTGCAGCCTACCAGGCTCCTCCATGCATGGGATTTTCCAGGCAAGAGTACTGGAGTGGGGTGCCACTGCCTTCTCCCATGAGGGCCCAAGGTTAAGCAAATAATTGCTAACTGTACCATAGTAACAAAAGCTAGTTTCTGCCACATTAGACTTCTGGCCACACCAAGAGCCTTAAACTTTCAGAAAAACAGACCACATAATATGTGTCTTTATGTCTGAGATATGTGTATTAGATCAACTTAGAGTCAATAACTGCTATCTATACCACTTAGAACATCCTTTGGAAACTTGATAAAGTATATGAGTAATTATACTTCCAAAAAAACAGAAAAACACAAATATCCTTGGCCTCCACAACAAGCAGGATCAGGAAAATAGTAAACACTGCAAGGCTGTTATATCGGATGCCTTCTATACCTCATGAGATCAAGAGTATAACCAAGAAGCCCTACTTTCACCTCTATGCGATAAAGGTGTAAAAACATGGACTTTTCAAGGAGGGTACAACCCATGAAAAAAGTCAAAATATATGGCTGGACTGCACTTGCAGGGGGGACCAGAGCAGGAAGAATCATGTATCAGAAAAGGCCTTGCCATGAACATGACCATGGTCATTAAATTAAAAGATGGAGATCCACAAGGAAATGAGGTGTGGAAATTTGGAAATGGCTTTAAGCCACCACATCTAGGGAGACAGAATTTAAATCTAGCTTGTCTAGATTTCAAAGAATAGAAGCCATAGGAGACATCTGGATTAGAAGAGGATACAAGTACATTTCTCTTTTCTCCCTTGATTTCTCTCTCATGAAAATCAAAGGTTTGTCAGCCTCCCTGAAGTTTTGATGGTCCTCTTAAAAACAAGCATTATAAACAAGTGGTGAAAATTTCCACTTTTGCACTCCCTAAACATTACAACCTTTTCCAACAACCCAAGAGATGACTCTATAAATGTACATCACTAGATTCTTAATACCAAAACCAGACTGAGTATCCTTTGCAGCCAAAGATGGAGAAGCTCTATATATTCAGCAATAACAAGACCTGGAGGTGACTGTGGCTTGAATCATGAACTCCTTATTGTGAAATTTAGTCATAGATTGAAGAAAGTAGGGAAAACCACCAGGCCATTCAGGTATCAGTTCAGTTCAGTTCAGTTCAGTCGCTCAGTCATGTCTGACTCTTTGCAACCCAATGGACCACAGCAAACCAGGCCTCCCAGTCCATCATCAACTCCCAGTTTACTCAAACTCATGTCCATTGAGTCAATGATGCCATCCAACCATCTCATCCTCTGTCGTCCTCTTCTCCTCTCGCTTTCCCAGCATCAGGGTCTTTTCAAATGAATCAGTACTTCGCATCAGGTGGCCAAAGTATTGGAGTTTCAGCTCCAGCATCAGTCCTTCCGATGAATATTCAGGACTGATTTCCTTTAGGATGGACTGGTTGGATCTTCTTGCAGCCCAGGGGACTCTCAAGAGTCTCCTCCAACACCACAGTTCAAAAGCATCAATTCTTTGGCGCTCAGCTTTCTTTATAGTCCAACTCTCACATCTATATATGACTAATGGAAAAACCATAGCCTTGATTAGATGGACCTTTGTTGGCAAAGTAACATCTCTGCTTTTTAATATGCTGTCTAGGTTGGTCATAGCTTTTCTTCCAAGGAGTAGCTTTCTTTTAATTTCATGGCTTCACACACTATCTACAGTGATTTTGGAGCCCCAAAAAATAAAGTCAGCCACTTTTCCCACTGTTTCCCCATCTATTTGCCATGAAGTGATGGGACCAGATGCCATGATCTTAGTTTTATGAATGTTCAGTTTTAATCCAACTTTTTCACTCTCCTCATTCACTTTCATCAAGAGGCTCTTTATTTCTTCTTCGCTTTCTGCCATAAGGAAATCAAATTCCTTATCGTTAAACAGTGGTGGAGATGGATAGATTCAAAGTATTAGATCTGGTAGAGAGAGTGTCTGAACACCTATGTATGGATCGAAGTTCGTAACACCATACCGGACACAGTGACCAAAACTATCCCCAAGAAAAAGAAATGCAGGAAGGCCAAGTGGTTGTCTGAGGACGCTTTACAATAGCTGAGAAAAGAAGAGAAGTGAAAGGCAATAGAAAGGGAAAGATACACCTAAGTGAATGCAGAGTTCCAGAGAAGAGCAAGGAGAGATAACAAAGATTCTTAAGTGAACAGAGATAAGAGGAAAAATAGTAGAATGAGAAAGACTACATATCTCTTCAAGAAAATTGGAGCTATCAAGGGAACATTTTATGCAAGGATGAAAACAATAAAGGACAGAAACAGTAAGGACCTAATGGAAGCAGAAGAGGTGGCAAAAATACACAGAAGAACCATACAGAAGAGTTCTTAATGACTCGAATAACCACAGTGGTGTGGTCACTCACCTACAGCCAGACACCCTGGAGTGTGAAGTCAAGTGGGCCTTATGAAGCATCAATATAAACAAAGCTAGCAGAGGTGACTTCCAGTTGAGCTATATAAAAATCCTAAAATATGATGCAGTTAAAGTGCTACACTCAATATGTCAGAAAATATGGAAAACTCAGCAGTGGCCACAGGCCTGGAAAAGGTCAGTTTTCATTCCAATCCCAAAAGGGGCAATGCCAAAGAATGATCCAACTACCATACAATAGCACTCATTTCACATGCTAGCAAGGCTATGCTTAAAATTCTTCAAGCAAGGCTTCAGCAGTACATGAACTGAGAACTTCCAGATATACAAGCTGGGTTTCAAAGAAGCAAAAGAACAAGAGATCAAATTGCCAACATTCGTTGGCTCATGGGGAAAGCAACAAAATTCCAGAAAAACACCTATTTCTGCCTCACTGACTAAACCAAAGCCTTCAACTGTGTGGATCACAACAAACTGTGGAAAATTCTTAAAGAGATGAGAATACCAAACCACCTTACCTGCCTCCTGAGAAAACTGTATGGAGGTCAAGAAGCAAGCTAGAGCTGGACATGGAACAACTGACTGGTTTCAAACTGGGAAAGGAGTACAGCAACGCTGTATATTGTCACCCTGCTTATTTAACTTATATGCAGAGTACATCACGTGAAATTCAGGTTGGATGAATCACAAGTTGGAATCAAGATTGCCAGGAGAAATACCAACAATCTCAGATATGCAGATACCACTCTAATGGCAGAAAATGAAGAGGAACTAAAAAGCCTGTTGATGAGGATGTAAAAGGAGAGTGAAAAAGCTGGCTTAAAATTCAGCATTCAAAAAACTAAGATCATGACATCCAATCTCATCAATTCATGGCAAAAAGAAAGGGAAAAAGTGGAAGTAGACACAGATTTTATTTTATTGGGCTTAGCGTGGACAGCGACTGCTGCCGTGAAACTAAGATGCTTGCTCCCTGGAGGTAAAGCTATGACAAACGTAGTCAGTGTATTAAAAAGCAGAGACATCACTTTGCCAACAAAGGGCCATATAATCAAAATTATGATTTTTCCAATAGTCATATACAGACGTGAAAATTGGTCCATAAATAAGGCAGAGCACCAAAGAATTGATTCTTTTGAACTGTGGCACTAGACAAGACTCCCTTGGACTGCAAGGAGATCAAACCAGTCAATATTAAAGGAAATCAACCCTGAATATGCACTGGAAGGACTGATGCCGAAGTTTAAGCTCCAGTATTTGGCCGCCTGATGTGAAGGGCCAACTCACTGGAAAAGACCGATGCTGGGAAAGATTGAAGGCAAAAAAAGATGCAGGCAGCCACATGATGAGATGGTTAGACAGCATCACTGACTCAAGGGACACAAATTTGAGCAAACTCCAGGAGACAGCAGAGGACAAAGGAGCCTGGTGTACTACTGTCCATGAGGTCACAAACCGTTAAAAGAGGACTTAGTGACTGAACAATAAACAACAGCAACAGCAAATATTACAAGGGAAGAGTTACAAGATACAAAATTCTAGATCTTTTGAGAAATATCCAGAAATCTTTTAAATATAAATCTACATCTGATATTCAGTCAGGATTAAACCATACTCATAATCTCAAAGAAATATGCATGTTAGCATCTTTATTATCATTTATAACACATCAATACTAGTATTGTGTTAATTTTCAACTACTCAAACTACTACCTAAAACCTTAACAAAGAACAACACAATGTTTAAAACAGTAATTTGGAAATGAATTTAACCTAACCAAAAAAAAACGTTAACGTTTATACTGTATATGGAATAATCTATTTTTATGTCGGCAACCTACACTTCATCTACACTTTAGCAACAGCCTCCTAGATGGATTCTCTCCATGTATCTATTCATGCTGAGCCCACAATATGAATTATACTACATAACTATCCCAAAGCCATCAGTAGCCACTCACTGACTAAAATATTAAGTAGAAGCACAAACGTTTTACTATGGATCACATGGTCATAAAATGCTCACAATTGGAATTTTACCAAGCTGGTGTTTCCATACAGGCTGTTTTAACTTGCATAAGAATGCTTTTTTTTCTGTTAAAATAAACATTAAGTAATAGTAACTTAACTGTGAACTGACATTAAAGATAATTTTTTCCAAAGAAAGTAATCATACAGGTTAATAAGAACTGAAACTCACTGTTATAAACTTTCCAGGACTATTATACAATGTTTTCCTGGCAATATAAAGGAATGCGAGATCAAAAAGTAATAAGAATACTTGATTTTGAAATAATGACCACATATAAATGTTACATTTTTTGCAGCAAATATATTCAAGAGTTTTGTCTAGAACATTTTTTCAGTTTAAAATTTTTCATACATAGTTCTATAATTTTGGAAATACAGGGGAAATGATAACATAAAACTCAAAGTAGGATGCTTGGGAAAAAGAAAGAACGTTTAACCGGGTAGAATAAGCAGCAGAAAATCATGGCATCAGGATAAAAAAATGGGTAAATGGCATCTCAGAAGATAATGGCTGTTTTAAAATTCCAGCAACAGTGCATTTTTAACTGAAAATTAGAGAAAATTGTACATTGAAATGCTATTGTAAAAAATAATATTGAGAGATCCTATGTACACTTTGGGGGTTCCCTGGTGGCTCAGTGGTAAAGAATATGCCTGCAAGGCAGGAGCTACAGGACACACAGGGTCAGGAAGATCCCCTGCAGAAGGGCATGGCAACCCACTCCAGTATTCTTGCCTGGAGAATCCCATGGACAGAGAAGCTTGTTGGGCTACAGTCCATGGGGTCACAAAGAATTGGACACAACTGAAGTGACTTAGCACACACGCATGTACACTTTATATTGTTTTCCCCAGTAGTAATATTTTGAAATTTTATATCACAATTATGTTACTGATATTGATATCATCCATGCAAAAGAGAAGACTCTATACATGGACATCACTAGATGGTCAAGACTGAAATCAGATTGATCATATTCTTTGCAGCCAAAGATGGAGAAGCTCTATACAGTCAGCAAAAACAAGACCAGGAGCTGACTGTGGCTCAGACCATGAACTCCTTATTGCCAAATTCAGACTTAAATTGAAGAAAGTAGGGAAAACCACTACACCATTCAGGTATGACCTAAATCAAATCCCTTATGATTATACAGTGGAAGTGAGAAATAGATTTAAGGGCCTAGATCTGACAGATAGAGTGCCTGATGAACTATGGAATGAGGTTCGTGACATTGTACAGGAGACAGGGATCAAGACCATTCCCACAGAAAAGAAATGCAAAAAAGCAAAATGGCTGTCTGGGGAGGCCTTACAAATAAGCTGTGAAAAGAAGAGGAGAGAAAAGCAAAGGAGAAAAGGAAAGATATAAACATCTGAATGCAGAGTTCCAAAGAATAGCAAGAAAAGATAAGAAAGCCTTCTTCAGCGATCAATGCAAAGAAATAGAGGAAAACAACAGAATGGGAAAGACTAGGGATCTCTTCAAGAAAATCAGAGATACCAAAGGAACATTTCATGCAAAGATGAGCTCGATAAAGGACAGAAATGGTATGGACCTAACAGAAGCAGAAGATATTAAGAAGAGATGGCAAGAATACACAGAAGAACTGTACAAAAAAGATCTTCACGACCCAGATAATCACGATGGTGTGATCACTGACCTAGAGCCAGACATCCTGGAATGTGAAGTCAAGTGGGCCTTAGAAAGCATCACTACGAACAAAGCTAGTGGAGGTGATGGAATTCCAGTTGAGCTATTCCAAATCCTGAAAGATGATGCTGTGAAAGTGCTGCACTCAATATGCCAGCAAATTTGGAAAACTCAGCAGTGGCCACAGGACTGGAAAACGTCAGTTTTCATTCCAATCCCAAAGAAAGGCAATGCCAAAGAATGCTTAAACTACCGCACAATTGCATTCATCTCACACACTAGTAAAATAATGCTCAAAATTCTCCAAGCCAGGCTTCAGCAATACGTGAACTGTGAACTTCCTGATGTTCAAGCTGGTTTTAGAAAAGGCAGAGGAACCAGAGATCAAATTGCCAACATCTGCTGGATCATGGAAAAAGCAAGAGAGTTCCAGAAAAACATCTATATCTGCTTTATTGACTATGCCAAAGCCTTTGACTGAGTGGATCACAATAAACTGCGGAAAATTCTTCAAGAGATGGGAATACCAGACCACCTGATCTGCCTCTTGAGAAATCTGTATGCAGGTCAGGAAGCAACAGTTAGAACTGGACATGGAACAACAGACTGGTTCCAAAAAGGAAAAGGAGTTGGTCAAGGCTGTATATTGTCACCCTGTTTATTTAACTTCTATGCAGAGTACATCATGAGAAACGCTGGACTGGAAGAAACACAAGCTGGAATCAAGATTGCCGGGAGAAATATCAAAAACTTCAGATGTGTAGATGACACCACCCTTATGGCAGAAAGTGAAGAGGAACTCAAAGGCCTCTTGATGAAAGTGAAAGTGGAGAGTGAAAAAGTTGGCTTAAAGCTCATCATTCAGAAAACGAAGATCATGGCATCCGGTCCCACCACTTCATGGGAAATAGATGGGGAAACAGTGGAAACAGTGTCAGATTTTATTTTTCTGGGCTCCAAAATCACTACAGATGGTGACTGCAGCCATGGAATTAAAAGATGCTTACTCCTTGGAAGGAAAGTTATGACCAACCTAGATAGCATATTCAAAAGCAGAGACATTACTTTGCCAACAAAGGTTCGTCTAGTCAAGGCTATGGTTTTTCCTGTGGTCATGTATGGATGTGAGAGTTGGACTGTGAAGAAGGCTGAGCGCTGAAGAATTGATGCTTTTGAACTGTGGTGTTGGAGAAGACTCTTGAGAGTCCCTTGGACTGAAACTCCAGTACTTTGGCCACTTTATGCGAAGAGTGGACTCATTGGAAAAGACTCTGATGCTGGGAGGGATTGGGGGCAGGAGGAGAAGGGGACGACAGAGGATGAGATGGCTGGATGGCATCACTGACTCGATGGATGTGAGTCTCAGGGAGGCCTGACGTGCTGCGATTCACGGGGTCACAAAGAGTCGGACACGACTGGGCGACTGATCTGATCTGATCTGATGCATTCAGATTCTCCCAGAAAATTTTTTTCAGAAATCTGAAAAAAATCAGATTTTACTTTTACTCACTTATGGGCCTATGTGTATTTTTAGCTCTCTGTATAATTTCATATTTATAGTATCTATACCACCAGTCAGGAAACAATTCCTACCAAAAGGATTCCTCCTGTTACTCTATTAGAATTCACATCCACCTACCAATCCCCTGCCATTCTATTCACTGTTAAATGAAATGAGTCCTTCATTTCTAAATTTTGTAATTTCAAAAATGTTGTGTAAATGAGTGCCCAGTCACTTCAGTCATGTCCGACTCTTTGAGACCCTATGGACTGTAGCCCTCCAGGCTCCTTTGTCCATGGGGATTCTCCAGGCAAGGATACTGGAGTGGGTTGCCGTGCCCTCCTCCAGGGAACCTTTCTGACCCAAGGATTGAACCTGGGCCTCTTGCATTGCAGGCTGATTCTTTAATGCTGAGCTAATGGGGAAGTCCTCAAAAACGTTACACAAATGTTATTACATATAGTATGTAATCTTTTCAGATTAGCTTTTCTCACTCAGCATAATTCTCTGGAGATTCATCCAAGTTGCTGCACATACAATACTTTGTTCCTTTTTATTTCTGAGTATTTTATTTTCTCGGTTGTCTACTTTATTAATATGAAGTTTCTCATAGCATTCTCTTGTTAATTTCTGAAAGACTGCAAGATCTATATCCCATATTTTATTCCTGATAATGACGATCTGTGCCTTCCTACTTTTTATTTTTGTTAGTTTTGCTGGTTTATCATGTTACTGATTTAATAACCAACTAAGAAGTTGGTTGATAAGAAGTTGATAAGAAGTCTAGGGCTCCCCAAGGAGAGAGCGGTCTGGAATTCTCAAGAAGGAAGAAAGGACAAACTTTTTTTCCTCTACATTCCTTAGGATTATATAACAATAATGTATCTTGCCTGAGGACAATCTCTGGATTAAACCTTCTGGCTAATCCTGTTATCTTAAAATGTAAATTATGGGAGTAGGTCTGGTGAGGTCTTTACAACCTCCACACATTCTTTTGATTCATTGGAGAGTATATAACTCCACTGCTAACACTAGCAAGCGGGTACTCTTTCTGTCCCCTTCTGATACCTATGTCAGAAGCTTTCTCTATCTCCTTTATACTTTAACAAAACTTTATTACACAAAAGTTCTGAGCGATCAAGCCTCGTCTCTGGCCCCAGATTAAATTCTCCTCCGGAGGCCAAGAATCCTAGCGTCTTTCTGTGGTTCAGCAACCTTTCAGTAGGAACTTAACAGTATTCTCTCAGCACTACTTTAGCCTCACCTTATGTATTTTGGGGCTTCCTTGGTGGCTCAGATGGTAAAGAATCCACCTGCAATGCAAGAGACCCAGGTTCAATCCCTGCACCAGGAAGACCCCTGGGAGAAGTGAACAGTAACACACTGCAGTATTCTTGCCTGGAGAATTCCATGGACAGAGGTGCCTGGTAGGCTACAATCCATGCGGTTGCAAAGAGTTGACACGACTAAGTGACTATTATCTTTTTTTTCTTTATCTCTTCTATACATATTTTGATAAATTATGTTTTTGTTTTCATTAAGTTCTGTTTCCTAAATTTTCTTTTGACTCATGGATTATTTTTGAAGTATTTTTTAAATTTTTGTGTGTCTATAGATTTTCCTGCTTTCTGTTACTGGTTTCCAGTTTGATTACATTCTTGTCAGAGAACATGCTATATATACTATTTCAATGCTTTTAATTTTGTTGAGTCTTATCATGTGGCCTAAGTTATTTTAATGAATGGGCCATATGCTTGAAAAATATACAAATATTCATCAAGCTTTGGGTGGACCCACGTTTCAGTTCAATCCTGTCGGTTGACTCTTGATCAGTTATTCTTCATCTTTGCTGATTTTTCTGTCTCATATTTCTCAGTAGTTGAGAAGATGATGTTGAAGTTCCCAGCAATAAATCTGTATAGTTTTCAGTCTATTAGCTTTTGCTTCATGTATTTTGAAGCTCTGTTATTTGGTTCACATTTAGGATCACTATGTCTTCCTGGTGATTAATCTTTCTATCATTATGTACTGTCCTTCTTTGTCTCCAGTAATTTCCTTGCTCGGATGACTATTTTATTTAATAATATAACCACTCCTGCTGTATTAATTTTATTAATGCTTGTATTAATGTAAATGCATCAAGCAAAAAACAGAGACTGACTGAGTAGATTTAAAAAGTTACTCAACTCTATTCTATTTACATAAAATTCAATTCAAATTCAGTGAAAAAAGGTGGTTGAGAGCAAAAAGATAGACTACGCCCTTCCAAT
This sequence comes from Bos grunniens, assembly GCF_055505025.1. NCBI lineage: Eukaryota > Metazoa > Chordata > Mammalia > Artiodactyla > Bovidae > Bos > Bos grunniens. Next base: position 119,418,399 of record NC_141165.1, on the reverse strand, counting down.
GTACTGTTGAACCCATCCAGCGCTTTATTTTTTTAAGTATTATAGTATTTTTTTCTGCTCTGTATTTTCCATTTGGTTCTTTTTTATGGTTTCTACTTCTTTGCTGAGATATTCTATTTTTTCCTTTGTTTAAGGATAATGTGTATTTGATTAAGCATTTTTAGAAATGCTTTATAATTCTTATTAGATAATGATGACATCTGATTCATTTTTATATTGGCTTTAATGTTTTTTCCAATTCAAGTTGTGATTTTGTCAGTTCTAAGCATGATGTGTGATTTCTAATTATATCATGGACATTTTTTTCTATTATGACAGGAAATTACAGATTCTATTTAGATATTCTATTTTAGCAGGTAGTTATCTTGTTTAGATTTAGTACACAGGTCTTGGCCTGCTCTTGTGGGCTCTAGTTCCAACGTCAATGTATTGTTAAAGCCTTTGTCATGCTATTTCTGTCTGCTTGGTTTTTAGGGTTCTGCAGAAGGGATCTCTCCAGCAAGTTGATTAATGGGTGAGAGAGATGGTAATGTTCCTCCTTACTGTTGCCTCTGGCTACTTTGATATCTCTGGACAGGGAAGAGAGTGTCAGGCCAATGGAGTCAAAGAGGTTTCTGCTGCTAGGATGTTTTCTGTGAATGGGTCCACCTTGCCATATCCGTTGTGGGGGGAGGAGAGTTTCATGCCCTCAGAGACAAAGAGGATCCAAGACCCAGCCACTTGTTTTGACTGAGTCTTTCCTGCCCATTCTGCCCACATGCCCAAGTGTTTCTGAGTAGCAGAAGAGGGGTGCAAATGCCTTCCTGGGCTAGACCTCTGGCTGTATATATGCTCATGTTGCCAATTCCTCTCACAACTCCAGTATCTCTTGGTGGAAGAGAGGAGACCCAGACCACTCATCACTGGAAATCTCCCATGAATCATCTTTTCTGGTAGTACACAGCTCACTTGATGTTGACAGAGGGACCCCAGTTAGACACGGAGGAAGAGCAGGCCTACCAGGACTGGGTCCCATCGCTAACTTAGGGTCTGAGCGGCCTTGTTCTATTACAGAGGCGGACAGTGCCCTGCCACTATGTGTTTCCTCTGGTTTTGAAGCATCAAACCAGTTGGCCTCTTGCTTGCCAGATTTTAGAATGTGCCTTGAAATAACTGTTGAACTATGTGCAAAGGTTAAACTTAGTGTAAAGGAGCAGAGAGAAACAAGTTCATGCTATCTTGCTGGGACTAAACACCAATAGAACAGTTTTTTAGGGTACACTTAATTTTCATATTATCTCTATTTTTTTTTTGTCCTTTTTTACTTTCCAATTTGTCTCTCAAAACAACTTAATCAAAAAACAGTCTATGGTCTTAATGACTGTTAAAATTTTCTTTTCAATAATTTAATATAACTTTGATTCTTGTGTCGATATGAAAAACTAGAAATGCTACTTAAAAATATACAATTCTGGCCTGTAAAAGATTGGTAAAATTATTCATACACATACAGAAAACATTTATCTGTGAAAACATTATTTTAGAAGGTTTGGTATTAATAAGTCAAATTATAATCTTGCAAAAAAGCTTATTAATCATATCTTTAAATGTACTGCATCATTTGAATAGCATTGCATGATTCTAAAATTTTGGAGGACACAGAAATTGTATTCACTATTGACTGGCAAAAAAAAGAAATGACGTGAAGATATACTATCTTTAAAGGAGAACAGGAATAAACAGGGCATAGATGGAAAGGATTAATTTCTAGCATTTAAAATGATGGGAAATGTCTTCTAGAATTATTCATCTTTAATGCCTTTGGACATTATTACATTCAGTGATCTTACACAGAACTGAGTCCTAAGCAAAACAAGACATATATGCCTTTCTGAAGCAGTTGTACTCAATTCCAACCTTAAAATATGGTTTATCTAATAACAATACTTGGTTTAACGTATTATTTTGTTTCTATAATCTGTAGAAAATACATGTTCCACACTGATTTTTTAACAAGAGGCTGTCATAATTTTCTGAGGGCTCAGATTCAATATTCTATGGTTTGCACACTCTATACATCCAGTGAATCAAACGTGCTACCTGATATGTTTTCAAATTTAAACTTTTTTACATTTTAATATTTTAATTAGGAACTTTATTTCTTTAGATGAGAAAGCTCTCATGAATTCATGCTTTTTTGGCTCATTTCAAGGTAGCTTTGGGAATAATGACTAAAAAAAGTTTTAAAAACACATTGGGATAAAAGAGAGTATATATATTTTTAATTTTAAATAAAATAAAAGCAAAAGAACGTATTTTAAAATACATTCGCAAATTGTTAAAACACTTCAAGAAGTAAAATTTAATTTCCCTCCCATTGCATGTGGGCTGGGTTTGATGACTTAATTTCATCAAATAGATCAAGGTAGAAATGATGGGATTTGATTTTCAAGACAGGCTAATTAAAGACTGCAAATTTCTCTTTATTTTCTCTTTGATCAATTGCTAAGGTGGAAGCTAGATGCCATATCATGCATCACACATATATCATACTTGAAGACACTCAAGTAGCTGTATAGAGAGGTCTATATGGCCAGGAACTAAGGCCTCTTGTCAAAAACCATTAAGGAATAGAGACCTGCTAACAATCATGTAACTGAGCCAAGAAGGAAGTGGATCCTACAGCCCCAGTCACATTTTCAGATGACAGTAGCCCCAAAAAATATCTTGACTCTGATTCAGAACAATCCAGCTAAGCCATCTTCAAATTTTTGACCCATAGAAACTATCAGTGAATAAATACTTATGTTCTCCTGTCTCAAAATCTCAGGATAATTTGCTATGTGGCAACAAATAACTACAGAAATAAATTTTCTTACAGACCTTTAATTGGGCTTCCTTTGTGGCTCAGCTGGTAAGGAATCCATCTATAATGCAGGAGACCTGAATTCGATCCCTGGATTGGGAAGATCCCCTGGAGAAGGAAAAGGCTACCCACTCCAGTATTCTGGCCTGGAGAATTCCATGAACTGTATAGTCCATGGGGTCGCAAAGAGTCGGACACGACTGAGTGACTTTCACTTCAAGACATTTAATAAATTCAATTCCCCCTACCCATTTTAGTGTATCAATGTTTTACTCTAACCTACTTCACTCTTTGACTTCTTTTTCACTGAAATTAGCAAATTAGAATAACATATCTAGTACATGTTTGTTTAGGTGAACTTAAGCCAGTCAACTTATATTGCATTTTAAGGTTTTCAATGAGGGAATTCTACAGTAGTAATGTCTGCTCTGTAGAAATTGGATCATTAGTTTTTTATTCACAAACAGGTATTTTTTATGCCCATACCTGTGAATATTCTTATTCTGACCTTAACATGAAATATATATGTACCTGTAGTTTTATTTAAACTATTTTATTATCTTATAAAAAACACATAGGGAATGATTTGTTGTTTTTAATTCTAAGTTCGAATACATCAGCATATTTCACCTTTTAATACAAATGGGCTTCCCTGGTGGCTCACTCAGTAAAGAACCCACCCACAATGCAGGAGACCTGGGTTTGATCCCTGGGTTGGGCATGGCAACCCACTTCAGTATTCTTGCCTGGAGAATCCCCATGGACAGAGAAGCCTAGTGGGCTGCAGTCCATGGGGTCACAAAGAGTCAGACACAACTGAGAGACTAAGACAGCACACAGCACAAATATTTCAGTCAAAGTTAATGTGAAATTACTTGCAGCAAACAAACCTGCTGGGTTTAGTGTTAATCAAGAACTCTAAAGCAAATAATGGTTTCCTAAAAGAGACAGTTTGGGGAGTGACATAATTTTGTCAGTGGTCAAACTATCTTCTCAGAAATCCCACTGGTATCTCCAAGGAACTCCCAAATAGAATGCCCTAAGAAGAATATTTGTAACTCTGGTCAAACCCAGTTTCTATACTTTTTCCATCAAACCCCTCATATGCTTTTTTGATCAGTTGCTAAAGTGGAAGCTAGATTCTATATCATACATCACATATATATCATACTTGAGGACATTCAAATAGCTGTATAGAGAGGTCTATATGGCCAGGAACTAAGGTCTCTTGTCAAAAACCATTAAGGAATAGAGATCTGCTAACAATCACGTAACTGATCCAATAAAGAAGTGGATCCTACAGCCCCAGTTACATTTTCAGATGACAGAAAATATCTTGACTCTGATTGGCAAAATTGTGGCAAAAAGTGGTAAAATTATTGTAGTATTTCAAGTAGGTGATTCTCCTTGAAGGAGAAATAAACTCCATGTTTCCATTCTAAACTGGATACATATTTCTCCAACTAATTATTTTATTGCTATAATTTGGCTTGGCTAATTACAGTGTACTTCCTGATGATCTTTTTCTCAAGTAAGTTTTTTTTAACTCTGAACTTGGAGAATATTTTTCTTAAAAAAAATAAAATTGAAAACATTTCACTGAAACGGCCTAGGAAAAGATGAGTTGTTCCAAATATCCAAGTTATCACAGACTACTTTAAAAGTTGCATCTTATAACTATATTTAATTAGTTTCCTAAATTTTACAATATTTTAAAGTTGTGATCCAAACAAACAAAAAATTAAATGTATGTGCAAATCACCTTACAAGTCCTCAAGCTCAACACAGCAACACATAGACTGCATTATGATGAAAATTAATAATTCAGAGCATTTCATCAGGGCAAGTTGCCTGAAAGTTGATTTGAATATCATTTAGACATTAAACTGGAGTAAGGTACAACCAGAATCCCATGAATAAAGATTCTGCGACAGATATTAATTGCTAAAATGAAGTACTGTGGCATTTTATAGTTAAGATTAATAATTTTGCCATCACACCAATCACTCTTGACACTTAAGGCTGAACTGCTTCCCTTATGTTACCAACTCATGACAATACCAGCTCCTGTCTTATACTGAAAGGGACATTTCAAAGAGCTGACAACTGATCCTCAGGAATCTGAAAGGAAATATCAAGTAGGTGTTACTTATCCACAAGTGAGGCTTCCAGGAAGACCAGGGGAATTTCTAAGGCTCAATATTGCTGGAAATTCACTTAATGCATTCTGTCCTTCTCCCCAGTGTCTATGCAGGAATGATTTAGGGATACCAGCTGCCATGTCTTGATTTAGAACTAAGATCTTAATCACAATAAAACCCCTGCCTTGGCAGGCCTTTCCTGTTATCTTCATGAAGACCTCGGCATTAACAGGCACTCAATCCTCACAGTTCTCACAGAACCACCTTATGGCTTTTCTGGGCAGTTATTCTCCTTTTGGAGTTTGCATTTAGGCCAACTGGAGGAAAGATGGGGTGCTTTGGGGAGCAGGTGCTAAGAGACCCAACAAAATGTGGAGCTGTGAGAGTTGTAGTGTAGTGTAGGTTAAAGCAATCAATTTTATGGCAGGACACTGTTTCTCCTGCTACTAACAGCTGCTCAGAGGATAGTGGGGAAGCCACCCTGCTGAGCAATTTTGAGTCAGAGGATGGAAAATCTACCTCATTTCCAGGCCGAAGGGTCTCACATTAAAAGACCATAAAGCGCAAGTCATTTAAATAGTAGCTCCAGGGGCACATTAACTTTCTGTCTTACCTCTGTTAATATAGATCTCAAAGACAAGTTCCTTGTCACTTTAACAATCAACACAACATAACAGGTTTCTAAATTTGGTTTTCTGTCTCAGACACTTGTGTTTACACACACACACACGTTTCAATAAATGAAGGAAAAGAGCAAGTCACCATTATTTAAATGTGGAAGCCACTATACCAAAAAGTTAACATTGGTCATTTGAAACCTCTGCAAAGCATTTAAACTGCTGAAATGGGCATGCCGTCATTTATGTTGGGAGAAAAATAATAAATATACTGCCACACATATTGCTACAAACTTGATGAAGCTTTGAAATTTCTGGTTTGTGAATTTCAAGTATCTCTGTCCCTGAGGAATGCCTCAGAGGAACAAATTTGGAATATAAATTGGCCTTTGAGAAAGAAGTCCAATGAGTTAGAGGGCTGAATGCATGTCAACTGTTGAGTGTGCCACGGTCTTCATGGAGAACTCTGAACAGCAGGACTGCCTGTTCCTGCGGCTGTCAGCCGGATGCTCCCTCGAGAGACGCAGCTTATGGGTGCTGCACTCTAACTGTAAACTGCTTGGGAGAAGAGAGAGAGACTTAGAAATGTCTGGCAGCTCGAGGATATGGTTTGAATGCCAAGTAGCAGCTGAGATAACTGTGTATTAGTTTACATTCCCAAAGGAGAAGGGATTAAACAAAAAAAAAAGATAGCTAGATTCTTGCCAACTTTTTCGAGAGTAGATAACATCAATGCTTCTCAATGAGAACTTTATTTGGGGGTTTTAAAAATAATATATAAGTATATCTCACATTCCGGACAAATTAAAAGACTGACATTATAATTAATATGCCCATCTAAATGGAATTATACAAATCAGTGTAATGCACAAGCTACTAATGTTATATCTTAAAGACAGCATGCTGTATAAAATATCCAGATTACTGTATTCAACTATTATAATGCTTCGTGCAGTATAGACAGTGGTGTAGGCAGATTTTATACAAGATTTTTTTAAATGTTCCCACAATATAAAAACACCAGCATCATTATATTTTAAGCAATTGTTGCTTTTGTAAAGTGAAGTCAAGCAGCATTAGAAATTGAAGTAAAAACTAGATCAATAATGTAACTCATCAGCTGCTTGTAATATAGAATTAAATGGTAATTATTAATATAAGCAGTAAAATAGTGTCCAATGACAGTAACATTTACTGATTTTCAAATTTTTAAAAAGTCAAAATTGGGAATTTTTTAGAAATTAACCACTGATAAACAGAAAAGTATGTGATACCTAAAGATGGACTTTTTTGAAATGTTCATTGCTCTAAGCTGTTTTGTTGTTTTACTGTGACATAATTAATTTGTCTAAGTAGAATTTGAACAATTTGCCTAGGTGACCTATTAGTAACTTCACTGTGAAGAACATCAAGAAATTAGTTTTAATACATACTCTACTTTCCAACTTTGAAACTGCAATCAGAGCTTTCAGCAGATTAGATAAAGTCAGAGCATCCTATTTAGAAAAACTTCTCTTGGAAAAAGAAATCTAATGTGATGTCTTTGCGGCAAACAAGGAGTTAAATGAACTTGCCACTGACTGAGCCCAGGTAACTTGCCCTGAAGGGTGAGTCAACATTCATCCTTCTACCCTGACCATCTGCTCCTGTCCTTACTTTCTTTTATATCTGCCTGTTTCTGATTCCTACAGCTCATCAGCAGGGCAGCAGCTGTTGGACTGCCTTCTTGAAGATACTTCAGCCTCAATCCTAAAACTTCACAGAAAAGGAAATATTAATTTGTTAACATCATCACCCTTCAATCTCTTTGTGCCTGAATTATGGGGAAAACCCAAAGTGATCTGTAAACACACCAGCATACAGAAGTGTTCCCTATTTCACACCTTTTGTTCCATCTTAAGGAAAAGCATGGTCCAGATGCTTATGTAATTCTCACCTTAACCCCGCACATTTTGAAAATTATGAAGGGCAAGGGTGGAAAGGAAAAATACTTGGGGAGGTATGATGCTTACCATATGTACCAGATTTCAAGTATTTTTCATCAAGCATTAAAATATTCCAGAAATTTCAACATTTTGCCTTGAAAATGCTTATTTTATACTGAGCCTCATATCTGGAAAGCCATGTGTTTTCCATTGCATGTCTTCATTTGTTTGGAAAATAGAGTCCAGAGGAGTTCAGTGGAAAGCCTGTGGGCATACTATAAAAAGTCTCTTCTCATCAAAATAGCACGGTCATTTAGACTCACATGGTTCCGTGGTACCAACATATTACTCTGCACACAGTATGTGCTTACCAATGCTAAGTTTATTTAATTTAGCTCTATGATAAATGTCATATGGATAATGATACCCAGTCACTGTCATTCTGCATCCCTCAAGAATATAGACTCACTAAACTTTAGGCTTCCCTGGTGTCTCAGAAGGTAATCTGCCTGCAACACAGGAGACCCAGGTTTCTATCCCTGGGTCAGGAACATCACCTAGAGAAGGAAATCGCATGCCACTCCAGTATTCTTGCCAGAAAAACAGTATTCTTGCCTGAAGAATCCCATGGACAGAGGAGCCTGGTTGGCTACAGTCCATGGGGTGGCAAAGAGTCAGACACAACTGAGCAACTAATACTTTCAAACTTTAAAGAGCCATATTTCCACAGGAAAAAACTGCAAAACAAGCAAACAGGACATTTTTACCCCAACTAATGAACTTCATCGTAACTGATCCTATATATAAGGACAAGGAAATATACAGTAAAAAGATCATCCATACCACATAACTTCCAGGTTCCTAAGACTCATGAAAAGTGAAAGTCACTCAGTCATGTCCAACTCTTTGCGACTCCATGGACTATACAGTCCATGGAATCCTCCAGGCTAGAATACTGGAATGGGTAGCCCTTCCCTTCCCCAGGGGATCTTCCCAACCCAAGGATTGAACCCAGGTTTCCCACAGTGCAGGCAGATTTTTTAGCAGCTGAGCCACAGTGGAAACCCAAGAATACTGGAGTGGGTAGCCTATCCCTTCTCCAGCAGATGTGCCTGACCCAGGACTCAAACCAGGGTCTCCTAGATTACAGGCAGATTCTTTACTAACTGAGCTATCAGAGAAGCCCTTCTAAGACTCACGTTATCCCCCAAAAAAAGTTTCATCGGTTTTACTGTACACCAGAAATATCTGTCATTATTCGTCTTTCTATTATTAAAGGCATGCATTTTCAGAGTGTTTGTATAAAGGAAATACAATATCTATAATGTGTAGCAATTTGTCACTTTAGCCTTTATGATTTCATTTAGCAAAATCAGATTTTTTTTTTAGCTTTCCACCATACATTAGAAACTGTAACAGGATAACTATAGCCCTTAAAGAGAGGGTGTACAGTTTTGATAACATCCTAAACACAACAGGTATTCTAAAATAGGATTCATATTCAGGGGGGCAGAGGCTGGTCCCTTGGGCATGAGGGATGAGCTCATGAGGACACTGTATTCCATTAAAGGTAACTGAAGGAAAAGGAACAAAAACAAGCTTTTCGCTGTTATTGTTTTGGGCTGAACTGTGTCTTCTCCAGATTTATATGCTGAGCTCTTAATCCCTCTTACCTCAGAGGGTGACTGGATTTGGAGATAGTCCTTAAAGATGTACAAAAATAAAATGAGATTATACAGGTGGGTCCCAATCTAATATGAATAATGTCCTTATAAAAAGAAGAGGTTAAAACATAGACCTGTGTGCTAAGTCACTTCAGCTGTGTCTGACTCTGTGACCCATGGACTGTAGCCCACCAGGCTCCTCTGTCCATGGGATTTTCCAAGCAAGAATACTGGAGTGGGTTGCCATTTCTCTCACCAGTAAAACATAGACACACAGAGGGAAAATCATGTGAAGATACCAGAGGAAGACAGCCATCTACAAGACAAAAAGAGAGGCTTCAGAAAAAATCTTCTGACATCTTGATCTCAGATTTCTAGCCTTCAAAACTGTGAGAAAATAAAAGTCTGTTGCTCATGCCACCCAGTCTTCGTTTTGGCAGCCCTAACAAACTAAGACAGCCATTTCTTTGTAGCATGTTGGCCAAGATAGAGAGTCACCCTCAGGCCTAATGGTGTATTACATAATGGTATATTATATAATGAAAGATTATTTAAAGATAATTACATAATTAAATATTACAAACATAATTTAATGCAGCTCAACAAGCTCAAAGAAGTAATATTCAAAAGGCATCACAGACTGAAGTCAAAGGAAAGAAAGAAATGACAAAATAGGAAGAAAGATTCCAAAAGACCAAGTAAAAAAATTGTGAATGGCATGGTTTAAAATCAGAAAAAAAGATGAGACAAAGGAAAAAGCATTTTAAGAAACAAACAGAAAGTAGTCTAGAGTGGTAATATTAAGCTGTGATTGCCAATGGAGTAAAGAATACCAAATGAAGTAAGATACGATGCTTTGATTTCCTGTTTGGACACACATGAAAAGCGTCCAAATTAAAGCTGTGAGCGCTCTATTTTACTTTTTTAAAATAGAATTTTAAGTAAAGTTAAATCTTTATTGAAGATTTTTTTAGAAAGGCCATTTGGCCTTTCAATGAATAAACTGAATTGTAACATATTTAAAAAAAATACAACTGTATTATGTACTTGTTCTGTATAGTTCATGAAATCAGGCTGACAAAAGGGCTACTCAGAAAATAATTTAAATATAAAAGTGAGCAAAGCCTGTAGCATCCTTATATTGTATGCTAGATGCCATGCTACTAAATGATTTACAAAAAATAGCTTTTTTCTTAATTTTTCTGTTATCTAGGCTTTCCTGGTGGTTCAGTGGTAAAGAATCTGCCTATGATGTAGGAGCCATACGAGATGTGAATTTGATTCCTGGTTTGAGAAGAGTCCCTGAAGGAGGGTATGGCAATCCACTCCAGTATTATTCCCTGGAGAATCCCATGGACAGAGGAGACCGGCAGGCTACAGTCCATAGGGCTGCGAAGAGTCAGATATGACTGAAGCGACTTAGCATGCACAAGCACAAGTTGTGGTATTTAAGACTAAACCAGTATTTAACTGATAATTCCATAAGACATAAAAATACAATATGAAAATCAGTATGAGAGCCAGAATAAAAATATAGAGGAGGGGGTAAATACAGTATTCTGGGTTCATTTAAAATGAAACAAGACTGGATAGATAACAAATAGAGCTAAAGTAGTTTTCTTAAAAAGTCTCTTCTTAGGTATTCCTGACTAGTCCAGTTCAGTTCACTCACTCAGTCGTGTCTGACTCTTTGCGACCCCATGGACTGCAGCATGCCAGGCCTCCCTGTCCATCACCAACTCCCAGAGTTTGCCCAAACTCAGGTCCAATGAGTCAGTGATGCCATCCAACCACCTCATCCTCTGTCTTTCCCTTCTCCTCCCACCTTCAATCTTTCCCAGCATCAGGGTCTTTTCAAATGAGTCAGTTCTTCGCATCAGGTGGCCAAAGTATTGGAGCTTCAGCTTCAGTATCAGTCCTTCCAATGAATATTCAGGACTGATTTCTTTTAGAATGGACTGGTTGGATCTCCTTGCAGTCCAAGGGACTCTCAAGAGTCTTCTCCAACACCACAGTTCAAAAGCAACAATTCTTCAGCACTCAGCTTTCTTTATAGTCCAACTCTCACATCCATACATGACCACTGGAAAAGCCATAGCTTTACCTAGATGGACCTTTGTTGGCAAAGTAACATCTCTGCTTTTTAATATCCTGTCTAGGTTGGTCATAGCTTTTCTTCCAAGAAGTAAGCATCTTTTAATTTCATGGCTGAAGTCACGATCTGCAGTGATTTTGGAGCCCAAAAAAATAAAGTCTGACACTGTTTCCCCATCTATTTGCCATAAAGTGATGGGACCAGATGCCGTGATCTTAGTTTTCTGAATGTTCAGTTTTAAGCCAACTTTTTCACTCTCCTCTTTCACTTTCATCAACAGACTCTTTAGTTCTTTGCTTTCTGCCAGAAGGGTGGTGTCATCTGCAAATCTGAGGTTATTGATATTTCTCCCGGCAATCATGATTCCAGCTTGTGCTTCTTCTAGTCCAGCACAGTCCAGTACATCAGTTTCTCATGATGTACTCTGCATATAAGTTAAATAAGCAGGGTGACAATATACAGCCTTGACATACTCCTTTCCTAATTTGGAACCAGTCTGTTGTTCTATGTCCAGTTCTAGTTTTTTGTGTTTTTTTGGTTTTTTTTTTTTTTTTTGAGCATTATTTTACTAGAATATGAGGTAAGTGCAACTGTATGGTAGTTTGAGCATTCTTTGGCATTGCCTTTCTTTGGGATTGGAATGAAAACTGACCTTTTCCAGTCCTATGGCCACTGCTGAGTTTTCCAAATTTGCTGGCATACTGACTGCAGCACTTTCAAAGCATCGTCTTTCAGGACTTGAAATAGCTCAGCTGGAATTACATCACCTCCACTAGCTTTGTTAGTAATGATGCTTTCTAAGGCCCACTTGACTTCACATTCCAGGATGTCTGGTTATAGGTGAGTATCTCATCATCGTGATTACCTGGGTTATGAAGATCTTTTTTGTACAGTTCTTCTGTGTATTCTTGCCACCTCTTCTTAGTATCTTCTGCTTCTGTTAGGTCCATACCACTTCTGTCCTTAATTGTGCCCATCTTTGCAAGAAATGTTCCCTTGGTATCTCTAATTTTCTTTAAGAGATCTCTAGTCTTCCCCATTCTATAGTTTTCCTCTATTTCTTTGCATTGATCACTGAAGAAGTCTTTCTTATCTTTCCTTACTAGTCTTTGGAACTCTGCATTCAAATGGGTGTATCTTTCGTTTTCTCCTTTGCCTTTCGCTTCTCTTGTATTCACAGCTATTTGTAAGGCCTCCTCAGACAACCATTTTGCCTTTTTACATTTCTTTTTTGGGGGGATGGTCTTGATACCTGCCTCCTGTACAATGTCACAAACCTCCATCTACAGTTCTTCAGGCACTCTATCAGATCTAATGCCTTGAATCTATTTCTCACTTCCACTGTACAATTGTAAGGGATTTGATTTAGGTCATACCTGAATGGTCTAGTGGTTTTCCCTACTTTCTTCAATTTAAGTCTGAATTTGGTAAAAAGGAGTTCATGTTCTGTGCCACAGTCAGCTCCTGGTCTTGTTTTTGCTAACTGTATAGAACTTCTCCATCTTTGGCTATATATTGTTATATAAACAATCTGATTTCAGTATTGACCAGCCAGTGATGTCCATGTGTAGAGTCTTCTCTTGTGTTGTTGGAAGAGGGTGCTTGCTATGACCAGTGTGTTCTCTTGGCCAAGAAAGTTACAAATGCAACCATCCAATCCTGACAGAGTAAGAAATTGGTCTTCTCTATCTTCCCTACCTTGCCTATAACTTCAATACTGAGATTACCTTTTTTTATAATTTTCAACTTTAAATCTTCAATACATCCCTTGTTGAATATTGTACAATTAAGAGTGTATATATGGATATTTTCTATACCATAAAGAGGATGATTACAATGGAATGCTTTATGGAACATGTCATTTTTGAAAGTCAAGATGCCGAGTCCAATCCAAGACAATTAGAAAGAAAAACAAAAAGCACTAGTACTAAATGCTTTAAAGAAGCTTTATTCCAGATCATCCGCATGTCTTAGGAAGGTAGTGGACTCAGACTAAGAACTTAAACAGAAAAAAATGACTGAGTATGATGTTGATGCTTCCCAGGAAAATGAAGGTGATTCAACTAATACAGCTGTAATAATATGATTATTAATTCAAACATCTTGAGATCCTTGATATAGTCTTTTTTCTTTTAAGAGTACTACTGTTAGAAACCATTAGCTATCTCCCAAATGTGATCTTCAACGCCCAGATCAACACCATAATATAAATGTTACTCTCTTTGTTAACTAACTAGTGAAAGTGAAAGTCGCTCACTCCTGTCTGACTCTTTGTGATCCCATGAACTATACAGTCCATGGAATTCTCCAGGCCAGTATACTGGAGTGGGTAGCCTTTCCTAACTAACTAGTGCTTAAAGAAAAGACTGTCAATATTGGACATACTGTATATCTTTCTTTCTAGGAATCAAAGTTGACTTCTTATAGGTCCCACCTTATAAAGCTGCAAGTCTGGCTCTCTTTGGAATATACTCCAGACTTTTCAAGGTTGTCTCATTTTTCATAAATAAGAAAATACCATTATATGACCCCTCATTTTGTTAAGTATGTGACTCTATAAAGCATGAATAACTACAGCTTGTACCTGCAGATTCATTCAGAGCCTTAATTTCAGTTTTCAAGAATAATACCCAAACTTCTCAAAGCCAAAAGTCATTTATGGTAAGTATCTGAGGGGATCAATCATGGAAAAACTAAAGTTTCCCTGAAAATTATGCTTTTTTCAGTAAAATTATGATTCTTACACTTAAGCGTGATATTTTATAATGGTGCTTATTGAAAACGTGTCTTCATTTAAAAAAAAAAATTTTACAACTTTAAGAACTTGCCTAGGTAGCACACTAGATGACATCCTTAGAAATCTTCCTTGAAGATTTTAATATTTTTTGAAATTTCTCATCTAACCTTTCCCTTTATAATAATATTTCTATCAAATCTGTCAAGGGGGATTTCTTGGCTATACTTAATCCTTTCGCATTAATTTTATAACTTATTAGGATTAAAACACTATTTTTACTGAAATTCCACAATGAACTGAAAAAGAAAATTCCTCAAAATTCCTCACAAAATTAGAGAATGTATAAAATCTAAGAGAATCAAAATCCATAAAATCTAATTCAAAAGAAAAAAACTGATATGCTACTAAGATTGTCAAGTTTATCTGTAGCCCTCTACAATTTTTTTTAAACTGAAGAATGCTTTGAAATCCCTTCCTATGAAAATTTGTGCTTTTTTATTTTTACAGTTTAAATATGTTTCTCAGAATCCTCAATAATGTGATCTAGTAATCAAATGCATCTACTAAGAATAAGGGAAATAACAGTAAGATGACTAGACTTTATCTCCATGATTTCCGGTGACTGAACAGAAAAATGGTGACTTTTAATGGCAATTAAGCTATATAAAAGTGTGAACATAACATGATAATCAGGACTTCATCGTGCTTAAACCTGCCAAAAATAAGCAGGCTGCCCAAAATGCTAAATAGTAACTACATGATAAATGTATAAATGCGTCTTACTAATACTTTTGGCCTAATCACATGATGTTACTAAATATTTAAATAGAGAACAGTATACATGTAGATATATATATAGATAGATATATATATATGCTGTATTTAGAGATGCATACACAAAATATTTTGATCAAGTGTTAAAAGGTTTTCTTCATTTGGATATAATAATATCATTTAGTAGAATTTTATCATGTTTTGATGTACTGACTTCCTTGGAAAAATCCCAAATGAAATTCTGTGAAAAATTCCTTTAAAAATGATCAAATAAAAGAGAATAATTAATCTTAACAATCTTTATCCACTAATGTTAAAATATCATACAAAAAAGTATACAGTAAGAAAAAAATTTCAATTTTTAGATTGAAAAAGAAAGACACAAGTTAAATATTTCCCTTTCGATCAAAGTCCCATGAACTTGAAAGGATCTGTAAAGTGGAAACAGGTGTAGTCAACTGTTGGAGTATTTTTTAAACTGTTTGACACATTATAATAGTGTGATCCAAAACTGAAACTTGACATTACTATAAGCATTGCAAGATCATAAATCACTTTAGACAGTATACTGCAGTCATAGTTTTTTCACACTGGAAGTATGTTGTAATACTTTTTAATATGAGAAAACTTTGGTATTTTTAACATGAAAACTCTGAATTAATTTTGTTAATATGAAGAAAATATTTTTTATATGAGAAAATTTTGCATTATTTTATTTCCTAATAAATATTATAAAGTTTAAACAATAGTAAGATGAAAGCTTAACTTTCTTTCCTTATAGTTAATAAGTTGTATATAATTCCATATTGTTTGTAAAACAATTAAATATTCTTCCTGCTTGGCATATTTTCAATGTTTTATTAAAACCTGGTCATATTAGAATGATGATTTCAAGTGGACTTCATACATATCCACATTTTATAGTTGACTTAATTGATGTATAATTAAAATTACAAAGAAATTAAAATGCCAGTTAAAACAGAAACTTTCATCTAATTTTGTTTTTGTAAGAAAGGACAATTTCATGTAAATGCTAATAATTTCATATTTTACAATAGCACCTTACCAAGGACTCCAATTTTTTTCAAAGAAACAGTCATAACATCTTTTTTTATCCCGGTAATCTCACAGTGACACATGAGTATAAAATAAATCAGATCAGAATAACAGCACATGGAATACTGTCTCCTTTCCCTGCTCTAGGCATCACTCTTAGAGTGACAGTTCCACTCCAAGTCAACTTTCAAAAATTAAGAGTCACATCTATTGCTTACTGCTTCAAAACAGCTCAAAACAACTTATGACTGATTTTCAGTACATTAAGTAATAAGAATAAATTAGACCCATTTATTTCCATCAAAATAGATACTTAACATAAGCTAAAATGTTTAATCATTACAGAATTTTAATAAGCAATTTGCTTCAGGTTAATTCAAAGGGTTTACTTGAAAACTTTACTCTTGACATACGTATTATCTCTAATTCTCAAAGGAACAATAAAAACAATTTCAATATTTTGTAAAATATGTTTTCATCAAGGTTCATTTGCTTGGCTTTTACCCCTCTGGTCCCAAGAGGTTTCTGCCATTGTCCATTCAACTGCCTCATCTCTTTTTAATTCCCAGTTTCACTTCACTCAGATAAACATACTGTATGAAGGATAAAACTCAGCTATTTTTAACATTAAACTATGCTTTTCTAATGTTTAATGATACTACCAATACATGCTATAACCTAATGATTTCTATTTTCTAAAAAATCCCTTTCTGTTGTGAAGTTTTCAAAATCTGAACACATTTCATGGATTGAAGGCATCCAAACAGTCTCTAACAGGAAAATATATGGCACACCAATCCTTTAAAAATGCATATAATAACAGCTGGAATTTATAATAACAAAGGGAAAGATGAAGGAAATACACAAATCATAAGCTTCAAGAAACATATAAATCTTCATGAAGTTTTATCATAACTCAGAACGTTATCCTTTCAAAACATGCCAGATCACACCAGACATTACACCCAGTTTTAAAATTCAGGTGCTTTGAATCTACAAGTCCTCTTTGAAGTCCGCTCAGCTTTGGACTCTTGGTCACTCCTCAGATCAAGTGTTGCACGCAACAGTTCTATGTTGTCCTATTGTTTCCCTACCATCAGTCATTGTTTCTTCTTCTCTTTAATACAGAAGCATATATTTTTTCCTCTATAATATGTAATCTGAAAATGTGAAACCTTTTTGCATAATAAGTTACATTTGTGTAAGATAATGACATAAACTGGACTTAGTAGATTGAAAAGAGAAACTTTTTCCTTTCAAACCACTGTACCCTTTAAACTCACTGTGTCTACTTGGTTTTTCTTGCCCGCAGATTAGATTTTAGCCAGAATGTATCATTTTTCTCATATTAATTAATTTATTCATTCATTTAAAAGTGCTTCAAATGTCTACTAAATGTCAAACACTGTTCTAGGTGTTTTGGAAACATTGATGATCAACATCAAAAATTCCTAAGGCTTATATTTTATTTGTGGAAAGATACAAAAAGCGAGTAATTCTATGGAAAAAATTAAAATAATCAAGCATGATAAAGGAAGACAGAAAGTCCAGAATGGGAGTGCAGAGGAGCAGGGGAGGTATGTTGGTGGAGGGAGGTCAGAATTCAGTATTAATTATGATCATTGGGTAAATCACAGAAACATCAGATTTAGGTAAGATGATGAGTTTGGCCAAATGGATATCTGGTAGAAGACATTCCAGAACAGATAGAACAAAAAGCTTAAATAAGAACATGCCTGAGATGTTCACATGATAGCAAAGGAATGTGTGCAAATGACAGAAGTCAGAGAGGAGAGGAGGGTAGCAGAACATGAGAACAATATAGGCTGTTTTCTGGATTTGAGCTTCTAATGTGAGTGAAACAGAAATGGAACAAAATCTGACATATTTTAAAAGGATAATTCAGTATCCGGGTAAGAGGTGATGGTCATGCAAGCAAAGAAGGTAGTAGTGGAGGATATGGTTTAAAGATAGAGCCACCATCCTTTCCTATGAGGTTTGATACAGAATGTGAAAGAAAGGATTGCCCCCAAGGGTTTTGGTGTGGACAAAAGAAGGAAGAAAGGAAGTGAATCAGATGTACAAGGGACAGTAGGAAGTGACGGAGCAAACTTGGAACAGAATATTTGGAATTTCAAAAGTTTTATACATGTTGCATTTGTAATGGCTGCTGACCAAGTATATATGTTGAGTAGGCAATTGGACATATGAATTTGTAGTTATACAGGTCAGCCAAGAGTGTTTAAAAATTTGGGAGTCATCAGCATACAGATAGTCTTCAGAGTCAAAAGGGTGGATGCTTAACCATGGGTCTGTAACTAAAAAAGAGGTGGATGCTTAACCATGGGTCTGTAACTAAAAAAGAGAAGTCTAAAATCTAAGCTCTGGGCCATGGCTATGTCAAAGGGTCAGTTAAAAGAGAAGGAACAGGCAAAGAAAACTGAAGATAAACATCCAGTAAGTTAGGGAGAAAATCAGTCAAGTATAATGTCCTGGAAATAAAATTTTTAAAAACTGAAATTCTGAGTTTAGTAAAGATATCATTCCATACACGTGAGATATCTGAACTGGATTTCAGCAACCAAAATTTTCATAATATTGGTGGCTGCTGAATATGAATCTACAAGTTTTAGCACGCTCCAAACACATTTTGCTTTTGAATAGAAGGAATTTGGGAGTAAAAAATTCTTTAGCTCATTCCTCATTCTCTAAAACCTTATAGACTGTTTTAACATATGTTCAATACCATATTTATGATCGTGACTGACTCTAGAAAACTGACTATATTTAATCCTCTTGGAATAGTACACAAGCACATACTTTGATTTTTTTCAATTATTGAAGCTAAAAAGACTATAACAAAACTGTAACACAATAAAAGAAATCTGTCAAATGCCAATCAATCATATTCCAAAGAGGTCTTTGGGGAAGTTACAGATGAAATGCTTCCTAAGTGCTTTCTAAACATTAACTCTGAAATGTTTAAAGAAAAATCTGAAGGTATTCTTAGGTCTTCTGGATCATGAATTCATACCTGGAATCATTCTTCACTGATTCTTTCTACAGATCCATCCTAAATCCAGGATGCCCTGACAATATCTTGCTCTATCAGGAAAGATTACATAACTAGATTTTACAATAGTAATTACAGATTTTTATTTTAAAAGATTTCTTAATTAAACTTAATCATTTAGAAACTCTTTTAAGAGAGCAAATGGCTTTCAAAGTGGTTCAATATAATCAACCTACCTCCAAATAGTTGGCTGATCACTTCAGGGAATGTTAAAAACTCAGTAATGGTCTCTGCTGCTGGAATATTGGACATTCAGCAGTGACTGTGGGCAGGTTAGCTCTGGTGACTGGAAGGCCATGTTGCTGAGCTCAGACATACTTTACTTCCTTGCCACCACAGCCACTTTGGTCATGAGCCCATTGGGAACCGATGGGAGTGGCTAGGGAAAGAGGCTGATTGATATACACAGAAAAAGTCATCCTATCCACTTGATCATTAAAATTCCCCTCTCCTGATATTACCTTCTAGGGAGCATTCACAAGGAATACAGATATTTTCATATTTTTACCCATTCAGAAAGGCCCATCAATATACCCCTTCCCTAATCTCCTTGCCATTAATTTTCCAATCATGTTCCTTCCAAGTCCCTAATCATCTAGTCAACCCACTGGTCACAGCCCATGAATTTATATACAATTGATCATCTGGCATTTTTCCTCCTAAGAAAAATGAATAACCACATAGACTGCTCAAAGTTCTGCCCACTCACACTCTCCTTCAGGGATATCCCAGAAAGGGGTTATAAGTGCTGCAGCTCTTTACTGCAGGTGGTACCTCCTATTACAGACCCACTCACTGTAACTGAGACTCAGATTTTCTCTTCCCTTATCAAATGGTCATATCTCTATGACCATATCTACCTCGAGATGAGGTCACAGGTACAGGCTGAGAGAAATGAAGTAATGGGTCACTTCTTCACGCAACTTACTTGTGGCTTCAGAGCCTGCTCAAGCCTAATCTGATAGGTACTACTTGGATTTGATGATGGACTGTGACTGTGTACCCCCAACTTTATGACTTTATCTGGCCTATAAAGATGGACATTGCAGCTGCCTGGTATCTTAGTGGCCCGTGGCCAACATTCAGCTTCTACTAAGGCCCAATAACAAACCAAAAGCTGCTTCTCAAAAAGAGAGTCGTTTCCACAGTACACAACAGGGTTTGCCCCAAACTCTGAAGATTCTAAGCTGTTACTCATCAATAGGAGCCAATTAAAATCGTTCTCTAACCAGGCCACATTAAGCACCACTGGACCTACTAGATCATATGGTCCATGTGGCAGAGCAGCTAGGCATAACAGACTTGATTTGTTGGACAGCCTTATTTTGCTCTAGGCCTCAGTTAAAAATAGTAGGTTTTTGGCCACTTGGTAAATGGGCTGGAGTGACACAGCCAAATGAGCAGTATGTTGCCTCTAAAATCCAAAGAGGTCTACTAATCATGTCTCTTTTCTGGGTGTTGGAGAAGCTAGATGGAACAACTTTTCTTTCACTTTGAAATGGATATCTTGACATGCCCCACACCACTACATCTTCAGAAATTTCACTGATGTAGAAGATCCCTGAATTTTTGCTGGATTTATTTCTCACCCTCTGACATATAAATGTCTTAGCAACAAGTTTAGAATAGTTGCTACTTTTTGCTCAATGGGTCCAATCAGAAAAAGTCATCAATGTAATGAGTCAATGTGATCTCTTCTAGAAGGGAAAAGCAATTAAAGATTTCTGCAAACAAAATTATAACCTAAGGATGGATGTTTCCTATATATCTATCATATGTCAGTAAACATGTATTGTTGGCTTAGCCAGCTGAAAGCAAATGAATCTAGTGGTCAGGAATGGAGAAAAAAATCATTTGCCAGATCAACAGCAGTGTACCAGGTACCAGGATATGTGTCAATTTATTTAAGCAATGAAACCACATCTGGTACAACAGCTGCAACCAGAGTTACCACCTGGTTACAGGTACTGTAATACACTGTCATTCTCCAAGATTTATCTGTATTCTGCACAGGCCAAATAGGCAAACTGAACGGGGATGTAGTAGAATCACCACGCCTGCATCCTTCAAGTCTTTGACAGTGGCACTAATTTCTACAACACCTTCAGAGATGCTGCTGCTACTGCTGCTAAGTCGCTTCAGTCATGTCCAACTCTGTGCGACCCCATAGACGGCAGCCCACCAGGCTCTGCCGTCCCTGGGATTCTCCAGGCAAGAACACTGGAGTGGGTTGCCATTGCCTTCTCCACTGTGTGAAAGTGAAAAGTGAAAGTGAAGTCGCTCAGTCGAGTCTGACTCGTAGCGACCCCATGGACTGCAGCCTACCAGGCTCCTCCATCCATGGGATTTTCAAGGCAAGAGTACTGGAGTGGCTTGCCATTGCCTTCTGAGATGAGGTATTGCTTTTTATTTACTATTTTCCTAGATGGAGGCAGCGCTAGTGGCTCCACTTGGCCTTTCCCACCATAACAGCCCTCATTCCTCAGATCAAGGAACAAACCAGAGGATTTTCCAGTTGTTTAGTATATCTGTTCCAATAATGCATTCCAAAGCTAGAGAAATAACCACAAGATGCACTAAAGGACCCACTGAACCCACTGTAAAATTGGATCTGAGCTAAAGCCTCACCCCCAGAAGCTCTACTCTGACTGGTGGACCAAAGTGGCATTATGGATCTCTTAGAAATAGTGTCAGTTCAGATCCAGTGTCCAGAAATCCCTAAAAAGTCTGATTATTTCTGTTTCCCCAGTCACACACAGTGTGACTGTTTGCACAGTCACTGACTCAAAGGGTGATCCCTTTAGGGAAGCCTGAGGAAAATATTAACAATATGAATTTCTGGCAGTGCAGCTGGGATTCTACTCAAGGGAACTCAGCATCTTCTTCATCCAAGGGGTTCTGGGTCTGTCAACTTGCTCAAGTCTGGGAATTGATTTAGGAGTCATAACTCTCTGTTTTTATGATTCAAGTTAGACTTTTATTTACTTGGCCTACAACTTTTCTGCTTATACAAATCAAATGAAAATTAGTAGACTTCCCATCTAGTTCACATCTAGGAACATCATGATTCAACTGGCCAATGCCATAAATCTTTACTACTCAGACTATTCTGGTTACTGCTTTAATTCTGATGTCCATTATGATAACCTCACCCACCTTGCCTTTGGTGATTTAACTACTTCCACCTGGCTTCTGTCACACATTTCCACCCCCCTCCCCCGACCCCGCCACCCCCACCATCCAACAATCCACACTGTATTTAGGTTTCCCAATTAAGTTCCCATTATAATTTCTGACCCACAGAAAAGAGTGACCAGGGGTTCTTCAAAGATGCTGGATGTAACCCAAATTTATTTCTTGCAGTAGTGGTAAAAGGTGTGTCTTCCAGATTCTTCAAGGTTGGGTGAACAAGTCTTACATGATATATCTGCTCTTAAGAGTCTCATACCTCCCTAAACCTCTAGATCCCTTCCCCTACTGTATACCAAGGCAGCTGTGGTATTTCATCTTATTTATTTAACACAGGTCACCTTCTGATCCTTGTTTCAGCTAACCAACCAAACTGTTAGAGCCCTCCCTAATCCCGAGCTGCAACATTATGCAATCTCTGCATATTGATACATATCAATGGTCTTCCCTGATAGCTCAGTTGGTAAAGAATCCACCTGCAATGCAGGAGATCCTGGCTCAATTCCTGGGTCAGGAAGATCCACTGGAGAAGGGACAGGCTACCCACTCCAGTATTCTTGGGCTTCCCTTGTAGTTCAACTGGTAAAGAATCCACCTGCAATGCAGAAGACCTGGGTTGGGAAAATGCCCTGGAGAAGCAAAAGGCTACCCACTCCAGCATTCTGGCCTGGAGAATTCCATGAACTCTATGGTCCTTGGGGTCACAAAGACTCGGACACGACTGAGTGACTCTCAGTTTCAATAAATTCAGTTATATCCCACTTTATATTTCTTTCATTAGTATCTAAAACCCTTAACAACAATTGCCACAAATAGTTCCTGGACTTCTGTTTGTATACATCGGAAAAGCAGTTCTTTCAGAGCTCAGCACTCTTCTTCAGGATCATACTCTGTATCTCACTTTTCAAGGCTTGCTGGGAAGTAAGTCTAGTTCAAGGTTTAAAAGCAGAAAAGAACTGTGGATGGCAGGTCCTAAGGAGGATCATCAGCATTTTATAGGGCAACTGATTCATGGGAGGCCACTGCAGTCTCCTCATGCCTATCAGCTTTACTCCCCTGAGGTGAGATGAACGGAGGCTTCTACTTGCAAAGATGACTCCCCTGAGGTGGAGGTGGAACAGCTTCTTCTACTGGTGAAGACGACTCAGGATTATTAGAGGTTCCACGTCCAGACTTCATCAGGTTCTTCCCCTAAGGCCACATTCCAGTTTTCAGGATCTCAATCCTTTCCAATCAATGCCCTTACTTTACCAGCAGACCAGCAGACACCCGGTAATTTGTGTTATAATTTAGCCACTAGCAGGATGAGACTCTGGGTCTGATTTTCAGCAACCTCTGTGGCTACTGGAGATAAAGATTTCTTTCAGGGCAGATACAGAAACTTTCAGGTCATTTATGTGGTGCTTAAGCTGGAAATCCAAATACTTAAGCTCATCTTTTTTCTTCTCTCCCAATTTTTCCAGCATAATTAGGGGCAGCCAGGCTTCCCAGGTGGTGCTAGTAGTAAACAACCCGCCTATCAATGCAGGAGACATAAGGGACCCAGGTTAGATTCGTGGGTCCAGAAGATCCCCTGGAGGAGGAAATGGCAACCCACTCCAGTATTTTTGCCTGGAGAATCCCAAGGACAGGGGAAGGCCACAGTCCAAAGGGTCACGAAGAGTCACACAGTACTGAAGTGACTTAGCACACATGTTAGGGGCACCCACATAATCTCATTATTCTTGTTACATTCACAAAAATGTGCTAAGGTACCAAATACATGGCCACTGAAAAATCTGCCTTCTCTTAAGTGTATGTTGAGGAGAATTCACCCTATGAACTTTTCCAAAACCAGCCTGAACATCTGGAAGTTCACAGTTCACATACTGCTGAAGCCTGGCTTAGAGAATTTTGAGCATTACTTTACTAGTGTGTGAGATAAGTGCAATTGTGCAGTAGTTTGAGCATTCTTTGGCATTGCCTTTCTTTGGGATTGGAATGAAAACTGACCTTTTCCAGTCCTGTGGCCACTGCTAGGTTTTCCAAATTTCCTGGCACACTGAGTGCAATAATTTCATAGCATCATCTTTCAGGATTTGAAATAGCTCAAATGGAATTCCATCACCTCCACTAGCTTTGTTCGTAGTGATGCTTCCTCAGGCCCACTTGACTTCACATTCCAGGATGTCTGGCTCTAGGTGAGTGATCATACCATTGTGATTATCTGGGTCATGAAGATCTTTTTTGCACAGTTCTTCTGTGTATTCTTGCCACCTCTTCTTAATATCTTCTGCTTCTGGTCCATATCATTTCTGTTCTTTATCAAGTCCATTTTGCATGAAATGTTCCCTTGGTATCTCTAAGTTTCTTGAAGAGATCTCTAGTCTTTCCCATTCTGTTGTTTTCCTCTATTTCCTTGCAATGATCGCTGAGAAAGGCTTTCTTATCTCTCCTTGCTATTCTTTGGAACTCTGCATTCAGATGCTTATATCTTTTGCTTTTCTCCTTTGCTTTTTGCTTCTCTTCTTTTCACAGCCATTTGTAAGGCCAGCTCAGACAGCCATTTTGCTTTTTTGCATTTCTTTTCCATGGGGATGATCTTGATCCCTGTCTCCTATACAACATCACGAACCTCATTCCATAGTTCATCAGGCATTCTGTCTATCATATCTAGTCCCTTAAATCTATTTCTCACTTCCACTGTATAATCATAAGGGATTTAATTTAGGTCATACCTGAATGGTCTAGTGGTTTTCCCTACTTTCTTCAATTTAAGTCTGAATTTGGCAATGAAGAGTTCATGGTCTGAGCCACAGTTAGCTCGCGGTCTTGTTTTTGCTGACTGTATAGAGCTTCTCAATCTTTGGCTGCAAAGAATATAATCAATCTGATTCTAAGGCAAATAATATTATCAATCTTTTCAAGCTGGTTTTAGAAAAGGCAGAGGAACCAGAGATCAAATTGCCAACATCCACTGGATCATCGAAAAAGCAAGAGAGTTCCAGAAAAACATCTATTTCTGCTTTATTGACTACGCCAAAGCCTTTGACTGTGTGGATCACAAGAAACTGTGGAACATTCTGAAAGAGATGGGAATACCAGACCACCTGACCTGCCTCTTGAGAAACCTCTATAAAGGTCAGGAAGCAACACTTAGAACTGGACATGGAACAGACTGGTTCTAAAGAGGAAAAGGAGTACGTCAAGGCTGCATCTTGTCACCCTGATTATTTATTTAACTTATATGCAGAGTACATCATGATAAACGCTGGGCTGGAAGAAGCACAAGCTGGAATCAAGATTTCTGGGAGAAATATCAATAACCTCAGATATGCAGATGACACCACCCTTACGGCAGAAAGTGAAGAAGAACTAAAGAGCCTCTTGATGAAAGTGAAAGAGGAGAGTGAAAAAGTTGGCTTAAAGCTCAACATTCAGAAAACTAAAACCATGGCATCTGGTCCCATCACTTCATGGGAAAGAGATGGGTAAACAGTGGAAACAGTGTCAGACTTTATTTTTCTGGGCTCCAAAATCACTGCAGATGGTGACTGCAGCCATGAAATTAAAAGACACTTACTCCTTGGAAGGAAAGTTATGACCAACCTAGATAGCATATTAAAAAGCAGAGACACTACTTTGCCTACAAAGGTCCATCTAGTCAAGGCTATGGTTTTTCCAGTGGTCATGTATGGATGTGAGAGTTAGACTATAAAGAAAGCTGAGTGCTGAAGAATTGATGCTTTTGACCTGTGGTGCTGGAGAAGATTCTTGAGAGTCCTTTGGACTGCAAGGAGATCCAACCAGTCCATCCTAAAGGAGCTCAGTCCTAGGTGTTCATTGCAAGCACTGATGCTGAAACTGAAACTCCAGTAGTTTGGCCACCTGATGCGAAGAGCTGACTCATTTGAAAAGACCCTGATGCTGGGAGGGATTGGGGGCAGGAGGAGAAGGGGACGACAGAGGATGAGTTGGCTGGATGGCATCACCGACTTGATGGACATGAGTTTGGGTAAACTCTGGGAGTTAGTGATGGACAGAGAGGCCTGGGGTGCTGCGATTCATGGGGTCACAAAGAGTCGGACACGACTGAGCAACTGAACTGAACTGAACCCTATGAACTATCAGTGTTCTCTTTGCTACTGGAAATAGAGTCATTAGCACCTTTATTTTAATTAGATCAGAGAACCAATTCTAGAAATCCCAGAATCAATTCAGAATCCTTTTTACAACTGTTTCTTTCATTCACAAAACATCAACCATACTGACTTTCTTGTTGTTCTATGAACACGACAGACATGTCCCTCCATTAACATCCCAGCTGTTTTATGATGAAACCACTTATCAGATACTGGTTTGGCTAACTCCTTTACTTCTCCCAAGTTCTTGTTCTAACTTCTTGATGAATCTGCCCATCCCATTTAATAAGGGAATCCACCAAATTTCCCTACTTATTCTATTTTTCTTTTTCTATAATATGTATGGATTTCTAACACAATGTTACATATTTTGTTGTTTATATATTATTTCATTCTGTTGTTTTTGTTTCTTATCTGTCTCTTCAGTAGAATATAAACTGTGTGTGCACACGAAATCACTTTAGTCATGTCCAACTCTGTGCCACCCTCTGGACTGCAGCCCCTCCAGGATTCTCTGGCCATGGGATTCTCCAGCCAAGAATACTGGAATGGATTGCCATGCTCTCCTCCTGGGGATCTTCCCAAACTAAGGACTGCACCCACGTCTCTTCTATCTCTTGCTTTGGCAGGCAGATTCTTTACCACTAGCACCACCTGGGAAGCCAATATAAGCTGTGATCTTTGCCTGTTTTATGTAATAATTTATCCTAAGATACTTGTTAAATAAATTATGTAATCAGATTTCTACTTTAGTAACTTAAATATAAGAAATATGAGCTTTGTACACATCACAAAGCACACAACTAGGAAATTCATATGCAATGCACGATAATAAATATGAGTTCTGTTTGGAAACTCCAAAATCTCTCAAAACAGGTAGCCTCATTATCAGAGCAAATCGTAGGGGGTTGCAAGGTGAGGAGGAGGAGGAAGCTACAAAAGGTCATTTTATCCAACCTCCTTACTCTTCTAAGGAAGACAATTAAGCCCAAGGAAGTTAGGTGTGTTGAAGAATATTGAAAAGTCACCTAAGGGCAAAAACTAAGATTAGAATCAAATCTTCTAATTACCAACACTACATTCTTTCTACTTTCTCAAACTGGCAAATTCACTGCTCAAACAGAATTTACAACAATCAAATAAAAGGGTGAAAGAAGAAATTTCCAACATACTGATTATTTCAAAATGTAGGGCGGTTTTTAATATCAACAAATTGAAATCCTATCATCTAATATATTTGTTTCTCAAAAAACAGCATAGATGACTGAGGTTTTGAATCTCTGAATGTAAAACTCTGAAAGAGGAGAGAGATGCCTTAGTGAATCTAAATTTACAATCTTATGGAGCTAAGCTATTGGCCTCTGCCCATCCATGAGAATTTCATTTTCAGAACTGAGATGAGCTTAGTGAAAGCTACTACTGACAGAGGGAAAGATGGCATCAACTAATGACATGAAGGAAGTAGCTGTCACTCTAAGTGAGTGTTTTAGTCTACTTTGCTATTCAATAGTTTCAAAGAATCTTTTTTTTTCTATTTAAACAACCAGGGAATTAATTTAGCTAGGAGAAATGCATCTATGAATTCTGGTTATGCTTCTACAAACTAAATTTTGCCAGTAGAGTGTAACTCTCCCACAGAGTTTTATAGAATGAGAAACTGGGTCAGTGTTTTATATGACTGGCTTCTCCTAACAAAGTAACATGATACTCCCATTTTGCTGAAACTGAAGACCAAGAAGTTATAATTTTGTAGTAAAGTTTATAATTTTCTTTCCCAGGCATTTTGCTCTTTTGGTCTTGTGATTCTTTCCCCTACTTTAATGTTATGGCTAATTGAGATATATTTCTATCTAATGAAGGGGGAATGAATCGTCCCTGGTGAAAATTTTATACATTTATAGCTAGTAATGTCCATATATTTAATTCCCACTTCACTGGTAATGAATTAGTTATTAGGTTTTCTACATGAATTGGAAACAAAAGTTCATAAAACTAATCATTTAAGGTCAATGTTCATACAGTTTTTAAAAAACAGAATCTAGACAGCCACTGTAATTCTCTGCTTTACATCAATGAAATATTTTTATACTCAGAAAGCACTCTAAGTCTATAAAATAAAATTAGAATTTGAGTATCATGTGCAAGCTCTCTCACACTGAAAGTTAATCACATTCGTTTTAAATTGATTTATTAAAACTTGAAATGTTATAGTAAGAAGACATGAAGAATCTTTCAAACTCCAGTATCAGACCATTCTCATTTTCAAAAAAAAAAAATATTGCCTCATGTATTCAATGTAGTTTGGTTAACTAAAATGGAATTATTCTTTATCCCTGTTACTGTATGAACATGTTAAGCTATCTGTCTGGGAGTAAAAAGATGACAGTTTTTTCTAAATTTTAAAAGCTAGCATCTTATTTTCCCAGCAGTATGCATTTTTAATTTGAAAAACTCGACTGCCACTCCAGGTACTTCAAACCTTATTTAAATGCAAATAGTATTCTGAAATACTTTCCTTCAACATACAATTCTCAATTGGAGATGCAAGTAGTTTAATTTTTTAAAAACTGATAAGCAATTTACTAACTGGAGATTTTATTTAGTTCATGACCTTCCTGGAACTACTTTAATTTAAATATATTTCACACAATATAAATTAAAATAATGAAAGGAAAGTGATGCGATGACTCACCAAACTGCCAAAAATCTGAACACGGTTTTATTCTCAGCCTTTTTGGCAAGTCTCTTCTTTATGCCAGGAGCCTCAATGGATAAACAGTGACATTCTAGAAAGAGAGTAGATGCAAAAACACTGCAGAAGAATGTATGACTCCTCAAGAAAGAAAAATATCTGTCTTTGAATCATGTATGAATTAGGCATATAACGATGCTAGAATTTTCTAAAAGCTTTAAAAGCTTGAAAGTTCCCCCAGCCACAGTTTCTCCTAGCATCAGCATCAAAAAGGTCTACATTTAATATAAAATTCTCCTAAATTCATGCACTGGGTTTCCAAATTATTTAAATTCTTAGTCCTTAAAAAGCAAGGCGGGGGTGGGGGGTGGGGGAATGGAAATCTTCTCTTTTTTTCTCTTTAAGAGAGTAAATTATTCTAAAAAAGCAAAAATAATAAAAATATGTCAGCATAACCAAATCAGCTTTCAGTTTTGTCTCTAAAATTTAAAAGAGGCTTTAGTGGTATGAAAAAATAGTACAAATTCTGACTATATGTTTTCTATATATCTCTATTTCTGTAGTCTGGAACTAAAAATATTAAGATGGCCCATTACAGACTAGAAACATAATACCTATTTCCATTCCAAAAGGACAGTACCAAAAGTATATGTTTGAAAAATAGAAGTCTAAAACCTGGGTCATCTGGTCAACCTTGCCTTGCAGCATTCACACAGAATGCAATTTATTCTTTAAATTGAATAACATCTCACAAGAGAATAACACTATAAAAATAAACAATACCCTGCCCTGTAGGACCTCAATATTTCTTGCCACCAAATAAGAGAAAGTACCCAAAGAGAGAACATAAACTTACACCCAGAGTGGGAAATAAATTTTAAAGTATGTACTTCTCCACAAATGAGTAGCAAGAAAAGAGAGAAAAGAAATTCAACAAACTGGTTCAATGAGGAACTATCAAGTTATATGATAAGCAGTAATTTTCAGGACAATAAGTCCATCATCTTCATAAGGAAGGAGACCTGTGCTCAGGATCTTTAGGAAAATAAGAACAAATCTTTAAAGATCTCCACATTTATTTTTTAAATTAAAAAGGAAGTTTTATGGCCTACAACACAAGGAAAAAAAAACAATCACTGAGTTATACACTGTTTTCCATTTCAGTGAGCTTGATGATACTCTCAATAATGGTCAATTAAGGTTTTATCTTTAGATAACAGCAATAGCTAACATTTACTAAAGACTTACAATAGGCTAGGTGGATACTGTTCTAAGCAGTAAGTTTTTAGCCCATAGAAATCCTCACAAAATAACTTATTTTATAAATGAGATAATAAAGGCATATGCATCCTGCATGCTAAATCACTTCAGTTGTGTTCAATTCTTTGCAACCCTATGGACTGTAGCCCACTAGGCTCCTTTGTCCATGGGATTCTCAAAGCAAGAATACTGGACTGGGTTGCCATGCCCTCCTCTCCAGGGGATCTTCCCAATCCAAGGATCAAACACGCATCTTTTATGTCTCCTGCATTGGCAAGCAGGTTCTTTACTCTAGCGCCATCTTGGAAGCCCTAATAAAGGTACAGAGAATGTAAATGATTTATCCAAATCACATAGCCAGTAATGAAACTAATAACTAACTCACTTAGTCTGATACCCAGATCCAACTACTTAAAGTTCGGTATGTCCTAAGAAGCTTAACAAAGTCAAAGGAGTTTGGATAGTAACAACAGAAGCATAAGACTGACTGAAACTTTTATTGTCAATTCTACTTTTTTCTTTTATGATCTTGTATATTACTTTTTCTTCTATTATATTTCAGGGTCAGAAAACAGGTGCACTTTCAAAGACTGGAAAATATTCGTTTTACTCAAGGCCATAAAGGACACTACCAAATAATCCAACATCATCTTTTAGTCAGATCATATTTTCTGTCTGTACTTTCAGTGGTACATCTGGGTATAGATTTACCCTGAAGACTGCTAAAATTATTTGGCCAGTAGCCTGAGACCCTGGCTTATTCTTGCCAGTTTAGAACTATACCAGTCTCCACATTCCTCCAGTTCTTTGTGGGGTGCACACCAATTAGGTAAGATGTCTCAGAAATATGAACCACTTGGACAATATAAACTTGAAATAAATAGACTGCCAAATACAGCAAAGATGGGTTTATTCAGGACAACAGAGAATTGCAATGTTGAGTCCAAAACCACGGTGAGCCACATGAAGGTCCCTGTGTGGCAATGGAAGAAGAACACTTCCCTCGGCACAGAGAAGAAAATGAAGTTCAGAGGGCTACAGGCAACACAGAAGGAGTCCACTTCTTTTCACTGGCTGAGTCCTAACCAGAAAAGAGGAGACTTTCTTCTTCCCGTTGGGCTCTACTACCACTGCAGGGCATAAGGATTCCCTAGGTTCCCCACACTCTATCTCATTTAGATTTGTGTTTATTAATTTTTTACACTGACTACACTTCCCATTACCTTATCATACTAACCTAATTTTCTGATTTCTCAACACAGAAGTAGGATAAAAAAAAAATGTAAAACTCTATAAAAAAACACTAAACCTTGCCTACCTGATTGCCCAATACCTGCCTAAATTCAAAAGATGGGCAGCTACTCAAGGCCAGCATATTTCTCTTTCTGTACCAACATGTGCTGCTGAGAAATTGCATGTGTGCTTGATAAAGTTGCTTCAGTCGTGTCTGATTCATTGCAACCACATGGACTGTAGCCCACCAGTCCCTTCTCTCCATGGGATTCTCCAGGCAAGAATACTGGAGTGGGTTGCCATTTCCTTCACAAGAATTAACACAAATTATGAAAATCATGAAAGGGTGTCCAGCTCCACATGTTAAGTAGCTAAGAAGTTGCCATGTTGTCCTAATTTAACAAGTAAAACAATGAACAGACTGAAAAATCAACAACTCTTCTGGATTCTTGGATTCATAAGACAGATAAGGACACAGAGGAACTACTGCCACCAAAGTAGGAGAGA
The DNA here is from genome assembly GCF_055505025.1 of Bos grunniens. Classification (NCBI taxonomy): domain Eukaryota; kingdom Metazoa; phylum Chordata; class Mammalia; order Artiodactyla; family Bovidae; genus Bos; species Bos grunniens. Next base: position 119,386,470 of record NC_141165.1, on the reverse strand, counting down.
CAGACAAATACTGGGAGCCTCACCTTACTGGTACATTCAAAGTCACCTCAGGAACCACTGCTAAGAGTGGGAAAACTTCAACCATAATTGACAAATTGCTGGAGGTTCGGTGCAGACAGTCTGAGAGTTAAAAATTCCAGTGGGACCCACTTACAGGTAGCCACCATGCTTTTCAGGGTTTTGCCTCCATGACCTCAACCAAGTTCTCACAGTAAATACCAGAGAAAAACAACTCCATGTTTCAAGAAAAAGACACCACTTTGAAATATACAAGACCTCTCTGTGTTCTCAATAAGCCCTGCCTTCAGGAAAAAATTTTAACCAGAACCTAATCTCATGGGGTTTTATCAAAGCCTAACTGAGATACCAACAAAGGTCCATCTAGCCAAAGCTATTGTTTTTCCAGTAGTAATGTATGGATATGAGAGTTGGACTATAAAGAAACCTGATGCCAAAGAATTGATGCTTTTAAACTGTGGTGTTGGAGAAGACTCTTGAAGAGTCCCTGGGACTGCAAGGAGATCCAACCAGTCAATCCTAAAGGAAATCAGTCCTGAATATTCGCTGGAAGGACTGATGCTGAAACCGAAACTCCAATACTTTGGTCACCTGATGCGAAGAGCTGACTCACTGGAAAAGAGCCTCATGCTGGGAATAGAATGTGGGAAGAAAAGGGGATGACAGAAGATGAGATGGTTGGATGGCATCACCGAATCAATGGACATGAGTTTGAGTAGGCTCAGGGAGTTGGTAATGGACAGGGAAGCCTGGAGTGCTGCAGTTTATAGGGTCGCAAAGAGTTGAAGATGGCTGAGTGACTATCCTTGCCTTGAGAACCCTATGAACAGTATGAAAAGGCAAAAAGATAAGACACTGAAAGATGAACTCCCCAGGTCAGTATGTGCCCAATATGCTACTGGAGATCAATGGAGAAATAACTCCAGAAAGAATGAAGACACAGAACCAAAGCAAAAACAACACCCAGTTGTGGATGTGACTGGTGATGGAAGTAAAGTCCAGTGCTGTAAAGAGGAGTACTGCATAGAAATCAGGAATGTTAGGTCCATGAATCAAGGCAAATTGGAAGCTGTCAAACAGGAGATGGCAAGAGTGAACATCAACATTTTAGGAATCAGTGAACTAAAATGGACTTGAATGGGTGAATTTAACTCAAATGACCATTATATCTACCACTGCGGGCAAGAATCCCTTAGAAGAAATGGAGTAGCCATCATAGTCAACAAAAGAGTCTGAAATGTAGTACTTGGATGCAATCTCAAAAATGACAGAATGATCCCTGTTAGTTTCCGAGGCAAACCATTCAATATCACGGTAATCCAGGTCTATGCCCCAACCAGTAATGCTGAAGAAGTTGAACACTTCCATGAAAACTAACAAGACCTTCTAGAACTAACACCCAGAAAAGATGTCCTTTTCAATATATGGGACTGGAATGCAAAAGTAGGAAGTCAAAAGATACCTGGAGTAACAGGAAAATTTGGCCTTGGTACAGAATGAAGCATGGCAAAGGCTAATAGAGTTTTGCCAAGAGAACACACTGGTCATAGCAAACACCCTCTTCCAACAACACAAGAGAAGACATCACCAGATGGTCAATAGCAAAATCAGATCAATTATATTCTTTGCAACCAAAGATGGAGAAGCTCTATACAGTCAGCAAAAACAAGACCGAGAGCTGACTGTGGCTCAGATCATGAACTCCTTATTGTTAAATTCAGACTTAAATTGAAGAAAGTAGGGAAAACCACTAGACCTTTCAGGTGTTACCTAAATCAAATCCCTTATGATTGTACAGTGGAAGTGAGAAATAGATTTAAGGGACTAGATTTGATGAAGTACCTGAAGAACTATGGATGGAGGTTTGTGACACTGTACAGGAGGCAGGGATCAAGACCATCCCCATGGAAAAGAAATGCAGTAGGCAAAATGGTTGTCTGAGGAAGCCTTACAAATAACTGTCAATAGAAGAGAAGCTAAAGGCAAAGGAGAAAAGGAAAGATATACACATTTGAATGCAGAGTTTCAAAGAACAGCAAGGAAAGATAAGAAAGCCTTCCTCAGTGATCAATGCAATCAAAAAGAGGAAAACTACAGAATGGGAAAGACTAGAGATCTCTTAGAGAAAATTAGAGATACCAAGGGAACACTTCATGCAAAGATGGGCACAATTAAGGAACTGAACTGAACTGAACTGGAGTTCAGGAAATACTCAACTCTAAGCCAATCTAGGCATCGTGTTTCACCTAAGATGGAAAAGAAAAAACTGAGAAACACTTGTAAAGTTCATAGTCCAGAGTCATAAACAGGCTCACAAAAAGTGATAATGTAGCTTTCCCACATTTTGTGATACTTTTTTCAACCTTTACAAATACAACAAATTTATTAGAGAGCTACCAAGAAATGGAAGATCTTCTGTATTAGGGTGTGAGTGTGTGCACTGTGTTTGTGTCTCAGTGGGTCAGGGTGAAGTGAGGAAAAGACATCAGAATAAAGCTATATACATGAACATGTATTTAGCTAAGAAGGAAATAAGAAGTGATACTAAATCTAACACTCAAGTAGACAAAGCTTCAAACATCCTCACAGGAAATAAATGAATAGTGCTAATAGCGGGATCCAATTTATAAGGCACTAAACGGATATTATAGGAGGAAGGGAGATAATTAATCTTCAGCTAGAACAATGAAAGCTCAGCTGCAGTATTATCATAGTGCCACATTCCAAGACTGGAGGTGCTGTGCCTTTTAACGTATTAATCAAAGACTATCCAGAATTAGGATGTTTAATTATTTGCAAGTATTCTTTGTATTTTTTATTCTCCTCATGAAGCCACTGATTACTGTACCTAAGTTTTGCTTTCTTAAAATCTACTGTTCAAGGTCTCTAAAATCTTCTACTCCATTCTATCACCTTGACTCTGTCCCCAGTACACTTCACAAGTATGATTACATTTGCCCTTTAACTGTTTCCTTAACTCCAACTTCTTCTCATACTTATTTTAGAATAGTCAACAGGTTCTTATCACAGGTAGATTGATCATGCTATACTCTTTATCTATAAATCTTCAACGTTTTCATTCTGCCCTAGAGATAAAGCACAAACCCCTTAGCAAAGCAGTCACAACTTGCAGTGGGCATGCCCCACTTACAAATCCAGTAGTATCTCCTAATGTCATTCTCTCATCTGTGATTTATTTCAGTCAAGCTACCAAATGTTTTTTGAAATACTCTGCCGGTATTTCCCTTTACTCTTCTTTCTTAATAGAATTCCTTTCTCCCCCCCAGCTACCTGAATTACTCTTAGAAATTACTCTTGGAAAATTTGCACTGTCTTTCAAGACCTGCTCTTTATCTGATTCCTAATGCCTACCCACAGTCAGCCCCTTATCTGAGTGCCACTTTATTAACACAGATATTACATTAGAGTCATTTTACATGACTTCTCCCTTACTTTCATACACCCAAAAACAAAAACTGTGTTTAGCACGTTGTAGGTACCTGGAGTAACAAGCAAATTTGGCCTTGGAGTACGGAATGAAGCAGGGCAAAGGCTAATAAAGTTTTGCCAAGAGAATGCATTGTTCATAGCAAACACCCTCTTCCAACAACACAAGAGAAGACTCTACACATGGACATCACCAGATGGTCAACACCGAAATCAGACTGATTATATTCTTTGCAGCCAAAGATGGAAAAGCTCTATACAGTCAGCAAAAACAAGACCAGGAGCTGACTGTGGCTCAGATCATGAACTCCTTATTGCCAAATTCAGACTTAAACTGAAGAAAGTGGAGAAAACCACTAGACCATTCAGGTATGACCTAAATCAAATCCCTTATGATTATACAGTAGAAGTGAGAAATAGATTTAAGGGACTAGATCTGATAGACAGAGTGCCTGATGAACTATGGACGGAGGTTCCTAACACTGTACAGGAGACAGGGATCAAGACCATCCTCATGGAAAAGAAATGCAAAAAAGCAAAATGGCTGTCTGGGGAGGCCTTACAAATAGCTGTGAAAAGAAGAGAAGTGAAAAGCAAAGGAGAAAAGGAAAGATATATGCATCTGAATGCAGAGTTCCAAAGAATAGCATGAGGAGATAAGAAAGCCTTCCTCAGCGATCAATGCAAAGAAATAGAGGCAAACAACAGAATGGGAAAGACTAGAGATCTCTTCAAGAAAATTAGAGATACCAAGGGAACATCTCATGCAAAGATGGGCTCGATAAAGGACAGAAATGGTATGGACCTAACAGAAGCAGAAAATATTAAGAAGAGATGACAAGAATACACAGAAGAACTATACAAAAAAGATCATCATGACCCAGATAATCACGATGGTGTGATCAGTGACCTAGAGCCAGACATCCTGGAATGTGAAGTCAAGTCAGCCTTAGAAAGCATCACTATGAACAAAGCTAGTAGAGGTGATGGAATTCCAGTTGAACCATTTCAAATCCTGAAAGATGATGCTGTGAAAGTGCTGCAGTCAGTATGCCAGCAAATTTGGAAAACTCGGCAGTGGCCATAGGACTGGAATGGGTCGGTTTTCATTCCAATCCCAAAGAAAGGCAATGCCAAAGAATGCTCAAACTACTGCACAATTGCACTCATCTCACACGCTAGTAAAGTAATGCTCAAAAATCTCCAAGCCAGGCTTCAGCAATACGTGAACTGTGAACTACCAGATGTTCAAGCTGGATTTAGAAATGGCAGAGGAACCAGAGATCAAATTGCCAACATCCGCTGGATCATGGAAAAAGCAAGAGAGTTCCAGAAAAACATCTATTTCTGCTTTATTGACTATGCCAAAGCCTTTGACTGAGTGGATCACAAGAAACTGTGGAACATTCTGAAAGAGATGGGAATACCAGACCACCTGAGCTGCCTCTTGAGAAATTTGTATGCAGGTCAGGAAGCAACAGTTAGAACTGGACATGGAACAACAGACTGGTTCCAAATAGGAAAAGGAGTACGTCAAGGCTGTATATTGTCACCCTGCTTATTTAACCTATAAGCAGAGTACATCATGAGAAACGCTGGGCTGGAAGAAGCACAAGCGGGAATCAAGATTGCCGGGAGAAATATCAATAACCTCAGATATGCAGATGACACCACCCTTATGGCAGAAAGTGAAGAAGAACTAAAAAGCCTCTTGATGAAAGTGAAAGAGGAGAGTGAAATAGTTGGCTTAAAGCTCAACATTCAGAAAACTAAGATCATGGCATCTGGTCCCATCACTTCATGGGAAATAGATGGGGAAACAGTGGAAACAGTGTCAGACGTTGTTTTTCTGGACTCCAAAATCACTGCAGATGATGATTGCAGCCATGAAACTAAAAGACGCTTACTCCTTGGAAGGAAAGTTAGATAGAGAAAGAAATACAATAAAGAAATAAAGAAATCTAGATAGCATATTAAAAAACAGAGATATTACTTTGCCAACAAAGGTCCATCTAGTTAAGACTATGGTTTTTCCAGTAGTCATGTATGGATGTGAGAGTTAGACTGTGATGAAAGCTGAGCACCAAAGAATTGATGCTTTTGAACTGTGGTGTTGGAGAAGACTCTTGAGAGTCCCTTGGACTGCAAGGAGATCCAACCAGTCCATTCTGAAGGAGATCAGTCCTGGGTGTTCATTGGAAGGACTGATCTAAAGCTGAAACTCCAACACTCTGGCCACCTCATGTGAAATGCTGACTCATTGGAAAAGACTCTGATGCTGGGAGGGATTGGGGTCCGAAGGAGAAGGGGATGACAGAGGATGAGATGGCTTGATGGCATCACTGACTCGATGGACATGAGTTTGAGTGAACTCTGGGAGTTGGTGATGGACAGGGAGGCCTGCCATGCTGTGATTCATGGGGTCGCAAAGAGTCGGACACGACTGAGCGACTGAACTGTACTGAACTGAACAGAGGTACTCAATAAACACATGAAACATGAATTAATGAATTCTACCTTATCAGTAGATCAGCATGCCCCAATCACTGGTAAGCTAAGCTGTCAATGACCCTTCACTTTTGTAAACACCTGCCCACCTCTAGCAGGCTTCGCCATTTTCTTATTCTTCTTCCCATAACAAACTCTGTACTAATCCATATTTTGTGTCTGTATGTATGTTAGTTGCTCTTTGTGTCCAACTGTTTGCAACCCCATGGACTGTAGCCTGCCAGGCTCCTCTGTCCATGGAATATTCCAGGCAAGAATAGTGAAATGGGTCACCATTTTCTTCTCTAGGAGATCTTCCCAATCCAGGGATCGAACCTGGATGTCCTGTATTGCAGGCAGATTCTTTATCATCTAAGCTACTAGAGAAGCCCAACCCATATTTTAACTGAATAAAAGTAAATGGAATCATATTTTGGTCAGAATATAAAGGAGAAGACTGTTACTTCTAAGAAACAGTTATCAGAAAACAATTCTCCAGGAATCTTTAGCATTTCTGCACAACTTGCAAACAAAGGTACTTACTGCCCTTTTGTTCCAAACCACCTTTTAAAGTACGTTTTCATAGAAAACAGCCCTGGAAGACACACTACCTCCTTTCAAAGAAGAATGCAGGTTTGTTAACTGTCCCATACAAAAATTTAATGACTCCCTCCAAGGAAAAGATTGTTTAGATGTGCCTGAAGCTCAATATAAACCAGTTTAGGTTTCCTAAGCTCAGTATTCCTCAGCTGTGGCATAAATCGAACCTGTGGGCCTTGGTGGGGTGGGGAGCAAAAGACATCATTGCAAACATGAAGTCTGTGCTTTCTGCTGTGCTATAAGTGATAAAGTCCTTATTTTATGACTTGGGGTCTTATGTCCTCCTCCAGCTTCCATGAAAGTATGCAAGCTTAGCATTAATTTGCAAGTACATTTCACCAGGGAGGATGAGAAGCTAACAGAGCCATGACTTCCTGGAAGAAAAAGAAGGTGACACAGATGGAGAGATGTATCATGTTCTTGGATTGAAAGAATCAATATTGTGAAAATGACTATACTACACAAAGCAATCTACAGATTCAGTGCAATCCTTGTCAAATTACCAATGGCATTTTTCACAGAAATAGAACAGAAATTTTTACCATTTGTATGGAAACACAAAAGACCCTGGATAGTCAAAGCCATCTAGAAAAAGTAAAACAGAGTTAAAACTTCAACCTTCCTGACTTCAGACTATACTACAAAGCTACATTAATCAAGACATTATGGTACTGGAACAAAAACAGAAATACAGACCAATGGAACAAGACAGAAAGCCCAGAGATAAACCTATGCACCTATGAGCACCTTATCCTTGACAAAGGAGGCAAGAATATATAATGGAGAAGAGACAGCCTCTTCAATAAGTGGTACTGGGAAAACTGGACAGCTACGTATACAATAATGCAATTAGAACACTTAATAACAATACAAACAAAAATAAATTCAAACAGATCAAAAACCTAAATGTAAGTCCAGAAAGTATAAAACTCTTAGAGGAAAACATAGGCAGAACACTCTTTGACATATAAACTGCAGCATGATCTTCTTTGACCCACTTCCTAAAGTAATGGAAATAAAAACAAAAATAAACAAATGGGGTCTAATTAAACTTAAAAGCGTCTGTACAGCAAAGGAAACTATACACACAATGAAAAGATAACCCTCAGAATGGGAGAAAATAATTTCAAATGAAGCAACTGAAAAGGATTAATCTCCAAAATATACAAGCAGGTCAAGCAGCTCAGTATCAGAAAAACAACCCAACCAAAAAATGGGCAGAAGACCTAAACAGACACTTCTCCAAAGAAGACATACAGAAGGCCAATAAACACGTGACAAGATGCACAATGTTACCCATTATTAGAGAAACGCACATCAAAACTAAAATGAGGTATCACCTCACACAGGTCTGAATGGCCATCATCAAAAATCTACAGACAATAAATGCTGGAGAGGATATGGAAAAAAGGGAACACTCTTACACTGTCGGTGGGAATGTAAATTGATATAGCCAATATGGAATCAACAGTATGGAGAATCTTTAAAAAAAGAAAAAAAAAAACTAGGACTAAAACTGCCATATGTCCCAGCAATCCCACTACTGGCCACATACCCTGAAAAAACTATAACTCAAAAAGACACATGTGCCCCACTGTTCACTGTAACACTATTTACAATAGCCAGGTCATGAAAGCAACCCAGATGTCCCTTGACAGATGAATGGATAAAAAAATTGTACATATATATATGATGGAATATTACTCAGCCATGAAAAGGAACAAATGTGGGTTGGTTGAACTAAGGTGGATTAACCTAGAGCCTGTTATACACAGTGAAGTGCTGTTGTTGTTCAATCACTCAGTCATGTCTGATGGGACCCCATGGACTGCAGCAGCAACCCGGCTTCCCTGTCCTTCACCATCTCCTGGAGCTTGCTCAAACTCACGTCCATTGAATTGGCAATGATATCCAACCATCTTGTCCTCTGTCGTCCCCTTCTCCTCCTGTCCTCAATCCTTCCCAGCATCAGGGTCTTTTCTAAGGAGTTGGCTCTTCATATCAGGTAGCCAAAGTACAGGAGCTTCAGCCTCAGCACCAGTCCCTCCAATGAATACTCAGGATTGATTTCCTTTAGGATTGACTGGTTTGATCTCCTTGTTGTCCAAGGGACTCTCATGAGTATTCTTCAACACCACAGTTCAAAAGCATCAATTCTTTGGAGCTCAGCCTTCTTTAAGGTCCAACTCTCACATCCATACATGACTATTGGAAAAACCATGCTTTGACTATAAGGACCTTTGTCAGCGAAGTAATATGTCTGCTTTTTAATACTCTGTCTAGGTTTATCATGGCTTTTCTTCCAAGGAGCAAGTGTATTTTAATTTCATGGATGCAGTCACCATCTGCTGTGATTTTTAATCACAGAAGAAGTATTAATAAGTCAGAAAGGGAAAAACAAATATCACATATTAACACATATATATGAAATCTAGAATAATGGTGCTGATGAACCTATTTGCAGGGCAGGAATAGAGACACAGGCATAGAGAACAGACTTATGGATACAGCAGGGGAAGGAGAGGGTGGGACGAATTGAGAGAATAGCATTGAAACATACATATTACCATATGTAAAACAGATATCTAGTGGGAAGTTGCTGTATAACACAGGGAGCTCAACCTGGTGCTCTGTGACAACCGAGATGGTGGGATGGTATAGGGAATGGGAGGGAGACTCAAAAAAGGAGGGGCCTATGTATACTTCATGTCTGATTCAGATTGTTATACAGCAGAAACTAGTAACACAACACTGTAAAGCAATTATTCTCCATTTAAAAAAACAAAGAAAAGAACTAAGTCGCATAGGCCTGTTTAGAGATACGAAAAGACTCCCTGCGATGCAGAGAGCCAAGAAGGGTAGGGGGAGGAAGTGTCTCTTAATGTCATACCTAATAATGAATATTTAAAGTAAATGAATAAAGGTAGGATTGATTCAAGCCGTTTCCAGAGTGATATGACTGTCAGTCACTCTCCTCCAAGCAAGAGGAGGTAAAGATTTTATCATAACAAGAGGGCAGAAAGCATCACAATTCTGGCCAAAAGTCAACATGGCTGTAGCTCTGAGTCAAGGAGTCCCTCAACCTGAAACAGACAGTGTCAGTAATGATGAGCTTACTACCTGAAACAAGTATTGGGGAGGTAAAAAACAGTAAAAATCTTTTCGGATAAGCCATGCACGTTTCCAGGACCACTTGAAACTAAGAGTAGATGTGCCATGCTTACTGGTGTGGAGTCATTCTCTCCCTCCATGCACTCTATCCTTCTATCTTTTCCTCCTTCTGCCTTAATCTCAGTTGCTTTTCAGCAAAGATGATTAGGGGTGGGCTGAGGCTGTCCCTTCTTCATCATGTAAAACCATAAGCACCTATACAAGTACACTGGGAACCTTCAGGGACAGGAGCGATTCAAACTGTTATGACTACTGGATACAGGCACCCAACTTACCATCCTATTCAGTCCTGCAGAACAAGAAGATGACCAAATTCAACTGTTCCTACCCGCACAGGGTTTACAGTGAGAGGCTTCCCTGGTGGGTCAGATGTTAAAGAATCTGCCTGCAATGTGAGAGACCCAGGTTCGATTCCCGGGTCAGGAAAATCCCCTGGAGAAAGGAACTGGCAACCCACTCCAGTATTCTTGTCTGGAGAATCCCATGGACAGAGGAGCCTGGAGGACCATGGGGCTGCAGAGTCAGACACAATTGAGTGACTAGATGACATGATGTGACTCAGAGTCAGAGGGGAAATCTAATGTGACTTTGTAGGTGGATCTTTTGGGACCAATTCAATGTACTGTTGAGCCTCAACATGTGACTACTCAGTAGGATTGATGTGTTAAGGCTTGTACTTCACCATTCTGTATGTGCCATACAGAGCCTCCCTCAATGAGGGAAGAGCCAAATGTAAAGAAATGTTAGTGGGACAAACCTCTCTGAAACTTTCTTACCAGTGGATGGGCCAGGAATTAGCATACATGGCTCTACTCTCTAATGTCCAAAGCTTTTACTGTATTGATGATGTCCTATTGGTTGAGGAATCAGAAGTCCCAGTCTCAATGACCTTTAATGTAGTATTATCATGCCTTTTCAGTAGGAGTGGCTAATAAATTCTGAGAAAAACATGTAGCTGCATGCAAAGTAGCTTCTTGGGACTATTTAGGTAGACTCAAAATAGTGCCGTCAAAATCAAAGGAAAACTATAGTTTCTCTGTAATCCCCACGACCAAAAAGGAAACCCACATGTTTATACTAGTTATCAAGTCAACATCTTGCTTTCACTTCTACCACCAATTGCAAAGTTAGGGAGCACAATCCACAAGACTACAGTCACTTGACACCAACTGTAGGTTCAGTGCCCCCAAGACTAGAAAATTCAGCCAAGTGGCTACCCTAGAAGTACTCTCAATATATGCCTCCTGGCTGATGTAAGTTCTATTTGAGGGGCACCATTAACTACGATCAACACTTTCTTTCCAGAGGCACCTTCAGGATGCTATTTTTATGAGGAAGCAAGTCATTAACATGGCTAACTTTGAAAAACAGGTTGCTGACACCTCAGTGAAGATCATAAAGGACTTCAGTGTTTAAAGAAACACTGACTCAGGCCTGGAAGCTATTCAGGTCAACCTGAACTCACTGACCAGGGTTGATGTGAATGTGAGACTTGGCCTAGATTTCTCCCTTGCAGAACAGAGACTGGGCAATTTCTAATATATCTTTCTGCACCTGGCTTAATTAATTCCTCAAGCCAAGTGGAAAGGTCAATAGAGAAACTTAAGGAGAAACCATCTGGCTTTCTAAGGGACACCCTAATGGTTCTTGGAGGCATGGCATGTTGAGGTAAATAGTGCATGTTAGCCCCATCTTTCTGACTGGAATCTTGGGACTATTCTTAATTAAATGCTGTGTGAGGCAAATCAGATAGATATGGTCCCAGTTTCTATCAGTTAGATTAACCAGAGTGGTGTCCTCTTGGAAATACATGTCACAGCAAAGTTGATACAGAAACAAAGGACTGCAATAATTTGGAAACTATTCCCCATGGATATCTCATGTCTGCACATTTTGTGAGCAAGGACACTACCTACCAGTGACTACATTTTCTTCTCAATTCTTTTCATGGATGTCTGCATTGCAAATAGCCTTGTCAGAGATAATGTGTCTTCCTCCAAATTAGAGTAAACAAACCCTCTAGAATAATAAAGATAACGTCTCCTACAGGGCAATGGTTGGATAGATTTGCCTGCAGCTTGTTATAAAATACTGGGGTTCATTAAGCATGGGGTTCCTCAGCTATGATGCAAACCTACTACAAACACGGCATCCACTCACACCCTTCTGTATCTCCCTACCATGAGACCTGGGGGACAAGGGCACTGATCACCCATAAAGTTCATGCGGCTTGCTCTGATGGGAATAACAAGTCCTTAGTCTCTGATACAGAAGTCTCATGCTTTCTGCCAGAATTCATAAATAACTGTAACAGGCTAACTCCTTAGCTTTCAAGTAGAGTAAAACCTCTCTCAGACTCTACAATTCTTGATAGTGGTCAGCATTTTCAAAGCAAATTTGTGTAGGCAGCATGAGAGATGAGGTGAGAGGCTGAGTCAAGAATGAAAAAAAATTGCATGTAATTTCCACTGCTGTTCATTGTTAATTTGTGCATTTTTTCCTCACTGGTAAATTTCCCCTCTCAATTAAGGAGAGACATATACAAGAACATAGTTACCACTATTCAGCCTCCAACTGAAAAAATATATATATACATATTTTCTGTACTTAATTTTTGACAGGGAGGCCTTCATTCCATAGACACAACTTGAGAAATTAAGCATTTTTCAATCAAAATTTTAAGATACTAAATAACAGAATAGAAACATACTTTCTAGAATTTATCATTAAAGTGGGTTATAATTCTCGGCCTACTGCTTTGCCAGCTGAGTATCTACAATGAACCATTCATACAATTCCAGAAATACTAGAAAAGGAAACAATATAAGCAGTATCCAGTCCCATGGCAGTATTGAACCTCATGAGTGCTGTAGATTTTTGCATTATATACAAACATGTGATCATTTAAATTGTTCTCTCTATATATATGCCTGCTTTGAGGGTATGAATACACCAATATATAATAAGAGTAATTATACTGATATGCTTTAAGATCATCCATGAAATTATTTATAAAACTTTTATAAATTGGATCTTTTCTCTAATTGTTACCAGTTAAAAATATACTTCATCCTTTCTGGAATGGATAGCAGGAATATATACTCTGGGACATCTGAGTATGAAGGCCCAAAGGGGACACAGGCCTTGGGAACAGCTGTTTTGGGGGCCTGACTTCTTGTAAATATTAAATCTAATTTATCCCAATTACAGCCAGCACATATGGATGTAATACTAGTAGGGCATCTCATTTAAAAACATCAATATAGTTAATATATTTGGGTTCATTTAAAGTTTATAGTCAGAACAGCATAAAGACAAGGATTCAAACTTTTAATGTCTATGAGCTGGCAAACATCCAAGTAAGATAATTCAGTTGGTTGCTGCTTGTGTCTCAGATGAGTTTTACAACTGATTCTTACTGTTACACAATAGAACCAGAAATACTCCCCAAATAATGTATAAAGAACATTTTAAAACATAGAAATATCACTATATATTCTTATGAAAATGTTTCATTATTTCAATTAAATCAGTATTATAACATTATCTCACTACTGATACAACTATTAAATTTACATATACAAAAATGGTAATATTTAAAATCAGAATTTTTGAGCTTGGAATTAGCCATAAAGTTCTAAAGGATTATTTTGTCATAACATTACAATTGAGGGTTCTGTCAATAAAATGCATGAACTTTAAAGAATAAATTATTGTCACCAAATGTATGTTTGCAAGAGATTTGTAAGGCAAAATTCAAATTCATTTGATTAATGGGTATCTGTTTACGAAGTCAAAGGTTCAGTGACTCCATCATTTTTAACCTGATTATATTTAAGCCTAATGGGCTGCTGAACTTCCTACAAGAAAAAAGAAAAAAGAGGATAAAAGGAAGGGAAGGGAAGGAAGGCAGAGAGGAGAGAAGAGAGGGGAAAGAAAGGCAGAAACAAGGGGAGGAGGGAGATTAAAAAAAAAAAGGAAGGAAAAAGGGAAGCAATGGAGGGAAGAAATGGGAGAGAGAGGGAGACAGAGAAAATAAAAGAAATACAAAAATGCTATATGCAGTCACTCACCAATTAGGGCATATTATTTAATATTTACCCTTTCAGTTCACTTAATGATAATTAAGACTCAGACTGTGAGAATAACCTGCCTTCCATTAGAAAGCAATATACATTTAAGCAGAAATGTTTAACTTTGTTTAAATACCCATGTCTACATTTCTAAATGGCATGAAAGTTCAGGTGTGTGGATAATAAAGGGAAAAAGATTTCCCAAATGAGAACACAGAGAAGACTTGAACATGCTCCAAAGAACTACTGCCCATGGAACTTGAGAGTTTGACTCAAATTCCCTGCTAATATTAAAAACTAAACTACAGTATCTATGATGCTCTTTTTACATTCAGACATGTAGGAAAGAAAACAGTCTGCCTACTCCTCAAAATAAAACATTTCTCCTCTCATCTTTAATGTCAGAGGAATGCTGCACCCCTTTTGTGGTTTTTATCATTTCCTGTTGTCATTATAGTTATCTAAAATACCTCCCCTCTATTTGTACCCTCCTCAGGCATCTGATTCACCTGTGGATCACCATACTGCCCAGCACAGGCTTTGCACAGAAATGTTTGTGATATGAAAATTGTAAAAAAAATAAATAAATAAAATAAAAAAGAATGACTCTTTATACATCTGACACTTTGTAGGTGGGGCTAGGATTCTCAAATCTAGAAACCTAATACAAAATGTAATTTTGCCTGAAGTCTGGTCGTAATTCTGAATGTCAAGATCAGTCACCACTGGGAACTGAAGCTTTAGAATGGTAGTTAAGAGAATGAACCCTGCAGCCTCTATCTGTGGAGACTTCTACAAGTTACTGAAATCCTCTTAGTATCCACACTACCTGATTTTTGTGAACTTTAAATAAACTAATCCAATAAGGTACTTAGAACACTGTCTGAAACATGGCAACTACTGACATATATGTTCAGTTCAGCTCAGTTCAGTCACTCAGTCATGACTGACTCTTTGGGACCCCATGAACCACAGCACGCCAGGCCTCCCTGTCCATCACTCACTCCCAGAGCCCACCCAAATCCATGTCCATTGAGTTGGTGATGCCATCCAACCATCTTATTCTCTGTTGTTCCCTTCTCCTCACGCCTTCAATCTTTCCCAGCATAAGGATCTTTTCCAGTGAGTCACTACTTCGCATCAGGTGGCCAAAGTACTAGAGTTTCAGCTTCAACATCTGTCCTTCCAATGAACACCCAGGACTGATCTCCTTTAGGATAGACTGGTTGGATCTCCTTGCAGTCCAAGGGACTCTCAAGAGTCTTCTCCAATACCACAGTTCAAAAGCATCAATTCTTCGGCGCTTAGCTTTCTTTATAGTCCACCTCTCACATCCATACATGACTACTGGAAAAACCATAGCCTTGACTACACGGACCTTTGTTGGCAAAGTAATGTCTCTGCCTTTTAAAAAGCTGTCTAGGTTGGTCATAACTTTCCTTCCATGGAATAAGCGTCTTTTAATTTCATGGATGCAATCACCATCTGCAGTGATTTTGGAGCCCAAAAAAATAAAGTCAGCCATTGTTTCCACTATTTCCACATCTATTTGCCATGAAGTGGTGGGACCGGATGGCATGATCTTAGTTTTCTGAATGTTGAGCTTTAAGCCAACTTTTTCACTCTCCTCTTTCACTTTCATCAAGAGGCTTTTTAGTTCTTCTTCACTTTCTGCCATAAGGGTGGTGTCATCTGCAAATATGAGGTTATTGGCATTTCTCCTGGGAATCTTGATTCCAGCTTGTGCTTCTTCCAGTCCAGCATTTCTCATGATGTACTCTGCATAGAAGTTAAATAACCAGGGTGACAATATACAGCCTTGATGTACTCCTTTTCCTATTTGGAACCAGTCTGTTGTTCCATGTCCAGTTCTAACCGTTGCTTCCTGACCTGTATACGAATTTCTCAAGAGGCAGGTCAGGTGGTCTGGTATTCCCATCTCTTTCAGAATGTTCCACAGTTTCTTGTGATCCACACAGTCAAAGGCTTTGGCATAGTCAATAAAGCAGAAATAGATGTTTTTCTGGAACTCTCTTGCTTTTTCAATGTTCCAGCAGATGTTGGCAATTTGATCTCTGGTTCCTCTGCCTTTTCTAAAACCAGCTTGAACATCTGGAAGTTCACAGTTCACGTATTGTTGAAGCCTGACATTTCTCTGTTTGAGAAAAGTGAAATAAAACCTCCCTTTTTCTGGGTCCTTCTAGCTCACATGATGTTGAGTCTGAAGGATCTAGTATAAACCATAGTAAGTATAGTTGATAACATTGTATTATTAATTGACATTTACTGAGAGAATAAAACTTAAATGCTTTCACACACACAGAAAGATAATATATGAGCATATATATATATATAACATATAACATATGTTAGCCATCATCATTATTTTGTAATTTCTATACCAAACAGAGGTCTATTAAGTACACAAAGCTGAAAAGTACCCATAGGCTTTTTCTCTACTCATAAAAGTATATAGACTTTTTCTAGAACTTAGGAAAAACTCAATTTCTTTTTTTCTTTTTTTTAATTTCAGCTTTTTTGAAGTACAACTGACAAAACTGTAAGATATTTAAAGTGTCTGTGTAAGATATTTAAAGTATACTTAAAAGTGTATGGTGGTGACTTGATGTACTTTTACACTGTGAAAGAATCCATCCCATCTAGTTAATTTACATATCAGTTCATATATTATCTGTGTGTGTGAAAGCATTTAAGTTTTATTCTCTCAGTAAATATCAATTATATAATACAATGTTATCAACTATACTTACTATGCTTTATACTAGATCCTTCAGACTCAACTTCATGTGAGCTTAGAAGGACCCAGAAAAAGGGAGGTTTTATTTCACTTTTCTCAAACAGAGAAATGTCTTTGCCTAAGCCTCCTAAAATTGACCGGTCAGATATTAGTTCCAAAATCAGCCTCAGTAACCTTTTCATATTCTTCTCCTCCAGCCTGGCCTCTCAGATACTTCTCAATTGCTGCTGCTGCTGCTAAGTTGCTTCAGTGGTGTCCGACTCTGTGCGACCCCATAGACGGCAGCCCACCAGGCTCCCCCGTCCCTGGGATTCTCCAGGCAAGAACACTGGAGTGGGTTGCCATTTCCTTCTCCAATGCATGAAAGTGAAAAGTGAAAGTGCAGTCGCTCAGTCGTGTCCAACTCTTAGCAACCCCATGGACTGCAGCCTACCAGGCTCCTCCATCCATGGGATTTTCCAGGCAAGAGTACTGGAGTGGGGTGCCATTGCCTTCTCCGACTTCTCAATTAGTAACTCCATTTAATGAGAAAAGTAGATTTCTCACAAGTTTCTGTAACATATCTAGCGCTATGAAGCTGACTAGAGCAACTTTCAGGTTTGAAAATAGCTTTCATCATTCATTTCCCAGCATGAATTCAAACATATGCTTTCCAGAAGCAAGCTAGAAAAGAATGATTCATGACATTTGATTAATTAAATCCTCTTGATAAATACAATCCTGGCAGCAGCATTATGATAGATATTTAATATGTGGATATTTAGCCTTATGGAAAAGGAAATAACAACTCACTCCAGTATTCATGTCTGGAGAATCCCACGGACAGAGGAGCCTGGTGGGCTATAGTCCACAGGGTTGCAGAGAGTTTGGACATGACCAAAGCCACTTAGAACAGATATATATTTATCCTTAACCTCATATTTTGACCTTTAACATACCACCCTCTCTCTCAAAAAAAAAAAAGAAAGAAAGAAAAACCATTGTCTAATGGCCAAGATATGCATGCTGCTGCTGCTAAGTCACTTCAGTCATGTCCAACTCTGTGTGACCCCATAGATGGCAGCCCACCAGGCTCCCCCGTCCCTGGGATTCTCCAGGCAAGAACACTGGAGTGGGTTGCTATTACCTTCTCCAATGCATGAAAGTGAAAAGTGAAAGTGAAGTCGCTCAGTCCTGTCTGACTCTTAGCGACCCCATGGACTGCAGCCTACCAGGCTCCTCTGTCCATGGGATTTTCCAGGCAAGAGTACTGGAGTGGGGTGCCATTGCCTTCTCCATGCTAACACTACACCTTGTAAATTGACCAGATTATCATTTTTGACATGCTCTACCAGAGAAACCAGAAAAAGTTCAGTCTTGAAGAAGAAAAGAACTGATATACGATGTATTCAAGAAATAAATAAAGCTACCACAGTCACAGATTTCTAATATACCTCACCCCAGACTTACACTGAACCTGTAATGGCAGTACATTTAAGAGAAATTAACTCAAGATATGTAAATCAATTGAGTGCCGAACTGTATTTCAGTTGTTAGAACTAATTTCCCCCCTCTGAATCTTATATTGACATTTATACCATTTTAATAAGAATCCATAATGAGTCTCATATTAGAAGGGATTCTATTAAGTGAAAGTAACCCCATATGCATCCAAGCAAATGCCAAGTAGAACAAGAAACAGATTTTAAATGGAAGTTAAATTTCATACATGTAATGAATGATAATAATAGCTCATAGTTCTATAAA
Organism: Bos grunniens; assembly: GCF_055505025.1. NCBI lineage: Eukaryota > Metazoa > Chordata > Mammalia > Artiodactyla > Bovidae > Bos > Bos grunniens. The sequence continues at coordinate 119,368,170 of NC_141165.1, read as the reverse complement.
TGTTTTCATTAACAAAGCCCTTTCAAATATCCTGTCTCAGTCAGTCTTCATAAAATCCTTGGGTAAAGAAAGATATTTATCTAGAGTTTAGGCCTGACATGCTATGGATTGCTATTGTTGTTTAACAATGTTATCTTATGAATTGGGAATTTTATCATGGCAACATTTAAGAATAATCACTGGAACTGAATTAGTCATTTTTAAATGTTCTAGGAAAAGTCAATTGAAGCTAAGGAACATTACATTCGCTCCTATTTTCCCCTTTTAAAAAATGACTAATTTGCATCAGAAACCAGGTGGTCAATTTGCATAGATAAGACCCAAGAAAATTTGTACCACACTATGAAATCTGGGGGGACAGGGAACGGGAATGTGGGAAGAATAATGCAGTGCGTGCTTTTTTAAAAAAACTTTGACTTGCTAGCTCAAGCAAAGTCTGAATGGATCAGTGGGGACCAAAAAATCTCCCTTCTTTTTCTGAAACCCTGACCATTGTTCACATGAACTATATCATATTTATACTTTAGGAAACAATGAAGGAAACAGTACCAGAATAAAATAATAAAAAATGGAAAGGTGAATGCAGAAATATAGCATGGCTAAGTGGAAATCTGCTGAACACGGGGAACTCAAATCTGGTGCTCTGTGACAACCTAGAGGGGTGGGATAGGGTGGGAGGTGGGAAGGAGGTTCTAGAGGGAGGGGACACATATACACCTATGGCAATTCACGTTGATATATGGCAGAAACGAACATAATAATGTAAAGCAATTATCCTCCAATTAAAAACTAAATAAATTTTAAAAAATAAAGTAAATCAAGGCTAAACAAAAAATAAAGGTAAATTTAAAAATAAAATAAAGATAGCATGGCTAAATTATAGTTTCAGCTAATCAAAAACTATTTTCTTAATATCTGTTATTGTTCTGTTGATCAGTTGTCTCTGACTTTTTGCAACCCCAGGGACTACACCATGCCAGGCTTCCCTGTCTTTCATCATCTCCTGGAGCTTGCTCAAACTCATGTCCATTGAGTCAGTGATGCCATCCAACCATCTCGTGCTCTGTCATCCCCTTCTCCTGTCTTCAATCTTTCCCAGCATCAGGGTTTTTCTAAAGAGTCAGCCCTTCGCATCAGGTGGCCAAAATATTGGAGTTGCAGCTTCAGCATCAGTCTTTCCAATGAATATTCAGGACTGATTTCCTTCAGGATGGACTGGTTTGATCTCCTGCTTGCAGTCCAAGGGATTCTCAAGTGTCTTCTCCAACACCACAGTTCAAAAGCATCAATTCTTCTGTGCTCAGCCTTCTTTAGGGTCCAACTCTCACATCCATACATGACTACTGGAAAAACCATAGCTTTGAATATATGGATGTTTGTCAGCAAGGTAATGTCTCTACTTTTTAATATGCCGTCTAGGTTGGTCATAGCTTTTCTTCCAAGGAGCAAGCGTCTTTTAATTTCATGGCTGCACTCACCAACTGCAGTGATTTGGAAGCCCAAGAATTTTATATTTTCTTGATATAGCATACTTATTTTATTGTTTTATTTAAAACATATTATAATAATAAATGTATCAGTTACAGAAACAAAACTGATTACTCGTATCAGAAGTTGATAGTAATAAACATGAAAATACTTCAAGTTCCTTAAAATTAAGCTTGTATAATACAGTTGTTGGAGAAGGCAATGGCAACCCACTCCAGTACTCTTGCCTGGAAAATGCCATGGAAGGAGGTGCCTTGTAGGCTTCAGTCCATGGGGCTGCTAAGAGTTGGACACAACTGAGCGACTTAGCAGCAGCAGCAGCAATACAGTTGTTTTAGCTTTATCAAACTGACATTAGGAAATGAAATGTAAACTCTTTTTGTAATCCGGATTATAGGACAGAAATAAGAGGGTTGACTCTGGTAACAGACAGGACAGAACGCAAATCACTACAACTCCCTTTTCTACTTAAAAATGGCAGTTGGTAAGAATTGGAAACACTAGTAGAGACTGAAGATATTTCAGTAATTAGCCTTTATATTATGAAAGACAAATTCCTGTTTATTCATGATAGATGTACATAGGAAGGCTGATCTCCCTGAGTACAGAACAATTACAGAACCACTTTACATAAGAAGAACTTTTCATTTATCTCCCCGATAGCCCAAGAGACAAGACACAAGAGATGGGTTCAAGTTTTCTAGAGAGAAAGAAAAAGAAACCAGATCAACCTGCAATGGAAGAGAGTCTCAGATGTGAAGCTGCAAGTAAAAAATTCTGTCACAATGCACTGGCAATGAATGGTTATGTAAGTAATGTCTGATGTTCAACTTCTACATCATTTTATTTTCAGATTTGCAATTAACCCCCAGCATTCGTATCTATTTAAAATCTCCTACATAGAAAAAAAAAAAAAGTGTTAGGTGTGCACTGAAGAATGAAGACATACAGAAAGGATAAAGAGACTGCTCAACATGATAAAGCAGAAAGACAAGGGCAGGAACACAGAAGGCAGAGGAAGTCAACACTGTCTCTTCTTTCCACAATGGAAACTCTTGGAAATCACATTAATGCACTGCAATTTCCACAGTTAGCTGCAATGGAAGTTTAAGTTTTGTTCTGTTGCCAATATTGAAAAATAATACTGAATATTAAAAGAGAGTGTTGGAAAGCTGGAAAATAGTCCATTACATATATAATTTAATTTACATGCAATTATTATTTATGTAGTGCTCAAAGTGTTATGGTATTTAATAAACTAGTAACATAAGCTCCTTCCTGTTGCTACTTTATTTCCTTTATTTGTGCATCCTAGGAGGGGCAGTGAGTCACTGTATGAGAAAGGGTGGACAATCTCTGGCCCATCAGTGGACAGCAAGACAGCCTGTTACCACCTCTTTGATGCAATTTCCTTGAGGTCAGGGAGTTTTGTTCTTCCATACCGTATCCCCAGCATCCTGCAAATACTTGATGAATGAAAGTCTGTACTTCTCTCTGGCTCATTATTTAAAACAATAAAACCCCGGAATTTATTCTAAAATGGGGACTCTTCATGTTGGATTTTTAAGGTAGTTTCAGTTCTGGAAAGCAGTTATGTGCATCCAAGTGGAGTCGTTTCAGTTGTGTCTGACTCTTTGCGACTCTGTGGACCATAGCCCACCAGGCTCCTCTGTCCATAGGATCCTCCAGGCAAGAATACTGGAGTGGGTTGCCATGCCCTTCTCCAGGGATCTTCTGGACCCAGGGATTGAGCCCACATCTCTTACATCTCCTGCACTGGTAGGCAGGCTCTTCACCACTAGTGCAACCTGGGAAGCCAAGCAATTATACAGAAAAGAAATTTTAACTTCTTTTAATTGCTTATATCTGAAACTAAATTTTTTCCCTATAAATCATTCTCCAGATTAATGTCATGTTAAGCATTAACTGTATCTAATGAAAGTGGAATTGTTATTGTTTGGGAATTTTAAGAATAATTTTGATGTAATGATTATTTCCTGTCAACACATCATTATTTTTCATATTGCATACGCAATTCTCCAAATGTCACAGATCTGAACACTTGTCTGAAAGACAAAACTGCTTTTAAAAATGTTAAAAATATATTTCTTTCCTGTCTAATCAAACAGCCTCGATATACACATCAATCTGTATAGTGATGTCTACTCACTCATGCCTACTTGCACCTTTAAAGTCTGAGGAAAAGATTTTTAAGAAAATAGACATAATCTTCAGTGGTAGCACAGCTCCTTGATGGGGTTACATCTCGTGTTACAAAAAAATCTGAAACAAATAAAATGACATGGTTTGTGAGCTGTAGCAGGATGGATGTCTGCTTTTCCCCTATGTCCAACTGTTTTAACAAATTTTACTTTTCTGGACAATGTCATTTGATTCAATGCTGCCAGCTAGCATTGCATCCTACCCCCTCAAAGAATGTCTCTACTGTTAAGCATCCACTGTTTTTCTATTTTCTGTACTTTCACTTCCTATTTTATGTCAGCCTCTCTGGTAACTTTAACAGCCTATCATTGCACCCTTTAGTCATTAAATTTTTATAATTAGAATTCTATTATATTATAAAAAGGAAAGAAGAAGAAAGTAAAGAAAAAGTGTTCATCCTAGGAAGACGTAAACAAAGAACAAATTTTAAGGAAACTAGTATAAATTGTCCTTGGTAAATTCTGAAGTTTTATTTTCCTTTCTCACCCTGGGCTTACTCTGTTTTTTAAAAAAAAAAAAACTAAAACTGTGTCTTATTCAGTTATTATAGCAATCCTATGAAATATTATTACTATCTCCATGTTACAGAGAGAAAAATGAAGCTCCAAGAGGCTAAATTATTTGCACAAAATCTCACCAATACTAAGCTGAGCTACTGTTTAATTGCAATTATTTGACACAAAGTCCAATGTTCCTTCTATTATGACACATATGCACACAAGCACTACCGAAATACAAAGGAAAAATAGACTACTTTTCAAGTAAGTCCAACAATTTCCACTGACTAACATGTTTTTGAAAACTTGTATTAAGATGCAAAATACATGGGGAAAAGCTCACAGTATATATAACACACTGAATTTATGAATTTTGCATCTACATCCATGTAGTTGCTGATATAATACTGATCATCTTTAGTATCCAAAATGCTCCCTCATTCTCCCTCACAGTCAATACCCTTCCCCAAACTAACCTAACTTCTATGAAAAAAGCTATGCTTTCACTAGTCGTGAATTTCATAAATATGGGATTATATAATATGTTCTCTTTTGTGTCTGGTTCATTTGGTTCCACCTTATACCCCTGAGATTCATCCAAATAGCTGCATCTGTAGAAATGTATCCACAAAGTTATTCTAGTTTGTTTTTTCCATGGATGTACTCTATGCATGAATATGCCCTCAATATATTTATCTATGATAGAGATTCTAGTCATTTCAGTTTGAAGCTGTATGGACAGGGATTTAATAAACATTCTTTTGGATTTATTATGATGACCATAAGCACTGGTTTTTCACAGGGATGTTCCCATACAGGGATGTGCTTAGCTGTAGGTGAGACTCATGTCTTTATAACCTAAAAGCAATTCTCTGTTCAGCCCAAATTACTACACTCTCTTAAAAGCATGTGCCTTGCTTCCCACTGCAGGAAAACTTCAAGTCAAGTAAGAAAGGCCTTGCTGCACTTTTTGCTGCCTGATTTTCCAGCTTGATCTACTGTCACTAGTGACACTACATTTTATTCACTGGAGACACAGAACTTCTTGAAATTGCCCATGCTGTTACCACACTCACACTCTGGCTAACACCGAACCTTCTGCTTAGAGAGGTTTCCTTTTTTTCTCAAAGCTTTTTTTTCCCCTCAATATTCACTTTGTTACATCCTATTCATCTCTGAAGTTTCCCTGATGGCTCAGATGGCAAAGAGTCTGCCTGCAATGTGGGAGACCTGTGTTCGATCTCTGGGTTGGGAAGATCCCCTGGAGAAGGGAATGGCAACCCACTCCAGTATTCTTGCCTGGAAAATCCCATGGATGGAGGAGCCTGGTGGGCTAGTCTATGGAGTAGACTGTAGAGTCAGACACAACTGAGCAACTAAACACACACATATTCATCTCTTAAGATGAGTTTATGTTTCTGAATCCTTTACCAGACTGTGAGCTCTTTCAGATCATTCTTCCATTCATTTTTTTTTATTTTATTGAAATGTAGTTAACTTACAATGTTGTGTTTAATTTCTGCTGTACAGCAAAGTGACTCAGTTATACATACATACATATATATATACTTTTTTATATTCTTTTCCATTATGGTTTATCAAAGCATGTGGAATATACTTCCCTGTGCTATAAGGTAGGCTATTGTTATTTATCCATCCTATATATAATAGTTTGCATCTGCTAGGCCCAAACTCCCCATCCTTCTTTTCCCCAACACCTCCACCTTGGCAACCACAAGCCTGCTCTCAATATGTGTAAGTCCATTTTTGTTTCATAGATAAGTTTTGTGTCGTATTTTAGATTTCACATTTAAATGATATCATATAGTATTTGTCTTTTTCTGACTTACTTCACTTAGTATGATAATCTCTAGTTCCACCCATGTTGCTGCAAAAGGCATTATTTCATTCTTTTTAATGACTGGGTAATATTATATATTTCATATACATACACATATATGTATATATCCACACCACATCTTCTTTATCCATTCATCTATCATTGGACTGTATGTTGTTTCCAAGTCTTGGCTATTGTAAATAGTGCTGCTATGCACACTGGGGGGCATGTATCTTTTCAAATTATAGTTTTGCCATGCTATACACCCAGGAGAGGGATTGCTGGATTATACTGAGCTCCATACTGTTTTCCACAGTGGCTGCACCAATTTACATTCCCACCAACAGCTGTAAAGGGTTCTCTTTCTCCACACTCTTCCCAGCATTAATTACTTGTCAACTTTTAAATGATGTCCATTCTGACTGGTATCAGAACTACAACTAACTCATTTGATTTTGGTTTTCATTTTTCTAATAATCAGTGATGAAGAGCATCTTTTCACATGTCTACTAGCCATCTCTATGTCTTCCTTGAAGAAATGTCTATTTAAGTCTTCTGCTCATTTTTCTATTGCTTTGATTTTTGTTATTGAACTGTAGGGGCTGTTTTTATATTAGGCACTGCTGCTGCTGCTGCTCTGCTGCTGCTGCTAAGTCGCTTCAGTCGTGTCCGACTCTGTGCAACCCCATAGACGGCAGCCCACCAGGCTCCCTTGTCCCTGGGATTCTCCAGGCAAGAACACTGGAATGGGTTGCCATTTCCTTCTTCAATGCATGAAAGTGAAAAGTGAAAGTGAAGTTGCTCAGTCTTGTCCGACTCTTAGCGACCCAATGGACCGTAGCCTAGCAGGCTCCTCCATCCATGGTATTTTCCAGGCGAGAATACTGGAGTGGGGTGCCATTGCCTTCTCCATATTAAGCACTGGTCATTTGCAAATATATTCTCCTAATCTGTAGAATGTGTTTTTGTTTGGTTTATGATTTCCTTTGTTGTACGAAAGCCTGTAAGTGTGATTAGGTCCCATTTGTTTACTTTTGCTTTTATTTCTACTGCCTTGGGAGACTGACCTAAGAAAACATTGGTACAATTTATGTCAGAGAATGTTTCTCCTACGTTCTCTTCTTAGAGTTTTATGGTGTCTTGTCTTATATTTGTTAAGTCTTTAAGTAACTTTTGAGTTTATTCCTGTGTATGGTGGTGAGAGAGTATATTCTAGTTTCATTGATTTACATGCATCTGTCCAACTTTCCCAACACCACCTGCTGAAGACTTTGTCTTTTCCCCATCGTGTATTCTTGCCTCCTTCGTTGAAGAGTAATTGCCATCCGTGTGTGGGTTTATTTCTGGGCTCTCTACTACGTCCCCATGATCCATGTGTCTGTTCCGCACTGATACCACAGTGTTTTTACTACTGTAGCTTTGTAACACTGTAATATTGTTTGGGACAGTTATGCCTCCAGCTTTGTTCGTTTTCCTCAGGATTGTTTTTATGGTTCCATATAAATTTTAGGATTATTTGTTCTAGTTCTGTGAAAAATGTCATGGATATTTTGATGGATATTGCATTAAATTGCTATATTGCTTTGGGTAATATGACCTTTTTAACAATATTAATTCTTCCAATCTAAGAGTATGGGCTGTCATTCTTCGTCTTTGAATCATTTTCAACTTTCTTTATTAATGTTTTGCAGTTCTCAACATGTGTTTCACCTCCTTGGTGAAGTTTATTCCTAAGTATTTATTTTTTATTTTGTATGTGATTTTAAAAGGTATTGTTTACATTCCCTTCCTGATATTTCATTGCTACTGTAAAGAAACACAACCCATCTCTGTATGTTAATCTCGTATCCTGCTACCTTGCTGAATTCACTTATCAGTTCTAATAGCTTTTGTGTTAAATCCTTAGAATTTTCTTTGTCCCATTCATATTTATGTTCCTGATTTCCAGCAGCATATCTGACCCATTCTTAAATAAATGAACAATGAATTTAGGAAGCATTCAGAATCAAAGAATTAGATGCAAAGATATATTGCCTAAAATTACAAATTTGCTATACAAGCTCCATCCCCCAGTTGTGTGCAACACAGTGCAATTCATCTCTGAAGATACGATAAAAAACTAGAATAAGTTTAAATATCATAAATTTCTAAGATTAATGTATGGGGCCTACATTTTCAAAGATTATGCTTCCTAGTTTTGAACACAAGTGTAAAATGTTTAAAATTACTCTGTACAACTACCGATGTTCTTAATAATTTCAAGATGATGTCCTTAATGTAACTTTTACAACAAAGAATATAAATAATATATTTTTATAATTTAAGCATTAAGATTTCTTCACATACATAAAAACTGATCTGGAACTGGACCGTACATCTGGAAACATTTTGTAAACTGGATTAGACTCTCATGAGAAATCCAAATGCATTACAGACTTAATCTAAAATTTTAGCTTAATTAGACTTCCCAAACCCTATAAGAAGCAATGCTCTAAGATTGGACTGTCATCAAAGGCATATGGTGAATCAAATGTGTGAAGAAATACAAGGTTTCAGAGTAAAACATTAGCAATATATGTCCAAATGAAAGTGTTGTATATATCTGTACCAAAGGAGACATATACGTTAAATAGTTGCCACTTATCCTCATTACAGAACCATTTCAGTTTTATGGAGAGGTCCAACTGTATTTAGTCTGGGAGCCCAAGAGACAAAATTTTAATAGCTGAAAAGAACAATTTTTGATGTTTTAAATCTCAGGTCTTTGCATGGCAATTTCTACTCTGAAGGTCCAAGGGAAAAATCTTATCTCCCCTTTCCTCTATGTAAAGTACACGGATGTTTTATTTTTATTGCTTTCAATTGTTCCTGCAAGAAAAAAAAAAAAGCCTGATGTCCGGGCACATCACTACACTAGCTGATATTTAACAAACAATTCTATATATTGATTCAAGTGAAGAGGTGAAAACCTTTGGTATTATTTACTACAATTAAATCTTTTTCAGGAATCATAACATTATCTGTTTTTCATCTTTAACATAGTTTATGTAAAGTATAAATAGAAAAACTCATATAGATTTTATTTATAGAATGACTTGAAAAGTAATTTTGCTTCCAGATGTCTGCATGATCAAGTCTCTGAATTTGGAGAGAATGTAGAACTGAATGTAGAACAGTGACAGAGTTTACTAACAGTTTCAAAAGTTTTAGGCATTTGTTACTATTTTATTACTTTTTAATCCTTCCTCATTTTGAATGCCTTTTCTTGTATGTTTTATTATTAAACTAGCTCACAAGGGAATATTTAAAAATACAGAAAATCTAAAAGGACCGGGAAGAAGTTCATCTTTAATCCCATCCAGAGAAAACCATAGACAACTGAAATTTTCTAAGAAGGAAGGAAGCTGTCACTAAAAATATGATAATTGCCAACCAGTTCTTAAGAATTCTGGATTTTATGAAGAAAAAAGACAAGACTGAACTTCTCCCAAGACCATTTGAGGAATTCTTGGGTGTCTCTTAAAATAAGTGTACTTTAAGCAACTGCAAATGAAAAACTCCAGGGTCTTAAAATTCTGGGATCATATGAGTTATATGGAATATGGAAGTAATTAAACGCAGGAAATGGTAAGGAAAATAACAACAGAATAACTGCAGAATAGAAAAAGCTCACAAAGACTTTTAGGTAAGAACCAGTGAATAAGTAAATTTCTTAAACATCACCAATGTTAATGACAATTTCTCTCCCTAGGCTAACACCTTCAGTAGAAGAAAACTGAGCAATTTCTTGGGGACATTTCAAACCTTGATCTGAGGTTCTGAGCATTTTAGGAAAACTAGTAGGGCTAGAAAACTGGATATGGGCAGAGAAGAAAAAAGCTGCTAAATCCAATCCTTATTTTGTCTCATCTTACTGCTTCCCTTATCCAGAGTTTGGGGGGGAAAAGGGAGGAAGCGGGGAAACAAAGGAAGGAGAGGGAAGGGGAGAAACAGGGAGAAATTGAGAATAAACAGACAGTAGGCAGAAAAACTGTCAGAAGGTTCCCACTGCACTCCCCCTGAAAAATTACAGAAATTAAAGGAGACAATACAGTATATGATAACCGAATCATAACAAAACAAAAATAACCACAACAAAAACTGTAAGAAAACATGAGTGAGACTACAGATTGTCCTGAACTGGACACCGTGGTCAGGAAAATATTTATATTTTGCTTTTTCCTTTCTCTCATGATGGTTTGGGAAAATCATCACTTGCCACTTGGCCACAGAAGCCATATGGTAATAATGGCCTACACCATCAACATCCACAAAATAACTTCAAGGAGCTACCAAAAACCCTGGATGGGTGAGATTCAAAAAAATCCAACTGACCTTCCGCTTCCCATCACTCATTCTTCAATTCATTCTTCAATGCCTTAGTATCCCTGGGGCTAGTAGATTACACTCTAAAAATACTGCCTTCTCCCTTTCTTTCCAAGAGTTTTAAAGTGAGTCTCTACCCTCCTACGAGAGCAACAGTTAGAACCGGACATGGAACAAAAGACTGGTTCCAAATTGGAAAAGGAGTACGTCAAGGCTGCATATTGTCACCCTGCTTATTTAACTTATATGCAGAGTGCATAATGTGAAATGCTGGGCTGGATGAAGCACAAGCTGGAATCAACATTGCCAGGAGAAATATCAATAACATCAGATATGCAGATGACACCACCCTTATGGCAGAGAGTGAAGAAGAACTAAAGAGCCTCTGGATAAAAGTGAAAAGAGGAGAGTGAAAAAGCTGGCTTAAAACTCAACATTCAAAAAACGAAGATCATGGCATCTGGTCCCATCACTTCATGGCAAATAGATGGTGAAACAATGGAAACAGTGAGAGACTTTATTTTGGGGGGCTCCAAAATCACTGCTGATGGTGACTGCAGCCATGAAATTAAAAGACCCCTGCTCCTTGGAAGAAAAGTTATGACCAACTTAGACAGTATATTAAAAATCAGAGATATTACTTTGCCAACAAAGGTCCATCTAGTCAAAGCTATGGTTTTTCCAGCAGTCGTGTATGGATGTGAGAGTTGGGACTATAAAGAAAGCTGAGCGCTGAAGAATTGATGCTTTTGAACTGTGGTGCTGGAGAAGACTCTTGAGAGTCCCCTGGACTGCAAGGAGATCCACCCAGTCCATCCTAGAGGAAATCAGTCCTGAATATTCATTGGAAGGACGGATACTGAAGCTGAAACTCCAATAGTCTGGCCACCTGATGCGAAGAACTGATTCACTGGAAAAGACCCTGATACTGGGAAAGACTGAAAGCAGGAGGAGAAGGGGACGACAGAGGATGAGATGGTTGGATGGCATCACTGACTCAATGGATATGAATCTGAGCAAGCTCCCGGAATGGGTGATGCACAGGGAAGCCTGGAGTGATACAGTCTGCAGGGTTGCAAAGATCAAACACAACTGAGTGACTGAACTGAACTGAACCCTCCTACATTGAGGAATGTAAACTCTAACAGCCCTATGGCGAATAGTATGGAGGCTGCTTACAAAAACAAAAATAAAACTACCATATGATGAAGCAATCCCAACCCTGGGCATGTGTCCAGAGAAAACCATAATTCGAAAAGATATATGCACCCCAATGTTCACTGAAGCACTATTTACAATAGCCAAGATACGGAAACAATGTAAATGTCCACTGACAGAGGAATGAATAAAGAGCATGTGGTACATATATACAACAAAATATTGCTGTTGTTGTCATTTATTTATTAAGTCGTGGTCAACTCTTTTGAAACCCCATGGACTATAGTCTGCCAGGCTCCGCCATCCATAGTATGTCCCAGGCAAGAATACTGCAATGGGTTACCATTTCCTTCTCAAGGGAATCTTTCAAATCCAGGGATCACCTGCATCTCCCACAAGCAGACTCTCTTTATGACTGAGCCACATTGGAAGCACAATGGAATATTAGTCATAAAAAAGAGTGAAATAAAGCCATTTGCAATAACATGGATGGACCTATATTATCATACTAGATGAAGTAAGTCAGACAGAGAAAGATAAGTAGCATATGATATCACTTATATGAGGAATCTAAAAAAAATTTTACAAATGAACTAATTTAGAAAGTTCAAACTACCTTACAGCTGTGCTCATTTCATATGCTGGCAAGGTAATGCTCAAAATCCTTCAAGCTAGGCTTCAGCAGTATGTGAACCGAGAACTTTCAAATGTTCTAGCTGGGCTTCGAAGGGGCAGAGGAACCAGAAACCAAACCTCCAACATTAGTTGGATCATGAAGAAAGCAAGCGAATTCCAGAAAAATATCTACTTCTGCTTCACTAATTATACTGATGCCTTTTTTGACTGTATGGATCCTAACAAACTGTGGAAAATTCTTGAAAAGATAGGAATACCAGACCACCTTATTTGCCTCCTGAGAAATCTGTACATAGGTCAAGAAGCAAGAGTTACAAATGGACATGCAACAACAGACTGGATCAAAATTGGGAAAGAAGTACAACACAGCTATACATAGTCACCCTCCTGATTTAACTTACATGCAGAGTACACCATGATATAGGCCAGGCTGGATGAACCACAAGCTGAAATCAAGATTTCTACCTCCTAATTCATCCACTCCCTCCCCTCTGTTTCCCATTGGATACTGTAAGCTTGTTTTCAAATCTGTGAGCCACACAGGTTCACATACTGCTAAAGCCTAGCTTAAAGGATTTTGAGCATCACCTTGTCAGCATTTGAAATGAGCACAATTGTAGTTTGAACATTCTCTGACACTGCCCTTCTTTGAGACTAGAATGAAAACTGACCTTTTCCGCTCCTGCTTTTCATTGCCTGATTTTCCAAATTTGCTGACATATTGAGTGTGGTACTTTAACAGCATCATCTTTTAGGATTTTAAATAGTTCAGCTGGAATTCCATCACCTCCACTAGCTTTGTTCATGGTAATGCTTCTTAAGGCCCACTTGACTTCACACTGCAAGATGTCTGGCTCTAGGTGAGTGATCACATTACACCATCATGGTTATCCAGGTCATTAAGACCTTTTTTGTACAGTTCATTTTTATAGTTCATTGTGTATTCTTGCCACCTTTTCTTAATCTCTTCTGTTTCTATTAAGTCCTTCCTTAATGTTTCTGTCCTTTATCATGTCCATCCTTGCATGAAATATTCCCTTGATACTTCAATTTTCTAGAAGAGATCTCCAGTGTTTCCCATTCTACTGTTTTACTCTATTTCTTCGCACTGTTGATTTAAGAAGGCTTTCTTATCTATAGTTGCTATTCCATGGAACTCTGCATTCATTTGCATGTATCTTTCCCTTTATCCCTTATATTTCACTTCACATAAAGCCCCCTCAGGCAACCATTTTGCCTTCTTGCATTTCTCTTTCTTTAGATTTAGGTTCACTGTTATAAACCTCCACCCATACTCTGTCTACAAGATCTAATCCCTTGAATCTATCCATCACTTCCACTGGATAATCATAAGATATTTTATTTACATCATACCTGCATGGCCTACTGGTTTTTCCCTATTTTCTTCAGTTTAAGTCTGAATTTTGCAATAAAGAGTTCACAATCTCAGCCACAGTCAGCTCCAGGTCTTGCTTTTGCTTACTACATAGAGCTTGCTCCATCTTCAAGTGCAAAGAATATTATCAATCTATGATTTCAGTACTGACCAACTGACACTGTCCATGTGTAAAGTTGTCTCTTGGGTTGTTGGAAAGGCTGTTTGCTATTATGAACAGGTTTCCTTGATAAAACTCTGACAGCCTTTCCCTGCTTCATTTTGTACTTCAAGGCCAAACTTTCCATTACTGCGGGTATCTCTTGACTTCCTACTTTTGCATTCCAGTCCCCTATGATGAAAAGGACATCTTTTTTTTTTGTTTAGTTCTAGGAGGTCTTCTAGGTCTTCACAGAACTGTTCAACTTCAGCTTCTTCGGAATCAGTGGTTGGGGCACAGACTTGGATTACTGTGGTGTTGAATGATTTGCCTTGGAAACAAATTGAGACCATTCTGTCATTTTTGAGGCTACACCCAGGTACTGCATTTTGGACTCTTTTGTTGACTATGAGGGCTACTCCATTTCTTCTAAGGTATTCTTGCCCACAGTAATAGATACAACAGTCATCGGAATTAAATTTGCCAATTCCTATCCATTTTTGTTCACTGATTTCTAAAATGTCGATGTTCAGTCTTGCCATTTCTGATTGACCCTGTCCAATTTACCTTGATTCATGGATCTAACATTCCAGGTTCCTATGCAATACTGTTCTTTACAGTATCAGACTTTACTTTCAACACCAGACACATTCATAACTGAGCATCATTTTTGTTTTGGCCCAGCCACTTCATTTTTTCTGGAGCTATTAGTAATTGCTCTCCACAAACATTAAAGACAGCCACAAGAAAAATCTTAAAACATGCTAATAAGTGAAGATGTAAGAACAAAAACATGATCAATTTCAATATCATTTACATAAATTAAATAAAAATAGATGCATGTAAACAGTAATATATATTTTACAAGACTATATGAATAGAATTGTCTTTTGTGGAGGAGGGGGTTGAATGATGGGAATAAAAGAAATGCATCAATATATAAAAAAGGAGAGGAACTTTTTTCAGAACAGTGTTGAGAATATCCAAATACTAAGGAATATATGACTAATGTCAGTTTTCATTCCAATCTCAAAGAAAGGCAATGCCAAAGAAAGTTCAAACTACTGTACAATTGTGCCTATTTCACATGCTAGCAAAATAATGCTCAAAATCCTTCAAGCTAGGCTTCAGCAGTACATGAACTGAAAAGCTCCAGCTGTACAAGCTGGATTTAGCAAAGGCAGAAGAACCAGAGATCAAATTGCCAACATCCACTGGATCACAGAATAAGCAAAGGAATTCCAGAAAAACATCTACTTCTGCTTCAGTGACTATGCTAAAGCCTTTGTGTGGATAACAACAAACTGTGGAAAATTCTTTAAGAGATGGGGATACCAGACATCCAATATAAAGCTGAGTAACGAAGAACTGATGCTTTTGAACTGTGGTGTTGGAGAAGACTCTTGAGAGTCCCTTGGACTGCAAGGAGATCCAACCAGTCCATCCTAAAGGAAATCAGTCCTGAATACTCATTGGAAGGCCTGATGCTGAAGCTGAAACTCCAGTACTTTGGCCACCTGATGTGAAGAACTGACTCATTTGAAAAGACCCTGATGCTGGTAAAGATTGAAGGCAGGAGGAGAAGGGGACGACAGAGGGTGAGATGGACATGAGTTTTGAGTAAACTCAGGGAGTTGGTGATGGACAGGGAGGCCTGGGGTGCTACAGTCCACGGGGTCACAAAGAGTCGGACATGACTGAGCAACTGAACTGAACTACCTACCTCATGAGAAACAAGTGGTCATGCTATGCAGGTCAGGAAGCAACAGCTAGAACCAGACATGGAACAACAGATTGGATCAAAACTGGGAAAGGAGTATGTCAAGGCTATATATTGTTACCCTGTTTATTTAACTTCTATGTAGAGTACATCATGCAAAATGTCATGCTAGATGAACCACAAGTTGGAATCAAGATTGCCAGAAGAAATATCAATAACCTCAGATATGCCGATGACACCACCATATAGCAGAAAGTGAAGAGGAACTAAAGAGTCTTTTGATGAAACTGAAAGAAAGGAGTGAAAAACCTGGCTTAAAACTCAACATTCAAAAAACTAAAATCATGGCATCCGTTCCCATCACTTCACACTAAACAGATTGGGAAAAAGTGGAAGCACTGACAGACTTTACTTTCTTGGGCTCTAAAATCACTTAGAACAGTGACTGCAGCCACGAAATTAAAAAACACTTGCTCCTTGGAAGAAAAGCTATGACAAACATAGGAAGTATATTAAAAAGCAGAAACAGCACTTTGCCAACAAAGGTCCAAATAGTCAAAGCTATGGTTTCTGCAGTAGTCATGTACAGGTGTGAAAGTTGGACCATGAAGAAGGCTGAGTGCCAAAGAATTGATGCTTTTGAAATGTGGTACTGGAGAAGACTCTTGAGAGTCTCTTGAACAGCAACGAAGTCAAACGAGTCAATTCTAAAAGAAATCAGTCTTGAATATTCATTGGAAGGACTGACACTGCAGCTGAAACTCCAATACTGAGGCCACTCAATGCAAAGAGCTGACTCATTGGAAAATATTCTGATGCTGGGAAAGCATGAGGGCAAGAGGAGAAGGAGGCAACAGAGGATGTGATAGTTAACTGGATGGCATTTCCAACTCAAGGGACACGAGTTTTTAGCAAACTCCGGGAGACCATGAAGGACAGGGAAACCTGCTACAGCCCATGGGGTCACAAGTGCTGGATGTGACTTAGCGACTAAACGACGACAAGGAATATGATTAACTTCTTGCATAATTTTTTTTAAATAGGAAGAAAAGAAAATAAGACAAGACATAAAAAATAAGAACAAGAAAAGATGAGACTCAAAACGAAATACAGAGTAGGGGTGGTATTCTTACATTTTTGCCCTCATCAAGTGACACGATTCAACTTTCTGAGAGCAAGTATAATGCCATACTTCACTCTTGTCTCAAGAACTGACAATGAGAAAATTTGAGTTCTGCTTCATTTGAATAAGAATATACCTTACAGTTAATTTCCTAACTGGTAATTATAAATTACATTAAATAAAAATAAGGTGGTACTTTTTCCTTTTTTCTTTACCTCTCTTTTTTTTTTTTTTAAGGGCACAAGCATTGTCACATGATCACTGTAATAGAATATTTAAAGGCTCAAAAATAACAAAAATATATCAATATATATGTATATACATACATATGTATATGGGCTTCCCTTGTGGCTCTGATAGTAAAGAATCTGCCTGCAATGCAGGAGACCTGGGTTCAATTCCTGGATTGGGAAGATCACCTGGAGAATGGAAAGGCTACAAACCCCAGTATTTTGGCCTGGAGTATTCCATGTACTGTATAGTCCATGGGGGTCGCAAAGAATCACACAACTGAATGACCTCCACTTTCACTTCTCAGACATATACAGAATGACAACAAGAATATAGAATAAATTAAAATAAATAAATTTAGACACTGCATATATCATTATCATTAATAAAGTAATTTCAATTGGAAATCATTATTCTAAATTCATTAGATCATGTACATGCATAAAATTTCAGTTGCTCAGTTGTGTCCAACTCTTTAAGACTCCATGGACTACAACATGCCAGGCTTCCCTGTCCATCACCAACTCCCAGAGCTTCCTCAGACTCATGTCTATTGAATCGGTGATGCCATCCAACCATCTCATCCTCAGTTGTCCCCTTCTCCTCTCACCTTCAATCTTTACAAGCATCAGGGTCTTTTCAAATGAGTCAGTTTTTCACAACAGGTGGCCAAAGTACTGGAGTTTCAGCTTCAGCATCTGTCCTTCCAATGAATATTCAGGACCGATTTCCTTTAGGATGGACTGGTTGGATCTCTTTGCAGTCCAAGGGACTCTGAAGAGTCTTCTCTAACACCATACTTCAAAAGCATCAATTCTTTGCCGCTCAGCTCTCTTTACAGTCCAGCTCTCACATCCATATATGACTACTGGAAAAGCCTTAACTTTGACTAGACAGACTTTTGTTGGCAAAGAAATGTCTCTGCTTTTTAATATGCTGTCTAGGCTGGTCATAGCTTCTCTTCCAAGGAGCAAGAGTCTTTTAATTTCATGGAGCAGTCACCATCTGCAGTGATTTTGGAGCCTAAGAAAATAAAGTCTGTAACAGTTTCCATTATTTCCCCATCTATTTGCCATGAAGTAATGGGACCAGATGCCATGATCTTCATTTTCTGAATATTGAGTTTTAAGCCAGCCTTTAACTCTCCTCTTTCACTTTTCTCCAGAGGCTCTTTAGTTCTTCTTCACATTCTGCCATAAGAGTGGTATCATCTGTGTATCTGAGGTTATTGATATTTCTCCCCACAATCTTGATTCCAGCTTGTGCTTCATCCATCCTGGCATTTTGCATGATGTACTCTGCATATAAGTTAAATAAGCAGGGTGACAATATACAGCCTTGACGTACTCCTTTCCTGATTGGGAACCAGTCTGTTGTTCCATGTCCATTTCTAACTGTTGCTTCTTGACCTGCATACAGATTTCTCAGGAGGCAGGTCAGGGGGGTCTGGTATTCCCATCTCTTTAAGAATCTTCCATCATTTGCTGTGATCCACACAGTCAAAGGCTTTGGCATAGTCAATAAAGCAGAATTAAGATTTTTTCTGGAACTCTCATGCTTTTTTGATGATCCAAAGGATGTTGGCAATTTGATCTCCAGTTCCTCTGCCTTTTCTAAAACCAGCTTGAACATCTGGAAGTTCACAGTTCATATACTGTTGAAGCCTGGCTTGGAGAATTTTGAGCATTACTGTGCTAGAGTGTGAGATGAGTGCAATTGTGCAATAGTTTGAACATTCTTTGGCACTGCCTTTCTTGGCGATTGGAATGAAAACTGACCTTTTCCAGTCCTGTGGCCACTGCTGAGTTTTCCAAATTTGCTGGCATATTGAGTGCAGCACTTTCATATCATCTTTAAGGATTTGAAATTGTTCAACAGGTATTCTATCACCTCCACTAGCTTTGTTTCTAGTTCTGCTTCCTAAGGCCCACTTGATTTAGCATTTCAGGGTGTCTAGCTCTAGGTGATTCATCCCACCATTGCAGTTATCTGGGTCATAAAGATCTTTTTTGTACAGTTCTTCCGTGTATTCTTGCCACTTCTTCTTAATATCTTCTGCTTCTGTTAGGTCTATACCATCTCTGTCCTTTACTGGGCCCATCTTTGCATGAAATGTTCCCTTAATATCTCTAATTTTCTTGAAGAGGTCTCTAGTCTTTCCCATTCTATTGTTTTCCTCTATTTCTTTGCACTGATCACTGAGGAAGGCTTTCTTATCTCTCCCTGCTATTCTCTGGAACTCTGCATTCAAATGGGTATATCTTTCTTTTTCTCCTTTGCCTTTAGCTTCTCTTCTTTTCTCAGCTATTTGAAAGGCCTCCTCAGACAACTATTTTGCCTTTTTGCATTTCTTTTTCTTGGAGATGGTCTTGATCCTTGTCTCCTGTACAATGTCACGAACCTCCGTCCATAGTTCTTCAGGCACTCTGTCTATCAGATCTAATCCCTTGAATGTATTTCTCATTTTCACTGTATAATCTTAAGGGATTTGATTTAGGTCATACCTGAATGGTCTAGTGGTTTTCTCTACTTTCTTCATTTTAAGTCTGAATTTAGCAATAAGGAATTCATGACTTAAGTCTGAATTTGGCAATACAGAGTTCATGATCTCAGCCACAGTCAGCTCCAGTTCTTGTTTTTTCTGACTATAGACAGCTTCTCCATCTTTGCCTGCAAAGAATGTAATCAATCTGATTTTGGTATTGACCATCTGGTGATGTCCTTGTGTAGAGTCTTCTCTTGTGTTGTTGAAGAGGGTGCTGGCTATGACCAGTGCATTCTCTTGGCAAAACTCTGCTAGCCTTTGCCCTACTTCATTCTGTACTCCAAGGCCAAATTTGCCTGTTACTCCAGCTATTTCTTGACTTCCTACTTTTGCATTTCAGTCCCCTATAAAGAAAAGGGTATCTTTTGGGGGTGTTAGTTCTTGAAGGTCTTGTAGGTCTTCACTGAATCATTCAACTTCAGCTTCTTCTGCATTACTGGTCAGAACATAGACTTGGATTACTGTGATACTGAACAGTTTGCCTTGGAAACGAACAGAGATCATTCTGTTGTTTTTGAGATTGCATTCAAGTACTTCATTTTGGACTCTCTTGTTGACTATGATGACTACTCCATTTCTTCTAAGGGATTCTTGCCCACAGTAGTAGATACAATGGTCATCTGATTTAAATTCACCCATTGCAGTCCATTTTAGTTCACAGATTCCTAAAATGTCGATGTTCCCTCTTGCCATCTCCTGTTTGACCACTTCCAATTTGCCTTGATTCATGGACCTAACATTCCAGGTTCCCATGCAGTACTGCTCTTTATAGCATTGGACCTTGCTTCCATCACCAGTCACATCCACAACTGGGTTCTGTTTTTGCTTTGGCTCCATCTCTTCATTCTTTCTGGAGTTATTTCTCAACTGATCTCCAGTAGCATACTGGGCACCTACCAACCTGGGGAGTTCATCTTTCAGTGTCCTATCTTTTTGCCTTTTCATACTCTTCATGGGGTTCTCAAGCCAAGAATACTGAAGCGGTTTGCCATTCCCTTCTCCAGTAGACCACATTTTGTCAGAACTCTCCAGCATGACCCATCCATCTTGGGTGGCCCTACATCGCATGGATCATAGTTTCACTGAGTTAGACAAGGCTGTGGTCCATGTGATCAGTTTGTTTAGTTTTCTGTGATTGTGGTTTTTATTCTGTTGGCCTTCTGATGGATAAGGAGCTTATAGAAGCTTCCTGATGGGAGAGACTGACAGGGAACTGGGTCTTGCTCTGATGGGGGGGTCATGCTCAGTAAATCTTTAATCCAATTTTCTGTTGATGGGCAGGGCTGTGTCCCTCCCTATTGTTTGACCTGAGGCCAAGATATGGTGGAGTTAATGAGGAAAACGGTTCTTCAAAAGGTCCCATGCATGCATTACTGCACTGAGTGCCCCCAATCCTGCAGCAGGCCACCACCAACCCATGCCTCTGCCGGAAACTCCGGGACACTCACAGGAAAGTCTAGGTCAGTCACTTTTGGGGTCACTGCTCCTTTCGCCTGGGTCCTCGTGCACACAAGGTTTTGTTTGTGCCCTTCAAGAGTCTGTTTCCCAGTCCTGGGTAAGTTCTGGGGGCTCAATGGTGAGGTTAATGGCTACCTCCTCCAAGAGGGCTTATGCCCTATGCAGTTTATATCATAATCATGTCTCAATGCTACATTATAGCCAGACCAAAACCAGCCTTTTAAAACTTATCTTGTTGTTTCTTTCGATGTATATAATGCATATCAAGAATCTACAGTGGAGAAATGAACTTGGAAATTAATCTCCTGACCATCTTTCCATGCCTGGTATTCTGGTCCTTATTAATCAGCTCCCATAAATCTGGTCTTTGACACCACAGACAAATACAACTTTATTAGCTGCAAATCTATTTGGCGGCCTTTGAATGGCTTTCTCAGATTGCATGGCTCTCACAGTGCGACAAGTCCTTTCATGTTGATTAAAATACTTGAGGGATACAAACAACAACAACAGGGTAACAGGAAATCCAGTCATTTCTTTCATCTTCCCAGCGGGGACCAGCCAGCACAACTTGACTTTCTTCAAACAAAACTCCCCTTTTTGTGGCTGAAGAAAGGCTTTGGCAAACACTTATCCTTTGATATGATACACACTTGACAAAAATCACAGAGCAAATCAAGCCACTGCTTTGAAGAAAATGCTTATTAGAAACCTGAAGCTCTTAAGTGCACTAGGACTTAATGCCACTGCCAGCAACTTGAGGCCAAATGTGTCTGTGGCGTTGATTTAAAGTCAAGTCCAAGTGTACTGACTTCAGGGCTGCAGCTGCCACCCCAATCCTTAGTTTCACTGAAGGATACCTTGAAGAACTGTTTAGTTTTCAAGTACATTCTAGAATGTCAGTTCTGTATTTCATTCTGGTAAAGCATGCATTTTATTATTTATAGACAGAAAGGAATGTGAGGAAATCCTTGTTCTATAGCCTGTGCTCAAAGTACCAGAACCTCCAGTAACACACTAATTTCTTTTCAAAGTAGAAACTCAGCTTCTGAGGTGAGAATGCTGAGCATCCTGGGTCAAACCAGAATTCCAACATGAAGGGCCAGGGCTAGAAATCCTCATACACTTTGAATCCCATGGAAGACAAATGGCACATTCAAATTAGGATAGTTTAAGGGAAATTTAATAAAAGGATTTATAAATGTATGTGCAAGGGTGGAAAGCCTAGAAGGGATAAACAGTACTTCTGGCCTTTTAACGGGTTTCTGTGATGGCTCAGATGGTAAAGAATCCACCGGCAATGCAGAAGACCCAAGTTCAATCCCTAGGTTATGAAGATCACCTGGAGAAGGGCATGGCAACCCACTCCAGTATTCTTGCCTGGAGAATTCCACGGACAGAGGGGCCTGGTGGGCTACAGTCCATGGGGCTGCAAAGAATCAGACACAACTCAGCAACTAACACTTTCACTTTCACTGGCCTTTTATCAGGTAGGCGTTAGCAACCCTAAGTCTGCAGAGGACTTAGTGCTGCTAAGCCACTTCAGTCATGTCCAACTCTGTGCAACCCCATAGATGGCAGCCTACTAGGCTCCTCCGTCCCTGGGATTCTCCAGGCAAGGACACTGGAGTGGGTTGCCATTTCCTTCTCCAATGCGTGAAAGTGAAGTCCGACTTTTTGCAAACCCATGGACTACAGCCTACCAGGCTCCTGTGTCCATGAGATTTTCCAGGCAAGAGTACTGCAGTGGGGTGCCAGTATCTTCTCTGAGGACTGAGTGGTGATGACCAAAACCCAGAGACAGAGGGGCTAGGTGGACAGCAGCCACCTTCAGCAACCCCACAGGAACAGAACAAAGGGAAGAGGTCCCCAGACTCACCTCCCTACTTTTTATTTCCCACTGGTTTTCCCCAATGTCCTCACATAACCAGGGGACAGAGGGCCAGGGAGTCAGGCAACAGGTCCTTCCAGGTCATTTTTCCAGGGGGATGTGGCTCTGTGGAGCCGGCAGAAGACAGCCTACCAACTGACATCACCATTGCCACCTAGATCACCCTGAAGGTAAACAGCAGACACCTGCTCTAAGTGCTGATGTCAAGAAAAAGGAAAAATTCAAAACTCTCAGATTTTCTTTGATAAAGCCCATTCAATTTTCCAAGGTGGAAATGTGGAAGTCAGGTTTGTAATTAAGCTTAAAAACATAATATTACATAGATTCCATTAATGATTTACATGCATCCAAACAACACAAATATGGTTTTTAAAATACAGATAGTATACTTTGCTGAAATAACTGTAACAAGGATAAAGACATATGAAGAAACTAAATTGTAAATATTCCCTGAAAGAGCATATTTCTGTAATAAATAGTTTTATCCAAATGTTTTCCTCTTTGATTCAGGAAGTCATCACTAAAGAGAACGCCTAGATAGAAAACCTTTTCTCAGTAGTTCAGCTCTTACTAATCTTTAGACATATCTGCTTTGATCTTTTCCTGACACTTCAGGTCCAGCATCCTCAAAGACACATTTATGTTTCCTTCTCTTTCTTCCCACCCATGACTACTCTCTGAATGATGGATCATAGGGGATGGGGTGGTACATACACACACCCTGAGCTTTTTTACATGGTATACATTCAATGGGTATATTTACTGATTATTGAACAATTATGATTTTCAACATCTACTTTCAGTAAATAATGAAACTTTGCATGAAAAATATAAATGAGAAGCATAGTGGAGAAAGCACTAACTCTACTGCTATCCTTACATGACCTGGATTTTGGAAGAATAAGCAATGATTTATGAAAAAGCCCGTCCAACTTAGTAAATAGGAAATTTGATCTAAGAATCTATCAATTAAAATAATAGTCTGTAAAGGAAATGAACGAATGCATTATTAACCTGTCAAAATCAGTAAATCTCAGAAATGTAATCTTAATTAGGAGATAGTGAAACTAGCACACACACACAAGACTTCAACTGAAAAGGGTAGAGGAGGAAAGGGCACTAGACAACAAGCAGGCATCCCGTGCCAGAGCTGGGACTGGTTACCAGTTTGACCATATGTAGTTCCATGGGGTATAAATGAAACAAGATGTGTCATGAGTTGACAACCATTGAAGTAGGTATAAGTAAATGAGGACTCTATGCCAGCACTGTCCAACAAAAATATAATGTAAGCCATTTATGTAGTTTCAAATTTTCTAGAAGCCATGTTTGGAAAAGCAAAAAGAAACAGATGAAATTCATTTTAAATCACATTTTAACTCAATATATCCAAAACATTATCATTTCAACATGTGTCACTAGCCACGTCTGAAGTGCTATATTGCCACCTTGCCAGCGATTATTAGAAAGAAAAGCCAAGTTCTCTGCTATTCACTTTACTTTTATGCGTGTGAAAAATGTTTTCATAATAAAAAGTTTTAAAAAAAAGTCAACAAACTTGGCGCCTGTCTCTCACCATAGCTCAGTTTTCCCATTTACACGTTGAGGGAACTGTACTAGTCATTAGATCATTTCTAAAGTGTCTGCTAATTCTGCTTCCAAGATTTTCTTCCTAAAGTATTCTTTCTGATTTTTCACTACTCTATAGAAACATGGACATTAAAAAAAAAAAAAAAAGGAATTCCTTTATGCTGTCAAAAAATTATGACCTGAGAATTACCATTCTTAATTTATCTAAGAAATATTTTCAGACAAATGACCATTTATATATAAAATAATTTTTCTACTGCTTCAAAACCAAATGGTCATATATAAATAAGCTCAGTTTACATTTACCACTGTTTTGTTCATTCAGTTTTTCCTTTCACACAATATTAACCATTTGGCTCTGGTGAGAAATGGAAAAGGCAGATTAAAAACACAAATATAAATCACATTTCATGTTCAAAAAGTGATTTTATAGAAATAGGAATTAAAATATCTTGGGAATTTTTCCCATTATTTTTTAAAATTTGGTCTAGTAACTTCATGGATTTATCGAATGTATTCATTTGATATTTTTTGTATTATATTTAATAGTTGTATTTATAGAGCCTCAACCTCACACTGTTCAAATTTTTAAAGTAAAAATTTCTGTAAATAATTCAACGTGCTTAATATAAAATATCTGTCTTTATAGCTGACAAAACTTTTTAATTTTAATTTGATTGCCTCGATGGCCTGCCAACCCATTCTGTCCTCTTAGCTTAGTATTTAGGTCAACCTGAATGGTGAGTATGCTCCTAGTGTCATTTAGAAGAAACATTTTTAATTAATTCCAAACGGAAGTTTCATACTTGACCGATTTTAAAAGATCTCAGTATATATGAAAAATTCTATCTTATTAAATATAATTTAATTTTATATATGTAAAGGTTATGTGCAATATAAGGTTAATTACCAAGAAATCTCTGCAATTTTGTTAATAGGAAACTATTTTTTGTACACATATGATAATTACATTTTGTAAATCACTTTGAACACAATTATTTATGGACACTTTTATTACAATAAAGTGGAGAAGGAAATGGCAACCCACTCCAGTATTCTTGCCTGGGAAATCCCATGGATGGAGGAGCCTGGCAGGCTACAGTAAATGGGGTCGCACAGACTCGGACATGACTGAGTGACTTCACTTATTACAATAATTAGTTAATTAATCTATTATTAATCTATTTTTTTAAATAGCTAAAATCTACAGAACTACCTACAGAGTTAAATGGTAAATACCTGTTGAGATTTTTTTTCCCCCCAGTCATACTGCAAGTCTTGGACAGATATACGATTAAACAGTCCTTAGAATGAGAAGTACAATGTTTTTATACCAGGTACACCATCTCTTTCAATTGTTGATTTAAAATTGTGGTTTACTTCCTCTTGTAGTTTGAACAACATGCCCTACAGGTGAGTGAGAGCTCAGGGTACATGACCTAATTACATAAAATAATAAAATTCATATCCTGAAATCAGACATACACACAAATAATTTCCAGAGGTTCCTTCACTATTACTCCCACAAAAGAAAATTTAATTAGAGACTTTTTTGAACAAACAAAAAAATCACTACCATAAATCAATTCTTTTCTTTATGGTTTTCTTCGTTTGATCAGTTTATCTGGTCTTCATTACCTGTGAGGTTCCAGTCACCTCATTCTACAACTTTCACAAAAACAAAGATCCATTTTCCTTAATGGGACTAGACAATCCATTGGCATTGACAGGAACAGAAGTCTCTATGCAATTATGGGAATAAAGGTTGGTTCTCAATTATGGGAAAAAAAGGGTTGTTCCCCTGACTGGCAATCCTTAAATATAACATGAAGGAGAGAAGTTAAGAAAAGAATACAAACAGGATTATACTGCTAATTTTTCCCTAAGCACACATTTCTACTAACCTAATAACCGAAATACTTAAAGATGCAAATTTAATTAACTTCACTAGCAACATTTCCAGCCACCAATATATCCTCAAAGGCTTCAATGTTTTATCACACAAGCTCAGCATCTGTGGCTCCTAGCCTGGCAGAAAAGTTTTCCGGGAGAATACTTTTTAATAATGGTAGCCAAAGGAAAAAAAAAACTTAGTGATATGACTTGGAGCTCTATACTGTCTAACAAATCAGGTGCCCAAACATTGGATACCTTCAGGCCACATATGTTCGAGTAGTTGTCATCTGCAAAGGCAAAGCTTCCTTGGATGAAATGCCAACTTTCCTGCAAGAAACATAAGCCCTTCTGGCAATATTTAGACTGGCACTGTTAGTAATAGCCAGTGTCAGAAAAAATCATTGGATATGGTAATTCTAAATGTAGTACGTACAGAGACACCAAGTTGTTCTAGCAAGAAGAGTAGGATACAAAATGAGAAATAACCTTCAAGACCCAATTTTAAGCATGATCTACTATGGGCCCAAAACTCATGATTACAAATATATCCTAGGTACTTCAGAAGATGGACTCACTACCTCCATGATAGTTTTCCCCTACACATGTTCTCATCTTTAGACATAATTTTTTCTCTTTATTGCCCAGACATACCTGAACATCTCTCCCCAAACATTCTCTGCTCTCCATTCCAGGGAATGGAATGTCTCAATACTTCAAAACCACAAGAAAAATTCAACTTCCTGGAGCCAGTCATGACAGATCTAATCTAAATGAAATCACTCACACTTCTAAATTCCTATGGTCTATTCCACTTATTTGGCAGTTAAATTCTGCATTTACAGTCTAATTGTTTTTTATATTATTTCTAGCTTTCACCCACAACTGTACAGTGAGCTGTTTAACACATTAGACTCTGCTTAATTCCTATCACTGTACTCTCCTTAATACCTAGTACACTGCCTGGTCCCCACTTAATATTTAATAAGAGTTGAGTGGATTTTATAAATGAAAAAAGGGAGGTGATGAGAATTAATACATTTTCTATTCTTGAAAAATTCAATACTACAATATACATTTTCCTCTTGAGAACTTAGTCCTCTTCCAGAGCTATTTTCCAACACAACACAGCTTTTCATATACATCGTTCAATTCTCATTCCTATTAACAAAGGTGAAACTATTCATGCTGCAATTGATAATGATGATGTCATTCATTTCTGATGTGCTATAAACAAGACTTCTAAACTGTTACAGCAGAATGAAGAATAACAACTGATATGAAAGGAAAATATTCAATTATCACAGTAGCATTAAAGGACAGTGAGCAGGGAGTGATGCAGGTGAGTGGCAATAACTAGGTAATAATACGTAGTGCAGTCAAAAAGAAATATTAATAACATCAAAATCTAAAGAACAAGAGGAAATGACTGGCATAGCATCCAGCCACTCAACAAACATACAGTAAATATCTACTACACATCAGCCAATGGGATTAACAATTACAAATTAAAAGTGTAGACCTCTCTCTCAAAGATCTCTAGTAAGAAAGATATAATCTAATAAATGTATAAATAATAATAAATAAATGAAACATAAATTATAAGGGAGATTTAAAGAGCTTTGCTGGGGATGGGGCTGGGGGCAGGAAAACACGGCTAGCCACACAGGCAGCTTATTCTCACTGTGTTGCCTAATTTAACACAGCACCCAGCTTTCTGTGGACACTTAATAACTACCGGTTGGCAAATCAATAAATGCCAGTGGTTGGGGAAAAAGAGATGAGTACCTTATCTCCCCAGCAGCCCAACAAGCTGGTGTGGATGGCGTGGGAGCCTCCTTAGCTCTGACAGCTACACAGTGACTCCCAGTGGTCACAAGTTGAACCTCATCTGTAATCATAGCAAAGTAAATATATTAATATAATTATATATATATATATATATATATACACACACATATGTATTATATAATTTAGTATAACTACTAAAGTCATCACCCTTTTAACAAATTCTGGTGCTCATTCTGCTTAAAATTGAGTAATACTTCTGTCAAGCACAATACAGTGAGCTAAACAAACAAACAAGCTCCTTTCCAATCTCGTAAGGTGGATTCTATGATTTCAAACTAAATTTCTGGGATTTCCTTGGCAGTTCAGTGGTAAAGACTCTGTACTTCCAATTCAGGGGTGGGGCGGGGGGCATGAGTTCCATCCATGGTCAGGAACAAAGATCACACATACCACTTGGTATGGCCAAAAAACACCTAATTTTCTAACATGCCCAGTGTAATGTTAGACCGCACATGAAGCTTATTCTGAGAAATAAGCCTTGTCTCCCAACTAACAAGTGGAAAAAGCTCTTAGAGAAAGATACGGGACTATTTCTGAGCTCTGACTCTTAAGAGTTCCTTGGACTGCAAGGAGATCCAACCAGTCCATCCTAAAGGAGATCAGTCCTGGGTGTTCATTGGAAGGACTGATGTTGAAGCTGAAACTCCAATACTTTGGACACGCCATGCAAAGAGCTGACTCATTTGAAAAGACCCTGATGGGGGTCTTTATTCATGAGGTCACAGAGTCGGACACAACAGAGCGACTGAACTGAACTGAACCTAGAAATTAGAGGCATTTTTCTTTCCTCAGAACAATCATTAGCTTTATAAGAGTTCCAAATTGTCCCAATTACTTTAAATTATGTACCTTCTCCTTCTTTAGAAAAAAGAAGAATGGGTCTTTATATTTTTGGCCATCATACCATCAGTATTTCCATTGATGTTTAACATTTCTCTACCAATAAAAATGACTATGTATTAAAAGTAGGTCATTCTGGCATACTGGTATTTATGGAGTTCAGTTCAGTTCAAACAACACAATCTGTACCAAATATGTGTCAAACATTATGGTACAGGAAGAACAAGGATGGGTAAGATACAGCCACTGCCTGGGAAGAACTTACAATGGAGTAAGGACAAGAGACCTCTCTGTCCTCCAGATACCAGAGAATAGGAATAAATAACAGAAGCCAGCAATTAGAGCACCACAGTTACAAAGTCACCCTCAAATACAACTCCCACATGTTAGTCACTCTCCAAATTCAATCATTTTGCGAGCAACTGTCATCTTCAGTTCCATTCACAATGCTCAGGAAGACCCTGACCTAGGATTCCAATGTTGTCAGCCATTCTCTTGTTCCTGTATATTAAATTAGACGAAGGCTCTGAACTGACATCAGAGGGAAGTGAAAGGAGACAGCTGAGGGAAAAGAACGTTAAGCTACGTATTGAAATCCTTTGAGAAATGCCCTGTCAAGACTATAGCTAGAAAATGTAGGATGCGAGAAGCTGTATATTACCATGTAAATGTCCATGGAGATTCTTCTATCCCCAAATGAAAAGACACTACATGAAATCAAAGGATAACACTGTCCTAAAACTGGACACCTAAGTAACATACATACACGTCTGTTCATGTAGACTGACCCCTAGTGATATGAACTGACTGCTGCAGGGACAAGTCTCGGAAAACTGCCTTTAAAAAAGAGACCAAGTTTACTCTCTTCAAAATATAGCACTATACAGCTTCATAAACATGTAAATTCTAAGTGACATATGTAGCCATACTGTCCTCTCTAAAAACTGAATAAACAATCCACAAAATTTATAATAAAGGAGCAAGCAATGTAACACATAACAGACCTATTAGATGGGACTATCTCCCTTAAACACAAGTCACAGGTTAATCTATGTGGCCTCTGCTACTGTCACCACATCTGTGTCTCTATGAGACCACATTTTGAAGGTCTTCATAATTGGTTGCAAATCACTTATAACAAAGATTATTTTCAATTTTCTGTTTTTATTTCAGGGAATTTTGACATACCACAAGATAGCCTAGCCTAGTAATTATGAAATACAATCTTAAAAAATCAATTTGTACATTTCTAAGTAATAAAAAACTAAAACATATGTCATTAATGTTAACTACATAATAATTACAAATAATTATTTTTTGTAACATTAACAAACTGACAATGTTAGTAAAAAGGAAGAGCAACTTATTTCATATATTATGTGCTCCTTTTCATAATCACACAAAAATTATATATCAAAGTCAAATAATGGTTAGGTTTAAGGAAAGTGAGAAATGAGTAAGTAAATGATTTTATACATATAAAACTAGAAATTAACAGCCTTTTCTTCCCCCATCAATCTTCACCACAGAGTCACTAAGGCAATTCTTGGTATAATTAAGGAGTTTAGAAACAAAAGTCACCCACAGGGGTCAAGTAAGAGGTCTCTTGATCATGTTCTCTTTCCTCAAGATATTTTCTACTGACCTCTCAAAGGGAAACTGCAAGATGCTCTAAATGTGAGGCATTCTTCTTCTTTTTGCTTCTCAGAGAGAAATATTTCTATTTTTTGCTTTTTCCCCATCCTACTAGATAAGTCCATGAGTCACTGGTGAGTGGGCAAGATAGGATAGTCACTCAAATAATGAGTGCCTGAAGATAAACTTGTATATCCCCACCATCTTTTAAAAAATGGTTAGTTTGCCTCATCTTAGAAAATATATATATATACATATATACACAATACACAGGCCATCTAGAAATTGTTCCACCATCAGTAACATATTCTATAATGCACTACAGCTCAAATACAGAAAGAAACCATAACTTGTTAACTACATAAAATGCATATCACTGAAAATGAAAATCAAAAGAAATGAGATAAATACATATGCAACCCATTTCTCGAATAGTGGAGTTAACCTGAAATGACTGCAAATTCAAGAGTTCTTGAGGTCAACTTAAGAAGCTCCTAAATTTTATGGCTTCTTCTAAGCTATTGGTGTCCTAGGAGAGTACATATCTTTGAATTTTTCCTCCTCCTCCACAACCAAAATCACAATAACTTAAAGAAAACTAACAAACAAGGAGGAGACAAAGTTCTGCTGAAAAAAACAGGAATGTGGTCAACAGTAGAAAGACCAATGCTCACTCATGGCACTATATATCCTGGCATTCCACTAAAACAACTCAGAGTATTTTAGAAACTCAAGCTCTAAGATTTAGCAGTTCTAATAAAACTTTCCCTTCATTTTATTTTTTGCATGTAATAGAGAACCAATAGGCTTCCCTAGTATTTCAGCTGGTAAAGAATCTGCCTGCAGTGCAGGAGACCTTGGTTCAATTCCTGAGTCAGGAAGGTCCCCTGGAGAAGGGATAAGCTACCCACTCCAGTATTCCTGGGCTTCCCTGGTGGCTCAGATGGTAAAGAAACCGCCTGTAATGCAGGAGACCAGGTTCAATCCCTGAGTGGAGAAGATCCCCTGGAGAAGGAAATGGCAACCCATTCCAGTATTCTCACCTGGAAAATCCCATGGACAGAGGAGCCTGGTGTGCTACAGTCCATGGGATCACAAAGAGTCAGACACAACTTAGCAACTAAAACCACGACCACCAAAGTTCACCTTAGATATTTTTTATGCAGCCTGTGCTTTTCTTAAATAACTCTTAACTTCAAAAACACTTCAAAATCTATGTTGCTAAAACTCCATACATACAATTTCTAAGTTTTCCCAAAGTATTGTCAGCAACTCCTCCCATGAATAATAGGCGCCAACATACAAGGTGTAAAACTCAACAACTAAAGCTTCTTCCTTATATTTGAAATTACTAGTGACAGTCATGCCCGTTTATCAAAGAAATTTTTCTCACACTTTCTGCTCTTTACCTCTCACACCAGTGTTTTGAGAATCTCTGGACTAGTCCAATAGCTCTCAGCACACACATGTTCACAAATAAAGCTGTAATTCAGATGCAAAAACTCTGAAGCTTAAGACCATCAATCAAAGAAGAGACGCACAAAAGCATGCACAAAGTTCAAAATCAACACAAAGGTAAAATCTTCAGTTGTGACAAAAGTTCAGTTCAAGAGTGAAGAGCTAAAAAGAACCATTACTCTACATATCCTAATCACAGGTCCTGCTTCAATCTTTTTTTTTTTTTTCTGCTGTTGTATTTTTAATATATTTTTCCCTTGTATTAAAATCATGTCAGTGAACTATCACAGAAAACAGATCCAGATGGAAAAACAGAAAAATGCTGCAATTCACGCTACAGAATGGACAGAAGGGCTTAGGTTTAATATCCACTACTATATAAATAAGTCTCTCAGGTATCCCTGCACTTTCCAGTTTGAAAACCTTTAATTTCAACATGTGGAAGATTTAGCCACACTGGCCTGTTACTTGTAATAGGTCTTGCCCTCCCTCTCTGCTACAATACTCCACAGAGCGATGAGCAAACATATTCCTTTCATAGTTACAGAGTTTGGAAATTAAAGTTATCTACCCAGAGGTAGATAAGTAAAATCGCACTTCATGAAAGCTTTCCAGATGTCTTTACATCCGTTTCTTTCGCTTAATGCAAAGAACCAGTGCGGAAAACCCTGATATTTAAAATAATTCAGTCTGGCAGTTTTTCCTGCACAAGTCAGGCCCTGTGTATAATGCTACTTATACGTTCTTTTGGCAGTCTGATGTTCACAGCCACATGCATAGTGTAAGAATTCAACCATTTTGTTTCTTCTAAGCTCAACAACTACCACTGAGAGTACACTTAGTTGCTTTGACGTGGAAAATCATAACAAATTTCAATTGAACAAACTATATTCTTTTCCAAACAGTCCCTAAGGCCAGATTCTCAGTTAAACGTGTCATTGCAATCATTCCAAACAGGTTGCTAAGATATGCAAAAATCTGGAACAATCAACTTTTTTAAGCTTAATGACCTAGCAATAAAAATACCTCACAGTTATTGAAAACCTGTCTCCAAGGATTTCAATGTTTTATTCACCCTCTACCACTCATGTCACAGGTAAGATGTGAACAAAGTTAAGAGTCTATAAATTTAGGCAATTGAAAGTGAAAGTGAAGTCGCTCAGTCGTGTCCGACTCTTAGCGACCCAGTGGACTGTAGCCTACCAGGCTCCTCCGTCCATGAGTGGGGTGCCATTGCCTTCTCCCAGGGGATCTTCCCGACCCAGGGATCGAACTCGAGTCTTCCGCATTGCAGGCTGACTCTTTACCCTCTAAGACACGAGGGAAGCCCAAAAATTTAGGCAAAAGCACTTTGAAATCAAGTAGCAACAAAGAAGAGTGAGGCAGGAGTGCATTCAGTACCACCTAACATGCTGAGGTGAACACAATACACCAACATAATATACTAAGTAGACAGGAAAAGAGAACAGGAGAAAGGCCAGCACGCCTGACAAGTGAAATGGGCTGACTATTATGCACCTCCTTTTCCACTGGAAAATGGGGAAACTGCGTTCTCAGTGTGCAGGTGTGTTGCTCAGATGACCTCTAAGGTATCTGAAGCTCTGAGTCATGAAGGAAGACAATAAATTTAATTCCATCCTTCATTTCCTCTTCACTAATACTCAAAATGATTTTTTTATAGACATTTAATATAGAATATAACATTTACATTTTAATTTCATGGGACATTCATTGATAACTCTTGGGCACAAAAATATTAGTGACGAACACAAAGTATCTAATTTTAAAGCCAGAAAGGATATACTACAGCCCACTTTGCCCAATCATTCCCATTGTAAAAAAGAAACGGAAACCTTGTTGGTGACACTAACTGTTCCAGATTACACAAGGAAAACGGGACAGAACTGGAACTAGAACTCAGCTCTACTTACTCCTGGTATCACGTTCCTGCCTTCCTTCATCTCTGTGGCATTTGTGGAATCTCCGTCTCTAACCCCGGTACACATTCCGTCTCACTGGTCTCCCTTGTTCAGGGCACCCTGGTGGCAGCACCCTCCACTCCTTCTCCTTGCACGTGAAGGCTGGAGCACCGTGAGGCCCACGGCACGCGGGTGGGTGCTGTGGGCCGCGGCAGGGCCAGCGAGGTACAGCCTGGCTTTGGGGAGCATCTTCCATCCTTCATTTTTCCCCCACTCTCCATTCTGGCCATTCTGGTCCATGCGCCGCATCACCTGCGTCATGGAAATATCTAGAACGATTCCGCTGCCCCACAAGCTGACTGCGTCTACAACCCTTTCTCCATTGAACACTGCAGTCTCTCCATCCCCTACACCACACTGGGAGATTCGTCACAGCAGTCGGCAGTACAAATAAGTCTTCCTTGGAGCCACTCCCGTGGAGGAAAGCATTTCTCTTTCTTACAGTGAATGTTTGTTCTCCAAACCTTCATGGCGTCGCTCTTCCTGTTCCAGCCGGCGGCGTGCGGAAATGGGTGGTGCCGGGCTTGGCGTCCTGACGCCGAGGCGGGGCGCAGAACTCGGACGCGGCTCTCGGCCTGGGCGTTCGCGGGGCGGCTTTATGGCAGCTGCGCTCCTCCGGGCCTGATGGTGACTCGGCCGGCGGCGGGGCTCCCCGGGGCCCTGGGATCCGCTCTCCACTCCCGCTGCCAAGTGTTTTCAGTGGCAATTACATTGGGATCTGGACTGCCCTGGTAGCTCTGTCGGTCGATAAAGAATCTGCCTGCAGTGCAGGAGACCCTGGTCGGATCCATGGCGGGGAAGATCTCCCGGAGAAGGAAATGTCAGCCCACTCCGGCATTCTTGGCTGGAAAATTCCATGGACAGAGGAACGTGGTGGGCGACAGCCCATGGGGTAGCAAGAGTCGGACATGACTTAGCGACTAAACCACCACATTATGCTGGGATAATGTCCTAAAAGTAACGCGTCATTTCATTCTTCAGTTTTTAATTGGAAATTAACTATGACTTATAAAAGGACTATAAAGTAAAAGAAAGTGAAGTCGCTCAGTCGTGTCCGGACTCTTTGCAACCCCATGGACTGTAGCCTACCAGGCTCTTCCATCCATGAGATTTTCCAGGCAAGAATACTGGAGTGGGTTGCCACTTCCTTCTCCAGATCTCCCCGACCCAGGGATTGAACCTGGGTCACCCGCATTGTAGGTGGACGCTTTACCATCTGAGCCACCCAGGAAGTCCCTATAAAAAAAGGACTATGGATGGGTTTTAACTAGTAAGTGCAGTTAGCCATGGAAAACTATGTTGGGTTCTAAGCAAGGCCTCTCTTTTACAGTCATTTCTTTATTGGATTGTCGGAAGACTTTAGCACAATAATTTTTTGTGACATTATGACTGAAGCCAATTTTAATAAGACTTATACCATAATTTCGGAGAAGGCAATGGCAACCCACTCCAGTACTCCTGCCTGGAAAATCCCATGGATGGAGGAGCCTGGTAGGCTGCAGTCCATGGGGTCGCTACGAGTCGGACAAGACTGAGCGACTTCACTTTCACTTTTCACTTCCATACATTGGTGAAGGAAATGGCAACCCACTCCAGTGTTCTTGCCTGGAGAATCCCAGGGATGGCAGAGCCTGGTGGGCTGCCGTCTTTGGGGTCGCACAGAGTTGGACACGACTGAAGCGACTTGGCAGCAGCAGCAGCAGCAGCAGCATACCATAATTTATGCCTTCAGTTCAACTTGTATTACAAACTTCAAGTAAAATAGAATTTCTAATTCCAGCTGTGAGTGTTTCCCCTTGCGGTTTGTTATTGAACTTAAAATTACATTCAGTAATTGAGCCTTCTAGGTACATGTAAAGTTTATTTTGCAAGAAAATTTGGACGATTGTTCCAAAACAATGAAGCAAAGGCAAATTTTTCTGGTGAGAGTACATATGTGAATTTTTAGAGATAACTGTGGTTTCCCTGGGGCACACTTACTATGGTTTTTGACACCTAGAAATTTTCAGTATCTAACATTATAGGGGAAGAAGAGACATGACTGGTTTTATTTTTTACTGCTGTGTAAAATAGTTTACTGAGCTCTGTGTAAACACAGGGCTTTTCTAGTGGCATAGTTTCCTTTTCCTGATAATGTATTTTGCAAACAAAGCCTTTAAGCATAATAGGTTCTCCAGACTGAGAATGGAAAGCAGGCTTGATGTCTGACTTGAAAGTGACACTGATAAAAGGTCAGCAGACAGCATCAATATCTGATGATTTCTCATCAGTGCCTCACAAAACAATTTCAACTTAACACTTATTTATTGAAAACAGTATTATTTCATGATAAGCCAAACTCTATTCTGAGTTATTATTAATTCTTGTTCTTATGTTCTGATAGGCTCTTAAATAGCCCAGATGTGAAGATGTTTGGTCTAC
Source organism: Bos grunniens (assembly GCF_055505025.1). Taxonomy (NCBI): domain Eukaryota; kingdom Metazoa; phylum Chordata; class Mammalia; order Artiodactyla; family Bovidae; genus Bos; species Bos grunniens. The sequence goes on along the minus strand of NC_141165.1, from coordinate 119,331,793 downwards.
TTAGGCAGAGGAGGAAACCATAATGGTAACTAAACATGAGTTTTCACCCCAAAATAAGAAAAAACAATGTAGGTTCTTCTGTCTTTCAAGGGTCCTACAGAACAAATTTGGATGACTGTCTAAATGCAGGATTTGTTACACTAATTGGCAAAAATAAAAGATTTTTATTTCCAATTTTCAGTTTTATGTGTTCTTTTAGACATTTGGCCTGATACGTGAAATATGAAATCACCCATGGTGACAGTGCCTGTGTAAAAACTGAAGGTTCTGCTTTTTTCTTAGATTCTGTCATAATCTATATTTTTAAGACAAGCTCCATTGAAACTAGTGCTGCCAGCGAAAATCTTGCCATGTCCATTGAAAAGGCATGCAGATTTACTGAGCAGCTTCTCTTGTGTACTCAAGGATTTTTAAATAAGAATCAGTTTCACAAATGCAAAGAGATGAACAAGAAGAGAGGAATAAAAGTGAAACCTAAGAAAACCTATTCATCTCAAGTCTAGGTCTCTCATGTTCAGAGAACAGCTCACGGCAGCAGTGGTGGCCAAATTTTCGGTGTATATCCAGTTTTTAGATGGATAGACCGTTGGATTAATAAAGAGCTGGCTTCAGTGGTAATTTGGACATGAGAAATTTTTTATGTAGAAATGTATTGAATGACCAAGTATTAACTAAAAGTCTCTCTGTGCAAGCAGCTCAGATAGCATATCCATTTATTAAGGAGAATGGCTTAAATACAGGAGTTAGAACAGTTGAACACTGAGCTCAAATTATAAATTTACCTCTATGGTTCTTACTAGGCTGTCAGAAAAAGCCCACAAGAAACAAAATAGAACATCGTTTGACCTGTAGATTCCAGAGATGAAGCACATAGAACAGTATTTTAGTTTTATATTTATTTGAAGTATTTCTTTATTGTCCAGTAAGGTAAGGTTGCAAAGAGTCGGACACGACTGAGCAACTGAATTGACTGAACTGAAGGTTGTTTAACACATGGCAATTTTTTTAAATAATTGGCATTTTACATATTATACTTTAAAGTGTTTACAGTGAGAACGAAAGTCTCTGAACTATGAATTTATCCTCTGAATAACAAGCCAGAGACTGGAAAACATGTGAATGGCCAATAAAATTCAGTACATGATGTTCTCATTTTTCAAATGGATGAAAAACTCTGGAATTATGGAAACTGAGAATCCTGAAAAGAATCAATAATTTGTTTCCTTAACTATAGTTTTCTCTAGAAAATTACTTTAACATTAATCCTAGGCTTTTGGAAGTTCCAAATAAACAGCAAATATATGCATTGAATGTAACAAAAATACATCATTTTTAATTGTTTTGAAGAAATTTTCTTGAATTGCACTGTCTCAGACTACAGTACACCTGATCAGGTTAGATTGGGATGGGTTATAACATTGGAGATAATCGTTGAATCAAATCCTAGTCACAGATTAATAAACTAGTCATGGAGTTGTCTTAGTGTAAGATGTCAGAGAAAAGTAGTTTATCACATACTCAAATTTAGGAAGTAACTTTTGAGTCCCTTTCACATGCAAGTCTGTAGTTTAAATTCTATAGAGTACATAAAAATCAAAGAAAAATTTATGACCCCGAGGAACTCACAGTTTAATGTGAGGGATGCAAACAACTATTAGGAGAACCACACCCTCTGTGACAGAGGCACGAAACAGCAGTCTCCAAAGAGGCTGACCCTTTATAAGGTTTGGAGATCTTGACATGAATAGTTACAGAAATCGGGAGAAAATTAGCCCAAATGTGGGGCAGACGGGCAAAACCTGCATCTCCAGAACAGGGCCAGCTTTAAGAGACTAGACATAAACACACAGAGAATACACTAGATGCAAGTGAGGGCAATATTAAAACGGAAGGGCGGATACGTCGTATTTGTTGCAAGCCAGGTCATCAACAATACCTGGTCAGAGATTACATGGAGAAAAGAAAAAGAACTCATTCAATTCCCATTGTTTCTCATCTTGCCAGAACCAAGTAGACAAGACGTATCCAGTCAACCAATGGTGTGCAAGTCTCCCAAAGACCTAATGCTCTGAGGACAGAGGTGAGAATGGGAAAGATAAAAAGTAGGAAGGAGCTCTTCCCATTTGGAGGATCTGAGAGGGCTTCAAGAAAAGGTATTATCTTAACTGCAACTTAAAGTTTCAGATAAGTAATAATCTTGAAAAGAACATATAAGTGCCCATAAAAATCAAGTGTGTAAGAAATACATTTTGGACACAAGGGTCAACTCCTACAGGCCAGCAAAGAGATGAGGCTACACCACAGATTCATCGGTAGGGTAGCTGGAAGTCAAGGAAGCTGTGTGAGTTGTGAGATACACAGAGCTGGCAGGTGCAGAGGAAGCCCATGTGTCTGGGAGATTGAGCAAATTTGTGTGTGTGTGGTTTCTCACTGCTAAAGAAGAGATTTGCAGACATGGACAGAGAGAAGGATAGAAAAAATCTTTGGGAGAGTTCAAGTAAGACATATCTTTATGAATTATTTTTTTATTGAAGTATAATTGCTTTACAATGTTGTATTAGTTTCTGCTATACAAACACTTGAGTCAGCTATATGTATACATATATTCCCTCCCTCTTGGACCCTTCTCCAATCCTAAGATACATATAGCAACATACAGAGATGTATGAATATTTGTACGTGAATTTCCTAGTTCTGTTTTCTGAGAGATAATAGTGCCATCCCACTAGCAATGAACATGTCTAATACCCAGATCTTGGTTTCAGCATACCATCCACCATCAGAAGAAACTAGAGTCTCCTAGGTAAATGGTTGATTCCACAGCTGTGGTGAAGCAAACACAGAATGAACCAGGAACATCTGCTTATGCCAAGTAGCAGAAAAATGTAAAGAACATAGGAGTCAGCTTAGGAATCCAAATCTAAAACAATTGTATCAAAGTAAGTAAGAGTGATTGATTACTAAGTCATTGAACAAAATATGACTTTGTAAGTTCATATGGTGGCGCTAGTGGTAAAGAACCTACCTGCCAAAGCAGGAAATGTAAGAGATATGGGTTCAGTCCCTGGATTGGGAAGATCCTCTAGAGTAGGAAATGGCAACCCACTCCAGTATTCTTGCCTGGGAAATCTCATGGACAGAGGAGGCTGGTGTGCTACAGCCCATGGGGTTGCAAAGAGTCAGACATGGCTGAACATCTGAGCATAAAGTAAACTAAAAAATAATAAAGTTCATATAATATGGGCTTCTCTGGTGGCTTAGATGGTAAAGAATCCACCTGCAATGCAGGAGACCCTGATTTGATCCCTGGGTTGGGAAGATCCCTTGGAAAAGGAAATGACAACCCACTCCAGTATTCTTGCCTGGACAGTTCCACAGACAGAGGAGCTTGATGGCCTACAATCCATGGGGTCACAAATAAATAAACAAATGAACAAATAAAAAAAAGTCTTCCTTATAGTAAAATGAAAACAAATAAAAGAAAACAGAATGATGAAAATGGAAAATGGACTCTAATTCTACATGTTAAGTTTTTCTCAGAAGTAGCTGCAATAAACTCTAGTGGGGTCAAACTTTTGAAGAGACATTTTCTCTTCTGTTTTCAACCCTGAGTTATTTTTCATCCATAATAAAAACACAAAGTCAAGTATTGATATCTGCCTGCATGAAGCAGGAGAGTGCAGGAGGTAAATGGAAAATGTTAGGTTAGTTAATATGTTGGAATGGAGTATAACAGGTGATGTTCATTCTGGAAACTCACTTTGAGAACCACTGGCCTAACCTAGCATTTTCCCCAGAAATCAATCTCCTGGCTTTGTTGGTAACTTACAGAAAGTTCATGAGTTTTGGAATCTGACCAGATCCAGGGTCAAATTCTAACATTCTTCTAACTATGTAAACCTAGCAAGTTGAATTTCAATCATCTAATACTTTTACAAGACTTTTTGTTGTTGTTTAGTCACCAAGTCATGTCTGACTCTACTGAGCCCTATGGACTGTAGCCCACCAGGTTCCTCTGTCCATGGGATTTCCCAGGCAAGAATACTGGAGTGGATTGCCATTTTCTTCTCCAGGGAATCTTCCTGATCCAGGGATCAAGCTTGCATCTCATGCATTGGCAGGTAGGTTCATTACCATTGAGTCACCAGAATTAGTTATGTATCATTTATATGACTGTTTCCCTGAAGATTTGAATATAATATTATTATGGACTGGATGCTTGTGTCTCCTTAAATTTATCTGTTGAAATTCTAGCCCTCAGTGTGATGATGTTAGGAGGTGGGGCCTTTGAGAGGCAATAAGGATGGGGCCCTCATAAGCAGGATCAGTGCCCTTGTTTAAAAAAAAATACATGTACCAGAGAACATGTATCCTCTATCTCTGCTTCTTCCCTGTGAGGATACAGTAAGTTTCAGTCTGCACCTCCACAAGAGGGTTCTCACCAGAACTTGACATGCTGGCACCCTGATCTCATTCTTCAAGCCTCCAGAACTGTGAGGAATAAATGTCTGATATTTACAAGCCACTCAGTCTATGGTACTTTATTATAGCAACTAAAACAAAGATAAGTGTCATGTTGAATAAATGAAATGTTTCATTTGTCATAATTTTATCAAAACAGTATATTTTCTTATTTCAAGATTTTTCAAGATTAGAAAAATAATAATTATACAAATCAAAGCCACAAGTGAAATGTTTATTGAAGAGAAAGTCAATGATTTAAGTACAATGAACTGTGTGGAGCCTGTAAGGAGCAGGAGTCTGGTGTATTTGGGCACTTTGGTAAAGCATCTAGAATAGCATCCTCCTCAATTTTAAAAGCAGAGGCACTGAAATCCAGTTTTAAAATATTGGCCCCAAGCTAACTGTGGGTGCTAAACATACATCACAGCAGTGAGCCAGGTTTCCTGACAGCTTCCTGGGAAGGAATGTTTCATTTCAAGAACAGGTTTTTTGTGAATCACAAGTCCAGCTAGAACTTCCTGCCTGAAAAAGCAAGAGAGCCTGGAAATAATCAATTCAATCAAATAGCCAATCCTAATAAAAGTTGTAGAATATTATGATGCATGCCTCAGTGTATCAGTTTGTCAGGGTCCTCTAGAAATACAACCTTTTTATGTTCAGATAGATAAATAAACTGGAAAAGGTCAGTTTTCATTCCAATTCCAAAGAAAGGCAATGCCAAAGAATGCTCAAACTACCGCACAATTGCACTCATCTCACATGCTAGTAAAGTAATGCTCAAAATTCTCCAAGCCAGGCTTCAGCGATACGTGAACTGTGAACTTCCTGATGTTCAAGCTGGTTTTAGAAAGGCAGAGGAACCACAGATCAAATTGCCAACATCCACTGGATCATGGAAAAAGCAAGAGAGTTCCAGAAAAACATCTATTTTTGCTTTACTGACTATGCCAAAGCCTTTGACTGTGTGGATCACAATAAACTGTGGAAAATTCTGAAAGAGATGGGAATACCAGACCACCTGACCTGCCTCTTGAGAAATCTGTATGCAGGTCAGGAAGCAACAGTTAGAACTGGAAATGGAACAACAGACTGGTTCCAATAGGAAAAGGAGTACGTCAAGGCTGTATATTGTCACCCTGGTTATTTAACTTATATGCAGAGTACATCATGAGAAATGTTGGACTGGAAGAAACACAAGCTGGAATCAAGATTGCCGGGAGAAATATCAATAACCTCAGATATGCAGATGATACCACCCTTATGGCAGAAAGTGAAGAGGAACTCAAAAGCCTCTTGATGAAAGTGAAAGTGTAGAGTGAAAAAGTTGGCTTAAAGCTCAACATTCAGAAAACGAAGATCATGGCATCTGGTCCCATCACTTCATGGCAAATAGATGGGAAACAGTGGAAACAGTGTCAGACTTTATTTGGGGGGGCTCCAAAATCACTGCAGATAGCAACTGCAGCCATGAAGTTAAAAGACGCTTACTCCTTGGAAGGAAAATTATGACCAACCTAGATAGCATATTCAAAAGTAGAGACATTACTTTGCCAACAAAAGTCCATCTAGTCAAGGCTATGGTTTTTCCTGTGGTCATGTATGGATGTGAGAGCTGGACTGTGAAGAAGGCTGAGCACTGAAGAATTGAGGCTTTTGAAGTGTGGCGTTGGAGAAGACTCTTGCGAGTCCCTTAGACTGCAAGGATATCCAACCAGTCCATTCTGAAGGAGATCAGCCCTGGGATTTCTTTGGAGAAAATGATGCTGAAGCTGAAACTCCAGTACTTTGGCCACCTCATGCGAAGAGCTGACTCATTGGAAAAGAATGATGCTGGGAGGGATTGAGGGCAGGAGGAGAAGGGGATGCCAGAGGATGAGATGGCTGGATGGCATCACTGACTCGATGGACTTGAGTCTGAGTGAACTCCAGGAGTTTGTGATGGACAGGGAGGCCTGGCATGCTGCGATTCATGGGCTCACAAAGAGTCGGACACGACTGAGTGACTGAACTGAACTGATACATATATCACACATACATGTTACATATATGTAGAGAGAGAAACAGATGGAGAAGCAAAGAGAGACAGAGATATAGAGAAAGACAGACTGATTTTAAGAAATTTACTCTCATGATTGTGGGGACTGTTAACGCAAAAATTCGTAAGGAGACAAGTATCCTGGAAACTTAGGTAAGAGTTAAGAACTGACATTGTAGTTTTCAGTATGAAATCTGTTAAGTAAGCTGGCAGGCTGGAAAATCAAGCAAGAGTTCTATGTCACAGTCTTGAGGCAGAATTTATTCTGTTCTAGAAAACCTAATTTTCTGCTCTGAAGACCTGATTGGATGAGACCCAGTCACACTGGGCTTCCCAGGTGGCACAAGTGGTAAAGAACCTGCCTGTCAGTGCAGGACACCAGAGACAATGGTTTGATCCCTAGGTTAGGAAGATTCCCTGGAGAAGGAAATGGCAACCCACTTCAGTATTCTTGCCTGGAGAATGCCATGGACAGAGGAGCCTGGAGGGCTGCAGTCCATGGGGTCACAAAAGAGTCGAACACAACTGGGCACTTTACACTTCACTTCATTCATATTACTGATGACAATCTCCTTTCTTAAAATCAGCTGATTATAAATTTTAATCATATTTGCAAAATACCTTCACAGTAACATATAGACCAGTGTTTGACCAAACAATTGGCCACTATAGTCCAGTTATCACACAAAATTAACTGTCACACTCAGTATTTTGTAAAAAAAAAACTTTTAAATTCTCAACAAATTATTTTCAAGAAGAGTACATAAAAATTTGAAGATGGCCATTTAGAAAGTTATTCTTCAATGGTTTTACTTCAAAATCATAGAAACATGCATTCACACAGGACTCTAAAATATATCCAAAATTATTCCAGAAGTTTATTCATTGTTGATAGGATCTATTCAAATACATATATAATGACTGGGGTTTAACTACCCTAACCCCTAACCATTGGAGAAGGCAATGGCACCCCACTCCAGCACTCTTGCCTGGAAAATCCCACGGATGGAGGAGCCTGGTAGGCTGCAGTCCATGGGGTCGCTAAGAGTCGGGCACGACTGAGTGACTTCACTTTCACTTTTCACTTTCATGCATTGGAGAAGGAAATGGCAACCCACTCCAGTGTTCTTGCCTGTAGAATCCCAGGGATGGAGCCTGGTGGGCTGTCGTCTCTGGGGTCGCACAGAGTTGGACACAACTGAAGCGACTTAGCAGCAGCAGGAGCAGCAACCCCTAACCATAGAAGGCCAAGATGGAGGAAGGAGTTTTAAGAAAGAAGGAAAGAAAGCCTAGAAGAAGGTGAGGATTACTAAAAAGATGGCAAGAGAGGTGACAGAAAGAAAAGATAAAACAGACGTAAAGAAATGAGAAGATTTTAATTAAAATCTATATGAACAATGACTCCAGTTTTATTTGAGAATATGGGCCAGGATAGCATTACTAAGGAGAGTTAATTTGACATGCAATATCATGGACAGTTGGGGTGTATCCAGATTCACACTGTTTAAAAAGAAATACTCACCTCATAGGCTTCCCTGGTGGCTCAGATGGTGAAGAGTCTGCCTGCAACATGGTAAGATCTGGGTTCAATCCCTGGTTTGGGAAGATCCCCTGAAGAAGCCAATGGCAACCCACTCCAGTATTCTGGAGGAGCCTGGCAGCTTACAGTCCATGTGGTCGCAGAGTCGGACACAACTGAGTGACTAACTCTTCACTTCACGTCAATCTCATACGCAATAATAGAAATAGGCTTCTTTTTTTTTTTTAATTGCAGGGCATGGAACAATTTAAAAAATCTTACATGTAGAAAAATAAGGAATTTAAACATAGCATGTAAATTCAGAGAACTTTCCAAAATGGACACAAACTCTTTGTATAGAAGACAGCAACACAAGTCTTTTTACCTTGCAAATCTCTTCCCCCTAGTCATTGTTCTTCCTCTAATCCTGTTTATCTCCTTTATACATGGCATTCACTTTCAAGTTAGTAAGGCTGCAAAGAAATCATGCAGTGAGCATCGCAAGGTGAAAAGGTGGGAAGGTTCAGATTAATTCATCACAGATCAGCCACATTCTGTCCCTGGCTTTATCATCTTTTATTCTTACATATAGAAAAACATCTTTAGTATATTTTTCACAAAATAATTGGGTTGGCTTAATCCCAGCAAGCACTTTTTCTTTTAAGTGGGAGAAAGTACTTGAAATTTTAAGCTTTTCTGGAATAATTTAAATATTTTTCTTGTGGAAGTGGCTTTTCTACTGGGTTCATATAATTAAAGTTTACTAAAAAAAAAAATAATAATAATGTGCCTTAAGCTTACCCTTCAAATTTAAAAGCCAGAATCTAAAGTTTACAAAAAAAAAAAAAAGTTCCTTATAAACTAGTAATTATCTAAAGAAAAATTGCAGCCAGAAGAGAAAAATAAGGTATCAGGCCTAAGTTGAAACATTGCTGAAGACCTCTGTAGTTTGTCTTCCTGATCTGGTAGTTATAGTATTGAACACACACTTAATTCAGCCCTGCAGAGGTGAAAATAATGCATTTATAACTGTTTAATAAATGGTTTTCTTGTGATATTGGTAGATTGTAAATAATCAAGATAATACTGTCCTAGTTTACAACATTGCTCAACATACGTTCATCATCTGATGTACATCGTCTCATTTAATTTGTCCCTATAAAATAAGCTTGACAGGTAGATAATATTAATCTAATTTTATAAACAGGGAACCTTGATAAGAATTCTAGCAGGTATAAAGGTGAGACTAAGACTCCAACTTCTGACTCAAGAGTATTTTTCCTTGCAGTACTTTACATGCCTTTGGTTTGGTTTATATCAAGCTAATATTATTGAAGACATTATGCTCAATATGATACCTCATATATGTGGAATCTAAAAAAAGCAAATCATAAAAGCAGAGGATTACCAGAAATTAGAAGGTGGAGGAATGAGAGAGATGTGTAAAGGTACATATTTGTAACTAATAGACAAATATGCCCTGAAGATCTGATACACAGTACAAGGATTATAGACAACAAAAGTGAAAATCGCTCAGCTGGGTTCAACTCTTTGTGACCCTCAGTCCATAGAATTCTCCAGGCCAGAATACTGGAGTGGGTAGCCTTTCCATTCTCCAGGGGCTCTTCCCAACCCAGGGATCAAACCTAGGACTCCTGCAGTGTAGGTGGATTCTTTACCAGCTGAGCCACAAAGAAAGCCCAAGAATACTAGAGTGGGTAGCCTATCATTTCTCCAGGGGCTCTTCCCAACCCAGGTATCAACCAGGGTTTCCTGTATTACAGGCAGATTCTTTACCAACTGAGCAATCAGGGAAGCCCTATATACAACAAAATTGGATCATAAACTTTAAACTTGCTAAGAGACCAGATCTTAACTGTTCCTATCACCAGAAGAAATGGTAATAATGTGACATGATAGAGATGTTGGCTATTACACAATGGCCATCATATTGCAAAATAAATCTATCAAATCATTAAGTTGCACACTTTCAGTTCAGTTCAGTTCAGTCACTCAGTCGTGTCTGACTCTTTGCGACCCTATGAATCACAGCACGCCAGGCCTCCCTGTCCATCACCATCTCCAGGAGTTCACTCAAACTCACGTCCATCGAGTCGGTGATGTCATCCAGCCATCTCATCCTCTGGCGTCCCCTTCTCCTCCTGCCCCCAATCCCTCCTAGCATCAGAGTCTTTTCCAATGAATCCACTCTTCGCATGAGGTGGCCAAAGTACTGGAGTTTCAGCTTTAGCATCATTCCTTCCAAAGAACGCCCAGGGCTGATCTCCTTTAGAATGGACTGATTGGATCTCCTTGCAGTCCAAGGGACTCTCAAGAGTCTTCTCCAACACCACAGTTCAAAAGCATCAATTCTTTGGCGCTCAGCTTTCTTCACAGTCCAACTCTCACATCCATACATGACCACTGGAAAAACCATAGCCTTGACTAAATGGACCTTTGTTGGAAAAGTAATGTCTCTGCTTTTGAATATGCTATCTAGGTTGGTCATAACTTTCCTTCCAAGGAGTAAGCATTTTCTAATTTCATGGCTGCAGTCACCATCTGCAGTGATTTTGGAGCCCCCCAAAATAAAGTCTGACACTGTTTCCACTGTTTGCCCCTCCATTTCCCATGAAGTGATGGGACTAGATGCCATGATCTTCGTTTTCTGAATGTTGAGCTTTAAGCCAACTTTTTCACTCTCCACTTTCACTTTCATCAAGAGGCTTTTGAGTTCCTCTTCACTTTCTGCCATATGGGTGGTGTCATCTGCATATCTGAGGTTATTGATATTTCTCCCAGCAATCTTGATTCCAGCTTGTGCTTCTTCCAGCCCAGCATTTCTCATGATGTACTCTGCATATAAGTTAAATAAGCAGGGTGACAATATACAGCCTTGAAGTACTCCTTTTTCTATTTGGAATCAGTCTATTGTTCCATGTCCAGTTATAACTGTTGCTTCCTGACCTGCATATAGGTTTCTCAAGAGGCAAGTCAGGTGGTCTGGTATTCCCATCTCTTCAGAATTTTCCACAGTTTCTCATGATCCACATAGTCAAAGGCTTTGGCATAGTCAATAAAGAAGAAATAGATGTTTTTCTGGAACTCTCTTGCTTTTTCCATGATGCAGCAGATGTTGGCAATTTGATCTCTGGTTCCTCTGCCTTTTCTAAAACCAGCTTGAGCATCTGGAAGTTCACAGTTCACATATTGCTGAAGCGAGGCTTGCAGAATTTTGAGCATTACTTTACTAGCATGTGAGATGAGTGCAATTGCGCGATAGTTTGAGCATTCTTGACTTCCCTGGTGGCTCAGATGGTAAAGCATCTGCCTGTAATACAGGAGACCCCAGGGTCGATCCCTGGGTTGGGAAGATCTCCTGAAGAAGGAAATGGCAACCCACTCCAGTATTCTTGCCTGGAGAATCCCAGGAATGGAGAAGCCTGGTAGGCTACAGTCCATGGGGTCGCAAAGAGCTGGACACGACTGAGCGACTTCACTTCACTTTGAGCATTCTTTGGCATTGCCTTTCTTTGGGATTGGAATGAAAACTGACCTCTTCGAGTCCTGTGGCCACTGCTGAGTTTTCCAAATTTGCTGGCATATTGAGTGCAGCACTTTCACAGCATCATCTTTCAGGATTTGGAATAGCTCAACTGGAATTCCATCACCTCCACTAGCTTTGTTCGTAGTGATACTTCCTAAGGCCTACTTGAATTCACATTCCAGGATGTCTGGCTCTAGGTGAGTGATCACACCATCGTGTTTATCTTGGTTGTGAAGATCTTTTTTATACAGTTCTTCTGTGTATTCTTGCCACCTCTTCTTAATATCTTCTGCTTCTGTTAGGTCCATACCATTTCTGTCCTTTATCAAGCCCATCTTTGCATGAGATGTTCCCTTGGTATCTCTAATTTTCTTGAAGAGATCTCTAGTCTTTCCCATTCTGTTGTTTTCCTCTATTTCTTTGCATTGATCGCTGAGGAAGGCTTTCTTATCTCTTCTTGCTGTTCTTTGGAACTCTGCATTCAGATGCTTATATCTTTCCTTTTCTCCTTTGCTTTTCGCTTCTCTTCTTTTCACAGCTATTTATACATGTTGTATGTCAAATATATCTCAAGAAAAAGTTTTTAATTAAAATTTAAAGATTAAAAAGGGCTTACTGTGTAGCATGTGCTCTAAATATATTAATTTACATAATTCTTGTATCCATTCTATGAGGAAGATTGTATTTTACAGACTGAGGCCCCATAACCACTCCACTTGTTAACATCAGGCCTCAGCTTTCGCCCTCAGCAAAGTTTCAGAGTCTGTGATTTTAACCACTACTCCCTATTGTACCAAAAACTTTCATCTGACATCATGGTTACCTGACTAGGAGTAGAGACTCATTCTTGGAAAATCATTTCCTGAAAAAGCTTGGCATCAGTAGAAATTGTAGCACAAGTAGGGAGATGTAAAGGAAAAGAAAACACATTTACAGACCACGTTCTTGGGCTAGACCTGGAATTTTATTCATTTGACTCATTCATTCTGTAGCCACTAAAAGTGTTGTATGCTATATAATTATCACAACTACTCCTTTGAATAGGTACGATCCCACTTGAAAAACAGAAAACTGAGACCCAGAGTCCTTAAATAATTTGCCTGTTATCAGAGCCAGGATTGAAAACTAGTTAAATTCGACCCCAAAGTCATTGTATTCTTACTTTGGCGCTTCTGCCAAGCAATTCATTTAATTCAGTTGAGTAAATGTAGATCTGATAGCAACTCGCAATCCCTGAGCCACAAATAAATCACAGACAGCTCTGATCTTTGTCGCCAAGTAGGAGATAGGCCTCGAAGCACTTTGTAGCACTTTTGTGAATAGTTTCTTTTTTTTTTTAATATCTTTATTTTAATTGGAGGTTAATTACTTTACAATATTGTATTGGTTTTGCCATACATCAACATAACCCTGTATGCGAGACAGCAAAAGAGACACAGATGTATAGGACAGTCTTTTGGACTCTGTGGGAGAGGGTGAGGGTGGGATGATTTGGGAGAATGGCACTGAAACATGTATAATATCTTATATGAAACGAATTGCCAGTCCAAATTCAATGAATAGTTAGTTTCTATTGAGAAACTTTTTCCCTGGGCCTAGTCTACAGCATTAATGCAGTTCCCCAACCCAGTGCTTCTTAGTTCTTTCTCATTCAAAAGTTTATTTCCTTCGCAGTGTTACGATAGATGCTTTCACATGTCTTACACAGATCAAGTTGCATTTTCTGTTTTTGCCTGTAACCTCTTTGAGGGCCTGAAACTCCAGCTCTGGCAGTAAGTAAAAGCTCTTTAACAAAGAACAATGTCAGCAAGAAGCTGGAATAAAGAGGCTTTCCCTGAGTTCTCCCCACAGCTACTGGTCATAGCCTATCTACAAAGTCCGAGGTCACTTGGTAGGAGAGAATTCTAATAAAATAGCTGCTCATTTCTCACTTAGTGTCTCTCCCCGTACTTGATGAGATGCACTCAAAATAGCAATACAATTATGCAGCATTCATATTTGTTGCTAGTACCTATCACTAAATAGATATTCAATAAACATATTTTGAATGAATGTAAAGTAATCCTAAAGTTTCAAATTACTATTACAATGAGTTCACCAGACTATTGATTTTTCTTGTTAAATTAATATTGATTCTTCTTATAAAACTTATATTTATCATCAAGGAATCAAGGTGCATGTGAGAAGTAGGTTTTCAATTATTACACAAAGCAGTTAAATGCCCAAACCTGTGATAAATCAGACCAACATGTGATTTTAATATGGAAATAAAAGTTTTTCCTGATCGCCAAAAGCATAGCATCTCTAGGGGGGGTTCTCTATCTCATTTATAACATGCAAAATAAAATCTCTTATATAGCTTCCATGTATCAACATAGTTATTTTAGACACAGGAGTCATTCAATTTCCAATTCCTGTGCCATATTCAGTTGTTTATGCAAAGCTCTCAATAGAGAATTATCCAAGCTTCTCACTCATTCAACTTCTTATTAGATCACCAAATGACTAAGTAAGATATTATATTGACAGGTAGAAAGAAAAGTAAAACCGACTGTAAGAAACAAGTACGTCTGCAAAACTGTTTCTTCAATAATACTTCATGTTTTCTTTTTTACACCTCAACCCTGTATTTCCCTCCATCGCTACCAATGGTAGAGTAGACAACTACAAGAAAACAGAAGCCCCTAAACATATTAATGTTAAATCATAGCATACCTAACAACAAAAATAGTTTTCTAACTCTAATGAGTAAGTGACAAGTTAAGGCAAATTCCTGATCTTCTGATGATTAGGTGACTGAAGTGAAGTGAAGTGAAAGTCACTCAGTCCTGTCCGACTCTTTGCGACCCCATGGACTATACAGTCCATGGAATTCTCCAGGCCAGAATACTAGAGTGGGTACCCTTTCCCTTCTCCAGGGGATTTTCCAAACCCAGGGATCAAACCCAGGTCTCCCGCATCGCAGGCGGATTCTTTACCAACTGAGCCACAGGGGAAGATTAGGTGATTAGCCCAACATAAAGCAATGTATATGCCAATTCTATGTGCAGTACAATAACAAGCATGGTTTGCCAAGTTTAGTCTCAGACTTTTCACTGAAGCAATTACTATAAGATGATTTCATTTTTTAACATTAAATTTTCAGAAAATTGATTTATAGTGCAGAAACCTGCTAAAAAAGATAAATAAAAGTATTACATAAAAACAAAGGGGTAGCTATTTTTAAGTTTTGAAGTTATAATAATTGTTTAAAAAATCTAAGTTGTTCTGAGACTAACAATTTTGTAGCAGTCAAAAATTATGAATATACTTAAAATAACAACAATTCTTAGGATAAAATTCCCTTCCAACTACTTTGCTCATGGAGAAATATTTATTTGGGTAGACTGGGACTTGGCTCAGACAATAAAGAATCTGCCTGCAACGCAGGAGACCTGGGTTCATGCCCTGGGTCGGGAAGATTCCCTGGAGAAGGGCATGGCAACCCACCCCAGTTTTCTCGCCTGGGGAATCCTATGGACAGAGGAGCCTGGTGGGTTCAACCCACAGGGTCACAAAGAGTCCAACACGACTGAAATAACTTGGCACACAGCACATACACTGAGTATGACATCAAGTTCCTAGTATAAGAAACTGAGTGGCTGGTGATGACTTTAACTGGAATTTAAAAACACAAGGAGAGAAGCAGGTTTAGCCATATCGGGTCTGTGGTTCTTGATGGAATCCACATGTGTTTTCCTGGGAGAGCTGAAGGTTAGATTTAGCGTGTTGAAGGCTATGATAGGCAGACTCCTAAGATGGCCTCCAATGATTGCTATGTGGTAGAATTCTCATCCTTATATAATTCCTTCCCCTAAAAAGTGAGTTGGAGCTAGTGATTTCTGTCTATCCAATATGCCAGAAGTGATAGGATGTTATTTCCATTGTTAGAAAATTATGACTTCCTCTTGGCTAGCAGATTCCCTCTCTTGCTGGCTTTGACAAAACAAGTTATCATGTTGGAAAATCCACACAGAGCAAACTGAGGGCAGCCTCCAGCCAACAGCCAGTGAGGTACTGAGGCCTTCACTCAACATCCCTGAGTCCTGCCAGCAACCATCTATACGAGCTTCAAAAGAGATCCTTACCCATTCAAGCCTTCAGGTGAGACCCCCCCAACCCTAGATAATACCTTAATTATAGACTTAAAGGAGACAATGAAGCAGAGGACCTAGTTAAACTACACCCAGATTTCTGACCTACAAAAATTATGAAATAATACATGTGTTGTTTTAAGCCACTGAGTTTTGGGATAACTTGTTTCACAGCAATACATGACTAATACAGTGGTAGTTAAAATTATAGAAGCAAATGAGATTTAAATTAAATGAAGCTATCCCCAGGTCAATCTTTCAAGGAAATAAGGAACATTCTTGGGTTCCTATCTTCTCTTTAATTACCATTTCTGAGTTCGCAGATTTTCAGTTCTTTAATTGGTCACTAGATCTCCTTGTCAAAAAAGGAAACAAATTTGGCAAATTTATTCCTAATAAAGTGTTATTTTTCTATAATGTGGTATGTAAGCAGAGGAAATACTTGTATTTGAGGAGAAAAGAGGAGAAATTCTCTAATGCTGCTATATGACACTGATATTTATGGGCAAGAATTTTACCCCATCTACAACAGCCCCTATGTCACTCTACAGGGACTGACTTTAAACATGCACTTTTATATGCCCATAGAAATATTTAAATATACTTTTGTTTGCTTCCAGGTTTAAGATTATGGTTTAAGATTCTCAAGGGTAAGCAAAGTTTAAGTTCATATCAAATCGAAACCATGAGTTAAACTTTTGTGTAAAGTATCTCTCACTTTCCAGAATGACTTGGTTGCTTGATGTTGACATTACACAAATCTTTATAGTAATATCAACTGGCTTCTGCATGTTATTCCAAGGCACAATAGCATAAATGATCAGCAAATCCTTTTCTTTCCGATAAATTTTATTTGGCTGCCTGAGGTGTTTAATTATAATTCTTAGTTAAAATGTAAGTATATATTTTTATATTATGCATTTGGAGGGCAGACTTTCCTGGATATTTTTCTATTTGGAAGTAAATCAAAACATACTGCAAGACTTTTACTCTATTTGGGAGAATATAAGCCCCAGAAAGGGGCCTGAATTGAAAACGTGAGTGAAACTGGCTTTTCCACTGATGCTAAACTCTTTAGCAACAACACACACAAGAACTTATGGATGCATATAATACATATTTGTTTATCTACTAAATGACTCTGTTGTGTAAGGAAATTAAAAGAAAAATCCAAATTATCTAAAAGTGTAAAACTTCATGGATTAATAATTTCTATACCAAGATACTCAAGAATTTGTCATATATAAGAAATAAGAAAACAATTTTATTTCTCTATAAATAAGAAAGCAATTTTAGGTTGCAAAGTATTTAGAAGAGTTAATAAAAGCATCATTCACAGTATCCATGATTTTTCCACCAAAAGAGACCCAGACACTCATAAGTATTACATCATTTATGCCTCTTTGAATGTACCTGTCAATGAAGCAAAAATATAGCAGCTTTAAAAAAAAACAACTAGATTCCTAGTCGCTGGACAACAGAGGCTGTGAGAGGGATCTAGGCATGTGTTCTAGAATACTTTTTATATGATTTATATGACTGTCAAGGTTGAAAGACCACAGGTTATTAGGATTTTTTAGTGCAATTCTACCTCAGTAACTGAGAAGTCAGTACTAGAGAGAGCAAACACCACAGGAAGTATGAGAGAAATACACATAAGCAGATACTCAAGCAGCTTCCCTATGGACCAATTCCATGGCTTTTGAATCTTGTCAACAAATCATGGACCAGTTAAGGGGTCAAAGTGTGGAGAAAGAGCAAAGATGTCATGGGGAAAATATCGCTGGGGAAAATCCCACTCACCCTAAAGGAAGAATATGTTTCCCCTTACCTCAAACATTTCAAGGGGTGACATGTTTCAAGGGGACCACTCTGAGCGCTTTGAAATGTGTTCTCTGAGTTGAGCAACAAATCATACCTGAATCAGTTAAACAGATAGTGGCCTAGGCATAACTCCTACTACATATAGCTGCTGCTGCTGCTAAGTCGCTTCAGTCGTGTCCAACTCTGTGCGACCCCATAGACGGCAGCCCATCAGGCTCCATCGTCCCTGGGATTCTCCAGGAAAGAACACTGGAGTGGGTTGCCATTTCCTTCTCCAATGCATGAAAGTGAAAAGTGAAAGTGAAGTCACTCAGTCGTGCCCGACTCTTAGCGACCCCATGGACGGCAGCCTACCAGGCTCCTCCGTCCATGGGATTTTCCAGGGAAGAGTACTGGAGTGGGGTGCCAATGAGAATGTAGTAATAGAAAGTAGATCTAATAACTACCCTCAGTCAGAATCAGGGGACTTCTGCTATGCCTACTGAGATGCTCTCTCAGAGGTAGTCAAGACAACAGATTCAGCCTGGGGGTTATCTGAGGTGCTATCCCAAGGTTTTCTGGGACAAACAGAACCCAGCCAAAAAAGGCTGGATGCCCAGACCTGAAGAAGGAATCCAAGTCTTCATGATCTCCCAGAAAAGAGATTAGTGGTTCATCTGCTGGTGTGAAGGGAACATAGGGGTCCCTCAAGGCTCATGAAAGAAAACACTGGACCCAAAGGGCACACAGTCAGCTAATAATGGTACAACTTCAAGTCAGATCTTTCCAAATCCCTCACTTTACTTTCTTTCTCCTACTCCCTCAGAACCTGCAGGATAAGAAACAGTAGGTAACAACGGAGGGAGCTAACAAGTGGTGAGAGCAGTTAATGTGGTGGTTCAGGTGGAAGAAAGGAGGAGAAACCGAGCATGTCTCCTTCCCTGATACAGACTTCCATACTGAGGCTGCAATCTACAGATGGAGAAAAGACTTTGACAGTAAATCAAGCTTGTAGTCTTCACTAATGTCAGCCCAGACATTCTATTTACTAATCAGAGACTATGTTCTAAACACAAAGTTAATGGAAGACCTGTTATAACAGAATGATAGAAAAATCATAGTGCCTGCATCTAACACCTGCCAACGCAGGTAGATGTAAGAGACATGGGTTCAATCCCTGGGTCAAAAAGATCCTCTGGAGGAGGGCATGGCAATCACTCCAGTTTTCTCACCTGGAGAATTCCATGGACAAAGGAGCCTGCAGACTGCAGTCCATAAGGTTGCACAGAGTCAGACACAACTGAAGCAACTTAGCAGACCAACCCACTCCAGTGTTCTTGCCTGGAGAATCCCAGGGACGGGGGAGCCTGGTGGGCTGCCATCTATGGGGTCGCACAGAGTCGGACACGACTGAAGCGACTTAGCAGCAGCAGCAGCAGGCACACACGAACGAATAGCATCACTGAAAACATTTTGAATGGGCTGCTGCTCCTGCTAAGTCGCTTCAGTCGTGTCCAACTCTGTGCGACCCCATAGATGGCAGCCCACCAGGCTCCCCTGTCCCTGGGATTCTCCAGGCAAGAACACTGGAGCAGGTTGCCATTTCCTTCTCCAATGCATAAAGTGAAAAGTGAAAGTGAAGTCGCTCAGTCGTGTCCGACTCTTAGTGACCCCATGGACTGCAGCCTACTAGGCTCCTCCATCCATGGGATTTTCCAGGCAAGAGTACTGGAGTGGGGTGCCATTGCCTTCTCCGTTTGAATGGGCAGTAGGAGACAAAAATAAAGTTGCTTCTTAACTATGTCATGTGAAATACTAAGTTTTTAAGTTATATATATTAACTTGACAGTGAGTTGATTACAGGGGAATAAAGTACCATGAAATTCTTGGGATGTAGATGGCAAAGTATTCTGGATCACTTTATTTAAAAGATTGATGTCTGGACTTAAGACCAATTATGTAGCATTTTTATTTTCTATTCATTAAGACAAAATGTTTATTTTCATATTCAGCTTCCTAGAAACCAAAAAAGGAAAATCTCAAACATATAATCATCATTATCAAAAGTAAGTGTCACCCCATACCCTCATCACAAAGTTTTTCTAAAACTAGTATCTAAAAATAATCATTAAATGTGGGTATACTGTAAGAGATGTGAAACAGAAACAAAATAGAAACAAAGATGTCTAAAGCCCAGCTGCTTACCAACTCTCTGGCATCCAGACTTACATTGTACACAGTCTTTGGTCAATCAGTCAGTTCAGTTGCTCAGTCATGTCTGACTCTTTGTGACCCCATGGATTGTTCTCAAAGAGGAGAAAAAGACAAACTTTTTTTTTCCCCCTCTACTTTCCTTAGTCACATAAAACTTTTTTTTTTTTTTTCTTTAAGCCCAGAACTGATGATTACACAACAAACAACTCAGTTTAAACTCTGTACTAGGGATTATATAACAACAATGTACCCTGCTTGAGGACAGTTTCTCCTTCCTGAGAAACTTCTAATTAATCCTGATATCTTAAAATCTAAATTATGGGAGTGGGTCTAGTAGGATTTTTCAATTGTTATATTCTAATCCTGTTATTCTAAAATGTAAATTGTGGGAGTGGGTCTGGTAAAATTTTCACAAACTTGAGACACTTTTTGGATTTATTGTAATAATTAATTTAAAAGTATATAATTCCCTTGCTAAAGACTAGCAGGTGGGGCACTCTCCACCCCCTTCTGATGTCTTTGTCAGAAGCTTTCTCTGTCCATTTTCACTGTAATAAAACTTGTGCCACACAGGAGCCCTGAGTGGTCAAGCCTGGTCTCTGGTCCCAAAGCTAAACCTTCTTCTTTGGAGATCACAAATCTGACACCGTTCACCCTAAGCTATCACAACCCCATGGACTGCAGCACGCCAGGCCTCCCTGTCCATGACCAATTCCCAGAGCTTACTCAAACTCATGTCCATTGAGTCAGTATTGTCATCCAAACATTTCATCCTCTGTCATCCCCTTCTCCTCCCGCCTTCAATCTTTCATAGCATCAAGGTCTTTTCCAATGAGTCAGCTCTTCACATCAGGTGACCAAAGTATTGGAGTTTCAGCTTTAGCATCAGTCCTTCCAATGAATATTCAGGACCCATTTCCTTTAGGATGGACTGGTTGGATCTCCTTGCAGTCCCAGGGATTCTCAAGAGTCTTCTCCAACACCACAATTCAAAAGCATCAATTCTTTGGCACTCTGCTTTCTTTATAGTCCAACTTTCACATCCATACATGACTACTGGAAAAACCATAGCTCTGACTAGACATACCTTTGTTGGCAAAGTAATGTCTCTGCTTTTTAATATGCTGTCTAGGTTGGTTATAACTTTTCTTCCAAAGAGCAAGTGTCTTTTAATTTCATGGCTGCAGTCACCATCTGCAGTGATTTGGGAGCCCAAAAAAATAAAGTCTCTCACTGTTTCCATTGTTTCCCTACCTAATGGCCATGAAGTGATGGGAGCAGATGCCACGATCTTAGTTTTTTGAATGTTGAGTTTTAAGTTAACTTTTTCACTCCTCTTTCACTTCATCAAGAGGCTCTTTAGCTCCTCTTCGTTTTCTGCCATGAGGATAGTGTCATCTGTGTATCTGAGGCTATTGATAGTCCTGGCAATCTTGATTCCAGCTTGTGCTTCATCCAGCCCAACATTTCACATTATGTACTCTGCATATAAGTTAAATAAGCACGGTGACAATATACAGCCTTGATGTTCTCCTTTCCCTATTTGGAACCAGTCTGCTGTTCCATGTCCATTTCTAACTGTTGCTTCTTGACCTGCATACAGATTTCTCAGGAGGCAGCTCAGGTTGTCTGATATTCCCATCTCTTAAAGACTTTTCCAGTTTGTTGTGATCCACACAGTCAAAGGCTTTGGAATAGTCACTGAAGCAGAAGTAGATGTTTTTTCTATGATCCAACAGATGTTGGCAATTTGATCTCCAGCTCCTCTGCCTTTTCTAAATCCAGCTTAAACATCTGGAAGTTCTTGGTTCACGGACAGTTGAAGCCTGGCTTGGAGAATTTTGAGCATTACTTTGCTAGCGTTTTCATCAATTTCTTACCCATAATGAAAAGAATGTTACCTTTTTCTGCTACAGGGAGGAACATTTTTCACAGGGGAATTTCATCTCCTGCTTTTAAGAAAAAGAACGAAGAGTCCTCCCCGCCCCAACAACAACACACTAGCCACTGCTTGCAGCCAATAAGAAGCCACAATCTTGAACTTTTGTTCTTCTCCATTGAACTTTTGTTCAAAATAACCCTCACCAATTTCCTCCTAAAATCTAATAATAGTAAGCCTCCCTCCTTTGTTTCCTGGACTTGCCTATGATTCACTATCGCTTGCCTGAACCAAATTACAGTTCTCTGCTATTTCTAAGTAAAACTATTTAGCTTTTAAAATCAATGGCTGTTTTATTTTTGAGATTAACACCAACATAACATAACATTCACAGGGTTCAGTGGCTATCTTTTGGGGGATCATTTTTCAGCCTACCACAACACATGAACAGCAAGAGATACATTACATAACATGCAGAATAAGACTTTTAATCCATCTGTATTCCTTTATGTAATAAACTAGCACTCGAAATCCAGAAATTTGCTGGATTTCAGTAACATCTTCTTTAATGTAATGTATTCTTACATTGTAGCTACAGATACAATTTTTAATTCTCAGTAGTCAAAATGAAATAGATTTCTGGAAGCCAAAGATGTTGGTGGAATGGTCTATATAAGCAAGCATGGAACCAGACTATTATAAAATTCTATTACTCACAAGTACCTCTACTAAGAGCACTGTATATGGGAAGGAAATTTATTGCTCTCCCTTTAGGACAATAAAATCTGAAATAGCTCAATGTGGGACCTTAGCTCACCATAGAATTTTATTGCTGGATAGGATCTCAACCCTTTATCCTTACTTTTGAGATAAGAAAAGTGAGGTTCAGGAGATCTGCTCACAGATCCCACAGCTAGTACAAGGCAGAATGAGATCCAAATTAATAGTTCTTCACTCCTCTTCCACGCTCTTCATTTTGAGCTATGCAACTCTCTTTTTTGTTTGGTCATTTACTGAAATAAAAACTAGTTTTAATCACCTTCTTGTTTAGGTTTTTGAACCTTTAGAATTAAAACACATTAATTGGTCTTTAGGCTTCCCTGGTGGTTCAGAGGTAAAGAATCCACCTGCAGTACAGGAGACATGTGTAGAAGACACAGGTTCAATCCCTGGATCTAGAAGATCCCTTGGAGAATAAAATGGGCAACCCACTCCAGTATTCTTGCCTGGAAAATCCCATGGACAGAGGTGCCTGGCGGGCTACACAGTCCATGAGGTCACAGAAGAGTCGGACACTATTTAGTGACTCAACAACACACAATTAGTGTTTAAGCCTTTATTTCTGGAGTTAGTAACATAAATGTTCTTACTAACCCCTTAACAGCAAAGGTCTAATCTGCAAAAGAGAGAATTCAAGAGGACAGTGCTTATGGCTTAAATGCTATCAGATTAATTTAAAGGAGCTGGTTCAGTTAAAGAGTTAATGTGCACAAAAGGAAACAGAACCTGCAAGTGTCCTCAGTACAGATATACCGAGCAGCAGCAGTGAGCAGGGCCGAATTTGTAATATCTGGGGAGGGTCCCACCTACAAACTGAAGATGCAGAAATTTTCTCTCCCACACCAAACAAGTCAGTTTGTGGTGTACTAAAAAAAATCACTGGCCATAGATCTATTTTTTTTCTCTTGAAAAGAGATCTGATAAAAGGGCAAAATGTCACTCTGATATCCTTTGTAAATCACCTGCTTTCAAGTTTACCAGGTAAGCTTAGCAAGGAGACAGTTCATCATAACATAAGCTCCCCCTGTGTCTCTTAGTGATGCCAGGACACTATTTAAGAAATCCAACCTTTAAAAACCTGAATGATTTTGAAATGATTTTGTTCTTGTAGTCACTCATAGCATAAAATGAGATGTTACAATGGGGACCAAATATTTTCTCAGAATATAATATATCTTGTTTAGACAGAACTCCCTGCTATTATTTATTCATGCCAATATAAATTATTCTCTTCAAATGAACTCAAGTCACGTAAACTCTGGCTTCCAGGAACCAGAGCATGCTTTCTTTTGGAGAGATGTGAATTTCACTTTGTTCCTAGAAAACTGAAAAATCAAATAACAAACAAACCCAGTGTTTACAATCAATACCCAGTTCAGTAACTCCTCGAGATTGTTTGACTTCAGTGTTGGTTGCAGTCTTGGGAGTATTAATAACTTGGAATCTTTTTTAGCTCTCAGCTCCAAAACCAAGATGAGCTAGGGTAGGGAGTTGCCTTTATTATGGGGATTTGAAGGGGTGCTCTGACTTGTTTTATTTATTTTAAAGCCAAAAGCCAATTCAAGGATGATGAATAGTGTCAGTTTGACAGCATCAAAGACTGAAATTCTTCATTTCTTCCAAGGTTTAGCCCGGCAATGACTGTAATTTCTTCTACAGTTTACACAGTGAAGTGCTTTAACTCCTACCTGGATAAGCTGATTCTAAGAATGTGGTATCAAGATCATGATCTACTCTGACAATTCCTTTTCTCTTGATATCCCTTGTAAGTATGAGGGTGGATGTATTAAAAGAGATTTTTACTTTTTAAAAGATTTTTTTTTTTTCAGTTGGAACTGAATGAAGCCTTCTGATTGAATTTATTCAGGTCAGCACACTGATTGAAGGCTGAAGTTGATCTGGACCTGACCCCAGCTATGACTGATCTATGAGACCAATCTCAGATGGGCCTCAGATTTACTGACCTGAATTTTGCCAGACTGAAAGGAAAGCCTCATGGAAAGCTGACACTTACACAGTCTACCTTTCAACTTTAACAAAAACTTTACCCTGCTTTTTGGTTAATATAGAAGTGGTGTATAGGAATGGATATTCTTTTGTTGCTGAGGGACATCCTTGGACAAAGAAAGAAAAACACCTGTTTATCTAGTCATTACTACCCAGATAATAATAATGACTTATTTAAATGAGGCTTTCTCTGAGGCAATTTGTTTTTTACACATTTATTCCTATAAGTAACTAACTTACAGCATTTAAATATTTTTATTGAAATAATTATAGAAACTCAATAAAAGGATAGAAGATATTATTTTATTATTTCTTAAGCATTCTTTCCTTCAACTTTTTAAATATTGTATGTACTTTTTAAGAGAATGTTATTAGTAGAGATTGAAGCTGGGTCTATATGAATAGAGGTCGAAAGGGCAGAAACATTATGATAATAAAATTTTGCTGAAGTAATGATGCTAGTTAAATTTGTGGAGCAACCACAATGTAACAGCTGTTGCTAGAAGCTTTTGGTTTAATAGTGAAAATATAATTTGCTTTAAGGTGTTTATAGTCCCCTAAGAAAAACAATAATAATACACTGAGAAAAGGTAACAATGTGAAACAAATTGAAGTGTTACCATCAAACATTGTATGTTCTTATAAAAATCAGTGTCCTTTAGAATGAACATTTTTATTACATCATTAAGTGTTACATAATGTGGCATGGACTCCAAGTATTTATGGAATAATTCAAACAAAAAATAAATTTAATGAAGTATGGGGTATTTGAATTGTGAACTAGGATTTGGGGGGAAAAAAGTAGTTTTTAAAAGTAAGGTTGGGGGAGGACACTGCCAGTTGAAAAATGCCATCAAACACACGAATTATAAGCATGAATTATATTGGGACAGTGGAGCTTTCTCATTTCTATGGGGGATGAAATATACATTGAAGTGATCTTAATGAATATTGCTTCTTTCTTCACATGAAACTTTTAGGGAGTGAAAAACAGTGATTATTAGGATAATTTCAACACACCTCAAAAAAAAACCAAAAACACAAATCATAGCAAATTAAGTTGGAGAGTGAAAAAAGACAAAGCACTATTTCTCCTCTTAAAGGACTGAATTTTGGAGTTAAGATTTGCTGCCCACAAGCTTGTCAGATTTTTTAAAAATCTCTTTCTTGATTTAAAATGATGAAAGCTAAGTGAGGAATTTTCTTGAATTTATTAGACTTATGTAGCACTTTATAGTTTACAAGTATAATCACTTACATTACTCATTTTTATCCCAACTGGAGACAGAATAGCTGATTCAAGTGTCATTACTTCCTAGCTGAATGCCTTTGATCTTTCCTTTTTCCATTCCTTTTGAAGTTTAGTTTTCTCTTCTGTTATATGAAAATAATAATGCTTATCAAATAGAGTTGTAAATATTTTAAACATGTAGTGCTTGGAAGAGAGTTGGAACTTGAGCATGAGTCCACTAAGTTGACTGTGCTTTGCCACCATTTATAAAATAACATAATTCACAAAAAAATCAAGTAACTTGCCAAAGACTTCATAGACTGATGAGATAGAATAATAGTAGTCTTCAAAACTACTGTTCTGTGATTTTTCTACACAACTCCAAGTATTTCACCTATGATCATATTGATTAATGTGAGGGTCTCTAGATATATTTTTATTTACATTGAGTGGTATGTGCATCACTGTTATGCTTCTTAAACGATGTATGCATGGGGTGTATGCTGTGTACTACTATTTTTCAAAATCACAGATTAAAACTTGAATCACCTTTAAAATGGGGGCAGAGCAATATTTTGTACTAAAATAAGCAACTATATATAAACCATATATAATGAGGTAGACTTTTATTTTTTAATAAAAAGCCAAAATATTGCTTGTAGAAGTTTGTTTTAGATCATATTTTCTTCTGTGCTTGGTACTTTTGGAAGGAAGATTTGATGAGCAATGAAATACCATGTTAAAGATCACAAAGATGTTTCTGTCCCGCAGAAATCTACATTTCCCAGAATACAGACTAGAGATTGGCATATTTTCTAATCCTCTCTTCATACTATAATTTCTATATATTCTTATATCAGCTCTTTCCCATTTCTCCTTCTCTTCCATTTTAAAGGAAGGATTATTAAATATAGAATGGGAAAGGCAATCTGCAGAGGAAGACAAGCTTGACACTTTCTGAAACGTATTCTGTATTCTAAAAGACATGATTTTACTTGAGATAAAATTAAAATTCTTAACTATATTAAACGCTCTTATATCACATTTGACAGACATCTCGATAGTAAACTTTAAGCTCAAACTTTTTACTGCTCTTTGTGATGCTGGGGCTGGAAGACTGGAAACAGTTCTGCTTTACCTGGTTGGATCCTTGTTGAACTGCGCCAACAGATGGTGCTAGAGGGAACCTGGAAAACCAAGAAGAAAAGACTTACTGTTTCCTGTCCTGTCCCAGGGCCCCGAGCATACACCTTCTCCCTACCAGTGACAATTCTTCAGTAAGCACAGTTAACTCCCATTTGCAGTTTTTCTAGCCATCCCATTGTCTTGCTTTAAATCATTGCTTTAGGCACTGTTTCTTTCAAAATCATGTCCTAAGTGCCTTGGTTATTATCACAAACAAGACTGACAGATATTTAGCTTGTGTTTTTTCTTTTTTTTCCAACTTGATCTCTGTCAGAAATCTCAAGAGCAGTCATCCTATCTCTCATGTCTACTCCAAAAATTCTAGATGGGATGGGTAATCTCCTTTTGTGATTACTGAAGAGAGTATTCAAATAAGTAAAATGAAATTTGTCTCAATACTGTAAGCCATGAGGCTAAAAGATTTTATTTCAAACCTTGTTTAAATGTGTCCATATAAAATATTACTGAATGAAGTAATTAATTGGGCCTTATAATTTTAAAGATTCTCTTGAGAGCTTCTATGGGATTAGAAACTTTTTTTTTTCATTTTCCTCACAGATGCAACATGAAATACACCAGAAAACTAAACCACTGTACTCTCACATCTGTTTTTCCTACTTTATACATCAAAGTCTTCAATTTTTTTCCTCTTTTTTTCCCCTCTGTGTAATGCTATAAAAAGCTTGTGAAACAAAATATTTTCAGTTTGTTACCCTTTCATAGGAAATGAATACTCACAAGTTAATTTTTTTAATTTTTTAAAGTTTTTACTTTGACGATGTTTAATCTTCTATAAAAGTAGGAAGAATAATATAACTAATTCCCATATATTCATTATGATGGTTAATTTTATACACCAATTTGTTTGGGCCACAGTGCCCAGATATTTGGCCAACCATATTCTAGATGTCTCTATGAAGGTGTCTGGGATGAGATTAACATTTGAATCAATAAACTTTGAGTAAAACAGATTGCCTTGTATAGTGTGAATGGTGGTGGTGGTTTAGTCGGTAAGTCATGTCCAACTCTTGCAACCCCATGGACTGTAGCCCGCCAGGCTCCTCTGTCCCTGGGATTCTCCAGGCAAGAATACTGGTGTGGGTTGCTATTTCCTTCTCCAGGGGATTTTCCCAACCCAGGGATTGAACCCAGGTCTCCTGCATAGGAAGCAGATTCTTTACCTACTGAACTATGAGGGAAGCCCCTACTGTGGATGGGCTTTGTCTAAGCAACTGAAGTCCTGAACAGCACAAAAGATTGGCCTCTTTCAAACAGGAGAAAATTCTGCCAGAGGACAGCATTCAGATTGTATCATATCTTCAACTTGCTGACCCATCCTACAGATTTTGGCCTTGCCAGCCTCTATAATTGTGTGAGCCAACTCCTTATAATAAATAAATACACATATGCACACACATACATCCTATTGGTTCTATTTCTCTGAAGAACCCTGAATAATACACATATCATCTCCATTAACAGTTGACAATTGCTATATTTACTCAATCTATTTTTGTGTGTAATAATTTAAAGTAAATACAGGTACATGACATTTCACCCCTAAATAGGTCATTACATTACTATGTATAATCCTGAAAGTAATATTTCCCTGCATAAGAAAATACTATTATTATACTTAACAGATGATTATTCTACATATCATTTAATACTCACTTCATCTTAGAATTCTCCCAATGATCCAAAAATGTCTTGTTCAAATAAGAATCCAATTAAGAACCAACCATTATGTTGGAGTGTGATGACACATAATACTTCAGATGATGTTGTTTTCCTCATAATGCATCATAATGAAAAGCACACAATGTCTGCACCACCTGTGAGCTAACATCGACGTCCCTGTTTAAGGGATGATGGCCTTCCCCCTCTGTAAAGTAGCATCTTTTTCCCTTTGTGACAGATAATCTTTGTGATGACATTTTGGCATCCTATAAATATCTGTAGCACTCTCTCATCTAGCAATTTCATCATTCATGTATGATCCTTTCCTGAGTCAAATATTTTATTAGAAGTCCCCCCAAAAAAGTTAGCAGAATATCCAATGATAAATTATGTAGGAGTAAATGAGCAAGAGAATTCCAGAAAAACATCTACTTCTGCTTCAGTGACTATACTAAAATCTTTGACTCTGTAAATCACAGCAGACCGTGGAAAATTCGTAAAGATATGGGAATACCAGGCCACCTTATCTGCCTCCTGAGAAATCTGTATGCAGGTCAAGAAGCATCAGTTAGAACTGGACATGGAACAACAGACTTGTTCCAAACTGGGAAAGGAGTATGTCAAAGCTGTATATTGTCACCTGCCTTTTTAAGCTTATATGCTTATATGCAGAGTTGTTCTGAAAGTTACTCAGTCGTGTCCGACTTTCTGTGACCCCATGGACTATACAGTCCATGGAATTCTCCAGGCCAGAATACTGGAGTAGGAAGCCTTTCCCTTCTCCAGGGGATTGTCCCAGCCCAGGGACTGAACCCAGGTCTTCTGCATTGCAGGTGGATTCTTTACCAACTGAGCTACAAGGGAAGTCCATATGCAGAGTACATCATGTGAAATGCCAGGCTGGATGAAGCACAAGCTGGAATCAAGATTGCCAGGAGGAATATCAATAACTTCTGATATGCAGATGACACCACCCTTATATGGAAGAATGCAAAGAGGAACTAAAGAGCCTCTTGATGAAGGTGAAAGAGGAGAGTGAAAAAGCTGGCTTAAAACTCAACATTCAAAAAACTAAGATCATGATATCCGCTCACATCACTTCATGGCAAAAAAAAATGGGGAAACAATGGAAACAGTGAGAGACTTTATTTTCTTGGGCTCCAAAATCACTGCAGATGGTGACTGCAGCCATGAAATTACAAGATGCTTACTCCTTGGAAGAAAAGCTATGACCAACCTAGACAGCATATTAAAAAGCAGAGACATTACTTTGCTGACAAAGGTCCATCAAGTCAAAACTATGGCTTTTCCAGTAGTCATGTATGGATGTGAGAGTTGGACCATAAAAAAAGCTGAGTGCCAAAGAATTGACACTTTTGAACTGTGGTGTTGGAGAAGACTCTTGAGAGTCCTTTGGACTGCAAGAAGATCAACCCAATCCATCCTAAAGGAAATCAGTCCTGAATATTCATCGGAAGGACTGATGCTAAAGCTGAAGCTCCAATACTCTGGCCACCTGATGGGAAGAACTGACTCATTAGAAAAGACCCTGATGCTCGGAAAGATTGAAGGCACAAGGAGAAGGGGATGACAGAGGATGAGATGGTTGAATGGTATCACTGGCTCAATGGACATGAGTTTGAGCAAGGTTTGGGAGTTGATGATGGACAGAAAGCCTGGCATGCTGCAGTCCATGGGGTTGCAAAGAGTCAGACACAACTGAGCGTCTGAACTGAACTGAACTACAGAGCCAGTTCTATTCTCCATCTCTTCCTAATTTGTTTAACTCTGAACATACTAGCATGGATACTCAGATCGTCATGGCTGAAATCAATAAAATCAAGAAAAAGAGAATTACTCTGGATGGAAGATCTTCTTTAAGATCTGGTTTTTATAAGATGAGGTAAGTTTGAAGGATTAGCAAGAAATATTGATGTTCAGAATTCCCAACTTCCATGTCACTGTAAGAAAATTATTTTGTACTTACTACATGAAATTTTCTGATAGAACCAAGAATTGATAATAGATAAATTATGCTTGGCAGTGCAAACTAAAGAGCTAACAGGTAACTTTTTCTCAGCTTTATTGAGATGTAATTGACAAAGAATGGAATTATTTTTATAAAGACCTAATTAAATAATGTTTACTGTATATAACCTATTAACACAGTTTTACCTGTTGCCATGTACTTTTGTATGATCTGGAGAACATTTAACTTTTTTATTCCCATTTGTTTCTCTTATTCACTCTGAGTCAAAGGTTTTGAAACTCTGAGTTTTACCTCTTTGACATTAGATTTTCACCTTTTACCTACCACTGCATATCTTCTGCATATATAAACTTACCTTCAACTTTACTAAGCCTGTCGTGAAGGAACACCCACTAACAATGAATGGAAAAGATATTAAAGTTTATGGGGATTTAGAAATTAACATTTTGATAGGAGCAAGATGACTCTGAGACAATACTGGAAAAAAGCCAGCTCTGTCTAAGTTTTTGGTCTGCTCTGGTAGATTGTAGAGTTTTAATTAAGATCCCAATAGACTTTTGAACTCGGAATACTTATTCAAACTCATTGAACCCTTTGAGGTTGACTTGTTGCTAATATTTTTCCATTTTAGAGTAAGATTTCCCATTGACACTAACCAACACTACCTCAATATGGATAAATAGAATAGGAAGTTCAAGATCACTGAACTCTTGTAAAATGACTTATTTATTGTTTTACTTAATTCCTCAGACATACTTCATGGGCTTTTTCTACTATTATTATTAGATTTTTAAGGTCTATTTTCTATTCAGTGGCCCTGATCTTCCTAGGAAAATCCTGAACAACAGAGACAGCTGTTAAAAGAATGAACTCACTAATTAGTTTCATATTGGGAAAATAAATAGTGTAACAAGTAACTTACCTTATTGTTTATTTCTTAAGGGATAGTGTGGAAAACGTCCACTCATGACTTAATTGCAATAAAATAAATTGGATTCAATTTGTATGCTTTGGTTGACAAATTTTTTAAGGGTAGAACTGTTCCAAATTAAAATAAGAATCTGTCCTCATAAGCTTGGCTGTTATCTATTTATTTATCTTTTTAGTCCAAGGAAAATTTAGTGTTGAATAAATTATTCTCTGAAATCCAGATGGCATGCAACAGTCTGCTCCTTAAAGTACTCTAGGACTTTAGTCTGCATGTCATTCTATCATGCGAAATAAAATAAGAATGAACACCTACTGAGAAATGATAGGTTTCTGTAGATTATAAATAAGTATCTCAGACACTGACATCAAATTGTTCTGTTTCAATAAAGAAGTTTATTCATTTCATCTAATTTTTAAATAACACTTCGCTTTCTTTAAATGTAGATCTCATTTTTTTCATTGTATAATATTTCAGATTTTCTTTTTCCCATCTTCATCCAAGAACTTACTGGGCTATTATGGACTGAATGTGTTCTTCTAAAATTCATCATAAGAAAACCCTACCCCCTAAATGTGATGGTATTAAGAGGTGGGACCTTTGGAGGAATTAGCATGAGAAGAGGTCATACAGGCAGACTTCTCCAGAACAGGATAAGTGCTTTTTTAAGAGTTATTGCTTCTCTATTCTCTGCCATGTGAGTGATAGTTGCTCAGTCATGCCCGACTCTTTGCAACCCCATGGATTGTAGCCTGCCAGCCTCCTCTGTCCATTTTATTCTCCAGGCAAGAATACTGGCATGGTTGCCATTTCCTTCTCCATTCTGCCATGTGGGGATAACCACAAAATGACAGCCACCTACACTAGGAAATGGATTCTCGCCAGACACTGGATCAGCAGGCACCTTGATTTTAGATTTCCCAGCATCTAGAACTGTGAAAAATAAACGTATCTTATTTAAGTCACTCAATCCATGATCATTTGTAAGAGCAGCCAGAACCGACTAAAATTGTTTAAGCTAAATAACTGCATGTCACATACGAAAATAAATATCTTTGAAAGATAATGCTGGTCAACTTCAGCATTTATGTTTTTACTTATTACTCAAAAGATCCAGTGTTCTGAAACTCACAAATTCATCTTCTTTCTGGACGAACTTAAAATTAATGCCCATCAGAATTATTATGTGGTTCAACACAACTTCGCTTTTCATTTTTGTCTGGCGCCAGTCAAAGTGAAGAAAAACCCACAGCCAGTTCCTGTTGGGGCACAAATATCAATTTGTGTTTCTCTATGACCACCACAGGCTAATTGGTGTCTAACCTGGGAAGTCCTCAAGAACACTTCACTATTTATGAATGCCTTCCCTACGTTATGTCACCTTAATCAGAAAAAAAGTGAGGAGGACAGTGAGATCAGGGGAAGCAGTAAGGAAAGAGAGTGATTGAGGGAAAAAAAGACAGTCGTTACAAAGGATTTACAGTGGATTTCAGATTTCCTTTGCAATGTTCTCTAACAAAGTTTTGGAATGAAGGATCATTGTAATATGATGTCAATTAGTACACTATGATAAAATAGGTAGTTCTACAGAGACCATCAATTAAAATAATGAATGCTCCAAATCAAATCAAAATAACATTTTCTAGTAAGTTTATTATTTTATTAAATTTTAACAAACATTTGAGATAGTAATTTCAAGAAGTTAAGTAATTTTAACACACTCACTTGAAAAAATGTGTGCCACGTTTGCCTCAGCTTGTAACATTTAGCTCTATAATAATTTAGGGGCTTTAATTTGCTTTCAAAATCTTTACCAAAGCAGTTTATTATACTTCTGTTTCTTGTATCCAGCCATCTTCCAGGTTAAAAATATGTTTTTTTAAAAGTTTGTGCTAAAGCTCTTACTTTTCTTTATAAGTAGGTAAAGTGAAAGTAAAAGTCACTCAGTTGTGTCCAACTCTTTGTGACCCCATGGACTATACAGTCCTTGAAATTCTCCAGGCCAGAATACTGGAGTCGGTAGCCTTTCCCTTCTCCAGAGCATCTTCCCAACCCAGGGATCAAACCCAGGCCCCTCATTGCAGGCAGATTCTTTACCAGCTAAGCCACAAGGGAAGCCCAAGAATACTGCAGTCGGTAGCTTATTCCTTCTCCAACAGATCTTCCCGACCCAAGAATCAAACCAGGGTCTCCTGCATTGCAGGCAAATTTTTTACCAACTGAGCTATTGAGGGAAGCCCCTTTATAAGTAGGTACATCAGATTTAATATAAATGATATCCAACAAGTCTGTAAATTGCTGAGCTATGTATAAATTTCTTCTGGCTTCTGTCCTTGTCCTTTTGGTGATTCTGAAGTAAAAAAAAAAAAAAAAAAGTATCTATGATTGATTACTTGCTATGATAGAGTACTGCTAGAGAAGATGTGATTAGTGGTAAACCAGAGAGAAGATTCCAATTTATACCCCTCAAAGTCTGTTAACCATATACAGTGTGGCAGAATGTTGGTTTTTTTTAATGGCCACAGCAAAATTTCTGGTTACACAGCAATATTTTCATATCCTTGCCATTCCCCCATCACGAAGTAGAGTCTATTTTCCCTACTTGAAAAAGAGTGGTACTTTAAATAAAATGTAAAGAATCTACCTCCAGTGCAGGAGACCTGGGTTCAGTCCTTTGGTCGGGAAAATCCCCTGGAGAAGGGAGTGGCTACCCACTTCAGTATTCTTGCCTGGAAAAGTGCATGGACAGAAGAACCTTGTGGCTACAGTCCATGGGGATGCAAGGACTTGGACATGACTGAGAGACTAATGCTTTCTCACTTCTCCCACAAGTGATGCTGTGTGACTCTGAGGTTAAGTTAGTTGTAAGTGATTACATGGCTTCTGCTGGACTTTCTTGAGTGCTTGGGATACTCATACTTGGAACCTACCCACCATATGGAACTTGTGGGTGTTAAGCCAACAGTTCCTGCTAAAATCCCAGATCCAGCATCAGTTGTTGGATGTGTGAGTAAAAGATTCCAGCCCTTAGCCTTCTAGCTGCCCCTGTTAATACTGAGGTGGTATGAACGATGTTTTAATCCAATGGGACTAGCATCCTTAGAAGAAGAGAAAGAGACACTAGAGGTGCACCCATGGACTCCCTCTGGCTGTCTCTCTCCCCACGCCCCACCACCCCCCGTGAACACACAGAGGAAAGACTACGTGAAAACACAGGGAGAAGGTGGTCTTCTGCAAGCCAGGAAAAGAGAGAACTCACCAGAAACCAACCCTGTGGGCACCTTAATCTTGGACTTCTAGCCTCTGGAACTGTGAGAAAATAAATTTCTGTGGTTTTAACCACTTAGTCGGGTGTTTTGTTATGGCAACCTGAGCAGACCAATACAGATTTTGGTATTCTGAGTAGGGCATTACTGTTAAAAAAAAAAAAAAAAACCTAAAAATGTGACATAAACATTGCCAGCTGGAATTAAAGAGGACAGAAAAAGTGGGACAGAATAAAGGAACTCTGTTGGATTTCAGGGATTCTAGAAGATGGGACAACAGAACTATCCATCTTTGAACAAGTAGTGTTCTTCAAAGAAAGGGAAGGTAATCAAAAGGACAATTCGGGGACACTCAGGAATCTCACTCCTACCACAGCCCCTGGGGGCCAGACTCTTTCCCTAGTGATTTCTGAAGGTAAGCCTGGCTCAACGTGGGTCAGGATGCTGCTTCCTAATGCCCAGGGGCAACACCACCCTGCAGAGCTGCAGAGGTGAAACTGCCACCCAGAATGTGAGGGTGACGCTGCTACCACTCTGAGTCCAGACACAGAGCACTGAGCCAAAGAGGATTCTTTTGAAGCTTTACAACCTGATGGAATTTTACTTGATTGGAACCTGTCATCTATTTTTATTTCCAACTCCTCCCTTTAGGAATGGGACCATCCATTCCAAACTGTGAGAAATTTATTTTCTCACAGTTCCAGAGGCTAGAAGTCCAAGATTAAGGTGCCCACAGGGTTGGTTTCTGGTGAGTTCTCTCTTTTCCTGGCTTGCAGAAGACCACCTTCTCCCTGTGTTTTCACATAGTCTTTCCTCTGTGTGTCCTGTGCCTGTCCCACCTTGCTCGTATTTTGGAAGCATATAAGTTGTCTAATTTCACAGGTTCACAGCTGGAGAGGAATAGTGAATCAGGAAGTAGCGTACCTCAGGTCTCACCTGCACTTGACTTACATGAAATTTAGACAAGGCTTTTGACTTGAAATTGATGCTGGAATGGGTAAGATTTGTGGGGGCTGTTGGGATAGGTCAAGTATATGGCATACGAGACAGACATGAATTTGGGGAAAGAGAAGGCAGAATGTCATGAACTGAATCATGTTCCTCAAAAATTCACATGTTGAGGCCCCAACCCCTCATTTGGAGATAGGGCCTTTAAGGAGACAATTAAGATCAAATATGATCCTAGAAAGATGAAATTTTGCCATTTGTGTCAACATGGATGAACTTCAAAGGTACGGTATTCAGTGAAATAAGTTAGAGAAAGACAAATATTATATCATATCACTTATATGTGGAATCTAAAAAACAAACTAGTGAAATAACAACAACAACAAAGAAACAGACACACAATTATGGAGAACAAACTAGTGGTTACCAGTGGGGATGTGGGAAGGGGGAGGGAAAAGACAGGGGTAATGGAGTGAGAGGTACAAAGTATTTACTGGGCATAAAATAAACAAGCTCCAAGGATATGTTACATAGCACAGGAAACACAGCCAATATTTTATAAGAACTATAAATGGACTATAACCTTTAAAAATTATAATTCACTGTGTTGTATACCTAAAATTGATATAACATTGTAAATCAACTATACCTCAAGAAAAAAAGGCAAAAAAAATGAGAGCCCCTAATCCAGTATCCTTACAAAGCGTTCTTATAAGAAGAGCATGAGCACAGAGAGAGGCTACATGAGGACACAGCAAGAAGCTGAGTGTTAAAATACCCTTCCTCCCACTTCCCTAAAGTGCTTGTCGGAAGGCTATGAAATGACCTTTGAAATGTGTTCTAACATACTGCAGTGGCAGAAAACATCAGGCTAAACCATTTTATTCCATCCCATAGTGAACTGTTCACTATTCTGCTTTTTTAAACGTTTTCTTCTAAGCTTCTACTTTATAAAATGTGGATGCCTGTATCTTGAGAAAAAGAAATACCGCAAATAGGATTGAAATTATAAGTGTCTCTAGTGGGGATTAGAGCATAAGTAAAGGAAGGAAACATGCTGTTTTGAGTAACAGATGGAATGTGTTGACACTCAAACCCATCATTTTAACATTTGGGGTGAACTACTAAAGACAGATATGCTGAAAATAGAAAAAAAAAGGCACACTACTAAATAGTACAATATTAAACCATTTCATACAACATTTGTTTATGTCTACAAGGTGCAACAAATTATATCATATTATTACAACCTCAAATTATAATTAAATTTGAGTTTGTGCATTAGATATAAAATCTCCTTCTACTTGACATATTTATGTTTGTCTATATTTATTTACTTACTCTTCACGTTAAACTATGATCCTTGAATCTTCTGTATTTATAAGATAAGAATAATTTAATTCTGTATCTCAGGTTTGATTTATTTTTCTTCTTGATTGGGAAAATGGACTAATTCCCATAGATTATCCAGCATTATATATGATTTCATTATCTTTGTTTATTCAGATATTATTCAATTGTGAACTTGACGGTGACTATAAGACACAAGCTTGCAAAATAAGAGCTTTTCATTTTGATATCAAGAAGTCATTAGGATTAACAAGTTAATGTTTTTCAAATGACTCTGAACATTCATGTGTATGGCTCTGCATTAATACAAGGGATTATCTGGTAAGCCAAATTAACAGAAGTGAACAGCATGGCAAAACAGGAATCATCTGCTTTTAGGAATTAGGTAATTATATATAATTAATGGAAAGGAATAATAATTAGTGAATACATAATACTTACACAATAATCAGTTAACACTTTAAAAATAATTAACTTTGCTAATGACCATTTTCAACAAAATTAATGTAGTTTGCATGAGTAGCTGGTGACAACTAAAATACTAATAGGTCCTCATTACAGCACTGCCAGAGGGGATGGAAAGAACACCGTGAGAGCAAGCCTTCTTGTTTGTCATTAGTATACTCTTTGCATTACTTTTGCTGAAACATAATAATTCTCTCCTTCAGAAAATTTAGTTTTGGTAGAATTTAAATGATAAAGCATATGTGCACATATTTATATTATATATATGCTACATATATTTATCTGTATTTACAATTACTGTATTTAAATGTATTAATTTCAGAGGAAGTAATTCTGTACTATTCTGTTTTCAAAACTTTTTATTTTTATAAATCAGGGTATTGCCAATTAAAAATGTGATAGTTTCAGGGGAACATTGAAGGGACTCAGCCATATATGCATGTATCCATTCTCCCCCTAACTCCCATCCCATCCAAACTGCTACATAACTTTGAGCAGAGTTCCATGTGCCATACAGTAGGTCATATTGGTTATCCATTTTAAATATAGCAATGTGTACATGTCCATCCCAAACCCCCTAACTATCCCTTCCCTCCAACCTTCCCCTAGCAAGCATAAGTTAATTCTCTAGATCTGTGAATCTCTTTCTGTTTTGTAAGTAAGTTCTCCGAGGAAGTAATTTTTAAACTGTCTCAGTAACACTTTCTCTTTTCCTTCTCCTAATATTTGGTCACTTATCAGTTTGTTAATTTTTTCCGTTCTAGACCTACTTCAGTTTTTCCATTCCTCTTGCTCCCAATCACTACATGATATCCTGTAGGTATCTTACTTTGTTTTTAACTCCTATATTCCACGTTATACA
The DNA here is from genome assembly GCF_055505025.1 of Bos grunniens. NCBI lineage: Eukaryota > Metazoa > Chordata > Mammalia > Artiodactyla > Bovidae > Bos > Bos grunniens. Next base: position 119,293,507 of record NC_141165.1, on the reverse strand, counting down.
TCATCAGCAATCTTGTTTTTCCCCTAAAACATGGCTTACAACTAGGTCTCAACCAACTCAAAAAGTATCAGTGGTCTGCCATTGCTTACAAGATAAAACCCCACACAGCAGCAAGACATTCAATGTGATCGGAGTCCAATCTAGCTTTCTTCTCAAATCTTACTTCACTCTTCTAATCCTGATTTTTATAGTTCTTGCAAGGATTATGTGCAATCCTTCTTTTCCTAAAGTTAGTAATTCAGACATTCAATGGTAAGATGATGATCAAAACTCAAAGTACTCTAATTTGCCAGCTGTTGTAATGATCTTCCAAACTATGCTCAACTTTCTTATTGAGTATTCAGAAAAATAATTAGTAGTTAGCACAAGAAAGAGATCTAAGAAGTGGTCAAGGAAACAATAAGATAAACCTTCCTGCTATGGCCTTACCCGCTTCTAAGCACATTTTGAACACTGCCAACTCTTTCTAGGAGAGCGAGTATATACTGTAGCAATTTGTCTTCAGAGGGCTTCCCTCGTAGCTCAGTCAGTAAAGAATCTGCCTGCAATGCAGAAGACTTGGGTTTGACTCCTGCATCAGGAAGATCCCCTGGAGAAGGAAATGGCAACCCACTTCAGTATTCTTGCCTGGAGAATCCCATGGACAGAAGAGCCTGGCGGGCTACAGTCCATGGGGTCGCAAGAGTCAGATATGATTGAGTGACTTTCACTACTTCTACTACTACTTCTCATCCTTGATTTTTTGGACATTTGCCTCAGGATTTTACCAACTGTGGGCGGTAGGGCACAGGTTTGCTCATCTTAGACTTTTACATACTGCTCTTGGCAGAACATCTCTTGGGAGTCTTTTTGGAACAGGACATTTAGCTAAACTATAGGCAGGGGGAAAGATATGCAAGAGACTGAGCTCACAGTGTTGTCTCAAATACTACTAAAGGGCATCACTGTAATAAGAGGAAGATCACATTAGGAGACGGGTCTCCTGAGAAGATGAAAAAGACACAAAGACAGAATGAATTAAACACGTGTGGTGTTAGGTACAGGGAGACCTTAGAAGTTATTTAGTCTTAATGGCTTATCTTGAAATGAGGTACAAAAGATATGGAGTGACTAGTATGGGGTTCTACAGTGAGTCCGTGAGTGTGATATAATTTCAAAATGAGCATTCTGACTGCTAACTGGTCCAGTTTTTCTGCTAAGCCACACTCTACATCAGGTGTCTCTAAAGTAGAGTGCAGGCCCCCCAGGATGTGAATAAACCAAACCACTGTAGAGTGCAGAACATGTTAGCATTTATAATTACTTTCTAAACTTAAAAAAATTAAAGAAATAAGTAATATTAAGTTTGACATTAGTCCCCTCAGTAAAGCAATATATATGTCAGACGCTCATGTCATCTACAGTATTCAGGGGTTGAGGAATGAGTGCAACATCTACAAATAGGAGAAATGGGACAAAGGCTCTTCCGTTTATGCTTTGTTTTCATTTTACTGATGTGTGTAGTAGTCTACATTTGCACCAGATGGTGGACTTTTGGATTATGATACTCAATTTTAACCAGTAAGTAAACTTACAAATTGTACTATTCAGTTTCAGCTAAATTAAACCTACACGAAGTGGACAAGTGGTGAGGATTACGTTATTGCTAATCCTAGTATAAGAACCTCACTGACCACACTGCAAAATAAAATCAATGAAAAGCTGATCAGATATGTTAATATGTCAACATTAAAATATTAGTTATCAAAAAATGATTAAAATTATGAACATATGTCCACATTCACTAACAAATAATCTCACCCTAAATGTATATTTTGCATAGACATATTGGTTAGTGGATAATGGTAGGTATAAATATAATAAATGAGTGAATAAATACATAGCTTGTATAGCCAAAAACTGCTTGAGTTAAGGAGCCAGATATCAAATAACAATTGGCCAATAACTGGAGACAATCCAAATGTCCATCAGCAGAAGAATGGATAAGTAAATTGTGGTATATTTACACAGTGGAATACTACTCCACAATAAAAAAGAATTATGGATACAATCAACATTTGGAGCCAAATTTATGAAATATTTTGCTGATAATATGAAGCTATATCACAAGAAAAAAGAACATACCAAGTGATTTCATTTGTATGATGTTCAAGTTGAAATTCTATGGTGATAGAGATTAGAACAGTTGCTAAGGGATGAAAAGGGATAAAAAAGGACATGGGAGGGCTTTCTAGGATGATGAAAGTGCCCTATGTCTGGTTTTAGTTGTTGGTTACACAGGTGCATATGCTGCATTAAAATTCATTAAATGCTTCATATAATATCTGACTGTTTCACTGTGTACAAAGTTTGTCTCAAAAAAATTCTAAAAACACACATTTAAAAGAATAACATCAGGTGGAACTCACACTTTTAACTAAGGCACCTATGTTCTAGCTCTTTTTATATGATAATGTAATTTTCATTCATATGTCCACCTCTCCTCTTTATTGGGGGTGGATACTATGACTCATTTATTCCTAATTTATTCTACCACACACAGAACATCCCTTGGCACTGGCTCAAGGCAGGTGTTGTTGAAACAAATAAATGAAAAGGCAGTAAATTTTATTTACAAGTTGTTTAATGTCGTTTTAATTAGCGAGCAGTTCCCCCACAATAACTCCAGGAGGAAGCTTCTCATTGCTGCTATAACAATAGTAAATAAATTTCTCCAAGTCCCTCAGGCATTTTGGACTTTAAATCAGCCAGCTTTGGGCCCCAAAGGGCATTTTACTATATTGGGACCTTACCTTGAGCCCAGTTTCTCATTGATGTAAATGATGATAACAAGGCCCAACACAAAAGGCGTGAAGGGTTGTAAGTGACACAGAAAAGCACTAAAACACTGAATGACACATGTAAGAAACATGCCATAAATGTTCGCTTTATTCCCACATTCTGTAAGCTATGTGACTGCATTTCTCGTGCAGTCATCAAAACGATAGTTGTTTCTCTCAACCTTTAAATGTGTGCAGAGGGCCAGAGAGGTTCACTAATTTACCTCTTGTTCCTGCATAATTTAGAATTGCTAACCTACTTCTCCCCCAGGTCTCTGTTTTTAATTTGGTGTGACTGGGTAAGTGGAAGTGTTACACTCCACACCTTCTGTAACTTGAGTGTCAGAAACCCTCTTTTAAACCCACTGGACACTTCCTCCAGAGCAAACCAAAACTCTTTCAGGGTGTGACAACTGAATCTAACAGTTCCTGGTAGAATTCAGTTTTATGAGACCACTAAATTATTCAGGGAGCTTCTCCCTTCCACTTACTGCTTTACTGCCCACCTCACCCCAAAATGTGGTGTCAGTTGTTTCCTGCTAACTGCCTCGTAAGATATCCCGTTCTAAAAAGCAAAAACCAGTGGGAAGAAAGCCAGCAGTGTATATTTATTCTGCTTTCTATGAATCATTTATTTTTTTTAAAAAAAATAGGCAGTGTTTTATTTGTAGCAATAAATCTGAACTCTAATCTTAGAAAAGGATTAGACTCTAGACTCACAACCTATGAGCCATCACTAGAAATTCACAAGTCTCTAACAAACCCTCGTTTCCATACTACAGTCATATCATATCAAACCTACAGATTGCAGAGATAATAGGCTCTGAAATTTTGACTTTCATGAAACAATATCTACCAACTCCTCTATATATGCAATACTTTCAAATTTAATGTTTGTGATTTCAAGGAAGAAAACTATGAAGCTGGCAACTAGTCTCTTGATATGAAGATATTTAGATTTTAGTACTTTAACATAGAATAATTTTTCCTGAGTCCTCTCATTCCTACCACATTTTCTAATTAAAATAAAGAAATAACTAATTTAATAAAATCAACTAATTTAAATGAGAAAAATGACCTTTATCTAACAAAGTGGTACTTTTACCAGACAATGATGGAGGGAGATATGTATAACCTCAGATAATGGCACCCCACTCCACTACTCTTGCCTGGAAAATCCCATGGAGGGAGGAGCCTGGTAGGCTACAGTCCATGGGGTCGCAAAGAGTTGGACATGACTGAGCGACTTCACTTTCACTTTCACCGTCACCTTCAGGTGACTGCCAAGCCCACAATGTCCTCCTAAGAAAAGTGGCCAGAACCAGTCCTTTCCTATATATGATGCTTTCAAAGGTATAGGGGGTGAAACCAATCTAGTCCTTTGGCAACACTGACTGCAGCAGTAATCAGTGTGCTAGTTAAAGACAACCAAGCTCGAGCAGGTTAGAAGTAAGACCAACCACCTCTGAAGGGCTCCATTCCAAAACAATAGCAAATAGACTTCATTCAGAAACTAAACCTATAGTTTCATTCTGAAACTGCACCTGGAGCAGGTCAAAAGTGAGGCCAACCACATCTGAAGGGCTCCATTGTGAAACTGTACCCAAATTGAAAGATGATAACCTAAGCCAATCAAATCCCCATATATTTAGAAACATAAACAATAAGTGAAAATGTATCTTACATTCCTATTGCTGCTGCTAAGTCACTTCAGTCGTGTCCGACTCTGTGCGACCCCATAGACAGCAGCCCATCAGGTTCCCCCATCCCTGGGATTCTCCAGGCAAGAACACTGGAATGGGTTGCCATTTCCTTCTCCAATGCATGAAAGTGAAAAGTGAAAGTGAAGTCGCTCAGTCCTGTCCGACTCTTAGCGACTCCACGGACTGCAGCCCACCAGGATCCTCTGCCCATGGGACTTTCCAGGCAAGAGTACTGGAGTGGGGTGCCATTGCCTTCTCTGCACATTCCTATTAGATCCTAGATAATACTGAGTTACGGTTTCAGTTCTCCAAGAGGAGTAGTACATGTTAATCTCAGAAAAACTTTCAACCTACTATTTCTATATAAACTTAATAAGCTCCCTGTGCCAAGGCAATTCCTGTGTGCCTCTTTCTTGTGGTATTAAAGAATCTGACTGACAAAACAATACCAGTGTTGGGAATAATGTATTTGTTTTAATATGCAAAACAGAATAATAAAATAAAATAAAGCCTTCATATTGACATCATAGACCAGATTTCTTACGTGCAGCTTTCCTTACCACGGGGAACATGTTTAAAGGGAATACAATTTTTAGGAACAAAAGGAATTAATTTAGCGAAGCAGTTGACTGTGAAAAATGTATAATTGAGAGAATAGTAATTGCAAATAAATAAATAGCATACTTCATTATACTAAATTCCCATTTTCCTCAGGGTGGCTCCAGGTAAAAAGCAAAGCTTTGCTTTAAAATAAAAGGTTGGCAAATACCAAGAGTAAAATGAAAATTCTCCCCAGTTTAGAATGGGTACCAATTCCAGTCATTACTGACTTTTCATCAACAAAAGCAGGTAGCTGGAAATAAGGTAAACACAAATGCTGCTGCTGCTAAGTCACTTCAGTCGTGTCGGACTCTGTGCGACCCCATAAACGGCAGCCCATCAGGCTCCCTCGTCCCTGGGATTCACCAGGCAAGAACTCTGGAGTGGGTTGCCATTGCCTTCTCCAGTGCATGAAAGTGAAACGGAAGTCACTCAGTTGTGTCCGACTCTTCACCACCCCATGGACTGCAGCCTACCAGGCTCCTCCATCCGTGGGATATTCCAGGCAAGAGTACTGGAGTGGGTTGCCATTGTCTTCTCCTAAACACAAATGCTACCCAGCCAAAAATAAAGAAAAACACTAAGTTGCAGCCATCAGTTCAGTTCAGTTCAGTTGCTCAGTCGTGTTCGACTCTTTGCGACCCCATGAATTGCAACACGCCATACTTCTTAAATAAACTCTTAGAACACAGTGTAGACTAGTTTGGATAATATTAATATCTAAAGTGGGTAGTAACTAGATAAAGAGGGCTTTATATTCTAGCATAGCTAATTATTATTTCTCCCATAATTTTGCTTTCTCAATAAAGCAGGCCCTGAATGCAGATTGCACAGATGTCTTGTACTTTTCTGTAATGAATGCTATCCTATTTAAAATGCAAATCTAATTACACTAAGTCATGAAAAGAGTAATATTTTGCTGCTTATAATTGGTTTTAGCAATAAGTCTTATCATTTACTCTCTGCTAAAGGCATATGGCTTCATATATTCCAATGAAACTATTTTCTAATGTTTTAGTCTTGTCTTCCTGATTTCAGCCTTCATTTTTTTCCTGTAATTTGAAGACATGGATGTGTTTTGCTGCTCCATCCATTATATTCCATGTTATACATACCTGGCCTTGAAATGTTTTCTGATACTTCTTTCTCCCACTTTTTTTGTGTGGTGACTCCAAACCAGACTCATTCTCCCTCTTTATGCCAACTTCCTTTCTAACTCCAATCACTGCCCAGCTTTGTCTTCCTTTCTGTTTGATCTTGTTCTAACTCTAAATAACTTTCTAAAATACAGAAACTTGTATATATGTCTGTTAACTTTTTAGTTGGAGGATTGAGCCAAAGCTATTAGAAGTGAGTTAGGTATTAGAAGTTATTAGAAGCAGGGTAGGTATTAGAAAGCAAGCACAAAAAATCTTGATTTCCAAAAAAGAATATCATATTTAAATAACAATCAGCTTTACTTGAGGTTAACAACATATATTAAAATACTTAAAGGTCCCTACTTAGAATCTGCCCCACTATTAGATCACAACTTCAGGAAAGTTGACCCATCTTTTCTCAAAATGGCAGAACAAAAGTAGCTTGGCTTGTGAGCATAATTATTTTTCATCTACCCAGCACTAACCCAAGGGCAATTTAATTCAATCGGCCTCATACAAACATTTACTGGTTTTGTGTAAGTGACAGTCATCTATCAGATATTGTGAAAAACAGAACAATAATTTCAATATAAAACGCATTTCTTCCTACACAAAAAAGGAGGCAAAGGAAGGCCTGAAACTTGACCTTAGATACTAAACATTCTAGTGACTGCAATTTTAAATTAAACTATCCTTTTATGAAGGAGTAGAGGTTGGATTTTTTTCTGTTCTATTTATATTTTATTACATTTTAAAAAATGAATTTATGCCATGTAGTATAAAAATGGAACACAGAAAGGATGAGAAAAGAGTAACTATCACTCCCCTCCAAGTCCCTTAATTACAGAACAGAATCTTATAGACAATGCAATTACTTTGAAATATTTCTGTTTTCAGTATTTTATGATTATCTAATTTTCTAAGAAATGAAAGTTACTGTAAATATGCATCCTGAAAGGTCCTATACTTCTTAGTAATGAGAGATACATAGAATACTTCAAAGTCTTTAAAATGCAATGGACCTATTAGTCCTTTTGAAAGTCACTCAATTGTGTCCAACTCTTTGTGACCGCATGGACTATATAGTCCATGGAATTCTCTAGGCCCAAATACTGGAGTGCAGAGCTGTTCTCTTCTTCAGGGGATCATCCCAACCCAGGGATTGAACCCGGGTTTCCCACATTGCAGGCAGATTCTTTACCAGCCGAGCCACCAGGGAAGCCCAAGAATACTGAAGTGGGTAGCCTATCCCTTCTCCAGTGGATCGTCTCAACCCAGGATTCGAACCGGGTCTCCTGCATTGCAAGTGGATTCTTTACCAGCTGAGCTACCAGTCCTTGTACTCCACACAAATCATCTAAGAGAGGCTATCTTTTGAAAGTCTAATCCATGAAACAAAATAAGGTTAAACTTAAAGTTTTGCCTGTGAAATTCAGAGTTCAAGTTGCATTGGAATTTCATTACTCAAGTGCAACCTTTTTTCAATAACATCAGATGAGATTATTTGTTTGGTTCAGGAATTCAGGTTATGGTAATGAAAATTGGAGGGTCACTCCTGGGTCTGATAACATTAATATCTGTGATTGGATCGGTTGGTTTGCATTCATGATTTATGAAACAATCTCTAAGTCAATATTTCTAGAATTCATAGAACCTTAGAGTGGAAAAGGAATAGAGACATCACCTGCAAAGAAATGACTTAATGATGGAAATGGAATCTCATGATTTAATAGTTAGGGGAGAGAGAGAGCATGAAAACCATTTTCTCTGCCTCTTGGAGAAGTGTCTTACTCCACTAAAGCAAATACAAAGAAAACAATTTCTGTCCACTTGACAGTATCTTTTGGTTCCTAGAGCTTTTTTACACACTAACACTGCTTTCCATATCTCTGGGCTCTGCTGAAGTGTTATTTTTCAGTGCTTTTTGTTGTAATTGATATTTATCTAAGCAAAATAATAATTTTAATTGACTCCTTTTGGCTTGCATCTCAGCAGAAAATGTGAAAATTCAGCCCTAAGATATTCTTTCAAATAATCAATACTTTATTTTTATTTGAACCAAAATTACATTTTTTAAGCATGTTCCAAAACACTAAAATGCTATGTGTGGCCAAAAGGAAATACTATTTTTGTTGTTATAAGAGCCCTTATCTAAAAAGCAAAGGATTCAACTCTCAATTCAACCACATTTTACAACAATCCTATTCTAATTGGTCTGAAAATAGGCTGTTATAGTTTTATGGAATGCATAACTCTCCTTAACAAATTAATTATTTATATAATGGCAAAAAATAATATATATATATATGTGTGTGTGTGTGTATCTCAGGAGAATATTTCAGTCACCAGGAATAATTCATTAAAATACAGCTGAGTGAAAAACTAGAGCCAACACGTGAGAAAACCAAAGGAAATAGAACAAAATGAAATCTAAGATTCATGTAAAAGCTTCATTTCCATGCAGAAAAAAGGTGAATATAGACTTCATGAGCTGAAAATCATAACACAAAGAAAATCTGACTACAGCAAGAGGGAGAGACTAACAGGAAACAAGCAAGAGACAACAGAAAACAAATATTTTTGACTAATATTCTTACTTTTTGTTTGTGATATAAATTCTGATTCTCCACTGTATGTCTGTTTGATTTTGTCATTTCCATATAGCAGTTAGAAACCAAACGAAGAAGGGAAAATGTATCAGAAAAAAAAACCCAACACAACCCTTCTGTTTAGCCAAATTTTAGGGGAGAAATTTCCAGGATCTGGAAATTGAGGGGAGGGACGCATAAATGGAGTGGTAATAGGGTAAAAGAGGTCCAGTCAACCTTTTTGATCATCTTCAGTAATGACTATTATCACTTACGGCTGGACCTGCAAAGCTTCCAGCCCTGCTGGGTAACCATCAGAGTATTGAACTAAATGACCCTCCATGATTCTCAAATACTATAATAGATCAACAGCATTTTAACATTTGCACAGCTGGTTGTTTGGTTAAATGTGGGCAATTCCCCAAGTCCTCATCTGATTTTGGAATGTATCTGTTCACTTAAAGCACAGTGTAATGTGCTGCCTTGAACAGTGTATTTGTACCAGGGGAATTCATTCAGCAAACCTGTGTTCCCACAAGCAAAACCTCCCTCCTAGACAGACGGTGAAAGGCATTCCAGCTTCATTGGTCACAGCCCTAAATACACACTATCTGATGATGGTTATTTTTAAATAGAGACATTATTAGGATTAGCAAAAGAATCAAAAGCCTAAAAAAAAAAAAGAAAGGTTCAGCTGGCAAAATAAGTCCCCAGATGATTTATGATCAACATGCAATTTATGTTGTCTGAATTTTCCTATATGTAGTTAAAAACTAACTAAAAATCTGATTATAAAATACCAGAAAAATTGCCCACAGATTCTAAAATAATAGAGTAGGGTAAATTATGAAAATTGTTACAAATAAATGTTAATTTATGTCATCTTATATATAGTCCATGGGGTTGCAAACAGTTGGACACTGATCAACTTTCACTTTCACTTTTCATGCATATCAGAGAGCTCTTAATCTTTTTATTTTTTAAAATAAATGTATATTATTTTTTCCTGTTTTATGGTGCTTTCTTTCTACCATCCAGTGAGGAAAATAAAAGCAATGCACTTTCTTCCTCAGAAAGCAATGGAGGTAAGATTATTGGGTCAACTTAATCCTAGCTTCCCTTGTGGCTCAGCCGGTACAGAATCCACCTGCAATGGTGGGAGACCCGGGTTCGATTCTTAGGTTGGGAAGATCCTCTAGAGAAGGGAAAGGCTACCCACTTCAGTATTCTGGCCTGGAGAATTCCAGGAGGGGTCACAAGAGTCGGACATGACTGAGCAACTTTCACTTTAATCCTAGCAGCCCCCCATAGCTGCTCCTGACAGGGAGGTTCAGAGCATTTCTGCTTCTGTGATTTAACAGTGAGCCCCTTGGTCCCAATCCTCAAATTCTTTCCCCTAAAGCAAATTCTTCTTTCACAGTCATTTTCACTTCAGGAGAAACATACTTGGATGTTAAGTTTGTTCAACTGCTTCTTAAGGAAGAACTGCCTATATGACGTTTATACACAACCTCTGTAACTCTCCATCTCTCCCTCTGTGAATGGGAATGATTTCAAAATTTATCTCAAAAAGTTTTGTGAGAAATAAAAGAACAGTTCATGTGAAGTATATGGTGAGCACCTAGCAGTTAGAATATATACCATGAATGTTAGCTTTTATGATCAACTGCCCTGCTAGAAGACAAAGAGACAAAGACTTCTTAAAACGAACTTGTAATTTAATATTTAAGACAGAAAGAGAGCAAAGGACAGTAAAAGAGGAAATAGAGTAATGATGTTCAGTTGCTAAGTCATGTCCGATTCTTTTCAACCCCATGGACTGCAGCACACCAGGATTCCCTGCCCTTCACTATTTCCTGGAGTCTGGACAAATTCATGTCCATTAAGTTGGTGGTGCTAGAGTAATACCAAAGGCAAAAGACATTTTAAATCACTTTAATTCATGAAGTCATATCTGCTTCAAACTCTAATTAGAAACTCAAAGAATGAAGGTTGAGTTGATCTCCATTCCATTTTTTTTTTTCCGTTACAGAACATTCTACCTATTTCAAAGAGGGGCTACAGAAATATTACATTCATGAACATAGTGGAGATAAGTTAATACTCTGACAGCGATGATATTTTTATTTGTTTATATCTTGTGCAACCTAAAATATCATCTATAAAGAAATAACTCCATGTGGAGAGGGGAGGAGAGGGTGAGATGTATGGAAAGAGTAGCATGGAAACTTACATTCAGTTCAGTTCAGTTCAGTCACTCAGTAATGTCCAACTCTTTACGACCACATAACTCCAGCACACCAGGCCTCCCTGTCCATCACAGACTCCCAGAGTTCACCCAAACTCATGTCCATTGAGTCGGTGATACCATCCAACCATCTCATCCTTGTCGTCCCCTTCTCCTCCCGCCTTCAATCTTCCCCAGCATCAAGGTCTTTTCAAATGAGTCAGCTCTTTGTGTCAGGTGGCCAAAGTATTGGAGTTTCAGGTTCAACACCAGTCCTTCCAATGAACACCTAGGACTGATCTCCCTTAGGATAAAATGGTTGGATGTCCCTGTAGTCCCAGAGACTCTCAAGAGTCTTCTCCAACACCACAGTTCAAAAGCACCAATTCTTCAGCACTAAGCTTTCTTTATAGTCCAACTGTCACATCCACACATGACTACTGGAAAAACCATAGCCTTGACTAGACAGACCTTTGTTGACAAAGTAATGTCTCTGCTTTTTAATATGCTGTCTAGGTTGGTTATAACTTTCCTTCCAAGGAATAAGCGTCTTTTAATTTCATGGCTGCAGTCACCATCTGCAGTGATTTTGGAGCCCCCAAAAAACAACGTCTGACACTGTTTCCACTGTTTCCCCATCTATTTGCCATGAAGTGATGGGACCGGAAACCATGATCTTAGTTTTCTGAATGTAGAGCTTTAAGCCAACTTTTTCACTCTCCTCTTTCACTTTCATCAAGAGGCTCTTTAGTTCTTCCCTTTCTGCCATATGGATGGTATCATCTGCATATCTGAGGTTATTGATATTTCTCCCGGCAATCTTGATTCCAGCTTGTGCTTCCTCCAGCCCATCGTTTCTCAGGATGTACTTTGCATATAAGTTAAATAAGCAAGGTGACAATATACAGCCTTGATGTACTCCTTTCCCTATTTGGAACCAGTCTGTTGTTCCAGGTCCAGTCCTAACTGTTGCTTCCTGACCTGCATACAGGTTTCTCAAGAGGCAGGTCAGGTGGTCTGGTATTCCCATCTCTTTCAGAATTTTCCACAGTTTATTGTGATCCACACAGTCAAAGGCTTTGGCATAGTCAATAAAGCAGAAATAGATTTTTTCCTGGAATTCTCTTGCTTTTTTGATGATCCAGCGGATGTTGGCAATTTGATCTCTGGTTCCTCTGCCTTTTCTAAAACCAGCTTGAACATCTGGAAGTTCATGGTTCACGTATTGATGAAGCCTGGCTTGCAGAATTTTGAGCATTACTTTACTAGCGTGTGAGATCAGTGCAACTGTGCGGTAGATTGAACATTCTTTGGCATTGCCTTTCTTTGAGATTGGAATAAAAACTGACCTTTTCCAGTCCTGTAGCCACTGCTGAGTTTTCCAAATTTGCTGGCATACTGAGTGCAGCACTTTCACAGCATCATCTTCCAGGATTTGAAATAGCTCAACTGGAATTCCATCACCTCCACTAGCTCTGTTCGTTGTGATGCTTCCTAATGCCCACTTGACTTTGCATTCAAGGATGTCTGGCTGTAAGTGAGTGATCACACCATCGTGATTACCTGGGTCAAGAAGATCTTTTTTGTACAGTTCTTCTGTGTATTCTTGTCATCTCTTCTCAATATCTTCTGTTTCTGGTAAGTCCATACCATTTCTGTCCTTTATTGCACCCATCTTTGCATGAAATATTCCCTTGGTATCTCTCATTTTCTTGAAGAGATCTCTAGTCTTTCCCATTCTACTGTTTTCCTCTATTACTTTGCACTGATTGCTGAGGAAGGCTTTCTTATCTCTTCTTACTATTCTTTGGAACTCTGCATTCAAATGGGTATATTTTTCCTTTTCTCCTTTGCTTTTTGCTTCTCTTCTTTTCACAGCTATTAGTAAGGCCTCCTCAGGTAGCCATTTTGCTTTTTTGCATTTCTTTTTCTTCGGGATGGTCTTGATCCCTGCTTCCTATACAATGTCATGAACCTCCATCCATAGTTCATCAGGCACTCTGTCTATCAGATCTAGTCCCTTAAATCTATTTCTTACTTCCACCACATAATCATAAAGGATTTGATTTAGGTCATTCCTGAATGGTCTAGTGGTTTTCCTCACTTTGTTCAATTTAAGTCTGAATTTGGCAATAAGGAGTTCATGATCTGAGCCACAGTCAGCTCCCAGTCTTGTTTTTGCTGACTGTATAGAGCTTCTCTATGTTTGGCTGCAAACATAATCAATCTGATTTCGATGTTGACCATCTGGTGATGTCCATGTGTAGAATATTCTCCTGTGTTGTTGGAAGAGGGTGTTTGCTATAACCAGTGTGTTCTCTTGGCACAACTCTATTAGCCTTTGCTCTGCTTCATTCTGTACTCCAAGGCCAAATTTGCCTGTTATTCTAGGTGTTTCTTGTCTTCCTACTTTTGTATTCCAGTCCTCTATAATGAAAAGGACTTCTTTTTTGGTTGTTAGTTCTAAAAGGTCTTGTAGATCTTCATAGAACCATTCAACTTCAGCTTCTTCAGCATAACTGGTCGGGGCATAGACTTACATTATCATATGTAAAATACATAGCCAACAGGAATTTGCTGAAAAGCTCAGAAAACTCAATCAGGGGCTCTGTATCAACCTAGAGGGGTGGAGGGGGGACGAAGATGGGAGGGAGGTTCAAAAGGGAGGGAATATATGTATACCTATGGCTGATTCATGTTGAGGTTTGACAAAAACAACAAAATTCTGTAAAGCAATTTTCCTTCAATAAAAAAATAAATAAATTTTTTAAAAAAGAAGTAATGGGAAATTATATCAAGAGTGAGCTTTGAGTAATGAAAAACTCTAAAGATTTGACAAAGCTATATCTAAAATATCTCCAAGAAACAATCTGACACAGATAGAGACATGTGCATGCATGAGTTTTTGTATTTTTACATGCTTCAGGATTCATTATTTATTTAAAAACTAAGTGAAAATGAGCATGTATATGGTTGCAGGAGTGCAAAGTTAAAAAATAAAGTCAAAGAATTCTTTCCTAGAATTGTTCAGATGTCAACATTGCCATGTTTGCCTTTATGGACAGAATTAATTCTTTATTTTTCCAGTTGTTTCCTAGAAAGTTTTTGAAATTAAAGTTTTGTTTCTTTTGTGAAGAAGTGAGGAAGGATCAGACTTCAGAAAAGCAGGAACCAACCCCAAAGGGTTAATGAGGATGGAAGAGATGGAAGGGAGACAGGGCTAGGTGACTGGTACAGCTGGGGATTGTTAATAGTAATCAAGGGCCACTATAAACAAATCAGCAGGAAATAGAGAGGCTCTACGTTTTCCTGGCCTAGTAGCAGGAACCATCTGGACAGAGAGAATTTGGCTTAAAATTCTCATAAGGGAACTTGGGTGTTTTTTTTTTTAACCACTCCAGCATAGTAGGTCACTGAAGTAAACAAGTTGAACCTGCTTGTGCTATAACAGATTAAATTACTATCACAAAATATAAAATCCACAAAGGCTATGACTAACAACATAATAATATAGGAAAACTTTTACAGCTAGGGAAAAATGGGTATAGTTTTAAGAGTAGCCAGGGAAGCTTAAAAAAGGAGAGAAAAGAAGGAAAAAGTTATTGGTTTATAATATATATATCTTCTGTTTTCCAGAGTTTAAAAAAGAAATCATAGGTAATTTAATAGCATTTGAGTCAGCAGAACTGGTAAGCATGATCAAATCTGTTTGAAAACATCTCTTAGGCAGTCCTAGGTCAGGCAACTGCTAATGAGGATGGAAGTAAAGAAGAATCTGGAAAAACAGCCTGAAAGACTTTTCCTCCAAAAAAAGTAATGGCTAGTCATGATAGAAAGAATGACAACAGCTAAAGGATAGCTTTTCTTGACTTTTCCTTGTCTGTACATTTATAAATCTCCATCATCTCTGCCCCACTTTCAAATGTTTACTATATCCAGACCAGACTCCATATCTTTTTTTTTTTTAACTTAGCATTTGCTATACCGCTGAAGGAGAAGGCAATGGCACCCCACTCCAGTACTGTTGCCCGGAAAATCCCATGGACGGAGGAGCCTGGTAGGCTGCAGTCCACCGGGTCGCTAAGAGTCGGAAACGACTGAGCGACTTCACTTTCACTTTTCACTTTCATGCATTGGAGAAGGAAATGGCAACCCACTCCAGTGTTCTTGCCTGGAGAATCCCATGGATGGAGAAGCCTGGTAGGCTGCAGTCCATGGGGTTGCACAGAGTCGGACACGACTGAAGCGACTTAGTAGTAGTAGTAGTAGTATACTGCTGAAATGGCAACCCACTCCAGTGTTCTTGCCTGGAGAATCCCAGGGACAGGGGAGCTTGGTAGGCTGTAGTCTATGGGGTCGCACAGAGTCAGACAAGACTGAAGCGACTTAGCAGCAGCAGCATACTGCTTTATGTCTTCCTTTCTTTGTATCTGTAGGATGCAACACTTCACTGTCAAGGAGACAAACAGGCTTATCACCAGGGGGTAAGGGAATTCTCCATCTACGAATCAAAAAGGTTAATTAGCTCTCTCTCCTGGCTTCTTTCTTTTTCAGATGTCGACTCTGTAAGGCTGACTCTTTCAAATATTGAATCTAGTCAACTTTGACTTCAGAAGTTAAACAAAAGAACTGATACTAAAGTCAGTCTCTGTATTTAACTTGATTTTCATTTTTTATTTTTGAATAGCTAGGGAAAAATGGATGTTAAAAAGTTGCTATGAAATACATTCACTATTGCTATCAGTTGGTAATTTAATCCTATGGGATACCCTTTTAAGATGTCTGCCCCCTTAGAGTTGAACTTAAACAGCCAAAAATGGCTGTTAGGCTTGCATCCAAGTTGTGGTCTCCATGTTCAACACTATATTGTATAACTAAGAAGACCATACAACGCAGAATCTCTGTGTTACCGTTTAGCAGCTCTGTACAACTAGGCAAGCTGCACAACCTCTCTTCCATTTTCTCATCCACAAAGTGGAGAAAATAAATAGGACCCACTTATAATGTTGCTGGAGGACTTAGCATTTCAGTGTGAGCCAAGTCCTAAGCATTGTGCCAGGCACAAAGATCAGGCTCTTTTAAGACAAGTTAGCTCTTGTTTTTTTCTCCAGGAACTGCTTTTGAAGAATTGTATGACTTTCCTCCATTTTAGGCAGACTCATTTGATCTGTACTCAGTTGTGAAATTATAAATATTTAGCTGTTCAGTTCAGTTCAGTTGCTCCGTTGTGTCTGACTCTTTGTGACTCCATGGACTGCAACATGCCAGGGCTCCCTGTCATTTAGCTGTGAATAGTTCTAGTTCCCTTTTGTCATTAGTTCCCGTCAAATGCATTATGTGTACACTATTCCCAGCAAATAGAAGCAGAAACAATCTCTTGGTTTTTGCTTTTCTCTCCTGGGCAGCAATCATAATTTGCTTGAAACAAGTTTAAGTCATCAAATCTATTTCCCTATGGTGTCACTGTATACCACTTATCTAAATATTTTTTCTGCTGATTTATTTATTTGTTCTTTGAAATAAAAATAAAGACAGTCATATGACAAAAAATATAATTTACTTATCCAGCAGTCTTACAAAAGGTATGTACACTGACCCTTTATTTGCATTGATGATTTTAAATATCATAGCAGCTTTAAACTAACACTAATTCCACAGTCCTTAATTTGGATTTGGAGAGATTTATATTAAGCACAGATTACATCTGAAGAAGGAAAAATTTAGCCATATGACCAGACATCATAGTTATTCTTTCTTTCAATCATTAAATCAACAAATAGTTGGAATACTTAGAGGTGCCAAGCTCTGCTATGCACTGAGGATATGACAGTGAAAAAAATGTCTTGCCCTCATGGGGCTTAAATTGTGGAGTGGAAGACAGGAAATAAATAGTATATGTGATGTGCTAGATTGTAATCAGTGCTGAGGAGATAAAGTAGGAAGAGAAAAAATGAAATGTACAGATAGGAGTTTGAATTTTTAAACATTGACTTAAGTGGCTCACTGGAAGGTAAATTTTGACCAAAAAAACCTGAAAGCACAAAAGAGCTTAACTCTATCAAAATCTGAAGGAGCAGCATCTCAGGGAGATGGAGCAGGAAGCGTCAAGTCCTTGAATAAGGAGTATGCTTGACTGTTTGAGGAAGAACAAGGAGGAGGATGGGTGGGCATGGAGAGAATAAAGGGATGAGAAGCAGAAGAAAATGACGGAGAAGAAATGGTGGCTTAGGCAGAAAAGGCCTTTTGTCTATTCTTTGAGTCAGGTATAAAAATTGTTTAGGACATAGTTGGAAGTCGTGTCCGACTCTTTGCGACCTCATGGACTGTAGCCTACCAGGTTCCTCCATCCATGGGATTTTCCAGACAAGAATACTGAAGTGGATTGCCATTTCCTTCTCCAGGAGATATTCCTGACCCAGAGATTGAACCCTGGTTCTCCCACATTGTAGGCAGATGCTTTACCGTCTGAGACACCAGGGAAGAGTTGTATCTCAGATTAAGATATAGTAAATAGAACGTTTCAAAGAAGGAATTAGTTTTTTGGCTAGTCACACCAAAGATCTTTATTTGTACGCATATTATCTACAATGGGTCCTCTGTAGACATCATCCTTGATTTAATCTGAGGCTAAAAAATATATTGGAGAAAATATGACCATTGAATCTTTTTTTCTTACCTTCTATGCCAAATCCTGATAGCTCAGTTGGTAAAGAATCCACCTACAATGCGAGAGACCTGGGTTCGATCCCTGGGTTGGGAAGATCCCCTGGAGAAGGGAAAGGCTACCCACTTCAGTATTTTGGCCTGGAG
Organism: Bos grunniens; assembly: GCF_055505025.1. Classification (NCBI taxonomy): domain Eukaryota; kingdom Metazoa; phylum Chordata; class Mammalia; order Artiodactyla; family Bovidae; genus Bos; species Bos grunniens. The sequence continues at coordinate 119,275,621 of NC_141165.1, read as the reverse complement.
AACTCCATGGACAGTCCATGGGGTTGCAAAGAGTTGGACACAACTGAGCAACTTTCACTTTCACGTGCTAAATCACAGGATTAATCATTTCATAATTTACCTTAAATTTAAAATATGTGAGAGGTCAATAAAATCCATAAAAAAATAAAGTATGGGCCATAAGGCAATGGGTAAGGAGCTCTCCTCAATAAAAAGACTAGGTTATACCCCATGCCTAAGGAATCTATAATGCTCAGTGAAGAAGATTCCTTCAGAAACTCCTTGAAGTCACTGTAAGGGAAAATCATTAACAGCAGAACATTGACAGGTCTATAAGATGATCTAATTGCCTTACAAATTTAAGACAAAAAACGCTCAAACTGAGGCATGAGAAGGTTTCATGAAGTAAAAGTTTTAGGGCTGAAACACTGTTACAGAGTGGGTCACTGTTAGATCAGATTCAACGGACATCAGTTAGGCAACGTGAAGAAGATGATGTTAGATCCTCAGAGAGGAAATGGCATTACAACTTAATGGGGAAGACAGATATCCCTTCAAAAGCCACATTGAAATTTCGAACCAAAAGGAAACCAAAGACTTTCAGGCTCATTTTTATAACTTCAAGTACAAATTTAATATATTTAACTAGACTATGTGAAACATATATAACTTCTTAATCTACTGTATTTATTCACCAGTAAAAAGAAAAATGTGTTTTTCCTTGATTTTGGGGGGGAATTGTTTAGCAATTTCTCTATTTTGTAGCCATTATGAAATTTGCTCTTCCCATTCCTGATTGTTTTGTATCTCAAAAAATTAATGTCTATCAGTAGAGATATAATAATTTTGATTTGTGAATAATAATGCTGACCTCTCAATATTTTTACACACACACACACACATACAGAAACCAGTATACACACACACACACACACACACACACATATAGATACCAGTTGGGAATTTTCTCTCCCCCTGCCTAGGAAGATAAAAATAGGATTAAAATAGGATGCAAATTGACTTCTATAAGTCTAACCCTTTCATTTCACATGGATAATAGAGTCATTCAATATGCAGAAGATACCTTAACACCATTACCTCAAATATAACATTTTTGTTCCAGATCAGCACTTATCAGGATTAATATTTACCTAAGCTATTCAACCAAAATAAGTTTAAGATTTACTGTGAGCCAAGCCTAATGAGAATTTATCAGTTCACTCAAACAAAATGGCAAACAAAATCTGGAGACCATCTATTCTGTTCATGTAGCTCCTGCCCTATGCTTGAAGGTAAGAACCCTACTGCTCCCCATCATCACACAGCAGGCTTCTCATCTATCTACCAGCACTACCAGCAATGCGCTACCAATGTTTCATCTGGATCTCAAGGTCCCAGAGCTTCTTCCTAGAGCTCAAAGATGGGAGAGAGGAAGATGAACAGGAGAATGAAATCCACAGTCCTAGGCAGAACTCCAACCTGGGATTTCTGATTGCTGCCAATCTTTTCTTCAAACCATCCCAATACCTTGAACAATAAGTTCAGTTCAGTTCAGTCACTCAGTCATGTCCAGCTCTTGGCAACCCCACGGACTGCAGCACACCAAGCTTCCCTGTCCATCACCAACTCCTGAGGCTTGCTCAAATTAATGTCCATAGAGCTGGTGATGCCATCCAAATATCTCATGGTCTGTCGTCCCCTTCTCCTCCTGCCTTCAATCTTTTCTAGCATCAGGGTTTTCTCCAATGAATCAGTTCTTTGCATCAGGGGGCCAAAATATTGAAGTTTCAGCTTCAGCATCAACCCTTCCAATGAATATTCAGGACTGATATCCTTTAGCATTGACTCACTTGATCTTCTTGCAGTTCAAGGGACTCTCAAGAGTCTTCTCCAACATGACAGTTCAAAAGCATCAATTATTCGGCACTCAGCTTTCTTTATAGTCCAACTCTCACATCCATACATGACCACTGGAAAAACCATAGCTTTTACTAGATGGACCTTTGTTGGCAAAGTAATGTCTCTGCTTTTTAATATGCTGTCTAGGTTGGTCATAGCTTTTCTTCCAAGGAGCAAGCATCTTTTCATGGCTGCAGTCACCATCTGCAGTGATTTTGGAGCCCAAAAAAGTAAAGTGTCTCATTGTTTCCATTATTTCCCCATCTCTTTGCCATGAAGGGATGGGATCAGATGCCATGATCTTAGTGTTTTGTTGTTGTTGCTCTTTTTATTTTTTTATTGAAGGATGATTGCTTTACAGAATTTTGTTGTTTACTGTTAAACCTCAACATGAATCAGCCATAGGTATACATATATCCCCTTTTGAACCTCCCTCCCATCTCCTGCTCCATCCTACCCCTCTAGATTGATACAGAGCCCCTGTTTGAGTTTCCTGAGCCCAACAGCAAATTCCTGTTGGTTATCTATTTTACATATGGTAATATGTTTCCATGTTACTCTTGGCATACATCTCACCCTGTCTTCCCCACACCCCTTGTCCATAAGTCTATTCTCTATGTCTATTTCTCCATTGCTGCCCTGTAAATAAATTCTTCAGTACCATTTTTCTAGATTCTGTATATATGTGTTAGAATATGATATTTATCTTTCTCTTTCTGATTCACTTCACTCTGTGTATAGGTTCTAGGTTCACCCACCTCTTTAGAACTGACTCAAATGCATTCCTTTTTATGGGTGACTAATATTCCATTGTGTATATGTATCACAACTTCTTTATCCATGCATCTGTCAGTGGACATCTAGGTTGCTTCCATGTTCTAGCTATTGTAAACAGTGTTGCATTTAACAGTGGGATACATGTGCCTTTTTCAATTTTGGTTTCCTCAGGTTATATATATATACCTTATATACCTAAGACTGGGATTGCTGGGTCATATGGTGATTTTATTCCTAGTTTGTAAGGGAATCTCCATACTGTTTTCCATAGTGGCTGTATCAATTTACATTCCCACCAACAGTGCAAGAGTGTTCCCTTTTCTCCACACCTTCTCCAGCATTTATTGTTTGTAGATTTTTTGATGATGGCCATTCTGACTGGTGTGAGGTGATATCTCATTATAGTTTTGATTTGCATTTCTCTAATAATGAGCTACGTTGAGCATCTTTTCATCTGTTGGTTAGCCATCTGTTGGTCTTCTTTGGAGAAATGTCTGTTTAGGTCTTTTCCCACTTTTTGATTGGATTGTTTGCTTTTCTGGCATTGAGTTGTATGAGCTGCTTATATATTTTGGAAATTAATCTTCTGTCAGTTGTTTTATTTGCTATCATTTTCTCCCATTCTGAGAGTTGTCTTTTCACCTTACTTATACTTTACTTTGCTGTGCAAAAGCTTGTAAATTCAATTAGGTCCCACTTATTTACTTTTGTTTTTATTTCTGTTACTCTAGGAGGTGGGCCATAGAGAATCTTGCTTTGATTTATGTCATCAAGTGTTCTGCCTATGTTTTCCTCTAAGAGTTTTGTAGTTTCTGGTCTTACATTTAGGTTTTTAATCCATTTTGAGTTTATCTTTGTGTATGATGTTAGGAAGTGTTCTAGTTTCATTCTTTTACATGTGGCTGTCCAGTTTTCCCAGCACCATTTATTGAAGAGGCTGTCTTTGCCCCATTGTATATTCTTGCCTCTGTTGTCAAAAATAAGGTACCCAGAGGTGCATGGGTTTATTTCTGGACTTTATATCTTGTTCCATTGTTCTATATTTCTGTTTTTGTGCCAGTACCATACTGTCTTGATGACTGTAGTTTTGTAGTGTAATCTGAAGTCAAGAAGGTTGATTCCTCTAGCTCCATCCTTCTTTCTCAAGGCTGCTTTGGCTATTCGGGGTCTTTTGTGTTTCCATATGAATTGTGAAATTTTTTGGTCTAGTTCTGTGAAAAATGCCATTGGTAATTTGATAGGGATCACATTGTATCTGTAGATTGCATTTGGTAGTATAGTCATTTTCACACTATTGATTCTTCCTGCCCAGGAACACAGCATATTTCTCCATCTGTTTATGTCATCTTTGATTTCTTTCATTAGTGTCATAATTTTCTGTGTACAGTTCTTTTGTCTCCTTAGGTAAGTTTATTCCTAAATATTTAATTCTTTTTGTTGCCATGGTGAATGGGATCAATTCCTTAATTTCTCTTTTTGATTTTTCATTGTTAGTATATAGAAATGCAAGTGATTTGGGGGGTACTGATTTTGTATCCTGCAACTTTGCTAAATTCACTGATTAGCTCTAGTAATTTTCTGATACTATCTTTAGGGTTTCTATGTATAGTATCATGTCATCTGCAAACAGTGAGAGCTTTACTTCTTTTCCAATCTGGATTCCTTTTATTTCTCTTTCTTCTCTGATTGCTGTAGCTAGGACTTCCAAAACTATGTTGAATAATAGTGGTGAAAGTGGACACCCGTGTCTTGTTCCTGATCTTAGGGGGAATGCTTTCAGTTTTTCACCATTTAGAATAATGTTTGCTGTAGGCTTATCATATATGCCCTTTACCATGTTGAGGTAGGTTCCTTCTATGCCCATTTTTTGAAGTCTTAATCATAAATGGGTGCTGAATTTTGTCAAAGGCTTTTTCTGGACCTATTGAGATGATCATATGGGTTTTATCTTTCAGTTTGTTAATGTGATGTATCACATTGATTGATTTGCATGTATTGAGGAATCCTTGAATTCCTGGGATAACCCAACTTGATCATGGTGTATGAGCTTTTTGATGTGTTGCTGAATTCTGTTTGCTAAAATTTCGTTGAGGATTTTTGCATCTGTGTTCAACAGTGATATTGGCCTGTAGTTTTCTTTTTTTGTGTTGTCTTTGTCTGGTTTTGGTATCAGAGTAATGGTGGCCTTGTAGAATGAGTTTGGACATGTTCTTTCCTCTGCACTTTTTTGAAAGTGTTTTAGAAGGATAGGCATTAGCTCTTCTCTAAATGTTTGATAGAATTCTCCTATGAAGCCATCTGGTCCTGGGCTTTTGTTTTGTGGGAAATTTTTGATCACAACTTCAATTTCAGTGCTTGTAATTGGGTTGTTCATAATTTCTATTTCTTCCTGGTTCAGTTTGGAAGATTGAACTCCTCTAAGAATCTGTCCATTTCTTCCAGGTTATCCATTTTATTCCCATATAGTTGTTCATAATAGTCTCTTATAATCCTTTGTATTTCTGCACTGTATCATCTTAGTTTTCTGAAAGTTGAGTTTTAAGCCAGTTTTATCACTCTCCTCATTCACTTTCATCAACAGGCTCTTTAGTTCTTCTTCCCTTTCTGCCAGAAGGGTAGTGTCATCTGCATATCTGAGGTTATTGATATTTCTCCCAGCAGTCTTGATTCCAGCTTGTGCTTCCTCCAGCCCAGCGTTTCATATGATGTACTCTGCATATAAATTAAATAAGCAGGGTGACAATATACAACCTTGACGTACACCTTTCCCGATTTGGAACCAGTCTGTTGTTCCATGTCCGGTTCTAACTGTTGCTTCTTGACCTGAATACAGACTTCTCAGCAGGCAGGTAAGGTGGTCTGGTATTCCCATCTCTTTCAGAATTTTCCACAGATGTTGTGATACACGCAGTCAAAAGCTTTGGCATAGTCAATAAAGCAGAAGGAGATATTTTTCTGGAACTGTCTTGGTTTTTCGATGATCCAGCAGATGTTGGCAATTTGATCTCTGGTCCCTCTGCCTTTTCTAAATCCAGCTTGAACATCTGGAAGTTCATGGTTCATGTACCATAAGTTATAGTTTACTTACACTAGCCTCCACACTTCTGAAACTACTATAAAATATCAATAAGATGGAAAATCCAGGAATACAGTTGGATCTGTTGATCAGCCTTTAAAAATAGTCTCACAATTATGACTATTAAATATCCAAAGGTATATGGTCTTGCCATGCTAATATCAACTGACATTTGATACAAAGTGAGTTATGATTCCCTGGTGGCTCTGACAGTAAAGAATCTGTCTCCAATGCAGGAGACCCAGGTTCAATCCCTCAGCCAGAAAGATCCCCTGGAGTAAATAAATGGCTACCTCACTCCACTATTCTTGCCTGGGGAATTCCATGGACAGAGGAGCCTGGTGGGTTACAGTCCATGGGGTCACAAAGAGTCAGACACAACTGAGCGACTAACACTTTCACTTCAAGTTATGATTCAATTAGTACATGTTATCCCAGGAAAACTAGGCAGGATTTTTTTATGACTTAAAAATTATACCACACTTACTAGGTATTTTAACTTGTTTTCAGGTAACTGCACTCACCACCATCAATAACAAAAATATGGAAAATGAAAGTCGCTCAGTCGTGTCTGACTCTTTGTGACCCCACGGACTATACAGTCCATGGAATTCTCTAGGCCAGAATACTGAAGTGGGTAGTCTTTCCCTCCTCCAGGGGATCTTGCCAAGAGGCCATGAAAACTTCTGTCTAGGCTAATCTGCACTAGATTAGGAGTTTCCCTGTAGTCACCTCCTGCCCAAACTTAATCCATTTGGGCCTTCTCATTATGAAATGTAAGAAAGGAGAGTTATTAAGTCACTTTCAAGTAGAGTAACCATTTTCTAAATTTTTTTAAAGAATTTTATGGTTGCACTGGATCTTCATTGCTCTACACAGGCTTTCTCTAGTTGCGCCAAGCAGGGGCTACTCTTTGTTGCAGTGCATGGGCTTCTCGTTTATTGTGGTGGCTTCTCTTGTTAAGGAGGATGGGCTCTAGGGCGGGGCAAGCTTCAGTAGTCATGGCACATGGGCCTAGTTGTTCCGTCATATGTGGAATCTTCCTGGACCAGGGATTAAATCCATGTCCCCTGCATTTGTAGGCAGATTCCCATTCGTTGTACCACCAAGGAAGTTCATAAATTAACCTTAAAATCAGATCAATAGTTGTCTTATTTATCTATCTACCTATCTATCTATTTTTAGAGATACAATAGTCTTAAATCAAGATCTTATTTCCCTGTCCAGGGATTGAACAGTCCACCAGAGGCTACAGGTTAGAGGCTAGAAGAAAATTTACCTGATTCTTACCCCATCTGAAACCAAGTATGTTGCAAGGAGGCAAAAACTCCAAAACAAGATACAAAATTTATTATCAGAGACACAGTACAACATACGGAAGAGCACACAGAGAAACAGTTTATTAATTTATGTCACAGGTAAGGCAGAGATACAGACCTAGGGAGGAGTGCAGGTGTCCTGAGTAAGGAGTGCAATATAGAGATGGCTTACATCACTTTTTTTAGCATAGTCCTTCTTGGTCTTTGTCTACATGTGACCAATTAACTTGTTTTTTTCTTCACACTTGACTGGTCCTAGGACCCTTCACAAGGTGAGTGAGCAATTTTTTTCTAAGATGATCCCACCATAGGTGAGTGCATGGGTGCATGTCCAGACTTTATGGGATGGTGTCCCCCTCCCTTTTTGACCCCCCAGGAAGCTTTGCTGCATATATGCATACAGGGAAGTCTTCCTGGACCTCAGGAGGGAGTGCTTTATGTCTGTACTTTTGCAGAGCTCAGATTTTGCCTCTAGCTTTGTCCTTGGAGTATCTGGGTGAGAACAAAGCTTGAATTTTATTCTACTTGATGAACACCAGGTGTCCAGCCCAGGGGCCCATCTACCTTCTACGTCATATCCATCTATCTATATCTGTATATACACATACATGTATGTATATGATGAATTCTATTTCTATTATTCTAAGATTGTACTATAATCTAAATGTTTTATTTCTACACACACTACCGCTGTAACTTCTATGTACAAAACTTCATCTCACTACCAAAGCCACAATTAATCATCTGTTTTTTGTAGCGTAACTCATTCCATTCCATGCTCTTAAAATGATCTCTCATAACATTTCTGATTAAATCTAACTTTTTTTTTTTTTTACCATTTGAGTTCATATTGACCTATCTCCAGCTTTCAAAGCCAAACTCTTTTTTTCCACTCTTTTCCCCATAAGTTCTTCCCAGAAGCCCACTATATCAGCCTGTGCAGTATTCCTCCTTCCTTCCTGAACCTTTCCATAGTTAACAGAAATAAGCTGACACCTCCTTCTCCTCAACTACAACATAAAATCCACATGATTTCCCTTCTACCTTCCCCTCAGATTTATACACATCAATTTAAAGTGCTTTTCTAATTAATTTTGTTTTAAAAAGAGCTAAGGATTGCACATCTTGCATATGTCAACTTATTTAATCTTCAGTCCCATTTTACAAGGAAAGAAACTGAGGTGCATAGAAGACTGAGTTATCAAATGTCACATGCTAGTGAGTTGAAGAGCCGGGATTTAAACAGAAGTATTATGACTCTTAACCATGACACTAATCTGCTCCTTTGTGTACAGTATTTATCCTTTATTCATATTTTTTAAGCTTATACATCTCTGGTGTCTGTCCTATTATACTAAAAACTCTATTGTTACAAGAACAATGTCATTTAATTCAAACTATATTTGAATTTTTTTAACTTTCATTAATCTTTAGGAGTCAGTACATTCAGGACAGGGCTGTAAAAAAAATGCTAATACATGAGGGAAAAAAGACAAGGAAGAGATGAGAGAAATATGATGAAGCTGTATAAATAATATATTTGCTGAGATTTTCTTTAGGAAATCCATCATCTCCTTTCAAAGTTGTCTACTGCCTCAAACCATTGCTGAAAGATCACATTAATATTCTAGTCCTTTCAGACGGATTACTTGCTTTGTCAGAGGTATCTGTTGGGGGGTTGTGGGTTGGACTAAAATATACCTCAAATGTTAAAATCATATTGCTGTTTACAGTATACTCTTTATATATACCTTAAATAAATTATTTTACTTAATTATTATCTCCCATGACCTCTTCCTTTTTCCTGGCTTGGAGTAAGTAAAATGACAAAATGGGAGAATGAATTTCTTAGGAAAACATTAATTTTTAGAAACTTAAAACAGTTTCTCATGATATACACCCATCTTCCCGTTCCTAAGAACTAAATTACTCTCTTAATCAATGAGAAGGTTTAAGCTACCATTGCAGCAACATCATTTTGTGTGTCAGTTTCTACTAAATAGTAATCAAGATAAAGAAATTAAAAAGGTTTGAGGGCCAGTGTCCATTCCCACAAGTGGGAAGCAATGTACACTTCTATCTTTACCATACCCTACTTTCTATGGAAAGATATGCATGGGTAAATAACCACAAATTAAAAACTAAAACTCTCTCTGTCACACACACACACACAATAATAAATATAAAATAATCATTTTATTAATGGATTAATGTATAAAGTCCTTTTCTTTTATAAATTTTAAATTAAGTAACTAATAGTAAATAAGCAAGTTGTCTCTTATCTGGTATTAATCATTCATATTTCAGAGAAAATGTGTTAGGTTTAACAAAATAATTGCAGCTAAATTAATTGTGAAAGTGAATTTACTTTATATATGTTGTACCCCCTTGCTGCTGCTGCTGCTAAGTCGCTTCAGTCGTGTCCAACTCTGTGCGACCCCATAGAGGGCAGCCCACTAGGCTCCTCTGTCCCTGGGATTCTCCAGGCAAGAATACTGAACTGGGTTGCCATTTCTTTCTCCAATGCATGAAAGTGAAAAGTGAAAGGGAAGTTGCTCAGTCGTGCCCGACTCTTAGCGACCCCCATGGACTGCCGCCTACCAGGCTCCTCCATCCATGGGATTTTTTAGATTCCTATTATTTGGGGTGAAATTTTATACTTCTTATGTTGTTTTTCTATTTTGTACTCTCCACTAAGTGTACAATAAAAACAATAACTTAAAAGACTTTTACTGGTCAGCAAATAGCAGCAGATGAAGTTAAGAGTTTTATTAAGGAAAAGATGTTATTGATGCTATTCTTTATTCTGTAACCAATAATTTTACAATTAACAGGAAATAAGCCAGTTGTTTCTCTGGTATAGACTTTTTCATAGGGATTCTTGTGATGTGATTGCCAAGAATAGATTTTTACATCTGCTTAATGGTCACTGAAGGAATGATACATTTTCAAAGTAAACCAATCAATTACTTTCAATTTCAGAAGCTCTCTAATATAGTAAAAACAGAACGAAGTAAAAGGAAGTCTTCTAAACGGCCTAAAGAATATTGCAAAATGTAAGTTTTATACCAGTAACATTAATAAGAACAAAATATATCTCTAAACTGAGAAAAATAGTCATTACTCTCTCTGAGCTTGTGACCAAATCACTAGATATGATATATACAAGCTTTCTGTCTGTGAGATTTCCTTTTACAAAAAGGGAATTACCCAGCACATTTTTACCACCCAGCAACACAGATAGCCTGCAGTTATATTTAAGACAAATCCATATTGTGAAATCAAACAATCACTGCTGTATTAAAAGACTCAAGTAACACAAAGATCATGTTAACTCACAAAATCAATCAGATTGATGTTTGAAGTCCACAAAGAAGTCACTGTAGCTGTTCTTCAAGCTATTCCTTTGATGGTTTTTTTTTTTTTTTTTTTTTTGCTTCCTTCCCAAAAATCAGGTCCTGATACTGGAAAGTTGAATTACAAACCTGTAGGTAGAGACATCTGTAAATGATACTGTAACCAATGGTCATGGCTGGATCCCAAATTTAACTAGGTACAAAAAGATAAAAAGCAAGAGAGTTCCAGAAAAACATCTATTTCTGCTTTATTGACTATGCCAAAGCCTTTGACTGTGTGGATCACAATAAACTGTGGAAAATTCTGAAAGAGATGGGAATACCAGACCACCTGACCTGCCTCTTAAGAAACCTATATGCATGTCAGGAAGCAACCGTTAGAACTGGACATGAAACAACAGACTGGTTCCAAATAGGAAAAGGAGTACCTCAAGGCTGTATATTGTCACCCTGCTTATTTAACTTATAAGCAGAGTACATCATAAGAAACGCTGAGCTGGAGGAAGCACAAGCTGGAATCAAGATTGCCGGGAGAAATATCAATAACCTCAGATGTGCAGATGACACCACCCTTATGGCAGAAAGGGAAGAAGAACTAAAGAGTCTCTTGATGAAGGTGAAAGAGGAGAGTGAAAAAGTTGGCTTAACGCTCAACATTCAGAATACTAAGATCATGGCCTCCAGTCTCATCACTTCATGGGAAATAGATAGGGAAACAGTGGAAACAGTGTCAGATTTTATTTTTCTGGGCTCCAAAATCACTGCAGATGATGACTGCAGCCATGAAATTAAAAGGTGCTTACTCCTTGAAAGGAAAGTTATGACCAACCTAGACAGCATATTAAAAAGCAGACATCACTTTGTCAACAAAGGTCTGTCTAGTCAAGGCTATGGCTTTTCCAGTGGTCATATATGGATATGAAAGTTGGACTATAACGAAAGCTGAGCACAGAAGAATTGATGCTTTTGAACTGTGGTGTTGGAGAAGACTCTTGAGAATCCCTTGGACTGCAAGGAGATCCAACCAATCCATCCTAAAGGAGATCAGTCCTGGGTTTTCATTGCAAGGACTGATGTTGAAGCTGAAACTCCAATACTTTGGCCACCCGATGCCAAGAGCTGATTCATTTGAAAAAACCCTGATGCTGGGGAAGATTGAAGGCAGGAGGAGAAGGGGACAACAGAGGATGAGATGGTTGGATGGCATCACCGACTCAATGGACATGGGTTTGGGTAGACTCTGGAAGTTGGTGATGGACAGGGAGGCCTGGCGTGCTGTGTTTCGTGGGGTTGCAAAGAACTGAACACGACTGAGCAACTGAACTGAACTGTTCCCACCTGTACACAAGTGCTGAATTCAATATGACAAAGAAATAATCTTTCTTCTCCCAATTTCTTTATTATTACAAATCATCATGGAAAAAATTCAGATTAATCAGACGGTGGCAGTAGAAGTTGAATAGTTCAAAGTCATTGAGTTTGGCCAAAAGTGACAAAGATCTCAGAATATTTAGTGACTCAATAGGAACAGCTTTCTAAATAAAACTTTGAGATACTTATAAAAAATAGACACAGGATTCACTCTAGATACAATTATGATGCCGAATCTTCCCAGCAACTCTGCTGTTATAAACCCTCTAAGGTTGCCCTATTCTCTCCATCAAAACATGTGTCCTATGTTCTGATTCCAAAGGTTCCTAATCTCAGCTGTAACTGTAGTAAAACAAAAAACCAAACTAAAGTGTTAATATGCCATGAAGTGAAGAGATCATTTGCTGACAATGACTGATTTTTACGTGGTTTAATAAGCCAAACTCCCCTCATAGATTCTCTCACAGCTCAGTTGGTAAAGAATCTGCCTGCAATGCAGGAGAGCCCAGTTCGACTCCTAGGTCGGGAAGATCTGCTGGAGAAGGGATAGGCTACCCACTCCAGTATCCTTGGGCTTCCCTTGTGGCTCAGCTGGTAAAGAATCCGCCTGCAATGTGGGAGACCTGGGTTCGATTGTTGGGTTTGGTAAGATCCCCTGGAGAAGGGAAAGGCTACCCACTTCAGTATTCTGGCCTAGAGAATCCATGGACTGTATAGTCCATGGGGTCGCAAAGAGCTGGACACGACTAAGCAACTTTCACTCACTCACTACCTGAAACCAAACTCATACCAACATTATTTTTCCAAACAGCTGTAAATGCACAGCAGAACTAAGCACATGAAGGAACCTATTTTTCCCACTGGGGTCTATTGCAAGATTAGAATTAGCGGGAAAGCTTTTTCAAAACCTATTTAGTGTCACAGTGCAGACAGGGTACAGTGATGGGACTCCTCTAGATAATTCAAATAAAAACCCTACCCCCAGTGCTTCTCAATCCTAATTGTGTATTATATCACCTTGTGAGCTTTTATTATATACAAGTGCCAGGGCTCCTCCCTAATCCAATTAAGAAGGAACATCTATGATGGCTAGGGAATCAGTGTGTTTCAACAGTTCCCCAGGTGATTCTAATATGCAGCCAAGGTTGAGAACCCCTGCCTTATATTAAGAAGAAATTGGAAACCATGAAGTCACCGAGTTTGTAAGGAAAACTGACTACACTATTTACCATAAAATATATAAAACCTTATGGTTTCAGTTTTACTGTGTATAGTTACAAACTTTATATTTACAGTTGACTGAAGTTAGACACAGCCTAGTATGGGAGGAAGTTTGGGGGGAAAATAAATAAAGATCTTAAGTACCTTCTAGTTTCTTATTCTCTCAGCTTTATCAATTTCATTCACTGAAAAATTCTTACTCATTGAAAAGTATCACTATGACAACACCAGGTTCTTAGGCATGATAAGTTTTCAAATAAAATAATGATTAAAAATAGAGGGTTTTTTCTCGCTTAGTAGGCTTTTTTTTTGGTAGTTTAACAGGCTTGAAAGACAAATACCCTACAACCATCCTGAAGGGTTCTTGTAACATTTGATCAAGCAGAGACCATTACCTAAAAGAATATATGGACCTGAGAAAATTTTTGGAGGTGATGGATATATTCAGTATTTTGATTGTGGTAACTGTTTTGGGGTATATGTACATGTCAACATTTATCAAATTGTATACTTCAAATATATGAAAATATATATCAATTATACCTCAATAAAGTTAGAAACTATTAATATCATTATAATACTAAAATAAAAAAAAAATGGAGAACTTGTCCTAAATCAAATGAGGAATCTCCACAGTTCTAATGCAGATAGAAGCGCAATGTGCATTATTGATTGACAGGTGGAGGAAGGAGATAGTCTTGACCTGTTTATTTTAATTTCCAAGGCATTTAAAATATAAATTGTTTAATACATGTATTTAAATAAGATATATATTTAAATACTTTGGTTTTAGAAAAACAATGTAAATTTTCAGAAAACTTTTATAACTACAAAGGTTTCTGTCAATCGCAGAAGTAACTTGGGAAAAGATGAAAGAACTAACGCATACAAAGAGTAAGAAGCATTGCAAGCTATTATTTCCAAAATTCTCAGAATTAGTTTTAGGGATATTTTTGGTATCTGGAAAACATTTAACTACTACAAATTCTTACTCAAAGAAGGCAATCTGTAAATAAAATATTGCAAATGTGAAATTGTGAGTGGAGTAAGCAGTTATCTTCATCATCATATTATAAAGGTAACTTTGTAATTCCATAAACTCCCTCCAAATTCCAACAGTTCTGAAATGACATTGTTATTATATAAAGCTTTGAGCACTGATTACTTGCCATAAATACTCCTGGTAAAACTGGTATCACCAGTTATTTAAAATAGCTTTAACAGACATGAACTGATAGCATTTGGTGTAAAAAGCAAGATTAGAGGCTTCCAGACATCATCAAAGTCCATATTTGTCTACTTTACAGAAATTGAAATGTACTGTGCTGGCTTAGTCGCTCAGTCATGTCCGACTCTTTGCAACACCACGTACTATAGCCCACCAAGCTCCTCTGTCCATGGGATTCTCCAGGCAAGAATACTGGAGAGGGTTGCCATGCCCTCCTCCAAAGGATCTTCCCAACCCAGGGATTGAATCCAGGTCTCCCTCCTTGCAAGTGGATTCCTTACCTCCTGAGCCACAAGGGAAGCAGAATGAGACTAATTTATACCCTCTCAGAATCAATCTCTACATCTGAAAAGATGCAGATAACACCGTGAAGCTATGGAAAGTTGGAACCACTTAGAATTAGATGCTTTTGAACATAATTTTTTATACCTTAAAAATTTGAAAATCTAGTATACTGATGTAAACTTAAATGTAGAAATAAAAATAGAAAATAATTTACCAAGAGCAGTTTACTCAAACAGAATTTGAGAGAAAACATTGGGGTAGTTTTTTAATAGTTAAAAAAATTTTTTTTCAAAGACTTTACCAGTCTAATAAACTAGTCTATAATAAATACGAGAATCTCATTTAAATTATTTCAATTATTTTAAGATAACACATTGTATTAGTATGAAATTCCTAAGTGGGTAATGAGGGTGATATTTTTAATTTTGTGCATTTTGCTGTATTCATTTAAAAATATATATATTTATTTTATTTGGCTATGTCAGGTCTTCATTACATCATACAGGATCTTTCCTGGTTGTGTGTGGACTCTGTCTGTGGTACATGCACTCAGTAGCTGCAGAGATTGAGCTTAATTGCTCTCAAGCACGTGGGATCTTAGTTCCCTGATCAGGGACTGAACCCATGTCCCCTGCATTGCAAGGCAGATTCTTAACCATTGGACCACCAGGAAAGTCCCTGTTCATTTTAACTTATTTAACTTTTTAGTAACGTTTCATTTTATTTGCATTTTACTTCATTTTATTGTGCCATAACTAAAATTGCCATTACATTTGCAAATAAAAAATGGTTTAATGAGACTGTAAACATAATATTAATTTTTATAATGTTAATAATTGTGATGTTTAATTTATAATTTTGTAATTATTTTAATTCAAATACTAAAATAATTATAAATAATAATTATGTTACAATATTAATGACATTGTACATACATAAATGCAAATATTAAATAGTTTACATGCAAACAATTAAAGCTGTTTACCATATTACATGCATATTATTTGTTAGTCAGTTTTTATGTCACTACTCAGTTCTAATATTACTTCTGTCCTAAGCTTGTGAGACAAGCTTTTTGTTTTACTTTTTAAATTATTATATCAAACATTATGTTCATATAGATCTCTGTAAAAGTAAAACTAAACTCTTAGAGAAAACACAATTTAATTAGATCTTATAGTTTAAAGATATATACTGAAATGGTCACTGAATTTGAGCACATAGTAGACAAATAAAACTAATTATGAGCCAAACAAAGGTTTTCAGTTTTACATTTCTGCTACTGTAGTCACAATTTCCGTCAGTGAAGTTATAATATACAAAAAAAAAAAACAACGGTTAATTCCCCACTATTGTTTAATAGCCATTAATATACTATGCATTTTCTGTATAGTGCTGGCCTCACTATCAGCTCAAATTAAGGTATCTTTGAAAGGATGAGAAATGCCCTAATCAGGCAATCTTCCTGGATCACCCATTTTGTTGTAAGACTTGAGAGGCACAGAGTAATAAAAGAAATCATTAAACTAATATATAATTTAAAACATTGTTTTTATGTTAAAACAAATACTGGTACCATGGAGATAAGAACAAGTCCCCAGAATCTGTATGATTAAACAGGAGACGTCAAATGTATTTGATACAGATGCTTCAGGCTACACCTCTGCCACCTGGGACACTCACCATTCTTCCCTGCTGCAAGGAGGACTTCTGAGAAAAAGTAAGAGAGGTAGGGCTGTAGTCCCTTCCTCTTGCTCATTGATGTCAGCTACACCTCTCACCCTGCATTATACAACCAAAATGTTGTTTTTTTGATTAATTTCAACAGATAATGAGAACATGTTATGAACCCACCATTTAAAGAGATATTCAAGGATAAGACAGAATCATTTAGGAAAGAAAGAAAGCAGGGTAACAGGACTGATGCACAGAAAATAAGCATATAGGACAGATGCATAGAGAATAACGTGTGTGCGCACACGCTCTGCTGTGTCTGGCTCTTTGTGACCCTATGGACTGTAGCCCTCCAGGCTCCTCTGTCCATTGAATTTTGCAAGCAAGAATACTGGAGTGGATTGCCATTTCCTTCTCCAGAGGATCTTCCCAACCCACGGATGGAATCCACATCTCCTACATCTCCTACATTGGCAGGTGGATTCTTTACCACTGAGCCACCTGGGAAGCCCATAGAAAATAATACATTTTAGTAAAGTAGTAAACAGTAGTTCCCACAAGAAATATAATAATTACTCAGCACATATGGGTAAAGGAGAGAGGCCTAAGCATTAAAGTGAGGAGCCGACACTGCTCTGAGACTAGAGACTTTTGTTCTTAAACAAATTAGAGAAGAAGAGGGCAGTCTTCCCCATATGGAAAAACACCCTGAATAAAATCATTTCACTGGCAATCATCAGGATCTGAGAAATCTTACAAAGAAAGAAATGATCAGTCATGAAAGATTGGACAAGAATGAAGATGACAATAAAAAATTTCTACATTTCAAACTTGAGAAAACAGGTAAATAATGCCAAGGGAAGTCTGAAGGGAAATTTCATGAAAGAAAAGCATGAATCTGGGTTTAAATATGTTGAATTTTCAGTCACTGGAGAGACAGCTGGAAGAAAATGAAGGGTAGAGTTAGCACTTGACCAACATGAGAAGGGACAATGGAAGATAGCGGTTACCATTTCTGCTACAGAGAAAAGCACAGTCACTGTTGTTGCTTCTTCTTTTCACCACAGCTTCTCTTCCTTCTACATGAAACACTGAGCAATGGATATTCTCAGTGAACATTTCAATGGAATCCCTAGGACTTCACAGTTTGCAGCGACATTGAGTCAAACCTCCTTCCACAGCTTTTTTATACACTCACTTTCCTGCGCTCAACAGAAGTTTTTCTAACTCTTTCCAGGGTTTTCTAACTCATGAACTTTAATCCAAGGATGCTAGAAAATTGCTTTTCTGGTGAAGGGGCAGAGGATACCAAGGTAAAGAGTAAGTGGCCCCATCACCTTTCATCCTTTCAATCTCTGGAAGGATGGCTGGATGCAAGCTCCCCACAAGGAGATTAAGCAAAATGACCACAAGAGTTTCTTACGTTTGGCAACTTGATGTCTTCTAGGAGTATAGTGTAACCCAATAACAACCATGGCTTGCCAGATGGCACTAGTGGTAAAGAACCCACCTGCCAATGCAGAAGACATAAGAGATGTGGGTTTGATCCCCGAGTCGGGAAGATCCCCTAGAGGAGGGCATGGCAACCCACTCCAGTATTCTTGCCTGGAGAATATCATGGACAGAGAAGCCTGGCAGGCTACAGTCCGTGGGATCGCAGAGTCAGACACAACTGAAGCGACTTAGCCTAGCACATAGCAAAAGTAACAACCAAGCCCAGGTGATCCAGGCTCAGCTCAGACTTGTGGTCAAAGACACATAATACTGTCATCCCCCTGTATCTTCCGTGGGTTGGTTCCAGAACACTACCACTCCCAATACCAGAACTGTGCAATATTTGCATACAACCTATGCACATCTTCTCATATACTTTAAACCATCTCTATACTACTTCTAATACCTGATACACTGTAAATGCTATGTAAATAGTGCACAGGAAATTCAAGTTTTGCTTTTGGAAACTTTCTGGGATTTTTTTCTCTTTGAATATTTTCCATAGTTGAATCCTTAGATAAAGAAACTTGGATAAAGAGGGCCAAATGTAGAGTAACTGGAAAGAATTAAAAGACATTCAAACCATTTAAAGATGTCATTGAATCAGACAAATCATTAAAACAGACTTAAAAAACTACGAATCATCTTAAGTATCCATTTCCCCCGCTTTTATAACTCTTAACATTCCCACATGGATAGAGCCACTCCTAAAAGTCTTCCTCTCTGATACTGTCAACTCCCAACCCAGCATGCTACTTAACTTCACCTCCTGCGAGAGTTTTTGCCTTCCCTTCCCCTTTCACTTTTCTCCAATCACTATTCTTTTTTCTCTTCCCAAAGTAAATATTCCATCCTCCCTTTTTCATTACTTGCTTTTTTTTTTTCCCCCCAGTGGCCCATAGTAGCATAAACGTCACATAAGAAATGAAAGGCTTCTCCTTGGATGTCAGGGGCAAGGAGAAACGAAGGAACAAAAGTGGGGCAGCGTAAAGCATTCACTCGTTAACATCTCTTGTTCCCATCACATGTGAACACTTCGTTTCCAAAGAATGTATCAGTATTATGTTTTATTTTATTCTCAAACTCCAGGCTCTTCAGAAGAAAGACTTCTCAGGCGATCTACAGATCATCCTTGTTTAGTATCCCTTGAGCTTTTGGAATCAGTGGAAAACAATAAAAATCTCCATAGTTAAGTCTCAAGACAGAGATCTCAAGAGGCCCCTGATCTCGGAGATGCAAATGTCGGTGCTTCCCTGGCACCTGAGATGAGAGGCAAGGGCAGAGTGCAGCACCACCTACTGGCCGATCTGTGGCTCTGCACTGCCCCTCACCAGGAGGCAAGCGTGGGATTTCTGTCTGCCCCAAAAACCAGTAAAATGCCATTTCCGTATTGTTTCTTTTCGTCAGTTTGGTTTTGTCCTATTTTGCATTTAGGACGGAGAAGTTAACGATTAATCAAATTTTATCTAACTTTTTAAGTGTTAGAGAATTACCAAGAAAGAAAAACTCTGCAAAAATACAGAATATGCTCTTTTTCTTCTAAAGTGAAAGTGAAAGTGAAGTTGCTCAGTCGTGTCTGACTCTTTGCGACCCCATGGACGGTAACCTACCGGGCTCCGCGGTCCATGGGGTTTTCCAGGCAAGAATACTGGAGTGGGCTGCCATTTCAAATGTCCAATAAATTTCAGGTTACTGATGGTAAACACCTAAGTAGAAACTTTTGTATCAACTGCTAGTTACATAAAGTGTGAAAATACAAAAATATTCTTTGGCACATGCAGCTGCTACTGCTGCTAAGTCGCTTCAGTCGTGTCCGACTCTGAGCGACCCCATAGACGACAGCCCACCAGGCTCCCCCGTCCCTGGGATTCTCCAGGCAAGAACACTGGAGTGGGTTGCCATTTCCTTCAATGCATGAAAGTGAAAAGTGAAAGTGAAGTCGCTCAGTCGTGTCCGACCCTCAGCAACCCCATGGACTGCAGCCTTCCAGGCTCCTCCATCCATGGGATTTTCCAGGCTAGAGTACTGGAGAAATGGACCTTAATAAATATTCATACACTAATCATTCTCCTTGAGGAGACTAAGTTATTGACAGTGGTTGCAGATAATAGTCTCTTTACTAGAAAACTAAAATATTACTTTTTTCTGAAAAATGAAAAATTTTAAAGTAAATTTGCTCTTAAAGAGTCTAATTTCAGGTAGTTTATTTGAATCATGTCTTTTATGATAATTGCACATGTTTTAATCATTGTTGTGTATTAGGGAGTGCTGTATTCTTAATCTTCACTTATAGAATAAGAAATCACAGTATTTGCATTTGAAGGAGTACGAGTTGTAACTATGGCAGAATACATACTCCTTACTCAACCTGTCCAGCTCCAATTCAATTATGTGATATGTAACTATCCATTATACCTACTTAACTGTTTATTCAGCAAAGAGACATCAACCTAAGTAGCGCCAAGTGGCTTTTACCTAAGTGCAAGATTGCTTTATAGACATTGTTGAATTCTAATTGCATAGTGGATAACATACGAAATGAATGAAAATCACCCAGAATGAATGAATTCTTATCTAAAGTATGTTATGCACCACTTAAGAAAAATGCTGAATACTTTAACTGTGATGAAAGAAAATTTGAAATAAGGTTCCTTAATTTGGAATAGCTATTCTATGGATACATATGTTTAATAGCATTATAAAATATCACTTCTAAGACACCATTATATTTGCAGACAGCATATTCTTAGGTCACAAAGTTATGATTCATATATATCAAGTCACTTAGCAGTGCTGGCAAGTGTTGCCAGCCTGAAATATAAAACAGAGAGGATAATAAAACTTTAACAAGCAGCAATAAAACTAATGAAATATAATCTCAGATATACTACTCTAATTCATCCAGAGAGGAAACACAATCACCCAATCCTGAGGATGAGGAAATGAAGCCAGGTCCATAAAAACACATATTCATCATAGTAACATGGGTCATTTTAGAATTAGAACTAGAGAGAATTCTAGCTGGTTACAGCAGTGTAATTATCCTTGCCAAATAGATGAGGATGACAGGATGAAGCATCAGTTCACAAATGCTTATTTTGGCTCCATATTTAAAGCTATGGAAATGAAAATATTGACGTTATTTTTAATAGGGCTTATCTTTCATGCTGAGGACAGAGAAATTTCATGATAGATTGAGCAGCACTTAATAAGTTAGTTATGACTTCCAAGATCAATATGTAAGTGGGTCACGCGTTTATTTACATATGGTTTGTACGTGCCTGTAACAACCACGCAATCTAGGCCAAAACAACCTCAGGTTGATGTTTACTACTGTGTCCCTTGAGGTTGTAATTTGACAATTGTGTGTTTCCCCTCCTTATTCCTTGTCATTCTCATCTGCTTTTGAGAACTTAGAATTCCAAATTTAAGAGTAAGGGAGGAGAGAGAAAGAGAGAGGAAGGGAAGAAAGAGGAAGAGAAGGAGGTAAGAGCAATTTGTTATATGAGTCCTTTCTCTGTAGCTTGATGTTCTGCACACAAAAGTGTGTGACTTGGCAAGCTAAACAACAGAGAACAGACTCATCCGGAGATGAAATCAGGTAGACAAATTTTCCTTTTCTTTTAATAGATAACCTCTGTAATTGTGTATATAGTATAGTTTACACATCCAAATAAATCAGTAAAGAGAAACTGGTTGACAGTCATTCATTCTCAGAAGCATCCACAAGACAGCTAAGAGCTTTGGGCTTAGTTTGTCACTGCTGAAGATTTAGGACAAAATTAGAGGCATTCCTATCAATGACTGACTTCTATTATCCAAGAAGGCTGAGGAAACACATGTCAAGTGTGGTCAAACATAAGTAAGACAGGATACGGGATTCTGTTCAGGTATATTTAAGATCAAGAGAAATAAAGAGCAAGATGGTGTATGGAGATTGTATAGAAGTTTGGAATTCCTGTTTATTAAAGGGCAACCTAAATGGACTAGTTGGAATATTTTCCTAATAGAGTGAACTTATAAACAGATTATCCTTCACAAGCTAAGTTGACTGAAGCACTTTAAACGGCTCAAACCTAAAAAGGTGCTTGATATATAACAATGGAAAAAAAAAAAAAGGTGTCACATGAAAAATGTATGAATATAGGAGTAAATTTTTTTTAAGCCTAGGTTTTATCAGAGTAGAAAATAGGATATAACATTTAACTCAAATAAAAACAATCAAATTTATCTTATTTGCTTTCTGTTATCTCACATTTTGAAAAAATAAGTGTGCTCCTACCCACTGATTTAATTTCAGTTTGGTCAATAGGAGTATTAACATTGCCCTCAAAATTGTCCCCTTCAAAGACTTTCATTGTTTCTCGCCTATCTTTTAATTTTTAAATGATAATTATTTATTAGCTACCTCTGAGCATAATACAAGAGAAAAATAAAATTATATAGTAATGAAATAATGAGGTTTGGAAGTGTTATCTATTGACAAAGAGTTAACACTACTATTTTACTACTGAGTATAAATGGCTTTTTACTAAAGTCGTATTCCACTCTTTGCGACCCCATGGAATATAGCCTACCAGGCTCCTCTGCCCATGGGATTTTCCAGGCGAGAGTACTGGAGTGGGTTGCCATTTCCTTTTCCAGGGAATATTCCTAACCCAGGGATCGAACTCTGGTCTCCCACATTGCAAGGAGACACTTTACCATCTGAGCCACCAGAGCAGGCATTCTTTTTACTAAAAATAGAATCAAAACAACAATGCCTTTAATATCTACCTGCTTTCACTGATTACCATTAATTCTATCAGCCTATGATTGGGGGGAGGAATCCTTAATACAAAGAGCATATACTTATAATACTTGTAATAGAAGGATATTCTGTGAAACAGGAAAATCGACTTACGTCACATTCATGTTTTAATGGATAATTTTGATTGTTAAATTATGTAGTTTGAAAATGATTAAAAAAAAAAAAAGCTTGCTTCATTATGCAACATTCATATAGCGCCATCGTGTGGTAAACTAATCACATACCAGTTTATTTGAAAGTAAAAAATACCAAAAGTGTGCTGTTTGCTTTGGTCCATTCTAATAAACTTGATCTTCTCAAAAAGAGCCTAGAAAGAATAAACTGCAATGAACTCATCCAATAAATGTAAGCCTCAAACACTTATTTAGCAGTGGGCTTGGAAAGTGCACGCTTGAATTCAGAAAGAAATCAAAGTTAGCTGAGAAGGCCACAGGGAGCAAATAACATTTCCCCTTTCAGAACTATTCAATATTATGGGCTTCATATGTTAAAACAACAGACATGAAGCAGACCAAAGCGCCTTTTTTAATGTTACTTCATAGCCAGATTTTGTTCTTTATGTAATTATTTTCAAAAATCACAAGTTACAATTAAAAGGATAATTTATAACCATAACTCCTTCTTTTATCTCACTAAAAAATATGGACATGAATGGACAAGTTTAAGTGCCCATATGGGGCAAATCAGAGCAATTTAAATTGGAAATATTAAACACTCAGTTTAATATTGTACTTTTCTCAAATCGTTTGTGTGTATTTTCAAAAGTACAAAATCAAACAGTAGCTCCAACTCTCTTCTACTTAATTTTCAGGCCTCATCTCTAATTTTACTGATGGATGGGTATAGTCATTCACATCACGAGATTATTTTAACAAATTTATATTTTACAAGTTAAAAATTTCCTTTAAGGTCAGAACATGGAAATCAAGAACACAAGTTGGTAAGAGACTGACTATTGATTTAAATACAGGAGTTCTTAAGCCTTTAAAATTCTTTTTCAGAAATACCACATTACATAAATTTAAGTATAGCAAAGGCCACTGAGAAATGCAATTCTGTTCAGGACTTCTCTCACTTTAGAAAGTATTAAATGAGCTTTTGAAATTTTTGCCTTTAGTAGATCATATAAAGAAAGAGAAATGGGGGTCATTTCATTTAAACTCTATTGTCTCTATAATTGTTTTAAGAAATGCCAAGTACTTTCAAACATACTATTTCAGATTATAAATTTTAAATACATCAATCAACTTTGTGAGACAAAGTCCTAGTTTTATTCTTCTTTCCCCTTCTCTGTAAAACATCAGGCCCAAGAGGTAAAGGAAATTAAGAGGTACAAACTTGCAGTTGCAAAATAAATGTGCCGTGGGTATGAAATGTACGGTGTGGGAAGTAGAATCAATAACTGTGTTCTATCTCTGTGTGGTGACATATATTTAAAAAGCACCAACACAAATGACGAGATTGAAAAGATATAAAATTATCAACAGATATAAAATCAGAAAGACCATAGCTATGAATCTAAATTTTTGGTCTTAAGCGGTCCATTTAACATAGTGTCATTCAACAACAGAGTAATGAGTTTATAATAGTTCATTTAAAATAAGTTTATTCTGGTGAAATTTAGTAATAAAGAAGATATCCATATATGAGAAAAAAGGAAAAAAATGCCTTAATAAGTAAATATCCTAATGAAGAAAGGAAAAAAAATGTGCTAAGTAGAGATGGAGATTATCTAACCCAAAGATAAGTACTACAATTTTGTTATGAGTGTCTATTATGAAAAACAAAACAAATCCAGTAAATAAGCATAATAAAGTAGAAAGCCTGAAGAAATCCTGGACACTCTAAAGTGAAAGTCGCTCAGTCATGTCCGACCCTTTGCGACCCCATGGACTACACAGTCCATGGAATTCTCAGGCCAGAATACTGGAGTGTGTAGCCTTTCCCTTCTCCAGGGGATCTTCCCAACACCAGGGATCAAACCCAGGTCTCCTGCATTGCAGGCGGATTCTTTACCAGCTGAGCCACAATGGAAGCCCCAGACACTCTAAAAGGACTTAATGATTAAAGAAAGTAGAGCCACATTAAAACCAGTCCACAAGTTACTTAATTGCCTGTCAAAATCCCACAAAAAATGTAATTCAGCCACCATGCATTTGGATATAATAGAAGTACCAGGGACAGGTGCCAATGGTAGTGCTACGGATGGAAATTCTCCTGAATCTTCAACCCTTATGAAAGAGACGCATGGCTTCTAGTAGATTTAGCCGTGGGTAATAACATCAAGGAAGGAGTACTGGCCATCTTTATAGATACATGTCTGTTATCTTCAGGACAAGGAAGAATGAAGGCACTCTTCAATCAATATTCTTTTGACTGAAACTCACTTGAGATGGTGGAAGCAAAGGGCATCCGTTATACGGATATAAGTGTGCAGTGTGGATATAAGTGTATAGTGTTACTCAAAGAGTGATCCAAAGAACACGATGGGATTAGTTACAGAAATTAAGAATTTAGAAAGCAGCATAGCATTTGATAGAGTGCTTTTTGTCCACTGATTCTATAATAAAATCTGTATTCGTTTTTTTCTGGCCGCTGTGACAAATTACCATAAATGTGGAGGCTTAAAACAAAGGAGATTTATTCCCTCATAGTTGTGGAGCCCACTCCAGCCATCCTCTTTAAAAGGAGGGCCTTGAGCTATTGAAGTAGCTTTGCCAGCATAAGCAGAGAGCAGGAAGTGCTTGAACGTTTACAACCAGCACTGCCTCCCAGGATGGCGGCAAGCCAATGTCTGATTGGTGAGGGAATATGAAAGCCCAGCAACTTTGCCTGAGTCAGGACAAACAGTGCATTGTAACTTAGATCCCAGAACTCCCTGCTGAATCAGGCTGTCACCACCCTTGCCTGAAAAAGCACCCTTGCTGCCTACCTTCCCTCCCCAGCTTCCCTCTCTCCCTTTCCAGTTTATCTGGGAGCACTTCCTTAATAAATTACTTGCATATGCATTCCTTGCTTAATGTCTCTTTATATTGAAGAAACTGACCTATCACGAGGGGCATTTCACAAACAACTTATTTAATGTCTCCTTAAATTGGAGAACCCAACCTAGAACAAAAGCTACCTCATACCTAGAGTAGCAGGAGCATCTTTAATGAGGATTAAAGAACTGGAATCAGATCATCCAGCTCCGTCTCTCCGGGCCTCTGGAGCCTCGTGAACTATTCCCTCTGCTTCTCTCTGCATGTCTATTTTATTTTTGTTTCTGCACCCATCCATCTCTGCTTTACTAGACATGACCATCACTCTCCATCTAATTTTTTGGTCTCAATTTATCATTTCTTTTCACTTCATACAGTAACTTTCTCTAATGTATTCATAAAATTTTTAATATTTTATATAAAAGTTTATTTCAATGAATTTTAATAGAAAAGAAGTATCACTCTACAGCTCTAAAGATTACAAAACTCTTAAGAAGATTCTAGGAAGATTCATCTCCTAGGATCTGTTAGAAAATTCTTCCCTTTTAAGAGGAGAGATGAATGGTAAGGGCACAAACATTTCAGCTTTCAGGAGATAATCTGAAGGAAGACATGAAGCACCTCATTTTTGGACCTTGAAGAACAAACCAAGGGAAAACTTGAAAGGGAGGCATATCCTGAACGAACAGTGTATTTGTCTTTGAATACAGAAAAGGGTTAAACTGAATTGACATAGGGAAAGCTATTAACAACTAAACCGTTTACTGAAGGATAGAACTTTGATTTGGCCATTGGTAGTTTTACTGGTTAGAATAATTTAAGATAACTTTTTTGCTAATTATGATGACAAACAGTATTATCATCATCTAAAAGATAGCTAACATTTACTCAGTTTCTGTTATAGACCAAACATTGTATTTAAATCTCTTCATGTAAAAGCTCATTTACTTGTCACAGTGATGTTTTGATAGGTATATTATTCCCTTTTTAAAAATGTCAAAAGTGAAAGTCGCTCAGTTGTGTCTGACTTTTTGCTGCCCCATGGACTATATAGTCCATGGAATTTTCCAGGCCAGAATGCTGGGGTGGGTAGCCGTTCCCTTCGCCAGGGGATCTTCCCAACCCAGGGATGTAACCCAGGTCTCTCACATTGCAGGTGGATTCTTTACCATCTGAGCCACCAGGGAAACCTTCAAAAGATTTCAAAACTGAAATTCAAAAAGTATTATAGAAACTCACAGTCACATAGCTAGTAACCTGGAAGGCAAATCTAGACCTTTGTTACGAAAGCCCAAGTCATTCCACCCTATTATATTGTCTTAGTCTGGAAGGACTGATGCTAAAGCTGAAACTCCAGTACTTTGGCCACCTCATGTGAAGAGTTGACTCATTGGAAAAGACTCTGATGCTGGGAGGGATTGGGGGCAGGAGGAGAAAGGGACAACAGAGGATGAGATGGCTGGATGGCATCACTGACTTGATGGACATGAGTCTGAGTGAACTCCGGGAGTTAGTAATGGACAGGGAGGAGGCCTGGCATGCTGAGATTCATGGGGTCGCAAAGAGTCAGACATGACTGAGAGACTGAACTGAACTGAACTGAACTGAGTCTATTATACTGTGTCACATCCCTTCCCTCTGTGTGTGTCAGTGATCCTGTTTCTAAGTCAGTGCTTGTTCTACAACATCAGCTGTCTCAGCTTCACTTTCTCCTCTCTCAGAAGTCCTTTTCAAAGTGTTAAGGTGTTAACAGAAGGGATCCATGAAGACTAGGGCATACCACATACACACACGTTCTATTTCATGCTCTGTCCAGCTTCTCAGAGCATGCACACATGTCCTCTGTGCTGGTGAGGGGAAACCCACATCTGTTTCCAGGGGAGCGCTTTCAAACAAACGTGTGTGTGCTCTTCACTCCAGAATGAATTTGATGCAATTAGACAATTCAGCAGAATACACAAAATGATTTCTCACTCCACTGTGATTATTCAATTTTTAAAAATTGACTGGTTATAATGTAAGCCACGGAATAATGTTAAAGAAGGGGAACAGATCTTGATTAACCTTGGTGAAAATGGCAAATTCCATATGGCTTTGTACCACTGAAGCTTTATATCAGAGATTTATGCTTAAAAAGGACAATACAATAGAACAATTACCACCTTATGGAAAGCCAGAAAAATGATACATACTTTAAGATGAATTAAGAAATATAAATTAATGAAAAATAATATAAAAATTATACTCTGAATAATAGTAATTTTATTATTTGTATTTCAGTGGGTTAATTTGAACCACATTTACATATCTCTAAATACCATGCACCCCTCTTTGACTTCACATTTGTGATTGTGCTAAATAATTAAAACCTAATTCAGTACAGTATGCCTGGAATAAATGTTTGACTATGATTCAATCACTGTGTTTGATTTTGAGGATGCCGATATGAGGAATCCATGGGTCTTGTTCTCAAGCAGGGAGCTTACAATCTTACTATAAAATAATTAAGTTCTTGTTCATTCAGTATGTATATTGAATGAGAGAGCAAGAGATGGAAGGAGAGAAACATTCTCTTAGAAACTGGGCATCAAAAAGTGAAAGTTGCTCAGTCATGTCCAACTCTTTGCCCTATGGACTGTAGCCGGCCAGGCTCCTCTGTCCATGGAATCTCCAGGCAAGAATACTGGAGTGGGTTGCCATTTCCTCCTCCAGGGAATCTTCCCAACCCAGGGATTGAACCCAGGTCTCCTGCATTGCAGGCGGATTCTTTACCACCTGAGCCACCAGGGAAACCCCAAGGTGAGGGGAAAGAAAGATGCCATTTCTGCTTTAATGCTATACACTATTTAGTAGGGTAGATGGATATTAATAAATAATTATTATGAAGAGGAAAGCTATAAAGAGAAACATGGTGCTATGAAGTATGTAATGGGGAAACTGATCTATGATGATTAAGCTGGGATTTGATGGCAGAGTCTGGGTGAGCTAAATACAGTGAAAGGAGAGGGCTGGTGGAATAACGTGTTAAAGTCCTGTGATGACCACTTGAGAAGTCATTTGAGTAAGGTCAGGAGTGACTTGAGAGGAAAGAATAAGGGCGTGACAAATATGAAACTAGTCTGGTAATGTGGGCTGGACTGTCCAGAAAGTAGAAGGCCAAGTTGATAACACTGATCTTCATCTAGAAGCCGCAGAAGCCACTGAAGAGATTTCAACAAGAAAATGGTGACTATGTCACTGAGCAGAACAAATAAAAGGAGCAAGCGTGTGTGGACAATGAACAACGAAGGAACAAATGATTGCGGCAGTAGAAGAGCAAGGTGAGGGTGGCCAGGTGTAGTGGTGTTGAAGATGGACAGCACCAGACACTTCTGAGAAACATTTAGGAGTTCATGTCAACAAAAATACACAAAAGCATAAAAACATCTGGTCAGAATACAGATTCATTCTTTCTAGAGTGAAACAGAAGGTCTTTGCAGAAATAGCATTAGGTGTGGACTTGAACAATGAATAAAAATTTGAGAGGGGTAAGTGAGGGGAAGATATTTTACCCACAGAAAACAGCATGATCAAGTCAGTGAAAGCTTAAAATGAAGCTTCTAGAGAGTAGATACTCTTTTTGGTGATTTTCTTCCCACCACTCAGTCCTCGAGTTATGCTTGTCACATACGAGTTGTTCAATAAAAGAGTGTATTCAGAAAAGAAGTACATCCAGAGTAGCTGGATTGTGGAGAGCATAGAAGAAATTTAAGGTGGACAATGACAAAGGAAACAGCAAGATGAGTCTGAGCTTTCTCCTCTAGGCAGTAGCCAGTCAAAGACAGTTTTAAGGTCCAAAAATAACTTGATGGACCTTCATTTAAAAAATATAAATAATAATAAAAAAGGACAAATTGAATACAAAGAGATTAGAAAGTTGAAGTAGAAATTACCACTAATTGAGAAAAGATAACAAATCCCCAAAATATTCTAGAGGTGGAACTGACGAGACTTGGTCACCAAAGAAATAAATTATGAGGTGAGCAGGGGAAAAAGAAGTATGAGGTCACAGATGAATGAGGTTTTTAGAGAAAATGCCTAAGTAAATGATAATCCTTTTATTTAAGGTAAAAGAATGAACAGGAGAAACAGACTTGCACAAATTAATAAAAGGCAATTTCAAGCTTTATTTAGTTTTGCAATGCCAGGTATGTGTTCAGAATGAAGATACAGAATGAAAGCTCAACATAAGTCGAGGGCAGAGATAAATCTTTGGAAAGTGTTAGTTGTGCTCAGTTGTGCTGAATTCTTTCAGCAAGAAGCACTTATTGTGAGGCTAATTTTTAATTTATTTTCCATAGAGAGTGCTTGAAATTCTTTGCCATAGAATTAAATGGATGCTTTACGAGAAAACCTCCTTTTTCCCCTGTGTTAGTCACTCAGTGGTATCCAACTCTCTGCAGCCCCATGGACTGTAGCCCAGCAAGCTCCTCTGTCTATGGAATTCTCCAGGCAAGAATATTGAAGTGGGTAGCCATTCCCTTCTCCAGGGGATCTTCCAGAAGCCATCTTCAAAGAGCCTAAACTCTACAAATGGAATATGCACAAAATGAGTAAAAATGAGGAACCTCAGCAGTGCAAAAATTTACATTAATTCACAGGAGATGGGCTTCTGTGGTGGCACAGAGGGTAGAGAATCTGCCTGTAATGCAGGAGATCCAGGTTCGATCCCTGGGTTGGGAAGATCCCCTGCAGAAGAGCATGGCAACCCACTCCAGTATTCTTGCCTGGAAAATTCCATGGACAGAGGAACCTGGCAGGCTACAGCCCATGGGGTCACAAAGATTTGGATACCAGTGAGTGACTAACACAGGGGATAAAGGAGGTTTTCTTGTAAAGCATCCATTTAACTCTATGGCAAAGAATTTCAAACACTCTCTATGGAAAATAAATTAAAAATTAGCCTCACAATAAGTGCTTCTTGCTGAAAGAATTCAGTTTCTAAAAAAAGATTAAGGAAATGATTCAAACTCTATGAGGAAAACATAGGCCAAACACTCTTTGACATAAATCACAGCAAGATCTTTTGTGACCCACCTCCTAGAGTAATGAGAATAAAAACAAAAATAAACAAATGGGACCTACTTAAACTTAAAAGCTTTTGCACAGCAAAGGAAACCATAAACAAAACAAAAAGACAACCATCAGAATAGGAGAAAATATTTGCAAACGAGGCAACTGACAAAGGATTAATCTCCTTTGTAG
Organism: Bos grunniens; assembly: GCF_055505025.1. Classification (NCBI taxonomy): domain Eukaryota; kingdom Metazoa; phylum Chordata; class Mammalia; order Artiodactyla; family Bovidae; genus Bos; species Bos grunniens. The sequence goes on along the minus strand of NC_141165.1, from coordinate 119,244,907 downwards.
CTCATGCAGCTCAATATCAAGAAAACAAACAACTCAATCAAAAAATGGGTGGAAGATCTAAATAGACATTTCTCCGAAGAAGAAGACATACAGATGGCCAACAAACACAAGAAAAGAGGCTGAACATGACTAATTATTAGAGAAATGCAAACCAAAACTATGGGATAACACCTCACACAAGTCAGAATGGCCAACATCACAAAATCTACAGACAAATGCTAGAGAGAGTGTGGAGAAAAGGCAATGTAAATTAATATAGCCACTATGGAGAACAATATGGAGGTTCCTTAAAAAACTAAAAAAGAACTACCATGTGACCAAGCAATCCCACTACTGGAAACAGACCCACAGAAAACCATAATTTAAAAAGGCATAAGCAACCCAATGTTCATTGTAGCACTGTTTACAATATCCAGGACATGGAAACAACCTAAAATATCTAGAAGCGAAAAAATCATTAGGAAGAGAAAAATCTGAGGCAAATGAAAAAGTATCATATGGCAAATTAACTGAGAATTTTATGAATAGAAATGGTTAGTATTAATTTGTGGGTTTTTATGATACACTTAATCGACATCTGGTACATCAAAGGGGTTCAAAATAAGCCTCCCCAAAAATGTGCCCCAAAACTTTTGCATGAGGGTTATTTTGAGCTAAAGGTATTGAGACCCTACAGACTGAAGAGAAACTGTAGGAGAATCCATTTATTCTTTAATTATGTAGGAGAATTTAAATTTCCCCTTCCCCAAATAGGCTTCCCTGGTGGCTCAGGTGGAAAGAATCTGCCTGCAATGCAGGAAACCTGGGTTCAATCCCTAGGTTGGGAAAATTCCCTGGAGGAGGAAATGGCAACCCACTACAGTATTTTTGCTGGAAAATTCCATGGACAGAGGAGCCTGGCGGGCTACAGTCCATGAGGTTGCACAGAGTAGGACATGACTGAGTGACTAACACAATTTCCCCAAATAAGAGTTACAACTAGATATAAATTTTATCTGAGTGGTCCATATATGTGGCAGGGCAAACATCTAATTATCCAACATCTGCTCTTCTCTCCTTACTTCCCTATGAATAATCCATCTGTCCTTGGAAGCTCCAGGCCCCTATCCCATTCCTTATCTCAGGGTGACATATATACTTCACTTAAGCTTTCTGTCTTTGGACCCCTTATATTGTAGGTTCTCTACACTTCCCCCGTGGATGTGAGATTACCATACATTCAAAATTAAACTTTATTTTTCATGTTATTATTTCGCATGTTAACTTAATTCTTAGACCAGCCAGAAAAAAACTTAGAAGGGGAGAGGAACCTTCTTTTCTCCACCCCCAAAACATCAAACCTTTAATAAGTCTGCTACACCTACAGATTCCTTGTACCAGCTATATTCAGAAAAATTTGGAGAAAGCGGTCATCTTCTGTATCCGGACTGACACTGTCCTCACGGGTATGGATAGTACTAGAAGGATAGTGTAATAGTATATAAAATGAACTATGCCAGAAGCAGCAGGAACTCAAAGTCAGAAGCGACTAAGGAAAGTTTAAGTGCCATCCCCGCCACCCACACACATCACATCCCAAGGTCCCAGAGAGATGGAAAGGGACCCGTCATACATAGGATGAGGTTCAAGCAAAATAGTAATAATAATAAATCCTAAAGAAGATGACCTCATTTGACATCTCAGTTATACCTTTTATAAAGTAAACAATGGTGGATATAATACTGATTAGAATATAAAATCTACCCAGAATTAAGATAAAACTCAGAACTCCAAAGTAGTTTTGTGCTTAGGGTGAAAAACTTAGGTTATGCTTCCCAAACCCCCAAAGGACACAAGTTCAGTCTCCTGTGCTGTCAGAGCTGCTTTTCTAGAGTTTGCAAAGCAACTAAAACAGAAGATGAGATTTGGAAAAATTCACATTTAAAGGATGACTTTACCAGAATTGCACCCCCCCATCACAAAACTTTTTTTTTCCCCCTCAGAGAAGCTGGAAAAGAATCTTGAGAGAGAAATGACACAAAAACCAGAACGTAAGAGTGTTTCAGATGATAGGAGGCCCTGGTCAACAGGGCCCAATTTGGTTAAAACATCTTTGAGAGTTATAATTAAGACCTTCAGGTTAGCAAATGGGAGGTCAATGGTGACTTGTATGAGAGCAGTTTTAGTGGAATAGCTGAGTTGGGTGGTGAGTTAACTTGTAAACATAAGATTTTCTTAAGTGAGCAAGAGAATCTGGATCATTCTCTCAATAAGTTTAGCAGTCATAAAGGGAAGGAGAAAAACCGGTAGCAGCCAAGAGATAAGAACTGACGAAAGACCTTTTTCAGAATTGAGAAATCATGAATAAATTTTTAGACTAGGGAAAATAAAAGAAAAGTACTGATTAAGAATGGAAGGAATGCAGTATTTGGTGGCACAGGATATCCAAATGTGGAGGAAATAGGACAGGAGTGCACTGGACAGGATAAATCATGGGCGGGAGAAACTCTGCTTTCCTCTGCACGGAGGAGGACGGCATGAAGGAGGGCAGAAAGCTAAGCAGGCTGAGAAACATGGTGGGCTCTCTGTCTTCTCGGGGATTTGGACTTTAGAAAATATGATCATGCACTCATGCAAGCCAGTGAGGGCTGAAGGTGCAGGGTTGAGTTCAGGCATGAAGACATAGTAAAAGTTTGTAAAATTTATGGGAAAAGGAGTAAACTGGAGAGAAGCAAAAGAATTAGTATTTTGTGGATGCATTAAATGCAACCAAATGTCTTTAAAGTAGTTAATTATGTTATATGAATTTTACTTCAATTTATTAAAAAATAGTGAGCAAAAGTGAGACCCTAAAAAGTTAAGCAGTCAAGGTTAGCATGAAACAATGGGAAGAGAAGTGGGATACTCTAAGACCATGAGGGGTACTATTTTGACTTTGCTGACCTGACACAAAATTGACTGAAATACAAATTTATCTTCAAAGGTAGAAAGAGAAAATAAAAGCAGTATCAAATGGCACCCTACTCCAATACTCTTGCCTGGCAAATCCCATGGACGGAGGAGCCTGGTGGGCTGCAGTCCATGGGGTCACTAGGAATCAGACATGACTGAGCGACTTCACTTTCACTTTTCACTTTTCATGCATTGGAGAAGGAAATGGCAACCCACTCCAGTGTTCTTGCCTGGACAATCCCAGGGACGGGAGATCCTGGTGGGCTGCCGTCTATGGGGTTGCACAGAGTCGGACACGACTGAGGCAACTTAGCAGAAGCAAAAACAGAAAATATAGAGAAGGAAAAAAATGTACTTAGATATTGGGCACTTAAGTCAGGAAGGAGAAAAACAAGTCTGTTAAACGTAAATAATTGGAGGGATTGTGTGTGTGTGTGTGTGTGTGTGTATGACTCAGTAGAATTCATTTGAATTATTCACTGGGATGTTAAAGTAATGATGAAACACTCCTTTTGTGAAAGTATTTGAAAAATAATGACATGTCCATGTTGATATAAAAGTTGAGGATTTCCTTTGAGACAGTTCCGGCAAGATTTGTGGATGTGGCTGTTCAGCAGTCACATGAGTCATGTGTTTTGCCTGGGTCATGAAATTCCAAGACTGAGGAGAAAAACAGGATGCATCTTTGCATGTCAACATCTTCCTTAAATTGGTAATATCTCTTTAGAGTGCAATGACTTTTACCCTAAATCATCTTGTTCGTATTTGCGTAAGGATGGCTCATTCGTGCTTCCTTATGGGCAGAACACAAACACCGCAGTCTTCATTGTTTCCCTTCACCTCCTGCAGATGTTCTGCTATAAACACGCAGCTCCAAAAACTTCTTTTCAAGATGCTCCTCTTCTAGACAAGATGATGGTGAAGCATAGTATAGCTCATCTCAGCATGCTAAAAAAGGACTTACTAAAACTCACACACCTCATTCTTATTTATCTTATTCCTTGTTCTCCCTATAATCTTCACTGGTGAGCCTAGCTTCACTTCATGAGCCTAGCTTTTTTCAAGTATCCATGGGGTCATTGGTATTTTAGGAGGTAAGGAAGTTGTCCGGAAGCAGCCACGGATTCAAAAAGATTAGTGTTTTCCCTATACATAAATGTCTGCAACCTGCTTGAAAAGGAAGTAAAACAAGTATGTATAAGCAATAAACTTTATTTACTTATTCAAAAAAATGTAATGCTTGCCAAATGCCAGGCACTAGGGTACAAGCTGGAGAAGGCAATGGCACCCCGCTCCAGTACTCTTGCCTGGAAAATCCCATGGATGGAGGAGCCTGGTGGGCTGCAGTCCATGGGGTCGCTAAGAGTTGAATACGACTGAGCGACTTCACTTTCACTTTTCACTTTCATGCACTGGAGGAGGAAATGGCAACCCACTCCAGGGTTCTTGCCTGGAGAATCCCAGGGGCAGTAGGGCCTGGTGGGCTGCCATCTATGGGGTTGCACAGAGTCAGAGACGACTGAAGCGATGTAGCAGCAGCAGCAGCAGGGTAAAAGTAATGTCCCTCCTTCCATAAAAATTATAGTCCATGGAAAGACACATTGTAACTAAACAGTATACATGGAAGCATATACAAAATGTAGTTAAGTGCTACAAGGGAGAATAGATGGATTGATTGGTGAAAGTTTGAATAAAGATGGGGAGGGCTCTCATAGTAGAAAGAAAAACATAATAAACAAAAGCAAAACAAAGACAAATGATTAAATGGCACCCGTGAAGAGCTAGGAAATAAATGACATGATGAGGTAGAGATGATGTCTGAAGACAGCAGAGGGGCAAAGATTATAGAGGACCTGGGAACCTGAACATAAAGCAATTACTGGACAGGGAAGTATCTGTTTTAAAATGAGATTAACAATAAGACTAGCTCTTTCTTTCTATAATAGGGATTTACTCTTCTTCCTATGACAGGAGAATTTTGCAGGTAAGGAAGAGGCCTGCACTCAAGGAAAAAAAACCTGAGGACATGTAGCAATCTGTCACACTTGTCCCTCATTCCCATGGGTTTTGTGGGTGTGCATGTACTCGCTCATGTTCGACTCTTTGCGACCCCATGGACTGTAGCCTACCAGGCTCCTCTGTCCATGAAATTTTCCAGGCAAGAGTACTGGAGTGGGCTGCCATTTCCTTCTCCAGGGGATCTTCCTGACCCAGGGATTTAGCCCCCATTCCTGCATCTCCTGCATTGGCAGGCAGGTTCTTTACCAGCTGAGCCACTGGGGAAAGCCCACCATGGGTTTTACTTAACTGAAAACGAGTGGAGAGAAAGTGGATGAATGCAAAGTGCTACTTTAAAATCCAAGTTATTAAGAATAGAAATGAAAAGCATTTAATCATATTATTAAATTTGGTCAACTCATAATAAGTATTTTGTGCTGCTTTTCTCAACCCTAGGGTATACTTTATATGTGGTATATTTTATCAAGAAGGTAATAGAGTTAAATATTTCTTAAATTTGAAGTATTACTGAGTAGTTTCATGAACACTAGTGATGGACAGTCTCTAGAATAATATTGAAATATATGTTTGTTTCCTGACAACCTCATGTGGTCATGTGAGCCCACTTTTCTAGATCTAATAGCTTAATGTTTTCCAGTTTCCAGTCAAATATGTAGGTAATAACAAAGTATATTTAAAAGCTGCTATCAGAAACACAGCTTTATTAATTAAACTGATTTATTCTCTTATTTAAGCTATGTAGCATCTGTCATTCTGTCCACACAAAGAGGCCTTATATTTGTTTTTAATAAAATGGATTTAAAAAAATTAAAAGGCAGAAGAACAAAGCATTGAATAATAGCTATCTATATAATTGACTAATCACAGAAAATAATTTTTGTTTGAATAAATCTATGGTCTACCAATGAGGGCTAGCTTGAATATGAAATTCTACAGTCTTCTTTTTACGTTATAAACCACAAATCGACTATCTGAAAATTATATAGTGGAAGCACAATATATCAATGCTTTAAAGTAATTCTTGCAGGAAGCAACAAAGACAATTTAATGCTTTCAGAGGAAACGCATCCAAATGAATTATGCTAGTTAATTATTTTCCTAAGTTCCTTACCTTCCCCCTCACATAATTTACAACAGAGTCAGAATCTATTTCTTTTATTAAATGAACGTTAACATGAGTGCTTAGTCGATCAGCAAGAATTCTCACACTTTTAGTGGATTAGCATTTCTATTCTTGCATCATAATGAATTAGAATGTATGTTCTAGAGGTGCTGGTAAAAATTGTGATGGTGCAAGTATGTAGCATAAATACATCTTTAAAGCTTTCAGATTTTGCCCTTTTTCTAAACTTGGTACTGTCAAAAAAAGGGACAGATTTGAGCCACTTTCGATCAAGTGGAAGGTATAATCTCCCTTCTTCAGCACAAAAACGGAACCAGGAAGAACAAAACAGCCTATTACCATTTTCAAGACAGACCTGAGACAAAACTGGAACGTATCAATGAATCAAGTTGGATCTGCAGGGATCACTCCTTACAAGCCAGTTTGTGGACTTCCACATGACAAGTTTCTAGTCCTGTAAGACCGTCAACAATTGCAATGCCAAGGTTTTAATAAATTCTATGAATTCAGCCTAATTTCCTCTAATAATAACAACAATTAAAATAATAACAAATGTGGTTTTGGAAAAGGCAGAGGAACCAGAGATCAAATTGCCAACATCTGCTGGGTCATTGAAAAAGCAAGAGAGTTCCATAAAAATATCTATTTCTGCTTTATTGACTATGCCAAAGCCTTTGACTGTGTGGATCATAACAAATACTGGAAAATTCTGAAAGAGATGGGCATACCAGACCACCTGACCTGCCTCTTGAGAAACCTGTACGTAGGTCAAGAGGCAACAGTTAGAACTGGACAGGGAACAACAGACTGGTTCCAAATAGGAAAAGGAGTACGTCAAGGCTGTATATTGTCACCCTGCTTATTTAACTTAAATGCAGAGTACATCATGAGAAACGCTGGGCTGAAAGAAGCACAAGCGGGAATCAAGATTGCCGGGAGAAATATCAATAATCTCAGATGTGCAGATGACACCACCCTTATGGCAGAAAGTGAAGAAGAACTAAAGAGCCTCTTGATAAAAGTGAAAGAGGAGAGTGAAAAAGTTGGCTTAAAGCTCAACATTCGGAAAACTAAGATCATGGCATCTGATCCCATCACTTCATGGGAAATAGATGAGGAAACAGTGGAAACAGCGTCAGACTTTATTTTGGGGGCTCCAAAATCACTGCAGATGGTGATTGCAGCCATGAAATTAAAAGACGTTTACTCCTTGGAAGGAAAGTTATGACAACCTAGACAGCATATTAAAAAGCAGAGATATTACTTTGTCAACAAAGGTTCGTCTAGTCAAGGCTATGGTTTTCCAATGGTCGTGTATGGATGTGAGAGTTGGACTGTGAAGAAAGCTGAGTGCCTAAGAATTGATGCTTTTGAACTGTGGTGTTGGAGAAGACTCTTGAGAGTCCCTTGGACTGCAAGAAGATCCAATCAGTCCATCCTAAAGGAGATCAGTCTTGGGTGTTCACTGGAAGGACTGATGTTGAAGCTGAAACTCCAATACTTTGGCCACCTCATGCGAAGAGCTGACTCATTTGAAAAGACCCTGATGCTGAGGAAGGTTGAGGGCAAGAGGAGAAGGGGACGACAGAGGGATGAGATGGTTGGATAGCAACACCGACTCAATGGACATGGGTTTGGGTAGACTCTGGGAGTTAGTGATGGACAGGGAGGCCTGGTGTGCTGCAGTCCATGGGGTTGCAAAGAGTTGGACATGACTGAGTGACTGAACTGAACTGATATATCACTTACTATGGGCAATTTAATGTTCACAGCAACTCAATAAGCTAGGCTTTATTATTATCCCATTGTACAGATAAGGAAACAGACACAGAGACACTAAGTGACTTGCCCAGCTTCACACAGCTAGTTAGTGATGGAACTGGCATTTAAATCAAAGAGTATGACTCCAGAATTCATACTCATCATATTGTATTCCCTCATCTTCTCTGTTCTCTCAAATTTTAACACCAATTTAATATGAATTTTGTACATGTAATAAATGTAATGAGATGATTGTGCTCCCTTCCCTCAAAAAAAGATATGGCCACATCTTAATCCCCTAAACCTATGGGTGTTATTTTACTCGGCAAAAAAAGGTCTTTGCAGATGTGATTAAAATATCTTGAGATGAGGCAATTTTACCCCAATGGGCCCTAAATTTAATGGCAAACATCCTTGAAAGAGACTGATGCACAGAGGAAAAGATACACACAGAGGACAAAGCAATATGAAGAGGAAGACAGGTTGCAGTGATGTGTTCACAGCCAAAAAAGCCAAGGAATTCTGACACCACCAGAAGCTGAAAGAGATAAGGAGTAGATTCTCTTCTAGAGCCCCCAGAGGAAGCACAGCCCTGCGAGATTTCTGACTTCTGGCCTCTAGAACTGAGAGAATGCATTTCTGTCCTTTCAAGTCAGCAAGTTTGTGGTAATTTGTTACAGCAGCCTACAGAAATGAATATGGTATATAATGAGTTGGGTTTGAAGGACTACACTGAAAACACATTTTGGGAAACTTAAGGGTGATGTGCTGGAGCCAGCTTAGACAGGATGGCAAGAATTAGTTTTTGAATACTGAAGAATATTGCAAACTGGTGGTTAAATGGCTACCAGTCAGGGGCCCCTCACCCAACAAAGTCATTTTGCCATTTCAGCACTGTCTCTACTTTAAGCAGTCTTGGGGAGCTAAGGTGGTTCACTCTTAGCCCAGCTCTCCAGGTTCTTTGGGTTTCCCTGGTGTCTCAGATGGTAAAGAATCCACCTACAATGTGGGAGATCTGGGTTCAATCCCTGGGTTAGTAAGATCCCCTGGAGGAGGGCATGGCAACCCACTCTAGTATTCTTGCCTGGAGATTCCCCATGGATAGAGGAGTCTGGTGGGCTGTAGTCCATGGGGTTGCAAAGAGTCAGACACAACTGAGCGACTAAACACAGCACCAGACTCTTCAGCTCTCACTCACTGCAGCTAGTAGCCTCTAGACTCTAACCACAGGACATGTCTTCCTTTCATTAGAAAAGGCACCTTGTACCCTATAGCAGTTTAATTGTTATTGGTAGTATGTATAGGTACAGGAAGAGGTATGGATAAAGCAAGGCAGGAATATAAAGAGCTGCTAAAATGAGAAGAGGATTTTTATAACAACATTAATAGACCTATTCTAAAAACTAGTTAAGCCGGGCATATTTAAATCCCCATACACACCATTTCTCTCCACCCAGCTCATACACTTACTCCTACTCTAACATCAGCTTTATATTTTTATAGAATAATTACTGAGGTCAGATATTCTCAAGCCAAAAGACATTTTAAGTCAAAACTTGGGGGATATGGTGACAGCATAAAACCTATAAATATGACTCTACTGCCTGAATGTCTGTTGATTTACCCTATACTTTATCCTCCCAAATCAAAACTTTTACGAAAGCTACAGAACTGTTATGAATTGAACTGTGCTCTCCCAAAATTCCTGCGTTTCTATTATCTCAGAATCTTCCCTTATTTGGAGGCAGGATCTTTACAGAAGTAATTAAGTTAAAACGGGGTCATTAGAGTGGGACCTGACCCAGTATGACTGTTGTCCTTAGAAGACAGGGAAATTTGGAGGCAGATGTGTAAGAAGGGAAACAAGAAGGTACAGAGGAGAGAGATGGTTATCTACAAGCCAGAGAGAGAGGCCTGGAGCAGCTCGTCTCCTCCTTGCCCTTAGCAGGAACCAAACCAGCCAACACTGCCATCTGGCTTTTTACCATCCCTGCCAGGCTGTTGAAAGCACCAGGGGCAGGTGCACAGTGCCCCCTCAATGCAGTGCCTGGAGAGCTTCTTTTATTCCTTATGTTCCCAGCTGGCATTTTCTTTGGCATTGGTTTGATTGCTCTAACTCAGAGGCAGAATTCACCAACAGAGGTTTGCAGAGTTAGACCTTGTAGGATATCAGTGTCCACCATGTTCTCTGGTTTGGGGCATTCTCATGTGGGAGAATGCCTGATTGTCATTATCAAAGGGACTGTCCTTCTTGATTGTTTGCCCTTGGTAACCACCGATGGCACTGGAGGCGGGGTGCAGAAGACGTCTGAGGGTGACTGTGTATTAGACTACATTCGGCTTTAGTGTCTGCAAAATCATCACCTTTTGTTTATTTCTGGTGGGGGCCAGCATATAGTGAGCGTAACAGGAGGCCTCCGATTGCCTCTGGTGGCCCTCACCTGGAGGCAATCTTGGTCTGTATTATAATATGCTCAGACTATGGGCGACACCCACCCCTAACAGGACTGTAGCCCTGAGGCCGCTACTGGAGCAGGCCAGAGCAACGGGATGCTAGGGGCAGGTGAGACAGGTCTGAACTATTCAGGTTTTAAGACTTTCCCTGGGCTGACCAACACAGTGTTGGGTTATCAGTCTTTCTGTTCAGTTGGGGACCTGGAGCAATGAAGTCAAACCACATTTGCTTCTGGGTTACTTTTACCAGACCATTCATAGCTGATTAGGACAGACTATTGGCTCCCTTAGCTCCCTCTGTCTCAGGATTTTCCTCTAGCCTGTGCCCATTCTTGAAATTTTTGTTTCCCCACATCAGCAATGGACTGCCCAACATCCTAAATGTCCTGTCCCACACCTGGATTCAGTGCGGATATCTGCATCCCATACCAGGTGCTGGTTGTGGACTGGTGTATCTCAGCTTCCACCCCTGAAGCGAATGTGGCCTGACCAAGGCCTGCAAAGACAGGGACATAGATGGTCTGCCTATCTCCTTCCCAACTCCCTAAGAATTTGTTGTGTCTCCTCTATATATTTTCAGGGCTTCCCAGGTGGTGCTAGTGATAAAGAACCTGCAGAAGACATAAGAGACCTGCATTCAATCCCTGGGTTGGGAAGATCCCCTGGAGGAGGGCATGGCAACCCATTCTGGCATCCTTTCCTGGAGAATCCCATGGACAGGGGAGCCTGGCAGGCTACAGTCCATAGGGTCACAAACAGTAGGACACAACTGAAGCGACTTAGAAGGAAGGCACACTATATATTTTCAGGACTCCACATGACCAGGAGTTCCCTCTCATTAACCAAGCCTCCCTGCAGGATAGAGTAATCCAACTGTAAGGGAATGAGTCCCTGACTGCCCTCCCCACAGCACCATGCAGGTGCTGCTGGAGGGCAGAGTGTGTTTGGTGATGATGTTCATTTTCTCTGCCTCCTGCTGGGTCAAAGAAATGCCATCACCCTCTGGATCCTGCAGCCACGCCAACCAGCCTGGATGCTTTCCCTGGCCTTTTGCTGGAACTTGGCAGCTGTATCAATAAGCTCAGAGAGAAAATATTTTCTTATCATGAATGTTTCTTGAGTTAGGAGCTGCCCCACTGGCTTGGGTCACTATTGCTGTGTTTTTCCTTTCTTTTATATCAGGGGTCAGACAGGGCATTGGAGATTTCTTCCATCTCACTATTACCACAGCACCCCCCTCTGCACTCTCCTAACTTTCCCAGGGATTCAGCCTCTTAGGGTCCTAATCAGGCTTTGTCACAAGGAAAGACCTTGACTCATGGCAGTTTGCATCCTCCAAGCTTTGCAAAACACGCACTAAGGTTTCCACCTTCATATCCTGTTGTTCCACCTTGTCTGCCAGTGCGAAGTAAGCAGGGCAGTGGACACCCACACGTCCTTCTCTAACCTCAGCTCTTCCAATTTTCTACCTTGAGCTTCAGCCTCTGGTTGGGCATTGGCATCCAGTGACTTGCCCGCAGTAGAGACCAGCCCACTGTGGCAGCCATGCATTTGCTTTCTCTGCTGCAGGACACTCTGCACAGTTCCTCAAACAAGCGCATTAGACCAGCTGGTGTTTTCAAGGACATCTGTCCACAAGCATCCTACCTAAGACCACTCCCACTCTCCCATATGGAGGTCAACGGCTAATCCAGAATTTCCTCCAAAGAAGCTCTTTCCCAGCACTCAGTTCTTGGGTCTCCTGGCTAGCTTGCCAACTGTTAGCTAGAAACTTCCTTGGGAGGGAGTAACCCAGGTGAAATCTGAAACTGGCCCCATATGTGGAGGGCAGGGAGAAACCAAAGAAATTGGCAGGCTACTCTCAATTGGCAGATGGGAGGTTTAATGAGCTGTCTTGGGCAGCTGCAAGACAAGTGGATTTCTGCACCCACCTGCCAGAATCTTAAAAGTTTTGGAAAAGGCCTCAACTGGGTTCAATCACACCTACCGTCCAGATAGTCTAAACAGCACATTGGTCTCTCAAGGCTGCATTCTTGAAAATGGCTCCTACCGAGGGAACAGTGGAGAGTGTATATTTTAAGCACATGGGACGTGGGGAGGAAACTTCAATTGCCCAGGTCCAACTCTCAGATCAAACGGGGGTCACGTCCTCTTGATTATCTCATCCACCAATATGTCATTCTATGCTTTCATAACAAAAGCATCTGTAGAAAGCACAGAGTTTTGTTTATTTTTCCCCAATTTTAGAATATTTGTGCTTAGCAGAGATAACCTAAAGTAATTTAGTTTCCAATTGCAGCTTTGTCAATGGCAGATTTGAGATAATTGTTCATATCTACATGTCAAAATCTTTGAAATCTGGTTGTTGGGTTCCATTAAGTTTTTTTTTAATGACAGTTTTGACATAAATGTAGTCCAGTTCATCTAGAAATCCATGTAGTTATATCCATGCAAGAGTACTTGTTTATATTCCAAACTTCTGATATAACCAAATTGAACAATAAAATCAGAAAATGTGATAATTTGCAAAAGAACTACGTAAGTTTTACCAAAACTCTCTAAACTCATATAAATTCAAGAGAAAATTTGATGTTTCAATCCAAAAGGGGTTGTCTTTAGAACATTTTTAAGAGCCATAACAAGCACAGCATGAAACTTGTAGAAGAGTTTGCCTCAGCAGATCCACTGCCAAAGCAATATTTTCCTAATAATGAAAGAAGATTTAGAAAAAGAGTTATCTGCCAGTGTGTGTTTTCTGCCAAAAATGTGGTTTGTTTTAGAACCATACACATTTTCAGGCTTTTATTTTCTGTATGAAAAGTACACTTAAAGTGAGTTCTTTTATACAACCATTATTTTTCAAAAGGTATAAAAAGTATATTACATACTAGAATAAGTTACTTTTCCTATAGTAGAAGAGGGACTTTTTTGGTATGTTGTTAATAAAATCTTTTTTATCAAAAACATGGCAAAATAAGTCACATTTTAAAAATGGGTTGTACGATATAGCTTTTACTAAAGGACTAAAATAAGAACACTCCTGAGAAATAGCAGGTGATTTTATTTCCTGGTGGGTATGTACAAGGGGTTACCAGGACCTCTTCTTTGAGGTGGCCTGGACTCTCATGCCCATCCCATCCACCGCGCTTCCTGGGAGATGCCTATCTCTGTGAGGCACCTTAGAATCACCTACAGAGTCAAAACTCTCTGTTGCCCAGATTGCACACCAAACCAGTTAAACGAGAATCCTAAGCGGAGGCTGGAGGGTGGAGCAGGGGTAGAGGAGAGGACATGAGTGGTCAGTGTGGTTAAAGGTCCACGGGACACAAGAATGGACTTGTGGACACTGCCAGGGAAGGAGAGGGTGGGATGAACTGAGAGTAGCCTTACAGATACACACTACCATAAGCAAAAGAAATAGCTAGTGAGAAGCTGCTGTATAGCACAGGGAGCTCAGTTCGGTGCTCCGTGATTACTAAAGGGGTGGGATGGGGGGTGGGGTGGGAGGGAGGGAAGTCCAAGAGGGAGAGGATATACATATACTTACAGCTGATTCACACTGCTGTATAGCAGAAACTAACAGAACACTGTAAAGCAATTATACTCCAATTAAATATTTTTTAAAATAAAATAAAAGCCCACAGGTGATTTTACTATGCAGCTGGCTTGAGAATCACTAGCTTAATGTACGAAGAAGGCAATGGCACCCCACTCCAGTACTCTTGCCTGGAAAATCCCATGGACGGAGAAGCCTGGTAGGCTGCAGTCCATGGGGTCGCTAAGAGTCAACACGACTGAGCGACTTCACTTTCACTTTTCACTTTCATGCATTGGAGAAGGAAATGGCAACCCACTCCAGTGTTCTTGCCTGGAGAATCCCAGCGACAGCGGAGCCTGGAGGGCTGCCGTCTATGGGGTCGCACAGAGTCGGACACGACTGAGGCAACTTAGCAGCAGCAGTTTAATGTAAGCCCACTTTGCCTGCACACCATTGTTGACTGTATATTTAGCACTTAACCCAGGCTTTCTTTATGCTTGGCTCATCTTCCTTTGTGCTACCCAATTATTTTTCTCTAAATTTACCTGGTCTTTTCTTTTCTCTCTTTTTTTTTTTCCTCTTTCCCTTTGTTCTCCCTAACCTTTTCTTCTTTCACCTTTTCTTTTAAATTTCTTCTTCATTATCTCTCTTTTTAATCTCTCTGTAGATCTCAACTTATTACCTACTTTGATCTGTGTTTACAGGGAAGAAGATATTTCTTTTTGTATTTTTCCCCTATCTACCTTACCCTCTTCACCATCTTTTTGTACTCTTTGCTTCATCTCTTTCCTCTCCTTTATTCTTTATCTTGTATCTTATCAAATGTTTCACCGAATCTCTGCTTTCATTTCCTTTGTATCTTCTCTCATTTTCTCTTTGTTGTCTTGTTCTCCCCTACTTGTCTTGTTCACATACACACATACACACCCCTGTTCCTCTCTATCCTTTTCTCCTATTCCTATTTTTCTCATTTTTGTTTTTGCTTTATATCTGTGTGCACATGCTTGCATGCATGTGTGTGAGTGTGTGTGTGTGTTTAAGTGTGTACGTACACATTCACATGCACACGGGAGAAATAAGAATGGGGAGGAAGGTGCATGAGGTTACAGTGGTACTCAAAGGCTGGACTTACGGCTTGTTACTCTGGTTATCCATGGGAATCCTGATTTAGTTGCCAGGGATGGGGCCAGGGAATCTAATAAGCATTTTTGGGTTTGAGATCCACTGGTTTAAAGATGAAAGTCCTTGAAAGCTTAGGATTAAATATATGTACTTCTAGCAATGATTGACAGGAAAAATCTTTTGGGTGTTGAGAATGATAGTGAAACAAGATCTCTGTGTGAGACATCATCTGAAACACTGCGGGGAATAGGACTTGGAGGCAGAGAAACTAATGAAAAGTTCTATCTTACTGAGCCTAATTCAAAATAGCACCTCACTAGTTTTCCATTTCAAATCCATTTCTGCCTCCTCATAACCCCCTGCAAACGTTTCTTTCTCTGGTGCAGCTCTTACCAATCTTGGGCTCATATTTGAATTACTTCTCCATTTGTCTGGTATCCCCTAAACTGTAAATATATTGACAACAGGAGTAGGGCACTTTCTCCACTTTTTCCTAGGACAGTATCCAGCCTAGAGTTCTAATTACTGTAGTTCCTTGGTATCTGAGGAAGACCGGTTCCAAAAGCTCCCTACAGATATCAAAATCCACGGATGCTCAAGTCCCTTATATAAAGTAACATCATATTTGCACACATCCTCCCGTATACTTTAAATAACTTCCAGACTACTTATATTTAGATTAGTGCAAAAGTAGTTACAGTTTTACATTTTTTAACTTTACCATTTATACTGGAATACAGTCTTAAATAAATGTGGTTATGTTATATATCATTTTAATGTGCATTTCTTGCTTTATATTCTTTTTGCTATGACGTGTTATTTGCTGTTTATATATATTTTAGACTATAGAAATTATGTTAGACAAAAAGCAAATTCAAGCGATTTTTTGTTCAAGTTCAAAATGCGTCATAAGGCAACAGAGATAACTCGCAACATCAGCAATGCATTTAGCCCAGGAGCTGCTAATGAACATAGAGTGCAGTGGTGGTTCCAGATGTTTCCCAAAGGAGATGAGAACGTTGAAGATGAGGAGTGCAGTGGCCAGCCATCAGAATTGACAACGGCCAATTGAGAGTAATCATTGAAGCCGATCCCTTTACAACTACACAAGAAGTTGCTGAAGAATTCAACATTGAACATTCTACGGTCCTTTGCCATTTGAAGAAGTTGGAAAGGTGAAAAAGCTCGATAAGTGGATGCCTCATGAACGACCACAAATCAAAAAATTGTCATTTTGAAGGGTCGGTCTTCTCTTTCTGTACGCAACAACAAACCATTTTTTGTGCAAAGAAAAGTGGATTTTATATGACAATTGGTGATGACCAGCTCAGTGGTTGGACAAAGAAAAAGCTCCAAAGCACTTTCCAAAGCCAAACTTGCACCAAAAAAAGGTCATGATCAGTGTTGGTGGTATGCTGCCCATCTGATCCACTACAGCTTTCTGAATCCCAGTGAAATCATTACATCTGACAAGTATGCTCGGCAAATTGACGAGGTGTGCAGAAAACTGCAATGTCTGCAGCCTGTGTTGGTTAACAGAAAGGGCCCAATGCTTCTCCATGACAATGCCCGACTGCACGTTGCACAATCAATGCTTCAGAAGTTGAACGAATTTCACCCCACCTGCCATATTCACCCGACCTCTCACCAAATGACAACCTCTCACTTCTTCAAGCATCTCAACAACTTCTTGCAGGGAAAAGGCTTCCACAATCAGCAGTAGGCAAAAAATGCTTTCCAAGAGTTCATCAAATCTGAAGCATGGATTTTTACGCTACAGGAATAAACAAATTTATTTCTCTTTGGCAAAAATGTGTTGATTGAAATGGTTCCTATTTTGACTAATAAAGATGTGTGTGAGCCTAGTTATAATGATTGAAAATTCACAGTCCGAAACCGCAGTTACTTTTGTACCAACCTAATAGTACCTGATACAATATAAATACTATGTAAATAGTTACCCAGTGTGTGGCAAATTCAAGTTTTGCTTTTGGGAGCTTTCTGAAATAAGTTTTTCCCCAAATATTTTCCATCCGTGGCTGATTGAATCTGCCTACGCAGAACCTACAGAGGGTCCACTGTAGGTCAGTTTTCAGAGTCATTATCAGCATTTGTTTAACTGAATTAAATAACATATATTTGTCTTAAAACCGTTAAGCTGATATTATTACCAACTAAGACTCTACTGACACAGCAGGTTATATGTATAGTTAGAGACAGAATTTTTTCACTGCAACAATATAACATTCACTATATAACAATATAACATTTCTCTACCTAGTTATTTACTAACGTATATTATGATGGGATAACTAGTTAAGAATATCGGTGAAATATAAACTTTTGAATTTGGCTGCAGACTCTTGAGTCAGACATCCTGGGTTTGAATCTCAGCTTGCCAACCTGCTACATATATAAAGAAGTCTGAGACTGCCTATTTTTCAGAACAGCCAGCTCTTAATTTCTTTGGCTACCTTATACGTGCCAAGTTGGCTCAGGAAGATACTCTCACCTCTGAAGGCTCCAGCCTCAGCTCCAGTGTCCAAAATGCTTTGTTTAAACTTTTATACTCATTGCATTTTATTTATTTTATATTTATTGTTTATATTTAAATAAGTAAGGTGTTTATTTTTGTGAACCACAGATAATAATGTTAGATCCTTCCTACATCAGCTAGATACTGTCCCCATCTTCCTTTTCTTCAAATCAGTTTAGAGAAATAATCAGAGTTAAACAAGTGGTTCTTCCATCTAGAGACAAGTTACAGAATGAGACTTGACTCCACCATTTAAAACTTGAGCAAGAAAGATGATTTCTCACTAGTAAAGTTCAAACTTTGTCACATTATTCTCTCACAGAATTAGGATTCTTTTTGGAAAGGGTTTCTTGTGGGAAGTAGGTCAGCAAAGACTGAGTCAGTAAGTTCTCTGGATGCTATTCTTATCTACAAGGTAATTGCAGATCCAAAGTACTGACGAAGTAGTAGACTGTGGCTCGGGAAATGTCTCCCAGCCTCAATGCCCTGCTACTTGTTTCAGACTGCTCTAAACTCAGTTCCCCTCTATTTCTGATCCTCTTCGCTTCACATACCTTGGTTCAATAATCGGTTTTGATAATCTGGCCTCATAGGATGCTGTTCCATGTAGTTGCTCCTCACCTTCACACTCTGTAAACATGACTGCAAGATAACCATGGGCTGAGCTGGACGCAAGCCCACCACTGGATGAACCTCTGACCAATGCCTCTTCTACAGGAGAAGACCTAATTTTCAAATGTAAGTTCTCTGTGAAAGCTAGAAGCCTGTTATGGCAAGTAACCCATGTGCAAGATCACTGTCAAATCAGTTTTATTTGTAAGAAACAAACTACTCCTATATAGGAATAATGATTCAGTTTCATTGCTTCAATTTCTGAGACAATCTAAAAGGACTGCTCAAGGAACACGAGTTTGAGGTCTACCATGGGCCTGGTGGCTCAGGCAGTAAAGAATCTGCCTGCAATGCAAGAGATCCAGGTTCAGTCCCTGGGTTGGAGAAGGGGATGGCTATCCACTCCAGTACTCTTGCCTGGAAATCCCATGGACAGAGGAATCTGGCGGGCTACAGTCCATGAGGTTGCAAAGAGCTGGATTACAACTGAGAGATGAACACTTTAACTTTCATGGGCCTATTGAGTACCATCACTTTCTACTCAGTTGAAATTAACTCTTTAGACATTTTACCATCTTCAGTTTCACATGCACAGACTAGGTGCTTGATGAATGTTTGTTGATGAACAAATTAGATTTTTACAACACTTGTCCTTGGAGTTTCCAGAGTCCCTGTCTTCTCCCAAGCTCATACTATCAGTAACAATATCAAGACATCTGAAGTGAAATTATTTTAAATAATAGTCTTCTTCTACACTGACCATAGAGATTAAAGGTCTAAGGGATTTCTAAAAGAAATAAAGGCAATTATTAAACACACTTTTGAAAAAAGTCCTCTGTCCAGCAATAACACCACTTCCAGAATGAAAAATAAAAAATTTGAAATACGTTATAAAAGTCACATATGAGATTTGAATTACACATATGAGACTGAGACTTGAATTACAATTTCCAACAGGAGAAAAAGGTGAATAACTCTATTCTCACAAATTAACCATTATTTCACTGATATGCAATCCATCTCTGCAAATGGTAAGGTGTATGGGACTCTGTAATGACCCTGTCACTTAGATTTTCTCATGATACACAGCTCAAAAAGCACCAAATATCCTATGTGTCCTTCATGAAACCACTGTTCTCTACCACTCGTTAAGAGTCTGTGTATCTTGGTAAAGATCAAGATCAAAGATCCAGACCCTAAGCCATTGTTTAAGTGCATCTCAAAGATAGATATTGTTTATAAATGAGTCTCTGGAACCTCTGTGAAGATCACTGCATGTTGGAAAGTTTCTGTTTTTCATGGGAAAAGTGAAATTGACCCCCCATAGCTACCCTTGTATCTGGGCATGATTAAATGAGAATTAGAGAACTCCTTCTGAAAGAAAATTCATTTTTTCCTTTCTTCTTTTTTAAGAATTTCCATTTACTTCCAGTTTTACTACTTCCTTACTTATTTACACCATTGTAATTATCAATAGTTGCTCACTGAAATTCACCATCCACTATGCATGGTGGTAGCCAGGGGAGAAATTACACCCAGTAAAATGATCTAGCACAATTTCTGGAATGTGTCAAACACTCAGCATGTTACTTTTGCTTCTCTTTCCTTTCTGAGCTCCAGTCCACAACTCAACCATAACTACTAATCAAATATTACAGCTTCATTTGTCTATCTTAAAGAACTACTGTGCTGCATGAGAGCTACATGAACATTATGTAATTTTATGTTCTTTTCAAAGATTTGATAGAATATAGATATTATTAATATAAAATTTCAAAACATCACCAGTTAATTATGTCTTACATAATGTAAAATGTCTATAGTGGAAAAAAGTTTACTTTCTAAACCTGTCAGTGAAACGCCTAGTACACACCCAATGTGAATGGTAGGTTTGAGAAGAATAAAACTGCTACTTGAAATGCATTAACAGTAAATATATAAATCTTACCTCCTTACTTTAAAGCTAGGATATTAGACAGACACAGTATAAACTGTGTCCCTCTGTGGTTTATCCTTTCATTAAAATTTGTTGTAGTTTTCATAGCTCCTTTTATTCTTCAACAATCACATTCTGGGATTGTACTCTGGTAATTAAGGTTTGATTCAGGGAAAACCAGAAACATGTTTCATATTATTCATTCTCTCATTTGTTCTTTCCATCATTAGGTTCTGCCTTTCCTCATCTACACTTGTGTGACTCACACAGCCAGATTTAAGGAATGTACCCACGCCAGGTTTCTACACCCATTCCAACACAATATATTAGCCTCATAAAATCCAGTCACTAACCAGCAAAATTCATGTGCTGCTCTTATGAAAATCTGTCCCACTCATTATGTAATTCAGTAATAGCCCACTCATTGTCTAATTCAAATGTGAAAACAGGTGAAAGAAAGATGAAGTCAAAGCTGTTGACGGACTGTTTTTGGAATAAAGCTTTAAGGCCTTCCACTCAATTCACACTTAACAATTCACACTTAACTCTTCTGCTTTCATTACGAAAAAATGAAAACAAAGTACCTCCTCTGATCAACAGTGTCAGCAGCAAAACCCATTAACAGTTCCTGGGATATAAAAACAGAATCTGGGTAATAAAATAAAGTCTAACCTTTTTCTTTTCCTTTGTGCTTAAGTTTCACTTGTTCCCGTTTCACTTGTTCACAAGGGACTGCTTAGAGGGGGCACATACAGCAGCCTCATGCATGGCCCTTCAGATCAGAGTTCCTCCTGTGAGCTGGCTGTGCCAGCACCTCAGGTAAGGGGCCTGTGTGCAGAAACACCAGGCAGGACCCTCAGTTCAAGATGGCAGAGGTGGTGGGCCCTGTGCAGAGACGCTTCGCTCCACACTGTGTTCTGGAGCATGAGCAGCAAAGCTGTCTGCTCTGCCAGAACTCCACCCCCTCCCACCGCATCCCACCCTCCTCCCACTTTACCTAGGAGATACCTGTAAAGCCGCCTGGCCCACAGCCTGTCAGAAGAGCTTGTACTCTAGGGCTGGAACTCCCACCTCTCATTCTCTGATCCAAGGATAACTTTCCTTTGCTTCTGAAGAACCAAACTCGGTCTCCTATTGGTTCGAGTTACACCAGGCAGAAGGTCCCTTATTTGAAGACTGACTTGGGAGGACTGGTAACAATGGAATTTAGTCACAGGTACTTTTGTTTGGATTCTAACAAAGGTTTAACTTCCTTGACTCCTCCCCATGCCCCACCCCCCACCACACACAAACAAAACAGATATTTAAACCATAGTTCATGATGATAAAATTAAACTTTACTTTTACAAACATAAAAAAAGAAGAAATGTCATTTGTCACAAAAATTTCAAATTAAAAATTTTTATAGGTTTCATTAATTTCTAGACAGCAACAGAGGTAAGAATATTTTTAATATGATTCATATCACAAGAGAATCTTGTTTTCTTGAAAAAGGACCTTTTTAAAATTCCAGGAAAGTTAAAGTCCCACAAAATAATCAAGATATGCACATTGTAGGTAAAACTCTTCAGCTATTATTGAAACATAAGTATAATTACACACAGGAAAAAGGTATTATCAGCAGAGAAAAAATGCCTTAAGTATGCTTTGTCTTCTGCCAAACTGATGGACACGAGTGAGCTCTAATATCATTATGTTTAGAAATGGCTTCATCCAAATCCACCTGTACACCATTAATGTTCACTTCCATACAGCCTTGATAAAAGGCATTCACTGGTGTGGCACTGAATGGAACATCTGTTAAAACAGAATATTAAAATATTAGCCCAAGACTTTTAGCATCTTACTTGCTTATAGTTAGAGGAATTATTCAGACTGCTCATTTTCAATTAAATTCTAATCCTAAAGGAAGAGTCAATAATGTAATTCTGTTCAATAAGTTCGTATTAGGTGACTTCTGTGTTACAAGGTGTTGTGTTTGGTACTGAATTCAGCAGAGCTTGTGTTCCTCTGATTTTGTAAAAGTTCCAGCCAAACCTCAAATAAATAAACACGCTTTAGAAAGAGTAGAAAATAACATATTCTTACTTGTGGTGTTCTATTTTATTTTCTCCTTAAATCCGAGCAATAGGTTAAGCATTATTAAGACTTTTTTTCAACTCAAAATTATAGCTATTTGGAAATCTTTTTTAAATGCCATGATAAATATGTCAATTTTATAATTGCTGGAATATAAGTAGATTTCTGTATTTTCCAAAGAAATAGTGTCTTGCTGAGCATACAGTAGCAGGTCATAATAGGGAATTCACTGTTGTGTAATGTTTGGTGTTCTGAAAAATAACAGTTTTAATAATACTTCAGTGAACAGGGCCTCAAGGCTTTCCTATACTTTTACTCTCCTTATCAAACTCAATATTTAGGCAACATCCTTGGATTCCTGAGAACTATGGTTCATCTTCAAAACAGCCATCTCTCTACTTGCTTCCTCTTTTCTTGGCATCTCATCTCCACAAACTTTAACTCCTAAAGGATATTATTCAGCTCTTATTCTTCCTCCTCAGTACCTTATTCAAATATATACTATATGCTTATATATATATACTTCAAATTTCCCACTTCTAACTTGCCAATGTAGTGAATAAATCCATATTTTTCAATGGGCTCATCATTTGTTAAGAAATGGTTTCAAGTCTGGCTGACTATCATAGACTACATCATTGTTATAAATATGCCTGGAATCATCTATTTCACCTGATTTTTAATTCATAATATGTGATTTAACATGTCTCTTTTGCATATCAATTAAGAAATTATCCATTCCCTAGTTCACACTCTTCAGTTCAGTTCAGTTGCTCAGTCGTATCCAACTCTTTGCAACCCCATGAACTGCAGCATGCCAGGCCTCCCTGTCCATCACCAACTCCCAGAGTTCACCCAAACCCATGTCCATTGAGTAGGTGATGCCATCAAACCATCTCATCCTCTGTCGTCCCCTTCTCCTCCTGCCCTCAATCTTTCCCAGCATCAGGGTCTTTTCCAATGGGTCAGCTCTTCGCATGAGGTGGCCAAAGTATTGAAGTTTCAGCTTCAACATCAGTCCTTCCAATGAACACCCAGGACTGATTGATCTCCTTTAGGATGGACTCGTTGGATCTCCTTGCAGTCCAAGGGACTCTCAAGAGTCTTCTCCAACACCACAGTTCAAAAGCATCAATTCTTCAGCACTCAGCTTTCTTTATAGTCCAACTCTCACATTCATACACGACTACTGGAAAAACCATAGCCTTGACTAGACGGACCTTTGTTAACAAAGTAATGTCTCTGCTTTTTAATATGCTGTCTGCTACTGCTGCTGTTGCTAAGTCGCTTCAGTTGTGTCCGACTCTGTGCGACCCCATAGACGGCAGCCCACCAGGCTTCCCAGTCCCTGGGATTCTCCAGGCAAGAACATTGGAGTGGGTTGCCATTTCCTTCTCCAATGCATGAAAGTGAAAAGTGAAAGTGAAGTTGCTCAGTTGTGTCCGACTCTTCGCGACCCCATAGACTGCAGCCTACCAGGCTCCTCCGTCCATGGGATTTTCTAGGCAAAAGTACTGGAGTGGGGTGCCATTGCCTTCTCCGAATATGCTGTCTAGGTTGGTCATAACTTTCCTTCCAAGGAGTAAGCATCTTTTAATTTCATGGCTGCAGTCACCATCTGCAGTGATTTTGGAGCCCCAAAAAATAAAGCCTGACACTGTTTCCCCATCTATTTGCCATGAAGTGATGGGACCAGATGCCATGATCTTAGTTTTCTGAATGTTGAGCTTTAAGCCAACTTTTTCAGTCTCCTCTTGCACTTTGATCAAGAGGCTCTTTAGCTCTTCTTCACTTTTAGCCATAAGGGTGGTGTCATCTGCATATCTGAGGTTATTGAGATTTCTCCTGGCAATCTTGATTCCAGCTTGTGCTTCTTCCAGCCTAGCGTTTCTCATGACGTACTCTGCATATAAGTTAAATAAGCAGGGTGACAATATACAGCCTTGACGTACTCCTTTTCCTATTTGGGACCAATCTGTTGTTCCATGTCCAGTTCTAACTGTTGCTTCCTGACCTGGATACAGGTTTCTCAAGAGGCAGGTCAGGTGGTCTGGTATTTCCATCTCTTTCAGAATTTTCCACAGTTTATTGTGATCCACACAGTCAAAGGCTTTGGCATAGGCAATAAAGCAGAAATAGATGTTTTTCTGGAGCTCTCTTACTTTTTCGTTCACACTCTTAATGTCTCAATTTCAACTTCTCCTCAATTTTTCCTCATGCTTTCTAAACACATCTTGCTTAAAATTAGTCCTCAGTGCTGTTGACAAAGTCCTGGAACCACAGAAATTCTGACATTTTTAGTTTTTCTGAACTCTTTCATTGTTTGTTTGATTTCCTAAAATTACATTCAACTAATTTGTGAATAAGGTAGTAGGTGGATTTCAATGTATTTAGAATTTATTAATTTGAACCATAATTATACTTCCTAATAATTAACCACATTAATGTAACTATGCATGTATGCCTATCAATGGATATATCTATCTAACAGATCTATTTATAACTTTTATAACCTATTTACTATATCTTTTGTGTATATATATCTTGACCATGCCACTTGGCTTGGCAATTTCAGTTCCCCTGCCAGGGATTAATCTGGGCCACTGCAACGAAAGGGCTTTCCTGGTGGATCAGTGGTAAAGAACGTGCCTGCCAATGCAGGAGATGTGGGTTCGATCCCTGGTAAGGCTAACTAAGATCCCCTGGGGAACGAAACGGTAAGCCACTCCAGTAGTCTTGTCTGGAGAATTCCATGGACAGAGGAGCCTGGTGGGTTACAGTCCATGGGGTTCCAAAGAGTCAGACAAGACTGAAGCCCCTTAGCATGCACGCACATGCAACAATGAAAGCACCAAATCCTAACCGCTGGACCACCAGGGGATTCTGCTCCACTCTATTTACTTATATTCCCCCAAAACCTAGAGAAAATTTCCATATATGGGAAATGAACACACTGAGCAGTTCAAGTATTTTAAAGATTAGTAGAAATTCAGACACCAAACTATTCAAAAATGTTTCTAAAAAATTTTCTGCCTCAATGTTTTTGTCATTTAAAGTACATTGTTGATGCCAATGTCATATTTTCCCACATTAACCACTTTTCCTCCAGTTTTCCCTGTCTTGGTAAATGGAATCTTCACCTATGCAACTGCTCATGCCAAATACCTAAGAGATTCTTTCAATCATTAATTTCTATTAGCTTTGCTTCTCACATATATCTCCAATCTATTCACTGTATACTATCTCCATTAACATCACCCTAGTCCAGCAGCCTCCTCAGCTTCCTCAAGTGTAAAATGGAGACAACAAAAGTACTTTCCTCATAGGACTACTTTAAATACTAAATGATACACTTGAAACACTCTGAACAGTGCCCAGACTGTTTGTTATTCACCATTTGAATCAATATAGTTGTCACCACTGTTATTGTTAACTGCTTCTTCATCTGCACTGCTTCATTAGCCCCCAACTCATCTCATCCACTTATATCTCCCCCCTGTCCATCTGCATCCATCATGCATGGGAATTTTTTTAAACTGCATCGTTGATATACCACTTCCTTGTCTAAAATTTTTTAATGATTCTTACGACTTCAATAAGACA
Organism: Bos grunniens; assembly: GCF_055505025.1. NCBI lineage: Eukaryota > Metazoa > Chordata > Mammalia > Artiodactyla > Bovidae > Bos > Bos grunniens. The sequence continues at coordinate 119,219,193 of NC_141165.1, read as the reverse complement.
CAGAACTCTGAACCAGGTCTGTAATAATCCCACCCACCACCCATTTCACAGCCTCCTCTTGCATGACCATCTCCCTTGCTCAGTGTGCTCTCATGGTCCTGATCTATACATTCCTCAAGCATGTCAACCCCTTTCCATTCTGCCATGGACAGTTTGCATACTAGCTCCAATCTCCACCCTCATTACCTGGTAAACTTCATTTAATCTTTCAAATATCAGAGTTGTATCTTATTCTCTTCCTCAGAGAGCTTGTTCCTGGCCCCCACAACCAGATCAAGGCCTCATTTTTCAGGCTCTAAAAGCAACCCCAACTTTTCCTTCATAGAAGTTATGAAAATTTTAATTTTTTAAATATTTTCATAATCAGTTGTTTAATATCTGTCTCTGTCACTATATGGTAAAGGTCTTAACAGCAGAGATTGTATCCATTTGTTTCCTGATGTGTCTCTATGGCCTGAGACATAGGGTCTTAATAAATATTGGGTGAGTGATGGTTGAACTGAAGAATAAATATTAAACTCAGTGACAACTGTGAGTATAAAATAAAAATGGCAAATCATTTCTGGCTAGGACAGTCAAATGCATCAAAACTTGGTTAGTTTCAGTTTACCATTAAAAAAATTAAATAAAAATGACCAATGAAGTGTTCATGCAAGCCCCCAGGAAAAGAATAATGGTTACTGGAATTTTCTCTTCCCTTCTGATGCCCCATTACTACAATTACATATGCTCTATATATACAGATGCTGTTTTACTAAAATTGCATATTTAAAATACTATCAATTTCATTGAAAATACACTTTTTAAAACTAAAGACAAAGTGAGAAGGTACCTGGAAGGCCACCCAGGTAAGTGACCACTGTTCCTTTCATTGCTTCATCCAAGATGGCAAATTGTCTTTGAAAGTCTTCAGAGTGGAAGCTATCCTTTCTAAGTTGAGTCGATAGTTCCAAATTGTTTCTGTTGACTCTGATTTCCAGAAAGGTTTGCTGATCGGAACACAGACTTATGGCCTCTATCCGAGCTATTACCATACTTTCAACAGATACCAGGATATCCTGAAGAACAAAGACTCGTTATAAACAAATACTAAGAGTAATGCCAAATAAAAGAGATTTTGGTTTTTAAAATTCAAAAACCTGAATTTCAATGAGGTGGGGAAAATATGGTAGAGCCTTCAAGTTTAAATGAAAAAACTTCTATTATCATAATCATTATTTTTGAATATGCATTAGTTTTACAAACTCCAGGTTTAGCTAAGATGTGAATGAATGTACAGCAGGTTCTGAAAATTCAAGAAACCAATGGGAACTTAAGTAGTATCTTAAGCAAAAAATTTCTTTTTATGAGCCTTCCCAATTTTAAAACTTACATATGGAAAAGGAAGGAGTTGAATCATTCTTTGTTGGGAAAAAGACTTAGAAAACTTAAACTGCTTTAGTAAGCACATCCAGCAAGACTGAAAGGTTTATTTGTGCCACACAAGAAATCCTGCAGACTTGGGACAAACTGAGTGAAGTCTCTGAGAAAGAAAAACCAGGACTGTAAGTTACAGAGTATTTATCAGAGGCTGTCAAATATATATCAGATCAGATCAGATCAGTCACTCAGTCGTGTCCGACTCTTTGCGACCCCCACGAATCGCAGCACGCCAGGCCTCCCTGTCCATCACCAACTCCCGGAGTTCACTCAGACTCACGTCCATCGAGTCAGCGATGCCATCCAGCCATCTCATCCTCTGTTGTCCCCTTCTCCTCCTGCCCCCAATCCCTCCCAGCATCACAGTCTTTTCCAATGAGTCAACTCTTCGCATGAGGTGGCCAAAGTACTGGAGTTTCAGCTTTAGCATCAGTCCTTCCAAAGAAATCCCAGGGCTGATCTCCTTCAGAATGGACTGGTTGGATCTCCTTGCAGTCCAAGGGACTCTCAAGAGTCTTCTCCAACACCACAGTTCAAAAGCATCAATTCTTCGGCACTCAGCCTTCTTCACAGTCCAACTCTCACATCCATACATGACCACAGGAAAAACCATAGCCTTGTCTAGATGGACCTTTGTTGGCAAAGTAATGTCTCTGCTTTTGAATATGCTATCTAGGTTCGTCATAAGTTTCCTTCCAAGGAGTAAGCGTCTTTTAATTTCATGGCTGCAGTCACCATCTGTAGTGATTTTGGAGCCCAGAAAAATAAAGTCTGACACTGTTTCCACTGTTTCCCCATCTATTTCCCATGAAGTGGTGGGACTGGATGCCATGATCTTCGTTTTCTGAATGTTGAGCTTTAAGCCAACTTTTTCACTCTCGACTTTCACTTTCATCAAGAGGCTTTTGAGTTCCTCTTCACTTTCTGCCAATAAAGGTGGTGTCATCTGCATATCTGAGGTTATTGATATTTCTCCTGGCAATCTTGATTCCAGTTTGTGTTTCTTCCAGTCCAGCGTTTCTCATGATGTACTCTGCATATAAGTTAAATAAATAGGGTGACAATATACAGCCTTGACGAACTCCTTTTCCTATTTGGAACCAGTCTGTTGTTCCATGTCCAGTTCTAACGGTTGCTTCCTGACATGCATACAAATTTCTCAAGAGGTAGATCAGGTGGTCTGGTATTCCCATCTCTTTCAGAATTTTCCACAGTTTCTTGTGATCCACACAGTCAAAGGCTTTGGCATAGTCAATAAAGCAGAAATAGATGTTTTTCTGGAACTCTCTTGCTTTTTCGATGATCCAGCAGATGTTGGCAATTTGATCTCTGGTTCCTCTGCCTTTTCTAAAACCAGCTTGAACATCAGGAAGTTCACGGTTCACATATTGCTGAAGCCTGGCTTGGAGAATTTTGAGCATTATATACATACATATATATGTGTGTTTGTTTATTTATTTATTTTCTGAATGTTTCAAACTGCTGATACACTATATTACTCACCTTGCCAAGAGTCATCTATGCAGATAGCTTACTAGCATACAGAGGAAATATAAAAAGGGAGAGAAAATAAAATCAAAACTAAGGAGGTGGGTGTTATGATGCTTTCCAGATAGCAGAAAGACAGTCTGAAGTATTTACAGAAACACAGAAAACATAGACAAGATAAAATAAATATCAAGGACACGGCACGTGTTAACCTCCTCTACTATCTGAATGTAGTGTTGAAGGCAGGATTTCTGTTTTGCTTAAAAAAAAAAAACAAATTAGCTGAAACCCACATGTAGCAAGCTCCTGTAGTCAACTGGAGACAAAACTTAACAGGATTTTTTCAGGTTGCTTACAGTTAACCATCAGAAACTCTCCATAACCATCCCTTAAGTTGCAAACAGCATCTCTTTTTATCACTACAGGCATTATTCAATTATATGTCTCTTTCTAAAAGTCCCAGAGAACATCAAGTCAACCATGGCACACACGAAAGCTACTTGCTGTAACTTGCTGGAATCCACTGTGGATGACACAAGCACAGAATTATGAGCCTCTAACAGAAGGCTGAATAATACAGACCTTCTGATAACTCTCATGTTTTCTTTTATCCGAGAGTGTTTCCTGCTCTTCCTTCTAATTTCAAGGCAGAGTTGCCAGTGGGAAGCCAAATAGACTGGTTTTAGTTTTCCCTAGTCTTTCCTAATTTACTTATGGGAGAAAAGAGAGTACCAGAAAGCACAAAAAATTATAATTAGACACTGAATATTTCAGAGTGGATTGCAATCAGACTGACTTCTATTCTGTTAGTACAGATAAAGTCCCATGATACTTCAAAGATTCTGAATAAGGGTGGATCTCTACGAACTCAGAGAAGGTTCCAAGCAGCCTTTGTGGGAGTCTGCCTAATCTAAACTACAGATACAATACATAGGTTTTTCCATTCTCCCCTATCCCCTTAACTGCTGGGTTCAAACCATGGAAATAAGCCAGCAAAAAACTAACAATAATGAATATTTATTCAATCTTTAATGACATGCCAAATAATTTATGTAAGTTATTTCATTTTCAAAACATCACTTTGAGGTAAACACAGTTATTCTATCCATGTTACTGATTTTTTAAAAATTAAAAAATAAGGATCATAAAGGTTCAGAGTAAAGTTACCTGAAGCTTTTCAGTGGCGGAATCCACCAAGGACAAGGCAAAGGGCACTGTGTTATCGGAAACCAAGGCCAACATAACACCGGTGCCCGCTGATGGGCGAATATTCAAGGACACATTGATTTGCCAAGCCTCAGGATTGGATTCATTCTCTGTTTAAACAATGAAACAGAAGCAGGATCAATGTACTCCTAAGTGCACCAGAGGAATTAATCTTATTAATATTCAAAGCCATCTTTGAGTGATATTAAAGAATTTAGTTCTTTCCCAATGATCTATATAACCTAGGCAAAACAGAGCAAAAGAAAACAGTTTTTAATGCAGGCAAGAAACACACAGATGGAACCTCATCCTTTAGTTCTTCCTTAACTGAATTGTGGTGTTTAGAATTATTATGTATTTTCCAGTTGCTCTTTAACAGCTCTCCCTTCTGTCTTACACACTCTCCAATGCTCAAATCTCATAGTGGTTGTATAATAAAATACGAGAAAGTTCAACAAATTTATTGTAGTATTTCTGAGGGAAAATCTGAGTGCAGCTGCCAACCCCAGCCCAGTATTCTCTTCCTTATAGGAGTCAGGTTAGGGCAGTGGGAAAGAAAAATCTGATCTCTATACATAGGGCTGTGGGATGGTTTGATAATAGAGAAATATTCTGAAGTCAACAGTTAACTTTGAAATTCTCCTAGGAACTCTTCTGTAATTCTCTTATCATAATGCTTAACATTCTTTTTCTTAATTACTAGGTCAACAGTCTACACAACTAGAGGGCAAGCTCTGCAAGTCTCTGTCATTACTGCTTTCCTCAGTAGTCACTTAACAAATATTTGCTGAACTAATATGATTTCAAAACAGTTTTGATTTCTAATAATTTGAAATAATTTGTAAACTAATAATCTGAAAATATTAGCTTAAGATCTGAATGAAGTCTTCCCCATTTAATACAAATAAATGTATAGCAATTGTCCAAATACCACTTTGAGGCTTTAAAAGGGTGAATGTGAATGGAGAAAATAATTCTCCTTTGGCAAGATATTCTTCCATTTAGCCACATCTAATACTATTACATTTTCCACTATAATCCTTTAAAGTCCACCCAAGAGGAAAAAAACCCCCTGTATAATCATTTTGAAGTAAGTAAATTTACTGTAGGACATTAACAAACTCAAAATGAACATGCAGATATGAAGAAATTATAATGTAGCATTAAATATTAATTATAAAGTAGGCCACATTTATGTTATCTGTGAAACAACTAGTTAGTTACTTATGAAAGTAAATTCAGGTACAATAAAACTATCTTCATTTTCTTTTCAGAACTTTTTTTCCATTGGAACAAATTATCATGGGCCTAGTTGTTTTCTATATTCAATCATCAACTCAATTAACACATTTTTTAAAAAAAATGTTCATATTCAGAACAGAGCTAAAGTTAATGACATTGTATTAATTTACGTTAAGAAAACAGAGAGCAATAGTAAGATGCTTCCTTAAAACTGCAGCAATACTTTTAAGGCTGCAAATAAAGTTAAAATATGACTCTTTCTTAAATGAGAGATATTCAAATTAACCCTAAATTCATACTAAATACTGTTAGTAGCTCAAATAATGAGCTCATAAAACAGAAAATGACACAGAAGCCAACAAAATAATTAAGATATACAAATACCTAGTAAAAATATGGTGAGATATTAAATTTCATTAGAAACTGGGATAATTAAAACTACAAGATTTACTTTTTCAACTCTCTAATTAGAAACAAAACTTGAGCATAAACTTTCTTCTGTTGGTAAAAGTATAAATTGATAAAGAGAGGTCCTCTGGCAAACCAGCCATTACCCTAAGCACAATGTATATTAAAGGAATTTGAAGGGTAGTCATGAAAACAAGAAAACCTAAGCAGTTTAACTCTTGACTAGATTGATTCAAGCCCTCTCATTAAGAGTCTAGCAAATGGACAGATATGCTTATCTCCAAATGTTAATATGATTTATCTCAGTCTCTACTGTTTTATCTGACACCCACATTTAAGCCAAACATTATTAAATACAGAAGAAAAATAACCCATAGTCAAGAGAAAAAGCAATTAATACTACCAGTTTTAGATATGACGCAGATTTAGTTTCAATTCAAAACAGCAAGGAATTTTTGCTATTTGTTAATGAATAAATTTAAACATTAGTGAGAAGAGAAAGATACAATAGGAGATCACTTACTATAATTTATGCTAAACTGAGCAACTCCAGTACCAGGATAGTAGGAACCCTTCTCCACATTGACAAGACAATGCTTATTTTGTTTTTCTTGAATGATTTCCTTTACTCCTGAAGTTCCTTGATTCATCAAATTCCAGCCTCGAATACATCCATCTAGACGAGGGTTAATCTAACAATATAAAATATAGACCAATGAATGCATTTTAAACTTAAAAAGGGGGGGCTTTATTGATCATATTACTATATCTATTGATATTACTATATTTATTGATTATATTACTGGATACAGGTTTTCATTTAAGGGCAAAATTCCTTCTTTGATGACATTTTAAAATACTTAGAATTTTATCTAAATTTTTTTCAAGGTCTCCTGCAGATGACAGTCTTTTCCAGTAAAAGTGCATTTATAACATCAGAGACCTTCACTGGGATCCTAATGATTTTTAACACCTTTAAGCCCCACCTGCCTCTCCTGTATCATCCAGCACTAACTTTTCTGCTTTCTAGTTCCATGTACGCTTTTACCTGTGGCCCTGGGTTCTCAGCTGCTTTTGTTTTTCATTAACTGTATTTACAACATAGGTTTGTTTTGCCGTCAAACACGAAGCCTCTTCAGGAACAAAAGTGTTTTGCATTCTTTAGTCTCACCAAAGCATCCTGCCACACTCAGACATGTAGCCATTTCATAAATAGTTGATTCTTTTTGAATAATTTATTTCTTTTAAAATGTCTTGATTTTATCAATTTCAAAGGACAGATATATTCACTCTAACATGAGTTAACTAACTCAGATTTTATATCATATCACAAATCTTTTAAAAGCTAAGGCAACTGAAATATATAAAAAGTAGTAAATATTTAAATTAAATCAGTAAGTGTAAAATTGGCAGATCCATGACTTCAAATGAAAAATTTTAAACTCCTCAAGGTCAGTGATCAGTCTCCTTCATGAAACCTTTTCCACAGAGGTTGCTGCTGCTGCTGCTAAATCGCTTCAGTCGTATCCGACTCTGCGACCCCTGAGACGGCAGCCCACCAGGCCTCCCCGTCCCTGGGATTCTCCAGGCAAGAACACTGGAGTGGGTTGCCATTTCCTTCTCCAACACATATAGAAAAATCGTCTATTATATCTAGCTTCAATTTATGACAGGCGGCAGTTTTATTTCCCATCAAAGATTTTCTTTTAAAAATTCCACCTTACATGCTATACTTGTCTCCCAAATTTTAGTCCTAAAACAGACCTAAGAAAGTCTTACTTTGACTGGCTTCTAGAAAATAATGTACTTTTGGACTCAAATATATACATTTATATGTCTAATGGCTGAGTATGGACTATTATGATGGTAATATTTAACTGATGCTTGAAGAATTTTTAAAAATCTACTTCTCCATGAGTAATACTGGGAATTTAAACAGGCTCAAAAACACTACATTCATTTTCTTATTTCCTTACTATAATTTCAAAGGTTGATAATGTTATTTTTCCATGTTCAATTCAAGTTTTCACAGTTGGTGTGTTCAACAAAATAACTTCATTTGACTCTCAGAAAAATACATTTTCAAATCTATTACAGATGAAAGATTTCATCCATGATGAATGATACAAGCTTGGATCATTACCGGTCTAATGAGTGCATTTTCCATTTTCCGAGGTACTCCTGCAAAGTATACTTTGGTTTCTAGAAACCCATTGGTGGGCTTAAAAAGGCTTCCAGGCTTATTTATATTCATTACAGCTTCTTTAGCTATTTTTACACTAATACTCTGTTCTAATTCTTCCACAGAGACCTACAATTAAAAAGACAAAAATTATCAAACAACCAAACATTACTGCATTTCATATGAAACACTAAGATTGAAAAATCCTGTTATTATTCCAGTACATAAATTTCCAAAGTAATCATTTTAATGCACTTGTTAATTTGTTCCAATACATTTCACATGTCAAATTAGTATAAAGGTGATAAAAATGCATTTTAGTGTGATAATTCTTGATCAAAACTAAATCAACACCATATTTTAAAGTTTAAAAATCAGTATTTTTCTATCACATTTAAACATTCATTTATAATATATATCTTTCAATCCCAGTGTGCCATAAAATTAACAGTTTAGAAAAAAGAGAGTCACTCTACAGAATCTTGGGAAACTTTTAAGTGCTCTTATTTTGCATTTGTCTGATAGTATAAATATGAAATCAATAATGTAAATAAATTTTAATATAAATTAAGAGAAGCTAGTACATTCAGTATTATGTTTATTAAACCCAAATTATATTTTGTTTCAAAATTCAAATGTAGTTGAGGTCATAAGAAAGCATAATACATTAAATTAAATTGGGTTTTCCAATTTTGAAAGTAGTTTGGGTTTCTAAAAAAATTGGAAGTAGTGGTAAACAATAAAATTTTTTTTCTTATAAAGGCAATTTGAAGAACCATTGCTGCAATTTCCTCATGTAAAACTGTAGGACTCAAAATGCAAACTCTGCATTTACTTATCAATCGGGGTGACCAGACAATAGGCATATCAAAGCACTACTACAGGAAAGGAAAAATTATCCTCTAAAGTAAAATAACACCCCAGCATAAGCCTTCATTTGTAGCTTTTATGTTATTCTATGTATAGGAGCAAGTTTTGACAAATATTATACTTGAATTTAAGTATTTACATATTGAAACATATTTTTTAAGAAATTATATTCTTTTTAATATAATATTTAGAGAAGTATATTGGATGTGATAGAGTTTAAAACCACAGATTGACAATAACTCATCTTGGTGTCTTTATGGCCCCCTTTATGCTGAATTTCCAAAAGCTTTCAGTCTATCTTAAATTAGAGGCTGGATCTTAAAAATATACCCCGAATCTGACCACTTCTCAGCACTCCTACTATCAACACTGCAGTCAAAGCTGTCATCTTTTCACTGTGTTATTGCAATAGTCTCCTAATCCCGTATCCTGTTTTATCCTTGTGAAAGTGAACGTGTTAGTCACCCAGTCACGTCTGACTCTTTGCAACCCCACGGACTGTAGCCTGCCAGCCTCCTCTGTCTATGGAATTCTCCAGGCAAGAATACTTGACTGGGTAGTCATTCGCTTCTCCAGGGGATCTTCCCGACCCAGGTATTGAAGCCGGGTCTCCCACACTGCAGGCAGGTTCTTTACCATCTGAGCCACCAGGGAAGCCCACAGTTGTGGCCCACGGGCATAGCTGTTCCGAGGCACGTGGGATCTTCCCAGACCAGGGACTGGACCTCAGGTATCAATAACTTCAAATATGCAGTTGACAGCACCCTTATGGCAGAAAGCAAAGAAGAACTAAAGAGCCTCTTAATGAAAATTAAAGAGGAGAGTGGAAAAGTGGGCTTAAAACTTAACATTCAGAAAACTAAGATCATGGCATCCGGTCCCATCACTTCAGACAGGGAAACAATAGAAACAGTGCCAGACTTTACTTTTTGGGGCTCCAAAATCACTGCAGACGGTGACTGCAGCCATGAAATTAAAAGACACTTGCTCTTTGGAAGAAAAGCTATGATCAACCCCAACAGCATATTATAAAGCAGAGACCTTACTTTGCCAACAAAGGTCCCTCTAGTCAAAGCTATGGTTTTTCCTGTAGTTAAGTATGGATGTGAGAGTTGGACTATAAAGAAAGTGGAGTGTTGAAGAATTGATGCTTTTGAATTGTGGTGTTGGAGAAGACTCTTGAGAGTCCCATGGACAGCAAGGAGATCCAACCAGTGCATCCTAAAGGAAATCAGTCCTAAATATTCATTGAATGGACTGATGCTGAAGCTGAAGCTCCAATACTTTGGCCACCTGATGCAAAGAACTGACTCCTTGGAAAAGACCCTGATGCTGGGAAAGATTGAAGGCAGGAGGAGAAGGGGGTTGGATGGCATCACCAGCTCAATGCACATGAGTTTGAGCAAACTCCAGGAGTTACTGATGGACAGGGAAGCATGGTGCGCTGCAGTCCATGGGGTCGCAAAGAGTTGGACATGATGAGTGACTGAACTGAACTGAGGGATTGAACCCATGTCTTCTGCGTTGGCAGGCAGATTGTTTACCACTGAGCCACTATCTTTACTCTCTACAGTTTCCACAAAGTCATTAGGTCCTAACCAGGATCATCTCTTAACATGCAAATTAGATCATATCACTTCTCAAAATCATCTAAGGTGTTTCTACTTAACATAAAATTCAAGGTCTTATTCCAGACCACATTTCTGACCTCAGTTTTTACTACTCTCTCCCTCTTTCACTCCACTGCGTCTACACTCACTTTCATGTTGCTGCGCAAATAAAAACAAACACATCCTCTAGCCTAAGACTGTGTTTGCTGTTCATGTGACACAGAATTATCTTCTTTCCAAAATGTCTGCTGTCATGTGCCCTCAAGTCTCTGATTTAATGTAATCCCATCAGAGATGGCTTTTCTGATTCCATGTGCACACTCACCATCATCCTTCTCTACTGCCTGGCCTTGCTTTTCTTTTTCCTCATAGCATTAATCACTATCTGACATAGCTATTTGTTGACACATGTGTGGTTTTCATCTCATCACCAAAATGCAAGCTCCATAAGAGCAAGGACTTTTGTTTTATTCACTATTGCATCCCCATCACCTAGAAGAAGGAATAGCACAGAAAGTGCTCATAAAATATTTTGTTGGATAAATGAAATTATACAAATTATACATTTTCCACCAATATTAGGATTATACCCAGCTACGAAATATAATAATCACTTATAAGTTATCAATAATCACTTATAAGAATAAATATTCCTACAGGTTATAGCCATTCTAACGACAATCATTACACATTCAATTTTATTTACCTGAATTACAAAACAATTCTAAGTTATACATTTTAATTTCTTATTTTTAACATTTTATTTAAAATTTTAAAATAATTTAAAATTAGTGAAACAACTGCTATAAAGTGAACAGTCTAGTTTATAGGTTAGTTTAACTTAATCACTTTGTCATTAATTAAAATTAAAATACTTATTTAAAATATTTATTTATTTTAAATAATTCCTGTGCTGCATAAATTTGTTTGAAACAGTATAATTCATTAACAATTCATCAGGATTATAAGTTAGTAGGACTACCATGCTACCATACTATCTTTAAATATAAAAGGTATGGAGTGAAAAAAGAAATCCTATTTATCAGTGGGGTGGAAAATGCAAAAATTGTTAAAATATTGAATTACAATTGAAAGAAAAAACAACAGCACCAAATTTATTACCAAAGTTTGTCTCTGACTTGCTAATGTTCTTAAATTTTATTTTTTCTATAAACTTGTATTCAGTTTATAGAGGGAGATTTTAATTTAAATGCTTAGCTAAAACATGGGCATATCATTAAATAATAGTTTCTTTTTAATAAGAATAATAAATATAGGAGATGAATGAAACTGAACATCTGCCTTCCATTCAACCCGTATTCTGTCTTTAACAGGATATAGCTCATGAACAATTCTTCAATAAATACTACTTGCAACTCATGATCACTTCACAGATAAATATTTACCTTCTTTATATACATTATATCCTACATAGAAATGTATTTAAATTCACCTTCAAACAGCTGATCTTTTCAATTTGTATAAACTCATTGGAAAAAGAATTCTGTTTACTCTCTTTTACTGTAAAAGTGATTTTAGTGGTTTTAGATAGGTGATTTAGGGACATCTGGCATTAAAGTGTATACTGGAGGAATAGTGGTATGCATGAAATATTACAGATACAGATGTAGTAGGCAAGGTGATAAAAAAGCTATAGTAATAAGCAAAATAAGTCAAAGAATTTTAACAACTTCTCTGACAGTTGCATTTGATCCTGTGAAGCCACAATTCTTTCAAAGTTAGGAGCCCAAAATCCATGGCTGCCAATCAACAGATAGCCCCCTTTTTGGTGAACCACATCTGCACCCAACTATTCCTTATTACACTTTCCTGTAACATATTTCACATTACACCATATTGGTTCACGATGCCACATCCACTATTAAACTGTGAGAGTCTAACCTCAAAGAACATGGACAATCTTCTACTATGATTTCAGCCCCTTGGACTCAGGAATATAGCATTTTAAACATGCTTACTAAATATTTATTGAATATATGATTGCAAGAGTGGATAGATATAATGAAATAATTTAGTGATGACTTTACATGGCTGCTTAACATGGACCTTTCTTGTCAGTTCCCATAGACTTAGAAAGTGTCTCTTTGGGGCACCACATTCTAAGGTGAAGCTGATCTTCTCGGATCTTCTCTACTGAAAGTAGCATTGATTTAATTAACATTCTCCTCTCTGTAGACTAACAGTAATCCCTTCTCCAAGATAAGTTCCATTTGCATACAGTAGATTAAAGTTCTATTCTTGATTATTCAAATAAAGACTCACTTTTAGGGATTATCTAAAAATGCTAGTTTCTAAGCATTCTAATTGGTTTCAGCTAGTGCATCCTATTTGTACTAATCCATTAGTCTATATGATAATATTTAAAATTAAATTAAATTTTTAATTTTGTTACTACATGTATTTCTCTTTTACATTAAAAATATTGATGTCTATCCAGTGTAGTTGTCCCAGATCAACCCTTGACCTTATAGGTGCAATATCACAGTTCACCAGTGACAGCCACTAAAAAAGGTAAAAAGTTAAAGACAAAATAGTTCTTTCTAACAAAGCTAATAACTGAAAACAACTTCAGTTATGGGAAATCCATACTGTTGAGAGAGAAAAACTTCTCAGACCATTTCAGGTATTTACAGTGTGTAGAATACACTTCACACAACATCAGATAAACCCAAACTTATTTTGGTTTGGTATCACTATTAAAGTAATGATTAATGATTTTATACAAACTGCATCAGAATGGAATGATTCTTTATGAGTTCTGCAAAACGTACCATATGCCATAAACCATCATTAATAACTTTGCCTCCAGTTGTCATTTTGGTTGTCTTTTCATTCTTGAACTGAATTTCAATCTTTCCCTCACGAAGCGCAATCAGGAACCAAGCTGAGTGATCAGAAGATTCTGCATACAGGATAACACCTTCTGAATCATATGTCCGGAAATCAAATTCAGCTGAAAATCTGAACAATGGACAAAGAGAGAGCCTGAATAGTGAGAAATATTGAAGATCATGTTTTTCTTTTACTCTTGAACTGGCAAATAGCAGTATGTTGAAAGAGACAACTCTTTCACTAGAAAAAATAAAAAAGGGCAGGATTAAGCTCTTCTTGTGTTATCTCTGGCTCCATGTGTACTTAAAATCAAGATGTTTTACTTTCTTGCTTATTTGTGGAAACTTTTTTCCAAATGAGCATATGCTTTGATAAATTTTTCATCTTTTGGCATTTGTTTTGAAAGCTCTTTTAAATGCTGGAATACACATGTACAAATATTAGGCATATTGTCTCAGAGCCTTTTATATACTATATAATCTAACATGAAGATTCTTTTTCTTTCTTCCGTATCCATATATGATTAATAAAAGATGTTTAATCCATGATTGGTTCATCCATCAAAGAGCAAATTATCCCTATGATTTCATATATGTCAGGAAGGAATCACTCACAGAAATGTACAAGATAGTATCTGAATGATTTCTAACATAATTAAGTCTTCATGTGTGGTAAAGGAAGGTAAAATCAAAAACTTTTAAATGTATCTGTTAGTTTAATTTTAAAAGCTCTCCAAAACTCTAATTGCACAAATCACTATACTGGAGTACACAGAAGGAAAGTTTAAAAGATATAGCCATGTATTTGAGGCAATCTGAGAAACGCTGGACTGGAAGAAACACAAGATGGAATCAAGATTGCTGGGAGAAATATCAATAACCTCAGATATGCAGATGACATCACCCTTATGGCAGAAAGTGAAGAGGAACTCAAAAGCCTCTTGATGAAAGTGAAAGTGGAGAGTGAAAAAGTTGGCTTAAAGCTCAACATTCAGAAAACGAAGATCATGGCATCCGGTCCCACCACTTCATGACAAATAGATGGGGAAACAGTGGAAACAGTGTCAGACTTTATTTTTTTGGGCTCCAAAATCACTGCAGATGGTGACTGCAGCCATGAAATTAAAAGACGCTTACTCCTTGGAAGGAAAGTTATGACGAACCTAGATAGCATATTCAAAAGCAGAGACATTACTTTGCCAACAAAGGTCCGTCTAGTCAAGGCTATGGTTTTTCCTGTGGTCATGTATGGATGTGAGAGTTGGACTGTGAAGAAGGCTGAGTGCCGAAGAATTGATGCTTTTGAACTGTGGTGTTGGAGAAGACTCTTGAGAGTCCCTTGGACTGTAAGGAGATCCAACCAGTCCATTCTGAAGGAGATCAGCCCTGGGATTTCTTTGGAAGGAATGATGCTAAAGCTGAAACTTCAGTACTTTGGCCGCCTCATGCAAAGAGTTGACTCATTGGAAAAGACTCTGATGCTGGGAGGGATTGGGGGCAGGAGGAGAAGGGGACGACAGAGGATGAGAGGGCTGGATGGCATCACTGACTCAATGGACGTGAGTCTGTGTGAACTCCGGGAGCTGGTGATGGACAGGGAGGCCTGGCGTGCTGCGATTCATGGGGTTGCAAAGAATAGGACACGACTGAGAGACTGAACTGAACTGAACTGAGCTCTAACAATGCCTGCTGCTATTAAGACATTGAACATATATGTAGCTATTACAGGGAAGGATAAAAATCTTAAGAATGCTGGACTGAAAAATAACATATATCAATTCATGGCCTTACAATACTTTAATGAAAATCAGCATTAAAGTTTCCAAGGGACCAGTAAAGCAAAGTGACTGAAAAAAGGTAAACACGAAACAGGAAAAATAGTTGTATAACTACTAGTCATCTGAGTTAAGTTAACATAAAGGTAATTTAAATTAAAAAATTAAGATTTCAGATAATTATTAAATATGGCAAGAAAGAATCCCAGACTCTTTCCTTTTCTGTATACAATAGTAATAGTAACAGAGGCATCATTTGTAATGGGCACAAGCCTACCTCAAATAGAACAAAGAAAAAGTGATAGAACGAACTTTCTAGCCTTGAGAATTCCAAGGAAATATTATAAAGAGGTAAACGTGGAGTAAAGCTTGTTGGGTAGATCACAATATACTAGGAATTCAAGGAACTCCGATTATATTTAAAAAGAACCATTTTGCTCTGAGTAAGGCCTTCTATTCTCTTTCATATTCATCACATTTTGCTGATGTGAAGCATATATTATCTTGCCAAAACCTGAATCTGTGTATGGTCAGGATCTTCTAGAAGTTGATCCTATCATGGAGATGATTTCCTTCTCTTTGTAAAAACATGCTAAACCAGTAATTCAAAGAGTTGTGTTCTGCATATTTTCTGTCTGGAGTACATCAGCATACTGATTCAGTACATTGGGGAATAATTCATTCTCTTTCAGAAGTATTGCAGAGTGAAAAAAGAGAACTTGTTAACTTTGGGGCAGCATAAGTTTTTGACCCTGGGAAACAGAGTTGAAGAAATTTGCGAAAAAAGAAACAAAAAGCATTAGCTGTTCTTTGTGTCTTTTACACAGGTGGCAGCTTATAAAAATTCATCAAGCTGTATATGTAAGACATATGTATATTACATGTATATATTTCTCTGTGTGTTTATGTGTGTGTATATACAAATACATATAATACCTCAATAAAAAGTTTAAACTAAATAATAAATACTGAAAGAAAACAATTGTTTGACCAATTTTATCTGATGTTACAGCCCAAGCTTTTGTGAACGGTAAGAAATGAATACCTCTGAAAGTGTCTGAGATAATTAATTCTTCTCTCTCATAATTATTCTCATAGCAAGGAAAGGCTGTCTCCAATCTATATCACTAGAAGATATTCTTTGCTCTGAGATGTTAAAGGGGAAAACCACATTTTTGGGAAAATCAGAGTGCTGAAAGGGCACAATTATATCAGTGAATAAATTTCAGTGTTCCTTAATAATAAAATTTCTATGAATTGAGTTGAATTATTTAATGAGTATTCACTCATATATCTAACGGATTAAATTCTAAATATACATGCTTATCTAATTAAAATATTTTAAAATTTGGATTGTATAATCAGTCTCAAATGTTTACTTTCCATTATTCCAACAAAATTCCAATTTTCTTCCCCTAGTTCCAACAATGTATGGCTCTGAGAAAATTTGATAAAGTAGCATCATGACTCAAAAACAGAAACAATTACTCCCTCTCCAAAGTCAACCCAACTACAGGAAGAGGAGATAAAGTACTAAGTCAACTAAAATCATGTGACACATTTCTTTAATATACTACTTCAGCAATCTTATCATAGTTTCCTTAATAATTATGAATATAACTATATTCTAAAAGCAGTTTCTTGAATTATTCCCATTACTTAGAAAGCATAAAAAAGAATGAAAATTTCACAAATACATTAAATCCTCTTTTCTAGCTTTTTAAAAATATGTATTCATTAGAATAGGAAGAACTCTGGCTTAACGTAAAATGATCACTAGGGAAGATCAGCCTAGAACAACCCCAAATGATTCAAGCGTGAAAAATATATGTGAAGGAAAAAAAGAAATTTAGGGTACCCAATATCATCTGATTGATAATGCACCTAAATTATATGATTGTTAATAAAATTTCATGGATTTAAAACCTTTCAGTGACTCCTTTCTGTCCTGACCTGCTTATTTCTGTAATTATCACTGACATTGGTACCTCACCTGGTGGTTTCTGGCAAACGAAATTTTAAATACAAAACGACCCCTACAAACTGCTCTGCCAAGTAAAGCAATTCATAATTTTTGTCAAGGTCCAAAGGAAGGCACACTGGAACAGCCTGGAGAAAAGGCAAAAAATAAGAAAAAGCATTGGTTACTGCTTGGTGTATGTGTCAGGATATCATGCTTTCTCTGGTTCCTAATGTTCTTGTCTGGAGAAGGCAATGGCACCCCACTCCAGTACTCTTGCCTGGAAAATCCCATGGAAGGGGGAACCTGGTAGGCTGCAGTCCATGGGGTCGCTAGGAGTTGGACACGACTGAGCGACTTCACTTTCACTTTTCACTTTCATGAATTGGAGAAGGAAATGGCAGTCCACTCCAGTGTTCTTGCCTGGAGAATCCCAGGGACAGGGGAGCCTGGTGGGCTGCCATCTATGCGGTCGGTTGCACAGAGTCAGACACGACTGAAGCGACTTAGCAGCAGAAGCAGCAGTGTTCTTGTCAAACATATCCTCTCTGATACAATAAAATACATGCAGAATACCCACGGTAATAACAAAGCAGTATCCTTTACTTCCTTGTATAGTCCATCAGTGTAATCTCCAATAATGCATGCTAAGTCACTTCAGTCATGTCTGACTCTTTCTGACCCTATGGACTGTAGCCCGCCAGGCTTCTCTGTCCATGGGATTCTCCAGGCAAGAATACTGGAGTGGGTTGCCATGCCCTCCTCCAGGAGATTTTCCTGACCCAGGGATCAAACCTGTGTCTCCTGTGGGCTCCTGCATGGCAGGTGGATTCCCTACCACTGAGCCAGTTTTATTTATTTGTACCTAGCTTATTTGTTTTTCTTTGGAGTACCATTGCTTTACAATGTTGTGTTAGTTTCTGCTGTAAAATAGAGTGAATAAGCTATGATGTTGTTAGTCGCTCAGTTGTGTTTGACTCTTTGTGACCCCATGGACTGTAGCTCACCAGCCTCCTCTGCCCATGGGATTCTCCAGGCAAGAATCCTGGAGTGGGTTGCCATGCCCTTCTCCAGGGGATCTTCCCCACCCAGGGAGTGAACTCAAGTCTCCTGCATTGCAGGCAGATTCTTTACAGCAGAATAAGCTATCTCTATACATAAATCTCCTCCCTCTTGAGCCTCCCCCCCACTCACCCTCCATTTGTTTTAAAGTCTTATTAAGCCAAATTTTTTCTGAGCAAAAGTGTGCTCTCTAGATATCAAAGGAAATGCTGAAAAACCTGAACAGGATAAATATAAAGTAAGAGATCATCATAATCTCCAAGGAATTTACCAAAAAAAAAAAAATTTAGAGTCAGATGATTTACTATCAGGGCTTCCCAGGTGGCTCTGGTGGTAAAGAACCCATCTGTCAGTGCAGGAGACATAAAGGACGAAGGTTCGATCCTTGGGTCAGGAAGATCCCCTGGAGAAGGGCGTGGCAACCCACTCCAGCATTCTTGCCTGGAGAATCCCATGGATAGAGGTGCCTGGCAGGCTACAGCCCACAGGGTCACAAAGAGCCAGGCATTACTGAAGTGACTTAGCACACATGAATGAACTATTATCAGGGTTTTTTTTTTTTTTTCTTTTAAGAGTAAAAACAAACATTTAAATGGAAAGTTTTTTAAGGAGAAGTTCTTGGGCATATATCTAGGGATATTCTGGGGAGAACTGTGGAAACAGCACTGTATTAAATCTAGGTCCTAAAATAATATCTCATTTCCTCTTAGAATAAATCTATTCCAAGGAAGATGGCAATGTGTAACTACAAAAAATACTGAAATAATAGGATATCAAATTACAAAATAGACATGCACATAATATATTTCAATGAAGTACTGCCAAAGTTACTACATATACCAACTAGCTTTCCTTACCTTCCTTTACCAAATAGGTAGCATAATATGAAATGTTGACATTTTTAAAACATATACAGCTTCTCTTGGTAGCAGATAGAGAGTATGTGTAAATCAACGACTATTAAATAATCAGTTAAGGGTATTTCTTTTTTTTAATGTCTACTTCATAAGCATGACATTTCACTTTCACTTTAAAAAATTAAAAGAGATTCATGAATTGGACTAAAGATCACTAATGTGATCCTTACTTAGGGGGAAAAAAAAGAGCTTCAAATTTCTTCAGTGGAAGAAATATTAGAACCTACCCCGCAACATTCAATTTCTGGATCAATTATGAATTGAATTTGAGTAACCTAGAAGCAAGTTGGAGAGAGAATAACAAAACTGACCCCTCTGAATTTCGATATACTTAAACCTCAACTAAATCCTACTCTGACAAAATTGTTTGCACCTGAGATTTTATGCACATTCTTGCAAGTACTAACATGCCTAAGCCATGATCAAACTTGTCAGAGTGTGATAAAAGTGGACACTGAAAAATGTTTCCACTGAAATTTCTATGGAAGATTTTTTCTCACAAAGAGAAATGTAACCCTTAGCTTTTTATAGTTTTTTAAGTAAATATACACATTGCATTTTATAAAAGTACAGGCTATACAGATGAGCACTCTCTGAACTGTGGCCCTGCAGCTTTTTCTTAATCCAGTCACTAATTATCCACATGCATGCTATGTCGCTTCAGTTGCGCCCAACTCTTTGTCACGCACTGTGGACTGCAGGCCATCAGTCTCCGCTGTCCCTGGGATTCTCCAGGCAAGAATACTGGAGTGGATTGCCATGCCCTCCTCCAGGGGATCTTCCTGACCAAGGGAATGAGCCTGCGTCTCTTATGTCTCCTCTATTTGCAGGCAGGTTCTTTACCACTAGCACCACCTGGGAAGTCCCTCACAATGTCTACCAAATTACGTGGTCAAAATTAGTATATAGATTGTGACTCATAGCTTGCTTTGAACTATAGCAACTATAGTAGAAATCTGTATTCTTATTTACCTCAACTATGTGGAAATAAGTAACTGGATCTCAGTTTTAAAAGGAGATGGGAAGGTTAGTATTGCAAAGTGTTACCTCACAACTCTTCTGATCTTGGGCAAGTTTGAATCCTTTCTTTCCGTCACAGTAACAAGAGTAACCTCCAGGGTAATTGACACAAAGTTGAGCACACAAGTTCTCAGCGCATTCATCCACATCTGGGGGAAAAGAGAAAATAAATTTTAATATCTCCTAAATGTTCAACCCAACAGAAGAAGGACTATTCTGATTTTAGTATAAGATAATCAGTGATAATAAATCCTTAGTGAAAGAAATTCTTTGACATCAAATCACCTGTATGCACTTGCCACAGAAATTTAAATGAGTCATAAATGTAGTTTCAATTTGTTTATATACCTGAATCAACAAATTTAATGATTAACTTTCAGTAATTAATAAAGATATAACAACTACGCTAATTTTCTGATTTTGAAGAAAAAAACAAGAGTCTCAGTGTAACTGTCGAATTTGATCATATACATTCCATTGACATTTTCTTCTTAACTCTTTGCTTTGAAGAAAAGAAAAGAAAGGGGAAAAGAAGGAGTGGAGGCGAGGACAGGGAGACAAGGAAGGGAAGGGAAGAAAAGATCCCTTTTAAATGAAGGTTAATGTGATTCACAGAGACAGAATCCACCTGCCAAGCCAGAGATGTGGGTTCAGTTCCTGAGTCTAGAGGATCCCCTGGAGAAGGGAATGGCAACTTACTCCAGTATTCTTGTCTGGGAAATCCCATGGACAGAGGATCCTGGTTGGCTATAGTCCATGGAGTCACAAAAGAGCTGGATGCAACTTAGCAACTAAACAACAATGTAGTTGGAGATTAAATGACTATATCAAGAAAATATCACTTTCCATAATGCAATGATTTATGGTGGCAATAAATTTAAGGACATACATTTATTTCTTAACTTATCAAAGATATAAAAAAACAAAAAATATTAATGTGCTACTACCTCCCATTTCGTGAAATTTTCTCTATGGTCCCTGTCCCAATCCATACTTTAAGAAAATCATTCTTGGAAAGTTGTAATAAGATGCTTCAGCTTAGATACACTTTAGAAATATGTAAGATCCTTGACCTTTTAGATGAATATACCCTGTGATCTTTGAAAATTCCCAAACTCAAACACTGCTATAGCATAGTTACCCCTTAAAATGAGAACCCCTTTGAATGTCTTAAAATAGAACCCCAAAATTAGTGAGCCCTCAATACTATTGAAATTGAATAGCATGACTAAAGTAATAAAATATTGTATATATATGTATGTCACATCTATTTCTGCTTTATTGACTATGCCAAAGCCTTTGACTGTGTGGATCACAATAAACTGTGGAAAATTCTGAAAGAGATGGGAATACCAGACCACCTGACCTGCCTCTTGAGAAATCTGTATGCAGGTCAGGAAGCAACAGTTAGAACTGGACATGGAACAACAGACTGGTTCCAAATAGGAAAAGGATTAAGTCAAGAATGTTTATTGTCACCCTGCTTATTTAACTTATATGCAGAGTACATTATGAGAAATGCTGGGCTGGATGAAATACAAGCTGGAATCAAGATTGCCAAGAGAAATATCAATAACCTCAGATATGCAGATGACACCACCCTTATGGCAGAAAGTGAAGAACTAAAGAGCCTCTTGATCAAAGTGAAAGAGGAGAGTGAAAAAGTTGGCTTAAAGCTCAACATTCAGAAAACGAAGATCATGGCATCTGGTCCCATCACTTCATGGCAACTAGATGGGGAAACGTGGAAACAGTGGCAAACTTTATTTTGGGGGGCTCCAAAAAATCACTGCAGATGGTGACTGCAGCCATGAAATTAAAAGACGCTTACTCCTTGGCAGGAAAGGTATGACCAACCTAGATAGCATATTAAAAAGAAGAGACATTACTTTGTCAACAAAGGTCTGTCTAGTCAAGTTTATGGCTTTTCCAGTGGTCATGTATGGATGTGAGAGTTGGACTGTGAAGAAAGCTGAGTGCCAAAGAATTGATGCTTTTGAACTGTGGTGTTGGAGAAGACTCTTGAGAGTTCCTTGGACTGCAAGGAGATCCAACCAGTCCATTCTAAAGGAGATCAGTCCTGGGTGTTCTTTGGAAGGACTGATGTTGAAGCTGAAACTCCGATACTTTGGCCACCTCATGATAATTTGTAGTTATTCAACATATACAATGAATATAACTACAATACAATACAATACAATGTGATGAAGTTGGCTAATAATAAATCTGCAAATGCTTACGGCTGACCATGGTAATTTCTATCTGGAGGGCTGGGAGAGTAGAAATGGTGTGTGGGAAGAGATATTGTTTATTGAGTACGTGAGGATATAAGACATCAAAATCTCAAAAGGAGTATAAATAGTCGAAAAAAATCTATTCTAAGACTATTATCAATTTAAGCAAATTCACAGAGAGATAAGTAGGGTTTGGAGGTTGTCAGTGATTGGGAAAGGGAGGAGGGGGAATTTATCGCTTGACAGCTACAGAGTTCTGTTCAGAAAAATTTTGGAACAGATAATGGTAATGGCTGCATAACTGTGTGACTATAATTAATATCACTGAATTGTACACTTAAAATTACTATTAATTTAATTAGTTTTAGTCATGACATTGGGCTTCCCTGGTGGCTCAGCTGGTAAAGAATCCACCTGCAATGGGGGAGACCTGGGTTCGATCCCTGGGTTGGGAATGTTCCCTGGAGAAGGGAAAGGATACCCACTTCAGTATTCTGGCCTGGAGAATTCCATGGGCCGTATAGTCCATGGAGTTGCAAAGAGTCTGACATGACTGAGAAATTTTCACTTTCAGTCATGATATTAAACTCACTTTAAAATTTTTTAAAAAATCAGAGGAGGATGTGAGATAATTTGTACATATCCATGATTTAAAAAAAAAAAAATAACCCTATGACACATCTAAGCTACCTGGGCAGCACCACTGGAGTCAAATGAAATACTCACAAGCTTCAAGGAGCTCTCCCAAAACCAGACACAGACATCACTAATCACTGCTTCTCACAGTTTTAGAGCTTGGCTCTCATCTGGTTATGATGAGATTTTCTTTTTACATATATTTAATTATAATGGAATTAGATCATTTACTATTTTACAATAAAATGACACACTTAAACACACAGAGAAAATTACTGAAAAGCCTGGCATAAAACCAAACATTTCTAACCACCTTGTTTTAAACTTGTCTTCCTTTCTGTGTGTGTGTGTGTGTTTCCTTTCAGCTTCTTTTTATTTTTGAATATTATGTGTTTCTTTTGCTTCTATCATATATGGGAGGTGTGCAATTCAAATACAGCTTTAGAGGGCCATCAGATTACACAGCACTGAAGATCATGCTTGGGTCCATACTTTTAATCTGGAAGGAAGCCATCACTACCCCACTGATCAAATTATAGCATGGATTTTACCACCTGAGAACATCTGATTACTGATATCAAGGAGAACCAATGCTTCTCATTTCAAATCAGGGTGCCAACTCACCCCCTCCACCACCAATAATACCAACAGAACTTTACCGTCACAAGACTTTGATACGGGATTGTATTTGTAGCCTTCAGCACATTCACATTCAAAGTCTCCTGGGATGTTCTTGCACACAGCTGTGCCACAAATGCTTGGCTTTAAAACGCATTCATCCACATCTACAAATGAAACAAGTATATTAAAAAAATTTTTTCCCATACCATTAGACACTAGCAAAGAACACTTGATTTGTGTTTCCTGGGTCTAGTTTCATATATCTAAGACAACAAAGTGGACTGGAAATAGCAAAATATTAAATCTATCATCACATTTTAGTTCAGTTAATACAGTTTCTTTCTACAAATGCATAGGGAGTTTGATTGGTGTCTGCTATTTCCTTGTAATCATGTAAAAGAAGAAAAAGGCTTTAGTTATTTTCTTATCTACCAGGTTACAGTATGAAAATAAATTGAAGAAGAGACTCATCATATTCTTAACATGTATTCCTAAACACATGTTTCTGAAATACAGTCTTAAAAGCTTATCTACACTGAAAAAGAAAAAAAAAAAAGCTTACTTACTCTGTATTATCACAAATATAAAAAATGGGATAAAAATGAGATAGCTCATCACTCTTACACCTTTCCTTTGGAAATGGACAATAGCTAAATCTGCATACTACTATTAAGGCGTAAATTATTCGAGTGATTCAAATTTAAAATGGGATTGGGTAAGGTCTTAAACTATTTATGAAGCCACAGCTAATCCAGGATAAATTTTAACATTAAATTAATATTTCAGAAATTTCAAATTGCAACTAGTTACTGAATAAGTGCCTGTGAAAAAAACAAGTGATAGAAATAGTTCAATAGTGATATAATTATTATAGTGAAATTTTCTCATCTGTAAAGAAAGCTGAGCACTGAAGAATTGATGCTTTTGAACTGCATTGTTGGAGAAGACTTGAGAGTCTCTTGGACAGCAAGGAGATCCAACCAGTCCATCCTAAAGGATATCAGTCCTGAATATTCATTGGAAGGACTGATGCTGAAGCTGAAACTCCAATACTTTGGCCACCCTGATTTGAAAAACTGACTCATATGAAAAGACCCTGAAGCTGGGAAAGATTGAAGGTGAGAGGAGAAGGGGACGACAGTGGATGAGATGGTTGGATGGCATCACCGACTCAATGGACATGAGTTTGAGTAAACTCTGGGAGCTGGTGATTGACAGGGAGGCCTGGCGTGCTACAGTCCACGGGGTCACAAAGAGTCGGACAGGACTGAATGACTGAACTGAACTTTCTCATCTGTACTCTGAGGAAAGACAAGCTCAGAATAAAATCTAGATTTTCTACTCTAAAAAGCTGATAGTTTAATTTTTCCAAAAATTGGCCAAATTTTCAGACATTTCTCTATTTAAAATAACCTGCACACACACACAAAAATAAATAACCTGCACAAAAAATAAATGAATCAATTTACTGTGGCAAGTAAATTTTCCTGTATCTTGCTTGTATCAATGTCAATATTCTGTATGTTATGAGGTACTATAGTTTTGCAAGTATTCCTGTCTGGGGAAATTGGGTAAAGGGTACAGGGATGTCTTTTATTACTCCTTACAACTGCATGTGAATCTATAATTACTTCAAAAAATACTTAATTTTTAAAAAAGAGCTATAAAATCCATATTTTCAACAGGATGTAAAAACATGACTAAATTTATTTGATTTGAGGCATATTACAAGAACTCCTTTAAATTATATGAGTGTGGGTTATAGTATATACATTTTATGACTCTACACTGACATCTAATGTCTGATGAAAAGTTTTATTCTTGCATTTTTGGGAATTTACTGGCAACTTAATCCCAACCAAATTCACATTTTAAATAAAGGCCCTGTTGTAACAATTGTATATATATTCTTCTACTAATTTTGTACTTTATTGCTTATGCATTGTGAACAAAACACTATGTAAATGAACCATACAAAAACATATGTACTGATCAACAGAGACACTCATTTCTAAGAGAACTTTTGGTTAATGTGTATTAACTCAATGGCTAAGGATTAAATTGCTCTTAATTAAATATAAATCATAAATTCTTTAGCAGCACAAATTCTTTCAAGTATTTAGATGTTCAAGTACAAATGGGTATTATTTGCTTATGGAATGCATATGGTATCCTTTCATTATGATGATTTTCTGTAACTAGTGTTCTAATGATACTGGTATTCTAATTATATACCCTCAAACACCTTCAAATAGGCAAACAAGAAAGATATACAATCTAAAACTGTATAATTGCTGATAAGAAATTGTTAGTTTATGCAGTTCACCTTAAAGTCACTTAACTACACTTTAACTGATATCATAGTAAATGACAGAATGATCTTGGTTCACTTCCAAGGCAAACCATTCAAATCACGGTAATCCAGGTCTATGCTCCAACCACTAATACTAAAGTAGATGAAGTTGAACAGTTCTATGAAGACCTACAAGACCTTTTAGAACTAACAGCAAAAAAAAAAAAAAAAATGTCCTTTTCATCATAGTGGACAAGAATGCAAAAGTAGGAAGTCAAGCGATATCCTGAGTAACAGGCAAGTATGGCCTTGAACACAAAATGAATCAGGGCAAAAGTTAACAGAGGTTTACCAAGAGAACTCACTGGTAATAGCAAACACCCTTTGCCAACAACCCAAGAGACGACTCTACACGTGGACATAACCAGAAGGCCAATACAAAAATCAGACTGGTCATATTCTTTGCAGCTGAAGATGAAGAAGCTCTATACGGTCAGCAAAAACAAGACCAGGAAATGACCATGAACTCCTTATTGCAAAATTCAGACTTAAATTGAAAAAAGTAGGGAAAACCCCATGGCCATTCAGGTATGGCCTAAATCAAATCCCATTTGATTATACAGTGGAAGTGACAAATAGATTCAAGGGATTAGATTTGATAGACAGAGTGCCTGAAGTACTATGGATTGAGGTTTGTAACACTGTACAGGACGTAGTGATCAAAACCATCCTCAAGAAAAAGAAAGGCAAAAAGGCAAAATGGTTGTCTCAGGAGGCCTTACAAGTAGCTGAGCAAAGAAGAGAAGTGAAAGGAAAAGGAAAAAAGGAAAAATATACCTATCTGATTGCAGAGCTCCAAAGAATAGCAAGGAGAGGTTTTTAAAAAAAGCCTTCTTAAGTGAACAATTTAAAGAAATAGAGGAAAACAATAGAATGGGAAAGACAAGAGATCTCTTCAAGAAAATTAGAGATACCTTGGGAATATTTCATGCAAAGATGGGCACAATAAAGGACAGAAACAGTATGGACCTAACAAAAGCAAAATATATTAAGAAGAGGTGGCAAGAATACACAGAAGAACTGTACAAGAAAGGTCTTAATTACTAGGATAACCATGATAGGGTGATCAACTCACCTAGAGCCAGGCATCTGGGACAGTGAAGTCAAGTGGGCCTTGGGAAGCATTACTGTGAACAAACCTAGTGGAGGTGATGGAACTCCGGCTGAGCTATTTCAAATCCTAAAAGATGATGCTGTGAAAGTGCTGCACGCAATATGCCAGCAAATTTGGGAAACTTGGCAATGGCCATAGGATTGGAAAAGGTCAGTTTTCATTTCATCCCAAAAAAGGGAAATGCCAAAGAATGTTCAAACTGTACACAATTGCACTCATTGTACTTGCTAGTGAGGTAATGCTCAAAATCCTTCAAGCTAGGCTCCAACAGTATATGAACTGAGAACTTCCAGATGTACAAGCTGGATTTAGAAAAGGCAGAGGAACCAGAGGGCTTCCCTTGTAGCTCAATTGGTAAAGAATCTTCCTACAATGCAGGAGACCCGGGTTCAATCCCTGGGTCGGACGATCCCATGGAGGAGGAAACGGCAACTCACTCCAGAATTCTTGCCTGGAGAATCCTATAGACAGAAGAGCCTGGTGGGTTAAAGTCCACGTGTTGGGGTCCTTTAATGGACCGGGACCTGGCGGTCCGGAGTCGACGATAAGAAAGTGAAAGAGAGAGCCGGAGGGAGAGAGAGAGAGAAAGAAAGAAAGACAGGGGGATCCAAGCTCTGATGGAGCAAAGGTGCTTTAATGATCTTTCTGTGAGTATATATAGGCTGTTGTACAAGAAATTTCTTTTGACAATGATAAAGATCAGAAAACTGAGAGGGTATCAGGCAGGAAGGCCAGGAGTCTCCAAACAGAGGAAATAGCCTGCAAGTGTCAGACATTTTTATCTCTCTTAAGCAGCAGGAGGAAACAAATTAGCGATTTTTTTCCTTCTCTATACAAATTTAAAAGGAGGTTTCTCTTAAAATACTGTGTTGCCATGACACCTGGTTTCACCTGAAGTTAACAGTTCTCAAACCTTGAGATAACCAATGCATTTTTTAAGGAAATGTTTGTCTTAAGCTATGCTAATGCGCTATGCATTTACCCCAAACTCTGTCTTCAAGTGGGTCCTGCCTAATGGCTCAGAACCTACTTGACAAACCAGTATGTTATACTCAGATACTGTTGCCCTAATCTATGTAAACGAAACTATTTGTATGGTAATCTGTCCTTCTACAAGATTCAAGTTAATCATTTTATGGCCCAGGATGAACCATTTGGTGCCAAGATTATCCCAAAATGCATCTTATGGGTGAGGGGCCTGGTGCCATTCTGAGTTTTAAGACATTCCTTTCTTTCATTAACAGACTGCTAGTGACTATATAACATCCAGCTGAAGACTAACGGGGCGGGGGGGGGTACTCTTTCTGCCCCCTTCTGATGCCTATGTCAGAAGCTTTCTCTATCTCCTTTATACTTTAATAAAACTTTATTACACAAAGCTCTGAGCGATCAAGCCTCGTCTCTGGCCCCGGATTGAATTCTTCTCCTCTGGGGGGCAAGTATCCCGGCATCTTTGCGTGATTCAGCAACAACCTTTCAAAACCAAACCTACAGCAACTATTACCAAGGGAACAAGGGATTAATAATGGTCACATGGTCAGGAGACAATCCATATCTCAAGAAAGAGGATCGAGACTAAGCAGTTTTGTGCTAAGGAGAATGTTTACTGAAGGAGATTCAAGCCTGTTTCATCCTATGACCTCAGTCTTGGGAGCAGCGTGCCCCTCCACTGGCTTCTGATAACAGAAACTAATAAGAAACAGAAGATTTATGAGAAACAGCACGTAGGAATCCTGTTAAACATTCCCTGACATCCACGGGGTCACAGAGAGTCAGACACAACTCAGTGACTAAACCACCATTTGGAGGAACCAGAGATCAAGTTGCCAACACCCACTGAATCATAGAAAAAGCAAAGGAATTCCAGAAAAACATCTACTTCTGCTTCATTGACTATGCTAAAGCCTTTGACTGTGTGGATCACAACTGTGGAAAATTCTTAAAGAGATGGGAATACCAGATCATCTTAGTTACCTCTTGAGAAACCTGTATGCAGGTCAAGAAGCAACAATCAGAATCAGACATAGAACAACAGACTGGTTCCAAATTGGGAAAGGAGTACATTAAGGCTGTACATTGTCACCCTGCTTACTTAATTTATATGCAGAGTACATCATAGGAAATGCTGGGCTGGATGAAGCTCAAGCTGGATCAAGATTACAGGGAGAAATATCAACCTCAGATATGCAAATGACACCACCCTAATGGCAGAAAGCCAAGAGGAATTAAAGAGCCTCCTGATGAAGGTGGGGCTTCCCTTGTGGCTCTGGTGGTAAAGAATCTGCCTGCGACGCAAGAGACCTGGATTCAATCGCTGGGTTGGGAAGATCCCCTGGAGAAGGGAAAGGCTACCCACTCCAGTATTCTGGCCTGGAGAATTCCATGTACTGTATAGTCAGTCCATGGGGTCGCAAAGAGTCAGACACGCCTGAGTGATTTTCACTGGGCTTCCCTCATAGCTTTGTCAGTAAAGAATCTGCCTGCAATGCAGGAGACCTGGGTCTGATTCCTGGGTTGGGAAGATCCCCTGGAGAAGGAAATGGCAACCCACTCCAGGATTCCTGCCTAGAGAATCCCATGGACAGAGGAGCCTGGCAGGCTAGAGTCTGTGGGGTCCAAAGAGTTGGACACGACTTAGTGACTAAACTACTACTACTACTTGATGAAAGAGGAGAGTGAAAAAACCGGCTTAAAACTCAACATTCAAAAAATAAAGATTATGGCATGTATTCCCAACACTCATGACCAACAGATGGGGAAACGATGGAAACAGTGACAGACTTTATTTTCTTGCACTCCAAAATCACTTCGGATGGTGACTGTAGCCATGAAGTTTAAAAAGACACTTGCTCCTTGGAAGGAAAGCTATGACAAACCTAGACAGTGTATTAAAAAGCAGAGACATCACTTTGCTGACAAAGGTTGTCTAGTCAAAGTTATGGTTTTCCCAGTAGTCATGAATGGATGTGAGAGTTGGACCATGAAGGCTGAGCATTGAAGAATTGATGTTTTTGAACTCTGGTGTTGGAGAAGACTCTTGAGAGTCCCTTAGACTGCAAGGTGATCACACCAGTAAATCCTAAAGGAAATCAATCCTGAATACTCGCTGGAAGAACTGATGGTGAAGCTGAAGCTCCAATACTTTGGCTACCTGCTGTGAAAATCCAGTTCATTGGAAAAGACCCTGATGCTGGGAAAGACTGAGGGCAGGAGGAGAAGAGGGTGACAGAGGATAAGGTGGTTGGATGGCATCATCGACTCAATGGACATGAATTTGAGCAAGCTCTGGGAGATAATAGACAGGGAAGCCTGTCTAGGACTGCAAGTGTGCTGCAGTCCCTGGGGTCGCAAAATGTCAGACATGACTGAGCGACTGGAACAACAGTGAACTATGCCAAACACTACAGTGCAGTGAAGGACACATCACTCATTGGATATAAATTCAATTTAAGGATTTATGAAAGCAGACTATGAATAGAGTTGAACAAGACAACTTTACATTTTAATTTACTAAATTTTTTTACCTCATCACAAAAAGAGGAGACGATGGGGAAGGGGTAGGGAGGAAGACAGGGAAGAAGAAAGAAAAGAAAGGAAAGAAGAAAAAAAGGGAAGGAAGAAAGAAGAAAGAAAAGCTTGCTCCCAATTTCTAAAAGCAACTCCAGGCTGGAAAATGTCATGTTTAGTTACCCACATACCTAGCACTTATATCTGAAGATTTAGTAAAAGACAGTTAAGCAATCTAATGGAAAAGATATCATGTAGAAAAAAGAAAGGCAAAATTTGGGGGAAAAATATTTCTTTTTTTTTTTTTTAATTTATCTATTTTTTATGGAAGGATAATTACTTTATAGAATTTTGCTGTTTTTTGTCAAACCTCAACATGAATCAGACATAGGTATACATATATCCCCTCCCTTTTGAAACTCCCTCCCGTCTCCCTCCCCATCCCACCCCTCTAGGTTGATACAGAGCCCTTGTTTGAGTTTCTTGAGCCAAACAGCAAATTTCCATTGGCTATCTATTTTACATATCGTAATGTAAGTTTCCATGTAATTCTTTCCATGCATCTTACCCTCTCCTCCCCTCTCCCCGTGTCCATAAGTCTATTCTCTATGTCTGTTTCTCCACTGTTGCCCTATAAATAAATTTAAAAAGAAACACACTAGCAAAATGACTTAAAAAGCTAAATTGACAGGAATTATTTAAGTTTTAAATTAAAAAAAAAAAGTTATGACCAGTGATGTGATCTTAAATGTATAAAGAAAAAGAAAAACCAGAATTTCATCTTTTTCAAAAACACAACTGGAAATGAGGTGCAGGATGGAGGGTTTATATTGGAAATTAGAAAGCTATTTCTGACAAGGAAATATAAAATATAATGAAAGAAGTTACTAAGGATTGTGGTGATTTATTTGTAAACTGTAGATCTTATTGAAATAAAGAATATAATAACAATACTATAGAGTCTGGAAGAAGTAGGATCAACAATGATTTTGCAAATACCGTAGTATGCGAAGACTTGAATTAAAACTTCACTTTATCACCGTACAATGAAATTCTTCATTAGAACAAGTGCATGTGCATGTATCAATACACACATACATACACAATAAGAAAATAACAAAATACTCTGAAATAAAAAAATACCCAATCAACAATAAACTAAAGGCAGTCCCACAGAATCACAGGCTTCAAGGTGGATAATAACGCATACTTATTATAAACACTTAAAACTCGAGTTTTCCGTGAATTTCCTGGGGAAATTCCTCTAACTGAATTTTTGCTCTTACACAGTAAATGCCTTTTTTTACTCTTACCTTTGCAGTCCTTTTTATTTGAAAGCATAACAAAACCATTTTTACAGGAACAGTGGTAACTTCCAGGTGTGTTTTCACAAATCTGGCTGCAACCTCCATTTATATTTACAGGATCTTTGCATTCATTTATATCTAAAAGGAGAAAACAGAGTACTTTCAAAGTAATAAAGCCTTCTGAGAACTTTTCAGGAAGTCAATTCAGGTTGGGTATGTTATACATACCCATACCAGCTGGGTATGTTATACGTACCAGATTCACACTTTTCTCCTTGCCAACCTGATTTACAAATGCAAGTGAATGTCGCTTGGCCATCTTTGCAGGTCATAAATCCATCTTCATTGCATGGCAGAGGATTACACTGGTCCGAAATGGCTAAAGGAAATACATATCTATTTAATTTTTATAACACACCACAGTACAATAGAAATTATGTCCTTTAATAGAAACCTCATGAACAAAGTCTATGGTATATGGGAAAAAATACTACTGAGTCCTTCAAATACTTTTTCAAGAAGAAAAGTGGATCTATTAAACTTTTTAAATTATTTCTGCAAAAGAAAGCTACTTTTTGTTTAAATCCACTCTTTTTTTAAATAATTTTATTTATTTATTTATTTATTTTTGGCTCTGCTGGATCTTCGTTGCTGAGCTCGGACCTTTTTCTAGTTGCCGGGAGCAGCGGCTACTCTCGAGTGTCGCCCGGGCTTCTCATTGCAGTGGCTTCTCTAGTTGCAGGGCACAGACTCTACTGTGGGCTTCAGTAGTTGCAGTTCCCAGGCTCTAGAGCACTAACTCAACAGTTCTGGTGCACAGGCTTAGCTGCTTCTTGCATGTGGGATCCTTCTGGATCAGGGATCGAACCTTTATCTCTAGCATTGGCAGGTGGATTCTTTACCACCGAACCACCAGGGAAGCCCCACAACTACTTTTATGTTTGCAAATATACACAAAAGTCAATAATTGCAATTTAATATTCTTTTTATATATTACCTTATTTGAGCCTTAAAACAATTTCATGAGGTAGGCAGAACAATGAAGTTATTCAGTACCAATAGAAAAATGTGAGACTTCCAATTTGGGATAACATAGAATAACAGAGTGCCTTCCCTGATGGCTCAGACTGTAAAGAATCCACCCGCAATGCAGGAGACCTGGGTTTGATCCTTGGCTTGGGAAGATCCCCTGGAGTAGGGAATGGTAACCCACGCCAGTATTCTTGTCTGGAGAATCCCCATGGAAAGAGGAGCCTGGTGGGCTACAGACCATGGGGTCTCAAAGAGTCAGACACAACTGAGCGACTAAGCAAAGCACGGAATAACAGGGACCAGATTTATTCTCCTGCTTTAAATAAACAGAACTCTAGTTAAATAAAACAAATGGTTTTCAGACATTGGGCAACAGGCAGCAGAATATTGTGATTTTTAAGGCAAGGATATTTCTTTCATAAAATGTCACAGCACTTTATCACTATCTTAAATGATACACCCATTTATTTCTTGATTTATTTATAGTCTCTCTCGCCTCACTAGACACTGCAATGGTTCCTGGCTCCTGCATATTCCCGCACCTGTTTTTCCAGCCTTCCTAGCCAACTCTGAAAATTCCTTTCATCTTTCCTTGACATTTTCCTTAAGTTAGCAAAGCAAACTGTTAACTGCAAAAAAACACTTTTTTAAAATTTAACTAAAATCTAATCACTGAACTTTTCAAAAAATGTCCTCATAAAAGCAAGTTTTCTGAAAATTAGCAATTTATTAGGTATTGGTTACGTGTGTACCCACTCCAGTGTTCTTGCCTGGAGAATCCCAGGGATGGGGGAGCCTGGTGGGCTGCCGTCTATGGGGTCGCACAGAGTCGAACACGACTGAAGCGACTTAGCAGCAGCAGCAGCAGCAGCAGTTATGTGTGTGTGCTCAGTTGCTCAGTCGAGTCTGATTCTTTGTGACCCCATGGATTATAGCCTACCAGGCTTCTCTGTCCATGGGAATTCTCCAGGCAAGAATACTGGAGTGCATTGCCATTTCCAACTCCAGGGGATCTTCCCAACCCAAGGATCAAACCCGCATCTCTTGCATCTCCTGCATAGGCAGGCGGATTCTGTACCACTGGGATATCTAGGAAGTCCAGATACTAGTTAAAAGAATAGAAAACAGCTTAATCAAGAAATTATAAAATTATTTTTCTGCCCTTGGGTAAATTAAAAAAATAAAGTATGAATTAAATATACATGTTCAAGCAAACTGTTTTACTTGTGAAGTTACAGCTAATTTTGAATTATAGAAAGTGCAGATAAGTGAATATCTCAATAGTACCAATGCTGCATGTAAAATATTCGCTGGACAAACATTCCAATTTACATGTTTCAATTTCACCTTTGTCTCTGCATGTCAGGAAATTGATAAACTAGAGACAAATAATCTACCAGATTTATCACTAGGCCTTATGTGAACTTCAGAGGGAAAAGGCTAATTTGATATCACAATATTTTACACATTTATATCCACATTTATACCAAATGTGGTATACCAATGGTATACCAATAATATACCAATAATTCCACATTTCCACATTTATACCAAAAGTCAGAAAAATAAATGTGGCTCCCCTGTGATCTATTAGTCAACTGTAACATTTGCTCATAAGCACATGATTATGTAACAACAGTCAAAAAGCTCTTGGGAATAAAATTCTGGAGCCAATGATGTAAAGTTTGGCAAATAAGGACAACTTCAATTTAAAAGTTAGCTAGAAAGTTCATTTTAAGCAGCCTTTACATCTAAAACACATTCCTTCAGGGAGTTTCCTGACAGTGCAGTGGTTAGGGATCTTCCTTGCTGTGGCCTGGGTTCAATCCCTGGTTGGGGAACTCAGATCCCACAAGCTGTGCAACATGGCCAAAAAGAAGAAAAGAACTCATCTTGTACATTTCTGATACATACAAATGTTATATGATACTTAAAAGTTTAAACTAAATAAATAATAAACACTGAAAGAAATAATTATTTGGCCAATTTGATCCAGTGCTAGAGCCCTGTGGCATATCCCCTACCCCCAAAAAACACTATTCCTCAAATGTATTTTGAGAAAACCTCCTTACTTGGCCTACAGCCAGCCCTTCAAGGGCTCATTTGTTTATTTTTAAACAGTAGTTATATTTATATGGGTGTACTTTACTTGCAGGCTTTTGTCGTTTTGTTTTTTAAACTGATGGTAGAGGTGTTTACCATTGACACAGCTCCTCAGGTCAGGGTAAGCATTAGTTGACAGACGAGCAGCAGTGAATAATCCAGCTCTGAAAGAGCCAAGACAACCTGTAAAACACAAACAAGTGTCATCTTAGAGCTGATACACTAAACTTGATCTGAAATCATGGCAGAAATTATCCAGAGCAGTAGGGTATTTATGCTTCTGTGTTTGATTGTTTGATTCAGCAATCAAAATGTCAACCCTAAATGTCTCCATCCACCTTTTTGAAAAATCAAAAATCTACAAGCAAGATTGCAATATATGCACAATCATAAAAAACATATTTATAGAAGCTTCTCTTAAGAGCCTTAAAGACAGAAGGGGAAAATATCTTGGATTAGCAAAGAAATTTATTGCCACATAAATCTATGTTCTTAATTCTGTAGCAGAGACCTAGTTACCCTCAAATCTGTAGATCAGAGCCTAATTTAGAAATTGTCTATTATTAAGTGAATATAACGAGTTAGTGTTTCTGGTTGTTGTAGGCAACTTCCAATTCTTCCAATATTGCATACAGATTAATAAAATAATGTTTGTATAATGCCTCAATATTACAAAGCAGGTTTACTTTATTCATTTTATTTCTCAACACAACTTTGTGAAATTAGATTCAGCAATCTGGCAGAAACAAGATGAAAAACAGAAATAAAATATGTATGGACTTTAACCAGAGGTCATTTAAGACCAACAACATAAGGTGTTATAACAGCCACTGAAGACAACATTGTATATATCAGTTCATTGTACAGACAGTTCTAAGTGCTCAGTTGCTAAGTTTCGTCTAACTCTTTGCAACCACATGGACTGTAGCCCACCAGCCTCCTGTCCATAGAATTTCCAGGGACAGGTATAGACAGTCACTGTGTGGATCACAATAAACTGTGGAAAATTCTGAAAGAGATGGGAATACCAGACCACCTGATCTGCCTTTGAGAAACCTGTATGCAGGTCAGGAAGCAACAGTTAGAACTGGACATGGAACAACAGACTGGTTCCAAATAGGAAAAGGAGTATGTCAAGGCTGTATATTGTCACCCTGCTTATTTAACTTCTATGCAGAGTACATCATGAGAAACGCTGGACTGGAAGAAACACAAGCTGGAATCAAGATTGCCGGGAGACATATCAATAACCTCAGATATGCAGATGACACCACCCTTATTGGCAGAAAGTGAAGAGGAACTAAAAAGCCTCTTGATGAAAGTGAAAGTGGAGAGTGAAAAAGTTGGCTTAAAGCTCAACATTCAGAAAACAAAGATCATGGCATCCGGTCCCATCACTTCATGGGAAATAGATGGGGAAACAGTGGAAACAGTGGCAGACTTTATTTTTCTGGGCTCCAAAATCACTACAGATGGTGACTGCAGCCATGAAATTAAAAGACGCTTACTCCTTGGAAGGAAAGTTATGACCAACCTAGATAGCATATTCAAAAGCAGAGACATTACTTTGCCAAGAAAGGTTCGTCTAGTCAAGGCTATGGTTTTTCCTGTGGTCATGTATGGATGTGAGAGTTGGACTGTGAAGAAGGCTGAGCACTGAAGAATTGATGCTTTTGAACTGTGGTGTTGGAGAAGACTCTTGAGAGTCCCTTGGACTGCAAGGAGATCCAACCAGTCCATTCTGAAGGAGATCAGCCCTGGGATTTCTTTGGAAGGAATGATGCTAAAGCTGAAACTCCAGTACTTTGGCCACCTCATGCGAAGAGTTGACTCATTGGAAAAGACTCTGATGCTGGGAGGGATTGGGGGCAGGAGGAGAAGGGGACGACAGAGGATGAGATGGCTGAATGGTATCACCGACTCGATGGATGTGAGTCTCAGTGAACTCTGGGAGTTGGTGATGGACAGGGAGGCTTGGCGTGCTGCGATTCATGGGGTCACAGAGTCAGACACGACTGAGCAACTGATCTGATCTGATCTGAT
The DNA here is from genome assembly GCF_055505025.1 of Bos grunniens. Classification (NCBI taxonomy): domain Eukaryota; kingdom Metazoa; phylum Chordata; class Mammalia; order Artiodactyla; family Bovidae; genus Bos; species Bos grunniens. The sequence goes on along the minus strand of NC_141165.1, from coordinate 119,182,232 downwards.
CTGAACCCACTAAAAAGGTGGTGTTTTGGTTATCTTTTTCTGAGTAAGACACCCCAAATTAGTGGCTTATAAAATAATCACTTTATCTTACCTATGATCTATGTATCAAATATTTAGAAAGGGTTTATTTAAACTGTTTGTCTCTGCTGCACACAGGACCAGTCAGGGTGGCTGGGGCTGGAAGATCCACTTTCTGGATGACTTTTCACTCACATGTTTAACAGTGCAGGCTTCTTGGCATCTCTGTCTCCACATGGTATATGCCATGCTTCAGGGCTTCTCCACATGGTTGTGTTTCCCTGAGTACAGAGTCCTAAAGTGGCACTGCTTTCGTGGTACTTAGCTTCCAAGAGGAAGAAGAAAGAAACTGCCAGGCCAATTAAGAGGCACTGTGTCACTTCCATCATAGTCTATTGATCAAAGCAGTCTCAGGGTCCACCCAGATTTGGGGGAGGGGGAAAAGGATAGATTCCACATAGTGACGGGAAAGTGGCAAGATGACATTGCAGAAGAATATGTGAGATGGGAAATATTTTTGCAGTCATCTTTGGAGAACACAGTTTATTACAGATGGGTGCAAAGGCTCATTTGAAGTCTGTGTGTATATTCCTTCCCTACTGCTTTTGTGACAAATCATCACAATCTCACCAGCTCAAAATAACCCAAATTTATTCTCTTACAGTTACAGGGATCAGAAGTCTAAAATTAAGGTGTTAGTAGGGCTGCATTCCTTCGAAAGACTCTAACGGAGAATCTACTTCCTCTGTTTCTTCAGCTTCCACAAGCTACCAGCATTCCTTGGCTCATGGCTCCAATCTCATATCATTCTCAAGTCTTGCTTTATTGTCATATATCTTACTACAAACTCTGATCTCCTGCCTCCCTTATATAAGAACATTTATAACTACACTGAATAATGTTCTCATCTCAAAATCCTTAACTTAAATCTTCAAAGACAACAATTAAGGTAACATTCAGAGGTTCTAAGGATAGGACATGAACATCTTTGGAGGGGGGTGGTCACTATTTAGCCTACCAAGGTAGGTTATAATATTTTCCCACAAAAACATTAGTTTATACTTACACTGTAGTCTTCCTGGAGACCCAATGAGACCTAGGCAATCTTAGGTCTTGAGTATTCTTTCCCTGAATTCATTTGTTCCTCCTCTTGAATCTCCCACTCCCAGAATTATCTTATTCTAGTGTGAACATTTCATTAGGATTCTCACTTTTAAGAAAGCCTTGTTTTGCAGTTCTGGACAAATCTGACAGCCAAAATTCAAAACCCTTAAGCTAGAGGTTCAGGTGAAATGCTTCATATGGTGATTAGGACCCCAGGCCAGACTACAAAGTACATTTAACCCATAAACCACCTTATATACGAGTCCATACTAATACACTGATAACATTTTTTTGGAATTTTTTTTCTAATTTTTTTAGAAGTACAGTGTTAAGAGTAAGCTGCATGGTTACTCAAAGCAGTGTAATCCTATCCCATACTTTCCCATTTCTCTTTCTTGTTGTCCAAAAGGAATGCAAGAAGTGGGAGAGAATGAATGAGTAGAAAGGTGAGAACTGGAGAGAGATCTTCGTAGCTTTTGTAGCCTGAAGCAGACGCTCTCTCAAGAATTGGAATTAGGAACAGAAACTTGGGCCATCATGGAGGAAAGCCTGAGAGAGAGGCACTTTCAGGAGAGGTTCCAGTGGTCAGGACAGAACACACTAGAAAGAAATCTTGGTTCTAGACTATGACAGCTCCTATACCCATATTGTCATATGATTATCTTTTGTAACATTTTATGATTATATTTTATTTTATAATTTTTATTTTATGATTATAAATCCAATCTATGTTGGGTTTATAGTAGTTCCCCCCTTTAACCTACATTTTGTGTTTTGGTATTCCTTCTTTCCCTTTTTTTCTTTTTCCTTGTTTATTCTTGCCAGAGGTTCATCTAACTTACGTTCCTTACTTTGCATTTTCAAAGTGAGATTTTCTACTGTTAATCCTGTCTTTGTTTTCCATTTACTTCTATCCCTGTTTTTGTTACTTGTTGTTCAGGGTTTTCTCTATAGTACTTTCAAAAATTTGCTCGATTTGAATGCTCAGGTTCTTTTAAAAATACCCAGTGTGTCTTCTTACCGCTGCCTCAGAAGTCAACACCCCAGGTCCCCACACACACAGTGGGTCAGGCGCCTTCAGTCTATCCATGGAATGCTCACATTTCTTGACTTTTTTTTCATTATATTTTGTTATTATTAGTGCCTGGAATAGCTATTGCTTCTTTTGAGATGATTTTAAGAGAAGTCAGCAGTCTAAACTAATCCACCAGTTGGGCAAGAACTAAAAACTAAAAGCTATTTCTAATGTTTACATCTTGGCTCAGAATGCAGCATTCTTCCCGAGGAGTTTTTCTCTCATAAATTTAATCATCCATTTTATCCGGTGATATTTTACAGGCCTACACAGATGGCAGTTGTTTACTCTATTTTCTAAGGAAAAGAACACAATTTTAAAACTTACCTTTATAAATACTCAGGGCTGAGTATTTCTGCCCAAATTCCATGTTTTCAGTGCACTGCATGGAGGATGTGGATAGACTAACATGTTTCCTGAACTCTCACAACCCTAAATCCAAACACTGTCCAAAATATATGTAATAGTGATCTAATTTCTTGGGTGACATTATCTCACTGTAAGGAGCTCCCAGCATGAGCTGTGGTAATTAGTGAAATTACTATTAGATTTACCAGAGACAGGATTATATACATTTCTTTTTCCCAATTAGGAACACTGGCCTACAAAATATACACATCAAATGACAAAAAGGTTTTAATTAAGGTAGAGCATTTCTGTTCTCAACAGTGGAATTCATCACACATAACTAAATAAAGACCAAAATATAAAATGTGAATCAAAAATAAGTCATAGTAAGAAAGGTCATACTTTTTCTTTCAACTATATAAATCAGTTGAATTATACTTTACGTTTGAAGAAAGTTCAACATAATTTAAAAAAATCTATCTAATTCATGTGTTTATTTGGTATTCCCAATAGCTCTGAAGTTAGAAAATAAAGTTATAACATAATATAATACAGAAATTAAAAACTTAAATAAGTTGCCTAATCTGACACAGCAGAAACTTTTAGGTCTGAGACTAGAGCCCACATCATATTATTATTATTTTTCTTAGGACTTCGGCTTTTCTATTACACTGCCAAATAAGATAGGCAAAGAAAAGTGAAAGTTGGGTACATGTCTTTAAACAAAAGGACAGCAAGGATAGCAAATCTGCATACAGAATGAGATCTTACTCCCAAGGCTAATGAAATTGTATGGGGTGGAATACATATAAACAGAGGATTGGACTTCATCATATTTACGTTTCTATCATTTCTAAGATTATATGATTGAGATCCTTTAAACTTACCTAAATATTTTGGATAAAAATATTCCTAGAAAAAAAGAAAAGAAAAAATATATCTTAACAAAGGTAAATTTCACTATAAAGTTAACATTTAACTTTAAAACATGTTTTTATATTGAAGATGCAATAAATTACATATAACTGTCATTTTCACATTACAATATAACATTTTTTCTATAGTAAAAGGTACACCAGAAGTATATGGCTAATAGCATTAAGCCAATAAAATGCTTTTAGGCTTAAAGCAATACTGATCAATTAAATCATGCTTCAAAGACTTCTAAACTGAAAACAGGTTCCATTGAAAATGTTAAATGTGACTACATATGCCTCCTTTTAGTAAATCCTTTAATTTTTCCATGATGATTAGATACCCATTTGATATATTTGACATCATGTTGATTACACACACACTAGATTAATTGTTGAATAACATAATTTGAATTGAAGTGGACATTTATCTTTTAGCATCTTATGTACATGTAATACCTTACTTATAAACTGGTGATGCACCAAGAAATTTTTCTGTAAATCAGTAATTTGGACTAAGGAATACACTTTACCAAAAGGAGAAAAATGTTAACAATGATTTTCTGATGGAAAGGTCCCCAGGCTGGTTCACAAAAGCCTTCTTAAGCCATAAAATATCTAATGTGCAGCACTAATAGCATAAGAACTCCTCATGAGAAACCAATATTTCTACACAAAAACAACCTTAAGTACAGAGCATAATTTTCATCCAGGATACAATTAAAGTCCTTATTCCTTCCTCCTCTCACATATAAACCTACACAACACTTATCTACTAATTTCTAAGAATGAGATCCAACCACTAGGCAATTCAGACATTGATATTGTCCTCTATAGCAGCGGTCCCCAATCTTTTTGGCACCAGGGACTGGTTTCATGGAAGACAATTTTTCTTCCAGACCAAGGGAATGGGGATAGTTTCAGGATGATTCAAATGTATTACGTTTATTGTGCATTTTATTTCCATTATTATTACTTCAGTTCTACCTCAGATCATCAGGCATTAGATCCCAGAGGCTGGGGAACCCCTGTTCTACAGAACAAAAGCCAGGACATAGGTAATGATGAATGGGTTCAACACGAGATAATGTAATGGGGAAAGGACTATATTAGGGACAATGGGGAGATAAGCAATAAGGTGGTGACTGGGAGTGTGGACTAGGGTGTGAGGGATGTAGACAAGGAGTGTTTGGGAAAGGAAAGAAAGTGAGAAACAATAACAAATGCTTTTTCTTTCATCTCCCACCTCTTCCTCACTCTCACCATCATCTCTTTTTCTTCTATCCGTAACACCATTATCAGAATGAGTGGAGGAGAGGAAGCACATAAATGAGTTTCTTTTCTCCACTCTTCCCCTCCCCTCCATACGTCTTCTGTCTCATTCCCCATTTGCTACTCAGAGGCTAAACTATTAGAACATATTTAGTGTTAGAAATACATGCTCAAGTACTGATGGGTGATATAATAAAATGAAATCTTGGGCATGCAGGCTTGTCTTAAAATATTCCGGCAAAATAAAACAAAAATTAGAGTGAATGGGGTACAGAATAGGCAGAACAAGAATAGCAGATGGCTGATAATCACTGAAAAGGGAAGGAGTCCCTACTTTGGGATATAGTTTCAATTTCCATAATAAAAAGAAACATTTATGTATATGTGTGTAGTGTGTGTATTTGCTTCTTACACAATAAGAGTACACTGTTACCTTGTGTGAAATAAAATATTTTTGCCTTGTCAACTGTTTTTCCACAAAAGACAGCAAAACTAAGAGAAACATTTGGTTTTAATCTTGGAGAGTGTTAAAAATGGGTAACTTGGGAAAAACTCCCTTTGAACCTATTAGAGTATGTGGAGGTAAGAGGACTAAGGGTAATCCCAGTAAACACAAGTTATCACTGTCTTGGACAGGTTCTCTCACTATAGACAAATGGTTCCTGCTTGTTACTGCTTATCTAGTCTCATGGTCCCAGGAGCTAAGTCAGAAGTAAAGGAGGTATTTTGAAGATACATAAGCCTCCCTCATTTCCTTTTGGGTATACAGTTCATCCAGGAAAAAAACTAGGGTAACCCCAAAGGTCATCAAATTTCAATTCTCAAGGTCACCCTCATCCTGATTCTTAGAGGCACTATTTATATTCTTGCTACCCACAGAACAAGTTAGAGAAAGGCTTCTCTAGGAGAAATGGGGGACTAAAGATCAGCTCTAAGGGTCTCTTATTTCTGTAAGACATTTAGGGATCTTTATAGTTTTCTAGACTAACTTGGAAAAATGTATGCACTAAAGATATAAATTCTATCCCTGGGATTATCAATGATTTAAAGTGGGCTCAGGAAACTTCCCAAGAGTTTATGGAATAAATTAGAAGTGTTCTTAGGAAACACAGTATTGAAATGAATTCTTCAGTAAGCATTCACTGAATACCTATTATGTACCAAGCTCTGAATTAGAGGTCCTGTTTTCTAAAGCTTAGTTAAAAAAGCCAATGGAGAGAATTAATGAAGCATAGTGATAACGATATAGTCATACACACACACACACACACACACACACACACGCACACACTAGAGATGCCTTCCCCTCACCCAACAGTACAAAATACTGGTTGAGAGAAAGTAGTTACAAACCATGAAATTCATACTATTTGTGATAATTAGGTATAACTGAATTATAGTTTGGTCAGAGCACATCGCTTTCAGCAAATAGTATTTCCCTAACACGCCCACCCTTGAAGGCACTTCCTCCTGAAACGCTTCAGTGGGAAAATGCAGAAGGTGATGCTGTTGTCATTGTTCAGTTACTAAGCTGTGTTCAACTCTTTGGGAGCCCATGAACTGCAGCCCACCAGGCTCCTCTGTCCATGTGATTTTCCAAGCAAGATTACTGAAGTGGTTGCCATTTTCTTCTCCAGGGGATCTTCCCGACCCAGGGATCAAACCCGCATCTCCTGTGTCTCCTGCACTGGTGGGTGGATTGAGCCCACAGAAGGTGATATACACAATCATTAATTTTAAAAAGGAACACGAGGGAACAGAGACTAAAGCTAGAAATGTTCCGTCTGTAACTATATGTCTAGGTATACTAACTGACCACTTTTCATGAGTTCTTACCGTTTCCGGGTTATTTTCAAAGATTTCCCTGGCTTCTTCTTTATTGCACAGTTCTTCAATGCATTCTCTTTCAAGATTGCCCTTTTTCGTTTCTTCAAGCAATGTATTTGCACGGCGTCTCCTAATCAGGACTTGTGAAGCATGTTGCCTCGACAAAACTGAAGGAAAAAAACATGTTTACATGAACAAATCTTTCATTTCCCCACCTAAAATATTTTTTAAACGTGAGAATTTAAATCATTTTTTGTCTGTAAATTGCATGACATTCAAAGTAGTGTTAAACTGAGGCGGCGGGGAATGCAGATACATATGCCCCTCGGTTAACAACCCAAAGAGCAGTTTGGTGTGTAGCTACAGCACTTGTCTAATGATTTGCACAAATTATTCAAGTTTGTGCTTTAGGTCAAACATAACTAACGAAAATTCAACGATTACCTCATTATGACAATGTTGGGAAAAACATCATGCTGAAATGATTGTCAAAAGTCATAGCCACAGCATCTTTAGAGTAACAAACTTTCTCAGTTTTAATGGAAAACTTGTGTGATCTCTGAGAAATGTAGGAGTACAGTTCAATCAGCTATTTGAAAGATAGCTGGTTATCTATACAAAAACACCTGGTTATCTATACAAACGAGAAAATAAAAACCCATGGCAAAAGGAAGACCATATGCAAAGCACAAAATACAGAAGACAAAGAGAAAAAAAAATGGTAACTCTGAGTATATAAAAAATTTTAAGCAGTTGACAAATAATGATAAAAATAACAAAGTTCAAAATCAAGCAATAGATTAACATCTAGAATTTATAAACAACTTTTGCAAATTAAATAAAAAATAATACAATACGGCAACCAATACAGGTATGTGTACAGTGTACATGTAATACCTTACATGAGTATTACAAGAAGACAAGAGTCTTCTCCAACACCACAGTTCAAAAGCATCAATTCGTCAGTGCTCAGCTTTCTTTATAGTCCAACTCTCACATCCATACATGACCACTGGAAAAACCACAGCCTGACTAGACAGACCTTTGTTGGCAAAGTAATGCCTCTGCTTTTGAATATGCTATCTAGGTTGGTCATAACTTTCCTGCCAAGGAGTAAGCGTCTTTTAACTTCAGGGCTGCAATCACCATCTGCAGTGATTTTGGAGCCCCAAAAAATAAAGTCTGACACTGTTTCCCCATCTATTTCCCATATATCGCTCACCATTTTTATTGCTGCTCGAGCTCAAGATAAATTAAGGCTGTGTGCATCTAAAAGATGCTATTCTGTGAGCATGCCAGCCACCAAGTGTATTGCTAACTGAAAAATGGCAGCCCAACCAACAATGAAAGGGTCTGAGATTAAAATTATCTCACTTATTTGAAATAGTTTTAGGCATGCTACCTGATTTAATATAGCAAAAACTTGGCCCTTCTGAAAAGAAGAAAGCTTTAGTCATTCAGTCATATCCGACTCTTTGTGGCCCCATGGACTATAGCCCACCAGGTTCCTCTGTCCATGGGGATTCTCCAGGCAAGAATACTAGAGCGGGTTGCCATTTCCTTCTCCAGGGGATCTTCCCAACCCAGAGATCAAACCCAGGTCTCCTGCATTGCAGACAGATTCTTTGCCGTCTGAGCCACCAGGGAAGCCTTTCTGAATGTCGAAGAAAATACGTTAGCCTTTCTGAGGAAAACAGTAACACTTTGTATTAAAGATGAATATACTGATGTAATAACAGAATAATCAAGGTCATATGCAATTGGAAAACAAACCATAAACATCACTTCTCAGCATTTCTTCCTTACAGAATGTCAAACTTTAGAATTCAGAGGTTAATAATGATATTTAAGTATATCTCTTTCCGTATAAGAGCCCCATTGCATGACACAGACCTTGTGTAGTAACACATATTATACTTATCTTTGGGGAAGTTCTCAATTGGGAAATTCTCAATTTGGAGAACTAAAGTGATAGTTTTAAAAAATGCTCATATAAATTTATAAAATCAGAAGAAAACACAGTAAACTCCATTACTACAGAGATGATGAAAATCCAGAGCATACAAGATATTTGCTCTAAGTTATTAAGCTTATAAACAACAAAAGTACAGCTTAGATCACAGGCACCCCAATGCTCAGACCTGCAACCATCCACTACTATTTGCTACTGCTTCTCAGAAAAGAGGGAAAAGTGTCATTATCTCTGATAATGAGAGGAATATTAAAAATGAAAATTGTTACACCTCTGACCTAAAGGATAACAAAGCTAATAATTTAAAAAATGATTCTGTCTAAATACATTTTGTGTGAATTTGAAAGTTTGTTTTCGTTTACCCAATAATACTTTCAACTGGAATGGTGTGTAACAACTTTCAAAGTGCATATTAGTGATTTCATTTGATCTTACATAAATAACGAAATATGCTACAGGATAGAATTATCATTTCCATTTTCTTATTGAAGAAATTGGAGCTGAAAGAAGTTACACGTATTTTTCAAGATCATAGAACTACAAAGTGGGGCTAAGGAGACAGGAATTTTTAAAATTTATTTATTTTTAATTGGAAGATAATTACTTTACAATATTGTGTTAATACCATACATCAACGTGCATCAGCCTTAAGTACACATACATCCCTTCCCTCTTGAACCTCCGTCTTGAATCACCCTCCCACGCCAAGCCACCCCTCTAGGTTGCACAGAGTCCCAGTTTGAGTTCCCTGAATCATACAGCAAATTCCCACTGACTATTTTACATATGGTGGTACATATGTTTCCATGCTACTCTTTCCGTGTGTCATACCCTCTCCTTCCCCCACTGTGTCCATAAGTCTGTTCTGTCTGCATCTCCACTGCTGCTTTGCAAATAGGTTCATCAATATCATCTCTCTAGATTCCATACATATGCATTAATATATGATATTTGCTTTTCTCTCTCTGACTTACTTCATTCTGCATAGTAGGCTTTAGGTTTATCCACCTCATCATAATGGACTCAAATGTGTTCCTTTTTATGGCTGAGTAACATTCCATTGTATATATATACCACAGATTATTTATCCACTCATCTGTTGATGGACATGGGGACAAGAATTTAAATATACCTATCCTCCAGTGCTCTTTCTTCTATGTATTCTACCACTTAAATGCCACAATGTACTTGATTAAAAAATATAAATTATGTGGTTGTGTAGTGGACGTACTTGGTATCTTAAATAAGACATGTATTATTTGTTATAAAATAAACCCACTCATCTAACAGAATGTGTTTTCAAAGGAATCTACCATTCCTTGTCAAAAAGATATAAATGTGACATCACGGATCTAAACTAAAACTACAGAAGTGTAGGATGAGACAAATATATGTTCTGAAGTGTTCTTATCACTGGCTCAGAGTCTATCTGCCCCCAAATATCTATCCTGCTGGCATGCAGGAGTGTCTAAAAAGTTTCATTATTTATCATAATATTAAATATGGCACCATAAGCACATACATGGTCCTTTTTATTATCTCCTATTAAAAGTAGGGAAAACCACTAGACCATTCAGGTATGACCTAAATCAATCCCTTATGATTATATAGTGGAAGTGAGAAATAGATTTAAGGGCCTAGATCTGATAGATAGAGTGCCTGATGAACTATGGATGAGGTTCGTGACATTGTACAGGAGACAGGGATCAAGACCATTCCCATAGAAAAGAAATGCAAAAAAGCAAAATGGCTGTCTGGGGGAGGCCTTACAAATAGCTGTGGAAAGAAGAGAAGCGAAAAGCAAAGGAGAAAAGGAAAGATATAAACATCTGAATTCAGAGTTCCAAAGAATAGCAAGAAGAGATAAGAAAGCCTTCTTCAGCGATCAACGCAAAGAAATAGAGGAAAACAACAGAATAGGAAAGACTAGGGATCTCTTCAAGAAAATCAGAGATACCAAAGGAACATTTCATGCAAAGATGAGCTCGATAAAGGACAGAAATGGTATGGACCTAACAGAAGCAGAAGATATTAAGAAGAGATGGCAAGAATACACAGAAGAACTGTACAAAAAAGATCTTCACGACCCAGATAATCACGATGGTGTGATCACTGACCTAGAGCCAGACATCCTGGAATGTGAAGTCAAGTGGGCCTTAGAAAGCATCACTACAAACAAAGCTAGTGGAGGTGATGGAATTCCAGTTGAGCTATTTCAAATCCTGAAAGATGATGCTGTGAAAGTGCTGCACTCAATATGCCAGCAAATTTGGAAAACTCAGCAGTGGCCACAGGACTCGAAGAGGTCAGTTTTCATTCCAATCCCAAAGAGTGCTCAATCTACCGCACAATTGCACTCATCTCACACGCTAGTAAAGTAATGCTCAAAATTCTCCAAGCCAGGCTTCAGCAGTATGTGAACCATGAACTTCCTGATGTTCAAGCTGGTTTCAGAAAAGGCAGAGGAACCAGAGATCAAATTGCCAACATCCGCTGGATCATTGAAAAAGCAAGAATGTTGCAGAAAAACATCTATTTCTGCTTTAATGACTATGCCAAAGCCTTTGACTGTGTGGATCACAAGAAACTGTGGGAAATTCTGAAAGAGATGGGAATACCAGAACACCTGATCTGCCTTTGAGAAACTTGTATGCAGGTCAGGAAGCAGCAGTTAGAACTGGACATGGAACAACAGACTGGTTCCAAATAGGAAAAGGAGTTCGTCAAGGCTGTATATTGTCACCCTATTTATTTAACTTATACGCAGAGTACATCATGAGAAACGCTGGACTGGAAGAAACACAAGCTGGAATCAAGATTGCCGGGAGAAATATCACCTCAGATATGCAGATGACACCACCCTTATTGGCAGAAAGTGAAGAGGAACTCAAAAGCCTCTTGATGAAAGTGAAAGTGGAGAGTGAAAAAGTTGGCTTAAAGCTCAACGTTCAGAAAATGAAGATCATGGCATCCGGTCCCACCACTTCATGGGAAATAGATGGGGAAACAGTGGAAACAATGTCAGACTTTATTTTTCTGGGCTCCAAAATCACTACAGATGGTGACTGCAGCCATGAAATTAAAGGACTCTTACTCTTTGGAAGGAAAGTTATGACCAACCTAGACAGCATATTCAAAAGCAGAGACATTACTTTGCCAAGAAAGGTTCGTCTAGTCAAGGCTATGGTTTTTCCTGTGGTCATGTATGGATGTGAGAGTTGGACTGTGAAAAAAGCTGAGCACCGAAGAATTGATGCTTTTGAACTGTGGTGTTGGAGAAGATTCTTGAGAGTCCCTTGGACTGCAAGGAGATCCAACCAGTCCACTCTGAAGGAGATCAGCCCTGGGATTTCTTTGGAAGGAATGATGCTAAAGCTGAAACTCCAGTACTTTGGCCACCTCATGTGAAGTGTTGACTCATTGGAAAAGACTGATGCTGGGAGGGATTGGGGGCAGGAGGAGAAGGGGATGACAGAGGATGAGATGGCTGGATGGCATCACTGACTCGATGGACGTGAGTCTCAGTGAACTCCTGGAGTTGGTGATGGACAGGGAGGCCTGGCGTGCTGCGATTCATGGGGTCGCAAAGAGTCGGACACGACAGAGCGACTGATCTGATCTGATCTGATTAACCCTATCTCGATGTTTTAAACACATAACAAACTAAAACTCAGAGAAGTGGAGTTTAATCCTACCAAATTCACATAACTGAGAACAAAGTTCATCAAGCCTGGCTCCAAAACCCATTCTCTTTTGGTATCATCACATTGTCTCTAATCATTTGTCTCACTTCTTTTAGATTAAAAAGTTTTTCAAGAAAATCCTTGTGAAAAGCCAACTAACAGGCTTGAAAAGTGTTACATTCAGAATAAAAATTTTAGGTTATATTTAGTTATTAGTCCGAGATTAGAAACATGACTGAATCTGTTTGATTTTTTTTACCTTATCTGAGTCATCCCTTCTGCAAAATAACGACCACAGAAGCTGAACAATTATGTCAATAACATAACCACTGACTCCCTCAATGTTTTTTGTGGGAGCAAAAATTTTCTTCAGCATAAATTTGATTAAACAACAAAAATTAATTTACTGTTGTTGCTACATAATTCATTTAACACCTGTCATAAGGATAGTGGAGTTAGCATTGCCTCTGTGGTGGTGGTGATTTAGTTTCTAAGCCATGTCCAATTCTTTGTGACCCCATGGATCATAGCCCACCAGGCTCTTCTGTCCATGGAATAAGAATATTGGAGTGGGTTGCCATTTGCTTCTCCATGGGATCTTCCCCACGCAGGGATCACACCCACAGAACTGCATCTTCTACAGTGCAGGCAAATTCTTTCACAGCTGAGCCATCAGGGAAGCTCAGCATTGCCTCTTCTCACAGGAAAATTCCCTCACTGTTCAATTCAGTTTGACCTCTATCAAGAGTTAAAGAAAAACGTTAAAAGCCCCTTTCCCACTTAGGTGTCCAAGCCTGCTATGTTCTGTTCAGAGGGATCAGAACTGCAGGTTGTCCAAAGCCAATCAGTCAGATGCAAGTGAGGTAGCAGATGGAGGAGACCCAAACTTTAGGCTAGTTCATCCTCTGAATCTCTTACCTTTGCTGAGATAGTTCTCACATTCCTCTCTCCTAAAACTCATCTTTTAAAATTCTGTTTTCTGTCTCTTCTTTTAGCCCCTCTTGGCATCCCAAGAATGAAAAACTGTCCCTAAAAGAATGTATCTGAGAAGGGAATTTTAGGCTAGCCTTTGGTTTGGCAGAGTGTTTGAATCTTTGTTTCTTCTTCAGTGTGGGACAGGGTCAGGGAAATGGCATCCAGTGCACAAACAGAACAATTAGATAACACTTTGAGATATAATTGTGCCTCCTATCTCTCTGCTGCTGCTGCTGCTAAGTCACTTCAGTCGTGTCCGACTCTGTGCAACCCCATAGACGGCAGCCCACCAGGCTCCCCCGTCCCTGGGATTCTCCAGGCAAGAACACTGGAGTGGGTTGCCATTTCCTTCTCCAATGCATGAAAGTGAAAAGTGAAAGTGAAGTCGCTCAGTCGTGTCCGACCCTCAGCGACCCCATGGACTGTAGCCTACCAGGCTCCTCCATCCATGGGATTTTCCAGCCAAGAGTACTGGAGTGGGGTGCCATTGCCTTCTCCTATCTCTCAACTGCTGAAATGGCATGTTTTGCTTACACAAAGACTGGTAAAAATAGAATTGCCATTTTTGATTGATATAGGAAGTTACTATTGTTATTTTCCAAAAGATATAGAAAAACCATTAGTTAATAATAATTGGAAATTTTATTTTACAAATTTTATTTTAAATAATCACATATTTGAGGGAGAAAGGATACATGAATATGTATGGCTGAATACGTATATGTATATGTATTTGCTGTTCATCTGAAACTACTGCAACATTGTTAATCAGCTATCAGATCAGATCAGTCGCTCAGTCATGTCCGACTCTTTTCGACCCCATGAATCGCAGCATGCCAGGCCTCCCTGTCATCACCAACTCCCGGAGTTCACTCAAACTCACATCCATCGAGTCAGTGATGCCATCCAGCCATCTCATCCTCTGTCGTCCCCTTCTCCTCCTGCCCCCAATCCCTCCCAGCATCAGAGTCTTTTCTAGTGAGTCAACTCTTCGCATGAGGTGGCCAATACTCCAATACAAAATAAAAAGTTTAAAGACTGAAAAAATTAATCATCACATATTAAGTGTAAAAATCTTTGATTTTTATTATAAAGATTTATACAATAGAATATTTACAATTGAGGAGAGGTATTAAAAAATATGAAGGTTGCAAGGACTAAGAAAAAAACCAAAGATAGATTTTTAATTAGGCATTCATCAGGCTACATAATTATTACAACTTCAGAAAAGCTTGTGTTAGCCTTAAGAAACAAATGTTATGTCTGTACATATGTCATACGTCCATTCTTTTAAAGTTTTTTTTTTTTTTTAAGAGAGCTAAAATACTAGCTAATACACTTCTCTACATTTCACATTTGTTCCTTATTGAGGTCCAACTCCCGTATCTGTACACCACTACCAGAAAAACCATAGCCTTGACTATACTGCTGAGCAACTGCTTCTGCTCATATTATTATATTAAGGATTGGGAAAACATTTTAAAAAGTATTCTGTGAAGGTGAACCATGCCTCTGTCTTTCAAGAGAACTAAGCAATGAAAAGGCTGACAAGAAACAATTTAAGAGAATCAAATACTGTAAGAGGTAGGTCTGTGAGTAAGTGAAAGTCACTTAGGCATGTCCGGCTCTTTGCGACCCCATGGACTATAGTCCATGGATTCTCCAGGCCAGAATACTGGAGTGGGTATCCTTTCCCATCTCCAGGGGATATTCCCAACCGAGGGATCGAACCTAGGTCTCCCGCATTGCGGGTGGATTCTTTACCATCTGAGTCACAAGGGAAGCCCAAGAATGACTGGAGAGGGTAGCCTATCCCTTCTCCAATGGATCTTCCCGACCCGGAATCGAACCGGGGTCTCCTGCATTGCAGGTGGATTCTTTACCAACTGAGCTATAAGGGAAACCATAAGAGGTGGGTCTAGATAAGGTTTAAATCTAGGAAAGAAGAGGAGACAACCTGTGAATTATATAGTATACATATAAAGGTGAATTTTATAACATTTGGATTAGGAGAAATGAGGGTTGGCATTTAGAAGTAGGAAAGCAGTGGCATTTTAAAAAATGTGATCATTGACCCCTCTTTTCTTGAACAGATCAAATGAGTAGGGAAACAATGCTTGAACTGTTTAGTCACAACAGAAGTGAAATGAACCTCTCCTTACATGAAGATTTAATTGTAACTAATTTACAGCCCCTAGTCTAGGAAAAAAGAGTAAGTCGAACACTCTGCCAATTATCCCCAAGATTAAACCTTTGCTTTAGCCCTAGACAAAGACAGGGGTACATATTAGTTACTTCTTCCAAAACTACCCAAAAGACAGAACAGGTAGCTTATTACCTTGAAATAAACTATATTGTCTAAATAAACTATGTATATGCTCTCAGTAAGTGATAAATTAAGGTATTTTTGAAGGAACTCAGAATTCAGAGTTTGGCAAGGTCTAAAGAGGAAATCTCTTTTCTCTCTCTTTCTTTTTCCCTCTCTTTTCTCCTCTAAACAACTATACTGTAAATTGGTTATACTTTCTGAGGCTACAACAAGAGGTCTCTTTTTAGGATATGCAGCAAGATATTTATGTAGTCAGCTTGCTTTGTCTTTTTTACCTCCTACACATTAGGGCACCAAAACACCATCTGATTTGATGTCATGTAACAAGAGGTTACAGCCCAGTAAATGTTTTGTTTTTGTTCTATTTGACCTATTTTGTTAGGGTGGCATCAATTAATATTATTAGTTCAGTGGCCTGTATCTGTATTTATGTTTGGAAAAGCAAAAGGCAACAATAAGAGAGCTGGCCTAATTCTGCAATACCCCTCTTCCTGCACCATCTCCCAGACCCCCCCAATAAGCAATAAGTATGAAGCATGCTTAGAGGCTTAGGAAGACTAGATCTCAAAGGCTTCCATTTTGACTCCTGTGCTGTGCTTAGTCGCTCAGTCATGTCGACATTTTGCAACCACACGGACTGTTGCCCACCAGGCTCCTCTGTCCATGGGATTCTCCAGGCAAGGATACTGGAGTGGGTTGCCATGCCCTCCTCCAGGGGTCTACCCAACTCAGGGATCGAACCCAGATCTCCCACATTGCAGGCGAGTTCTTTACCATCTGAGCCACCAGGGAGTCCCACCAGGGAGACTCTTAGGAATTACTATTTTTTAAGTGCTGATGTAGAAAAAGATTATTTGGAATGTTGGTAAAGCATTGACTAGATGTTTATAATTCAACATAATTTCTGCCAACCTTTCAGAACTCCCTGTGGACTTTCTAAAAGGCTGTAAGACACAGTCTAATAATAGTGGAGTAAAATGATAACTTTGGAAAGGAGAAAAAATGATTGGGATAAGAAATCGAGGAAAAGAAGGAAAATAAAACAAGTAATACGGAAAGATACATTTAACGTATATTGTGTGGGATCAAGTAGTGCAACTAGAAAGAGTTATTTCAAAGAGTAATGTGCTCTTTACCTTGACAATTACCCTCGACCAATACCCACAAAGGCTTAAATAGAAGCCTGCCCAAGTACCTAGGAATCATAAGTTTCCCAAAAGCTTTGTCCCTTTAGAAACATAGACCTTAACAACCACTGCTGCTGCTGCTGCTGCTAAGTCGCTTCAGTTGTGTTCTACTCTGTGCGACCCCATAGATGGCAGTCCACCAGGCTTCCCCGTCCCTGGGATTCTCCAGGCAAGAACACTGGAGTGGGTTGCCATTTCCTTCTCCAACAACCACAGAGGCTGTATATTGTAACCCTGCTTATTTAACTTATATGCAGCGTACATCATGAGAAATGCTAGTCTGGATGAAGCACAAGCTGGAATCAAGATTGCTGGGAGAAATATCAATAACCTCAGATATGCAGATGACACCACCCTTATGGCAGAAAGCAAAGAACTAAAGAGCCTCTTGATGAAAGTGAAAGAAGAGAATGAAAAAGTTGGCTTAAAGGTCAACATTCAGAAAACTAAGATCATGGCATCCAGTTCCATCACTTCATGGCAAATAGATGGGGAAACAATGGAAACACTGACAGACTTTATTTGGGGGGGCTCCAAAATCACTGCAGATGGTGACTGCAGCCTTGAAATTAAAAGATGCTTGCTCCTTGGAAGAAAAGTTATGACCAACCTAAACAGCATATTAAAAAGCAGAGACATTACTTTGCTGACAAAGGTCTGTCTAGTCAAAGCTATGGTTTTTCCAGTAGTCATGTACGGATGTGAGAGTTGGACTATAAAGAAATCTGAGGGCCGAAGAATTGACGCTTTTGAACTGTAGTGTTGGAGGAGACTGTTAAGAGTCCCTTGGACTGCAAGGAGATCCAACCAGTCCATCCTAAAGGAAATCAGTCCTGAATATTCATTGGAAGGACTGATGTTGAAGCTGAAACTCCAATACTTCGGCCACCTGATGCAAAGAGCTGACTCTTTTGAAAAGACCCTGATGCTGGGAAAGATTGAGGGCAGGAGGAGAATGGGACGACAGAGGATGAGATGGTTGGATGGCATCACCGACTCCATGGACATGAATTTGAGCAAGCTTTCGGAGTTGGTGATGAACAGGGAAGCCTGGTATGCATAGGGTTGCAGAGTAGGACACAACTGAATGACTGAACTGAACTGAACAACCATAGAAGAACTCTAAACCAGCTACCTAGTCAATGTAATCAACTTAGGACTGTCTTCAAAAATTATGAAATAACAGCTAAAAATCACTAGATAATTGCATAAAATTAGTAGCACGAAAGAGAAGGGCAAGAGGAATATAATAGACACAAAAGGAAATAGAGGTAACTGAAAACATAGTAGATAACTTCCAAAAATCTATAAATAATATCCTAAATAAATTGAGAAAATCTGGCATCTATAAAATGAAAGTATGTCATGATAAAGAAGTAGAGAACTAAAATATGATATAGAAATAAAAAAGTGAAAGTGAAATTCGCTCAGTCACATCTGACTTTTTGCAACCCCATGGCCTATTTAGTCCATGGAATTCTCCAGGCCAGAATACTGGAATGGGTAGCCTTTCCCTTCTCCAGGGGATCTTCCCAACCAAAAAAGTTAAAGGATGAATTAAAAAATAGTATGGACTACTTCTCACACCTCAAAAAGTCAGCCCTTTTTTATACGTATTGCTTTGACAAAGATTTTAAAAGAAGTTAAAATCCATTGTTGGCAAAGATGAAAGGAATTAGGTACTCTTAAAATCTACTTTTGAAATCAGATTTCCAAAGGATATCTATTATTAAGTAATTGCAGTTTTGCATTATTGAACTTTGCCATTTGATATTGGAATAAATTCTGAAATCAATGTAGTTATGTTATACATCATTTTAATGTGCATTTTTTGCTTTATACTTTTTGCTAATGAATTATTACTTGTTTATTTTATATATATTTTACATTATGGAAATGATGTTAGACAAAAAGCAAAATTGAGCCATTTTCTTATTTGAGTTCAAAATGGTCCATAAAGCAGCAGAGCCATTCTCAACATCAATAATGCAATTGGCCCTGGAACTGCTAATGCACATGCAGTGCAGTGAAGTTTTGCAAAGGAGACCAGAGCCTTGAAGATGAGGAACACAATGGATGGCCATTGGATGTTGACAATAACCAGTTGCAAGCCATCACTGAAGCTGTTCCTCTTACAACTAAATGAGAAGCTTCCAAAGAACTCAATGTCAACCATTCTACGGTCATTTGGCATTTGAAGCAAACTGGAAAGGTGAAAAAACTTGATAAGTGACTGCCTCATGAGCTGAAATCAAATAAAAAGAATAATCATTTTGAAGTGTCTTATCAACAAAGCATTTCTCAATGAGATTGTGGCCTGTGACGTAAAGTGGATCTTATACAACCAGGGACAACCAGCTCAGTGGTTGGACCAAGAAAACGCTCCAAAACACTTTCCAAAGCCAAACTTTCACCCCCCCAAAAGGTCACGATCACTCTTTGGTGGTCTGCTGCCGGTCCAACCCGCTACAGTTTTCTGAATCCCTGTGAAACCATTATATCAAAGAAGTATGCTCAGCAAATTGATGAGATGCACCAAAAACTGAAATGCCTGAAGCCAGCACGGTCAACAGAAAGTGCCAATTCTTCTCAGTGACAACACCCACCACACATCTCACAACCAATGCTTCAGAAGTTGAACGAA
Organism: Bos grunniens; assembly: GCF_055505025.1. Lineage (NCBI taxonomy): Eukaryota > Metazoa > Chordata > Mammalia > Artiodactyla > Bovidae > Bos > Bos grunniens. Next base: position 119,162,884 of record NC_141165.1, on the reverse strand, counting down.
TTGGGCTACGAAGCTTTACCTCATCTGCCATTTCGCCTGGCCTCTCGCCAACCGACTACCACTTCTTCAAGCATCTCAACAACGTTTGGCAGGAAAAATGCTTCCACAACGAGAAGGACACAGAAATTGCTTTCCAAGAGTTTGTTGAATCCTGAAGCCGGGATTTTTATGCTACAGGAATAAACAAACTTATTTCTCATTGGCAATATTGTATTGATTGTAATTGCTCCTATTTTGATTAATAAAGATATGCTTGAGCCTAAGGTGCTAAGTCGCTTCAGTCGTGTCTGACTCTATGCAACCCCATAGACGGCAGCCCACTAGGCTGCCCTGTCCCTGGGATTCTCCAGGCAAGAACACTGGAGCGGGTTGCCATTTCTTTCTCCAATTCGTGAAAGTGAAAAGTGAAAAGTGAAAGTGAAGTCGCTCAGTTGTGTCCGACTCTTAGCGACCCCATGGACTGCAGCCCACCAGGCTTTTCTGTCTGTGGGATTTTCCAGGCAAGAGTACTGGAGTGGGGTGCCATTGCCTTCTAGTTACAATGATTTAAAATTCAGAGTCTGAAATGCAATTACTTTTGCACCAACCAAAATAATAACAATATGTGTCTAAAACCATTTAATAGTCACACTCTTAAACTAATATATATAGGATGGATAAACAAGGTCCTACTATGTAGCACAGGGAACTATACTCAATATCCTGTAATAAACCAAAATGAAAAAGAATATTGTAAATGTACATATAGCCCAACCACTTTGCTGTACACCAGAAACCAACACACCACTGTAAATTAACTATACTCCAATACAATTTACAAAAAAAAGAGTAATTGGGGGCCACCTTGGAGGCTGTCTACCACAGGCCAAACTAACTTTTCCCTTTGGTTGTTTTCTGTACTTTGTTATCATTATTCTGCTTTTCCCCTGGGTAGATATTTTTAGAATTTTTCATTACATTAGAGAGTAAGATTTTCCACCAGTAAAAAAAAAATGGTGTACTCTTTAGATATTCAACTAACAATTCCATTTCCAGGATATTAAACTGAGGAAATGAACATGGACATATGTAAAGAAATATATATGAATATGTTCATCATAATACTGTTGATATAAGCAAAACACTGGAAATAATATAAATGTCCAAAAATATGATTTTATTTAAATATATTATGATGAACATTTATAAAGGAAAATTGTAAATCTGTTTTAAAGTGTGACATAGATTTTAATTTATTGATATAAAAACAATCATCATTCTTAGGTGAAATAACATGTTACAAATACTATTAAGGGCAAAATTCCATTCTTTCACTTACATATTTTAATTTCTAAGAATGTACATATAGAAAAAAGGGATTAGAAAAATATAAAGCAAAATGTTACTTTGGTCTCTTGCTAGTGAAGCTATAGGTGTATTTTTTTAAGCACATTATATTAAGCATGGTTTAAAAATATAAAGAGATAGTAGGATATAGCCAGTGGTTTAAGTTGGGGAAAGATGGCCAATAGGGGCAGGAGGTCAAAATGGAACCCCAGCAAACTCTAACATGTAAAGAAAAGCAGAAATCATCAAAACAACAGAAGCAGAACTAGTAACACTTACGTAGACGGAGAAAGAAAATTTGAAGATAACGCTTCTAGACATAAAAGGAGGTCAATTTCATAAGTTTCAACGGTGTCAAAATGTATACAGTTGGCTTAACAATAGGATCACCATTAACATTCTCTGTCCCCAGTACCCATGGGATGGTGAGAAGAGAGGAGACCTCCGGAACGAACTGTTCCTTCAAGAAGATCAAGTGAGAATAGGAAGTGAAAGAGTGGCTAATAACTTTAATAGAGGCGGAGAGGAAGTGTAATGTTTTCCTCAAGTTGGGAAAGTGCATCACGGAATCGCTGTGAAACTCATGAGAAAATGCCAAGTAGGCTATTTTGAAAGATGGGAAATATCATATAATTGCAGGAAGTTACAGTTTTACCACTTCTATGGAGATTTAAAAGCCAATGTTCTTGAATGTGTCCTTTTAAAGTCCATTCCAAAAAAATGGACCAGAGGACTAACAAGAATTATGCTAATAGACTAGAACCAGTAAGAGCCTGTCCCTATTGCTTCACTCCATTGTAGGAAGGTTAAAGGTTCAGAATCTATGTGGGTAAATCACCCTTAGTACACTTGTCCCTCCAGCCTGGAGAATCTGTGGGTACATATGGGCTGGAAGGCTGTTGCTTTGCTCTCTCAGGTTAGTGTCTGTTCAATACTTATAAAAAAAGCAGCCATGGTGGCAAGGGTGAAGACTACATATAGACTCAATTACATAGATTTTCCTTCACAGAGGGCCACCAGACCAGACTCTTGCTCCTAAAAAAGGCCCACCAAATCTGTTAGCAGAATTGCTATTCATTCAGCTGTTGGAAATGGGACAGATTACAAAATCCAATCAGTTACTTGGTGACTGGCTGACTAGTTAGGGCACTTTTAAATGAAGAAGGTTGTCCTTCTCTCCTCCAAGGGATCTTCTTAACCCAGAGATGGAACCCATGTTTCCTGCGTTGGCAGGCAGATTCTTTACCGCTGAAACACCGAGGAATGTTAGTAAATTCCTACTTAATTCTCCTGAAATTATATCTTTGTGAAGCTTACAATGGAGCTTTAACCATTTATGGTGTAATTCAGTTTATCTCTCCCATGCCATTTCCTGAGAATAAAACATATGACAAGAAAGCATTTTTGACCAGTGAATGTGCTTAAACTTTAGAGAACAAACTAAGTGGCAACTAAAACGTACTAAATACCTTGATATGACTATATTCTTTTAGAGAAAACTCAACATCCTGCCTTGAATCGAGGCACGAAAACATAAAGAACAGGACACACGAAGATAAATTAAAAAGAATCCCTGCAATGATCTTAGAAGAGTGGCACTCAGTGCCAAAAACTGTCAGTAAAAAACGATCTGAGAACTACAGTATTTAATAGTCCTTTTGACTTCAAGGTTAAAAAAAATGACATCTGCTATGCAAACGCGCAGTCATCTCCTAACAATTCGTTTGTCAATGTTGAGATAAGCAAAGCAAGATTAAAGTCCAGAAATTGCAGAAGGGAGGTAGGCTGCAGCAGGGGGTGCCGGGTGGGGTCAGGCGCTTGTACAAATGGAAGGCAGAGTGGGTTGCCTTTCCTCCCTACTTTTATACTGCAGTGTGCTCATCCTTGTCATCTGACTGAGAACTTCAACTGTTAGGGGCAATTGGTAGGTATGTGTCCTAACTCCTTCATTGATGTTTAGTATCACTCTTGTTTTAGAATCTGTCCCGTAGGCAACACGACTCCCAGTTGACCCTGCCCCACCATTACAACGCCCGCTAGATACGCTGCTGATGGAAGCATTTACTGGAAACTTTCTGGGAGGCTGCAGCCCCAGAAAAGAAAACCCGTCCAACAGGGCTCGTAGTTCAGTTGGCACCGCTAAGCAAAGAAGACAAGACGCTATTGATTACTCACAGTTAGCCTCCAAGACGGGAAGCATTAGGGCGAGGCATGCCAGCAGCGTCCCCGTGCGCCCACCTAGGACCCTCATGGCGAAACGGGCGGAGGCTCGGGCAGAAGCGGCGGCGCGTCGCGGCGGGGACCCCTGCGCCCGGCGCGCGGCGGAGCTACCACCCGGGCGCCGCTAGTTAAGGACTGCGGCGCGGGGGCGCCTGCGAGCCAGCGCGCCAGCGGCGCAGCGGAGCCGGGGGCGGAGGGGACCGCCCGCTCCCAGCCCCCCGGCAGGCGGGGAAGTGATAACAGGGACATTTCCTGGAAGCTTTTCGTTTCAGAGCTGGGGGCAGGGCTCAGGGAGAGAACTGGAGGCCTGGTAAACACTGTCGAGACATTCTTCATGGCCCTTTCCAGACTCCAGCGCTTTGTTCCAGTCTCCGGAAAATGAAGTTTGCCAAGAAGGGGAAGCAAAAGCGTTTAAAACGACCATCTCCAGCACCTCCAGCGAGCTGGAGTGGAAGACTGAGTGGCCCAGAAAACTGAGGACTCAGGGATGAGGGTTCAGTCAGTTCAGTTCAGTCGCCCATCGTGTCTGACTCTTAAAGATCGGAGTATACAGGCTTAAAACTTAAAAGGAAAAAATCTGATGTTGGCGATGAAGATGTTAACCAAAATCTGGAAGCGAATGAGAACTCTAAGTTGGCTACGGAGAACAGAGCTAATGGAAGCTAAAGTGATAGTTTTGATCATCTACGTTTTAATTTTGTTCTTGCATTTATAGTGTAAAGAAAGTATAGCCAAAAAAAAATGTTCTGGGGAGAAAAGAATGTATCGGATTCTATCCTATTTTATCATATTCTATCATATCTATCATATCGTATATTCTATCATATATCATTCTATCGGTTTTTGCATATTACCTCTGCTTTTTGTGTTTAGGTATGCACATTTGAAACATGTTATTAATATTTAAGACTGCGTTTAGAGCTGAACCGCCTAGATTAGAGTGGCCATGCTCTGTGGTTTACTAGTTGTATTATCTGTAAAATGGAGATAATAGTAAGTTTTTACAGTTTTGAGGAAAGAATTTAGAGAGAGAACACGTGAGGCAATTAGTGTGTTAAAAGGTAGGACGTACTTAAGGCACACTTCCTAGTATCACTTCCAGTATTTCAGCCTAGTGAATATATCAACTGATTTTCTATGTGTGTCAAAGTCAATAGGCTGATGCTCTCTCAAGGGTGTTTCCCAGCTCTAGCTTTCTGTGGTTCTGTGATCCAGCTGGATGGAAGTTTAAATGCGTCACTATTTCTGAAAATGTGCAAAGGAGTTGTTGACCATATCCATATTCTTCCCTCTTTTAACTTCCTTCTTGCTATGTCTGAATCTACCATGTCAGTCTATTCAGATTTATTCCAAACCCAGGCGATTTAATTAAAAATATGTCTAATCTCTGTAGAATTGTTTGGTGTGCTAAGCAATCAGAACATAAAACAAAATGACCTCTAAGTATTATATTTAATTACTGAATATTTAAATGCATTTAAGCCACAGCATTGCCTCATTCGTGAGGAAGAATTAAGAGTAGAATATCAGCTTTGAGATATCAATATTTCAGAAGGGAAGACTTCAAATATCATGAATCAACAGCGATCATAACAAAACATCACCCATATAGACATTAAAAAATATAGAGTATGAAGAAAGAAATGTTAGCGAAATGCAAGGGACCTAAAAAAAATCTTGATCTTTGAAAAAGTTCAACCGAATATGAAACTTTTAAGTCATTTTAAGACCACAAATGTACATCACAGTCCTAGGATTGGTTGTCAGTGGTGAAAAATTGTGTGTCCTACCTACACTGTGATGTTGAATTTTGAAAAATTATACCCTGAAATGCTTTAAAATTTAATAATACATCTTTGGAGACATTTTTCAGGTTTTTAATTTATTGCATGAATTCACTCTGTGAGGATGATTTCACCTTTAGCTCAATATTGATTAGCATTTGGTCAATTTCACTTACTCAAAATTTGTTTTCAGTACACTTCTAAATTTGTAATTAAATCTTATCCAAAATTTGACTGGCAAACTAATCCCTTTTCCTGGTTCTAATCCCATTCCCTCACCCAGTTTTACATTTCTCCATATAATCTTCTACTAATGTATTTTCCCACTTATTATATCTATTATCTACATCCTCCTTACTCTCTACCATGTCTACTAAAAGTTGGTACTGGTCATCTGCCTCTACAAAGATTAAGTCATTAGCCACTGAAGCTGCTGACCTTCAACACACCCTGAACAGAGTTCAAGGTGGAGATCAGGAATGAGGCACTCTGTGCTCTGGGAAAAATGGACAGAATGGGCCTTCAGAAAGTTACATATTTTCAGATTTTATGATGCCAAATTCTTGCATCTTCTCATATCTAGAAAACCACTAAAACTGTTAACAGTGATAGATGCTCCGTGTCACTAGCAGTAAGCCTCTGCCAAAATTTGCGCTTGCTTGCATATACCCTCCCTTGACAAAAATCGTACAATACTGACCTTTCTGCTACCTCTTTAGAAGACTTTATTAGCATTATTTGAGATGTTCTCTCCCCAACTGTAGTCCTCATTTTCCCCCCAATAAAAATCTAACTTGCAGCTCTCATGTTGTGCATTTTTTTTAGTCCACAACCACTAGAATGTAAAATACAACCACAAGGGCAGGAATTTTTAAATGTTTTGTTTACAACTATTTTCCTAGTGCCTAGAACAGTGACTGGTACATAAATATTCACCTAAATTCAATTTAACAGTATAAGTCTGGTAACATTTATGCCCAAATATATCTATCTATGTATCTATCTATGTATATTTCACATTTATACCTGGGTATTATGTGAAGTTAAATTAACCAGACAGAGAAAGACAAATGCTGGATGTAATCACTTACGTGTACAATTTTTAAAAAGTTAAATTCATTGAAATAGAGAGTCAAATGGTGGTTTCAGGGGCTGAGAGGTGGGGAAATGAAGAGAGGCTGATAAAGGGTATAAACTTTCAGTTATAGGATGAATACATTTTGAGGATCTAACTTACAGCATGGTGACTAAAGGTAATTGTACTGTATTGTATATTTGAAATTTGCTAAGACCGTAGCAAAGTCTTACCCCTCCCCCAAAAGAAAGAAGAAAGAAAAAAAAAGAAGGAATGTGAGGCTGTGGATGTGTTCATTAACTTGATTGTGGAAATCATTTCACAATGTATACATACATCAAATCATCAGATTGTACACATCACATATATTACAGTTTTATTTGTTAATTTTATCTCAATAAAACTGGAGAGAAAAGAAACCAGGTAACATTTAGGATGCAAATTCAACAATGTCTGGAAAATGAAGCAAGAGTCTTAATTAGAATGATGACAGCAAGACTGTTTTTTCACTCAGAACAAATAGGTTTGTACTGTGGCAAAACAGCCACAAAATTACAGTGGCTTAAAATAAGTGTTTATTTCTTGGTTACAGGCAGTCTACTACAGGACTTTGTAGGCAGCTGTCTTCCGTGTGTTGCCTCATCATTTCATGCTATTTTTATGTTGTAGTACTTCAGAGGTAAAGTAGGCTTCCATAGTTAGCATTGCATAAGAAGATAGAAATGAAGAATTGTGGACCAGCTCTTAAATGCCTTCACCAAAAAGTAATACAGCCTCCACACTCATATTTCACCAAACAAAGGAGGTCTTATGTCTTCAAGACAGTGGGAGTATCTATCTCATGTGCTTGTAAAAGTAAAACAGAACTAAAAATAGTGAGCAGCACATGTCCATCAAACCATTTAATATAATGAAAAACTATCAGTCAGCTAGTTAACTAACTGACCAACTGTATATTGGTATCAGAAATGTTTGGTAATGTACCACTACCAGAATTAGCCTGACATGAAGTAGAGCAGGGGTTAAGCATAGTTCCAGAAATGCTCAAGGACAGTAAGTATAGTACAGCTCTCCAGGTACAGAAGTCTAATAGTTATTAGATTCTCCAAGAGAACATATTTTTTAAGAAAAAGTAAAGGAACAAAGTCAGATTTTAAGGAATATAAATAGGAAGCTGATACAGGAATAATCAGTGAAATCAGAAGATAACCAAAATAGTATATAATTGTGGAAACCAAGGAAGGTAAGAATTTTAGAAGTGCTAATCATATTAATTGTAGTTACAGAGGCGTTATAGTATCTGAAAGGGCACTCTGGGCAGAGGCAGTCTAGCACTGAGGAGGAATGGCTGGTTCAGTTAGGAAAGCCAGTAGAGGTCATACACTCTGGACAAACTGGAAAGAAAACTGAAGTTATTAAAATAGGACAATGTGAACAGAGAACAAGATACCTAACAGTTTGGAGACAGAGCTAGGAGGAGATATGCTGCTGCTGCTAAGTCACTTCAGTCGTGTCCGACTCTGTGCGACCCCATAGATGGAAGCCCACCAGGCTCCCCGGTCCCTGGGATTCTCCAGGCAAGAACACTGGAGTGGGTTGCCATTTCCTTCTCCAATGCAGGAAAGTGAAAAGTGAAAGTGAAGTTGCTCAGTCGTGTCCGATCCTTAGCGACCCCATGGACTGCAGCCTACCAGGCTCCTCTGTCCATGGGATTTTCCAGGCAAGAGTACTGGAGTGGGGTGCCATTGCCTTCTCCAAGGAGGAGATATATCGTAAATATTTATGGGACAGGTATCACCAACTTCAGACATCTGCTGTTATTTGCTAGAAATTGCACCTGAGCTTTATTTTTCTCATTTCATCATCTTAGCAGCCCTGCAAAGTGGGTATTGTGATTCCCATTTCACAGATGAGGTTATTTGAGTTCAAAGCCGGTAAGCTATATGATTTGGGATTAGGGTTTCATCAATGAGTAAAAGACAGAAGTTAATTTTAAAACTAGAGGTACCTTAATCCCAAATCATTATTTTCTCTTGGATACACTGAGCTTCCTAGGGCCCTCTCTTTCTTTTACTAGAATTTGAAAATAAGTATATGTAACTGGAGACTGAATGGACACATGGATCCCTACATATAATGCATTCATTTCTTTCTATAGAAATGTACCTGCCATTTACTTATTTCCAAAGAATATAACAGAAAAGTAGATATTACATATTTCTTTAAATAAAATACAATGTCACAAAATAGCAGTAGCCTGTTGATGAAGGTGAAAGAGGAGAGTGAAAGAGCTGGTTTAAAACTCAACACTCAAAAAACTAAGATCATGGCACCTAGTCCCATCACTTCATGGCAAATAGATGGGGAAACAATGGAAACATTGACAGACTTTATTTTAGGGGACTCCTAAATCACTGCAGACAGTGACTGCAGCCATGAAATTAAAAGATGCTTGCTCCTTGGAAGAAAAGCTATGACAAACCTAGTTCAGTTCAGTTCAGTCTCTCAGTCATGTCTGACTCTGCGACCCCATGAACTGCAGCACGCCAGGACTTTCTGTCCATCACCAACTCTCGGAGTCCATTGAGTCGGTGACGCCATCCAACCAACTCATCCTCTGTTGTCCCCTTCTCCTCCTGCCCTCAATCCTTCACAGCATCAGGGTCTTTTCTAATTAGTCAGCTCTTCGCATCAGGTGGCCAAAGTATTGGAGTTTCAGCTTCAACATCAGTCCTTCCAATGGACACTCAGGACTGATCTGCTTTAGGATGGACTGGTTGGATCTCCTTGAAGTCCAAGGGACTCTCAAGAGTCTTCTCCTACACCACAGTTCAAAAGCATCAATTCTTCAGCACTCAGCTTTCTTTATAGTCCAACTCTCAAATCCATACATGACCACTGGAAAAACCATAGCCTTGACTAGATGGACCTTTGTTGGCAAAGTAATGTCTCTGCTTTTCAATATGCTATCTAGGTTGGTCATAACTTTCCTTCCAAGGAGTAAGTGTCTTTTAATTTCATGGCTGCAATCACCATCTCCAGTGATTTTGGAGCCCCCCAAAATAAAGTCAGCCACTGCTTCCCAATCTATTTGCCAAGAAGTAATGGACTGGTTGCCATGATCTTAGTTTTCTGAATGTTGAGCTTTAAGCCAATTTTTTCATTCTCCTCTTTCACGTTCATCAAGAGGCTGTTTAGTTCTTCTTCACTTTCTGCCATAAGGGTGGTGTCATCTGCATATCTGAGGTTATTGATATTTCTCCTGGCAATTTTGATTCCAGCTTGTGCTTCTTCCAGCCCAGCATTTCTCATGATGTACTCTGCATATAAGTTAAATAAGCAGGGTGACAATATACAGCTTTGACATACTACTTTTCCTATTTGGAACCAGTCTGTTGCTCCTTGTCCAGTTCTAACTGTTCCTTCCTGACCTGCATACAGGTTTCTCAAGAGGCAGGTCAGGTGGTCTGGTATTCCCATCTCTTTCAGAATTTCCCACAGTTTCTTGTGATCCACACAGTCAAAGGCTTTGGCATAATCAATAAAGCAGAAATAGATGTTTTTCTGGAACTCTCTTGCTTTTTCAATGATCCAGCAGATGTTGGCAATTTGATCTCTGGTTCCTCTGCCTTTTCTAAAACCAGCTTGAACATCCGGAAGTTCACGATTCACATATTGCTGAAGCCTGGCTTGGAGAATTTTGAGCATTACTTTACTAGTGTTTGAGATGAGTGCGATTGTGCAGTAGTTTAAGCATTCTTTAGCATTACCTTTCTTTGGGATTGGAATGAAAACTGACCTTTTCCAGTCCTGTGGCCACTGCTGAGTTTTCCAAATTTGCTGGCATATTGAGTGCAGCAAAAACCTAGACAGCGTATTAAAAAGCAGAGATGTCACTTGGCTGAGAAAGGTCTGTCTAGTCAAAGCTATGGTTTTTCAAATAGTGATGAACAGATGTGAGATTTGGACCATAAAGAAAGTTGAGATGCAAAGAATTGATGCTTTTGAACTGTGGTGCTGTAGAAGACTCTTGAGAATCCCTTAAACTGCCAGGAGATTAAACCAATCAATCTTAAAGGGAATGGACCCTGAATATTCACTGGCATGACTGATGCTGAAGCTGAAGCTCCGATACTTTGGCACCTGATGTGAACAGCTGACTTGTTGGAAAAGACCTTGATGCTGGGAGAGATTGAAGTCAGGAAGAGAAGGGGACGACAGAGGATGAGATGTTTGGATGGCATCACCAAATCAATGGACAGGAGTTTGAACAAACTCCGGAAGATAGTGAAGGACAGGAAAGTCAGGGGTCCTGTAGTCCATGGGTGGAAAAGAGTTCGATATGACTAAGCCACTGAACAACAATGACATGATCTACATCTTCGAGAAACTAAATAGCTACAATCTACATCTCTAAGAATCCTGAAAGTGCATACATCAAAATTTAAGACTGGTTACCTTTAAGCGGGGACTTCCCTGATGGCTCAGATCGTAAAGCGTCTGCCTACAATGCGGGAGACCCAGGTTCAATCCCTGGGTCGGGAAGATCCTCTGGAGAAGGAAAAGCAGCCCAGTCCAGTACTCTTGCCTGGGAAATCCCATGGACAGAGGAGCATGGTAGGCTACAGTCCATGGGGTCGCAAGGAGTCGGACACCACTAACTTCACTTTCCTTTATGAGATCTTATTTTCATCTTTTTCCTTTTTCATACTTTCCAAAATGAACATATTCTTTTGTAAGCATAACCTCCACACAATATATATGATACAATTCCATTTCACATTCTGTGTAACAATAAACAATTCCTAAAGGAAATCAACCCTGAATATTCACTGGAAGGACTGATACTAAAGCTGAAGTTCCAATACTTTTGCCACCTGATGCGAAGAGCTGACTCATTGGAAAAGACCAACTCAATGGCAATTGAGCTAAGCAAATGCAGATGAATTTGAGCAAACTTCGGGAGATGAAGAACAGGGAAGCCTGGCTTGCTGCAATCCATTGGGTCGCAAAGAGTCGGACACGACTGAACGACTGAACAACAACAAACTAAAACGTCACTCTCATCTAAACTATTGGATAGTTAGCGAACGAGTTTTCCCCTCATTCTAACTTGATTGTCTCAGTGTATTGTTTCTGTAGTGCAGCCAGTGTCCACTGGCATCCCGCAGGATCCACTCCTTGCTTTAAGAAACAAAACAAAACACGCACAAGATCTGAGATCTCCGGATCTCAGTTGGGATTGGAGACAGACAAGGAGCAGCACGATCATACAGTTTGGATAAGTATACAGATCCCTCTTAGCCTAAGAACTGTCGGAAATCCCTCAACTCATCTCTGGACTCTTCCGTTGCCTAGCTACGAGAACCGCCTGCCCCTCCCCCTCCTCCTCTCACTTCAAGCCACGCCCCTTTCTCCCTCCCCCAGTGGGGGCGGGGAGCCGGGACTCTTCAGCCACTGAGAGCGCCTCGCGACGGGCCATCCAACGGTGATTGGAGAAGTGTAAGGGTGGTGCTTGGGGCGGGCTTTCCGCGCCTGGGGGTAACGTCAGCACGTAGACGCGGGGGTTTTCTCTGGCGGCTTGAGAACCCTATCGCGATTTGCGTAACTGTGGCTTTGGTCCGCACTACGTGGGCGAGGAGCGAGGTTTTCAGCTCGCCTGCAGGCGCGGTTTGTTGGGGTTGGTTTTGAGAGTGACCGCCCTCACCCTCCTCCCGGCTTCTCCTCCAGGCGCATTCTCCTCTGGGCCGCCTCGGAGCGGCGGCGGCGTCCCTGAGGACTCGGCCCAGGAGGACTAGCGGCCCATCTCCGCTCCGGGCTCGGATGGGAGGCGGCGGGAGGAGCGGCCTGGGATGTTCAGTCTGATGGCCAATTGCTGCAACTGGTTCAAGCGGTGGCGGGAGCCCGTCAGGTAGGCTGGAGCCAGTTGGCCAGGTGCCTTCCTAGGGGAGGGGGCCAGCTGCGCCCCAAGGAAGGGGCGCCGCCTCTCCTCTCGGCCTCCAGCTCGAGTGACTCTTACAGGCCGCTAGGGATGCTATCGCCCCCAGTTTGATTTATCTCCTCAGGGAGCGATAGGAGGACGTAGCCTTTCTATTTAGTTGCAGTTAAGTTCTAATGCGTAATAGTTATTGTTGTTATAATTTAAATGGGTCCTAATTTCTTAAAAAGTTGTGGGTTTTGTGTGTGTGTGTGTGTGTGTTTGGAATTGGAGGCTATCCGTTGTGCATTTTTCCTCTGAAACTTTTGTAATGGGATTTTTTTAAAAAATAGGGCATTATGAGATGTTTTTCATAAAGTCCACAAACACCTTCCCACTACACACACTGTTTTGTTTGAGGACTTGGACTTGAAATCTTTCTCCACTACTTAATAATTATATGACTTTCCCACTTTTGGCTCCACCCTCCTCGTGTTAAAAGAGGGTGATAATATCTGTGCTCTAGGAGTGTTGAATTAAATGAGAATAACTGATGGAAGGTGTTCTTAACTGTAGTGTAGCTTCAGTTTTTACATGAAATCTAGTTAAGCCCTTTAGTTGAAAAAGTCCGCTTTTTAACATTTCGTTTTAAATGCTAAGTATATTAATAATTAGAGCCCGCTACTTGGTATTCATTCATTTATTGAGAATATACCACGTGCCAGGCACTGTGCTAGGAAGGAAGGAGTCAGTGAAAATGATGTTTTTAAAATTGAGCTACTCAATCTATAAAGAAACCTTGAGTTTGTTTGTCTTTATAAATAATGTTTTTTAAATAATTCTACTTTAGAATTAAGCCAAGGGTAATTTATAGCAAAAGTTTGGGGTTTTTAAAAAACATTAACATTAATGTTAATGTTGAAACATTAATTAATTAAAAAGGATGAACTATTCTGTAAAGAATGAAAAGCTATAGGTATAAGGAAAAATAAATGTGTGTATTTGGAAATTTGCCTTAAATGGAACTTTTGAATTCTCCCATTATTAACTCTTAAATGAATGTGAATCTTATAAGTGATATGATCAACTTTCAAGAATCAAAGATGTGTTGGGTGTGTAGACTGATTTAATTTGTTTTCAACATATTCTGGTCTGATTGCAGTCTCTACTAAGCCTGGAGGATGTGTCTGGTTTTTTAAAAATATATTTTATTTTTCTAAGAAAGCACAGTAGTGTGTGTCCTTTTAACTAAAAACATTCAAAAACCTTTCACTGCAAATAAGTTTTCAGTTTATTCCTTATTCTTTGTTTTTGCTTCTCTCAGTAGCTGTAATGTAATAATCTTTGGGATGATTAAAGAAAATACAGAGTTCCGAGAACAGAGAATGTATTGATTTCTGAGTAGAAAAGATAATTGGATTGGATTTGATTAATAAAGCAAATTGAAATTTAACCCTATAACTCAGTTTATTTTGTTTAATACATAGTAGTGTCAAGATCTGTCCAATAGGGTAGTGATAGCTGCATATGACTGTTGAGCATTTGAAATGTGGCTAGTCGGAATTGAGATGCTGTAGGGCTTCCCAGGTGGCTCAGTGGTAAAGAATCTGCCTGCCCAAGCAGGAGACACCGGTTCAGTCCCTGGGTGGGGAAGATCCCTTGAGAAGGAAATGACCACCCGCTCCAGTACTCTTGCCTGGGAAATCCCATGGACAGAGGAGCCTGGGGGCTGTAGCCAATGGGGTTGCAAAAGAGACACCACGGAGCACATATGCATGCAAAGTGTATAATACAAAGTAGATTTTGAAGATTTATTATACAGGAAGGAAAAAGGTAAATATCAGTCCTTTTTCAGTGTGATTACATGACCTTTCACATTTTATTTTCATTTTTTAAAATGCAGTTACTAGAAAATTTAGCCTTATATATATGGCTTGCACTATATTTTTTTATTGGACTTCATTAATCTAGATCATGGCCTAATATGAAGGACATGGATAAAATCTCTCAATGTTGCATAGAGCTAACTGTCATATAACTTAAAAATAAATGAGTTATACCTATGTTTTAAGTACCCTGTTTGTTGATGCCTGGTTCATAATAATGGCTGAGTAAATATTTGCAAAGTATTGTATGTAGTTTGATTACTCCTTTGCAAATCCGTAAGGAAACAATACTAGCAGGTAGTCCATTTGCCAGAACAAATGGAAAATGAGCAAGCTGATTGTAAAAATATATCCAATTTTGTGGCTTTATGATATATTGCTCTGTAGTTTTTACATTTTAGGCTATACTGGTCCTTATTGAGATTCCCCTTTCTGTTTATATTTTATGAAGATATGTTTGCAAATGTGAGGAGTGAGTGTGTGTAAGAGAGAAGATGATCATTAATACACTCTATTCTGAGGTTTCTTTGCTGACTTTACACTGCATCCTTTGTATTTACCTATTTGTCCTTACTTAGATACTCTCCCAACAAGCATATTATTCTGGAGATTGGAATCAGGGATTAGATTGCATAGTCAGAATGTGTGGATAGGACCAAGGCAGGAGTCAGAGGTCAAGTGTTCAAACACCAGTCTAGGATAGGAGTCAGACCAGAATGCCAGGGAATTCAGGAATACCATATGTGCTGTTGAGAGAACCAGAGAAAACCTAAACATAGGCTCTGCTGCTCCATAAAGTTAACCTTGAATAGACTGAAAGCTAGACTCATAGATAAGTGACTTTCTCCTGTAGAATCATTGGGTATTTTTTTTTTTTTTTAACTTTTTGAGTTCATGATATAGTGATCAGAGCTAAGAGATTAACATTGGTACAGTGCTATTAACTAAATTATAGGTTTTATTCTGAGTTCACTTGTTTTAACACCTAGTGCTTTCTTTTTTTTTCCTGTCCAGGATCTAATCAAGGATTCCGCGTTGTTTTGTTGTACCTCTGTTCTCTCGCAGTCTGTAATAGTTCCTCTGTTTTTTCTTGTCTTTCATTGCCTTGAGACTCTGAAGAGTACTTGTCAATTGTTTTGTAAAATATCCCTCACATTGACATTATTTTCTTGTGATTTCATAAAATGTTGCTGCATAATTGGGTAAAGGAATACCATGGAGGTGAAATGTCCTTTTCAGTACATCATATCAAGGGGTACCTGATTTTGATATGTCTTATTACTGGTACTGTTAACCTTAATCACTGAGTTATGGTAGTGTCTCCCAGATTTCTCAATGTAGTGTTTTGAGTCATACAGGTTTTCATCTGAGTCCTAGGAGTTTTGGCACTTTCCCCCTAGTCAAGTGTGCATAATTTTTGTCTTGCAACATTTTGAGAAAGAAAATTGATGCAAGTACTTGATGCTTTGCACATAGTAGTTACTCAGTAAATAGTAACTCTGATCTTAGGAGACAAGTGCTGATTACTAGGTTACTTTCCTTAATTCTGGAGGAGGAAATGGCAACCCACTCTAGTACTCTTGCCTGGGAAATCCCATGGACAGAGGAGTCTGTGGGCTACAGTCCATGAGGTTGCAAGAGCTGGACATGACTTAGCGACTAAACTACCACTTTCTCAATTCATTTTGCACTTGTCAGCATAAATGCCCTTCCCTTCCTCTCTCTTTTTTTTGGGGGGGGGTTTTAAAAATTGTTTTATTTGGGAAAAGTGCGTCTTACAAAAGGGCAGCTCTTTCTGTTAGTAGAAGGGTTCTTTTTCCAAGGCTAGTTCTAGGAATGAATCTGTTTATTCCATTTCTTCCCATTTCCTGGTGAACCTCAGTCATTCAGCATTCAGCCAGAGATCACAGAAAGAACTTGGGTGTAAGATTAAACCTAAATTTTTATCCCAAGATTTATTGTCCAGTTTGATCATCAAAAATACAAAATCTTTCTTTTGTCTTCAGAGCTCCGCTTCTGTTCTTTGCTTAGTATGTAAACATACGTAAGCCTCTCTTACCTAAAAAATAAACCAAATGAAATGTTTCCTAATGTTGCTATAAAAATTGCCACTAACTTAGTGACTTAAGCTTATTAGCCTGCAGTTCTGAGATCAAAGCTCTAAAATGGATCAGCAGGGTTGCTTGTTTACCTTCTGGAGGCTCTAGGGGAGAATATTTTTCTTTGCCTTTTCCAGCCAAGAAATAGGCTGCCTACATTCTTGGCCTGTGACGCCGTTCCGCCATCTTCAAAGCCAACATCATAACATCTTCTGTCTTCTGTGATCTTCTCTTCCTTTTTATAAGTAAGGAGCCTTGTAATTACATTGGGCCTACCTGGATATTCCAAGATAGGCTCCTCATCTGAGATCCTTAGCTTAATCACATCTACAAAGTTCCTTTTACCAGGTAAGTTAGCACAGTCACAGGCTTGGGGAATTAGGATGTGGACATCTTTAGGAGCTTGTTCTTCTGTGTCTGCCTTTCTAAACAATCTTGTGCCTGCAGCCATTATCCTTTCTCCTTCCCTTTGCTGCTGCTGCTGCTGCTGCTAAGTCGCTTCAGTCATGTCAGACTCCGTGCGACCCCATAGATGGCAGCCCACCAGGCTCCACTGTCCCTGGGATTCTCCAGGCAAGAACACTGGAGTGGGTTGCCATTTCCTTCTCCAGTGCATGGAAGTGAAAAGTGAAAGTGAAGTTGCTCAGTCGTGTCCGACTCTTAGCAACCCCATGGACTGCAGCCTACCAGGCTCCTCCATCCATGGGATTTTCCAGGCAAGAGTACTGGAGTGGGGTGCCATTGCTAGGGGAAGCAGTACCCTATAAACCATCTTTCTTGGTCTTAAGTTAATATAACTGTAAATCCTAGACTATTTATGGAAATTGCTGATTCTTATTTCTTAAGTAAGCTGTACATGCAGATTAGCAAGGATTATCTGATGTGTCATGGCAGAACTGGAACTTCTTACATTTCTTTTTTATCCCCTTAGAGCTTCTTGTTTATTCATAGTAGGAATCTCAGAATTTTAGGAGAGAAAGGGATCTAGAGATATTCTGATTCTACCTATTTGTATTTTATTTTATTTTTAGTTTTTATTTTTCATTTTAAAAAATAGTCTTTATTTTTAGATCAATTTTGGTTTATAGAAAAACCGAGCAGAAAGTGCAGTGAGTTCCCATATACCCTCCCTCCTCCTAGTTTCTGCTGTTACTAACATCTTGCATTAGTGGGGTATATTTGTTACAACTGATGAATAGATAGTGACATATCATTAACTAAAGTCCACAGTTTACACTATTCCTTTATGTTGAGGTTTTGTTTTATTTTTTTATATTGATATTTTAGAAATGAATAAGCAGACAATAAGAATTTCATTTGATCAAGCTTCAAAGGTAGCATATGACCCTAAGATTGGTCCCCTTTTTAGTACTTCATAAATTTAGATAGTGATTTTGGTATTATCTTGACCTGTACAATCTGAATTAAAGTACCAGAAAATAGCAATTATAAAATAATAGAAAAATAAAATCACAGCATAAATGGTTTGGTAAGTTTTTTCATTTCATTAATTCTTTTTGTGGTAGGTTTTTTGTTTTCTCACACATACATCATAAGGCAGTATTTCCAAGTCCCTTTTCATATGTATTTGTTATTTGCTAATTGTTCCATGTAGTTTTAAATATTTTAAGTAATAAATACCAGTTTTGTTGTGTTAAATTTTGCTTTAGTTTTCTCAGTGTTCTATTTTAACTTGCATAACATTTTTGAAGTTAGAAATATCTTTTATATAATTATCTCATTTGAAGTATTGTCTTCCTTAGTTGACCCATGAGGAAGTTTAGAATTGTACATGTTCAAAAAAATGTTCAAAAAATTGTAATAATACCATTCAGAAAAGATTCAGAATTCACATGTTTTCTGAGTCTAAGTTCAAAATGCTAATATAATATGACTTATATTTCTGGCATATTAATTTGTTTATCTTTTATATAAAAAAGGACCCTGAGATACTATGTATACTAAAGTTTTTGGCTCTCTTAATCCCTACTTTTTTTTTTTTACTCAGAATTATTTTAGTTTTAAAAATATTTCTCACTGTTAATTATTGTGTGAAACCACAGCATGTAGATCTACTCAGAAAACTTGGATTTAATGTAAGAAAATAGGTAATTTTAATTACATTCTCTAATATTGAGCTGTTTGATTTGAAGATTTATATAAATTGAATCCATTACAGTACAGTCTCAACTGAAAGTCGTATATTTTAATTTTACTTATGTTTACTTAGCAAATACAGTGAAAGTCGATCAGTCCTGTCTGACTCTTTGTGATCCCATGGACTAGTCCATGGAATTCTCCAGACCAGAATACTGGAGTGGGTAGCCTTTCCCTTCTCCAGGGATCTTCCCAACCCAGGGATTGAACCCACGTCGCTTGCATTGCAGGTGGATTCTGTATCAGCTGAGCCACAAGGGAAGCCCAAGAATACTAGAGTGGGCAGCCTATCCCTTCTCTAGTGGATCTTCCCGACCCAGGAATCAAACTGGGGTCTCCTGTGTTACAGGCGGATTCTTTACCAACTGAACCCAGGGAAGAGAGGGATCAGAAGCCCAGGGATCAGAAAATACATTTATATTGTTTCATTCAGTAAAAGTACAAGGTGTATGCTTAGCACATTTGATCCTGGGGCTGCACAGTTAAGACAAGTTCTAGTTGAGAAGACTGAATTAAAAGTTACATGAAAAAGTTAAGGTTTGTTTGCTGTGATAACATGCCTGGTCAAGAAGACCTAGGAAGTTCCCAGCCTTAAAGGTCTGCTGGGGAGTGACAGAAGACGAGGCTGCAAGAGTTTGGACTTGATTCTGTTTAAGGATTTTAAACAGAAAAATGTCATTCTTAGCTTTTTCATAAACATCATAGTTAGGTTTTATTAACAGCATGTAGCTCATTACCTTAGTTAATCTACCTGTTACTAGGTAATCTACCTTGTCTTAGCTCTGACAAGTAGGTTATGGTTGTGATTCACTGAAATGTGGGGAAAAAATATTTGATGAAAATGAGCCAGACAACCTGGCTATCTGGTGTATATCTGTGTGTGTGTGTGTGTGTGTGTGTATACATATAAATGTGGGTAAATTTTAGGATAAACAAGATGATTCCAGTTGCCCTTTAAATTAATAATAATTGTTTTTATGAATCACTGTATTTAAACTTCCCATAGAAACTGCTGTTAACTAACTAGCACTGTAACTTTGGGTAACTTTGATCTTCCCTACTTTCAGGGATGGTGTGAAAATAGATGATAGGGTAAAATAGCTTTGAACTATCAAGACACATTATGAAATAAATTCAAAGCATTGGTATTGTAGGGTTTGTAAAAAGCTGAAAGCATTTATTTCTGAGGTACTTAATTGATGGCAGTTACCAAAAAGATTCCTTTATTTTGCAAAACTCTGTAGTGTTTGATATTGTTCTCTTAACCCTTTAGGAAACTGTTTCCATCCCAACATCATTACTGGCCTCAATTCTTTCTGGCTGCAATTTTAAGAGTTCCTTCAAAGGTTCTTAGGGTTCCGTGTCCCCTGTCCCCTAGCTCTTCCTTCTGTGCTCTTCCGTCTATTCCTGTAGTTTTAATTAGCATGTGTAATAATCTCATAATCTTGGTCCGTATCTCTCCTCCAGCTTCAGACTTCAATGTGAAACATGCACTTCTGTCAACATGTGCAAAACTGAACCCATTAACCCTCCTCCGTTACTTAATCCCTTTCCATCTGTCTGGTCTCATTTTGTAGACTCCGTGTCTTGAATTTTATACTGTAGTAATAGGTTGAGCTATAGGTTGAGCACTTACTGTGTGCCCCAGGCATTGTGCACTTTACTTGCATGTCCTACGTAATTTCACCATATCCTATGGGATGGATATTTTTGTTACCCCATTTTACTGATAAAATTCTGATAGGTTAAATAATGTGTCCAGGTCATATAGCTTGGAAATGATACTTCTGGGGCTTGAACAGAGGTTGCTCTAGCAACAAGTTTATGACTATATATCAAAATACCCATTATCCCTATTGTGATACTTATTACTAGTACAAACATACTGCACTTCTTAAAATAGAGTCCTTTCCTTATCAGCCTTTCTGGTTTGGTATATAATTCAAGACTCAATGATAACTGTAATAAGAGCAAAGTGATCAGTTCCAGCTTCTGGGAAGGTTCACGTTACTAATTATTTAATGGTACTTGTTTCTTAACTAGAAGTATGTCAGGTTCCCTTTAGATTCAGTACATGGTTGTATTGAGTTGTGGTGTGTATGCATGTTCTCCTTTTGTTTAAGGCTGCTTTCCAGAGGTGTGTTCTTAATTGCCTGGATTTAGCAACTCAGCACCCAGTTCTTAGCTTCGCAGTGTGGTGTCTCAGGCAGTGTTCTTCGTCTAGAACCTCTTCATACTTGCTCCTGTTCTCACCTTCCTGTTCCTTGGCAAACTTCAGTATTTGAGGAACTTAGCTGAGGCATCATCACCTTGTGTAAGAAGTTTCCCAGACCTTCTCCTGTTTCTCTAGGCTGAATGAAGTTTTCTGCTCTGTATTCCCTGAGCATCTTGTCTAAGGATTTTAAACTTTCATAGTGTCACAATGTACAAATATTTGTTCACATTTTAGTCACTGTCATTAGAAGAGAAGCACTCTGGGATAGAAACCATGTCTCAGGCATTTGCTCAGGCCTTTTTGTGTCTGTAGTACTCAGATGCCTAGTCTACTTTTATTAATTACGACTGTCTAGCCCAGTGACAAAATGTTTGCTTTTATTGCTGCTGTCAACTTTCAAGACGTTATAAACCTAAGAACACTGTATATTATTTTTTCAATTGAAGAGCTAATGTATTTGATCAATAATCAGAAGACATAGTCTTTTATTTCTCTGTTGTTACATAGCATCACAGCCAAATTGTTCCCAATCAATGATAATTTCTCATATTTTAAAAAGCTATAATGACATGTACATTTTGTTTCATGTTAGATTGAACATATTCAGTGTTTAAGAGTTCCATAGAATTTTGAGTGATAGTTGATTGTTAGCCTTTTAAACCCATTCTATTCTGAAAATATATGTTTAATGCATTGTTATCAGGCATGGCAGTAATTCATGCTGTGATTTTCATTTGTCCTGCTAGTGTTATATTTTTTCATTAAGGCTTTAGTTACCTCAGATATTTAATTAAAGCCATGTTTTCAAGTATATGGCATAATGATCTTAAATACTGACTATGTACTTGGAGGGATAGTCAACATAAAAATATAAATCCAGAAAGACTTATTTCGTGCAGTTTCAGCATGATTATAATTTCTCAACATGATTTTCATGTTTGAAGAATGTTTTTTGTTTGAATCTAATATTCTGTTTTAAAAAAGGAAGCATTTAAGATAAAATCTAACAACTTTCCTTGGTAACTGCTTTAAGAACAATGTTTTAAAACGTATTAGTTCATTTCAGTTTACTAGCTCAGTGGTGTCCACTGTTTGCAACCCCACAGATTCCAGCATGCTAGGCTTCCCTCTCCATCACCAACTCCTGAAGCTTGCTCAAACTCATGTCCGTCAAGTTGGTGAGGCCATCTAACCATCTTATCCTCTGTCATCCCCTTCTCCTGCCTTCAATCTTTACCAGCATCAGGGTCTTTTCAGATGAGTCATTTCTTCCCATCAGGTGCCCCAAGTATTGGATCTTCAGCTTCAACATCAGTCCTTCCATTGAATATTCAGGACTGATTTCCTTTAGGATTGACTGGCTGGGTCTCCTTGCAGTCCAAGGGACTTTCAAGAGTCTTCTCCAACACCACAGTTCAAAAACATCAGTTCTTCAGCGCTCAGCTTTCTTTATAGTCCAACTCTCACATTCGTACACGACTACTGGAAAAAACATAACTTTGACCACACAGACCTTTGTTGTCAAAGTAATGTCTCTGCTTTTTAATATGCTGTCTAGGTTGGTCATAACTTTTCTTCCAAGGAGCAAGCGTCTTTTAATTTCATGGCTAGAGTCACCATGTGCAGTGATTTTGGAGCCCAAGAAAATAAAGTCTGTCACTGTTTCCACTGTTTCCCCATCTGTTTGCCTTGAAGTGATGAGACCAGATGTCATGATCTTAGCTTTCTGAATGTTGATTTTTAAGCCGACTTTTTCACTCTTCTCTTTTACTTTCATCAAGAGGCTCTTTAGTTCTTCTTCACTTCCTGCTATAAGGGTGGTATCATGTGCATATCTGAGGTTGTTGATATTTCTCCCAACAATCTTGACTCCAGTTTGAGCTTCATCCAGCCTGGCATTTCTCATAATGTACTCTGCATATAAGTTAAATAAGCAGGATGACAATATATAGCCTTGATGTACTGCTTTCCCAATTTGGAACGAGTCTGTTTTTCCATGTCCAGTTCTAGCATTGCTTCCTGACCTGCATACAGATTTCTCAAAAGGCAAGTCAGGTGGTCTGGTGTTCCCATCTCTTTCAGAATTTTCCACAGTTTGTTGTGATCCACAAAGGTTTTAGTGTAGTCAGTGAAGCAGAAGTAGATTTTTTTTGGAATTCTCTTGCTTTTTCCGTGATCCAACAGATGTTGGCCATTTAGCCTCTGGTTCCTCTGCCTTTTCTAAATCCAGCTTGAACATCTGGAAGTTCTCAGTTCACATACTGTGGAAGCCTGGTGTGGCATAAGTCCTGTTGGAGGAGGTTGCCATTAGTCGCTGAGCAGACAACCCATAAACTGGAGAACAATTATACCAAGGAAATTCTCACACTGTTGTAAAAGTTCTAGGGCCCACAACAGATTTCCCAACTTGGGGATCTGGCAAAAAGACTGAGAACCCCAGGGAATTTGACTTTGAAGACCAATGTGATTTGATTACAGAAATTGCACAGGACTGGGGAAACAGACTCTTGGAGGGCACAAACAAAACCTTGTACACACCAGGACCCAGGAGAAAGGAGCAGTGACCGCACCAGAGACTGAGCCAGACTTGCCTGTGAGTGTCCAGGAGTCTCTGGCAGAGGCGTGGGTTGACAGTGGCCTGCTGCAAGGTCAGGGGCACTGACTACAGCAGTCTTGGGAGCTGTGCTGTGCTGGCATAAGTCCTTTTGAAGGAAGTAGCCATTACCCCTACCACAGTTTGGCCTGAGGCCAGACCACCAGGAGGAAACAAGGCCCCACCTGTCAGCAGAAAACTGGATTAAAGATTTACAGAATAAAGAAAACCAACAGAAAATGGGGATTTGTCCCCCAAAGTAATTGTTTTGGTTATGGTGATGTTTGAAGCACTGTAGATCTTAGAATAAATTATTCAAGAGCAATTGAATTAACTTTAATATTATGGTCTAATTCATTATGTATTTAGTAACTTGAATTATCCAAAATATTGTTTGTGCTATATCATCCCTATTTTTGGATAGTCATTTATTGTATTTTGTTTAGGAAATTATTTTGTAATTTAATCTTATACTTTGATATTCAGAAATTATAAATTCTTCAAACAAAGTAGTAAAATTATACTCTATGTATCTCAAAGCTTCCTTAAGAAGTAAACATAGTTTTCAGTTAGTGATGCAGGTAAAACTTTCACATGGATAGAAGTACCTAGACTTCACATACTCCCTCAGCTCCATAAATTCATAGTTTGCTGTGTGCCTCTGACATTTCCACCAACCCCATCTCTGGCTGACTGGGAATGGGGTATGAGAAGGCTGCTAACTGACTTACCACTGACTCAAGTGTAGACATACTTTTGTTTATTCCTCATGGTGGATATAGGGATGGTTGAAGCATTTAGAAAAGACTGAGGCTCCTGGATAACAAAGGAAATTGATATGTTCAGTTCAGTTGCTTAGTCGTGTCTGACTCTTTGCGACCCCATGAGCAACAGCATGCCAGGCCTCCCTGTCCATCACCAACTCCTGTAGTTCACTCAAACTCATGTCCATCAAGTCGATGATGCCATCCAACCACCTCATCCTCTGTCGTCCCCTTCTCCTCCTGCCCTCAATCCTTCCCAGCATCAGGGTCTTTTCTAATGAGTCAGCTCTTCGCATCAGGTGGCCAAAGTATTGGAGTTTCAGCTTCAACATCAGTCCTTCCAATGAACACCCAGGACTGATCTACTTTAGGATGGACTGGTTGGATCTCCTTGCAGTCCAAGGGACTCTCAAGAGTCTTCTCCAACACCATAGTTCAAAAGCATCAATGCTTCAGCGCTCAGCTTTCTTTATAGTCCAACTCTCACATCCATACATGACCACTGGAAAAACCATAGCCTTGACTAGACGGACATTTGTTGGCAAAATAATGTCTCTGCTTTTAATATGCTGTCTAGGTTGGTCATAACTTTCCTTCCAAGGAGTAAGCGTCTTTTAATTTTATGGCTGCAGTCAGCATCTACAGTGATTTTGGAGCTCAGAAAAATAAAGTCAGCCACTGTTTCCCCATCTATCTGCCATGAAGTGATGAGACTGGATGCCATGGTATTAGTTTTCTGAATGTTGAGCTTTAAGCCAACTTTTTCACTCTCCTCTTTGACTTTCATCAAGAGGCTGTTTAGTTCTTCACTTTCTGCCATAAGGGTGGTACCATGTGCATGTCTGAGGTTATTTATATGTCTCCTGGCAATCTTGATTCCAGCTTGTGCTTCTTCCAGCCCAGTGTTTCTCATGATGTACTCTGCATATAAGTTGAATAAGCCGGGTGACAATATACAGCCTTGACATACTCCTTTTCCTATTTGGAACCAACCTTGTTCCATGTCCAGTTCTAATTGTTGCCTCCTGACCTGCACACAGGTTTCTCAAGAGGCAGGTCAGGTGGTCTGGTATGCCCATCTCTTTCAGAATTAATTGTAATGAAGAAGTGAAGTCGCTCAGTCGTGTCCGACTCTTTGCGACACCATGGAGTGTAGCCTACCAGGCTCTTCCCTCCATGGGATTCTCCAGACAAGAGTACTGGAGTGGGTTGCCATTTCCTTCTCCAGGGGTTCTTCCCGACCTAGGGATTGAACCCGGGTCTTCCAATTCCAGGCAGACCCTTTAACCTCTGAACCACCAGGGAAGAAGAGTTAGTTAATTTCACTCACAAAATCCACAGTCCTCACCATGGCCTGCAAAGCCCACCTGATCTGGCTTCTGATGTGTTTCTAACCTCTTGTCTTTCTTCCCTGCGCTGCCCTGTCTGGGTTTAACCACACTGGCTTCCTTGCTGATTCTGGAACATTCCTACGTCAACACCTCCCAACACACGTGCCATGCCCACCGCCTTAGTGCCTTGGCCCCAATTGTGCTCTCTTTCCTTCCTTCAAGACCTTGCTCACACTTCCCCTCCTTTCTCAGTGCGTCCTGCCCTGATCACCCTGTATAAAGCTTCTGTCCACCTCCACCTCCACTCCTGCTCCCCTTTATTCCTCTCTATTCTTTTTTCTGTAATACTTAATCACCTCTAATATAGGATATAACCTGTAATTTACTTATTTCTTATATTTATTATTTGTCTCCTGCAACTAAAGTATAAGTTTAATAAGGGAAGAGTTTATCATTTTTTTGTTTTTCATTGTTGTTGTTATTTTAATAAGCAGGTATCTCAGTACCTAGAACATGGGTGTATGGTATACAGAAAATGTTAAGTAACTATTTGTTCAATAAAGTCCAGCTCCAAGAAAGCCAGGCTTAGCCAGATGGAAAACACCCTTCTTGGCATCTAAGTTCTATTTTTTTAACCTTTCTTGGAATGGCTCAGATGGTAAAGCATCTGTCTACAATGCAGGAGACCTGGGTTCGATCCCTGGGTCGGGAAGATCCCCTGGAGAAGGAAATGGCACCCCACTCCAGTACTATTGCCTGGAAAATCCCATGGACAGAGGAGCCTGGTAGGCTACAGTACATGGGGTTGCAAAGAGTTGGACACGACTGAGTGACTTCACTTTCACTTTGACTTTCTGGAATGATTGCCAGTGTACTGTACTTGGCAGAAACCCTGACTCCACTCCATGGGAATGTGGCCCAGTTATACTGTGAATTTTCTCTCTCTATTCCCAAGTGTGTGGTATTAATAAGTGGTCTCACCACTTGCTATACTAAGCAGTAGTTAAGCCTGGAACAGAAATGGGCTTTAGAGCTGGACTGAATTCCCAGGATACTAGGAACTGTGTGGTAGGTTTGTTCCTTTGTAACCTGTCCCAGGTTTAAGAAGTTCCTAGAAGGTAGGTCAGTTAGGTTCTGGTTCTGACTGTAACCAATTCATTGTCTTAGCTTATGACTCTAGGCTTATGTTTCTTCAGTTGTAAAATTGAAATGGATTGTGTTTTTTCCCCTTACTCTGTGAAGTTTAGCTATGTCATCAGAAACATTTTAAGTTTTCTAATTTAGGAACCCTCTTTTAAAATACATTGGCTCTTAGGTTAATAATCATGTTACTGTACTGTAAGATTTGTATTTGGTAAGGTGTTGTATATATAAAAACAATTGAGTGTACTAGTAGTG
Organism: Bos grunniens; assembly: GCF_055505025.1. Lineage (NCBI taxonomy): Eukaryota > Metazoa > Chordata > Mammalia > Artiodactyla > Bovidae > Bos > Bos grunniens. The sequence goes on along the minus strand of NC_141165.1, from coordinate 119,136,119 downwards.
TATAGAACCTAACCTAATTCTTTTCTTACATAATTTCACTGGAAAAAAACAAACTTTTGCTAATGGTTAGAATTCAGTTAACTAGAAAATTGAGTCTTTAGATGTGATAAATAACTCATGTTCTAGAATCCATCTCTCTCTCTCCCTTTCTCTCTTCTTCCCTTTATTTCTTCTCTACCCTTCAGGTTATCTGCTGTACAGTTTCTGTTTTTTTGTGCTTAGCAAAAGGATGGCACTTTCCAGGTATTTTTCAAGAATTTTGCTTTTTGAATATATATTTTGTTCATCATTGTACCCCTTAGCATTCAGCATATTGACTTGTACATAGTAGTTGCTTCTTAAGTATTGCTTGGATGAATGTATTTGCCTTTATTCTCCCCCCCCACCCCCCACCGCCAATATTTAATTCACTCAGAAGGTGATTTTTTTTAATTTTTATTATTTTAAGAAAGGTGACTCTTGTGATGGTGGGACTTGATAATGCTGGTAAAACGGCGACAGCGAAGGGAATCCAAGGAGGTAAGCTGAAAAAAAATTATTATTAAATTATTCTGATTTATTTATTTAAATTGCTTTATTACATATTCGTTGGGTAGAGATATTGTGTACTCTATTACTTTATATTCTTAGTGTACTTGTGTCTAATATGGTGAATAGACTCTGGCTTAATAGTACCAGCCTGTTCTGTTTCAGATTTGAATGAATGCAAAGATATGGAGGCTCCTTGAGGTCTTTGATCAGCTAGGAGGAGTCATAGTTGTCTTCTAGCTGCTGCTGCTGCTGCTGCTAAGTCGCTTCAGTCGTGTCCGACTCTTCGCGACCCCATAGACTGCATGCAGCCTACCAGGCTCCTCCATCCATGGGATTTTCCAGGCGAGAGTACTGGAGTGGGGTGCCATTGCCTTCTCCAGTCTTCTAGCTAGTAGGAATGAAAAAGTGTAAAAAGGACATGCCCCTGCTATTAAGGATGCATATTGTCTACATTCTTTTGGCCAGAATTAAGTTAAAGAGCTACAACTCATTAAAAGAGAGGTAGAAATACAGATAGCCAGGACAGCTCTCTTTGTATCTCTTGATTTTTTTTTTCCAATATGATGTGTAATTTTTACAATTATGTTAAAGATACATTGAAGGGTTTTATGTCATTTATGTTACATCTCATTGAATGTATTTATTTAGTGTTAATTTAATGCTTTGTAACTATAATATAGAAGTTGCTGTACTAGTGAGTTTGTTGTGTACCCAGAAGATGTAGCATGAACCATGCATCTTAAGGGTATGAATTGGGAAAACACCTAACATATATTTGTTCCTGAAAATAAATGTTGCAACAAAAGTTGCATGACAAATAGGGAATTTTTACTTGGGGAAGTTTATGAAAGAAAATTGACACCTTGCAAAACTTATTGTTGGAAAAAAATGTTCTGTCACCCCCAATTCTGTTTTATAATGTTAGATACAAACTATATATTAATTTCTTTTTCTTTGGCTGCACTTTGTGCTGTGTGGGATTTTTAGTCCCCCAACCAGGGATTGAACCTGTGCCCCCTACATTGAAAGTACGGGATCCTAAACTTTGGACCACCAGGGAAGTCCAACAAACTATATATTATTGTTTGAAGCAGTCTTCTAAAGGCTTTTTGTACCCCTCATGTGGTCACTTAGGTTATATCCTCGAAGAACTGTCACCGTCTAAATCAGGGGCACTCAATATATGTAAGCAAATTTGGGAAAACTCAGCAGTGGCCACAGGACTGGAAAAGGTCAGTTTTCCTTCCAATCCCAAAGAAAGGCAATGCCAAAGAATGCTTAAATTACTGCACAGTTGCACTCATCTCACACACTAGTAAAGTAATGCTCAAAATTCTCCCAAGCCAGGCTTCAGCAATACGTGAACTGTGAACTTCCAGCTGTTCAAGCTGGTTTTAGAAAAGGCAGAGGAACCAGAGATCAACATCTGCTGGATCATCGAAAAAACAAGAGAGTTCCAGAAAAACATCTATTTCTGCTTATGCCAAAGCCTTTGACTGTGTGGATCACAATAAACTGCGGAAAATTCTGAAAGAGATGGGAATACCAGACCACCTGACCTGCCTCTTGAGAAACCCGTAAGCAGGTCAGGAAGCAACAGTTAGAACTTGAAAGGGAACAACAGACTGGTTCCAAATAGGAAAAGGAGTTCGTCAAGGCTGTATATTGCCACCCTGCTTATTTAACTTATATGTAGAGTATATCATGAGAAATGCTGGACTGGAGGAAGCACAAGCTAGAATCAGGATTGCTGGGAGAAATATCAATAACCTCAGATATGCAGATGACACCACCCATATGGCAGAAAGTGAAGAAGAACTAAAGAGCCTCTTGATGAAAGTCAAAGAGGAGAGTGAAAAAGTTGGCTTAAAACTCAACTTTCAGAAAACTAAGATCATGGCATCTGGGCCCATTACTTCATGGAAAATAGATGGGAAAACAGTGGAAACAGTGTCAGATTTTATTTTTGGGGGCTCCAAAATCACTGCAGATGGTGATTACAGGCATGGAATTAAAAGACGCTTACTCCTTGGAAGGAAAGTTATGACCAACCTAGACAGCATATTAAAAAGCAGAGACATTACTTTGTCAACAAAGGTCTGTCTAGTCAAGGCTATGGTTTTTCCTGTGGTCGTGTATGGATGTGAGAGTTGGACTGTAAAGAAAGCTGAGCACTGAAGAATTGATGCTTTTGAACTGTGGTGTTGGAGAAGACTCTTTTTTTTTTTTTCTAAATTTTTAAAAGAAAATCCATCCTGAACCCTCCTCCCTCCTCCCTCCCCATACCATCCCTCTGGGTCGTCCCAGTGCACCAGTCCCAAGCATCCAGCATCGTGCATTGAACCTGGACTGGCATACATGACATTTCACATGTTTCATACATGTTTCATACATGACATTTCACATGTTTCAGTGCCATTCTCCCAAATCTTGCCACCCTCTCCCTCTCCCACAGAGTCCATAAGCCTGTTCTATACATCAGTGTCTCTTTTGCTGTCTCGTATACAGGGTTATCGTTACCATCTTTCTAAATTCCATATATATGCATTAGTATACTGTATTGGTGTTTGTCCTTCTGGCTTACTTCACTCTGTATAATAGGCTCCAGTTTCATCCACCTCATTAGAACTGATTCAAATGTATTCTTTTTAATGGCTGAGTAATACTCCATTGTGTATATGTACCACAGCTTTCTTATCCATTCATCTGCTGATGGACATCTAGGTTGCTTCCATGTCCTAGCTATTATAAACAGTGCTGCGATGAACATTGGGGTACATGTGTCTCTTTCCCTTCTGGTTTCCTCAGTGTGTATGCCCAGCAGTGGGATTGCTGGATCATAAGGCAGTTCTATTTCCAGTTTTTTAAGGAATCTCCACACTGTTCTCCATAGTGGCTGTACTAGTTTGCATTCCCACCAGCAGTGTAAGAGGGTTCCCTTTTCTCCACACCCTCTCCAGCATTTATTATTTGTAGACTTTTGGATCGCAGCCATTCTGACTGGTGTGAAATGGTATCTCATAGTGGTTTTGATTTGCATTTCTCTGATAATGAGTGATGTTGAGCATCTTTTCATGTGTTTGTTAGCCATCTGTATGTCTTCTTTGGAGAAATGTCTATTTAGATCTTTGGCCCATTTTTTGATTGGGTCATTTATTTTTCTGGAGTTGAGCTGGAGGAGTTGCTTGTATATTTTTGAGATTAGTTGTTTGTCGGTTGCTTCATTTGCTATTATTTTCTCCCATTCTGAAGGCTGTCTTTTCACCTTGCTAATAGTTTCCTTTGATGTGCAGAAGCTTTTAAGTTTAATTAGGTCCCATTTGTTTATTTTTGCTTTTATTTCTAATATTCTGGGAGGTGGGTCATAGAGGATCCTGCTGTGATGTATGTCAGAGAGTGTTTTGCCTATGTTCTCCTTTAACAATCTCTTTAACAAGTGGTGCTGGGAAATCTGGTCAACCACTTGTAAAAGAATGAAACTAGAACACTTTCTAACACCATATACAAAAATAAACTCAAAATGGATTAAAGATCTCAACGTAAGACCAGAAACTATAAAACTCCTAGAGGAGAAGACTCTTGAGAGTCCCTTGGAGCGCAAGGAGATCCAACCAGTCCATCCTAAAGGAGATCAGTCCTGGGTGTTCATTGGAAGGACTGATGTTGAAGCTGAAACTCCAATACTTTGGCCACCTGATGCGACGTACTGACTCATTGAGAAGACCCTGATGCTGGGAAAGATTGAGGGCAGGAGGAGAAGGGGACGACAGAGGATGAGATGGTTAGATGACATCCCCGACTCAATGGACATGAGTTGGGTAAACTCTGGGAGTTGGTGATGGACAGGGAGGCCTGTCATGCTGTGGTTCATAAGGTCACAAGAGTTGGACATGACTGAATGGCTGAACTGAACTGAATTGAAATCAGGGGTTTGCAAGTTTCTTCTGTAAAGATCCAGATAATATTTTATTTTTTTAAATTTATTTATTTTTTTGGCCAAACCGCATGGCATGTTGGATCTCAGTTTCCTAATCAGGGATTGAATCCATGGAGTCTTAACCACTGGACCTCCAGGGGAATCCCAGATAGTAGATACTAATATTTTAGACTCTGAGAGTCTTAGGGTCCCATTCCCAGCTACATAGTTCTGACACAGTGGTTTGATAGGAGCCATAGGCAGTATGTAAAAAATGAGCATGGCCATATTACAATGAAACTCTCCTTATAGACACTAAAATTTGATGTGTTATGAAATATCCTTGGGAATTGTTTTGGAATTATTTTAAAATGTAAAACATGTTCTTAGCTTGAGGACCATGTAAAAACAGGTGGCTATCCAGATTTGGCCTGCAGTCCATGAAGCCTTGTCCAAACATCCTCTCTTTTAGTCCTTCAAAACCTTAGGTTCAAGGGAACAGGGTCTAGGAACTTGCTAATAAATCCATCTGATTATTTGGATGTACTTAGCATATCCTCTTTCCATCAGATCATTTTTTTGTTTTTTTTTCCTAAATCCCACCTCTGTATATCCATCAGTGCATTTTCTGAGTTTAGAAAATGTTCAAGGTGTCATGTCATGAACAAAAAAGTCAAAGCTGCCTTCAGCTTCGAGCTGCCTTCTAACTGTTTTTGTTCTTCATTTTTATATACTCTTCAGCCTACTCCAGTGACTGATTTCTTACCTTATTTTTCTTTTCTAAAGAATCCAGTTATTAAAAAAAAAAAAAGAATCCAGTTATATAGACTTACTTGGGAGTTTTCCTAGGATATAGGTTTGATTAAGCCTTTTGATGCCTTTGTTTTTTGCTTATACTGTTCCCGTTTGCCTTATTAAAGAGAAATAAACTTCTCCTTAAAGACAGAATGTCTGCTTGTCTCTAAAGACCATCGTTTGTCATGTAGTCTCCTTTACGGAGTCCCTTCTGGTCTCCTACTGCCCTCACCCCTTATCACCACCATGAATACAGTTGACTACTACTATTTTTGTCTGCTCCTGTTTGTATATAATACCTGTATCAGTGCTTAATTGCTCCTCTATTTATGTATTTCTCTACCTTCCAGACTATAAATTCCCTAGGGCAGTTTTACTGGTTTTGGTGTCCCAGGTCAGTCGTGCCTTAGGGTATAGTAAGCTGTTTTCCTAAAACATTTCTCCCATGGCTTCTACTCTTTAGCTTACTTATGGCTCTTCTCATTTTTTTTTAATTAAAAGCAAATTTTATTGTATATTTCCTCCTTTCTTTTGAGATAATTTTCCTCTCTTACTGTATTGTGATCAGCTAAGTCCAAACCCTAGTGTTTCATCTATGATTTTATTATAGTTTCCTAATCTAAAAGTATTTTCCCTATCTTCATTTCATTCATTCATCTTCTCTTCTTCATGGCTGTCAAAGTGATCGCATTAATAGGATATAGGTTCGATTGTACTAAAAAGCCTAAAATAACAGTGGCTTAACAAAATAGAAATTTATTTCTCTCTCATGTAAGAGCACAGGCAGAAGTAGTTTAGGGCTGGCATAGCAGCTGTATGGTATTAGGGACTCAAGTTCCTTTTCCTATTTGCTTTGCCATTCCTAGTATTTTCCCTTGCCAGCCTGGTCCAGGGTGACTCAATACTATGTGTGTACTTCAGCGAGAAGGAAGAAGTAAAAAGGATGAAAGGAGACTGTTCTCCTTTTTTTTTTTTTTAAAGTGTGTGAACCAGAAGCCACCATATCACTACAGTTCACAGGCTGGAACCTGTGGTATTCCAGAGCTGGCTCCTACTTGCTCATATTGGCTCATATAGTCAGTGAAAGCCAATTAGGTACCTCTTCCCCCAACTTTATGGTCAGGTGCCTCATATTGATAATTTCAAATTGGCCATAGTGGTAGTATTTACAGCATGAAAACTGAGAAATACTATATATCAGACTATATATCAGAGTTCCACAGACTCCAAAGTCAATTAAACATTTAACAGTGATAGCTTATGGTGAATGGTGTCAGATTCTTGGTCTCCGAAGAAGATTTAGCTTTGGGCTTGATCATTCAAGAGCTTTTGTGTGGCAGAGTTTTATTAAAGTGTGAAAAAGGGACAGAGAAAGCTTCTGACACAGTCATCAGAAGGGGTTGGAGCGTGTCCCCCTCACTAGTCTTTCAGTTCAGTTCAGTTCAGTCGCTCAGTCGTGTCCGACTCTTTGCGACCCCATGAATTGCAGCAGGCCAGGCCTCCCTGTCCATCACCAACTCCCAGAGCCTACTTAGACTCATGTCCATCGAGTCGGTGATGCCATCCAGCCATCTCATCCTCTGTCGTCCCCTTTTCCTCCTGCCCCCAATCCCTCCCAGCATCAGGGGCTTTTCCAACGAGTCAACTCTTCCCATGAGGTGGCCAAAGTATTGGAGTTTCAGCTTTAGCATCAGTCCTTCCAATGAACACCCAGGACTGATCAAGTCTTTAGCAAGGGAATTATATACTTTTTAATTAATTATTACAACAAATCAAAAGAATGTCTCAAGGTTGTAAAATTTTACCAGACCCACTCCCACAAGTTACATTTTAGGATAACAGGGTTAGAATTTAATAATGGAAAGAACCTACCAGACCCACTCCCATAATATACATTCTTAGATATCAGGATTAGTCAGAAGGTTTTCCAGAAGGAGAAACTGTCCTCAAGCAGGTTACATTGTTGTTATGTAATTCCTAGTACAGAGTTTAAACTGAGTTGTTTGTTGTGTAATCATCAGTTCCTGGCTTAAAGAAAAAAAAAACATTTTATGTGACTAAGACTAAAGAATGTAGAGAAAAAAAAAGTTTGTCCTTTCCTCCTCCTTGAGAACCTCAAACCCCTCTCTCCACTTCAAGAGCAGCAGACCCCTTCTCCTCTTTGAGGAGCCCGGACTGGGAGTTGACTCTCTCAACAATATTTACCACAAGCACACTATATAGAACCTGCTCTCACGGCCACCCCTAGGTGCCATGAAGACTGGGGATTGCCTTTTTTATCCTAAACAGCTATGGGCTTAGCTAAAAATCCAGGATTTTCTGATTTTCCAGTATTATTTCCAAATAGTTTAAAGGAATATTTTGGGTGGGAAAATTCTTTGTGTAAATTGATGCCTAGCATTGTTGATATTACCATATCTTTATTATATTTTAGTTATTTATGTATATATTTCTTCTTTTTCCCTTTATGTAAGGAGTCTATTAGAACAAAAAATAGATCTTATTAATCTTTGTATATCTAGGACTTTGCATTGTACTTACCATATAACATAAGCTCCATAAACATTTATTGATTATGTATTTTCATTTTATCTTGAACTCTTTAGGCGTTGTCTTAACACATATACTTTACTGAAATCCTCAGGATTGGGGACCATATGTCTTTGTACACCTGGTTCTTATATGGTGCCTGATTTGTAATAGGCCTTCAATAAACAGTTACAAGCATGGATGGATGGTTAAATATAGGGAAGGACGGACATAAGTACAGCGGCTTCAACTGTCTTAGCGGTCTGGTGTGTAGTATTGAGCAACTGTATGCTTTGTGCCAAGTGCTAAGGATACAAAGGTTGTTCCCAGGTATTGGGAAGGTAAGGGCTATTGTGAAAGCCAGCAAGAAGACAGAATGTTATGATAGATGGTGTAGGTAATACTGAAAGTAGGAAGGAATCATCAGACAAGGATTTACAGAAAAGATTGTAACCTGAACATTTAGTCTTGAGTCTTAAAACATGGAGTCATGAGTAAGAACTACAGAAAAGAAGAGAGAAGTTGGGGAGGGTGTTCCATGTATCAGAACAAACAGGCTTTTAAAGTTCTGTATACCTGAATTTGAGTCTTGACTTTGTCTACCATAGAACCTTGAAAAAATTACTTAATATGAATTGGCCTCCTGGGAATATTGCCATTATTTTATCTGTGCTTACATTGCTCTCCTGTCTGGAATGTTCTCCTCCCTTCTTTATTATAATTTATTTATCTTCTAAGACTTCAGTACTATTTCACTTTCTCTCTGAAGCCTTTCTAGGCCACAGCTTATTGCTGCTGCTGCTAAGTCACTTTAGTCGTGTCTGACTCTGTGCGACCCCATAGACGGCAGCCTACCAGGCTCCCCTGTCCCTGGGATTCTCCAGGCAAGAACACTGGAGTGGGTTGCCATTTCCTTCTCCAACGCATGAAAGTGAAAGGTGAAAGTGAAGTCGCTCAGTTGTATTCGACTGTTAGCGACCCCATGGACTGCAGCCCACCAGGCTCCTCCATCCATGGGATTTTCCAGGCAAGAGTACTGGAGTGGGGTGCCATTGCCTTCGGCCCCTCCTTATCTTTTTGCTCTTGAATGCACTTATTTGGGGTGTTATAACAGAATACCATAGGCATGATGGCTTAAACAACAGGTATTTCTCACAGTTCTGGAGTCTGAGGTCAGGGTGCTTATGTGGTCAGATACTTAGTGAAGGCCCTCTTCTTGGTATACAACCATCTTCTCACTTGTATCTTCATGTGGTGCAAAGAGAGAGAGGAAACAAGCTCTCTTGTGTCTCTTCTTATAAGGGCACTAATTCCATCATGGGGGCTCCATCCTTTTGATCTCATCTAAACCTAAACCAGAGATCAAATTGCCAACATCTGCTGGATCATTGAAAAAGCAAGAGAGTTCCAGAAAAACATCTACTTCTGTTTTATTGACTATGCCAAAGCCTTTGACTGTGTGGATCATAACAAACTGTGGAAACTTCTTCAAGAGATGGGAATACCAGACCACCTGACCTGAGAAAATCTGTTTGCAGGTCAAGAAGCAACAGTTAGAACTGGACATGGAACAACAGACTGGTTCCAAATTGGGAAAGCAGAACGTCAAGGCTGTATATTGTCACCCTGCTTATTTAACTTATATGCAGAGTACATCATGTGAAATGCCAGGCTGGATGAAGCACAAGTTGGAATCAAGATTGCTGGGAGAAATATCAATAACCTCAGATATGCAGATGACACCATCCTTATGGCAGAAAGTGAAGAAGAACTAAAGCACCTCTTGATGAAAGTGAAAGAGGAGAGTGAAAAAGTTGGCTTAAAGGTCAGCATTCAGAAAACTAAGATCATGGCACCCAGTCCCAGAATTTCATGGCAAATAGATGGGGAAACAGTGGAAACAGTGGCAGACTTTATTTTTTGGGGGCTCCAAAATCGCTGCAGATGGTGATTACAGCCATGAAATTAAAAGACGCTTACTCCTTGGAAGGAAAGTTATGACCAACCTGCTGCTGCTGCTGCCAAGTTGCTTCAGTCTTGTCCGACTCTGTGCGACCCCAGAGACAGCACTCCACCAGGCTCCCCCGTCCCTGGGATTCTCCAGGCAAGAACACTGGAGTGGGTTGCCATTTCCTTCTCCAATGCATAAAAGTGAAAAGTGAAAGGGAAGTCACTTAGTGGTGTCCAACTCCTAGCGACCTCATGGACTGCAGCCTACCAGGCTCCTCCGTCCATGGGATTTGCCAGGCCAGAGTACTGGAGTGGGTTGCCATTGCCTTCTCCAATGACCAACCTAGACAGCATATTAAAAGTAGAGACATTACTTTGTTAACAAAGGTCTGTCTAGTCAAGGCTATGATTTTTCCAGTAGTCATGTATGGATGTGAGAGCTGGACCATAAAGAAAGCTGAGCACCAAAGAATTGATGCTTTTGAACTGTGGTGTTGGAGTAGACTCTTGAGAGTCCCTTGGAGTTTAAGGAGATCCAGCCAGTCAATCCTAAAGGAAGTCAGTCCTGAATATTCATTGGAAGGACTGGTGCTGAAGCTGAAACATGGGCACCTGATGTGAAGAACTAACTCATTGGAAAAGACCCTGATGCTGGGAAAGGTTGAAGGCAGAATGAGAGGGGACGACAGAGGATGAGATGGCTGGATGGCATCACCGACTCAATGGACATAAGTTTGAGTAGGTCCCATGAGTTGGTGATGGACAGGGAAGCCTGGCATGCTGCAGTACATGGGGTCACAAAGAGTTGGACACAACTGAGCAACTGAACTGAAACCTGATTAATTCCCAAAGACCCCACCAGTCCTTATACCATCACCATTGGGGATTAGGGTTTCAGCAGGTGAATTTGGCTAGGACATAACCAGGTAGTTTATTACACCTTCACACTGTTCCCTCCAGACTTATTTACAGAACATATAGGTTCTTGTGTTATTTCCATTAATATTATGTCTCTCTGAAGTGTACTGGATATTCTTTGAGGGTAGCAACCCTATTTTATTCATCTTTACATTTTAATACCTAACAAGGTTCTGGTACTGTGTAGGTATTCTGAATATGTTATTTCTCTTATTTCTTCCTCAGGACAGTTGACTTATTTTCACTGATAATTTCGGGGTGGGGCTGGGGGAGTACCTTTCAATTTGTACTTAAAGATAGCTGTCTGTTTTAACTGTGAAACCAGTTCTGGTCTGGACTAGATCCACATTTTTAAATGTCTAGTATAATTCTGTTTTTGGCATATATGTCTGCTTATATTGTTTCTAAACTTGCTTTTTTTCTCCCTCTAGATAAGGCAGGTCTTTTAAAAATGTGACTTGTGATTGTCTTAATTAACTTTCTAGGGAGCTGTCTAAACTGTAGTAAGATGCTTGCTGAGAGGCAGTGGTACATTGCAAGTCTGTTTCTCAGTCATGTCTAAGCCTAAAAGCAAATGCCTTTCAAATTTATTTTTGTAGTAGCAAATGTTTTGCTGAATGTGGGAATAATAATACCCTCTAAACCAGTGTTGTTCAGTAGAGCTGTTTGCAATGATGGACATGTTCTACATTGGCTCTGTTCAGTAGGGTGGGCCACCAGTCTCATGTGACTCTTGAGTACTTTAAGTGCAGCTAGTACAACTGAGGAACTGAACTTTTTATTTAAGTTTTATTTAACTTTGAAATCCTCATGTAGTTTGTGGTCACTGTATTGACTTTATAAACAAAGTTCAGGGGAGTAATATTTGTTGTGAATTCCATGATGATGTGGAGAAGGAAATGGTAACCCACTCCAGTATTCTTGCCTGAGACATCTCATGGACAGTGGAGCCCTGGCAGGCTGTAGGCCTTGGGGTCACAAAGAGTTGGATACAACTTAGCAACTAAAGAATAACAACCACAGTGGTGAGCCAATGGAGGAGACAGACATGAAGTCTGAACTCTTCTCTGTAACCACTGAGTCACTTGCATCTGTTAATTGCTCATGCATTCTCTCTTGCCATGCTTCTATTTTTGTTTTGTTTTGTTTTCCTACCTCTCTAAAAAGTGACTGTCAGTCTCATTTTCAGTCAGTTCTAGAGACTTTTGCAAAGATGAATCTCAGTAAAGGACTACTTTAGTCATCTCATGGCTTAGAGGGTAAAGAGTCTGCTGCAGTGCGGGAAACCCAGGGTCGATCCTGGGTTGGGAAGATCCCTTGGAGAAGGAAATGGCACCCCACTCCAGTACTCTTGCCTGGAAAATCCCATGGATGGAGGAGCCTCGTAGGCTACAGTCCATGGGGTCGCAAAGAGTTGGACACGACTGAGTGACTTCTCTTTCCTTTTTCCTTTTTAGTCATCTCAATTATGTTATTGGTCTGCTGAAATGCCTTCCGTGGCTCCCAGTTCTCTGTCTTCAGAACCCTCTTCAGTGTACATTCAGTATTAAAGATCTGCTCCAACTACAATGTTTAACTTGTTTATACATCTTGCCTTTTCCATTTCCGTTACTTAGATCACCGATCTGACTGTTTAAATTCAACCTAGCTTTAAGGTCTAGGTTTCACCTCCTAGGTCAAGGCTTGAACCTAGTGATCTTTTTAATCTCTTACTGTCATTACCATTCCTTGGCAGTTATAATTGTATATATCCTGTACTTCTTTGTGCTGTCATATGCAGACGTGCAAAGCAATTTAATTATAATTTATGAAAATATCCTGTATTCTTTTCTTATATAAAAAAATAAAATCTACTCTTTACATTTACAAGCTGTCCTTGAAAGTTTCTTTATTCCAATTATAGCTTTTATTCAGTTAATTAAAAAAGAATGGTCCCATACTGTTCATTGTTGTCAGTTGCTAAAGTTGTGTCTAACTCTTTGTGACCCCATCAACTGCAGCATGCCAGGCTTTCCTGTCCTTCACTATCTCCCACAGTTTGCTCAAACTCATGTCCATTGAGTCAGTGATGCCATCCAACTATCTCATCCTCTGTTGCCCCCTTCTCCTCCTGCCCTCAGTCTTTTCCAGCATCAGGGTGCTCTCCCCTGAGTTGTCTGTTTGCATCAGGTAGCTAAAGTATTGGAGCTTCTGCTTCAGCATCAGTCCTCCCAATGAATGATCAGGGTTTATTTCCTTTAGGATGGACTGGTCTGGTCTCCTTGCAGACCAAGGGACTCTCAAGAGTCTTCTCCAACACCTCAGTTCCAAAGCATCAGTTCTTTAGTGCTCACCTTTCTTTATGGTCCAACTCTCACCTCCATACATGACTACTGTAAAAATCATAGCTTTGACTATATGGACCTTTGTGGTCAAAGTGATATCTCCTTTTTAATAAGATGTCTTAAGTTTGTCATGGATAGAGGAGCCTGGCGAGTTACAGTCCATGGGATCGCAAAGAGTCAGACATGACTGAAGTGACTTAACACACAAACGCTAGGTTTGTCATAGTTTTTCCTTCCAAGGAGCAAGCGTCTTAATTTCGTGGCTGCAGTCACCGTCTGCAGTGATTTTGGAGCCCAAGAAAATAGTTTGTCACTGTTTCCGTTGTTTTCCCATCTATTTGCCATGAAGTGATGGGACCGGATGCCATGATTTTAGTTTTTTTGAATGTTGAATTTCAAGCCAGCTTTTTCACACTCCTCGCACTTTCATCCAGAGGCTCTTTGGTTCTTCTTTGCTTTCTGCCATGCTCTTCATAGCTTCTCCCATTGTTTGGTTGTTTTAAACTATTCTTTAAATGTTTAGTTTTTCTTTATAACTCTACATGGGTTGTAATGGTCCCTGGGGATGGCCGTGGTGTTGAAAGTTGAAATTTTTATTTTTTGTAACTTGGAGAATCTGTAACCTTAGGCAGAGGTTCATTTGTTTATTCATTCTACAAATACTTACTAAGTACCTGTTATATTGTAGGCATTAATAGGACCTGGGGTTATAGCAATAACAACAAACAAGCAAACAAAAAGCCCTGTCTGCAAGGAGTATAAATTCTAGTTGGATATTTTATAGTATCTACCTTTCCTCCAGACCAGTTTGCTTAGATGTAATGCTTATTATGTAAACAAATAATAAACATTCTATTTAGTACTAATATATGATGAATAATAATACACTTATGCCATTTTAAGTTGTGAAGTTAAATTAATGTTATTAATTTGAAGTCTCAAGATTCTTTTTCTTTATATCATTTGAAACAGAATATCCTGAAGATGTAGCTCCTACTGTTGGATTTTCCAAAATTGACCTTAGACAAGGAAAGTTTGAAGTCACCATCTTTGACTTGGGAGGTGGAAAAAGAATTCGAGGAATCTGGAAGAATTACTATGCTGAGTCCTATGGGGTAATATTTGTTGTGGATTCAAGTGATGAAGAAAGAATGGAGGAAACAAAAGAGACAATGTCAGAAGTGCTGAGACACCCTAGGATATCCGGAAAGCCTATATTGGTGTAAGTAATGTTGGTGTTGAACTTCATGGTGGCTCAGACAGTAATGAATCCACCTGCAGTTGGGGGAAACCTGGATTTGATTCCTGGATTGGGAAGATCCCCTGGAGGGGGGTGTGGCAGTCTACTCCAGTATTCTTGCCTGGAGAATCCCCACGGACAGGGGAGCCTGGTGGGTCCATGTGGTTGCAAAGAGTCGACACGACTGAGCGACTGAGCTTGCGCCCGGTGTTATTGTAAACATAGAAGCAGTAGCATTAGTCACTAAAGAAATCTCCCTAAGTTATAAAACACTGAAAAAGTGTTGTCACACTCTCACATAATCAGATGTATGTAATTTACTGGGAGTTGTTAATATACCAAGGCTTTGTTATAATGCTGTCTGTAGGGATTAAGGGCAGAGGCTATGTAATGAAAAAATCTTATAATTAGATCTCCTGGATTTTCAAACGTGAACTCTTTGTTTTCTTTGATAATTTACTCTTGTCAAATTTTGCAGATGGTCTAATAATGAGGTTGTAAAATGTTTTTCAATTTATTTTCCTCTTTTGGTAACATTTAGGTTTTGCCTCTTTTTCCCTTGCGTATTCTTGTTTGAAACTTACTTAGGTGGTTTATTTTTCTAATGCCACATTGATTTCTCAGTTTTCACTTTTGTATTTCCAAACTGAGCATGCGATCTGTGTCGTTATCAGCGTGTGATCTGTGTTGTTATCAACTTAGTCATAGGCTTAGCATCATTTTCTTCAGCTGCTTAAATATTAAAACAAAATTAAACGACAGAGCCTTTTTGCACCGTCTGCCCTCATAGCGTTTCCGGAGAGTAAACACAAGGTGGTGCTATGACTTAGAGACACAGTCGAGTGAAAAGTAGTTGAAATTGCTCTTAAAATTGGGGTAAGTGGTATGTGTGCTCTTGCCTTCTTGTCCTTTTTCTCGTTCTCTTGCATTCATAACTAATGATTGAAAAAGAAAAAAAAAACACAAAAAACCAAGCAACCTATGAACATGGTTAAATGGGAAAGTGTAAGCAAACTGTCTCTGTGGTCCTCAGTAATAAGTGAACATTTTTAAATGAGGCAGTCTGAAAACTCTGATTACAAAAAATAAAATGTTATTGTGCCATTTATTGTTAAGCTTATACTATTTAATTTTTATACTTTTAACCAATTAGAGAAGTTATTTGATATATACAATTCTTTTATTGAATCTGAAAGAAACTTTAATAGACTTGTATACAAAGAGTAAACTTTGTTGAACCCCATAGGCTAAATTAGTCTCTACAAATGTTGAAGCAGAGAACCAGTGACTTATAAAGAGTACTAACAACTGGTGTTCATTTGTAAAATAATTGAGTGTGCTTTTTAACCCAGTAGTCATTTATTTATTCTTTTTTTCATGTATTCTTTCATGCCTTTATTCACTCATACAAGTACTAATTCAACAAATATTTGTTAAGCATCCACTATATGCTAGGCATTGTTCTGGTACAGGGATCCATTTAGGTATAGGGATACATTTGAGAACAGCAACAATAAAACTCCATGTGTAATCTCAGGAGCTTACATTCTTGGAGGTGAGACACACAATAAATGTAATAAATAAATTGTATATTAGGTGATAAATATATTGAAAACAAAACAAGTAAAAGAAGATCAGCAATCCTGTAGTGGTGGTGGTGACGGACATGTTACTCTTAAAATAATCATAGTAGGTCTTATTGAGAAGATGACACTGGAAGTGAGTCAGTCCTGCAGATGTATGTGGCAAAGCCCTGAGGCAGAGGCATGCAATTGGTAAATGTCTGCAGTGTTTACTGTATGGTTTGATAACTGTCAGCAAGATGCCTGCTTTCAGCTCGGTCACCTCTCTTAGCTAGTGAATTTGCAGAATTGGAAAAAAGGAAACAATTCACAACTAGAATGATTGCTCCCAATTACAATTTCACTGTCAGTGAGATCTCACAAAGACATGAGAATTAGTTATAGATCATATAATATGTTTATGAAACAGAATGGTTCACCATCTGAACGGTTTTTCTTAAGGGAGTTTTACAGCTGTAGAATTTTTGTTAATTAGGCTAAAGTTTTGAGATGTGTGTGCTTCAAAAATGTACACAGTTTACCAGAAAGTACATATTCTTAGTAAATTTAGAAGATGTAAGAAAGAATGAGGATAAGAAATGATTGGCCTATCATGTAAAGCCAACCACTGCTATCATTTTGATGAGTTTCCTGTGCATATTTTTGTAATACATGTAATGTATGCAGTGTTCATATAATATATACAATTTTCTATCCCATTCTTTTTTCTGTTTATAAATCCCTCTTTAATTTCCACCTAAGTCCCATATTTGAAGGTCCTTCTGTTTACCTTTCTGTCTCTGACCTACAATGTTTGTCTTATTGATGTTACTGTTTTAATATTTGAGTCTCTCTACTGCTCTCTATTCTGTTTGATGTTAACTCCTTTCAACCTTTGCTCACTTCTCCCTTGTGTTACTGATTCCTCTCCAGACCAGTCTCCCTGCTAGCATCTTGCCTGTTGTCTAAGCTCTCCTCTACACTGAAGGCAGGAGCCCTTTTATTTGATATTTTTCAAATCATAGAACTGGTACATGCTTTCATAAGTGAAACAATGCACGAATAAAGTACTTAAGAGCTCCTTTTTAAATGCAGATTTGGTCATTTTACTTTTCCTTAGAGTCCAGGTCCGGAGAAGGCGATGGCACCCCACTCCAGTACTCTTGCCTGGAAAATCCCATGGACGGAGGAGCTTGGTAGGCTGCAGTCCATGGGGTCGCGAAGAGTCGGACACGACTGAGCGACTTCACTTTTCACTTCATGCATTGGAGAAGGAAATGGCAACCCACTCCAATATTCTTGCCTGGAGAATCCCAGGGATGGCGGAGCCTGGTGGGCTGCCATCTATGGGGTCACACAGAGTTGGACACGACTGAAGTGATTTAGCAGTAGCAGAGTCCAGGTTGCCTTCATAACTCCTTGCAAATGGGAAAGTCTGTTTTAACTGATAATAACTCTAGCATATAATAGATATGGCGTTGCAAAGTAAGTGGAAAGGGCCTCCAGTAGAGCCCTACTAAAGTCCATGCTCTGGGCTAGTGTGTATGGAGATGGAGGAAAGGCTACCTAAATTAAGAGGCTGGCTACAGTGCTCCTTGTTGCACACAGCTGCTTTTTTCCTGCCCACAGCTGCTTCCTTCCTGCCCATGGAGGTCTGGACTTCTTAGGTGAAAAAGGCAGTTATGGCATCTAATGTCTTTTGCTTGCTGTTTTTCTGAGCCTCAACTAGTGGATTTAGGATCTGCAAAGCCTCTCAGAACTCAGTTCAACCCCTTGATAATTTTTTCTTCCCATCCTCTAATAATGAGCAGAGAACAACAGACCTCTAAGAAGATTCAGTCCTTCAACAGAAGGAAATAAACTGGAAGAATTACCAGTAAAAACAAAATTACAGATTGGTAGAGCAGGATTCATTCATGCTATGAGAGGCAGAGTAGATGACAGTGACAGCAGGTCCTGGACACTTCTCCAGCTCTGCCTGACTTGATTCTGCATACTGGTCTGACAGCGTGTGTTGTTGCACATAAAGTCTCAGTCACATTTCATTTTATGTCACGGACTTGAGGGTTCTTGGGAAAGGTCAGAATCATAGATCACTAGGCTTCTGTGCTTTATTAGCTTGGAAGTTCTGTTTGGCAGTTATATAGTATTTACTTCTTAATCAGCATAATATTCTAGTCAGATCTCTGAAATAAGTGGTAAAAAGTGAAAAAACATGGGTTTAGAGAGAAGATGGAGAGTCTAGAACCTGGATTCTAAGAGCTATTGTAAATTTGTTTATGACCCTGGCAAGTCACTTTACTTCTTTGGGCTTAAGTGGTTAAATGCTGTGCTGTGCTTACTCACTCTGTTGTGTCCGACTCTTTGTGACCTCATAGACTGTAGCCCACCAGGCTCCTCTCTCCATGAAGATTCTCCAGGCAAGAATACTGTAGTAGGTTCTCATGCCCTCCTCCACGGAATCGTAACCCAGGGATCGAACCCAGGTCTCTTGCATTGCAGGTGAATTCTTTACCAGCTGAGCTACCAGGGAAGCCCTAGTGGTTAAATACCTCTCCTTTAATAAAAGTATCTGTAAAATATTGTATTCAGCTGTATATTATAATGTGAACCATAGTATGCGAAGAATCCATTTCGGTAAAAAGGTGGAAGTGATTTGTATTTCTTCTAAAGAAATTAAAAACAGATTTGATGTAAATATCTGCTCTAAGATATTAAATGTTACCATGTTATCATGTTAAGCTGTGTATTTACCTAGAATAGAAAGCTTTTTTTCTCTCATATCTACTATTATAGAGATTAATTTGAACCTACACTCTGATTGGGTTTCCTTTGTGGCTCATCAGTAAAGAATCTGCCTGCCAATGCAGGAGACGTGAGTTCAATCCCTGGGTTGGGAACATCCCTCAGAGAAGGCAATGGCAACCCACGACAGTATTCTTGACTAGGAAAGCCCATAGAGAAGCCTGGGGAGCTACAGTCAGTCCATGGGGTCGCAAAGAGTCAGACACAACATAGGGACTAAACAAAAACAGTGTACTCAGATTAACTAAGGTTTGAAATATATTATCTACTCTCACATTCCCCTCCACATACACATGCTTGCTTTAACCATTTATAACTTATTTTATTAAAAGCCCTACTACTACATAGTCAGATAAGAAGACATTTCCAAAGAGAACAAGTAAACAACTTATGCATTTGTATAAATAGCACTGAAATCAGCAGTAATTTCAAAATTTAGGCTCAACATCCACCATAGAAGTTTTCTGTCAATAAAACAAGGCACTGTTTGTTGATTCCTTGCGACTGAGCTGGGAGGTATTTTAAACATCTGAAGTTGAAATTTTCAGCAATCCAAGGTTACACTAATGTTATAAGATGCATGTTCTTTCTGTATCTCTTGTTTCTAATATAGTCTTAAATGTTGCCCCTAGAGCGAATGTAAATTACCCTTCACTTTTTGTGGTTGAATCTCCTAATACTGCCAACTGAAATAACTCTGGAGATCCACTGCCTAAAATTTCCTCCCAGAGTAATAACAACTCTTACTTGTGTCAGCACACTTGAACTCTTGGAATGGTGCCACCTTCTCCTTAGGTACTGTCTGCTTTTCTGTGGAGTTATATCACCTAACTTAACTTTTAGTCAAACCTCATAAATTAGATACTTCACAACAAAAGTGTTAAATGTATAGGAGTTTCACTCAGGGAAGAAAACATAATATCTCTTTTATAATCTTGATTAGATGTTATGAACATTTCAGGGAAAAAGAATATTTTGACCTAGAGGTCTTTGCACCATGGATGGCTTCCCAGATCCTCTGTAATCATGTACACAGTTCTGAGTGCTTGTGCATTTTTCTTGAGAGCAGATTCTAGCTCTCTTCAAATTCCTGAAGGATTTCATGACCAAAGAGGTTAAAAAAAAATGGCAGTGAGTTTTTATATTAGGAGAAACAATAACCAGGATTTTATCATTTTTTGATAAGGGGATTTTTCAGCTTCTATATACCAGCTTCTATATACCTACTTGACTCAGCTTTCTTCTAGACAGTATTACGGAAGACTGTTAGTTTGAGTGGTATTTTTTTTCTTGTAAGTGCCCAAGAGAAGTTAATTAGGTTGTGGGTTATTCTAATACTGTCCTTAGAATTTAAGTCAAATGTACTTTTACAGAGTTATACTTTTCAATGAGAAATAGGAGAACCTGGCTCCTTTGTCAAATTCTGGAAACCCTTAAGTATGGGAGTGGGGACAACCTATATCATTTAATCACTTGATCTTTAGTTGTAGTGGTGAGTCTCTTAATTTACTGTCTGAAACCTCTACTCACCTTATAGGGCCCATTGGCTTAAGATTTCTTTTCTTTCAGTGGAAACTTATCAAGCTGTCATCTTCACCTACCTTATTTAGTTACACTGTAGACTTACCTCTGCATTACCTTGCTGAGGGCCACCTTTCATGTCTTAGGGCATCCAGCTTCACTAGTAGCAGCTGTAGTTTACAGTAAAGCTTCTTAGCTGGTTGACTTCCCAAGTAATTTATGCTCCAAGAACCCGTAGAGTTTCCTATCCTTTCCTTTCCCTGTCCCAACACACTCTATTATAAAACAAAACGACGAAGAAAAACCTGTTGCTTGTTGTTAAGCAGCAAGATGTTATCTAGGAATCACCTGTGTCAGCATCAGACCGGGCTATATTTTTTTAGAGTGGGGCCAAGGATGCTTCTATTTTTTCCACAAGTTCTCCAGGTCTCTCTGACGCACAACAGAAATTGGGATCTACTGGTATAGGGGAGAGCACGGGCTCTGGAGTCAGCCAGGTCTTGAGTAGGTTACTTAATCAGCCTGAGCTGCTATGTTTCCACTTGTAAATAAGCATTTTAATATTTGTATTACATGAATTCTGAAATAATGTATTTAAAGCATCTAGGGCAGTTCTTTACTAGTGTTCTGTGCATGTGATTGTGGAAATGAATAGTTGCTGTTGATTGCTGATATGTGGTGCCCAGGTAGATTGAATTAGGAGAGCTAGTTTTAAAGTATCTTGTGTGATTTCAGGCTACATGAAGCTTTTGATTTACAGAAACTGACATGGCTTAGTAAGAATGAGTCCAAGTGCTCAAAGTAGTTTTCACTATTTTTGTTATTGCATACTTTCTGAGCCAGTAGCTTCCGAATATTATGCTTCTAATGCTTAAGAATTTTTTCTATTAAGGTAATTTTAAGGAAAAAATGGCTACTTTTAATATGTGTTGTATGTGAATAAACAATATATTCAGCAGCTAATTAGTTAAATATGTTGTTTTTGTTGCTTAATAGGATGCTTTTGAAGTATAACAATGAAATTGTATGTGGTATATCAGTTCAGTTCAGTTGCTCAGTCGTGTCTGACTCTTTGCAGTCCCATGGACTGCAGCACGCCAGACATCCCTGTCCATCACCACCTCCCGGAGTATACACAAACTCATGTCCATCGAGTCGGTGATGCCATCCAACCATCTCATCCGCTGTCATCCCCTTCTCCTCCTGCCTTCAATCTTTCCCAGCATCAGGGTCTTTTCAAATGAGTCAGCTCTTTGCATCAGGTGTGTGGTATATAAACAATATACTGGAGTTTCAGCTTCAACATCAGTCCTTCCAATGAACACCCAGGACTAATCTCTTTTAGAATGGACTGGTTGGATCTCCTTACAGTCCAAGGGACTCTCAAGAGTCTTCTCCAACACCACAGTTCAAAAGCATCAATTCTTCGGTGCTCATCTTTCTTTACGGTCCAACTCTCACATCCATACATGACTACTGGAAAAGCCATAGTCTTGACTAGATGGACCTTTGTTGGCAGAGTAATGTCTCTGCTTTAAAATATGCTGTCTAGGTTGGTCATAACTTTCCTTCCAAGGAGCAAGCATCTTTTAATTTCATGGCTGCAGTCACCATTTGCAGTGATTTGGAGCCCCAAAAAATAAAGTCAGCCACTGTTTCCACTGTTTACCCATCTATTTGCCATGAAGTGATGGGACTGGATGCCATGATCTTCGTTTTCTGAATGTTGAGCTTTAAGCCAACTTTTTCACTCTCCTCTTTCACTTTCATCCAGAGGCTTTTTAGTTCTTCACTTTCTGCCATAAGGGTGGTGTCATCTGCATATCTGAGGTTATTGAGATTTCTCCTGGCAGTCTTGATTCCAGCTTGTGCTTTCTCCAGCCCAGCATTTCTCATGACGTACTCTGCATATAAGTTAAATAAGCCGGGTGACAATATACAGCCTTGACGTACTCCTTTTCCTATTTGGAACCAGTATGTTGTTCCATGTCCAGTTCTAACTGTTTCTTCCTGACCTGCATACAGGTTTCTCAAGAGGCAGGTCAGGTGGTCTGGTATGCCCATCTCTTTCAGAATTTCCCACAGTTTATTGTGACTCACGCAGTCAAAGGCTTTGGCATAATCATTAAAACAGAAATAGATGTTTTTCTGGAACATTCTTGCTTTTTCATTGATCCAGCAGATGTTGGCAATTTGATCCCTGGTTCCTCTGGCTTTTCTAAATCCAACTTGAACATCTGGAAGTTCACAGTTCACATATTGCTGAAGCCTGTGATGTATGTACTATATCGCTGTCCTATGAATCTTTCTGTGGTTGTCTTGTATTAAAAGGAGTATGTTCAGATATAAATATTACTATAGAAAATTGCTATTTTCTGAAACCATCTGTATATAATTATGCTAGTGAATAATAAATAGTACTTGATTTTCTTAGTTTTCATGATAAACAATTTAGGACCAATTATAAACAAGTATCAGTAAGGCACTACATAAAAGGATATAACACAGCTTTAGAAGGGACAGAAGAAATACGTCTCACCACCTGATTAGCTGGGGAGTTTATCATTAAATTTATCTTTTTTTTTTTTTTACCATCTGAGCCACCAGGGAAGCCCTAAATTTATCTTTTATATATGTTCCTTAAACATTTGAAATTAAAAGATGCTTACTCCGTAGAAGAAAAGTTATGACCAACTTAGCATATTAAAAAGCAGAGACATTATTTTGTCAACAAAGTTCCTTCTAGTCAAGGCTATGGTTTTTCCAGTAGTCATGTATGGATGTCAGAGTTGGACCATAAAGAAAGCTGAGTGCTAAAGAATTGATGCTTTTGAACTGTGGTGTTGGAGAAGACTCTTGAGAGTCCCTTGGACTGCAAGGAGATCCAACCAGTCCATCCTAAAGGAGACCAGTCCTGGGTGTTCATTGGAAGGACTGATATTGAAGCTGAAACTTCAATACTTTGGCCACCTGATGGGAAGAACTGACTCATTTGAAAAGACCCTGATGCTGGGAAAGATTGGAGGCAGGAGGAGAAGGGGATGACAGAGGGTGAGATGGTTGGATGGCATCATCGACTCAATGGACACGAGTTTGAGTAGGCTCCAGGAGTTGGTGATGGACATGGAAGCCTGTCGTGCTGCAATCCATGGTGTCACAGTGAGTCAGACACGACTGAACTGAACTGAAACATTTGAAGCTGATCTATAGGAAACATTTTTGTTTCTGCTTATGCTGCTCCTGCTAAGTCACTTCAGTCGTGTCTGACTCTGTGCAGCCCCATAGACAGCAGCCCACCAGGCTCCGCTGTCCCTGGGATTCTCCAGGCAAGAACACTGGAATGGATTGCCATTTCCTTCTCCAGTGCATGAAAGTGAAAAGTGAAAGTGAAGTCGCTCAGTCGTGTCTGACTCTTCGCAACCCCATGGACTAAAGCCTATCAGGCTCCTCCGTCCATGGGATTTTCCAGGCCAGAGTACTGGAGTAGGTTGCCATTGTCTTCTCCACTGGTAATTATGGTAACTAGCAATGTATAAAACTCTTCAATTTCTTTATATTTTATAAATTAAAATTATTTTATAGTGTTAGGAGATACATATACACACACATACATGTTGATATTTCTCTTCTTCCTTAATCCCATCAGGCTTTTAGTTTATAATTTTGCCCCATGGTTTTCTAAGGAAATAAAAACTATCATATAAGAATTGTCTCATTTTTCCCACAACAAAATTTGCTCAGTTATCTGCTTTTATTCCTAACCTTACCTTCCCTCCTATAATATGGAAGATGTGTTGTTGCTCCCATCTAAGGTTAGCTTCTCCATTCTTACTCTAGATCCCACCCCTTTCTACTATTGTATGTTATCCCTTCCCTTTCTTATACTGAGTTTCTCTCCCTGGACCATTTCCATCAGCAGAATGTGCTCTGGTGTTTTGTGGTGTATTATGGAATTTTTTGACTCTACATCTCTGTCTGCCTGTTTTCTCATTTTTATAGGATTCTATTCAAAATTCTGGAAAGAATTGGCTGTAGTGAATCTGTACATTTTTATATCGGATTCTTTCCTCAGCATACTCCATGTGTGCTTCCTTCCCTACAGTTCCTTGAAACTGCTCTTGTTGGAGTCAACAAATTAAGTTGCCAAATCCATTGTTACTTTGCTGTTCTTATTTTACTTAAAATTGACTATTTCCTCAACTTTGGGGTTTTTTTTAAGCTTTTTATTTCCTCAACTTTGTTTTTCCTTTTGTTTTTTTAATTAAAAGTCTTTATTTTGTATTGGGGTATAGGTGATTAACAATGTTGTGATAGGTTCAGGTGAACAGCAAGGGACTCAGCCATACATACACATGTATCCATTCTCCCCCAGGGTTTGCCTGGTGGCTCAGATGGTAAAGAATCTGCCTGCAATGCAGGAGACCAGGGTTTGATCCTGGGTCAGGAAGATCCCCCGGAGGAGGGCATGGCTACCCACTCCAGTATTTTTGCCAGGAAAATATCCATGGACAGGGGAGCCTGGTTGGCTATAGTCTATAGGGTCTCAAAGAGTCGGACACAAACGAGCAATTAACACTACAACTATTCTCTCTCAAACTCACCTCCATCCAGGCTGCCACATAACATTGAGCAGAAGTACATGTACTATAACTGTTTTTCTTTAAATACTTTTGCATTATAGCATCCTTTTCTTGGTTTTCCTCCTACTTCTTTGATGGTCTCTTCTCAGTCTCCTTCATAAACTCCCTTTCTCCTTTACATATAAATTTTAGAATACTTGAGGCTCTTTTCTGGGCTTCCAGTTTTTTGCATCTAGATACTTTGGAGACCTTATTTTACTTACTCAGATGACCCAAATCTATAGCTTTGACATCTCCCAAAAGTTCCTCCTGATGTAACTGGTATCTTAGAAACCTTCACTTAAAACATTTTATGGTCATTTCAGACTTTCTTGGTCAAGATAGAATTTCTTGATTTCTTCCTCACCCATAGTTTTGAAACTTTCATCTCTGTCTTTTCTGATTATAAATGGTATTATAATCCAATCAGATTGGATTATAGCTTTTAAATCTATCACATTTTAGTCTAATTTTTTCCCCATCACTGCAACATGGTATATAGTAATTAAGAACTGTTTCCTGGAATCATATTGCTTAGGTTCAAATCCCAGTTCTCTGTACAGTTTCTGTGGCCCAAGTTAGGTTACTTAACCTTGCTGTGCTTCAGGGTTCTTATTGGTAAAATTGTAAAATTATTAGAACAATGCTGGGACATAGCAAGTGTGTTGTTTATCAGTCTTGAGTATTAGTATTGCTGATTCCACCATCACCACCTGCCCTCCCATTCTAGCCCAAACCTCCATCATCTCTTAACTGGGACTATTGCATTAGCCTTTTAATTGTTTTCTATATGTATGTGCTAGTCCTCTATTCACCTGCCCTAAATTCCATTCTAACCCATTCTCCTACAGTAGATGGGATGATTTTTCTCGAACATAAATTACATAACATTATTCCCAGGCCAGAAACATCCTCAGGGCTTTGCACTCATTACACTTGCTGAAAACTTCCGACTTCCAGAGCTTTATATCTAGCCCCTGCTGACCTTTCTTAACCTCATCTGTTACCTCACTGCTCTTTCCCCACTGATACAGCTGTATTGCTCATTCTTCTTTGAATGGAGTGAGTTATAGTCTCCTCAGAGTCTTTGTACTGTTTGTTTCATATGCCTAGAGTAAATGTTTCCCTTGTCTTCACCACGTAGATCTTCACTTACATTACCTTTTGGCGAGGCCTATATTGACCACCCAGTCAAAAGAAGCCACTCTGACAGTCTTTATTTTATCATCCTTATTTTAAATCTCTGCCAAGAGTTTAACATTGTCTAATATTTGTATTTGTCATATCCCTTCTCCACTAGAATGTTAGTTCCAAAACTCTATCCCCACATTAGTTCAGAGTGTATCCCTAGTCCCTAGTCTACTGCCTGGCTTCACAATAAAGTGATTGAGAAACTTCCAAGAATAATACAGTTACCTTTATTTTTTACTTTATTTGCCAATTTTCTTAATCTGTAATACAGTGTCCTGAATGGATCCAAGTGCAGGAAAACAAAGCCTTCACTTAGCTTTTTAGGCCTTAAGCTAGAATCAGCTCCTAGTTACCAACTAGGCTCTTCATTGAGTACATATTAATAGTTGGGTTTTCCTAGGATTTATTGACCACTGAGTTAACTGACCTATCTGAACATAAAAAGTTTTATACAGCTTCCAGTTTGATTTTGCTTCAGTATAACACTCCTTGAAGTCTTGTTTTATACAATTCTTAACTACCAAAATGCTCTTAAATGAACCTGAAAGATTAAGTAGTTTTCATTTATTGACATTTATTTTGTTTAGGCATTGAAAGGTATAAAAAATACGTGATAGAGCTTGTTATCTGTCTAGAAACTTAAGATGATTCATCTCGTTTTTAATAGTTAACCCATGAGTTTGAAGCTAATATATTTAGTTTAATAGTCAAAGACTTGTTTTATGTTTCTAGCTTGAGAAATTTCTGTCATTCTAGTAGGTAAGAATGAAAGGGGAAAATTATAACTTAATAGTGATGAAAGTTTATGAGTAGCTCTATGAAATGAGGAAGAGTGATATGAGAGAGTAAATTATAGGACATCCTTCATTCTAAACTGGAAAAATTTCTAAAATAGCTTCTTTATTTTCAGCCACAGCATGGACAACACCAACAACACAATATCTTGCAGGGATTTCTTTTTTTATATTTTACAGCTAGTCCAAATTTTTCTTTAGTAGTGTTAACATACTCTTTTGTGCCATTCACTATCATTTCAATACTGTTGACACTTTCTCCCTGTTCCTCTACCAAAAGAGATATCTGAATGAAAAGATCCCTTAAATCCTTTATTTGGTTTTCCAGATTAACCAGTTCTTTGTGTCTCTGCTCTATCTCTGAGAGTTGTGCTTTAGTGATACTGATTTCTGTGAGTAAGCTTTCATTAAAAACTTCCCATTTTCCTTGATGAAGCATATCATTTACTTCTTCTTCAGGTAGTTCTTTTCCTGCAACTTCAAGCTGACGGAAAATAAATGTCCTGCACTTCTCTTGTTTTGCTGCTATTGTGTCATTGTATGTAAACATAGTTTGCTGAAAATGGCGGAACATTGCAGCATGCTGAAATTTAAGTATCCTTGTGACCACTGATGATGGACCACTTTCATCCTCTGACTTTTTAACTTCTTTTACTAAATCATCCAAACCTCTGTTAATGTGTTCTGCTTGGATTTTTATCTCTTTTGCAATGCTAGACTCTTTCTTAAGTAGACTAAACCTTCTCATTGAAGCCACCAGACTTTTCTGTTGCTGCCCAAATTTTTGAACATTATCTGTCAAATTGTTAATACTCTCCTGTAGTTTCTGTATCTCATGTAGGTGTCTCTCAGCTACAGGCTCTCTTTCATAAATAACAGCTTGCTGCAGAAACACCCCTTGTTCCTCTGCTTCTGTAGTCGGCACGTCCTTGTCTTTAGAGAGCTCAGTTTCCTTTGTTCGTTGCTTCAGTTCTGGAAGTCGGTCTTTCATCTTCTTTTTTCTCCTAAAAGCAAAAATGATTGTGTTGAACAAAGGAAAAATTGGTGTTTTCCCCCAGTAGGAGTTGGTTTCACATAGCTACATCTATCTCATGGGAAAAATCCTCATGGTTTTCTGAGAAGATGGTTAAAAATAAGAAAAATTGATAAGAATTTTCTCATAAAGATTACTCAACTAGGAAAAGTAATGTAAAATGTCTTATAAACTACTTTGCGTAATTCAGGGCTTCTGTGAGTCCTATTCAGTTGTGTAAAGTAGCTGAATAAGCAGTGATAGAGAAATAATTGCCCCAAAGTAAGTTCTTCAGTATCATGATACTGCCACAGAATAGTTTTTTCTTGATTTAGGAAGATTTATCTTAGAATGGATGATTTGACCAGGTCTTTTTAGGACTTAAAGGTCACTCTGAATGTGTCCTTATTATTGAAGATACGATTCCCAGTTAATTTGGTCTATGTAATGTTAAAAACATTCTCATTTTGCTGTGCTGTGCTTAGTCACTCAGTCATGTCCAACTCTTTGCGACCCCATGGACTGTAGCCCATCAGGCTCCTCTGTCCATAGGGATTCTCCAAGCAGGAATACTGGAGTGCCATTTCCTCCTCCAGGGGATCTTCCTGACCCAGGGATTGAACCCAGGTCTCCCTTATTGCAGGTGGATTCTTACTGGCTGAGCCACCAGGGAAGCCCATATGTGTAATTCAACTAAAACCAGTATAGTGACGGGAGATTCCATATGAAAGCCTTAAGCAATATAGATAATGATGAATTTATCTTAAAATTTCTCAGTCTTCTGGAATTGACTAACACATTATTTGACATAGCTTTGTTTACATAAATTCATAATAAGTGGTGTTTTTTATAGGATATACAAAAATCTTATTTGAGAGACACTGATGATATTGACATTTACTATATCCTGTGTTGGTAGTTATTCAGGGAATCAGTTGGTGTACATAGTTATATATGGCGATATGCATATACATGTATAATAATATGCATATGTGAATGAAGTGAATAAAAGGAAATCCCATGTAAATAAAATACTTTATTTCCATAGTTAATCTTGACTTTAGAAAGGCATTCAGAATACCTTTCATGATATTTTTGTGGATAAGAAGTCTTAGGGAGTTACAAGTAGCTCATTGAACCACATGTGATATCAGTATCAACGAGGAGAAAAGGTCTCTAATATTATGCTGTTATACTATCACACTCAGTGTTTGATACATTTATGCAAATAGTTTTTATCAGTTATTTGAATGTCATAGAAGGCATTCTTTTCAAAATTGTTGATGGTGCAAGATTTAGAGAGCTCTTTAGTATGTTGAAGTACAGAATTGGGATTTGAAAATTAAAATATCATAGAACACTATACTGAAATAAATATATTTAACTGAATAGGTGTAAAATGTTTCACCTAGTTGTTTAGAAAACACCTTTACATCTATAAAATGGAATACCCTTGAGTTCATAGCAGGGCCTATGAAAATCACTAGAGATTTAGTTAATTTTGAGCTTTTAATCAAAAGTATCAGAATAATTATTGTGCTTTCATGAGTGATAGTGTTATGTTTAGACCGACTAAGAAAGATATTTGTTTCACTGATTCTGTGCTAGTTAAAGCAGATAGGAAAGGGACTATGTTAAGTATGAGATGAAAATTCATAAATGGGGTATTTTCAAACTGTCATGGAAAGGATGATATTGGAAGGCTGTAGTATATGGAGAGTTGTTGAAAGAAAAAGAGATATTTATTCTGAAAAAAAGAAGGTGTAGGGAATATCTGCAACTGTTTTCTAAAATGTGTAGGTCTGTATATATAAGAGGGATTAGACTTTATTAGGCTTTACTTGGCATAACTCCAAAAAGCAGCAGGTGGAAATTACATGGAGTGAGGTTTGATTTAGTATAAAGAAGGCTTTTCACATAAGTAGAGCTCTCTGAACATGGAATGAACTGCTTCATGACATAAAAACCTTGCCATCTCTAGAGATGTTCAAGATATTATTGAATGATGATTCAATCAAGGATATTGTAGAAATGATACCTTTATTACATAAAAAGTTAAACTAATATTCCTTTGCTTTTAAGAAATTGACATTCTGTCAGATAATTTTTGAAGCTTACTTTATGCAGAGTTTTAAATGCTGTATTGTATGTTCAATAATACCTATCCTTGAGTAATTACTCTCTGAAAGAGGGTGGACAATATACAGTTAAACAGATAAATGAGATAACTTTAGATCTTGATAGATCAATTAGGCAAGGCCTCTCTAAAGAGCTATTTGAACTGTAAGACCTAAATATCAAGAAGATGAAGAGCCAAGGAAGTGTATCCTGAAAATTAGACACGTGGTGCCGGAGCAGTGAATTGGACTGCTGTGTTTTAAGGACAAAATTAATGCCTGTGTAAATAGAAATCAGGCTTCACAGGTGGCACTAGTGGTAAAGAACCTGCCTACCAATGCAGGAGACTTAAGAGACTTGGGTTCGATTCCTGGGTAGATCCCCTGGAGGAGGGCATGGCAACCCACTCCAGTATTCTTGCCTGGAAAGTCCTGTGGACAAAAGAACCTTATGGGTTACAGTCCATGGGGTTGCAAACAGTCGGACACGATGTAGCTACTTTAGAGCTTTAGAGAGAAGTAGAAATTAATATGAGCAGTAACACCAAAGGAGTGAAATCAGGACTGTAGGCAGGGATCAGATCACAAATGGCCTTGTGGGTCAAAGTAAGGAGTTTAGATTTTATTTTAGATACAGGGGATGACAATTAAAAGAGAAATAGGATATTGACCTGAGGTTTATGTTTTTAATAGATCACTATATTCAGTTCAGTTCAGTTGCTCAGTCGTGTCCGACTCCTTGGGACCCCATGGACTGCAGCATGCCAGGCCTCCCTGTCCATCACCAACTCCCAGAGTTTACCCAAACTCATGTTCATTGAGTTGGTGATGCCATTCAACCATTTCATCCTCTGTCATCCCCTTCTCCTCTCGCCTTCAATCTTTCCCAGCCTCAGGGTCTTTTCAGATGAATCAGTTCTTTGCTTCAGGTGGCCAAAGTACTGGAGTTTCAGCTTCAACATCAGTCCTTCCAATGAACACCAGGAATGATCTCCTTTAGGACGTACTGGTCGGATCTCCTTGATGTCTAAGGGACTGTCAAGTGTCTTCTTCAACACCACAGTTCAAAAGCATCAATTCTTCAGTGCTCAGCTTCACAGTCCAACTCTCACATGTATACGTGACTACTGGAAAGACCATAGCCTTGACTAGACGGACCTTTGTTGGCAAAGTAATGTTTCTGCTTTTTAATATGCTGTCTAGGTTGGTCAGAACTTTCCTTCCAAGGAGTAAGTGTCTTTTAATTTCATGGCCACAGTCACCATCTGCAGGGATTTTGGAGCCCAGAAAAATAAAGTCAGGCACTGTTTCCACTGTTTTCCCATCTATTTGCCATGAAGTGATGGGACCCAATTCCATGATCTTAGTTTTCTGAATGTTGAGTTCTAAGCCAACTTTTTCACTCTTCCTCTTTTACTTTTATCAAGAGGCCCTTTAGTTCTTCTTCACTTTCTGCCATAAGGGTGGTGTCATCTGCATATCTGAAGTTAATGATATGTCTCCCGGCAATCTTGATTCCAGCTTGTGCTTCATCCAGCCCAGGGTTTCTCATGATGTACTCTGCATATAAGTTAAATAAGCAGGGTGACAATATACAGCCTTGACGTACTCCTTTTCATATTTGGAACCAGTCTGTTGTTCCCTGTCCATTTCTGACAGAGGCAGGTCAGGTGGTCTGGTATTCCCATCTCTTTCAGAATTTTCCACAGCTTATTGTGATCCACTCAGTCAAAGGCTTTGGCATCGTCAATAAAGCAGAAATAAATGTTTTTCTGGAACTCTCTCGCTTTTTTTCTGATCCAGTGGTTATTAGCAATTTAATCTCTGGTTCCTCTGC
Organism: Bos grunniens; assembly: GCF_055505025.1. NCBI lineage: Eukaryota > Metazoa > Chordata > Mammalia > Artiodactyla > Bovidae > Bos > Bos grunniens. The sequence continues at coordinate 119,104,458 of NC_141165.1, read as the reverse complement.
CTTTTCTAAAACCAGCTTGAACATCTGGAAGTTCACAGTTCACGTATTGCTAAAGCCTGGCTTGGAGATTTTGAGCATTAGTTTGCTAGCATGTGAGATGAATGCAGTTGTGCGGTAGTTTGAGCATTCTTTGGCATTGCCTTTCTTTGAGATTGGAATGAAAACTGACCTTTTCTAGTCCTGTGGCCACTGCTGAGTTTTCCAAATTTGCTGGCATATTGAGTGCAGCACTTTCACAGCATCATCTTTTAGGATTTGAATTGCTCAACTGGAATTACATCACTGTATAGAAAATAGTTTTCTGATGACCTCCAGGAGAGATCTGGATGATGAAATTAGATGGAATAAATGGGAACCATTTGACATATATTTTGGAGGTGGAAGCAATAGGATTTATTGGTGATTTTAACGTTTCAGCAGCATGTAACCACCATTACTTCTTGAAATGGTTTCAAGTGTTTCTCCTGACTTTCCTCTTGCCTCTTTGGCTCTTCCTTCATCTTTTTCTCCTCTCTGACTTCTCCTTGTCTTCCCACCTCTGAATACTGGAATGCTTCCACATGCAGTTCTCTTTTTATCCACCATTGTTTTCAAGCCTCACAGCATTAAATACTGTCTGTTCGCTGATGACTCAAAATTATATCTCATGAATAGACTGCTCTCATAACGTCTGTCTACTCAACAGCTCCATTTGAATGTCTGTGTCTAAAGACAATGTCTGATCTTCCTCCCAATTCCCAAACTGCTGCTCCAATTCAGTAAGTGGCATCTCTTCTGGTCTCTTCTTGCAGTCTTCATCCAAGTTACTTGACCAAAAAATTTGGAATAATTCTGAATATTCTGTTTTGTGTCCTCCCCCCTGCCCCGGCATCCCCCCACACCTTATATTTAAACTAATAGTGAATCTTGCCAGTCTCTTTGGTGAACTACCTCCCTGGCTCAAGTCACCACCATCCTTTCTCACCTGGATTATTGCAATTGTCTCTTTGTTTCTTCCTTTGTATCCCCTTCTCCTTTGCCCCTTTGGTCTTTTCTTAATATAGACATCAGAGTTAAAATGTAAGTCAGATCACATCATTCCTATGTCTAAAGTCCTCCTATTAACATGATCTCTCACAGGAAAAGCCAGAACCTACAAGGTCCTGTAAGGCTTCCCTTAGGTCTCTTTCCCTCAGTCTGTAAAGAGTCTGCCTGCAATGTAGGATATCCAGGTTTGATCCCTGGGTCAGGAAGATCCCCTGGAAAAGGAAATGGACTTTACTTTCACTCTTCACTTTCATGCATTGGAGAAGGAAATGGCAACCCACTCCAGTGTTCTTGCCTGGAGAATCCCAGGGATGGGGGAGCCTGGTGGGCTACTGTCAATGGGGTCACACAGAGTTGGACACGACTGAAGTGACTCAGCAGCAGTGTAGCATATTAGATCTAAAATAATTATGTTAGCATTTGTATTAGTTAGGATTTTGCATATTAGAATTTTTCAAATTAAGTACTTTATAATTTAGAAAAAGAAAAATAATTTGTTCTGATCTCGTATACCTGTGTCATGGGAAATCTACTAAAAATTTTTGAATTCTAGTCTTGGCACCATGAAGAAATTGGCATTCTTATATTTTCTTCTGCTGTACCTCATAGTCATAGTATGAGATAAGACAGGAAGTGAGGTGTATTGCATTCCTATTTATGTACACAGACTTATGTATCCTATTCATACATACATGTATGTACATATACATACATGTAGCTTACTATGATTTTTATAACTACATTGTACATAGCAGGTATGATGTTTGTTGCACTATTTTTTAAATTGACTTCTATTCCTCATAATATGGGGAAAAGAAAAGAGTATTTGAGGCTTAGATGAGAAATAAGGGCAGTGGGTATCAAACCAAAACGGATTTTAATTTTTTTATTCATGTGCTAAGTAGTTAAAAATTTTTTTTAATTTCACAGTTGTGAAGACCTGCAGTGTGTATAATTTTCTCTTTGATTGCATGGCTTGAAAAAAATCCCAAAATAAACTCTAATATACTAATGGCAAGTTAGGTTCTTTTATTTTTTGTTTTAGTTATCGATGAATCGATGAGTGAACAGTGCCATTGTGCCATCAAAAGCCTCTTTTTGAAGCATCATAGTTTAACTTATTTTTAAAAAAAAGAGAAATAGGGTATTTCAAATATAGTAGCACAGTATACTTTTGCAAAGTGCTTTTAAGGAGGAAAATTTTACTGTCACTGATTTTGGAAATGAAGATATTTGACTCTAACCCTTGCAAAGGTGATCTTATCCTGGGTTTCTGTGTTTTTGGAAGAATAGTTTCCTGAAGGAATACCACGGCTTCATATTTGAATAAAAGATACTTTAAAGAACTCTTTAAAATATATCAATATGTATTTCATATTCATTAATCATAGTAAATTTACTAGCAAAAGAAAGTATTTTAATCTCTTTTTCTATAAATCTATATATGTTACTGATATTAAAGGAAAAACATTTCCTTTCAGTGCATGTGTGTTATAGTAAATGATATTTATATAAAATCAACTAAAGTTTTACTGTGTTCATCTTGTGTATGTCTTCATTTATTTCTTTTGAACATTTAAAATACATTTATGTTCAGGATCCTTTTACATTGTTAGGCTATTTCGGCTGTTGCTGTTGCTGCTAAGTCGCTTCAGTCGTGTCCAACTCTGTGCGACCCTATAGATGCAGCCCACCAGGCTCCTCTGTCCCTGGGATTCTCCAGGCAAGAATACTGGAGTGGGTTGCCATTTCCTTCTCCAATGCATGCATGCATGCTAAGTCGCTTCAGTCGTGTCCTACTCTGTGCGACCCTATGGATAGCATCCCTTCAGACTCCTCTGTCCTCAGGATTCTCCAGGAAAGAATACTGGAGTGGGTTGCCATTACTTATAAATAGTTCCTTTGTTTATTGTGGTCACCGACTTTTTTTCTTGGTGATGGACAAATGTATTTAGTAAACTTCATCAGCAGTTTATCTTCAGTAGGGAATTATATAGGAATGCCCCGAGTGCCTTGCATTATGGATATGTTCTTACCTCATTTTTATGATTGTCACAACTATGAATTTGACATACTCAAACTATCATAGCCCAGTTAGTATACAGTTGTCCCTGCATATTGTGGGGGATTGGTTCCATGATGCCCACAGATGCCAAACTCCGTGGATACTTAGGTCTCTTATATAAAATGATGTAATATTTGCATACAACTTATATATATCCTCTTGTATATTTTTACTTTAAAAATATACTTCAAGTCATTTATAGATTACTTATAATACCTAATACAATGTAACTGGTATATAAATGTTTATAAATAAATGTTCATTTCAGTTCAGTCGCTCAGTCGTGTCTGACTCTTTGCGACCCCATGAATCGCAGCACGCCAGGCCTCCCTGTCCATCACCAGCTCCCGGAGTTCACTCAGACTCACGTCCATCGAGTCAGTGATGCCATTCAGCCATCTCATTCGCTGTCATCCCCTTCTCCTCCTGCCCCCAATCCCTCCCAGCATCAGAGTCTTTTAATGCTATGTAAATAGTTGCTGGTGCATGGAAATTTCAAATTTTGCTTTTGGGAACCTTCTGGATTTTTTCCTAAATATTGTCCATCTGATGTTGGTTGAATCCATGGACATAGGACCTGCAGATACTGAGTGTGTGGGCCTGACCTTTCTCTAGGGATTTCTATAGCTCAGGTAGTATAACTATAGGCCTGATTTTTCTGTAGTGATTTTGTAGCCTGAGCGAATACATCACTCCTTGCTGTAGTCCTGGACAAACCAACAGAGATTTTCCTTTTTCTGTATGCAGACTGTGTTCTATTTTTTTTCTGGTTCAATACTTTATACAGGAAACTTGACTTTAGTTCCCAATTATGCACACTCTAAACCCCAACCTCTAAGATAAAAGTGTTTTCCCGTAGTAGCCAGTGGTTGGTTGTTGTTGTTTAGTCACTAAGTCATGTCTGACTCTTGTGATCCCATGGACTGTAGCCCACCAGGCTCCCCTGTCCATAGGATGTCCCAGGCAAGAATGCTGGAGTGGGTTGCCATTCTCTTCTCCAGGGGATCTTCCTGACCCAGGGATCGAGCCAGAGTCCCCTGCACTGACAGGTGAATTCTTTACCATTGACCCAGTAACCAGTGGAGTTAGCTTTAATTCCTGCTCTCCACTTTGGCTCTGAGTGTTTTTGCTCTTCATTTCAGGCACTTGGAAATTTCCCTTTCTTATTTCAGATATAATGATGTAATTTAGAAATTTGTCTCTCTTTTCTTTTTCCCCATAAGATTATATCAAGCACTTCTCTAGGTTTCTAGCAAGAGGAGGAATTTCTTTATCTGTGCATCTTCACTGAAAGTCATAGGTGATTACTTTAAAGAGTTTACATAATTCAGATGTTCCTTAAATCCTTATATTCATCTCTGTAGATACTAACTTAATGTAGGTAATCGGGTATACTTTCATTGTATAGATAAATTGCGTTTTCCAGTAGTTGCATACTCATAACTATATGTATAACTATTTCCAATTTATCTTACGATCTTCTTCTATCTTCATAAATTATAATATAAGCAAAATGAGATATCTAAGTATATTAGAATTTAAAGTTGGGAGAGACAGAGTTCATGAAGGCATAAAATATTAAGCACATAGTTGTGACATCATTTAATTGTTTAGGTTAGTGAAATTGACGATACTACCGTTTTATGCAATCTTTTCTGTACCTTAAATTTATTTTTTTAATATCAGAAGAGCTCTATCCAAATATGTCATCTTTCAGCATGTTTAATGCACTGCTTTGCTATACAATTTTGAATTTTACTGTTAATAACTGATTGTATCTTTGAGCTTAAATGTAATATTTGCAAAAAGAAAGTTAGAACACTGATTTATAAATACAGTAATTAAATTGACAATTTGTTCTCTGAAATACAAAAGCAAACTTGTATGACTAAAAAGTTTCTCCACCCTATTGCAGATAGGGAACATTTCTAGGAACAGAAATATGAATAAAATTTTTCTAACGCTTTAGGAAATATGCCCTGGGTCGATACTTTATATAATTTATAGAGTTTTTAAAAGTAAGACATTTCTTTTTATAGTTACTATTATCTGCCTGCAATGTGGAAGACCCAGGTTTGATCCCTGGATTGGGAATATCCCTTGGAGAAGGAAATGGCAATCCACTCCGAATTCTTGCCTAAAGAATTCCATGGATGGAGCAGCCTCGTTAGCTACAGTCCACGGGGTCTCAAAGAGTCGGACACAACTGAGTGACTACATTTTAACTTTTCACATTGAATAAACATTTCAAGAAATGTAACAAATGTTTATTTAACATAAAATGGAATTTTTTTTGCTTTTGTGTATGAAGACAGCTTGCAGCATTTCCCTAGTTCAAGGTGAAAGCAGCTATTATTGGAATGTTCACCTGTTTGGCTGCTTACAGGAAGAAAAGAAACTAAAAAAAATATTGGGAATTATGTTGATTATATCAGTTTAAATTATTATACATTTTTTAGTAGTGCAACCTTTGAGTGCTTTTTAAATTCTACTTTTTGTTTAGTGTAAATAACTGTAAAATTAACTCTTTAACAATAGACTATTTTGTTTAAATATTAAGACTCATGTAATTTTAAACTCTCTCATATCTGACTAAAGTAAGCTGTACACATATAACATTTTTATATTAAATTTAAAATTGCATTGTCACAGAGGTAATATGTTCTGGGTGTTACATAGTCAGCTTTCACATTTACCCTTAAAGCATTTACTAATGGAAATATTATTTTGATTTGAAATATTATCTATTAAAATCTCACATAACAATTGTAAAATAACTTTGAAGAAATATCAAAAAATAAAACATGTTTTGATTAAGCCTCTAAACTTAAATATGAAACTACCTGTGTAGTTTGTTTGCATTTAAGTGATGATGACTTAAGTTTTTAAAATTATCAAATCAAATATAATATTGATATTAAATTTTATAATTTAAGTACTAACTGAAACATCTAAAAATTGAGTACTTAAAAAAAATCGAGTATGTCAGTATTTTACAGTAGTCCTTTTACAACACGATTATTTTTTAATTTCCTCAAATTAATTTTAAAGATTCTGGGAAACAACAATGAAGAAATTAAGGCCTTATAGAAAATTTTCTTGAATTTTTAAACATTATACATATGTGGCAAGTTGGGTATAAACTTCTTTTAGGAATTAAGTGGAAAAATGTTCTCTAAAGCAAGCATGGTATAATTTATATAGTCTGTTTATAGAGGAAAGAGTTTGAGGTTTGTTTTTATAGGTTCTGACCTTCTAGTGTTTCCAAAATGGAAAGATATTTTTTAAAGGACTTAAAAGGAAAAGTTGATTTTGTTTGCAGTGGTCTATTTCTGCTGCTGCTGCTGCTAAGTCGCTTCAGTCGTGTCCGACTCTGTGCGACCCCCATAAACGGCAGCCCACCAAGCTCCCCCGTCCCTGGAATTCTCCAGGCAAGAACACTGGAGTGGGTTGCCATTGCCTTCTCCAGTCTATTTCTAGGGACTCTAAACTCCAATCTCATTCAGCCTATCGATAGTATATGTGAACGGATCAGCTGCCTGTAGCCTGGTCCAAATCTGAACAAAACAGGTATCTTCAATTATCTGTTGAGTTATTTTTAAATGTCACAGGTTTCAATCTCTGGATGTCTCACATTAAAAGTACAGAAAAGAGTGGTCTGTTTACCTTTGTCTTGTTCCTTTGGCTTGTTTTTGTTGCTTTTCCACCTGCGTAGTTGGAGTCTTGCCTGTGAGAGAAAATCTTGAGTACCATCTGTAACATTTTATTCATATTTTATTTAAATCTCTGTCTTATAGTTCATAGGCTAATCTCTGTATGGGTTTCATTTAGTTAACTTAATTGAAAGCCACATACTGAAGTCAAATAAGTTAGATATAAAGTTGTTTTGCAGTTCGTATCAAGTGAGAACAAATTGCTTACCTCACACCTGGAGAATCCGGTTCTGCCTGTTAGCTGCCTATTCTTTAGATTAAAGGAAGACTGTTTTCACTGGAGCTAGTTGGTAACAGGAAGTCCTTGTTAAACTGTCTGCTATAGAAAACTTGGCACAGACTCTGAAATTCCTGTCCTATAGTATATATAAAATACATTACTCAGAGAAAAGGGCGTTTGTAATTAAACAAAGATTACTTTGTTTTCTAAAGGTGTGAAACCTTGCTAAATTGATGGAATTTGGAATAAATAGGAATGAAAAGAACCTTGGATGAAGGCTTTTTGTTCAGTTTACTTTAAAATAATTGAATTCCATCTTATTTTAGGGAATTTGCTTCGCTGGTGGCTCAGCTGGTAAAGAAGCCTCCCGCGACGCAGGTGACCTGGGTTCAATCCCTGGGTTGGGAAGAATCCCTGGAGAAGGGAACAGCTACCCACTCTAGTATTCTGCCCTGGAAAATTCCATGGTCTGTGTAATCCATGGGGCCGAAAAGTCAGACATGACTGAGCAACTTTCACTTAGGGAATTAAATAGTTGAATTCCATCTTATTTTCTTAACTCAGAAAATTACCAAATTGCAGAACTACAACAGCCAGAAAAGAGATAGTATCTTTAAACGTGCAATTTTACTTTTCTTTTTGGTATGCCTGCTATTTTTAAGTTTCTTTCATAATTTTCCACATGCAAAGACTGAAATTGCACAGTGCTGTTATGCTGTTTATTATATCAAAAATTCAAAATTAAGTTTTACCAGAGTGAAATATTTGTAGGAAAAATCATACATGAAATTTCTCTTGCATGACTAACTTTTCTTACACTTTTCTTTGCCTAATGTGTTATGATTTGAGGATGAGAGGCGGGACATTGCTATAATATCTATCAAAATATCATTTGTATTTATTCTTTGGTTTAGTAATCCCATTTCCTGAAGTCTGTTCCCACAATAAGGAATAATACCTTCACACACTTAAATACTCACGGCCCTTTTTGTAAAAGCGAAACATTGAGAACTACCCATAAACACTGCATGTAGTTCTTTAGTGGCTGAGTAAATGATGAAACATGCATATAATGAACATTTTGTTTATTAGTAAAGAATATAGTAATAAAGATGATTTCTTTATACTGCTTCAGAGTAATTTTAGGATTTACTGTTTGAAAAAAAAGCATAGTGATTCACAGAAGTGTATATAGTATGCTAACTTTGGAGGAAGAAAGGGAAGGTATAGAAACACATATAAACACCCGTTAACCAATCACTACCAGTGAATAGTCAAGGTGCCCAAATTGTGGTCTTTAAAATACCATTTTTTCCATGTTGAAAGTTCATTCATCCTTCCACTGTACCCTCCCTGACTTGTTTTTATAGTTAGAGGTTATAAGTAAAATTGATGATACTGCCATTTTTATGCAGTCTTTTCAGAGATATTGGTAGTGATGTTTTAGGAGTAAGCAGTGTTGTCACTGGGGGTGATACTGATTCAGAAACACTTAAAAGAATAAATTGTAATGTGTATCTGGTTTGGATCTGAATTTGGACATTACACTTAAAAAAGATATTGAAGAATATTAATTTTTTTCAGAGCTTAAGTGTGACAGTGGTATTAGAATATTTTAAAATTTTGGGGTGAAGTGATATGACTGATGGGAACATGGAAGATAAATAGATGAGCAAACACGGTATCAATTTTTAAAGATAGGTGACAGGGTTCATTAGATTGATTATTCTACATACTTATGATATAATATATATTTTCCTGAAATACTACCAGACCGTTTCCAAGACAGTGTTTTATTACCTTTTGACCTCTGCCATCTGATTGGAAAATAGTTGTTTTTCAGTCGCTCAGTTGCGCCCGACTCTTTGCGACCCCATGGACTGCAGCACGCCAGGCTTCCAGGAAAACAGTATTTTGTGGTAATTCCTAACTCTTTTTAGAACTTGTTTTGGTTTTTTCACTTGTTCCCCAGTTTGTTCCTAATTGAGTATAAGGTTTTCTATGTCCAGTGCTGTGCTAAATACATTAGATAAAAGTGACCTCATTTCTCCAGTAAATTGCACTTTTATGTGAACACATCCACACCCTGGAAATACAGGTTAGCTCAAATAATACAAGCTTTGAATGAATATTTAGGTATGTGAAACACGATGCAGTTTGTATTTTAAAGAAGAGAAAAGACTTGGGATAAGGGCCTTTGCATCACAATGCAGCAAAGATAAGGCTCTAAGGTGAAAGGGGTAACTGATGGCTGAGTGCTGTGGAAACTAGTCCACTTCTTTTTCTTTTTTTTTTTTGGCACCCCAGATGGGACCCGAGACTTCTTTTTCTGTTTGTACTTTGTTGTTGGCCTGTTGACCTATTGCTTGTTTTCTTGACATTTCTCTTTACTTGATTTCCCTTTTATAGGCCAAATCTTAAAAAATGTTTACAAACTTAAAGGAAAAATGATAGAATAAAAGATAGTACATTGTTCTGTAAAGCCAGCATGTTCTGTAATCAGCAGGGTTAAAACTTTGGAGTAGGAACTTGGTGAGAATGTTTTTAAGCAGCTGTCTGATTGTATATTTGCTGTAAATCCACTTCACTTATGTCTTTCTAGGTTGGCAAATAAACAGGATAAGGAAGGGGCTCTAGGAGAAGCTGATGTGATTGAGTGTCTTTCTCTGGAAAAGCTCGTCAATGAGCACAAGTGCTTGTGTCAGATAGTAAGTGTTGAGGCTTCTTTTGCCCTATAAATTATATTTGGTATAACTTAGTTTTTGTAAAGGTGGTAAGCAATAAGAGGGTAGGCAGCTAACAAAATAATTTATTAGTGTTTCTTTTTAAAATATTTTACCAGGAAATACATAATCTCACTGTTCATTTGAAATTACTTAATACAGTGATATTTGTTTTCTGTTTAGTTGTTACGGACTTCTTTAAAATATCTTCCATTATTTCAAAGACTTTAGATTTGATTTTGTTTCAACATTGCTGACAAAATATGTAAGCTATACAAACATGTTATTCTATAAATATTATAAAATGGTGGAAGTATAAATACACAACTTATACTTAGGAAAAGTTTATAATGAATTTTGAAAGATTATATTAGAGTTATCCTACAGTCTTAAAGATGAACTGAGGAATTTAATTATTTATTCTTGGTTTCAGAAAATGATTGTTAAAAGATGCTTAGTGCCATAAATTCCTTGGTGTAGGAAATTAAAAGTTTCTGCTATTTTTATTATGTAGTGTTAAATAGTAGTAGTATTAATAGTATTTTTAATAGGTAGTTTTCTTCTGTAAGTTCAGTTTTGTCAGTCAGTGATTTTGTTTAAAATTATCTAGCACTGCCAACTACTAGTGTCATAATCACTCTCAAAGCTTACAGGTATAATCCATAAAACATTTCAACTCATGTACATACTAATGTAGTAATCATTGCAAAGATGTATTTTATAAGTGAAAGAAGCAGGTGCTTTATGTCATTAATTTAACGAGTTAATTGATTTTGATTCTCCAGTAATTATACTAATGGTTTATGAATAAATATTTGTAGAGAACTTTTAGTTTTAATCTTTAAGTCAAATAAACTTCTGTTTTTAAGGAACCTTGTTCAGCAGTCTTGGGATATGGAAAGAAAATTGACAAGTCCATTAAAAAGGGCCTTTATTGGCTACTACATATCATTGCAAGGGACTTTGATGCCTTAAATGAACGCATCCAAAAAGACACAGCAGAACAACGTGCTCTTGAGGAGCAAGAGAAGCGAGAAAGGGCTGAACGCGTGCGAAAATTACGAGAAGAAAGGTAAGATGATTAATTATATAGCACAGTGCATATGAAAAGCCAGAAACACCTCACTTTTATGAATAGTTTTTTAGTTTGCCTATTCAGGTTTTTCTTGGTAAATTTTTTTTATTTCTGTGGACTTAACAGGTTTGGTTGATAGAGTTCTAATTTTCCTAATGGTGGTATAGTAGTTATATTTATTGCTGAGGTATTTATCCGTCACAGTTTTACAATTTTTCTTTCTTTATTTCTTATGACAACCTTTAGTGCAGTGGTTCTCAATCCACAGGGTGATTTTGCTCCTCAGAAGACATTTGGCAATGTCTAGGAACATTTTTGCTTGTCATGGCTGGGAGGTGGAATGCAATTGGCATCTAGAGGGTGGAGGCCAGGGATGCTGCTAAATGTTCTGTGATGCACAGGACAGTCTCCCATAGGAAAGAACGTGTCGTAGACTGAGATACTCCTCATTAGTGTCAGTGAAGATAGAAGGTAAGCTGTTAGTGTGGATCAACCAGCTGAAGCAAAATGCGATCTTCAGCACTAGTTTTTGTCTGGAAAAATGAATTGCACTATCTCAGGTTTTAAAAACATGTTTTTAAAACTATTTTAAAAAAGTGTTGCCTAAATGGAAATTTTAAAAATGTTTAGCAAACTCTAAATTAAAAAAAAAATGTTTACATAAATTCTACCACAGAATCAGTTATAATAATATTCATGCTGGAATAAAATAATACTCAGATTTGATTACACGCATGCATGCTAAGTCACTTCAGTTGTGTCCAACTATGTGCGATCCCATGGTCCATAGCCTGCCAGGCTCCTCTGTCTATGGGATTCTCCAGGTAAGAATACTGGAGTGGGTTGCCATGCCCTTTTCCAGGGGATCTTCCTGACAGAGAGATCTAATTGGCTTCTCAGATTTGATTAGATGTTGGATTTAGTTCTTAATCCCAGGATTTCTCTTTCTTTCTTCATTTGATTGTTACATGTCAGGGGAGGGAAGAAACTAAAAGATTTCCAAGTGAGCCCTTGTGGCATCCAAAGTTGTCTTCCAGCTACCTAAGTAATATTGGCCTTCTGTGTGCTTTAACAGTTGCAGCCTGGTAGACAAGAACCCACTAACTGTCCTTGGTGATGCCTTTGTGAGGTGCTCCTTCGCACTGTCAAGGAAATCCTCTGATTACTGTTATCTTTCATTTAATTCAGAGTCAGGACTTACCTCTTGGAGAGATAACTTTTCTATCCTCAAGTGCTCAATAACATGAGCAGATCAGTGACATAGGTCTCTCTTGAACCAATAAGAGGTTTTAGTTCCTGTGAGAATCTTTGATTTTCTATTCTAGTATATATTTTCATGATATAAAGCTAAGTACACCCAACCATTCATGTAAATATACCTTCTATGTAATTATGAAAACAAAATATATGGCCATAGTTTTCTAAAGGCTTCTTTGGTTTTCCTCTACTTAGAAAACAAGCAAAAAGGAAAAAAAAAGATTGAATAAAAGAAATTTAGTCTTTTTTTTTTTTTTCAGTTTTAGCTTTTTCCATAAAGATATTCCAGATCATGTTATGGCTGGCTTTTCTGGTACCCCTCTCCCCTTTCCTCCTTTCTCTTAGCCATGCCACTTGTGGTCTGAATCCTCTCCTGTTTAACAGAATCCATAATTAAATTTAGATGAGAGTGTTAAAAAAAAAACTTTTTATTGTTAAATACAATTTAATAGGTTTTTAGATTTTTATAGGTTTAGATAATTTTGAAAAAAACAATAAAACAGCTATTATTGGTATATGAAAATAGTATGTTAAAACCAGATACCTGAAATTACTTACTAATAAATGAATAACATTAATAATGAATAAGTGTCCTGTAAGTATGTTTATATACAGAAAGCTTTCACATACATTAATTTACCTGAAATAGCTCTATGAAATAGGTATTTTGTCCACATTTATGGGAAAGCTGAGGCTCAAGTATGCAGATAAATGACCAAGGTCACAAAATTAGTAAATTGCAGATCACTAAATCTTGGCTTTCTAGGTTTAGGATGAGAGAATATATCTTTCCATCATAGAACTTAATAAACGCCATAGTAATGAACACTGACGTTGTTCTACTATACTTAGTCTACTTGCAGATCTAAAATAGTCATGTTTCTGTCTATAGCTGCTGCTTTTAATAATTTATTACCTTTATCTCTGGGGCAACATTAATTTTAAGTCACAGAGGTAATAAAAGTCTCAGTAGTAACTAATATAGAAATATTTATTTGATTTGAGTGGCAAAGGGCAATTTATTTTTATAGCCTTTTCTACTTATGCAAAGCAATAATTGTTATCTAGTTCATTTATGATATAGAACTGTACACAGCTCTTAAGAGGTTTAACAGTAGAACTTATCTAGTTACTATTAGAGAAGAGGATAGCATTGGTTTGGGAGGGTAATTAATAAATTGATAAATATAAATCTTTATTACATAGAAAAATAATCTGTACTGCAGACATTAAGAAGTCAGTCATAGAGAATGTCATTTTTGTCATCATTTCTTTCTTTTAAAATTCAAACGATTAATCTTTACCTGGAGATAGCGGCCTGTTACCTGCATTAGGATAAATTCAAAGCCATATCCATATGTTTAAATACTGAATTTAATAGCCATAAACCTATTGCAAGTGTTCTTAAACATGGTTTATCATTTTCTCATAAGGAATTCCAAATTTTTTCCTTCAAAATATAGAGAACAAAGAGAGCAAGAACAGGCTGAACTCCATGGAACCAGTGGTATGGCTGAGTTGGACCCAGAACCAGTTATTGTTAATCCTTTCCAGCCAATAGCATCTGTAATCATTGAGGTATGGATAGTGGCGAATTAATTTTTATATTTTATAAAGTTGGAAGTTCAGAAAGGAGGTGAGGAGTAGGGAAAGGAGGCAGGGAGATAGAAGTATTTCTCCAGGGATTAATTATTTGTAAAAGAAATTAAAAGGGGCAGACAGGCTAAAGGTTTGCTGCTTTTTCTTCCTCTTCAATCTTCCCTTCTGATCTCTTATAAAAAGGATGGCTGCAGAATTCACTGAGAATGAAAATGAAGATAGGATATACAACTATCTTATCGTTCTGATAAATACATTTTGTCACATATCCTATAATAGTGTTTACTCTTATTTACATTGTCTTTATCCCTGTATATTGCTATTACTGTCCTTTTACAGTAATATTTACATGTTTATGAAGTATTAGAGTATGTAAATGACTTTCTGTCTATTTTCCCAGGATACTTAATGTTTGAAACTATGATATGTTCTTTTATATTTGAATATCATTTAATTTTAAATGTCAGAAGTTTAACTAAAATTAATTTGTAGATTTTAATCATAAATTAAGGGTGAGAGAGAGTGTATGTGTATGTGTGTGTGTTTCTATATCTGTCCGTCTGTGTATCTGTGTCTTTGTTTTCATTTTCTACTGATGTTCAGAGTTTGCATTGGTCCTGCTTAAATCACTCCCAGCAGCTATGCTTCCTCAGTGGCAGAGCTTCCTAAACCACCTCTTCATTCACTCAGAGCTTAATGTGGCAGGTGGCTCGAATGACCCACCTGTATGCTCCATCCCTCTTCCCCTATCACTGCCTCCTTCCACACAGGTATTCATCTGGAAAGGTGGATGATTATTTCTTCTTGGGGCTGCTGCTGAGGAGGGAGGCAGCTCCACAGGTAAGAAATTGATTGTATAGTTTTTGGTTGTTTTATTTTTGCAAAATAGTTGGTACTATGAGATATTTGGTTTTAAGTTACTTAAGAAATGAAATAAATGGAAATAAATGATCCTTTTTATCAAGCAAGTTTTCTTCCCCCCAAAACTTCTCCTTTAAAATATTACCTGACATTTTTTTCCTTTGATTTTTATCACAGATAATGAAAATGGTGAGATGTTGGTTCCAGAATACACAATGAAACAATAGTAACAAACAGAGTTATATATAAGCATTTAGTATAAGAGAAAAGTGGCATTTCAAATCTGGGAGAAAAAATATATTGAAACAACTGAAGAGTCATTTAGAAAAAAAGTAAAATTATTGAACACTGTATACCAAATTAAATTTTAAAAGATTTAAATATTAAAAAAAGACACCTTAGAAACACTTGGATATAATACAGTTAGACATTTGTAAACTTGGAGGAGGAGAAACTTTCAAAGCAGGACAATGAGGCCACAAATCACAGAGTGAAAAATCACAAAATGTGAAAAATAAAGTAGATCTTATTATATATTCAGTTTTTAAAGAGATGTTCTACAAAGTTAAGGACCAAAAAAAATCTAATCGTAATGAAAAATATTTGAGAAACATGGGACCAAAAGAAAAGAAGAATCCTTAAAAAATTACTGTGTAAATAATGAGACTCTAATAGAAAAAAGGGCATTGGGTTATGATGGGTAGTTCCTTATAGAAAAAATTTAAATGGCAATAAGGATATTTTATAACTTACCTTCAGTAGTAATAAAAATAATAAATCAACACTGAGGTAAAAAAGTATTTATTAGTTGGTGGAGATATAAAAGATTGATAATGATTAAAACCTGGAGGGGACAATGGCAATCCACTCCGGTATTCCTGCCTGAAAAATCCCACGGACAGAGGAGGCTGGCAGGCTGTAGTCCAAAGGGTCACCAAGAGTCGGACACAGCTGAATAACTGAGCATGATGATTAAAAAAGCACTAAAAAAGATGTGGGGTGGGGGACTTCCCTGGCAGTCCAGTGGTTAAGACTGCACACTTCCAATACAGGGGGTGCAGGTTCGATTCCTGGTGGGGAAGTAAGATCCTACATGCTGTGCTGTGCAATCAAAAAAAGGAAAGATATGGGAAAATATCACTCTTTCAATCCTTTTCCAGTGGTGTAATTTGACATTAGTTTTTATGAAGTAAAGTTTGTAGTATGTCACATTTTAAAATGTGCTTTACCCTTTGATCCAGCAGCATGACTGTTAGGAATTTATTCTGGAGAACTAATTCAATCATTGTATTTCTTGTAATAATGAAAAATTGAAAATCACGTCTTTGTCCATTGAGTGGGAGTTGGTAAAATAAGTTATGATAGAATTATTCAAAATAATAGTGTAATTGATGAAAGTAGTAATAGCTTACACATACATTATAATATAGGGAATCCCTGGTGGCTCAGTGGTGAAGAATCCACCTGCAATGCAGTAGATCGCCTGCAATGCAGGACATGTTGGTTCCATCACTGGGTCAGGAAGATTCCCTGGAGAAGGATATGGCAACCCACTCCAGTATTCTTGCCTGGGAAATCCCATGGACAGAGGAGCCTGGTGGGCTACAGTTCATGGGGTCGCAAGAATCAGATATGACTAAACTATAGCATACGACTAAACCATAGCATAATATAATGCTTTCATAGCTAACACTACTATGTATGTATCATGCAATATTGTAAGCACTTCATAAATTGATTGACATAGAAAGAAATATGTATTCTTAAATCTTTGATTCTTTTCTGTTTAAAAATATACATGTGCTTGTGCTTAGCTGCTCAGTCCTGTCCGACTCTTTGTGACCCCATGAACTACAGCCTTCCAGGCTCCTCGATCCCTGGGATTTTCCTGGCAAGAATACTGGAGTGGGTTGCCATTTCCTTCTCCAAAAATATACATAAATATGTATATATAGAGAGGCAGTCACATTTGTGTGTGTTTGAGGATATGTATGTCTGTATGTGTGGGATAGGCAAAGAAAAGCACCTCTGTGTGATTTGTATATCAAATAGTGATCATCTCTAGACTGTGGAATTACTAGTAATATAAGTGTTCTTTCTTTATACTATCTCTGTTTTCTAAATGTTTGGCAATTAGCATGTTTTAATGATACACTCAAATAATTTTTAATGGAAATATCAAAGTGCCCTGAAGTTATATAATGCTCATGAATTATTTGATTTCTCCTTTAAGCTATCTTAGATATGACCATTATATTAAGAATGATACATTTCATTTTTGTCAGAATGAAAAAAAACTTGAAAGAGAGAAAAAGAGGCAAAATACAGAAGACAGTGATGGCTGCCCCCTGAAACATAAAATGGAGCATGAGCAAATAGAGACACAGAGCCAGATCAGTGACAGTAGCCAAAAAAACAGTGAGTTTGGAGTAGTAGAAAATTATAAGGAGGCATTAACACAGCAGTTGGAAAATGAAGATGAGACAGACTGGAGATCATCAGAATCAGGTGATAAATCTAGTTATTAAAAATATATAAAGTATTTATTTTTATGCTCATTGTGTTTATTTTTAAGTTTTATGTATTATATGTGACATATAAATAACATTATATAAAACTTAAAAATACTCTTTCATTTGTCATGGTTATTTTCACAAAGAAATATAAGATTTTTTCATCTCCAAATGCAATGTTTATTATGTTTTTTTCATGAATTTTAGTTCATTAGTTTGCTAATTTATGTTTTTATTCATGATGTCTTAAAACCTAGCCCTTTGTAACTGAAAAGAATTTCAGCTGAAAATTCCATTTTCAGTAATTAGGAATATTGCATAGCCCCAGAAATCCTTAGAGTGTATTTAAAACGTTTAAAATTCTTGGAGGGTTTGTTTTGTTTTTAATCTTCATAAAGTTATAGTCAGTGTCATTTTCTTTATTTACTTGTGAGTTTTAGGAGATGCAGACATAATTGAACATTTTGAAAGCTTTGTGGCAGAAACCAACACAATATTATAAAGCAATTATCCTTCAATTAAAATAAATTAAAAATATAATTTAAAAGCTGTTTTATTATCAAATATCCATTTTCCTCTTATTTTAATATTATATGAAATCTTTATGGTTACCTTTCTTTTTATAAACTAGTTATGTGATTTAACAGGAAATTTATGTCTTTTGGTGTCATAGAGAGAGACCCTTTGGACTCACACAATCTGAGGTAGCATCCAGACTTTCTCATCTACTAGATGTATGTTATGTTATGTAGTGTTCTTCAGTCCTTGTTTTTCTCATCTCAAAAATGGAGTTTTCATCTTTTATTTTTTTCCATCAGGCTTTTAGATTTCCTTATAATAAAAGTAACTCTACAATGTTCCTAGCACAGGGCCGATACATGAGAGATACCCAGTAACCATTGCTTCCTTGCCGTTCTTAGTTGGTGATACAATAACTAGGTATATGATGTATTTATAGGGATGGTATATAATAATTTTTGTATAGTATTAAAGAATTTAATATGGGGTCTGCCCTAGTGGCTCACAGGTTAAAGCGTCTGCCTGGAATGCAGGAGACCCAGGTTCAATCCCTGGGTCGGGAAGATCCCCTGGAGAAGGAAATGGCAACCCACTCCAGTATTCTTGCCTGGAGAATCCCACGGACGGAGGAGCCTGGTGGGCTACAGTCCACGGGGTCGCAAAGAGTCAGACACGACTTCACTTTCACTTTCACTTTCAAAGAGTTTATGAAAACAAGATCTCAGTCCCTGAGATGCAGAGTACCAAACATGTATGTTTTGCTATATAAAAATACAAAGATTTGAAAATTATACTTTTTGTAATTTGGGAAGTTAGGGTATCCACATTTGTACCCATATCACTCTCTTAACAGAGTAAAACAAAATGTAGACTGTAAAGTGGCCTCTAAATATATTGGAACAACTCTTTCTAATAACGCTAATACATTGTTAAATAACAAAATGGTTTGGTAGATGATTTGAAAATATTATTTAACACAAAATTGTTATTTCACATATCAGTCCTGGGGTATATTTTTCCCATTATGTAGAGTAGGACACCAGGGACTTAGAAAGGTTGAGTAATTTGAGATCACATATCTCATCTGTGGCTGTGCTAAGATTCACTTCCCTCAACTTTCAGTCCTCTGTTGCATAGCCTGTGCTCTTCCATGACCCTGACTTATTGCCCATGCTAAAGTACCGTATGATTCTGGAAACTCTCTTTCCTTTCTCCCAGCTGCAAAGCTTATAGCTTTAATTGTAAAAGGATGTCTCTGTTTATATCTAGAATAAAATATTCTCAAGTGACACTGATTTATTTAGAAAAATAATGAGTTTCTAGATATATTTGTATTTCTTACTGCTTTATAGGTTTCATAGATGTTGGCTGTTTCTTGTGTAACATAATTTCCATTTTAGAAAATGTATTATATGTATAAATTTAGTGATTTGGGATTATCAATTAAAATATTTCAGTGGCTCTGCTGTTTGATTATTTAGCTACTATGACATCCTGGTTTATGTTGTTAAAGTTTACATGTTAACAACATAGATTCACTTAAAATGTCTATATGTGCTTAAGTGAGAATTTGTAAATATTTTTAGAAAAATTAAGATTCAATTCTGTAAGATCTAATATGAGTTTTGGTTACATACATTTATGTTGAGCATCTTGGGCATTATTTTCATAGATAATGTGCTTTGGTTTGATTAGGGTCTTTTTTCCACATTTCAAAGGATTATTTTTGGGCTTAGATCTGGAATCATTCTGTATATCCTACTGAGATAAACCGATACCTCTCTTTTTCCCCCAGGTCATCCGTAGCTTTGTAGAAGTCTCTGTAATTAGATGATTCCATTTATTTATTATGACACTTGAAAAAAAATGTTACTTTTGGAAATATGGATTTTTTTTTTGTATTCTGAATCACTTCTCATAGAACTTAAAATACGACTTTTTGCCACTCGCTCATATTTTTTAATCATTCATTCAATAAACACTTACAAATATATTCTTAGAAAAGGAAAGTTCACAGTTCATTATTGGTAACAATTTTTAAGTTGAAGTTATATTTCTATGGTAATAATTATATCAATATTCTAATTCTGTTCTTTTTTTTTATTATAGAAGTAACTTTTTCCAAAAGGCATAAAGTTTCATGTTTATATTCTTATAGATAACAGTAAAAAGAAAGCTAAGAAACTAAGGATGAAAAGGAGCCACCGTGTAGAACCTGTTAATACAGATGATTCTGTTCCTAAGAGTCCAACACCACCCCCACCTCCTCCTCCTGGTGAGTAAATTGAAATTGATACTGAATTTAGAAATACTGCCTTAAACAGTAAAGAAAAATACAAAAAATTATGCAGTTATTCAGCATATTCATAATCTTGTGAATTTGTGAGAAACGTAGAATTCTTTGTTCCGTCTACTTAGTTCAGAATTTATCAACATAAATATTGATTTTTTTTATTCATAAAAAATGCTTTATGAAAGTAAAAAAAATAGTAAAAATTAATAAGACATCTTTACTTAAGTACCTCCTATAATGGATTCAGGTCCTGTTTGGAATATCAGTACCCAGATTGCTAAAGGGAATGTAATTGTAATGAATGGATGGTTAGTATGACCTTTTAAAAAATTGGATCTTTCCTCCTGAAAATTAATGTTTGAAGCCAAGATGTTTGAATGTTTCCATTGTATTTCCAACATACATCCTGACCTTCTAACTATGTTATGGATATTAAGTGAAATACTGTATATAAAGCACTGGGACATAGTAATTTTGAGAAATTTTTCATCACTAAGCATTGTACCTCACATATTCAGTAAATACCTTACAATGTATATGTTTGTAGTTTCCTTTTAGTCTTGCTAGAAGGCATAAGATGGTAACATTTTCCTTTGAGCCCCATTTTAGGACTTATTTCTGATATTCCACTTAATAAGTGTATATTTCTTTTAGCTTCTGTTGGGACTTAGATTAGTAGCCTAAGGTTATTTATGATGGTGGTGAGGATGCTTATGTTTTTATCTAAAGGGAAACAAAAACGTAAAGCAAGTATTACCAACCTAAAATTACATTTTAAAACAGAAACCATTTAAAAAGGGTTTATGGTTATTTGGTACTATATCATTGAATATGTATGAATTGACATTGAAGTTGTATACACTGCTGTCAAGAGAGGGATCCTCTTAACAGACCTAAAGAGATATTGTATAACAGTGTTTTTAAATGTCTTTCTTTTTCTTCAGTTGGCTGGGGAACCCCCAAAGTCACTAGACTTCCAAAACTTGAGCCTCTTGGTGAAACACGTCATAATGGTAATGCAAAAGGATCAGTTTTCAAATATCTATACATGTCACATTCATTTTTCTTTACCTCATTACTTCAATAAACTTTTACTTTGGGGAGCCTTTCAAATCCACAACCATCCTTTTTCATTATACTTCACTTTCATTTATTTAATTTTTTATTCTTAAGTGTCCTTTGCCTCAATGTAATCTAACATTTATCTTAGAAAACAGAGGTAAAGACCATCATAGCTTGTGTTTATCCATTATATATTAATGTAAATAGTTGTAAAAGAGAAAGATTTTAAGGCAGCTTAAATATGAGACAGTACAATTATGGTGTTAAAAACTTCATTGTCCTATATATGCTCAGTATACTCAATGATGCATGCATGGTCGTGTCCAGCTCTGTGACCCCATGGACTGTAGCCTACCAGGCTCCTCCGTCCGTGGGAGTTTCCAGGCAGGAATACTGGAGTGGGTTGCTATTTCCTTCTCCAGGAGATCTTCCTCACCCAGGGATTGAACCCACGTCTCCCACGTTGTAGGCAGACGCTTTACCATCTGAGCCACTAGGGAAATTCAGCTTACTAGAAAGAAAATTACTAAAGTCTTCACTGAATCAAGAAAACACTTTTTTGGATGAAATTAACATAAGGTATAGTACAGCCAGTATAGGGTATAAGAGCTCCACCTGGAAACTTGAAAAAGGACAGTGGGGAATACAGAACTTCCCTTTACAACAGGCAGAAGTTCTGATTTCTAACATGCAAAAGGATGATTTATACATATAGAATTGTAGCTCAATAAAATTCATCAAGGACATCTCATTTCCTTTTTGATAATTCTGTTTACCTAATCTTGAACTTGGTTTCCTAAGAAGATCCATTTACTAGAAAAGAAAAATTCAGAAGTTTAATCTTGAAAAACATATATAATTTGAAATTACATCAGACTATATAAAATATTTTATTCAAAAAGTATTTAAATGTGCTGCTTGCTTTCTTTTTCTGAATACTGTATCAATAATGAACTATTTCTTCATAATCGTTCAGTTCAGTCGCTCAGTCATGTCTGACTCTTTGCTATCTCATGGCCTGCAGCACGGCCAGGCTTCTCCGTCCATCGCTAACTCCCAGAGCTTGCTCAAGCTCATGTCCGTCAGGTTGGTGATGCTATCCAACCGTCTCGTCCTCTGTCATCCCCTTCTCCTGCCTTCAATCTTTCCCAGCATCAGGGTCTTTTCCAATAAGTCAGTTCTTCGCATCAGGTGGCCAAAGAATTGGATCTTCAACTTTAGCATCAATTCTTCCAATGAATATTCAGAACTGATTTCTTTTATGATTGACTGGTTTGATCGCTTTGCAGTGAAAATTAAAAGATTTTGTTAATTTCTAAAGACAGAAGGTTTGTCCTTCAACTTCAGAATAACAGTGAAGTCACATGTCTTTTGGTGCTAACTTTACATCATGATGTTTTTGTTGACTATAATAGATTAGTTCCTGTTTATTTATATTTTGAAATTGTTTGTGTTAAAATATATTATCAGCTTGAATATTCAATATGTTGTTAGAAACAATTAGGTAGTGCTAATGTATATGTATATAAATATATATACATGCATACATGTGTGAGAAGAGTTAATAAGCAGAAGAAATAAACTGTTCAAAGATGGAGAGGTGGGAAAACACATTGCTTAATTTGGAAAATAGTATAAAGTTACTTGTGACTAGAGCTTAGGTTCATGTAGGTGGAATAGGTAAGAAATAGGAAGTTTAAAGTTACAGAGAGATATTTAAACTAGAATTACAGCTTATAGCCAGATTGTTTAGGGCCTCACAAATATATTTAAGATGTCTAGACTCACTATGATTTTACAAGAGACAATATACATTTTTAACAGGGAAATAGTATTACAAGAGTTATTGTTTAGGACAGTAATTTTTGTCACTATGTATGTATAGACTAGATTGGAGAAGGCAGTGGCACCCGACTCCGGTACTCTTACCTGAAAAGTCCTATGCATGGAGGAGCCTGGTAGGCTGCAGTCTATGGGGTCGCACAGAGTTGGACACAACTGAGCGACTTCACTTTCACTTTTCACTTTCATGCATTGGAGAAGGAAATGGCAACCCACTCCAGTGTTCTTGCCTGGAGAATCCCAGGGACGGGGGAGCCTGGTGGGCTGCCGTCTTTGGGGTTGCACAGAGTCAGACACAACTGAAGTGACTTAGCAGCAGCAGCAGCATAGACTAGATTGTGCCCACACTAAGGTTAGGATCCGAGTTAGAAGCTATTGCAGTAGTCAGAGTGAGAAGTGAAGAATGGGAATGGCAATGGAGAATAAAAAGTGTGTTGAGAGAATATTTGAACAGTCATAAATTCTATATGAAGAATGAATGTATGGGATGAAAGAAAAGAGCAACAGAATATTATTTGGCTGAAGGGGCTAGAAGTTTGGTGCTATCTCTAATACTGACAATACATGAGGAGAAAGGAAACTTGCTTTGGAGGTGTCTATAGGCTTATCTATTTGGAAATGTCTATAAATCAGTGCAAATAAGATTCTGGAACTCTGGAGAAAGGGGACTCAGGTGGGTGGAAGGGCATGTAGGTAGTTCTTGTTTTGTTTTTCAGTTGTCATCACGTAATAGAAATGCCTTGTCCCTAATAGATGTTGTATATTTGCTTATTGAATGAATGCAGTTGAAGGAATGATAGTTTCCTGTTTCTGAGGGAAAGTATGTAGAATAAGGAGAAGAGAATGGTAGTATCTGGGGGAACATTAGATAAAAGCAACTAAAAAAGAGATTGAAAATGGGCTAATAAGAAGGTTGTTTTTCATTGGTTTTGTTTTTCTTTGTTGTCCTATATTTTTAAATTAGAACTCCTAGAAAATAATTATAATGAATTAGTTAAATTTAAGACCACTGTTATTCTTATATATCAGTTAATTTTAAGTAGATCAATAAATTAACTTCTCAAAGCAGAAAATTAAACATTCTAACTTCACAAGTTTTAAAATATCTTCATTATTTTTTTCCCATAAATTTTAAGTCAAAGTATACCTTGTATAGCTAAAAAAAAGTATAATCAACTCTGTTTTCATTATGGAGAAGAAAGTAGGTATAACAAATTTAAAATTTTAATTAAGTTTAAATTAATTTTTAATATTTATTGGGAGATTTTTGTTTAAGATGCTGATAGTTGCCAATTTTATCATCGCATCCTCTTCTCTTTCCTAACTATTAATATATATTTATTTGAATGTGGTTGATGGGAAGTAGACAACAGACATATAATGGGAAATAATTAAGGGAAAGGGAAATAATTAAGTTAACTGCATTTGGGTTTGGCACTTAAAATTATTGAGATGAAAACTAATTTTTTATAGTCAAATTAGGAATTAAGGCAGATTCTTATTTATTCTTTGATTACAGACATTGATTCCTTGATGGCAGTTCAATTTTACTTTTCTAATTGCTTTATTTTCTCTAAACCTCACTCTGGGTAATACGTAAGACATACAGTCAGAGAATAGACTTAAAAACTGAATCTATATTCACTTTGTAGACACTCTTAATCCATACTTCATAAACGTTATGCATTATGAGAAATAAACATTGTTGGCCAAAAGTGCCAAGTATAAAACTAAAGAATATTTTCAAATCTTAAAATATGAATGAATATTATATTTTGTATGTTAAGTTTGAAGCCCTTTATTAAAATGGGTATCAATTAATTTGGTCATATCAGTTGGTCAGTATGGTCAACTTATATCCCCTACAGTTAAGGGAATAAGAAACCTGTTTTGTATAGAATGTTATAATTTTCTGGCAATGAGATAATACAGAATCAACTGCAGTTGATACTTCTTGTCATGTGTATGTGATTTGGGTTCTTTTCAATTCTAGAAGTAAAACATAATAGAAACTATTCATTCTGGTTTAATCATGAGTTCTGTGATATGTTAAAATTCTTGTTAATTTTGAAAGCAAGAAATTAGAAAAGGCATACTTTAAATTTATCAAAATAATTGTATCTTATAATTTTATTAATAGCAGTATAATAACTGTATACTATGTCCCTGGCATATTGCTAAGCACTTTTAAGTACATTATCTCATTTTAATTCCTCTAATAGCCTTGTAAGATGGGCAGTTTGTGTGTGAGAAACCTACACCCAAGCTCACACAGCTATAAATGACACAGAATTTGAAGTTAGGTCTGTCCAGCTTTGAAATCCATATTTTTAATTCATTTTATTAACATTGTTATATTAAGATTTCTTAGAGCATCATGGCAGCTTAGTATTCGCTTTAAATTTGTAGTTGCTTGAACAATCATTTTCTCCTCTAATTTTTTTTAAGGAGAGAATATACAGTTTATTTAAAAAATTTTTTTTAAGTAATGACATAATTGTGGCAAATATAGTATTGTCTATGGTACACTCTGGTAGAGGCTGCAAACTGATGACACAAGAGCACCTCTCATTGTTGAACTGAATTGATGCTCAAAATGTTTGAAATAGGGGTGTACATGATGTTGATAAGTCTCATTATTGGTGGTGCTAACCTTCATCATTTGAATAAGGTGATATTTGCCACATTGTAAAATGTTACTATTTTCTTTGTAATTAGTAAATATCATAGACGTGATACTTTGGGATATGCAAATATTCTGTTCTCCACAAACTTTAGCTTCTGTTTTAGCATCTGTTATTGGATTGTGTGTGCAATAATTTTTACTGTGATATTTGCCTAATTGTAATTTTCTGTTACTCTTTCTTACATTGAAATTTATTCAATTTCATTATTTTATTTTTATTTTTTCCTTCCAGTTTTATTCAAATATAATTAATCTAAAGCACTGTATAAGTTTAAAGTGTATAGCATAATGTTTTGACTTACATACATCATGAAATGGTTGCCACAGTAAATTTAGTGAATATGCATCATCTCATACAGATTAAAAAGGAAAAAAAAAAAGAAAAAAAATTTTTTCCTTGTGATGAAAACTCTTAGGATTTATTCTTTTAACAACTTTCATATGTAACATACAGCAGTGTTAATTATATAATTATATTAATAATGTTTTACATTACATTCCTAGTACTTATTTTCTAACTGGAAGTTTGTATCTTTTGACCACCTTAATCACCATACAAAGATACTATGTTATTACTGACTGTATTCCCCACTCTGTACATTTCATCCCTGTGGCTTATTTATTTTGTAACTGGAAGTTTGTGCCTCTTAATTTCCCTCACCTGTTTCCCTCATTCCTGCACCCCACCTGCTGCCTTGCCGTCCCTCTCCTTTGTCCAGCAACCATCCGTTTGTTCTCTGTATCTATGACTCTGTTTCTGTTTTGTTTGTTCCTTTGTTTTTTTGTATGTTTTTTAGATTCCACACATAAGTGAAATTATACGCTATTTGTCTTTCTTTGACTTATTTCACTTAGCGTAATACTCTCTAAGTCCATTCATGTTGTCAAAAATAGTAAGATTTCCTTTTTTTTATTGGCTTATTATTGTGTGTGTGTGTGTATCACATCTTTATCCATTCATCCGTTGAAGGGCACTTAGTTTGCTTCCGTGTCTTGGCTACTGTGAATAATGCTGTAATGAATATAGGAGTGCATATATCTTTTTGAATTAGTATTTTTGTTTTCTTTGGAAAAATACCCAGAAGTGGAATTGCTGGATTGTATGGTAGTTCTATTTTTAATTTTTGGAGGAATTGCCGTACAGTTTTGCATAGTGGCTGCTGTGCTGTTTGCATTCCTACCAACAGTGCATGAGGTTTCCTTTTCTTTTGTTATTTGTGTTGTTTTTGATGATAGGTATTCTAACAGGTGTGAGGTGATATCTCATTGTGGTTTTGATTTGCATTTCCTTGATGCTTAGTAATGTTGAACATCTTTTCATGTGTCTATTGGCCATCTATCTGTTTTCTTTGCAATAAAGTATTTTCAGATCTTCTAGCCCACTTAAAAAAAATTTTTTTTTGTTTTTGGATATTGCATTCTATGAGTTCTTTGTGTGGTTTGGATATTAACTCCTTATTGGATGTATTATTTGCAAGTATCTCCTCCCATTCAGTAGGCTCTTTTGTTGATAGTTTCCTTGCTGTGTGGAAGCATTTTAGTTTGATATAGCCCCATTTTTTATTTTTCCTTTGTTTCTCTTGATTGAGGAGACATACCTAACAAATATTAAGACCAATGTCCAAGTGTGTACTGTCTATGTTTTCTTATAGGAGTTTTGTGGTTTTGGATTTTATGTTTAGTCATTTAAAGTTTATTTTCATATATGGTGTGAGAAAGTGATCCAGTCTGATTATTTTGCATGTGACTCTCCAGTTTTCCCAGTACCATTTATTGAAGAAGCTGTCTTTTCTCCACTGTATATTCTTTCCTCCTTTGTCATAGACTTTTGTTAGTGGCAGCCTTAGAGTTTGCAATATACATTTACAACTAATCTAATTTTGCAAGCTGTTTTCTAGGGCATGTTCTCGCATGAGGTGCTAGTATCTATTTAAGACCCCCTTAGGCCACTTGGCCAGACAAAATGGATGCTGAGGCAGCAGTATCATGGAGCCGCTTAGCTGAACTCTGGCATGTGCGAAACTGGAAATGGGCCCCTAAATACATTTTTAATATATTTATTTCAAGTGACCTTGAACACCTTTGCTTCTAGAATAATTTTTGAATAATAGGCCAGAAAAACTGAAGTTTCCATATGCTAATGTTTATAAACCAATTTATGATAATTAAGGGCTGGGAACTTATTATGAAGTAAAAATTAAGACTGTTTTTGTATCAGATATGCCCTATATCAATGAACTATACTGAAGTATCATTGTAAAATATTCCTAATACCAGAACACTAAGATAATTAATTTTTCTTACCAAATTCTTAGAAGTAATAGACATTGGATAAGAACATGGATTGTACAAATACTGATTTTATTAGGGCTTTGGCAACAGGTTCCATTAGTTTTGGATGTTTGTTATTTGTTTTGTTTCTGATGTGAACACTTACTTGGAAATAATAATAATATATATATTAGGTGCAGCTTTATATTAAATCAATAGAGATTAATTTATAACCTTGAGTTAAAAATTTACCCTAGTGATTGTTTTTTGAATTTATTCAACTTTTTTCCAGTTCAGACTTTTTTCCCCAATATGCTGTATGCAATGCTTCACTTACAAGGTCAGAGTTTCTTACTCTTTTAAAGGTGTTGGTTGGAAATAAACGAATTGTGTCAGAAATCTTGATTTACCATAACAATTACATATTGTTGGTATACCTTGTTTACATAGATTTCTATGGAAAGCCACTACCTCCCGTGGCTGTGCGACAGAGACCTAACAGTGATGCTCACGATGTCATCTTATAACCAAGTCATATGGATGTGCTCTCTTTACATCAGCAAGATGAACTGGAGGACCTTCTTTCTCAATAGAGGAAAACCTTGAATGTCGATGACTGGGGCAAGATAACCATAGCAATATCAGTGAGCCAAAGACCTGACTGTTCTGATAATTAATTGCTTATCCATGGCTTTCATGGTTTAAAAAAAAAAAAAAAAAAGACCAGCAAATGGGATGAGCATTTGGAACAAGTTAGCAAGAGTTAGTGTTGACTCTGGTTTATACATCCTCACTCATGGGTGTATTCCTGAAGGAAAACCTGTTCAAAAAGAGCCAATGGACTCTGTATACTTCCTTTACTATTTAATAGTCTTTATTTCTTTATTTTAAATGTTTGTAAGATATATGTGCATGGAAAGGGGATTCTTGGGAATTTATAACCTCAATTTTTAACTTTTTATATTTTTCTAAAATTTTGTTTAAGGATTTTAATTACTATGATATTGACTGTGCACTTTTCTATAGATACTTTGTTTCAACTGTGTCTGGAAAATGGAATAGATTTACTTGACAGACATGAACTATACAAAGGAGATATATTTATATGGTTTGAAGTATGTTTTATAATAGTATTGTTCTTTAGTTATACATCTTAATTTGACCTTAAGATATTTTTAAAATAGATTCTCACATTTTACCAAATTATATTATTTGAAAGCACTAATTAATTGAATGTTTGTTGCTGTTTGTTTTCTTTGATGACATTCCCAATAAATGAAAGACACTTGCAATTCCTTTTGACTTAAATGTTTTTTAAGTTAGTAGAAATGTTTTATGAGATACTATTAAAAGTCCCAGTAAACCCCTCTTTCAAAGGTTAGATCTTTTCAGAAATCAAAGTACTCCTTCTCACTCTCTTGTCTGTCAGAAGTTTCAGTAACTCTTGTAGGTTATTCTACCTCTTTTGTGCCTTGAAATTAAAGGCAAAAAGACTGAGAAAGCTACTGTAGTCCAAAACTTTATTTTATAAGTGGGAAATGCTTGGGTACTACCAAAATAAGAATAAAATGTTAGTTTAAATTACATTTATAAAGAAATAATTCCAAAATAATTAATTTAAAATAATAGTACTTCCCTTGCACTGAAGAATGGCATCTATATATTCTGTCTTCCAACTGGCATTTAGAGAAACTCTTAGATACATATTTTGAATAATAGATTAAAATGTTTAATTAAAAACATCCATATACATCAAGGTGAAAATACAGAAATCACCTTGTTAAAATTGGTAAGTCAGTTTGGCAACTTGTACTGATAACAGATATATATATATATACTGATATCTGACAATAACACGATTAAGCATGTCTAAGGCAATTTAATTAATTAAAAATTTTCATTTTGAGCATCATATACAATTTTTTGGAGTTTTGTACATGGAACTTACCTAGCGCACTGAGTAGAAAGCATTCTATTTCAGATACAAAATTCATAACAAATTTGATAGGTGACTGAAGTGTAAGGAAAAGTAACACAAGAAGACAGAATGTACATTTTGTATTGGCATTAGAGAAAAAACTGGCTTGTATATCTTCTTGGTTCCTTGTTGTAAAATTTATATTAGTTCATTTTTTAAAACCTGAACTCATACTTTTGCATTTTTACTATTCATCTTGTTTGGGAATACATATATCTTTAAAATTTTTGTACCGCTCCTACCAGTGATTAGTGTACAATAATTACTGAGTTCATTTAATAAAATCATTTTTAAGATTTTGAAATTAAATATATGGTAAAATAGAATGTTTTATATATCTCAAAAATTAATTTGTATTCTTAACACATTCTAAAAATATTTTTAGTTTTGTAAATCCACGTGGCTTTTAACAAGTAAAATGCCTATTTTGTTATATGCTGCCTTTTCATTCTTAATCACTATGAATTATGACATTTTCACACAATAAAAATAGCTTGTATCAGTACATTGTTATGTTTTTCATTCGAGAAACTTAAATGATTACTTTTTGGTAATAAAGGATTTTTTAAAATATGATTGTTGATATTTTAAGTTGAGAAATTAAAATAATACATTTTTGTTGTTTTTCGTTAAAAACTTTTTCCTCTGCATACATTTTTATATATGTGAAACAAACATTATTTTAAAGACTGAAAAACAAGATCGTATTGCCTTATGATTCTAGATGACTCATATTTCAAGATCTGTCTCTTGAGATAAAACTATTATCCAAAAGATACAGCTTCACTTATTTGGAGGATAATTCTGTATACCTTTATGTGTAAAATATGTAACATATATACAATTTTGTATGTCATCGCTATGAGTATAAAATAGTTTTTTATACTATTTCTAGAAACAACAGTAGAAAGAAATGTTGAAAAATTCTAAACTATTTTAGCTATTGTTTGTGTTTTCCTCAGTTTTTCAAACTAGGTTTTTTTAACTTGTCTTTTATAATGGAGGAAGCAAATTCATAATTTTGTAAAAATTAAATGCCATGTTTTCTGCAGGTTTAAGATTAAATGCTTTTTAAGTGCCAAATTATGGAATAGAATTCACCTAATTTGTAAACATTGCACACAGCCATGAAATTAAAAGATGCTTTTAATTAAAAGATGCTCCTTGGGAGAAAAGCTATGACAAACCTAGACAGCACATTAAAAAGTAGAGACATTACTTTGCCAACAAAGGTCCATCCAGTCAAAGCTATAGTTTTTCCAGTAGTCATGTATGGATGTGAAAGTTGAACTATCAAGAAAGCTGAGCGCCGAAGGATTTATGCTTTTGAACTGAGGTGTTGGCGAAGACTCTTGAGAGTCCCGTGGACTGCAAGGAGATCCAGCCAGTCCATCCTAAAGGAAATCAGTCCTGAATATTCATTGGAAGGACTGATGATGAAGCTGAAGCTCCAATATTTTGGCCACCTGATGCGAAGAGCTGACTCATTAGAAAAGACCCTGATGCTGGGAATGATTGAAGGCAGGAAGAGAAGGGAACAACAACCCAGGATGAGATGGTTGGATGGCATTACTCGCTCAATGGACATGAGTTTGACAAGTTCCAGGAATTGGTGATGGGTAGGGAAACCTGGCCGGAGAAGGCGATGGCACCCCACTCCAGTACTCTTACCTGGAAAATCCCATGGATGGAGGAGCCTGGTAGGCTGCAGTCCATGGGGACGCGAAGAGTCGGACATGACTGAGCGACTTCACTTTGACTTTTCACTCTCATGCATTGGAGAAGGAAATGGCAACCCACTCCAGTGTTCTTGACTGGAGAATCCCAGGGATGGGGGAGCCTGGTGGGCTGCCATCTATGGGGTCGCACAGAGTCGGACATGACTGAAGTGATGCAGCAGCAGCAGCAGGGAAGCCTGGCATGCTGTAGTCTATGGGGTCGCAAAACAGAGCAACTGAACTGAATTTGTAAAACTTCCTGTGAATAGTTGAGACTCATTCAGCATTAGAATATGCCACTATGTTTGAGGCTGATCTCTTACTTAGTATTCTTTTACTATGGCAGTATTTTATTTGCTACTTGGTTCTATTTGCTATGCTTTTTGTATTACTCAGTTTCTCCCATTAAAGAAGTACTACTCCTGCAGATGGCAAAAGCTTATAAAAAATGACACTGCCTATGTAAATAAAGCTGTAGGTTATATATTTTGTTATCCTTGGCTCTGCCACTTAAATTTTTCTCTAATTGAAGTATACTTTGCAGTTGAGATTCTGCTAATACCCTCTAGTTTATCAAGAAATACATTCCAGTGTATCCAAAAAATAAATCCATATATTTCAAAGCTTACGTTAAAAATGCTTTAAATTATCAAAATAGTAATAATCCGTTGTCTTTGTGGAAACACAATAGAAGTCTTTTTTTTTAAACAGTAAATCAGAAATGAGTTTTTTGTATTGAATGGGAGTTTATGTTAAAGGGAAAATACGAAGAAAATCACTTGTCAGGTTACAGCAGGAGTTGTGAATTCCTTTTGCCTGTTGATGAGAAAACAATATGTCCTGGGTAAATGAAACCGTGATCTCCAAATTTTATACATCGTTTTTCAGTAAACACTCTTGGTATACATTAAATATAAAGTTACTGTGTTAGTTTGCTAGGACTGCCAAAACAAAGAGTACCACAGACTGGGTGACTTAAACAATAGACATTTATTTTCTCATAGCTCTGAAGACTGGAAGTCCAAGATCAAGATGCTGGCAACTGTGTCTGAAACCTTTCTCGTTGGCTTACGGGTGGCCTCCTCCTCCCTGTTGTCGTCACATGGTCTTTTCTCTGTGTGCATTTGCTGTTAGTGTCTCAGTGTACCCAAATTTCCTCTTTTATAAGGACCCCAATCAATTAGATTAGGACCCATCCTAAAGGACTCCCTTTAACTTAATGACTTCTGAAAAGGCCCGATTTCCAAATAGTCACATTCTGAGGTAATGGATGGGAGAAGGCAAGGGAGGGGAGAGTTAGGGCTTCAACATAATGAATTTTCAGGGGAAAAGTTTCAGCCCTTCATTAATATACATATTCTCCTGTATTTTGTATATATGCCTTCCTAACTTTTTTTTTAAAGATTAGAAAAAAAGTTAAATACCAGTTACTACATTCACTTCCCAGCTCCAGAGGATTATTGTCAGCTGTAGTTTGTAGACACCACTTTGGAGGGCTGTTATTAAAAAAGTGAGAGCCTCAGCTGACTACTAAAGTGATGTCCAAGATTTCCTCACCTGTAACTATACTTTGTTCTCTGCTTTGATGGTAAATTTCTTTGTTGTGTTTTTCTGCCATTCAATTTAAGAAGCTAACACTCTCTTGATATCAGATTGTTTTACTTACAAACCCCGTCTTTACCTTTTTGATGCATAAACCTAAACATGAAGTACTTTCAGAGATATTTTATATAATTATGAAAATTCATAGTTTATTCTGAAACACTTCTTAAATGACCTCACAATAAAATTGCATAAGTATGTAGAAATTATTTTCCTGTATAGCAGTAAGTCTTTATATTCTTAAGCTGCCTCAGTCTTTATCATAACAATTTAAAAACCCAAGTACAATTTCTGGTGTTTGTGTCAGCTTAATTTCTTATGTTTGCAAAAACAAGTCTGCTTCTAATAGTTTCTGTTCTTAAAACTAAGTGCAGAACTTTGTTTATTCTCCAGTAGCTATTTGGTGTCAGGTAAGGGAAATCCATTAATATTCTTATGATACTGATATTGATTCTAATAGATTAGCAGGTTAAATGAGAAAGGTCAAACTAAAGAAAAAGGAGAAAGAAACTGAAGCAGCTCCCCTCTGTGAGAAGAAATTTCCAAGCAGTGGTATCAGTTACAAACAATTGCATACAAATTTAAAATATTTTCATGTTTAAAATCATGATTTTAAGAAAAATTGGAAAAGTACTTGAAAATGTGATATGGTTAATAGCTCTAATATAAAGGTAAACATAAATAGCACTAAGACAGCTCCAGATAAATGGATATGAGTGGGTAATTTACAACAGAAATATAGTACTAAGATTTGAAGATCTACCAGACTAAGGACATAATTGAAAAATACAAGATTATCAGACATGCAAAGATCATGAAAAAAAAAGTCTATCAATAAGATAGTAAGTATGTTAACCTACATACTTTCAAATACTATGGAACTTCTAGAAATTATGTACTGTATGTGAAGAATTTTTAATAAAATGCTTGTAAAAACAGGATACAATTTTACATAGTTTTAGCAAACTTGAAAATGCATAAAATTAGAGAAACACACCAAAATGTTAATAGTGATTATCTCTAGTGGCATTATTCCATGATTTTCACTCACAGGCTTAAAAGTTTTTTTTTCTTCAATTAAAATCAGAAAACAATTATGCTAAAGAAGAAGTTACAAAACAATATAATAACTAATATGACCTCTTTCCAAGCATAACATATTCCCTTTCCCTTAAAGAAAAATAGTATATATGATTTTTACCTTAAGTTTTTTTATATGTCTACATTGCAGTTATATTACTACCACATTGATTCATTAAATGCAACCATCTGTAAGAAGTACAGAAAAAAATAAACTATATGAAATCTCTTAGAGGCTTAAAGGCAAACTAATGACTTAAACTTTCAACAAAATGATGCATTTAATCATCTTAATACTGTACTTTTTTTACACCGAATCTAAATTCATTTTTAGATTATTGGATAACTTGTTTAAATAAATATATTAAGCATCAGATCACAATAGAGGTAATGAAATTTATCTTTTTATATGGTCTTAAGATTTGCACTTAGAGTATATACTTACACTGATATTTTGAGCATCAAGGGTCTCAAAATGATGATGCTCATTAAATATTAGGCACTACCTTAGCACTGACTTTCTCTGATAAACTGCTAATTGAAATTACAAGGAAACAACGGAAGAGTAACACTAAAAGAGCAAATAAATTGCTATTCCTTTCAGAATGGGTGTGAACCTTTCCAGACAACCAGTAACAGTTTCCCTAGTAAAAGTGAGTGAGGAGGTTCATTTTTTAGGGTGTTAGAATGTAAGGTCATTTTGTTAGCATTTGGTATCAAAACTTGATGATCACTAAGATCAAGATAGTGAATATAATACACAGTAGCAGCTAACATTTGGATGTGAACTGTTTCTTAATCTCTATGCTAAACGTTTTAACTGTGTATTTAAATCAATTTAATCCTTTATCTCTCCCCGAGAGAGATTATTCCACTGAGCTATCTCTAGGAAACACGTGACAATTTTTTTCATCATATCTGTCCTTTTATCTTGAGTCCTGAATATCTGGGCTAATGGGAATCTTCAGATTTGATATATTAGCAGTAACTATCTTCGCCTCTGAGAACATCTTAAAACAACGATCATACAAGCTGACTCATTAGAAAAGACACCTGATTCTGGGAAAGATTAAAGGTAGCAGAAGAAGGGGACAACAGAGGACGAGATGGTTAGGTTAGATGGCATCACCGATTCAACGGACATGAGTGTGAGTGAACTCCTGATGGCTCAAAGGTTAAACCATCTGCCCGCAATGCGGGAGACCTGGTTCAATCCCTGGGTTGGGAAGATCCCCTGGAGAAGGAAATGGCAACCCACTCCAGTATTCTTGCCTGGAAAATCCCATGGACGGAGGAGCCTGGTGGGCTACAGTTCACGGGGTAGCAAAGAGTCGGACACGGCTGAGCGACTTCA
Source organism: Bos grunniens (assembly GCF_055505025.1). Taxonomy (NCBI): domain Eukaryota; kingdom Metazoa; phylum Chordata; class Mammalia; order Artiodactyla; family Bovidae; genus Bos; species Bos grunniens. The sequence goes on along the minus strand of NC_141165.1, from coordinate 119,069,001 downwards.
CTTTCACTTTCTGGAGTTGGTGATGGGACAGGGAAGCCTGGCGAGCTGCAGTCCGTGGGGTCGCAGAGTCAGACACGACTGTGTGGTTGAACAACAACAGTGACAAACACTTCCATTCTTTTTCTGAACTTCAAATACAGGGCAGAAAGAAATTTTTCAGAGTGAGGCATGGTTTCTGAAGACCCTCTGCCCAAGGCTCCGCCCAGGGGCTCCGGCCACGCCCCCGGAGTAGGTAGGCACTGCCTCCTCTTGTCAGGTGGCTCAGATGGTAAAGTGTCTGCCTGCAATGAGGGAGACCGGGGTTCGATCCTTGGGTCAGGATGATTCCCTGGAGAAGGAAATGGCAACCCACTCCAGTACTCTTGCCTGGAAATTCCATGGACGGAGGAGCCTGGTAGGCTCCAGTCCATGGGGTCACAAAGAGTCAGACACGACTGAGTGACTTCACTTTCACTTGCTCTTGCCTCTCGCGGGACAGTGTTAGTTGCTCAGTCTTGTCCAACTCTTTGTGACCCCATGGACTATAGCCTGCCAGGCTTCTCTGTCCATAGAATTCACCAAGCAAGATTACTGGAGTGGGTTGCCATTCCCTTTTCCAGGGGATCCTCCCGACCCAGGGATTGAATCACACATTCCGCACTGCACGCAGAGTCTACCTACCTTCTGAGCCACCAGGTAAAGACTCGCGGGACCTGGATCCTTTAAAAGGCGAGATTCCGTAACTCGGGCAAAGCAGAATCTCGCGAGAAGTTGAACCGGAAACGTGAGGGATGCGAGAGAATTCCGGCGAAAATCGTAAGATGGGCTGTTCATTTGTTCCCGGCAAGCTTTAGATACCCGGTGGAATTGATTTTCTTGTTTGATCTCTCCTGACGGGATGGTGTTGACCTTGGTGAGGGCTGGGACCCAGCCGCGGGCCTGAGCCAGAAGCATTACCGACCGATGACGTTGCGAGGGAGGGGGCTGGGATGCGGGGAACTTGGTGATCTCAGGCTTTCTTTAGCTTCAGTCCAAAGCCCTAGAATAATGCTGAGTGTTTTGACCCTCGCTCTTGAGCGTTTTCTGTTTTCTCCCGACTCACCTCCGCCGCAGATAACCAGTCTGCACTGTAGCCTGCAGGCTTTAATATCCTTTCAACTTTGAGGGGAATGCAGGCTCTTGGAAGGCTGAAACTGTCCTTGTCCCCGTGTTATCGTGGGAGATTAGAAGAATTTCTGTTACATAATTGACCTTCGATAAACTCTGAATTAGTAAATTAAATAAAACAGCGAAGTTTCCACAGGAAACTCACTTTTCTTCTAAATGCACTTTATTTTGGAATAATTTTACATTTACAAAAATATTATAAGATGATACATGCTTTTTCCTGAGTTCCCCTGATGTTAACATCTAGAGTGGCTTATTTAGATTAATTTTGTTCCTTTGACACACATTCCTATGTTAGCACCACAATTCCACTTCACCTTTTGCCTTACATTTGAGCAATAATCATTTGGAGAAACGTTTTTCATAAGTAGATAGAGTATGATAATATAGTTTTATTACGTGTGAGGTATAGCTCCTATCTTAAGAACTGGTAAGTATCTGGGGGAAAAAAGGTGTTATCTTAAGAAAAAAGACTGTGCTAGTAATGTTGAAATTCAATAAATTTGTAATAGAGTGTGTCAGCAAACTTTTCGTATCATCATAGCTGAAAGCAAAACCAGAAAGGAAGCTTGCAAAACAGATTTGCAAAGTTGTATTGGATCATTTTGAAAAGCAGTATTCCAAAGAACTTGGAGATGCATGGAATACAGTAAGGTTAGTATAATTCATCTTTTGATGCTTTATGAAAGAACAAGAAACAAACCCTTCTGGGATAGGGGTACTGTGAAGATAAAAGAGTTTAAACCTGGCTACCATTTCTTGCTGTAGCTTCAGAAGAGAAGGAGGAGGAGGAAATAGCTTGAATCATAGGAAGATGGAAAGGGGAGAAAGAAAACTTTGTAGTCATAATTTTGTTATAAGCAAAAACTGTTATACCTTGCCCTGATTAATTGCTTTAATCTTTGAAACAGAACTGCCCACCAGTCTTGACAAAATTAATTATACTGTAACAGAAAAGTTTTTAAACTTCTGAGGATATTTGACTAGTTTCTGAAAATTCAGGAGATAGCGCGACAAATCTTTAAAGCCATCACTGCTTTATCTTGGCTAAAGTCACTGTCTGGTGATCATGTTTCTTCTGTTTGTCTTTAGCTTTATGTGTTTTGAACATACATGCCTATGCACGCACACACACAAATTATTTAAATGTTTTATAGAAAACAGAAATGAGAAATAATTTAATGCATAGACACGAGAGAAGTTTGATTTGTATGTTCAGTGAGTTTTGCATTTGGTCAGTATGTTACTCTTACGGGTTCTTTACATTGAGTGTCTGATGCACTATACCATACCCTGTGAAACACAGTAAGACAGTCCCCGTGTCCAGTTTTCTGACAGTCTGATATTCATAGGAGAGAAGGAGCATGATTAAAACTATATAAGCTGCTAATTCCATAAGTATCCCAATAGAAGTAGGCAGGAGTACCTAGTCCCATGTAACAAGGCCTGATGGTGACAGCAAAGACCTAAGGAGAAGCCAGGTCTTAGTAATTTGACAAAGTATGAGATGGTTCTGAAGTAATTTTAGACAAACTGTTTTAGAAACTTGTAAATACTGTAGCTTGAAAATGTAGTTTATAGTTGGAGATTTATTTCAAAACTAGAGTTTTTACATGAGTGTCCTCTGTCACAGAGAAGAAAAGAGGGATGAATAGTGAAGTGTCTAATTAATTCATGAGGTTTTCAGTATGCAGAGTTAAATCAGATAGAAGAATAACCAGATAGCCAGACATCTACAGTATGCTTATTATGTGCCAGGCAATAGTGCCTTTATTTGATGCTTGGAAGAAAGCTCTCAGGTTTCCTACTTTTCACGTAAGGGAACTGCACACAGTTTAAGTATTAAAATTTGCCCAGGTTCACTCAGCTACTAAGTGACAGAACTAGAGTTTGTGTGCCTCTCTGGTTCACAAACTCCTCACTCCTATTCTATATGCCTCTCATACCTCGGATGTAATTAGGCATAAATGGATGATATAAAAAAAATTTCAAGAGGTGTATTGTCTTCAGACTTAACAGTAATCTGGCTACTCAGACCCTGTAATGAGTAATTTTTATATTTAATGTGCACAGACAGATTTATAAATTATTATTTGACCCTAACCAAAATGAGCAGTGAACCTCAAATCCATTTGATTAGCCATGCCTTCTGCTTCATCTACCTTTTTGTTGGGTTTTCATGGTAATTTAAGTTTTGCATAAACATGTGCTAAATTTGCCGTAAGCAAAATAAAGGCTTTCTCTGCTTAGAAAGTAGCCTGAGCATGGAGCATGGCATGGAGAAATAAGAACAAGTGTTTTTGTTTTTTAGCTATTTATTTCCAAGACATAATATTGTGCTTGCAGAGTCTATGTACTTCCAGGGGAAGGAGAGTGGGTTCTTGTGCTATCTAGAAAGCTAATAATTTGCTCAGTATTTTTAGTTATAGTAGTGGGGAAGATTTAGTGTTTAATTTTATTGCTCTGCAAAGATCTTTCTTGCCGTCATCCTTTGAACAGCCCTTTGAAGTTGAATTTACCCTGATTCAATTTTTGCCTTGTTACCTACGTGCTTTTCAGGTGAGCCCATTCATGTCATGACATGTCATGTCAGTATGCTGTCCAGAGAAGGCAATGGCACCCCACTCCAGTACTCTTGCCTGGATAATCCCATGGACGGAGGAGCCTGGTAGGCTACAGTCCATGGGGTCGGGAAGAGTCAGACACGACTGAGCGACTTCACTTTCACTTTTCACTTTCATGCATTGGAGAAGGAAATGGCAACCCACTCCAGTTTTCTTGCCTGGAGAATCCCAGGGATGGCGGAGCCTGGTGGGCTGCCGTCTATGGGGTCGCACAGAGTCGGACACGACTGAAGCGCCTTAGCAGCAGCAGCAGCAGCAGCAGTGTGCGGTCATCTCCTGTGCTGCAGCCCTTCCATGAGAGGAAAGCAGGAAACAATGTCAGGAAAGAGTAGGAGACAATCAGCTTGTTATTAAAATCTCTGACGACTGAAAGGAAAATGGCTCAAGAACGTATCTTGACGCACTTCTGTGAACTGATTATTTCTGGATTTCTAAACCAGACTTTTAAAATGATTGTATGAGCGCTCTCTAGTGGGCAATAATAGCAATAAAACAAAAGAGATTTCTTTATTTTAACCATAAACTCTTTTTGTGGGTTCTATAATCTGTGCAGTTACACAGAACTAAGCAATGGTACTTAGCAATGTCTAGATAAGATAATTTTTTATCCTCATCATTAGATAGAAAGAATCGAGAATAGAATAGTAGAGAAATCAGAAAAGTTGAAAATCATGTTATGTAACAGACTTTGTCCAAATAATATGCAATTTTCAAGGGATATGTGAGCACAGACAGGCAAGTTATCATAATCGACTTCCAGATGCTCAGCTTTCATATATGCTCTCTCAGAAGATTACTCTGCTTCCCTTGATTAAGGGGGTGCTTATTCCTCTTTCCCAACCTGCCCTTCTACAGTTGTCTTTGTCCCGCTTTACAAAAAAGGTCTCACTTTCACTCTCCTGACTCTTCCACATTGCATTCCCTCCAGGGTGTCAAAAATCCCTCTACAAGAAACTATGGGACTGCTAGTGTAAATGACTACTACCAGATTCTTTGACAGGTCAGATGGTCTTCAAGTTTTGCTTTCAGCAAAAGTAAAGGACTTGCAATTGAGCTGTTAGCTAACAAATCATTTAAAATATTTCTGAAGATATATAATTTAGTGATTGGAGACCATAACAGAAAGTATTTTAACAAAAGGGTGACATTGCTTTAACAAAATGTATTTTAATTCTCATCTACTTATTTAAGTGAAGGTTTTTCTTACCCCTTCTAAAAACATAAAATCGGAATTGATGTTGAACCCTGGTCATTATTTGTTGTTGTTATTTAGTCACTCAGTTGTGTCCCGACTCTTTTGAGATCCCTAAACTGCAGCCACCAGGCTTCTCTGTCCGTGGGATTTTTCCAGTCCAGAGTATTGGAGTGGATTGCCATTTCCTTTTCAAGGGGATCCTCCTGAACCAGGGATTGAACCCACATCTCCTGTATTGCAGGCAGATTCTTTACCACTGAGCCACCACAGAAATTGATGTTGAACCCTGATCATTATAGCACTAGGTAATATTCATTCCTGGATGCATCTAATTTCATTAAGGAAGCCATTTCCTATGAATTTTTTCTTTTTATGTTTAGAAGGAAAGTGAAAGTTGCTCAGTTGTGGCCAACTCTTTGCAACCCCATGGGCTACATAGTCTATGGAATTCTCCAGGCCAAAATACTGGAGTGGGTAGCTTTTCCCTTCTCTAGGGAATCTTCCCAACCCAGGAACTAAATCCAGGTTTCCTTCATTGCAGGCATATTCTTTACCAGTTGACACAGGGAACCCCATTTTTATGTATAGATAATTATCAAATGTATAAGTTATTTTGGTCAATTTTGTACTAATAATTTTATTGATAACTACTCTGGAAGCTATTTTAACACTTAGAACTTTAAGGCTACAATGAAAACAAATTTAGTATATGCATGCACATGTGTCTGTGAGTGTGTATGTGTGAGAGAGAAATATAGGGTGATAAAGATTAAAAGCACAAAATTATATTAGGACTTAAAGTTATAAAAGTTATATGGGGAAATATAAAGAAAAGGGAAAGGAAGTGTACAATTTCCACCTGTTCAAGAAGAGTCAGTCCATGAATTTTTAAATAGACAGTGATGGGTTTTAAAATCACTCTGGTATTTAGTTTCCACAGGATAGATTTTAAAAAGTAGTGTAATTTATATTTTAAAATGTCAATTTTTACAGTATACTGGAAGTTATATTCTTAAACATACGGTGAAGATTTTGATATCAACTTAAAATGTTGCAGAGGGTACAGAGTTTTTTTTCCAAAATGATGTCAGTGAATATGCTAGCAAAACATTTGCAGGTCACTGATCTTCTAGGTCCCAGTTCTGCTGATTGCTGGTGTACTTGAACTTCTGGCTTGGAGACCAGTAAGTGAAGCAGCTTCAGAATCTTGAGAGGAGGCCCGAAATACAGCATCTGGCCAGTGTTTTCTTAAGTCTTCTAGTATATGCTCCCTCCACTGTCTGCTGAGCTACTTGCCCATCTGTCAGAGCTTTCAAAATTAGTAGGCTCCGGGGCATCATCCCACCAGTGCAGGCACTGGAGTGCCAGGGAGAGCTGAGATTTACATTAATACACAGCTTTGCTTTCTCAGGGCTGCTCAGTGCCACCCTGAGCAACCTTAGCAGTCCCATCATTGAATTGATCCTATTGTAGCTGCTCCTCAAGGGCCACTTAAGTCTGGCTGTTCCATTGTTAAGAGACAATAGGCTGCTTCCGAAAAGCAGGGCCTCTGGCATTAGGCGAGGTTTGGAGAAGAACTTCTCTTCCTCTTCCTGTCCGGTAGCACTTGTGCTACTGTACTACGGTCTCACACTCCTACTGGACTTTAAAGCCAGTGGCTTTTTGAATCAAAGACTTCTGCTTCAGTAGTGATGTGACCTTGGAAGTTGCCAAATCTCTGAAAACCTCTGTTAGCCTGCCCTCTAAAATAAGCATAATAGTTGCCCCTCACAAAAAAGCACATAGTAAGCATCTGGTCAGTGATCTTTATTATTATTAATATTGTCAGGGTGAGGTGGAGCTAGTGGATTGGATGGTAGGTAGAAAGGCTTCTCTGGAGAGAGAAGGCCTAATAGCAAATAGGAGAGTTAGCCAGGCTGCAGGTTGGTGAGAGAGGAAAGGTCATTTTAGTGCAGAGGGGCCAGTTAATGCTAAGATTGTTAAAGGCTAAAGAAAACTTGCTCCAGGAAATTCAGGTAGTTCAGTTGGCTGGGTACAGATTAGGAGGGATCAGAAAATTGGTTTTTTCTGAACAAGGGCTTATTTTATCTGGTTGTTAGAGAATGAGATAGGATTAATTTCTGAAGATTCCTGCCACATCCTGCTGTAAGTATATGTTTTTAAATCTAATGAGGCTGTCCCCTCTTAGAGTCTTTCAATGATTTCTCATCTATAGGAATTTAAAATTTATAAGATAAAATTTTAAAACTTGATAATCTTAGACTTGTCCCATGTAATCTTCTGCTATACTGGACTACTTTTAATTCCCCAGATGAACTGTTCTCCATCATACCTTGGTACCTGTACATACGCTGTGGTGTTTGCCTTGGAACTTGTGTTCTCTTTTCATCCTGCGGCTAATTGCTCGTCCTTCAAGATTTAGCATATTGGATAGTGTACAAGAATCTATAGTGTTCCTGAACTGAAGTCCTTGCATACAATAAGGTTAAATAAAATATGCAAGATTAATAACCTTTGCTAAGGGATCTGAAAGAAAATGTGAATAAATGGAGAAACATATTGTGATGAAAGTTAGAAAGAGTGAATACAATAAAGATGTTAATTCTCCCCAAATTTAGTACATTTAATATAATCCTAGTCAAAGCTTATATCTGTCTAAATCAGTTCAGTTCAGTCCCTCAGTCGTGTCCAACTCTTTGTGACCCCATGGACTGACTGCCGCATGCCAAGCCTCCCTGTCCATCACCAACTCCCGGAGTTTATTCAAACTCATGGTCATCGAGTTGGTGATGCCATCAACCATCTCATCCTGTGTGTCATCCCCTTCTCCTCCTGCCTTGAATCTTTCCCAGCATCAGGGTCTTTTCAAATGAGTCAGTTCTTTGCATCAGGTGTCCAAAGTATTGGAGTTTCAGCTTCAGCATCAGTCCTTCCAATGAATATTCAGGACTGATTTCCTTTAGGATGGACTGGTTTGATCGCCTTGCTGCCAGAGATCTAACCAGTCCATCCTAAAGGAAATCTGCTAAATATATCTTTACAAATATTTTATGAAATTTTTTTAACCAACTGCTTTTCATGTTAATCTGAAATAATAAACTTTCTAAAAGAGCTTTGGAAATTATGAAGAAAAAATTAGATTTTTCCCTGCCAGATGTTAACCAATTGGAAGTATTTAAAGCCAGTTGTAAGTGTGTAAAGCCAATTAAAAGTGCCCTGCCAAGATGTTAACCAATTGGATGTGTGTAAAGCCATTTGTTGGCTAAGGGATGGACACATGATGTAAACCAAGCCTCTCCAGTCTGTATTATTAAATAATGCTTCTGAGCATTATTTCCCTGTTATTACATGACTCAAAACTCTGGATCAATATTCAGCCAGTTTGGAGAGTATAATTAGGATGAACTGACATAAGGTTACAACAATAGATTTCCTTTTAGGGTCCATTTTAATTCAGTGGTTCCCAAAGTGTGGTCTGTGGATCAGCATCATTAGTATCACCTAAGGACTTACTAGAACTACAACAGAAAACCCCAGGTGGGGCCCAGCAATCTCTTACAGCCACTTGATGCACGTTAAAGTTTATGAAGCATGTTTTTAAAGAAAGAGATTGTCATCCTCCGGTAAAGCTGAAATGCTGGGCTTCTGTGATGCACTGTCATAGTAAGAGGAAGTGATAAGAGAAAGCAATTTCACATATTAGCCTCAATTGAAATTCACATGGCCCTCTAAGAGTCGCAGGTGTTACATTTCAATCCAGCCATTCCTCACATAGGCAACACCAGGGTGAGTAGCAGCTGGAATTTATTTAATTGACCATGGTTAATGAGGCTCCCAAATAACTCAGCTAGAAAGGTCAGCTCGTAAATAAATATTTCCTGCTGTATCATTTGTCAGTTGATGTGAGCTTGTGATTGTCAAGAGATCTAACTGTTGGACCGAATAAAAAATTAGGATGGTACATCTGCTGGGGAGGTGGGGGCATGGAAAACCTGCACCATCGGTCCATAAGTGATTTTTAAACCATCCTTGGTTTTGTATCCTCTGAGCCACTGATCGCCTCATTAACTCTTTTACTGTAGTGTTCACTGTAGTTAGCTTTCCATACTTTTATCTTCATCAGAGGAAAACTTGAATACTTACTCTTTTGAACAGCCTTTAATGATAGTACTTTTCCCTTTAAAATTAAGACTTGAGTTTTAAATTTTTTCTTAAGAAAAACACTTCTTTATGCAAAGAGTGATAGACTAAAATCTTATTTTGATGGATTTTGAAGTATGCTAAAGAGAGGTATGCCAATGACACCACCCTTATGGCAGAAAGTGAAGAGGAACTAAAAAGCTTCTTGATGAAAGTAAAAGAGGAGAGTGAAAAAGTTGGCTTAAAGCTCAACATTCAGAAAACTAAGATCATGGCATCTGGTCCCATCACTTCATGGGAAATAGCTGGGGAAACAGACTTTATTTTTTGGGGCTCCAAAATCACTGCAGATGGTGATTGCAGCCATGAAATTAAAAGACACTTACTCCTTGTAGGGAAAGTTATGACCAACGTAGATAGCATATTCAAAAGCAGAGACATTACTTTGCCAACAAAGGTCTGTCTGGTCAAGGCTATGGTTTTTCCAGTGGTCATGTATGGATGTGAGAGTTGGACTGTGAAGAAAGCTAAGAAAGCCGAGTGCTGAAGAATTGATGCTTTTGAACTGCGGTGTTGGAGAAGACTTGAGAGTCCCTTGGACTGCAAGGAGGTCCAACCAGTCCATCCTAAAGGAGATCAGTCCTGGGTGTTCATTGGAAGGACTGATGCTAAAGCTGAAGCTCCAGTACTTTGGCCACCTCATGTGAAGAGTTGATTCATTGGAAAAGATTCTGATGCTGGGAGGGATTGGGGGCAGGAGGAGAAGGGGATGACAGAGGATGAGATGGCTGGATGGCATCACCGACTCGATGGACATGAGGTTGAGTAGACTCCAGGAGTTGGTGATGGACAGGGAGGCCTGGCATGCTGCGATTCATGGGGTCGCAGCGTCGGACATGACTGAGCGACTGAACTGAAAGACACGTCATGTTTTTTTCGCAAGATAATGTGCAGGGAGGGACGAGATTGAGAGGCAAGTGAGGCATTCCTCTTTGGTGCAGATTTTAAGGGGCCCCTAAAACTCAGGAACCAAGATAAATACTGTTTTAATGACCAAAACTGATACCAAAGAAAAATCCCACGATGAACAAAATATCAAAGTTTTAAGAATAGGATAAAAACAGTGCTGTGTTGAACCATTTGGGTGCCTGAGGCAAAGGAAAAAGTAATTCTCCTGGTTCTGAAAACCATAGGTAAATAAAGCGTAAGACTAGGACCTAGTTCCCTGACTTACTATAAAATTGTATTACCATCTATTATCTTAATACCCCTTTGTTTTTCTTTTTCTCCCTAGGGACATACTAACATCTCCATCTTGTTGGCAATATGCTGTTCTTCTTAACAGATTCAATTACCCTTTTGAACTGGAAAAGGATTTACATTTGAAGGGCTATCACTCACTCTTTCAAGGATCTTTACCCTACTATCCTAAATCAATGAAATGTTACCTTAGCAGAACTCCTCACAGAATGCCTTCAGAAAGACACCAAACTGGAAACCTAAAAAAATACTATCTCCTGAATGCTGCCTCCCTTCTCCCAGTACTGGCTCTGGAATTGAGGGATGGGGAGAAGGTTCTGGATCTGTGTGCTGCCCCTGGAGGCAAATCTCTAGCTCTGCTGCAGTGTGCTTATCCAGGTAATGTACTTTTCTCTCCATAACTGACAGCTTTTAAATATCCACATGTTACAGAATACTTTTAGAATATGTGGGGAGAAATGTAAGATTGACTTTTCAGACTTTGAAAGCCTAAAAACCAAGACACCAAGACAGTGTGGAGAAGAGTGGAAGTTTTACTGAGGAAACAGTGTAAATAACTTTTTTTCCCCCAGCTACTTTGTCCTTACAGGTAATTGGGAAACTACAACAAAACTACAGCATTTTGTGAACACAAATCTGTCAGATAATATGAAACCTGATGAGCTAATAGCAAAGATTTTTAAAGTTTTATTGTTGCTTTTACACTTCAGAGTCTTGTATTGATGTCCTGGTATACGTTTATGCAACAAAAACATACACATTTAAACTCATTTTTTGTATTATTGGACCATAAGGTTCTAAGAGAGTTCTGTCCAATAGGAATATAACATGGAGTATATATATAATTTAATGTTTTTGAGCAATCTTATTAATATAAGAAGCAAGTAAAATTAATTTTGATAATACATTGTAACCTAACACATTCAAAATATTATTTGAACATGTAATCAGAATAGAAATTATCAATGAGATATTTACATTCTCTTTCTTACAGTCTTTGAAATGGTGTGCATTTTACACATAGGGTACATTTTAATTTGGATTAGTCACATTTCAAGTGCTCACAGCTTCACGTAGCAAGTGGGTATAGTATTGGATGGTGCAACTCTAAAGATTTTAAAAGTTCTTTTGAAATGACTTATCATTGCTATTAGTAGTACAAAAAGGATGAAATATATGTAATACACATTTTTATATATATTTGTTAAAAGTAATGCATTCATTTCAAATTCTTTTCTTAATGGGACAATGTGACTTTTAAACTATTACTTCAGATTTCCCTGGGTGAAAATTACTTATGGCAAGATGAGACGGGTTTCAGCCTCAATTCTATCTGGTTTTTGTTTGATAGTTTTGTTTTTATAAGTGCAAATGCTGTTCACAGAGATGAAAAGATGAAATGGTGAGAATTGTGTTATAGTAATCTCACTAGTTCTTTAAACTCCTGAATTATAACCCTAATCACATAGATCTCGTTCACTAAGCATTATTTTAATCATCTACTATATAAACACTCTATGTAAACCAATGTAAGAACTATGTAAACCTATGTAAGCACTAGGTCTGTTTTTGATTTTGAAGAAGGCAAACGATTGGAAACCAATTTTAAAAGACTGTGTTGCCTAATTAGAAGACTTATTCACTTTCTCAGCCAAAGCACTAGTGTGCTGAACTGCGTTTGTTTGGAGTGCTCTGGGGGGTTTCTGTGCCCTGGCCCAACTTGCTGTAATAAGATTCTGGATGGGTGGGGAGTGTGCTCCTTATTTATAAAGTTGGTGAAGAGCTAGGAGAAGCCTTGACCAGAGGTGTTCTCCTTTTTTAAGAAGCCTTGACCAGAGGTGTTCTCCTTTTTTAAGATCTGAAAATTGATTCCTTTGAAACTATCTAAGCCTGCTGCTGCTACTGCTGCTAAGTTGCTTCAGTCATGTCCGACTCTGTGCGACCCCATAGACGGCAGCACACCAGGCTCCACCATCCCTGGGATTCTCCAGGCAAGAACACTGGAGTGGGTTGCCATTTCCTTCTCCAATGCATGAAAGTGAAAAGTGAAAACGAAGTCGCTCAGTTGTGTCCGACTCTTAGCAACTCCATGGCCTGCAGCCTACCAGGCTCCTCCATCCATGGGATTTTCCAGGAAGAATACTGGAGGGGGTTGCCATTGCCTTCTCCAGAATATCATACTAAGGAATTTGAAATCTTAACAGTAATGAGAAACCACTGCAGACTTTAAAAAGGAGAATGACACGATCAGATTTACATTTCACATCAGATGTGGCTTTGGTGTAGGGAGTGAAGTAGTAGAGCTCATACCTGGAGGTGAGCAGGGCAGTCAGAAGAAGCCAGTTGCAGTGATTTAGGTGACAGTTGCCAGGGGTTCAGGTTAGGCTATTAAGATGCTTATCCCTTAAAAGTTGTTATGTATCCCCAGGACATGTATGTATGTATGTATGTATCCTAGTTTGAGAACTGCTAATATATATCTTCCTTTGATAGCATTCCTATTGAAATAGTTTATAAACATTTTTATGAGAACTCTGAATCCTATACTAGGCGTTGGTATAAGTATACCAGTTAAATGTATATTTTAGGTGTAAAAATACTGTGTGTTTTCAAATTGTGGTTAAAACTTATTGAAACTTGCTGTGTTTTGTTTTTGTTTTTTTTGGTAAGAAATCACAACATAAGAGATTATTTTGTAAGTTTATTCTGTTATTTTTATAATTTGAGCTGAAAATGAAATTTTATGGAATTGTGTTATAAGGAGTATTTGCTACTACTTTTACCCTCTATTCTTTGATAGCATGCTTATTTTGTTTGTTACGTCAGTCTTAAATATAGAATTTTTAGTATTGTGAAAAATGGAAGAGAAATGCCAAATTTGGGTAGCATTTTGAAAAGAGGGCATTTTTATCCTATTAGTAGGCTATCCTATCCTCATTAGTAGGCTATAAATATTTAACATATTTATGGTAAAGAAATTCAGATTAAGAATCCAAAGGCAAATGGATATATTCTAGAAGTTTGAAGTATAGAAGAATCTTCCTGTTCTTACATCAAGGGCAATGAGTTACAGGCAGTAGTCCAAGTAAAGTAGCTTTTCATCTAAGAAGGGCTAATGATAATGGTTTACTAAGAAGTACAGATGTCTTCATGCTGATGCTCAAATCCCAAATTAGGTTAGCTACAGTGCTTGAATCTGGAATGCAGATGCCATGCTAAAAAAAAAGCTTTTATAAGCAAAACTTAAAATGATGGCTGCACTAAATGTGCATTTATCCTCTGAATTTCTTCAGATCAGTACTGGCCTTTATTCTGGGTCAGGAGGCTCACAGCTTTGAATAATTGAAAAGCTCATATTTTAGGATGATTAAAAAAAATTAGTCTACTCTTCTGGTCTAGCTGCTCCTACCTGTTAGCATGGTGAGGGACTGTCCATTGTTTTTTATTGTTCTGTTTTTGTCAGTGGAGGCTTTGTAATGTCCTGGTGTTCATAAAAAAAGAGGAAAAAAAAAAAAAAAAAACTACCTTTGATTCTGAATAGGAAAGCATTAAGAAGTTAAGAATGACCCAGTTTGATAGAGTGGCTTGATCAACTTTCTTGCTGAGGGTTGACATGAAATTCTCTTTGCTGTCAATAATACCCTTTTTACATCTCGTTAGCTTTTGGTGATAGAGAACGTTAGTCAGAGTCTTTACTGAATTGCTTTTGCCCTTCTCCCTCTGAGCCTTTTGCACACCCTACAGGTACCATTTTCCCCTTCTTCCCCTTTGCTAATTCTTTTCCATTCTTCAGGTTTTCACTCAGAAATCAGCTTTCCTAGAAAGCCTTCCAAGAACTCCCTGCATTAGATGGATCTTCTTTTTGGAAATAATAACAACAGTGATAATTTTGAGCATGTAGTAGAAAAAAGAAAAAGTAAAGCTGAGACTCCAAATGCTATTCATGAAAAACCTCAATGGCTTTTTCAAGAATTTGTTAAATTTATCCCTTTTTCTACTTAGATGAGAAAAAAAAAAAAAGATTTGGTTTATTTTTGGCAATTTAAGCTTGAAAATTAATTTTTTCTCAATGTAGTGAGTCTGTGTGTATGTGTGTATATGAAACTTGGATTGTAATGCCTTATATTATATATTTTTTAAAGTTTAACCAGTCTAATCCTATTTCAGATAAAATCTGTCTAGACCAAACTGTAATATAGCATAAAGCTGTATTTCAACTGAGAGTTACTTTAAAATGCTGAATTGAGGATCTTGACTAAAGCTACAATTTAATGAAAAGCTGCCCTGATTTTCAGTTTTAGCAATTTAAATATCTTTATCATAATGCCATATTTTACATCATATGAGCCACATTTGGTGAGCACATACTCTGTGTGAGGCATTGCATGGTAGGTGTAGAGCTCTGAAGGATAGAGAGGTAACTAAGACGTCTGTTTCCTGTGATATGACAAACGGTGTGTTTTAGCCAACTCTCCTGTTGAAAATAACTTAAAAGTGTGGGATATAATATTAAAGAAAAGCAAAATCTTTTAAAGTCTGTCAATGTTCTCCAAATACTCAGTGGCCGAAAGTTAACAGTTTGAGAACCTGGGAGGTAAATTGAGCATTGAAGCTGGGTTTTCACTTGAGAGCTTTTTTTTTTTTTTGCTTCACCTGGAAAACTTACTGCTTCATGAACATGTGTGGATAAAAGAAGCCAGAGTGTGCTCAATTAAAGCATCTATTAGGAGATTAACTTGTATAAACCTGAGACTCCAAAATACTTTTCCCTGCAATAAGGTAAACTAGGAAGAAATTGTCCTCTCCAAAGAACTGAAAGGAAGATTGTTTTCAGTTTTAGTGGTAGGGGAAGAGTGGACATAACCTCTGAAACTTTGTAACCAGAGCTAAGCCAGTATAGACCATTATAGTGAAGTTGCAGAATTATGAAAATAAAAAACCATCTTAATAGCAGCCAGAGAAGACAGTCTACCTTCAAAGGACAACAGTTGGCCTGAAGAATGACCTCTAAGTGTAATAATGGAAGCTGGCATTCAGAGGAATGATGTTTTCAATGTGCTAAGAAAAGATGAGTGTCAATCCAGAAATACATTCATCAAAATATCCTTGAAGAGAAAAAGTGAATTAGACTTTTCTTTTAGGCAGAGAGCAAGAGTAGAGTTTGTCACGAGCAATTCTGAAGGAAAAGGGAAAGCCATCCTAGGTGGAAAATGGAAGATACAAAAATAATTGAAGAAAGAAGAAAGTGAGAAATACATGGGGAAAATCTAACAGTCATTGGATATAGAAGACAATGATAATAACATTTTATACAGTTAAAAAATATAAGCGCAAATCCCAATATACAGTGCAATAGCATCTTATTTAGGAGGAAATGTTATGAGATTCTTGCATCTTTTAGGAAAAATGGTGTAGATTGATTTATTTTAGGTTTTTCTTTTACATATGCATGTTAAATGCTTTAGGGTTACCACTAAAAGAACAGAAATAGAATATAAGATATTTAAACCAGAAAAAAGAAAAGTGGAATGAAATTTAACTGAACAAAGCCATAGCCAGCTTGATTACAAACCCTCTTACATTTTTGCTCCCTCCTTGCATGATTTACTTCCTTTTATTTCTCAGTCTTGCTTCCCTGGGATCGTACCCTTCTGTGATGTAAACTTTTGTCTTAGGCTGTTTTCTAGTAATTTTAGGCTAAGACAAAAGCTTTCAGACACCTATCCGTAGGTTGCATTAGTGAATCCTCCAAAAACCACCCAAAATAAACAATGTAGACTAAAAAAAGAATGTTCTACCTGTACAAATGAAGCTTTAAGGTGATTTTCTACTCCTTTCTGAAACCGCTCCCTAAATTGATACCATCCTCTGAGTTCAAAATCCTTCAAGCTAGGCTTCAGCACTATGGGAACAGAGAACTAAAGATGTACAAGATGGGTTTCGAAGAGGCAGAGAAATCAGAGATCAAATTGCCAACATTTGTTGGATCATGGAGAAAGCAAAGTAGTCAGAAATAAATCTACTTTTGCTTCATTGACTATGCCAAAGCCTTTGACTGTGTGGATCACTACAAACTGTAGACAATTCTTGAAGAGATGGGAGTATCAGACCACATTACTTGTCTTCTGAGAAACCTGTATGCAAGTCAAGAAACAACAATTAGAGCTGGACATGGAACAATGGACTGGTTCAAAATTGGGAAAGGAGTATGTCAGCACTGTATAACGTCACCCTTCTTATTTAACTTATATGCAGAATACATGATACGAAGTGCCAGGCTGGAGGAATTGCAAGCTGGAATCAACATAGCTGGGAGAAATAGCAACAACCTCAGATATACAGATGATACCACTCTAATTGCAGAAAATGAAAAGGAACTAAAAAGCCTCTTGATGGAGGTGAAAGAGGAGACTGAAAAAGCTAGCTTGAAACTCAACATTCAAAAAACTTAGATCATGGCATCCAATTCCACCACTTCATGGCAAATAGAAGGGGGAAAATGGGAGCAGTGACAGATTTTATTTTCTTAGGCTCCAAAATCATTGTGAACAGTGGCTGCAGCCATGAAATGAGTCAGTTCTTCACATCAGGTGGTCAAAGTATTGGAGTTTCAGTTTCAGCATCAGTCTTTCCAATGAACATTCAGGGCTGAATTCTTTTAGGGTGGACTGGTTGGATCTCCTTGCAGTCCAAGGGACTCTCAAGAATCTTCTCCAACACCACAGTTCAAAAGTATATTATTATAAATGACAGTTGTGTGAATGCCCAGAAATTGGCAATGGTTGAATAAAAGAGGACACATTTTTTTTCTATATACTATTCATCAACCTTTAAAAATGATTTGCATCTCTGCTGATTGATTGGTGGTATTACCTTTGAAGTATTGACATGTGGAAAGTCAGGAGACAAAAAAGTGTGTAAATAAAATTCTGTATATGCAGATAATTATATAAGCATATGTATATCAGATTAATAATATAGGTTCCTTTTGATGGGTGGTTGGGCAGTTGACAGAGTGGGGAGATAAAGAGTAAGATGGAAAAAAGACACTACAAAAATACAATTCCATTTATATTGGTTTTATATGTAAGTGTAGACATAAAGAGATATGGTAGGATTATTTAATGAAAATGTTAAATGATGCTTATTTGAAGACTGAATTTTAGGTAATTTTTGGTGTTCTTTATACTTTTGTGCATTTGAAAAATACTTGTCTTTAATATTATATGAATTTTATGTTACTATAATAAATATATATAAACATTGATAAATATATATTTAACTATAGGAAAAACAAAACACTTTTTTTTAGGGAGAGAACAATTTGCTAAATACCTTCTATTTCTGAGAAGCAGCATAGCATGGTGCTGAAAAGTAGGTGGGCTCTGGAACCAAGGGATCTTGGTTTCCTGCTGTGTAAACCTGAGCAAATTGCTTAACTTCTCTTTGCCTCGGTTTCCTTATCAGAAAAAAGAGAAATGATAATAAAATCATCTACTTGAGGTTTGTGAGGATTAAGTACGTTACTACATATAAAGTCTTAGAACAGTGCCTAGCCCTTAATAGGGACTCAAGATAATAATTACCACTATAAGAAAAGTGAAAATTAGTCACTCAGTCATGTCCAACTCTTTGTGACTCCATGGACTAGAGCCCACCAGGCTCCTCTGTCCATGAAATTCTCCAGACGAGAATACTACTGGAGTGGGTTGCCATTTCCTTCTCCAGGGGATCTTCCCCACCCAGGGATCAAACCCAGGTCTCCCACACTACAGGCAGACTTTACCAACTGAGCCACCAGGGAAGCCACTGCTACTACATGTGTTGTTAGCAATCATTATGAACATTTCTTGTTACTACTTTTGCAGTTAAATGCTAAAAGAACTGTTGATGAAAGAATGGGCTTCCCTGATGGCTCAGATGGTAAAGAATCTGCCTGCAATGCAGGAGACCTGGGTTCAGTCCCTGGGTTGGGAAGATCCCCTGGAAAAGGGAATGGCAACCCACTCCAGTATTCTTGCCTGGAGAATTCCATGGACAGAGGAGCCTGGCGCCCTACAGTCTGTTGGTTCTCAAAGAGTCGGACATGAATGAGCAACTTACACTAACATTATGAACATTTCTTGTTACTCCTTTTGTAGTTCTATGCTAGATAGATATGGGCTTCCTCGTGGCTCAGATGGTAAAGAATCTGACTGCAATGCGGGAGACCTGAGTTCGATCCCTGGGTTGGGAAGATCCCCTGAAGAAGGGAACAACTACCTACTCCAGTATTCTTGCCTGGAGAATTCCATGGACAGAGGAGGCTGGCAGGCTACAGTCCATGGGGTTGCAGAGTCAGACATGACTGAGTGACTAAGCACATCACACATGCTAGATATGTTACTAAATTATCACAGTTAATCTTTTTTTTTTTTCCTTCTAGTTTCATTGAGATACAATCGACATACAGTACTGTATAAGTTTAAGGTGTAGCATTTCATCTTAACAACCACTTTGTAAGGTAGGGGTAGTAAAATTTCTCCTGTATCCTATTAGGGCTTCTGGCAGTGGCTGACATAAGACAGGGTGACAGGAGTAAAGCATACACGTATTTTTTCTCTTGGCCTTGACTCCCTATCTCTGGTGATAAGAATATTCTTTCCTCTTGCTATAGGGAGGGTATCTTTCACATGGGAGTTCATCTCCTGCTTTCAGTAAGAAAAAGATAGGTCACAATGCCCTTCCCACATCTGCTGTTATTAAAGTGCTTTTTACTCAAAATAATCAGTATGCCAAAGCAGCATATTTTGGAGTGGAGTGTTCTAAACTCCTTCACTATTATAGCCCCCATTTTACAGATAAGGAAAGTGAGACTCTTTAGGAGAGCTGAATCAGTTTTCCAGAGTCTCACAATTCTTAATTTGAGCCTATGCCTTTCTTATCATAAAGCCAGTTACACTTTACATGCTTTTTTCCACATGCCACATACCTTCCTTTATTTAAAATCGAGGTGTTCTGACCTGGAAGGAACTTTATATATCATTTACTCTTAAGAGCTTTAGGAGAGAACTGTGTCTAAGGTATTGGTTGTATAGTATATCTTTAGGAATCTATACTTCTCTAAAGGTTTTTACCTTCAGAATTAAATTTGAATGAATAAATGGTGAGAGCTTCTGAGAGGCTCTGTAGGTATGACTATGGTAAATGTTTTATGAAGTGTTTGTGAGTGTACTTAAGTCTTTAAAAATAAGACAATCATAATGTTTACCTCTCAGCCCTGTTCCTGTATAATTATGATGAACCAATGTATTTCTGAAATTGATTTGATCAAAAGTGGAAATTTAACAATTCGATTGTGTTCATTTTTTTAAAAAACTTTTTAATCCTTTATATTTAGGTTATCTTCATTGTAATGAATACGATAGCCTGAGATTGAGGTGGCTGAGGCAGACCTTAGAATCTTTCATCCCACAGCCTTTGGTAAATGTAATTAAAGTGTCTGAATTGGATGGCAGAGAAATGGGAGATGCCCAGCCTGAAACCTTTGACAAGGTACTTTTGTTACATTGTGACAGACCGATAGACTCCGGGTGATACTACTGTTATGTTGCTTTGTTGTGGTTATTTCCCATCTGCTTCCAGACATAGCTGGATACAGTTTCTCCATACCCTGGGAAATGCTGATAAAGTGAACATGGAAGCAGTTTTTATTTGATGGTCAGCATGTTCAAAGGAAGCAGTAACATTGGGATTGGGGATTATAGAATGCTTTTTATTTCCAGGTACCTCAAAGATACTCAGGAAGAGATCAGATATTATCTTGAGTCAGTACACAAACATGTGCACTGTATTGCTTTAATTCGGTAGCATTTCGTATCAGAGTACGGCAGTGGAAGAAAAAGACAGCATTTCAGTAAACTGAAATTGAATTGTTAGTTCTTAAATAGAAATGCTGAGAATTCAGGAATATAGTAACGTCTGTTTAAAATGAGTAACTTTAAAAAAATAAAATGAGTAACTTTTGTAAAAGTTTTTGCTGTAGTCAACAAGAATATGAAATATTAGTAGACAGTAGTAGACTTTTAGTCCTCTCATTCCCCTTCTCCACTGAAAAAGACCTAAATGCTGAAAGTCACAGGAGATTCTTTTGTAAGGTATTAGTGAAGAAATGTTGTAAACAACTTACCATGGTGTATTTTCAGTTTTAAAATAAATTTACTTATTTATTTGCTAATTTTTGCCACAATTTATGTAGCTCCCCTATATACTTTGTGTCTGAGGATATGTTTTCTGTGCATGCTTGGCTTACGTGTCATTTTTTTCTATAGGTGTTAGTTGATGCTCCATGTTCAAATGATCGAAGTTGGTTGTTCTCTTCTGATTCTCAGAAGGCTGCCTGTAGGATAAGCCAAAGGAGAAATTTGCCTCTTCTACAGATGGAACTCTTAAGGTGAGAGCTATTAATACAAAAATTTATTTTGGTTTCTAATATAATTTCAGTAGGCATGACAAAACATGACGCAGGGCAGTGCCCAAATGGAGAGTTTCCTGTGTAGGTGTCAATAATTAATTCTCTGACGTCTGCACCCAGAAAATTCTCAGTCTCTTCCTTTTGAGTCTCATGTTGTAATGTCACCTCTGCCCTCCCACTCACCACCCCCTCGATGAAATCCAGTGTTGGTATGCATTGTCTTTTAAAGGACACAAATGATTTTATTGTGATTTAAAGTTGTTTGCTTATCAGGACCATCCAAAGCATAGGGTTCATCACACTATTCTTTCACCAGGATGTGAATAGCCCCTCTGTAAGAGTAGCTTTGGACCAGGATGTTTTTTTTTTTCTTTTTTCTTTTTTTCAGTAAGGACACATTGTTCTGGGTGAGTAAGAAGTTTTAGATTGTTGTTAGCACTTATCTCTCCTCTAAGACTTCCAGAAAGGCATGACCACCAAGAGAGACTTGGTTTCTTCAGAACAAAGCCATTTGGGGACATCCTGCTTTGGTTTCAAAAGAGATTTATATTTATACCCTAATCCTAAGCAATTCCTACTGTTTAATGCTGAACCAAAATTCTTGGACTATGTTAAATATACTTAAATGATGCTTTATCACTCATCACTTCTTACATGTTGAAGGAGAATGAGTAATAGTTGATACGCCCTGCTGACAACATGCTTTACTTCCAACTTCCGATTGATTCATAGCAATGAACATACACCATTTCCTAAGTGTTAACAACCGACACTAATACATAGTCTTGTTTTTGTACCAGATTATGTCTCAGCTCATTCTGGTCATTCCAGGTAGCACCAACCAGCCGGTCCTTAAAACATTTCTCATCTTGCAATTAGACTATTTATTTGTATTCTTCCAATGTCAGCCCTTCATTTGCTATAACCCTAAGATATTTTGAGAATTCTTTTCCACCTTTCTCTTCTCTTTGGTTATTAGTTTTGGGTTTTTGCATAGATCCAACCATAATAAATCTTTTTTTCTCACCTAAACTTCCTTGATCTGGCTCTTTAGTAAGTTACTCCTGTTATTCCAGACTCTGCCATTGTTATGCCTGACACTGCAACAGGCACCAGGTCTTTTGGTGCCTTATTAGCTTTGTTATCTCTAATTTTTTTTAACCTATCAGCAGCGAGGCTGCCTGAGAATATCATTTTTCTTCCTTCTCATAAAAAATCTTTCTTTCACTTCTTTTTCTTTCTGTACCATACCACACTTTCTGTTTTGTATTCTGTGTACTGCTTTTCCTTCTGTTTTGTCTCAATTCATTATAATCTAACCTCTATTCCTTTTATTCTTCCAAATCTATGCTTATTAAAGTTACTAAACAACCATTAAATTCATTGTTATTTCTCAATTTTAGTTTTGTTTGATCTCTTGATAGCATTTAAAATGTGTTTTATTATACAACTGTTACATGGAAACATTTTCACTGTAAAAATTAAAAAAAAATACAAATGAAGCAAAAGGTCTCCTTGACCAGAGACCCAACAAAATACCAGCTTTCTTCACAAAGTTGACTGTTGGACTTTGGTGTATACTCTTCCAACTCTTTCTGTAGCTTTTCTTACATATACATAGGGAAATATGTTAAAAAATAACAGCTGTTATCATGTATGCATTGTTCTGAAACTGGCTTCTTCTTGTATTCAACATTCATTAAAGCCTTATTCTCATAAATCTATTTTGTTCTCTTCAAGTTCTGTGACATATTCAACAAGGTTAGTCTATAATATTTGAGTTAATTCTCTGTTTTGGGATATTTACATTCTTTATTTTTTACTTCTATAAACTATTCTTTGTCTCATTGGACACGCAGGATGACATCAAGAAATGGAATTAAGAATCAGACATTTGAATAGGTACAGATTATTGAATTGTAAATGGCTATACCAGTCTACATTTTCTTTTGTACTTGACTTTGTTGACTACTTGTTCCTTCTTAAAATATTCCTTTCCCTGATTTTTGTGATCATGTGCTTTACTGGCTTTCTTCCTACTTATTTTCCTAATTGGCTCTTAATCAGGTCATCCCATAAATTTTGGGTTTCCTTGAGCTGCTGATGTTGGCCCTCTTCTCTGTTTATCTGATGGCTTCAGCTGATATAAGATGCTGTCTCCCAAATATGTGTCTAAGCTTAGATCTTTCTTCTTAGCCTCACACCTCTATATCCAGTCATCTATCAGAGTTCTCCACGCTCCTCAGACACATAGAACTGAATTTTTCTAGAGGAACTCATCATTTTGAATGCTCTCCTGTGCCCCTCCTCTGTCAAAATCACCAAAAATCAAATAGAAATCCCATCAACCTGCCTCTTTTCCTCCCCTCTCTATCTCAGTAATAGATCGCTTTGCTGAGATACCATAGCATCATGCGTTTGCCTGAGTCAGAAATCCATCCCCAAATCCTCTTTCTCTTATACCTAATCAATCACTAAGACATTTCAATTCTACCTGTTACATATTTCTCAGGCCCATTCACTTCTTTCTCTTCTTAATAGCCTAACCTGAACCCCTGGCAACTGTCACCTAAATCACTGCAGTTGGCTTCTGACTGCCCTGCTCACCTCCAGGTATGAGCTCTACTACTTTACTCCCTACAGTAAAGCCACATCTGATGTGAAATGTAAATCTGATTATGTCATTCTCCTTTTTGAAGTCTGCAGTGGTCCTTATTACTGTTAAGATTTCAAATTCCTTAGTATGATATTCTAGAGAAGGCAATGGCAACCCACTCCAGTACTCTTGCCTGGAAAATCCCATGGACGGAGGAGCCTGGTAGGCTGCAGTCCTGCAAGAGTTGGACACGACTGAGCATCTTCACTTTCACTTTTCACTTCCATGCACTGGAGAAGGAAATGGCAACCCATTCCAGTGTTCTTGCCTGGAGAATCCCAGGGACGGGGGAGCCTGGTGGGATGCCGTCTGTGGGGTCACACAGAGTCGGACATGATTGAAGTGACTTAGCAGCAGCAGCAGCAGTATGATATTCAAGTCCTCTTCTTGTTTCACTAACCTTACTATCTCAGGACTCTTCTTGCACTGTGTTCCAGCTGAGCAGTTTCTCAAACTCACCTTGCATGGTCTCATTTCTGAGGCCTGTGAGTTTCCTGTTTCTTTTGTTGGATTACTAACTCATTCTCCCCTCTCTTTTGGCTAACTTTACTGGGTCTTCAGGGATCAGCTCTGAGGGACTGAAGCCTTACCTGATACCCTAGGACTGGGATTGGTATTCCCTTCATGTCCTTACCTTCATTTAAAAATACATTGATTGTCAGTTCTTCTGTTTGACATTTGCTTTGTACTTGTTTTTTTCCAACAAGACTAAGCCCCATGGGAGGAAGGATTGTCTTACTGTTTTTATTCCCAGTATGCAGTCTGATATCTGGCTTGTAGAAGAGGGAGTAGGGTCAGTAAATAATTGTTTAAAAACACTAAATTATGAGGGCTGAATATTTAGAATTTAAACATGTAATTAAATTTATAGCAAAATTAATCTGACAAAAATAATCACATAATCATTATTTTACTACATGGTAATTAGGCATAAATGTAAAGCAATTCACATGATTTATTTTGATTAGTATTAGTTTTACATAATAAAAGCGTGGTTTTAGTTTGTTTAGAAATGTTTAATACATTTCCCTTGACATCATATAACGTTTTGATCATCATCACAAAGATCATGCATCTTTGTAAACCTCACATCCACACAGCCCTGTTCCCCAACAGCTGAGGCTCCTCTTTATTGTCTGCCCCTCTCTCCCATCATCTTACTCCCTAAAAGAAATGGCTTCAGCACCACGTCACTTTAGTAGCATATTAATAGGCTGCAGAATTGACATAGCAATCGCAGTAAATGTTGGTTTTCATGTAATTATACGTGATTGGGAAAGACCATCACACCAGCCCCCTCCCATTCTTTTCCTTGAGCAGCTACTCTGCATTCAATGCCTCTGATGCTGGTCTGCCTGAGAGGTTTCAGAGCCGCTTGAAGCAGTTGAAACTCTGAGCCCCTTGCTGTGTGATTATGATGCTAAAGGGGAAAGAGCGTGATACCAATGCTATAGTCACAGATAATGGTTCTTGTTCCCTGACATCTACAAATTTGCAGGTTAAAAAGATAAAGGAAAAAAAATGATACTGCCAGCCACAATCTCTCTATTTCCTGCCCTTGCCTCCAAAAAATGATAAAAAAAAAAAAAAACTCTAGTAATTTTCTCATCAAAGATAGCTCTTTTACTACTATGTCATGTACAGAGAAATTTCTTTTCTCCCAAGTCTTCCTCATCTAGTTATTGCTTTACCATCTTTTAATAAAAGGCAGTCCTTTTATTCCAGTAAGGAATAGAAGGTTTAAATGCAAGCCCATGCAAGAGAGTGAATACATTGATGTGTTTGAGTTTTCATCAGAGGTATAAAGGATTGATACAGATCCTTATTTGCATTTGCAAAGAACAATTAGAAAGCAAGCAAGCAAACACTGCCTAGCCTGATACTGGAGACAGAAGATGGCACTCAAGAGACAAAAGAAGTGAGAAGGACAGTTAAGCGGCAAATAAGGAAAGCTTTTTGTTTGTACTATTTTGTCAAAGATTGGATTTGTACGTTTCTGCATTTGTCTGCTGACAGATACGGTGCTCAAAGATATTTTATGCCTTCCATGGTTATTATTCACTTACCAGAAATCATTCATATTTACATTAAATAGGCAACATGTATAATATTCAGAATTTTAGCTTTTGAAAACCCAATACTGTATTACTGATTATTCTACAGCCAAACATTAATCTTGCACCTATTGTTTATGAATGTGATACTTCAGTGAAAATCAATACCTTAGTTAAAAGAAGTTTCTTGATGTTAAAATTTTTAAAAGGAGTAACATCAGTAGATATGTAATATTATCAGTTTTTTAGAAATTCTTTTTAAAAATTAATGCATGTGAATAATTATACATAATCAAGAAAATAGTCATCTGACTTTTTTTTGGCATGAAAAGCTTATTGGAAGGCATCGTGATGACAGGAAATCCCAAACCATATGAATTCATTGTACACTTATTGAGGACTCTTCAGTTTATCCATACAGAGGTAGAAAATTTAGAATCTTCTATTAAATTTATACAACATAAATATATAAGATATATACAACTCTTGCACACGTTTCAGATCATGAGAATATGGGACGAAGATATAAGGAATAATTAATTGAGTGTAAGCCAGTTCTAGTAGTGAAGTGCCATTTGAAAGTATACTTTTATTATCATTTCTCAAAATAATTTCTGAGACTAGTCATTTCAGTAACATACTATGTATGTGCACACCACATAATAAGATTCTCTTGCCTCATTTTTATTTAACTACGTTAAGAAAACAAAATGGGAAAAGATGCTGAAAGTGATATAGACATAGTCTTTTTAGAAAGTGCCACATTTGTGCAAGAGAAGTTTACATAATTTTTAGATGCAAAAGCATGAACTGAAGAGTTTGATTTATAACAAAAATATGAGTGTCTTATTGCAGTAATGTATCATGTCACCCGTTTCCTCAGAGGAAATTGATCATGTTTAAAATAGTGACCCCTTCTGGTTTTCTTTTCTCGCTACTTGACAAGTAAAATCGGATTTGTGAAGTCATTGAAAAAGGAAGCTTAGATTATTTGATAATGTTTTGCAAATTTGTATAAATCATTCAGATAATAGTCCTTAAAAAGTGTTACTCTTACAGTAAGAGTTGTGTTTTAAAAGAAACATTAAAAAATCAATAACATCCCTTCTGTCATGCTCTTGAGCTGAGATGAGGGATACCGTGGACTGTGGAGCGTGGTCTTCATCATTCATCAACACAGTGACCAAAAATTGCTATGTATATATTAGAAGCATAATCTTTGGGCATGTTGTTCTAACAGGATGGAAGATTTCCAATGCTGCTTCAGCAGTGTGTATATTTTCTTTTTAAAGTTTAACTTAGTTAACTTTGCATACTATCCCTTATATGCTTGGTCATATGTTTGGAATCCAGAAAACAAAAGCTATTATTAATGTTATTGCTACTATTGCTGCTGCTGCTAATTCTCCTTTTCCTTTCCCCTCCTCCTCCTCGTTTTCCTCCTCTTTCTTTTTTTTTTCTTTAAGTGAGGTGGCGGGAGTCAGAAATTCTGAGATTAAAAATCTGTAACTTGGGCAAAGTACGTGTTTCTTTTTAATAAGAGTTTATAGATCAAAATATTTAGCATTTACTGAAATTGTAAAGGGTTGAGAAAATATCCATAGCTATACTTTCTAGCCATTGTACTTTCAATCATAAAAATATGTTTCAAGGGCAGATTGACAGTGTAAAAGACGATCTTGAAAATAAGGTTTTTGTCAGCATTTATTAAATACCTACTTTGTGTCAGGAACTTTGCTAGACACGAAGATAACTAAAATACATATGAAATGATTCTTGTCTTCAAGATCCTCAGGAAAGTTATCATCAAATATGTATAAATTTAGTGATAGAGGGACTGGTTAGGGCGCAGAGGGTACCAAAGGAGGGACACCTAACTTTGCTCAGGTTAAAGATGGGCTGTGGGCATTTTGTAAGATACATTTTACAAAATAAGCAACAGATAAATATCAGTATTTAAACTCAAGATATTTTTCTAATAAGTTTTCCTAATCATGAAAGTAATCAGGCCACATAAAGCATTTAGAATATATAAAGAAATATAAAGAAGAAAATAAGCCATCCATTGAAAGAAGCTATTATTATTTGGATTTACTTCCTTTGACTGCATATAGTACTTACAATAATGGAAATCATAGTGATATATAACGTGATATCTTTTTCACTTATTTCATTAGGAATATTTTATTTATATTTAGTAACATTTTATTATTAAGTAGTCTTTGAAAACATACTCTTCAAATGACTACATCATATAAAATCTCTTCAGGTAGTTAAGAGTATCAAAGATAGCTCTTTCTAATGATAGAATCTCATTAATGCAAGAAATAGTTACAAAAACATATCCTAGTGGAGATGAAAACATCAGTTTTTTTTTTTAATGATCCAGGCAAGAGTTTGATAATTCTTTGAGGCAGGAGTTAGCAGCTGGCCTGTGATCCATTTCTCTTTTGATCCAGGGAGATACTTCCACAGAAAGAAGGGAGAGGTGACCCAGTTAAACGTGTTGATAACTGACCTCCTTGGTAAATGGACTAATGAATTTTGCTAAGAGGAGAACTCTTACTTATGGCACACTTTGAACAGAATGTCCCTAGTTAGGATTGCCTGTGGTAAACACAACCTAGAGTCTATAGATTTATGAGGCATGTTTTCCTGGAGGATGTTGTGTAAGCTATTCAACTCCCCAAGGTATACTGGAGACGTGTGATGTAACCTAAATGTTCCCCATGTGTGAAGTGACCCCTCAACTTTGCTTATAGAAATCATCTGTTATTCTCAGCTAGAAAATATTCTGAGATAGAAGCAAGACTTAAGCCACATTGGATGTCTCTACTTCTCTTGTGCCACTTGATTGCTTATATACTTGAAATTATTTTAGTAAAGCTTGAAGGTAAGATCTCTGATTCATGAGAATCTGATTAGACAAGAAAGTCCTTTGTGTAGGCTCATCCCCAAACCCCAGCCAGTCATCTCTGATGAAACTAAATTAAGGAACATGATTTAAACCTGAGTCCCAAGTGCAAGGCTCTTATTCCAGTCCTACATCTAAGTCTTGGAACTCAGTCAACTCATCCAGCCAACTGTTAGAAAGTAATAGCCCTCCCCCTTATGTCTTCTGCAGGGAAATATGATTAAGAGGATGAAGGGAATTAATTAAGAGATTTCTTAATGTGGAAAAATACTTTATAAGTAGAATAAAAGTTCTTGGCTATAATCTTAAAAAGAGGATGAAGGGATAGGATCCAACATGCCAGAGCTCAACTAGGTCCAAAAGAACAAGAGAGGTTGTGATGTTCAGGAATTGTGACTTTTTTCCATTTTGCCTTTATCTACTAGTAAAAATAATAAGTAGAAAAACATCTACTTCTGCTTTATTATCTACACCAAAGCCTTTGACTATGTGGATCACAACAAACTGTGGAAAATTCTTCAAGAGATGGGAATACCATCTGCCTCCTGAGAAATCTTTATGCAGGTCATGAAGCAAGAATTACAACTGGACATGGAACAACAGACTGGTTCCAAATTGGGAAAGGAGTACATCAAGGCTGTATATTGTCACCCTGCTTATTTAACTTATATGCAGAGTACATCATGCAAAACGCTGGGCTGGATGCAGCACAAGCTGGAATCAAGATTGCTGGGAGAAATATCAATAACCTCAGATATGCAGATGACACCACCTTTATGGCAGAAAGCGAAGAAGAACTAAAGAGCCTCTTGATGAAAGTGAAAGAGGAGATTGAAAAAGTTGGCTTAAAACTCAGGAGATTTTCAGAAAACTAAGCATCTGGTCCCATGCTGCTGCTGCTTCTGCTGCTGCTGCTAAGTCGCTTCAGTCGTGTCCGACCCTGTCCAACCCCATAGACGGCAGCCCACCAGGCTCCCCCGTCCCTGGGATTCTCCAGGCAAGAACACTGGAGTGGGTTGCCATGGTCCCATGACTTCATGGCAAATAGATGGGGAAACAATGGAAACAGCGACAGACTTTATTTTCTTGGGCTCCAAAAATCACTGCAGATGGTGACTGCAGCCATAAAATTAAAAGACGCTTGCTCCTTGGAAGAGAAGCTATGACCAACCTAGACAGAATATTAAAAAGCAGAGACATTACTTTTCCAAAAAAGGTCCATCTACTCAAAGCTATGGTTTTTCCAGTAGTCATGTATGAACATGAGAGTTGGACTATAAAGAAAGCTGAGTGCTGAATAATTGATGGTTTTGAACTGTGGTGTTGGAGAAGACTCCTGAGAGTCCCTTGGACTGCAAGCGAATCCAACCAGTCCATCCAAAAGGAAATCAGTCCTGCATATTCGTTGAAAGGATTAATGCTGAAGCTGAAACTCCAGTATTCTGACCACCTGATGTGAAGAACTGACTCATTGGAAAAGACCCTGATGCTGGAAAAGATTGAAGGCAGGAGAAGGGGATGACAGAGGATGAGATGGTTGGATGGAATCACCAACTCGATGGACATGAGTTTCAGCAAGCTCTGGGAGTTGATGATGGACAGGGAAATGATGATGGACATCTGGCGTGCTGTAGTCCGTGGGATTGCAAAGAGTCGGACACAACTGAGTGACTGAACTGAAATGAAAAATAATAATAATAGATACCATTCATTGACTGTATTAGCTGTTTCTCCTTTCCTTGTTTGAAGAAGCACATAGATGAAGAGAATCTTGAATTGTTCACTCCAGCAAACTGGGGGTTAGGTTGGGGGGCATCTCCTCCTTTATATAAACTTGAGGTGAGGATGGTGATAGTTCTTCCCTAACCATTTATTCTTTCTTTAAATATTCACTGAGTACCACAAGGTACCAGTGGTAAACAGGGCAAATTCAAACCTTGTTTGACTTGGCTACAGTTATTGTTGTGAGTAGTTAACTGTCCATCATTTCTAATTCAGGAGTCTCATGTCTTCTGCCAAGAGCCATGAAACTAGATGGCTTACTTTTTAGCTTGCACGCAGGGTGAAATATCAGCCTCTTCATAGTTTTTGTTGTTGTAGTACAAATATCTTCTCCCATGTTGTGGCTTGCCCTTTTACTCTTTTGGAGTTTGTTTTTCTCTTTTACAGAAAGATGTTATTACTTTTTATGTAATGTATTATATCTGTGTCTCAAGTTTCTATAACAGAGGAGAACCCCCCCTAACCTACCCACAAGGTAGCAGGTAGGCCATTTTCTGGGTGAACAATTCAAGATTGTCTCTACCTATTTACTTGAGCCTCTTCAGACAAGGAGAGAAGCAGCTAATGCAGTCAAGGAATGGTATCTATTTTCTTTATGATGCGGTATGATTTGTACCTACATACTATGATTCCAATACTATGGTAATTAAGTTAATGTATCACTAGCATGAGGATCAGTAAAGCAATTAAGTAGAATAAAGTTTGATCCATGTTAATGTGGACATTTGATTTATGACAGAGGTCAAAGTCAGAATACTAGAAAAAGGACAGACTTACTAACCAGGACACAAAGACAGCATTAATCATAGGGAAGAACTGTCACCATCCTTGCCTCAAGTTTCTATAAAGATTGCTTTGGCTATTTGGGGTCTTTTGTGTTCTCATACACCTTTCATATGTATTTTAGAATCAGCTTGTCAAGTTTCTTGAAAAACTTGTTGAGATTTTGATTTAGATTACGTTGTGTTGTGTGTTAGTTGCTCAGTCATGTCCGACTCTTTGCGACTCCCGAGGAGCCTGCTAGACTCTGTAGCCTGCTAGACTTCTCTATTTATAGAATTCTCCAGGTGAGAATACTGGAATGGGTGGCCATTTCCTTCTCCAGGGGATCTTCCTGACCCAGGGATAGAACCTGGGTCTCCTGCATCACAGGCAGGTTCTTTGCTGTCTGAGCCATCATCTATGAAATTCCACAGTGTGTGTTTTCATATTTTCATGGTCTGTTTCATTTCTCTGGAATTTCATACTCTGTATGTTCCTTAGAAACATACATATTTTTTATATTTGTAGACCTTATTTTACCATCATTGACTTTAATTTGGGTATTACATTAAGTCTACCAATTTGTAGAGTTTATATATTTTCTATTATTTCACAATATTGGTAAATTTGTTAAGTCTAAAAATTTGTCTTTAGATTCTTTTGGATTTTCAACAAAACTTTCACCATTATGTATTATGTAGAAATATATATATATATATGTAATTTTTCTAGAATCTATATGATAATATTTTGCTTAAGATTTTTCTATTTATTTCATAAGTGAGACTACCTATAATTTTTTATTCTTAAAATAGTATTAGAGTTTGGAATCAAGGGTATTCTAGCCTCATAAAATGAATTAAATAATGGGCTCATTTATATAGTCTGGAATAGTTTATGTAACATTGCAATTATTATTTTTTTTCCATGTGTGTTTGGCAGAATCTTCAATTGAAGCCATATGGGCCTGGAGTTTCCTTTGTGGGATGAATTTTGAATGTTGATAGAGTTTCTTTAATGGTGATAAGACTCTTAACTTTTTTCTTTCTTCCTGAATCAGTTCCATGAGTTTGGGGGTGTTGTTTTTGTTTGTGTTTTTAGTAATTTTCCCATTTCATCCAGGTCTACAAACTTACTGACAGAGAACTGTGCACAATATCTCCTTGTTATCTTTTTAATATTTGTAGGATTTATAATGATATCTTCTTTTTATTTTTGTTAATCAGTCTTTCCTGAGGTTTGTCAAATTTTTATCAGGATCCACTAGTCAAAACATTGTTCATCTTTTTTATTGTAAGTCTGTTTTCTATTTCCAAACATATGAAGATTTTCTGGCTGCCTTTCTTATTATTTTCTTATTTTTATTATGATAAGGAATTATATATCAGCTCTCTGAAATTTATTTTGACTTGCTTTAGGTCAGTTTTTATGAATATTTTATGTTGCTTTGAGAAGAATGTGAATTTTATATTTCTTTATTAGTACAGTGTTCTATACTGTTCATTCATTAACATGTTCATTTCAATAAAATGAATGTTCATTCAGTGAAATTTGTTAATTTTGTTATTAAAATCTTTTATGGTGTTACTTAAAAAAAAAAACAAACCCTGATTCTTCAGTCAGTTATTGAATGAGATATGTATAGTTTGAGTTTGTACATTTTTCCTTGTAGCTCAGTCAAGTTGCACTTTATATATTTGAAGGCCATGTTACTGTGGCATACAAGTTTTGTTTTGTTAGTGGTTTTCCTACTAACTTTAGAACCCTTAGGGTCACCCTATTTTGGCTACTAAAAAGTGGGGTTCTATTCTCCCTACTTGGTCTTTAGTTGGATAGTGCATGCTTAGTTGTGTCCAACTCTTTGTGACCCCATGGACTGTTGCCTGCCAGGCTCCTCTGTCCATGGAATTTTCCAGTCAAAGGCAGGGAGTGGGTTGCCATGCCCTCCTCCAAGTGAGTTAGACAGTACTGCTTCTATTTATTTTAATGGTTTGTGCTTCTGAATAATATTCAATTTGAATAGCTTATTCTATGACTTAACTGTTAAGTATATAGTGGAGACCTCCTGAAGTATTTTTAATAATGGAGTGACATGATTACATTTATATTAGAATTTGTAATTCCATATAGTAGATGGACATAAGGGTGCAAACACAAAGGAAAGCTAATTAGGAAGTTGTTGAAATTTTCAAGGTGACTAATGATTATCAGTGGGTTAATGTTAGGACACAAAGGTATTCAAAATAAAGTGATACTTAAGCATTTCGTTAACTCATCATCAGATCAGTCACTCAGTCGTGTCTGACTCTTTGCGACCCCATGAATAGCAGCACGCCAGGCCTCCCTGTCCCTCACCAACTCCTGGAGTTCACTGAGACTCACGTCCATCGAGTCAGTGATGCCATCCAGCCATCTCATCCTCTGTCGTCCCCTTCTCCTCCTGCCCCCAATCCCTCCCAGCATCAGAGTCTTTTCGAATGAGTCAACTCTTCACATGAGGTGGCCAAAGTACTGGAGTTTCAGCTTTAGCATCATTCCTTCCAAAGAAATCCCAGGGCTGATCTCCTTCAGAGTGGACTGGTTGGATCTCCTTGCAGTCCAAGGGACTCTCAAGAGTCTTCTCCAACACCACACTTCAAAAGCATCAATTCTTCGGCGCTCAGCCTTCTTCACAGTCCAACTCTCACATCCATACATGACCACAGGAAAAACCATAGCCTTGACTAGATGAACCTTTGTTGTAATGTCTCTGCTTGTGAATATGCTATCTAGGTTGGTCATAACTTTCCTTCCAAGGAGTAAGCGTGTTTTAATTTCATGGCTGCAGTCACCATCTGTAGTGATTTTGGAGCCCAGAAAAATAAAGTCTGACACTGTTTCCACTGTTTCCCCATCTATTTGCCATGAAGTGGTGGGACCGGATGCCATGATCTTCATTTTCTGAATGTTGAGCTTTAAGCCAACTTTTTCACTCTCCACTTTCACTTTCATCAAGAGGCTTTTGAGTTCCTCTTCACTTTCTGCCATAAGGGTGGTGTCATCTGCATATCTGAGGTTATAACTCATCATAGTTGATTCAATTTGTAAAATATCACTGTTAACAAGAATGTATTTTTTATTGATAACTTGAAAAGCCTTTAATGGATATCAAACAAAATGAAGCTGAACAAATAAGTTTAGTATAGTATATAATAAGTATTTGACAATGCTGCTAAGTCACTTCAGTTGTGTGTGACTCTGTGCGAACCCATAGATGGCAGCCCACCAGGCTCCCCCATCCATGGGATTCTCCAAGCAAGAGTACTGGAGTGCGTTGCCATAATGGGAGTACATACATTTTTCTATTTAAAAAATGTAAGCTTTTTTTTCAAGATTTCTAAATAGTGATTGAAAAGTATGGCTGAGGATGACCTGGCTGTTTTTGACTTGGGAGGAAGTGCTTCTTTGTCATTTGAGTATTCCTGTCATTTGGTGGTTTGTGTTATTTTCGCCTCTGCTGTATCTTTTGAATCTTCTTTCCGCTGGGAACAATGATGTTTATAATCCAAAGGATTTGACCTAAGGCTGAAGAAGGAAGATTAGACCAGCCTATCCATCAAGAGTCCCTGTGACTCTTTTTCCTCCCATCAGAATGGTTTTCCTGGCACTTGGCCTCATTCTGACAGTTACTTACAGGTATCTGAACTTGCCATGCCTTTGACCTAAATAGAGTCACTAAAATGCCTTTGGTAAACTTTATGGGCTTTTAATTCTTTTATAACTCGACCACTGCAGGAGTTAAATGATTTCGTTCTTTAGTAGGAGATAGCTGTTGTTTTCCTCCAAAGAATTATTTACAGAACAGTGGTTTTCAGACTCTATTCTGTAACTATATAGGGGTTCTGTAGCATTGCTTTTGGAGCATCTTGAGGGAAGAAGGGGGAATGACCAGGATAGTCTCTTAGTTCACCACAGCAAATCCAAGTATTTAATCAGATGGTATTTCCATCTGATTAAACTGGTGGGATTTTATTTGAAGAAGTTTCTTGTTACTAAAAAAAATTAATTAAAAGTCTGAAAAACTCTTTTTTAGTGATAAGCAATCTGTTTATTCATGGGCCAAAGTCAAGTCAATTCTGGTGGTTTTCTTGAAAGCTTTTTAGTTCTCTTTCTTTGTGTGAGTAAACAGGCTATATCTGGTATTAGATCAAAGACCCTATCTTAAAAGTTTGGCAGGCCTAATATCTTCTGTTGTCACTCTTCTCTAATTTAAGCAACACAAAACTAAATTCCCCATGTTCAGTCTTAGCAGAGAGCTTTTAATTCCTAACCCCCCTCCCATACCCATAATGAGGTAATTAACTGTTGGGAAGATATGCTAAACTTGTACATCTTGTACAAGTAGAAATTGATAATAAATATGTTAGAACTTGTCATTTATAATCTATTTCAGGAGTGTCTAGTGTCATTACTCTGCTCTACCAGCATTATATTAAAAATAACTCTTCTTTAAGGTAAAAACTTACTTCTAGTAGAGACGGGATAATTATCAGCATTATCAATTTTGTTTCTTAAGCTGACAAAGGAATAGCTTCTGGGTATGGTGTCTCTGAAAATAGCAAGCTCCATCACATTTCTTTATCTTGAATTTACAGAACTTCTTTGATAATAAACAGTTTGATATCTAGATATTTGATTATTTACTCTGAGCACAGTGAAGATTACCCTGAAGGCTTGTAAAATAATACTTTTGAAACTGATGATAGCACTGGGTAGCTATCAACCTAGAAATATCTTTGTTTTAGGTAGTTACAATACCTGAAACTTAATTTTGCATCTACATTTATATGATAGATTGTACATGAGCTTCAACTTTTCACCTTAATGCTTTCTTTCGCTGTAGAACATAATAATGGTAGGGATTTTTATATTTACTTTCTTGCTGTGGCTGCTGTTTGCCAGCAGAAGTAGTAAACTGATATAGAGTGATGTGATAAGAAATAGGCAGTGGGAGAATGAAAGAAATGGGAATTGCTGAAAAGGAACAAAAATAGAAAAATTGGAAGGGAATACTAGAAGCCAGCAATGTGATATGGGAAAAAATATATGAAATGATAAGGAAAAGTAAATGAAACGGAACTCCCCACAAGAAAAGATATGAAATGTAGTGGAATTAAACATCATGGTGGAGGGCAGACAAAGGGAACAACTTAGAGTTACAAGCTTTATGGAGTTCATAACAGTTGGTTAAAAGTGTGATTTTATCATTCGTTAAGTGTGTTAGTCGCTCAGTCATGTCCAACTCTTTGCGACCTTGTGGACTTCCAGGCTCCTCTGTCCTTGGGATTCTTTAGGCAAGAATACTGGAGTGGGTTGCCATTCCCTTCTCCAGGACTATTTGTTAAATTTTGTAGTAATTATTTCTATTAGTACATCAAATTAGGTTAATTTATTTTTTAAAGAGTAGATTTGTTTTCTTCTTTGTAAATCAAACTGCCTGTCCTTTCCTGCTGCCCCTACCTCCTTTGTTAATTTCCCTTATGTTAATTAGAAGGGGAGTGTCAGGGTCAACATTTGTTTTTAAATAGATCTTAACTGCACTGAGATAGTATCTCAGTTTTAAAATAATGACCATAGTTTTCTATAAAGACAAGTTCACTTACTAAACATTACCTAACTGTTCCACTCAGTGAGAAAGGAGAGCACCACTACTAGGCAGTAACCTTGGCAACCCACTCCAGTGTTCTTGCCTGGAGACTCCCAGGGATGGGGGAGCCTGGTGGGCTGCCATCTATGGGGTCGCACAGAGTCGGACACGACTGAAGCGACTTAGCAGCAGCAGCAACCTTCGTTAACAGGCTCTTTTACTTTCTGTAGGAATTTATTGTTGGCAAGAGGAAAAATCTTTTTTACTAATTATAAAAAATGATGTAAACTTATAAATCACTTGTTAACAAAGGTTTTATTATTATTATTTTTCCTAAATAAACCCTCTGGCCTCTATTGTTTCCATCTGTTCTATTATATGAGAGTTATAGATTGCTTGAGCTCTTCCCTCCTCAAAATTTTTGAGTTAGTTGTAATTCAGTATATTCCTTTGTTTTGCACTGAAAAGTTCTCTTGTTGACCCACCTCTTAATTAAGGTAACCTTCATTCATTCACTTATTTCAAAAAATATGTTTTGAGAATATACTTTCTAGTTGTGCTATAAATAAAAACATACAAAATGAATATAGCATAAATCCTGTTTTCAAGGAGCTGAAAATTTATTGCTTAGGAAAAACATAAGAGAGAGGAATTACTTGGTTTCAGAGATTAAGTAAGCTTTGAAGTAGGTCTGGAAATACGAATCAGTGAAGGTTTCAGGGTAAGTGAGCTTTGAAGTGGATCTGGAAATTTGAATTAAAGTTCAACTGCTCAAAAGCAAACTGAAAAATAATTTATCTGAGCATTAGGACTCACTAAGCATCTAGAGAAATGAGGAAGAGAATCATCAGGGATCTCCACAGCCATCAGGGATCCAGGCCCTATCTATCTATCTCATGGTCCAGAGGGACAGTTCCAACTCTTACTGTTTAATCTGCATTGCAACTAGTAGAAAGGAGAAAAAGAGCACATCTCACCTTACTTCCTTCCATTCACATCTTATGGGTCAGACTTAGACATATAATTACCTTTAGTGAAAGACAGTTTAGGAAATTAGCCTTCACTGTGCCCAGTTAAAATTTCATTACTACAGAAGGAAGTGAGAACAGATGTTGAAGAACAATTAGAAGTGTCTGTTGCAGGCTGGAAATTACTTGATCAGATAACAGTGGCATATGCAAAAAAATTTAACAAGGAAAATCCTTCAGCAAGAAAACCAGTTTGAAGATTTTACAATAAGAAGTAGGTGACAAAGGCCTTAACTAAGTGAATGGGAAGGAAATATAGATATGTGGTCAGATTTGCAAGATACTGTCAATGGAGAATTAATAGGATTTCGTGATTCATTGGCCCTGGAGTGGGAAGAAAAGGAAGGTATTGAGGGTAACTGTTGAAGAGTATGAGCTGTATAGCACTATTACATAGATTTGAATCCTGGTTTGGATACTTAGACTGGTTTCATACAAGTTGCTTAACTAACCCTCTTGCCTTAGTTACCTCATCTGCAAAGTGAGAATAGTAACTTAATTGAAAGATTGAATGAGATAATATATGTAAAACATCTAACTTTAGGGGAAAATAAACCAAGGATAAAGTTATAGGGAAGACTGATATTTAAGGCATAGGAAGAAAAGGAAAGGTAGATAAGAAAGCTAAAAGGGAACCTCAGAGAAGTAGGAGATGAACAAAAAAAGAACGGTATCCAGGAAGACAAAGTGAGAGCAGGTTTCTCAAAGCTGAGGATGAATGACAGAATCAAATACTATGGTGAGGTGATTGCGAAAATAAACTTCTTCAGTTCAGTTCAGTCGCTCAGTCGTGTCCGACTCTGCGATGCCATGGACTACAGCATGCCACGCCTCCCTGTCCAACACCAACTCCCGGAGTTTACCCAAACTCATGCCCATTGAGTCGGTGATGCCATCCAAGCCATCTCATCCTCTGTCATCCTCTCCTCCCGCCCTCAGTCTTTCCCAGCATCAGGGTCTTTTCCAGTGAGTCAGCTCTTCACATCAGGAGGCCAGAGTATTGGAGTTTCAGTTTCAACATCAGTCCTTCTAATGAACACCCAGGACTGATCTCGTTTAGGATGGACTGGTTGGATCTCCTTGCAGTCCAAGGGACTCTCAAGAGTCTTCTCCAACACCACAGTTCAAAAGCATCAATTCTTCAGCACTCAGCTTTCTTTATAGTCCAACTCTCACATCCATACATGACTATTGGAAAAACCATAGCTTTGACTAGATGTACCTTTGTTGTCAAAGTAATGTCTCTTTTTAATATGCTATCTAGGTTGGTCATAACTTTTCTTCTACGGAGTAAGCGTCTTTTAATTTTATGGCTGCTGTCACCATCTGCAGTGATTTTTGGAGTCCAAAAAAATAGTCTGCCATTGTTTCCACCGTTTCCGCATCTATTTGCCACGAAGTGATGGGACCGGATGCCATGATCTTAGTTTTCGAAATGTTGAGCTAAGCCAACTTTTTCACTCTCCTCTTTCACTTTCATCAAGAGGCTCTCTAGTTCTTTACTTTCTGCCATAAGGGTGGTGTCACCTGCATATCTGAGGTTATTGATATTTCCCCTGGCAATCTTGATTCCAGCTTGGGCTTCATCCAGCCCAGTGTTTTCATGATGTACTCTGCATATAAGTTAAATAAGCAGGGTGACAATATACAGCCTTGATGTACTCCTTTTCCTATTTGGAACCAGTCTGTTGTTCCGTTGTCCAGTTCTAACTGGTGCTTCCTGACCTGCATACAGATTTCTCAAGAGGCAGGTCAGGTGGTCTGGTGTTTCCATCTCTTTAAGAATTTTCCACAGTTTGTGGTGATTCACATAGTCAAAGGCATTGGCATAATCAATAAAGCAGAAATAGATGTTTTTCTGGAACTCTCTTGCTTTTCCATTGGTGGCTTTTTACTCATTTTATCAGTAAACTTCTGAGAAAACATATTTTAATCTACCATTTAGAGTTATGGAAACAAAATTTGGTTAAAGGAATTACCAGATTCTTTGGAATTTGGAATAATTAACAAATTATTCTTGGACTGCAAGAAGATCCAGTCAGTCAATCCTAAAGGAAATCAGTTCTGAATATTCATTGGAAGGACTGATGCTGAAGCTGAAACTCCAAAACTTTGGCCACCTGATGCAAAGAACTGACTCATTGGAAAAGACCCTGATGCTGGGAAAGATCGAAGGCAGAAGGAGAAGGGGGCGACAGAGGATGAGATGGTTGGATGGCATTACGAACTCCATGGACATGAGTTTGAGTAAGCTCCAGGAGTTGGTGATGGACGGGGAAGCCTAGCGTGCTGCAGTCCATGGGGTCGCAAAGAGTCGGACATGACTGAGCAACTGAACTGATTGGGAATTTTAATGAAGGAATAACTGCCTTTGAGTTTCTAACCATTAAATCTAATTTGTTAAAATTCTTCAGGATGAGGATTTTGATGTAAATCTGAGATGAAGAGATTCAAATTATGTCCCAGAAGGAGGTATTTGCTTTCACTGATCTCATCATAAATGCAGTTCAGTAACACTTTAATAGGTGAAGGTTGTATGCTCTATAAAAGAAACAGGTAACCAGGATTCTCAGGTCATAGCTTCAGACCTACTAATTCTTAGTTCCTTTTTATTAAAAGTGTCTAAAAGTCCATATTTATTCTTTACCTTCAATGAGCATTTGGGACATTGGGATGATAAATGTATGCATGTGGCATCCTCTTTCTTACTGCCCCAGATTCCATATTTTTTTTAGCAATCATTATACTTTGGTTCAAGGTAAAGTGGTTCAGTGGTAAAGCTTGCAGTCCTTCTCGTGTATTAGATTAGGCTGGCAGCTTTGTGCTATGTTAATTAGCTGTGTAACTTCAGGCAAGTCCCTGAGTCTTTGTGACCCTTCATTTGATAAATTGGGTCAGACGATTTACCCTGTACACTTCATAAGGTTTTATTAAGACTCAATGTGTGAAGTGCTCTTTAAAGTTAAGCATCCAATAAACATAAGGTAACATTATTAATTTGGCTTGTCACTTATCCTTCATTTGGTTAACATAGGAATCAGCATCTCATTTGATTTTTGGACCAAATCCATGTTCCCATTAATGAAAGAATATTCTATCCTAAAGAAAGAGTAAGAATTTCCTCATGGAGAAATACATGTACCCTGGAAGCATTTCACCTTTTTTAGTTTTGGATTTAGTTTTTGTCATTTGGGCAGTAAGATACTAATACAATGACTGCCAGTAGTTTTTACATATTTTCACATTACTAATTAGATAACTGCTTTTCTTTTTCACATAGGTTGCAAGTAGGCTCATAAAGTAGACTTTTATAGGACTTCTGAAACATTACTTGAATATTAAATACTTACAAGGGACCAATTGTAAGATTGATGTTTTTTTTAAGATTTTGAAATTATTGTATTCTAACTTGGTTAAAAAAATGTTTAATGCTGAAGTTTCTAAGTTGAAGGGAACAGGCTTGCTAATATTGTGTCAGTTCAGGGATTTTTTAGGTCTAGTTCACGTGATTGCTTCTCCATTGCCTGATTCTTTAATGGTGATAGAAAGGACAGAAGGATGAGGAGTAAATATGGAGCTGCCCAGGTGGCGATAGTGGTAAAGAATCTGCCTGTCAATGCAAGAGACATAAGAGACCAGGTTCAATCCCAGAAAATCCCATGGACAGAGGAGCGTGGCGGGCTATAGTCCATAGGGTCTCAAAGAGTCAGACACGACTGAGCACATATACATATGAGGACTAAATATATTAACTACAGTAGAGTTTAGCTGTAATCTGAATTTTCAAGAATATAGAATCTATGATTGTTTTACTTCTGTACCGGCAGTTGTGGTAGGAGACACTTTGCCTTTAACTTCAAACCCATTACAGGAAGATATAAAAATATGTTTATCCCTTGATGGTAAATCATAAGGAATTAGTATAAGGGGAGAAAAATCACTTTTCTGCTCTGGTCAAAAGATGGCAGTATTGCTGTGCTTATTGTTTTCTTCTACAGTTTGGGCTCAGTTTTTTCTTTATGCAAAAAACAGATTTAGTGATCTAATTAACAGTGACCCTTCCAGTGGAATGCCACATTTCTAATCAAGGACCAGAAGAATAGATCAGAAAAGTGGAATTTATATTTTTAAAATGTTTTAGATCGTTTTAATAGCTCTTTGTAAAAATAACATTCTCTAATACTCAGATTTGCCAG
The DNA here is from genome assembly GCF_055505025.1 of Bos grunniens. NCBI lineage: Eukaryota > Metazoa > Chordata > Mammalia > Artiodactyla > Bovidae > Bos > Bos grunniens. The sequence goes on along the minus strand of NC_141165.1, from coordinate 119,027,165 downwards.
AGGAGAAATAAACCACCCTGTGTCACGGTTTCAAGTTTGGTAGGCTTGAAATACCCTCCCCTTGAAACTTGGATGGCTGTCAGGGTTCCAACATGTGTTACAGGGGTTTTTTGTTTGTTTTTAGTTTTTAAAGGTCATCGAACTTATTTTTTCATTAAGGCGATACTTTTTTTCTTCAGATGTAAAATTAGGTAATCCTTTTTCCTTGTATTTCTTTGGTCATTATACTTTACTTGTTGGTAGTCTGGAAATATAAAGGTGGTCTCTGTGTTTTTTTTTTGCTGGGAAAGTGACATGTTCTCGCCTTGTTTCTAAGCTGGTATTATAAATGCCTCTCTGGGCTTGATGCTCTGTTTTTCTCTAAGCAGATCTTTCAAGGACAGAGAAATTCAGTGAAAATCACTGAAAAAAAAAATACAAAATGAACTCCTAAAAAAAGTGGCTTTATTATTGATTGTGTAAAGTGTTCTTTCAAAAAGACAAACATGTAAATCATAAGACATTTGGGAGGCGGCGATGGGGAGGAACCCTTGGTGTATTGACAGAACATAAAATAATCCAGCCTTTTTTCTTAATTTCTATTAGAATAAGAAAATACTGTTGGATTCTGCATATAGAGTGCAGATTTGCCTATTTGATGCCTTTTAAAGTTAGCATTTAAATGATTTACTTTAAAAAATAATTAAGCTTTCAACAAATAACTGTGTGTCTAGTCTATCATATAGCTACAGTATAGAAACTATTCTAATTAGCTTTGCCTTGTGACTCACTTGAATATAAACTACAAGCCCCAAAATCTTATTAAAAATCTTTGAGGCCAGATGTATTTCAGAATTCTGATTTTTTTTAAAAAGTGATATAGTACATATTTGTTGCATCGTATCACCCACCTTCCGCGATAGGGTTTGGGGAAGCACCCTGTAATCAAATTTTGTATGTTTTCAGCAAAACGTGGAGCCCATTATACCACATGGGCTCAGTCTTGACCATAAATAGCCTTACTTCAATTTAGGTCAAATTTTGAGGCCAAATGAATCTGCTACCAACTTAAGAAAAAAGCTGTAGTTTACGGAGCTTTTTGGATTTCACTATGGAGTGTAAGATATAGTACATCTGAAGTGCCATTTTGGTCTACTTTCTGAACTGCCAAAAATCAATTAAGTTTTCTGTTTGTAAATGGGAAAAATTTAATTTAATGTTATGTTCTATTAATGGTTTCTTTTTTTAAGAATATATTTTACTTTGACAAAGTGGTTTAAGTATAAAATGCATTTCAGCAAATACCGTAATACACTGAAAGAAAACCAAAGATGTGGAAAAATTTGTACAGCCATTATCTGCCATGAAGCAACAGGGTATCTAATGTACATTCTGTGGCAAGAAAGCCATCATTCTTTTTCTCTTAGTACTTTGGTAAAAGCATTTCCCACTATTTTATTCTATACTGTTAATCAAGATCAGCTTTATTTCCTGCAGTACAGTTGTGGGATAGAATCTTATTTCATATTTCAAGTAGGATTAAGCCTGATCAGCACTTAAATGGGAGACTTCTGAGGGGAATGTATGTGTTCCGGGGAAACGATAGAGGGATTGTATTATGTGGCCATCCTGCTTCCTTTAGAAATACTTCCTCCAGCTCTGCATTAGAGCTGGACATTGTGTACTGAATAATATGTAAAACCCAGGATAATGTCTACTAGTTCCCATTTCAGTTTAAAGTATTAGGTTAGCCTTTAACCTCATCTGATCAAAATAATACTTTGCTTCATCTTCTATAATTAGTCATGACTTTTTTCCTGCCTTCCACTGAGAAGTATGAGTAGAAAGCACTGTTGACCGTTTCTCCGCCATCAGTTACAAGTCAATAGTAAAGAAAGCCCGTGTTAATTTAACTTGTTATTTCATGTGATATAGTTAGTGTTATAGCACAAGTGAAAAACATCCCATTATTCAGGATCTTGTTAAGCCATGAAACATAAGTCTTTGAGAGGTCAAGGTACATAGCTCATTTGGAAAAGGTTAGCAGAGGGATACCATTATACCAGAATGGATGTCGCTTAGTTGTTTAGTTTTACTTCCTCTTATTAAAAAAAAAAAAAAAAACTACATGGCATAGAAATTTACACAAGCATAGAGCAGCCTTTTGCCTTCTACCAGATCCCAGGTCCAACATTGCTTATTTTTCTTCTCTAGTCCTGACTTACGCTTTTATATGGTCATTACCATGACTTTGCCAGTTTAATTTTAGTATTATTCAAATTTCTCTAACTTCTAAATCTTTTTTCCCTTTTAGAATTTAAAATTTCTAACTGGGCTTAAGACCTACTAAGCCATATCTTCTCTTCTGATTGTCATATTTTCTCTCTTGAAGTAATACCTGTTTCACACCTGCTAACCGGCCTTTAAAAAAGGACAGTCTTTAAAAAGCCTTTTAAAAAAGTTTCTCTTTTTGATTTGGATGAAACCTATCCAAATTAATTAATTAGTATAATTACTTGGTTCTTACAGGCTATTTCAAAATACATGTGACTGATTATGGAAGTAAATGGTTTATCCTAGATACTATGAAAGAAAATAATTCTCAGTATAGAAAAGTCTTGGCTATATGAACTCTATTTGAACTTTTTTCATATTACCTGTTTTCCTTGATCTTTGAATAGAGAATTATGGTATTTTTGAGGTCTGTAACTACTGTAAGCAAAAGGGCAAAAGTTGTATTTAAACAGCACTCAGCAGTGGCAAAACAGCAACAGCCATTTGAAAGGAATTCCTAACATTTTGCTCTGAGACATTGAGATTAGCCCAATTCATAAAAAAACCTTTGTGCTACCACACACAGTTTCCTTGTTAAGAAATTAATGTGGCCAGTTAAGTTATACCAACCTAATTTTAGAAAGATAAATTATGAAAACTGGAACGAAAACAAAGCAGAAGAATCAGCCAACGTTGGCAACATTCTAGAAATTAATTTAAATTTGCATCAAGCCAGGAACATATTGTTCGTAAGTGATGAGGAGTCAGACACAACTGAGCGACTTCACTTTCACTTTTCACTTTCATGCTTTGGAGAAGGAAATGGCAACCCACTCCAGTGTTCTTGCCTGGAGAACCTCAGGGACTGGGGAGCCTGGTGGGCTGCCGTCTGTGGGGTCACACAGAGTCGGACACAACTGAAGTGACTTAGCAACAGCAATGAGAAAGAATCATGCTTACTTGATTAGATATTGGCTTTGCTAACTGTGGAACTAGGATCAAAATAAATCCTTTTAATGGGAGTTTAAAGATACCTTCATTAAAATTGTATATATCCCTTGTACAGTAATCTAGTTTTTTTTTAAAGAAACAGTCTTATACCTAATGCTATGAAAATGAGTATAGTCATTGCACAGTTGTAGCAAAATCTACTGATGCCGTGGGACTTCACTGGTGGCTCAGATAGTAAAGAATCTGCCTGTAATGTGGTAGACCCAGGTTCGATCCCTGGGGTCAGGAAGATCCCCTGGAGGAGGGCATGGCAGCCCATTCCAGTATTCTTGCCTTGAGAATTCCATGGACAGAGGAGGCTGGCTACAGTCCATGGGATTACAAAGAGTTGACATAACTGAGCGACTAACACTTTTTTCTTCCCATCACTGATGCCTTAGTATGTCACTATAAAAAAAAAATTAAGAAGTCATCAATAGGTGTGTTAGTTTCCGATTGCTACTATTAACAAATTATTTTAACAAATTACGGGGAGGGAGGAGGGAGGAGAGTTCAGGATGGGGAACACGTGTATACCTGTGGCAAATTCATGATGATATATGGCAAAACCAATACAATATTGTAAAGTTAAAAAATAAAATAAAAAAAAATAAATAAAATAAAATAAAAATAAATTAAAAAAAAGATTACCACAAATTTAGTGTCTTAAAATAGCACAAATTTTTTATCTTATACTTCTGAAGGTCATAGGTTCAAAATCAAGTTTCTTTTTGAGGTTCTAGGGGAGTGCTACAGTGTTTGTGTCCCGCAGAATTCATATGTTGGAATCCTAATCCCATGTATGATTGCATCAGGCCTTTGGGAGGTGAGCAGGTTATGAAGTTGGAGCACTCAAAAATAGTGATCAGTGCCCTTGTAACAGGAAACCCAGAGTGCTCCCTACCCCCTTCCACCAAATGTGGACACAAGGGCCATCTATGTACCAGGAGGCAGGTATCCTCACTGATCCCTGCTGAACCCCTTAATCTTGGACTTCCCAGCTTCCAGAACTGTGAGAAATAATGGTTTATTATTTAAACCACCTAGTCTCTGGTATTTTTGTTACAGCAACCCAAACAGACTGAGACAGGGAGAATGATTTCCTTACCTTTTCAGTTTCTAGATTCAGCCCATATCCTTGGTCTTTGGCTAGCATTCCTGTCACTCCAAACGTACCTTCAGTTATCACCTCTCTTTCTCTGACTCACCTACTCCCCTTTTCTAAGGATCTTCATAATTACATTGGGTTCAATCAGATAATCCAGTGTAATCTTCCCATTTGAATCCTTAATTCCATCACATCTGCTTTTGTATCCTTTTGCCATGTGATATGATATGTTTAAAGGTTTCGGGGATTAGGATGTGGACATCCTGGGAGTCCATTATTCTTCCTCCCAGAGGCTGTTACCCCGTTAACAGTTCACATCTCTGATGTCTAGATCTGAGCCTTTTAAAAAAGTTTCTGGGGAGAATATTTAGGGGGCAGTGACAAGAAGACAGATTAAAAAAACCTTTTTTTTAGAAACTAACAACAAACAGTGAAGATTATGTAGTAAGCCCATAGTGGTAGTCACCTCCCAAATATTTTTTTTTTAATCAATAAATGGGTCCATGAGAGGATTAGAAATACTAGATACCATACAATTTTAGTTATCTGTTCCTGAGCGAATGAGTTTTCCAGAGAGTTAATCCCTTAACAGTCAAAATTTAAAAAAAGATAAATGATCTCTATGGGAAAATCTGATATATATCCTACTGTCACAGTTTCCCTTTAATTTGTATTGTTGTAGAAATACATGGCATGGGTAAAAATTAAAAATGAGCTTTTTACTTAGAAGTAACTTACCCATAACACTACCCTCTCTTCTAGCCTTACTCCTCAGAGGCAACTACTTCTAATAATTTGTTCTTTATTTTTCAAGTCACTACAAAAGCTCTAAATAATGTTTATCCTTTATTATTTCATCTATCAGCTTTAGAGACCCACAGTATTTTATTTTATTGCTTCTCAGATACTCTGTTTTTATAAATTCAAAGTTTGTGGCACCATTTTTCCAACAGCCTTTGTTCACTTTATGTGTCCCTGTCACTTTTTGGAAATTCTCATAATATTTCAATCTTTTCATTATTATTATATTTGTTACTGTGATCTGTGATCAGTAATCTTTGGTGTTATTATTATAAAATATTATGACTTGCTGAAGGCTCAGATGATGGTTAGCATTTCTTAGTATTTTTTAACTAAGTTATATACATTGTTTTTTAGACATAATGTTATTGCACACTTAATAGACTATGTATGTGCATGCTCAGTCACTCAGTCGTGTCCAACTCTTTGAGACCCCCTGGACTGTAGCCTACCAGGCTCCTTTGTCCATTGGGATTCTCCAGGCAAGAATACTGGAGTGGGTTGCCATGCCCTCCTCTAGGGCATCGTCCCGACCCAGGCATCAATCCAAATCTCCTGCATCTCCTGCACTGGCAGACAGATTCTTGAGCCATCTGCCAGGCCAGATTAATTGACTACAGTCTAGCTTTCATAGCTTTCATTTGTACCAGGAAACCAAAACACCTGTGACTTGCTTTGTTGCGACATTTGCTTTCTTGTGGTCTGGAACCAAACCTGTAGTATCTCCAAGGTGTGCCTGTACTGACTTCTTGCTGGGGCTTTTCTCACTTCTACCTCCCTCACCTCTTCACACCACTCTGCAACCTGTATTCTCACCCTATTAGACTTTGTCCCTCCGTGAGCTCAGAAACTTAGTACTGCACACTTAGATCTACATTTCTTGTTCTACAGGTGGTAGAAAGTATCTTTAAACACACTTTGAGCTTTAATTCTTTTTGAAATAATCAGGGCACTACTCTTGATCTCTCTTTTTGTAATATAGGAGCATGTACACCCCACCGTGTCTTTCCTTTCTCCCTTCTACTTCCCCGTGTCTTACACCTGCACCTTTGTGTTTATGTTGTCAAGGCTGACAGTATTCTTTCTGACCTTCTATAGTCTATTTTGAAACATTACCAGGATCAATCTGTGGAGTGATTCTGAACATTGAGGGCCAGTGATATAAATTGCTTAATATTGTAAATATTGTTCACCACAGAATGGACTAATATGTTAGAATTAAATTTCCTTCTCTGTTGGTTTAATGTTGTAATCAGAGTGACACTGAGAGGAAATTTTCTTATAGTCAGATTAGGCGAATAGACTCTCTCTCTTTCCCTTCATCTCCTTCTCCCCCACTTTCCTCTTTCTCTTCTCCCTCCCTCTCTTTCTCCCCACCCCATCCCCAGGTACATGTACCAAATCTTCAGTGTTTTCCCAGTTATTTCATTTCCTCGCTCCCTTCTCACTTCTCCCTGGAGTCTGCCTCTCCTTTAATCTGGAGCAGTTACTCTCTAAGGGCTCCCATGCAGTTATCATTCTGGAACTTCACTCTCTTCACTGTTCTCCTGTGGTGTTCACTGATTTCTGTGTCACCTTTCTCCTCTTTCTTGATTTACCTCCTCATTTTGCTAGAGGTAAAATTTCTGAGTCATCAGATAGCTGAAAGCTTCTTTCTCCCTGCTGTATATTTATTTGACAGTATGGCAAAAAACAGCACCCACTTTAAACTGCTTTTTCCCTAGGATTTGGAGTGCGCTACTCCACAGATGCCAGTATGATTCCTGGGCCATTAGAGGTAACCAGTTTTTCTCTCTGTAGGTATTTAGCATTTTTCCTTTGTCCTCAAAGTTCTAAAACTTAACAGTAATGCATTTAAGTGTGTATGTTTTTCATTCATAAGTTTGGCATTTTGACAGTGTTATGTAAAACCCTCTGCACCCTCCCCTCTTAGCTCTCTCTCATCTCATCCTTCCTCCTCTTTACTCCCTGTGTTACAGCCATGCTGGCTCCTCCTTCACCACACATGTCTGAGTGTCTCTGCACTGGCCATTCCAATTGTGCAGAATCCTCTTGCCTCAAATATCTACATGGCCCACTTCCTTATCTCCTCAGGTCTTTGTTCAGATGTCACTTCCTGAAGTGTCACCCTTTTCTGATTATCCTACTGAAAATTGCAATCTCTGATACCATCTAACTACTCCTAATCCTCTTGAAAAAAGAAAGTGAAGTCTCTCAGTCGTTTTGGACTCTTTGCGAACCCATGGACTATATAGCCTACCAGGTTCCTCCATCCATGGGATTTTCCAGGCAGGAATACTAGAGTGGGTTTCCATTTCCTTCTCCAGGAGATCTTCCCAATCCAGGGATTGAACCCTGGTCTCCCACATTGTAGGCAGACGCTTTACCATCTGAGCCACCAGGGAAGTCAATCCTCTTAACCTTGAAAATTAAATCTTATCTTGATTTAATTTTCTTCATAGAACCTATCACTAAGTTAAAAATATATGCAAACTGTGATATTGTGAATATATATTTCATCTTTGTTCCTGGTTTCAGGCCAGACCTCCTAAAACCCTTGTAATTTCCTAAGTGATGAGAGTGATAGGAATGTCTTATTATAATACATGGCTTTGGTAAGGGTGAAAGGAGCAATGTTTGTTATTCATAACAAGCCCATTTCAACCATACCTTAGTTTATATTAATGAGGTGGCTTTTGTGCAGCCCCTTACTCCTTGGAAGGAAAGTTACGACCAACCTAGATAGCATATTGAAAAGCAGAGACATACTTTGCCAACAAAGGTCCGTCTAGTCAAGGCTATGGTTTTTCCTGTGGTCATGTATGGATGTGAGAGTTGGACTGTGAAGAAGGCTGAGTGCCGAAGAATTGATGGTTTTGAACTGTGGTGTTGGAAGACTCTTGAGAGTCCCTTGGACTGCAAGGAGATCCAACCAGTCCATTCTGAAGGAGATCAGCCCTGGGATTTCTTTGGAAGGAATGATGCTGAAGCTGAAACTCCAGTGCTTTGGCCACCTCATGAGAAGAGTTGACTCATTGAAGAAGACTCTGATGCTGGGAGGGATTGGGGGCAGGAGGAGAAGGGGACGACAGAGGATGAGATGGCTGGATGGCATCACTGACTCGATGGACGTGAGTCTGAGTGAACTCCAGGAGTTGGTGATGGACAGGGAGGCCTGGCGTGCTGCGATTCATGGGGTCACAAAGAGTCGGACACAACTGAGTGACTGAACTGAACTGAATGATAGGGGACCGGTTGCCAGGGAAACTATGTCATTAGAGGTTGGAACTTTCAGTGCCACACCTCATCCCTTTTAAAGAGGGGAGAAGGGGCTGGAGATTGAGTTCAATCAAAGTGGCCAATGATTTAACCAACTGTGCGTGTTTAATGAAGCCTCTATAAAAGCCCATCACTGAAGAGATTTGGAGGACTTTCAGGATGGAGAGGAGGTGCTGGGAGGGTAGTGTGCTCGTAGAGGGCATGGAGGCTCTGCTTGCCTCTCCCAGACTTTGCCCTGTGCATCTCTTCCATCTGGCTGTTCCTAAATTGTATCTTTTAATAATAAATCAGTAACATAGTAAGAGAGCGATTCTAGAAAATTATTTAAGGTAAGGAGAGGATTGTGGGATCCCCCATTTTATAGCCAGTGGGTCAGAAATGCCAGAGACTTGAACTTGCAGTTCGCATTTGAAGGACAGTCTTATGGGACCAGGTGTATAGTGTTCAGTTCAGTTCAGTCGCTCAGTCGTGTCTGACTCTTTGCTACCCCATGAATCGCAGCACGCCAGGCCTCCCTGTCCATCACCAACTCCTGGAGTTCACTGAAACTCATGTCCATCGAGTCGGTGATGCCATCCAGCCATCTCATCCTCTGTCGTCCCCTTCTCCTCCTGCCCCCAATCCCTCCCAGCATCAGAGTCTTTTCCAATGAGTCAACTCTTCGCTTGAGGTGGCCAAAGTACTGGAGTTTCAGCTTTAGCATCAGTCCTTCCAAAGAAATCCCAGGGCTGATCTCCTTCAGAATGGACTGGTTGGATCTCCTTGCAGTCCAAAGGACTCTCAAGAGTCTTCTCCAACACAACAATTCAAAACCATCAATTCTTCGGCACTCAGCCTTCTTCACAGAACAACTCTCACATCCATACATGACCACAGGAAAAACCATAGCCTTGACTAGACGGACCTTTGTTGGCAAAGTAATGTTTCTGCTTTTCAATATGCTATCTAGGTTGGTCATAACTTTTCTTCCAAGGAGTAAGCATCTTTTAATTTCTTGGGTGCAGTCACCATCTGCAGTGATTTTGGAGCCCCCCCAAAATTGAATTAAATTGTAGGACATGAAGTCAGTGTTTGCAGAGAACTGGAGGATTACTTGTCAAGGGAAAAACACATGCAAACAAACACACATACATACATATATATGTATGTGAGTATGTGTATATATAATTATGTGTGTATGTGTTGATATATATATGTGCATATATGTATAAATCCTTTGTATTAATTTGGTAGGACTACCAAAACAGAGTACCACAGACTTCATGGCTTTAAACAACAGAAATTTCTCGCAGTTCTGAAAGCTGGAAGTCTGAGATCAAAGAGTCCTTAGGGTTGGTTTCTTCTGAGGTCTCTCTGCTTGGATAACAGTCTTCTCCCTGTGTCTTCACTTGGTCTTCCTTCTGTAATTTTGTGTCCAAATTTCTTCTTCTTATAAGGACACTGGTCATATTGGATTAGAGCCCACCCTAATGACCTCATTTTAACTCAGTTACATCTTTAAAGATATTAGCTCCAAATACAGTCACATTGTAAGATACTGGGGGTTAGGGTTTCAACACATGAATTTTAAGGGGACTCAATGCAGTCCATGAGAGACTTACTGTTTATAGTCTATCTCCTCCAGTTAGAATGTAAGCTTCATGAAAGTTAGGGTTTTTGTTGTTGTTGTTGTGTTTTAATGTATATCCAACATCTAGAACAATGCCCAGCACCGTAATAGATGCTGAATAAATAATAATGAATATTCTAGCCTTTTGATGAGTGAGTTTAATCTGAACACTTATTTTCATCTCTAGAAAATTCTTTTCTTATGACTGCACTAATTCAAGTCCCCCTCCCCCAATTCTCTGCTATCTTTCTAGTACTCCCATTAATTGAAATTCAGGCCTACTTGATTTGTCTTTCCTGTCTCATTTGCAGTCAATCCATTGTTACTCCTTTTTGGAAGATTTTTCAACCATAACTTCCAAATACTCCTGTAAAACATCCTTTACTTTGATAACATGTATTTCATTCCTAAGAGCTCTCTTCTTCATCAGTTTCATGGCATTCTCTTATTGTTTTGTGGGTGCTTTATTTTTGTTGACCTTTCTGCATTTATCAGGTCTTGTTACTAATATGTCTCTTTTGTTCCCTCAATTTTCTGTTTCTCTATAGGTCATTTTTTGTTTGATTCTTTTCTTTTTTTTCTTAATTCTTTTATTTTTAATTGAAGGATAATTACAATATTGTGTTGATTTCTGCCATACATCAACCTGATTCTTTTCTTTTTTTTTCTTAATTCTTTTATTTTTAATTGAAGGATAATTACAATATTGTGTTGATTTCTGCCATACATCAACCATACATCAACAATTTTTCTTAATTCTTTTATTTTTAATTGAAGGATAATTACAATATTGTGTTGATTTCTGCCATACATCAACCTGCCATACATCAAGCCATAGGTATACATATGTCCCCTCCTTCTTGAGACTCCCTCCCACATCCCACCCCACCCCACTATTTCTTTTATTCTTCATCTCACATATTACATAAGCATTTCTCTTAGTTATCCATCATTGTACATTTTTTTTAAATAGTGGGACAATAAAGTATGTGGAAGTTTTTTTAAGGGGTGATATTTTGGCCTGGTGATGTGACTTTATGATTTGCTGAATGCAGAGGTCTTTGGTTTATGGGGTGGCTTCAGTTCAGTTCAGTTCTTAGTCATGTTTGATTCTTTGCGACCCTGTGGACTGCAGCATGCCAGGCTTCCCTGTCCATCATCAACTCCCAGAACTTGCTGAAACTCATGTCCATTGAGTTGGTGATGCCATCCAACCATCTCATCCTCTGTCATCCCCTTCTCTTCCTGGCTCATTCTTTCGCAGGATCAGGGTCTTTTCTAGTGTATCAGTTCTTTGCATCAGGTGGCCAAAGTATTGGAGCTTCAGCTTCAGCATCAGTCCTTCCAATGAATATTCAGGACTGATTTCCACTAGCTTTGACTGGTTTGATCCCCTTGCTATTGAACGGACTCTCAGGAGTTTTCTCCAACATCACAGTTCAAAATATCAATTCTTTGGTGCTCAGCTTTCTTTATGGTCCAATTCTCACATCTGTACGTGACTACTAGAAAAACCATAGCGTTGACTAGATGGACCTTTGTTGGCAAAGCAATGTCTCTGCTTTTTAATACACTGTCTAGGTTGGTCATAGCTTTTCTTCCAAGGAGCAAGAATCTTTTAATTTCATGGCTGCAGTCACCATCTGCAGTGATTTTGGAGCCCAAGAAAATAAAGTCTGTCACTGTGTCCATTGTTTTCCCGTCTATTTGCCATGAAGTGATGGGACCGGATGCCATGATCTAAGTTTTTTGAATGTTGAGTTTCAAGCCAACTTTTTCACTGTCCTCTTTCACTTTCATCAAGAGGCTCTTTAGTTCCTCTTCACTTACTGCCATGAGGGTGGTATCTGCATATCTGAAGTTATTGTTATTTCTCCCTGCAATCTTGATTCCAGCTTGTGCTTCATCCAGTCTGGCATTTCACATAATGTACTCTGCATATAAGTTAAATAAGCAAGGTGACAATATACAGCCTTGATGTACTTCTTTCCCAATTTGGAACCAGTCCATTTTTCCATGACTGGTTAACTGTTGCTTCTTGACCTGCATGCAGGTTTCTCAGGAGGCACATAAGGTGGTATGGTATTGCCATCTCTTTCAGAATTTTCCAGTTTGTTTTGATCCACACAGTCAAAGGCTTTGGCAGAGTTAATAAAGCAGAAGTAGATGTTTTCCTGGAACTTTCTTGCTTTTTCAATGATCCAGCAGAATTTGGCAATATGATCTCTGGTTCCTCTGCCTTTTCTAAATCCAGCTTGAACATCTGGAAGTTCTTAGTTCACATATTCTTGAAGCCTAGCTTAGAGAATTTTGAGCATGTTTTTTCTAGCATGTGCTGCTGCTGCTGCTGCTAAGTTGCTTCAGTTGTGTCCAACTCTGTGCGACCCCATAGACGGCAGCCTACCAGGCTCCCCCGTCCCTGGGATTCTCCAGGCAAGAATACTGGAGTGGGTTGCCATTTCCTTCTCCAATGCATGAAAATGAAAAGTCAGAGTGAAGGCGCTCAGTTGTGTCCGACTCTTAGCGACCCCACGGACTGTAGCCTACGAGGCTCCTCTGTCTATGGGATTTTCCAGGCAAGAATACTGGAGTGGGGTGCCATTGCCTTCTCCTCTAGCATGTGAGATGAGTGCAATTGTGTGGTAATTTGAACATTCTTTGGCATTTTCTTTCTTTGGGATTAGAATGAAAACTGACCTTTTCCAGTCCTGTGGCCACTGCTGAGGGAGTGCCTTAGGTCTTCCTAAATAATTATTCAACTTTCTTAGATTAAACATTTTCCAGCTTTTAGGGAAGAGATAAAATTGTCATCATATGCAGGTAGCATGATACTGTATGTAGAAACCCTAAAGATTCCACACAAAAATTACTAGCACTGATAAATGACTTCAGCAATATAGCAGGAGACAAGATCAACATACATAATTTAGTTGCATTTATTTATAGTAACAAATGTCAAAAAGGAAATGTAAAAAAAAAAAAAATACCTTGTAAAATCACACTCCTCGCAAAATACTTAGGAATAAACCTAAATAAATGAAACACTTATGTGCTAAGAACTATATGGAACATTAATTAAGGAAATGGGAGATGATTCAAAGAAATGGAAAGATATCCCATGCTCTTGAATTTGAAGAATTAATATTGTTACCTTGGCCATACCACCCAAAGCCATCTATAGTTTTAATACAATCCCTATCAAATTATCTGTGACATTTTTCACAGAAATAGAAAAAATGATCCAAAAATTTATATGGAACCATAAAAGACCCAGAATTATGAAAGGAATCCTGAAGAAGAAAAATGAAGCAAGCATAACCCTCTAAGACCTCAGACAATACTGCAGTGCTTCAGTAATCAAAATGGTGTGGTGGCACAGAAACAGACATGGATCAAGGGAACAGAATTGAGAGCCAGAAATAAACCCACACACCTATGGACAATTAATCTTCAACAAAGAAGGCAAGAATATATAATGGAAAAAAATACAGTCACTTCACCAGGTGGTGTTGGGAAAGTTGGACAGTTGCATGTAAATCAATGATGTTAGAACACTCCCTCACACCATACACAAAAATAAATTTAAAATTCTTAAAGACTTAAATGTGAGACATGACACAGTCCAGTCACTCAGTTGTGTCTGACTCTTTGTGACCCCATAGACCACAGCACGCCAGGCCTGCCTGTCCATCACCAACTCCCGGAGTTTACCCAGACTCATGTCCAAAGAATATAATCAATCTGATTTGAATATTGACCATCTGGTGATGTCCATATGTAGAATCTTCTCTTGTGTTGTTGGAAGATGGTGTTTGCTATGACCAGTACATTCTCTTGGCAAAACTCTATTAGCCTTAAGACACCATAAAACTCCTAGAAGGGAACATAGGCAAAACATTCTCTGACATAAATTGGACCGATATTTTCTTAGGCCAGTCTCCCAAGGCAATAGAAATAAAAGCAAAAATAAACAAATGGGACCTAATCACCTTAAAAGTTTTTGCACAGCAAAGAAAACCATAAACAAAACAAAAGACAACCTACAGAATGGGAGAAAATATTTGCAAACAATGCAACTGGCAGGGTTTAATATCCAAAATATACAAATATACAACTGCTCATGCAGTTCAAAAACAACAGAAAAATGGACAGCTCAGTCAGAAAATGGGCAGAAATAGACATTTCTCCAAAGAAGGCTTACAAATGGCCAATAGGAACATGAAAGGATCATGTTCAACATCACTAGTTATTAGAGAAATGCAAATCAAAACTACAATGAGATGGCACCACACACCAGTCAGAATGCCCATCAATAAAAAGTCTACAAATATCAAATGTTGGAGAGGATGTGGAAGAAAGGGAACTCTGCCACAGTGTTGGTGGGAATGAAAGTTGGTGTAGTCACTGTGGAAAACAGTATGGAGGTTCCTCAAAAAACTAAAAACAGAGTTGCCATATGATTCAGCAGTCCTACTCCTGGGCATATATCCTGAGAAAACTAATTCTAAAGGATACATGCACTCCCATGTTCATAGCAGTGCTCTTCACAATAGCCAAGACATGGAAACAGCGTAAATGTCCATTGACAGATGAATGGATAAAGAAGATGTGGTGTATATATATATAATGGAATGCTGCTGCTGCTGCTGCTGCTAAGGAATGGAATGATGCCTTCATGTATGAACCTAGAGATTATCATACTAAGTGAAGTAAGTTAGAAAGAGAAAGACAAATACCATGATGTCACATATATGGAGTCTAAAATATGACACAAATTAACTTATCTGTAAAACAGAAACAGACTCACAGACATAGAGAAAAAATTTGTGATTGCCAAGGGGGCCGGGAGGTGGAGGAGGGGTAGATTGGGAGTTTGGGGTTAGCAGGTGCAACCTATTATACATAAAATGGATAGACAACAAGGTCTTACTGTATAGCCAAGGGAACTATATTCAATATCCTATGATAAACCATAAAGGAAAAGAATGTATAACTGAATCACTTTGCTATACAGCAGAAATGAACACAGCGTTGTAAATCAACTATACTTCAATTAAAAAAAAAAACCTTCCAACTTTTTACCTGGCTCTCTGACTTGCCATAAAAGGAGTCTGAAATCTGTAGTTTATTATATATGCTTTGAATTAATATCTTTGTTTTCACTTCTTACTCCTGTTAACATTTTGTGTGCTTTTCCTCTGTAGTTCGACAGATCAAATTATGCCCTCTGTGGCTGTAGTTCTCTCTCTACTCTCTTCATTCACTCCTACTCCTCTAGCTACATATCATATTTCAGAAAAGTGCTCAAAATCACTGTTAGTTAATGTTAGTTTCTCAGTTCTTTTTACTTTATTGCTTTGCGTTAGTACATTTTTCAACACATTATATTTAAGGATGTCTAAAGGAGAGAGGGAAAAAATCTTGTCATCAGTTTGCTTGTCTTGAGTTAGAATTTTTCAATCCTTTAATATTGAATATAGAAAACAGAATTTGAACTCACTTTCATAATGTGGATCTTCATTAGAAACCCCAGTATTTGGGATGTGCTCTGTGAAAGTAAGGGCTTCCCTGGTGGCTCAGATGGTACAGAATTCACCTGCAGTACAGGAGACCTAGGTTCAATCCCTGGGTTGGAAAGATCCCCTGGAGAAGGACATGGCAATCCACTCTAGTACTCTTGCCTGGAGAATCCCCATGGACAGAGGAGCCTGGAGGGCTACAGTCCTTGGGGTTGCAAAGAGTCAGACATGACTGAGTGGCAAAGCACTTTGAAAGTGAAAGTTGCTCAGTTGTGTCCAACTCTTTGCGACCCCATGGACTATACAGTCAGTCCATGGAATTCTCCAGGCCAGAATACCGGAGTGGGTAGCCATTCCCTTCTCCAGGGTGTCTTCCCAGCCCCGGGATTGAACCCAGGTCTCCTGCATTGCAGGCATAATGTGGGTCTTCATTAGAAGACTCAATTATTGGGATGTGCTCTAGTTGTTTAAATATAGGTGTGAGATGGGTCTGTCTGTGCTCTTGAATCCAGTAGAGAGAAGTTCTTGATTAGTAACTTCTCTGGGGTTATAACCACAACAACAGGGCTAAAACTTTTCTAGTTTTCTCTCTCAGTAGATGACCTTGCTTCCCACTCCACTTTTACCAAGACGCTCTATCATGAACTTCCGTTTACCTTAGAACATCCCAGTTCCCAGTTCATTCTCCCTTGTTGTTTCAGATGAAGAGCTGGAGTCCATCTTTTCTGAAGCTATCTCCTCCATTTGCAGCCTGAAGTCCTGGGACTGTTCTCCTGGATCTGCATCTGCAGATATGTTCAAATCTTCCCCTTGGTGTGGGGAAAAAACCTTCCTTCCCATCTTTTCCTTGAAGCTACATGTTCAGCTGGAAAAGCCTTCTAAATTTTTTTCTAAGTTCTGATTTCTTTGCATATAGATATTCTCTTGATGTCTGTCTTCAGTCCACTTTTTTGTCTTGTCCTTTTCCTGGGAAATCCTGTTTGTTCCCATAACTTCATCTATTACTGAGCCCTAACCACTTTCCTGACATTCAGGTGCTCCATTCCACCTACACATTAGTTCAGTTCCGTTCAGCTCAGTTCAGTCACTCAGTTGTGTCCAGCTCTTTGCGGCCCCATAGACCACAGCACGCCAGGCTTCTTTGTCCATCACCAACTCCTGGAGCCTCTTCAAACTCATGTCCATCGAGTTGGTGGTGCCATCCAGCCATCTCATCCTCTGTCGTCCCCTTCTCCTGCCTTCAATCTTTCCCAGCTCAGGGTCTTTTCCAGTGAGTCAGCTCTTCACATCAGAAGGCCAAGGTATTGGAGTTTCAGCTTCAGCATCAGTCCTTCCATTGAATATTCAGGACTGATCTCCTTTAGGATGGACTGGTTGGATCTCCTTGCAGTCTAAGGGACTCTCAGGAGTCTTCTCCAATAGCACAGTTCAAAAGCATCAATTCTTCCACGCTCAGTTTTCTTTATAGTCCAGCTCTCACATCCATACATGACTACTGGAAAAACCATAGCTTTGACTAGATGGACCTTTGTTGGAAAAGTAATGTCTCTGTTTTTTAATATGCTGTCTAAGTTGGTCATAACTTTCCTTCCAAGGAGTAAGCGTCTTTTAATTTCATGGCTGCAATCACCATCTGCAGTGATTTTCGAGCCCCCAAAAATAAAGTCAGCTACTGTGTCAACTGTTTCCCCATCTATTTGCCATGAAGTTATGGGACTAGATGCCATGATCTTAGTTTTCTGAATGTTGAGTTTTAAGCCAACTTTTTCACTCTCCTCTTTCACTTTCATCAAGAGGCTCTTTAGTTCTTCTTTGCTTTCTACCATAAGGGTGGTGTCATCTGCATATCTGAGGTTATTGATATTTATCCATTAGTACCACTCAGTGTATTCCAAGAAAACGAGTTACTCCATACTCCACCTCCATCCTCTGGTCCTTAGAAGAACAAAACAAGAAAGTACCCAAACACACTCTCTGTCTTCCCCATGTGGATTGGTCTTATTGTCATTTTTCTAGTCACTCAGGGATTTATTAGAAAGGAATAGTTGTAAGGCTATTTGTAAGGCTATACACTCAGTTATTATAGTCAGAGTCAGAGTACGATTAATTTCAAGTTCATAAGCGTTCTTGCCTTCAGCCTCCGTAGTTCTGTGTTAATGTATCTAATCAATCTGCATTTTCCTGATTACACATAGGTCTGCAATTAAGGCCTTACGTCCTGGAGGGTTGCTTGTGTACTCTACGTGCACACTTTCCAAGGCAGAAAATCAAGATGTGATCAGTGAAGTTTTAAACTCCTACAGTAACATCATGCCTGTGGACATTAAGGAAATGGCAAGGACTTGCTCCCGCGACTTCACATTTGCTCCCACTGGCCAAGAATGTGGGCTCTTGGTGATTCCAGATAAGGGTAAAGCCTGGGGCCCAATGTATGTTGCGAAATTGAAAAAATCATGGACAACTTGAAATGGGAGATATGCCTTTTGTGAACCATTACATTGATAACACATGCATATATTATTATATTTCTTTTTCTAGTCTCTCTGCATGTTAACATTTAAATAATAATGAAGTCACTTTCTCTGGATATGATTGGAATCCTATTTATTTAATACTGTGGCATTTCAGAACTTTTCAGGTGTATATTTTTCCTAGAAATGTTTCTCTAGTAATGATTTAAGATGCTGCAGATGGTGTTTGTAATCTACTGTATTTTACTTGGCTTTTTGTAGTTAAATTAATAGTAATACATGGTTTTAGGCATAAAATGTTTAGAAATACATTCTATCCATAATGTTGGTGCTTTGAACCTTTAAAAAAGCACATTTCCTGGCCCTCTTATCATTTTTCTCCTTATCAAATATACAGATTCTCTGAGGTTTTTTTCCCCCTTTCTGTAAGAACTGATTGGTATTCTGACACTAACTTCTTAGGCAGAAGTATTTCTAGTTCTAGCAAAATAAGTTTCTTATTTGCCAAGTTGTTTTTCATTACGAACTATCTTCTGTTTACTGCAAAGGTCAGTGACTCTATTGACACCAGCTTTATTTCTCCCCCATTTTTTTTTCTGTATTCACAAATACGAATTGAAAGGGTAAATTATGTTGAAAGGCCGTTAGAACATCAGATTCACATGCACATGTTTGACTTTCGACATTCAGCTTGTAGAATAATGGAGTCTATCCAGCAGGCTATAAAGCAAGTACTTGAAACAAAACCAGAATGATTAATAACCGCAATAACTGAACTATATTTGGAGAGTTTTGCTACATAATTGCAGTCATAATGAGCACTACAGAATCTGATTATCTTACAGTTGCAATCTGGAGGGGCTTTTTATTTCACTCTGTTATGAAATGTTATCTGAGAGTATGATGTCACATATTAATGCACAAGAGGGAAATGCCTAATGAAAGTGGATGATACTGTTACCAAAACCGAGTACCATTTACGAAGTGGCTCTCCTTGTTTACACATATCCTGGGAATATTGTGTACTTTTCTGTGTATGTACTTAGAGTTTTAGCCTCAGGTTTGGATCTTCTATTTTCTCTAGAAATTGCTTCACTCAAGAGTCCAAATATATTTTCCCCACTATTAAGAAAATTTAGGTAGTGTGTTTTGAAAGATTCCATCTATTTAAAAATAGCTTAAAAAAAACTGTATAGATAAAAAATTTTGTTAAATCTGAATCTTTTTGAATTATTACAGTCTGTGCATTTACACTAGAGACTGTTTACTAATTTACTGTTTTGTTGTTGTTGTTTGATTTGCAAACCTGTATAACTGGGTTGCTATAACTGGGGAGTCCTAAAAAGAATTATTTTTGTATCTTCATTGCATTAACCATTTTGTTTCCTCTGTATCTAACCAATATATTTGAAGAAAAGCTGGATCTCTTGGACTCAATCAGATATACCAGATAAATACAGAAGAGTAATAATAATGGAAAAGATTTTTTTTACGTGTGTGTGTGTGTACGTGTGTTTAGTTTGTCCTTATTGGTTTGTTTTTTCAATTTAGAATCCTGCCTTCACTTACTGTGATGTTTAAAAAGTCCATTTTGTGTAGATTAATGTCAAAGTAAGTTGTCACAGTGCACTTTGTTGAATGTCATTGTTTTCCCAACACAGTGCCTAATTTGAATACTTGGTATGCCATTGGATTAGGCCTTTCTGTGATTCCTGAAAAATGCAAATTTAGATATACCTATAGCTCACTATTGTTAGCAGTTATTATAGTGGAACATCTGACAATTTATTGAACATTAAATATTTTTCTTTATATGTTACTTTTTTGAACTTTAAAACAACTCCAAGAGTGAGTATCTTGAGTACCTTTTCTGAATGAGAAGACCCAAGTTTAGTGCTGTTCCTAGCTGGCCAAGTCTATGCTGGTAAGTAAGGAATGGAACCAAGATTAAAATTAGCTTCAAAGTCTAGCTCCTTCTCACTATTCTGCTCTGTCTCACGGGATATAGTTCATAGGAACCCTAAAGATTATCTACTGGCTTCATCCTTATTCTTCATTACTCAGCCTTCCCTGTATTTGCAATTCCCTATTCTCAGGGCATGAGAGGGTTAAGTAGTACTTGGGGGAAGAACCCCAACTTTGAAGTGTTTCAGGCCATTTTTGAAGGAAGTACCTCTTATGATTGCAATGCCCAGAAATCTCCCATAGAGGCATTCTGTGCCTTCCTTTTCTTTGCAGGTGCTGAATTGAAGAGTAGGAGTTTGGAGCAGCCTTGCAATGTCAACTGAAAAGCAAGGAGTAATTGATATTACTTTCTGTGGCATTGAGTTACTTTCAGAATAGCTTTATAAAAATCTAGGTTGCTTACCAACACATTAACTTCTCTGCCATCAGCACGCTGAACAGCCCATAGTTTCAGAAATAGACTGTGAATAAGTGTAATGCATTTAAATGGTTTGTACTGAATTTTTAAAGCTTCAGATATTATCTGTGGCTTGGAATCAAGGCAGCCTATGGTTCTTTATACTATTACATATCTATATAGCCTTATACTGAAGATTGCATGTTACTCCCTTAACAGTATTATGAAAAATATCCTTTTATACAATGTCAGCAGGCATAAAATAATAGATACTGCAACACTTGCTACATGAAGTAATCACAAATCTAATAGGCCCTTATCCAAGAAAGACTTTATGTCTGGGGATAAGCATGAGATAATCTGCATAGGCTAATGCAACTCATCTGAAATACAAAGGAAAATTGGAACCAGTACCAACAATTTTATTAGATGCCAAGAAGTCCTTTGATGCAGTTGAATGGGAGTACTTGTGTTATATGTTAGGTAAATTTTGCATCGGGGACGAATATAACAGATAGCACAATTTATGTTCATCTCATTTATATGGTTCAAATCAATGGTTTACTATCTTCTTTTCCTTGCCTTATTGCTATACTGGGGAGGGAAGTAAGGATGATGCCCATTACTGATGTTACTTTTCAGGCTGACATTGCAGCTCTAATATCACCCAGATCCCCTGAGTATCTGAAGGATATTCAGATGAAGGTTCACAAGTTAACTAATGCCTGCTGATTATCTACTACTTGTGCTGAAAGCCCTAACAGCATCTGTCCTGAAAACATTAAAAGTGATGTCAGAATTTGGAATGCCTTCAGGCTGCAAAGTGGGAAAGAATCGTAGATGCTATATTGACAAGAGTCATTTCTATTAATATTACTTATGCAACATTTAAAATAGAGTGGAAATTTTAAAAGAATTGATTTGGGATTCTCACTAGGGAATGATTAAACTATAGAGTGGAAAGACAAACTTAAAAAATTGACCTGTTAATTCAATGCTAAGATTTTGTAAAAAGAGGTTTCACTAAATCTAAGGGGGAGGAAAGCCTCATGGAGCATATTCCTCTTGAAAATTTAATTAGCTCAATCAAATATTAACTCCATACCTTTCTGTAACGTTTCATAAATGAAGAAAATAATTTCCTTCGTCATATGAGATCATATAGCCATGTTGAAACTGGGTGAAAGCATATGCTACCTTAGGAAAAAGACCCTTTGCCTCATTGGAAGCTGTTTGATGGCATACGTCATGACTCAATTAAACTTGCTATGGCTTGTCAAAAGGAATTTTCTGCTGCATATTGCTGTGGAAGAGCCCATTACACACAAATAACTATATAACCTAGCAGAATCAACAGACTAAAACTGTATAGCTATTGAGAAATAAGAAACATCCAGCTTCTTAAAAACATCTAGTTCTTAAAAACAAGTGAAAGTAAAATTGCAGATATTAACAAGAATGGGCAAATTAAGAAGGATTAGCAGTGGTGATAGAAGAAAAAAGGGACTGGGCTTATTTTAGCTTATAATTACTAAGTGATGTGATTGTTCATTTACTCAACCAAAGTGTTACTAACCTTTGCAGAATGGTAAACTTTACCCACATTCTGGTACTACAGTAATTTCTGGGGTGAGGGACTGAGGAATGAGAGGACCAGAGTACTTGTGCTGACTCGTTTTTTAATGTTAGTAGGGCAGGATTGCTGTGGTCTTGTAGCTCATAGCTGTCAATGCTTAAGAAAAGGGAAGGCTGGTGGCACCTAGCTCATATGCCACTGAAAATTGTTTTGTGTGATATTTTTAGCCATGAAGAGCCAGTGTAACTAGTTTAGTTGATAGCCACCCCTCTTGATCATAAAAAGTCTTAAGTGCAAATCCTAGATTATAACAAATGTGTTTAACAAACACAATGTGTGTGCATGCTAAGTTGCTTCAGTTGTGTCCAACTCTTTATGACCCTATGGACTGTAGCCCACCAGGCTCCTCTGTCCATGGGACTCTTCAGGCAAGAATACTGGAGTGAGTTTCCATGCTCTTCTCCAGAGCATCTTCCCCATCCAGGGATATAACCCACGTCTCCTGCATCTTCTGCATTGGGAGGCAGATCTTTTACCACTAGTGCCACCTGGGAAGCCCAGTAAACACAACTGACATACCCAGACTGCCTATCTTCTTCAAAGTGATGACTTTTTGTCGTATATCCTAGCAGAAGTAGTTTTTGTTAAATCTTTCCCGTGAAGCTATGCCATAGATGCATTATTTTCAGCTACTTAGTTAACCTGACAACTAGAGTTAACTCAACAGGTTCTTTTTTCACCCCACAGTATTCAGTTGGCTGAAGCTACTGTTGATATAGTTTCAACAGAGGTGAATTTTGAACCAGGAGAATGGTTCAGGAGAGGTTTAAGTGGGGTTTGGAACATCACTCTGGGGTTGGGTCTAGATTGAATCCATCTAGCATGTTTCAGAAGCAAAGGACACTATTACAGTCCTGAAGGGTTTCGGATACACCATTAAGAAAAACATTACAACTCTTAGCAAAGTTTACACATTCATCTATCTGGTCATACTCCCAACATTTGATGAGGACTTTAGCATCTAGCTCATATCTTCCTCATTGGAACTCCTACCACAGGCTGAATTCATTATCACTGTGGGAAGCCAATCAAATATTCCACCTTCCTGATTCCTTTACTGCCTCTTGCCCAATGGCTTTCGTCTCCATTTGTCTTCTACACTCCTAGAAATTTCCTAGAGTTGGGCATTAACTAGAGCCACACTGTCCAGTGGACTTTTCTGTATGATGGAGATGTTTTATCCACCCTGGCCAATACAGACAATATGGTAGCCCTGCATGGTTATTGAACACTTGAAATGTGGCTAGTGTGACTGAGGAACACAATTTTTAATTCTATTGAATTTAAATGTAAATAGCCACACATGGCAAGTGGCTACCATATTGGACAAAACAAGTCTAGAATTTTTCCATTTAGGGAAATTTAATCTCAGTACCTTCTGTTCTTCCAGCTTTCTTACTCTCTCATTCTCAATAAAACTGCGCTCCAATTTTCTTGACACCCCTGTTCTTAAATCCTTACTGTCTTTTCTCTCCTGGTCTCCTTTCCTTATCCATCCTCGACCCTATGGTTGATAACTTAAAATTTTTTCACAGTGCTTTCACCTCCTTCATGCTTTTGCATTCTGTTATGTCTGGTATTTAAACTTGCAACTCTAGATAAGTCCAGTGGTCCATGCTTATACTGATGTATGGAGATGGATGATCATTATTTGGGAAAAAAAGAAAATCATATAGTAGTGCAGATTGAAGTTTTTTGTAAATTCACACACCTGTGCAGATTGATTTCACTACAAATGCATGCTCACTTGCCTCTCCCAAGACTTTAACTTGCTTAATAACTTTGACTGTTCTTTGGCCAGCTTCCTTTTCCATTCTCATCAGTGACTTTGCCCAGCTTCCACTGTTCTCCACAACTCATCTGTATGAACACTCTGCTCTTTTCTCTCAGAAGGTGCTCCCACCTCTTAGTTCCCTGAGAAAATTATGGCTATCAGAGTGAATGTCCTAAGGCTTTCCTAGTGCATACTCCTTCTCATTCTGTTTAGAAGCACCTCCAGCCTTCTGTCCTCACAAGTTAGAAACCTGCAAGTTAATCTTTTCTCTATCCTCTTCCTCACTCGCACCTCTTGATAATAACCAAATCTTACCTTTTTTATTGTTCTCTCTTGGTATTTTTGGCTTTGCCTCAGTTAAGGTCACCTGAACTATTGAATTTTCTTCACAATTCACCTTTCCACCTGCTGCCTCACACCACACCATCCATGCTCTCTATTGCAGCTGAAGCAACAAAAAACCCTACAACAAAACCCCTGCTTAAAATTTTTCGGGGATTCCCCATTGCTTTCAGGATGAAATCTGAGTCCTTTTAGCATTTAATACTAGGTTCTCTTGCTTTGAGATCTCTCACATACAGATATACATACACACAGTTACATCCTCTTTAACCTCATAAAAATATGAATAATTCTACTGAGCAAGTCTGTTATCACAGTGTATAAAGTGTTCCAGCTTATTGATTGAATACTTAAAGGATACCCTTTAAATAACTTGTATTTCCCACTCTATAATTAGCTGGAGTTCTTCTAGAAGATATGATGTAATTTTTTTCAAAGTGATCTAGACATTTTAAAATAGTTTTTTTTTTTTTTTGCTCTTATACTCCTATCTGAAAGCTGTATAAATATATTTTGGGCTGCAATACTTCGTTTTTTTTTTTTTAACAGCAAATGGAAAGAATAGTCAAACCATTTTCAAAAGCTTGTGCATTCGACTGAGAGATGTAAATTAAATAGAGAATCCACTATATTATGGGCATGCTTAGGCATGCATACAGTATGGGAAAATCTCAAAATGAAATAGGTTCAGTAATAAAGTTGGAATGCCAATGGATAAATCCATAATAGTCTTCTGGAGGATACTTCAAACCTATAAGGAATATCCAAGGGCAGAACAGTAGATGAGAATGTCTTAAAATAGAAGGAAATTGTACTTCAGCACATCAAGGACAGTAAAAAAACATTATTAAAGTAACACTTGCAGAATGATAGAAAAATCTTATTCTCTATAAACTTATCAGTTACTCCAGGGTTTTTTTTTTAATGTGAAAATTATTGTTATTTGGAACTACTTCTGCCTTTAAATTGATCTTTGACAGTAAATAGGTCTTAAACTTTCTAAACCTTGGTTACCTAAGTTTTCAAGTAAAATAAATTATCTCTAGGAGAAGGCAGTGGCACCCCACTCCAGTACTCTTGCCTGGAAAATCCCATGGACGGAGGAGCCTGGTAGGCTGCAGTCCATGAGGTCGCTAAGAGTCTGACACGACTGAGCGACTTCACTTTCACTTTCACGCATTGGAGGAGGAAATGGCAACCCACTCCAGTGTTCTTGCCTGGAGAATCTCAGGGACAGAGGAGCCTGGTAGGAGGCCATCTATGGGGTCACACAGAGTCGGACACAACTGAAGCGACTTAGCAGCAACAGGGGAAGTGAAATGTTTTGAGTTATTACTACATCACAGACATTGTTCTAAGTATTTAAGTATTGTTTTATCTAATCCAATCTCTTTTTAAAAAAATTTCTCTAACCTATAGTTGAGATCGAAGTTAAAGACTAATATTGGGTACAAAAGTCATGGGCAGAAAGAGACAGACGGTAGTAGAGAACTAACATAAATCTAAGAGAAGTTGATAAACAGAAGAGGAAGATCTGAGTAGGCAATGGAACCATCCCAGGGAGAAGCAGGCAGGAGAGTCCAGTTGACAAGTACAGCTGCCCATGTCAGCTCATACTCTTTGGAGTTATATTCTGTTTTGCTCACATATCAGTGTACCAGAGAATCTGGTGGTTTCTCTTGCTTTTTTGCAGAAGACCAGTCTATTTCCAAGCATGATATTTTTCACTCTTACTGGTCTCAAACTTTGGTAATATAAGTACCCCTTTAAAGATAAAAAATTCTTTGCAGCCCCAGTGCTTTTATTAAGTATTTATTTAGCTACAAACAGAACTGTGTGTAATATTCTGTGTACTTATAGTTTTATACAATTTTAAAATCTATAACACCCTATAAAATTTTTAAAAGTTGAAAAAGTTGAAATAAGTAGCATTCATTTAAAATTAGAGGATACTGTTCTGTTGAAAAACTACATTGCCACTTAAAATCTGGGTGTGATATCTATTATTAAGGTATAGGGCTCTGGAGTTCAGTGTCTTGGCTATCATGCATCCCATCATTTTTCCATTCTTCTACCAGTTTTCTCTATTTGGACTTCAGAAAAATCTTTATTTTTGTGGTGTCTTAGGATGCCATTTTATCTCCAACTGTCCATGAATCCAGATTTGCTTATTAAGAATACTTTGAGGTTTGTTAGGTTATTTTTCCACAAATATTTAAAATAGTACTACTTGGTTTTCACTTACTGATCAGAGAAACACCATAAGCACTGGTGTGGTCAAGAATCTGCCTGCCAATGTAGGAAATACAAGAGATGCAAGATTGATCCCTGGGTCAGGAAGATTTCCCTGGAGAAGGAAATGGCAACCCACTCTAGTATTCTTGCCTCGAAGATACCATGGACAGAGGAGCCTGGTGGGCTGCAGTCCATGGGATTGCAAAGAGTTGGACATGACTGAGCATGCACACACACACACATGCACATGATTGTAACTATCGAGATGATGCACGGTATGCCTACGTATGTTTTTTATTGAAATTCAGAATAGTCTCAAATGAAATATACAACTAACCAAATTCTCATAGGTGCTCAGTTAACTATGAATCATGAGCTTTGATGTAACACTTCTCTAGTCTTTACTGATATTCTTGAGTAGGAAAATGTGGAGTATCCTCTGACAAATGTGGCTCAGAGAGTTTGCCAGGAGAGAGAGAAGCATGTGGAAATCATAATTTAAATAAAAGGATAACATGTCTTTGGCCCATAGCCCTTCCCTACAAATATTTCTTTGCTGACCAGGGACTTTTTTTTTTTGCTTGCTGAAAGGATGGTCATGTAATGTATCATCCAACCAGGACATGTTTGAGAGTGGAAGTGTAAGCTATTAATAATTACACCAGGACAACTGATGTAACTAGGACTGTCATGAACACACCAGTCACATGGTCATCCTGTGGATGGGGCAGGGTCAGGGCAGGCACTCAAGCACTTGCATAGAGCAAATAGATCTCCTGCTTCATGAGAGATACTTCTGTCCCTTCGCTACCCATTCCTGCAGTCCCCACTGTCTGCAGAAATGAGATTCTCCTCCATCTAAGCACAAATAAAAACCTCTTTGCTAACAAAACGACTTCATGTCCACTTTTTTGCCTAAAATCTAAAGCATGAGGATATCCTTTTAATCAACAACTCAAGCTACACTCCAAACACTCTCTAGTGACTTCAATATGGTACAGTTTTTTATGGAGCTTTGACAAGATCTCACCTGAGATAACTAGTAGTCAAGATGAAGCTAAGCTGAGGCAGTGGCTTTCGAATTTTATAAAGAAACATGAATCCCATATATAAGATGACACACACATATAAACCCATAGACACAGAAACTTTTATTACAAAATATTTATCTCTAAACTTGAGATGTGGCCCCCTGACACATACAATTAAAAAAAAAAACAAACTGATTCTGACTTAGTTGATTTCATGACCCACTAATGGTTTGTGACCTACAGTTTGAAGACAATGCTAACCAGCCATTCCCTTCTTCATCAAGTAAAAAGGTACATATTATACTATGTTAATTCATTTTCATATGCCTTCCCAGAACTTACTGTCTTGTTCTTGGCTCAAGTAACAGTCAGTTTGGGGACATTTAAATAAATCTCATATAAGACATTGTACACGGTATCATTCAAAGTCATTCCCATGTAAGGCCTTAATTATGAATTTCTCTTAGTTTTTAGTGAATATTTTCAGATTAGGAAGTCGATGTAAATCAAGTTATTTCCCATTTTCCCTTGGGTATAGAGAAACATATTTAAATTCCATGTTCAACTGCAGCAAATATCTGTTTATCTCCCTTCACATACCCCATTCTCCACATGGCTTTGATTTACCCTTTATCCTCTTTTTTTTGTTTGTTTAATAAGATGGTTATAGAAGGTGTACTGGTTAAGTGTATATGTATCAGAATCAAACTGCAGAGTTTGTGATGTTAAGCAAATTATTAACCTCTTTGTATCATAGTTTCCTTATATTATCAGTAAAATGATAATAACAATAATATCCACAGTTATAGATTTTTGTGAAAGGTAAATAAAATGATAGTTTTAAGTACTTAGAGCAATGCTTAGCGTATATTAAGAGGACAATAAAATTTTAGGAGCAAATATAAAATTAGTTATGGATTCCTTTATTTCTCAATCTTAGGGACCAGAAAACTCGCATAAATCTAGTGTCATCTGAAGTGAGTATGTAAATGTGTTTCTGCATCTTATTGCATAAGATTACTCCTTTGTGATATTACGTATGAGTTTGTTTTCCCACTAGTATGTAAGAAACTTGAGGATCAAGGGCTGTCTTATCAATCTTTGAATTCCCCCATCTCTTCATTCAGTGCTTTCCTAGCATAGGTGTTTCATAAATGTTTAATGAAATACATTAAACAGGACTTTTCAGTATCAATGAAGTAAGAAAGTTCTCAGTAGAAAGGAGTGAAAATCCACACAGAGTTTGATGAAAACACTGTTTGACTTTCAGGACATTAGATGAGGCAGTGAGGCCAAAGTAGAACGCCCAACTTTGCTGTCAGTGGTGGTTCAGAACATGGGCATTGTTAGTAAATCTGGATGTAAAATCCTGTCTCAGTTACTTCCTGCAAAACTTGGGCAAATTATGTAACCTCTTTAAACTTCAGATCCCTCAGCTCTAGAACAGAATAATTGATACATTGTGAATTTAAAGTACTTAGCACAGTGTCTGATATATGGAAAGCAGATGTATTAGGTTTTCTTCTGCTGTATCACAATTCACCACACATTTAAAAAAATTATGTATTTATTTTAATTGAAGGCTAATTACTTTACAATATTGTAGTGGTTTTTGCCATACATTGACATGAATTAGCCAAGGGTGTATATGTGTCCCCTGTCCTGAACCCCCCTCCCACCTTCCTCCCCATCCCATCCTTCTGGGTTGTCCCAGTGCAATGGCTTTGAGTGCCCTATTTCATGCATCGAGCTTGAACTGGTGATCTGTTCCACATATGGTAATATACATATTTCAATGCTCTTCTCTCAAATCATCCCACCCTCGTCTTCTCCCACAGAGTCCAAAAGTCTGTTCTTTACATCTATGTCTCTTTTGCTATCTCGCGTATAAGGTCATCATTGCCATCTTTCTAAATTCCATATATATGTGTTAATATACTGTATTGGTGTTTTTCTTTCTGACTTTCTTCACTCTGTATAATAGGCTTCAGTTTCATCCACCTCATTAGAACTGATTCAAATGTGTTCTTTTTAATAGCTGAATAATACTCCATTGTGTATATGTAGCACAGTTTTCTTATCCATTTGTCTGCCGATGGACATCTAGGTTGCTTCCATGTCCTGGCTATTGTAAACAGTGCCGCGATGAACATTGGGGTACACATGTCTTTTTCAGTTCTGGTTTCTTTGGTATGTATGCCCAGCAGTGGGATCCCTGGGTTGTATGGCGGTTCTCTTTCCACAATTTACCACAAATTTGACAGCTTAAAAAGAGTACAAACTTCTCTCACAGCTTTCATGAATCATCTTAATGGGGCCCTCTGATTATAGTTGCAGCAAAAGGTTAAAAATCAAGATGTGGGCCAGGTGTGCCCTCATCTAGAGCTCTGACTAGGGGCAGATGTGTTTCCAAGCTTGCTCAGCTAATTTTCATACTAGCTCCTAACAACTAGAAGGCACTGGCAGGTCCTGTCCCATGGCTCCCTGTGTAGGCCCTCTCACTTTGTGAATCTTTTGATCTCTTCCTTCAGGAAAAGCCCTACTGCCTTTAACCAGGGAAGTCCCCAAACTGGTCCATGGCCTGTTAGGAACTGGGCCACACAGCAGGAGGTGTGCGATGGGAGAAACCCAAACCATTCCCCTCCCCTCCCCCAGTGGAAAAATGGTCTTCAGTAAAACTGGTCCCTGGTGCCAAAACAGTTGAGCACCACTGTCTTTAACTGTTCACTTTATCAGGTCAGGCCCACCTAGGGTAACCTCTCTTTTGATGAACTCAAAATTAACTGATAAATAATAATCAATACTAATCCAAACATGGGGGTGATATTCCACTATATTCATAGGCCTGGCTCTATAATTTGTAGAGCTAGGGAATTCTACAAGGGTTTGAGTTACAGAGGGTGGGATTCTTGGGGGCCATCTTAGAATTCTGCCTAACAAGAGGTAATTTCAGATCCCCTCTGAACAAGCATTTAAGTTCTGGGAAACTGGTGACTAAAGAGAAAGAGAGTCACAATTCATTTCATATTCAGTGAGTGTGTGCATGGCAGTGAGTATATGATGAGAGATTCGTGGCAGACGTACCCTCGCTGTGTGCCTCTGTTGCTGTGAGCATCGTCTGATGCTGGGTATGATTGTACTACTTATATACACATATTAATTATACAATGTGGTCCTTTACTCTTTTATCAGGTGCTAAATTGAAGAAACAGTAATTTTTTTGAGATGAGAGGAAAATCTGGCTGTGTTAAATTTATTCACAGTTGGTAAATTTCCAATACCATCAGCCCTCCATATTAATGGGTTTTGTATCTGTGGATTCAACAAACCACAGATTTAAAATACTCAAAAAAAAGTCCAGACAAAAACTCAAAACTTGAATTTGCCACACTAGCAACCATGTATATAGTATTTACCTTGTATTAGGTATTATAAGTAATCTAGAGATGATTTAGAATGTACGGAAGCATGTATGTAGGTTATATGCAAATATTATACCATTTTTTAATCAGGGACTTGAGCATCCATGGATGTTAGTATTCATGGTGGGAAGGTGGAGAGGTGCTGGAATCAATCTCCCACAGATACTGAGAGACAACTGTATAGCCCTTTCCTAAGAGATTTTTCTAAGGTAAGTTCAATTATATGCTATATTATTATCATCATCATCTGGGACACTTTGATATAACTTAAAGGTGTATCAAGTTAGGAAGATATTGGTTCTCTTTCTTATCCTCCTGCACCAAGTGCTTTAAACAGAAAATTAGTTATAAATTTCACTTGTATGTGATATATTCACTTGTATGTGATATATGTTGAATGGAGTACAGAGAAATATGAAATTATTGTTGATAAATTTTCAATCTAGTTGCAAATGTAAGACACAAATATGAAGTTAAGTCACAGTAGAAGGCAATGCATAACTATAAGTAAAATGAATAGTGAGTGTTAAGTGATGTCATAATTATAAGCTGGAGATGCCAAGAATGGCTAAGGGAAGTAGAGGACCACAACTAAACTTATACAGATGGGAAAGGTGTCAGCAGATGGAGACATTTGAAGAGGACATTCTAGGAGGCTGGAGTGGCATGAACAGAAATGTAGATTCGTACTCAGTGAAATGTATTTGTGTGTGTGTGCGTGCTAAGTTGCTTCAGTCGTGTCCGACTCTTTGTGACCCCATTGACTGTGTCCATGGAATTCTCCAGGCCAGAATACTGGAGTAGGTAACTGTTCCCTTCTCCAGGGGATCTTCCCAACCCAGGGATTGAACCCAGGTCTCCCTCATTACAAGCGGATTCTTTACCAGCTGAGTCACAAGAAAAGCCCAAGAATACTGTAGTGGGTAACCTATCCCTTCTCCAGCGGATCTTCCCAACCCAGAAATTGAACCAGGGTCTCCTGCATTGGAGGTGGATTCTTTACCAACTGAGCTATCAGGGAAGCTCCTATATATAAAATGAGGCAAATAAGAATATATACTTCAAATACTCTCATTTCTATTGTAAGGTACATAAATGCCTAACACAATGCTTGGATGATGGTTGGTTTTCAATAAATAGTTGGTATTTAAATATTATTTTCATGATTGTTAGTCTTTAATTCATGACCCCCAGTCTAAAAATGCTCCAAAAAATATTTTTCATAATTTTTTCAGTAACCTGAAGTCTTTTAGGAGCAAAACTTTACCTGAACTGAGAAGTTATTTGTATCTTTATTTACCATGTAAATAACCATATTTTTGCTCCATAAATATTCATATATTTATGGTGAGAAAAGATATTTGGTTCAATCTTAAAACCCAGCTTTTCCTGTTTCCCTGACTCAGCTCCTCAGCAGATGTATAAATATGACAGTAGCCTTCATATTGTTATCTAGTTCAATCAAAGAGCTACCGACTGAGATACTCCTGAAAGTCTTAAAAAATATATAGCATATGTAACACATTACTCTCCTAATAACTGAAAATATCTAATTTCAAATTACATCCAGCTCAAGGATTTTGGGTATGGAAGAGTGAATGTGTACTATTGTTGATGGAAACAGAAAAATAGAGAAAGCTACTTGGAGGGAGAAAAAGAATTGCTTTAAATATGTTGGGCCTAATCTGTTTTGTTTTGTTTTCACATCTAAGTGAAACTATTTTCCAGGCAATTGGAGATACCTGATTGGAATTTCAGCCAAACAAGTGGGAGTTATATATAAGTGAAATTTTAAGCCATGGGAAGGATGAAATCTCCTAGAAAGGTTTTGGGGAGGATGGGAAAAAACAGTGGATTACTGATACTTGGGATATGCACACAATACATGTAATGAAAAGCCCTGGTGGAGCAATCACAGTGGAGATGGTCAGTCAGGGCTGAAGTCAGAGGGAATAGTTTGAGATGGAAAAGAAGCAGGACAGTTCAAGAGTTGCCAAGGAAAGACTTAATTTTAAGAAGGTGCATTTGATCACCAGAGTCACGGGCTACAAAAAAGATCAGAGAAAAAAACAGAACAACATTGGATTTGGTAATCTGGTGAGTTCAAAGATGACTGTGTAAACTGAGTTGCCAGAAGAGAGGAAACAGAAACCTTGTGGATTTAAGGGGGAATGGCAGTGGCCATACCTGGATTTTACTACCTCTTGATTATGCTCATTCCCAGCTGATCTAGGAACACAAGCTTCAAAGAATCAGAGAATGTCCTAGCAAAATCTGAGCATAATTTCTGTCCCTCTTGCTTTGCAGGTAAGGATGCCGATATTCTTAAAGTGATAAGGCTTATCACTTCAGATAAAGGTTCTGATAATGGTTGCAGAGTTAAGACTAGAACATGAGTACTGAGACTCCCAGTTTAGTACTGGGTCTGCTGGGCCTTAGGAGCCAAGCAGGATCAAGCAGCACCTAAGGGTGCTGTTTGAATGACACCTTTTCGTTCAGCCCATAGAGTCCTGTAACCCACTTAGTACAGAAGAAAGTACTAAGCAGCTCCTCCGCCAAGCAGGTCAAGTATAAAAAGCAGTATCTCTTACATATATGTTCATGTACTTTTGTTATAAAGCATTTTTCTTTACACTAATCTGTCTCTCACACAATTAGTATTTTATGAGAAACTGAAAATCTTACACTTTCATATATTATCAGTTTAAGTGAACCCAATGAACTTTCCTCTGCATCAGTATCCGTTACAGAAGATTAGTCATGCTGTTCTTAAATTTTGAGTAGTTTCATTTTTCTTAGGCTTATGTCTATAACTTGCAGAATTCCAAACGTTTAAGAGGTTTAAGAGGAAGGAATACCACCGGAGAGTAAGCTCCTTCAAGTCAGGGACTTTAATCTTATCTTTTATTTCTGACACACTAGAACAATGTCTGGAGCAGAGTTTTGTTGCCAACACTCCCTAAGTCAGTCCTGCGCCATGTTGCTTGAGCCCATCAATAATTGAAGGAGACAACTGGGTTCAGAAATAAAGGAATGGAGACACGCGAAAACCCGCTCTAAGTCACACGCAGCACACGCTCTCCCACGTGCCTTGGGCGGGGCTGCTTTATAGGGAACTCCACAGGTGGGGCAGTGCTCTGGGGTGAGCACAGCTGTGCGGCTCACGCTCCAGACGGCAGGCCGCGCTAGGGGCAGCGTCTCTGTACACCGCCTGCCGCCACCATCTTGAGATGAGCATCCTGCATGGCATTTCTGAACACAATGCCAGAGCTGAGGGGTTGACATAGCCCTTTCGAGCAAGGAACACTGGTGTGAAGGGCTAGGTGTGAGGCCTCTGCTGCCGCACTCGAGGAGCTAGTGAAATGAGGAAACACCAAGGAGAAAAAGGTTAGATTTATTTCATTACCCAGATTCTATTTTTATTTCCCGGGAATTGTCAGCGAGCTTTGCCCATGACAGTGTGTGTTCAATAAATGTAAATGAGTAAAGGAATGTTCAGTAAACCTCATCCAGGAACAGTGCTGAGAAAAGGTATTTATATTTGGCTCAACCTCCTGACCTAATGTGGGCTTGTTTTTCTGACTCAACTCCAATAGAAATAGCCCTCAGCATATTTATAAATCAAGTGGTAGCCTGCAACCAAAGGAATAAATTCGAATTCTCTCTGAGAAATATCCTTAGCAGATTTTACTCCTTGGTAGCCAGTAGTAAGCCCAAATAAAGATTTGGGACTTGGGAAGGAGGTCATGGGGGTGGTGGTGGAATGCATTGATCCTGGCCTCTAATATTCTAATTTTATTTTTCTATCCTGTTATATGTTTTTTTGTCTCCTTTGGACTTTTTTTGTTTCTTCTGAAATGAAATCTAGAGGGCAAAAGGATATACCAGAAAGTCCAGTTTTACTTCGAAATTCTCTGTTGAAAATGGCTTATCAATACTGACCACTTTTTCAGATAGACGGCACAAACATGCCTTATTTCAAGAAATGTGTGAAATACTAATCATATTTTCCACCCTGTGCTATAAGAATTTTTTCTTTTTTCCCTGAGTATGATATGCTGTCAACCCATAGCATTCTAATGTCACATATTTCTAGCACAGCGAGATTAAAATACCTCAAAGGCCTAATGACTCCCACATGTCTCACCAAAAGCCCAATATTGCTAAGCAAAGGCCCATTCTTTGCTAGGGAACCATGCATTATGCTGGCAGGCCACTTCACTAGTGAGTTACCTTGGAAGAAAAGCCTTGGCAACAGTGAAACACTTTTTTTTCTCCTTAAAATCTTTTATTTGCTCACTACCCCAGCGCCTAAGTAAACCTGTATTTCTAAAACAGCAATCCCAAAATACCTAGCTATTTCAAGATTAGCTTAAACAACTACATTGGTGAAAATATAGCTTCCTGACTTCTCTGCCAGTCTACCCTGAGGATGTTCTGACTTAATTCCTGTCTTTAACAAGACCAAGAACACAGTCTTTTGCATCTCCGTGGGCAAAGTATTTACATATTCAGGAATCAGCTTGGCAAACCAGAGCTGAGAGTATGGGGAATAAATATTGTCTTCATTTTTTTCCCTTCCACTGTCTGCCCCCCAACTTCAAAGTTGAGAATTTAATTCTTGAATATGATAAGAGCCAAAAATTGGCAAAGGGAAGATGACAATGGGGAGACGATGTCTGTCAAAAATTTGTGTTGATCAGCGAGGCCTCTCTGCCTCTCCTGTGCACCTTTGGGCTCTCATGTCTTGACAGGTGTTTCCCTTCTTCCCCTTTCCATCTCCTGGACTGGCTTCCTTGGGCCTGACAGGGGCAGAGGCAAGCAGTCATCAGTTATGTATCCTGATTTAAAATGCACGGTGGGTAGAAATTAAAATGAGTTCTTTTTAAAGCAAAAATGTCACCATTCTCTTTCAGAGATGAAAACCCGAGTAACAACTCTCAAGAGGAAAGATTGGTGTCAAATCATGAGGCTGTGCTTAGTGAGCTTATGATTTATGTGCAGGAATATATAATTTTTTGACAAAAAGCAAGATGAGGTTGAACTTGTATTTATTTGGCAAACTAATATTGACTTCTTTTACTTTCAAGCCATCGGCATGCATTTTGTATGTCATGTACCCTTATTTAATACCACACAGCAAGGACATGCGTGTTCCTGTACAAAGTTAGGGCAGGTGCCCATCTACTGCAGGAAGTCGCCAAGGATTCCCTGGGATAAGGGCTGTCCCTCCATGTTGTTATGCATATTCAATGCCATTCATTTTGTTCCTAGGGCCATGATTTCTTTAGCTGTGTCTCTCCCTCTTGACTTAAAAATTTTTTTTTAATTGATTAATTTTTTTATTTTGACTCTCCTGAGTCTTAATTGCTATGCAAGGGGACTTCATTTCTCTAGTTGCAGTGCATGGGCTTTTTCTTGGGGTGGCTTCTCGTGGAACACGGGCTCCAGGGTGCACGGGCTTCACTAGTTGCGGCACAGGGGCTCTAGACTGCTGACTCAGTAGTTGTGGCGCACCGGCTTAGTTGCCTTGCTGCATGTGGAATCTTCCCGGAGCTGGGATCGAACCTGTGTCCCCTTCATTGGTGGGTGGATTCTTAACCATTGGACTACCAGGGAAGTCCTCCCTCTGTCTATCAATGCTACAAAAAGTAACCTTTACCTCTGACAAGTGAAAAAATTGATATAAGGGTCACTAATCTTTAGAAATTCCTTAGAAATATATATTCAAGCTCTCTTTATCTCTTTCCCCCATTATGGCACGCTATTTTAGCAGTCAAACTACTTGTCACAAATAGGAATTCTGAATCACATGGTCTATCTTTATTAACTGATAATCATGAGTATGACAGCATATGACATTTTTCAATGGAGTATTAAGGACTAGTTTTATTCTGATTACTTGTCGAAAGAGCTAAGTAAGAATAATTTGATCCAAATTCGTGGTGATGGGGTTCAGAACATGATACCCCAAAATATGGCACCTTGGCATATATTTTAAGGTGAAGGAACTTGACAAAGAGAAGGTGCAGGAAAGAGTCTCAGGACTCCATCTTCTCCGCCACACTCTCATGTGACAGGTCCCCTGCCTAATCCCTAAGGAAAGCCTCCTTATCTGTTGAGGAGCTTAAAGAAGAACCTGGTGAAGGCTTCTGTTGCCCTCAGTTTACTACTCTTACCCCTGCCCTTTTGTCCTATGACATTTCCACATTTTCTGCCCTTTATCAAACTTAAGATAAAAATTGGCAAGGTTAATAATTTCTTCAGGTCTTGTCTTACTTATGAAGGCTTCCGTGTCATGTAAAACATATTAAATAAATTTATATGCTTTCTCATGTTAATCTGTCTTTGTCACTTTACTTTTCAGCCCATCCAGGGATCCTAAGAGAGTAGAGGAAAAGTTTTTCTCCCTGATATCAGCTCCTGCTTCCATGTTGAGTTCAGGTTGTTCTTGGGAGTGTGGCCCTCCCTCTATACATGAAGGGAAATCTTGAAGTTCCATGTGTGCAGAGTAATCTCTGTGTTTTTCTGCTTGTCTTTCTATTATATTTCCAGACCCTTTGGGAGAAGGCAGCAGTTCTGAGTCATGTCTAGCATGGTGCCTCATGAGGCTTAAGAAATCTTGTTCAAGATGTTAAAGGGAGATCAACACAGACACTGCCATACTGTACTCATAAAATTTAAGTTTGTGGTTCCTTAAGTTGAGTCCCTTCTTGAGTCTTTGTTCATCCAGGTCCTTTACTGATGCTGTTCATTTCCCATCACGTGTACACACATGTTCAAGAAGATCTTAGAGAAGAGCTACCCTAATAAAACAGAACACTCTCTTTAAAATAGTCAGATGTTTAGTAAAGCCATTTGACTTCTGAATGCTGGTTTCATCTTCTGTGAAATGGAGATGGTAATCCTGTCTTTACAGGTTACTACATGGTCTAGAAGTTGGAGTCCTCTAAGCAGGTAGACTCTTCCCAGTCCTTCACCCTTTCTCTTGACTGGACTTCATTCACAGTGGTCTGGCTCCCCTGGATAATTGCTGGTGGCCACGCACACACAGTGTCTGGCACATTGGCCTTTGTGTGCAGTCCCTAATGTGTCCAGCTTAACAGCTACTCTCATTTGTGTTCTGAGACCCAGCATCCCCAGACCCTGTAAGCTACTGCTATCAATTAGTGTTTTAAGCTATTTTTCATCAGTATATATAACTTGAAGTTCTCTTTACCAGAGGCTCCAAAAGTAGACCTATAACTTGTTCATTCATTCATTTAACAAAGATTTAGACTGACAGTTTGCGCCCTACTCCTTACCAACGTTACAACCCTACACCACACTGTGCACTTTTTCTTTTTCTCACTTATTCTCAGCATACTGCATAATTAATTTTTATTGCTTCTCTCTTCATCACTTTATTTTCATTTTATCCAGCCTTTTTTAATTGGAGGATAATTGCTTTACAGTATTACATTGGCCTCTGCCATGCATCAGCATGAATCAGCCAGAGGTATATACATGTCCTCTTCCTATTGAACTCCCCTAAAATCTCCCACCCACCCCACCTGCTAGGTTGTCACAGAGCATTGGGTAGTTCTCCCTGTGTCAGATTCCCGCTTCCTATCTATTTTACATATGGTAATCCTTCTCCTTTAGAGGGCAGACAGACTGGAAACAACAGTCACAGAAAACTAACCAATCTGATCACATGGAACACAGCTTTGTCCAACTCAGTGAAACTATGAGTCATGCCATGTAGGGCCACCCAAGATGGACGGGTCGTGGTGGAGAGTTCTGATAAAATGTGGTCCATTGGAGAAGGGAATGCAAACCACTTCAGTATTCTTGCCTTGAGAACCTGTGAACAGTATGAAAAGGCAAAAAGATAATGACATTGAAAGATGAACTCCTCAGGTTGGTAAGTGCCCAATATGCTATTGGAGACCAGTGGAGAAATAACTCCAGAAAGACTGAAGAGATGGAGCAAAAGCAAAAGCAACACCCAGTTGTGGATATGACTGGTGATGGAAGCCAGGTCCGATGCTGTAAAGAGCAATATTGCATAGGAACCTGAAATGGTAGGCCCATCAATCAAGGCAAATTGGAAATGGTCAAACAGGAGATGGCAAGACTGAGTGTTGACATTTTAGGAATCAGTGAACTAAAATGGACTGGAACGGGTGAATTTAACTCAGATGACCATTATATCTACTACTGTGGGCAAGAATCCCTTAGAAGAAATGGAGTAGCCATCATAGTCAACAAAAGAGTCTGAAATGCAGACTTGGATGCAATCTCAAAAAATGACAGAATGATCCCCGTTCATTTCCAAGGCAAACCATTCAATACCACAGTAATCCAAGTCTGTGCACCAACTAGTAATGCTGAAGAAGCTGAAGTTGAATGGTTCTATGAAGACCTACAAGACCTTCTAGAACGAAAACCCAAAAAAGATGTCCTTTCCATTATAGGGGACTGGAATGCAAAAGTAGGAAGTCAAGAAACACCTGGAATAACAGGCAAATTTGGCCTTGGAGTACAGAATGTAGCAGAGCAAAGGTTAATAGAGTTTTGCCAAGAGAACGCACTGGTCATAGGAAACACCCTCTTCCAACAACACAAGAGAAGACTCTACATATGGACATCACCAGATGGTCAACACCAAAATCAGATTGATTATATTTTTTGCAGCCAAAGATGGAGAAGCTCTATACAGTCAGCAAAACCAAGACAGGGAGCTGACTGTGGCTCAGATCATGAACTCCTTATTGCCAAATTCAGACTTAAATTGAAGAAGGTGTGGAAACCCACTAGACCATTCAGGTATGACCTAAATCAAATCCCTTATGATTATACAGTGGAAGTGAAAAATAGATTCAAGGGATTAGATCTGATAGACTGCCTGAAGAACTATGGACAGAGGTTATGTACAGGAGACAGGGATCAAGACCATCCCCAAGAAACAGAAATGCAAAAACAAAAAAGCAAAATGACTGTCTGAGGAGGCCTTACAAATAGTTGAGAAGAGAAGTGAAAAGCAAAGGAGAACAGGAAAGATACCCTCATTTGAATGCAGAGTTCCAAAGAATAGCAAGGAGTCAGAAAAATAAATGACCCAATCAAAAAATGGGCCAAAGAACTAAATAGACATTTCTCCAAAGAAGACATACAGATGGCTAACAAACACATGAAAAGATGCTCAACATCACTCATTATCAGAGAAATGCAAATCAAAACCACTATGAGGTACCATTTCACGCCAGTCAGAATGGCTGCGATCCAAAAGTCTACAAGCAATAAATGCTGGAGAGGGTGTGGAGAAAAGGGAACTCTCTTACACTGTTGGTGGGAATGCAAACTAGTACAGCCACTATGGAGAACAGTGTGGAGATTCCTTAAAAAACTGGAAATAGAACTGCCTTATGATCCAGCAATCCCACCGCTGGGCATACACACTGAGGAAACCAGAAGGGAAAGAGACACGTGTTGACCCCAATGTTCATCGCAGCACTGTTTATAATAGCCAGGACATGGAAGCAACCTAGATGCCCATCAGCAGATGAATGGATAAGAAAGCAATGGTACATATACACAATGGAGTATTACTCAGCCGTTAAAAAGAATACATTTGAATCAGTTCTAATGAGATGGATGAAACTGGAACCTATTCTACAGAGTGAAGTAAGCCAAAAAGAAAAACACCAATACAGTATACTAATGCATATATATGGAATTTAGAAAGATGGTAACAATAACCCTGTGTATGAGACAGCAAAAGAGACACTGATGTATAGATCAGTCTTATGGACTCCGTGGGAGAGGGAGAGGGTGGGGAGATTTGGGAGAATGGCATTGAAACATGTATAATATCGTGTATGAAATGAGTCACCAGTCCAGGTTCGATGCACGATACTGGATGCTTGGGGCTGGTGCACTGGGACGACCCAGAGGGAGGGTGTGGGAAGGGAGGAGGGAGGAGGGCTCAGGATGGGGAACACAGGTATACCTGTGGCGGATTCATTTTGATATTTGGCAAAACTAATACAATATTGTAAAGTTTTAAAATAAAATAAAATTTATTAAAAAAAAAAAAAAAAGAATAGCAAGGAGAGATAAGAAAGCCTTCCTCAGTGACCAATGCAAAGATATCAGTTCAGTTCAGTTAGTCGCTCAGTCGTGTCTGACTCTTTGCAACCCCATGAATCACAGCACGCCAGGCCTCCCTGTCCATCACCAACTCCCAGAGTTCACTCAGACTCACCTTCATTGAGTCAGTGATGCCATTCAACCATCTCATCCTCTGTCGTCCCCTTCTCCTCCTGCCCCCAATCCCTCCCAGCATCAGAGTCTTTTCGAATGAGTCAACTCTTCACATGAGGTGGCCAAAGTACTGGAGTTTCAGCTTTAGCATCATTCCTTCCAAAGAAATCCCAGGGCTGATCTTCAGAATGGACTGGTTGGATCTCCTTGCAGTCCAAGAGACTATCAAGAGTCTTATCCAACACCACAGTTCAAAAGCATCAATTCTTTGGCGCTCACCCTTCTTCACAGTCCAACTCTCACATCCATACATGACCACAGGAAAAACCATAGCCTTGACTAGACAAACCTTTGTTGGCAAAGTAATGTCTCTGCTTTTGAATATGCTATCTAGGTTAGTCATAACTTTCCTTCCAAGGAGTAAGCGTCTTTTAATTTCATGGCTGCAATCACCATCTGCAGTGATTTTGGAGCCCCAAAGAATAAAGTCTGACACTGTTTCCACTGTTTCCCCATCTATTTCCCATGAAGTGATGAGACCAGATGCCATGATCTTCATTTTCTGAATGTTGAGCTTTAAGCCAACTTTTTCACTCTCCACTTTCATTTTCATCAAGAGGCTTTTTAGTTCCTCTTCACTTTCTGCCATATGGGTGGTGTCATCTGCATATCTGAGGTTATTGATATGTCTCCCGGCAATCTTGATTACAGCTTGTGCTTCCTCCAGCCCAGTTTCTCATGATGTACTCTGCATAGAAGTTAAATAAGCAGGGTGACAATATACAGCCTTGACACACTCCTTTTCCTATTTGGAACCAGTCTGTTGTTCCATGTCCAGTTCTAACTGTTGCTTCCTGATCTGCATACAAGTTTCTCAAGAGGCAGGTCAGGTGGTCTGGTATTCCCATCTCTTTCAGAATTTTCCACAGTTTATTGTGATCCACACAGTCAAAGGCTTTGGCATAGTCAATAAAGGAGAAATAGATATTTTTCGGGAACTCTCTTGCTTTTTCCATGATCCAGCGGATGTTGGCAATTTGATCTCTGGTTCCTCTACCTTTTCTAAAACCAGCTTGAACATCCAGAAGTTCATGGTTCACATATTGCTGAAGCCTGGCTTGGAGAATTTTGAGCATTACTTTACTAGCATGTGACATGAATGCAACTGTGCAGTAATTTGAGCATTCTTTGCATTGCCTTTCTTTGGGATTGGAATGAAAACTGACCTTTTCCAGTCCTGTGGCCACTGCTAAGTTTTCCAGATTCGCTGGCATATGGAGTGCAGCATCATCTTTTAGGACTTGAAATAGCTCACCTGGAATTCCATTGCCTCCACTAGCTTTGTTCATAGTGATGTTTCCTAAGGCCCACTTGACTTCGCATTCCAGGATGTCTTGATCTCGGTGAGTGATCACACCATCGTGGTTATCTGGGTCCTGAAGATCTTTTTTGTATAGTTCTTCTGTGTATTCTTGCCACCTCTTCTTAATATCTTCTGCTTCTGTTAGGTCCATACCATTTCTGTCCTTTATCAAGCCCATCTTTGCATGAAATGTTCCTTTGGTATCTCTAATTTTCTTGAAGAGATCTCTAGTCTTTCCCATTCTATTGTTTTCCTCTATTTCTTTGCATTGGTC
The DNA here is from genome assembly GCF_055505025.1 of Bos grunniens. Classification (NCBI taxonomy): domain Eukaryota; kingdom Metazoa; phylum Chordata; class Mammalia; order Artiodactyla; family Bovidae; genus Bos; species Bos grunniens. The sequence continues at coordinate 118,984,448 of NC_141165.1, read as the reverse complement.
GCTGAGGGAGGCTTTCTTAACTTTTCTTGCTCTTTGGAACTCTGCATTCAGATGTTTATATCTTTCCTTTTCTCCTTTGCTTTTCGCTCCTCTTCTTTTCAGAGCTATTTGTAAGGCCTCCTCAGACAGCCACTTTGCTTTTTTGCATTTCTTTTCCATGGGGATGGTCTTGATCCCTGTCTCCTGTACAATGTCACAAACCTCATTCCATAGTTCATCAGGCACTCTATCAGATCTAGTCCCTTAAATCTATTTCTCACTTCCACTGTATAATCATAAGGGATTTGATTTAGGTCATACCTGAATGGTCTAGTGGGTTTCCCTACTGTCTTCAATTTAAGTCTTAATTTGGCAATAAGGAGTTCATGATCTGAGCCACAGTCAGCTCCTGGTCTTGTTTTTGTTAACTGTATAGAGCTTCTCCATCTTTGGCTGCAAAGAATATAATCAATCTGATTTTGGTGTTGACCATCTGGTGATGTCCAAGTGTAGAGTCTTCTCTTGTGTTGTTGGAAGAGGGTGTTTGTTATGACCAGTGCATTTTCTTGGCAAAACTCTATTAGCTTTTGCCCTGCTTCATTCCGTATTCCACGGCCAAATTTACCTGTTACTGCAGGTGTTTCTTGACTTCCTACTTAAGGAAAACAATAGAAAGAGAAAGATTAGAGATCTCTTTAAGAAAGTTAGAGATACCAAGGGAACATTTCATGCAAAGATGGGCTCAATAAAGGACAGAAATGGTATGGACCTAATAGAAGCAGAAGATATTAAGAAGAGGTGGCAAGAATACACAGAAGAACTATACAAAAAAGATCTTCAGGACCCAGATAACCACGATGGTGTGATCACTCATCTAGAGCCAGACATCCTTGAATGCGAAATCAAGTGGGCCTTAGGAAGCAACAGTACGTACAAAGCTAGTGGAGGTGATGGAATTCCAGTTGAGCTATTTCAAGTCCTAAAAGATGATGCTGTGAAAGGGCTACACTCAACATGCCAGCAAATCTGGAAAACTCAGCAGTGGCCACAGGACTGGAAAAGGTCAGTTTTCATTCCAATCCCAAAAAAGGCAATGCAAAGAATGCTCAAACTACTGCACAATTGCACTCATGTCACATGCTAGTAAAGTAATGCTCAAAATTCTCCAAGCCAGGCTTCAGCAATATGTGAACCATGAACTTCTGGATGTTCAAGCTGGTTTTAGAAAAGGTAGAGGAACCAGAGATCAAATTGCCAATATCCGCTGGATCATGGAAAAAGCAAGAGAGTTCCCGAAAAATATCTATTTCTCCTTTATTGACTATGCCAAAGCCTTTGACTGTGTGGATCACAATAAACTGTGGAAAATTCTGAAAGAGATGGGAATACCAGACCACCTGACCTGCCTCTTGAGAAACTTGTATGCAGATCAGGAAGCAACAGTTAGAACTGGACATGGAACAACAGACTGGTTCCAAATAGGAAAAGGAGTGTGTCAAGGCTGTATATTGTCACCCTGCTTATTTAACTTCTATGCAGAGTACATCATGAGAAACTGGGCTGGAGGAAGCACAAGCTGTAATCAAGATTGCCGGGAGACATATCAATAACCTCAGATATGCAGATGACACCACCCATATGGCAGAAAGTGAAGAGGAACTAAAAAGCCTCTTGATGAAAGTGAAAGTGGAGAGTGAAAAAGTTGGCTTAAAGCTCAACATTCAGAAAATGAAGATCATGGCATCTGGTCTCATCACTTCATGGGAAATAGATGGGGAAACAATGGACACAGTGACAGACTTTATTTTTTTTGGGCTCCAAAATCACTGCAGATGGTTACTGCAGCCAAGAAATTAAAAGATGCTTACTTCTTGGAAGAAAAGTTATGACCAACCTCGACAGCATATTAAAAAATAGAGATATTACTTTGGCAACGTATGTCCATGTAGTCAAGGCTATGATTTTTCCAGTAGTCATGTATGGATGTGAGAGTTGGACTTTGCTGAGTGCTGAAGTATTGATGCTTTTCAACTGTGGTGTTGGAGAAGACTCTTGAGAGTCCCTTGGACTGCAAGGATATCCAACCAGTCCATCCTAAAGGAAATCAGTCCTGAATATTCATTGGAAGGACTGATGCTAAAGCTGAAACTCCAATACTTTGGCCATTTGATGTGAAAAACAGACTCATTTGAAAAGACCCTGATGCTGGGAAAGATTGAAGGCAGGAGGAGAAGGGGACGACAGAGGATGAGATGGTTGGATGGCATCACCGACTCAATGGCCATGGGTTTGGGTGGACTCTGGGAGTTGGTGATGGACAGGGAGGCCTGGCATGCTGTAGTCCATGGAGTTTTGCATAGAGTTGGACATGACTGAGCTACTGCCCTGAACTGAACTGAATGTATATGTTTCCATACTATTCTTTCAATTTGTCCCACCCTCTCCTCCCCTCACTATGTTCAAAAGTCTGTTCTCTAGGTCTGCATCTCTCTTCATCATAGTAGAAACTCTGCCAAGGCAAGGATCTTTGTTTTGTTTACTGACATATATCAAACTAATAGAACAGTTCCTAACACTATTTATTTCAAATATTTCAATATTTGTTGAAAGAGCTTACAATATATTTTATGAACATCATTTCAATGCAGTCACTCAGTCATGTCCGACTCTTTGCGACCCCATGAATTGCAGCACGCAGGCCTCCCTGTCCATCACCATCTCCTGGAGTTCACTCAAACTCATGTCCATCGAGTTAGTGATGCTATCCAGCCATCTCATCCTCTGTCGTCCCCTTCTCCTCCTGCCCCCAATCCCTCCTAGAATCAGAGTCTTTTCCAATCAGTTAACTCTTTGCATGAGGTGGCCAAAGTACTGGAGTTTCAGCTTTAGCATCATTACTTCCAAAGAACACCCAGGACTGATCTCCTTTAGAATGGACTGATTGGATCTCCTTGCAGTCCAAGGGACTCTCAAGAGTTTTCTCCAACACCACAGTCCAAAAGCATCAATTCTTTGGCACTCAGCATGGGAACTAGCAAGTTACATAGTTCTTCCAATGAATAGTTCACTGAGGACTTTCTTGGCCCTCCTTAAAATGATCAGAGTTTCGCACTGAATGTTCAACTTCTTTCTTCTGTACTCTGAGGCAAATAGAGTGTTGCTCACTTTCTCTGGGTTCTCTGTGAGCTCTTGATCTCCTGGGATCTATGCCATCATTACCATCACCATCACCACCATCATCACCGTCATCATCATGGTAGCTGGTTTCCAAGATGGCTCTTACTGGTCCTTTTCTACTGGGATTCACACTCTTCTATAGTCCTCTTCCATGTTAAATAGGGATGACATAGACAACCCATAGGACACTGTGAAAATAAATATGTGCAATTTCTGAGGCTACGTTACAAAAGACCCAGCAGCTTTAGTCTTTCTCTTTTGGATCATGTATTTTGGGGAAAGCCAGGTATCAGTGTATGAGGACAAGCCCACATGGCAAGGAAGGGAGAACTTCTGTCAACATGCCTGTGAGTAAACCATCCAGGAAGTGCATGCTTCCTCCCAAGTCAAGCCTTTTGATGACTGCAGCATTTTGTCTACACTTCCATGAGAGACCCTGGGCCAGAACCATCTGGTTATGCTACTCCCAAACTCTTGATCCATAGGAACTATGAGACAAAGAAGATTTTTGTTGTTTTCTGCTATTACGTCTTGAAGTAATTTGTTACACAGTAGTGGAGAGCTTATATAATCATCACTACACTTCTTGAATGCCTTCCATGTATGAGAAAGTCTGATTTCATTCTTACATCAATGAGTTGGTAGCCATAGCCTCATACAGAGGAGAAAATGGAAGTCCAGAGAGGTTATGTCATACTTCTAGTGAATGAAAGAGTTAGGATTTGAACAAAGGCTTTTATTTTTAACTACAATGCTGTTTTGAGTAGTATAATCTTTAGAGTATAAAGCAGTTGCTAGCAGTGTCTGAACATGGTGCCCTGGAAACTTGGCAACCACAAACCACTTTCTGTAATGTTCCTTTTAAGGCAAAAGGCAAAAGCATCCAGGTACTCTGAGTTTCAGGGATTATACAAAGCTTCCCAGAATCCCCTAAGATAAATGCGTAGATTCTCTGTAGTAACAACTCTTAAGTTTTTAATTAACTAGCTAGTCAGCTAACTGGTTCCCAATGCAATGGAACACAAGGTAGGCAAGTTTAGATGATAGAAGTAGATCAGGGATAATGAATGATCCTGAGAGAAGAAAGAGATACACTGAAGTCATGATTTTAAAACGTGATAAATATTCTATCATTTCACAAATTCTCCACCAAGTCTGGCCTTCAAAGAAAGGTGCATCTCTTTAAAAGTAAGTGTAGCCTCTTACAATAGCTTCCATTGTTTTCCTGTATTTGCTTCTCTAATATTTAATCTTAAAAATGGTTATATCTTGAAATTCCCTGTCAACCTAGTGGTTAGAATTCTGTGCTTTCACTGCTGAGGGTCTGGGTTCAAAACCAAGTTGGGGAATTAAGATCCTGTATGCAAGTGGAGTGAAGAACATTAAAAGATCCCTGGCCTGGGCTTTCTCCACATGCAGTCTCCCTGTTACAATGCCTATCAGTCCAAAATAGGATTAAATGTAATTAAAGTAATTCTCCCAGTGGAGAATCTAGATGTGTATTCTAATTGTTTAATATTCTTACATGAGATTTAGACACAAAACTATGTCTGTGAAACAGGTGCAAGCTTAAAATCTAACCAATAAGTACTTAAAAATAACAGTCTAATTTCCCTAAATATATGAACCACCCCTTACTGCCATTTTTTTGTGCTCAATACTCCCATTGTCCTTTGTGTTTTAAATTCTTTTGCTGACTTATTTCCTCTGTCAGTTTTCCACAGTCAGCATCCTTTAAAATTGGCTTAGAATTTTGCTACAGAAAATGCTGAAAAATCCCTTGCTGATTGTGTATGACATGTACCCTACATAAAATATACCATATTCATTTTCTTTTTGAACAATGCCTCTTACAAACATGAGATTAAAATAGAATTGGGAAAACCATCTAGAAATAAGCAAATGGCTGTAATAGAATGTATAATCGACTGCTTTCTATGGTCACTAACACTGTATAAGGCGTTGAACCTAACTCCAAAAATACAAGGACGTCAGTATAGAGAAGAGGAGGTTGGGTATCTGCACAAATAACCAAATGGGGTGGGAGGAAGTGCTCAGCAGGAAACTTAATGAACCAGCAGGGTGTTGTGGCAGCCAATAAAGCTAATGGGCATTAACAGAAAAATTCTATCTGGAGTGAGGGAGGCTATAGTGTGCTCTGCTCAGACTGTTGTTAGGATATTACATTGTATTTTGAATAGCGAATTATTAAAGGAATAGAAGCAAATAAAGTCAGTACTCAGATAAGAAAATTCAAGATGTTGGAGTGTTTAAAATTTATGTCATATGAGAAGTGTATTCAAATATTTAATGATCTCTGTGGATTCAAGGTTTATATTTTCAGTTAAGTTTTCAAAATATGGACCTGGTACCTATGTATGGAAGAAAATAGGCTGAATCAAAAGAATAAGAAGGTAATTAGCTGCTTCAGGAGGTTTGTATTTGCAGATGCTCAAACATAGAAAACTGCTTGAGAGAGAATGCACACAGATTTATATAGCACTTATAATATTCCAGGCACTATTCTAAGCATTTCCAAATATTATATTAATATCATGAGTCTTTATAATTTTGTTGTAAAGTAGGAGCTGTTCTGACCTCATGATTGGGGAAGATGTTAGTTAATTATCTAAGGCCATTGGTCAGTACAAGCATGGAATGGTTTTACTCTGATTCAGTATCTTTTTTTAAAATTATTGTTGGCTACACTGGATCTTGGTTGCTTTGCATGACCTTTCTCTAGTTGCGTCCAGCGGGGCCTTCCTTGTGGTATGCAGGCTTCTCGCTGTGGTGGCTTCTCTTGTTGCAGAGCACAGGCTGTAGTGTGTGTGCTTCGGTAGTTGCAGCATGGGTTTCAGCAGCAGTAGCACTGGGGCTAGTAGCTGCGGCTCTCAGACGCTGGAGCGTCGGCCCAGCAGTTGTGGCACCTGAACTTAGTTGCCCCGTAGCGTGCGGAATCTTCCTGGACCTGGGGTCCCACCTGTATCCTCTGCATTTGCGGGTGCATTTTTATCCACTGTGCCACCAGGGAGGTCTTAATTTTGCCTTAGTCATGTGTGTTCTGCCTCTTCTTTCCTAGGCCCTGTTTGGTCATTGGAGAGGGAGAAAAACACACAAATGGATGCCTAATAAAAGTCAGGAAAGACATATACCAGATATTAATATTGATTTTTCTGTGTAGGTAGAAATGTGCTATGTGCTAAGTCGCTTTGGTCGTGTCTGACCCTTTGTGATCCCATGGCCTGGAGCCTGCCAAGCTCCTGTGTCCATGGAATTCTCCAGGCAAGAATATACTGGACTGGGTAGCCATTTCCCTTTCCAGGGGAACCTTCCTGTGGGTAAAAATCGATCATATTATTTTACATACATTTTCCAAATATTCTATAGTAAAGACATATTTAAAATTATAACTTTAATATTATATATTAGTAAGTAGTATAGTGTCTATTACTGTACTTAAAATAATAAAAGCATAAATAGTTAAAGCTTGAAGAAAGAACTAGACCAAGACTTTGGTCTCCCTTATTTTAGGATCAGTTTTTCTGATACAGAGTATATTCAGCATGGAAAAACATGTATTTCTGCTTTATTGACTATGCCAAAGCCTTTGGCTGTGTGGATCACAATAAACTGTGGAAAATTCTAAAAAGAGATGGTAATACCAGACCACCTGACTTGCCTCTTGAGAAACCTATATGCAGGTCAGGAAGCAACAGTTAGAACTGGACATGGAACAACAGACTGGTTCCAAATAGGAAAAGGAGTACATCAAGGCTGTATATTGTCACCCTGCTTATGTAACGTATATGCAGAGTACATCATGAGAAACTCTGGGCTGGAAGAAGCACATGCTGGAATCAAGATTGCCGGGAGAAATCTCAATAACCTCAGATATGCAGATGACACCACCCTTATGGCAGAAAGTGAAGAGGAACTAAAAAGCCTCTTGACGAAAGTGAAAGTGGAGAGTGAAAAAGTTGGCTTAAAGCTCAACATTCAGAAAACTAAGATCATGGCATCTGGTCCCATCATTTCATGGGAAATAGATGGGGAAACAGTGTCAGACTTTATTTTGGGGGGCTCCAAAATCATTGCAGATGGTGACTGCAGCCATGAAATTAAAAGACACTTACTCCTTGGAGGGAAAGTCATGACCAACCTAGATAGCATATTCAAAAGCAGAGACATTACTTTGCCAACAAAGGTCCATGTGGTCAAGGCTATGGTTTTTCCAGTGGTCATGTATGGATGTGAGAGTTGGACTGTGAAGAAAGCTGAGCACTAAAGAATTGATGCCTTTGAGCTGTGGTGCTGGAGAAGACTCTTGTGAGTCCCTTGGACTGCAAGGAGATCCAACTCCATCCTAAAGGAGACAAGTCCTGGGTATTCATTGGAAGGACTGATGCTGAGGCTGAAACTCCAATACTTTGGCCACCTCATGCGAAGAGTTGACTCATTGGAAAAGACTCTGATGCTGGGAGGGATTGGGGGCAGGAGGAGAAGGGGACAACAGAGGATGAGATGGCTGGATGGCATCACCAACTTGATGGACATGAGTTTGGGTGAACTCCAGGAGTTGGTGATGGACAGGGAGGCCTGGTGTGCTGTGATTCATGGGGTCGCAAAGAGTCGGACATGACTGAGTGACTGAATTGAACTGATGTTCAATCTGCACCTCCAAATGGAGTTTTGGTTTATTTCTTTGTAAAATTAAAGAATTGGATTATTTTTTATCTAGTCCCTTCTATTTCTGACTTTCCATGATTCTATGCAGTTTTACTGTCTTATCCTAAAGAAAAGGCAAATGATTCTAGGGTAGACATGAGAGTACCAGTTTATTAGCCTGCAAAATAAGTAACATTTGGACAGATAACCTTACAATGTGTTATTAATTCATTTCCTTAATGTAGCCAAGCTATGAGAGTATTGTTTTGTAGATCAAAATAAGTCAAATATTAGCACATTTGTAATGTTTAATGTAATACATGGAAAGACAATAATAATCAATAACCTTTCTACTCATTAGTATTGAAATTACTATCACCTGCATAGATATACTTGAGGTTCAAATAATTAGAAAATTCTACCATATAGCCTGACCAGCTTTGGAGTTGGAAATTTATATTTTGAATATGAAATCAGAATAAGTGAGGTATCAGAAAAATTAAGCTGTCTAATGATATCAGAATAAGGTAGCCTGAATTATCTATGTACCTACCTGGCGACTGAAACTCTGTTGCTTATAACCTCCATATACCACCTCCACCCAACCTTACCAGTTGGACTAGGATTCCCTGAAATCTATTGATGTGTTGAAGGCTCCCTTTCTTGCATATTGCACAGTTGCTGCTGCTGCTGCTAAGTCACTTCAGTCGTGTCTGACTCTGTGCAACCCCATAGACGGCAGCCCACCAGGCTCCCCCATCCCTGGGATTCTCCAGGCAAGAACACTGGAGTGGGTTGCCATTTCCTCCTCCAATGCATGAAAGTGAAAAGTGAAAGTGAAGTTGCTCAGTCGTGTCCGACTCTTTGCGCAGTTAGGTTCGGCCAAAATTGAAAACCCTGTGCCTTTCCTTTATCTTTGCTCCCAGACTGGATCCAAATCCCTTTCTCTAGAGCATTGGCTCACTTGAGTGTCTTTGCATATCTATGTCCTCATCCAGCTTACAGTGAAAAGTCTAAGGACTTTTTTTATTTTACCAATTTCCTGATAGTTCAGTTGGTAAAGAATCCGCCTGCAATGCAGGAGACCCTGGTTCAATTCCTGGGTCGGAAAGATCCTCTGGAGAAGGGATAAGCTACCCACTCCAGTATTCTTGGGCTTCCCTGGTGGCTCAGCTGGTAAAGAATCCACCTGCAATGCGGGAGACCTGGGTTCAGTTCCTGGGTTGGGAAGATCTCCTGGAGAAGGAAAAGGCTACCCACTCCAGTTTTCTGGCCTGGAGAATGCCATGGACTGTATAGTCCATGGGGGTCGCAAAGAGTCAGACACAACTGGGCGACTTTCACTCACTCACTTACTCAAGAAGGGGATAAATTCACAATAACCCCCAAGTATTGATGGCACTGTTTGCTCCCTCAGTGCAGTGTGAGATTCTTTTGGGCTAGAAGAAGCTTCTTAAAAAAAAAAAAAAAGAAATTCCAGGCTGAGAATAAACTAAAGTTACCTGTGAAACCAGGCACCTCTACAAAGTTGTTACTAGCAACTTTGCTGCCCAAGAAAAGAAGCACCCAAAGCAACCGCAAATGAGCTTTGTAATTCACAGATGGGCGTTATTAACAATGTGCGCCATCTGGCAGCTTCCCTTTTTTGACTAATTTGTCTTGCTAACTAGGCTCAGTTATGCTTTATGCTGCTGAGGAAGTGCATGTGCTGTCAACATGTATATATAACAAATTTTAAGATTTCACAACCTTAAAATCATTATTTTAAAAGTTTTTTTCTCTAAGTTTTGGCTACTCAGCCCTAGATATTGCTTTGCTTTCATGTACTATGTATCTTCAGTTTTTATATATCCTATTTTGACAGGGAACTTCTCAGAGATTTTCCTTTTAATCAATATGGAGAAATGTCTATTGGGTACTGCAGTGGTAAACACTAGGGAATTACAAAAGCCCCAAATTCTGAAAATTCCGAAAAATTATTATATCAGTTATTATCTGTTTTATAGTTTCAAACTCATCTTCTATGAATTCTGTAAACTTGTAAGGTTGTCTGTATATCTAATATTATTCTATGGTGTTTCTATTCTGAAGATAGCCATCATTAATCTTCCCTTTCTTCCTGCTCAATATCCTTTTTATTTTAACTAGGAAAGTGCACATTATGCCATTCTCTGTATACAGTTGCTGTGGAATTGATTAAATACAATTTCAATAACTTTCTCATTATAGCTAGATCTTGCACTCTTTATGAGAGAATATCTTACCTATTGATTATAAGGGACAGAACCCAACTCAAACCAACCCAGGCAAAACAGTGGACATTATTGATTCACTACCAGTTAGAGAAATAAAAAGGAAAGGGCAACCAGGTATGACCAGATCCAGGACACAAATGTTATTTTCAGGTCTCTCTCTCAGCTTTTCCTCTCTCTGTGTGTGAGCCTCAGTCTCTCCTGTTGTTTTGCAGTTTTCTTCTGCTGGCATCCTCATACCTGTAGGTGCCAGTTTAGCATCTTCAAAGAAAGGAGAACCAACCCTTTCCCCTCAGTTTCCACGCTGCAAACCCAGGAAGGGACTCTGTTGGGATTTGCTTATTCACCTACCTGTGAATGAATCATGAGGCCAAATCGTATTGGGCACCACGACTGATCCTGAGTCATTCTTTTGGTTAGAGGATGGGCAATCAGGCAATATTTATCAACTGAAAATGAGGAAGGCATGCTTGCAGATTAAGCAGACAAATATGGTAGCTACCATGGTTTACCACACTATCTAAGAATAAAGGAACATTCAATATTATATTTAACTTTTCATTATGGTAACCAAACATCCTGGATTTTCTAGAACAATCCTGATTTCAAACAATCTATCCCACTGAGTAACCCCATGTTCAAAGTTTTGGATTGGAGAATTAGATATCATTCTACTCTCAGGCATACAGTGATTTGGCTTTCACAAAAGGAAACCTTTTTGAACTCTCTTACATGACAATCTAGGTTTTTTTTTTTTTTTAAGCTTTAATTAAAATGTGCTAGAATATAAAGTCAAGGAGAACACGATCAATCGTAGGTGGTAAAGTATATAACAAAATACTTTCACAAAAGAAAAAATGTCTTGAAGTTTTGGGTAAGCCTCCAAATCTTGCCAGCTAATATCTCTTGCCATATATAAACTTGTGTAACTCTCAACACTGACATTTAGGCTACTGTTTTCCTGGCACTTTTCACAAGCTTATTAATTATGCTTTGAAATTTTGCTTTACAAACTATTACTTTTTAATGAGAGAGCTCATTATTTTTCATTGGAAGTACTTCACTGCCAACTGCTACCATTTTGTAGAAGGTAGGCAGACTTCAATTTAAGTGGCAGCACAAGGCTCTGTTATGCTTTTCTGTTCATATTGGCCCCAATCCGCCATCATTTTCCCTCCCTGCCAAAACAAACATTTCTCCCCACAAGGCATACATTTTTAACCCTTGGAACTTGAAGCAGCTATCAGAAGTCTACAAATTAATCTGTTCTGCCTTTGCTAACAGATGGCACACTGGCGCTAGGCACACAGAGGCTGAACTCAAGGGATTCGCAACATTAAGAGTAACTGCGAAAACTATAAGCATTCAAAAGGCACTTATTTAAGTTCACCAGACTGTGGCATTTTGTTAAAATAAAAAATGGAAGCATGAACCCCTTCCTTATTACCCTTCTCAAGTGATTTCTCCTTTGTTGAAAACAGTGCTCATTTTAATAAACCCCCAAAGGAGTACAACAAACAAATGTGACCAGTAAAAATGCAAGAGGTCGTGAACACTAATTATCATCAAACGCCACCAAAATCTTCTGGACCCAAGGGACTTTTCTTAAGTCACTGCCCACTGCTGCAATATGTGCCTTATGTGATGAGTGGGAGAACCAACAGTCGGACGAGAATAAGATGCAGATAACGGTGTGCCTTTCAGTCCAAGTTACTCAAGAGGCACTGCCAGTGTGGCTGTTTAAAAATGACAACAGGTTTTGGAAAGTGAATTTAAAGCAGAAGAATACTTTTTGCCATCTTAACATCATAAAAGGGAGAGAGTGCACCACAGGCTTTTAGGAGTCATGAGAGAGTTGGGGCATGCTGTGTTCTGATTTAAAATCCTTTTAAAGACTGCCCGTTTTTTCTTACTCTTTTTCATTTCCTGACGATAGAACAGAAAGCACTCTGTGGTATGCAAGTGACACATCATTTTATGCATCCAAGTGCTTTATTCGCTTAACCATTTTTTCCAGCAATTTAAATAAATCACAGAGATGGAATTAGATTTTCCTGAAGAGCTAGAGAAAGGCAGTGAGAGGCTGAGTCACAGTTAATTTCTATTGAGCTGATAGGAATTTTACTCCCTCCATTTAGGTGATCCTCATGTAGTTTGGAGAGTAATGTCTGGCATCTTATCAGCCTACTATAGAGGCTGCTTAAGCTCCTGACTAATGAGTCTCTGAAATATTTTTAATGAATGATAGAGGGAGGAGTACGAAATGCCCTCATGTTTATTCATTTCCTCCTTGTAATGCTGGCAGATAGATGGACTAAAAGATTGAGCACTTAAATAATTAACTCATTTAAAATGTGAATTATATGCATGATTTGCCTGACATGCTACTTGTGAAGTGGAACACACACTAAAACCTCTCCACACAGCAGTAGAGGTGGGGAGGAGAACAAGGTATTTTAGGGATGGTTAATCTGGGAAAATTTAGAAAAAGTATGAGACATTAATGGGAATGGAGAAACAGAGAATCAGATACTCAATTTTCTTCCTCCAAAACAGGGATTTGGTGATAATTTTTGATAAAGGGCCAAGTAGTAAATATTTGAGGCTTTGCAAGCCATATGGTCTCTGTTACATCTACTGAGCTCTGCCGGTGTGGTCCCCAAAGTAGCCATAGGCATTAAGTAAATGAATGGATGTGGTTGTACCACACTAGAGCATAATGTATTGGCATTGAATTTTGAATTTCCTATACTTCTGAAGTGCAACAAAATTTTCTTCTTCTTTTCGTTTTTGACTGTTGCCACCTCTAAAAACGTAGAAAACATTCTTATTCACAGGCAGGACAAAAATAGTCAGTGGAGCCACGGATGGTTGTTTGTGATCCCACTCTAGAAGGCTGTATATGCGTCTCCATTTAGTTACAGAATGAGTGTGTAGGGCTTGAGTGGGACAGAGTGTTATGTAATTGTGGGATGCTTGATTGAAATGGTCTTTCGATATTATCTAGTCCAGAACTCTTACTTTAATAATTATCCTTAGCATTTCTAGTTTATATTAAGTATGCTAGGACATATATGTCATAGTGCAGTTCAAAGAGTGGCATATCTCTGGTGATTTCACTTGGTTTAGGGTCTGCTTCTAGGTTCTGCAAGTCTAATAACATTTATCAGTGCTTTTGATTTTATTAGACCAGATGAAGCTGGCTCATGTTAACTCAGGATATTAACTTTTTTAAAGCCCTTTTTCACCTTTGCAATTTTATGAAACCTAAGGATCACTTTTTCAGAATAGTTGTTTAAAGGTTTAAAATAAAATACAATATCCAGTCATTGTTGATAATGAAAAAATATGTTAAAATACAGTTATAAAATTATAAATAATTTGTGCTATGGTAATATATACTTTTTTTGTTAGCTCAGTAAATAATAGGATCTAGTAAAGTAGTGATGAACATAAATGCTATTTTATAAATAATACTTCATATCACAATGTGATATGAGAAAATCTGTGATTTGTTTTGGAAATAAAGTCTTAGATACTGTTAAAATCTCGCAGGATACTGAAGTATATAAGCCAGAATGCTAATGTAGTAATATTCAAAGAATTACATAAGTATTCAGCAGACCAAGTCTTCGTATTGTCTTTACTGTGTTGTTCTCTCTATGGGCCAAATATGTAAGAAGTTAAAGCACAGGGAGTTTGCTTTCTGAACAGGAAAGTTGAGCAAGGATAGTTATGATTCAAATAGCTTGGTACTTCCATCTCCCCAGGTGTTGATATAGGCAACAAGACGGTCTGCTTGCATTTTCTTGCTGACCTCTCCCCTAGGCAGTACTTAAATGCCAGCATTTGCTCTAATGGAAGCTTTTCTGTTTCCTTTAGAAGCAGCTACTCTTAGTGGCACACTTTCTATATAATGGATTTTCTCTGGTTCATCTACATCTTTAGTAAGCCTCCAAACAATTTCTGGGATCCTTCAGTGAGTACCTTGCAGATGCTTCCAAACAAGAACCCCTCCTGTGTTGTACTGCAAAAATGGCCATAAAGATCCATCCACATACCCTTCTAGCTATGTCCCACCACCCAACACCTCCCCCAACACTGCTTCTCAGCTTGACGGTGTGATTTTCTTTGATCAATGGGACATGAGCGAAATGACACAAGCAGGGCCTCGAAAAGCACTTGCCCTTGGGAGTTTGCTCTCTTGTTTTTATAGAAAACTGGAAAAACCCAATGAGAAAGTGGGGGCTCAGCTGTTGGATGATGAAAGACACATCCCAGACCATGCAGCTCCTGTCTAAACCACACATGAGTGAACCAAGGGAATCTGTCCCAGCTGAATCTGTCCCAAATCAGCAGAACCTCCTGCTCTGATGCATAGATTCTGGAGTATGATAAATGTTTACTGTTTTAAGTCTCCTTGTTGTATGATGGTTTGTGTGTTTGTGTGCATGCTGTCGCTTCAGTTGTGTTCGACTCTTTGTGACCCTGTGGACTGTAGCCCACTAGGCTCCTCTGTCCATGGGATTTCCCAGGCAAGAATACTGGAGTGGGTTGCCATGCCCTCCTCCAGGGGATCTTCCCAACCCAGGGATTGAACCCAGGTCTCCTGCATTGCAGGCAGATTCTTTACTACTGAGGTACCTGGGAAGCCCTGTATGATGGTTTGTACTGCAGTCAAAACTAACTGCTTACAATACCATTTACTTTCCTACTTCATCCCTTTCCAGTGATACTATCCTCAAAACTCTGTGGAGATTACCGTGGTGCTCTGAAAACACTCTGCTGAGGTACTACATTTCTTTCTAGCCTTTGCTTAGCATCTCTCAGTATTACATTTTTTCACCGAGATGTAGAGAAGTTGCCTCAAGCATCCCATGTCTAATGCAGATATTGAGTGCAAATAACTTACTGGTTTGATTCCAAATCTCATCTCTTCTGTTTCATAGAAGGAATGTGATAGTATAATAAACTCTCTCTTAAGTTGCATTTGAATGTAGAAAAATATACCACAGAGAGAAGACAAGGCTTTACTCAAAGAAATAAACTGTTAGTAATGGAATTTCAGGAATCAATTGAGGTATTTATAGGCAAAACAGATTTCCTCACATACCTTACAACTATGTCCACAGCATCAGGGCTAGGGTGAAACCAGCAAAGTTTCTAGGACACAAAAATTAAAAAGGCATCTACTCTCAGGGTCATGTTGGTACCGAGAGTGAAAGCCATTCTAAATTTTGTGCCCCAAACCTGTTTCAGCCCTGGTTTGCAGCATTATGCAGGCCATAGTACTTACCGACATTTGCTATGAGCGTGGCAAGACACTGTTGGTTGCAACCCCAACAACCATTTCTCTCCGTTTGGTCACGCTCATAACATACCAAGTTTTGTTCAGTTGCCTCCACAGATTTCTGTGTTCACAAAGGGTCCCTGTCCTCCCCTTCCTTGTCCACCCCACTCCTTGGGTGTGAGTCATTATCTTTGTGAGGCAGGATAAATCTAAGGCAAGCATGCTGCCCACACCTCTTCCCAATGATTGGTTCCCATGGGCATGTGACCCAGTCCTGGAGAGTGGAACTTGGCAGAGTTCTTCTGAGGTGCTCCAGGAATGGTACTCTCCCTAATCAAAAGGAATATACAGGAGGAAAGCCTCTTTTCTTTTCTAAACATATTGATAAATGATGCCTAGCCTTGCTACAACCATTTGCAACCATGAGGAATAGATTGTGGACTTGCTAGAGATAACAGATGAAAGTAATGTCAAACACCTAGGTCCTTAATGACAAGGCTGACCTGTTGAATTAACCACAAATGAGCTATACCTTAGAGAAGGTAATGGCAACCCACTCCAGTATTCTTGCCTGGAGAATCCCGTGGATGGAGAAGCCTGGTGGGCTGCTGTCCATAGGGTCGCACAGAGTCAGACACGACTAAAGCGAGTTAACAGCAGCAGCAGAGCTATACCTCTGGACTTCAAATATATGAGATAATGTTTTAAGCCACTTTTAGTCAAGTTCCTGTTAATTGAAGCTGAAAGTATATTTGATGCAACCAAATACTCTGAATTTGCAGAGAGTTTTGCCTGTGGGGGAGACTACCACTTCCTTAATGCTTTAATTAAACAACATACAGAATATCTCCTTTCATTTCAAGCGTGGTTAAAGAAACAATAACAATGTAGGAGACCTGAGATCTTATGAATCAATGTAATTTAATTTGTGAGGTAAGCTGAATAGCCATAGGCTTGGTATTAATAAATACAGCAAGAAACCTGCAACTTTTTGTCACAGAGATGGAATCTCAGGACACTGGGGTGAGAAACACAGGTAATAATAAGCAGAGTACCTTTGTTTAACAATATGAGCACAATAGGAACAACATAGGAAATTGGTGGAGAAAAGAAATCTCACTTGTATTTAATATACTGAGATACACATCAGCAGTGATTTAGAAAAGCCTGCTAAGTACACACGTGATGGCCACGTTGCCACAGAAATAAAAAGAGAGACTTTATGTTCATGGAGACTTTATTTTTAAAAGAAATCAGAGATGTGAGAAGGAAACAAAGATATTATGACTAGTACATGTTTAAAAATCTGGGGTTTTCTCCATTGCTGGACTATCTGCACTGGGAGTATGAAATCAGGGAGGTGTTACCAAAGGGAGAGAAGGGAGGCTAGAGAACTAGATGAGGAAAATAAAACCCTAGAAAATATGAAAGCAGAAGGACAAAAATAACATGCATTATGAAGAAGAGATGAGAGAAAATGAAAGAGACAGGGCAGCTGAGAGCCTGGAATGTGATCCAGGCGGAGTTGTGGAGCCCATTGTCAGTGTGGGTTAGGTGGCTGCAAGTTCAGCTTCGGCAGATGTAGCGTGTGCACCAGGGGGCACCCTAGGAACATGCAGCGGTTAGATGCTGAGTCTTGGCAGTTAAGTCCTGGGCGGGAGCACATGGTGATTTGTTTCCCTGCAGGAATGCCTCAGCTCTGCCCATTCCACACTACAGCTTAGCCCCAGATCTGGGGCAGACAGGTCCTGAGAGAGCCAGGCACACAGGTCCACAGAGCCAGGCACAGCCACCTTGTTTCCTGCAGCCACAGTGCCCTGATCCCCAGCTCCAGTCTCCTCCATACCACAGCCTTGTTATCTGGGATGAACACAAGAGGGAGGGATGTGATTTGGACTGCTTTTGAGAATTGCCATGAACATATACACAGGTCCTCCATAGGTTCACTATGACTGTAAGAGTTTCAGTCTGTAAGGGTTTAAGTGATTGCTTCAGCAATCACTGCCTTTAGGGCAGATCACCCACTCAAGGACAATGGAACCTGATCAAATCTGACTCTTAAGGCTCATTCTCCAGCAACTAAGGAGAAGACCCTGCCTCTGACAGCCACAAAGCAAAGAGGAGGCCCAACCTCAAATATTAATACAACACAGGCTTTGGACACCACACCAATCACACCCCCTATCAAGGGGATAATGGCCAGAAGACTCTGAGGAAAGATGTGGATGGCATTCATACAAAAGACAGTCCTTGCCACAAAAATATTGGACACACACATTTTGCACAGAGATGCTCCCACATAAAAACACACCTTCAAGACCACGGTAGATGTTACTTATAAATTCATAGAAAGAGAGAAAAGTAAAATGAAAAATCAGAGGAACTTCTCCCAATTAAAAGAACAAGAGAAATCCCCTGGAAGCACAAATAATAAAACAGACCTTACCTGTCTGCTAGACCCCAAGTTCAAAAGGTAGGTTATAAAAATGCTAAAGAATTGAGGAAATATTTTTGATAGAAATGCACATCAGTGTAACAAGGAACTAGAAACTATGCAGGTGAGCCAATCAAAATTAGACAACTCAATTACTGAGATAAAAACCAATGAGTAGCATACTAAATGACACAGAAGAGCAAATAAGTGATCTGGAATAGTGGAAATCACCCAATCAGAGGAGCAAACAGAAAGACGAATGACAAAAAGAAAGGAACATAAGAGATCTATGGGATAATATAAAGTGTGCCAACCTACACATAAAAGGGACTCCAGAAGAAGAGGGAGAAAAGGGGACTGAAAATATATTTGAAGAAATTATGGTTGAAAACTTCCCAAACCTAAAGAAGGAAACAGATATCTAGGTACATAAAGGATAGAGAGTCCTCCAAAACGCTGAACACAAACAGACGCACACCAAGACATATCATAATTAAAATGGCAAAAGTTAAAGAGTGGATTCTAAAGGAAGCAAGAGAAAAACAGTTTTTCAAAGAAAGGAATCATGCCTTCTCTTTGCTTTGTGGCTGTCAGAGGCAGGGTCTTCTCCCTAGATGATGGAGAATGAGCCTTAAGAGTCAGAAACAAAGGAAACAAGGGAACCGCCCCCCACCCCAATAAGGCTATCAGCTGATTTCTCTGCAGAAATTGAAAAGGAAAACCCTGCAACCTAAGACTACCCAGCGAGATTATAATTTCAAATAAAAGAAGAAATTAAGACACAAAAATTTAAAATTCAGCACTGTTAAACCTACCCTATAAGAAATGTTGAAAGGCCTTATCTAAATAGAAAAGGAAGCAAGACTGTATAAGGGAAAATCATAGTAGGAAAGGCAGATGTGTAAAAGGATTGAAGATCACTAAAATAAGCCAATAAACAGATTAGAAAACACTCAAAAATTTTTTTGTAAAAGTGACTATAGCTCCAATTAACAGGAAAAGAAACATCATGAAAGTGTTAAATAAGACATCAAAATCATAAAATGTGGGGAAGGGGAGTATAAAAATACATATCTTTTAGAATGTTTGAACTTGTATTACTATCAGTTTATAGCAAGTAGATATAGTTATGGGACAACATACTTGAACTCCACGGTAATCACAGATCAAAAACATACAATAGGTTCACAAAAATCAAAAAAGAGAAAGGAGCTCAAGCATATTATAGAAGAAAGTCATTAAACTGCAAACGGACAAACAGAAGCAATGAACAGAGAAAAACTGCAAAAACAACTGGAAAACAAGGTTTAAAATCACAATAAATACATACCTATGAACAATCATTTTAAATGTCAATGGACTAACTGCCCCAAAAGATGGAGTGACAGGTTGGATTAAAAAAAACAAGAACCTATAACATGCTGCCTACAAGAAACTTCAGGAGGAAAGAAACACACAGACTGAAAGTGAGGGGATGGAAAATGATACTTCATGCAAAAATAAGTGAGAAGAAAGTGGGACTAGCACTACTCATATCAGACAAATAAAATTGAAAACAAAGGTCCTAAAGAAAAATAAGAACATTGTATAATGATAAAGAGGTCTATATAAGAAGAGGATGTTAGTCATTAACATAATATATGAGCACCTAAATATATAAAGAACCTGCCTACCAATGCAGGAGAAATAAGAGATGCAGGTTCAATCCCTTGGTTGGGAAGATCCTCTGGGGGAGGAAATGGCACCCCACTCCATTATTCTTGCCTGGAGAATCCCATGGACAGAGAAGCCTGGCAGGCTACAGTCCATAGAGTCGTAAAGAGTTGGACACTACTGAAGCAACTTAGCACACACACTCACAGTAGTCTTGGGTTAGAGTCAAGCTTCACATTTTGGGCTTCCTTGGTGGTTCAGATAGAAAAGAATCTGCTTGCAGTGTGGGAGACCTGGTTTCAATCCCTGGTTTGGGAAAATCCTCTGGAGAAGGGAATGGCTACCCGCTCCAGTATTCTTGCCTGGAGAATTCATTATGAGATATTATGGGATATGAGATATTACCTCACTCTGGTCAGAATGAATATCATCAAAAAGTTTAAAATTAATGCTGGAGAGGGTAGAGAGAAAAAGGGAACTCTCCTACACTGTTGGTGGGAATATAAATTGGTATAGTTGCTATGGAGAACAGTATGGAGGTTCCTTAAAAAGCTAAAAATAGGGCTACCCTATAATCTAGCCATCCCACTCACTCCTGGGTATACATGCAGAAAAGGCAAAAATTCCAATTTTGAAAGTTACATGCACCCCAACATTTGTAGCAGCAGTATTTACGATAGCAAACACATGGAAACAACCCAGCACACTCGCACGCGTGTGCACACACACACACACATACACACACACACACACACACATGCAATGGTATATTCAGTTCAGTTCAGTTCAGTCGCTCAGTAGTGTCTGACTCTTTGCGACCCCTTGAATCGCAGCACGCCAGGCCTCCCTGTCCATCACAAACTCCTGGAGTTCACTCAGACTCAACGTCCATCGAGTCAGTGATGCCATCCAGCCATCTCAGCTTCTGTCGTCCCCTTCTCCTCCTGCCCCCCATCCCTCCCAGCATCAGAATCTTTTCCAATGAGTCAACTCTTCCCATGAGGTGGCCAAAGTACTGGAGTTTCAGCTTTAGCATCATTCCTTCCAAAGAAATCCCAGGGCTGATCTCCTTCAGAATGGACTGGTTGGATCTCCTTGCAATCCAAGGGACTCACAAGAGTCTTATCCAACACCACAGTTCAAAAGCATCAATTCTTTGGCGCTCAGCCTTCTTCACAGTCCAACTCTCACATTCATACATGACCACAGGAAAAACCATAGCCTTGACTAGACGGACCTTTGTTGGCAAAGTAGTGTCTCTGCTTTTGAATATGCTATCTAGATTGGTCATAACTTTCCTTCCAAGGAGTAAGCGTCTTTTAATTTCATGGCTGCAGTCACCATCTGCAGTGATTTTGGAGCCCCCCAAAATAAAGTCTGACACTGTTTCCCCATCTATTTGCCATGAAGTGGTGGGACTGGATGCCATGATCTTCGTTTTCTGAATGTTGAGCTTTAAGCCAACTTTTTCACTCTCCACTTTCACTTTCATCAAGAGGCTTTTTAGTTCCTCTTCACTTTCTGCCATAAGGGTGGTGTCATCTGCATATCTGAGGTTATTGATATTTCTCCCGGCAGTCTTGATTCCAGCTTGTGCTTCTTCCAGTCCAGCGTTTCTCATGATGTACTCTGCATATGAGTTAAATAAGCAGGGTGACGATATACAGCCTACTCAGCCATAAAAAGAATGAAATATTGCCATTTGTAACAACATGGATAGACCTAGAGATTATTGTACTTAGTGAAGTCAGACAGAGAAAGACAAATATTATATGATGTAACTTATCTGTGGAATCTAAAAAATTCATGAATCTATATACAAAACAGAAACAGATTAACAGACATAGAAAAAAAATTTATAGTTACCAAAAGGGAAAGGGAGGGCGAGGAATAAACTAGGAGTATGAGATTAACAGATATAGACCACTATACATAAAATAGATAAGCAGCAAGGATTTACTGTATAGCACATTCAATATATTATAGTAACCCATAAGGGAAAATAATCTGAAAAATAAATTCTGGCCTAGAAAATCCCATGGATGGAGGAGCGTGGTAGGCTGCAGTCCATGGGGTCGCTACGAGTCGGACGCGACTGAGCGACTTCACTTTCACTTTTCACTTTCACACAATGGAGAAGGCAATGGCAACCCACTCCAGTGTTCTTGCCTGGAGAATCCCACGGACGGCAGAGCCTGGTGGGCTGCCTTCTATGGGGTTGCACAGAGTCGGACACGACTGAAGCGACTTAGCAGCAGCAGCAGCACGTATATATATATAACTGAATCACTTTGTTGTACATCTGAAACTAACACAGTATTATAAATCAACTCTACTTCAATTAAAAAATATGGCAGGATGGGAAAGAATGTTTATTGTCCACCTACCACATGCTAGGCCCTTTAATATGCTTTCTCATTTACTTTTCATAGCAATCTTGGAAAGAAAGTGTTTTAGCCTCATTTTACAGATAAGGAAATGAAGATTTATCAGCTTATGTGACTTGCCAGTGGGTGATATGACTGGCAGTCAAATACAGGTCTGTCTACTGTGTCAGTTTGCCTTTGAGTTTATGAAATGGGCTGCAAAGTCTTTAAATGGGAGGAGAAAAATTAAATCTGTTACTAATTAGAATCTATATCTACAATCTTTCATGTTGTGAGTGAAATCGAAGACCAAACAAGCTGACTGATCTGAGGCAGTGGGATAGGCCAAGGCAGAAGAGGGAAACAAGGGGAGAGGGAAAGCTGGGCTTCTGGAAGATGCAAATTCGACCTGAATGGTCTCAAGTAATTCGATTCCATCAGAAGGGATTCTGTTATGAGTTAGGGAGACAGGAATACAGGAGAGCCGAAAGATGTGCTGTGACTGAGAGTATGATCGGCAACCCCATTGGCTCAATACCTGACGCTCTTGCACATGCAGTAGAAACGGGGAGACTGAAGTAACTGGGTATGACAGTAGTCCTGGGAGGCACCACAGTTTATCTGCAACA
This sequence comes from Bos grunniens, assembly GCF_055505025.1. NCBI lineage: Eukaryota > Metazoa > Chordata > Mammalia > Artiodactyla > Bovidae > Bos > Bos grunniens. The sequence continues at coordinate 118,962,003 of NC_141165.1, read as the reverse complement.
CAATCTTATTGTCCTCTCTTGGTCCCTGTCTACAGCCCAGGCTTCTATCAAAGGTGGAGGATGCTTCCTAGAAGGAAACGTATCAACTGCAAAGGGGACAAATTTCTGTTTTGGATTCTCTGGGTTAGTTCTTCCAGGGGCAGGTAATGTGGGAGAGTTGCCATGAGCTATCAAAACAGGAGGAAGATGCCATCAAGAGAAACCCCAGAACATCAGTCTCACATAACCTCTATCTGCCAAACTTTTAATTTTGGATGTTTCACAGGCATCTTACTTTCAACGTGTCCCCAACTGACCTCATTTTCTTCCTATTTGCCCTATTCTTTCTTGTCTTCATAATCATAGGCAGTCATATCAAGGCATGAAATGCCCAAAACCATGGCTTCATTCTGGATTCTTCTCTCTTCTTGTCTGACACATCAAAAGTCCCTCCAAGCTTCTCTCTTTAATCATTGACTCACCTATTTAATTCTTTTATGGCCACTGCCCTTGCCTGGCATCAGATCTTACGATATTTCATCTGGATCCTTCTAGCTTGTCCCATCCTTTTCATACAGTTCCTTTTAAGTTCACCCCACCACCCCACTGTACCCATAGTGAACTTTCTACTGCACATTCCTGCTTTGATTAGCTACTTGTGACCTACAGAATCAGGACTAAACTCTTTAGCTACTCAGCATAGTACATAAGTCTCTCCAATATCTGACTTTTAAGTACTTCTTAATCCTTATTTCTTCCCACTCTCTGCTCTGAACTGTACTATTGTAGCTATATGTGACTGTTGTGGTTCTCGGAATGTACTATATTGGCTAATGCCTTAGGTCTGTGTCCATACCTGGATGCTTTTTCATCATTTACTGCCTTGCTAATTCAGTCATCCTCTCCAGTACATTAGTCATTTTCTTTTGTAGGAATCCTGAACCAAAGATGAGGCTAAGTAATGCCTACTCCTCCTTCATGTCTGTGCTCCAAATACCACCCTCATTGTATCTCTAATTTAACATGTTGAAATGATCTTTTTATGTGTCTGCTTTTCTCAGAATATTAGAGATTAGATGGCAGGGCCTGAGATTTGCTTAGGTTTGTTTCTTCAGGTACCTAAAGTGACCTGGCACATGGTAGGCAGATGATAATTTAAAAAAATGAAAGTACTCTTATACTGGCCAAAGTTCACCATACACATGATGCACACACTCCATAAACATACTCTGAGCTGAAGGGATACTCCTAGGCTAGAGGCTTGGGTAATAGACAAGAATACTGGAGTGGGTAGCCATTGCCTTCTCCAGGGGATCTTACTGATCCAGGGATTGAACCAAGGTCTCCTGCATTGCAGGCAGATTCTTTACTGTCTGAGCCACCAGGGAAGATGTAATACTTGTTAAACCATCCAAATAGCAATCCTCAACTTCTTATTGTTTAAAAAGAAGCCAACAGAAGTGTTCTTTTTATAAATAGTTTTTAAAAATTAGGCAAACAAAATTTGAGGGACTAACATCTAAATCATTATAAGAGAATATGCTGAAGTTATTTCTTTGCTAAATTATCATCTGCAAATTAACTCATCCATGGACCTCCAGGGAACATCACTTGGAGGTTGCTCCATATTTCTTTATTTCTTTTTCCTTGTTCACCTCAGAAAACTAATTTGAGTCATACCACATTGCAGGCTAAATGTCAAGTCTGTAGGCTAGGCTCAAGGTCTTTAACAATCTGGAAAATATATTTTTTTCTGAATTTTCAGTGGACTAATTTACATCATTTATGCCTGTTGATAAGGCACAAGAGCTCTCGGGAGTGAGTTTTAAGAGCTTACAAAGTGGATGACTTATGGCCATCATACTTTCCTTGATATCAAGGGCAGTTGAAAAATTGATGTTTTTCTCTTGCAGAAATAGACTATTTGCAAACTATGATACTGGAGGAAATGAATTTTGTACAGATTATGCTGCAGGCATAGGTATAAGGTGGTTTTTTCCCCATGTTATTTAGAAAGATTGTCTTTTTGCTGATCTACATGTACACTTTCGATTGGTTTCCTAATGTGTGAAATTACAACAAATAATGATTATACACCCAGAGTAGTGAGTGCCCTGAGTATTTGTGGACCCAATAAATGCTGGCTGTTGACAATGCAATGTTTTCACCTCCCTCATCACAGTGAGTGGAAAGACACTGGAGTTAGGAGACCTAATTTCTAGCCTTGGCTCAATAGTCAATAAGCTTTGCACCCTTAGAAAAAAAAAAAAAAAAAGACAGATGCTTGCTGAATCATGTCCAACTCTGTGCGATGCCATGGACTGGAGCCTGCCAGGCTACTCTGCCCATGGAAGTTTCCAGGCAAGAATACTGGAGCAGGTTGCCATTTCCTACTCCAGGGGATCTTCCTAACCCAGGGACTGAACCTCTCTTGAGCCTCCTGTATTGCAGGCAGATTCTTTACCACTGGATGACCTGGGAAGCCCTGTACTCTTAGAAAAGCCAGCTCTATGCTCAGGGCCTCAGTTTTTTCATCTGTAAAATGCAAGGATTGAACCTTTTGGCCTACAATGGTCTCTTTAGTTATACAATTTTCTACTTGGTACTAAAACAATAAAGGTTTTAATGCTTGCATGATGGATTTTTGATCACTTTTTCTTTTCTACTTTTCTGTGTTTTCCAATGTTTCTTAGTATTTTTTATTGGCTTGTTTTAGAAAGCAAAAGTAATACATGGAATTTCATTGCTTCTGTGAAAAAATTTTAATAACATTATTTGAAAATCCATTATACATGCCATTGTATCAATACATAAATTATCCCATTTAATTATCACATCTACACTGAGAGTTAGAGATTATTATCCCAATTTATGATAAGTAACTTAAGGCACAAAAAGATGAAATCACTTTCTCAGTGCAACTAGTCAAGTTACAGAATCAGGATGCTAAGCTCTACATAGAAATTCCTAGTAGACCATGCTGCTTCTGTTTAAAACATTTTAAGAAAATGACAATTCCTTATACATATTTAAAAATAAAATATATGAGGAACTGAGGACTAGGAAGGACTAGTCTAAGGAAGTTAGCTGGACTACTAAGGACAGTGCTAAAATAAGCTTCGTTAAAGCACTCTAGGGTATTTTCTGTTTTCTAGTGGTTGAATTTTTAAAAATTACCAGTGTCATAGCTGGCTGAAAGTACATTTGCCATCTGTTGTTAAAATCTCCATCTTCTGGCTGTCCTTTTCGAATCGAGTCGTGTATGCAGGTCTCATCATTAGTGATGTATGCTGTGCTTTCTATGAGCCACTGAGTTGCCATCAATCCAACTCCTCTACTAGCTCTTACCCAGCATCAGTGACAGATTTCAAGCAAAACTCTACATACTTGCCTACCACCAGTTCACGCTGTCTGACTTTAATTGCTTCTTAATCCTTTCATTAATCTCTTGTTGATCCTCTAACACCGTCTGCACAACAGCATTCCAAACCTTCGCTCGCTCCAATTCAGGGTCCAATCATTCCCCCTCGTTTTGAAGTGGACAACTTTCCTTCTTTATCAAGAAGTTAAGAGACAATTCTTTGTGAACTTCTTAAAATCTCTTGTCCTCTTTACATGTCCTTTATCTTTTTAAACAACAGTCTGGGTGTAAAAGTGCTTTTCTTTAGGACTGATGCTTCCACTTGAACCCCAGGTGTCATGCCTTAATCACTTCTCCTTCAGTTCAGTTCAGTTCAGTCGCTCGGTCATGTCTGACTCTTTGCGACCCCATGAATCGCAGCACGCCAGGCCTCCCTGTCCATCACCAACTCCCGGAGTTCACTCAGACTCACGTCCATCGAGTCAGTGATGCCATCCAGCCATCTCAGCCTCTGTCATCCCCTTCTCCTCCTGCCCCCAATCCCTCCCAGCATCAGAGTCTTTTCCAATGAGTCAACTCTTTGCATGAGGTGGCCAAAGTACTGGAGTTTCAGCTTCAGCATCGTTCCTTCCAAAGAAATCCCAGGGCTGATCTCCTTTAGAATGGACTGGTTGGATCTCCTTGCAGTCCAAGGGACTCTCAAGAGTCTTCTCCAACACCACACTTCAAAAGCATCAATTGTTCGGCACTCAGCCTTCTTCACAGTCCAACTCTCACATCCATACACGACCATAGGAAAATCCATAGCCTTGACTAGACAAACCTTTGTTGGCAAAATAATGTCTCTGCTTTTGAATATGCTGTCTAGGTTGGTCATAACTTTCCTTCCAAGGAGTAAGCGTCTTTTAATTTCATGGCTGCAGTCACCATCTGCAGTGATTTTGGAGCCCCCCAAAATAAAGTCTGACACTGTTTCCACTGTTTCCCCATCCATTTGCCATGAAGTGATGGGACCGGATGCCATGATCTTCGTTTTCTGAATGTTGAGCTTTAAGCCACTTTTCCTTAGAGCATCCTTATTTAGTCTTTTTCTCTCCCCTTCATCCTTACTTCTACCATGTGGAAATATACATTTCTTAACCCTGCACTCTGTATCACTCAATTTCTGTTAAAATATCTCTTCTGTCTTTAACTTCCAAAATTGTTCTATTTATCTGTATGCATTATCTCCCAGCTTTGCACCATTTATCCCCTCTCCAATTCCTAACAATACTGATTTTGAAGTTCCATATTGTTTGACTTTTCATAGTTCTTCTTTTTGACATGTCTTAAGCATCTGGCCTGGTTTTTCGTTGTTTTTTTTTTTTTTTTTTTTTTTTTTTAATGAGTTTTTCCTCATTTCCAAGACTTTTTCATTCTATCCAAAAATAATTTTTGTTCTTCAACAAGTTTTCTCCTCATGTCTTGCGTGATAGAAATAGCACCACCAGTGCTCCATTTACCCAAGTTTCTCTTCGTTTGTATCCAAGAAACTATAACCTGTCTAATTGGACTGGTTTTCTATACTGCAAATAAATGATCATACATTTAGCAGTTTAAAACAACATGCATTTGTTATTTCACATCTTCTCTTGGTTAGGACTCCAGGCCTGGCTCAGCTGAGTCCTCTGCTTGGAAATCCCATAGGGTTGCAGTAAAGATCCTGGCTGAGAATGAGGCCTCATCTGAGAAATGACCTACCTTTGTATGTTCTCACAGATTGCTATAATTCTGTTTCTTTTGGTAGTTTTAGAATTTATGGTGGCTGGGTTCTTCAGCATCAGTATAAAAGTGAATTTTATAGGAGATCTATTATCTGTCTATCTCAATCAAGAAAGTGACATCCAATCACTCTTACCATATTCTTTTGGCTAGAGGCAAATCATAGGTCCTACCCACACTCAAAGGAGAGAGATAACACCAGAGGGATACTTAGAATTTTGCTCACCATGTTGCTGTTTATACAGTACTCATGGGAGGAAAAGAAATGGCTTTTATCCATGCTACAGGAAAATTTTACTGTCAAGTTGGATAAACATACAAAATACACAAAAGAAGATTTAATTTACTATTGAGATTCCTAGGAAGGGAATAAAGTTGGGTTTAGCAAAACAGGTAAGAAGGAATGTAAGAGATGAGAATGAGTCAAAGAGGAAATGCGATAAACATTGTCTTTAAATGGTCTAATTTGATGCTTAAGATTTTTGTTTGGTTGTTTGCATGCTTTGACATTTCCAATCCACTACAAACTTTTCTAAAAGTGAAAGATCAAAGCAAAACCCAAAAAACTTAAAAAAAAAAAAAAAAAGAAGAAATAAAAGCATATAAAATGAGTCTAATTTCCTCATATTTGATTAAAAAAAAGATGCAAAATTACTCCTACATTGCTATAAAATTTTCCAAATACTTACTTTTAGTATCTGTACTTATTCCGTTGAGGACAGATAACATTTTGAGGACCAGCTGTGTGTGCAGTGCACACTTTGAGCAGAACTGATCTAATTTATTCCCAGCACATATTCTCCTGGGTATATAGTATTAATTCACTTTTCAAGATCTACGTCCAGATCTGTGTTCTGAGCTTCTTTTGTTCATTCATTCACAAGTGACTTATTGTGGTCCAGGCATTACACAAGACCAAACAAAATGCTAAATAAATTGATGGCTTCTCTTTGTACGTCTTTATTTCAGGATTCAAATGATCTCAAACATAGCACGTCAAAGAGTGAAGTTACTATCTTACCCTGCTGCCCTTCCAATAGCTTTTAGCTTTATGCTTGGCACTTCCACCCACAGGTTGCCAAAGTCAGAATGTTACTTATCTACTCCTTACTCCCTCATATTTTCTTTCCAAAATACCAAATCTATTTACATACATCTCCAGTACTCCCACATTTGTTTCTCACTGAGACCAGTATAGTAGTCTCCCAAGTGCTCTCCTTGACTTCATTACTGCTCCTCTCCATTAACCACCACAGTATATTTAGGACAGTCTTTCTAAACTCTAAACCTCACCATGTTACCACTTTGCTATCTTCTCATTCCCTGTCTGTATTTATCAGAGCACTGTCAAATTGGGTCATAATACCGAGAGGGAGATGGCTGAAATGTTTTCTTAAGTACTTGAAGTTAGAAACACTATCAGGTTTTATTGATATTTTGAAATGGATAGATGAAAAGATTCTAGAGCATGAGTAAATACATTCTGGGGGCAAGCCCAGCCCATTTAATGGAACCATATTGGTCTGTACTTCCTCTTCTGTTCTTGCTATCACCATTCCAGTTAAGATCTCATCATAGCATATCTGGAGTAACACTGGTGGTGCTGCTGCTAAGTCGCTTCAGTTGTGTCCGACTCTGTGCGACCCCATAGATGGCAGCCAACTAGGGTCCCCCGTCCCTGGGATTCTCCAGGCAAGAATACTGGAGTGGGTTGCCATTTCCTTCTCCAATGCATGAAAGTGAAAAGTGAAAGTGAAGTCGCTCAGTCATGTCTGACTCTTAGTGACCCCATGGACTGCAGCCTACCAGGCTCCTCCGTCCATGGGATTTTCCAGGCAAGAGTACTGGAGTGGGGTGCCATTGCCTTCCTCCTGGACTCTACTCACTTCCTTGGAATCCAGCTTGATGCCTTTTCTGAGGCTTTAACTCTGGATCCAGAGATAATCAGACAAATGTTTGGTTAAATGCATTTATTTTGTCAACAACAACAAAACAATTAACTATCTACTCTGTACGAGTCATTGTTTCTGATGCTTGGCTTACATCAGTGAACAAAATAGAAAAAAAAGAAATATATATATATATATGTATATACCCTTATAGAACTTACATTTCTTTTCATGAGATTTCATTTATTTTTAACACTGAAATATATATACAGCTCAAGTTATACAGATACAGTAGCATGATCCTAGTAGAGAAAGCCATGGTTCCCCATGCATTTGCAAATGCTATGCCCACAATCCGGTATCAATTATATATCATCATAGCAATGCCTTCAGAGAAGGCAGTGGCACCCCACTCCAGTACTCTTGCCTGGAAAATCCCATAGACAGAGGAGCCTGGTAGGCTGCAGTCCATGGGGTCACTAAGAGTCAGACATGACTGAGCAACTTCACTTTCACTTTTCACTTTCGTGCATTGGAGAAGGAAATGGCAACCCACTCCAGTATTCTTGCCTGGAGAATCCCAGGGACGGGGGAGCCTGGTGGGCTGCCATCTATGGGGTCGCACAGAGTTGGACACGACTGAAATCACTTAGCAGCAGCAGCAGCAGCAGCAGCAGCAATGCCTTATAACTGTGGGTAAACCATCTCAAGTTTAGTGGCTCAAAACAATAAACTACTTTATTGCTCATGCGTCTAAGTCACCTAGATTGTTCTGCTGATCGTATTAAGCTCAACTGATCTCAGCTGGACTGGCTCACACATCTGTGGAAACCTGGCAGATCAGCTAGAGGCCTCCTCATCTCGAATGGCCTTATTCGTGTGTGTTTGTGTGCTGTTTGCTAGTTGAGGTGATGGAGGTGACTAAGCCAGATATATCTCACAACCTAGCCATCTAATTCAAACTTGTTCACATGCTGGTGGCAAGGTTCCAAGGGAGAGAGCAGAAGAGATCAAAGTCTTGAAACCTAAGCTCACATCTGGTGTGTGGACTCTTTTGGCTCTTCCTGTTGATCAAAACAAGCTGTAAGGTCAGTCTAGATTCAGGGGGTAGAGAAAGTGTTCTACCTTTGTAAAGGAGGAGCTGGGCATGCTGTACAGGGAATGAACAGGGGCTGAGGAGTTGGGGACATTTTGGCAATCAATCTACCACTATTTCAGAGAAGGCAGTGGCGACCCACTCTGGTGTTCTTGCCTGGAGAATCCCATGGATGGAGGAGCCTGGTAGGCTACAGTCCATGGGGTCTTGAAGAGTCGGACACAACTGAATAGCTTCACTTTCACTTTTCACTTTCATGCACTGGAGAAGGAAGTGGCAACCTGCCAGGGTCCAGCCCCAGCAGGATCCAGGGGTACCCTCGGGAGGGATGGCGTTGGCGAATGAATGACACGGGGAGGCCAAGCTTTGGTGAGCGAGACCCATTTGCCCCAGTTACAGGGATTGAGGTTGCCAGATGTACAGTGGTAGACCAATGTTGACTTAGGTCTGGGCTTCCTTCCTGTGAGATGAAGATAGAAGTCATAGATGATGGCAGGGGCCCGGTGACTGACAGCATTCCAGTAATGGGTTGTGATGTTGTTGGTTGTGAAGTCAGCATTTGGCCTCCTGAAAGCTCTCTCAAATGGGATTTTTTCAAAGGTTGCCAAGACTTGGAGTTCATTCTGTAACTGCTTGGGAAAAAACCTTGAGCTAGTCTTTCCAGTCGTTTTCCATGTTCTGGGGGTATTGCATACCAATTTAGTGACTTTCCCATAGTCAATCCATCTGACAGTAGCAAAATTTGTAGATTCTTCACAGTTGAAACCATGATTAAAACCAGCATGGTAGCCATATGGGAACGTGATCATAAATTCTCCAGCTTCCTGCGTGATCTCGTCAAAGGGATTCTTTATTCTGCAGGATAACGCTATGGTACTTAGTTGTTCGCTGCTGGTCTGCCAACACCTCCAAGTGAAGTTTCAGCAGGCAGGTGCCCATCTGCTCAGACACCAGCACGTCCACCTTCTTCGGCAGCAGCAACCCACTCCATTATTCTTGCCTGGAGAATCCTAGGGACAGAGGAGCCTGGTGGGCTGCCATCTATGGGGTCGCACAGAGTCAGACACGACTGAAGTGACTTAGCAGCAGCAGCAGCTACCACTGTTTCTATCTCTGCAGATTCAGCATCTGATAGAATGAATGCTTATACAGAGATTTTTGCTTGTCAATTATTTTACACAGTTATCTTATTTCTGTATATATTTCATAACTACTGTGATGCATAAGATGAAAAGATAAACGTCTAGGTTTCTGTGAGCTCCTTGAAGACAAGGCACACACTTAATTCATCGCCTCATCTCCATGGCACATAGCACAGCACACTGTACAGAACAGACTATCAGAAACTATTTGCTGAGTCAAGTGTTACTCACTGATTCGTTTACATGAATCTGCAATAAAGAGCAGAGAGCAGTGTCATGTTGAGATGTCCTTTCACATCTATTTGGCTTAGAAGGAACATGAATACGCTGTAACTTAAAGTGCTTTCCCTGTATTATTTGGATAGCTGATTTACTTCCCTGTTTGATGGAGAAAAGAGTTGAAATACATTAAACTTGACTCACTAACCGCTACCTGGTGATTCTGAGAAGATATAAGAATTGATTTCTTTCAGATAGTTAAAATGCTGGCTTTAGAAAAACAAATGAAACCGGATCTACCAGGAAGGGAAGTAGAAGAGGCCAGAGGTGCTGTCCTATGCCCAGTCAAGTTAAACTAGCCCAGTTAACCCATTTAATCCTATGCTGGGGAAAAGATTGAAAGGGTGGTAAAAAAAAAAAACAAAAACAAACTATCAAACACTTGCCTTAGGCGAACCAAGTTAAGCATGTTAATAAAGGGTGAAACAAATCTTTCAGAAAAGCATGTAAAATCGTTTCAGGAGGCCTTAACTATCTGGACATAAGCTCCAGATTAAGAGGTAAAGTAGAGGTAAAGTATAAAGACCAGCTATTTGCACTCATAGAATTTGAGAGAATGTTACTGCTAGAAAACTCCAATATTAATAAAGGAGTTTTTTTAAACTCATATTTTCCAGGGATATTTTATTTAAATATATTCACTGAGAAGATGAAAAACAGAAAAGAAAAAAAGAGGAAAGCTTTTCAGCTGTATTTGCTTTTTGCATTTGTAAATGTAATTCTGTCAACTTTGAAGAGTTGGAAGGAAATGAGATAGATATGTATGTTTTAAAAAAGTAACCTCAGAAAAATTGGAGAGATGAGGAATTTTAGTTAGATTTTAGTTTATTAAAGAAATTCTCTTTTTTAAGGATAGGGTGTATTTTCTCATATTCTCTTTGCTTTATAAGGAAAGATATGGATTGTTTAAATTAAATTTGAATGTTAAGACTTTGTTTTAAATGAAACAAACACCAAGAAATATTAAAAAAAAACAGGTTAGAATCTCTAACATGGGTAGTATAATTACTACAGTTTTAATTTAATCATAATAATCTATAGCATAAATGGAATAATGTGATAATATTGATGTATACAATTGTATTCAAAGAAGTTCACTTTCTTTTTTTAATAGCATGTGCAGTCAGCCTTAGCTCTTACAACTGCAACTTTGTGTTTTGCTCAAGCAGTCCAGATGTTATTACATTCAGTTCAGTTCAGTTCAGTTGCTCAGTTGTGTCCGACTCTTTGCAACCCCATAAACCACAGCACGCCAGGCCTCCCTGTCCATCACCAATTCCCGCAGTCCACCCAAACCCATGTCTATCAAGTCGGTGATGCCATCCAGCCATCTCATCCTCTGTCGTCCCCTTCTCCTCCTGCCCTCAATCTTTCCCAGCATCAGGGTCTTTTCAAATGAGTCAGCTCTTTGCATCAGGTGGCCAAACTACTGGAGTTTCAGCTTCAACATCAATCCTTCCAATGAACACCCAGGACTGATCTCCTTCAGAATGGACTGGTTGGATCTCCTTGCAGTCCAAGGGACTCTCAAGAGTCTTCTCCAACACCACAGTTCAAAAGCATCAATTCTTCGGTGCTCAGCTTTCTTTATAGTTCAACTCTCACATCCATACATGACTACTGGATAAACCATAGCCTTGACTACACAGACCTTTGTTGGCAAAGTAATGTCTCTGCTTTTCAATATGCCATCTAGGTTGGTCATAACTTTCCTTCCAAGGAGCAAGACTCTTTTAATTTCATGGGTGCAGTCACCATCTGCAGTGATTTTGGAGCCCAGAAAAATAAAGTCAGCCACTGTTTCCCCATCTATTCGCCATGAAGTGATGGGACTGGATGCCATGATCTTAGTTTCTGAATGTTGAGCTTTAAGCCAACTTTTTCACTCTCTACTTTCACTTTCATCAAGAGGCTTTTGAGTTCCTCTTCACTTTCTGCCATAAGGGTGGTGTTATCTGCATATCTGAGGTTATTGATATTTCTCCCAGAAATCTTGATTCCAGCATGTGCTTCTTCCAGCCCAGAGTTTCTCATGATGTACTCTGCATATACGTTAAATAAGCAGGGTGACAATATACAGCCTTGACATACTCCTTTTCCTATTTGGAACCAGTCTGTTGTTCCATGTCCAGTTCTAACTGTTGCTTCCTGACCTGCATACAGGTTTCTCAAGAGGCAGGTCAGGTGGTCTGGTATTCCCATCTCTTTCAGAATTTTCCACAGTTTCTTGTGATCCACACAGTCAAATGCTTTGGCATAGTCAATAAAACAGAAATAGATGTTTTTCTGGAACTCTCTTGCTTTTTCGATGATCCTATTATATTCAGATCAGATCAGTCGCTCAGTCGTGTCCGACTCTTTGCGACCCCATGAATCACAGCACGCCAGGCCTCCCTGTCCATCACCAACTCCTGGAGTTCACTCAGACTCACGTCCATCGAGTCAGTGATGCCATCCAGCCATCTCATCCTCTGTCGTCCCCTTCTCCTCCTGCCCTCAATCCCTCCCAGCATCAGAGTCTTTTCCAACGAGTCAACTCTTTGCATGAGATGGCCAAAGTACTGGAGTTTCAGCTTTAGCATCATTCCTTCCAAAGAAATCCCAGGGCTGATTTCCTTCAGAATGGGCTGGTTGGATCTCCTATTACATTAGGCAAACACTATTCAGGAGAACAGTGGATCATGTAAATACCTTTAATATTATTCATGAATTTTATTTCCACAGTAGGTTGGAAATATGCCACATATACTTTCTTATGAATGACCTTATTTAACTTTTGCTTTTGCATTCCTGCATTTTTTATTACAATTTAAAGAGATTCTAATATACTTCCCTGATACAGATTCAGTGTCATTTTGTTGCTACTTTTTGCTTTAATTTTCTTAACTCTGTTTCTCCTCTTTGTTTACCTTCCTGCTCTTTTTTTCTCCATCCTTAAAGCCCTCTTGGCACCAATTCATATCAACATTTAGGAATGCAGGCTAAAGTTAATAAGTTTAGTGTTAGACAACATACAGACTTTAATGTGTGTGTATATTTTTTAATCAGCCTATAATTTATGACTACTTCACAGCATGTCATCCCCTGCCAGAAATTAGACCATTAAATACTTGAGCTACAGGGCAGCTTTGCTAAACATACAGCTCATATCATGTGATATCTGTGGATGTATTATGATCTCAGAGAAATGAAAAAGAACATACAACATCAAAAACTAGATGAATCTACCTTTGTGCTTCACATATTAATGTATTTCCTAATCCCTATAAATAATTTTTCCATTTTAGTAAAAACAATATTGAGTTAAGCTGAAGAGAAAGTAGAGAGAGCAGAAGGGAAGAGTCCTACTCCCCTCTTGACTTTTAGGTTAATATAAGAGACAAAAGGATAAAAAGAATTCCAAAACCAGAATTTTTTGCTTAAATGTGTAATAATATTCAACATAACCGTTGAGGAATATCTTAAGTTAAAGTGTGTGTGTGTGTGTGCTCACATTCAGTTGTGTCCAACTCTGCAACCCCCATGGACTGAAACCCACCAGGCTCTTCAGTTCACGGAATTTCCCAGACAAGAATACTGGAGTGGGTTATCATTTCCTCTTCCAGGGGGTCTTCCCGATCCAGGATCGAACCTGCGTTTCCTGCATTTCTGGCATTGGCAGGAGGTTCTTTACCACTGAGCCACCAGGGAAGCCCAAAATCTAAAAGCTACTGGTTATTGTCTCAAACTATTCAATGAAAAACCAATTATATGCAGCTTGAGATTTTTTAAAATGGCTATTTGTAACATGCCACTTTCCTCCTAGGACCATGAGAGATGTAATAGAAAGGTATACGGCCTCTTAGGCTATGCCTCTCTTCCTGTGTCATCATGTCCTATCTTTGCTTGATTGACAAGGGGACACTTTGTGTATGTTGAGGAGCTAGCTGTGTGCTGTCCATGTGTACTTTTTTTTTTTTTTTGACCATTCTTAAAGCATGTCAGGCAGAGTTTTGTAATTAGCTGAAAAGACACGCAATTCAGTTTCACTTTGCTGAACCCAATCTGCAGGATTGACAGCAGGCCTTTAATAGATTCCTTCAGTAGATAATTAGACCGGTTTAACGCAAACATTGCATGAATTAACATTTGCACTTGGGTATGAATATTCAGGGCTTTCTGCAGGGTGAGTTTGTTTCCCTAGAATTTGCAGGAGTGCCTATTAGGTGCTTGTAATATATTGATTAGTACAGAATAGCACCAATTAGAGGGTGTGGGAACATCACTGGAGTCAGAGATGATATGCTTATTGGTGATCCTTATGCTTTTTCTGTAATCTCTAACCCAGACAACAGAGAGCCTGCTTCAGTTTTGATGTGAATTTTACTCTAAATTGCTATGCAGAGAGCATACCAAGATTCCTAGCCTTTCCTGGAATTATGCCATCTGTTTGCTTCTCCTCTCTCTATGAGACTTTTCATCTTTAAGATTAACTCAAAAGATCATATGTTATAAATAAATAATGAAACAAATACATAAACAAAGAATCATTGGGCCATTGAAACTTTGCCTTTTGTAGTGATAGAAACTGCTTTGGCTCAGCTTGCTGGTGTATCAAATATTGGTTCAAAGTTTTATGTGCATTTATCAGGGAATTTCAAAGAACTTAATGCTATATGCAAAATCATCTCTGAGAAAATAAAAATTTAAATTATGTACCTTAAGGATAAACCTTGTCAGGGAACTTGGAGGTGGAGGGAGGGAGAGATTGTGTAACTGAGAGTAAAGGAAGCTAATGTCTGTGTATGTAGGTTTAAAAAAAAATTTGTTTCCTGAAAACTGAAAGAGGTTGTATAATATGGTGGTTTAGAGCATGTACTCTGGAGCAAGAATGCCTGGGTCTGGACCAAGTTTTACCACTAATTTACTAGCTGTGTGACCTTGGGTCAGTTACTTAACCTCTCAGTTCAATCTGTCAATAGTATGATAACAGTACCCACTTTATAGGGTTGTGAGGATTAAGGGAGTTTAATATATGTAAAGCACTTAGTGCCTAGGATTGTGTAAGCCCTATGTGTTTGCTCTTTATATTTGTTAAATTATATATATATGCACAGATATTTCAAAATATCTACATTCAGTTCAGTTCAGTTGGATTTGGGTGGACTCCGGGAGTTGGTGATGGACAGGGAGGCCTGGCATGCTGTGGTTCATGGAGTCGCAAAGAGTCAGACACTACTGAGTGACTGAACTGAACTGAACTGATGGGACCAGATGCCATGGTCTTAGTTTTCTGAATGTTGAGCTTTAAGCCAATTTTTTCACTCTCTTCTTTCACTTTCATCAAAAGGCTCTTTAGTTCCTCTTCACTTTCTGCCATAAGGGTGGTGTCATCTGCATATCTGCATATGAGGTTATTGATATGTCTCCTGGCAATCTTGATTCCAGCTTGTGCTTCCTCCAGCCCAGTGTTTCTCATGAGGTACTCTGCATATAAGTTAAACAAGCAGGGTGACAATATACAGCCTTGATGTACTCCTTTTCCTATTTGGAACCAGTCTGTTGTTCCATGTCCAGTTCTAACTGTTGCTTCCTGACCTGCATACAAGTTTCTCAAGAGGCAGGTCAGGTGGTCTGGTACTCCCATCTCTTTCAGAATTTTCCACAGATTATTGTGACCCACACAGTCAAAGGCTTTGGCATAGTCAATAAAGCAGAAATAGATGTTTTTCTGGAAATCTCTTGCTTTTTTGATGATCCAGCGGATGTTGGCAATTTGGTCTCTGGTTCCTCTGCCTTTTCTAAAATCAGCTTGAACATCTGGAAGTTCACGGTTCACATATTGCTGAAGCCTGGCTTGGAGAATTTTGAGCATTACTTTACTAGCATGTGAGATGAGTGCAATTGTGTGGTAATTTGAGCATTCTTTGGCATTGCCTTTCTTTGGGATTGGAAGGAAAACGGACCTTTTCCAGTCCTGTGGCCACTGCTGAGTTTTCCAGATTTGCTGGTATATTGATTGCAGCACTTTCACAGCATCATCTTTCAGGATTTGAAATAGCTCAACTGGAATTCCATCATCTCCACTAGCTTTGTTTGTAGTGATGCTTCCTAAGGCCCACTTGACTTCACATTCCAGGATGTCAGGCTCTAGGTGAGTGTATATATATATATATGTGTGTGTATATATATATATATATATATACACATGTATATGTATATATATATGCACACATATAGTGTAGATATTTTGAAACGATCTTTTCTAAAGTATATAAAACACTGAATGTAAACTTTAAATATTTCAAAGAACTTCTTACTTACAAGACGTGACAGCTATTCATAATAGAGTCAACCTTAGATCTCCTTTTTCCAGAATGAGGAAATCCCTGAGCCTCCTCCGCTGCTCCTAACCCTCCATGCAAGATCAGAAATGCATTTCTTGGAGTATAGTTGATGTACAATATTATATTAGTTTAAGGTGTACCACATAATGACTCTGAAGGTTAATGTCAGCTCTGGTTGTATGTTCATGGTCTGGAAAGCAACCAAATTATTTGAAATGTACACTCTCCATGATTTTCAATGTTCCAATCTTAACATTTTCATAACTGTAGCAAGGGTGAAGTGAATATATAGATTGTGTATGAACACGAGCTTCCAATCTGTGTGTTGTCCTATCCCAGGTTAGGGCATTTGGATCAAGAATTGGAAGAATGTTAAAAAGTTCCTGTCTGCTCTAATTGAAAATGCCCTCAGGCCTGAATCTCAGTCAGAGAAGACCCATGCTGCTGTGAATAAAAGTGAGAGAGAAAAATAGACCCCCTCAGTGGAAAAGTGGATTCCCTACCCAGCAGAAATGAAGAGCCCTGTTACTCCTGGGGTAATTTAGGAATAGCCTGAAGGCCACCTGTTCTTTCTTTATGGGTTTTCTAAGTGCTCCGCAAATAAAAGTTGCTTAAATTGAGTCAGTGAGAGACCTCGGTTCTCAAATTTCTAATGAACCCTGTCTGCCAGTGAGAGCAGGTATCCTTCTTCTTACAGGTACTTTGAATTACAGAATTCTCACTTTTTGAAACACTGCTTCTGCAGATATGCGAGCTGGTTAAGACTATGTTCCCAATGTGTTGAAGACAATTGAAGGGAGCTGTTTGACCAATACAAATTACATTAAAAAGAGCTTATCTGTGGTTTTTTAAATTGGGATTCATAAGATAAGTATGATCATACATTTTTTTTTTCTTTTAATAATGCACAAAGAATGCCAATGTTTTGTAACTGTAGGGAAGTCATTCATTTTAACCAGCATACTGCAGATTGCTAAATCCAAAACTCCCGCTCCTCAGTAAAAATAGTATTATTTTATTCAGGTATCTTTTTCAAATATTAATTTTATTTATTTATTTGGTTGCACTGGGTGTTAGTTATGGCATGTGGGATCTAGTTCCCTGACCAGGGAATGAACCTAGGCCCCATGCATTGGAATCATGGAGTCTTAACTACTGGCCTACAAGGGAAGTCCCCAAGTGTTTGTTTATTTGGGGAGATTTCTTTCAAGAGAGTTGAAATAATTGATGTTATACACGAAGTGCTTCAATTAAGATGAGTGCTGTGATAACACAGGATGAATGCCATGGGGTATTCTACAGATCTTCTGTGAGAATGGTACAGAGGGACCCTCTGTGTGGTGGGGAAGGACCCTCTGTGTGTGGTGGGGAGAAACAGGGAGGGGAACACTTTAAACTTGGTCTCAGAAGATAACCATCATCAGTGTCAGGATTCTGGAGGATGTCTTTTGTCAGAGCCTGGTTAAAACCGATTTCCCATAGCATGGATAAATAAGAACGATGATTTGCTTTTCAAATATCTATCAGATGAGATGAGAATGTCAGCAGCACTTCTCCTCCTAAATTTTTCTCTTTAGTCTTATATGTGCAAACAGAAAAAGAAAAAAAAAGTTCTGTCTCCCATATGTAAATCAGCTAGGATTTTTCTAGTTTCTTTCTTTTCTGACTTTAATTGTGCCATTTTGTAAATTGAAGTTATGAAATATAAAACTTGATCAGCATTCTACGAGTTTCCGGAATTTCCTTTAAGAGTTAGGGTACTGCATATATTTGAAGAGCACATTGTTTTGTTGGAGGAAAAATGGGAAATATATTGTTAAAATAAAGAAAGATGGGGATTCATAATCAGTTGATTTAAGATTTGGAATTTGTCAATGCTGCCTTACTGTAGGGGGAAAAAAGCTGGAAAAAACTTGCAAAATTTTTCTGTTGCTCTGCCTGTTTCATTCACATGTCAGGTTAAAGAGTAATCATTTTTGTAGGAAACTTAACTAAATCTGTACACTTCAGCATGATACTGCATTGAGTGTTACAAGGGGATAATTCTCTTTTAAAAATGATGACTTTATGAATAAGTTCCAACATGAAAAAAATTTGTAAGTGTAATCAACAAAAGGAATCTAAAAAGTTGGAACAAATGAAGCTATCCATTTATTTCTAACAAAAATATGTTCATTCTGCTCCTGCTGCTCCAGTTTCATTAACACTAAGTATGAGAACAGATATTATCATTGACAGCTAAGTCTATTGCTTGAGATTTTGTCGTTCATATGGGCATGTAGGGTGCAAGTGATGCATTAGAAACTGTCACTTTTGTTAAGTGCATATTCCCCAATGTACTGCATTGCTTTTTAAGCTCTTATTTTGCCTTTTATTTTTCTCGACTGTTTATTTCTCCAGGTACATACTCATTAGCAAGTTAAAGTTGTGTTTCTTTTTTTAAAATTTTAAGGCAAAATGTGTAGCTGAAAATATCTTTTCTTTAAACTTATTTGAAAGCTTATGTCTGAAACTTTGAGAAGATTTACGGAGTATGAATGGCCTCTGAGCTGAAAATTACGTGAAACTGTCATGAAACAATGTCCTCATTTCCCTGCTAATTGCTCCATGTGTTTCCCTGTAAAAGAAGTAAGTTTTGAACCAGGTATTTCTTCCATAGTACCTTGCGTGATAAGGACCCTAGCAAGGTTATGTGTCACTTACATGTGGAAATCTGGTGGGGAACCTCAAAGCTGAATGATAAAAGAGACATGGTGCCAGAGAGAGCTGTCTGTACTTTCCAGGGTCAAAATTCATTATGTAGGTAACCTTGGTCAAGATACTCAACTTTTATGAAACTCAGCTTTTTCCATGACTTGAAGATGATAATATTAGCCTATTTCCTAAGATTTTTATTGCAGACTGAATGGAACGCCTTCTGTCAAGCACTTTAGTGACTGATCTGTTATAGGTACTCAGCAAATGGTAGTTAGTCCCTTCTTTCCTCTCAAAGGAAAGAATTTGAACAAGGTGGCTTATGATGTTAGTAACCCTAACTCTAACTCTTGCTTTTTCCAGCTTCTATTATTATTAATTAAAATTTTTTTCTTTTGTTTTAATGGGAAAACTGGAGAACCATATAAATGACTGGTAACTTGACTATATTGTGAATAGGAATACATACTGATTCAAACTTTGAAATGAAACTCTGGCAATACGTAGTGAGACAATTAAAATCTACATCTTCTTCAACCTCCTTATCCTAAGGAATTAATCAGAGAAGCATATAAATAATTATGTAGCATTGTTTATAATGTTGAGAAATTGGAAGCAAATTGTGTATTATTAAGAAATTAGTGAAAAATATTTAATGCATCTCCATAATGAAATATTTTCTGGCCATTAAAAATGTTGCAGACATTCATAAATTTATATGGAAAGGTGATCATTATGTATTATTAAGAGAAGGAAATATACAACAAAACTATATTAGCTAAAAGTATTTTTACAATTTAGATTAAATAAATATGTACATACTAATATTCTCAATTACAATCTGTAGATGGTAAGATTTTTATTTTGTGTTTTTTGGTATTGTCTGAATTTTTAAAAAACAGTAAGCAGATATAGCTTTTGTTTACTTATTTGAAATAATATTCATCATTTAAAAATATTTCATAAATATATAAAATTACTAAGGCAGCACATGCTATTTGAAAATTAAAACCATAAAATACATAAAGTAAGAAATGAGAATTAATCCCACTTCTCCTACTGTATTTAATTCAGAAGCAGTAGTAAAACACTAAAAATTAACCATTAATAAAAATAACCAGGCCCTTACTAATCTAAATTTCTGTCATGAGAGCAAGCAGCAGAAACAGAGCACAGTATAGCGAGTTACCTCCCTAAATGATTTGGTGGATAAAGCCAAGATATTCTGAGAACTGGGACTGTCCTTGTTAACTTTTTCCTCCGTGATATTTACCATTGTAGCCTCATTTGAGGCTTTAAATGAATTCAGAATAAAAAAACCTATTGCACTGGCAAAGAAGAGCCTTTCCTAATATGCAGAACACACATGCCCACCCACTGCGTGAAACTGCACTAACGAGATTCTGTTGGAATCTCACTGTGCCACAGTAAGCTGCGATGTATGCCAGTCTACCTAGACCAGACTGAACCGAGGAGTGCTATATAGAAAGGGTCTGCAGCAGATTTGGCTGAAGCAGCCAGGAAATCACACCTCGTTTCAACATCCATAATTACAGTTAAGGTTGCTTTCTGTTAATTGACCCAGAACCATCTGAAAGATGTCTGTTTTATAATCCTCCTGAAGAGCAAATTCTTCAAAGCACACAAGTAGGGAGCAATGTTTATTTTTGCTATTAGATTACATTAAGTGTAAATGGGTCTCAAGTGATTTTAATTACACAGGAATAGAAAATTACCTTTTTTTTTTTTTTTTTAGCAGTTTTGAGAAGTAAGACAACAGAAATTTCATCACTAGTTTCTTTGATCAGGATGCTATCACTGTCAGTAAATGGTATTTTACCACATCATCCCATTAATTATGTGTCACTCTCTTTGAGCCACTTTCATTTGAGGAACATAAGAAATCTGTAGTCTTCATAGAAAGCTGCCTAACAGGAGAATGTGATCTCAGGATCCCTCCATGTCTTAACATGGGAGATGGCAAGGGGACTGTTAAAGTCACCCGGGGTAGGATTTGCTTTTCCACCTTGCACACACTCCTCCACAGCACTTTGTTAAAAAAAAAAAAAAAAAGAAAAATCAGGCTAACTTGTACTAGAAATAGTATTCAAACCCATAAGGATATAAATCCATGGGATCTTAAGTCCAACACTTTAACCACTCAGCCATTCTGGTACCCGCTGCTCCTCCACCTCTCTGAACCTCAGCTTTCACATCTGTGAAATGTGGAGACTGTTACTATAATATTTATGAAGTTCCCACTGTATACCAGGCACTACACTAAGCATAAGAAAAGAAATCGAATCCAACAACCATAGTCTTGCAGAATGCATGGGGACAGTAAACATAACCCCTTAGTCTATCACTCAAGACGGGAATGGGAAGAACACAAGTTCTTAAAGCATCAGTGCTTTTTTATCCTCTTTCCATAGAAGCTGTTAAATAACTGACAACATAAGACAGCATGCTATTGGTGCTTCATTGCTTAGAACTTAAGAACGTCTCATAAATTTTGTGATACACTCTGTTTTGAGATTGTAACTGAAATCTAAAAAATATATGTTGTTGGGAAAATTAGCTGCCCATAATCTCAAGGAGATCCAACCAGTCCATTCTAAAGGAGATCAGCCCTGGGTGTTCTTTGGAAGGAATGATGCTAAAGCTGAAACTCCAGTACTTTGGCCACCTCATGCGAAGAGCGGACTCATTGGAAAAGACTCTGATGCTGGGAGGGATTGGGGGCAGGAGGAGAAGGGGATGACAGAGGCTGAGATGGCTGGATGGCATCACTGACTCGATGGACGTGAGTCTGAGTGAACTCCGGGAGTTGGTGATGGACAGGGAGGCCTGGTGTGCTGCGATTCATGAGATCGCAAACAGTTGGACACGACTGAGCGACTTAACTGAACTAAATCTCAAAAGTAGTTGGTAACTTTATCTCTGCCATATTATCCATTTTGTTATTGCAAAAATGTATCTGTTATATAGGTTAATGTGAAAGAACATCAAACATAGGACTTAAAAATAAATTCACTTACTTATGTAGAAGACCTCCCTAATATATAACGCTTTTCATGATTAAAGTGTATAATATCTGGTTGAGCTAATATCTGTGAAGGGTGTAAGGTCTGTTCCTAGGTCATTTTCTTTTGGTATATAAACATCCAGTTGCTACAGCACTGTATGTTGAAAAGACTGTGCTTGTTCTATTGTATTTCCTCTGCTCCTTTACAAAGTTCAGTTCATGGTATTTATTTTGATTTATTTCTGGGCTCTCTGTTCTCTTCTGCTGATCTGTTTGTTTATGCTTTAAAGTATACTGCATGGTGTTGATTACTGTAGCTTTATAGTAAGTCTTGGTGGCCAGTAGTAAAAATCCTCCAACTTTGTTTCTCTTTTTCAATAATGAGTTGGCTATTCTGAGCCTTTTGCCACTCCATATAAACTTTATGTTTTGTTGACATGTGTAAAATAACTTACTGGCATTCTGATTCTGTTAAATCTATAGATCAAGCTGGGAAGAAATAACTTCTTGATAATATTGAGTCTTCCTGTCAATCAACATGGATTCTCTCTCCATTTGGGGGCTTCTCAGGTGACTCTGGTGGTAAAGAATCTGCCTGCCAATGCGGGAGACAGAAGAGACATGGGTTCGATCCCTGGGTCGGGAAGATCTCCTGGAGGAGGGTATGGCAACCCACTCCAGGATTCTTGCCTGGAGAATCCCATGGACAGAGGAGCCTGCTGGACTATGGTTCATAGGCTTGCAAAGAGTCAGATAGGACTGAAGTGACTTAGCACACATGCACACATCTCTCTATGTAATTCTTCACTGATAGCTTTCATTTTGTAGTTTTCCTTGTAAATATTTTGTACACATTTTTTAAAGATTCATGTGTAAGTTTTTCTATTTTGGGGGAGAGGATGCTAATAAATGGTAATGTGTTTTTAATTTCAAATTCTACTTGTTCATTGCTGGTATATAGGAAAGTGATTGACTTTTGTATATTAACCTTGTATCCTGAAACCTTGCTATAATAGCTTGTTAGTTCCAGAAGATTTTTATTCATTTCTCTTAGATTTTCTACATAGACCATCATGTCATCTGTGAATAAGGACAGTTTCATTTCTTCACTCTCAATATGTGTATCTTTTACTTCCTTTTATTGTCATCACGTTATCTATGGTTTCCAGAATGATGGTAAAAGCAGTGTTGACAAAGGACATCCTCACCTTGTTTCTGATCTTATCTGAAAAACTGAGTTTCTCAGTGTTAAGTTTGATTGTTAGTTGTAGGTTTTTGAGTAGATGTTTTTGTCAAGAAAGTTCCCCTCTCTTTCATGAATGGATGTTTAGTTTTGTTAAATGCTTTTTTCTTGCATCTATTGACATAATTGTGTGACTTTTTTCTTCTTTAGTCTGATGATGTGATATACATTAGACTTTCAAATGTTGAATCAGTCTTGCATTCCTCAGATAAATCCTACTTGGTTATAATGCATAATTCTTTTTAATACATTGTTACATTTGATTTGTTAATATTTTATTGAGGACTTTTATACCTAAGTTCATGAGAGATATTGGTCTAAAATTTTTTTTCCTGTAAAATCTTTGTCTAGTTTTAGTATTAGGATAATGCTGACCTCATTATCTTCTGACAGAGATTGTAGATAAATTATACCAATTCCTTCCTTAAGTATTTTATAGAATTCACCAGTGAACCCATCTAGTCAGATGTGTTCTCATTTAAGGGTTATTATGTATGGATTCAATTTCTTTAATTGATACAGGTCTGTTCTGATTGTCTACTTCTTCTATTTCTGAGTTTTGGCAGATTATATCTCTTGACATATTGGTTGATTTTTAATGATGTATTTAATTTAAATATAAATTAGAGAATAATTGACATAATTATGAGTGTTTATATCCATCAATATGGTGTATTTTTCCATTTATTTAGGTCATGTAAAAAGCCTGTAGTCATAGATTGTATTATTTTTATGGTGACCTTTTCTATTTTGTTACATTTAGTCCTAGAGACTTAAGATTTTCATGAGATTTTTAACATTTAAAAAAAATGTGTTTTGTTATTCTTGAATTATGAAATGCTATTGATTCTATATATTATGCTGATATCCAGAAAATTGAGTTTTCTTAAATTTCTAAGAGTTTACCTGTTTATGCTGTTTCTTTTTGTATGTTGATTATTATGTGGTGTCCAAGGAGAAAGGTCTCTCCTTTTAGCTATTATTTTATTTATTTATTTTTCTTACTTTGTTACATCAGTTCATTTCAGTTCAGTTCAGTCTCTCAGTCATGTATGACTCTTTGTGACCCCATGAATCGCAGCATGCCAGGCCTCCCTGTCCATCACCAACTCCCGGAGTTCACTCAGACTCATGTCCATCGAGTCAGCGACGCCATCCAGCCATCTCAGCCTCTGTCATCCCCTACTCCTCCTGCCCCCAATCCCTCCCAGCATCAGAGTCTTTTCCAATGAGTCGACTCTTCGCATGAGGTGGCCAAAGTACTGGAGTTTCAGCTTTAGCATCATTCCTTCCAAAGAAATCCCAGGGCTGATCTCCTTCAGAATGGACTGGTTGGATCTCCTTGCAGTCCAAGGGACTCTCAAGAGTCTTCTCCAACACCACAGTTTAAAAGCATCAATTCTTTGGCGCTCAGCCTTCTTCTCAGTCCAACTCTCACATCCATACATGACCACAGGAAAAGCCATAGCCTTGACTAGACGGACCTTTGTTGGCAAAGTAATGTCTCTGCTTTTGAATATGCTATCTAGGTTGGTCATAACTTTCCTTCCAAGGAGAAAGCGTCTTTTAATTTCATGGCTGCAGTCACATCTGCAGTGATTTTGGAGCCCAGAAAAATAAAGTCTGACACTGTTTCCACTGTTTCCTCATCTATTTCCCATGAAGTGGTGGGACTGGATGCCATGATCTTCATTTTCTGAATGTTGAGCTTTAAGCCAACTTCTTCACTCTCCACTTTGACTTTCATCAAGAGGCTTTTGAGTTCCTCTTCACTTTCTGCCACTTTCTGTCATCTGCATATCTGAGGTTATTGATATTTCTCCCAGCAATCTTGATTCCAGCTTGTGCTTCTTCCAGCCCAGTGTTTCTCATGATGCACTCTGTATATAAGTTAAATAAGCAGGGTGACAATATACAGCCTTGATGTACTCTTTTTCCTATTTGGAACCAGTCTGTTGTTCCATGTCCAGTTCTAACTGTTGCTTCCTGACCTGCATACAGATTTCTCAAGAGGCAGGTCAGGTGGTCTGGTATTCCCATCTCTTTCAGAATTTTCCACAGTTTATTGTGATCCACACAAAGGCTTTGGCATAGTCAATAAAGCAGAAATAGATATTTTTCTGGAACTCTCTTGCTTTTTCCATGATCCAGCGGATGTTGGCAATTTGATCTCTGGTTCCTCTGCCTTTTCTAAAACCAGCTTGAACATCAGGAAGTTCACGGTTCATGTGTTGCTGAAGCCTGGCTTGGAGAATTTTGAGCATTACTTTACTAGTGTGTGAGATGAGTGCAATTGTGTGGTAGTTTGAGCATTCTTTGCATACATTAAGATTTTTTCGGCAATGAACAAGTTGCACTGTACCTGGCTTTAACATGTTTAAAGTTTTATAATTTATATGTTTGTTACAGGGTTTTGTTGTTGTTGTTAGATGAATATCTGCCTTTTTTAATATCTAAGAATTTTTTAAAATTGTGAATAACTTTTAAAAAATATTAGTTCAATTCAATGTATTTAATGTTTTGGTGTAGTTTTCTGATTTAATTATTTCTCATTGGAAAAGACTCTGTGCTGGGAGGGATTGGGGGCAGGAGGATAAGGGGACGACAGAGGATGAGATGGCTGAATGGCATCACTGACTCGATGGACGTGAGTCTGAGTGAACTCTGGGAGTTGGCGATGGACAGGGAGGCCTGGTGTGCTGCGATTCACGGGGTTGCAAAGAGTCAGACACGACTGAACGACTGAACTGAACTGAACTGAATAAGGAGAAAACAAATATTCCATCTGATGAATGTTTTAAAAACCCATTAAAAGAGTGTAACTGTTAGAGAGAACAGTGATTATAGCAGAGAATAGACGTAATGAAGAACCCACGTGTTTAAGAAAGTTCAGGTAGATTGGAGTTTTCTAAAACGTAGGAGGAGGGATAACTGAAGCCTCCAAGTGATTCCAGCTCCTGTAACTGTGTGATCTGAGCCACATGAAAGACTGAGTGTGAGAACTATCTAGTCCAGTTCAATCACCTCCAGAGACATGAAACCTAATAATAATAGTATTAGCATATCCGTGCTTATTTTTTTGAGGTCATTACTTGTATTATGGTTACATGAGATTAACATTAGATGTTCAGTGAATGGTATATAAAAACTCTTTTTAGCTATTTTTGCAATGTTTTGTAAGTAAAAGTTAATTCTAAATTAAATCTCCAGAACCTTGAGACATAATAAAAAATATTGTTGCTTTATGCCACTAAGATTGGAACAGTTCATTTCACAGTTAAATGTATAACACTAAACTATTGTCAACTGAAGCTCATGGAGATAGGGATGAAGGTAGATTTATTATAAATTAGGTTTTAATTTCAGATATATCTTGTTGCTATTCAGTTGCTAAGTCATGTCTGACTCTTTGTAACCCCATGGATTGCTGCACACCAGGCTCCCCTATCCTTCATTACCTTCTGGAGTTGTCTCAAATTCATGTTCATTGAGTTGGTGATGCTATATAACCTTCTCATCCTCTGCAGCTCCCTTCTTTTGCCTTCAACCCTTCCTAGCAGCAGAGTCTTTTCCAATGAATCAACACTTTGTATCAGGTGGCCCAACTATTAGAGTTTTAGCTTCAGCATCAGTCCTTCAAATGAATACTCAGGGTTGATTTCCTTTAGGATTGACTGGTTTAATCTCCTTGCAGTCCAGGGGACTCTCAAGAGTCTTCCCCAGCACCACAGTTTGAAACCATCAGTTCTCCAGTGCTCAGCCTTCTTTATGGTCCAACACTCCACACCTGTACATGACTACTGGAAAAACCATAGCTTTGACTATATGGACCTTTGTAAGAAAAGTGATGTCTCTGCTTTTTAATATGCTGTCTAAGTTTGTCATAGCTATCCTTCCAAGGAACAAGCATCTTTAATTTAATGGTTGCAGTCGCTGTCAGCAGTGATTTCATCTTGCATTATTGAAAGGCACCAAAATAGAGCAGAGAACTCTTACACACCGTTTATCCAAATTTCCCTAATGTTAAAACCTTGTATAATCACAGTAAAAATAATGACATCAAGATATGAACATTTATACAGTAATAGTATTAATCTAGAAACTTGGAATTTTGCCAACTGTATCATTCATGCTGATTTTCTAGTCCAAGATTCAATGCAGAATCCCTCTTTACTTTTAGTTGTTATATTTTGCTAGCCTTCACAGTTCTATTATAATGCCTCTTTGTTTGTCTTTTATGACCTTGACATTTTGGAGAGCATGGACCAGCTATTTTGTAGAATGTCACTCAATTTGGATTTAGCTGATATTTCCTCATGATTAAATTCAATTTATGCATTTTTTAGCAAGAATATCACTGAAATAATGTTGTAACCCTCTCGGTGTATCGTATCAGGAGATACAGCACAAGGACAAGTCTTGAGTCATGATGTCTTATTATGCAGTTTTTATTTTTATCACTTGGTTTAATTTTTATCAGTCTAAGGTGGTGTCTGCCAGGTTTCTCCATTATAAGGTTATATTTTCATGTGTAATTAATACGTATCTTGTGAGGAGACATTTTGTAACTATGGAAATATCCTGTTTCTTATCATATTTTTGTCTACTAGTTTTAGCATCCATCTGTGACTCTTGCCTGATATAATTATTACTGTGGTGTTTGCCGAATGGTGATTTTTCTATTTTCATAATTCCTTCCACATTTATTAATTAGAATTTTACTGTAACAAAAGCTGTTCCTTCTCATTTATTCACTTATTTATTTATATCAGTATGGATTATAATCCAATATATCACTTATTTTATTGTTCAAGTTGACTGAGATTTGGCCATTGAAATTCTCCAAGTTGTTTTTCAATTTGCTCTCCTTATCTTCCAGCATTTTCTTTCTTTCTGCCACTACAGTGTTATCCACGATTATCTAGTAGCTTCCCTGCCTCAGCCCTGGAGTCCATCATCCCTCCAAGAACCCTGATTTCTTTTGATGGGGGACAGTATTAATAAACTAAGGTCTGGGAGTTAGGTGTTCTCATTACTAGTAAAAGAGTATTGCTACTAGGGTCTCTCAGTGACAAGAGCTGCAAAATATACATGTTTAAGATGTTTCCTATAGATATATCTGTATTTGTTTCCATATCTACATATTCATATTTATGTTACAGACATGTCTGATTCCAATTCACCACCACTGCAAATTTCATTCTAGCCTTCTTTCTTTGTAAGCTCACTTTTCTAACAATGAAAAAATTCATTCTCATTTCCAGAGTATCCTTACATATGAAAATTGATTTTTGTTGGCATGGTCCTCTTTTGGCTCCCTTTTCCCTACTTCTAATTCAACTACTTTCCATGCAATTCTGATCTCACAAAGGTAATTTTGGCAATAGAGACAAATGGAGACTATCAGTTCTGTAGAGTCATACAGTTAAACAGTGCACAGGGGATCAGGTTGACAAGCAAACACAGCCATTTAATTAATGTTTTTAAATAGCACTATTTTACCAGGCTAATTTCATATTGGTTTAAGAAAATCAATCATCTGATGGATTTTGTTGAGTGCAATGCTAACATCCTTCATCAGGATTTACAATAAAAATAGCAAATTGAGACTGAATACATTCAGTAATATATGTCAGACATGTCCCAGAAACTGAAAACAAACAAAATTAATATTATGCATTATTTTAATTTTGTAAGGGATGTTGGAACATTCTTTCTGTGAATAATGCCATACAAAACTAGTTTGTACTGTTCTGGTTATATAGTGACATGAATAAATGAATATCAATTAGACACTTGTTTTTCTTTTATTTTAAGTTTAAAAAGTTAGCCATAAAATTTGAATAATGTATGTGCCTATTTTAACTAATAGTCTTATTTTTTTTTCTGCTACTTAGTTTAGAAATGATAATTTTAACTTTAGAGCATGTTTTGATTTGCAAATTTGTTGCCCAATCCTTTTTCTTTATAAATAGATATCTAACTATCCATAACTTTAGAAGTAAAGTAATTCTATTATGTTCATGAAAGTCCTCATTATTGACTTAGATATCTTGAATGATCTTTATTAAATATAAAAAAAAAACAGTTGTCTTGGCATGTGTGGGTTTTAGACTCAATATTCCTATGAAGATCATCTTAGGAACTGTCTTCAAATATATAAAGGGTGAATGTTGGACAAATCATACCAGCTTTTTACAGACTGTTAAAGTATGCACAAGAGAGCCAGAGACTTAAATTAGGGTAAGGAATTTAAATTCCATTCTGAGGAGCAATTTTCTTATAGTGAGAACTGTTAAACCTCAGATCTGCTCTTGAAGTTGAGGATTTAGAACTTATTCTCTAAAGATCTTTATAAACTAATAAATTTGTAATTCCAGGATAGTTTAGGTGTGATCTCACCTTAGTATAGAGACACAGACTTAACAAGTCCCCCAAAGGCCCCGTCCTAGCCTTAAGATTCTGAGACTACCATCTGCATTTAGAATTTACATTAGGTTGGGACCAAGGGGCCTGTTTGATTCTACCTGTCTATGGAGAAGTGATGCCTACAGAAATGATGTGAGAGAACTTCCATGTACACACCCACATATCAGTAAATTTGGGACTAGAGTCCCCTCTGGTATGCCTGAATAACAGTAACAATAAGATCTTTTGTGTAGTATGCTACATCATTCTTAGGATTAGTTTTTGAGGGGTGTGTATTTCATTAGGACTTTCCTGTAGCTCAGATGGTAAAGAATCTGCCTGCAATGCAGGAGACTTGGATTCAATCCCTGGGTTGGGAAGATCCCCTGGAGAAGGAAATGGCAACCCATTCCAGTATTCTTGGCTGGAGAATCCCATGGACAGAGGACCCTGGTGGGCTACAGTCTGTGGGGTTGCAAAGAGTTGAACATGACTGAGTGACTAACACTACGTCATTAACCATTATAACAACTGTGTGAAGCACAAAATAAGTCTTTACTATGCCTCCAGGGAAACAGGAGCAGAGATTTTAGAATTCTTGTCTGAGATCAAGAAGCAGAGTTGGGATTCTAATGTTTATTTTTGATAGGAGGCATTGCTCTTTCCAGTTTCCTGATGCCTTTTGTTTGATAGTGTTTGGAATGAAATGTAAATACCAGACATGAATGAAAATTTCACACTGTTGTTTGTTCTGTCGCTCAGTCATGTCCTGAAGCACACCAGGCTTCCCTGTCCTTCTCCATCTCCTGGAGCTTGGTCAAGAAGATTTCACATGTTTGGACTCAAAGATGCACTTGTGGGGAGTGTGGGAGAGGCATGACTTTCTAGTGGCTGAATTTAGACCAGCGCATCTCAAAGTTTCCTCTGAAGAACACTGTTCTATGAGATGATGATAGATATTTACACTGTATTAGTTAGGGTTTGCTTTAGCCTTGAGAAATAGAAAAAAAAAAAGCACCCTAAAGTACCAGTGCTATATACGAGATTGAAGATTATTCTTCTCTCACTCTGGAGTCTGGAAGCAGGCACTGTGTGGGCAGTGTGGTGGTTCCGCAATGATGCAGAGGCCAGGTTCCTGCTGTCTTGCAGGTTTCTTTACTGAGTCTCAAGCTGCTTTGACTGCTCAGGCTGTAGTCATCAGTCGGTGTTGCTGAAGGGAGAAGAGATGGTATAGAGAAAGGAGTGCTCCTTACTTTTGAGACTATTTCTAGGTCATCACACATAACATTTCCACATACATCTCATTGATCAGAACCTTGTTACATCAAGGGGCACTAGGAAATAAAGCCTATTGGCTAAGCAGCAGTGTGGCCATGTAAAACTGGAATTCCTACCAAGGAAGAAGGGATGAATGGATACTGGAATCGACCTATCAATGACTGCTGTGCGTGTGTGCATGCTAAGTCACTTCAGTCCTATTTGACTCTTCACAACCCTATGAAACATAGCCCGCCAGGCTCCTCTGTCCATGGGATTCTCCAGGCAGGAATACTGGAGTGGGTTGCCATACCCTCCTCCAGGGGACCCAAAGATCGAGCCCATGTCTCTTTACATCTCCGGCATTGGTAGGCGGGTTCTTTACCACTGGCGCCATTTGGGAAGCCCCTCAATGACCTACATACACCCATAAAATAGGTTCTGTTTTTTTTAAAAGATAATTTTGTGGTCAAATAAGCTTCAGAAATACTAGGTTGAATAACTTAAGCAGATGCCTTTAACACACCAGGCTTCTCAAAGATGCTAATGCATAGTGTGGCAGTTTTAGAGTAGGATACCATGTACGGTCCCCACTCTTTTTTGACTTTAGAACTCTTGACTCATGGAGCACCTGTTGGGATGAATGGTCCACAAATATATATTCCCCAAATGTACTTCAAAGAAATGTTGCTGTAAACTATAGAATCCAGGATAGGTAATTCTTATCTGTTCCCTGCTGCCAATTATGGGGTTGGCCAAAAAGTTTGTTCAGGTTTTTTCTGTAAGATGGTATGGAAATTTTTTGTTCTAGTTCTGTGAAAAATGCCATTGGTAATTTGATAGGGATTACACTGAATCTGTAGATTGCTTTTGCTAGTATATTCATTTCCATAATATTGATTTTTCCAAGCCAGGAACATACATAGAGAAAAGATTTGTGGACAGGGGTTTAGGGAGAAGGAAAGGGTGGGACGAATGGAAAGAGTTGCATGGAAACAAATACACTACCATATGTAAAATAGTTAGCCAGTGAGAATTTGCTGTATAACTCAGGGAGCTCAAACTGGTGCTCTGTGACAACCTAGAGGGATAGGATAGGGTAGGAGGGAGGCTCAGGAGGGAGGGGACATAGATATACCTTTGGCTGATTCATGTTTATATTTGGCAGAATCCAACACAATATTGTAGAGCAATTATCCTTCAATTAAAAATAAATGATTTTTTAAAAAGATGGTATGGAAAAAGCCAAATGAACTTTTCAGCCAACCCGGTCCAATACCAGGTGAACAAAATATTGTGCCTTCTCTGAGTTACTTAATTTTATTTTATGTGTAAGTCAGGAGTGGTGAAGCATACATAATGAGCATGACTATAGAGTAATTTGCAAATATAAAGGACTATGGAAATACCAAGTAATTGTATGTTAAAGAGGAAATTCTTAAATTTTTGCCTAAAAATATGTCAAGCAATTTTTGGGTAGGTAATTCAGTGTTCTCTAATACCTCTATTAAGGGAAAGGGTGCTTTCAAATAGCACAATAATAATAGCTATAGTGAACCCTGAACTGTGGATGCTCCCATGGCCCAGGACCAGGCAGAGCCAGTATGTCTTTAAATTTCCCTGACAGTCATACTCTTTTTGTCTAGTCCATTCAAACTCTCCATCTTTTACATGACTGTTTAACACCACCCTCTCTCACTTCTAACTTCCAACTCTTCTTCCTCATCTTCTCTTTCTGCTTATGACCTGTTCCCTACCTTCCTGCCCACTCAGAAGCAATCAGAGAGAACTTACACATACTGCTGTACTCTTGCTTGGAAAATCCCATGGATGGAGGAGCCTGGTAGGCTGCAGTCCATGGGGTCACTAAGAGTCGGACACGACTGAGCGACTTCACTTTTACCTTTCACTTTCATGCACTGGAGAAGGAAGTGGCAACCCACTCCAGTGTTCTTGCCTGGAGAATCCCAGGGACGGGGGAGCCTGGTGGGCTGCCGTCTATGGGGTCGCACAGAGTTGAACACGACTGAAGCGACTTAGCAGCAGCAGCCTCTCACTTACCTGCCTTTGTGTCTGCATGCTTTATTTTCTCACCTGTTACACAGAAGAACTGCACGCATCTCATTCTACTGTGAGTCCATCCCCTTGGGCACTCAATTCCATCCTCTTGCCCACTCAAGGGTGTTATGTTCATGATTTTTACTGTTATCTCCTATGGTGCTAATTCTTTTCTCTTTACTGAGCTGCCCCCAATAGTACACAAACCTGCTTTCCCCCATCTTAAAAAAAAGAAAAAGAGAAAAAGAAATATTACTCTATTATTCTTTACTCTATTTTTCTGTAATAAGCAATTTGTAATAAGCTTCTTGCTTTCTCCAAATTTTCTCCTCTTCGGGTTTAACCTCTCCTGACCACCCCCACCCCGCACCTACTACTCTGAAATTGCCTTTGTCTAGGTCCTCCATGATTGTCATGTTGCTAAATCTAATGATCGATTCAAGTCTCAAGACTCATTCGTAACACAGATGGCAGCATTTGGCTCAGGAGATCGGCTCCCTTCTTCATTTGGCTTTCAGTACATTGCTCTCTTCTGGTTTACCTCCTACCCCACTGAGGATTTTTCTCACTGAAAAATGTCCATTATCCATTCAACATTCCAGAATGAAATCTGAATCTAAAGTCTTTTGGGAATTTCCAAAAAATTTCGAAACCCAAAATGGAGTCACACAGAACAGGTTACTTGGACTCTCTGAGTTAGTTTCTTCACATGAAATGTAGAAGGTTTTGAACTGCATAATCTTGAAGTTATCTTGCACTATTCTAATTCTTGGAAAGCATTATAGGGTCTAATATATAGATACAGAGACAAAATACCCAGTGTTATAGTGTACACTCTATTCTAACCACACTGGGGCCTTCAGTTAATCTCACAGCTTTTCTGATCCCTGGTCATCTCATCTGTTCCATAGGAAACAACAATATGTTTTACACCTTTCTAAAAAATGGTTATAAATATAAAAAAATGAAATTCCATGTATAAATTTACTTCAAGAATGCCGCAATGCTATGTGACAGGAAGGGAGTGGTTACTACAAGTCTTGGAATCAAAGAGGTGAGTTTAAAACACAGTGGACTATTTCACCATACAAATTTTATGATGTGAAGCTCACTCCCTCTACCAGTCTTCCACATCACAGAAAGTGACAAATTCACCTTTTCAGTTGTTCCAGCAAAGCCAATATTGGGATGATATATATATTTTTATCTCTTTTACAACCAACTCAATCAGAAAATACTTTTATTTCTTCTTTCAAAATCTGTCTGCAGTCCAGCTACTTCTTATCACTTTCACCACAACTTGCTACCACCTTTCTGATATATACCACAATCATGTTTCACCAGGAATGTTGCAATAACTTCCTCGTCTCTGGTTTTTGTCTTTACCACATATGGTATATGCTCTACACACCAGCCAGAGTGATCCTGTTAAAGCACCTTGGAGATTGTTACTTCTCTGCTCAAACCCCCTCACAGGCTTTCAGTTTCACTGAGAGTAAAAGCAGAAATCCTCACAATGGCCTCCAAAGGCACACATCACTCTTTTACCTTTATCTCCTACTGTCTGCCTCCTCCTTCATGAGACTCCAGACACACTAACCTTTACACAGTCTGTTTCTTCTGCCAGAAACACCCTTTACTCAGCTTTCTACATGATTAGTTCCTCTGCTCCCCTTTTGTTTCTCAAATGTCATTTTCTCAATATGATCCACCCTCCCCTCCCTATTTAAAATTGCAACCCATTCTGTTACTGTGACTCTTCTAATCCTCCTCCACGGTTCATAATTTTCCGTGTCATGCCATCCCCCGGCATACTATGTCATGTGCATGTTTATTATGTTTATAGTTTATTGTCCCTATCCTTTCCCCAGTTCAGTGATACAGGGATTTTTGTCCTGTTTTCCTCTGTCATCATTTTCCTCCCTCACCAATGGACTACTAGATTCAAAGCATCTAAAATAGTACCTGGTATTAATATGTAGTAGGTGACCTGCCTCTTGAGAAATCTGTATGCAGGTCAGGAAGCAACAGTTAGAACTGGACATGGAATAACAGACTGGTTCCAAATAGGAAAAGGAGTACGTCAAGGCTGTATATTATCAATCCTGCTTATTTAACTTATACGCAGAGTACATCATGAGAAACGCTGGACTGGAAGAAACACAAGCTGGAATCAAGATTGCCGGGAGAAATATCAATAACCTCAGATATGCAGATGATACCACCCTTATGGCAGAAAATGAAGAGGAACTCAAAAGCCTCTTGATGAAAGTGAAAGTGGAGAGTGAAAAAGTTGGTTTAAAGCTCAACATTCAGAAAACGAATATCATGGCATCCGGTCCCATCACTTCATGGCAAATAGATGGGGAAACAGTGGAAACAGTGTCAGACTTTATTTTTCTGGGCTCCAAAATCACTGCAGATGTGACTGCAGCCATGAAATTAAAAGACGCTTACTCCTTGGAAGGAAAGTTATGACCAACCTAGATAGCATATTCAAAAGCAGAGACATTACTTTGCCAACAAAGGTTCATCTAGTCAAGGCTATGGTTTTTCCTGTGGTCATGTATGGATGTGAGAGTTGGACTGTGAAGAAGGCTGAGTGTCGAAGTGAAGAGCGGCTATAGTGAATCAGCTGTATGTGTATATATACCCCCACCTTCTTGAGCCTCCTGCCCTCCGTCTCCTCCTCTAGGTCATCACAAAGCATCTAGTAGAGCTCCCTGTGCTATAGGCATCTTCCCACTAGCTGTCTATTTCACATGTGGTAGAGTATGCTACTCTCTCAATTTGTCCCACCCTCTCCTTCCTACCTCTGTGTCCAAAAGTCCATTCTGTATGTCTGTGTCTCTATTCCTGCCCTACAAATAGGTTCATCAGCACCACTTTTCTAGATTCCATCTATACACATTAATATATGTTTTTTTTTTCCTCTCTGACTTTACTCTGTGATAGACTCTAGGTTCATTGACATCACTACAAATGTCCCAGTTTTGCTCCTTTTTATGGCTGAATAATAATCTATTGTATATATGTACCACATCTTCTTTATCCACCTGTTGATGGATATCTACATTGCTTGCATGTTCTGGCTATTGTAAATAGAGTTGTAATGAACATTTAGGGTATATGTGTCTTTTTGAATTATGGTCTTTTTGAATTATATGCCTAGTAGTGGGATTTGTGGGTCATATATTAGGGTTAGAATTTTTGTTCATTTCTCCTCCCTCACTAATGGATTCCAGGCTCTCAAAATAGTACCTGGTATATAGTAGGTATTCAGTATTTCTTAAATTTTTTTTGGCTGTGACATGAGGCTTGTGAGATCTTACTTCCCCAACCAGGACAGGGATAGAACTCCTACCTACTGTAATGAAAGCACAGAGTCTTAACCACTGGACCACAGGAAAATTCCCAGTATTTCTTAAAGGTTAAAGGTCTGAGTTATGAAGGCAGTACTAATAAGTGGGTATTATATCTGTTTTGCAACTATATGAACTGAGGTTGGAAAGGCTAAATAATGTTTCTAACATCACTCAGTCAGAAAATTGCACGGCCGGGATTCAGGCCACAGTCTTTGCATAGTGTACACTAGAGTGTCCACATTTAGTATGTTTTCTGATTGCTATGTCCAAAGTCAGAGGATGAGAATGTTTCAAAAGCAGGGGCTTGCCAATGGGCTCAAAAGCTTCCAGAAATACCATAAAGAAGACAGATTGAGAGGGTAAAGGCTATAATTCTTTGTAACTAGGTGATAATGACCTTTGCAAAAACTATTTCAGTAGCAGTGGAGCCAAAGCCAGAGAGCAATGGATGAGGGAGTAAATGGACTGTAAGTAAATCATCTCTTTTTTAAAATGGGTAAGAGTTGAGTATATTTATGGGAGAAGTAAAAGAGGTAAAGACAGGTAAAATTATTGGTATGAGTATAGAGTTAAATAGAAGGAATTGCTTTCTAGGAATAGCCAACTCAGTGGGTAAAACGATGCATCAATATTCATGGAATTTTTTGGCCATGGAAAATAGTTGTTAAATAATCCCTCCAGTTCACTTCTCCTTGTCTCTTGAAAGAAACTTTCCCATTTTTCTCAGGAATTTATCACTTTCTTCAGTTCTCCTACCTCAATTCCAGATACCTCAGTCTTCTCCTTCTTAAGCAGATGAACTAAACACACTGCATGTTGTTTTGGAGAGAAAAGAGAGACCAGCAGGTATAAGCTCTCTTATCTCCTGACTTCTGATCTTGCTTCATCATCACTGACTTACCTTCTTCCCTCCTCTCAATAGAAAAGCATCCCTATTTTTCCCCAAGTTTCAGACGTAAGTCTAGAATCGTTACATGTTCTTAAAGACCATTGTCATCAATTTTTTTTTATTCTGAAACTCTAGTCACCAAGTTCTTTATCAGTACCTAAAAGCAAGATCTCCTATGTATATAATATTCCCTCTAGACATCACTTCCCTAAATTTCCAACCATAATATTTTTGACTCTATATGAAAAGGATATGTTCAACTTCTACCTCTTTGATGCTGGGAAATCATAAGATGAATGACTTCAGGCATATAGATGAAGGAAGATAGACTCATAAATAGATTATAATACCATGTGATAATGCAGATTTTTTACAGTAAAGTGGACATCTCTTCCCATGGGATGATCTTTCTGTAATTTGTTGTTGGGTGACATAGCTTTTCTTTTTTCCTAAGCTTTTCAAATTGGGTTTCTGTGGCTTGGAGAAGAGGAATATTGATTAATAGACTCAAGTTATCTAAGTGGTAACAAGAAAGGCTTCCAGGAAAAAATTTACGGAAGAAGTAATGTGTGAGGTGAGTAAGAATGAAAAGAGTAAGAATCAGACTCTAACCAGAGGAAGTGAGGGGACAAAGGTGAGTGTGAGAAGGCAGTCAGAGTAGGGAATGGAGAGGGAGGTACATGGTAGGGAGTGGAAGATAAAAGACTGGAGAAATGTCCAGGGATCAGACCATACAAGACCTCAATAAATCATGCAAATGACTTTGGACATTGTCTTCAGGCAATGGGGAGCTGAGCAGGAGAGTCACATGACCAAGTCTGTGGCTGTGGAGGACCAACATGAAGAAGACAAGTCTTGAAATATAACATCTTCAATCTTAAACCCATTTTCTAATTTCCTGCTTCCTTAAACTTCCTTTTGCTTCAATTTCTTTCTTTTAAAATAAGATAGCATTTGTGGCTTGCTGTTGCTTAAAGATGGTGATCTATCTTCTTCCTCCCTCTTGACGTTTCACATCAATATTTTAAGTTATGTTCATGGAGGTTTTTATTTGTAATTAGAAGAGGAGGAATAAAACTTGGGATGAGAGAAAGGACTGAAAAGAAGCAAAGCAAAACAGGGTGGAGGATACTTGATACCCTCCAGTTCCACTGAACTGAGTTTGAACCCCATTTTGAGAGGGAAAAATATCACCAGAGTGATGAAC
Source organism: Bos grunniens (assembly GCF_055505025.1). Taxonomy (NCBI): domain Eukaryota; kingdom Metazoa; phylum Chordata; class Mammalia; order Artiodactyla; family Bovidae; genus Bos; species Bos grunniens. The sequence goes on along the minus strand of NC_141165.1, from coordinate 118,924,024 downwards.
AGAGATAGAAAACATTTTGTCCAAAATGGTTGGGATTGTAGTGGTTTAATCAAAAAGTTTTCTAGAATAATAGTTTTAAAAAGAAGTATAAACACCTTGGTTTCTATTTTAACCCAAATAAACATACTGTACACAAAAATGATTTGTCAGTCCTTTAATTTAGGACTAGCATCTAATTATTTGCATTGATTACAAATGTTTTTTGGTCCTTTTTTCCCTTTATATATCACAGTCTTAATTGGTTACAGAGAAGGAAATGGCAACCCACTCCAGTGTTCTTGCCTAGAGAATCCCAGGGACAAGGGAGCCTGCTGGGCTGCCGTCTATGGGGTCGCACAGAGTTGGACACAACTGAAGTGACTTAGGAAAAAAAAAAAGTTTCTTTAAAGTGAGGTAAAACCTAAATTAATTATGAAACAACTTAAGTATAGAATTCTTCTAGATTTTCTCCAATGTTTTACAGTTGCTTCCATAGGTCTCATTTGACAGCAATATTTGGAGCAACTTCCTTTGGAAGGGAGTGGATATGGTCATAAAAGGGCAACTTAGGGCATCTTGGTGCTCTTTGCACAGGGCGATGCTCTGTGTTGTGACTGCTTTAACATCTATATCCTGGTTGTGATATCATAGTATAGTTTTTCAAGATGTTACCATTAGAGGAGATTGTTAAAGGGTACATTAGCTCTGTCTCTATTATTTCTTACACCTGCATATGAGGCTACACTTAAATTGAATTAAAAAAAGGAAGTTGAATTAAAAAATATTTATCAAACACCTGTTATGTACCAGGCACTATTACAAATACATAAGATACTTCAGTAAATGAAACATAAAAATCTTTGCAATCATAGAGCATACATTCTAGTGGAGGAGAAATTGTAGTGGCTGAGCCCGTATTGCCCAGTGTTCTGCCTTGGCATGAAGCTCAGTTCTATCCTGTAGGTTGTAAACATGGAAACCTTAGGATAATTCAGACAGAGTGTCCTTGATATGGTCATTGACAAAGCACATTCTTGTGGCAGATGGGGATGTTGTTCCAAGTTACTTTGCAGGCAGCAGATGTGGGTGAGTGGGAGCCCAAACAAGAGAGGAAGAACATGGGCGGAGGTTTGTAATGACTCTAGCTGACTTACTGGCTTTGGGAACATTAAATTAGAAAAAGCTTTGAAGAAGCTGAGGATCTGTTGCTGTCAGATGACATTTGACATTTGATCTATATTTTCTGCCTTGGTCAAAAGCATCATTATCTACTTTGTCCCTCAAGCAGAGAAATTTAATGTCCTACTTGGCTCTTCTCTCTCCCTAACATTCTGTGTCTAATCTGTCCACCTAGGATCCCCACCTTCTCACTTTCTCTTCAATCAATTTTTTTCTCTCTGTACTTCCAATATAAGTTAGATTATTATGGATGGTCTCTTAACTCCTGAGTATTTATTCAGTAGTTTCATTGATTATCCAAAAATCTTATCATCACCTTAGTTCATGATTTATATTGTTTTCTAACTTATCTTTTAAAACTAAAAATCTCAACATGTCACGCTTCTGCTTAACATTAGCTCCAAGTCCAAACTCTACAGATTGGCTTACAAAATACTTCAGTGTTTAACCCCATCAGACATTTCAAAACCATATCCTAAGAAGTCCCCCTAATACACTCTGTGCTATTCATCACTGACTTCCTTACCATTTCCTAAATATCCTCCTCATCTTTGCATATGCTTTTTTTCACCATCTGAAGTTTCTACCCTATCATTCTGACTAAATTTCAGCTAATGATTTATCATCTACTCTAACATAATCTCTTTTCTGGAACCTCCACCAAAATCCTCTCTTTTGGAGTCAAAGAAGGGATTCTCTTACCACATAACAGGTTTCTATACACCTGCCACACTGACTTGCAGTCATTTCTTGCTAAATACCTCTCTATTACTTCTAGTCCTGCTACTAGGTAATATGGGAAGAACTGGGAACTTTTCAGCAGGTGAATCCCTTCCTGTAATGTCTTGGGAAGGAATTTTTCTCCTGTGCATTTCTCCTTTTCTGCTTATGTATTCCTAATCCTCGGGTGTTCCATGTTCCAATTTCTCTTCAAAGTATAGAGGAGAAACAATTTTTCCCTACCTTTCTAAGTTCTTTGGCTGTTCTAATAATCAAATTATATTAGGACAGATTAACAGGAGAAAAATTAATTGCATACATATGAGATCCCCATAAGAATATGAGGCCCCAAAACTGTCAAGCAATTGATGCCTCTGTGGTATTCTGAGCTAAGGAGAAGGGGGTTGGGGGTCTGGGACTGCAAATAAGAGGAAGACTCTTCAGCCAAGGGAAGATGGGAAGAGCAAAGATTTTCTAAATAAATGTTTGCCATGCTATGCAAAGAAGTTTTTCTGCTATAAAAATAAGTTAATTTTACTAACAACCCTATTCCTGACACAGGTTCCCTGTATAAATTCTTTTAGGCAGTTAAGGCAGAGGTAATAAGAAAAACTTTCTGAAGCTTCTGTTTCTCAAAAATACCCAATCCCAAGTGATCCTCATGCAACATATACACATTTTGAGGTGGAAAATTTTGCTCCCCTACAGAAGAAAAACAAGATCAAACTCAGCAGCCTCCACCTCCCCCCAGCTCTGTACTCCTAGGTGACTGAGCCCTTCTGTACTGCCCAAGAATATGCCTTTGTGTCACCCAGATCATACTCATCTGCTTGAAAAAAAATCATCACTATTTTATCTGCCTCATTTGCTACTTCCAATGACCTTGTGCTTAGAACAACAGTTATCCAACCGTGTCCATACTTGCACCTTTGATTCAGAGAGATTTGTGTTCATCCAGGTGTCACTGTACTATGAATGGTGTCTCAGAGATCACCCATTTTTAAAAAACTACTTGTACAAAGGACACTACTTAGCTTGAGATATGTGTCTATAAAATTGGTTGTCATCTATAAAGTGCTTTGAGTTTCTTTAACATGGGAGAAATGTATAATGCTCTTATTTATCTACATCCTTTCTACATCTACCAAGTGAATGCTATGTTGTCATGCTGATATATTCAAAACATTGCAGACCTTTATACTACTCTGCAAAATAATTATCAGAGCATTTTGCATTTAATGTTTTTGTGATGATACATGGATAGCGGGGGATGTCAAGGTCCAAAGAAGGACAGTTAGAGTGCCCTGAGAAATACTTTATGTTTTTGTTAACACCTTAACTCACCCATCCCACGTATACTTCAGGTCTCTTACTATATTACCGTGACTATTACTATAATGGCTCATGCATCATGGTCTCTCCCTCTCTCACACACACACACGCACAGTCCTGTACACAGTGGTGGTGCACATATTGTTCTCCTGAAGAGCCACAGTATGATGCATATTATTTCACACTTAAAACATTTAACATCATTAAATTGAAAACAGAAGAAGCAGGGGAGGGAACAGAAGGTGATAAATGAAGAGGGGGAGGGAGAGTGGGAAGGCAATGTGTAGCAGAAAGAGGCAAGGCATATGGGGAAACAGGGCTAAGTCAAATTCATAGAAAATAACAAGCCAGTCTCTGACTGATGACAAGCATTTGCTGTGTCTCTCATGGTGCTTCAACTGAAGGAGTGCTGTTACTGAGTAAGGGGACTATCTCACCATGGCAAAGACCGCTTCTCTATAGCAGACATTGCTGTAAAAGTACAGACCTTTAAAGACTGGAGCACAGTACTGGCTTTCTTTTCTTTCATCATTTCTATTCATGTTTGGGAGGAAATTCCATCCTTGTGTCCCAGCTTCCCTGAAGGGAAGATTCATTTACCTGCAGTTTCTAGAAGACATCTGATTATAATCACCATATAAATCCAAAATCCCTACACTTAGCCAACAGCAAAAGCAGTTCAGAGAACAAATAGTCAGAGTCTACCCAGCTGTTCACTCAGTGGCTTTGTGCCTCTTGGATGCCAGACCATGCAGCTGTGCTCAGTGGGGAGAGGGACTTTGAAGTGACACGGACCTGATTGCAGTTCTGGCTCTGAAATAATGTGACCCTGGTAAAATTACTTAACTTTTCCAGGTCTCTAGGTCTTCAACAAGATAACTGGAAGGCCTAACTTAGAAAGAGATGCATCAACATTAACACTTGGCATAGCAAGTCCTATCAATGTAAATTTCTTTCTTTCTTTACATCCACCATTTGAGAACCTCAATTAGGACAGAAGCTAACTATAATTCTGACTTGCCTAAACATCTCTGCAGACTGGGCATGCTCTGTAAACCATCACAGTCAGCAGTGGAGGCATCTTGGGCAGGAAGTTATCTTAGTGGAGATGATGGTTTCATTGATATGGTAACCTCAGGAGTAGCTTAAACAAGGAGACAGAGCAGGAGAGAGAGAAAAACCAAAGGGTTACTATGGAAAGAATTGTGTTGATATCTAAATATGTAGGTATTACCTGTAGGCTGAAAGAAGTAGTTGGAGATAGTTCTAAAGCCAGCCTGGTGATGTAGTGTCACACAGAAGAAATACTGTTTTGTGCTGCTTTTTAGGGGCCTGAATTTACCCAAGGCTAAAACAAGCTGGAAGACGTCTCATGCATAATCTCCAGGTTACTGGCACTGGTTAATTTTGCCCCACTCACTGCCATACTCCAGCATGATTTCATGTGGATTTCTATAGATTTAACACCATAACAGTCTGAAAGAATTTCTAAAGGTTTTTTATTCCAGGAAGTATGTCATAATTTTGGTCAGAAAATATTTCCTAAATATCTGCAATGTTTGCTATTGTGTGGCTGGTGTCTTTAGGAATCACTAGAGTTTTGGAGCAAGAAATTCTAAATATGACCCTAAGAAGACACATCTGAACTCTGAAAAATGAAATCATGTGAAAGTAAGCCTTGAAGGATGAAAAAATGGGCAGGCTAATTTTAGTTGAGAAATGAACAAACGTATGACATGGGGATGATCTTGGCTTACTCAGAGTTTATAGACACAATGGTGAGTTTTCAGCTGCAAGTGAAGAGGCAGGAGGAATCTCTGTGAGAAGATCTCAGTGCCCACAAAATTTTCAGCCCCTTATTCCTGACACAATTAGGCCATATGTGTTTTTAAGCACTAAGTAACTTACTTTATAGATTTAAGGGTCTAGATCTGATAGATAGAGTGTCTGATGAACTATGGAATGAGGTTCGTGACATTGTACGGGAGATGGGGATCAAGACCATCCCCATGGAAAAGAAATGCAAAAAAGAAAAATGGCTGTCTGGGGAGGCCTTACAAATAGCTGTGAAAAGAAGAGAAGCGAAAAGCAAAGGAGAAAAGGAAAGATATAAACATCTGAATGCAGAGTTCCAAAGAATAGCAAGAAGAGATAAGAAAGCCTTCCTCAGCAATCAATGCAAAGAAATAGAGGAAAACAACAGAATGGGAAAGACTAGAGATCTCTTCAAGAAAAATTAGAGATACCAAGGGAACATTTCATGCAAAGATGGGCTCGATAAAGGACAGAAATGGTATGGACATAACAGAAGTAGAAGATATTAAGAAGAGGTGGCAAGAATACATAGAAGAACTGTACAAAAAAGATCTTCATGACCCAGATAATCACGATGGTGTGATCACTCACCTAGAGCCAGACATCCTTGAATGTGAAGTCAAGTGGGCCTTAGAAAGCATCACTACGAACAAAGCTAGTGGAGGTGATGGAATTCCGGTTGAGCTATTTCAAATCCTGAAAGATGGTGCTGTGAAAGTGCTGCCCTCAATATGCCAGCAAATTTGGAAAACTCAGCAGTGGCCACAGGACTGGAAAAGGTCAGTTTTCATTCCAATCCCAAAGAAAGGCAATGCCAAAGAATGTTCAAACTACCGCACAATTGCACTCATCTCACACGCTAGTAAAGTAATGCTCAAAATTCTCCAAGCCAGGCTTCAGCAATATGTGAACCATGAAATTCCTGATGTTCAAGCTGGTTTTAGAAAAGGCAGAGGAACCAGAGATCAAATTGCCAACATCTGCTGGATCATGGAAAAAGCAAGAGAGTTCCAGAAAAACATCTATTTCTGCTTTATTGACTATGCCAAAGCCTTTGACTGTGTGGATCACAAGAAACTGTGGGAAATTCTGAAAGAGATGGGAATACCAGACCACCTGACCTGCCTCTTGAGAAATCTGTATGCAGGTCAGGAAGCAACAGTTAGAACTGGACATGGACCAACAGACTGGTTCCAAATAGGAAAAGGAGTACATCAAGGCTGTATATTGTCACCCTGCTTATTTAACTTATATGCAGAGTACATCATGAGAAATGCTGGACTGGAAGAAGCACAAGCTGGAATCAAGATTGCTGGGAGAAATATCAATAACCTAGGATATGCAGATGACACCACCCTTATGGCAGAAAGTGAAGAGGCACTAAAAAGCCTCTTGATGAAAGTGAAAGTGGAGAGTGAAAAAGGTGGCTTAAAGCTCAACATTCAGAAAACTAAGATCATGGTATCTGGTCCCATCACTTCATGGGAAATAGATGGGGAAACAGTGGAAACAGTGTCAGACTTTATTTTTTTGGGCTCCAAAATCACTGCAGATGGTGACTGCAGCCATGAAATTAAAAGACGCTTACTCCTTGGAAGGAAAGTTAAGACCAACCTAGATAGTGTATTCAAAAGCAGAGACATTACTTTGCCAACAAAGGTTTGTCTAGTCAAGGCTATGGTTTTTCCTGTGGTCATGTATGGATGTGAGAGTTGGACTGTGAAGAAGGCTGAGCGTCAAAGAATTGATGCTTTTGAACTGTGGTGTTGGAGAAGATTCTTGAGAGTCCCTTGGACTGCAAGGAGATCCAACCAGTCCATTCTGAAGGAGATCAGCCCTGGGATTTCTTTGGAAGGAATGATGCTAAAGCTGAAACTCCAGTACTTTGGCCACCTCATGCGAAGAGTTGACTCATTGGAAAAGACTCTGATGCTGGGAGGTATTGGGGACAGGAAGAGAAGGGGACAACAGAGGATGAGATGGCTGGATGGCATCACTGACTCGATGGACGTGAGTCTGAGTGAACTCCGGGAGTTGGTGATGGACAGGGAGGCCTGGTGTGCTGCGATTCATGGGGTCGCGAAGAGTCAGGCACGACTGAGCGACTGAACTGAACTGACTGAACTTACTTTATACCTGTATCCCAAGAAATAAAAAAAAACAGTGAAGTGATAGACAATTTCCAGCCAGTGCTTTAATGATCACTCCTTATGTGAGAAGCAGAAAGACCCTAGAGCACACTGGACTTAAAGCATCTTATTTTTTGTTAATAACAGTGTTTGAGTTAATGAGAACCCCTCTCAGATTGGTGATACTCTGTCTTAGAATGTCCTGGTTGGAAAAAGGGGACTTGACACATTTCTGATTTCATTTAAGAATTATTTATTTCTTTTTTGTACTTGACACCACTTTGAAGGTATTGAGGAACAGCAAAAACAGCACCTCACAAGGACAGTGAGTTATCAATTACTTTTAATTACTCCCCAGCTCTTGCCTTTAATTACCTACTATGTTAGCTGGGATTTATTGCACAGTAATAATAGTGATGCTTTGCATTTACATTGCTTTTTTCTCCAAGGAGTTCAAAGGACTTTATAGATATGGTTTCAGTATTAATATAAAGAATAAAAATGTTGAAAAATATTTTCATGAATAAAGCAATTGTAAAGTAACTATATTCTCCTTTTTCAGGTAGAATGTAGTCTAGAGATAGTTTATAGTAAGAGTCAAATCTGAGGGACCCTGATAATAAAACTTCCTCCTCTACTCTATATTTTACATGGCTCTCATATTTACTGATTAAAAAATACTTTCCACGATAGATAAAATAAGAATATCACAAAATATTAACTAATAATAATCCCATGGGAAGTGCAATACTCTGCTCACTCTAAGATTTAAAATAATGTATATGAACTTTTTTTTAGTCTAAAAAAACTTAGTGTAGTAGTGAAATATTTTGAAGACACCAAAAAGATAGTAATTTCACTTTTGGGCCTGTTGATTGTAAAATACATAAATAGAAAATTTACTATTAGTTATGTTGGAATATTTGTTATTTCATCCATTATCCTAAAAATAATAGAAGTGAGGGTAGCTCTAATTAACCTCATTCTATAAATGCAGAATATTATTCACTCAGTCTGCATTTAATGTGCTTATATCTCTATTGCTTCAGACCGTATAACCTTATTGCTTTTCAAAGGTCTATCTCCCAAGATTGAGAACAACTGGCCTAAGTTTCAAAGCCAGGGTCTTCAGGAACAGTTGCCCATACACAGAATAATTATGTTGAACTCAAAATGAAGAGCTGAAGAACATCACTCAGCATTCAAGAGCTCCTCAGCAGTTGGTGAGCTACCCTTCAGGGTTAAAGCTACTTATACATTAAAACAATGGAATTTACATGCTTCAGAGGTTTTCTTTCCCCTTATCTTGTCTGTTAGAATTAATAAGTTAGAAGCATTCAGCTCAGAATGGAGGCTTGATTGCATGCCTTTTGCTAAGGATCTGAGACGTGAGGAGACTGCAGTTTGAGACATTTACAGAGTGCCTTTTGGACCTGAAAGTGCCTTGCATAGTTTCCATCTTTATACCCTATTATTTGTATTTAAATACACTCTATTGCTTATAGAGATACACTAAAAATTGTAAGGCTTTTACATCTAGGCTAGAAATCATAATGAAAGCAAAATGTTTTGTTTTTAATTGGTCTTATTTGAGTAGTAAATTATGCCACACAAGATAAAAAAAGCATGAGTATTATCTTCTTTTAGAATTTTGTTTACTAGTCTTCATCTCTGGTTGTTGTAGATAATCCTAGAAAACAAGTCAAGTTTGGAAAAAGGCAATGGAATTTTGATTAGGAAGCATGTATTTTTAATTCTAGTTTAGATTTTATCTTATATTGTTTTGAGATAAAATTACTAAACATAGGAAAAAAATTTAACATCTTTCTTTTAAAGAAATTGAAAGGTTGGAAGCAACATTTTTTTTTATTAGATACGATATTGAGAGGGAAATTCTAAATCAGTGATTGCCTCTGAATCAGTTACTTGATTATATTAATTATCTCTTCTACCTTGGTTCTCCATTTACTGAATGAGGTTAATTATAGCTACCCTCACTTATCCCATAGGATTTTTTAGGAGACTGGATAGAATAATAAATATACCAGTATACCTAGTGTGAGATAATCAGAACACAAAGTATTATACTATAACAGAATTTTAGTAAAGGAATGTATGTAGTATAAAAATGAATTTTTAAATGAGAATATTTACTCTAAAAGGAAGGATCTCAGAATTGGATGAAAAGAGAGTAAGAAGGTGGAGAGGGCAGGGATGAAAAAAGATAACAGGGAAGGGAAGGGATTAGATGATTCTAATAAGAAAAAGAATATAAGATCTCTGCTATGTCATATTATTGGAGATAATTCCAGCATTGGGTTTGGGCTTTGAGAACGACAGGACACATTAGTGGGGTGGGGGCCCATGGAATTCTGAAGGGCAAGGAATACAGTACATTACTGGGATCTAAACTGGGTATGTCTAAGGCTGAAGTTATTGGCTGTCCCCATATACTAGCTTCTGCTCCACTGTTTCTCCTAAGTTGTTCAATGAGATGATAATTCTACCCTGAACCCAGAAGTGAAGGCTTTAGTCATTGTTCTCGTTTCACTCTTCTTTATACTGCATATCAAGAAGTCTTCCAGTGCTATCGAATTTTTTCCCACCACTTCGCTTTCAATTCTTTCTGCCTCTTTGGGGTCAGCACTGCACTGTAGTCTTGCTACTCTGGTCTTCTACCTGGTCTCCAAGTCTCCAGTCATTCCCTTTTCTGAGAATTCAACAGACCATCACTCCTATTGCAGAATTACTATCCTGGGGTCAGATCTCTCTCTTCATCAGTCTTTGGTGAATCCTCACTTGCTACTGAATTGAACTTAGACCCTTTAGTACACTCTACCTGAAATTGCCAGATGTCCAATCCACTTTCCAAACTCACTATTTATACTCTAATCACACTGACCTTACACCGTCTCCCTTAATACCTTGTGTTTCACTTATACTTGAAGGTTTTATTCCAGCTATTCCTGTGCACTCTAATTTTTTTTTTTTTTTTTTAGTTTAGTCAGTCTTTCAAACTTCCCCTTGAATTTTGACACTGGGGTGCTGGAGTATGAATTGAGTGTTTGCATCTCCTCTCAGCTCTATGTTCAGTGATATTTCATTAACAATTTAAAACCATCCATGGTGGAAATGTTTACACAATAAGTAACTAACAAATAGTAAAAATCAGGTACCACTCCCCAACCAGAACCAGTTTTAAACCAGCACATCACTGCTACTACTTCTAAATCTTTGATTGTTCCCACTGACTTACTTTCTGTATCTCTCAGTTGAATCCTTCTTTATGTATTAAAATAAATACTTTTAAAAATCATTTAATTTATGGCTTGACTTCCCAACCTGATAGTCTTCTGCAGTTCATTAGCCAGGTCCCATATTTTCCTGTGTATCTTTCTCAGTATGAAGAAAGGTACTTACTAAGTGAAGATGGAAGCATTAGTATACAGCTCTTCTAGGCTTCTCTGGCTTTGAAGATTATTGCCTTTTACAAATTTAGAAATTATATATTACTAATTTTTTCTTTCTATCCATTCAGTGCTAGTGTGATGTCTCACTTGTATGTATCCAAAACTGTTTGAATCACCTCTGAATTCTCATGGTGAATGGTAAGCAAATACAGACTTTTACATGATGATAAAGAGCCATATTAAAGTGGCTTTTTTCTACATTTTATTCCTAACATAGACCAAACTGAAGGTATAATTTTATCTAATAATGTAATTTTAATACTGAACCAATATCTTTGATGTTGGTTAGAATTTGTGTGTCTCAGATATAATTTGGAAGTCATGTAGGTGAATAAAGCTACTAACTAGCTAACATGTACTGAGCATGTACTATGTGCACACACTGTGCTTTTTACATATACTTTCTCATTTAATCTTGATATCATCTTTCTGAGGTTAGTACAATTAATATGCTCATTTTATGATTGAGGAAACTGGCTCTGTTATAGTTATGTGACTGTACTCAACAGCACCAGCTTATTAGTAATGGGATGGCTCTCAGCCATTCTGACTCTCGAATTCTCAACCTTAATTCTATGCAAGAACAACACTTATTCTGTAAATTCCAATCAAGAACAACTCTACCATTATAGAACTGGTGGAATTGTACTGTATTTTCAGTGTTTGCACATACCAAGTCAGGAATATTCTGAATATTAAGCTAAATTTTTCAAACTAGTCTCTTAATAATACTTCTTTTGATTAGTGAAGTTTTATTTTCAACCTACTCTACTGTCCCGTTTTAAGATTAAATATATACATGCTATGCTATGCTAAGTCACTTCAGTCGTGTCCGACTCTGTGTGACCCCATAGACGGCAGCCACCAAGCTCCCCCGTCCCTGGGATTCTCCAGGCTAGAACATTGGAGTGGGTTGCCATTTGCTTCTCCAATGCATGAAAGTGAAAAGTGAAAGCGAAGTCGCTCAGTCGTGTCCAACTCTCAGTGACCCCATGGACTGCAGCCCACCAGCCTCCTCCATCCATGGGATTTTCCAGGCAAGAGTACTGGAGTGGGGTGCCATTGCCTTCATATATATATATATATATATATATATATATATATATATATAGTTGTTGTTTAAGTCATCACTTCATGGCAAATAGAGGGGGAAAAGTGGAAACAGTGACAGATTTCCTCTTCTTGGGCTCTAAAATCACTGCAAATGGTGACTGTAGCCATGAAATCAGAAGACAATTGCTTCTTGGCAGGAAAGCAATGACAAACCTAGAAAGTGTGTTGAAAAGCAGAGACTACTTTGCTGACAAAGGTCCATATAGTCAAGGCTATCATCTTCCCATTGGTCATGTAAGGTTGTGAGAGCTGGACCATAATGAAAGCAAAGTGCCAAAGAATTGATGCCTTTGAACTGTGGGGCTGGAGAAGACTCATGAGAGTCTCCTGGACAGCAAGATCAAACCAGTCAATCTTAAGGGAAGTCAACCCTGAAGACTTGTTGGAAGGATTAATGCTGAAGCTGAAACTCCAGTATTTTGGTCATCTGATGAGAACAGCTGACTCTTTGGAAAAGTCCCTGATACTGGGAAAGATTGAGGGCAGAAGGAGAAGAGGGCATCAGAGGATGAGATGGCTGGATGGCATCACCGATGCAATGGACGTGAACTTGGACAAACTTCGGAAGATGGTGAGGAACAGAGAGGCCTGGCATGCTGCAGTTCATGGGGTTGCAAAGAATTGGACGTGACTGGGTGACTGAACAACAAAAGCATCACTTAGGAAGCTCTAAAAACTATTTTTTAGTGGAGGTCTTACTTTGTGTCTCAGTGCTAATCCAGATGGTCTTGGAATTAAAAGCGGGTAGGAGAAGGTGTGATCAGATCAGATCAGATCAGTCGCTCAGTCATGTCCGACTCTTTGCGACCGCATGAACCGCAGCACGCCAGGCCGCCCTGTCCATCACGAACTCCTGGAGTTCATTCAGACTCATGTCCATCGAGTCAGTGATGCCATCCAGCCATCTCATCCTCTGTCGTCCCCTTCTCCTCTTGCCCCCAATCCCTCCCAGCATCAGAGTCTTTTCCAATAAGTCAACTCTTCGCATGAGGTGGCCAAAGTACTGGAGTTTCAGCTTTAGTATCATTCCTTCCAAAGAAATCCCAGGGCTAATCTCCTTCAGAATGGACTGGTTGGATCTCCTTGCAGTCCAAAGGACTCTCAAGAGTCTTCTCCAACACCACAGTTCAAAAGCATCAATTCTTCTTGTCATCAAAGACTTTATAATAAGCTGCTTGAGAAATGGCAGTTAGCATTTCTGCTACCTGAACACAGCAACCCACTTCAGTATTTTTGCCTGGAGAATCTCATGGACAGAGGAACCTGGTGGGCTACAGTCCATAGGGTCACACAGGGTCAGACATAACTGAAGTGACTTACCATGCACGTACATGTAGAACAATTAGAAGATTAGTTGGTAATTAGGTAATAATCTCTACAGTACTAATTGATAGAATATAAAAATTATAAGGTATCCATAAAAGTGAAATAACTGGTAACATCTTCAAAGAAGTGGAAGTGAAAACTTGAAGGTTGGTTTTGGAGGGCAGCAGATGCACAGATATGCAGAGTACATCATGAGAAACGCTGGACTGGAAGAAACACAAATTGGAATCAAGATTGCCAGGAGAAATATCAATAACCTCAGATATGCAGATGACACCACCCTCATGGCAGAAAGTGAAGAGGAACTCAAAAGCCTCTTGATGAAAGTGAAAGTGGAGAGTGAAAAAGTTGGCTTAAAGCTCAACATTCAGAAAACGAAGATCATGGCATCTGGTCCCACCACTTCATGGCAAATAGATGGGGAAACAGTGGAAACAGTGTCAGACTTTATTTTGGGGGGCTCCAAAATCACTGCAGATGGTGATTGCAGCCATGAAATTAAAAGACGCTTACTCCTTGGAAGGAAAGTTATGACCAACCTAGATAGCATATTCAAAAGCAGAGACATTACTTTGTCAACAAAGGTCTGTCTAGTCAAGGCTATGGTTTTTCCTGTGGTCGTGTATGGATGTGAGAGTTAGACTGTGAAGAAGGCTGAGCGTCGAAGAATTGATGCTTTTGAACTGTGGTGTTGGAGAAGACTCTTGAGAGTCCCTTGGACTGCAAGGAGATCCAACCAGTCCATTCTGAAGGAGATCAGCCCTGGGATCTCTTTGGAAGGAATGATGCTAAAGCTGAAACTCCAGTACTTTGGCCACCTCGTGTGAAGAGTTGACTCATTGGAAAAGACTCTGATGCTGAGTGGGATTGGGGGCAGGAGGAGAAGCGGACGACAGAGGATGAGATGGCTGGATGGCATCACTAACTCGATGGACGTGAGTCTGAGTGAACTCTGGGAGTTGGTGATGGACAGGGAGGCCTGGCGTGCTGCGATTCATGGGGTCGCAAAGAGTTGGACACGACTGAGCGACTGATCTGCTCTGATCTGATCTGAGATGCACAGATATAGTCAAGAGAAGAAAAACAGCAAGTCAATGTGCTTAGGCAGAAATTGAACATGATACATTTGGTGACTCTTTGCTGAGGCTGTAAATTTCTGAATACTACTGAATTTTAATCCCATCACCTTTCAACATCATTTGTACAAATCTTAGGGCTTCAAGGCCATGACATACTTTATCCAGAAGAAACAGTTGCCTTGCTGACAAGGAAAGTCAAATTAAAGGCAGTGTTTACATCTTTATTTTGTTATGCATGTCAGCTCCTAGATACTCAAGCATTCATTTTCTTCTCCTTGCTCCTCAATCTTTTGATGGTGTCTGGCAACTGAAAGCTTTGGGGCCTTTGGCAGAAAGCACTGAAGCCTTTGACTGGGAGACTGTTGCAGGCTTGAGACTGTTGTTTTTGAACCAGTTATTGTCCTTTCTTTTTTCCAAACTCAATTTATTACCTTGGAGTCTGTGATCTCACACTAGAGAGACAGTCATTGTCTCTACAGTGCTTTAAAGTCATTTTCCCCTGTGATTCAGCGAATGTCTGATTGCCCTTCTGCTCTTCTCCTATTTGTCTTGTTTTGCTCCTAGACAGGATTCCCACATTCACCCTCAGATTTGGGTAAAGGTTGTAAGTGTTCTGAGGTAGTTCTTTCTCTGCTTCTTGTTGTGTAAAGTAATGTCCTCGTTTAATTTATGGTGACAGGCTTTCGTTAAATTGTTCTTCTCTGGAGCCAACATAAGAGTGCATTCACTGAACTGGAAGGGGTTGCCTTTTCGTCTGGGTACTTCCCAGATGACTTGCTTATTCAGTGACCTCTTACCTCTTTCCTTCTTGACCTGTTTGGCTGCATGCAATCTTTTCTGATCAGTGGGTTGCTTTTCTTACTAGCACTCTGATAGACTGGGAGGAGAGTACAGGGAAAACTTTCTGTCCTTCTCCTCATTCTGCAGCATTTCTTTTTTTTTCCTGGTACATTTTAATTTACACAGTCACTCAATCATAAACATGGACAGCACTCTTTCCCAGGCCTCAGCTTTCCTCTTGTACATTTTTTTTTTGGGGGGGCGGCGATAATTATTTATCAGCTTCTGGTTGGATTTCCTCCCAAGTTCTCAATATTGAATCTGGTTCTATAATGAATCTGAGTCAATATCTCCTTAAAGAAATTTTATAAAAAGAGATAAGTCCATTCAAGTTTTAATGCTCTCTTAAAATTCTTCAAAACAGGGGTTTCACCTGCGTGCTAGATGTGGAAGGCTCTTTTTGTTCCAAATGAGGCTCTCAGGTCTTAGCTTTATAGAAATTAAGTGTTGGGATGTATTTTCTCAGGTAATGATGCTGAAAACCCAGTCTCTCTGCACTGGTGCTGGATTGAATCTTGGAGATAGAGTTTTGGGTAAAATACAAAGAATAGTTTTATTGCTTTGCCAGGCAAAGGTGAAACTGTTTAGCTTGGATTGAGACTTGAACCCATGTGCCGGAACTCAAACCCAGCCAAAACCCATGGTCCTCCAACTGGGATTACAGACCTGGTTTCAGGAATTAATGAAACTCAGCTTCTTGATATCTCATCTCAAAAATAATTCACTGAGAGAAAAAGTGATAAGTGGATTTATTCAGAGAGAAACACACTCCACAGATAGAGTGTGGGGCATCGCAGAGGGTGAATGTGGCCTCAAAATATGGTGGGGTTAACTTTTATGGGCTGAGTAATTTCTTAGGCTAAAGAGTGTGAGGATTATTCTGACCATTTTGGGAATGGGATAGAGATTTCTAGGAATTGGGTCACTGCTCACTTTTTGGTCTTTGTTGGTTGGCCTTGAAACTGTCATGGTGCCTCTGAGTGTGTCATTTAGCTTGTTCATGTGTTACTACTGAGGATCAAGGTCTCGTCAATGTTGACTTGTCTGCCATCTTGGACCCATTTGATTCTGAGCAGTTTATGTTGTTTATGTCAGGCTGTGTCATTCTTTCAAACACTGTGCCTTGCCTTCTTCCCTCTTGTTTCAAAGTGGGGACACAGCAGTCTCCTTCCCTTGAAAACTGTTTGTACCAACCCAGGAGGATTTGGTAAGGGATTTTATGGCAGTAGTTCAAGGGTGGGATTGCTGATAAGGATTAGGGTGTGTGCAGGGCCTGCACTCCTTTAATCTGGTCTCAAGTAATCTCCTGATGGGCTTCTCTAGTTCCTTTTAACTTGACCTCAGGTGATCTTCTCAGGAATGAAGAATGCTGACATCTTCCATTTGGGGGAATTTAGTTCTACAGGGCTTCCCAGGTGGCACAGTGATAAAAAATTTGCCTGCCGATGCTGGAGACACAAGAGACTCAGCTTTGATGCCTGGGTTGGGAAGATTCCCTGGGGGAGGAAATGGTAACCCACTCCAATATTCTTTCCTAGGAAATTCCTTGGACAGAGGAGCCTGGCAGGCTCTGGGGCTGCAAAGAGTTGAACATGATTGAGCAGGCATGCACTTAGTTCTATAAAGAGCTCAAAAGATATTGTTGTGTGTTTTCCTTGAGGCAGAACCAGGACCCTGCCCCCGAGGCTGCACTGCTGTTTCTTTGCATCTGGATCTCCCTTGTCTCTGCATCCATTCTCTTCCCTGATTAGCAGCTCTTTGAATCTGCCCTTTGGAATTCATAGAAGGTAATGAGGCTAGAGTCTGTTTTCTACAACAAGAAATGGGGGACACAGAAAGGCTTCTGTGCCCCAGGAGCCCCACAGGGTTCTGCTCAGTTTCAGTATGAAACCTGAAACATGCTTACTTGGCCTGTGGCAAAATACAATATTTCTGGTTCACTCATCTCTCAAGAACTCTTCCCTAGACAACATTTTCAAAATCCATGAGAAATTAATTATAATAAAATTTAAACTTTGGAAAAAGCCATGCTTTCCATTTTTCTTCATTATTTCTAAACCAACATGAGAAAATAAATAGAAACAGTGGGACTTCTTGATGACTATAAAAATATGCTTTTATGGGTAGAGTGTAGTTAGAGTTATTGATGGTAAGAGTTGTGCTGGTGTTTTAAAATGTCCCTGAGGCTTGTTTTAATCAGGTAAGTAAGACACACAGACACAGAAATGACTGTTATGAAGGAAGAAGTGTTTATACTCACAAATTCCTAGAAACATAAAGTATGGGACTCTATGTAAAGGGTGTCCCTGGTGGCTCAGATGGTACAGAATTCACCTGCAATGCAGGAGACCCATGTTCAATCCCTGGGTTGGAAATATCCTCTGAGAAAGAGAATGGCTACCATTGCAATATTCTTGCCTAGAGAATCCCATGAACAGAGGAGCCTGGCGGACTACAGTCCAGGGGGTTGCAAAGAGTCAGACATGACCGAGTGACAAAACACTCTCCCATGCACACTATATAGAGCCACCTGGCAAAATAACAGAGCTGATTAGGAGGCAGAGGGAAAGGAATGCAATGTGGGTAAGAGCCTTTATTATAGTTTTTGAGGGAGTGAATGGGTGAGCCAGTGTAGATGGACAGTGGCCTTGAGTATAAGAGCAAGATAGAGGAGGTGATTGTGAGATGTGGGTTTGGGATTGTTTGGTTTTCAAAGTACACTCTCAAATGAGTTGTTGGCTATCTTTAGGATTTAACTAATGGTGGGAGGGGCAGTCCCATCCAGTGTCAGCAAAGTCACAAGATGTTAAAGCATGAGAATAAAAAAAAACACGCTTAATACAGCTGGTAAATATTTTTTAAAATGTCTCTTGTAAAAACAGCACCCACAAAACACAATCAGATTTGTAGCACTTGCTGAATTCCACTGGAACTTGAGCAATGCTATGACATAAGAAAATCCGTTTTTAAGGACAACTTCTCTGACATGGCTATGTAGGAGGCCTTTGGTAAAGGAGAAATTAGAGTTAAGATGATAGGTAGGGAGTCATGATAATATTCCACTGTAATCACCAGAGGCTCACCTTGGTGTTGGGAGTGGATTTCAATCATCATCAAAGTTTAGGACTTCTTCCCTATGTATGATGAATTACAAATCAGATTGATTATATTCTTTGCATCCAAAGATGGAGAAGCTCTATACAGTCAGCAAAAACAAGACTAGGAGCTGATTGTGGCTCAGATTATGAACTCCTTATTGCCAAATTCAGACTTAAATTGAAGAAAGTGGGGAAAACCACTAGACCATTCCGGTATGACCTAAATCAAATCCCTTATGATTATACAGTGGAAGTGAGAAATAGATTTAAGGGACTAGATCTGATAGATAGAGTGCCTGATGGACTATGGACTGAGGTTTGTGACATTGTACAGGAGACAGGGATCAAGACCATTCCCATAGAAAAGAAATGCAAAAAAGCAAAATGGCTGTCTGGGGAGGCCTTACAAATAGCTGTGAAAAGAAGAGAAGTGAAAAGCAAAGGAGAAAAGGAAAGATATAAGCATCTGAATGCAGAGTTCCAAAGCATAGCAAGGAGAGATAAGAAAGCCTTTCTCAGTGATCAGTGCAAACAAATAGAGGAAAACAATAGAATGGGAAAGACTAGAGATCTCTTCAAGAAAATTAGAGATATCAAGGGAATATTTCATGCAAAGATGGGCTCGACAGAAGGACAGAAATGGTATGGACCTAACAGAAGCAGAAGATATGAAAAAGAGGTGACAAGAATACACAGAAGAACTGTACAAAAAAGATTTTCATGACCAAGATAATCACAATGGTGTGATCACTCACCTAGGGCCAGACATCCTTGAATGCGAAGTCAAGTAGGCCTTAGGAAACATCACTACTTACAAAACTAATGGAGGTGATGGAATTCCAGTTGAGCTATTGCAGATCCTAAAAGATGAAGCTGTGAAAGTGCTGCACTCAATATGCCAGCAAATTTGGAAAACTCAGCAGTGGCCACAGGACTGGAAAAGGTCCGTTTCCTTCCAATCCCAAAGAAAGGCAATGCCAAAGAATGTTCATACTACCGCACAATTGCACTCATCTCACATGCTAGTAAAGTGATGCTTAAAATTCTCCAAGCCAGGCTTCAGCAATACATGAACTGTGAACTTCCAGATGTTCAAGCTGGTTTTAGAAAAGGCAGAGGAACCAGAGATCAAATTGCCAACATCTGCTGGATCATGGAAAAAGCAAGAGACTTCCAGAAAAACATCTACTTCTGCTTTATTGACTATGCCAAAGCCTTTGACTGTGTGGATCACAATAAACTGTGGAAAATTCTGAAAGAGATGGGAATACCAGACCACCTGACCTGCCTCTTGAGAAACCTGTATGCAGGTCAGGAAGCAACAGTTAGAACTGGACATGGAACAACAGACTGGTTCCAAATAGGAAAAGGAGTACGTCAAGGCTGTATATTGTCACCCTGTTTATTTAACTTATATGCAGAGTACATCATGAGAAATGCTGGGCTGGAAGAAGCACAAGCTGGAATCAAGATTGCTGGGAGAAATATCAATAATTTCAGATATGCAGATGACACCACCCTTATGGCAGAAAGCGAAGAAGAACTAAAGAGCCTCTTGATGAAAGTGAAAGTGGAGAATGAAAAAGTTGGCTTAAAGCTCAACATTCAGAAAATGAAGATCATGGCATCCAGTCCCATCACTTCATGGCAAATAGATGGCAAAATAGTGGAAACAGTGGCTGACTTTATTTTTTTGGGCTCCCACATTGTTGCAGATGGTGATTGCAGCCATAAAATTAAAAGATGCTTACTCCTTGGAAGGAAAATTATGATAACCTAGACAGCATATTGAAAAGCAGAGACATTACTGTATCAATAAAGGTCCATCTAGTCAAGGCTATGGTTTTTCCTGTGGTCATGTATGGATGTGAGAGTTGGACTATAAAGAAAGCTGTGTGCCGAAGAATTGATGCTTTTGAACTGTGGTGTTGGAGAAGACTCTTGAGAGTCCTTTGGACTGCAGGGAGATCCAACCAGTCCATCCTAAAGGAGACCAGTCCTGGGTGTTCATTGGAAGGACTGGTGCTGAGGCTGAAACTCCAGTACTTTGGTCACCTAATGCAAAGAGCTGACTCACTGGAAAAGACCCTGATTCTGGGAAAGATTGAAGGCAGGAGAAGGGGATGACAGAGGATGAGAAGGTTGAATGGCATCAACAACTCAATGAATATGAGTTTGGGTAAACTCCGGGAGTTTGTGATGGACAGGGAGGCCTGGCATGCTGTGGTTCATGGGGTCGCAAAGGGTCGGACACGAATGAGCAATGAAGTGAACTGATGATCTCCTTGCAAACCACTAGAGCAGTTACAGTTCCATTGATGGTGATAAAATATTACCTTGATAAAATATTACCTAGTATAGATCAATGAGTGAAAGAATGAAATAAAATTTTCATTAAGAATTTTAGGAAGTAAAGAACAGTTTGTGAAGAATTTTACTTTTAGCAGCTATAAAGTAAGAAAGTAAACCAAACATTTTATTCTGAAGTATCTTTAAGCCATGACAGATATTTAGAGTTCTTAAAATAAAATTTTAAATAATTTTGCCTCTAGTAATTCATTTCATGTTTTTTTAAAGATACTTGTAAGTGGAAATCTTGATATCCTCACAAGCTCATAAGTACTTCCCATAGATATCTTTTAAAAAAGAACTGAAGAAGATAAATGGATAGGAACATTAGTTTTCTGATAAAAATGCTCTTTAATATTTGGAGACAATTCTCCATGGGTTTCTTACCTTTCTGTACATCTTTTAGACAGTTACTGCCTTTCACAAAATGTTTTCCAGAATATTTATGCAGAAAATATACTTGGAAAATAGAAATAGTGTCACTGCTGGAGCAAAAGTTGGTCAGGCTTATTGTCCATTATAAAAAAAGAAAGAAAGAAAAACCCTGGGTTCCCAAGTTTAGGATTCCTCTTCAGTCATGCAGCCCCTGTATTATGTACCTGCGTCCTGCTCCCTCTGTGTCACTCTGTGGGAATGGAGGCTCAGGGAACCAGCATGAACGTTGGCTGTCTGGCTCCTCAATTGCTGTGAGTAATAACTTGCCCTTTGCCTTTGACCCAGGAATCCCACGTCTTCTACCAGCACTCATGAAATTTTGGTAGGCTAATTTGTTAGTTTGCAGGCAGGGTATGATGTCAGACCCTTTATGCTTCTTGATACCTAGAAAAACTTTACACACTTGTACCAGGGTACATTGTAAGACTATTCAGGGCAGAATTGCTTTTGATATCCCCAAACTGGAAAAAACTAAATATCACAGAATAATGTGTCTGATCACAACAGACACAAGTAAGCTGTATTTTTAGACACAGATTCATTGGTATTAGTAGTATAAAGAAACAGGAAATATAATAAAAGTCATGGTAGTGGTGATCAGCAATGGATAAAGAGGATAAATTGCAGAAGAAACTCACTTATAGAGCCATTAGCACCCCATGTCCTCATCTAGGTGGTAGATACATGGGTGCTTGCTTTATATTTATTCACCATTCTGTGTATTTGTGTCTAATGTACTTTTTGTGAGAGTGGTATTTCACAATAAGAGTTGTTAAAAATTACTTTAGAAAGAATTCCTGAATCTATTATTCTTTGGTAGTGATAACCCAACATGTGAAAAATGTAAACAAGGAAAAAAGGAAACTTTATATTAAAGATTAAATAAACCTTTACAGTCATTAACCACACAGTTTTTAAAGCTTTGTTGAATAAGATTCCTTGAAATGCTACTGTTAAAAATTTGAAAGATTAATAAGATTGAGATGGAAATCAGAGTTTGTTTTGAGAATGATTCTTGTGTGTTTTTCATAGTGTTTGACTTCTGAGAGTAAGCACTGTAAATGTACACGTAAGATGAATGTGCTTTACAGAAGGCAGTGGTGATATTGCCCATTTTCAAGAAAATATCAGCATAATTGCCCCCGATTGATCTACTTTTAAGGAAAAAATGGTCCATTAACAAGGTAGGTATTTGGAATTATTTATGTTATCTCTGTGTGTTATGCTTTTGAAAGAACATAGAATATATGGTCATTTGATAAAAAGCATGTCGTGGTTAAGAAAATTTTCATTTTTCAACTCCCTTATGTTCATTCCTATGTATTAAATATTAATATTTCCTTGATCTGCCAATGTATGCATCTCTAGTATATCCTCTTTGCTCATTGCAGTATTTCTTTCTGTTTATTAAAATATACAGGAGATATACTCTTTTCAATCTTAAATATTTTTAAGGGAGAGGCAGTTTTCTTCAATTTGTCAATAATATTTAAACGAACAATAGAAGTAATAATTATGAGACTGATTTAGTGATGTAGTATGTTGAATGGCTAAAACATTAGAGTTTTCTTTATGTTTTAAATGGTTTGAAATCTTTTCATCTTTAGCTGCTGAAAATCATACTACAGTTTCATAGGAGGTGCTATACTCTAGGGATGAGGAAATGAATGCTAAACAAAAGAAGAGACTAACACAAGCCTATAGCATTAACAGTGGGATTCAAAATCAAGAAGTCAAGATTCAAACACAAGTTCAAAGCTCTTTTCTACTAAATCACAAGTTCTTAGTCCCAAACCAAAGCCATCAGTACTTAAGGAAATTCTTCTCTGGCACTGCTCCCTTCTTTCCTCCCTAAGGCCCCCGTTTGTTGCCTTACACTCGTCCATTGAAGTTGAATTCACAACTCTCTAATTTCAATCTCAGTCCTGTTCTCCAGCTAGGGTGTGTATGATGGAGAGAGAAGAATGAGAGATTTCTGGAGCCCTGAGGTCTGATTTTTCATTAGCATAAATATAAGCAACCAGGACAACAGAGGACTCAGCAGCAGATGGCTGTAAGTTCCCCTCTTGTTCAATATATTCTGAAACGGAATTAATTTTTAATACCACATATTAGCAGTCATCTAATACAGAGGTAATCTCCTTGAAGTTCCTTCCGGTAAGCACAGATGCTGTTGATGAGTAAATGGAAGTCTGAGTCTAATGGAAAGTGTTTTTCCACCTTTTCCTAGGATAGGCGTTTTGGTCTGAATTTTGCTGGTGTGTACTTATAAGACACTCAATAACTGTTAACTCTCTTAGGGTATGGCTGAGTGAATGGATCATAGTATAGTGGGGAAAGCACTGGACTGGAAGTCAGAGAAATTGAAATCTGTTCCTTGACTTTTTTGCTAACGAGTGGTGTGAGTGTAAATAAATCACTGACTGTCTTGATTTTAGTTTGTGTAAACAAATGGATATATGAATTAATCTGAGGATTTCTAAGATACTGTTAACGAGTTCTGTTTTTCAGACATTGTAAATGATAAATACTACTCATTGTCTTCAGCTATTCAAAGTAAAAAGATAACTATGTTTTTAATTCAATGATTTAAATATGGTATATTCTTTATGAAGCCCAGTTACCTGACATTTTTATTGCACATAATAATAAACAAAAATAAACACAATTTATAGAGCCCTTAGTGTGTTTCAGGAAATATATTAGGTACTTTATAAACACTATCTCATTTAATCCTTTATGAATTAGTCATTATCATAATTTTATAGATGATGAGACTTAAGCTTTGAGAGTTTGAGCAACTTGACAAGGCCCAGAAGCTGCTCCTGATTGGTAAGCCATGACTTCAACTCATTTCCGTGTTACTCCAGAGGCAGTGTCATAACCACAGCTGTGTACCTGAATGGAGCCTGATAATACAAGGTTATCAAAAGGAATTACTGGTTCAAGATAGGAGGTCTTAAAGTGGTTTTAACCTTAATTAAAAAAAAATTTAAAGGTAATATATAGTTACATTCTTTGTGCAAAATTCAGATAACTCATGGCAAGATGTGAAACTTCCTCTTTAGACACACTTCCACTCCCATTCTCCTTTCCAACAGTGTAATTGCTATCTATAGGAGAGTTTGGGAGGTGGTATTAGTGACCAAAAGGAAACCCAAAGGGCCTCCGAAGGATAATTGTTTTCTGATTCTTAATCTGGGTATCTGGTAACCCAGAGATACCCAGTTTTGTGAAAATGCATCAGGCTATATACATTTATGGTTTGTATACTTTGTGTATGTACATAATATTCCAATAAAAAGCTTATCCAAGAAAATGTCATTGTATAAACATACTGTATGATTAGTTATCCTCTCTTTTGGGGAACTTCGGGAAAAGCCTTATAAAAACTGAGTTTTCTCTTTATTTCTTGAGGATCCTACCCCATAATTTCTAGAATCCACTTTGGTTTTACCGTTTGTTGGGAGCCTCCTACATACTCAGAAAGCTCTGTGCAATGTGTTTCTCTGTGTCAGGCTGCCCATATTCTCAGATGAATACCTAACTTCAATCCATGCTTAATTTTTAATCTTAGTTTAATTCAAATCTCAGATTTTCACAGTGGATCATGTCAGGAAGAATACTTCTTCCTCATCCACTTGGTTTCTATGAGGAAGGATTTTACTTAAAATAGTGTAATCTACATGAAGCTCTGAGTGGCAGCTTTTGGTATTTGTTTCCTTCTCCAATGAGTAGCCTAACACTTCCATTTTCATGTCTCTTAGAAGGCACATGCTGACACAGGGCTCTTGCCCACAGTTGACCATAGAGGGCTTCATTGTTTCTGCTCACCAACATCCAGTGCTCTTCTCTGGATATGTGGAAGGCAGAATTTACTGGTGGGGTCATATTTATTAGTTTTGGACATGGCTCAGGATTGACAGTGGTATGCATTTTTGGAGCAGAGCATGTGATTGCCAGAAAAACTGAGAGACTTTTCAGAACCCTGTCTTATCTTTTTACCATAATAGGCAGCAAAGTCTGAGATGCTGTTGCTCCTTCAGTTTTGATTCCAGAGAGAAGACTAGAACATAGAGCTGAGTCTCATCTGACC
Source organism: Bos grunniens (assembly GCF_055505025.1). NCBI lineage: Eukaryota > Metazoa > Chordata > Mammalia > Artiodactyla > Bovidae > Bos > Bos grunniens. Next base: position 118,899,064 of record NC_141165.1, on the reverse strand, counting down.
TGTGATGGATACATTAAATGAGCAAGAAATATGCCTTTGTGGCTTCAAGTCACAGAGATTTGGGGGTCATTTGGTGTTGCAGGACCATCTGGGCTCTTCTGACCTATCGTCAGGAGTTAAACTTAGTAGCTGAGGCTCTGTTCACGGGTGTGAGGAGTCATTCAGCATTGCCTGTATGGGGCATGTGTGATAAGTCGTTTGGTCATGTCTGACTGTATGACTATGGACTATATACTATGGACTGTAGCCCACCAGGCTCCTCTGTCCATGGGATTCTCCAGGCAAGAATACTGGAGTGGGTTTCCATGCCCTCCTCCAGGGGATCTTCTTGACCCATGGATCGAATCCATGTCTCCTGTGGCTCTTGCATTTGCAGGCAGATTCTTTACTGCTGAGCTACCAGGAAAGCCCTTCTGTATGGGTGGGTGAACCTAACTCTCAGGTTGAGCTTTTAAGAATTTATTTATTAAAAGCTCAGAAGTTTATTTAGAGGCTATATTCTACCAAACCAATGTAATATGTGATAGAGATTTTTTAAAATGTCTCTTGTTTACCTTGCTCTTCTGCCTTAATTGTTGGTTTAGAATTTGTATGGAGTAGAGGAGCATTGTCTACTAGACTGCCTCTGTTGTAAATCTCTCAGGTTTTGAAGAGGACCAAGTGACCAGGAAAGGAACTGAAGAGGTAGGTAGAGAGGCAAGATCATGCCTGGTCTCCTGGGTAATGTTAGCGATTTGTCTTTAATTCCATTAGGAATTCAAAGAAAGTTTCAGGCAGATATGTGTCAAGACAGGATTTGCATTTTTCCAAGAACAGTCTGATTGGTGTGTAGAGAGTGCATTAGAGGATATGAAAACAGACCTGGGACTCTGGTTAAGAAGACATTGCTGGAAATCCTGACAAAGCATGGTGGTTGCCCAAAGACAAGAAATTATGTCGTGGTTAAAATGATGAAATAAACATGTCCTTTTTTCTCTTATGGTTTGACTCGATCTGGGGATACATTTTAGAATATTTAGAGGAATGGAAGCATCACATAGCCTTTGGGCAATCCTCCAAGTGTGTTATTCTCTCTTCTCAACAATCCTCCAAGTGTGTTATTCTCTCTTCTCAACAATCCTCCAAGTGTGTTATTCTCTCTTCTCAATCTCTTTGTTTCTCTCTCTCTCTTGTATTATGTATGCATGCACACACACATACAGAAACTTACACATAGCTTTTGATTTGAGATTATATTTTCGATAATAATTTTAAACTCCCAAGTTCTGTATGTGCTTTAACAATCAGTTGATATCTCTCATATAACTTAAGCATTAATGAGGACCACATTATCTCTATCCTTTCAAGAGGGTCTGAAGCCGGCTCTATATCACCTCTGGCTCACAGCCCCTTTGTAACAAGATATTTCTGTCCAGAGCACTACTATCTTGCAAGGCACTCTAATCTCTATCTTCTCTCATTTACAAAGAACCTCCTACACAACACAGATTCCCTTGTTATGAGAAGCCAATGGCCACAGAGAAAGGAAAAACAATTTTTAGAGAAGGAGATCCTTCACCGTAGAGGAGGGAATCTCTGACTGCTTGCTCAAGCTGGCAACAGGTCTATAAAATGCCAATTAAAAGGGACCAAGTGGCTTGTGGAGGTGAGGTACTTACTGCTGGGCGCTCCTCTCATTTCTATTTGCTGCATAAAAGTTAGCAGTAAAGTGAAAATCTTCTTTTCCACACAGCACATATATCTGATTTGAAGTCCACATGACCTTGGATGAAAAGATGCCTAATGAGATTCTGTACATGAGGCCAAGGTTTTCCTAGCAAGAACATTTGGGATTATTCCAACACTCAGATGGGTGATTGATGCACTAAAGTTCTACATTATAGAACTTAGACACTGTGGTTTGAATCTGGAAAGATTTCAAAGGGTAGTTTACAAATATTCTGCTGCCACAATTAAAAACAATTCTCAAAAAGATATCCATAAAACATCTACTCATGAGCCCTATAAAACCAGATATAAAATATATAACTAATAAATTTTATTTTTTTTATATGAGAAGAGTTTGAAATCTCATTTGATATTGGAGAGTCCGAGTCCATAAAAGGTGAATTTTGTTTTGGGATAGCTTTTAAAATAGCAATAAAATAGTGAAAAGTGTTGTATGCTAAAGCTGCTTCAATTATAAAAGAGAGAGAAGGGGCAAAAAAACTCAGTGTATCTATATAAAGATTTTTTTTTTCCTAAAGCAAACATACGCTTACTTAGAAGTGTTAACTGAATTCAGTTTCACATTAAAAAAAAGTGTGAACTCATCCGTTTGCATCCTCAAAATTATCTGACTGACCAATAGATGGCGCTCTGATCTTAATTCTGGTGAAGATTTAATGATATAAACTGTGGATTTTTATAGAATTAAAAAAGGTTCACCGTGTCTCATTCATTCAAAGAACAATTAATGAGAATCCACTGTGGGCTAGGACTGTCAGGTCTCTTTCCACAGGGTCCAAGACCACTGTAAGGTAAATAAAAACTTCAACTTCTTTACAAAGTAATAATAGTTATTTATATTGCAATGTATTAAATACCGTCAAAGCTTAATGGCTTGCAGTAACAAGGATTTATTACTAATCGTTGTTTTTTCAGGTGAGTGGGTCCTCTGCTGGTTTCTCCTCAGCTCCCTCTTTCGTGTAGTTATATTCAGCAGGAGGATCCCCTGGACTAGGTCTGAAATGACCCAACTCCCATGTCTGGCAGTTGTTGCTGACTGTCCTCGGGCGTAACTACATCTGCCTCCATGCAGGCTAGCCCTGTTTTCTCACCTGGTGGTCTCAGAACAGTGCTTCATATGGGTGAAGACAGAGTCATAAAGCCTCTGAGGCCTGTCTAGTCTTGTAAGTTACATCATGTCACTTCTGCTACCTTCTACTGATGAAAGGAAGTCCAAACCGGATTCAAGAGGTGAGGAAATAGTCTTCATCTCTTGATGGAAAGAGTGGTAAATCACATTGCAAATTGACATGCATCCTGAGATGAGAGGACTTAAATGAATCATCGTAGAATAGGCACTGCAGTCTAGTTCCTGCAGTCTCCTTGTAGAAACACTACTGGAGATGCCAGGACTTGCTATTTTTAAGGAAGAAAAGTGATATATCTTTAACACAAAATGTCCATTGGGCTAAGGAGGCTAGTGTTTTGGTGGAGAGTAAAGGGGTACGTGGATTTGGATTATCCATCATGTATGCTATGTGGATCCATTCATTATTAGTCTTTTCCATTATTCCTAGATATTTAGTTTTCTTTAGCAGTTGACTAACCTTGTAAGAGTCTGTTAACTCTTAATCTTCTGCAGAAGGTAAGGTGATGAGAATGGAATGAGACAGAATGAAGTAGTGAGCTACCCTGGCAAGTCAGTGTGATATAGTTCTAGTATTTGTTGGTATTATACATAATCAGATAATTAACTTTTCTACACCAACATTCAATAAGCATACAAAAATACATTTTATAAGTTACATCTCCTTTTGTTATTATTTCAGTGATTATCTTCTGTATGTCAAGACTTTTACATATGTTACCTATGCTTCCAAATGTTATAACAGTCCTGAAAAGTGTCAGTTCCTCTTTTACACAGAAACTGAGGCCTAAGTAAGATAGGTGAACTTCTTAAGCAGACTATTAAGTATATGACAGAATTTGGACATCCAGGTGCCTTCTCAGTATCCATTCTTCTCTTCTTTCTGAGCATCGAAACCCCAATTTTGCTGAAGATTTCAGCGTGCCCAGCCAAAGCTACATTTCACAGTCTCCTTTGCACAGTCGAGAGAAACTAAATGGCTGATGAAATGTAGCTGGAAATTGTTTCGTAGGGCTTCTGGGAAAGTGCCTGAGACAGAGGACTGACTTGGTTGATATGTACATTCTTGTATTGGTCCTTCCTACTGGAACAGGATATGATGCCTGGAGCTCCAGCAACCATGATGTAAGCATATGCATCTAGCTAGACTCTTAGGATGGTATAGCAGAGACTTTGATGAAACATGGGCTCCTGAACAAGCTGTAGAGCTGCTTTATCAGCTTTTATATTAGAGGAAAGTAAAATTACCATCTTGCTTATTTTATTTTTCTTATATAGGAAGTTATACTCAATTCTAACAGACACCAAAATATAATTCTACCATCCATCACTTTATCTCAATGTTTTATTTAAAAGAAAAAATATAAAATTTGAATTATAAAAGTAATAAAATATTATTGCCGGTTCAAGAATGTCCATGCACAATCACAAGCCTCAACCTCTGCAGAAGATTAGAAAGAATCTGAACTCCTCGATTCCAGCCCCTGTAAACTTGTATTTCCAAGGCTTGCCTTCCTGTTTTCCAATTTCAGTCCGTGGCTTCCACAGTAACATTTTCATGCTTCTGCCTCGGAGAATGAGAGTCCTTGTCTTTGCTTGAATTTTGTGGCACTAAGACTCCTGCAGTGCTCTGACCTTCAGACACCACACCTGAAATCAGTGTGTCTTCAAATTTCAAGTGAATGAGAATCACATGGTATATTTGTAAATTAAAAAGTTCATTTTCAGATATACCATAGAGAATTTGAATCAGCTGTTCTCCAGCAGGGTCCAGGAATTTGCATTGTACCATATACTCCAGGCAGTTCTTAGGTATGTGATTCACAAGTTGACTTTGAGAAAACCTGCTAAGCCTTTCCCCCTATCCAGTGCCTTGTACCGTGCTATCTGACCCAAACTTGCAACGAGGTGGCAGATGACAATTATATGCGGTTATGTTTTCCTCTCATATAAGCCCTACTGTGGTATGAATATCAGAGATGATATCTGAAATTTAGTAAGTTAGGGTAATATAGCTTAGTTTTTGCTTACTATGGAAAATTTCTTACAAGTATTAAATTTGTACTAATTGGTATGGCTGGCACAAATTGAACCAGATGGATAGGTAAGTCTCCTATTTTCACAGACTTCCAGTTCCAAGTTGGCTTTTATATGTTTAATTATTAAAGATTAATTTTATTTTGCAGAACATTCACAGAGAATTGCCAATACCTTTTCTCATAGGACATAATTTAAAAACTTTAAAAGATGAAAATTTTAATAAAAGTTTGAAAATGTTGCCAATATTTTTATAGACGCTGTGAAATTATTCCAGTTCAATGCTGCATATTAGAGGCAAAAGTTATAAGAAACTGAATTCTAGCCACACCTTGAAAGAAAATATCTCCAGTGGCAAAATGGGCCATTTCCTGCTTCACAGGGGATGTGTTCTTGAAAAGTGCAACAAAATGCCAGGTGTAAAATTAAAACAGTCAACTTACATGTTTTAAGACAGAACTGGACTTTTTACAAAATTTGTAATTTTGTCTGACTACCTCGTTATATACTACTAGCATTTCCTACACGCTCTTATGTTCTTTAGTTTGTTCTTTTCCTTCACAGTTCCCTTTCTTTCAGCTAGGTTTAAGTTGAATTCCTCTCTTTTGTAATATGATCACTACTACTGCCGCTGCTGTTGCTATTACAACTATTACCACCACCACTACTACTGCTCCTGCTTTATCTCCAACTTCCCCAACTGTTTATCACCTCAACACAGTGTCAGTGTTACAGGTGTGCTGTCAATTTCACCCTTTTATCGACACCTCTCCTTGTTCCTCTATGACTGGCTGGTCTCTATAGAGGCCTGGTGCACAGTTACTGTCTAGACGTTTCTGTTCTTCATTACCCTGAGGATTCTATTTCTCTTTCATGCTGGATCTTATTCTTCTAATTCTCTTCCCTGGTCTTTCTTTCCTCATTATGATGGAACTCGTTTCTAGCATCCTGAAAGAGTTTGCATGGAAGGTAAACTTTTTGAGAACTTGCGTGCTTGAAGATGTCTTTTTTTTTTTTTAATGCCATCACTCTTAATTGCTTGTTTGACTGGGTTTAGAATTCTAGGTTGAAATTAATGTCCCTTTGTATTTTGTGATCATGATGCTCCATCTTCTTGAAGCTGACGTTTTAGTATTGAGAGATGCAATGCCATTGTATTTCTTGATCGTTGTATGAACTGTGATTTTATTTATTTTTTATTCTTAAAGCTTCTACAATCTTTTTGTTGTCCCCGGTGATATGAAATATCATACATACTTATACATAGTATAAGTCTATTTTATATATATGTCAGAACTTTGGTGAACATTTTCAATCTAGTGATTCAATTTTTTCATTTTGTGAACTTGCACTGAGTTGTTTATTGTTTTTCCTTCCTCTCTTTTTCTTGTATTTTTCTCTCTAGAACCTATTATTTCAGTGTTAGATTTTATGGATTTAATTCTGTGTTTTTTTTTTTTAAATTTTTCTCTTCTATTTTCTATTCCTTTGACTTTTTGCTATACTTTCTCAGGTCTATCTTCCGACTTTTACATTGATTATTTAATGATTGCTATTGTAGAATGGCTTCCCACTCCAGTATTCTTGCCTGGAGAATTCCATGGCCAGAGAGCCTGGTGGGCTACAGTCCGTGAGGTCATAAAGAGTCGGACATGACTGAATGACTAAAACTTTCACTTCACTTTCATTACACTTTTATTTTCTAAGAGCTGTTTTCTTGTGTTTTGTTTTCTGAATGGTCTTTTTATTTCTTCCTTTTTTTTTTTTTTTCCAAGTGTCTGGTGCAGTTAGCTATCCAATATAGATTTGTATCTCTTTCCTTAAAATAGAGTTGCTGATAGAAAGTGACTGCTCAGTCAGGGACCACATTTCCAAGCTCCTCTTGCATCTTGTTAATGGAAAGTGAACAAAAGTAACATGTTTTTCTAGGCTAAAGATTTAAGAACTAGGTATTTTTCCTTTTTCCTTTCTTTCTTCATTGGTCAGATGGATAGATAGACTCTAAGGACCAAAGGGATGGAGAATCCAAATTACTATGTGGAACAGAGCCCTTCCCTCCATCCTATTTCTAATTGAACTTTACGTAGGTGAGAAGTAAATATCTATGATGTCAAGCCTTTGAGATGGTAAGGTGTTTCTATTGCGGCAGTTAGTATACTTTAATTAATGTGTTATTTTGGATTGATTGATTGATGTAATATCTTCTTTTCTCTTAAACTATTGATGGTATTTTAAAAATCCACTTTTCTTCTACTAGTGTAGTCTTGTTTTCCCTCATGTTGCTTTTCTGGGTGTTTGTCACTGTCTGTCACTTGGGCCCTTGCCTCAAATATCCTTAGTGGCCATTCATATTTAAGAAGAAGGCACACACACACACACACACACAAAATCCTGTTTGGAAGTTGTGTGCATGTGTGGGGTGTCTGGACTGTGGGCTTCAGAGTAGAGTGATTTGACAGTATGTTTCCTTGGGAAATTCTTTGTGAGAGCATACTGTCTACAAATCCCTGAAAAGGTGTTTTGACATCCTCCCTGGAGGGTATAGTCTTCACAGCCATTATTCAGAGAGACAGTGTGAGAGAGAGGGCTTGGGTGAGCCATAGAATGATGGGAGTCTCAGTATTTAGTATGGGGACTTTTATTTAATTCCCCTGTTTTTATTACGGCACCTCTGCCTGCAGGTGTAGCAGAGACACCCTCAATTTCACTCCAACCACAGAGTAAACGTCTAGTCTGCCAGAGTGAGAGAAGAGTTGCTGTCCAGCCTCCACAGGGTGAGGGTCCAGGAAGACCAATGGTTTCTCAAAGAGGACTTTCAAACAACTCTGCTGTTTGTATCATCACTGTTACCCACAACTCTCCCAGAGATACCTGGTTCACTGAATCTTGGGTCTTTGGGGGATTCTGTTGCATATATCAGATTGCTTTTGAGCCTTTGCTACTGCTGGCTCAGAATTCAGCTTTCTCAGATTTGCCAAGTAATTTACACTCATCCAGCTGCTTCCTAGCTTGCAAAACGGTATCATTTTTGTCCCCTTTCCAAATATTCTTTGTCTATGTGAGTTCATGCCTTTATTAAAAATTACAGTGTGTTGGGCTTTTAGAAGACAGCAAAGGTCTAAAAGTGCATTAATTTGTCATCTTCATCTGGAAAGATTAAAAAAATTTAAATTAAAACCCACTCAATTTTATAATTTCCCAAATAGCAGGACATCCAGTATTGTTGCTCCTCTCTTCTGAATTGTTCAATGATCTCAGAAGATTACTCCCAGGGGCAGATCTTGCCTACAGTTGCCTCACCAAGAGAGAACTGGGGAATGACTGATTTTCTGGTGGGAGTCATTTTTTTTTTTTGGCTTCCATTGTATTCGTAGCTGGTGTACAGTATTGCTCTTGTAAATCGGTTTGGCACGGCTCATGGCTGCATTTATGCTCTGCTTTCTGGTGGTCTAGATTTCTGCATAGATTTTCTGATGGAGGTTAGCCTAATTCCTTCAGCCAAGAGTGGTCCATAATTTCTCTCAGAGTTGCATCCTTTTAGTCCATACTCACGTGCTCAGGTGCTGTTTTCAGAATGTGGCACATATTGGCTAAAATGAGCATCCAACTTCAGCTACAGCTGACCTAGAACGAAGCCTCACTGAATAAGCCCGGGGACCCAATTCAGATTCCTTGTCCATAATAAGTGCTTCTTAAAGCACCCCAGGGACCTTTTTGGCCAAGAGTCATTCTAGAAACCCAAAGTCTGGACACTGCTTGATAACTTTTAGCCCCAGACATAGGAGAAAGCACAGATTTTTCTGATTGGCAGCACTTGTATGAAATTTGGAAGGTAAGAGAGAACCAGAAATCCATTATTACTCCTCTTGGCAGTTCAGATATGTGGGTCTCAGCTGAAGTGAGATTTTGCAGGGGCCTCCAGTATTGTCCTGTGAGTGCCTCAGCTCAGTGCTAGAGGCAGCTCTGATTACTGTCAGTGTTTTCCCGTGGATTCTGCAAACTTTCAAACTCTGAATGCTAGTGGTCCAGTTTCCTAACCTCTGTTTCTCCAGCATGTCCGACAGTTTGGTAAGCACATAACTTCTTGTATTAATTCTCTTTGTGCTTAAAAAACACAAGTGGCCCGATTATGACTACTGTTGCACCCATCTTCTCTCGTGGCACACTTTTCTCAGGGCTTTGACGGCTTGTTGTCTACACCGAGAGGAACATGGTAACTTTCAAATGGAAATTCTCCTTGGGGGAACCGTGTGTGGGTTGTGAGTTAATTTCCACTGAACTAGGTAGGCACCCTGCTCCACACAAAAGTGTGGGGGAAATCCAAGAATCACTTGTAAATTATTTGAGGACTGCCTTAATTCTCCAACGGGGCCACGATATATGTTTAGAGGGAAAAAAATCAATTTCTTTAGGTAAATAAGTGAAAAGTTTTAATATTTTCTTCAGAAATCAAAGTTACATTGGTAGGCACTATACAAATGGTATAGCAACCAGAGCTATAATTCAGTGAATCCCAGCCTATCTAATTTAAACTTATTATTGTCCACACTGTCATCCTGTGGAAAAATTAGAAAACATTTTTTGGCTTCTTTTTCCTAAAGAGCTTTGATTATTGGATTTCTCTATTCATTATGGAGTCTCTTTTACATTAAATATAATAATTAATTTCTTAGTGACTTATTATTTTCAATTCCATTACTTCTGTTTCACTGGAGGTATAGTCTAAAAAAAATGCCTGAAGAAAGAGAATACATAATTCTAAGAGTTGCTGCTGCTGCTGCTAAGTCGCTTCAATCGTGTCCAACTCTCTGCGACCCCAGAGACGGCAGCCCACCAGGCTCCCCGTCCCTGGGATTCTCCAGGCAAGAACACTGGAGTGGGTTGCCATTTCCTTCTCCAATGCATGAAAGTGAAAAGTGAAAGTGAAGTCGCTCAGTTGTGTCCGACTCCTAGTGACCCCATGGACTGCAGCCTACTAGGCTCCCCTGTCCATGGGATTTTCCAGGCAAGAGTACTGGAGTGGGGTGCCATTGCCTTCTCCGAATTCTAAGAGTATAACCTTGTTATATCAGGTTTATGTATAAATTTATAAAGTCATTATATATTGGAAGAATCCATTAAGGTCAGGTAATTGAAACTTTTAGAATAGTCTTTTCAAAATAGTTTAAATATACAGAATATTACTTATCTCTTATCATTTTAATGGCAACTGTAGATAGGTTATGGGTTTCCCAGCTGGCACTAGTAGTAAAGAATCTGCCTGCCAGTGCAGGTAGACTTAAGAGATGCAGGTTCAATCCCTGGGTTGGGAAGATCGCCTGGAGGAGGGCACGGGAGCCCACTACAATATTCTTGCCTGGAGAATCCCACTGATAGAGGAGCCTGGCAGGCTGCAGTCCATAAGGTTGCACAGAGTTGGACATGACTGAGTGACTTAGCATGTATGCCCGTGGGTAGATTATAAAAGGATCTTCTGATTGATCCAAATATATTCTGATCCCAAATCATGAAAGTTCAGTTCAGTCACTCAGTCGTGTCCAACTGTTTGTGACCCCATGAATCGCAGCACGCCAGGCCTCCCTGTCCATCACCAACTCCCGGAGTTTACCCAAACTAATGTCCATCGAGTCGGTGATACCATCCAGCCATCTCATCCTCTGTCGTTCCTTTCTCCTCCTGCCCCCAATCCCTCCCAGCATCAGGGTCTTTTCCAGTGAGTCAACTCTTCTCATGAGGTGGCCAAAGTACTGGAGTTTCAGCTTTAGCATCATCCCTTCCAAAGAAATCCCAGGGCTGATCTCCTTCAGAATGGACTAGTTGGATCTCCTTGCAGTCCAAGGGACTCTCAAGAGTCTTCTCCAACACCACAGTTCAAAAGCATCAATTGTTCGGCACTCAGCCTTCTTCACAGTCCAACTCTCACATCCATACATGACCACAGGAAAAACCATAGCCTTGACTAGATGGACCTTTGTTGGCAAAGTAATGTCTCTGCTTTTGAATATGCTATCTCGGTTGGTCATAACTTTCCTTCCGAGGAGTAAGCGTCTTTTAATTTCATGGCTGCAGTCACCATCTGCAGTGATTTTGGAGCCCAGAAAAATAAAGTCTGACACTGTTTCCACTGTTTCCCCATCTATTTCCCATGCAGTGATGGGACCGGATGCCATGATCTTTGTTTTCTGAATGTTGAGCTTTAAGCCAACTTTTTCACTCTCCTCTTTCACTTTCATCAAGAGGCTTTGTAGTTCCTCTTCACTTTCTGCCATAAGGGTGCTGTCATCTGCATATCTGAGGTTATTGATATTTCTCCCAGCAATCTTGATTCCAGCTTGTGCTTCTTCCAGCCCAGCATTTCTCATGATGTACTCTGCATATAAGTTAAATAAGCAGGGTAACAATATACAGCCTTGACGTACTCCTTTTCCTAGTTGGAACCAGTTTGTTGTTCCATGTCCAGTTCTAACTGTTGCTTCCTGACCTGCATGTAGCTTTCTCAAGAGGCAGGTCAGGTGGTCTGGTATTCCCATCGCTTTCAGAATTTTCCACAGTTTATTGTGATCCACACAGTCAAAGGTTTTGGCATAGTCAATAAAGCAGAAATCATGAAAAGACTGTAGTAAAAACCTCATGCAAGTTACATGTTTGAAACTTGTAAAACATTTACCCATGGAAATAAATTTTTTTTTGTTTATGTGATATTTATATCCTACTTACTCCAGAAAAGACTGGGAGAAGCTCATGTAATTAAATATAAAATAAAATAAGAAAACTTTAAAATTGAAAGGAGCAGAGGGATAAATAATAAATGTTCCAGGGTATCCAAGGTTTTTTTTTTTTTTAAGGGAGGTAGATTGGTATAAGTAAAATAGAAATTAATAAAACATATATCTATGTCCTAATCTTTCTGCTGGAAAAAAAAACTTGATTGTATGAATTTAACCAAACTTTGGAATCTCACTATCTACGTCTGTGAAATGGATGTAAAGTGTAAGTAACCTAGCCAGTGATTATATTCCGTGACACTGCCTTACTGGAAGATTGCTTCCTCCTCAGCTCTCCTTTGCATTTCCTCTGGGATCCCTGGTTTGGCAAGAACAGGGCAGCTCTAAAAAGTGCCACCTGTAGACCAGCAATTTCTCTTCTACTTTTGCTACATAACCTGGACCAGTTGCACCAGCCTCTGCCTGTGCTGGCGCTGAGCTCCTCTCATATGCTGACCTCCATGTCATTCACACAACCTGTGTGTGCTGCTGCCAACCTCTTTTACCTCCCTGACTCTTATTCATCTTCCCTTTCACTAGCCAGGAAATTGCCTTCACTTGTGATTTTCAACTTGAAAGCTGTTACATCGCTAGTGATGGCCAGTTCCTCTTGATGTTGCAACTTTGTGTTGCCCAGGGGACAGGACTTTTGGCAGGCTAGATGAAGGGATGGTCAAGCCTGTTCAGACCTTCATCTGGAACCTCTGGTTCCTCTGTAATCCCCATCTGGCTCTTCCATCTGGACTACTCGTCACTCACACTGGGTTCTTCTCTGAATTCCCAGAGATTCTCTCTAGTCTAATTCATCTTTGGGAAAACTTCCAGGCCTTTATACAAGATTACATCCCAGTTGGGACACGAGTTCATACTTTTCTCCTGCTGGTCACAGGATCCCAAAGAAACACAGTAACACAGCCTTACATCTGTTATGTCTGCTAATGAGGTTTCCCGTCCCAGAGCCAAAGAGACCACCAGAGGGCATTGTCTCCTAATCTTACATTCCACTGGAACACTCTTGCGGAATGCAGCTACAAACCTCTGTGTTGAAAGCAAGTTTAGATCCACTGTGAAGCCTAAATGAGATAATAAGTAGTTGCAACGATTGTTTCTTTGAAAGTGAAAGTGTTAGTTGCTCAGTAGTGTCTTTTGCAACCCCATGGTCTGTAGCCTGCCAGCTCCTCTGTTCATCAAATTCCCCAGGCAAGAATACTGGAGTGGGTTGCCATCCAGGGGATCTTCCCAACCCACCGGTTGAACCCCTGTCTCCTCTAAAGTCAGGCAGATTCTTTACCACTAGCGCCACCTGGGGAGCCCTCTAAATGTTACAGATTTTATGTATTATTTCATTCAATTCTCATGTACCTCAGATTATATTTGTGAGTTTCTCTGCCAATAAGATTTAAATGGTACTGCTTCAAATACTAACAATTCCATGGTCCCCCCCACAAGTTCTATTAATTTGTCTGTGTTGCTGCTGCTGCTGCTGCGTCGCTTCAGTCGTGTCCAACTCTGTGTGACCCCAAAGACGGCAGCCCACCAGGCTCCCCTGTCCCTGGGATTCTCCAGGCAAGAACACTGGAGTGGGTTGCCATTTCCTTCTCCAATGCACGAAAGTGAAAAGTGAAAGTGAAGTCGCTCAGTCATGTCCAACTCTTAGCGACCCCATGGACTGCAGCCTACCAGGCTCCTCCGTCCATGGGATTTTCCAGGCAAGAGTACTGGAGTGGGGTGCCATTGCCTTATCTGTGTTAAATATTCACATTTCTCTCTGCCTATGTCTCCTGAAATTGTCTGTTTGTACAAATCAGCTTAGTTTTTCTGAAAAAACCATAGGACATCCATTTCATTCACACAAAGTCTCTCGGGGAATCCACAGGTAAGGGTCAAGTTGTCATTTTTCTTTTTCCCTCCAGACTTTTTTTTTTTTAATTTTCTTCCTTAAGAACCAATCAAATTCCTTCCTCCTTTCTCTCTCATAACAAACAAATGAATGTGTTTGTTGCTTGAGCTTTCTCACTCAAGTTACTTATTCTTAAACAATGGGAAAAAGAAATCTGAAAGTGAAATCTTGGTGAAATAGTTTGGACGTGTGAACACTTTGGCAATGGAATGTTTATAATTTAGGAACTTTGAGCATATGCAAAAAGGCTCTTAAACTAATCAGAATTTCATAGGCTTGTTCTCTAGCAGTTACATGTGGAGTGAGTTAATTATGAACCAGTGCCTAAAAAAGTTTAGCACACTGAGAAGATATCAGCGATATCTCAAATGAATATTAATGTTTTGAAGTGTCTATGTAATTGAAATCAATTTGAATGTAAAAATAATTTGAAAAATGCTAATGCAATGGCAGAGTCCTGCACAGATAAATATGTCAAAACACAGCAGAATTTCTCTGAGGCTAAGGCAGAAACCTGTATTGCGAGCAGACTGTCAGATAGGTAGATTTGACTTTATTTTTGCTCCTTTAAGACTACCTTTTAGATTTTCCTATTTGTATTTTTACTGAGAAGATTTTTGCTTTGGCCTTGCTGATTTTTCTGGGAAATAGTACTTCTGTTTTTACTTTGACTTTGTTTAAAGTAAACTGACTTATCTAAATGTCCAAGTACTGGTTTAGGAGTCATAAGTAAACTTTAAAGTGATTAATGATTTGAAAAATATGTTGGTTAGATAAATACTATATTATTCCACTGATATGGGGTATCTGGGCTTCCCTGATAGCTCAGTTGGTAAAGAATTTGCCTGCAATGCAGGAGACCCCGGTTCAATTCCTGGGTTGGGAAGATCCACAGGAGAAGGGATAGGCTACTCACTCCAGTATTCTTGGGCTTCCATTGTGCCTCAGTTGGTAAAGAATCCGCCTATAATGCAGGAGACCTGGGTTCGATCCCTGGGTAGGGAAGAAAAGATCTCCTGGAGAAGGGAAAGGCTACCAACTCCAGTATTCTGGCCTGGAGAATTCCACGGATTGTATAGTCCATGGGGTCACAAATAGTCAGACACAACTGAGCAACTTTTACTTTCACTTTCATGGGGTATCTAAAATAATTAAACTGGTAGAAGCAGAGAGTAGCATGGTAGTTGTCTGGGGCAGTGTGGCGGGAGAAAAAAGGGGAGTTGTATAGGCATAAAGTTTTGGTTATGTGAGATGAATAAGTTGTAGGGATCTGCTGTCCAACATGGTGCCTGCAGCTAAAAATTTTGTAGAATTTGTAAAGAGGATAGATCTCATATTAAAATTAAGTTTCTTACACAAAATTAAAAAAAAAAAACCTAAAAAACAGTAAAAGAGAGGCATGAGGAAACTTTTGGACATGATGGATATGTTTATTATCTTGATTGTGGTGATGGTTTGCAGGTCTATATATCCAACTCATTCAGTTCAGTTCAGTTACTCAGTCGTGTCTGACTCTTTGCGACCCCATGAATCGCAGCACGCCAGGCCTCCCTGTCCATCACCAACTCCCGGAGTTCACTCAGACTCACGTCCATCGAGTCAGTGATGCCATCCAGCCATCTCATCTTCCGTCGTTCCTTTCTCCTCCTGCCCCCAATCCCTCCCAGCATCAGAGTCTTTTCCAATGAGTCAACTCTTCCCATGAGGTGGCCAAAGTACTGGAGTTTCAGCTTTAGCATCATTCCCCCCAGAGAAATCCCAGGGCTGAGCTCCTTCAGAATGGACTGGTTGGATCTCCTTGCAGTCCAAGGGACTCTCAAGAGTCTTCTCCAACACCACAGTTCAAAAGCGTCAATTCTTCAGCACTCAGCCTTCTTCGTGGTCCAACTCTCACATCCATACACGACCACAGGAAAAACCATAGCTTTGACTAGATGGACCTTTGTTGGCAAAGTAATGTCTCTGCTTTTGAATGTGCTATCTAGGTTGGTCATAACTTGCCTTCCAAGGAGTAAGCGTCTTTTAATTTCATGGCTGCAGTCACCATCTGCAGTGATTTTGGAGCCCCCAAAAATAAAGTCTGACACTGTTTCCACTGTTTCCCCATCTATTTCCCATGAAGTGATGGGACTGGTTGCCATGATCTTTGTTTTCTGAATGTTGAGCTTTAAGCCAACTTTTTCACTCTCCTCTTTCACTTTCGTCAAGAAGCTTTGTAGTTCCTCTTCACTTTCTGCCATCAGGGTGGTGTCATCTGCATATCTGAGGTTATTGATATTTCTCCTGGCAATCTTGATTCCAGCTTGTGTTTCTTCCAGTCCAGCGTTTCTCATGATGTACTCTGCATATAAATTAAATAAGCAGGATGATAATATATAGCCTTAACATACTCCTTTTCCTATTTGGAACCAGTCTTTTGTTCCATGTTCAGTTCTAACTGTTGCTTCCTGACTTGCATACAGATTAAGTTGTAGGTTTTAAATGTGTTCAGTCTTTTTTTCACATTAGCTATGCTACAATAAAATTGTTTTTAAAAAGAAATATGTATGGTGAAGAAATTAAAATATGTTGATATGTTTTTTATTGTGCTATAATTATATATAACATTATATTAGTTTCCAATGTACAACATACTGATTAGATATTTGTGTCTATTATCAAAGGATCACCTCCATAAGTCTAGTTAACACCTCTCATCAAATATACTTAAAACCATTTTTCCTTGTGATGAGAATGTTTTTGTAAGCTTTTTATTTTGTATTGGGGTATAGCTGATTAACAATGTGATAGTTTCCGGTGAACAGTGAAGAGACTCACCCATATACACACATGTATCCATTCTCCAACCCACTCTTCCACGTGATGAGAAGTTTTAAGATCGACTCTCTCATCAAATTTCAAATATAGTGGTATTAATACATATTAATTAAATATAGTGGTATTAATCATAATCACCATGCTCTACATTGCATCCTCAGGACTTATTTATGTTGTAACTAGATGTTTGTACCTTTTGGTCACTTTTACCCATTTTAACCACCTCCCACCACCACCTCTGGCAACCACCAAACTTTTCTCTGTATCTATGAGTTTGGTGTTAAATTTTTTTTTTTTTTTTAGGATTCCATTTGTCTTCCTCTGTCTGACTTACCCCACTTAGCACAGTGCCCACAAGGTCCATCCATGTTGTGGCAAATGGCAAGATTCCCTGGTCATTTTCTTATTAAAGCCTCTACAATGGTCATGTGAAAAAGGCAGAGGAATCAAGACTGTTCCCATTTTGTGGTTAAAAAAACCAAAGCTCAGATACATTACCCAGGCTACTGCATAATTCTTTACAGTTATATTGTGCTTGACCATTTTAAGGTGATTTCAGATATTAATACATTGTCTCATTTGAGAGTGTCTTCTACATTCTATGCAATGAATTATCAAGTTCTATCCATTCTCTCTCATTTGCTTTTACACCTGTCAAAATCTTTCATTCCTTGATTCACAGTATATCCAGCTTTTTTCCTAACTTCCAGTCATATGGAATCTACCCCTTTCGAATCTCCAATAGCATATAATTGTTTCAATCATATGATCCCTGCTGCATGGTTCCTTAAGTGTACTATTTTCCATATCTGATTTATTGATACTTCTTTATGACAATTCTAGAAATTATTAGTTTTTAAATACTTTCAAAGGCTTCCCAAATGGTTTTCCCATGGCAATTACTCAAGAAATGCTTGTTAAATCAATAAGACATTTCCTCTTTCTTCCTATTGTCTATCATTGATCTCCTTTCTGCCCAAACTTAATGCTATCTACCTATCAATGTTTTCCTTTGTCCCAGTCAAAGCAGTGATACTATGCACACTTTTCAGTTTAAAAACGAATAAACTAAAACCAAAACTAAACTAAACTTCCTGTGATTCTGCTGATATAATTTTTTTCCCGCTTGAGATTCTCTCTGAAATTCTCCTGAGCTATTCTGACCTAATTTATCTCTCCCTTCTTCACCCTCTTGTGTTTAAAGCGTGCATCTGTATGGCTGTATTTCTGTTTTCTGATTTTTCGCGGGCACTTAGAGGGCAAGTTAGAAATGATATGTGCCTTCCATGCTGATTACTCAAACCAAATAAGAAGACTGTAGAATGCTGTATTATTAGTGTGTTTTAAAATATCCCCCAGGTGCCTAGCACAGGATGAGGCAAATGGTAGGAATTGAAAAAGAATTGTGTTGAGCTGAATTGATTCACATAACTCATTTCCTGGGAGTCTGGCTTCAAGATTACATTATGCTCCACAGATATTTTCTTTAATGTGTTCTTCCATCTTATGACATTGCAAAACAGTTTGCATTCATTGTCTAGAATATTTAACACAAGAGTTTATTGACTTTGGTTTTATTTCCTGACCAAATTGGAACCCTTTGGACTATAAATTGGGTTGTAAATCTGATGTTATTAGATTTTCCATTACAAAATTACATTACCCTCATGTTCTAAATAGGTTAGATATTTTAACTATTTCTAGTTGTCTTCTGAAAGATCGTAACTCTATGGAAACTGAGAAATTTCCTTTGTAATTCCAAAAAAACATCAAGAAAAGAGATTGACTTTTCAGCACTGTAATATGGTCTTAGTGTGATAAAGTTTGATATCAAACTTCCTTAATGGAAAAGAAACACTCCAATATTTGTAGACATTTATAATGTCTCTATGGTCAATAGGAAGAAATTGATTTTTGTGTAATACTCTGCTCTGATTTCACTTCTGAGTTTATATATTCAGTGTTTTCCACTGTGTCTGACACATAGTGGGTTTTCCTTAAATACCGGTGGAATAAATACACGACTGTATCAATGAAAGCTTTCATGTGTACGTACATATTCTGTTTGTTCCATTTGATTTTTTGATTTATGATTTTATAACAAATTTGCAGTGAAAAGAATATTCCAATATTTTCCAAGTAAGGTTCATGGAATATCAGTCTTATAAGAAATTGATAAATGTTACTCAAAGAAGTGGAATGGTTCATGGAAAATAAAGAAGTCTCAAGTTAAACACAATTAAACAAATTTTTTTTTACAGCCAGACTTCTTGTGACTTTATATGCTAATCTGTACTAGAACTCTCTAGTATAGTATGCTGTATTACCCAGATTTAATCCCAGTAATATTAGAGTTCTTGGTTTTAAGTAACAGAAACACAACTCAAAATGGCCTGGCTTAAAAATAGAATTAATCTGCTTATGAAATATTCAGGGGTAGAGTGACTTCAAGCATGCATCAGTATGTTTGCATCAATTTCCCTTGCCCCAAGTCCCATGTAATATGGGGCAGAAGAATGCCTCATATGCAGTTCATTTACCCACACTAACTTTGGGTAATTCATTATTCTTACAGCAAGCAGTAAGCAAACCTTTTCTTTGTCTGAGGAGGAGTGTTACCTCATCCTTCAATAGCTCAGTGCAAAGACATTCCTGATAAAAGGCACCGTGTGAAGGGCAGTTATGGCCTTTCTTCCTGGCATACCTAGTGAGATGTGTAGAAGCAGGAGAACTACATGAAGGACTGTCACCCAACACCTAGCTTAAAGATATCACTTTAATCCCATTTCAACCAGCTGAGAAGTTGAACAGGAAATTCTGGAGTTGGCAGGGTTTTGTAGTATTTCTGAAGTTATGTCACATATACAATTGTCTCCTTTGTGGAGCTATGCTCATACCAGGAATGTTAGTTGCTCAGCGGTATCCAACTCTTTGTGACCCCAAGGACTGTAGCCATCAGGCTCTGCTGTCTATGGAATTCGCCAGGCAAGAATTCTGTGGTGGGTAGCAATTCCCTTCTCCAGGGGATCTTTCTGAGCCAGGGATCGAACTCGGGTCTCCTGCATTGCAGGTATATTCTATAGCATCTGAGCCACCAGAGAGGTGCTATACTAAGAGCATAAATTCAAGTACAGAAAAACTATACATGTGCTTTGGGGACACTGGGGTTTATTATAAAAAGGAGACAACATCTTTTACCTTTTATGATTGAAGAATGTGATTGCTTTGGTGTGAAAAAGAGGATAAATGAGATTATTTGGTTTTGTTAGGAGAACACTTAGCTATGCTTTCTTTTAATACATTTGACTTCCAATTATTAAGCAATTGCTCAGCATGCCCTGTAGAGTCCTCATGAAAACGAAGAGCCTGAAAGGTCTTCAGTGGGCCTTGTTCTAAATCTGGCTTCCACAGTGGTTTGGCAGTTTATCAAAAGCCACATTAATCCTTATAAGTAGTGCTTGATTGTCAAAAGACAGCCCCCTTATTCCAGCCTTGTAGATTGAGCTACACTTATTATTTTCCTTGACTCCTTGTACAGAGGCTGCATGATTACCAAATGATCATGTGTAAACAAAAGGCTGTTTTGTGCTGATAAATGAATCCCCACTGTTGCACAAACCCCTAGGAGTCTGCATTAAAAACAAGTTGAGATGCAAAACCAAACCTAACATTTATTTTAACAGCAGGCACTTATCATTGGTGACATTACCTGATATGGCTGATAATCTAAAGCATTATGATTTTGGAGCAAAGTTTGGTTCATAAAGACATACAAGGAGATGAACCATGGGTACTACTAGAAATTTTGAACAGTCCTTTGAATAGAATAATCTTATCTTCATTCATCATCCAGCTAGCTCTCTCCTCTCCCTGAAATGAGACAAGGTAAATGCACAACTCCCATTAATGCTAATAGCAGCTTCAGAAGCAAATCCCTTGTTCCTCCATAAGAGAGGATAGTTGCCCTCTCTTGTTTCAATATGCTATAAACCTGTGTCAGTCAAAGCTAATTGGTGAGAACTTGGAAGTACATGCAATTTGAAATTAATCTTTTTAAATAGTGGCCAATATGATTGTTGATGATAGCAAGTCACCGAATAGAAGGAAATAATGTTTCTTCTTGAAGTGCTGACTCTGGTGCTGTGTGCTGTGCTTAGTCGTTCAGTCATGTCTGACTTTTTGTGATCCCATGGACTGTATCCCACCAGGCTCCTCTGTCCATGGAGTTTTCCAGGCAAGAATACTGGAGTGGATTGCCATGCCGTTCTCCAGGAGATCTTCCCAACCCAGGGATGAACTCATGTCTCTTAAGTCTGCCTGCATTGGCAGGCAGGTTCTTTACCACTAGTGCCACCTGGGAAGCCCCTGAAGTGCTGACTCTGGTAGGTTGATACAAAGCCTTTACTGTTCCTGAGCCAGATTATCAGCTTGCTGTTTCTTTTTCTGATACCAGCCTGTCGGGGTATGTTGGGTTGGCCAAAATGTTCATTGAGGTCTTCGACTGACCCAATACCTGAGTAAACCGGGAAGGAAACCTATGGCTAAGGCATGGCAACTAGCACTTTTCTATAGTGGAATGTACCTCTGATACATGAAAAGTAAATTGAGGCATTTCTGTACTTTGTGAGGATAGGAGAGTAGCTTAATAATCTCTGCATCCCAGTTACTTCATCTGTAATATTAACTCTTCTAATATTTCACTCGCAGTGTTTTTCCTGAAGGCTAAATGAGATAATGTAATTACAGCAATGAGGGGTAAAAATAAGATGCTTGTAGAGCCTCCCACTCAAGGTTACTGAGAGATGATTCCTAGGAAGAAGGTGAAACTTCAGTTCAGTTCAGTCGCTCAGTCATGTCCGACTCTTTATGACCCCATGGACTGCAGCATGCCAGGCCTCCCTGTCCATCACCAGTTGCGGAGTTTACTCAAACTCATGTCCATTGAGCCAGTGATGCCATCCAACCATCTTGTCCTCTGTCGTCCCCTTCTCCTCCTGCCCTCAATCTTTCCCAGCATCAAGGTCTTTTCCAATGAGTCAGTTCTTCACATCAGGGGGCCAAAGTATTGGAGTTTCAGCTTCAGCATCAGTCCTTCCAATGAATATTCAAGACTGATTTCCTTTTGGATGGACTGGTTGGATCTCCTTGCAGTCCAAGGTATTCTCACGAGTCTTCTCCAACACCACAGTTCAAAAGCAGCAATTCTTTGGCGCTCAGCTTTCTTTATAGTCCAACTCTCACATCCATACATGACCACAGGAAAAACCATAGCTTTGACTAGATAGACCTTTGTTGGTAAAGTAATGTCTGTGCTTTTAATATGCTGTGTAGGTTGGTCATAGCTTTTCTTCCAAGGAGAGAGTGTCTTTTAATTTCATGGCTTTAGTCACCATCTACAGTGATTTTGGAGCCCCCCAAAATAAAGTCTATCATTGTTTCCCCTGCTTCCCCATCTATTTGCCATGAAGTGATGGGACCAGACACTGCTAGGTGAAACTTCAGGACCCAGCTTGTCTGAGGAAAAAGAATTAAAAAAACATATATATACAGAAAAAAGGAGTGAGGGATTTGACATTCCCATGGAAGAATCCAGAGGACTGAGGGAGGTGAGAGAAAAGTTGAATCCAGTGGTATAGAGGGATGATAAAAGATGAGGCTTGCACTTGACAGAGCCTTTGGGGAAGGGAAATGGCTAAACAGCGTATGATACCCAGTGGTATATCTGATATATGGCCATCATCTGTCCCTGCGACATCTCCAACAAATCTATAATGTTCACTAAGACATTTGCATAACTGAATTGTCTGGTGAACATAAGTCTTGATTCTGGGTATGGAACCCATGGTTGACTCAAGAGGAGGCAAGATTCTCATGTTTACCAGATGTTAATGTTGAAAATTTGAACTGAGACATCCAGAGAGACAAGAGGTAGGAAATCCTTAGTGACATGGCAAACCAAAATGCAAAAATTCAAAGAAAATGGTAATAAGTAGTTAGTTACTGTTACTTGCTCAGTAGTGTGTGACTCTTTGTGACACCATGGACTGTTACCTGCCAGTCTTCTCTGTCCATGGGATTCTCCAGGCAAGAATGCTGGAATGGGTTGCCATTTCCTGCTCCAGGGGATCTTCCAGACCCAGAGATCGAACCTGGATCTTCTGCATTGCAAGCAGATTCTTTACTGTCTGAGCCACCAGGAAAGCCCGATAATAAGTAGGGACACTTTAAACTTATGATAAGAAAGTGAAAGGATAAAGTGGAATAAAGAAACAGGACAAGGACATTGAACAGATCCTTTTTGTGGAGAGGACTGTTTAGGAGGAAGTTGTCCTTTGAGGAAGTTGTCCCATTACTCCTAAGGGGAAAAGGGATGGTGGTTGTCACTTCACTTCAAGGCCTGGTGAGGAAGGCCCTCAATGGGACCAATCAGAGAGCCTGATGTGTTCTCTCCTGTTTGCATACACCTTGCATGGATACCTGAGAAAGCAGCTTGGCCTGTAGCAGAGTAGAGAGAGAGTGCTCACAGAGAGCTGCATTTGGGAAGTTATAACACACCTCGTTGGCTGGTACTGGGGCAAGAAATGTGTGAGTGTTTTTCATGGCTCAAATCTGGAGAGAGAGAGTTGGCCTGGAACTGTTTTAACAGTTTCCCAAGGGAACCCCCTGGGGAGGTGAGCAGTTACCATCCAAAAATCTATGAGTTGAGTGGACTGAACTGCCAGAGAAACAGGACTCAGAGAACAGCCACTAGTCAAATAACAGGTGTCACCCTGCTCAAAGGAGCTTTGGTAGGACAGGTTCAGGGTAGGAGGCTCCAAAGAACCCTCAAACATGCCCAGGAAACAGAGTCAGCTTTCCACATCTGCCAGACCTACCTAGGGTGCATGAAGCCAACTTGGCACAGCAACAGTAGCCTATTAAGAACTTTCTAATTCCAAATAGAAAAAGGAGTTCGTCAAGGCTGTATATTGTCACCCAGTTTATTTAACTTCTATGCAGAGTACATCATGAGAAATGCTGGACTGGAAGAAACACAAGCTGGAATCAAGATTGCTGGGAGAAATATCAATAACCTCAGATATGCAGATGATACCACCCTTATGGCAGAAAGTGAAGAGGAACTCAAAAGCCTCTTGATGAAAGTCAAAGTGGAGAGTGAAGAAGTTGGCTTAAAGCTCAACATTCAGAAAACAAAGATCATGGCATCTGGTCCCATCACTTCATGGCAAATAGATGGGGAAACAGTGGAAACAGTGTCAGACTTTATTTTTCTGGGCTCCAAAATCACTACAGATGGTGACTGCAGCCATGAAATTAAAAGACGCTTACTCCTTGGAAGGAAAGTTATGACCCACCTAGATAGCATATTCAAAAGCAGAGACATTACTTTGCCAACAAAGGTCCATCTAGTCAAGGCTATAGTTTTTCCTGTGGTCATGTATGGATGTGAGAGTTGGACTGTGAAGAAGACTGAGCGCCGAAGAATTGATGCTTTTGAACTGTGGTGTTGGAGAAGACTCTTGAAGAGTGCCTTGGACTGCAAGGAGATCCAACCAGTCCATTCTGAAGGAGATCAGCCCTGGGATTTCTTTGGAAGGACTGATGCTAAAGCTGAAACTCCAGTACTTTGGCCACCTCATGCAAAGAGTTGACTCATTGGAAAAGACTCTGATGCTGGGAGGGATTGGGGGCAAGAGGAGAAGGGGACAACAGAGGATGAGATGGCTGGATGGCATCACTGACTCGATGGACGTGAGCCTGAGTGAACTCCAGGAATTGGTGATGGACAGGGAGGCCTGGCGTGCTGCGATTCATGGGGTGACAAAGAGTTGGATATGACTGAGCAACTGATCTGATCTGATCTGAGTCTTACTTTTCTTAACTGTCTCCTGCTCATATCCTTCCCCCAGCTAGCAGGGTGTATGCCAACAGCTTGCAAGTGAGGAGGCGATGACGGAAGACAGAATGCAGGGGTTGACAATACTCCCTTTCCAAGAGGCAGACAGCCCACTGCTGTACCAGACTTGAATAAGGAACACTGGAGGGCTCTTATCTTGAATTGGGATTGATATCTCGGTCTGGATACTTTTTTGAAAAGTTTATTTTATTGGAGTATGTTTGATTTTTAATATTGTGTTAATTTCTCCTGTAACAACAAAGTGATTCAGTTATACATGTATATACATTCTTTTCCATTGTGGCTTATCACAGCATATTGAATACAGTTCCCAGTACTGTACAGTAGGACTCTGTTCTTATCCATCCTATGCACAGCAGTTTGCATCTGCTAATCACAATCTCCCAGTCCATCCCTCCCATGCTCCCCTTCCTATTGGCAATCACAAGTCTGTTTTCTATGTTTGTGAATCTGTTTCTATTTCATAAAAAAGTTCATTGTGTTATATTTTAGATTCCACATGTGAGTAATATCATATGGTATTTGTCTTTCTCTTTCTGACTTACTTCACTTAGTATAATAATCACTAAGTTCATCCATGTTGCTAAAAATGGCATTATTTCACTCTTTTTTATGTCTGAGTAGTATTCCATTTTATGTATGTATATGTATATATATATATACATCTATATATATATACATATATATATATACACACATACCCCACATCTCCTTTATCCATTCATCTGTTGATGAACATGTCACTTGCTTCCATGACTTCGCTATTGTGAATAATGCTGCTGTGAATACAGGGGTGCATGTATCTTTTTAAATTATAGTTTTGTTCATGTATGTGCCCAGGAGTTGGAGAAGGAAATGGCAACCCCCTCCACTATTCTTACCTGGAAAATCTCGTGGACAGAGGAGTCTGGTGGACTGCAATCCATGGGGTCGCAAGAGTCGGAC
Source organism: Bos grunniens (assembly GCF_055505025.1). Lineage (NCBI taxonomy): Eukaryota > Metazoa > Chordata > Mammalia > Artiodactyla > Bovidae > Bos > Bos grunniens. The sequence goes on along the minus strand of NC_141165.1, from coordinate 118,873,829 downwards.
ATGCCTTAGTGACTAAACCACCACCACCACGTCCGGAAATGGGGTTGCTGGATTATATGTCAATTCTAGTTTTGTGAGGAATCTCCATATTGTTTTCCATAGTGGCTGCAGCAATTTACATTCCCACCAACACAGTAGGAGGATTCCCTTTTCTTCACACTCTCTCCAGCATTTGTTATATGTAGATATTTTAATGATAGTCATTCTGACCAGTGTGAGGTGGGACCTCATTATAGTTTTGATTTGCATTTCTCTAAAAGAGTCAGACATGACTTAGTGACTAAATAACAACAAATAATTCATGATGTTGAACATCTTTGTATGAGCCTGTGACACATCTGTATGTCTTTGGAGAAATGTTTATTTAGGTTTTTTACCCATTTTTTGATTGAGCTTTTTTGTTGTTGTTGTTGAATTGTAATGAACTGTTTGCATATTTTGAAAATTAATCCCTTATTGATAGTATTATTTGCAATTATTTTCTCCTAGTTCATAGATTGTCATTTCATTTTGTTTATGGTTTCTTTTGCTGTACAAAAGCTTATAAGTTTGATTACGTCCCGTTTGTTTATTTTTGCTTTTATTTCTATTGCCTTGGGAGACTGACCTATGAAAACATTTGTATGATTTATGTCAGGAAGTGTTTTGCCTATATTCTCTTCTAGTTTTATGGTTTCATGTCTTATATTTGTCTTTATTGGCTTGGATACTTTTAATATCTATACTGAGATGATTTTTTTTTTGTATATATAGTAAAATGATGACCACAATAAACTAGGTAACTTCCATATCCATCACCTTACATAGTTATTATTCTTTTTTTCCTGTGATGAGAACTTTTAAGATCTACTTTCTTAGCAACTTTCAAATATATAATATAGTATTATTAACTATAGTCCCCATGCTGTACATTGCTTGTTTGATCACCTTCACCAATTTTGTCTACACATTGCCCCCACCCAGTCTTTGGTAGCCAATGAAACTGTGTTTTCGACTTAAACTGACTATAGTAATGTGTGCTATCTTAGCATAAGCATAAAAGTCATAGGACCTGCAATGGATGTCTGAAGCCTCATTTTTGGAGCAGCAGCAGCACCTAGAAACACATTAGAATATAAATACTCAGTCTCTACTCCAGACCTCCCATACCAGGTAGGAGTAGGGCCTAGCCAGCCCTCTCGGTGACTCTGATGTGCACTAAAGTTTGAGAACCACTGAGCTAGAGAAATGAGGCAGCTCCAGCTTTACAGGGGCTTCTTACAACCTGCTAATAAAACAATATAGCAAAAGGGTGGAGAAATACAGTCTACACTTCACAACGTAACCACTGGGGATTATATGAGGAAATGAGTCAAAGATTTTTCATGATAAATGTTGGCTGACATACTTTTTTTCCTGCCAGGATGTCTGCCTGAATTTTGTGGGCAGCAAAAATCCTAGTTGGGGTGAATCAGCTGGGCAGGCTGCAAAGTTATGCTGACACTTGGCCACAGAGTCAAGGGGAAGCCTCCCCATATCTGCTAAATCCAACCCATGCATGCCGAGTCACTCAGGTGTGTCCAACTCTTTTGCGACCCTGTGGACTGTTGGGGATTTTTTTCCCCAGGACTTGGAAGCGACGAACCTGAAAGAATGACACTCGGACAGTCTCTTGCAAGGACTGACAAGTTTATTTCTGCAGTCAAGCTTTTTTATAGAAGCAGGAACAAAGAGCTTAAAGTATACGGCCAGCAGAGCGCATGCGGAGTTTACACATAATCAGTAAAAACATTTCAAGGACAGCGCGCTCTAAATGACTCATGGGCTTATCCCACAACCCGCTCTCACAAGTAACATCCCTATTTATTATTAACTCTTGGCGCCGAGCATAACCAAAGGCAGAAGATGTTTTTCTGTCCGCAGTGCAAAGCCAAGTACTTCTGGCCCTTCTCCATTTTCCCAAGGACTTTCTCCTTTTACGGCTATTTTGCACTACACTTCCCAACAGTGGACTGTAGCCCATCAGGCTCTTCTGTCCACGGGACTTTCCAGGCAAGAATACTGGAGTGGGTTGCCATTTCCTCCTCCAAGGGATCTTCCCAACTCAGGGATCAAACCCGTGTCTCTGTGGCTCCTGCACTGACCAGCAGATTCTTTACTGCTGAGCTACCTGGGAAGCCACTGATCCCATGAGGGTTCCTGTAACTGAGGTGTAACATTTAGGCACGAGGAGGATAACCACAGGCAATATCCTAGTTTGTCAAAGACTTTCTGTTATGTTAATATATCCATATTGTACATGGAGCAAAACTTAAGTAAAAAACAAATTTAAGAATAGAATCTAAACACTTTCTTGGATTAAGGAAAGTAAGGACTAGCTGTTATAGCTATCAGTAAGTATGTAAAAAAAAAGTACAAATAAGCGATGAACAGATTTTCGAGCCCAAACATTGTGCCAACCCTATGTCATTTGTTAAATGAAAATACAGGTTGCCTCACAGAGGTATTACCAGGTGATGTGAATTATAATAGGTGTAGAAATGTGAAAATTAAAGAATTCCAAGCCCTTAAATATTAGGTCTAGTATAATATTAAAAGAATTTAAAATAAAATGTAAATTAGGAAGTACAGCCACTTAGAACAATGAAAATTTCATTCAAAAGCACTAGTATTTTTAAGAATACTTTTACAACATAAGACAAATATCCATAGTAGTACAAAGTTTTGCATGGTGATGGTGATATGTTTTCTTATAGCTGATTATAGTAGCGTAACAGCCAGGCTATGTAACCTCCTAGTTGTTATTTACTATATTATACGTTACTATACTATTCTGTAGCCTACCAGGCTCCTCTGTCCATGGAATTTTTGAGGCAAAAATACTACAGTGGGTAGCCATTCCCTTCTCCAGGAGATCTTCCCAACCCAGGGATTGAACCTGGGTCTCCTGCATTGCAGGCAGATTCTTTACCATCTGAGCCACCAGTGAAGCTGTAGTATAGTAACAACCAGGCTATGTAACCTCCTGGTTGTTACTATATTATAATATACTCTAGGAGAACAGAAGCCCTTGGTTATTAATGTGCTTCAATTTTTCTTTAAAAAACTGAGTTTTAAAAGGTTTACTTTCATCTTAAAATGAGTTTTTTCCAGAGGAATACTTTTTTGCATGGTTCCATTGAATCAAAAAATGATGGTGTGTGTATGTGTGTGTGGGTTTATGTGTGTGTGTGTGTTTGTATGTGTGTGTGTTTATGTTTGTGTGTGTAAGGGAATGGGTTGAGGTAGGGATATCATTAATTAAAATTCACCTTGTATAAAAGTTCCTTATGAAATATGCTTTTTAAAAATCATTCTCTCATTTCTCATTATTATGCTTTTTCTTTCCAGCTGGGTTGTAAGCTCCATTTTGAATTTCTCATTTTATTCAATATGGTGTAATAAACACAGTAAAGGCTCACCAAGTGTTTATGCAAACACTAAATAAGCTAGAAAAACACTTTTCACTAATACCATCATCTGTCTATTGAAGTCCTTTTTGTCAGTCCCTCAGCAGACAGGTGATTGAGTTAATTTGGGGTTAGGGTAGAAATAACCTAATATTTCAAACAATTTCACTGGGAATAGTCAGTACAAAGGTCATTCAGAAGCAGCCAGAGGTTATCACTGTCTCTCCCTATTTTTGCGCAGCAAGGCCCCTTTCTTTCAGAGAAGTGATTTTGAAAATTACTAAAATTCTCATCTTAAAAGCTTCCAAAATAAAATCAACTGTCCATGAAAATAGTATCAAAATATTATACTTGGAGCTGTATAGCATTACATTATCAAATGTGTATCCAGCCATATATACTGACTGGAGGAGGAAATAGCTACCTATTCCAGTATTCTTGCCTGGAAAATCCCATGGACAGAGGAGCCTAGTGGGCTATAGTCCTGGGAGTTGCAAGGACTTGACTGAGTGACTGAGCCCATACATACATACTGGATTTGGGTTTATCCCAAGAGATAGTAGGCTTATTGACACCACAGTCTTGCAGATATAGTTAAGTTCTTATACTTGGTTGGCTGCATAGTTTCTAGTTCCTCAATTAAGAGAGGAGGGATAATAACATCTGCTGGGGATGCAGAGGAAATTAAGTCATGTTGGGAAGCCAAAGTGAAGCTCTTTGGCTTCTGCAGAAAGACCTGATAATCGTGTCATGGCTGCACTTCTCTAAGCCTGTGGATTGAGAGTTTGACCTAGTGACAATCTGAATAGCAAAGCATGTTTTTTGTTAGTGCCAATTTTCCTGCAAAAGCATATTTTTGATTGGACTGCAGTCGAAAGCATAATTAAATGTTGCAGAGACTCTCAGAACTTTCAACCATTCTCTTTTTCCTTTTTAATTTGATAACACAAACAAGTCTAATGTTTCCTTTTGCTGGCTCCAGATGTCCATTGTGAATGTAAATGATGAGCCAGTAGCGCTGATGCTTCCACAGACCCGATATTCAGAGTAAAAATGAATCGCTGCACATCCTGCAGGTGCCTCTGCTGAGGGAATCTTTTCACTCTGAGGACATTTAACAGACAGAATATACAGCTGGTCAAAGAAAGCCTTTAGGCTATTTCAAAGTTTCTATATAAAATAAAATGCTTCATAAAGTTTGCTTGAAAGTAGAATTTTATAAAATATGGTTATCTCCACTCTTTCATTTTTATTCCAATAATCCCAGGCTCTTTTCAAGGCTGAAAACACTATTTTTAAGAATCAGGTAAATTTCAATATTTGGAATTCTGTCAGTGAGAAAAACTTCCATTTGGCCTGTCATTTGGAGGTTATATTCAAGTTAACAACATCAACAGGAATGCAGTGATTCTTGTATCTTGTCAATAATTGCTGCTTGCAGTTTGATTTTGAGCTTTGTAAGATCTCTGCAGCCAGTCACATGTTTGTGCCAGAGCCCTTCAAATGACACCTAATGAGAACCATTTATGGAGATGGCAGTGGTGTTTGGGGAGAGAGCTGTTCATATACTTAGCATTTAAACTAGAACACACTATCTGATTTTCTCAATCAGGGTCTGGGATTTGGGAAGAGTCTATCGCTGAGTCCAAATTGGCTATTGAAGTACTTGTGACTGCAGAATTTGGAATCAGAAAAAATATCTGGAGAGTGTTCCTTCCCTTCCTCTCCTCAGAAGCCCTGAACAATTGTACTCCCTGTGTCTGCTGGGCTCTCTTGTGATGACTCAACTGTATTCCTCTTCCCTCAAAGATCCCTGTATTCTGCAACAATTTTATTCCTTTCTAACTCTGTGCTAAAATCCAATTCTTTCAACACAGCTGACCACAGCAAGAGGAAAACAAACAGATGGAGTTAATTCACGCTAAGATGAGAAAGTCTGCTGGCCTCCATGGGGGTATTTGCTTCATAAAAATGGTTTCTTGAGATGCTAAATTTATCTATAATTTGCAGAACCTAGAAAATAAAGTAAAGAATTTCAATTATGGAGAAGAGTCTTGGATTAAAAAAAAATTTTTTTTTTCAGTATTTGGACCATAATAGATTAGAAAAAAGATTTGTAAACTTGCCTTATGCTGATCAGAAAAAACCAGATTGAACTATGATCAAATGATTGGCTTCCCTCCGTAGCTCAGTGGTAAAGAATCTACCTGCAATGCAGGAGACCTGGGTTCATTTCATGAGTCGGGAAGATCCCCTGTAGAAGGAAATGGCAACCCACTCCAGTATTCTTGCCTGGAGAATCCCATAAACAGAGGAGCCTGGTGGCCTCAGTCCATGGAGTCACAAGAATTGGACACGACTTAGCGACTAACGCAACCATGATTGAATGATTAATACATATAAGGAAAAATGTCTCTCAAAGATTGGTTGCTCCTGCAAGTATTTGAAAAGAACATTCACAGAGGCACATTTTGGCAAGGCCAGCTGTCTGAGTAAGCTTCTGATTCCTATTTCATTCCCAGTTAGTTTTGTCTACAGAGAAGAAATGTGCTGACCATATAGACTTGAAGAAAGCATGCAGGACTTGTTTTAGTTATTTTTTAAAAAAATATAAGTCAGGATAGGGTCAAAGAAACAGAACAACTACAATTTAAAAAAAAAAATAGAGATTATACCTTATACTATTGTGGGAGATGGTAAACAGTTTCTGTAAAGCTGCAGAAAGCGTTTTTCTGGCAGACAAGGGAAGAGAATCATGGGAAATATAGTTCCAGCTTAGCTAAATTGCTGTGGTTCAAACCTGTTCCACACAGAATAATAACACACTGGCCTTCTGGTTTTGTGTATCCTCTTCATAAATGTGTTGATAAGAATCTGACTCTAAGAGATGGATCTGCTCTTGGTGAATGACAAAATAAGAAACCTGGCTGAGGGCCAGAGCCTGGGGGGGAGTTTATCCCACAAAGTTACCAAGTGACACTTGGTGAAGGCTCTTAGACAGCCTACATTATCCCCTAGGCAGTGCAGAGGCAATCTCTCATCATTTTGCTTCTGGTCACTCTTCTTTTTCCTTCTGGTCATTCTCTTTTTCTTTTTGAATTTCTATACCTGGAGTGTCTCATATTCCCATCTCAGAGGTTACCATGGACAGCGATTTTTCTTTGGTATCCAGAAGACAGATATATAGCTATACAGATATATATATATATCAGTTCAGTTCAGTCACTCAGTCGTGTCCGACTCTTTGTGACCCCATGAATCGCAGCACGCCAGGCCTCCCTGTCCATCACCAACTCCCGGAGTTCACTCAGACTCACGTCCATTGAGTCAGTGATGCCATCCAGCCATCTCATCCTCTGTCGTCCTCTTCTCCTCCTGCCCCCAATCCCTCCTAGCATCAGAGTCTTTTCCAATGAGTCAACTTATATATAATTTTTTCCAGATTGTTTTCTGAGTTGTTACAAGATATTGAATATTGTTCTTTGTGTTATACACTAAACCCTTACTGCTTATCTATTTTATATGTAGTAGTGTGTATCTGTTAATCCCATACTCCAAATATATCTCACCCTACCCCACTTCTTTCCCTTTGGTAACCATGAGTTTGTTTTCTATGCCTATGAGTCTGTTTCTGTTTTGTAAATAGATTCATTTGTATTATTTTTTAGAACCCACATATAATTGATCATATGTTTGTTCTTCTCTCTCTGACTTACTTCACTTAGTGTAATGTTCTCTAGGCCCATTAGTGTTGCTGCAAATAGCAATATTTCATTCTTTTTTATGGCTGGGTAATATTTCATTTTTCTTTCTTCATTCATCTGTTGACAGACACCTAAATTGCTGCTATGTCTTGACTACTGTAAATAATGAAAGCTGCTAACTTTTGAAAGGATAAGTTGTATCAATATAAAAGCTATGTTTTCTCCTTATATGCAATTCTTTTGGCCAATAATTGTCCAAAAGTTCAAAAGCTATGTTATTTTGTCAAATATAGTCTATTTCAACATCACCTGCCACCTCAGGGGTTGTGATGCCAGACAGTAAGTGGCCATTAGATAAAGGACATAAGCCAAGGATGATAACTTGAATCTGGAATCAGAGTACATAGGGTGAGAACCAGGTTGTCAGGATGCATTTGAAGGACAAGGGTTGGGTGTGAGCAGGCTGTAGTTAGATACTAATGCTGCAACAAGGATTGCAGAGCTGGAAGGCAGGCTTATGGGAGACCAATGAAGAGGGAAGGAAGGAAAAGCAAGCAGATGAGAGACCTAATGCAGGGGTCAAAACTGACTTTTGTTCTGTGCTGCCCTTTTACCTTTGTCAGGAAAAGCTGAAACTCCCTACTTAAATCAGGAACTTCTCCAAGGTTGCTAGACTTGTGTCTGTGGGTGGAGTTAAATAGGGTCTTTCTGGGTGAAATGCAAGCAGAGAGTAAGAATAAGAGGGCAGTTGTTGGTAGGAAACTTCTCACACAGATTCGGACTTCTAGAAAGAGGGGTTGCTATGACATGGTGCTGATCAGTCAGTGAGCTCAGCCAAGTCAGGTAGAGTTTCCTCATTGTTTCCAAAGTTTTGTGTAGCATTGACTGTCTCTTTAAGAATCCCCCTCCCTCTCCCATCTAGATTTGGGTGTCTAGGATTTGGCAGCAAGACAGTCAAATCACAGAGAGTAAGATTTGGGGGAGAGGAAATAATTGAAAAGCTTGCTTGCTTATTAGGCAATAAATTATGTCCTGGGATTGATGCCAGGGTGGTTTTGGAAGGGCCAATACATATTGACCTCTAAAAAAATGGATTTATTGTCGAACAGTCTTTGTATGAAATCTTAACTAATGAGGGGCATGTCAAAGCAGCATGGTTAGGCAGCTCCCGTGCACGGCTGCAACAAGGTTGGGAGGTTGGATACTGTTGACATCTGTCTGGCAGAGACACTGTTGTTTGGAACCTCCTGCTAATCAGAAGCTTGTCCAGACCATCTCTCGCTATGGTAGATCATCCTTCCCTGAATTGTGATGCAGATTAGGGGAAAGAGGTGCTCAAATTTAAAAGGAACTGTCAAATGTAGTGGCGGTGTCTACCCTGTGAGTGTTTCTAAAACAGAGTATGAATTTTTGAATTAAATATTGCATTGTAGCCAGAGGAGTAACTGTTGAATTGAATGGCAAATGTGATCTGTTCCTTGTAGAGGAGCAGAGACCAAGATTATTTACCTTACTTCCTGAATAAAAAGATGAAATTATGACTATAAATATTGGATGAAATATTTAATTAGTGTCTATGGTTGGATAAGTTAGAAAACCCCTAAGCAAGTGGCTCAATCGAGGGGAAAATAATTATTTTGTCAATACTAATAAATATCTGTAGAGCAATTTAAAATAACCTCAGTTTTCTGAACAATACTGTGACATATAGTGTGATCTCTTCAGTTTACAAAAGAGGAAGCAGACCTATCTCACCAACACAGTGATTATCAACTAGGGGCAGTGTATACACCACCCACCCCCCACCCCCAACCCCGGGGACACATGGCAATGTCTGGAGACATATCTAGTTGTCATAACTGGGAGATGGGTGCTAATGGCATCTGGTGCATAGAGGTCAAGGATGCTGCTAAACCTCCTACAATGCACATGACAGCCCCCAGAACAATGAATTACCCAGACCAACATGTCAATATTGCCCAGGTGAGAAGCCCTGAACTAAGGTAATGTTATTACGTGGTAGAGACACGACTAGAATCCAGGGTTTTTGACCCCCTATGTGTTGTGCTCATTACAATATGTTGCATTCTCTCTCTAAATCAGATGCCTTTAGAACAGGAGAAACATTTGCAGCTGGAAAATGTTTTTATGATTTCCTAGACTATCTAAAGAGGGTTGTTCTACGTCTTTGTATTGAGGAAACTTTTGCCTGCTGGCTTTTCACAGAACTTAAGAAGCACCAGTTGAAGGGTGTGATGGACCAGGATAACAGGAGAAGGGATGATGTGAAGTTGCTCTGGAGAACAAAGCGGAGTGTAGCAAGCCTTGGGGAAACACTTTTAAATTGGAGTACAGATTCGGGAGGTGGGATAGGTAAGGGGTTGGTGTTGAAAGACGAAGAACTGGTGGAAAAACCAGGGAGTTTTGTGGAATAGAGCACAGGATTAATGAGAATTATAGAAATAAATTATATAATTCATTAAATAGAATTATATGAGATGATGTTTGCCTGGTTAATCTCCAGTTTCCCGTCACAAAAACACTGGTAAAATATACATAGCTCATTGGTGCTTGCAGAGTGGAGAACTTCCGTAGGTGTAGCCCTCATTTGGTTATAAGCTTATTAAAAGTAGTCTTGTCAAGAGAAAGGGATAATCTCGAAATATCAGTTTTTCGTTTTCCAGCTCATTCTTAGGATATGCCCTGAAAAATGGAGGATTGGAAGTTAGCAGGAAGGTTGAGTATCAGTTCTACCTTTTAAAACTGGTGTGACCTCTGAAACTTAATTTTCTTAACTGGAAAATAGGGATCATGATGCTTGTCCTGCATACTTTACAGGTGTATGGTTTAAATTAAATAATAATGATTTTGTCAAAAGTAAAGTGATTTACAAAGTCTTTATCATCTGCATGTTAATAATTCTCACATTTCTGTGTCTAGCCTAGGCCAACCTCAAAGTCACCAACTAGCCTTCCCCGTGCAGGTTCAGTGCAAGCTTAAGCTCACTGTGAAATCGAGAGACAACACTGAGATTGCCAAGGGGATTTGGTGTAGAAATCTATGGAAGGCTGTCACCTCTGCGTCTGGTGGTAGATCCAGGGTTGCTATTGGCCAGCAGAGCCCCTGAAGGGAAAGTGAATTAGATGTTTGCAGGGAGGACAAGCTGGAACCACCAGTACCTTCATTTCTGCCTCTCACTTCATCCAATGAGAAGGACCCTCAGAAAGTAATGGCTGCTATTTTACTTCTGTTGTGATGGTTATTTTTTTCTACTTGACTGGGTTAAGGGATGCCAGGGAGCTGGTCAAATATTACTTCTCAGTGTGCCTCAAAGTTGTTTCTGGAAGAGATTTGCATTCTAATCAGTAGACTGAGTAAAGAAGATTGAGCTCACCATTGTGGGTTAGCCTCATCCAATCTGTTGAGAGCCTGAATAGAATGAAGAGATGGAGGAAGGACAAATCTGCTCTTTACTTGAACTGGGACATCCATCTTCGTTTGCCCTGAAACATTGGCTCTCTTGGTTCTGGGACTTTCAGATTCAGACTGGAACTTAGAGCCTCAAATTTTCAGGCCTTTTGTACTCTGAATCACACTATTGGCTTTCCCAATTCTCCATTTTGCAGACAGTAGATTGTGGGACCTCTTTGCCTCCATAATCTGCGAGTCATTTCCTATAATACAGCTATCTATCTATCTATTTCCTAATCTCCCACAAATTCGGCTTTGGGAAGACTCTAAGCAACATTATACATGGCAAGTGATTCCAGTTTCAACAAAATTCCAGCTTCAACAAGTTAACACAGCACAAAACAACTTCAATATCATGTCATTTACATCTTTAATATGTTTTCTAGCTACGGTGTCATTGAAAGTAAGTGCCTACAAGGCAGAAGGATCTGGGTCTGAAACCAGTTAGCCCTGGGTCTGAAACAGCAAGAACAGTGACTGGCACAGAGTCGGTACCTGTTATAGACTGAATGTGTCTCCCCAGAATTCATATGTTGACATCTTAAGCATCATTGTGATAGGAGATGAGGCCTCTGGGAAGTGATTAAGTCAAGGAAGTAGAGCTCTCATGAAGGGGATTAATGCCCTTAAGAAGAAGCCCCTGAGGGCTTGGCCCTTCTTTTTACCATGTGAAGACACAATGATAATATGGTTGTCGATGAACCAGGAAGTGGGCTCTCATCAGACACTGAATCTGTTGGCACCTTGATCTTGAACTGCCGGACTTGAAAGCTGCAAGGAAGAAATGTTTGTTATTTGAGCCACTCAGCCCATGGTTATTTCAGTTATAGTAGCCCAAACTAGGACAGTGCCTAATAACTATTCATTGAAAAAATAAATGAAAGATAGAAGAAAGAAGAGTAAAAAGGAAGAATGGAATGAAAGCAATCAGTTCATTTATCTAAATTCTTAAATTTGGGACCTTTGGAAACTACCTTAAATTTGAAAATGCACCAGAAGGGCATTCTTGTACATAGAAAATACTATAGATTGCATCATAATAGCTTGAAGGAAGTCCACCAGCCTTCAGATATTTCTGTTTTACACCAAGAGAATGATGATCAGTTCAGTGGAATTCACTTTAATGTGAGTAATGACTTGCTGTGCCAAGAACTGAGCTGGATTTGCAGATATTTGAAAACATCAAAGCATCTTTCAAGTCAGGATTGTTCTTATATCTTGGAAAAAAGTGGTTACCATTGGCCTGACTTTGGGGTCTTTTTTGGCCAGATAAAGTTCATGCCAGGTGAAAATTTGTGCTAACCTCTGGCCTCAGAAATTTCTATCAATATAAGACTGATACACTGCCTGCTCTGATAAGGCACTAGAAATTATTATCAATAGAATTTTGCTTCTTTAGCTTGAAGTCATTTCATTTGTTTGTTTACAGCTCTCAGTTAAAAGTGCAAATACATGTTATTCCCACCTATTAGTGAGCATTTTAAGGCATCTCATATTACTTTAGGTGGGATCTGGGAGGGGATAGGGAAAAGGAAGGTACGTTGAAATGTGACGAATTTATGATATAACAAGGGATGTGAATAAGTTTGTTAGTCGCTCAGTCATGTTCAACTCTTTATGACCCTATGGATGTAGCCCACCAAACTCCTCTGTCTATGGAATTCTCCAGGCAAGAATACTGGAGTGGGTTGTCATTTCCTTCTCCAGGGGGTCTTCCCAACCCAGGAACTGAACCTAGGTCTCCTGCATTACAGGCAGATTCTTTACCATCTGAGTCACCAGGGAAGCCACCAGGGAAGTGATAAAGTTAACCAATGAATAGCCAGATATAGACACACAGGTGACTTCTGTGCTCATGGAGTTAGGGTGCACCACCTTCATGGCACCTGGATTTGTTCACCAATCTTGAAGCTCTGAGAATTCCATACTTTGGGGATTTTTATGGAATCACTATACAGGCATGATATGTCATTGCTGCTGCTGCTAAGTCGCTTCAATTGTGTCTGACTCTGTGTGACCCCATAGACGGCAGCCCACCAGGCTCCCCAGTCCCTGGGATTCTCCAGGCAAGAACACTGGAGTGGGTTGCCATTGCCTTCTCCAATGCGATTCAGTCTAAATCCTTTCTTCCCTTCCTGGAGGGATGGGAGATGGAAGAGAAAAAATTCGAAGCTTCTAATCATGGCTTGGTCTTTCTGGTGACCAGGCCTCATCCTGATGCTATTCAGGAGCCCACCAAAAATTTTCTCATTGGAACAAAATACACTCCTATCACTCAAGAAATTCTAAGTGATTTAGGAGCTCTGTGTTAGGAATCAGGAACCAGGGTTCAGTTCAGTTCAGTCGCTCAGTCGTGTCCGACTCTTTGAGACCCCATGAACCGCAGCACACCAGGCCTCCCTGTCCATCACCAACTCCCGGAGTCCACCCAAACCCATGTCCATTGAATTGGTGATGCCATCCAACCAGGGTGAAAAGACCAAATATCAAAGCAAAACATGCTCTTAGTGATCTTATTACCGAGAAGAATCAGAAGAGTTTAAGGAGCTCTGTACCAGAAACAAGGGACAGAGATCAATATATTTTCTCTTATTTCTCTGTGCCTCCAGCAGATTTCACCTTTGGCTTCTACTTGGTCCTACTTTATCACTTTGGGGGAAAAAAAGATGTTCAACACATACCTATATGCAAAGCTGTATAATTTCTATAATAACATATCTCAGCCTTAATTCATTTAGAAGGATCAATCTTAAAATCTTAACACTGTGAACTCCTGCAGGTCCCTAAAGCCTGTTTGGGATTTTTGAGGTCAAAACTATCTTTCCAACAACGCTAGAAAATTATTTGCCCCTCATATTTATAGGTGCACAATAAAGCTTCCCAGAGGCTAACTGATGTGTGGTGACATCACTGATCTGATGATCAGCTTAATAGAATGTGTGCTTCTGGATTCTTGTGCTTTAAACATTTATCAGCTTTAGTTTCTGATAGCTATATCCTACATAAATGAAAGCTCTTTGGCGTATTCAGTAATGCTTTTAGGAATGTGAAATGACTCTGAGACCAACAGATTTGAGAACTGTTAATTTGGGACAGCTGCTTCTAACACTGGTTGGGATATTGGACAAGATGAGATTGCTCAGGACCTTTTGTTTTCATTTCTGCTGGCTTCCCTTCCCTTATTTCAGAACTCATAGACTTAGATCCCCTAGGAAAAGGAGGGGAAAATCTTGTTAGAGTATTTTATGCTATTCAAAGACTTTTAGATCTAAAACCAAATGAGAGGAAATGGAATTTTTCGGTGGCAGAACCAGCCTTTTCCAATGTTAATCTTTTGAATCTTTAATCAGCTGTAAAATAGGATGAGGAACTAGCTAAATAGGCAATAGATATTTATGCCCATTTACAGGAAGGCAATAGGAGTCCCAATCATCCAACCAATCAGGGCAGAATAATTCTCCTACCTCAAATTAAGAGCTGTACAAGCCTGGCAAAGTAGTAAAGGACCTTTTGGGTAGGTCTGTGAGCCCTCAGAAGAACAATGGTGGCCAGGAAATGTTACTCAAAATAACCCCTCTTCTGATGCCACTGCTGAATATGTGTGTGCACATCTAGTTTCCCTAACAGTACAGAAACCATATCCTGAATTGTACTCTTGTTCACAATAAAAAGATAAACCCACGCTGAACAATCATCTTAAGGTTGATTGCATGGTTTATTTTGATTTAGAAAGACCCGCAAAATTCAGTTTTCATGAATCACAGAGGTAATTAAGACTATGAGCTTACATTTTTTGAATAATGTAGATGATAGGTCTCTGTCCTCCTTGGAAGTACCTGGGACACTTTGAAACATGATTTCTGTACAATAAACATACATAATTGTGGAAATAGGTAATGTCCACCCCCAAGAAATAGACTCATTTTGCATTCCTCTATTTTATCTGCATGGAACATTTAAGTCCTGCTTTTTGCAATTGTAGTTTTGAATTTCATTTTTGCCCAGTTTCTCACTTTTTTCAAAAAGACAAACTGAAAATATGTGGTCACATTGTATACTTTCATTGAAACATGTAAAATATCATGTAAGAAACGAGTTGCCAGTCCAGGCTCGATGCACGATACTGGATGCTTGGGGCTAGTGCACTGGGACGACCCAGAGGGATGGTATGGGGAGGGAGGAGGGAGGAGGGTTCAGGATGGGGAACACATGTATACCTGTGGCGGATTCATTTTGATATTTGGCAAAACTAATACAATTATGTAAAGTTTAAAAATAAAATAAAATTAGAAAAAAACAAAACAAAACAACAAAAAAAGTACAGTTATTATAAAGTAGCTGAAATGAAGATGTGATATGTAATGGGAAGCAATGCCTATTTTCTCTTTTCTCTTTTGTTCTTGGAATCTTAGATTCAAAGAATTAAGGTAAGCATATTCTGAAGTTTTTGGCACACTCTTACCATCAGTTTTTGTAAAATCTGCCTTTTGTTTGATTTTATTATTGCTTCCCTCTCCATTTCTGATTCTCTTTTCCTCTCCTCTCCCCTGTGGTCACCCACTCTGAAAGGTTTGAGATGGATGTGTATACATCCTTGTCATATAGATAGTGTTGTTATGTGTGAGAGGTATTTCTTAATTTGCTTTTATAGTATCATGTTTTGGAGTTCACTTTATATCTTTCTCTTTATACTCCATGCTGTGTTTTAAGAAATCAATGTTTCAATAAGCAAGGTTTATTGCTTCTGTTACAAAATATTCTATAGAATACATCTGCTCCCTCCTAGTTTCTTATCTCCTTAATGATGGCCACCAAACCCCACATCTCATTGATTAATTTTTCATCCGATTTTTTTCAGAATATAAATTGCATGGAGGCAGGGTTTTCTGTGTGTCTTATTTATAGCTGTATCCCCATCACTTGGAAGAGTCCCTGGCGTGTATTAGAGGTTCAAGAAAATTTTTGTTGAATCAGTAATGACCTCCTTTGTATTTGGTTAGCATGCGGAATAGAGAGATGAATAAAAACTGCTTAAGCTTTAACTTCCTTGGACTGTTCTACCCTGAGTTCTTAGCTTAGGTTAGGTCTTCCTGCATACTTATAATATATATAGAGAGATGAATAAAAACTGCTTAAGCTTTAACTTCCTCGGACTATTCTACCCTGAGTTCCTAGCTTAGGTTAGGTCTTCCTGCATACTTGCTATATATACTGGCATTTTCTATGGAAGTACCAGTTATTTACAGTTGTGATTGTCCTGATTCTTGATTCAATTTCCTGCTTTGCTCATTTGTTGCCACCTAACACAGACAATTAACGTCACTATGCTTTTCCTCTGTCATTTGGCAATCTCTGCCACAGGTTCTCACTGGCATGTGATTCTTGGCCATAGGAGACAGTGCTGACTGTGGTAGTGGATTTGGGGACAAGGGAATCCTAAAATCTTCATTGGCATTGGCCCTGAGCCTGGGCAAATAAGTACGTAATCACTGCAAATACTGCCTTGATATAAGTTCTCCAGTTCCTTTCCCATTGCCTTTTCCCCACCAGATTGCTTTCCTAAACTGGTTCTATGTAGAGATTCTGGAAGAGCCTCTGACTGAGGCTGATAAACATTGACTCCTGTAGCTCCCCATTGTCAGCACTGAGGCAGAGTATTGTGCTTTTCTCTATCCCTTTAACTATAATTGTGAGACTTCTTTACCCTAAGAGAACTGTTTGAACAGAAGGAATGTGGGTGAGAGAAAGAGGGGAGAGGTCAGGAAAAAAGTGCACATGAAGTTCACAAGATTTTAGTGATGTTTGCAAATATTAAAGCTGATAGAATGCTCAGAAAGTTATATGTGAGAAGAATTACCAGTGGAGTTATCCTCAGGGTCCTAGCTTACTGTAGAAAATTGTATGGATTTATGTAATGGCACAACCTGGTTCAATTTGTGACTAGAACCTCATCAATGCAGTAACATACTCAACAAGGCTGAGTGTAATCTTCCCTTCTCCTGCTAAACTGTAATTTATCAAAATAAATTCAAGATCCATATTGCTAAGTATCATCCTAGTGCAGGGTTAATTATATAAACTTCAAAACATGCTAGCAGTCTTCATAGATAAATTAGTAGCTGGCATAAAATCTAATGGCAACAGAAATTTGCTCGCAGGCTGACAGTTTCTGGTAGTCAAGAGTACATAGAAAATGTAGTTTAAACATTCATTCTCTAGTTCAAACACTAATTGGCCAGTGGTTTGATCACAGACACTGGTATTGTTGACCTCATTAACTTCACCCTATCTCGACATGTTAAAAATACCGGGGGAAAAATAAGTGCATAAAACAGAAATTAGGCTTTAAAAATCTTCTATTGTCTTGAAAGCTCAATTAGCAGTGAAATGTCAGTTTTGGAGTGTGAGCTTTTTAGGACTAGGTTTGCAGCAATCTGACATTCACTTTCAAGTGGAAATAATGTAGTACCTGACAGCAGATTTTCACTTGCTTGTCTTTTGCTGCTGCTGCTTGTCTTTTAAGTGTTATTAAATCTGTTTTTCTTCCTTCCTTCATCTCTCCTTCCACTCCTCTCCCCCGCCCTCTCTGCCTCCCTCCTTCCTCTCTTTCTTTCATTATTTTCTCAGTGGAGGTGGCTAGACTTGAGGGCCCAGGCAGAAATGTACTCTAGGTTTCTAATGTTTAGAAAGTGTGAGTGTATGTGTGTGTGACTATCAAGAGAAGTCTTACTTAACATTTTGGTGACATATCTCATTTCTTATCCCTTCCTTTTGTTCTGAGCATTTCACCTGAGAGCAACATTTACAACCATGCTTTTCAAAACTTTTTTTTTTTTTTCATGGAAGTTAAAGAAGGAAAAAGTTATATTCTTTGTGACCTGTGAGAGAGATTCAGGATTTTTGGCATATAGTGAACCAGAAGGATTGATCTGAGTCCAGGGTTGCTGTGGGCAAATGGAATCTGTCTGTCTGGCAGTAGCTTGGGGAGGCAACTGTTGAGCATATTAATCTGCCCCACAGATCCCCTCTTCCCTACTCCAGAGGGGCCTCCCAGGCCTTCACCTGCTTACTCTTCCCCATTCCGAGCCACACACACCTCCTGATTCACAAAGGCTTGTTATCTTCTAATATTCACCCCCACTTCAAACCTCCACAGTCGTTATAAAGGTTGGACTACCCCTTACCTTTACAATACTGACACCTCCTACTGCACATAAGTTAAAGTTGGCTCAGATGGTAAAGCGTCTGTCTACAAAGCGGGAGACCCGGGTTCAATCCCTGGGTCGGGAAGATCCGCTGGAGAAGGAAATGGCAATCCACTCCAGTATTATTGCCTGGAAAATCCCATAGACAGAGGAGCCTGGTAGGCAACAGTCCATGGGGTCGCAAAGAGTCGGATACGACTGAGCTGTATTCATTAATAAACTTAACTTTAGCTATATAAGATGTTAATCAATGATTATTTTTACTTAATTGGATAATTATAAGAAAAAATGTATTATTTATGAGTGCTGCCTCTTAGGTAGATATACTTATTTTCTAAATTTCCATTTTCCATATGAATATAAAGATGATCATTTAAAATTTGACCAATTTGAAATAGATATTCAACTAACAGAGACTTTATTGAGAAGGGCTATCACACAGCTCATTGAAATTTCTGGTTTAGATCTTCAGACATATTTTCAGACTCAATTTCAGAAATTTTTTAAGGAGAATTTTAACACTGTATAGTCTACTGATTTTCAAAACTTGGGGAGGAAAGTAGGAACAAATCCTATTTTCATATAAATTCCTAGAGAAGACTAGAACAGAGCTACCTTGGAAATGAATGGTGCCATTGTCTTCTCCCTTTGTTTTCCTCTATGGAACCACAGGGCTTTATTAAACATCATTTTAAAGCCAGTGAATGTGTCCAGAATCATTTCTATTTTGACTAATAAATATTTCCTTTAAACATTTCATTGTTACACTGGAGCCCTCTGCAAAAAAACTGAGATCTGGTCTTCCCTGAATGGGAGGGCTAGTCCTGGAGGCTCCTTACCAAGGCATCCACCTTCTTCTTTCCCTGCACCTGCAAGCACTCAGCAGGTCCAACAAGACGTTTATTAATAGCTTTTGAATGTATCCCTTCTTTTCCATCTCTTCAGCTACTGTCTGTATTCTAACCAGTCTTCCTATTTCTGGTCTTTGCCTAACTCAAGTGCTTTAGTATTAGGGATAGACTTAATTTATCACAAGTAAGTAGGAAATTTAAAGTCCTTAATTTTCTTAAGAGCGAGCAAAACTGTTACACACCATCCATAAGACAAAGGGACATTGAGTCGATGAACCTTCATGCTGTTGTTTCTGGGTAGAATATTGGTTCTCTCCCTAGCAAATTTCATTATAAAGGGGTGTTCAGTTCTCTGAACATCTTTGAGAAGACATGGGTTAAGCGAGGAAAATAGTGATTATAGAAGTATAGCTTCTGTTATGAACTGAAATATTTTTCCCCAAATTTATATATTGATGCTCTAACCCTCCATACACCTCAGATTATGACTGTCGTTGGTGACAGAGCATTTAAAGAGGTAAATAAGACTAAATGAAGTCATATGGGCCCTAATACAATATGCCTGGTGTCCTTATGGAAGAGACAAAGACCCTAAGGTTGCATGCTGACAAAGAAAAGGCCGTGTGAGAGCATAGCAAGAAGACACCGTCTGCATGCCAAGGAGAGAGGCCTTAGGAGAAAGCAAGTCTGCTTACACCTTGCTCTAAACTCTCAGTCTCCAGAAGTATAAAAAAACAAGTGTTTATTGTTAAGTCATTCAGTCTGTGGTACATTGTTATGGGAGCCCTGGAAAACTGATACTGAATCTGAATGAAAGTTGCATTTCTTTGTTATTGTTAAAAAAAAAAAAGTTCATTAATTTTGATCCATCCCTTCCACCAGTATTCATGGTATGGAGCTGATTCTGCATTCATGTGTTGAATTGTGATAGTAGCAAACAGGAACATATGAACTGTTGTTGCTCTTAATAGAAATATGGTATCTATGTGGGCTTGTATATTTTCTTTTTTCCATTTAAAATATAAGGATGGTACAGGGAGGGAGGTGGGAGAGGGGTTCAGGATGGGGAGCACGTGTACACCCTTGGTGGATTCATGTTGATATATGGCAAAACCAATACAATATTGTAAAGTAATTAACCTCCAATTAAAATAAATAAATTTAAATTAAAAAATTAAAAAAAATAAATTAAAAAAATATAAGGTAGAATGTGCAGTTTTATTCTTTATAAGAAAAAATGAAAAAAAAAAAAAAAAGAAGCTGCTGACCTTTCTTCCCTATCAAGTGTTTCAGGATTATCAGATCACAGTTTGTGCATAAAAAGTCAGCTGAAATTGGACATTGTCATCTCAGTTCAGTTCAGTTCACTCACTCAGTCGTGTCCAACTCTTTGTGACCCCATGAACTGTAGCACGCCAGGCCTCCCTAACATCACCAACTCCTGGAGTATACCTAAACTCATGTCCATTGAATTGATGATGCCATCTAACCATCTCATCCTCTGTCGTCCCCTTCTCCTCCTGCCCTCAATCTTTCCCAACATCAGGGTCTTTTCAAATGAGTCAGTTCTTCAAATCAAGTGGCCAAAATATTGGAGTTTCAGCTTCAACATCAGTCCTTCCCATGAACACCCAGGCCTGATTTCCTTTAGGATGGACTGGTTGGATCTCCTTGCAGTCCAAGGGACTCTCAAGAATCTTCTCCAACACCACAGTTCAAAAGCATCAATTTTTCAGAGCTCAGCTTTCTTTATAGTCCAACTCTCACATCCATACATGACTACTGGAAAAACCATAGCCTTGACTAGACAGACCTTTGTTGGCAAAGTAATGTCTCTGCTGTTTAATATGCTGTCTAGGTTGCTCATAACTTTCCTTCCAAGGAGTAAGTGTCTTTTAATTTCATGGCTGCAGTCACCATCTGCAGTGATTTTGGAGCCCCCCAAAATAAAGTCTGACACTGTTTCTATTGTTTCCCCATCTATTTGCCATGAAGGGATGGGAATGGATGCCATGATCTTCGTTTTCTGAATGTTGAGTTTTAAACCCACTTTTCCACTCTTCTTTTTCACTTTCATCAAGAGGCTCTTTAGTTC
The DNA here is from genome assembly GCF_055505025.1 of Bos grunniens. Taxonomy (NCBI): domain Eukaryota; kingdom Metazoa; phylum Chordata; class Mammalia; order Artiodactyla; family Bovidae; genus Bos; species Bos grunniens. The sequence continues at coordinate 118,853,075 of NC_141165.1, read as the reverse complement.
TTCTTCACTTTCTGCCATAGAGTGGTGTCATCTGCATATCTGAGGTTATTGACATTTCTCCCAGCAATTTTGATTCCAGCTTGTGCTTCCTCCAGCCCAGCGTTCCTCATGATGTACTCTGCATGTAAGTTAAATAAGCAGAGTGACAATATACAGCCTTGACATACTCCTTTTCCTATTTGGAACCAGTCTGTAGTTCCATGTCCCATTATAACTGTTGCTTCCTGACCTGCATACAGATTTCTCAAGAGGCAGGTCAGGTGGTCTGGTATTCCCATCTCTTGAAGAATTTTCCACATTATTATGATCCACACAGTCAAAGGCTTTGGCATAGTCAATATAGCAGAAATAGATGTTTTTCTGGAACTCTCTTGCTCTTTTGATGACGCAGCAAATGTTGGCAGTTTGATCTCTGGTTCCTCTGCCTTTTCTAAAACCAGCTTGAACATCTGGAAGCTCATGGTTCAGGTACTGTTGAAGCATGTCTTAGAGAATTTTTAGCATTACTTTACTAGCGTGTGAGATGAGTGCAATTGTGTGGTAGTTTGAGCATTCTTTGGCATTGCCTTTCTTTGGGATTGGAATGAAAACTGACCTTTTCCAGTCCTGTGGCCACTGCTGAGTTTTCCAAATTTGCTGGCATATTGGGTGCAGCACTTTCACAGCATCATCTTTTAGGATTTGAAATAGCTCCACTGGAATTCCATCACCTCCACTAGCTTTGTTCATAGTGATGCTTCCTAGGCCCACTTGACCTCATGTTTCAGGATGTCTGGCTCTAGGTGAGTGATCACACTGTCGTGATTATCTGTGTCATGAAGATCTTTTTTGTATAGTTCTGTGTATTCTTGCCACCTCTTCTTAATATCTTCTCCTTCTGTTAGGTCCATACCATTTCTGTCCTTTATCAAGCCCATCTTTGCATGAAATGTTCCCTCGGTATCTCTAATTTTCTTGAAGAGATCTCTAGTCTTTCCTATTCTATTGTTTTGCTCTATTTCTTTGCATTGATCACTGAGGAAGGCTTTCTTTTCTCTCCTTGCTATGCTTTGGAACTCTGCATTCAAATGGGTATATCTTTCTTTTTCTCCTTTGCTTTTTGCTTCTCTTCTTTTCACAGCTATTTGTAAGGCCTCCTCGGACAGCAATTTTGCTTTTTTGCTTTTCTTTTCCATGGGGACGGTCTTGATCCCTGTCTCCTGTACGATGTCAGAAACCTCATTCCATAGTTCATCAGGCACTCTATCTATCAGATCTAGGCCCTTAAATCTATTTCTCACTTCCACTGTATAATTATAAGGGATTTGATTTAGGTCATACCTCAATGGTCTAGTGGTTTTCCCCACTTTCTTCAATTTAAGTCTGAATTTGGCAATAATGAGTTCATGATCTGAGCCACAGTCAGTTCCTGGTCTTGTTTTTGCTGACTGTATATAGCTTCTCCATCTTTTGCTGCAAAGAATATAATCAATCTGATTTCGGTGTTGACCATCTGGTGATGTCCATGTGTAGATTCCCTTGTGTTGTTGGAAAAGGATGTTTGCTATGATCAGTTATTATCATCTCAATAACTTTGTAAAACAAAACCAAAACTTGGCATTGTTAATTATGAAAAAGAAATAGCAGTAAAAGAGTCATATGCAATACCAAACACAACATGGTTTAGTGGAATTAATAGATTTTTTTTAAAAAGAACTTAATGGGAATTCAATATAAAGCTGGCAGAGGCTGCCAAAGATGAAATAACTTACTTTAAAAGTACTGGAGCAAAGGTGCAAGTTCAAATGCTAAAGATAAAAATAAATTTGTAACAAATCAAAAAGGAAAAAGATATAATTCTAAAATTTGGCTCAGAAAATAACTAAATGCTGATGTTGAAGAGTGACTCTATGTCATTCATCATAACTATCCCCTGCTCAATGTCTACCAAGCAGGGATGACAAAAACCTTAATATTTCTCTTTTTCCGACATGCACTCTTTTCCCGACACATCATAAATACTGTTAATCATTAGCAACTGAGCCCATAACCATTCTGAATCCTTTAAGAACTATTTAAGAATAAATTAAACAGTATAGACATAGGTAAGTCCTCTTTGTATCTCAGGTTAAGATATCAGAGCAATTCCTCAAATGGATACTTAACTCCCAAGTTTATTCCAGGTTTATAAAATATTAGCATGTAAATGGATCTTGGGGCTTAGCAGTACAAACGTTTAATTTTTGTTAGCATACATGCTATAAATATTTAGAAGCATTTCCATACCACTTATTTGGAACATTTAATCTTGTCTGGCTCTCAAGCTCTCCCAGGCTTAATCATTTTTCCTTTAATCTGTAATAACATATATTTATGGAGAATTTAGCTTTTTCTCTTTTTTTGTTCTTCATAATCTCTCTTTTTCCCCCTTACCTGAAGTGAGTCAGAAGGCTTATGTCAATGTAGATTTGTTCATTTTTTGCCATCATTGCCTGAGTTCTAGCAGGATATCTTCTATAAATACATGTATGTTATGTAAATTCTTTGACTATGAAAATGCGTAATTTTACTATCTGCTCATTTTTCCTCATTTCCTCTTGAGTGTGGTTTCAGTGGACTTACCCTCATAATAATGCACCATTGCAGAAAAGACGTGTCCAGAGTCATCAACAAAGACCGTTCTAGGAGCATCTGAGTGTGTTTTAAACACAACTGTTTAATTACCACAACACGATGTGTTCTGGCCACCAAAGGGAAAATCCATTTCTAAAGGGCGTCCATCAGTTTTGAAAACATAAAAAAGAATAGTGCTAAACTGTCAGAAAGTTAATGACTTCATCATAATAATTTGGATTAATGGCAAATATTTCATTGATGTGATAAAGACACAATGTATTTTAAAGCATCTTAAAACCGCCTTGCCTTCCCCTCCCAAGGAAATTGAGCAGAACTTCCTGTTTCAAAAAGAAATTCTTTAAGATCATTTATCTGATATTCCCTCATATATGAAATATATCCATTGCATAGGTAACTGATGAATTGATCTAACTTGATCCACAAAATTAAATTTTCTCTTTTATCTAAGTAGGCATTTTAATGATTTCTGTGTGAAAACCTCAGCTAATGAGTAGTCTGCAAAATGGTTTGTTTTATAAGATGATTATTTTCAAGTTAATTCGTACTTGGAGAGCCATATATTTTTTCCTTTCATAGAGAAAACCATTGTGTATAAAATAGTCCAGGAAGATATGAGAGATCACCAGGTAGAACCCCCAAAAGAAAAACAAAATACAACTCACAATAGTATTAAAGTCTTGAATCTGAATATCACGAAGTATCACTTACTCCAACTCATTTACTTGACAGTGAATTGGTTGAAGGGAGAGCCAAGGGTGGAAGCCAGGTCTGTCATTTTTGCATAATTTTACACTGGGCCACTTTTCACTGTATGGTTTCTTTATGGTCAGACATTTTGGGGTAAGATATTTTCAGGACGAATGGTCTATTAACATCTTGTCCTGGTTTCATTTGGTTGCAATGGAAAGTTGTAGAGTTTGGAGACTGAATCCCTAACATGTCATCCAGTGATTTAAGAATGGGTGACAAAAAAATGTAGCTCATGTAACTGGGGCCTTTTGAGGGTTAGCCCTTCTCTGACTAAGTGTTGATTCCTGGCAAGGTCTAGGGAAAATGCGATCTTATCTGAGTTCTAATTGATTGTATTTCAATTTAAAAAGGTTTTCAGGCATTTTGTGGGGAGGGAAGGAAAGGCTGGGAAAAAATTGGGGGGGGCTAGGAAATTACTGCAATTTACTCACGTGAAAGGACTATCCAGTAATCATTTAAATAGGAACAAAATTGAAAATTAACCATCTTGCTGAAACCCATGCTGTTTTTATTTCAATTTGTGTGAGAAGTTTCAGGAGAAGGCTGACAGGGAAATGGGATCTGGAATTCAGAGGACAGGGTTGGCCACTAAACAGCTGTCCACCTTGGAAGTCACTTCACATCTCTGATTTATCTCATTGCCAGTTAGGAACACTAATGTAACCTAACAGTAATGGAACACTAATAATAGCTAACTTCTAATGAATGGTTACTCTGTGCCAGGCATTGTTCAGAACTGTTTTACATGTAAATATTAACTCGTTTAAATTTCATAAGACTTTATATTATTATAAGTCTTCTGCCACTTCCTAAATGAGGACATTTAAGTAACAAAGAAGTTGCTCAAAGTAACACAGTGAGTTGGAAGGGCCAAGATGCAAGCCTAAATGGCCTAAGTTCAAAAGCCTCTGCCTAAACCATACACTGTATGTGCTTGCTGTTTTAGTAACTTAAGCGGGGCTACTATAACATTCCTGTATTAGATGCATCTCATGTAAACCAATTTAATGATTGATTTAATCACTTTGTTGTTCCTAACCTAGAAATTAGTTTGGATCTAAACATTTTGAATTCTGTTCATTGAACTCTTTCGTGTTTTCAGTGCATGCTTATGTCCTGAACAGTCAAATGCTATCATTTCATTTGTTTGTTGACAGCAATTAGTTGTCATGCTGCCTTTGAGGATGGCAAAGAAGGAACATTTTCAATTTTTGCAAAGATTCTCACTTTTCTAATTTCCCTAATGCTTTTCAGTCTGCAGGTATTGGGGTCCAGGTTTATGGTTTATCTGCCTTCAAGTCACAGGATACAAATTCTGTGTGCACTGCTCATGATAAATTTAGGAGATATTTGTGTAAATGTCATGCTGCATGTAAAGTGACAAGAATTTCACTATAATTTGACGTGAGGTGAAGAATTAATTAAGGGATATACATACAAATGAGTTGGGGGAAAACATTTTGCTATCAGGCAGTTGGGAAAATGACCATAATGAACATTGTTGGCATTTTTGTGACCTATAAATGCTATATAAAGCTTTATCAAAAAATCTACCGAGGTCAGCAGCAGCAAAGCATTAACTAATGGGTACTTAAGCTACTTGCTAAATGAATCATATTAAAGCTTCAGAAGAATAAATCACTATTTACTGATGCAGAAGAGATTACATGATTATTGCAAGTCACAGCATATTAGGAAGTAATATCATTCATAAAATACAGAATAAAATAGATCTATTTACTGCAAGTTGTTAGTTTTGATTCACATTCTTTTTTTTTAATTAGTAAAACAAATGTTAATGGCAAAAAGCTGGGATGCCCAGGCAGAGAAAAGTATTCATTCTACAGAGCTGAACTAGGAATTCAAAGCATTTACAATTGTTTTATATTTAGTACAACCTCCCCTCAAATAAGTTAGTGTTCTTCAAAATGTTACACTGTCGAATTCTCTTAGATTGTTTTCTCATCAAAATTTTAGACTCTGATTTGAATCAAATATTTAGGAGAACACCAGTAGGGTGATGATGAAATGGGCTGACCCCACTGGGTTGAATGATACCTTCTCAATTAGTCTTGGCTTTGCAATTGAGAGTAAGCTGTTCTCTGAAGTGAGCATCCTGTTTCTTGGTCACACCTGGATCTTTAGCATCAGTAAATTCTCAAAAGCAGGGACTGGAGAAATTTGAGTATCTGTTCCCATTGTCCATGGATCTTCTTTTCTGTCTCAGATTGTCTCTGTTTTTTTTTTTTTCGCCTGCTAGTGTGGTGCTTTGGCTTCTGTCTCTACATCCTTCCGAAAATGGAAGGCTAACCCTAGAAAGATTCAGCTGTTCATACTTTAGAACCAATCTTTATCTTAGGATATATGTAAGAATGTGGTGAAAAGCAGTAATAAATAATCCTACTTAAAAATTAAAAATTTAGATGCCTCAAACTGAAACAAGATTATTGTGGTTTTACTCTGACTATGGTGATCCAGTCTTCTAGAACTTGAGTTCTGTCTCCTAGTTTTCCTTCTTCTGGAGGGAGCCGTCTTCTCTTCTATTTTTATCACTAGGTATCAAGGCCTTAAATCCAGTCCTTCCTGTTATCCAGATCATGGTCATAAATATCTGTTCCACAGATATTTGTTACTGGTAATGAGTCCCACCCTATTTAAACACAGCATTTTCCTTTCCTAGCCTTATCATTGCTGTCTAGGCTGTAGACTCTCTCAGAGCAACAAATGTATGTGCTCTTCCAGCTAGAAAATCTTGGTGAGCTTACCCAATCCATTTATTCTGCTGGAGTCCACAACTAAATTGTTCTTTGTAGATCTTCATGTTTGGTTGAGACTAGTTCACTTGATAAAACTTAAGCAAAAGTCAGATGCCAGTTTCAGTTTGAGCCAAATAAGAGCAGATGTGCATTCTCTAAACCCTCTATCTCTCTCTATATCTGTCTCCTTCTCTCTCTCTCTCTCTGGCTCAAGTATGTATATGCAGATGCACATGCCTGACTCATGGATGCTATACTGATTGTGCAAACATATATTGAAGAGAGTGGAACTAAAACAAGTTTCCTTTGCTGAATGACTGCATACAGTAGAATCCCTCCTATAAATCTGCATTGGAATATGATAAGCCACAGAGTCTTTGGCTTTCTTTCTGAGCAACAAACCTATTTTAAATTATTCATAAATGATCTGTGGCCATCATAAAAATTGAAAGTACATGGTCATGGCAATAATTTGGTAATAGAATTCAGGGAAATGGATACTGAAGGCGGAAATATGGCAGTTCATATAATGTACTGAAAACACATGTGGTAAGACTATAACTTACCATATTGTGGGGCAGACCAAATGCCTTATCAGCTTGCAGTCCTAGGGAAGGTGCATTGAAATAATAAAACTATTAGAGTATGTTGGCTAATAGTAAGTATGGTTGCCAAAGATAAAGGGCAGGAAGCAACAGTTAGAACTGGACGTGGAACAACAGACTGGTTCCAAATAGGAAAAGGAGTAAATCAAGGCTGTATATTTTCACCCTGCTTATTTAACTTCTATGCAGAGTACATCATGAGAAACGCTGGGCTGAAGGAAGCACAAGCTGGAATCAAGATTGCCGGGAGAAATATCAATAACCTCAGTTATGCAGATGACACCACACTTATGGCAGAAAGTGAAGAAGAACTAAAGAGCCTCTTGATGAAAGTGAAAGAGGAGAGTAAAAAAGTTGGCTTAAAGCTCAACATTCACAAAACTAAGATCATGGCATCTGCTCCCATCACTTCACGGCAAACAAATGGGGAAACAGTGGAAACAGCGGCTGACTATTTTTTTGGGCTCCAAAATCACTGCAGATGGTGACTGCAGCCATGAAATTAAAAGACGCTTACTCCTTGGAAGGGAAGTTATGAGCAACCTAGACAGCATATTCAAAAGCAGAGACATTACTTTGTCAACAAAGGTCTGTCTAGTCAAGGCTATGGTTTTTCCTGTGGTCATGTATGGATGTGAGAGTTGGACTATAAAGAAAGCTGAGCACCGAAGAATTGATGCTTTTGAACTGTGGTGTTGGAGAAGACTCTTGAGAGTCCCTTGGACTACAAGGAGATCCAACCAGTGCATCCTAAAGGAGATCAGTCCTGGGTGTTCATTGGAGGGCCTGATGTTGAAGCTGAAACACCAATACTTTGGCCACCTGATGTGAAGAGCTGACTCATTTGAAAAGACCCTGATCCTGGGAAAGATTGAGGGCAGGAGGAGAAGGGGATGACAGAGGATGAGATGGTTGGATGGCATCACTGACACAATGGACATGGGTTTAGGTGGACTCTGGGAGTTGGTGATGGACAGGGAGGCCTGGTGTGCTGCGGTTCATGGGGTCACAAAGAGTCGGACATGACTGAGTGAACTGAACTAAACTGAAATGAAAGATAAAGGTGACCTCAGGAGAAAATTGACCAACCAGTAATCATAAATTAATGGAAATAGAGAAAGTCCAGTATAAAGATGCTTGAAGAGTTGGAAAAGTTAACTGTGGCTCTGAGACAACGGAGAAAAAATTTGATGCCAAAATGACCAAGAAAGTGCATGAACAAAGAAACCTGCTGAAAATAAGCTTTCTAGTCAAGCCTGATAGTCTCAAGGAAGTGGCCCTTATGGTTGGAGTGACCTGTTAGCAAAAAACAAACAAACAAACAAATAAATACATCAGATTTGGGAACTATGTCTGTGAAAAAACTTGGGTATGTTTGCTGTGCATCATGCTGTTTGAAGACTAAGAAGCCCAAATAAACAATAAGCCAGGACTGAAATTCTCTTACTAAATTTTAACTCAGACTAAAGTTTAGCTAAAACTCAACTCTTGGAACTTAAGCCTGCCATGAGCAGAATGTGAGTTCCCAAAACTTTTCTGTCTCCAGAGTGGGCAGAATATCCAAACTTTATTTAAATATGGCTATGAAGATTTTGACTTGGAAAAAACCACATTACCCTAACGGAGAAGGCAAGATCAAATGTAAAAGGAATGAAGATGTTCTTTCCAAAGAACAGAATCAGATTTGAAATATTTATCCGTAGGACTTCAGAATTGCTGTACACCAATAATTGTTTTGTGATTTCTATTCTTTTCTGAATATAAATGTTTACTGCAGTCATACTTTCATGGTTCCATCATTATTCAGTGTCAGAGGGAGGCAGATAATTTCTATTTTTGGTTCACTAGTCATAAGACCATGAGAAGTAACATCAACAAGTTAAGAAGAACCTTGTGTCACCAGGAGTTCTTGAACTTTCAACTGACTACAATGAATGCTTAGGACGTTAAATTTTCCTTGAGAGTGGATGAGTGTGTTCTACATGTGGGATGAAAGCAAAATGGATTTTCGATTGACTACAAAGGAGGATTATAGCAGAGACAGTGGTATGTGTTCAACAAACCCCTTTGTTTTTCCTCTTATTAGACTATTTATATAGATAAAGCTATATGACTCATTCTGATGGAAGGAATGTGGCAGAATTATTATACAGCTTTTAAATCTGGACCATAAAATCACCAATGAACAATAACTCTCTTCCTTTTTTAGGGCATCCTTGGAGTTTATTTTTTAAGATGATGACATCATAAAATGAAGTGAAGTGAAGTCACTCAGTCATGTCTGACTTTTTGCGACCCCATGGACTGTAGCCTGCCAGGCTCCTCTGTCCATGGGATTCTCCAGGCAAGAATACTGGAGTGGGTTGTCATTTCCTTCTCCAGATAAAATGAAAGGAGTCAAGTTTGTGAAGCAAAGTCCTGCCTGCTCCTATCACCATTTCATAAGATTATGGCATAAACATTCAATAAACTTTTATTAAATGACTGAAACTTTATATTTTTTTCCTAGAAGTTAGCCTTTCCTGACTAGTACACACAATAGTTGCAACTTCTGGTCTTTTTATGATACTGCTCTTGGATTTATTCTGTATTTTTTCTTTATACCTTGAGCATTTCTATTTTGTTTAATCTATGCTTTAACCAGTATGATAATCCATTCTGTTTCTTTAGATTGATTTCATAAGTTACTGAATTGAATACTTGGTTTATTTATTTTTATTCTTTGTTTAAAGTGAAAGCATTAAAATCCCTTAATTTTATTCTAAGTAGTACAATTTACCCTGGTTTTCTGGTACAACTTTGGCCACATCCCATAAATGTTGACGTATTATTTGATTTTAACATATTCTCTTTGTTATTGTTTTCCAAAGGGCACCCAGTGAAAGTTTTATTTCCTCACTGATAAAGAGTTTGGGAATTTTTTTTTTTTTTTTTTAACATATGGTTCAGCATACTGGTTATACTGGTTTTATATAGTGCTCTTCTGCTTAGAGCTGGGGAATTTGGGTGAGTTTTTTAATTTTCTGAACTTTTCTTACATGCTTCATGGTATTGTTGAGGGTGTTAAATGAGAAATTTCAGGCAAAATCATTAGCATGGTGCCTCATCATATCACTCAGTAAATATTAGTGAATGCCATGAAATTGCTTTATCGTAGTATTCTACTGAACTGTAAAGATAGTAACTATGCTCATGGAGGAAGAGCAGTCCAATTTTCCAGTTGAACCTGATTCTCTGAACACTAGGGCCAGTGGGAGAAGAGCACAGGATCTCTGATTCCAATATAAGAACAGAAGGATCCCTCTCTTTTATGTGTCTGTGTCAGGGTCTTTTGGTTATCTTCTTGTGTGGAATAAACCACCCAAAAATGCAGTGACCTAAAACAGTTACATTTAGTTTGCTTAGAAATCTGGTATTTGGGCAAGGCCTACTGGGGTGCCTCATCTCCGCTCCACGCTGTATCAGCTGGGGCATTGCGAAGTCTGAGGGCCAGAATCATTAGAAGTTTCACTCATTTGTGTATTTAGTGGTTGATTATCCTGGCTGTTGGTTAGACCTTAGCTGATGCTGTTGGCTAGAACACCAACTGGCAGCCTCTCCATGTGGCCTGGGCTTCCTCACAAATGGTGGCTGAATTCAAAGAGAGACAGAGAGACAGAGAGCCAGGTGGAAGCAGCATTGTTTTTCTAACTGATCAACAGAAGTCATGCAGTATATCTTCCTCCATATTCTATCTGCTAAAAGCACATACTGCTGCTGCTGCTAAGTCACTTCAGTTGTGTCCGACTCTGTGCGACCCCATAGACGGCAGCCCACCAGGCTCCCCCGTCCCTGGGATTCTCCAGGCAAGAATACTGGAGTGGGTTGCCATTTCCTTCTCCGAAAAGCACATACTAAGGAGACCTAAATTCAAGGGACAGCGAAATAGAGTCCACCTTCTGATGGACAATCAATGTTATATTGTAAGAATACATGGGATGGAAAATATCAGTATGATCATCTTTGGAACATATTTGCTGCACTTTTTTTTTTTTTTTTTGGCTAATTGTGATTTTTATTTCTACCCCCTACTCTGACACTAAGTGAAAATTTTTGTTAGCTTCTGGATTGAATATTGGCTCTAAGTCTTTACTCTTATCATTTGTTCCCTTCTGAATCCTCATAGGTATTTTAGTGGGACTATTAGAGAAACTGTATATTACACTCTTCATCAGAGCTTACTTAGACCATAGTGGGTGACTTTTGAATCTTTTCCCTTGTGCATAAACAAAGATTTTATCAGGAAATACCACCAAATTAACCTGGGTTAATCTGAATTTGGTGAAATAACTAAAATATACTTCCCTGTGGATAAAATTTCCTTCTTCATTTTAATTTAGCCGGGTACCCCTGCTTTGTTTATGGCTATAACATTTAAGGATGGTAGAATCTGGCCCTGGACTGGAAATGTCATGAAGACTGGAGTTGTGATCTATGCTTTGAGCAGCCAAACCTAAATCAAACTTTGAAATATTACTTGGGTTGGCATGATGCAGCCTAGACCAAGGACATTACTGCAAGCCAAAACTTTTGGAACAGTAGATAAAGCTCTGCCATTCATACCAGCTGTGACTTTGATTAAGTCACTCTTCTTTGAGTCCTGGATATCTGCCTGAACTTTCTGGCTAGACCTGCTCACCCCCTTTTCAAAACTGATAGATAGGGAGGGCCAACACAGTAAGCTATTACTTACTAAATTTATTTAAAAATTAAGTAGTGCTACATGATCTATTGGCAGAACCTGGATCAACTGTACAGAACCTATTGCCTTGACTCAGTAAGTCAAGTCTAATAAACTCTTTAATAGCTTGAGCCTAGAATTATATTTGCTAATATTTATTGAATGCTTAGAACAGAGCAGGAACTATGCTGAACAGTTTACATTTATTGCACATAATTTTCTTGAACAAGAAAATTGAGATAGGTGTTATTATTACCCTTAGAGGTAGAGAAGCTGAGGCTCGAAAAGTTAAACACTTAATAAAATTCAGCAACTGAATGGCAGAGCAGGAATTCAAACTGGAGAGTTTGTGACTTCAAAGTCTGTACTTGCAAACTTCACTGTACTGCAGATATGACGGAGATCAAGTTCAACCCTGCTTAATTTCATGATGAAATCATTTAGGCCCAGATGTTCTTTGACCTTCCCAAGGTCACAAAGCTAATCATCTGTCAGGCCTTTATGTAAAAATGTCAAAATATTTTGGTGATTCTGTACACATCATTGCATTGTGAAGATTTAGAATTTCATTTAGATGCTCTATATCACAAATTTTCACTGTCATAATCCAGATAATTAAATATCAGAATTATATTTCTAATCTATGTTTTGTCAGTACTTGAATTCTTAAAAAATTGTTGCTTGATAAAAAAAGTTCTCTAAAATAGATAGTGTCAACATCTCTATACCTCATGTCATGGAGATCAATGAAATAATGACTGTAAAGTACCCAGTGTAAAACACTAAACATTATTTAGATAAACTACAAGATGCCCATATCACTGTTGTGTTTGTGACTGAGATCATTTCTCGCTATCAGCTGACCACAGCGCAGAAATCCAAAAACCACAAGACACTCCCCTCCCATCTACCTAAAGTGGTTCTTTCCTTCTCTGGTTAAGCAGTTAGGAGCACAGAGTGTTGTGGTTGTTGAATTTCTTCACTGTGGGTAGCAAAGAGCAAAGAAATGATCGTAGTCACAAATTGAGCAATAGAACAAGGTTTACTGGCATGTTTAAATATTTCCTATAAGATTCTACACCAAAGTGCGATCTTGCATTTCCCTGAGGACCAACCACAAGCACATTACTGCATAATGAAAATTACCAGGATAAAGCCCAACACACTGCCATCTGGTGGTTTCCGTCGAATAATAAAGTGGGTACCAAATAAATCCTTTCCCATCTCACTTTAGCTTCTTGTTGACTATAGAAAGCCAGCTTTGATCATGTGTTCTTGATAAAAAGTTCTCTATGTTATGGAAAATTTCGGAGAGTAGATGACTGTTTTATAGTGAAAAGATTCCCCAAGATTTTTTTCCAGACTTAAAATAATTATGTAACTCAGGGAGCTCAACCTGGTGCTCTGTAACAACCTAGAGGGGTGGCATTGGGTAGCGGGGGTGGGAGGGAGGTTCCGGAGGGAGGGGCTGTATGTATATTTATGGCTGATTCACGTTGTTGTATGGCAGAAACCAACACAACACTGTAAAGCAATTATCCTCCAATTAAAAATTAAAAAAAATAATTATGTGCACTTAATGTGGGGGAGTGCTTTTAGATTATGGAAGAGGGAAAAAATGTCTTTCATTATTAGATAAGTATCATGTGCGTTAGTGTCCTCTCTTGTGTGATTTTTCCAGATTAGTTTCATGGATTATCTGTCCTTGCATATATCCTTTTGGTAGCATTCCTAAGAATTTCTTTAATACAAAGCAGGTATCTTAATACTTTCCCAAGAAAATAACATTAATGCATATTAGTGTGAAATACAGCTATTCAGTGGTTGGTATATAACCACTGTGTCCCTTAAGACAGCAAACTCTGGGTTTTGAGAGTGACCAAAACACTTCCCAGGGTGGCTGGCTGGTGATGTGGGTGTCATCCTTAATGTGCCTGCTCCTAATCCAAGGGTGGGAGCCAAGTTAAATCATCTGCTTTGTTCTCATTGTTGTGACACTTCTGAAATCTATACATTACTTGCAAATTACCCATCTGTTTTGAGAACAGAAAGGAATCACTCTACTTTCAGCCACTTTTTTTCCTCTTTCTGTAAAACAATTGTTATCCTTAGTCATTTTTTTTCTTTTTCTCTGTGCAATATATGTTCTTTTCTTCAGTTTTTTTTCTTAACCTGAGGGTTATTTCTTGTTTTATTTGGTTATTTCTTCCCAATGCATTGGCAAAATATCTCTTATGCCCTAGCAGGTATACCATAACCGGGTATGGATTTGCTTGATTATATCTCTTTGCAGTTAAATCAAATATCCAGTTTTAAAATTTCATTTCAGCTCTGAATTATATAACATGAAATGAATGTTAACCTTAAATGGTTAAAAAACCCAGTGTAGAAATAGGTAATGCATTCTTAATCTACATTCTTCTGTGATTTAAACTACTTTTTCGAGGCTTGGCAACTTTGGAAAATTTCTTAACTCTGTCACGTCTTTAAAGCTGATAGGTGCTTCTTACAGCCAGCTGATAGTTTTTGAATTCATGGCAATTTTACATATCTACACATGAGGCAAAGTAAAGAAAAAAAAGCAAAATAGGAAATATTCTTTTTAATAGCTGCTCTGTACTTTTGCCTAAAATATAAATCTTTACAGAATCTCAAAGTGGTGATAAGTTTATTTCAGGATAAAAGAAAAGTAGGGAGGATGGTTGGGCATTTTATTACAAAGTGCTTTAGTTAGGACAGCAAACCTTTCAAACTCCAGAGTGAGAAGGACCCAGGGTTATGGAAGTAAAGGGTGAAGTGTGAGGAGAGAGGAACATTTCCTGCTCTCTGGTTCTCAAGATTTTCACCTTTAGACTTCCTATCATTCCCATATTTTATCCTTATCTGCCTTTTGGAGCTCAGGCCCCTGGCCCCGGGACTTGAAAGTGAAGTACTTTTACTCTGATAGGAAATGTATCCCTCCCATTCCAAGTTGAGATCTTGAATGAGGTTTTTAACAGATACATCACAGCATGGCATTTAGATTTCAGATAATTCTCAGGACAGAACTTTGCTTCAGCTCTCTAGCTATCTGATTGTCTCTAGGGAAAATGCAAACGGAGTCCTAAATAAATACTCAGCAACCTGAACTCTTAGAACACAGTCCATGTGGGAGCTAGAGGGTGCTTTTATGTTTAGAAATATCAAAGAAATCCTTATTGGCTGCTCTCCAAGCTCTGGAAAATCTTGAACGTTCTGAGAAACCCTAGCAGAAGTCTGCAGGAAGCCGGGAGACACATATTACTGAACTTTTGAACTCTGAAACAGCATCTATTTTCATAGTTCTTTTTGTTGATTCCTCTTTGATCTCATCTTATTAGAAAGATTATACCCTAACATTTTAGCATATTTAAAATAAACTGCTTCTACAATCCTCCGGGGAGAACAGCTTAACTTCAGCCTTTTCTCAATCTCTAAAGCTCTTTACCAGCGTGCACTCACCTTTATGGAAATCATTAAGTAATTCTCCCTAACTGGGAGTTTACTTTTCCAAATATCCTCTAGGCAGGGATGTTTGTATTTCATCATTTAAATATGAACCTATTTTTAACTTTGTGCCTCTCTTTAAAAATTTACTAGTATTTATTCATATCAATGTATGGCAAAAGCCACTACAATATTGTAAAGTAATTAGCCTCCAATTAAAATAAATTAATTAATTAAAAAATAAAGATTTACTAATAAAACTAAAAACAATGGAAAGGAATAGACACCATGCCTATGGTGCTGGTGGTGGTGGTGAGGGTGGCCTTTCGCCCTCCTGCTATTTGGCCAGAACCTTACATTCAGAAAGGGCTTCCCTGGTAGCTCAGACAGTAAAGAATCTGCCTGCAATGCAGGAAACCTGGGTTTGATTTCTGCGTTGGGAAGATCACCTGGGGAAGGAAATGCCTACCCACTCCAGTATTCTTGCCTAAAGAATTCCATGGGCAGAATAGCCTGGTGGGCCACAGTCCATGGGCGTCACAAAGAGTCAGACATGACTGGATGACTTTCACTTTACATTCAGAAAGGGTCCCAAATTTACAACTTTTGCTATAATCTCAAAATGAGGAAATAATATAGTTTAAAGCATAAAATAAAGGATCGAAAGATGATCACCCTATATTTCAAACTTGTGTTTGTTACCAAACCACATCAGTGTAGCATATTATGAAGTGATATTTATTTCAAAACACTAATCCTACAATTATCTTTCAAATAGCAAAATATGTTGCATTGTAGTTTTTGTTTTAAAAGTGTCATAAATTTACCTGTAGTAAGGAATAGTATTAATAACATTTCTGGAATTCATTTCCTCCCTCCCCCATTCCAAATATCACCCAGATTTCTTTTGGCTCTGTCCCTCACTCATCAGCTCATTGTATCTTCAACCAGGAATGGCCCTGGATGGCTCAAACCAGCCAGCATGTTTCATTCTTGTAGCTGCAGTGACTGGCTCAGGAATGGGTACGACTTCAGTGGTCCTTCCTGATTGAGTTCCAGAACTCTTTTTGAAAGAGCTTTTAGATTCCTTCTCCAAATAGATTTAAAAAAGGAAATATGTACCTTGTACCATGAGGACAATGCACCTTAAGAAGGCAGAGAGGATAGACAAAGAAGCTGGATCCACTGTGTAGACAGGTGAGTGGAGAGGGAAAAGAGAACAGGGTCCCTCTTTTATCCAGTCATAGACATGTCAATCCAGAGGCCAGATATATCTGAGGAAATTTTTTCTTTGTGATGAACGATTATCCCCACTTTTGAAAGGGGAAGTTGAATTAGATTTTCTGTTACTGGTTATATAAGATGTCTTAACCTTTTTCTGTAAGCTTGATATGGAATTTCTTTCATTTTTAACGTCCATAGATCCTCAAAATCTTGAAGTGACAAAGGCCTCTCTTAGCTGTTGAGTGGCCCTGACTTGCTCTGATGTTTGTCACCCACTGCAGGGTGGTCTGTCCAGTCCAAGGTTTCCAATGAGTCAGAGGTCTGAGCTGAGAACAGCTGTCCCCAATTCAGGAATGTTCAATGGTTTTAAGAGTTTGTGATGTTGAGAATCCAGTATACCTACCCTCTGCTTTACATTCTTAATCTGATTTCAAAAAACAGTGAAACGTTGAAAGATGTTCACTGAATAGGATATGACCATGATGTAAAAATCTATCATATATTTTATTCCTTTTGAAGATCTCACCTTTGAGTACAAGTTAACCCTAGGCCAGTCATTCTCAGCCAAGATGATTTTGTCTTCTAGGGAACATTTGGCAACATGTGGAGCCCTTTGTTAGTTGTCACAGTTGTGGAAAAGGTGTTACTGGCAACCAGTGGGTTGAGGCTGGGGATGCTGTTAAGCGTCCTACAGTGCACAAGTCTGCCCCACAGCAAAGAATTATCCAGTCTACAATGTTAGTGATGCTGAGTTTGAAAAATTCTCTTCTAACCATTTTAGGTACAACTGAAACTGATGGTCTAGCTGTTGATCCTTTTTCACTCTTGCCCAGTCTTTATTTCCTGTCTCTCTGTGTATGTTGAATGAGCTGGGTGTTTACTGTTATTACAGAGCTTCTTGATTAAGATTTTGATATTTTTCTCTGTTATTGGGAGAAATTGATAACTTTGAAAATGGACAGTTTTTTCTATGATGCAATTAGACAATTTAAAGAAATATTCTGTAACCAAGAGATGACTGCACTCTCCTTCGCTGCTTTTCTTCCTCTTTTTTTTGCAGTAAGTCATAAAGGCATTACTCATTTTTTGTTTTTTGAAAGATTCAAAGTTGTGTACAATTTTTCCTGCATTCCAGAACCTCTCAATCTAACAGTGGAAATGGGCAAAACATTTAAATTACTTTAGTACAAGAGCATGCATGCATGCCAACTTGTTTCAGTGATGTCCAACTCTTTGCAACCCCATATGGACTGTCACCCACTAGGCTCCTCTGGCTATGGGATTCTCTAGGCAAGAATACTAAAGGGGTTGCCATTCCCTTCTCTAGGGGATCTTCCCAACCCAAGGATTGAATCCATGTCTCCTGCGGTTCCTGCATTACAGGCGGATTCTTTACTGCTGAGCCATCAGGGAAGCCCCTAGTACAAGGGAATACCTGTCATATTTAATAGTGGCATCACCAGAATGCTATTTGGGTACACATGAAAGAGAATCCAGGCATAATTTATAATTTACCTACTCCTGGGATAAATGCTGTTGGACAAATATGCCTGCTCTAAAGGGTCACTTCCCGCTTGTCACTTTCCTCTGGTGGCAGGCTTCTTGTGTGCCTTGGGGGTTGATCGACAGCCGCCTGGGGTAAGGATGTCAGCTTTAATCATTCACCTTCTCCTGTGCAAAGACAGCAAGGAGAAAATGCAGCTCAGCAAGGCTGAGAGGGCATGAAATTGTGTTAAGCAACACTCATGACAATGACTGGATTTGCTATTTTAGAGTAAGTGACTAAATGTTTTTTCTGAAATTGTAATTTTCCTGTGCTGTTAAGTGTAAAGGTGACCGCGCTGTGACGGGCTCTCAGCAGTTTGTACTCGACAGCTAATCAGGTTGATTCATTCGGTGAGGTGGGCAGTGAGCTCAGTCATAAAGCCGAACTGAGTTCTTACCTCACTGAGATGTACAATGCCACACATTCTTTTTCTTTCTCATTTTTGAAGGAAAGAAATCTCTGTGCAGACTTTTCAGGAAACACTGTGAAGACATGAGGCTTTATATTTGCAGTACAAAATATAATTATCTGTGAACAAAACCAGTTCCGTTGTTGAGTTTGCTGGCAGCCTTTCAATAAATGATTCAGGCTGCTGTCGCCAATGGGACTCAAAGTTTTTGGTAGGGACTATCCTGAGTTTATTCTAGCTCAATCCCAATGCTAGTGGAGTGTAAAATGTATGTTTATCTATTGCTAACTTCATCAGAGCTGACCAGAAGCAAGTTAGCAAGAGCTCAGTATTACCAAGCTTCCCCACAGGATGGCATCCACTGGTTGAAAACAAAATTTACAGCATTAGCAAACTCATAAAAATAGACATGGAGTAAATTTTCTATTAGGCTTTACAATGTTTAGGGTTTATTTTGATACACATTTTAACTTGATCATAGTGAGTGAAGGTGGTGTGGGTGTTTGCCAGGAGCTGGCATGGGAACACAGATGGAATTTGTGGTATGTGCAAAGAGAAAAATCAACTTGTGCTGAGGGTGGAGTTGCTAACAAATAAAGCTTAGCATTTCAGAGCCCCTGATCACCAGCTGGCCATTTATGGAATTAATTTTTTTCCCTCCTTCAGAAGATTAGCCACTATCAAGATATCAAATCAGAACAAGCAGAGTCTCAAGGCAAATTAAAGAACACAGAACAAGATGATTTACAGTTTTGGTTTGGTCATAACAGAGTGCTAATATTTTTATGGCATGAAAAGAATAAAAGTATAATATTTTAGCTAAATGACCACAAAAGTCACATGGACTAACCCTGAATGCTTCTAATGGGGAAGAAAGTTCCAAAGAGAAGGAGAAATTTTTCTTAGCCAGGACAAGAACAAGGGCAGTGGTCACTCAATATATCCACTTAGAGTGGACTTATCCAGTGGGAAGAGAATGAAGGGGTCTGTCTTGAAGCCATGTGTGCCCAGCAATTATATTTTATTTTTTTCGATGTTAACAATTGAATTTGTTACAGTATTGCTTCTGTTTTACATTCTGGTTTCTTGGTCCCAAGGCATATGAGATATTAGCTCCTTGACCGGGGATTGAACCCACACACCCTGCATCGGAAGGTGAAGTCTTAACTACTGGACCACCAGAGAAATCCTTATATTTTCAACATTAGATTTATGTTGCAATTCAATAAGAATAGCAGTTTTCTAAAGATGATTTAGTCACTGTCCATACTGAAGGATGTCATTATTATTAAAAACACTTGGGGCAGCTGGGAGGTGGTAGAAACTGGGAGTAGGAGCACTAAGACTCTTTTAACACACCCTTGGTATCTCTGTAGAATCTGAGCCTTCTGAGCCTTTGTCAGATCGCTTTCCACTGTGGGATATTTTCCTGAATCTTTCAGAGCCCTGTACAGTGAATAACTGCTGTTTTTGCTAGGGATTATCTTCCTTCATCCACCTTTGAGACTCCTCTATGAGCCTCCTATCCTTTTGTCCATTACATCTCACAGATCTTGTATGGCTAGCCCTATCAAGCATTCTTCCCCAACACCTTGGAAAGGACACTGAAGTCCTCTTGGAGGAATTATTTCCTCACTAGTGAAAGTCAAGTCACAGTTCATTTTTTTCTACTACTAGCTGTCAATTTCATTTCGGCTACCAAGTACCTTGGAGCTCAATGTTTGTGGGCAGATATGCTTTTCTACACATCATTTGGACTAGAAGTATCTACTGTAAAGCTTATAGAAGTCAAGAGTGTTGTCTTTTTCAGCTCACATAGCTCTTGCAAATTTAAGTATTTCATTAAAAAAAGTGCAAAACAGCAAACAGAAGGAAGCTACTAGTGATAACATCTTGGTGTTTGAAAATGTCCCAACTGTAGGTATAGCAAATTGCATCTGGTTCATTAAATGTGAATTTTGGAAGGGACTGTTTAAGTAACAATAACTGTAACCCATTCATTAAAATGCTGATTCACTCTGAGTCTGGGAGTCTGTATTCTTAACCTATCTGTCGGACAGGTAGAGGTGAACTAATCCTATACAGTAAGTCCCCTACATATGAACCTGCAAGTTGTGAGCTTTCAAAGATGCGAACATACATTTGCATGTCCAACCATGTAAGTTGGTTCATGTGTCTAGCATTATTTGTAAAATCTGGGTGTCTAGGCTACCTTTTGTTGGATTTACGAACAAATTGGATTTACAAATGCATTCTTGGAACAGAACTTGTTTGTGTGTAGAGGACTTACTTACTGTATGACACTTGAATCTTCTGTTTCTGGAAACCCATTGACTCTTGAAGGGCTTAGTGGAATAATGGTGATAATATTTAAATCTAATGATCCTATTTCTTGGAAACAATAATAATCTTCCTACACATGTTTGTCTGTCTTATTTGTGCATTATAAAACTGGATATAGGAATCTGTGAATCTAATATGTTTTAAATCAGTTTGGAGTCCAGAGTTGAAGTATATAGAGAAATTAGAGCAATATTATTATGTATTGCAAAAGCAGAGAAGCCCCAGATCCTCTCATCTGCCCACATCTGTTGTGTTTAACAAAGAGAATTTTGTACTAGTGTTTTGTAAACAGGCCCATGTAACACCTAGACAAGCCCAGGACACCTCTTAGGTAGGAATATTTGCAAGAGCAAAATCTCCTCAAGCCACGTCAACAGTGCCTTCATCTTCCACAGTTATAAGTCACGGTTCTTTGATGATATTCTGTTAGGCAAAGAAGAAAAAAATAATACCAGGTTTTTTTTTTTTCTTTTACTTTTTTTTTTTGCTCTGTTATTATCAATGTAGAAGCCAAGACATAGAGAGGGCTTTAACATCTTTGCTAGCAAGCAAACAAAGTAGTTACAATTCTTCTGACAAGAAGGTGTGGAAGGGGTTGCCCTGGAAGGATCTTCCTCTGTCTTTCCCCACTCTTCGTCTCCTCCAACTTGACAAGCTGATTGCAGAGGCCAGCGAAAACACCCGTGTCTCTTTCAGGTTGAGAGCATTTGTTTGGCATCTGTGCGGGTGGCTTTCTTGCTGTGGGGTGTCAAGTCACGCAATGGGAAAGAAGGCAGCAGTCTCAGCCATCGCCTTCCTGTGAGCGCTGTGCTGATGAACAAGTGGCCCAATTAGAAACTGAAGAAAATACCTCACTGTGGGGGACACCAGCTTACTTTACCGACTGCGGCTTTATTAGTAGATTGACAGGGGCAGCCAGGAGAGGTTGCAGCGCCTGAGAGGATATGGAGACAGAGTTCATGTTTCCTCAAGAGGCAAGAAATCACTCTTTTTCTCACGGGTGTTGGCAAGTTGTTGATCTTGAAAATCAGAAACCTCATTCACAGCCTGTTTTCTAGACATTAATATCTTAAATTACTTTGAGAGATATTACCCAAATTTAATGTCCCACGATACTTAAAGTATTACAAATTTCTCCAGAAGCTCCCTTCAGCCTGTGCATCCACATGTGGCCATTTTAATAGTTCTCCTCAGGGTTTTCTCACACAGAGCCCCAAGTCCTTGGCTGTCTGCAAATGTTGCTTTTGGTTATTTCTTGGTGTTTTCAGGAGTTGCTTTATATATCCCCACTATCATGTTTTCGTACGCCAGGCGCAAAGATGCCCATCTTGCCTGCAGAGCCTTTGTCTTCCTCAGTCAGACGTCAGTCAACCTTGTGTTCTGTTCACTGCTCCCAGGCACTGACACTGACTTACTAGACCCCTTTATCTGCTGGTTCTGTGTCCAGTCTAAAGCGGAGTGAATATATATATATATATCTTTTCCTTTTGGGGACCATACTCTGCTTTCTTCCCTCTTATGCCTGGAGGCTCAGGGATCTTCATGTCCTGATTCTTCCCCTACACCTGCCCTGTAGACGCTCCACTACCTGGGTTTCCAGGCACTTTTGGAGATTGTGACATTATTGGACAGATTGGTGTAACTGCTATGTCTTCAACTTTGTATTAAAATCTTTTCATGGTAATTCCCTCTATGCTCCCCCACCTGCACATCAACAACCCCATATTCCCACCAATATTCTTATTCTGTTATCTCACCTTTCAAGGAGGACCAGGGATGTCAGGTAAAATGTTCTTAACCTCTTCCTCTCCACTCATAACATGACCTGTATATACAGAATCTAAGGTCTTTCTCATTCAGTGTAAGAAAAATCTCATCCTTCCTACAGCAAGCAAACAACATTGCTGAGGGTTTGGAGGCACAGATGATGGAGCCAGATCACTGTTAGTATTCAGATCTTGTCTCAGCTTTCTCATCTGTAGTAGGGACATACTTAGGTATATGGTTGTGAGGTTGTGAGGATGTAATGGGACTTTCCCACTTAAAGCAGTGGGCTCAGCATCATAGCTGACAGACAGTTATCACGAACCATATTGATTCACACTTCTGGGGCCCTGGATCCCATCTCTCATATTTGTAGAAAATATACTCAATCAATTGTGATGACCATCTTCTATGTAGTCATCTCTATCTTCCTTACTGGCTTAAGTGTGCTCTATATTTTTATTTCTTCTTCCTTTCATTCTTATTTTGGGACTTTAAATGACAGGTCATCCCTTTGAATACTGCAAGGTCAGTCTCACTTTTTAAAAACAATATATTAAGTTTTCTTCCCTATGTACCCTGATTTCTTTATGCATTTGCTTTGTTTTTCTCTTCCTTAATGGCCATATATGTTTGTTAGAGCTCATAGCATCTTCTTTTTATATTTCTTCCACTACATCTAAATTTATAATCTTTCAGTTTTATTAGCCAGCTTTGTTCAAAATGGAAAGCCTCAGATTTCAGTGGCTTACAATAAAATTATTTGGTCAAAACCTATCCTTTGAGGAGATAAGAGAGAGCTACCTTTAAATTGAGAAGGACTGCTTTGGAGAGCCATTTGGACTGTGTGGATATGAGAGCTCAGGTATGTTGAGATGTCTGATATTAGAATACTGTAAAATAATATAAAACAAATTTGTTTTTATTACCCCTATGGGCAGAGGGTATCATTGAAGAAATTAATATGATATTAACTGACTGTCTTTTAAATGCTTCTTCTTGATTCCATATATGAATTAAGAGGTCCAGGACTTAGGGGAAAAAGAGAGAAAAACATCAATCCTCTTTATTGTTATACGTATTCATTCACTAATTCTTTCATATATTCATTCATTAAGTAGATATTTATACTGCATATTTATCGATATGCACCATAGATATTTATAGTGTATATAGTGCAACATGCCATATACTCTGCTAGGTTCTGGGTTATAATAATGTCAGTTCAATTCAGTCACTCAGTTGTGTCCTACTCTTTGTGACTCATGAATTGCAGCATGCCAGGCCTCCCTGTCCATCACCAACTCCCGGAGTTCACTCAGACTCACGTCCATCAAGGCAGTGATGCCATCCAGCCATCTCATCCTCTGTTGTCCCCTTCTCCTCCTGCCCCTAATCCCTCCCAGCATCAGAGTCTTTTCCAATGAGTCAACTGTTCGCATGAGGTGGCCAAAGTACTGGAGTTTCAGCTTTAGCATCAGTCCTTCCAAAGAACACCCAGGACTGATCTCCTTTAGGATGCACTGGTTGGATCTCCTTGCAGTCCATGGGACTCTCAAGAGTCTTCTCCAACACCACAGTTCAAAAGAATCAATTCTTTGGCACTCAGCTTTCTTCACAGTCCAACTCTCACATCCATACATGACTACTGGAAAAACCATAGCCTTGCCTAATGAATCTTTGTTGGCAAAGTAATGTTTCTGCTTTTCAATATGCTATCTAGGTTGGTCATAACTTTCCATATAAGGAGTAAGTGTCTTTTAATTTCATGGCTGCAGTCACTGTCTGCAGTGATTTTGGAGCCCCAAAAATAGAGTCTGACACTGTTTCCACTGTGTCAGATGTTTCCCCATCTATTTCCCATGAAGTGATGGGATCAGATGCCATGATCTTAGTTTTCTGAATGTTGAGTTTTAAGCCAACTTTTTCACTCTCCTCTTTCACTTTCATCAAGAGGCTTTTTAGTTCCTCTTCACTTTCTGCCATAAGGGTGATGTCATCTGCATATCTGAGGTTATTGATATTTCTCCCAGCAATCTTGATTCCAGCTTGTGCTTCTTCCAGTCCAGCGTCTCTCATGATGTACTCTGTATATAAGTTAAATAAGGTACAACCCCCCAGATATGGTCCCTGCCTTCTTAGACCCTTCAATTTTACCTCTACCCATGCTTGGAGATGAAACACATCAGAGAGTTGAGCCATAGCAAATGAAGTGGCTCAGAGTGAGCTTCACATGATAGAAGTCAGGGCAGCAAGTCTGGAGGGAGAGATGACTGGTGGTGGTCAGAAATGAAATGTGGTGTGGATTAGAACCTACTGGAGATGTTCAAAGCAGCAGCAATAATAAATTAGGACACAGGGCACAGGGCAGGATAACAATTTGGACTATTATCATTTGTACATTGAAGGGTAATGCAGAAAATTTGTAGTTATTAGTTCACTAGTGAACCTTACCTTGACTCCTTCCATCTTCCCCACCCCCATCTCAGTTAGTAGACTTGAGACAAAGTCTTTTATATCTTTTGTTATGGTGTCTTAATGGCTAACATACTGCATGGATGTAGTATGTGATTAAAAATTGCTTTTTTTCTAAGAATAAATAGATAAAATCATCTGGGCCAAAGCTTTTATGAATATATTCTAGTTTCTGAATATCTTTGGGTATCAAAGCAGTTTTGAGAATTTAGAGAAGGACATATTGTGAATTTGAGACCAAAAAATGTGGCAAAAATTGGAATGCCTCAAGTGTAAGGGATGGCCATGTGGTGGAGACCTTGAATATGCATAGGAGCTTTGTAGGCCATATGGTTTTCCTATAAGAGAATCTTTCTTCAACAGCAGTAGCTCATATTTCCTGAGCATTACCCTGTGGAAGTCACTGTTCTAAATATTTTACCCAAATTAACTCATTTGATCCTCCCAACATCATAGCCTGTGTTTTGTTCTACTATTATTCCCAGTTTATAGATGAGAAGACAGAAGTAATGTAGCTTGTCAAATCTTATACAGTGACCATGTACTAGAGCTAAGATCAGATTGAAGAGGTCACATTCTCAAACAGCACACTGAATTACCTCCTTTACAACCCAGTGTGAATAACAATGGATGAAGGTTGTGATATTGGTCATAGAGCATAAGGAGTGACAAGTACTTAAGGGAGAGTCAAAGGAAGTAGAGCCTCCTACCCCTTTCCTTGAAAATCTGTTCTGTAAAACAGCTAAACAAAGCTGGCTTGATTTCCCAAAGGTTGATTAGGAGGAGCCAAACTGTAAACTGATGCTCCACTTAAGTAGAATAGAATCTATATTGCCCTTGATACGGGGTCCAGAAATCGATGGAATGCATAGTCAACACATTATTTACAGACACTAAAAAACATATTCTTTTTCTCAGGGATAGAAGGAGAGCAAAGGGTACAGGAGGGGATGTTCAGTGGTTTCTGGTTTGAAATGGATAACTAGCCTTCCTGTGGGGTTCCTGTGGGGTTGCTCAAAGGAGAGGGGACTTTGTCTCTTTGCATCAGATCGCCTATGCTATGCTATGCTAAGTCACTTCAGTCGTGTCCGACTCTGTGTGACCCCATAGACAGCAGCCCACCAGGCTCCCCTGTCCCTGGGATTCTCCAGGCAAGAGTACTGGAGTGGGGTGCCATTGCCTTCTCCACAGATCGCCTAAGATAGCTCCTATGCATGTTCTGGGGGTCTGCACTTGGGCTCTCAGGTGCATATTTAGAGTGATGGAGGTTATATTTATTTCTATTTTTATACTTATTTATTTTTAGGAAATAGATGGTACATACTATGCTCCATTCTAGAATTTATGGATTTTGGCTGATACATCAGTTCAGATGTTATCTCCTAGACCTAAGCCTTGAGATTGTGAAGCATGGTATTGTATTATAAGGCAGCAATTACTTGCTCAACCATTTACAATTGTTATCTCAGGAGGTGAACTTTTTGTCTCTCAAGAAAATGACAAAACATCGACGAGGTTTCAGTTCAAGGGCTTAGGGGGAACTGGGAGTCTCACATTCACCAGTTGAATATGTTAAGCTAGGGATATTTTAAGCTGAGATTCAAATCAGAGATTCCCCTGAGGTGGATTCTGATGTTTTGTTTAACAAAGCAAACTATGAGTCCAAATTATTCATTACCATATTTATAAGTAGTCTATTTAGTAAGATGGTATGGAGATAATAATAAAAACAAATATTGAATAAAGCTCTTTCCCTGTCAACCTTCCAGCACATACAGTGTGTTGATTCATTGCTAGTCTGGAGTCGATGATTTAAAATTAATGAGCATATACTCTTGATTGCTAGGTGAGATACCTAAGAAATTGGAAATGTGTTGCTAGACTTCTGAGAGCTTTTCCTGTAGAACAATGTAGGATTAAGAAAAAAATTCATTTTTAAAAGATATAATGAAGATCATCCATTAAAAAATATTTTTATTTATTTTCTTTATTTTGCTGCACTTGATCTTCAATCTCCATTGCTGCAGGAAAAATCTTTTAGTTGTGGCATGTGGGATTTTGAGTTGCAGTGTGTGAACTCTCAGTTGCAGTGCAGCTGCAGCATACAAACTCTTAGGTTCTGCATGTGGGACCTAGTTCCCTGACCAGGGATTGAACCCGGGCCTCCTGTACTGGGAATGTGGTGTCTTAGCCACTGGAACACCAGGGAAGTTCCAAAATTCATTTTAAATGAACTTTGACATCTAAAATATATTGTAGATGGTTCTCTTACTTAAATGTAATAATAATCTGTACTAAATGGAAGTACTGTTACTAGAAAAGGGCTCACTGACCAGCGCACACAGAAGCCAATACTATGGCACTAGCTTTTGAGGAAAGAAAGAGCTTTATTGTGAGGTTGATCAGTAAGAAGATATGAGGCAGGGCTCAATTCTGTTTCCTTGATCAGGAGTTTGGTCAAATTTCTTGAGTTAGGGGAGGATGGCTTGGTATGCAGAAGTGCTGCTGGGGCAGATTTCAGTTAGAGGGCTTTGGATCTTGGTCATTTCTTTTTTTTTAATTATTATATTAATTGGAGGATAATTATTTTATAATATTGTGATGACTTCTGCCACACATCAACATGAATCAGCCATAGGCATACATGTGTCCCCTCCCTCGTGAACCCTGGACCTGGTCATTTCTGATAAGATATGGTAAAGGCGACTTCAGCACCCATTTTCCTGGACAGCGGACCCTTTGTTTAGCATTCAGGCTCCTGTCTGTCATGTTCCAGTCTTTTGGTTCCGTGGAGGGGAGAAACTTTGGTTTCAGGTGTTTGAGATCAGATTTTCTCCTCTGCACATGCTTTGGGTATATGACTTGCAGTTTTGTTCTGGACAAATTCAGTATCTTGTTAGAAACAGGATAGGATCAGTTTGGGGCTGATTCTGCAGTTACATTCCCAGGCTGCTCCATGGTAAAGATTCCACCTGCCAGTGCAGGAAACACAGGAGATGTGGGTTTGATCCCTGGATCAGGAAGATGCCCTGGAGGAGGACATGGCAACCCACTCCAGTATTCTTTCCTGGGAAATCCCATGGACAGAGGAGCCTGGTGGACTACAGTTCATGGGGTAGCAAAGAGTCAGACATGACTGAGCATGCACACACTGCAGTTACAGTCCCAACAGTATTTACTATCCTTTCTCATTTGCTTCCATTCTCTGTTTTTTGTATTCCTTGTATTTTATGATTTTGCAACTAGAGTCTGAAGACAAGTAATAGTCTGGCTTGCGCTTGTCTTTGTGCATGTGTATGTGCTAAGTTGCTTCAGTCGTGTTTGACTTTTGCGGCCCTGTGGACTGCAGCCCTCCAGGCAAGAATACTGGAGTGGGTTGCCATGCCCTCCTCCAGAGGACCTTACCAACCCGTCTCTTGGCAAGATGTCTCCTGGATTGGCAGGCAAGTTGTTTACCACTAGCGCCACCTGAGAAGCCCCACTTGTCTTTATAATCTCTTGACTTTATATTCTCTTTTGTGCATCAGATTCTTTGCATAATTTCTGTGCATGAACTACCGCCATTTATAGCTTACCAAGTAGAAATATATGCCTGTTTCATTTTTGCATCCTGTTTACTAACAGTGTTTTAACAAGGTAGTAAAATTCTAGATCCTGATATGTTAATATGTTGAAAGGCTGTTTGCTTGCCTTGTAACCATCTCAGAAACAGCTGAACTGTGTTCTCCTTGGGGTGGTGGGTGGGTGGGACTCACAGAAAAAAAATATGATTAAAAAAGTCTGCTGAAAAAAAAGTCTGGAAGGTAAATTAAGATCTGTTAGAAAAGAAAAGTTCTCTCTTAGTTCTTCAGAGACAGTACCATTGCACTCAAGGACAGGAAAATTATTCTTCCTTCATCATAAAATGTGGGAGAGGCAGGTTTGCCATGAAGCTAATGATGCTTGTGGGAGGGACCTTAGTAATGCATTTTCATAGACACATGCCTTCCTATTCCCGAGTCTATTTCTCTTTTGTAAATGAGTTTATTTGTATCATTTTTTAAGATTCTACACACAGGTGATATCATATGACATTTGAGCGAAAAGAAAGACTATTATATCACTTAGTATGGTAATCTCTAGGTCCATCCATGTTGCTGAAATGGCATTATTTGACTCTTTTTTATGGCTGAATAATATTCCATTATATATTTGCACCACATTGTCTTTATCCATTCATCTGTCAAGGAATGTTTAGGCTTCTTCTGTGTCTTGGCTATTGCTGACTCCCTTTGTGATTGAATCATTTTATGCTTTAATGTCTTTCACTTTACGGTTTGTATATTTACTTTGTATATTTTACTTTGTAGCTACCATGAGGCTTACATGTTTTATAGTTATAAAAGTCTATTTTAAGCTGATAATTTAACTATATTTTATCCATACAAAAGCCCTACATTTTCATACTCCCCCCTTTTTGTTTTTGATGTCATGATTTATATCTGTTTACATTGTGTATGCACTAGCGAATTATTATAGCTATAGATATATTTAATACGTTTGTGTTTAACTTTTATACTAGAGATAAATTTTACATATCACAAACTTAGAGATAAGTTTACATATCACCATTTCCAGGTGGTGCATCTGTAAAGAATCTGCCTGCCAATGCAGGAGACACAAGAGACACGAGTTTGCACCCTGGGTCGGGAAGATCCCTTGGAGTAGGAAACGGCAATCCACTTCAGTATTCTTACCTGGAAAATCCCATGGACAGAAGAGCCTGCCTGGCTATAGTCCATGAGATTACAAAGAGTTGGACACGACTGAGCTTGCAGCACTCTGCAGCAGCATTACAATATTATTTTAAATTAGACTGTATATTTGCCTCTACCAGTGAGTTTTATACCTTTTTTCAGCTGAAGAACTCCTTTAGCCTTTCTTATAAGGCATGTCTAGTGGTGATAAACTCCTTCAGCTTTGTTTGTCTGGAAATACCTTTATCTCTCTTTCAAATATGAAAGACAACATAACTGGATAAATTATTCTTGGCTGAAATTTTTTCTTTCATGATTTTAAATATACCTGATATATCTATTCTGACTAGCAAGTTTCTGTTGAAAAATCGTGGTAGGGGGTTCCCTTATATGTAACAAACTGCTTTTCTCTGGCTGCTTTCAAAATTCTGTTTCTGTTTTTAAACTTTGACAATTTGATTATGTGTCTTGGTGTGGGTCTCTTTGATTTATCTTATTGATATTTTTAGGGCTTTGTGGATCTGGATGTTTATTTTTCTCAGATTCGGAGATTTTTAGCCATCATTTCTATGAATAATTTTTTTGTCCCTTTCTCTCTCCCTCCTGCTTCTGGGACTTCCATATTTCGTATGTTATTCCAGTGGTAGTATGCCATTAAGTCCCTTGTGCCACCTTCTCTATTTCATTCTTTTTTCCTTTTTGTTCCTCTGAGGGAATGTCTTTCACTGAATTATCTCCAAGTTTGTTGATCTTTTCTTCTGTTTGATCTAGACTAGCTTTGAGACCTTCTATTGAATACTTCAGTTCAGTTATTGCATTCACCAGCTTTATGATTCTGATTTGGTCCTATTTGTATTTTCTGTTTCTTTGTTGAAATTCTCACTTTGTTCATGTGGTTCCTGATCTTAGTGAATATATTTATGACTTTTATTTTGGATTTTTTTTTCTTGGATAAATCAATTATTTCCTGTTCGTAGGGTTGGTTTCTAGAGATTATCTTGCTCTTTTGATTGAAGCACATTCTCCAATTTCTTAATTTTCTTTGACTCTCTGTGTTGATTTCTGTGCGTTACATGAAATAGCTGCCTTTTCCAGTCTTAAAATATTGACCTCATGTAAAAGATAAATTTTGTCAGTCAGCCTGGTCTGAGATTCTGGGTGCTTCTTAAACCTTTCTCTTTGCTCAAACTGCCTCTGTTCTTAGTGTCCCCAGGAGATTAGTGTGTCAAGTCCTGTCAGTGACCAGAAGGTGGAGAAAATGCTACATGTCTGTTCAGACTCCCAGAGGACTACTAATTGTTTGCCTTGTCAGCTCCCAGATGCATACTAATTGGAAGCCCAACTTTTAGGTGGCAGCTGGGGAACTCAGAATGTTAGATTTGTGATCTAGACTCCATCATGGAGAAACTGGGAGCTGGGCATTTTTGTTTACTTGTTTTGTGCTAAACCTGTAGCAATAGCCACTAGGTCTGCTTGTGGACATAAAAAAACTTCTTCTTTGTGCTCTTTGGTCTGGAAAACTTGTGAATGCCAAGTCCTGTTAGCTCCCAAATTTGGTGACTTAGGAGCTAGTCCATCAGTAGGCAGGTGAAGAAGTTGGAGCAGTAGATGGGTGAACTAGATCCTTCTAGGAAAAAGCTGGAGAATTGTTTTTTTCTTCAGAATGAGCCTGGGGAATATGGTGTGGGAAGCTTTCTTTCAGGTTCCCAGAGAAACCCAATGAGGTCCCAGATTCAGGCTGATTAGAGGCACAACCCTCAAGAAGCATTTGGGAAAGTATGTAGTCAAACCTTTCCCTGGAAGGAGCAGGGAGCTGGGTGTTTTTGCCTGCTCCCTCTATTCTGAGCCAGGGGGTGAGGTGAGGGATGAGGAAGGGCAGCTGTGAGAAATGCTCATGAGCCCATTTAAAACCAACTCTTGATTTTCTGTGCTGCTGGGGTACTTAATGCTGAGCCCTATTGTCTCTCAGAGCTGCGTGATTTCTAAGTCAGTTCTCAAGTGCTGCCCATAAAAACTGGGACATGATTTGTAGTTCAAATCCTTTGCTTCTCAGGGAGAAGCTGCTGCTAAGTCACTTCAGTCGTGTCCGACTCTGTGCGACCCCATAGACAGCAGCCCACCAGGCTCCCCGTCCCTGGGATTCTCCAGGCAAGAACACTGAAGTGGGTTACCATTTCCTTCTCCAATGCATGAAAGTAACAAGTGAAAGTGAAGTCGCTCAGTCGTGTCCGACTCTAAGCAATCCCATGGACTGCAGTCCACCAGGCTCCTCCATCCATGGGATTTTCCAGGCAAGAGTACTGGAGTGGGGTGCCATTGCCTTCTCCACAGGGAGAAACTGGGCATTAGTAATTCCCTACTGGTTATAAGGTGCAGAGCTGGGGTAGGGATTTATGATGTGAACACGTCTCCACCTTTCCTACGCATTTAAATGTGGATATGTCCTCAATTGCCTGCTATGTAGGAGTCAGTAACTGTTTCTTGCATTTATTTCAGAGGGAATTAATCTTAATGTAGCTGTTTATTTGGTGTGGTCCATGGGAGGCAGGAAGGGTGGTAGCCATATATTCCACTGTTTTTCTAACGTCTCCTTTTGTAGCTCTTAATTAAAGAAATTCACTAAGCAAAAGGGGCCAAAGAGTTCTTTGGAGTTTTAAATAGATTTCTTTCTGTAGGTTGCACATAGCAAGTAAACTTGAATATTCTCTTTTACTTCATTTTATTGTAATTTATTTAATTAGGAAATAATAGTATATGTTCATTATATACAATTTTGATCATTATAGAGATATGGATTGAAGAAAGTAAAGATTCCCATAAACCTATCCCTACAGATAACTCTTATCGACTATTTGATGCACACACACAGTCTTTAGTTTTTTTCTATATATTATTTTTATTAATGTTTTATAAAAATTAAAATCATGCTGTAAATACTATTTTCAGCTCACATTTTTACTTACATTCTATTTGAATGTGGCTGTTTAGATCAACCTTATTCTTTCTGATGGCTGTGTTTGTATACCTTTGTTTACCTGATTCTCTTCTGTTGGATGTTTTTTTCTCAATCTTTGTCTATTACAAACATTTTCCTAAGTAATATCTTATATACTACAGTACAACTGAGCTCATTTCACATGCTAGCAAGGTAATGCTCAAAATCCTTCAAGCTAGGCTTCAACAGTACATGAACTGAGAACTTTCAGATGTTCAAGGTGGATTTAGAGAAGGCAGAGGAACCAGAGGTCAAATTGCCAACATTTGTTGGATCATAGAAAAAGCAAGAGAATGCCAGAAAAACATCTGCTTCACTGACTACACTAAAGCCTCTGACTATGTAGGTCACAACAAACTGTGGAAAATTAAAGAGATGGGAATACCAGACCACCTTACCTGCCTCCTGAGAAGCCTGTATGACGGTCAAGAAGCAACAGTTAGAACCAGACGTGGAACTAGTTCCAAATTGGAAAAGGAGTATGTCAAGGCTGTATATTGTCACCCTGTTTATTTAACTTCTATGCAGAGTATGTCATGTGAAATGTCAGGCTGGAGGAAGCACAAGCTGGAATCAAGATTGCCAGGAAAATTATCAACAACCTCAGACATGCAGATACCACTCTAATGGCAGAAAGTGAAGAGGAACTAAAAAGCCTCTTGATGAAGGTGAAAAAGAGTAAAAAAACCCCACTTAAAACTCAACATTCAAAAAACTAAAATCGTGGCATCCTGTCCCATAACTTCATGGCAAATAGATGGGAAATAATGGAAACAGTGCAGATTTTATTCTTGGGGTCCAAAGTCACTGTGTGCGGTGAATGCAGCCATGAAGTCAAAGACTCTTGCTCCTTGGAAGAACAGCTATGATGAAACTAGACAGCATATTCAAAAGCAGAGACATCAGTTTGCTGACAAATATCTGTACAGTCAAGGCTATGGTTTTTCCAGTAATCATGTACTCATGTGAGAGTTGGACTATAAAGAAGGCTGAGCACTGAAGAACTGATGCTTTCAAACTGTAGTGCTGGAGAAGACTCTTGAGAGTCTCTTGGACATCAAGGAGATCAAACCAGTCAAACCTAAAGGAAATCAACACTGAATGTTCATTGGAAGGACTGATGCTGAAACTGAAGCTCCAGTACTTTGGCCACCTGATGCAAAGAGCCAACTCATTGGAAAAGACATTGATGCTGTGAAAGATTTAGGGCAGAAGAAGGAGTGGATGACAGAGGATGAGATGGTTTGATGGCATCACCAACTCAAAGGATACGAGTCTGAGAAAACTCCTGGAGATAGTGAAGGACAGGGAAGCCTGGCATGCTGCATTCCATGGGGTTGGAAAGAGTTGGACACGACCAAACAACAACAATATATGTATCTTGAGTCACTGGTGGAAATAATATACATATCTTGATTCACTGGTGGGAATGTCTCAGTTTTATAAAATTCCCTAGGTGAAATTGATGGGTTGAATGAATAAAACATCATAATTTTAATATATACTGCAAAATTGCTCTTTAAAATAGTGGTATCCCTATTATTCTTACAGCAATGTATGAGTTGTACATGAGATTATTAATTCCTTTCTTTCAATGACTGACAATGAATAAATTAAAAAGTGTACCTCACTATGATTTTGTTGTTATTTGAGTGTTCTATTATATATGTGTTTGAACATAATTTAAAAAACTGGAAGCAACCTAGATGTCCATCAGCAGATGAATGGATAAGAAAGCTGTGGTACATATACACAATGGAGTATTACTCAGCCATTAAAAAGAATTCATTTGAATCAGTTCTAATGAGGTGGATGAAACTGGAGCCTATTATACAGAATGAAGTAAGCCAGAAGGAAAAACATCAATACAGTATACTAACGCATATATATGGAATTTAGAAAGATGATAACAATAACCCTGTGTACGAGACCGCAAAAGAGACACTGATGTATGGAACAGTCTTATGGACTCTGTGGGAGAGGGAGAGGGTGGGAAGATTTGGGAGAATGGCATTGAAACATGTAAAATATCATGTATGAAATGAGATGCCAGTCCAGGTTTGATACATGATACTGGATGCTTGGGGCTAGTGCACTGGGACGACCCAGAGGGATGGTATGGGGAGGGAGGAGGGAGGAGGGTTCAGGATGGGGAGCACATGTATACCTGTGATGGATTCATTTTGATATTTGGCAAAACTAATACAATTATGTAAAGTTTAAAAATAAAATAAAATTAAAAAAAAAAGAAAGAAAGGAAAAAAAAAACCTGGGATATTTGCTTGTCTCTGTGTTGTCTCTTTACATTTGACACATTTTTTTATTACTGTGTTAGATTTGTCAGAGGTCTCTGTTTTCTCTGTCTCTCTCTATTTACATATGTACATGAAATTATTTGTCGCACATGTTGCAATTGTTTTACCATTTAATTTTTAAATTAATTTGAATTATATTTTATTAACATGTTTCAAATATTTATGAAACTAAATCCATTAATCTCTTTTTAAAGATCTCTTTATGGTTATAAACATTAAAAAAAACTCTTTATCTAAAAATAGACAAATATTTTTCCATATTGAAATATAAAACTTTTTGTTTTTTATCTTTTACTTGTTTTCATCTTTTTATTAAAATTTTTATATTCTATTTATTTCCAAGTCTAGGCATTGATTACCTTAAGTAAAAATGATATTTGAACTTTACATTTACAAAATAAATAAACTGAGATTTAATAAGAATTTCTTTTAATATCAAACTCTAATAGTATATGTAAAGTATAATTTACCAGAGACCATGTTATGCTGAATTCTTTGTAATTCAAGGTTTCTAGTTCCACCTTGGTTCTTATCTTTCCTTCTTGACACCAGCACTTTTCCTTCAGTAAAATAGGGCTATTTCACATATTTAAAAAGGCATTTTACCTTCCCTGGTGGCTCAGCTAGTAAAGAATCCACCTGTAGTGTGGGAGACCTGGGTTCAATCCCTGTGTTAGGAAGATCCCCTGGAGAAGGGAACGGCTACCCACTCCAGTATTCTGGCCTGGAGAATTCCACGGACTGTATAGTCCAGGGGGTCACAAAGAGTCAGACATGACTGAGCAACTTTCACTTTTTACTTTCTCTTTATAAGTTTCAATGAGAAGGTGAAAATAAAAGACTATTGAGGGTGAAAAGTGGAAGGATAGAATGTAAACATAAAAAGCTCATTAACCCAAGGAAGAGCAAGAGCCAGCCAGGCAGCCAACCAGATTACTAGCATCTGTCACTTCTGTCACACTGCTACGCATGAAACAGTACTATTGTACTCACTTTTCTGCTCAGAGCAAAAGGTTTACTTTTTAAATATAATTCTATTAATTCTCTATAAATAAGGAAGAGAAAGTTGCCTTTCTGACAGTTACCATCAAAAAGCATCTTTCTACTGTTGAAAGAGCTTGTCTAGGTCATTTTTTCCTTCCTATATCTGGTGTAAAAAGTTAGGCACATTAAACATGCATTGTATTTGGGAAGTTGCAAAAATGCTCGTCTTTACAGCATTCTATTTCAATTCTCCTGATTGTTCATTATAATTAAAATAAAGCTCTCAAACACAAACAGCTTTTCAAACACTTCTGGAAGTTTCTCCTGACTCAGGCCTTCAGTGACAAGAACACATTATAAACACTATAGGTGCTCTCCATTTAGTGGAATACGTCCTCCAAGAGAGTTAAGCTTATGGAGTCTTTAAATAAATTGAGACATGCTTTTCCCCTTGATGTTGTATTTCCATAAATGTATGGGACCTCTATGAAGTAGTAATGAGGATGAAGATGATGATAATGATGCTAAATAAAGTAATGTTATCCGATCATAACTGAGGAGTTCTAACATAATATCAATAGTATCATATAACAACTACCATTCATCAAGTATTCTGGTTACTATGCCATGTAACAAGTAACCCTAATACTTAGTGGTGTAAAACAATGATTTATTTTAATCTCATAAATACTGTGGGTTAAGAATTTGGAAAGGGCACAGTAGAGATGACTTGTCTCTGATCTAGGATGTCTGAGGTCTCAACCAGGAGACTTCAAGCTGAGAGATGGCATGATCTAAGACTCCTTCACTCAAAAATCTGTTGGTTATTGATGGCTGTCAGCTGGGACCTTAGCTGGGGCTTTCAGCTGGAACATTTGCACATAGCCTTTCCATGTGTCCTGGGTTGGTTGATGGGTTCCAAAGGTGAAAGTTTCAAGAGCGTAAGACTCAGGCAGGAGATGTATTATGTTTTATGATTTAGCTTCATAAGTCAAGCAGGGCCACTTCTACATTCTGTCTTGGTGTTAAGACAGTTACAAAGATCTACCCAGTTTCAAAGGGAAGTGAAATAGGCCCTGCCTCTTGATAGAGGAGTGCCAGTATCGTATGATAAGAAGACAGTGTGGAATAGGTGGAATGGGGTATATATTTTAATATATGTATATATTTATGTATTGTTGTTGTAGTTCAATTACCCAGTCATGTCTGACTCTCTGCGACCCCATGGACTGCAGCACGCTAGGCCTCACTGTCCCTCACCATCTCCTGGGGTTTGCCCAAGTTCATGTCCATTGCATCAGTGACGCCATCCAGCCATCTCATCCTCTGATGCCCTCTTCTCCTTCTGCCCTCAGTCTTTCCCAGCACCAGGGACTTTTCCAATGAGTTGGCTGTTCACATCAGATGACCAAAATACTGGAGCTTCATTTTCAGCATCAGTCCTTCCAACAATTATTCAGGGTTGATTTCCCTTAAGATTGACTGGTTTGATCTCCTTGCTGTCCAAAGGACTTTCAAGAATCTTCTCCAGCATAAATATACATCTTTGTGTATATGTATGCGCCAACCATCTTTAGAAAACCCCATTTTTGGTGGGTGTGGGTTAGCAGTCAAAGCATCATAAATTATTTAATTCAGAAACTTTAACCATAGAAACTTAAACTTTTCCAGAGCATTCTAACCTCTAAGGAAGCATAAAATTCTTTAAATGATGTATTTTTTGGACATAGCAATTTCTGGAAATTTTTGCCACGAAATTCTAGGCACTAGTCTTCTTAACTAAAGTGGTTTATAGTAGCTTCTTATAACAAGCTCTACTCATTTTTATTGGGGCATCATTGATAAGAACTTGAACCAAGATTTGTCCCAGTTGACACTATAATTGCCAAGATTCTCTGGTAAAATCTCTGAAAAAGTCACTGACAACCCACCTGAAGCTACTGAAAGGAACCACCTTTGAAACTGAACCATCAGGGTTGAGACAGTTTGGCATTCTCTGCTATCCCAATGTTTGTGACTTTAATCAGTAT
Organism: Bos grunniens; assembly: GCF_055505025.1. Classification (NCBI taxonomy): domain Eukaryota; kingdom Metazoa; phylum Chordata; class Mammalia; order Artiodactyla; family Bovidae; genus Bos; species Bos grunniens. The sequence continues at coordinate 118,815,342 of NC_141165.1, read as the reverse complement.
GAAAAAGAGAAGAAACATTGGTCTTTTATAATTTTATCATTAGATGGTATGACCAATTGTCTATCAGGAAAGTTAATGTTAAAAATTTGAGAAATTTGGGGAAGTGGACATGGCAGAAATTGAAACTTTAAATTCTGTTTCATACCTCAGAATCTCTGTGGAGTGTATAATCATGAAAAGAGTTAACATTTTGACTAATGGAAGATATATAAACTATAATCCAATAAACACAGAAGCCGAAAATACTGAAAATGGGTTAGTTAACTATAAATTGAGTCCATTATTATTTTCAAGCATTTAGGCCTGGAACCTACACTCTTATGAATATTTCTTCTAAAATTACCAGAGGAAAATAGAATAAGATCAATATTCTATTCACTTGTCACAAATAACTATTGCCTTTAGTTACTAATACCATTTATTTCAAAGAGGTGAGCAGACATTCCTAAAAGCTCCCATTTGCCAGTGACAGAAGACAGCCATAAAGCCGACTTTTCTATTTGTGGTTAGATTTCAAAATGCTGAAATAGGCTATAATAAAATGTGCTTTGTTCCTAGAAAACTGTGTAGCTTGTATGACTTTTTACACTCAACAGTTTTTTTTCTTTTCTCTGTAAGGATTTTTTTTTCCCCCAAATGTAATTCTCAACTAGCTCATATTGAATAGACCTTTGTAAATTACACCACGCTCTAGCTTGTTAGTGAGTCCAGAAGACTGAGATGCATATCTGACATTCTCTTTCTCATTCTCCACATTATGTTTACTGCTAAATCCTCATAATTTTACCTCCAAAATGTGTTTTAGGCCATACCTTTATATCCATCTCTACTTCTAGATTTCTAATACAAGTGAACATTATCTCTCGCCTGAACCACTGAAATAACCTCCAAATTCATCCTCTCATTCTGTCTCTTGTTCCTCTCAAATTCATTTTCTACATAACAGCCAAAGAATTATTTTTAAGTCTTCACTTAATTCCATGCTATTTCTCATCTTAAAAATTTTAAGTGGCTTTGCATGGCACTTAAAATGAAATCCAAATTCCTAATTTTCAGCTACAAGATCCCCATTGAAATATTTTCCCCATTAAGGTTATGTATTATGGATAATTTTTACTTACCTCTTCAGATTCAGATTTCTAGATGGGAGCAGAGTGACATCAAGGGATTTACACACTCAACTATCCCCCTGAAGCTGGTTGCACCAGCTCCATTCAGATGACAACTAACTACTCCATATTATCATCATCACTGATCACTCCCTGCCCCTTCAGGCTCAAGCAATAATGGTTTCTGACTGTTGGTATATGACTGATAAGATATATGGTAGTTGAAGTGTCCTAAAATATGGGTTCTTGGATTGAGTAACTCCATATATTTGAGAAACTCATAGACATTCTTTTGATAGGGAGGAATAGAACACTAGTAATTGATGGTAATCTTACTGTGTCATCATCAATTCTCAAATCTTCACTCATTTGACACAGGCTTAACTGCATGTAGAAAGCAAGGCGGGTAGGGGACCAAGTGCTACCGCAAATGGTCTTAGAGTAGCAACAGTCTCTATAAAGACTGTGGCTCAGTGGACTGTTTCTGAAGTCCTGGAGGTCATACATGGTAAAAAGGGACCAGTTTAAGGTCATAAAAATACAACCCAGAGTATAAGATGGAAGTCAGAAACCTTTGAGAGCATCTTTGAAAAGTCTTTCATTTCCTGTAGTCACAAGACAGATTTGGCTGAGTACCAAGCCCAAGGCCTGATTGTAAGGGTTGCGGAGCTGTAGTGCTAACTCAAGGCTCGGTCCAATTGGAATAATGGAATCTTAACTCCCTACCCTATCTGAAGGAACAGGACTTTCCTTGAATGAAACTTTAAAAATGTTTAAAAAATTTTTTAATATGTATAAATATATTATTGAAGTATAGTTGACTCATATTGTTTCAGGTGTACAGCAAGGTGATTCAGTTATGCAAACACACATATATTATTTTTGAAATTATTTTCCATCATAGTTATTATAAGATATTGACTATAGTTCCCTGTGCTCTACAGTAAACCATTGTTGCTTGTTGCATATCTATTTTTTAATTAGAAATCTAGCATTCTATTCATACTATGTCAAACAAGTGGAATCAAGATTTCATAATTTTTTAGTTAGGCAAAAATTTGTAAGCTTTCTAAAATATATTTACATATATATATGTATACAAAAGCTTTTCCACTACATTTGATAAAGGCTTGAGAAAGAACATCAAAAAAAATGAAAGATGGAGAAATTGGAGTTATTAAACTCCAACTGAAATGAAATGGGAGCACCGAATATGAAACAGAAAAAGTGAAACATGTAGCCCAGTTGTTTTTAAACATGATTGCTCATCAGAAATATATCTGGAGCTCTAGAGGAAAAAAAGCAATACCTGAGCATTTATATTTTTCAGAAAATTTCAAGATAAATCTGATATGCATCTGGATTTTAAAAAAGTGATTACAGGTTTTTCTATTAGACCCTAGTTTGGTGATATAGAATTCTATAATTTTTTTGTTGACCAATCATGATACAGTGGTATTGAGTAATAGTTACATAATCACAATAGTAAAAGATGTTTGCCAGTTTTCACAATCAATAGCCAGACAAAAACTAAAAGATAATTACAATTGCAAGCCATAATGGGAACATGATTAACAATATAAACTAATTACATAGAATTTGGGGGGCTCAAGCAGAGTGATGTGGTAAGTGGAAGTACATGCATGCATGTGTTTTCACCCAACCAACCCGTGTTTTGGTTGGTGTATGTAACCCATTTACATTTAAGGTAATTACCGATCTGTATGATTCTATTACCTTTTCCTTAATTGTCTTGTTTTTATTTTCTGTAGGTCTTTTCCATCTCTGTGTTTCCTGCCTAGAGAAGTTCCTTTAGCATTTGTTGTAAAGCTGGTTTGGTGGTGCTGAATTCTCTTAACTTTTGCTTGTCTGGAAAGCTTTTAATTTCTCCATCAAATCTGAAGAAGAGTCTTGCTGCATAGGGTATTCTTGGTTGTAGATTCTTCTCTTTCATCACTTTAAATATATCATGCTTTCCAACTGTGGCTTGTAGAGTTTCTGTTAAGAAATCAGCTGATAGCCTGATGGGATTTCCCTTGTATATTATTTATTGTTTTTCCCCTGTTGCTTTTAATATTTTATCTTTGCCTTTAATTATTGTTAGTTTGATTACTATGTGTCCTGGTGTGTTTCTCCTTGGATTTATCCTGCCTGGAACTCTCTGTGCTTCCTGGACTTGGTTGACTATTTCCTCTCCCATGTTAGGGAAGTTTTCAGCTATTATGTCTTCAAATATTTTCTCAGGTCCTTTCTTTCTCTTTTGTCCTTCTGGTACCCCTATAATGTGAATGTAGCTGCATTTAATGCATCCCAAATGTCTCTGGACATGGAACAACAGACTGGTCCAAATCAGGAAAGGAGTACATCAAGGCTGTATACTGTAACACTGCTTATTTAACTTATATGCAGAGTACATCATGTGAAATGTCAGGCTGAATGAAGCACAAACTGAAATCAAGATTGGTAGGAGAAATATCAATAACCTCAGATTCACAATAACCTCAGATGACACAACCCTTATGGCAGAAAGTGAAGAGGAACTAAAGAGCTTCTTGATGAAAGTGAAAGAGGAGAGTGAAAAAGTTGGCTTAAAACTCAACATTCAGAAAACGAAGATCATGGCATCTGGTCCCATCACTTCATGGCAAATAGATGGGGAAACAATGGAAACAGTGAGACTTTATTTTGGGGGCTCCAAAGTCACTCCAGATGGTGACTGCAGTCATGAAATTAAAAGGCACTTGCTCCTTGGAAGAAAAGCTTTGACCAACCTAGACAGCATATTAAAAAGCAGAGACATTGCTTTGCCAACAAAGGTCCATCAAGACAAAGCTATGGTTTTTCCAGTAGTCGTGTATGGATATAAGAGTTGGACTATAAAGAAAGCTGAGTGCCGAAGAATTGATACTTTTGAACTGTGGTGTTGGAGAAGACTCTTGAGAGTCCCTTGGACTGCAAGAAGATCCAACCAGTCAATCCTAAAGGAAATCAGTCCTGAATATTCATTGGAAGGAGTGATGTTGAAGCTGAAACTCCAATATTTTGGGTACCTGATGCGAAGAACTGACTGATTTGAAAAGCCCCTGATGCTGGGAAAGATTGAAGGCAGGAGGAGAAGGGGATGACAGAGGATGAGATAATTGGATGACATCACAGACTCGATGGTCATGAGTTTGAGAAAGCTCTGAGAGTTGGTGATGGACAGGGAAGCCTGGCGTGCTACAGTCCATGGGGTTGCAAAGAGTCAGACATGACTGAGTGACTGAACTGAACTGAACTGAACTGAAAGGTCTCTTAGGCTGTCTTCATTTTTTTTCATTCTTTTTTTCTATATTCTGTTCTGTGGCAGTGATTTCCACCATTCTGTCCTCCAGGTCATTTATCCATTCTTTCTGCCTCAGTTATTCTACTACTGATTCCTTCTAGTGTTATTATTAATCTCTGTTTGTTCTTTAGTTCTTCTAGGTCTTTGGTAAACATTTCTTGCACCTTCTCAATCTTTGCCTCCATTTTTTTCCTTTGATCCTGAATCATCCTTACTATCATTATTCTTAATTCTTTTTATGAATGTTTGCCTATCTCCACTTCATTTAGTTGTTTTTCTGGGATTTTGTCTTGTCCCTTCATCTGGGACATAACTTTCTGCTTTTTCATCATGATTAATTTTCTGTAATATGATTTTTGTTTTAGCCGCTGTGAGACTGCTTCTTATTTCTTCTTCTGTCTACCCTCTGATGGATGAGGTTAAGAGGCCTGTGTAAGGTTCTTCATGGGAGGGACTGGTGATGGGAAAAACTGGGTCTTGCTCTGGTGGGCAGGGCCTTGCTCAGTAAAGCTTTAATTCAATTATCTGCTGATGGGTGGGGTTGAGCTGTCTCCCTGGTAGTTGTTTGGACTGAGGTGACATAGCCCTGGGGTCTACAAGCTCTATGGTAGAACTCCAAGAGGGTTTATACCAAGGAGGACCTTCCAGGGCCCCCGTCTCTGTGGTAAGCCCCTACTGTCCCATGCCTTCATGAGGTGCTCCAAAACTAGCCAGTAGCTTTGGTTCAGTTCCTGTGGGGTCACTGCTCCTCTGCTCTCAGTCTTGGTGCATGCAAAATTTAGTTTGTGCCCTCCAAGATTGGAATCTCTGTTTCCTTTGTCCTCTGGAAGGCCTATAATCAAATCCCACTGGCTATTAAGACCAGATTCCCTGGGGATTCCCAGTCCCTTTGTTGAATCCCCAGGCTGGAAGGCCTGACATGAGGTTCAGAACCTTCACAAAAGTACAAGAACTTCTCTGATATTATCATTCTCCAGTCTGTGGGTCACTCACCCGGTGGGTATGGGATTTGAATTTTTTGTGATTGCACTCCTCCTACCATCTTGCTGTGGCTTCTTCTTTGTCTTTGGACATGCATTATATTTTTTTGGTGGGTTCCAGTGGTCAATGGTTGTTCAACAGCTAGCTGCAGTTTTTGTGCCCTTGCAGGAGGAAAGAGCACACATCCTTCTACTCAGCCATCTTGAACCAGAAGCCCTCCTTGAATAAAACTAATGGCTGCTCCTGGGTGGGGTATCTTGCCCCTCTCCTTCATGTTTCCTCTGCCCATAATCAGATTTATATCCCAGTGTGGATCAGATGGAGGCATACAAAATGTACTTTGGAAAGGTGTAGCTTATACATCCAAAGGATTGTTGGATAACATCATTTTGTATTCGTAACAATTAGGAGCATGTGTAAGTGTGAATTTTATGGGTGTTATTTAATTGGACAAAAATGATTGATATATACATACCCACAGAAATTACAGAATTTAATGTACTGGTTTAAGCACCTGGGAGTGATTTTAATCAACTTGTGTTGTTCAGTTTCCAAGCTGTGTCTGATTCTTCATGACCCCATGGTCATTGGTGGCCTACCATCAAAAAAGTGTTAATACTGGAATTTCCTTGGCATGTTACAGAAGGAATTAAAAGTCCCAGGGAGAGAGAAAATACTAAATTCATGTAATAGCATAAGCTGCTCAGATGCTCCTCTAATAATCCTTTCAGGAGAACTAGGAACACTTTCTCAAAAAGGCATTAAAAAACAAAAAACAATACGCCTTGGTGAGCAGTCACTAATGTCCTTGAAAAACTTTGGTGGCCATACTCTATAGGCTGGAGATCATGGAGGGGGTGCTGGTTAGCTTACTCTCATCAACTAGATAAGTCCCAATTTAGGGCTTGTGGATTTCAGTAATAACAAAGCATTAGTACTCTGAATGACACAATTAAAGAACAGAGAATAAAACTCCACTTCCAATATCTCTAAATCCAGGTAGTACATAGGTCTACCAGACATATGTACCAAGTAGTACATATGTCTACTACATATGGTAGTACATAGTACAACCTTATGTCTTTGTTTGACATAAGGTTGTAAATCAGAAACCTTATAAAGCAAAAATATGTTTTTTTTTTTATTGATTTTAAACAATTTGGTGATATTTCTCTTTGTGTCTTTTTAGTTAAAGTAATTCAAACTTCTATTTTCCTGCTGCTTGTTTTTTTAAATAGTTCATTGATTATTAATTTGTCAGTGTCAGATCTTAGTTGCAACAAATAGGATCTTTGTTGCAACATGCAGGATCTTTTTTGCAGTGCTTGGATTCTCCAGTTGTGGTGCACTGGGTCTGGAGCACATGCGCTCAATAGTTAGAGCATGTGGGCTTAGTTACTCCAGTGGCATGTGGGATCTCAGTTCAGTTCCCAGGGATCTCCCTCAGTTCCCTGACCAGGGATCAAACCCCTGTCCTTGCACTGCAAGGAAGACTCTTAACCATTGGACCACCAGCAGTCCTGCCTGCTGCTTGCTTTTAAACCTTTAACCCTTTCTCAAAAGTCAAGTCCAACTTATAAATTTTATGTTGTATAAATATATCATTTATATATTAATATATATTTAACATAAATGTATACTCCAATTGAAGTTAAAAGAGGAATGTAGATAAGCATGTGTGACAGATTAAGAAGATTTTAATAGGCTCTGAAGAGCATGGTTGGAAATCCATTGGTCAATTAGTCAAGGTGACTGGCTCGTTGCTTTTAGAATCGTCCTTTCCCTTTCTAAAAGGAAGGTGATGAATTATTGCTATCAAAGGCACTGCATCCTCATAGAACTCATAAATAATATTTAGTGACTCAGTAATAGCTTTAGTCAATTCCTTAAGTACCTTGGGATGTGTGTTATTCAGTTCAGTTCAGTTCAGTCGCTCAGTCGTGTCTGACTATTTGCGACCCCATGAATTGCAGCATGCCAGGCCTCCCTGTCCATCATCAACTCCTGGAGATCACTAAAACTCACATTCATCCAGTCGGTTAGGATCTGATAATTGGATGGAATCCAGTTTTTAATATAATCTTTTATATGAAGCTGACCAGTTTTTTTTTTTTTTTTTTTACCACATATCTAGTTAATGACTGGTATAGAAAACTAAGGAAAAGTTGCTATTATCATTGGTGGAGTTTTTTTTTCCTTTTACTATAAGTCTAGTAAAATAAAAGTGAATTTCAAGTTTATTTTTCAGGATCCTCCTGAAAAATGAATATGTATCTCAAGAAATATATTTTTAAGATCATATGAATAAGGATTAACAAAATGTATTAAATACGTTAGTGATTATTTTCTCATGATAATAGATTTTAATTCACAGGAAAATCCTCACCAGCTTGAAACTGAGTTTCAGAGGTTAATGTAACAGCAGTAACAACAAAAGTTACAAAAGTTAAGGCTGGTATTTATTGAGCATTATGTTCTAGGCCCTGTGTATTAACAGCTTTATACAGGTGAACTCATTGAAACTTCAGGTCATATTACTATCTGTGTGGTATCGTATACAATTTCATAAATGAGGGAACTAGGCCTAGAGAAGTTAAAGAAAATTTTCATGGTCAAACAGGTTCAATGCTGTTGAAACCTAGACAACTGAAACCTAGACAATGTCTAAATCCATAGTCCATGCTAAACTGTATTCCCCTTGATATTTCTCTCTAATTATGGTGATGGGGTAAGCAGAACTAAGAAAAACTGGCAGTTCATAGTCTCAAAGAAGTCTAAAAATTAGATACATGATGAAATTTAGAAGTCATCTAGCCAAACCATCTTCTTTTACTGATGAAAAACATAAATCCCAACAGTATAATGTAGAAACCATATTGTCTGGCATCACCTGCTACAAATTAAGGGAATTTAAGCTTCTCAATTCCTTAATGTTCTCATCTGCAAAATGGGGGTGATAATAAATAATGGAATTTACCTCAAAAAGTTGCTCCACAAGTCAATATTATCCATGTTATTTGTATCTAGCTTTCTCTCTTTCTACAGTTTAAGAACAAGAGAATTCATTAAGTGTGTTGGGAAGAATGAGTAAATACACAGCTATTTATGTGTCATTTTATAATATAATTCTCAGGCATATTAGAATAAAAAATAAAGGAACCTCCAACCAGGAGTATATATAGCAAAATAAAAAAAAATTAATTAAAAATTGGCAGAAATGAAGGCATTACATACACATACATGTACACATACATTCACTTTTTGTTTTTGGTTTCTTGGGGCTCTTTTGTAGACAGGAGGAGGTTTTCTATCTTTATCAAGATGCACACTTTAAAAGTAGCAGAAAACCCAACCAGTGCTTACCTCTCCATACTAAACAGTTACATTGATTAACAAGGAACGCTGAGTAAGCAGTTGGTGGCACTGGTTTATGTATAATCCGGTTAGGGTTTCTGTCTGTAAATTGTATTGGCTTTCCTCTCCTGGTCTCAAGATGGTCCTGCTGCTCCAGAAATCATGAGCTGTGTTAACACAGAAAAATAGGGAGGGAATGGAGTGAGCCTCCTCTATCCGTTTTTTTAGGAAAAACAAAAGCCTTCCAAGAAAACCCTAGCACATCTAATATCTTATTTGTCAGAACTAGGGCCATCATATTTCCAGCTGGTTTTCCAGTGCAGGCAGCCAATGGACAGTAGAGTTGAGAATGGATTTTAGTTAGTCAATTGTATTATTTAGATTTATGATGAATATATGTTGACCACACTTATATATTAGCTGGGAGATATATTAATGGAAATGGGGAAAGAAACTACCACTTACAGAGTAATTCTAGGCTGTAGGTTAGGTACTTCATGGTCATTGTTTCATTTAATCCTCAAAACACCTTTGGGAAAATAGATGAATAAACTGGGACTTGGGAAGGTGAAACCTATTGCAAATATCTTAAAATACATAATATTCTTTGAACCTCGGTTTGACTGACTTGACAGTCTGTGTTTACAATTAGAGCATGAAAAAATGAAAACAGCTGAATAGCCACAAATTAGTGAATGCTTATTAAATGCCAGGCATCATGAAAACCAATACATTTAAAAATAAATGATCACATCCCTCCTCACAATAATCCTGTGAGATATCTGTTCCTATTTTATAGCTTGGTAAATGGAGTCAGGGAAGTTGACTAGCTTGTTCAAGTTTATTCAACTAAAGCTTTGAGGCTGGAGTTGGTATCTAGTTGTGGTCTAAATCCAAATAATTTTCTCTCAAGCACTAAAACAGATTTCCATTTATCATCTATATTTAGGAGAATGTTGTTTAACTTCCCATCTTAACATGTTGATTCTAGAAGTATACAGAATATAACAACCAGGTAGGTATTGAAAATGTACAGTGGAGTTCTTCCCATTTGTTTGGAAGCAATGTTAGGATAAAGTTCTAGGAGAAGAAAAGGAAATATATGTAAGGTCAGGGATGTCTGGCATAGCTAATCCATCTTACCTGATGGTCTGGAATAGCTTGGGGTTGGAAAAGACAGTTAAATAGAAAAAGTTGCCTAGAAGCAACTTGTTCTATTCTTTGTGACTACAGTGCCATATATTCTTTATTTAAAGCCTTTTAAAATACTTCTAACAAAACAAAACAAAACCCACAACACCCTAAGACCAATATGTCCCCACAGTTGAGTAATAGCTTTAGCATTCTCTTTGCTTATTAGAACATTCTAGAACAAGCAGCTTTATAGAAATGAGGAAAAGGCAAGTATAAGGAATTGTCTTTGTTAATGATAAATGATAGTGTATACTTATCATGAGGTTTAGAATGGTCACCAGGGGCTGGAAAGATGAGGACTAATTTTTCCCCATATAAGTTATATTTAATTTAAAGATGCTCTAGAGGCCTAAATCCCTTCAAAGGCAGTCATGCAGGGTTTCAGAAAGAGATGCTTCAGCACAGTTCACTGAGCAGAGTGAAAACATTTGCCCTGTAGATATCAAACACCTAGGAAAAAGAGTACCTACAATATCTGACAGCAACCACCAATGGAAAACAAAGAAAATAAAAACAGGTGTGAGATTTTATTTCCAATACAACAGTGATGAGCTTATAAAGTGAATCTGTGCCTCAGATGTCTGGTCTGAATATCTGAATAATTTTATTTCTCAAGATGTCTGTCAGTGAGTCTTTCATTTTCCATTTGATCTATGCTTATGGGTGAGTTTGTCCATTCTAATGATTAGGAAAAGTGACTGCATGCAACACTAATCCCAAACAGAGGATAATTAGGCATTTCAAATCCCTCTGATCTCTTCAGATTAATAACCATCCTTTGTGTAATTTGAAGCTATAAACACATGACATTATATAGTAGTTTATAACATAGATTTTTTCCATTCTTGCTATAAGACAAACACATAATGAATCTTTGTGTTTTTCAGAATAATTTAAATATTTAAAACTTTATTCTGATCTTCTACTATTAATACATTCAATAATAGCATGACTGTTTCTAAGGATAAAATTGCAAATAATAGTTATAACTAACATTTATTGAGTTTTTTATAAGTGCTAGATTTGTAAATATTTCATCAGCCTGTTCTCACTTAATTTTCTCAGCAACCTTATGTAATCTGTGCTCTTATTATTTTTATTTTGTGGTGAGAAAATGATGCCCAGAGTGATATGTACTTGTCCAAGAGAACATAGCTTATAAGTGGAAAAGTTAGACCTGAGTCCAGAGTCTTAACATGTAAGCCAATGCTAGAGAAATTTCAGTTGTATAGCTATCTGAATTTAAAACCACACTGAACATTGGGCATGTGGAAATATGGACACTGCTCCTTACAATTTGTAGCAAGGACTTTTGCATAGCTGGTGCTCCAGTGAATGTCTGATGAATGAATAAATGCATCAGTAATAAAATACAGAGGAAATGCTAATACCTGAGTAATTTAGAATAATTTTATTTCTTTATTATCTTCAATCATATTCAAAGTCTTGAAGAGTGGATATTTGCTGGTATTAAATAGAATTTCATTGTGTTGCATTGTTGACCATTTATATATGGATCATCTGTGTTCCGCATTATTTTTTCTATTGAAAATATATAAGGGAATTCCCTGGTAGCTCAGTTGGTAAAGAATCTGCCTGCAGTGCAGGGTTGAACCCTGGGTTCAATCCCTGGGTTGGAAAGATCCCTGGAGAAGGAAATGGCAACCCATGCCAATATTCTTGCCTGGAAAGTCCCATGGACAAAGGAGCCTGGCGGGATCCATGGGGTTGTAAGAGTCGTACACGACAGCAACTAAACCACCAATGTGTTTTGTACCACTTTTATCTGTTTTTACCCTGATCCTCTTGACCAAGACACTTGCTAAGAGCACACGATCCAAGCTTTGAGCTGACTGAGCAGATATAAAGACTCACATGGCAGCAGAATAATTTCCCGGAGAGATAGACTTCTTTATTTGTTTGCTGCCCAGGAGAACAGCTTTATGAAACTGCTCCTCAGAGCAATTTTTCTTGCTTCAGAAAATCAGGTCATGGTCACAATCCGACAATGTGATCTTCTCATGGATTTTGGACTTTTCTTTCCGACGTTCCCATGTTGTGCATATAATTGAGAACTGACTAAAATATATACATTTTCCTTTAGGGTAATCAATAGAAATAATGGCTGTTAAAAAAATTAAGTCACTTTCTCATTGAGGTTCAAAGAAATTTACTTTATAAAACTTTAGCGCATAGTATCAAATTCTTCAAAAAAAAAAAAAAAGAGTACAATACAGATTTTATCATTCCACTTTTACTTCTTCCTCAGCGTGTAAATTGTACACAATTCTGCTTGATACTCAAGGCTTCCAAGCTCCAACCCAACATTTACTGTCAGCCTTAAATCCAACTTATTCCATATATATGCTATCTAGGGCTAAATTAGACTATAAATTATTTCCTGAATATTCACTATATATTCAATTCTTCATCTCTGTGGAAATCCTACTCATTTTTATAGGATGCAAACTCCTTTATGAAGTACTGACTGATGCCTTAAAATACGGCTGATTTATTCTTTTATTTCTTATTACTTGGTGATTCTCTTGCAACAGATACCAAGTTTTACTTTTGCTGCTGATATTTCTATATTTGTCATTTGAAGCTCTTGGAGAGCCTGGAAAATAGCTTATCTTTCTGGAAGTAGGGTATATTGGGGAGTGGTAAATTAATGCATTGTGTAAACTGGAATTAGATGTGATGTATGAGAATCAGAAAATAGGAGCTTCAATTAGCAGAGAATTATTGGTATTTAAGAAAGACCATTTAAAGCCAACTCAATTTAAAAGGAGATTAAACTTTTATAATAAATTGTTAAAATATCTTACTGGCATTATATCTTGAGAAATGAAAATATGTTTTTTCTTATATTTAATTTATATCTGAATAACAAATCTATTCCAATTATTAAACTGAACAAAGAATTATTTAAGGAATGTTTTTTCCCAATATGATTTTCCTGACTAGCCTGTCATGTATTATTATTTCATTTGTAACTTTTGCAGATCATCATTTAGAGTATCACTTTACAAAATTATTCATTAGTTTTCCCAAAGCCTCTCTAGGTCCTTTGATATTCAGAATATTTCCTTTAAATTTCAAATTGTGTTACCATCCTTGTTGACCTTTCTTCAACTGATTAGTGTCTAGGCTTGCCATTTTCTAATTTGGCAATGATGGTTCTTGTGATTCAAGAAATCTCCAGTGTCACTCTCATTAACTTCATGAAATTTTGCTTATTATACTAGAAATTCAATATCTTTTAAAAATACTTCATGCTATATTTGTATTACAGACCAATACTCAATGAAAAATGGTCAGGCAAAAATGCTGAATTTAAGAACTGTTAAGTAGGCGGAATGTTTCAATTGAAAATAACCTTATAAATGATCTGTTTATTGTGTATACTTTTATGTTATTTCCCCACTATAGCTTTGGATAATGAATCATCTCTTGTGTACTTTTGAATCGACCTGCTTTCCTTCCTACTTCTTCCTTAGTGTTCTACCCAGGATCACTGAATATGATTTTGAAGTTCGTGTCTACAAAAGGTGCATCTGCGTGTGTGCTAAGTCGCTTCAGTCATGTCCAACTCTTTGTGACCCTACGGACCATAGCCCACCAGGCTCCTCTGTCCATGGTATTCTCTAGGAAAGAATACTGGAGTGGCTTGTCATGCCCTCCTCCAGGGGATCTTCCCAGTCCAGGGATCAAAACCACATCTCTTATGTCTCCTGCATTGACAGATGGGTTCTTTACCACCAGAGCCACCTGTTTGTTGTTCAGTTGCTCAGTTGTGTCCAGCTCTTTGTGACCTCATGGACTGCAGCATATCAAGCTTCCCTGTCCTTCACTATTTCCTGGAGCTTGCTCAAACTTATGTCCATCGAGTCAGTGATGCCATCCAACCATCTCATCCTCTCATGCCCCCTTCTCCTCCTGCCTTCAATCTTTCCCAGCATCAGGGTCTTTTCCAGTGAGTCAGTTCTTTGCATCAGGTGGCCAAAGTATTGGGGCTTCAGCTTCAGCATCAATCCTTCCAATGAATATTCAGGACTGATTTCCTTTAGGATTGACTTATTTGATCTCTTTGCAGTCCAGGGGACTCTCGAGTCTTCTCCAATACTACAGTTGAAAAGCATCAGTTTTTGATGCTCAGCCTTCTTTATGGTCCAACTCACACACCATCTGGGAAGACCACAAAAGGTGGATAGCTGAGGGCAATTGCTTTTTCACTAAGTCCAGGATAAACTGCATCTCCTTGGAGAAGAGATACCTTTATCTTTGCACAAAGTTCATGTTCACTAGTGGCACGCCTTTTAAGAAAATGAACAAAGATACTCCACAAGTTAAAGCTGGCCTTGGTCCCATCATTCCTCTCTTGCTTGTTCCTCTTCAGCCATGCATGCCATCTTGCAGGTTCTGCTGTACTCTATGCAAACTACCTCACCAGAGCCTTTGTACTTGCTCTTGTCTCTTCCATCTGATGTGCTCTTGATGAAAATGTGCACATGGTTCTCCAGCTCCATTTCTCGGGTCTTGGCTCAAGGAACACCTTTTCAGAAGGGCATGCTCTGGCCACTCTACCCCAAATATCATCATTCATTTTCTATCTCCTTTTCTTTTTTACTTTTCTTCTTCACATTGCTTACTTTTTTATTTTATGCATCAAGAGTATACTACATATTTGTGTATTTCTGTCTTGCAGCACTTAGAAGAGTAGTCAGTCAATATTGTTGAATAAATGATTTTCTAAACCATCAAATAACCTCAATTTCACCTTTGCAGGTTGGTGGAAAGGCAACTTATTGTTAAGAAACTATAGAGCCATATGATAGATTTATTTGTTCTTAGCAGGCTTAGCAGTGCAAACAAGTTTTTTGTTTGTTTGTTTAACAAAAATTTTGTTTTATTCAGAAATTACTCTGTGTATAAGGGAAATTTAGCCAACTGATTGGTCTTCTAACCAATGCAAGAGATTGTTAAGAGATACAGGCTCTATCCCTGGATTGGGAAGATTCCCTGGAGAAGGAAATGGAAACCTACTCCAGTATTCCTGCCAGGATAATCCCATGGATAGAGGAACCTGGTGGGCTATAGTTTATGGGGTTGCAAAGAGTCAGACCAGAGAAGGCAATGGCACCCCACTCCAGTACTCTTGCCTGGAAAATCCCATGGACGGAGGAGCCTGGTGGGCTGCAGTCCATGGGGTCGCTAAGAGTCGGACACGACTGAGCGACTTCACTTTCAGCTTTCACTTTCATGAATTGGAGAAGGAAATGGCAACCCACTCCAGTGTTCTTACCTGGAGAATCCCAGGGATGGGGGAGCCTGGTGGGCTGCCCTCTACGGGGTTGCACGGAGCTGGACACAACTGAAGAGACTTAGCAGCAGCAGCAGCAAAGAGTCAGGCACAATTGAAGTGATTTAGCATGTATATACAATCAGTTGATCACCATCTAATCCCAGGAAATTTTATACAGCTTCTTGCACCTAATAAGGATTTCTGGGTCATCTGCTCAAAGAAAGCCAGATGTTACTTGAACTGAGATGAAACTCAGATCTGGTATCATTCACAGTGTGTGAAATTAAAAGCATTAGTCGCTCAGTTGTGTCCAACTCTTTGTGACCCTATGGTCTGTAGCCCATCAGGCCCCTCTGTCCATGGAATTCTCCAGGCATGAATACTGGAGTAGGTTGCCATTTCCTTCTCCAGGGGATCATCCAACCCAGGGATTGAACCTCAGTCTCCTGTGTCTCCTGCATTGGCAGGAGTATTCTTTACTGTTGAGCCACCAGGGAAGTCACATCATTCATACTGTATATAGCTCTATTTTGCCCATTGGTGGTTGTCTTTGATGACGAAGTAGCATTGTGCTGCAGTGGGAATCACAAAAGATCTGCTGATGTGGCAGGAAGCAGACTTTATACATGTTTGGTACTTCAGTGCTTAGTATTTCCTGGAAAACTGAATTAAGTCACTTAGAGATCAGCATTATTGTTTCAAAATTTTAAAAAATTAAATCATGAACAGATTAAAAGAATAGTTTAATAAGTACACGTATCTTCCCCTTTAGTTCAGTTCAGTCACTCAGTCATGTCTGACTCTTTGCCTTAGATGTTCTAATTTTTATCATTTTGCTGCACGTGCTTAAAAAGCTCTATCAATATATACATTTTTGTTTATACCCTTTTTGCTGAAATATTTGAAATTAAGTTGCAAATATACTGATATTTTACTCTAAATGCTTCAACTTGTACCTCACAATAGGACATCCTTTTACATGAACACAGTATCATGTTCATATATAAGAATAAGGATATCATTAGAGTCATATCTGAGATGCAGTTCTACTCAGATTTCTCCAGTTGTCCCACATTTCATTTGTAGTTGTGTGAATGTAGCTTTTATTTATTTATTTTATTATTTATTGTTATCTAATCAAGGATTCGGAGAAGGCAATGGCACCCCACTCCAGTACTCTTGCCTGGAAAATCCCATGGATGGAGGAGCCTGGTAGGCTGCAGTCCATGGGGTCGCTAAGAGTTGGACACGACTGAGTGACTTCACTTTCACTTTTCACTTTCCTGCACTGGAGAAGGAAATGGCAACCCACTCCAGTGTTCTTGCCTGGAGAATCCCAGGGACGGTGGAGCCTGGTGGGCTGCTTTCTATGGGGTCACACAGAGTCGGACACGACTGAAGTGACTTAGCAGCAGCAATCAAGGATTACAATTTGCATTTAGTTGTTATGTCTCCTCAGTCTCTTTTAATCTATAACCATTCCTTTGCTTTTCCTTTCCTTTTCTTTTTTTTTTTTTGTCTTTCAGAACTTGAAACGTTTGTCAAATCCAGGCCAGTTGTTTTATAAAGTATTCTACAATTTGGACTTCCTTGCTTTCTTATAACTAGTTTCCGGTTTAAGTATTTTTCACAAGAATACGTCATAGGTGCTAGTTTATATTTCCTGTTGCATCATATCAGAAGAAACAAAATGCTTATTTTTCCCGCCCATTACTTATGATGCTTGATTTAATCCCTTAGTTAAGATTCTATCACTATTATAAAAATACCTTTTTTTTCATAATCAAAAAGCAAACTTAGTGAAACTTTGAGAGTGTAGGAATCCTTTTACTCTGTTTTTTAGCATCATTTGATAATTCTTGCCTAAATCAATTCTTACACTGTCATTTGTAAAATGATGATTTTCTAATTTTATTATTCCTTCTCCATCTAATAGCTAGCATTCTTTTATTACATAGAGTTTTTCCTCCCTTCCTCCCCCATACATTTAATTGACTCTTCTTAAATGTAATATATTATAGTTTGTTATTTTTTTTTAAAATGCTCCAATTGTCCCAGATTTGGCCAGTTGGATCTTTGAAGCTAGCCTCTATATTTTTGTCAGGTCTCCATCAATCACTGAGTACTTTTTTAAAGCTTTCTGACTCTACAAGAATATTTAGCAGTGCCAATGAAACTCTAGTTCCTTTATGTGGAGAATGGTATTCAGAAACCAAGATCTTGGCTCTAGATGAGCACATTGATGTTAGGTAGCATGAGTAATTTTCACTTCTGTTGTGTACATTCTTCTGTTCCCGCTTGTTTAATTTTGGATTATATGCAATTAGAGCATTTTCTTCCTTTGTACTTTCTTCAGCTAAGTATTTAATTTCAAATGCTGGTACCTAAAATTCTCCAGGATTCCTAAGAATTGGCAGAGGGTGAGAATCCTCTGTCTTCATCTGACAGCATGAAAGCTTTAGACATTCACACTTCGTTCAAATCTTTCTGTCACCTCTGTTTGTCTTTTATCTGATTTTTACAGATGTTCTGAAGTTCCCAAAATAAATAGAGATAATTAGTGAACCACAATATCTGGAAGATAAAGCAAGTGCTTACCTGTTTGCCTCGCCATCTGTTCCAATTTGGATTGGATAAATACATATTCAGTGGCCCCAAACAGCATGCAAGTCTCAAATACCCACTGTGGCTGGCTCCAGTTCTATCTGGTTGATTCTGATTATTTCATCACAACTGTTCAGATTTATAAACCCAGCAATTAAAAGAATGTGGACATGTTAATACCTAAGTAGTCCTTAACCACCATGCCTTAAAAAAAAGTTTTACAAAACGTTGTTTCACTGAAGGACTATTATTATTTTAATGGAACATGTTATACATGCACATTATTTTAAAAGGTTTTTTCCTTCCTTTCTGGATTTGTCACGCCTTCATTTACAAGTAGAAAATTAACTGTACTTTGTTTTTAATTGTTCCAAATATGATGATGGTGAAAAGAAACAATACAAATCCTAACTTTCCTACCAATGTTTGTATGTGAAGATTAAGAGTGTCTGTGACTAGTTCAGAGTGATAATTTCTATTGGCTCAAGTCCATTAACTGCAGGGAAAAACACCTGGCAAGGAGGTTGGTAGCAGCCCATTCCTGTTAACCTTTCAGCCTTCACAATAAGTACCAGCAGGCACAGAGTCAGGGCCTCTAATTAACTGGCATTAAAGCTTCTGACAGCTAATAACTTTTTAAGGGTTTCCAGGACTAAGTAAAAGAAAATGTTCTGATTAATTAAAATCAAAGAATTTTCAAATTCCATAATCTTAGAACTGAATAACTTTTAGGCATATAAAGTAAAATAAGGATCAGTGCAGCTTCTCAGGAGACATTTTCTATAAACAAAATAGATTTTCAGAGTATATTATTTTAGCCACTTTAATCCAGTTTAATTTTCAGCTGCTGTGCTCTATTTTTAGTAAAAGGGAAAATAACTAAGAAATGGAAAACTTGAGAGTGTCAACTTTAGAAGTAAAGATTTAACTAGCTTCTTCTCACCTTTAAAATAATTTCTGCTAGTGAATTATAAAAGCTCTTTGTGCAAAGTTGCTTCAGTCGTGTCCTACTCTTTGCAACCCCTTGGACTAGCCTGCCAGACTCCTCTGTCCATGGGATTCTGCAGGCAAGAATATGGAGTGGGTTGCCATGCCCTCTTCTAGGGATTTTCCTGACCCAGGGATCAAACCTGGGAAGTCCATAGAGACCCTTTAATCCCCGATAAATATGGGAGATTAAATCTCAGTCCTGCACAGGAACCACTCTAAGAAAAATATTTAAAAGCTTGACCTATGCCCTTATTTTTGTCTTGCCCATAAGAAAATCAAACAATTTGCATGTGACCTATATCTATAAAGAGAACCTGCTCCGCAATGCTTATATGGAAGCTAAGATGGACTTGAGGAGAAAGCCAAAGATGGAGGATCATTGAAACAGCTATCATCCTGCAAAAACTGAGTCAGAAGTCATCTTCTTTCTTGTGTCCAACAGCTGAGGCTCTAGTACTGGACACAACTCTATTTGAAGAAGGTATGGATAAAGATTGGGGCAGGGAGGCAGTTCATGTCATTGCTGGCTTAAGGTAAAGAGAGTTGAGAACCATATTTGCACCAGAGTGAGGCTTCTTGGAGGAAAGTCTCAGCTACCTGTGGGTACAGGAATGTTTAAAAAAAAATGTGACATAGACACTCATGGTCCAGCTCCTCTGGATGGAAGGGATTAATACTATTTTTAAGACTGGAAAGGCTCCTCAGACAATGAACAGAGACCTTTATTGAAAAACCTACCCCATCCTTTGCCTCTTGTGTGTCTTCTTCCTTCCTCATACTCATGAAGAGCATTTTATTTCCCATCATTGCCAGTCACCAAACAATGCTGTGACCCCAGCTGGGTGCCTTACCATTTAACTCAATTCTGATATTATCTGCCTGGAGATAGCATCTGATTCTACAGACCAAAGGCCCAGTCTCATGAAACTGCTCCCCAATTCAGATGACAAGAGCAAACAGTAAGTCTCTAGGTTATCTACAACTTTTGTCCAACTTGGCTACAATTTAGGGGTTCCCATGACCTTCTCCCTCTTGGATTTGCCTTATTTGCTCAAGTGGCTCACAGAACTCAGGGAAAAACTTACTTATGTTTATCAGTTTGACAAAGCATATGCTAGAGGATGGGCTTCCCAGGTGGCACTGGTGGTAAAGAACCTGCCTGCCAATGCAGGAGATGCAAGATGTGGGTTTGATCCCTGGGCCAGAAAGATCTCCTGGAAAAGGTCATAACAACTTACTTCAGTATTCTTGCCTGGAGAATTTCATGTACAGAGGAGCCTCATGGGCTGCAGTCCATGGAGTTACAAAGAATCAGACATGACTGAAGCAACTTAGCACTCACCCACACATGGGAGAGGATACAGATGAACATCTAGATAAAGAGATACACAGGGTGAGGTCTGGAAAGGTCCTGAGATTCAGATCTTTTGTCCACGTCGAGTCGGGCCGCATCACTCTCCCAGTGTGGACATGCCAACTTGGAAGCTCTCTGAACCTTGTGCTATTTATTGGGATTTTATGGGGGCTTCCTCACTGAAGAATGACAAATCATCAACTTCATTTTTTCTTTCCCCTCTAGAGAACAGGATTGTGGCAGAGGGGGTAGGGGCTGAAAATACCACACATTTAAAACAGCTTGGTCTTTTTGGTGCCCAGCCGCTATCCAGGAGTCTTTAGGAGCCCACCCAGTGTTACCACATTAGAACAAGAAATACTCCCAGTGTTCTTATCATTTAGAAATGATATGAATACATATATTTTATATTATTGATAAATATACATATTTTATATTACCTCGCAAGTACCCAATACAGTAAGGTAAAAACTTCACCGAGCTTCCAATCTAACTACCCAATGTTAAGGGGCCTGGAGAAGACAATATTTTTAGCTGTTTGCATGTAGGAGGTAAGATTCTGGGGAAACAAATTAAAGTAAGGCCCTACCTTCTTAGCATGGCAGGTTCTTTGAAATAAAAAAAATTTTTCAGGGATGCAAATATTTCTAGTGAGAAAAATATGGCAGGTTAATACTTTGAAATGTTAATCACAGTTCTTTATAGTTCATCGCCTTTTTTTCTAGAGCAGGCAGCTACAATATTCCACATTAACATTTCAGGAAATGGATATAACCAATATGAGAAATGAAGAGAGAAAAGAAGAAAAACTTTTGAAAGGACTTTTGAAAAGACTTTTGAAATTCCTTTTTAGGAGAAAGGCCTTTGGACTTTCCAAACCTCAAAGTTTGTTTGTTTGTTTTTTTTTTAAATCAGACATTGGAATTAGAAGAAAACATGGTAGATGGAGTCAGTATTTTCTGAGCTTAGCAATTCAATAGAATCTCCTTGGACTGAGAAGGAATAATCAGATGATAAGCAAGGAAGTTCATATATGGCTGGCCTCTGTGTTCTGTTCCTCCACCCTTGCTCGAAAACTGGAAAGGCATAGACAGATCCCAAATCTCAGAGTAAGATTTGTTCCCTCTTTCCAACTGAGTACCCGAACAAGTCCCAAGATCCAGACCTCCTTCTTGTTCTCAGTGCTCTGTAGGGGCAAAAGGCAGACTGGGATGACATGTATAAGATGAGAGAGCCTGGAGCAGCCTCACAGAATTTCTCACAATCTACAGCAGCAAGGGAGGGCAGTTGGTTGTTTCCTCTGCCTCTGAGAGTCTGTGCAAGTAACACAGAGTGAGAGAGTCAGACCTGGAGCATTCCTAAAGAAGAGTGCATGAGAAAACACAGAGGCAGCCTGCACTGGTCAGTGAGTGAGGATTGGATAGGAATATGCTCATCCCAGAGGATGTAGATAGCAAGAGCTCAAGAATGAGTAAGGACCAATAACTATTTCCTCATTACTTAGAATACTAAGAACTCTTGATTTATGACAAAAACTCCAGGAATAAAGGAAATGGTCCGAACTTAAGATATTATTTTTGTTTGATCAAATAGAGACCCAAAAAACAAAATTAAGTTGAAGTATAGAAAAATAAACAAATTTACACTTCTTGCCCACCTGAACTTTATGGAATGGGATCTATATCCATTATATTTTAAATTTAAGTTATTCATGTGTCAGCTTTATTACATTCTATTAGAATGTGAGTTCCTGAGTGAAAGTGGTTTACATCTCTTTCATCTTTCTGATTTCCAGGGATCTCAAAAATAAAAGGAAGTTTATATTTACTCAATGGTTTTGAATGGTTTAATCCAAAAATATTCCTAGTAGCAAATTTTCTTGGGTAACCAATCAATCATCCACTATTATCAAGCCTAATGCTCAGGTACTTTTATTATTTCGAAGAGTCTTCAGACATAATCAGCTATAGTTGAACATCAGCTAATCCAAAGACTTTGTGAAAGGGCAGCAAACCAGAAGATTCTAGAAACTTGAGTATATAGGTACCCAGTCTCAATATCTGATATCACTCTACTTCTTGAAGTACTGTCTTCTGTATTCTCTTGGCTTCTAATATACTCGACTCAACTCATCTAGCCTTATTCTTATCTTTGTGTACCTGTTTGCATGGATGTGGCTTCAGTTGTCTGATTCTTTGCAACCCTGTGAATTGTAGCCTGCCAAACTTCTAGGTCCATGGAATTTTCTAGGCAAGAATACTGTAGTGGGTTGCCATTTCCTACTCCAAGAAAATCTTCCTACTCCAGGGGATCTTCCTCACTCAGAGACTGAACCCACATCTCTTGCATCTCCTACATTGGCAGATGGGTTCTTTACCACTGTGCCACCTGGGAAGCCATCATTGTACACTCTTACACAAGTTTTTGGGGAGTTTGTTTCTCCTTCATTGATCTTATTCAAACTCCAGGTTATAAATTCCATCTGGATAATGATGATTCACACATTTATACATCTGACTCATTTTTCTCTCCTGAGCTCCAACTGCCCCCTTGCCTCTGCATCTAGAAGTCTAATAGGCTTCTAAAATTTAACATGTCTAAAACTGAGCTCCTGATATACTCCCCCAAGCCAACTCCTTCAACAGTTTGTTGCCATCTCAGTAGATGGCTATCTTCTGTTTCCAGTTTCCTAATCCAAAAACCTGATTTCATTCCCAACTACTCCTTTTTTTTCTCGAACTTCACATCCAAGCTCACACAGAAATCCTCTTGGTTCTATCTTTAAATATACCCAGAACCTTACCATTCTTATCATGCCTACTGCTGTCGCACAAGTCCAAGCCTCCATTGGCTCTTGTCTGGATGGTTGTAACAGCCTCCTAGCTGGCCCCTCTGTTTCTAACCTTGTCCCCCCATAGCCTATTATTAACATGGTGATCACAGTAAATATTTTAAATTTTAATCAGGTTAGGTCACTTCTCTGCTCGAAATTTTTCCATGGCTAATTCAGAGTAATCCCCCGAATCCTATCTATAACTCTTTCCAAGTGATCTGACCCCACAGGACCTCTCAGCCTTCATCACCTCCCTCTTAGGACCCAGTAACTCTGGCTGCCTTGCCCTTTCTCGAACATACCAGACATTTGTTCAAAACAAGTCCTCTGTGCTGCTGCTCTCACATTTGAGAATGTTTTTCCCTATTATATCATCATTGTTAGCTCCTTCACTTGCTTCATATTTTTATTCAGCAGTCATTTTTTTACTATGACTTCCCTGGTCACTCTAAGATTTCAAAGCATAATCCTTACATCATAGGATCTTTCCCTGTTTTATTATAGTTCATTCTTAGAACACATCATTTATTCTCACATATATTTTACTTTGTTTATCTTTATTATCTGTCTCTTGCTTGACAATCTTTCTTTCCTTACAAGCCCTATAGTAGTACTTGGCATATGGTAAGTACTCAGTGAATATTTGTTGAATGATCGTTTAGCAAATAAGTTGGTATTTACTAAACTCTTCCCAGATTCTTTTTTAGATTCATTAATTTGTGGCCATGTGAAAGAAATCCATCTTAGTAACAACATTTTTCAGCATAGGTTTTACTCTGCTGCTGCTGCTGCTAAGTCGCTTCTGCTGCTAGAGTCACATAGTGTCCGACTCTATGCGACCCCAGAGATGGAAGCCCACCAGCCTCCCCCATCCCTGGGATTCTCCAGGCAAGAACACTGGAGTGAGTTGCCATTTCCTTCTCCAATGCATGAAAGTGAAAAGTAAAAGGGAAGTCGCTCAGTTGTGTCCGACTCTTAGAGACCCCATGGACTACAGCCTACCAGGCTTCTCCATCCATGGGATTTTCCAAGCAAGAGTGCTGGAGTGGGGTGCCATTGCCTTCTCTGGTTTTACTCTAGGTCATTACAAAACTCATTATTAAAATGCTTTGGTAAAACTAGTTTACATTTGATGAAATATTACTTTTCTCCTAGCAAATATGCTTTCTGACTACAATGCTATCTAGAAAAGACTCTTCTAGTAATTAACATAAAAGGTATTTTGCCTCACTGTAAATTGGTTCTTTATCCTAGGATGGTTTCTGGACTAAGTCTTAAAACAAGCATTATACTTTTAAATAAAATCTGTGTCTTTGTTGACAATCTTGTTTGCTTTCTTCTCTGCTTGTGTTGTGATTTTTTATTAGAATTTGCAACTTCCTCATTTCTGTTCATGGAAACCCTACATATTAAAGTTGTATACTTTTAATACTTGTTAATATTACTTTCCCTATTAGTGAACTGATTTTTGTCTGCAAATTGTCCACTGTTTTGGCATCAGGGAAGGAGAGAAGGACAATGCTCTCTCTGAAAGGAAGAGCATATGAAATTGGGGCAAAGTGATAGAATTTTAATCTATTTCCAATGCTTTAAAGCCCCAGAGTGGTGAAGTCCACTGCATGTGTAAGCAGAAAAAATAAGAGCAGAAAGGCTATAACCTTGCTCAGCATTTGCTCCTTCAGTAGGAAACTCCAGGCTGCTTCGGCTAACATATATTAAATAGTAGCTAGCTCAGCACGCAGGCTTCCCAGGTGGCAGTAATGCTAAAGAACCCACCTGCCGATACAGGAGACTTAAGAGGTGTGGGTTTGATTCCTGGGTTGGGAAGATCCCCTGGAGGAGGGCACGGCAACCCACTCCAGTATTCTTGCCTGGAGAACCCCATGGACAGAGGAGTTCAGCATAGTTAAAAGGGGTGGGTAGTTTGGTTTGGTGGAGAGAAGGATCTCAATGACACGTCCTGTATCCTCAAGTTTCAGAGGGTATAGATAGGGGTTTAAGGCATAACAAGAGAAAGTGTGGCAGGAGCAACCTAGCTCAAAGGATTAGATGAAAGGTGTGGCAATGACTCAGTGGTCTGCAGAATCATGGGGTAGGGGGAAGCTATGTCAGCTTGAAGGCTAAGTTGTCTTTGTTCTGTCGCTTTCCAACCCCATGAACTGCAGCACTCCAGGTTTCCCTGTCCTTCACCATCTCCCGGAGTTTGCTCAAATGGAGGACTGAGAGATCAGACAAAACTAAGAAATCTAGAATAATAGGGTACAGCCATAGAACAAAAAGTTTAGCTCTGGGAAGAGATCACCAGCTAACACTTTTGCCCTCAAGATTAGCTTGAGCATAGAGAATCTCTCTCTGTCAGTGCTGAAAGTCACCTAAGCTGCCCACACCCAGTATGCAATTACCAGGGGACAGCAAATTGTAGTCCTGAGGCCAACACTGCCTGCTGCCTGATTTTGAATGTCCTGTAAGCTAAGAATGGTTTTTACATTTCTAAGTGGTTGAAAAATAAACCAATATTTTATAATATGTGAGTATTATATGAATATCAAATTTCACTTAAAGTATCCATAATTAAAGTGTGATTGGAATATAGACTTCCTGCTGCAAGGGCAGAGTTGAGTGGCTGCAGTAGAGGCTGTATGACCGATAATACTGTCTAGCTAATTACAAAAAAATTTTGCCCATCTTTGCAATATGCTATCTTAGAAACTAGACTAAGAAGAAAGATAAATCTGAACTAAGCCATAACCTCAAAAAAGACTGAATTAACCCCAAAAAGGCAATTTAATTATTTAATCTACTAAGTTTAATTGGCACTTGTGGTAAAGAACCTGTCTGCCAATGCAGGAGACATAAGGGACTTGGGTTCAATCCCTGGGTCGGGAAGATCCCCTGGAGGAGGGCACAGCAACCCACTTTAGTACTTTTGCCTGGAGAATCTCAAGGACAGAGGAGCCTGGTGGGCTATGGGGTCACAAAGAGTAGGATATGCCTGAAGTGACTTAGCATGCACACAAATTTAAGTAGAAAAAATTAGGATTATCAAGAAATTCCAGGTGATGCCAATTCTTACTAATAAATGGCTCAATAGGCATCCTCAGTTATGAAGTACATCAGAGAGAGGTGCCCTCACTGGACTGAATAGATTCTGTACAGATTTCCTTTAGACCATCAGTAGATCCTGTTCAATCTACTCACACCTTATGTGATGATACTTTATCAGATCAGATCAGTCACTCAGTCGTGTCTGATTCTTTGCGACCCCATGAATCGCAGCACCCCAGGCCTCCCTGTCCATCACCAACTCCCGGAGTTCACTGAGACTCACGTCCATCGAGTC
This sequence comes from Bos grunniens, assembly GCF_055505025.1. NCBI lineage: Eukaryota > Metazoa > Chordata > Mammalia > Artiodactyla > Bovidae > Bos > Bos grunniens. The sequence goes on along the minus strand of NC_141165.1, from coordinate 118,788,953 downwards.
AGTGATGCCATCCAGCCATCTCATCCTCTGTCGTCCCCTTCTCCTCCTGCCCCCAATCCCTCCCAGCATCAGAGTCTTTTCCAATGAGTCAACCCTTCGCATGAGGTGGCCAAAGTACTGGAGTTTCCGCTCTAGCATCATTCCTTCCAAAGAAATCCCAGGGCTGATCTCCTTCAGAATGGACTGGTTGGATCTCCTTGCAGTCCAAGGGACTCTCAAGAGTCTTCTCCAACACCACAGTTCAAAAGCATCAATTCTTCAGCGCTCAGCCTTCTTCACAGTCCAACTCTCACATCCATACATGACCACAGGAAAAACCATAGCCTTGACCAGACGGACCTTTGTTGGCAAAGTAATGTCTCTGCTTTTGAATACGCTATCTAGGTTCGTCATAAGTTTCCTTCCAAGGAGTAAGCGTCTTTTAATTTCATGGCTGCAGTCACCATCTGCAGTGATTTTGGAGCCCAGAAAAATAAAGTCTGACACTGTTTCCACTGTTTCCCCATCTATTTCCCATGAAGTGATGGGACCGGATGCCATAATCTCCGTTTTCTGAATGTTAAACTTTAAGCCAACTTTTTCACTCTCTACTTTCACTTTCATCAAGAGGCTTTTGAGTTCCTCTTCACTTTCTGCCATAAGGGTGGTGGTATCTGCATATCTGAGGTTATTGAGATTTCTCCCGGCAATCTTGATTCCAGCTTGTGTTTCTTACAGTCCAGCGTTTCTCATGATGTACTCTGCATATAAGTTAAATACACAGGGTGACAATATACAGTCTTGACGAACTCCTTTTCCTATTTGGAACCAGTCTGTTGTTCCATGTCCAGTTCTAACTGTTGCTTCCTGACCTGCATACAGATTTCTCAAGAGGCAGATCAGGTGGTCTGGTATTTCCATCTCTTTCAGAATTTTCCACAGTTTCTTGTGATCCACACAGTCAAAGGCTTTGGCATAGTCAATAAAGCAGAAATAGATGTTTTTCTGGAACTCTCTTGCTTTTTCTATGATCCAGCAGATGTTGGCAATTTGATCTCTGGTTCCTCTGCCTTTTCTAAAACCAGTTTGAACATCAGGAAGTTCACGGTTCACATATTGCTGAAGTCTGGCTTGGAGAATTTTGAGCATTACTTTACTAGCGTGTGAGATGAGTGCAATTGTGCGGTAGTTTGAGCATTTTTGGCATTGCCTTTCTTTGGGATTGGAATGAAAACTGACCTTTTCCAGTCCTGTGGCCACTGCTGAGTTTTCCAAATTTGCTGGCATATTGAGTGCAGGACTTTCACAGCATCATCTTTCAGGATTTGGAATAGCTCCACTGGAATTCCATCACCTCCACTAGCTATGTTCATAGTGATGCTTTCTAAGGCCCACTTGACTTCACATTCCAGGATGTCTGGCTCTAGGTCAGTGATCACACCGTCACAATGATCTGGGTCATGAAGATCTTTTTTGTACAGTTCTTCTGTGTATTCTTGCCATCTCTTCTTAATATCTTCTGCTTCTGTTATGTCCATACCATTTCTGTCCTTTATTGAGTTCATCTTTGCATGAAATGTTCCTTTGGTATCTCTATTGTCTTGAAGAGATCCCTAGTCTTTCCCGTTCTGTTGTTTTCCTCTATTTCTTTGCATTGATTGCTGAGGAAGGCTTTCTTATCTCTTCTTGCTATTCTTTGGAACTCTGCATTCAGATGCTTATATCTTTCCTTTTCTCCTTTGCTTTTCGCTTCTCTTCTTGTCACAGCTATTTGTAAGGCCTCCCCAGACAGCAATTTTGCTTTTTTGCATCTCTTTTCTATGGGAATTGTCTTGATCCCTGTCTCCTGTACAATGTCACGAACCTCATTCCATAGTTGATCAGGCACTCTATCTATCAGATCTAGGTCCTTAAATCTATTTCTCACTTCCACTGTATAATCATAAGGGATTTGATTTAGGTCATACCTGAATGGTCTAGTGGTTTTTCCTATTTTCTTCAATTTAAGTCTGAATTTGGCAATAAGGAGTTCATGGTCTGAGCCACAGTCAGCTCCTGGTCTTGTTTTTGCTGACTGTATAGAGTTTCTCCATCTTTGGCTGCAAAGAATATAATCAATCTGATTTCAGTGTTGACCATCTGGTGATGTCCATGTATAGAGTCTTCTCTTGTGTTGTTGGAAGAGGGTGTTTCTTATGACCAGTGCATTTTCTTGGGAAAACTCTATTAGTCTTTGCCCTGCTTCATTCTGTATTCCAAGGCCAAATTTTCCTGTTACTCCAGGTGTTTCTTGACTTCCTACTTTTGCATTCCAGTCCCCTATAATGAAAAGGACATCTTTTTTGGGTGTTAGTTCTAAAAGGTCTTGTAGGTCTTCATAGAACCGTTCAACTTCAGCTTCTTCAGCGTTACTGGTTGGGGCATAGACTTGGATTACTGTGATATTGAATGGGTGCCTTGGAAACGAATAGGGATCATTCTGTCATTTTAGAGACTGCATCCAAGTACTGCATTTCAGACTCTTTTGTTGACCATGATGGCTACTCCATTTCTTCTGAGGGATTCCTGCCCACAGTAGTAGATATAATGGTCATCTGAGTTAAATTCACCCATTCCAGTCCATTTTAGTTCACTGATTCCTAGCATGTCGACATTCACTCTTGCCATCTCTTGTTTGACCACTTCCAATTTGCCTTGATTCATGGACCTGACATTCCAGGTTCCTATAGCAAGTACCAAACACACAAAGATTGTATTAGAACCCAAGCTTATGAAACCACTAGGCAAAACTGTGAATTAGCTTTTTTAAAAAAATCTTATCTCTTTCCTCCCCTTCCAAGGGAGTCCAATTTCTCTCCTTCCTAAGGTATCAACCTCACTCAAGCTGTTTTATTGATGTCTTGTGTCATTCTTGCATGTCCTACTCTATTCTCTACATGACAGTGGAAATACCTCATTTGTTTACATTGAAATATAAATGTCTGATAGTTATGAGTATCTCTCCCAGATATTTTGAAAATAACGGATTATTATTGAAAAGGAATAAATTCCAAATGGAAGACCATCATATTTGGTTATGTGCTTTAAGAATTAAGCTGTGGGCCCATGTTAACACAACAGGTCAATTTTTGAAGGAATCACACGTACATATGTGCTGTTTTCTTTTTTTTTTAACTTGCATTATTCACTGCAATTTTAAAAGAGATAAAATAGGAAGAGGTTAAGAATTGATGTATCATTATTTACAGCATTGGACTTTACTTCCATCACCAGTCACATCCACAACTGGTCATTGTTTTTGCTTTGGCTCCATCCCTTCATTCTTTCTGGAGTTATTTCTCCACTATCTCCAGTAGCATATTGGGCACCTACCGACCTGGGGAGTTCATCTTTCAGTGTCCTATCTTTTTGCCTTCATGCTGTTCATGAGGTTCTCAAGGCAAGAATACTGAAGTGGTTTGCCATTCCCTTCTCCAGTGGACCACATTTTGTCAGAACTCTCCACCACGACCCGCCCATTTTGGGTGGCTCCACACAACATGGCTTAGTTTCATTGAGTTAGACAAGGCTGCAGTCCAAGTGATCAGTTTGATTAGTTTTCTATGATTGTGGTTTTCATTCTGATGGCCCTCTGAAGGATAAGGATAAGAAGTTCATAGACAAATCTGTATGCAGGTCAAGAAGTAACAGTTAGAACTGGACATGGAACAACAGACTGGTTCCAAATCGGGAAAGGAAAGGCTGTACATTGTCACCCTGATAATTTAACTTATATGCAGACTATATCATGCAAAATGCCAGGCTGGAGAAGCACAAGCTGAAATCAAGATTTCCAGGAGAAATGTCAATAACCTCAGATAGGCAGATGACACCACTCTTATGGCAGAAAGTGAAGAACTAAGGAGACTCTTGATGAAAGTGAAAAAGGAGAGTGAAAAAGTTGGCTTGAAACTCAACATTCAGAAAAGTAAGATAATGGCATCCAGGCCCATCAGATCAGATCAGTCGCTCAGTCGTGTTCGACTCTGTGACCCCATGAATCGCAGCACGCCAGGCCTCCCTGTCCATCACCAACTCCCGGAGTTCACTGAGACTCACGTCCATCGAGTCAGTGATGCCATCCAGCCATCTCATCCTCTGTCGTCCCCTTCTCCTCCTGCCCCCAATCCCTCCCAGCATCAGAGTCTTTTCCAATGAGTCAACTCTTCGCATGAGGTGGACAAAGTACTGGAGTTTCAGCTTTAGCATCATTCCTTCCAAAGAAATCCCAGGGCCGATCTCCTTCGGAATAGACTGGTTGGATCTCCTTGCAGTCCAAGGGACTCTTAAGAGTCTTCTCCAACACCACAGTTCAAAAGCATCAATTCTTTGGCGCTCAGCCTTCTTCACAGTCCAACTCTCACATCCATACATGACCACAGGAAAAACCATAGCCTTGACCAGACGAACCTTTGTTGGCAAATTAATGTCTCTGCTTTTGAATATGCTATCCAGGTTGGTCATAACTTTCCTTCCAAGGAGTAAGCGTCTTTTAATTTCATGGCTGCAGTCACCATCTGCAGTGATTTTGGAGCCCAGAAAAATAAAGTCTGACACTGTTTCCACTGTTTCCCCATCTATTTCCCATGCAGTGATGGGACCGGATGCCATGATCTTCGTTTTCTGAATGTTGAGCTTTAAGCCAACTTTTTCACTCTCCACTTTCACTTTCATCAAGAGGCTTTTTGACCCGTGCGCTAAGCGCAGGCGGCTGTGACTGGTGCGCTAAGCGCGGCCGGGAGAGGAGCTACCCCACGTCCGAGGTCAGGGGCAGAAGCCGGGAGGACCCCATGCCCGAAGGGCTGCGGCCAAGACGAGTTACCCCATGTCCGAGGTCAGGGGCAGCGGCTGAGAGTGCCAGACTGGGAAGGCGCAGGACGGGCCGAGAGGAGCTACCCCGCTCCGAGGTCCGGGAGGCGGGGCGGGCGGGAGGCGGTGCGGCAGAGAGGAGATACTCAGCGTCCGAGGTCAGGGGCGGCGGCCAGGAGGAGATACCCCATGCCCTTAAGCCTGAGGCCAGGGGCGGTGGCAGGGAGGAGCAACCCCACGTCCAAGGAGCCGTGGCTGCGTGGGCGCAGGAGGGCCTAGAGGAGCTATCCCACGTTAAATGTCAGGAAGGGCGGTGGTGTGGAGATACCCCTCATCCAAAGTAAGGAGCAATGGCTGTGCTTTGCTGGAGCAGCTGTGAAGAGATATCCCACGCCCAAGGTAAGAGAAACCCAAGTAAGACGGTAGGTGTTGCAAGAGGGCATCAGAGGGCAAACACACTGAAACCATACTCACAGAAAACTAGTCAATCTAATCACACCAGGACCACAGCATTGTCTAACTCAATGAAACTAAGCCATGCCCGTGGGGCAACCCAAGTTGGGTGGGTCGATCTGGTGGAGAGATCTGACAAAATGTGGTCCACTGGAGAAGGGAATGGCAAACCACTTCAGTATTCTTGCCTTGAGAACCCCATGAACAGCATGAAAAGGCAAAATGATAGGATACTGAAAGAGAAACTCCCCAGGTCAGTAGGTGCCCAATATGCTACTGGAGATTAGTGGAGAAATAACTCCAGAAAGAATGAAGGGATGGAGCCAAAGCAAAAACAATACCCAGCTGTGGACGTGTCTGGTGATAGAAGCAAGGTCTGATGCTGTAAAGAGCAATATTGCATAGGAACCTGGAATGTCAGGTCCACGAATCAAGGCAAATTGGAAGTGGTCAAACAAGAGATGGCAAGAGTGAATGTCGACATTCTAGGAATCAGCAAACTGAAATGGACTGGAATGGGTGAATTTAACTCAGATGACCATTATATCTACTACTGTGGGCAGGAATCCCTCAGAAGAAATGGAGTAGCCATCATGGTCAACAAAAGAGTCTGAAATGCAGTACTTGGATGCAATCTCTAAAATGGCAGAATGATCCCTGTTCGTTTCCAAGGCACCCATTCAATATCACAGTAATCCAAGTCTATGCCCCAACCAGTAACGCTGAAGAAGCTGAAGTTGAACGGTTCTATGAAGATCTACAAAACCTTTAGAACTAACACCCAAAAAAGATGTCCTTTTCATTATAGGGGACTGGAATGCAAAAGTAGGAAGTCAAGAAACACCTGGAGTAACAGGAAAATTTGGCCTTGGAATACAGAATGAAGCAGGGCAAAGACTAATAGAGTTTTCCCAAGAAAATGCACTGGTCATAAGAAACACCCTCTTCCAACAACACAAGAGAAGACTCTACACATGGACATCACCAGATGGTCAACACCGAAATCAGATTGATTATATTCTTTGCAGCCAAAGATGGAGAAGCTCTATACAGTCAGCAAAAACAAGACCAGGAGCTGACTGTGGCTCAGACCATGAACTCCTTATTGCCGAATTCAGACTTAAATTGGAGAAAGTAGGGAAAACCACTAGCCCATTTAGGTATGACCTAAATCAAATAAAATCCAAGCCCATCACTTCATGGCAAATAGATAATGAAATAATGGAAACAGTGACAGACTTTACTTTTTGGGGGTCCAAAATCACTGCAGATGGTGACTGCAGTCATGAAGTTAAAAGATGCTTGCTTCTTGGAAGAAAAGCTATGACCAACCTAGACAGCATATTAAAAAGCAGAGACATTACTTTGCCAACAAAGGTCCATCTAGTCAAGGCTATGGTTTTTCCTGGATTTGAGATATGAGAGCTGGACTATAAAGAAAACTGAGTGCTGAAGAATTGATGCTTTTGAACTGTGGTGTTGGAGAAGACTCTTGGGAGTCCCTTGGGCTGCAACGAGATCCAACCAGTCCATCCTAAAGGAAATCAGTCCTAAATATTCATTAAAAGGACTGATGCTCAAAATGAACCTCCAATACTTTGGCCACCTGATGCAAAGAACTGACTCATTGGAAAAGATCCTGATGTTGGGAAAGATTGAAGGCAGGAGGAGAAGGGGACGACAGAGAATGAGATGATTGGATGTTATCACTGACTTGATGGACATGAGTTTGAGTAAGCTCTGGGAGTTGGTGATGGATAGAGAAACCTGGTGTGCTGCAGTCCATGGGGTTGCAAAGAGTTGGACACGACTGAGCAAATGAACTGAACTGAACTGAAGAATTGATGTTGGTTAAAGACATCTGAATTTTTAAGCCAAGTGGAAAGAAATATGCAAGTCATCACTTATTTTTTAAACTCAATATTGAACATTAACATTACTATTGATAGGGGTTATCATTTCTCTGATTAGTGACATAACAACCATACTATTATAGTTTTCTGTCATTGTTCAGTTGCTAAATTGTGTCCAATTCTTTGTGACCTCCTAGACTGTAGCACTCCAGGCTCCTCTATCCTCCAATATCTCTTGGATTTTGCTCAAATTCCTGTTCATTGAATCTGTGATGCTATCTAACTCTCTCATCCTCTGCCACCCTCTTCTCCTTTTGCCTTCAATCTTTCCCAGCATCAGGGCCTTTTCCAATGAGTTGGCTCTTCGCATCAGGTGGCCAAAGTATTGGAGCTTCAGCATCAGCAACAGTCCTTCCAATGAATATTCAGTGTTGACTTCCTTTAAGTAGACTCTTTGATTTTACTTAATTCCTAGAAACAACTCTGTGAATAGATATTTCAATTTCTGAGCTATTAGTACTAATAAATTTAATCATTTCCCACTGTAGGTTATGTAGCCTATAAGTGACAAAACCAAGAGTTAAGTTCAAGTCTGTGTAACTTCAAAGATTTTTTTAAGTTAAAAATTAACCACTGCTTGACTGTAATTTCTAATGTTTGAAATACATTTTTTTCAAGTGACTTAGCTTTTAAAAATAATTATTGAATTTTCTATCCATTGGTCCTTAAAGGCTTCAGCAGTCTATTTTGTTTCTTGAATCCTCAAGGTTAAAAGGCACAGTTTAACTATGATAGCATTCTTGGTAAAGGAGATATGGCAAGCTAGCAACACATTTTACAGAGTTAACCTTGAAGTTATTTGATATTAAATCAGTTTAACTTATGGATGTTTTTTCACCCCCCCCCCAAGGTCCCTTTTATCCTGTCATACAATTTGCTGTCAAACTAAATGATGCATTTAAATAAAACGACCAAAGATAATGACTATAACAAGAGAGAGACCAGGACAATTATTGTTGTAATGTCATTCTGATCTGAATGACCCTATTATGTTGGAGTCATGATATAAAGAGTGTCAGGTCATGGTAAACTGTTGCTTTTTCTCAGCCAAATAATGCAAGTTTCTAGCGGGTTGCCATTCAAATAAAAATTACCCAAAGTGTAAGTATTTGTTATAAGATAGACTCAGGAACAGTCATAACACTAATTGTAAGTAGAATGTAAGAAGCATGACATTAAAATCTGTTTCTTACCAGAGTTTATATAGCATGATAAAATAATGGGGAAGAACAGTGTGGTCACCAAATTGACTTGGCTACACTGTGAAATAGAAAGATAATTGACAAGATGTCTTTCAAAGACAACCGGGTTTGTGAACTTAAGAGTTGAATTTTTGTGTTGGATAAAAGCAACTGCAGATTTCCAGATTACAGTCTAAAAGAACATCTTTTCCTTCTTTGCTTCTTTTTTTCTTCTTTCTTTCCCCTCCCCTTCCCTTTCCTTCTCTTTCCTTCCTTCCTTGCTTGACTAAGGTGAGAAAATCCTGAAGCCTATTATTATTTTACTCACTTGCACAGGGGAGCTCTTATAATATTATTTTTACCTTTCAGTTTCAATCACATGAATTTAACACCTATATATACTTCACTTAAATGAATTAATTTCTGGAAGAAAATAATTATATTTTACAGCTATTTTTTGCTGCTTTGTTCATGCATCATTTACCAGATTTTTTTATTTCAGAAGCCAGTAGACAGATACCAGAAAGTTTTGTTTCTTAAAAATTTGCTCCTCTTATAAATATCTTAGTTTATTTCTAAATTGAACGTTTCATAATTTCCTTGTGACTATGTTTTTCTCATTTACTATATCATCTGTTCTTAATGCCCTAGTTTGTGGATTCACTCCATGAATATGGAGTCTATTGAAACTATATTTTGATTTTGTGATACTTATATGATCTAGGATTTTGTTCTCTTAACAACAATATTTTTGTTTTATAACCAGAAGCCAGACTTAAAGTACATCATCTTTCTTTCCATCAAAACTCATCAAATAATGAGTTTGCATGTCCTTATGTTAATTATATATTCTTTTCTCAATAATGGAACATATAGTTTTATGCTATTTATCTGTTATTTTAATCCTAAAATAACAAGCTTATTAAGGGGAGAATATAATTTTCCCCCTGCCTTTTAAAGTTTTCAGCTGGGGGCCCTATCATTCCATCAGTTCTGTCACTCAGTCACGTCTGACTCTTTGAGACCCCATGGACTTCAGCACGCCAGGCTTGCCTGTCCATCACGAACTCCTGGAACCTACTCAAACTCACGTCCATTGAGTCGGTGATACCATCCAACCATCTCATCCTCTGCTGTCCCCTTCTCCTCCCACCTTCAATCTTTCCCAGTGTCAGGGTCTTTTCCAATGAGTCAGTTCTTTGCATCAGTTGGCCGAAGTATTGGAGTTTCAGCTTTAGCATCTGTCCCTCCAATGAACGTTCAGGACTGATTTCCCTCAGGATTGACAGGTTGGATTTCCTTGCAGTCCAAGGGATTCTCAAGAATCTTCTCCAACACCACAGTTCAAAAGTATCAGTTCTTTGGCACCCAGCTTTCTTTACAGTCCCAACTCTCACATCCATACATGACCATTGGAAAAACCATAACTTTGACTAGATGGATCTTTGTTGACAAAGTAATGTCTCTGCTTTTTAATATGCTGTCTAGATTGGTCAAAGGTTTTCTTCTAAGGAGCAAGCATCTTTTAATTTCATGGCTGCAGTGATTTTGGAGCCACCAAAAATAAAGTCTGTCACTGTTTTCATTGTTGACCCATCTATTTGCCATGAAGCAATGGGACCAGATGCTGTGATCTTAGTTTTCTGACTGAGTTTTAAGCCAAATTTTTCACTCTCCTCTTTCACTTTCATCAAGAGGCTCTTTAGTTCTTCTTTGCTTTCTGCCATAAGGGTGGTATCATCTGCATATCTGAGGTTATTGATATTTCTTCCAGCCATTTTGATTCCAGCTTGTGCTTCATCCAGCCTGGCATTTTGCATGATGTACTTTGCATAGAAATTAAATAAGCAGGGTGACAATGTACAGCCTTGAGGTATTGCTTTCCCGATTTGGAACCAGTTTGTTTTTCCATGTCCAGTTCTAACTGTTGCTTCTTGACCTGTATACAGTTTCTCAGGAGGCAGGTCAGGTGGTCTGGTATTCCCATAGGAAGCATCACTAAGAACAAAGCTAGTGGAGATGATGGAATTCCAGTTGAGCTATTTCAAATCCTAAAAGATGATGCTGTGAAAGTGCTACACTCAATATGCCAGCAAATCTGGAAAACTCATCAGTGGCCACAGGGCTGGAAAAGGTCAGTTTTCATTCCAATCCCAAAGAAAGGCAATGTCTTTAGGATTACCTAGCAAAGTAATGCTCAAAAGTAGCAAAGTAATGCTCAAAATTCTCCAAGCCAGGCTTCAACAGTACATGAACTATGAACTTCCAGATGTTCAAGCTGGATTAGAAAAGGCAGAAGAACCAGAGATCAAATTATCAACATCCACTGGATGATCAGAAAAGCAGGAGAGTTCCAGAAAAACATCTACTTTTCCTTATTAGGACTATGCCAAAGCCTTTGACTGTGTGTATCACAACGAACTGTGAGGCCCTATAACAAAAAATTAATAAAAGAAAACAAATAGAACACTTGCTAACATGAATAATTCATGTATACATGGGAGATAACAAGGAAAAAATGAGTAACTCTAAAATGTGGCTTAAAATTGACTCAAATCTAATTTTTGGCAAAGGACAAAGGGAAAAGGATGTGAAAGAGGTCAGTTATAGGGAGATGATCAGAAAAAGTATGATAATGAAAAATAAGAGAAAGGTTTGCTATGTAATTTAAGTTGGTACCTTCTGTATTGAAATGAATTTCTAGTGAGTCATCTTCTTCTTGGCATACGTTCAAAAATGGAGACTTCCTTTATAATATGATTTTTCCTTACAAAAGGATCACGTCTACTGTATTTTCAGAGGTGTCTGGTGTTTCTCAAAATAATCCTTATGTCCAAGAGATATTTTCTGGTGGCATCTTCTGCCATTCTTCATTCTGTTTTAATTTTGATATTTTTAATTCTTTGTGTGTGTGTGTGTTTTAAGGGAAAATAATTTTTAAGTATTTTCAACAGAACTTTAAAAAGGATATAAAAGAATCTTTCTATGTAGGACATTTGAAAAACCGGAGTTAGCTATTTAATAGGAACTTTCTTTCTTTCTTGTATTTGGTGGCTTCTCTCAGTGAATTTGATGGTATTTTCAATCTTGCTAAAGTACTGCAGTCAAATTCTGCACAACTCTTCCTTTTAATTTTGTACTGATGATAGCCTCTTCTTTCTGAGATGCTCTCACTCTTCTCACAGCCACACCATTCCTTACTCTTTTCCTAGCTCTTCAAGTTTTTCTGTGTCTTTGTCTTCCCCCTTAAATTTGCACTTCTCCAAGTATGATCCTTAGTCCATCTGCATGCATAATAGTCATTATAGTAGGATTCCTATTTTAAAAAGCAGATTTTTGATCCTAGTCTTGACCTTCTAAAGAGAAATATTCTAGTGATGGAGCCCAAGAATCTACCTTGCAGCAAGTTTCTTGCAGTGCAGCTTATGCACAGTAAAGTTTGGGATTTGCTGGCTTAAAATGATGAGTTGCTTCAGGATCCTTCCACATTTTTGCCCTAGTCACACCAAGAATCTTCCCATTATCTGAAAATGAAGTAAAACTTTTCTGACCTCCATGTTTGTGTCCATTCTAATTTCATTCCTGAGTCTGAGTTCTATCTCTTTTTGGAAGTGCACCAACCGTTAAATTTCTCTTGAATCTGGTGTTTTGCCTATCAACATAGATGCCAGAACCAAAAACTGGAGAGTAACCCTAATTTTTGTTCTTTTCTTCTAGATTCATTCATTCATAGGCTCCTATTTATCTGGCTTCTAAATATTTTCTATGTTTCATCCAGTTCTCCCCAGTACCATTTTTACTACCCTGACTCTCTGCCCCATATTATTGCTCATCAAAATTATTACAACAGCAATTTTTATTCTAGTCCCTAATAAAGTCTCAATCATTCCCCATCTAAGGTCTTAATCTAATCCAGTCACTTCTGTGATTAAAAGCTTTCAATGGGTCTCATCTGCTTTTTTTTTTCTTTTTAAAAAAAAATATTTAGTTTTTAATTGACAGATAATTGCTTTACAGATTTTTGTTGTTTTCTGTCAAACATCAACATCAATCAACCATAGGTGTACATGTAAAATATAAACTCCCTAGTGTAACTTACAGGGTCCTTCATGATTGATCATTGTCTATTTATCCAATTTATTTCTTAGCTCTCCCAGCTTCACACTTTATAATTTGGTCACAGTCAACATTTCTTAGTTTTTTCAAGTTTCTATGCTGTTTCTTGTCTCTGGACTTTTATACACTTATACTTTTTTTCTTAGAGCCCTGTTCTATACTCTGATAATTTATTCCTAATATTTAGGTCTCAGTTCCCTGGTAGCTCAGACAGTAAAGAACCTGCCTGCAATGCAGGAGATCTAGGTTCGATCCCTGGGTCAAGATCCCCTGCACAAGGGAATGGCTACCATTCCATTATTGTCCCTGGAAAATCCCATGGATAGCTGAGCCTAGTGGGCTATAGTTCATTGGGTCACAAAGAGTCAGACATGACTAAGCACTAATAGTCCACACTCCTCTGGAAGCCCTCTGTCTCACCTCTTGGTTGGGGGACAGAATCACAACAGTGTCCCAAACAAAAAGGAAGAAGGGTTCAGTTCAGTTAAGTTGCTTAGTCATGTGTGACTCTTTGCGACCCCATGAATCGCAGCACCCCAGGCCTCCCTGTCCATCACCAACTCCCGGAGTTCACCCAGACTCACGTCCATCGAGTCAGCGATGCCATCCAGCCATCTCATCCTCTGTCGGCCCTATCTCCTCCTGCCCCCAATCCCTCCCAGCATCAAAGTCTTTTCCAACGAGTCAACTCTTCGTATGAAGTGTCCAAAGTACTGGAGTTTCAGCTTTAGCATCATTCCTTCCAAAGAAATCCCAGGGCTGATCTCCTTCAGAATGGACTGGTTGGATCTCCTTGCAGTCCAAGGGACTCTCAAGAGTCTTCTCCAACACCACAGTTCAAAAGCATCAATTCTTCGGCGCTCAGCCTTCTTCACAGTCCAACTCTCACATCCATACATGACCACAGGAAAAACCATAGCCTTGACTAGACGAACCTTTCTTGGCAAAGTAATGTCTCTGCTTTTGAATACACTATCTAGGTTGCTCCTAACTTTCCTTCCAAGGAGTAAGCGTCTTTTCATTTCATGGCTGCAGTCACCATCTGCAGTGATTTTGGAGCCCCCAAAAATAAAGTCTGACAGTTTCCACTGTTTCCCCATCTATTTCCATGCAGTGATGGGACCAGATGCCATGATCTTCGTTTTCTCAGTGTTGAGCTTTATGCCACCTTTTTCACTCTCCACTTTCACTTTTATCAAGAGGCTTTGTAGTTCCTCTTCACTTTCTGCCATAAGGGTGGTGTCATCTGCATATCTGAGGTTATTGATATTTCTCCCAGCAATCTTGATTCCAGCTTGTGTTTCTTTCAGTCCAACGTTTCTCATGATGTACTCTGCATATAAGTTTAATAGGCAGGGTGACAATATACAGCCTTGATGTACTCCTTTTCCTATTTGGAACCAGTCTGTTGATCCAGGTCCAGTTCTAACTGTTACTTCCTGACCTGCATGTAGATTTCTCAAAAGGCAGATCAGGTGGTCTGGTATTCCCATCTCTTTCAGAATTTTCCATAGTTTATTGTGATCCACACAGTCAAAGGCTTTGGCATAGTCAATAAAGCAGAAATAGATGTTTTTCTGGAATTCTCTTGCTTTTTCCGTGATCCAGCGGATGTTGGCAATTTGATCTCTGGTTCCTCTGCCTTTTCTAAAACCAGCTTGAACATCAGAAAGTTCACGGTTCACATATTGCTGAAGCCTGGCTTGGAGAATTTTGAGCATTACTTTACTAGCGTGTGAGGAGATGAGTGCAATTGTGTGGTAGGTTGAGCATTCTTTGCCATTGCTTTTCTTTGCGATTGGAATGAAAATTGACTTTTTCCAGTCCTGTGGCCACTGCTGAGTTTTCCAAATTTGCTGGCATATTGAGTGCAGCACTTTCACAGCATCATCTTTCAGGATTTGGAATAGCTCAACTGGAATTCCATCACTTCCACTAGCTTTGTTCATAGTGATGCTTTCTAAGGCCCACTTGACTTCACATTCCAGGATGTCTGGCTCTACGTCAGTGATCACACCATCGCGATTATCTGGGTCATGAAGATCTTTTTTGTACAGTTCTTCTGTGTATTCTTGCCGTGTCTTCTTAATATCTTCTGCTTCTGTTAGGTCCATACCATTTCTGTCCTTTATCGAGCCCATCTTTGCATGAAATGTTCCCTTTGTATCTCTAATTTTCTTGAAGAGATCTCTAGTCTTTCCCATTCTGTTGTTTTCCTCTATTTCTTTGCATTGATCATTGAAGAAGGCTTTCTTATCTCTTCTTGCTATTCTTTGGAACTCTGCATTCAGATGCTTATATCTTTCCTTTTCTCCTTTGCTTTTTGCTTCTCTTCTTTTCACAGCTATTTGTAAGGCCTCCCCAGACAGCCATTTTGCTTTTTTGCATTTCCTTTCCATGGGGATGGTCTTGATCCCTGTCTCCTATACAATGTCACAAACCTCATTCCATAGTTGATCAGACACTCTATCTATCAGATCTAGGCCCTTAAATCTATTTCTCACTTCCACTGTATAATCATAAGGGATTTGATTTAGGTCATACCTGAATGGTCTAGTGGTTTTCCCTATTTTCTTCAATTTAAGTCTGAATTTGGCAATAAGGAGTTCATGGTCTGAGCCACAGTCAGCTCCCGGTCTTGTTTTTGCTGACTGTATAGAGCTTCTCCATCTTTGGCTGCAAAGAATATAATCAATCTGATTTCGGTGTTGACCATCTGGTGATGTCCATGTGTAGAGTCTTCTCTTGTGTTGTTGGAAGAGGGTGTTTCTTATGACCAGTGCATTTTCTTGGCAAAACTCTATTAGTCTTTGCCCTGCTTCATTGCATATTCCAAGGCCAAATCTGCCTGTTACTCCAGGTGTTTCTTGACTTCCTACTTTTGCATTCCAGTCCCCTATAATGAAAAGGACATCTTTTTTGGGTGTTAGTTCTAAAAGGTCTTGTAGGTCTTCATAGAACCGTTCAACTTCAGCTTCTTCAGCATTACTGGTTGGGGCATAGACTTGGATTACTGTGCTATTGAATGGTTTGCCTTGGAAACGAACAGAGATCATTCTGTCATTTTAGAGATTGCATCCAAGTACTGAATTTCGGACTCTTTTGTTGACCATGATGGCTACTCCATTTCTTCTGAGGGATTCCTGCCCGCAGTAGTAGATATAATGGTCATCTGAGTTAAATTCACCCATTCCAGTCCATTTTAGTTCGCTGATTCCTAGAAGGGTTACTACCCTAATATTTTATTTATCTTATAGTATTTTCCAGAATAAGATCAAACAGTCACCTGTAGATGCAAAGGAGACTGTAAATGAAAGTGTCTTTCAAAGGGAATGAAATATTAAGAATTGTACACATTGATCATGATTCATCACTCAGACTGGACAAATTGCTATGAAACAACAGTGGGATTCTGTTTTCAAGAAAGAAGGGAAAGTGGCCTAAGAGGAAGTGTTTGCCATGTTCCCCTTATAGATTGACACTCCAGGGAGCTGGGTTGAGTACCAGCAGGCCTATGCCTTAATCTATCCCTAGTTACTTCCCCCTCGCCTTAGACACTAAGGGCTATTTCCAAAGTAAGAAGCAAATGCCTGCAGGGCTCTGCCAGTCAAGGTTAATGTCTAGGCATCTTGTGTTTGCTGTCTCTTAAGGGACCCTTTTGCTACTTTGCATGCTACTTGTTTCTGGAGTTGAAGAAACACCACTTAAAAGGATTAATTTGAGTGGTGCTCCAGAGAATTTGGAAAGCAAACAACTGTTTCTTTTTTGTCAATATGGCAATTAAGAACGAGGAGATTAAAGAAAGAAAAGTAAATGCAGCTTTTATTTCTACAGTAGACTGATAGGCCAGTGAGTCACTGAATAGGTAATGAGCACCAGAACAGTTTTAGATTAAGAAATCCAGTTCAGGGATAAAGTCTCTCTTCCATCAACTACTTTCACCTTAAAGTACCAAAATATGGCATAGACAAAAACTTACCAACTTAGAATTGGAAATTAATGTTTGTTTTGATTGTATATAAAAGTATTTTTATACCAGTGAAAAATCTGTATGAAAATTTGGTTTCAAGTCAAACTAGATTTTTCTGCAGTCTTACTATTAATTTTACTGTGGATGACAAAATTATATAGTTATGTTATTAGAGTGAATGATCCAATAGGAGTATTAGTAGCTGATATGAAATGATATGAAATTATAGTCTTACAGAGTGAATCCTAGCTTCAGTTGTGTTATCAATTTACCTGTCAGTTATTTTGGTAAAGATAACTCTTTCCTGATATTTTATTTTATTTTTTTAAGTTTTATTTTATTTTTAAACTTTACATAATTGTATTAGTTTTGCCAAATATCAAACTGAATCCATCACAGGTATACATGTGTTCCCCATCCTGAACCCTCCTCCCTCCTCCCCCCCCCATACCCTCCATCTGGGTCGTCCCAGTGCACTAGCCCCAAGCATCCAGTATCGTGCATCGAACCTGGATTGGCATCTCGTTTCATACATGATATTTTACATGTGGTGATGATGCCTCCTTTACCGCTGGATTGAAGAGCACTTCATTGTACCCCCAACCCTAGCTTAGTGATTGACACATGACAGAAATTCAGTACTCATTAAACAGAACATAGAATTTAAAATAAAGTATATATATGGGGTTCTCTGGAGGCTCAGATGATAAAGAATCCACCTACAATGTGAGACACCTGGGTTTGATATCTGGGTTGGGAAGATTCCCTGAAGGAGGGCATGGCAACCCACTCCAGGATTCTTGCCTGGAGAATCCCCATGGACAGAGGAGCCTGGCGGGCTACAGTCCATGAGGTTGCAAAGAGTCAGACACAACTGAGCAACTAAGCACAGCACAGTATGTGTGTGTGTGTGTGTGTGTGTGTGTGTGTGTGTGTATATATATATATATGAAAGTATTGTGAATGACTTTATAATTATTTTTATTTTCTTCCATGATGTGTCTTGTTTCAAAACCTACTGACAGAAATTAAGGGATACATTAAAATCACATCATATAAACATTTATTTTGCAATACTTTTAGGATTCCATTTGGCAGTATTGAGATTGACTTCATCTATAAACCTTCAGAATTAT
Source organism: Bos grunniens (assembly GCF_055505025.1). Taxonomy (NCBI): domain Eukaryota; kingdom Metazoa; phylum Chordata; class Mammalia; order Artiodactyla; family Bovidae; genus Bos; species Bos grunniens. Next base: position 118,771,357 of record NC_141165.1, on the reverse strand, counting down.
TTTTAGGAATACATTTATTTATAAGCCATTGCAACCATTTAAAACACGACTTTATAATCTTAGATTGTTTTTCATGCCTCATTCTACTGGGTAAGGGTACACCTGGAACAGCTTTTGATGTGCTGTGATTTTTATTATCAGTCATTAACAGTGAAATTAGTCAAAAGCTGAACTTGCTGAAAGGTGACCATGAAGAAGGGGCTGTACTTACTAAAACATAATTTCAGGATAAAATCATGATAGAGTATCCCTTGACTATTTCAATTCCTGGAAGAGTTGAGATAAAGTGGCCCTTGAGACTTGGTGGTGAGTATTGCTGAGAGGAAGGCATCAGGGCAGTTGCTGTCTCTGCAGCTGAGAATTCCACCTACAAATACCCAGTTATCTCACATGGTGAAACCTATAGGAAAGACAGAGAGGGTAGTGAGCCTAAAGAGGAGAAAGGACATTTTTTCCAGAAAACTTTGTGCTTTAGAAATCCCTTTGAAATATCAGGAAAGGGCGGAAATCTTGTTAAATTATTTAAGCAAAGAGGCCATTAGGCTGAGGTGTTATTTGAGGCCTTAGTAGCTTACATAAGCAAACCAAATCCTAAGCCTCTAATGCCTTAAGTTTTAGAAATTGGAACCTAAAGGATGATAAATCTCAAACAGCTAACTGTGCTTTCCCAAATAAAGTAACCACTTAAACTATAGTCAGCCCAATAATTTCCTTTTTTAGCTAATTCCTCTTCTCTATAAAAGTCTTTCCCCTACCTCCTGTTGGTACTGCTAAGTCACTTCAGTCGTGTCCGACTCTGTGCGACCCCATAGACGGCAGCCCACCAGGCCCCGCCGTCCCTGGGATTCTCCAGGCAAGAACACTGGAGTGGGTTGCCATTTCCTCCTCCAATGCATGAAAGTGAAAAGTGAAAGTGAAGTCGCTCAGTCGTGTCCGACTCTTAGCGACCCCATGGACTGCAGCCTACCAGGCTCCTCGGTCCATGGGATTTTCCAGGCAAGAGTACTGGAGTGGGAGAGATCCTAATCATTTCTGAGTTGGTACTTGATTCAAATAAATTTACTCAAATAAACTCTTGATTTTTAATATGTCTCAGTTTATCCTTGAACAATGTTAAATGCAAGGGTTATTTCAATAGTTGGCTTCTTCTCTCCTTTGCTCCTTGGGACCAGCAATAGCCATGTTTAATTGATGGTAGGTATAAACATGCTGTAATAAAGACCGTAAGGTATTATGAAGAGGTCTGATGGTAACCAAATGGTAAACTAATGCCCACAAAAATGTTAGTGTCAACATTGCCACACCTATAAACAAGGGTAGGTCACTATCCAAAGACAATCACTTGTATATAGAAGTGAAAATGAAATATTACCCACTTTGTTTTGCCTTCTTGACCATCGTCTTTTTTTAAACTAATGAATTTACTTTAGTTGGAGGATAATTACTTCACAGTACTGAAGTGATGGTTTTACCATACATCAACATGAATGGGCCAAAGGTATACATATGTCCCCTCCATCCTGAACCACCGCCCCCCGCCCCCACCTCATTCCCTACCCTATCCCTCTGGGTTGTCTCAGAGCACTGGCTCTGGGTTTCCTGATCATTGTCTTTTAACAATTTTTTATCAGAGCATGCTGCTGCTGCTAAGTCGCTTCAGTCGTGTCCGACTCTGTGCGACCCCATAGACGGCAGCCCACCAGGCTCCCCCATCCCTGGGATTCTCCAGGCAAGAACACTGGAGTGGGTTGCCATTTCCTTCTCCAATGCAGGAAAGTGAAAAGTGAAAGTGAAGTCGCTCAGTCGTGTCTGACTCTTAGCGACCTCATGGACTGCAGCCTACCAGGCTCCTCCATCCATGGGATTTTCCATGCAAGGGTACTGGAGTGGGGTGCCATTGCCTTCTCCTTTATCAGAGCTTAGTTGACTCCAAAGGGCTTCTACGGTAGCTCAGAGGTAAAATGTCTGCCTGCAGTGCAGGAGACCTGGGTTTGATTCCTGGATCAGGAAGATCCCCTGGGGAAGGAAGTGGCAGCCCACTCCAATATACTTGCTGGAAAATCCCACAAAGGAAGGAGCCTGGTAGACTAGAGTTCATGGGGTGGGAAAGAGTTCGACAGGACTGAGCGACTTCACTTTCACTTTCATAGTTGACTTACAATGTTGTGTGTTAGTTTCAGATGTACAGTAAAGTGAGTCAGTTATTCGCATACATACATCCATTCTTTTTTAGATTCTTTTCCCATATCAGAAATTACAGAGTATTGAGCACAGTCCCCTGTGCTATATAGTAGGTCATTAGTTATCTATTTTATATATAGCAGTGTGTATATGTCAATTCATGATTAAACTAGATGTGAATGTGAGAGTTGTTGCCCTAGGGAAAAAAGAACAAGAAAGAACCTGTAAAGAGAGTAAAACTCCTGACTTTATAGTTCCCAAGTAGGCTTTTGTAATTTTCTGTTGGAGATAGTCAAAAAGCTGAAGAATGTTTGAAAAGCAATAACTGTACACTATTCCAACAAAAAGAGGTTTGTCATAGAACAGCAGAAGTTGGGCTTGAATGTATACCAAGAGGACTCGAGCATTCAAAGCATGGAATCCACATTTAAAACTGCCAGGCCAGGAAGAATGAACAGTAAGCCATTTCCTAAAGAGCATAAATATACAGTGTTTGAAATGAGAAAGATAATGTAAATTTTTTTTTTACTTTTAAATTAATTTTTTTTTTACTGAGATATAGTTGATGTACAATATATAAGTTTCAGGTATATAACATTGTTATTCACAATTTTTAAAGGTTGTACTGCATTTATAGTTATTTATAAAATATTGGCTATATTCCCTGTGTTGTATAATATATTCCTATAGCTTATTTCATATATTGTAGGTTGTACCTCTTAATCCCCTACAGCTATCTTGTCCCTCCCTCTGCCCTCTCCCCCTGGTAACCACTAATTTGTTCTGTATAACTGTGGTTTGTTTCTTTTTTGTTATATTCATTAGTTTGTTTTATTTTTTTTTTAGACTCCACATGTAAGTGATATCATATAGTATATATCTTTCTCTGTCTGACTTATTTCACTTAGCATAATACCCTCCAAGTCCATCCATGCTTCTGCATATGGTAAAATTTCATTCTTTTCTCTGGCTGAGTGTATTCCATTGTCTATATACACCATGTATTTTTTAATCCATTCATTTGTTGATGGACACATAGATTGCTTCTATATCTTGGCTATTGTAAATAATGTTGCTATAAAATTGGGTTGCATGGATATTTTTGAATTAGTGGTTTTACTTTTCTCAGATATATACCCAGGAGTGCAATTGCTGGGTCATAGGTAGTTCTATTTTTAGTTTTTAGAGAAATAACCTTTGTCTTTTCCACAGTGCTGTGCCAGTTTACCAGGGTTCCCTTTTGTCCACATCCTCATCAACATTTGTTATTTGTGGTCTTTTTGATGACAGTCATTTCTGACTTGTTTGAGGTGGTTTTATTTTTGTTTGATTATGGCTTTAATCAGCATTTCTCTGATAATTAACAATGTTAAGCAAGAAAGGTAATTGAATTTGATGTGACTGGGGTTTAGATACTGATGGGACTTGAATAGGGCCATTCCCATACATCCTTAAGCAGATGACGATAATTCTCTTAAACCTCTAAGTACTAATCTTGGTTTTCCTTTTTATTATATGACTTAAAGAAACTGTTATCAAAACAGACTCATCCATTATATCATCAGTCTGCTAATATATATTTCAATGCTTACTCTGCTAGGTATTTTTATCTATAAATAGGTATTTTTATCTATACATATTTGTGTATATTTATATCTATAACTGTATCTTTTCCTGTACTTTATTTGCATCTGTATCTACACCTGTAACTATAACTGTATCTAAAAGTATTATGGCTTGGGAAATTCTGGGAATATATTGACAACTGGAAAGAAAATAAAAAATAAACTCATAGTCAATATTTATAGCACAACTAGGTCACAAACTATTGCTTTGGATTTCAAAATATAAACAGGTGAGAACAAGTCACCAATAGCCATAAAGCCTGCATAGCAACATCTTCATCAGAAGAAGCAAAAGGAAGTAATAGGGTGACTGAAGGTCCTGTGATAAGAACTCACTAACCAGCCAATAAATGTCACTGGAAAGTGTGGTGCATCCATTAGAAAATAACAGTTAAAAGTGGGAAAGGTTTCTTCTGTTTCCTATAGTGGGTGAGTGCTTTTAAGGATCTGGGGTTGGTTAACCCTCATGAACTTAAAGTGGAGAGTGAAAAAATTGGCTTAAAGCTCAATATCCAGAAAACAAAGATCATGGCATCTGGTCCCATCACTTCATGGGAAATAGATGGGGAAACAGTGGAAACAGTGTCAGACTTTATTTTTTTGGGCTCCAAAATCACTGCAGATGGTGACTGCAGCCTTGAAATTAAAAGATGATTACTCCTTGGAAGGAAAGTTATGACCAATCTAGATAGCATATTGAAAAGCAGAGACATTATTTTGCCAACAAAGGTCCGTCTAGTCAAGGCTATGGTTTTTCCTGTGGTCATGTATGGATGTGAGAGTTGGACTGTGAAGAAGGCTGAGCACTGAAGAATTAATGCTTTTGAACTGTGGTGTTGGAGAAGACTGTTGAGAGTCCCTTGGACTGCAAGGAGATCCAACCAGTCCATTCTGAAGGAGATCAGCCCTGGGATTTCTTTGGAAGGAATGATGTTAAAGCTGAAACTCCAGTACTTTGGCCACCTGATGCAAAGAGTTGACTCATTGGAAAAGACTCTGATGCTGGGAGGGATTGGGGGCAGGAGGAGAAGGGGACGACAGAGAATGAGATGGCTGGATGGCATCACTGACTCGATGGACATGAGTCTGAGTGAAGTCTGGGAGTTGGTGATGGACAGGGAGGCCTGGCGTGCTGAGATTCATGGGGTTGCAAAGAGTCGGACACGACTGAGCGACTGAACTGAACTGAACCAAGGTTTCCTTTAGGATACGGTCCCCTACTAGGGAGAAGCTTCCAGAAGTAGAAACAAAATTGGTCTGGATATGGACAATAATAAGAAAAGATGTTTCTGTAAAAGTGGGAAAGGGAAACAGGAACAGAAAAATCTCAGATAACAAGGGAATACATTTTTTAACACAACACACCAATACTAGAAGAAGGAAACTTTGAAGTTAGAAAATGTCATTTGAACTAAATCACTTCTAAAAGCTCAAGAAAATAATTTCACATGAAAATGAGTAACAAAAACGTATTGTTCTAAACCCCATTAAAAATTATCAAGATACAGGACTTCCTAGGTGGTCCAGTGGTTTTTTGAGAATCCACCTGCCAATGAAGGGGAAATGGGCTCAATGCCTGATCTGGAAAGATCCCACAGGCTGGGGAGCAACGAGGCTTGTGCATCACAACTCCTCCATCACAACTCTAGAGCCCGCAAGCCACAACTAGTGAGTCCACATGCTGCAGCTACTGAAGCCCGAGTGTGCTGGAGCGAGCGCTCCACAAAAAAGAGAAGCCACTGCAACGGGAAGCCTGCAGACCACAACTAGAGAATGGTCTCTGCTCTCTGCAACGAGAGAAAGCCTGTGCGCAGCAGGAAAGACCCAGCACAGCCAAAAATAGATATATAGATACACAAATAATTATCAAGATACAAAGAGACTAAAGATGAAAACAGGCTAGAATGATCTGTCTATAAAACAGATAAAAATTATAATCTGCTATTTCAAAACAAGTTTAATGACATTAAAATCTAATGTAAGATATAAATGAATGGCGTATCTGAATTTTTTAAAAGTCAGAAATAAGATTAAGGAACTCAAGAAAGAATTAGACATAAAAGGTCATATTGGATGAGGCAAACAAACACAGCAAATAATGTCTTAAGAAAAATGAAAGGTTAAAAGTTAAAGAAATCGACATCCCATTTTTTGGAAAAAGGAAAAGGAACAAAGACAGATAAGCAAAGAAGATACAAGCACAGATGATAGGAGTATCTGAAGAAGAAAACCAAAGCAAGGAAAGAACCAATACTCAAACTGTAATTCAAGAAGGTTTATCTGGATACTAAAAAAGAGACATTAAACTCTTATTGAAAGAACACATTTTATACTCAAGAATATCAACATAGAAAGACCAATCATCAAGATCTATGTTAGGGAAACTCCATGGCTCAGATGGTAAAGAATCTGCTTATAATGCAAGAACCTGGCTTAGATCCCTGGGTCAGAAAGATCCCCTGGAAAAGGGAATGGCAACCCATTCCAGTATTCTTGCCCAGAAAATTCCATGGACAGAGGAGCCTGGTGGACAACAGTCCATGGGGTCTCAAAGAGGTGGACACGACTGAGTGACTAACACTTCCCACTTTCCTTGGACTTGAAAAAAAAAAAAATCCTTTGGGCATCTGGGCAAATTTTCCTCTTAGTAAGGGAAAATTGTATCATCATTATACTCTTGACAACAATGATTCACACCAGAAAATAATGAAAATATATTAAATATAACCAAGAGAGGAAATGTAAAAATAAGAACTTTATATCCAGCAAAATTATTCATAAATCAGGTAGAAATTTTTGTCAGTATACAGAACTCAGGGATATTGGGAATTTCTTATGAGCACATGTTGGAGGACTCTGCTGGAAAGTGAGTTGTTTCAGGTGACCAGACTGACCAGGGTGACACTGACATATGTAATTGTGATAATAACGTATAGAACTAGGAATAAAGAAGGGGTAAAGAGTATGGTGTGTAATGGACTTCTCAGGTGGCTCAGTGGAAAAGAATCCACCTGCCAATGCCTGAGAAGTGGGTTCAGTCTCTGGGTCAGGAAGATCCCCTGGAGGAGGAAATGGCAACCCACTCCAGTATTCTTGCCTGGGAAATCCCATGGACAGAGGAGCCTGGTAGGCTACAGTCCATGGGGTCGCAAAGAGTTGGACACGACTGAAACGACTGAGCAGGCACGCTCAGTGGGGTGAGTGGTAAGTGGAGGTGCTGGATTTGGACAACCATTCATCTTCCTGGCAGAGATTCTTTTAAGGACTCCTAAATACCTGAGTGTTGAATTTAGTCCAGTAACTTTAGACTGAGAAAATCTCCTTGAAGGACCTATGTGTGTGTTATCTATTTTTAAAAAAGGGATTAAATACTATAATTTTAACACTGGTAGAGCTCTAATAGTCTTCTTGTTAGTATTTGCAGGATATTCACCAGTGGAATATCTCTGTTTTTGCCTAACATTTTTCTTAAAATAATGTTGTTTTAAGAATAATGCTGCCATTCCAATCTGTCACTCCCTGGGGCAGAAGAGCATGGCTGAGCATCCAAGGTTATATTTCCTGTCTCTTAACATATATCTGGAACCTCTCTACAATAAAATATTTTGAACTTAATACCCCCTTCTTAATATGTATCTGAGACACATAGTCTGTCATATTGTTCTTCATCTTGTAGCTTTCACTTTTTAAATCAGATGCTCTTCTATATATTAAGGAAGTTAATAAAAAAATTAATAAAAGAGTTAATAATAAAAATACTGTTTGAGGAATATATTAGAATATATATCAAATCAGAGGTACCTTAGAGATTTCATCAGCTCCTGTGATGTATAACAGAGGAAAGAGCTGAGACCACAGAAGTTATGACTTTCTAGTGTTTACAAAGCAAGTTCACAGCTAATACTTTTTGTAACTATACTCAGGATGTGAGTTAATTTACATTGTATCCATAGAAAAACAAAGAAAAATATCCCTGGATTATTAATGGTTTCAAAAAGATTGAGTTACCCGTGTGAACCCTCTGAAGTTACATGCAGAAAATGCATATTACAGATTGTATAACTGACTTTTCAGGGTCATGGGTACAATACCAAATAAAATGAGACATTTTAATATTGTTGCATTATTTATTCCATAATATATTCATTTTGCTTTGCATTATCTTTATGGTTCTTTAGAAATATTGGAAAAAAAAAACCCCAGATGATAGGCGTTATATAAGAGAGCTTTAATTAAAATAGTGTTTGATTATCAAAATTGATTTCAGTCATGATAAGTTATCATCCTCTTCCCTAACCCCTTGGCAGCCGTGCCATGCAGGCTGATTCTTTCTTGGAAAGGCAAACTTTTCCTTGTCTTAATGGCATATGCTCCTCTGATTTTTCCCACATATCCTGTGGACATTTTGCTCTTTTATTACTCCTATCTCTTAAAGTGGCAACCTCCAGTTTCTTTCCATGATTCTTTCAACTTATATCCCCATACTTTTTGTGTTTTCAAGTATTTCCACATATTCAACCATCATCTTTGCATACATGACTTCTAGTATTTTTGACTTGTTTCCAACTACTGAAGCTGCATTTCAAACTGCCTATTAAATATGTTTATTTTGATGTTTGCTGGTATATGAGGTTTAATACGTCCAGATCTGAATTCATTATTTCCTCAACATTTATACCAGCTTGTCCTCCTTATTTTCCTCTTTTTGTTGATGTCACATCTTTTTCCTAGTCACCTAGACTCAAAGCCTAGGAATAAAATTTCCTTATTGTATATCATTCCCTTATCGTTGACATTCACAGAGTTGTCAAGACTTGCAGATTTTAACCTTTGAAATAAGTGTTCCTTTATCTATCCTCAATTTTGCATTTCTCTTCTACAATTCTAGTTCATCTCTTTCCAGACTATTGCAGGAGTGAATTGTTGTTCTCTTTACATCTAAAAGTCTTTGTAAATTACCTTGTAAATATGTTATGCTAATCTGCCAAAAGCATAGCTCCTGCTTGCATGTTAAAAGGCTGCCAATGGTCCCTACTGGCTATCATTTTTGTCAAAGCATAATAACTTCTCTAGAAAATGGCTTTAGACTACCCTGCTATTCCCTTTTCTTTCACTTTACTACATGGGTGCTATTCAAGTGCTTCTCAAATTTAACGTGCATATAAATCATATGTAGATAATGCACTATTCTCAAAAGGGATTGTGTGCTTGCTTGGTTCTGCGCTATTCATTGCCTCTATACCTTGTCTCCTATCTCCTATGATAATCCTATTCCTCCTTCAAAATGAATACTGAAAGCCAACATATCCATGAGATCTTATCTGGATGAATTTTATGTCCTTTCTCAAATTCAGAAACATCTATATGTATATTGTTCATAACACAAACTATATTACCTTGTATGATATTTTCTCAAATAGAAGGTAAGAATTGTGAAGATGTGGCATGCTTTATTTTACTCTGAATTCCCTATAGACCTTGCACAACGCTTCATATGTTGTAGGTAATCAGTGACTACTGTTTAAATGGAATTACTCTGTGTTATTGAATGACACTGATAGAAGAAACCACTACCAAACAGACATGTGTTCGTAATTAATGTCTGTGATATTTCCTATAAACAGGAAAAACTTAGATTCTCTTTAGCTGTGGCCTTTCCAGAAATGTTTGTATAAATACCAAATATCAGACTCTGCCCTATTGTTAAAACAACAGAGTTCAAGTCAAGTTAATGTTTAAAATTAAAAAGGAAAATGTTAAGTAGAAACAGGGTGTTCTTGTGGCTGAACTGGATTCTTTTACTTAGTTCTTCAACATATTGTTTGAAAAATGCTATGTGTTCTCAGTGGTTGTCTTAGTTTGTCAGCACTCAAGCAGAGGGAGAATTGTGTCCATTGTAAAGTGAGAATTGCTAGAGCTTTGGACTTAAAGGGAAATTGTTCCTGGGGGTGTTCATTCAACCATTCACATTTCTTGTGCTATTAATATATGTCAATCAGTGTGTTATAGACACAGAATTGAAAATCATAATCATTTTCTTAGAATCTGCAAAAAATCTAGTGGGAAAGATGAAAAAATAACCTATTACTAACAAAGCAATGTGACAAGTGGTTAAAAAGATTGGGGGAAGCTAAGGAGTCTAAGAGAGTGAGTAGGATTCGTTTGGTAGAACAGGCAGGGGAGGACATTTCACAGTGAGCAGCATTCCTTAACATTTTTTTTTTTTCATTATCACCCTCCTAAAGAGCATTTTTAGACCCTTTTTTCCTAAATGCTAGCCCGACCCCCATGAAATGTTAATACCACAGATATATTGTATGTCCCTTTATGCACTGTGGCATGTTGGAGAGCCATAGACCATTATAATAGCTAACAATTTTTTTGTTCCCGCAAGAGCCAATTTTCATTCCCTTGGGTCAATGTCACCCCCATTGAGAATGCTTGGCATGGAGGAACTAACTGCCTAGATCCAGTCAGTCAATTTGAATGCCTTAGGGTTAATCTTGCCAACCTTTTTAGTTTCCTACTGCCCCCAGATTGTTGTCTCTAACTTGCTGTCAGCAATTTTCAACTGATTATGGCTGTCAGCTAACTGGCTTTTGGGGTAACCTTCTTGGCATTTAGTAGGTTAAGATTCTGCTGTGAGTAACAGAAAAGTGAAAATTAGTAGTGCTTTATGCAAGATAGTTTAGTCCCTACTCTTTTCTTTATGTCAACAAAGGGCAGAGATGGGCAAGCCAGAGCTGAAATATATATGCCTCTGCTCTTGAAGGACCAAATATGCCTCTTGAAGGACCCAGGTTCCTTCCAGTTCATGCTGCCTTGTCACTTTAGACTGGCTCTTGTCCAGGTTGGCATCTGTAGCCTAGCAGCAGGAGGAAGCAATGTAGAAGTAGGAGGGAAGCCGCGTGACAGCCGTCTGGTAAGGTAGGGTTCAGGAAGCTGCTGCAGAGCACCCATATTCCTAGCACGTTGCCCAGGAACTGGGCACATGGCCATACTTGGCTACAAGGAGACTGAGCCATGTTGCCTTAATTCTGGTGGCCTTAAGCCCAGATAAAATTTTTGTGAAAAATGAGACTGGATAGTGAGGAACCACAAGAGTTTTGTTACCCACTGCCATGAATTTTCACTTTGAAGGAATTATTTTTGCTAGATAAATAAGATTGCAACATTGACTGGATCAAAATACAATGCATTAAAATGATCCACAGTCAAAGATTTAATGAGTCAAGCTTCTTTAAGTATTCTTTTCTCCCATATAATTCCTATCTAGGCATGATTTTTTAAATATTTATAATTAATAAACAGATATATCTGTTCTTTTTTATTTAATGTTATAAATATGTATTTTCTGTTATAGAATCCTCATAATTTTAATAGCTTTATATTTGTTACACTAAATATTTTCATGTGTATTAACTTTTCCTTGTTTTTTATTATCTTTTTTATTTCCTTTATCTTCCTACCAAAAGTGAGATAATTGGGATAAAGAAATTCATATGTCTTAAAATATACTGAAAAATCATTTTTTCAAAAGGAATCTTCCAATTTATTACTTTTTATGTTATGTATGAGAGTGTCAGCTTGATTACCAAATTCCCTCATTATTTTGGCTTTTAAAAAGGCACATTACTCTTATTTCAGTATGTTCTTTTAAGAACCAGCAGAGTTGAACATTTTATATATATATTTTACTTTATTAATCTTAAGTTGTTCATGTCACTTTTTTCATTTTAGTGTTATCTTTCATACTAATTTCCATATACTTTTTATATAGCATATATATTAGTTTATATATATATAAAATTTGCTGCAGATAGTTATCTAAATGTTTTTCCTCTTCTTTTAAAATCATTATTTTTATCATTCTATATATTTTTTACATAATGTAAAGAAATTTTACATATTGTAAAATAGCTATTTTATGCATGTGGAGCTTACATATCATATAATGATACATGTTGTGAGGTTGTATATGATTGATATTTATTTCTCCAAATTCCTCAGCAGTTATTTTTAAATAAATAACTGCTGAGGAATTTGGAGTGTTTTAAAATAAATCCTCCCTTTACATCTATGATGCAGCATTTTTAATACATAAATATATAGCATATATGTGCATATATGTATATATGTATATGGATACAATTGGAATTATTACTCTATTTTATTTCTGTTTTTGCGGCAATTTCCACTGATTTAATGATGTTTTAAAATATACTTGGCAATAGAGAATAATGTTAGCTCTTATTTTACCTTTATAACCTTTCTTTTAAATGCTATATTTTGAAAGATTTATCCATTTTTTAAAGGATATATAATTTTTAATGGAGTATTTTTAAAGAGGACAAAAACCCAATGATGAAACTTTCTTTGGACACAGGGATTAAATTTTGAGAGTCATAAATGAGTACTGAGGAGTAGAGCAGCTCTCTTCATCCTCACCTGCCACCCTCAAGCAGTAATACCTGTGGAGAATGCGTGGAGAGTTTTCTGATCGCAGGTTGGAGGGAGGCTAAAGCTCAAATATCTTTACATTACTCTGACACAAAGTTCTAGGTTACTTGATTACCTCTCACCAATCATCCTTTGGGGAAGCGGTCTATAGGAAACAACAATTGGTTTCTCCCAAACAACCCTTATCTTCTTTATACTGGTGTTCAGTTCAGTTCAGTTCAGTTCAGTCACTCAGCATGTCCAACTCTTTGTGACCCCATAGACTGCAGCACACCAGGCCTCCCTGTCCATCACAAACTGCCGGAGTTTACTCAAACTCATGTCCATTTAGTTGGTGAGGCCATCCAACCAAATCATCCTCTGTTGTCTCCTTCTCCTCCAGCCCTCAATCTTTCCCAGCAACAGAGTCTATCTCAAATGAGTTAGTTCTTTGCATCAGGTGGCCAAAGTATTGGAGTTTCAGCTTCAGCATCAGTCCTTCAAATGAATAATGAATTTCCTTTAGGATGGACTGGTTGGATCTCCTTCCTGTCCAAGGGACTCTCAAGAATCTTCTCCAACACCACAGTTCAAAAGCATTAATTCTTCAGCGCTCAGCTTTCTTTATAGTCCAACTCTCACATCCATACATGACCACTGGAAAAACCATAGCCTTGACTAGATGGACCTTTGTTGGCAAAGTAATGTTTCTGCTTTTTAATAAGCTGTCTACGTTGGTCATAACTTTTCTTCCAAGGAAGAAGCATCTTTTAATTTCATGGCTGCAGTCACCATCTGCAGTGATTTTGGAGCCCCCCAAAATAAAGTCTGTTACTGTTTCCACCGTTTGCCATGAAGTGATGGGACCAGATGCCATGATCTTAGTTTTCTGAATGTTGAATTCAGTTGTATTGGTATATGACCTGGCAAACCACTACTACTATTTTCCCAATCCCTGTTCTAGAGCCTGAGAGAAGATCAGGAGAAAGAAAAGGCAGGAGGGACCTTTAGCAGAAAAACCAACCTAAAAAGATGCATGGCAAGGAGAGGGGGAAAGTAATTAGAAAAGAATGACTGAGTTGATTCAGGTATGTGATAGTTCCTTTGGTTTCTCTACACATTTAAATGCATATGAACATTTAATGTGTGTTCCTTTGAGTTATGCTAATTTTTCTGACAGCTCGTGGCCTATACCAAACCAAAACACTGTTGTCTGACTTAAAATTATATGCAAGTTTAAACTCCTTCACATTGCAAGTTTTTCCTTTTTGTTATAAGAATATAAAATAACAGGTAAGGACCAATTTACATAAATTTGCTCACTTTAAGCAATCACAGCTTGAGATGAGTTTTTTGAACTTGCAAGTTGCAGTTTTATTCACTAAATTATCCAGGTTTGCAACTTACATCAAATAGTTCTTAAGGACCACTGATCCCTTTGTGTGTATATAGGTTCAATACAAAGAATGACACCACAAAGTATTAGTGTATTTATCTTATTCCTTGTATAATTTTTATGAGAAAATATAAACAGAAGGGAGGGTTGGTTATTTTGGCTAATTGATTCTTAAATCTGTCCAAGAGGAAGTCAACACCTGATTTATTACAAAATTTTGCAAAATTCAGCTGACAAATTTCACAAAGCTTTCTTTCCTCATCAGTTCAGTTTAGTCACTCAGTCATGTCCGACTCTTTGTGACCCCATGAACTGTAGCACACCAGGCCTCCCTGTCCATCACCAACTCCCGGAATCCACCTAAACCCATGTCCATTGTGTCGGTGATGCCATCCAACCATCTCATCTTCTGTCGTCCCCTTCTCCTCCTGCCCTTAATCTTTCCCAGCATCAGGGTCTTTTCAAATGAGTCAGCTCTCCGCATCAGGTGGCCAAAGTATTGGAGTTTCAGCTTCAACATTAGTCTCTCCAATGAACACCCAGGACTGATCTCCTTTAGGATGGACTGGTTGGATCTCCTTGCAGTCCAAGGGACTCTCAAGAGTCTTCTCTTGTTTTCAAAAGCATCAGTTTTTCAGCGCTCAGCTTTCTTTATAGTCCAACTCTCACATCCATACATGACTACTGGAAAAACCATAGCCTTGACTAGATGGACCTTTGTTGGCAAAGCAGTGTCTCTGCTTTTTAATATGCTTTAACAGAGACTGGTCGGATAACTTTCCTTCTGAGGAGCAAGCGTCTTTCAATTTCATGGCTGCAATCACCATCCGCAGTGATTTTGGAGCCCAGAAAAATAAAGTCGGCCACCCTTTCCCACTGTTTCTCCATCTATTTCCCATGAAGTGATGGGACTGGATGCCAACTTTTAAGCCAACTTAATGCCAACTTTTTAAGCCAACTTTTTTACTCTCTTCTTTCACTTTCATCAAGATGCTCTTTAGTTCTTCACTTCCTGCCATAAGGGTGGTGTCATCTGCATATCTGAGGTTATTGATATTTCTCCTGGCAGTCTTGATTCCAGCTTGTGCTTCCTCCAGCCCAGCATTTCTCATGATGTACTCTGCATATAAGTTGAATAAGCAGGGTGACAATATACAGCCTTGACGAACTCCTTTTCCTATTTGGAACCAGTCTGTTGTTCCATGTCCAGTTCTAACTGTTGCTTCCTGACCTGCATATAAGTTTCTCAAGAGGCAGGTCAGGTGGTCTGGTATTCCCATCTCTTTTTAGAGTTTTCCACAGTTTATTGTGATCCACAGAGTCAAAGGCCTTGGCATAGTCAATAAAGCAGAAATAGATGTTTTTCTGGAACTCTCTTGCTTTTTCAATGATCCAGCGGATGTTGGCAATTTGATCTCTGGTTCCTCTGCCTTTTCTAAAACCAGTTTGAACATCTGGAAGCTCATGGTTCACATATTGCTAAAGCCTGGCTTGGAGAATTTTGAGCATTACTTCACTAGCGTAAATTTGAGGTCAGGTGGGCCTTAGGAAGCATCACTACAAACAAAGCTAGTGGAGGCCATGGAATTCCAGTTGAGCTATTTCAAATTCTAAAAGATGATGCTGTGAAAGTTCTGCACTCAATATGTCAGCAAATTTGGAAAACTCAGTAGTGGCCACAGGACTGGAAAAGGTCAGTTTTCATTCCCATCCCAAAGAAAGGTAATGCCAAAGAATGCTCAAACTACTGCACAATTGCATTCATCTCACACGCTAGTAATGCTCAAAATTCTTTCCTCATACTCTCCATCTAAATGAATCTTTTAGAAAAATGAAATACAAAAGAGTAGTCAGAATACATGTCAAATATCAATGAAAAGTTGTTAAAGCCGGACTCTCTTAGCCAAGGAAACATTCATTTTAACAAATATCCCTCTCTGATTAGTTTTTGCCTTGAATACTGCTAAAATAAATACACACAAAATCAGCCTTCAGGGTTTTCTTACTATTTGCTGTGATTGTGTAGTTCAATTCACTAGAAAACTAGCAATACATATCAGTTTAGTTCCCTGCACTGCCTTGCAGGGCTGCTATTGAAATGAGTTTCTGGCTCTGCACATGCAGGCAGAAGTCTCTTATGTTGGCTTCTCAAAAAGGAAGGAAACAGCAGTTATATCCACATCTAATAACACAAAAGCTATAGCGTCATTCCCAGGACTCATAAGTATGTTACTAAAGTAGTATGTCTTTTTCTCCCTCAGATAATATTTTTTTTTCCAAAAAGACAGGTGCAGATTTGTACCAGCTAAAGCCTAGGAAGAAGTCTGAGAAATTCATGTACTGTGCATTATTTATTCAAAGTATTGTTTAACTGGGGTCTTTTTAAAATTTAGTTTTAACCAGAAGAAAAGAAATGACCAAATCCAAGAATCATCTATAACAAAAACACCAATACAGTATACTAACGCATATATATGGAATTTAGAAAGATGGTAACAATAACCCTGTGTATGAGACAGCAAAAGAGACAGTAATGTATAGAACAGTCTTATGGACTCTGAGGGAGAGGGAGAGGGTGGGAAGATTTGGGAGAATAACATTGAAACATGTAAAATATCATGTATGAAATGAGATGCCAGTCCAGGTTTGATGCACGATACTGGATGCTTGGGGCTAGTGCACTGGGACGACCCAGAGGGATGGTATGGGGAGGGAGGAGGGAGGAGGGTTCAGGATGGGGAACACAGGTATACCTGTGGTGGATTCATTTTGATATTTGGCAAAACTAATACAATTATGTAAAGTTTAAAAATAAAATAAAATTAAAAAAATGTAAAAAAAAAAACATTTCTGATACAGAAATCTTTTATGGATAAGGTGTTTGTTTTTAAAAAGTCTTTGTTATTAAAAGTATTATGAAAATAAACCAGTCTGAGGATGTATTCTCATATGCAGGGCAAGAGGACATAATCAATTTATGTTTTGTGGCACTTTTCTAAAAAATATGGTTGCTGAGCAATCAGAAGAATCTAAAGTTATTTCAGCATGTGCTACTCCAGTGCTCTGGAGACATATGACATCAGACTCCTCACTGGCATTCTTTCTCACCAGAGGCAATGTGATATATGAGCAATTGCACTGGCCTTGAAGTCAGCTAAACTCGAGGACACATTACAGCCTCTCACTCTTTCTGTGTCCCTGGATAAGTTTCTTAACCTTTCTTTCTGTCTATGCCTATTGCAAGATTTCAAAAAATGATACAAATCTACTTGCTAGGCCATTGTGAACACCTGTGATGATGTGTACACAATATCCACTTTAATGGCTATAACAGCACAGGGATTCAATGACTAATAGCTATTATTGTTTTTTTTTTTTTTCTTTTAACTATCTTACATTATTTTCCTAGCTCACGTGTATGAATATATCTTAATTACACTTAACATTCATACCCTCATCCTCTTTCCACGCCATGAAAGATACTGTTAATTGTTAAGTGCACTGTGTTTAGATGGTCTTAGAACCTAATCATCTTATAAATTTGCTGAGGGATACTGTGTTATATACTTTTTTTTGATAGGTGTTATAATTTCCAGTACAAATTGCATTCAAGAAAAGATACATTTGTTGCATCATCTCTCAATTTTGTCTTTTGAGTTCTATTATAGTTTAGTTTTTTGCAATACTGAAAGAACACAGTAAGTGGTAACTAGTTTGTGCCACCTATGTTTTGAAAGTAATTTTGAAGGCTGATAATAGGATCAGATTCCATTATGAATAGGTACCTACCTCCCACCTGTTAGTCTCCATTCATTTATGAAGAGATCCAGAATTCAAAAGGTAAAGAGTCCTCAACACTCTGTTCTTCCTTTCCTGAGAAAGTCCAAAACCGAGTATGCTTATGGAAACTAAACCTTTAGGGAATAGGGAAAGCCAGTGCTACCTCAAAAACTGGGCCCATGTTGTCCCAAAGAGGGACAACAGTTAGTGTCAGCCCAAGCGAAAATTCCCAAGGACAATTTCATCAAGACAGGTGGGGAGAGTTGTAATAGACAGTTGTAAGAATTGCCTTTATTTTCCTGTTATCTTTTTTTTTTTTCAGTTTTATTGAATACCATGATTTAGATCTCTATGTAGAGTAATGGGATCTGTCTGCAATTCTACCCTTACCCCAACTTTGCATTAGGAGGGTCCCACCAGCTCTCAATTGTGTTGCTTTTTTCAAAAAATATTAAACTTTTAGTTTTCTTTTTCTTTTTTTTTAGATTTGTTCTCTTAAAATTGGGAAAGACTTCAGTAAAAGCATAAAACAATATATGTATTTAGAGATGCTGCTACTGCTGCTAAGTCGCTTCAGTCGTGTCCGACTCTGTGTGACCCCATAGACGGCAGCCCACCAGGCTCCCCTGTCTCTGGGATTCTCCAGGCAAGAACACTGGAGTGGGTTGCCATTTCCTTCTCCAGTGCATGAAAGTGAGAAGTGAAAGTGAAGTCACTCAGTCGTGTCTGACTCTTAGCGACCCCATCGACTGCAGCCCACCAGGCTCCTCCATCCATGGGATTCTCCAGGCAAGAGTACACTTATTAAGTGAATAGTGAACAAATTTCCTTTTAAGAAAGAAAAGAAAAATATTTCAACTCAGGGTGATGGCTTTCTTGATATGTTAAGCAGGATTCTGAGATGGCTCTCGAGATTCCTATCTTCTGGAGTATATAGTCTGTAGTATCCCCGCCCTTGGGTATGGAAAGAACCTGTGAATAGAATGGATGTCACTTCCATGGTTAGATTACATTATAGGACAAAGGTGTAGACATTTTTCAGGTGGAATTAAGGTTGCAGATCAGTTGACTTTGAGTTAATCTCAGGGGAAACGACCTTTGGTGGGCCTGGTCTAAACTGGTGACCCATTAAAAGAGTCTGAGCTTTTCCTGAAGTTGGAGAGATTTGAAGCAGCCAGTACTATTCTCTCATTGGCTCTGAGGAAGCAAATTGTCGTCTTGTGGAGAGGATAACATGAAAGGGACAGCTGGTGGTTTGCTAGCACAGTGCCTGGTTGATGACCAGCAATAAAGCAGGGACTACAGTTCACAGTTGCAAGGAATTGAATTCTGCAAACAACTAGTAAATTTAGAAGGGGACTTGAGCCCCAGATGAGGACACAGGCCAGCCAACACCTTGATTTTACTTCACCAGGCCCTGGGATGACTTAGGTAACCATTATCCAGCCCATGAAAACTGTGAGATAAGTAAGTTGTGTAGTTGTACACAGCTAAGTTTGTAGTAATTTTTAAGACAGAAATAGAAAACTAATACACTTAGATAAGAAAAAATTTGAATCCATTATTTTCTTTTTCATATAAAGAAAAAATACTTTCTCCCTTAAATTTAATTATTTCACTGGCAGGTGTTTTGATTCCATCCTGTATCTTCAAAGTCACTCTGCACTCATACTTCCAGTGAGCATTTATCATGCCAGGTCTTTTCCTCCTTAAGATAGTTTTTTTTAATCTATTCTATGTCCCTCTCTAAATATCTTTCCAACTCTAAAAGAGTTGTCTGTAATTACTTTTGGGAATTTACCTTCTCTTACTCACTGCAAGCTAAGTTGCCCCCATTAATCCAGAAACATATTCTTCCTGTGTTTGCTCATAACATTCTTGTTAATGAGTCCAGTAGATACTTTTCAGTTCTTATCATCTGTGACCACTCAGCAGCATTAATGTATTTTTTCTTATAAATGCTTTTTTTGGCTTTATTGTAGTTCACTCTTCTCATTTTCCTGTTTCATTCCTAACATTTTTTTTTTGCATTAAATTTTAGTATTATCTAGGCTCCATCCGTTGTCTTCTCTTTTTGTCAGTCTGAATAGTATCCCTTAGCAATCTCATCTACTTCCTTTATTTAAGTTGCCATATATGTTGCTGATGAGTAATCTCTAGACCTGCTGTTTCTTCTTTGCTTCAAACCTATGTGTACAGTTGCCAATAGAAAGAAAGTGAAACTGTTAGTCACTCAGTAATGTCTGACCCTTTGTGACCCTGTGGATTGTAGCCCACCAGACTCCTCTGTCCATGGAATTCTCCAGGCAAGAATACGGAGTGGTTTGCCATTTCCTTCTCCAGGGGCTCTTCCCGACCCAGGGATTGCACCTGGGTCTCCCACATTGCAGGCAGACTGTTTTTACTGACTGAGCTACTGGGGAAGACCCAATATACATAAAGTTCAATAATTCCAGAGTTGGTCTTTTCCTACCTACCCTATTTTAGTGAATACATCAACTATCTCCCTGGTTGCTCAATCTGAGGATCTTGGCATTACCTTAGATCTTATCTGCCTCATTTATTCCTTTACCCATTCTGCTATGTCTTAGTATACTTTACTTATATTCTCTTTCAAATATTTAATTAAATACACTAGCATCTCCTTTCATTTTCTACAATATCCTGAAAGCCAATTTCTCTTTTCAATCCAGTCTATTTGTTTCTTTGCTCGGCACCTGGAGTAACCTCTGTAACACGCACATCTGATTAAGCCTCTTGACTGCTTAAAGATTTCAGGACTCCTTTCCTTCTGGGTAAAATCCCAAATTCTTTCACATAAACCTTTCTTCGTCTTCCTCTCCTTATAGTCCTCTCCCTTATTAACACCCACAGTTCTTTCTGTTTTCTCACTGCCACCTCCCCTGCTGAGAAATTCTTTCATGTCTGCCTCATTTATTTCAGTTGGTCAAGTTATCCTTTGCGATCAGGCTGAAGAAGCCTTCTTTGATCTATCAAACCAGCACTAGGTGTTCAACTTTTGTCCACAGTTGCACTGTGTCCTGAACTCTCAAGCTGTGTTATACTTAAATGGCTTTTCTACGCTTTTAGACAATAATTTATTTAAAGTGAGCCAGCCTCTTTTTCAATGTTGACACCTCTAACACAGTGCCTGAGACAGCATAAATATTTTAGGAAAATGTTACTGATCAACCAAACTATAGCTAACCTTTATCATGTCATAAAAATGCAGTAACAATGGTACAATAATTACTCAGTGAATTTTTGTTGTCCAGTGATGAACGTCCCACATATAAAACTGTACTAAAGATGTTTACATGTATAATATTGCTTGAAAACTGAAATTATATAAGCAAATTCAGGCAAAAAAATTTGAGGAATATTTCTTTTTTTTAAAATTCTTTTTATTTTATTTATCTTTTAAATATTTTATTTTTTAACTTTACAATATTGTATTGGTTTTGCCATATATCAACATGAATCCGCCACAGATATACACGTGTTCCCCATCCTGAACCCTCCTCCCTCCCTGTGCCATCCCTCTGGGTCGTCCCAGTGCACCAGCCCCAAGCATCCAGTATCGTGCATCAAACCTGGACTGGCGACTTATACAGTCTGTTTATATATCAGCTCAGTTCCTATTGTTTCACTTTCACTTTTCACTTTCATTCATTGGAGAAGGAAATGGCAACCCACTCCAGTATTCTTGCCTGGAGAATCCCAAGGAGGGGGAGCCTGATGGGCTGCTGTCTATGGGGTCGCACAGAGTCAGACACGACTGAAGCGACTTAGCAGCAGCAAGATTAGTGAAGCAAAGTCAGTCATGTATTTTATTTGCATAGCTATGCCTGCGAAGCCCTCCCTCTCCTATACCTCCTGCTTAGCTCTGTGGTTAAACTTTTTATCCACCCTATTATCAAGTTCCATAGTTTGTGTCTCCTCAATATCTCTCCTATCCATCTGATCCTCCTTGGCTTTCTCTTCCTGTGTATCTCCAAGACAGCGCTTCCATAGTTACTTTCTACCTAGTCTAATCTGTATTCAAATTCATCATACAGAAAGACAAATTATGTCTATTTCCTCTAATGCATTTAAAGATTTTCCATTGTTGAATCAAGAAAAAGGTCCTTAGCTTGCTAGTCAAGTGCCTCTATGACATGGCTCCCTACTAATTTATCAGCTGCCTCTTCACTTTTTTCTTATATGAACCCAAAAGGAAGTATACACACATAATTCAGCCAAACACATTCTATGTTTTCCAACCTTTCTATTTTTGTTGTAGCTTTTCCTAAATCTTCTTAATTTTTAAATTAATCCTTCTAAAATCTTGCACAAGCATCAGGGTCCCAATCATAAAGCATCTACTGCATGAAGCAGTCCTTGATTTCTCAACCCTATGGTATCACCCTTTGAACCACATTAATGTTTTCTACCCTCTTACATCACTTACATTGATTGTTAATATAGATATTTGTAGGGTTGTCTAACCTTCTCCCCACTTCCCAGGCATTAGATCACCATCGTCTTGAGAGTATAGTTTATAGTTTATAATCTCACCCCCACAGTGGAGTTTTGCATCTTAGAACTAATATTAGTTACTAATATTAGTTCTTTTTTGTTAAAACAGAATTAAATTTTCATTTATCAACATACATTAAAAAAAGCATTCCACTTATAAAATGAAGTGAGTTAAAATAAGGAGTAAAAGTAAAGAGTTTCTTAGTTAGGATCAAATATCATAAGAAAATTTAGTGTTCAAGTTTTTAATTTACTGGAATTATATTTTAATTGGATTCACTTTTCTTTTTTTTAACTTTTTTGTCCTTTTCTCTTTCCCTTTTATCTTTGCCATATATGTCACATGTAGATATAGCAATAAGTATTTCTTTTCCCTGATGTCAAAGAATTCTCCTTCTATTTGATTTTCCCTAGGGTGAGGCAGAATGATTTAGAATAAGCTAATTTTGGCTTGCATCCTTACACATTCCTGAAAATGTCGAAGTTTTAAATTGCATACCTCTGTACAGAATTTGTGAAGTCTTGACTTACTTCCACATTCTCCTTTGAGCAACAAAATACACTGTACTTAAAAGCAAGCTCTTTCAAGAATGCAAAGTAATGTCTGAAAGAAATATTACTCAGAGTATCACTTCTCGGAAATATCTCAATAAGCTCGACATACTTGTCTGCACAGTAGTAAACCTCTAGACTCAGCAAGTGAATTGGATTATTTGTCAGTGACTTTGGGAAAAAGGGGAGGCAGTGTTCATGGAGGGTAAGTGCTACATGAGGTCTATATATATTTGTGGGCTAGTTTCAATGCTGTACTTTCAGAAAGTCATTTCATTTATGCCTTTTTTGGGTGATGTTTCCATAAAATACTAACCTGGATACATTTATTTATTATTTTTTTTAATTTAATTTTATTTTTTAACTTTACAATACTGTATTGGTTTTGCCATATATCAAAATGAATCATTTAATCTTTACATTTTTAGGAGAAAGCTGCTCAGTTTGGAGTATGTTTACTTTTGTTAAAACGTTGCTGTTTGAAGCTGCATGTAGATCTTTTGAGAAGCCCCATGCTTGAGTCTCGATTTTTACATTTTCAAGACAGCTTTTACATGCTCCTGAGCATGTAGGCTCTGAGCTTCTACTGAAGCATGTAATTACTGGCGATGACTTAGTACCCGCCATGTGGTACCAAGTAATGGCAATTGGAAGCAGTGTCAATACGAGAAAATTGGCAAGCTGGAGATAGCCAAGTGAGATAACTCAGAGACTCACATGCTGTGGTAAGCACTTCCGCTATTGCTAGTAGCACAAAAGAACTTTATTTACAAAAATTTTTCTGTAATCTCCAAGGTGTCCACATCAGAGGAAATTAAAGGGCTGCTTTGTAGTTTAGAATGAGTTCATGGCTCTATGGATGATTTGCATGTTTTACTCTCCCAAAATGAGTTTTTGCCTAAACTGTCATTCTGTTTTCTGCCTCCACTATTTGATTTGCTTTTTTATTTGGGGCCAAATCTGTAAAAAACAGCTCTCAAGACACATAGCTATGACCTGGAAGATTTAGGAATGAGATTGGAGATGAACTTGTAACTTAGCCTTTGATCTGTACAGGAATCACATGGGGGAGATAATGTATTAAAACTGTAGATTCCTGGGTTCATTCCACAGAGATTCAGATTCAGTAGGTCTGCAATTAAGCCAAGAATTCTTCATTTTTCTGAGGCACTGAATTTTTGGACTAGACTGAAAAGACACTGCTTAAGTTAAAACAGTGCTTAAGTTAAAGGAAAAGAGTGACCTTTTAGCTTCTTTCTACTCAAAGTGTGATCTTTGGCTCAACAGGATCCTGAAGCAGGACAAAACTGCAAAATCACAGGCCCTGGAATTTGCATTTTGACAAGTGTGATTAGAGTGTGAGAATCATTGTTTTAGCAGACGCAGTGGATTTAATTATAGTTGCTTAGTTAATTAGATTAGCTGTCACCCCGAAGAGAGAAAGGAAGTAGGACATGAAGAGGAGCTCTTGGGTGGAAGGGGGTGTGTGTGTGTGTTAGGCACTCAGTCATGTCCAACTCTGAGACCCCATGGACTGTGGCCCGCCAATCTCCTCTGTCTGTGGAATTCTCAAGGCAAGAATACCAGAGTGGGTAGTTATTTCCTTCTTCAGAGGATCTTCCCAACCCAGGGGTCTAACTCTGGTCTCCTGTATTGCAGGCAGATTCTTTAGCATCTGAGCCACCAGGGAAGCCTGGATGGAAGGGTGAGCTACAACAATTGGGACATTAGGTTGGAAGCAAAACATAGGGAATTCAGCTATTTTAAGCATCTATAAAGCAGAATAAATTTTGTGAAGATAAAATAAATCACATAGCGGAGTGAATGTGCTTCTTGTCATTTAGCAAGATAGCCATTACAAGCTAAATACTAAAACTGTGTAATTTATAAAAGCATATTTATTACATTAGAAATAGGTAGAAGGCTTGAGTCATTTTGGTAGGAACAAGTTGTGTGTAGAACTGGCTACCAAGGTAAGCAGGGCAGATTTCACCAGGATTCCAGGGACCCTTCAGCCCAGTATTAAAAAGTGCTCAACTATATTGCTGCTTCTTTGGTCAAAACTATCCTATGTCACTTATTTATATTTTGAATTTTTTTTTTTTTTTTTTTTTTTTTTTTTTTTGCGGCGGGGGCCGCGCCAAAAGGCATTGCCATTGCAGCTGCAGGAGCCGGCCGCGTCCGATCGCCATGGATACCCAGCGCCGACGCTCCTCCTCCGGGCCGTCCCACCACCCCGGGCCACGCCCCCTCGACGCTGACGCCTATATTTTGAATTTTGAGCAAAGCTGCATGGACAAATTATTATTATAGTCTGTTCATTATGCTTTAATGTTTGATTGCTGGAACAGTGGAGAAGGAAATGGCAACCCACTCCAGTATTCTTGCTTGGAGAATCCCAGGGACAGAGGAGCCTGGTGGGCTGCCGTCTATGGGGTCGCATAGAGTCAGACATGACTGAAGCGACTTAGCGGCAGCAGCAGCAGCAGGCTGGAACAGATAGATGGTTTCTGAGCCCTCCCTATTTTGAATAGGGACTGACTGATATGACTGATACAGTCATAGCTGTTGAATAATTCAAGGAGAAGCTATCAGATCTTCTTTGGGTACCCATGATTGTTAAGCCTGGCTACAGATGCATTTTGCCTGAGTCAAGTGATCTCAATTAAGATTAAAGTTTCAAGCAAAACATAGAAGCTATGTTGTCTAAATGAGTGCTAAATCTGGTGAGATGAATTCAGCTATTTTAAGAATCTATAAAGCTGAATAAATTTTATGATAATAAATTAAATCACATAACCTAATGAATGTACTTCTTGTCATTTAGCAAGATAACCATTACAAGTTAAATACTAAAACTGTGTATTTAATTGATAGAAGCACATTTATATATTAGAAATACATAAAGTTACCCTGTAATGTCACTACCACACTGAGTTCTGTCTTATTAATTCCAAAGAAACACTGTGCGAGTTTTATGGTAATTTTGACAAATTAAATTTCTTGGTGTTTTAATTTGGATTTTGTAATCTTTCTTGCCAAATGATTACTTAACCTCTATAATGCTAACTTTCTAGTAATTAATTGGTATTTAGCTATCGTATCACCAGTAAGGTTATAATCTTACTTAAAAAAAAGTTTTTTTTTTTTTCTTTTAAACTAAATGCTCATTTTAATTTAAATTTTTTTTTCAGAGTAGTAGTGGGAGTTTTTATACATGGGATGGTGAACTTGGTCATTTTTTCCAGTTAAGCAAACAAGGTTAACCTTTCAAAATTAGCAGGGAATTTAGGTTTCATTCTTGCTGAAAACTGCTCTGAAATTTAATTTTCTTTCTAAAACATAAATCCAAATCACATATCTTCCTCCCTTGGAAATTTAAATAGAATCATCATTTGGCTTATGACATAATTATTGAGTGCAGAGATAATAAAATGTGAAGACTAAGATTTAGTGCACTGATTTAGATAGTATTCTTGTCCCTCAATTAAAAGTAGCAAGAGACATACATATTTATTTCTTTATAATATATCACTCTTTCTTAAGAGATACAGAAGATGTGGGTTTCATCCCTGGCTTGGGAAGATCCCCTGGAGAAGGAAATGACAATTCACTCCAGTATTCCTGCGTAGAGAATCCCATGGACAGAGAAGGTGGGCTACAGTCCATAGGGTTGCAAAGAGTCAGACAGGACTGAAGAGGCTGAGCATGAGCATGACCTTAAATTTCCATAACGAGAAGAATCACCTGGGGGTACTTGTTTAAAAAATACCACTTCCTGGGGCTTTCTTGGAGATTCTGATTTGCCAGGACTGAGATGTGGCCATAGAATGTGTATTTTTATTAAGGGCCAAATAATTTAAATTACCAGGGAAGGCAGGGAAACGCTGTTCTCAAATTAATATCTGCACAAAGAGATTTCAGAATCACTTGTGCCAAAAAGAGTGTAGATCAATATGCTCAACCCAGCTGCACATTAGAAGCACTCTTTTAAAAATCTTAGTGGCCAAGGCACATCCCAACCGCTTTCATCATAATCTCTAAAGTGGCACCTAAGGGTCAAAATGAGTGATTGGGGAGCTACCTCACAGAAGAATGGAATGGCCACACCATCTAGTATCAGAAAATTTGAACAGATTTGAAAGTGAAAGTTAAGCAGATAAGCATTAGAGAAAAATAAAGCATAATTTTCATGGTGATAAAGTTACAGGGTTACTGCTTGTTTATGGAGAAAACATAATTAAAATGGTTGAATTAGGAATCTATGGTTTCAAAACCTTGAGCTTGTATTAGTATCACAGGGAAGGCTAGTTAAAAAGGATTGATTCATCCCACCCTAGAGTTTTTATCAGTTGGCTTGGGACAGAGTCTAAGATCTTGCACTTCTAATAAGTTGCAGGTAAAGCTCATGCTATTGATCCAAGGAATACATCTGAGAACCAATGTTCTAAGGAAGGAAGAGAGATACCACATGGGAGTATGGTGGAACTAAGGTCGAGCGAGCGAGCCCAAGCCTGGTTAAGATGTTTGTCTGAAAGAATAGCTACTACAGGGATTATATTAGAAATAGCTAACTGTGCTTCCCCGGTGGTTCAGAGAGTAAATAATCCACCTACAACATGGGAGACCTGGGTTCGATTCCTGGATTGGGAAGATCCCCTGGAGGACAGCATTGCAACGCACACCAGCATTCTTGCCTGGAGAATCCCCAAGGACAGAGGAGTCTGGCAGGCTACAGTCCATGGGATAAGAAAGAGTTGGACACAACAGAGCTGCTGAGCATAGCACATAGAGTTCCTGGGTCAGCCAGCTGGCTCAGAGATAAAGAGTTTATCTGTGAAGGCAGGAGACATTGGAGACATGGGTTCAGTTCCTGTGTTGGGAAGATCCCCTGAAGGAGGAAATGGCAAGCCACTCCAGTATTCTCACTTGGAGAATCCGATGGACAGAGGATCCTGGTGGGCTCAGTCCACGGGGTCACGAAGAGTCACAACTGAGCGACTGAACACACACACACACACTCACACACAGATAGAGTTGCTACTATGTTGAGATGTTGTACCAAAAATTTTATACATATCGAGTGGCTTAATCCTTAACATAATCTTATATGACAGATGCATGATTATCATTTCTTTCATAGCTGTGGAAGTTGAGGTATAGGGAAGTTAAGTAATGTTATCAATGGCAATGTAGTTAGTAAATTATAGATTTGGGATTAGAATCTAGGTGGTTTGGCTACAGGGTCCATGCAGTTAACTACTGTTATGCTCAGGGAGATGAAGGTGGACAAGCTTCTTTCAAACAATAAATGATTGTAGCAGATCTAGAACTCACTCACTTTACCTATTTTAGGATCCCCACAGGGGAAAATCTTGAGAAATATGTGAGGGAAATAAAGATTGGACCACAAATCAAAGTAAAAGTAAAGACAGATCCAGAAACAAACTTACATAAAAGGAAGAAAAGGGCCAATTTATGGGAGATTTTGGGGATTATGGCCAATTTATTTATTTTAAAATATTATAGATCAGTTATGCCTTCCTGAAAGAGTTTGGAAATAGTAAAAAGGTATATAAACCACTAAGGGCATACTCCATCACTAGAGAAAAACTATATAGCATAAAGAAATATTATCAGTTCAGTTCAGTTCAGTGGCTCAGTCATGTCCGACTCTTTGCGACTCCATGGACTCCAGCATGCCAGGACTCCCTGTCTACCACCAACTCCCGGAGTTTACTCAAGCTTGTGTCCATTAAGTTGGTGATGCCATCCAACCATCTCATTCTCTGCCACCCCATTCTCCTCCTGCTTTCAATCTTTCTCAGCATCAGGGTCTTCTCCAGTGAGTTCTCTTCCCATCAGGTGGCCAAAGTATTGGAGTTTCAGCTTCAGCATCAGTCCTTCCAATGAATATTCAGGACTGATTTCCTTTAGGATGGACTGGTTGGATCTCCTTGCAGTCCAACGGACTCTCAAGAGTCTTCTCCAACACCACAATTCAAAAGCATCAGTACTTTGGTGCTCAGCTTTCTTTGTAGTCTAACTCTCACATCTATACATGACTACTGAAAACACCATAGCTTTGACTAGACAGACCTTTGTTGGCAAAGTAATGTCTCTGCTTTTTAATATGCTGTCTAGGTTGGTCATAACTTTCCTTCCAAGGAGTAAGAAATTTTAATTTCGTGGCTGCAGTCACCATTTGCAGTGATTTTGGAGCCCCCAAAAATAGTCTCTCACTGTTTCCACTGTTTCCCCATTTCCTCATCTATTTGCCATGAAGTGATGGGACTGGATGCCATGATCTTTGTTTTCTTAATGTTGAGTTTTAAGACAACTTTTTCACTCCCCTCTTTCAATTTCATCAAGAGGCTCTTTAGTTCTTCTTTACTTTCTGCCATAAGGGTGGTGCCATCTGCATATCTGAGGTTATTGATATTTCTCCTGGCATTCTTTTTCCAGCTTGTGCTTTATTCAGCCCAGTGTTTCTCATGACATACTTTGCATATAAGTTAAATAAGCAATATACAGCCTTGATGTATTACTTTCCCTATTTGGAACCAGTCTGTGGTTCCATGTCCAGTTCTAACTGTTGCTTCCTGACCTGAATATAGGTTTCTCAAGAGGCAGGTCAGGTGGTCTGGTATTCCCATCTCCTTAAGAATTTTCCACAGTTTGTTGTGATCCACACATTCAAAGGATTTGGCATAGTCAATAAAGCAGAAGTAGATGTTTTTCTGGAACTCTCTTGCTTTTTCCATGATCCAGCGGATGTTGGCAATTTGATCTTTGGTTCTTCTGCCTTTTCTAAAACCAGCTTGAGCATCAGGAAGTTCATGGTTCACGTATTGTTGAAGCCTGGCTTAGATAATTTTGAGCATTACTTTACTAGTATGTGAGAGGAGTGAAATTGTGCAGTAGTTTGAGCATTCTTTGGCATTGCCTTTCTTTGGGATTGGAATGAAAACTGACCTTTTCCAGTCCTGTGGCCACTGCTGAGTTTTCCAAATTTGCTGGCATATTGAGTGCAGCACTTTCACAGCATCATCTTTTAGGATCTGAAATAGCTCAAATGGAATTCCATCACCTCCACTAGCTTTGTTCGTAGTGATGCTTCCTAAGGTGCGTTTGGCTTCACATTCCAGGATGTCTGGCTCTAGGTGAGTGATCACACCATCATTATTATCTGGTTCGTGATGATCTTTTTGTATAGTTCTTCAGTGTATTCTTGTCACCTCTTCTTAATATCTTCTGCTTCTGTTATGTCCATACCATTTCTGTCCTTTATTGAGCCCATCTTTGCATGAAATGTTCCCTTGGTATCTCTAATTTTTTGAAAGAGATCTCTAGCTTTTCCCATTCTGTTGTTTTCCTCTATTTCTTTGCATTGATCACTGAGGACGGCTTTCTTATCTCTCCTTGCTCTTCTTTGGAACTCTGCATTCAAATGGGTATATCTTTCCTTTTCTCCTTTGCCTTTTGCTTCTTTTCTTTTCACAGCTATTTGTAAGGCCTCTTCAGACAACCATTTTGCCTTTTTTCATTTCTTTTTCTTGGGGATGTCTTAATCCCTGTTTCCTGTACAGTGTCACGAATTTCTGTCCATAGTTCTTCAGGCACTCTGTCTATCAGATCTAACCCCTTGAATCTATTTGTCACTTCTACTATATAATCATAAGGGATTTGATTTCTGTCATACCTGTATGGTCTAGTGGTTTTCCCTACTTTTCAATTTAAGTCTGAATTTGGCAATAAGGAGTTCATGATCTGAGCCACAGTTAGCTCCCAGTCTTGTTTTTGCTGACTGTATAGAGCTTCTCCATCTTTGGCTGCAAAGAATATAATAAATCTGATTTCGGTGTTGACCACCTGGTGATGTCCATGTGTAGAGTCTTCTCTTGTGTTGTTGGAAGAGGGTGCTTGCTCTGACCAGTGCTTTCTCTTGGCAAAACTCTATTAGCCTCTGCCCTGCTTCATTCTTACTTTAACGCCAAATTTGCCCGTTACTCCAAGTGTTTCTTGACTTCCTACTTTTGCATTCCAGTCCCCTGTAATGAAAAGGACATCATTTTGGGGCATTATACGAGGGCTGAAACATGCATATATGGAGTAATAACCACATCTGGAGAGGTTTTGGTTTTCATTAGGCCAGTGGGAGTACAGGCTTTGGTAACATCTATTATGATTTTCATTCATGAATCTGTTAGGGTGATTTTCAATTAGAGAAATTCTTGCACTTATTTATTTTTTTGTTCAACTATAATTTCAAATATTTACCCTATAAGCATTAAGGCACAAATGATTGAGCACAAGACAAGAACACATTCCTTTGGGATGGTGCTCACATTCTGTTGAGGAGAATGGTAATAAACAAATAAAATAATTGTAATATGTTAGATATTCATAAAATATTTTTGAAGAAAATAAAGCAGGATAAGACAGAGTATGTTGGGGATGGTGGCAGTGTGTGAAACAGTAGATGAGAGTAAAATTTTCTCATACAAAGTAGTCGGAGATGTCTCTGATAAGTTCTTAATTGAACAAAAAACTAAAAGAAATGAAGTATGAAGGAAAAGGAAAAGTGAAGCCTTAGCCAGAGCCCTAGAACTGATCACTGTTTCATTAAATGACACACAGGTGCCTATGTCATGCATGGTCAGGTCCGATAACAATATATTTCCTTGGCACTGAAAGAAACCAAATTCCACAGGACAGAAATCACCCAAGCATGATTGTAGTCAGAATTTCCTGAAGGCAAGCTTTCTCTTCCCTCTAACTGGCAAGTGGACTGTGTGGGTTTCCTACCAATACAATTCCTATGGGCTACAAATGGAGGCTAACTGGAATTATACATGTGCATATATTCTGGGCTTTGCTTATCTTGAAAGAGAAGAAACAGTAGGGAAGCAGTTAAATTTTGAACAGAAAATTCTTTTATTTTGACTCACCAAGATACGTTTCTTCTGATCAACAAAAACATTTTACTGCTACTGATGTACAAGAAAGAACAAGAAAATGTAACATTACATGAATATATCACATTCTTTGACCTGTTGAGCTATGTTCCCTAAAAGTTGGAATGGGAAATTAAAACATTTCATATTTAAAATAGATGGGGGCAAGTTTTGAAAGACTGTTTACTCAATTAAATATGAGAAGGTAAAGCAGATAATGCACATACTTTTGTTTTTTCTGCTCTGTTTATCTTGGGACTAAAATCAAATTTGTGCATGCCAGTAGGGAAAGGTATCACTGCATGAGACCTGCTATCTCAATCATTAACTTGGAGCACATTCCTAAAGATACTTTGGGAGTAGGTTATACCCTTATGTCATAAAACCAAAACAGGGCTAAGTGTAAATGAAGTACACTTGGTACACTGTAAAGGTAGTCTGTGATCCTTTACCAGAAAGATTCTATGATACTTTCCTGGAAATGGGGCATAGGAGAGACATTGGCAAGTCTATTGTTACTGTTTGCTTTATGAGTAAGCACTAGAGAACCATACCGTGGCTTGGAAGTTATGGCTAAAAGCAAGTACTAAATGGAAAGGTAGAGAGAGCGGCAAATGGGAAGGTCTCTCAGGAATGGATGCAATTATACTGTCCCCCAAGAAAGAGATTTAGAGCAAGAAAATAATACTGTTTCCCATAATGCATGTCGACTAGTGGTTGATGTTGGAGAATTCACTTGAATTGTTTTCTGCTGAGAAGAGAAACAGATGCCAGGTGAATTAAGAATTCTTTCTACAAACTCTATTTCATAATAGAATTTTTTCTGTTGAATGAACTTACTGGAAACTAGCTAAAACTACAGCTTGGTTCATAACCTATAGCCTTTTTTTACCACTTTTTTTTTTTTTCAGTGTCCTGAGAGAAATACTACCATTAATTGGAAAGGGAGGAAGACACCCCCATCTAAAAATATTTAAAATAAAGGAAATCATGCAGAGACTAAATTCTCTGACCAGAATGGATTGTTATAAATAAATAAAAATAAAATGAGCAGGAAATCCCTAAGAGTTGGAAATTAAATTATCTAATGTCAACAATATGTGTAATGGCTTGACCATCATTGGCACCCATATGGCAGAAGTCCTAAGGGATTTTAGGAGGATTCAGTTAATTCAGGTAGGCTGGAATATGGAGGCCTATTATCAAGAACAAAGCAAACTGCTAACTTTCATTTCTGCCCAAGTTTGAGTACAAGTTGGCCAGAAATAAAAGGGTGATTTGGAGACTGAACAGCAAAGTAGCATTTTAGATTCAGAGGATCACGTATTTTTGGTTATGTCTACAAACAGTCCTAACTTATGATGTTTCTATTTACTATTCTTCAGCTTTATAATGGTGTGAAAGCAATACACACTCAACTAGAAACTGTACTTTGAATTTTGAATTTTGTCTTTTTTTTGAACTCTCTCATGCTTTTGGGCCGTGACGGGGAGCTGCAGCTCCTGGTCAATCATGTGATCACAAGGGTAAATAACCAACATACAAATAACAGTTTTGTGTCCATGAAACCACTGTTTTTTTATTTTTTTAATTTAATTTAATTTAATTTTTTTTTAATTTTATTTTATTTTTAAACTTTACAATATTGTATTAGTTTTGCCAAATATCAAAATGAATCCGCCACAGGTATACATGTGTTCCCCATCCTGAAGCCCCCTCCCTCCTCCCTCCCCATACCATCCCTCTGGGTCGTCCCAGTGCACCAGCCCCAAGCATCCAGTATCGTGCATCGAACCTGGACTGGCGACTCGTTTCATACATGATATTATACATGTTTCAATGATTCTCCCAAATCTTCCCACCCTCTCCCTCTCCAACAGAGTCCATAAGACTGTTCTGTGTCTTATGTTTGCTGTCTCGTACACAGGGTTATTGTTACCATCTTTCTAAATTCCATATATATGCGTTAGTATTCTCCAAAGAAGACATACAGATGGCTAACAAACACATGAAAAGATGCTCAATATCACTCATTATCAGAGAAATGCAAATCAAAACCACCATGAGGTACCATTTCACGCCAGTCAGAACGGCTGCGATCCAAAAGTCTACAAGCAATAAATGCTGGAGAGGGTGTGGAGAAAAGGGAACCCTCTTACACTGTTGGTGGAAATGCAGACTAGTACAGCCACTATGGAGAACAGTGTGGAGATTCCTTAAAAAACTGGAAATAGAACTGCCTTATGATCCAGCAATCCCACTGCTGGGCATACACACTGAGGAAACCAGAAGGGAAAGAGACACGTGTACCCCAATGTTTATCGCAGCACTGTTTATAATAGCCAGGACATGGAAGCAACCTAGATGTCCATCAGCAGATGAATGGATAAGAAAGCCATGGTACATATACACAATAGAGTATTACTCAGCCATTAAAAAGAATACATTTGAATCAGTTCTAATGAGGTGGATGAAACTGGAGCCTATTATACAGAGTGAAGTAAGCCAGAAAGAAACCATTGTTTTTCACTTTCAGTACTGTATTCAATAAATTATATGAGATACTTAATACTTTATTACAAAATAGGGTTTGTGTTAGATGGTTTTACCCAACTATAGGCTAATGTAAGTGATCTGAGCTTGTTTAAGGTAGGTTAGGCTAAACTATAGTGTTCCATAGATTGGGTATATTAAATGAATTTTTGACTAATGATATTTTCAAGTTACAATGGGTTTATTGGGACCATCATAATTCCATCATAAGTCAAGGAAGATCTGTATCCAAATCTCTCATATGTTGTCACAGACAATATGTAATTGAATGGTCACAGACAGATTTGACCCATGGACTATAGTTTGCCAGCTTCTGGACCTCATCATATTATCTGTGATAAATTTTATTAGGTAAAAAAGTTGGTCATAGTGGAACTCAGAAATCAGAGGGAATTA
This sequence comes from Bos grunniens, assembly GCF_055505025.1. NCBI lineage: Eukaryota > Metazoa > Chordata > Mammalia > Artiodactyla > Bovidae > Bos > Bos grunniens. The sequence continues at coordinate 118,736,960 of NC_141165.1, read as the reverse complement.
ATTTTTTAAAGATTTGATCAGTAGTTATTTTACATAGTTTACCTTATGTTTACATCTTCTGAAGTCACTGGGAAACCTAAAATTGTTTTTTATTGTTGCAACTGACTTTCACTCATAATGGCGTCTTTCCTTGTTTATTTGACAATTGTGAACTGTAGTTAATTTATAGGAATTTGTGGCCCAGATTGAAGGCAGAATTCCAAAGAGAATTTGCATTTGCTTTTACTGGATACCAGTGTTTGTAAAGAATTTGGGACCATTTAAAATATTCAGTTTGAGGTTTCCCCAACTATGATGCTGGTTAACCACAGGCAAAGAGATTTATGATGGTAAATATCCAGGGAAGGCTTTATTATTAGTATTTTTATTGTCATTATCATCATCATCACCAATCCTTTCCATAGAGAACCCTGGCAAATATAGGTACATTTCCATCTCTTTTTATACTATTAAATAGACTTTTTCTAGTCATTTCTTCACTTGTTCAGTTGCTAAGTCATGTCCAACTCTTTGTGACCCCATGGACTGCAGCATGCCGGGCTTCCCTGTCCTTTGCTTTCTTCCAGAGTTTGCTCAAACTTATGTCCATTGAGTCGGTGATCCTGCCCAACCATCTCATCCTCTGTCACCCTGTTCTCCTGCCTTCAATCTTTCCCAGCATCAGGATCTTTTCCAAAGAGCCAGGTCTTTGCATGAGGTGGCCAAAGTATTAGAGGTTCAGCTTCAGTATCAGCCCTTCCAATGAATATTCAGGGTTGTTTTCCTTTAGGATTAGCTGGTTTGATCTTGCTGTCCAAGGGACTCTCAAGAGTCTTCTCCAGGACCACAGTTCAAAAGCCTCAATTCTTTGGCTCAGCCTTCTTTGTGGCCCAACTCTCATATCCACACATGACTACTGGAAAAACCATATGACTATACAGACCTTTGTTGGCAAAGTGATGTCTGCTTTTTAAATATGATGTCTAGGTTTCTCATAGCTTTTCTTCCAAGGAGCAAGCGTCTTTTAATTTCATGGTTGCAGTCACCATCTACAGTGATTTTGGAGCCCAATAAAGTAAATCTGTCACTGTTTCCATTTTTTTCCCCTTCTTTTACTATGAAGTGATGGGACTGGTTGCCATAATCTTAGCTTTTTGAATGTTGAGTTTTAATCCAGCTTTTTCACTCTCCTCTTTGACCTTCATCAAGAGGCTCTTTGGTTCCTCTTTGCTTTCTGCCATTAGGGTGTTATCATCTGAGGTTATTGATATTTCTACAAGCAATCTTGACTCCAGCTTGTGATTCATCCAGCCCAGTATTTCACATGATATACTCTGCATATGAGTTAAATAAGCAAGATGACAATATACAGCCTTGATGTGCCCCCTTTCCCAATTTTGAACCAGTCTGTTGTTTCATGTCCAGTTCTGACTGTCGCTTCTTGACCTACATACAAATTTCTTAGGAGGCAGGTAAGGTGGTCTTGTATTCCCATACACTAAGTAGTCTTAAGTTCAGGAGCTCCATTTTGCACAGTTTCAAAGCCTAGTCCTTTGATCAGATCTTAATCTCCACATTCTTCAAAGAACTTATTATTGATAAGTTGGGAGTGCCTATCTACTTCATTCCTGTGTCTATCTTTTGGCTGCTTTTGAACTTAGTTTTGAAATATTTGTGTAGTTTATTAGGCCTCTTGAAGCTTCAACACTATGAAGATTATAAAGTCCCTCACAATAAAATTGTTCATATATATATAAAATATATATTCATATATATATATGTATATATACACACACACACACATATATAGCATAAAATTGCAGATGGTACAGAGAATCCCTGGACTCCTTAGAATCAAGCCTTAAGAATATCTACTAATAAATTATTAGTCTATTTAAAATTTGACAGTTTTTTTGCTTAAAATCAAATTCAAAATTAAATTTTATTACAAAATTGTATATTTTAAATTTTGCTGTTAGATTATATTGGTTCCTTAACATAAAAATGGAATTTTGGAATTTTGTGGGTATGTTAGGATGGAGAAATATGAATAGTGATTAGAGGTTTACCACTTATAACTGGAGTGGCATTATTGACATAAAGCAAAATTCTCTGGTTGCCTTGTTAATTATGTGGTGTTATTTCCTGCTTTTGATTAAGTTGATAGTTTGAAGATAGTTATCAAGGAAAGGTTTATACAATATAGTTCCTTTTTCCATTTTTCATTTATTGATGTCTGTGAAATTTTTGTTATAGCACTGGGTTCTTTAGATTTTACAGAAATGAAAGAAGAGTTTATATTAGCATCACAAGTTTGAAGAGAAATCTTTCAATTGAACAATAGGTCCAATACAATATTTAAGATTATGTAATATATGTTTAAACTAACTTTAAGTATTTTATCTATTAAGCAGTCTCAGAGGCCCATATTTATATCAAAATTTTAAATGACATTAATTAGAGTAGCACTTCAAAATATTCATAGTATATTTGAAAAAGGAGCTTTATGGCTAAGTGAATTGGCAGTACTCTGGGTTAAACTTAGTGACACAGGTTTCTTTACAGCATAATTTTTCAGAAACTTTGAAATGCAAATAGAGTATTGTGAATTTCTAAAATAAGGCATAACAAGCTGCATTTTGTACTCTAATTTAAATATGAAATCCTTTTCTCTTGGTGCTTCTCATGGGACAATAGATGTAGAACATATTTGTATCCTTTTTGTACTACTTCTTTCTATTTAAATATGAAAGAAAATGTATACATATATTTTCATGAATATTTATTCTTTTCCTACATTGGATATACAGAAATTTAAATAATTAGTGCTTACAATGGAAGCTATGTATATAGAACATAGGAAGAGTAAATTGTTTTTAATGTAAATCTAAATTATCAAGATGACTAATAAGTAGAATTTGTTATATTATACTTCCTCATTTCTGTTCGTCCTAAATCTCCAAACAAACTGATGTATGCAGCTATCAGGACTAAATCCTTAAATGAATAAAAATACTAGTGCCTAAAACATATAGGTAAGCATGAACATGTTTTCCTTTGGGGGTTGGATTGAATAAATGAAAATTGAATTTTAAGATGCTAACTACTTATGTTAATACTATGTCTTCTTCAGTAACAATAGTCATTCATTTTCTATGAAAAACTTCTTTAATTAGGTTTCATAAAACTCAATAACTAAAAATTAAATAAAATCTGAAATATTTTAAAACACACTACCAGATCTTTGAAAATATTGTATCCTTTATGCTGACTGTCATGTAGTCACCACCAGGTGGTGGACTTTATGAATAACTCAATTTGTTTAGTTAATGGTACTATGTATATTAATATCTGGGAAATTTCACCCAACTTCCTTCAGTTGAGAATGGATTATCCAGAATCTTATAGAGGAAATATGTTTTATCCCCATCATATCACATCTTGTAAAGAATAAATAAATTTAGTTTTAAAAACAAAGATAATGCACGCGAGTAGTAACTGTTATAGGGGGCTGGCAATCTTCCTCCTCATGCCTTTGTATCTTGGCTAGAGAGCAGTGAGATGCAGGAGACTCAGGTTTGATACCTGGGTTGGGAAGATCCCCTGGAGGAGGGCATGGCAACCCACTCCAATATTCTTGCCTGGAGAATCACAGGGATAGAGGAGCCCGGCAGGCTACAGTTCAAAGGGTCACAAAGAGTCGGATACAACTGAGCAAATATCAAATACATACATGTAGTTTTACTTTAAACTTTTGTACAATACCCAATGAGTAACTTATAAACTCATAATGTTAGGACCCCAAGGTAGACAATATCCTAGAAATCTCACTTAAGATATTTTAACATATATAAATGCAAGTTACAATCTTATCTCATATGATTATTTCATATCTTTTGTGATATCCAAGTACATAGAAAGAGAAGAGTGGACTATGGGTTTAAAAAATAATCATATACTTATTTAGCATATTGAGTTAAAAATTTAAATTTGTAACCAAAACAGCTAAGAAAGTTCTTATGTACTTTTTCTGTTAAAATAATTTTCTTCATTAAAATTAAGACTAGAACACTTGTTTTTAGTTGTGGTTCTTTTCCTAATGTAATCATATCCTCCAAATCTGTGACTAGCTTACTGAATAAGAAGAGTTGCCTTCCAGTGACTTCACATTAATATACTTTGTGTATCTTTTGAAAATGAAGTATATGTCTAGATGTGATTAATAAAAAATATATATTAACACTCTAACAAAAATAAAAAGCATTATTTGTAGAAAATTATTGCCAATTACATTGTTCCAACCAGTGTTTTCAATCAATTTTATTTAACTAAAACTCCACCCCACTGACTAAAAATCACATCAGTGATAATGCAAAGAAAGAATGGCAAACTACATCATCAGCATCGACTCCAGGAAGGTCAAGATACCAACCTTGGATTAATACGAGGAGGCCTTCATAACTTAAGAGACTCGAGAAAACACGCAAGTTGCCTGACAGTCCTAACTGTGATGAAAATCATCCACTGAAGTGGGTATTACTGTAAATCTTTGTCTACATGACAGATTTACATCTCCTTACCTCCATAAAATTCACCGTTAATGGCACAACACCTATTAAGCTGAGATATTTCTAGGTGTAGTACGTCATGGTATTTTCCTATATAGTTTACATTATTCTTGGCATTTCATGGCCTGTCTCATGAGACGGCTAAGAAGGAAAATATAGTAACTTGCACTCACTTCTCAAGGACAAAATGCCATGTCTTACCAGAGGAAACATTCAGAAAGTGAAAAGCAAATATTGAGAATAATAAGATTGAAAAATGTGGAATATGTAAAATCTGGAGGCTTAGGGAAAAACACTTCATTTTGTGGAATGCGATTTTAATTCATTACTGAATTCCCAGTTTTTAGGGTTTTTCAAAAGGGAACAAATAAGCATTTACAAAAGTTCATTCTTAGAGCTGGGTATGTACAGGTGAGAAAATATGATCTTTGACATAAACCCAGTCGTAGAACTTGAGCTTCCATCGGTACTTGTATAGAGAAACCCTGGGGCCTCAAAAACATTTGAGTAAAACCACTGTAGCACTTTCTGACAATTCAAGCTGAGCAGGCTTTGTGTAACAGAGGCAATTAAAATGTCCAGGCTCTCCCTTGAGATACGTCAGCACATTGAGAACCTAGGTTATTGAATAACTTAATTTCTATTCATATAGTGCCTGAGAGGAAAATAATTTCAATTCTTACCACAGAATCTTTCTACTTTCTCTCTGAAAAAAAAAAAAAAAAAAAGCAAACAGTTACAAGGGTGTATTAAACTTTTGACATGTTGTTATGAAGCTTTTGGCCATAATGTAGGGAAGAAAATTCTATAAGCTAATGTCACTACATGTTAGGTGGGATAAAAATAAATTTCAAAAACTAGATTGTAGCATTCCACAACTGAAAGCAATCTGTGCTTATTTTCTCTTTCAAAGCCTTTCAAAAATCTTTTCAAAGATTTTTGTATATGCTGCTGCTGCTAAGTCACTTCAGTCGTGTCCGACTCTGTGCAACCCCATAGACGGTAGCCCACCAGGCTCCCCCGTCTCTGGGATTCTCCAGGCAAGAACACTGGAGTGGGTTGCCATTTCCTTCTCCAATGCATGAAAGTGAAAAGTGAAAGTGAAGTCGCTCAGTCGTGGCTGACCCTCAGTGACCCCATGGACTGCAGCCTTCCAGGCTCCTCCATCCATGGGATTTTTCCAGGCAAGAGTACTGGAGTGGGTTGCCGTTGCCTTCTCCGGATTTTTATATATGAGAGCTGCAAAATGACTAACTCAAGTTCATATTATTAACTAATGTAGAACTAGGACTTAAGAAAAGAGTGTTCTTCAGAGTTTGAACCCAGATAAAGTTACAATCATGTTTGCTTCTCATGAAGCAAGCTTTGGGGAATGTTATACCATAGAAAGGCCTTTATACCTTTGTACTGTGGGAAAGGAGAAACAGAGAAGATGAAGATATTGAAATTCAAAGCAAAGTTTTAGAGAACGTGTACTTCTTTTGAGTGTCACATTTATGACTGCCTGATCCATTTCTTTCCTTACAGCAACATCCCTTTTATTTTATATTAGTAATAAAGGGCACAGTAGAAAGGCCTCACATGCAACAGTGTAATCATTACACCAAGTTTTGGGTGGATAGTGTTTATTAGTGCTACAAACTATTGGAAATAGCCATATAGATCTTGTGGAAAAGTCCTTCTATTATGGCTAATAATGTTTCCACATAATAGGGGTTCAGAAAATATTTGATTTTCTTCTTTTGTAGGTATTTTTTGTTGAGCCTACATTTAAGATAATCTGTCTGGAACATCAATGGCCTGAAAAAATTAATATACTGAGATGTTCAACATGCATCATGTGTTTATAGGTTTTTATATAAAAGGATTTTGTTGAGACTGTGCTGAACAATTTTCCTATCTTCACAAAGCAAGGTGGGAAAGTTCTCATAATGCTATGTACTAACAAGTAGTCTGTACTTCCTTTTGATTTACAGGAAAAGTACAAGAATATTTGGTTTAAACTGTTGTCCACTTCACAATTTCCCAGCTGTCAGTTAGGTCAAATCAAACCCACTATGCAGAGATTGATTTGCTCTGGTAGGTAGAATATTTCTATCATGAACCAATTGTAATGGTCTTTCCCACCCCTCCCTAGATTTATATGTTGAAATCTCCAATTTCCAATGTGACTGTATTTGGAGATGGGGCCTTTATTGGGGTAATTTAAAGTTAATGAGGTTGTAAGGGTGGGGCCCTAATACAATAGGATTGGTGTCCTTATATGAAGAGACACCAAAGGGCTTTCTCTCTTACTTCTCCCTGTGAAGGGACAGTAAGAATGTGGCCTCTGCAGACTAGGAAGAGTTCTCATCAGAAACAGACTCCACCAGGCCTTACCTCAGACAGCTCCAGAGCTGTGAGAAATATATTTTCATGTTTAAGCCACCCAATCAATAGTATTACATTATAACAATCAGAACTAACGAATACAATTGCCATTTAAAACAAAGACGTGTATTTAAACAAATACAAATAAGCATTTTGGGGAAATTATTATATGCTTAAAGCTTTCAAAAATTACATTGTTATTTTTTTCTCCCTCTGCATATCTTTTTTTTTTTTTAACTTACCCACACTTTAGCTCATTGATAGCAAACTATTCTTGGGAAATTAAAGATACATATACAAACTTATAAAAATAGATGCATTGTAGTCTTTCTACCAGTCCAATTCCTTTGTAGATCCACTAAAAAAGAGATGAGAAGTTTTAAATAGAGTTCTATTATGTAAGAGCATACTGTGTCATGTGGCTTTTCCTTACTTAAATTTGTTTCTACTTTTGCCCTTTGGACCAAGCATGTCATCTCCAAAGGCTTCATGAACAGCTACTGCTTGCATTTGAGCTGTTTAGAGTCAGAAATGCTGTTTCTCCAAGTTGAGAAATTATGTTGGCATAGCATAAAACATAGATTTAAGTTAGAAATATGTTGGAAAAAGTTATTTCCTTTGCAACCCAAACAAATTAAGAGGAAGGAAAATATCACTTAGTAGAATTCAGAACTTGTGAAATTTTGAAAGAGTTCCAGAAATTTTAACAAAACCTAAAATATTTCTTGGCATTTTTGCCCAGGGATGAATATTTTGGGAATCTGAATTAAACTTGTTGACAGAGATATACTGAGAATGTGTTAATGTATTGCTGTTTTTGTTTCTAGCTATAAGTACTGTCCTATGAGCTGAGGATTTGTACTTGAATATACTTACTACATATTTTTAAATCATGCTCATATGCCCATAGGGTAGAACATTTCACAATGCTTATAAAACTAAACAGAGAAAACCAAAATTAACAGATTTCAAGTTTACTGCTATGCTATATATCATCTACTAATTGAATAGAAAGTGGCAGATGCCATGGAAGTTAAAAATTCAAAAAGACTGCTAAAAAGCTCTAAACTGCTTTAATTCTGTAGATGATATGTGCTTTTAGATGCTGTATCTGATTGCCTTGAGCCATTATTACAGCTAGCTGTTCATTTCCATTTTAGCCAGCTTGGACCATTGAGTTGCATTAGTATTTCAATTTTACATGAGGTATTGGAAAAGCCAAGTTGCAGCTCAGGCAAAATGGAATTTTAAAGTGCACAGTAGGCTTTGTAGAAATGTTATGGAGGTCGAAGTTGTTATTGTTGAGAAAGTATAAGTCTAATTTTTAAAGCCAACTTCCTAAATTTAAAATTTAAAAATAAATTGCTGGTATTTTGAATTCTAATTCTATAAAATAATCTTAAACAATTACAATTCCCAAAGCTTTCTATCCTATATATTTGCTAAGTAAATAAAGTACACAACATCTAACATAATTTTTTGCATAAATTTAATTCCTTTCCTTCTCCTTCTTAACAGAGGACTAGGAATGGAAGAAAGTAATTCTTTGACCTTCTTTGACTACAGTGTGGATATTGCTCAGCTCTCTAATTTGGTGGTTATAAAGAAAGGGGAACAATGGAAACAAGCTGGGCTAATTCTAATGTCTCTGATCTAGGAAAAGGAGCATCTGATTTTAGAATCTTTTGGAAAATGCGATGGCTAATTTTATGTCAACTTGACTGGGCTAAGGAATGCCCAGATAACTGGTAAAAAAAATAGTGTTTCTGATGTGCCCATGAGGGTGTTTCAGGAAAAGATCAGTATTTGATTCAATAAACTCAGTAAAAGATCCACCTTCACCAATGTGGGGGCTTCCCTCATAGCTCAGTTGGTTAAGAATCCACCTGCAATGCTGGAGACCCTGATTCGATTCCTAGGTTGGGAAGATCTGCTGGAGAAGGATAGGCTACCCACTCCAGTATTCCTGGGCTTCCCTTGTGGCTCAGCTGGTAAAGAATCTGCCTGCAATGCGGGAGACCTGGGTTCGATCTCTGGGTTGGGAAGATACCCTGAAGAAGGGAAAGGCTACCCACTCCAGTATTCTGCCCTGGAGAATTCCATGGACTGTATAGTCACAGAGAGTCAGACACTACTGAGCGAATTTCACTTTCTCTTTCACCAATGTGGGTAGGCATAACCCAATTCTTTGAGGACCTGAATGGAACAAAAGGGTGAAGGAAGGGTGAATTTTTTCTCTTTATTTCTTGAGCTGATACATCTATCTGTTTCTGCTCTTGGACATTGTAAGCTTTGGTTCTTGAACCTTTGAACTCTGGGACTTACGCCAATGGTACTCTTCTTCTCAGGCCTTTGGCCCCAGACCGAATTATACCACTGGATTTCCTGGTTGCAGATGGCAGACTGTGGGACTTCTCAGACTCTATAGTTGCATGAGCCAATTCCTATTATATATATATACACATATATATATGTGTATATATATATATATATATATATATATATATATATATATATATATGCTTCCCTGACTCCTCAGTTGGTAAAGAATCCATGTGCAATGCAGGAGACCCTGGTTCAGTTCCTGGGTCAGGAAGATTCCCTGGAAAAGGGAAAGGCTACCCACTTCAGTATGGCTGTGAAGTGTTAGTTGCTCAGTCATGCCTGACTCTTTGCAACCCCATGGACTATATATGTGTGTGTGTGTGTGTATGTATATATATAATTTATGTTTATATATCCATATCTATATATCTTCTATTAGTTTTGCTTTTTCCGTGAATCTCAGTGCAGAGAACAAAGACATTGGAATTGAGACAAATTCTAGCATACAATAGGCAATAAACATTTATTGAATGAGCAAGCTGATATACATAAAGATAATAAGTGCCAACATATGTGCAAGTGTTAACTGAACAGACCAGAAACAGAAGTCATGGAGTGTATTAGTCTATTCAGTTTGAACCACAGACTGGGTGGTTTAAACAATGAAAATTTCTCACAGTTCTGGAGACTAGAAGTTTAAGATCAAAGTGTCATCATGGTTGGTTTCTGGTAAAGTCTGTCTTCCTGGTTAGCAGATGGTGGCTTTCTTGAAGGAGAGAGATCTCTCTCTTCTTCTTGCTATTGCTAATTGCTAAGTCACTTCAGTCGTGTCCGACTCTGTGTGACCCCATAGATGGCAGCCCACCAGGCTTCCCCCGTCCCTGGGATTCTCCAGGCAAGAACACTGGCGCAGGTTGCCATTTCCTTCTCCAATGCATGAAAGTGAAAAGTGAAAGTGAAGTCGCTCAGTCGTGGCCGACCCTCAGCGACCCCATGGACTGCAGCCTTCCAGGCTCCTCCATCCATGGGATTTTCCAGGCAAGAGTACTGGAGTGGGGTGCCATTGCCTTCTCCGCTCTCTTCTTCTTATAAAGACACAAATCCTATCAGATCAGGGCCCAGTTAACTTTAATTATCTCCTCAAAGACCTCTCTCCAAAAATAGTCATGTTAGCAGTTAAAGCTTTGACATAAAAATTTGGGAGCTGACATAATTCAGTTCATAACATGGAGGAAAACTGAGATTATGCTTTAGGCAGCTGTTGTCTATAACAATCCACACATCTTTCACCTTGAAAACTAGTTTTAGAACTACAAAAGCTGCTCTAATCTAGGATTTGCAGAGTGGAGATAGGAGGAGTTTTAAGTGGTTCATTGTATCTATTGTATGCTCAAAACTTTCAGATTTGAGGATGCCAAAATAAATTTTTTTTGAGAATGGCCTAAACGGCATTGTAGTGTCCAGAATGTGTGAATAAAGTTTTGGCTTCTTTTAAAATGTTTGCTAATTCTGCTTGATGATGTGCAAAGCTAAGACAAGCTCCATGAGAGTTACAGGACTTTTATACTGAGAAAAGATTTTCTAAAAATCTCCTTTAAAATTGTTCAGTTAGTATTCTGTGAAAAGCCATACCCATAGGATGTTGTATTCACCAAGATTCTTTGAGCAATAATAGGAAGAAATCTAACTTAAGGAAAACAACATTTTTTTAATTAGGAAGAAAATGACATAATTCATAAAAGAAGGGAAGACTGTTCTGCAGATCTCAGACATGGGACCTGGAGGCTTGGTGCTGCCAGGTTTCTTTCTCTTAGAATCTTATTTTTACCTTTCTGTGGCTATAGACTCGTCTTTTAGACTCTTCTGTATAAATACATTTCTCGAGATCAGAGATTGCAGAGGAGGAGAGAATTTTATCCAAAATGTTCATTTAGAAAAATACTAAGGAGAAACTCTTGTTGGACTAATCTAGCCATGTAACCATCCCTGGAATAATCTCTGGGCTGGGGGATGAGATGCAGCTATGTGTGGATCATGTGTTTTCAGGTTTTTGACTAGAAAGGGAGGCTGCTATCATTGGCAGTTCAATTGGAAAGACAAAGACCTTACCACTAAGGGGAGAGGAGGGGTTACAGGTAAGAAAACTAACAAATACCCGTAAGAATCTACTCTCCGAATGAATGCACAGCACCCACATCTGTTTTCCCACATGTATAATTTTTAAAGGACTATGTGTTATGTCTAACTCTTTCATGCATAATCACAAACTCTCTTACCCTTTCCCTCAAGGGGTAACAATTAAAACTGCTTAATTCAACCTTAAATTTAGACTCTTGAGGATGAGATGTCATTTCTATCAAGCCCAGATGTGGTTTCTCATGGGCCGGCCATTTATGTATTGAATGGTATATTTGATCACCTGATACTCACAGTATGGAATGAAGATTTCCATTCGGCAAAGGTGGAGTTTCTCAACTTTGTCATTATTGATATTTTTTGATATCAATATTGATATTTTTTGATATCAGTAATTATTGATAATTATTGATAATTCTTTCCTTTTGAGAGCTGACCTTTGCATTGTGAACTGTGTAGCAGCATACCTGGCCTCTACTCATCAGATGTCAGTAGCACATCTCCTTCTTCTCATGTCATGGTGATGAAAAACATCTCCGAACATTACCAAATATCTTCTGAGGGGCAAAATCACTAACAGCAAGGAACCATAGAATTAGGGGGCAAATGTGAAGTATCACGAGTTGTCAAACGTCCAAACCACTATATTCATTAGAGTGCAGTAATTTTGATCACTCTGTCTTGGAGTCAAATGTTTTGGGTTTAGATTTTGACTCTATCACATGTTTTCTATGTTTGAGCAATGGACTTACCTTCTGTAAGCCTGTTTTCTTTTCTACAAAATAATGATAGAAACAATCTAATGAGATTGTTTTGAGGATTCAATAAAACCTTAACACAGTGCCTAAACATGATATGCTAAGTGAATTTCCCACTAGCATTAGCTATTATTGTATTATCTAGCTAGGCTGGAACATTAAGATTCATTCACAGGTTGACTCACTTTCCAGAAAGCAGAGTGAGTTTCTTGATCATATATTTTGTTGTCCTGATTCTGCCAATGGGGAAAATTTCATTTTCCAATGTTCCTTATAGACATATCTAAAGAGCTATTAATGAGGCTTCACTGGCTGAAGAATGGTCTACCTCTAGAGAACAGTCTTACTGTGATCATGTGGATTGCCTCCTCAGTTAAATAATCATGTACCATTGTTCACCAGGGTTGGGGTTTCTCTTTCCTAAGTATTTTTCTTTCTTTCCTTCCTTCCTTTCTTCTTTCTAGCCCTTCCTTTTTGTTTTTCGTTCCTTTCCTGCCCCTTCTTCTTCTTCCTCTCTCTCTCTTAAGCTCTAAGTACATGCTTAGTCACTCAGTCATGTCTGACTCTTTGTGGCCCCAGTAACTGTAGCCCACCAGGCTCCTCTTCCCATGAATTTTCCAGGCAAGAATACTGGAATGGGGTGCCATTTCCTACTCCAGGAGATCTTTCCAACTCAGGGGTTGAACCCACATTCCTTTGTCTCCTACTTTGGCAGGTGGATTCTTTACCACTAGTGCCACCTGGGAAGCCCAAGCTTCCAAGATCTATGTATAGTTGCCTGTAAATTTCATTTGTTGGAAATCTTTTAGCAGTAAATAAAGTAAGAAATTGCATCTGGGTCTTTGCTCTGCAGTTTCTGCTTCTTAGCAGGTCTTGTACCTTTTAAGTCTCTCAGGTCTCAGCTTGATTCCCTTGGCTTAAATGACGGCCCAAATCAGGATGAAGCAACAGGCTGGAGTGGTAAGGCAGAGCTTCCCAGTGCCCAGAATCTGCATCTCCCTTGATGGTACTTCTCCACCAAGTAGGGAGTTCAGAACAGGAGATGTTTTGGGGGTAGCCTCAAACATATTTTATTGTTGGATGTGTCCTCAAATCAGTAGCACATTCTACTGACTCTTTCTGGATTCCAGTCTTAACTGCTACAATGTTTCTCCCTTCCTAAACTTTGCAAGCACAAATTTTGATATAAGGCAAAGAATCCAAGTGTTGTAATTCTTTAGAATACATTTAATATGAATTTTTGCAATTATAACTTAATGGCCATGGGGAGAAAAAAAATCTCTTAAAAAAATTTATTTATACTAACTATGGCCTTTTTGTTTCCAGATGAAGAAGTTTGGATCAAAACTCATTTGGGAGTGGTATACTATCAGTGGCAAGTTTTGGTTCTCTCTGGATCCATTTTCTGTAGAGTAAAACTACAATTTTCTACTGAAGTTGAAAGGAACAACAACTTATTTTCATCCTCTGGGGTAGTCCTGGAAGACAGCTAGTGCCTCTACATGCTAAGACTTGATCCCACATTGTAGGCTTGGCTTATCACTCTCTCAAGTGCTTTTTTAGCTCCCAAAATATTGCTACTGTTATGTTTCATTGTCTTTGTATGTTTATGCTGTTTATTATTTTTCTCAGAAAGTTTTCTGTCATTTAATTTCAGACTCAGAATATGTGTAAACTGTTATTTGTAAGTTTCATACAGGTGTGAAGTGAAGTAAAGTAAAAATTGCTAAGTTGTGTCCAACTTTTTGCAACCCCATGGACTATACAGTCCATGGAATTCTCCAGGCTAGAATACTAGAGTAGGTAGCCTTTCCCTTCTCCAGGGTATTTCCCAACCCAGGGACTGAACCCAGATCTCCCGCATTGCAGGCAGATTCTTTACCAACTGAACCACAGGGGAAGTCCTCATATAGGTGTACTTTATAAGAAATCTCATTAGACCATTTATCATTAAAAATCAACTACAACTGGGGCAGCCCCATCCAAAGTTTATGCAGTTGCTTTGGTAAAATCCCATTGATTAGATTTTCACTTTATCAGCATTCTTTAGGTCAAAAAGTTTATATTTAATTTTCCAATAAATTGATGTAATGGATGAGTTCATATAAAAGACAGTCATTTCCTTTAAGCTCTTAATTTTTTGGAGACATCTTGGTAATTTCATGTCATCATCTCTTTGCCATGGTATGAATAGATTGACCATGATTTGTAATGGAATTAGCCTGGTCTTTCCCAATATTTTTGTGCTATCATTGGAGGAAAGGAATCTTTTCACTGAAAGAACTCTATTGATTTCCACAATAAAATACCACATCTTTTAATATTGAAAAATGTTTCAAACTTCAAAAATGCTAACAAAGATTTTAGTGAGAGGAAAAGGAAGATATTTATATTTCATGTTGTTATGCAGTGACCAAAATTGTCATCTATGAGTTTTTACTTTTGCAAACACAGATATATACTGACAAATGTTGCCTTGTGGCTTCTGACCATAATACATCTAATTAATTATACTAACAAATAATAAAATAGTAGGTGGTATATTTTAAAAATAGCTAACTCCCATTTCTTCATTCCTGATACTGCTTATTTAGACTTTAATTATTCCTATATCTCAGTGTTCCCATATTGGAGTTACCTATGGAGCTCTTAGAAAATGTTGAGGTTCTGGCCCCAACCTAGACCAATTAAAACTGAATCTCTGAGAATGGCATCTGGACAGTAGTACTATGTAAGCTGTTGTTGTTTAGTCGCTAAGTTGTATCCAACATTTTTGTGACTCCATGGACTGTAGCCTGCCAGGCTCCTTTGTCCATGTTAAGCTCTACAAGTGATCATATTATGCAGGTGGAATTGGAAAATATTGATCTCTCTTATGTCCCATTGGAGCATGAAAATGAATATTTTTTTGCATTCTGATGGCATATCTGGCTTTGACTTTCCACTGTTTCCTGACCTCAGGATCTATGAGATCTCTGGGTTCTGAATATTAGTCCTTATTTTGCTTACAGAGTCCTAATGCCAGGGAATTCTAACATTTAAGCATATGGAATCCTAAAATATAAAATGGATTTAAGAGAATTTTGCTGTAGAAAAATGCTTGAAACACAAAACCTGTTTTGAATTTTTCTGTCTAACCTGGTCAGAAACTTCATGAAGTCTTAGTTATTCAAAGACAAATTATTTTAATTCATTTAAATTAATATTGGATTGTTTGAATGTATTTTATTAATGCATAAACATTCTTTTATGTTGTGGGTGTTTTATAATACTATATATAATATCTTGTAATTTTTTTCTCTACAATACTTGTTTTGGTTTCCCTAGATAAGAAACTAATTTTTTCTTACCTAACATATCCCATAAGTTACTTGAGGGTGTCAGGGTTTAAAAGCTTGTGGATACTATGAAGTCATGAAAAGTTGAAGACTTTAGAATCTGGATTACTTTTGACATTCCAATATAATTGAATGATTAAAAAAAAAAGATAAAGACCTTAAAAGAGGACTTTCGTGCTAACAGCTATTATTTATGGAATGTTGCTTGTCATGGTAATAGAAGAAACAAATCATTTTTTAAATATTCAATTATTTATTAAAAATATTTATTTGTGTTTACTATGTGGCAGGGCTTCCCTAGTAGCTCAGTCAGTAAAGAATCTGCCTGTTGTGCAGGAAATCTGGGTTTAATCCCTGGGTTGGGATGATACCCTGGAGAAGGAAATGGCAAACCGCTTCAGTATTCTTGCCTGGAAAATCCCATGGACAAAAGAGCCCAGCAGGCTACAGTCCGTGGGGTCACAAAGTCGGACATGACTTAATGGCCAAACCACCACCATTGTGTGGCAGGCAATGTATTAGGTATTTTAAACAGAGAGCCAGATTGAAAAAGATTATGTGAAAACAAGTATGGACATATGTATACTCTAATTTGTATGTCAAAAATATTTTATATATACTTAAGATATTTGGCTCCATCTAATGACATTTCCTTATAAAATGGTTAAAAATGCCTCTTGGGATTCTTCAAGCCAGACTCTTTCTATCTTTCGATGTTACCTAGGCCCCTAAGTGATACACAAAAAAATGTGTAGAGAGAGAACGACCCTTGTTATTACTGAGAGCTTGATTCCTGAGAGTCACTGCTCCTCCTAATTCTTTACTTACCATCACTTTTTAACTGCCTTAATTATACTTGACCTTGTTTATCCTGGTTTAGGGTTTGTTTCCCCCATTATTTGTCACATTTCTTGGATAATTTACTCCCTCTTTGTGTACATACCATAGATCCAAGACCAGAAGTGATATTTTCCTATGTCATAATCAATATTTTCCTGTGCAAATTTTGGAATCACTATGATTTGATTTTATCTTTACTGGCCCCATAAATTCTCATGACCCCCAAGCTGTTTTCATAATTTGTGCAAATCTTGAAGATGTTCCATAATTTAACATCTTGCTCATTATTTTTCACAAACGAATACTTTCTACAGTGAAAATTATTAATAAGTAGGAATTTCATTGATACATATTATTTTTAAACTGTAGATTGATAGTAAAACCATTTCTTAAGACACTGGTTCTTAATAAATATAAAATATTTTATTAAATATAATAAAGACACTGGTTCTTAATAAATATAAAATATAAAATATTTTATTGTTGGAAGTGTCCTCGTATATGTTATGAAAATGTGTCATATAACTTTATTTTTGAATTTTTTTAATTAATACAAGAGAATGAAACATCTCTTTTAGAAGCCATCTCTGATCCTTCAGTCTGGAGCACACCCACAGCACTAGCAGTATGCCACTCTAAATCCACTCCCCAGATTGCTTCAAAGTATCTATTTATGTTTTGTTTCCCACAAGTGCCTGCCAGTTTTTCTTTATAACGGAGGTCTGCCACATTGCTTGACTAAGGTAAAACCTAAGTGTGTGTTGACTTATCATGCAATAGGACAGGCTCTAAGCCAAAGATAAGCTTGATGTTAATGGCAAGCCCTGTTTCTTTTGGCTTATTTGTTGTTTTGAGTTAGTCTTGTTCCAGAACAACCTAAGTACGTGATCATATGAGTTAGAAACGTGTGCCTTCTATGTTCTTAAAAGAATTTCAGCTTTGTTCAGATAGTGATCTATCACCCTACAGCCCGTATGACTCAAGGGAAATGGTCACATTTGAAGCTGTAGGGTTAGTTAAACATGGTTAACTATGTTTACATGTTAATGTTAATGTGATGGTTAGTCCAGTAAGCCAATCTCAAAAAATTCAAGCTTCTTTTCACAGAATGATTTTGGGAATTCATAATTAAATCCCAAACACTTGGAACTTTCAGTGGGCTGTTTTTTGTTTGACTGTGCTGGGTTTTCCTTGTGGAGTGCCGGCTTTCTTTAGTTGTGTGCTGGTTTCTTTGTTGTGGGGCACAGACTCCAGAGCACATGGGCTGGCGTGTGGGCCTCTCGCTCTAGTTGTGGCTCTTAGGCTTAGTTGCCCTCCGTGGCATGTGGGATCTTCATTCCCTGACCAGGGTTTGAACTTGCATCCCCTACATTGGGAGGCAGATTCTTAATCACTGGACTGTCAGGGAAGTCCCTGGTTGGGCTACTTATTCATTCAAGGAGGTTGGCCTACTCAGATAGCAAGAAAAAATATTTACCCCACAGTTAGGAAATTGAATTTTTTGCCCTGTCTTACTTACTATACATGAACAAGAAAGCATATCCCCACAGCTGCTACCGGCAATCGTCTTGCTACCATGGAGAAGGTTTTCTAATAATATAATTGACACATAGAGGAGGGGAGAGCTGAGGTGATGCAGAGAAGCAGAGCTAGATCTGTACTATATCATCCCTGGAGACTATCCCATTCTTTATTTATATTGTGTAAGAAAAATGTCTTTCTATAAAGGCTGTTGGAATAATAACTATTACCGTCTAGGTAACATAATGTTAAAAATTCTCCATCTCCTCCTTGCTTAAAAAAAAATCATTTATATCTGTTGACTTTTCCCCTGTAATTCAGGCTATAATCACCCATAACACCTTCAGCTATTTCTTCTCTCTACTTACTCATGCTGTACCTCAAAATTTCTATTCATAACTTTTCTCTTACTGTAAGGCCTGCTGATAATTTCCTTTTGGGCCTCAACTTCCTCCAAGTAACTTATCAAGACCATTTTAGGATAAATAAACTCCTTCTCTGAGAGAAATTTCAGTGCCAGTTGTTATGTTACAATTTTCACATTTCCTCAGTCTTTCCATCACTGAGGATACAAGATACTACAGAACCTAGAGACAGTAGAGCAGTGTTTAGGTGCTCACATCTAGAGTTAGTCTGTTTTCAAATGTTGACCTCACTACTTAGTGACCTTGGGTGAATTGTTTAACCTTGCTCAAACTCAATTTCATCATCTACGACAAGGATAGATAAACAGTGGCCCACAGACAAAATCCAGCTTGCTGCCCCCCAACTTTTTTTGTAATAAAGTTTTATTGGAATACAGTTACATTAATTTGATTATTTGCAGCTTTTGCACCACAGTAGCAACTGAGTATCTGTGACAGACTGTAAAGCTGGCAAAGTTAAAAATATTTTCTATCTACCCCATACCAAAAATATTGGCTAACACCTGATCTATAAAATTATAGGGTTAGTGAGACTCATCCACATAGATGGTTAGCAGGGCAGCTGGTAACCTCAGTAACCCTCATTTAGCTGTCATTACTGTTAATTATTAACTGTTGTTGTTAATAATAGTAATGATTGGGAAAAGGTCAGTGCCTGTAAGTCAAAAGTTATTTGAATAAATAACCTCAGCACATTTTGCAGTTGAGGGGAATGACTACCATGAGGACACGTGATGTAGTTTCACTGAACAATATTTATAAGCAGGTTGAAGAAAATAATATTTCTGGAGTCAGTACCCCAGGTGAGGTATAAATAAAATTAGAAGGCTGCATTAATATATTTATATCACCCTAGTGAGACTGAGATACTTTAAATCTTATTTTTTATCCAGAGGAAAAAATGTTATTTAAAAATTATAATTTATTGCTATTGTTAATTCAATAATAACAATTGTGTTTGTGCTGCTTTAGAGGAGAGTGTTTGGCCAGACAGTGGAACAATGAATAGAATCTCTATTTCCCCTAAGAGGTTTGTTTGTCATGTCAGTTACTCTGGTCTGGTACAACACAGATGGTGTTGTGACAGCACAAAATGATGAGTGCCACACTGTTCCTCCTAATGATCTTCTTCTCAATTCATCTTGTTTTGCAGCCTTGGATCTCTGCTGCATGATTGTTTTGAAAATAGGGGGAATCAAGTAGGGAAAGTCACAGAAGATGCTAAATCATTATTTTTTTGATTGGTGTGTGGGTTCAGAATGCACTAAAACAATGTAAATATGAAAAAAAAAAAAAGCCCACCATCGATATCCCATAAATAAGAAAAAAAAAAAAAACCTTAATACTTACTTTTATCAAAAACAGTGGAAGGGGACTTTCCTGGCAGTCCAGTGCTTAGGACTCCGTGCTTCCAGTGCAGGGGGCGAGGGTTTGATCCCTAGTCAGGAAAGTAAGATCCCGCATGCTGTGGGGCATGGCCAAGTAAGTCGGAAAGAGAAAAACAAATATCTTGTATTAATGCATATGTATGGAATCTAGAAAAATGGTACTGATTAACCTATTTGTGGGGTAGGAATAGAGACACAGAGAATGAACTTGTGGACACAGCGTGGGAAGGAGAGGGTGGGTAGAATTGAGAGCACAGCAATGATATACATACATGTGTGAAATAAGCTGGTGGGAAGCTACTACAGAACACAAGGAGCTCAGCTCAGTGCTTAGCTCACCTAGAGGGTTGGAAAAGAGGGGATGGGAGGAAGGCTCCAGAAGGAGGGGATATATGTATATCTAGAGCTGAGTCACATTGTTATACAGCGGAAACTAACACAAAAGTGTGAAGCAATTATAAGCCAATGAAAAAAATTCAAAGGGCTAAAAAACACAGTAGAGGTATCATAGTTGTATACAAAATAAATTTGCTAAACTAATTTAATCATTTCTATGACATAGTGCTGGGTATGGTAGATAAAGAAAAGCTTTATACATAGTTGAAAAAAAGGATATATAGGTAAATCGTGATTATTTTGCTTAATTCACTAGTGCAAAGACATAAAACTAGTTAGAAAATTGAAGATGGAATCAATAAAAATAGTGTACATGTCAGGAGGGAAAACAAGTTCAAATAATGAAGAATATTAAATCCAAAAGCTGACATTATGATATTATGCTATTAATATATACTTTGATTTAAAGGGTGTTGACAGAGTAGAAATAAGATAATGCTATATTCAAATTAAAATTTTTCTGAAGTTTGCTGTATGGTTTTCAGCTTTTTGTACTTCAGTTATTTCTGCTTATGTAGATGTTGATGTGTGTGTGTGTGTGCTCAGTCGCTCAGTCATGTCCAACTCTTTGTGACCCCACGAGCTGTAGAAAGCTAGGCTCCTCTGTCCATGGAATTTTCCAGGCAAGAATACTGGAGTGGATTGCCATTTACTACTACTACAGAGGATCTTCCTGACGCAGAGATGGAGCCTATAATCTCTTATTTCTCCTACATTGGCAGGTGGATTCTTTACCACTGCACCACCTAGGAAGCCCACTCAATGCCAAATCAAAGTTTCCTTCATCCTGTACATCTTCCCTAAATAAGCAGAATAATTGTAAAAATTTAAGAAGAGATTTTCTCAAATATAACTCTTGGGAACATTCAACATATACATAAGCAGTCAATTTTAGATTAACAATATGTTTCAGCATTTAAAAAATAATATTAAAGTAGGAATTATATCAGCCTCCTAGGCATGAGAAAGATGATGATTTTGACAAAGATATATCTATTAAGTCTGATAATACTTAACTTGAGTGGCAGGTTAGAGTCCTCATCCAGCCAATTTTTGTTCTATATTCTTAATATTCATAACTAAAGTAGAAAATCTTATCTCACAATAAGGGTATCATGAGGTTTTAATAATTAGATCACTCTGGATATTTAAATCATATTTCTTTCTGAGTCAATGAAACTTTTCCATTTGGAAGTCAGATTCATTAGTTCCTGATCCAGTCTTTGTTTGTTTTCAACTTGGGAACATCTGTTCTATTGTTGTATGTGGAGGTTGTTTGTAAATTGCTTGAATTTTTTTAACCTATTTCTTTCTCCAGTCAATGAAAAAAAAAAAAAAAAAGTTCAAATGCTAAGAAAGTGAGATTCTTTCTGAGTGACTGATCTAAGAAATTCTCCTGTTTTGGTTTTGTCTTCATCAATAAAAGTTCTGCTATTTTGGTGCTGAATTGGTGGCTTTAGGTCCTTTAAGATACTGAACATATCACTGAGCGGTACCACTAAAGCAAGCCATGTGTAATCATTCAAATGATTTTTCTAGGCTTTATTGTTGTCAAGTGTTTTTCATCTCATATTCTATTTTGAATTTGGTTAATAAAACTTTTCCTTACCAGTATGCTTCAATGAGGAAAGTTATTTGTGTAATTATTGTCAGTTTCTTGATATAATATGCTGAAAGATATACATGCTCAGTGGATGAAATGTGGTCATAATGAAAGTTTTCACAATTTTTTCCTCTCTGGATATGACAATGTGGTGGATTGGCATGCAAGTATCACATTTAAAAAATTGTTGAGTAGTGCTTTTCCTTGTTAGACACAAAAAAGCTGCTCTGTCAAGATTAATCCCAGTATATACTACAAAATAAAAATATTATCCCCTGTAGCACATTTTCCAGCAATAAACTATATAAAAAGCCATCAGGGACTTTTCTCTGTTATACTGCACATAGCAAAAGGCTTATTCACATGTTTTGCATATGCATGGTGTTACCTATTGCAAAATGACATATGCACATAATATTTTAGTAATTGCTTTTCCATATTATATGCCATGGATATGTTTGCCTAACTTTTAGGTTATACCATAAAAGGTAAGCACTCTCTTTTCTTTGTTAGGGCAGAAGGGAGTATTAGGACAGACCGCTGGGACCTAGAGATGGAGTGTGTTTAGAATGTGTTTAGAAGGGTAGAGGCCTCCTTTTAGCCCTGGATTCTATGTGACTGAGAAAGAAAACTTTGATCTTGTTAATCAGTTTTATTTATGCTTCTCACAGTAACTTAGCTGTGCTCTAATTAATATAAATACCAAATCTCCTAACTGAGAAAAATTTATATCAATAGTGATGAATCTGACTGTATCTATATCCATAATCATTAAAGAAAACCTCTAAATATCTTGGAGTCTCAGCTATTTAATCTGTAAAATATAGATGATAGCAGCTAATTCACATGGTGGTTGTGAGGATTAAATGGTATAAAATATAGAAATACTTTAGCATAGTTTGAGGAGCTGTGAATAAGTACTCAATAAATTTTAACTGTTTCTATTGAATTTGCTATTTAGATACTTTCAGTTCAGTTCAGTTCAGTTGCTCAGTCATGTCCGACTCTTTGCCACCTCATGAATTGCAGCATGCCAGCACTCCCTGTCCATCACCAACTCCCAGAGTTCACTCAAACTCACGTCCATAGAGTCAGTGATGCCATCCAGCCATCTCATCCTCTGTCGTCCCCTTCTCCTCCTGCCCTCAATCCCTCCCAGCATCAGAGTCTTTTCCAATGAGTCAACTCTTCGCATGAGGTGGCCAAAGTACTGGAGTTTCAGCCAAAGGTACTTTGGATAGTCACTAAAATAATCATTAATTTATTATTCTTATGAATTGAAATTGTATTTAATGAAATAAGTTTCAGATAACTTTCTTGTTGCTTTAACTTGTTTGATGCTGAGATATGCATTAGCCTGGCTCTTGACCTAATAGATACATCTCCAACTAGCCAATGCACTTCTCAACCAGTGCTTGTGGGTCCCTTAATTCTTTCAGCTGAGTTCTAGTCTCTCTGTGTTTTATGCATTAATTAAAACAATAGTCATAAATTGATTGGTACATAGATATAGGACTCAATAAATGATAATTATTTTCAGTTATTATTTCTCCTTCACTTTAGTGATGAGGAAGAAAGATTCAAAGGTGTTAGGTGACATATTCAAAGTTTCTTCCATTTTTGATGTATTATTTACCCTTGGTGAAAGTAGAACAAATCAAACTATGCAAGAAGGGATTTGTTGAAAGGGTTTTATGGTAACTAACAGAGCGAGTGGCATAGCTGATTACTCAAGTCTGTGGAAGGATAGAAAACTGAGACACTTATGGTACTTGATGGCCAACAACAAAGACCCTAATGCTCTCATACTGTGTCCCTCTTGCTCAAGAAGACTGCATACACCTGGAGTTTTCAATTATCCAGTTTCTCAGTATTGGAAGATGTTTTCGTACTTTGGGAAAACTCCAATCATGTGGATATTTTGTATACACAAATAAGCATTATTTTATAATTATCATGTAATGATGTGGCTTGAGGTACTTTAGTAATCTCATTGATTTCTTAGCTCTTTGCTGTATCCTACTAAACAAATTCACTGGAGAAGAGAATATGAAATGGAAATGTACATTTTACTGCACATAAGTTAGATGCAATATTTACTACAGCACATAGAACCAATCACATTATTAGGCATTTTACATTATTTACCAATTATAAAAAGTGAATTGCTTCTTGGCAACTTCAGATCAGTGTTGAATTTTTTTTAAAGCAATTAACTTTAAATATCCATAAATCATTTTAAAAAGTATATTGCCATACTGTTTTAAGCGATTTGAATTTTGGGGCAATTTTCTACTGAAGATCTGCTGAATTAATTACAATTAAAAATCATTTGGATTTTAAATTCCTCAGGGAAGGATTTGATAAAAAAGTTCATATAAAAATGTCATTCATACATTAAAATAAGCATCGTGGTTAGGAGCCGGATTTAAGCAATAGATGTCAGGATTTGAATCCTGATTTTACCACATACTGGGTTTATGACCATGGGAAATAACTTAAAACCTCTGAGCCACAGTTCCTAACTGCAGATCAGAATAATAAAGATAGTTACCTTGTAGAGTTCTTGTGAGCATTAAGTGAATTAATCAGTGTGAAGTCCATAGAATAATGGTCATTGGTATGATTATTACTCTATAGAAGCATAATTTAAAAATATTTGCCTTGTGAATGAATACAAGATACTTTAAGTATCAAGAAAACTAATAGTAGATCTCAAATCTGAGGCTTTGTGTCTTCTGCAATTTTCTAAAATATTTGGCCTAATCTTTCTAATATGGTCTTTGGGTTCTAATTGCACATATGTTAGAGCTTTTCACCATATTTTATATTTCTCTTATGATCTTTTTTGTATATGCCACTATTTTCTCTCTCTATTTCAGTATAGATATTTTCTACTGGTGTGTTTTCTTCACCTCAGCTATGTCTGTATAATTTGCTATTAAATCAATTCAAGTTTTTGATTTCAAAGATCAAATTACCAACCCCCACTGAATCATCAAAAAAGCAAGAGTCCCAGCAAAACATCTATTTCTCCTTTATTGACTATGCCAAAGCCTTTGACTGTGTGGATCACAATAAACTGTGGAAAATTCTGAAAGAGATGGGAATACCTGACCACCTCACCTTGAGGAACCTATATGCAGGTCAGGAAGCAACAGTTGGAACTGGACATGGACCAACTGACTGGTTCCAAATAGGAAAAGGAGTACGTCAAGGCTGTATAATGTCACCCTGCTTATTTAACTTCTATGCAGAATACATCATGAGAAAGGCTGGGCTGGAAGAAGCACAAGCTGGAATAAAGATTTCTGGGAGAAATATCAATAACCTCATATATGCAGATGACACCACCCTTATGGCAGAAAGTGAAGAGGAACTCAAAAGCCTCTTGATGAAAGTGAAAGAGGAGAGTGAAAAAGTTGGCTTAAAGCTCAACATTCAGAAAATGAAGATCATGGCATTGGGTCCCATCACTTCATGGGAAATAGATGGGGAAACAGTGGAAACAGTGTCAGACTTTATTTTTCTGGGCTCCAAAATCACTGCAGATGGTGACTGCAGCCATGAAATTAAAAGACGCTTACTCCTTGGAAGGAAAGTTATGACCAACCTAGATAGCATATTCAAAAGCAGAGACATTACTTTGCCAACAAAGGTCCATCTAGTCAAGGCTATGGTTTTTCCTGTGGTCATGTATGGATGTGAGACTTGGACTGTGAAGAAGGCTGAGCGCCGAAGAATTGATGCTTTTAAACTGTGGCGTTGGAGAAGACTCTTGAGAGTCCCTTGGACTGCAAGGAGATCCAACCAGTCCTTTCTGAAGGAGATCAGCCCTGGGATTTCTTTGGAAGGAATGATGCTAAAGCTGAAACTCCAGTACTTTGGCCACCTCATGCGAAGAGTTGACTCATTGGAAAAGACCCTGATGCTGGAAGGGATTGGGGGCAGGAGGAGAAGGGGACGACAGAGGATGAGATGGCTGGATGGCATTACTGACTCGATGGATGTGGGTCTGAGTGAACTCTGGGAGTTGGTGATGGACAGGGAGGCCTGGCGTGCTGTGATTCATGGGGTCGCAAAGAGTCGGACACAACTGAGCAACTGAACTGAACTGAAATTTTAGTTGGAGAATTTTTGTTTGGTTCTTTAATATATTTTCTGAATTTCTGCTGATTCTCCAACCTTATTTTTCTTAAATATATTAATAGCACACATTTAAACTTCATGGTTAATAATTTTGATACAGATTTCACCTCTTTAGGAAAGTTTACATTACTTCGCTTTTATAAAAGACCTAAACTAGTACTTGCTTTTGCTAACAGAAAGAAATCTGAAGAGGACTTTGCTTTCACAAAAACAGGCAAAAGGGAACAGCAGTTCTCAGCATTTGTTTTGCCATTGTAAAAGCAGTATGCACCCCTACCAGTGAGATGGTATAACCAAGTTCCTTCCCGGGGAACTACACTCAGCATCTCAGCATCAAGCTGTTTCTGAGAACTCTGTGCTTTATCTCGATTTATCTTGTGCATCCATTAGCAAGATGTATCCCAAGGAAACTGCATCTATCTATGACTTTTGCTATTTTGGCTTCACAGAAATGCTCTACTTTTGGATAATGGGGAAAACCTGTATATGGATCTTCTGTGGGCATGTTTCTATTATCTCTTTTTTCTTTTGCTTTTTAGTATTTTGATCTTATTGTCTGATATGCTAGGTAGCTTTTGGTTAAATGCTGGATGTTGTAATTATTTTGGTGTTCTTTATGGCCCTGAATAATCTTTTCTTCCTTTAGCAATAACTTACTGTTGCTTCTGGCAAACTGTTAGGGAACATGCAGATCAATAATCTTATTTCAGTTTTTCTAAAGGTAAGATGACTTTTAATTAGCTCTGTATCTACAATATAGCCATTGAGGGGTCAAGCAGGAATCGGGATGTTTCTTATGATCCTCCTTGATGCTTCCTGAGCCTGAAAAAAAAAAAGTGAAAGTGTTAGTTGCTTAGTAGTCATGTCTGACTCTTTGTGACCCCAGGGACTGTAGCCTGCCAGGCTCCTCTCTGTCCAGGGAATTCTCCAGGAAAGAGTCCTGGAGTGGGTTGCCATTTCCTTCTCCAGGGGATTTTCCTGACCCAGGATTAAACCTGGGTCTCCTGCATTGCAGGCAGATTCTTTACCATCTGAGCCATCAGGGAGGCCCCTTCTTGAGCCTACTTCAGTGCTATTCAACCTTCCATGAGATTACCCCAAGTCTGCTTAGCGTCTCAGCCACTGCTTTCTACTCCCCTGCAGCCTGGACATAGGCCACAGCTTATTACACAGCAAATGGTTACTGAGGATAAGCAGGGTCAAATACCAGGTTTCTATGCCTTTTTTTCCCCCCTCTCTGGGATTTTGCCCCCTAAATTCTTCAACTACAATGGCTCTGTAGTCTCTTCCAACAAATTTTGAAACATTATTTTGGTTTTTCCAAATGTTCTCAGTGGAAAGGTTGGTATAAAAATACCCATCACCACAATCATGTGTGGAAATGCTAGTAATCATTCATTCTTGAGGAATCTATTTGGCTGCCTTTCATACTGCCAAATTCCTCTTTTACTTGCAAAAGCTTAGTGCATTTTTATCCAAACATCTTTTGCTCACATGTACACATAGACTTTCACTTTCATCTTCCTTTCTCTGACTCCTAATTTTTCTGATTCCCCTTATTTTTGGTTACTTATTTCAGGAAAATCATCTCCACTAGCAATTTCATATGGAAGTTCTAATTACTAAATATAGTACTAGTATTAAAAATACAACAATGAGGAGGGAAAGCCTATAAATCTTAATATGCAAAGAGACATCGAAATGAATCATTATCATTAAATACAGCTTTTAAAAAATTCTGTAATGTTCCGAATCTAAATCTCCACAAATCAAAATCCTTGCTTATCTCTTTTTCTTATATTTAAGTTGCTTTTCAAACAGCAACACTCAATAAATAAGTTTACGGTAGAATTATAAGAGCTAATATTTAATGAAAAAATGTTTAAAGTATGGGATCAGAATTTTATTACATCACTCTCTATTTCTCCCTGCCCCAATTATTTGATGCAAACTTTTGACCCCATTAGGAGAATCTGTTATTGCCTTTTTGAAGATTTTCTCTTTCAAGTTGTCTAAGCCAATGAGGTACTTATTTAGTCAAAAGAAATCAGTGCTGCTTTCAAATGTCAGGTGGCCCTTTACTTCTCGCATGGTTGAAAATTTAAACATCATAGATGAATACAACCTTGCCCACTTTGTGATGAAAAGCTCGGTGGCTCAAATTGCTGCCCGGGCCCCAATAGTTGCACCCTGTTGGGTTCTGAGGATTATAGCTTTTAAAACTTAAACTCTTTTTCATTAAGGCATACTTCTCAAACAGTGACCATTTTATGAGGGGAACAGAATTAACCTTTCTTTATCAACTTCAGAGCCTTAGGTGTTGAGCCCGAGTTCCTGGTTCTGACTTCTTTCTTCAATTGTGATTCCTTTTGGAGTCTGGTTTTCTTTTCCCCATTAGCAGTTCTCTCTTGAGACCATCTCAATCCATCAGAGCTAATATTAAATTGAAAATTAGGGCAAAAGATGTGATTCCCTTTCTCAAAGTCTCTTTGACCCTTATGTAAATTTCCCTCAAGAACCAAATCTAAATCAAAGTGTTTGCAAGAAGCAGATTTTGTCAGGCCACACAGGCTTTTGTTAGACACTTCCCTGGGGAAATAGCTGTTTTTGTAATTGTTTAATATAGAGGCTAATTAAGTGCTTAAGAGTTAAAAAGGTCTTCTCTAAGTGAGTATATATTCATCTTCAGTATAACTCATTTAGCAGTTTTCTTGTTCAAAAGTATCTTTTGGTTTTACCTGACTTTGATCATTTTAAGATACTTCATTTGGGAGAGAATTGACATGTACACAAATAACTGTAAGTCAGTATGGGAAAAGGATTCTGAAAGCCAAAAAACATATATATATATATTGGAGATATAGAGAATAAAGTGATAACTCTTTATAATTCATTTTAAGAAATAACAAAAGATAATAATTAGCAAAAAGAGTTTACCTGGGAATTAGGCTTTTTTTGAGCTAGTTTGGGAATGTGATCACTGTATCTGAAGAATAAATGTATTAATCATTCTAAATCACTGATGTGGAAATAGACTTCAGTACCAATCCTTTATAAATTGGAGGCTGCATATGTTTCTGCTACCTTTTTTTTTTTTTTTTTGCACTTTTCATGTTTTGCTCTGGAAAATGTTTAAAGTGGAGTCAATGAATGTGAGAGAATTTGGTATCTTGAAGAAGACAAAAAGATGTCTGATGTGTGAATCACTTGATTTTGTGGGAGTAATGTTGTAGGAATAAAGGTTTTGCTTAATTTATACTCAGGCATTCAGGAATTCCTCAAGAAGGTGTGGTATATCTGCTTTCTGTTAAGGATCAGAACTAGCTATTATACACAATATAGATTCCTGCCAGTATTCCCCCTCCCTTCTTTCATGTGTTAATGAAAGATCCTGGATGACTATTTATCATAAATTGAGTTTATTTCTCCCTGTCTTAGTTCTTATTACAGAGAACATCATTGGAAAGACATCATACTTTCATAGATGACTAATCTGTGATTAAGATAGATCACCCATTGCTTCATAAGTAACATCTGGCATCAAAAATAATTCCATTGACTTGAAATCTCATAAAATGTAACATCATTAGACTGAAGAAAAGACTATCATTCTCTCTGGTTATAATGAACCATTCCTACAGAAAGTCACACAAAGGTGTTTTATAATTTTCCCTAAAGATCTATAAAATGGCAAACACATTTTCTGGAGCTAACATGGAATTCAATTCCCCATGAAAAAACCATAAGAAAAAAGATATAATTCTGAGGCACAGATCATGTTTTACCAAGTACCTTCTAGTTTGCTGGTACTTGTTTTGCTGATCTATAACCATATATGCCAACAGTGGAGACAACTGATTTCTAATGAAAAATATGTTTTTGTAGCCAATATGGCCCATAAACAGTATCACTTTCCCTCCAGATAATAAACTTAAGTGAAAAAATTGTATACATAATTATATCACTGATAGGTTTAGATTGATGAGAAAGATTTACTGTTTTCTGGGAATAAATCAAGAAGTCATTTTTTTTTTCTTCCAGTCTCTAATGATGTCAAATCAACTCTGGGAACTTTCTGAGTTCATATGAGAGAATTATAGTTTTAACAAAAAAAGGTTAAGAATCACATTAATTAAAGACAATAAGGTTTCTTTGATGGACTAGTGGTTAAGAATCAGCCTGCAATTCAGGGGACATGGTCTGGGACATGGTTCAATCCTTGGTCTGGGAAGATCCCACGTGCCACGGTGCAAGGAAGCCTATAGGCCACAGCTACTGAGCCAGTGCCCTGGGGCCTGTGGTCCGCAAGAGAAGCCACAGTGAGAAGCCCGTGTACCAGAACTAGAGAACTGTCCCCACTTACCACAACTAAAGAAAGCCCGTGTGCAGCAATGAAGAGCCAGCATAGCCAAAAACAAATGAATGAATAAATGAATAAATCTTAAAAAAGCAATAGTAATAGGCTTTAACATTATTATAAAATAATAGAATAAAAATCAAGAATATTTTCTTTAAAGAAACTTTTGATGCAGAGTTTTATTTAAAAAAAAATAGGTATTTTCAAGAGCTGGACTTACTATAATGCCAATTGCTTTATTGTTTTTGAAAAGTGTTGCTCACACTATCTTCCCGATGACACAATGAAAAAAATTCTATTCATACTTTCTCTATGAAACTAATATTTTACAGGAATTAAAACTAATATGTAGTAAAGGTGAAAACACTAGCGTGAATTGTTAATATACTCTTCTCATTTAAAATATATGAGTTTAAGAATGCAGTAAATTGAAAAATATGAATGGTATATATTGATAGTATTAATATATACACACAAATTTTGAAAGTATGTTCTATTTTTATGTAACATACTTTTAAATGTTGATTTATCCTTCTCTAGGGAACAGTACAATATAGAACAGCAGGAGATAGGTGAATTCATGGTATATAGAAAGTTATTTCTGTAGATACTGTCTTCTGATTACTTTATCACAAAGAATTTTTATATTTTTAAATAAGTAACTAACTGCAGAAAAGACATTATTCATATTACTGTGCCTTTTTCTTTACCAAAGAATTTCAATTTCCCTAAATTTTGGTTACTCTGTTAGTAAAAGAAAACAACAGCAAAAATGTCCAAGCCAGATTAGACTAGACTCTACAGTGCTCAAATGACTATAAATGTTAACTCTAAGAGGTTCTCTCCAACTGGTAGCAAATAAATTCCCTTAAACCTTTTTTTGGGTGAATGATTTATTTAAAATACAAAAGACTATGTGGAATGTACAGTCTAGTTTTAAACGCATAGTGGTAATCCTCAAAGGGAAGGGAATTAGCATTTTTAAAGTACTGACTGGTGCTCTGCCAGTTGCTCTAGAGTTGTTTGTTGCCAATTACCAGTTGTTTCCTAATCCTTTCTTTAATTCAGGGATACATTTCACCTGCTCAGACAACATGGCTTAGAGAATGTAAGTAAACTGTTCAAGGTGACATAGCTATTTCATGATGGGAATATATTTCAAACAGATAACTGTTTAACTCAAAAGACCATGCTCTTTCCATTATATCACCCTACTGACAAAATTGTTCAAAATCTATGTGTTGGCGAAGTCTACTTCTTGGGAATACATAGATCAGCTGTCAGCAGTAGTTAGACTTGAGGTTAGCATGCAGTGAAGCTGGTTTTCTTTGTAAGGCAAAGCTTTTTGAACTTAATATATTTCTGTTAAATAAGAGAAGAGAGGCCCTTTAAAGAGTAAGAGGGGTTCTAATAACCTGTTAGTTCAGAAACTGTAAAGAGTCTGATAATTTGCCACAGTTTACACACACACACTATTCATGGTGTTCTCCCAGCAATGCAAGGCTATACATTGTCACCCTGCTTATTTAACTTACATGCAGAGTACATCATGAGAAACAGTGAGCTGGAAGAAGCACAAGCTGGAATCAAGATTGCCGGGAGAAATATCAATCACCTCAGATATGCAGATGACAGCACCCTTATGGCAGAAAGTGAAGAAAAACTAAAGAGCCTCTTGATGAAAGTGAAACAGGAGAGTGAAAAAGTTGGCTTAAAACTCAACATTCAGAAAACTAAGATCATGGCATCTGGTCCCATCACTTCATGGCAAATAGGGAAATGGTGGAAACAGTGACAGACTATTTTTTGGGGCTTCAAAATCACTCCAGATGGTGACTGCAGCCATGAAATTAAAAGATGCTTATTCCTTGAAAGAAAAGTTATGACCAACCTAGACAGCATGTTAAAAAGCAGAGACATTACTTTGCCAACAAAGGTCCGTCTAGTCAAGGCTATGGTTTTCCAGTAGTCATGTATGGATGTGAGAGTTGGACTATAAAGAAAGCCGAGCACTGAAGAACTGATACTTTTGAACCGTGGTGTTGGAGAAGACTCTCAAGAGTCCCTTGGACAGCAAGGAGATCCAACCAGTTCATCCTAAAAGAAATCAGTTCTGAATAATCAGTCCTGATGCTAAAGCTGAAACTACAATACTTTGGCCACCTGATGCTAAGAGCTGACTCACTTGAAAAGACCCTGATCCTGGGAAAGATTGAAGGCGGGAGGAGAAGGGGACAACAGAGAATGAGATGGTTGGATGGCATCACCGACTCGATGGACATGAATTTGAGTAAACTCTGGGAGTTGGTGATGGGCAGGGAGGCCTAGTGTGCTGCAGTCCATGGGGTCGCAGAGTTGGACATGACTGAGTGACTGAACCGAACACACACACACACACACACACACACACACACACAGAGTAACATAGAAGAAAAGTTCTCTGGGTCAGAGAGAGAGAGAGAAATCTTTTTGCCTTCAGCAAAACATAGCAGCCAGAGAAATAACTTACATCAGCTTCTCATGGTCCTGTTACCAGAGGGTGAGAAGATGAGCCTGATACTTATTTCCATTTGCAGTGGGTTGTACCATGGGAGAAAAAATCCCAATCTAAGGAGAATCTGAGCTTTTACTGGGGCTGCTGGTGTTCTTATCTTCCATTCTGGAGAGAGATTACTGTGGAGAGTAAGAAGGTCTCCTCTGGGGTGGCTGAGAAAGGCATTACAAGATTTAGAACCCTGAAATGTAAGCAAAAACGTCAGGAAGGAAAGACCTTCCTTTTCTCTATCTTGGAATGTCTCTAAATCTCTCTGGAGGAAGATTATCTTCAGTCTTGATATTCAATCATGCACTTTTTTCAAAGGCCTAGAATTTGCAAGAATTCAAGAAGTTCTGGGTAGCTGTCTTAGCCCTAAAAAAGCAGAGCATGAAACAACTTAAATGCAAACAGTCTATTAAAAGTGTGATGTAAGGCAGCAGGAATTAGACACAGGGAATGAAATAGGAAGCCAGGGAGCCAATAAAAGGTTATACTATGAAATGCCTCCTTGTGGCCTTTTGGAAGATGTTCCACTTTCTCCTGATGGTGATTGACCTTTTTTACTGTGGAGCATGTGAAATGGTAGTTAGTATGGTACTATATTATATCACATTGGTTCACATCTCTTGTTCCCTCACTCTGTTTTTTCCCTCACTGTCACCTCCTGTGTTTGCTTAGTGAAGTAAAGTTGCTCAGTTGTGTCCGACTCTTTGTGACCCCATGGACTGTAGCCCACCAGGCTCCTCAGTCCATGGGATTTTCCAGGCAAGAGTACTGGACTGGGTTGCTATTTTCTTCTCCAGGGCATCTTCCCAACCCAGGGATCGAACCTGGGT
Source organism: Bos grunniens (assembly GCF_055505025.1). Lineage (NCBI taxonomy): Eukaryota > Metazoa > Chordata > Mammalia > Artiodactyla > Bovidae > Bos > Bos grunniens. The sequence continues at coordinate 118,703,435 of NC_141165.1, read as the reverse complement.
CTCCCACATTGTAGGCAGACGCTTTACCATCTGAGCTACCAGGGAAGCCCTTGTGTTTGCTTACATGTCTTCAAATAAAGCATTTCTCTCTCCGCTTTGCTATAGGCTCTCTTTTCTAGAGGACTTTAGGCTGAGATGATGTGCTTTGTGATTTAAGAAGATACGCTTTTACAAACATCATATTAAATGTATCCTTTTAAATTTAAGCTTTTTTAAAAATCAAAATTATATATTGAACATTAATAAACTATTGTTTTTAAGTGTCTACATAGAAAAAAACAGTGATCTCCTGCTCTACTGCCCTTCTGCTTCTGCCTTTGCATATATTCAAACTCCAGAGGCAGTATTTTCCAACTCTTTATCGATAGCATGTATTATTTACTTAGATATCTCTTTCAATGCAGTTTTAGAAAACACCAATTTTAGGCAGTGTGTATTTACTACTATGATGTTGAGGGGCTATAACTTTTGCGGTGTTCAAGCTTATCCCTTCTGCTTATACCATCACATCGTTGTTTTTTGCCTGGTTAGTAACTGACTCATATTTCCATTTACTCAGTTTTATATATACCCATGATTATTTTTTTCCAGGATTTCCCAATATAATCTAATAAATACCAATGATAATATTTCTAAACACTCCAACTTATTAAACAATTTGTTCCATTTCATTTTCTTGTAAATCTCTTTACAAGAAACCTCTATCCCTCTGCTCTGATCTGGAAAAGTTATTGTGTAGAAATAACACTCATAATCATCCTGGTATTTCCCACAGTTTCTCCCCTCTGCTAGATATCTTATTTCTTGAATATTATTTCTTCCTATTTCTTGGTTTACTCCTTCCTTTGGTTGGAGTGTATTCTTTAGATGTCTAAAAAAGGAAGTAAATATTGGAAATGTTTTGAATTAGGCTGCTACATAGACCGCATCTAGGTTCAAGATTGGAGACAAAGATTACTTGCATTTGGCTCAAATTATTTTTACTTTGATTTGTGCTAAATTGGTAGACAAAATTGCAAAAATACATGAGAGGAGGTATAAAAATGGCTCAAATTGTTCTCAAAGTTCTGTGGCCAATGCAGCCTGCATAGAATGGGTGAATCTTATGATCATAAATACAGCTAACTGGATGTTTGCTGCTTTTTGTTTCATTGGATTGGGAGGAGGCACAATGTCAGCATTCAAGGGTCTGCCTGAAATGCTTTTGTTTTATTACTGGGGCATTTCAGTTCAGTTCAGTTTAGTCGCTCAGTCGTGTCCGACTCTTTGCGACCCCATGAATCACAGTACTCCAGGCCTCCCTCTCCATCACCAACTCCTGGAGTTCACTCAGACTCATGTCCATTGAGTCAGTGATGCCATCCAGCCATCTCATCCTCTGTCGTCCCCTTCTCCTCCTGCCCCCAATCCCTCCCAGCATCAGAGTCTTTTCCAATGAGTCAACTCTTCGCATCAGGTGGCCAAAGTACTGGAGTTTCAGCCTTAGCATCATTCCTTCCAAAGAAATCCCAGGGCTGATCTCCTTCAGAATGGACTGGTTGGATTTCCTTGCAGTGCAAGGGACTCTCAACAGTCTTCTCCAACATCACACTTCAAAAGCATCAATTCTTCAGCGCTCAGCCTTCTTTACAGTCCAACTTTCACATCCATACATGACCACAGGAAAAACCATAGCCTTGACTAGACGGACCTTTGTTGGCAAAGTAATGTCTCTGCTTTTTAAAATGCTGTCTAGGTTGGTCATAACTTTCCTTCCAAGGAGTAAGCGTCTTTTAATTTCATGGCTGCAGTCACCATCTGCAGTGATTTTGGAGCCCAGAAAAATAAAGTCTGACACTGTTTCCACTGTTTCTCCATCTATTTTGCATGAAGTGCTGGGATCAGATGCCATGATCTTCGTTTTCTGAATGTTGGGCTTTAAGCCAACTTTTTCACTCTCCTCTTTCACTTTCATCAAGAGGCTTTTTAGTTCCTCTTCGCATTTAGCCATGGCTAAATACTCCTTGTGTATATGAAAATGTTTTATTTTCTCAGTATGCTTGACTGATGATTTGTCTGGATGGAACATTCTAGATTGAAAATCATTTTTCCTCCCAATGGTGGATGCTTGCCTTCACTGCTTTTTAGCATCCAATATTGTTCTTAAGTAATCCAATGCTATTCTCACATATCTTCATTTTTGTTATGTTGTTTTCTTTATTCTCTCTTAAAAGATTTTTATTTTCTCTATACCATTAAGTTACATCTTAATGTAACTTACTGTGAACCTTCTCCAGCCCCTTGTTCACCTCCACTAGTATATTGATAGCAGTTGCAAGGGTAGAGAGGAAGGGAACTTTCTGCTTAGGTAGATACTTATTATCTGCCCTTGACTCCCTTCAGGTACTTTTCATGCTTCAGTAAAGTGATTCTGGGTTTCCCTTTCTTCCATTGTTTCATGGTACTGGGACTGTAAATTTCAAGGCAAATCTATATTCCAACTGATTAAAAGAACATATCTGACATGTTTGATAATGAAATACAGAGATGACTCAAAATAAAGAGTTTAGGAACTATAATGAGTTATAAACAAATGGACTGGTGCAATTATGATGAGTTATAAATAAATGGATTGAGCCTGTTTAAATCAAAACTAATGCCAAGTAAAAGTGAGATTTATGGTTAAAGAACTGAATACAAATTTATAAACATTGAAAATGTGGAAATAATAAATTAAATTCAATCGATTGTGTGAAGGAAGTTTGGAATTCCCATCTACACACTTTTTATATTTAGTGGATAATAAGTGGATAATGTCTCAGTCTAATAAGTATAGAAATAATGGTGAGTACAACAGTCATCCACTGTAAGAATTCAAATCAGATAGTCTCATGTAAAATGAAAGATATCAAATTATTAGTGATTGTTACATCCCCTTCTTTTAAGGAAGAAGTATTTTTTTATGTCTTGAATAAAGAATCCAAGTTATTGGCTAGAAGAAACATGGCAGGAAAAAAGCGTCCATGACAGTTTGAGTATCCTTTGATATAGGTAGAAGACTAGGAGTTTCATGAAGTTTTACGATGTGTTACTTTTTTCAGAGACCAATAAATACCTTAATTACTTTAAAATTATTCTTATTTTTTATTGGTATTTTCTAGAATGACACTGTGCTGCTATTGGGCTACAGTGTAGTTTAACTCTCTGTGTTGTACATCTGTAAGTGCTAGCGTATATACTTTGTAGGATTAAACTTACATATACTCATATTTTAAGAGAGGGGAAGTGAAATGGTTTGCTATCCTCTTCAATTCAAAAAGTAAAAATACAAATCATGGCCTGAAACAAGCTAGCTTTCATTCCTTTTCAGTTTTCCCACCACCCACTCATAGGTCTTACTCATCCCTATTATAAATAGAGGTCTATTTATTTCCTGTACAATTGTAGGGTAGAATCCATAAGATCTCAGAGTTTTAAGGTACCTAGAAGATTAAATGACTTGTCCAACTTCTCTCAGGTCGTTAGTAACAGACTTTTGACTGAGTTTCTTTGTACATTATCTCTTTAAAGTTACACTTCTCCAATTATGATAGACAACATTTACTAGAGAGTCAGACTTAGATCTGGGTCAAACCCAGAAATCTGTCATAAGAAATACTCCAGTTGTTATAATCCATGTTTGGGTATACATTGTTTTAGGTTTGTTTCTATCAAGGCAGTCAGTTGCCTCTTATCTCACAAAATCTTTATTTCATATTGCTTTCAGACCTGGTTAATAATAAAGGAATAATTTTTTTTTCAGTCCTTACAGAAAGAAAACAGATGAATATGACCACATTGTGCTTTATCGTTCAGTTTTCAGAAGTTGCAAACAACTAGTTATTGTCAAGATAAGACCCAAAGTGGCTCTTTCACATCATGGCTATGTTGGTTTAACCTGTTTGAAACTATGCAAATCTTTAGTAGCCATTTAAATTTCAGTCCTAGAAACCAATCTCAAATTCCTTTCTTATAGATAATAACAACTTGTAGGTAAATGGAATTTCTGTATATCTCATCTGCAGCCTTATTTCATGTTTTTCTTCATCTGCATTACAAAAACTTTATGAACCTGGGCTATAATACAACAATGTAGTTCACAGTCCATTGGTGTTGCTGAAATCAGTCTTCTGAGATGCCTGTATGGACATGATTTCACAGGTAATGGGCTGTTTCAGTTCTGCTTGAACTTTCATTGCCATCTCCACCCCAGCAACAGCTGTGTTTTACTGGTGTCATTTGGAATACATAAATAAAGGTGAGAACACTGATATTCCTTTTGATATTCGTTTCATAAATAATTAGGGTAAGTGCAGAGACTGTGCAGTTGCTTTGAATGAAAAATGCCATATAATTTTGGACAACTTAGCATATTTTCATATATTATAGATGCATTTATAAGCAGAGCATTGTTTATGATTGGTTAGCATTGGTTCTGAATCACATTCTAAAAACTCTCTGCCAAATTTTCATATGCCTTATTTTTGGCAAATTAATTTTTTAAAGTGAAACAAGCATATGTCATATCAGTAATGAAATGAGAAATAATACAAATAAAGTCATTGAGTTGGGCAGAAAATATAGAATTTTTCAATGCAGAGGCTGACAAACTATGACCTGTGTGCGAATCCAGTCCACTGCGTGTTTTTATAAACAAAGCTTTATTGGAACACAGCCACTACCATTAGTTTCTGTTTTTCTCAGGCAAGAATACTGAAGTGGATAGTAATTCCCTGCCCCAGGAACTGAACCCAGGTCTTCTGCATTGCAGGCAGATTCTTTACTGTCTGAACCATCTTGGTAGCCCCATCTATGACTATACATCAATTATAACAGTACAGCAGTTTTAACAGGTACAATGTAGTCCAGGAAGGCTACCTATATATTATTTGATGCTTTATAGAAAAAGTAACCCAGTGGTTTGTAGCCTTAACAGAATTCTTGGGAACATTTTGAAAAAAACACAGAATTATAAACTCCGTACTTAGGGATTTGATTTCACTTGTGCTGGAGAGAGGATTAGAGTTTCCTACATAAACTGAATGTGCAGCAAGGATTAAGAAACACTGTTTGACCTCTACAATAAGTTTACATTCCTCCAAAAGTACATTACATTGTTCTCAGAAATTTGGGGAGGAGGACAATAAGAATCAATGTTTGTCAGATCAGTCATGATCTCAGGTGAGAACAAACTCAGGATGACTTTCTTCTTTTCTTGGTTGACTTCACAAGTCACAAATGATCTGGCATGACTTGAGATGATCTTAGAGAAGTTGAACACCATGTAAAATATATTTATTTTTATTCAGAGGAAATAAAATTCATTTTGAGTTGAGGTTTCAGGGAAGACATCACAGTGTTTATTTTGAACTATGTGTAGGTACTTCAAATATGGATAGGATCCAATACCTCAAATAGGGTTGCTGTAGAGATTGCCTTGTTTAAATAAGTCTACTCTAAAATTCCAGAATCAGAGTTTATCCACCTTGGCTTACCTTTGCCCAATTCAGTTCAACAAAATATATTAATCCAAGCCCTGTTTAAGTATTGAGTACATCACAATGAACAGGAGAGACATGACCTTGCTCTACTGGAGACTCTGTACAGCAACAGTACATTGTGATAAACACATTGATAAGGGAAGTGTACCTTTTAGTCATATAGGAGAGATCCTTACTCAGCCTTTCATGAGCTGCTGCTGCTGCTGCTGCTGCTAAGTCGCTTCAGTCGTGTCCGACTCTGTGCGACCCCATAGACGGCAGCCCACCAGGCTCCCCCGTCCCTGGGATTCTCCATGCAAGAACACTGGAGTGGGTTGCCATTTCCTTCTCCAATGCATGAAAGTGAAAAGTTAAAGTCAAGTCGCTCAGTCGTGCCCTACTCTTCGCGACCCCATGGACTGCAGCCTACCAGGCTCCTCTGTCCATGGGATTTTCCAGGCAAGAGTACTGGAGTGGGTTGCCATTGCCTAGGAAACCTTTTCAGACCACATACATTCTAAGTTGGGACCTTTTGAAAGATTGGTATGGAGTAAGTTAGAGTAGGGCTGCTCCGAGCAAGAAGATAAGAAGGGTAAGTTTAAGCAGTGGCAATAATTTTGGAGTGATTAGCACAGAGTACTAGAGATAGATATGAATTCGGAGTTTAATTAGAGTTAAGATTTTTAGTGCCTTTTGAATGTTGTGTTGAGGTGTCTGGACTTTTCACAAGAAAACAGTAAATTCTAAAAGACTTTTGAGTTGTAGAATGACATAACAAGAAGGCAAAAATGTCATTCTACTTTTATGTGAGGGGAAATAGTCAAGAAAGAACAAGTGTTGAGACAGAAATAATTGTTATAGTCTTCTGGGGCACAGAGAGTGTATCCTATGAATAAAGACTGATAACACAAGGAGATAAACATAACTTTTACAGGTAATTTGGAGGCATAAAAGTTACAGGACTTGGAAATCCTTATGTTTCATGTAAAGAGGGAGAAGAATCTGGAATGACAGAGGGTATAACTCTATCTTTGTTTAAGAAAAAAACAATTGTAGTGCCTGATATTGAACTATAGAATTTGCTGCTTCAGTTTTTCTTTATCTTTCTTGTCTCCAATTCTGCTACTACTAAAATACCTATAAAAAAGCTCTGGCTCTACTGAGATCACCAAGGCAAAGTCAATTTGCTTCATGACCCTTGAGGAGAGGGTTGATTTTGAGGATTTCATTTTGTAATGGCTGGGGGCTCATACTGAAATGAGCTGTGACACATTCACAACTATTTTAATATTACAACATGTAAAAGGCAAGGATATTTGCATACCTTTTCTGCCAGCTTTGGACAAGAAACCCCTTCACCTTAAAGATCCATTCATCCTTCCAAATGATCCCACTTAATGTATGACTCATATGCATTCAACTGCTGTACTTGGAACATTTAAAGGATCCATGGGCCATTTACTTCTTTTAGAGATTGTTAGCAATGCTATCCTGGGGATTTATGCTTCCTTTACCATGTTTTGTGAACTGTGAGCTGGGCCTTTACTATTCATTTATCCTAGTCCTGAAAAGCCAAAGCAAGAATAAAAGAAAATAGTGAGGGAGGCGATGTTTATATTTATTGTTTTTACATTGAGCATTGGCAAAACAGTATTCTGCATTCAAATGAAAAATATTCAGCAATGTATGTATCAATTATAGAATTACCCAGTGAAAAGGATACATTTTATCTGCATTCATATTGATTCCAGGTTGTCATACAACATTTTTATTGAAAGTAGCACATGGTTTACTATGAAAATAGCAGGTTCTTGAATTCTCTTGCTAACTGTCTTCACTTTGCTTCTTTGCATTGTAAAGTTTTCTCTTTCACTTTAACAGCCAAATATTAAATGCAAGTAGGTGTGAGGACTGAAACTGCATAACTGATCAAATTAACTATCCTATTTTAAAAATGTAATTTCTTCTTTCTTTTGCTGTCCTTTACTATTAGATTGGAAAGCTGTCTGTAATATCAGAAGTTACTTCCTCTCCATATGCCAATTTCTTACCTCGATTCTAATCACAGTAGATATTTGATCTGTATTTAAAATTTAATTGAATTCCCTTTTCCACTCACTCCCACACTGAACTGTCTTAAAGACTCTTTCTCTTTAAATTTGTCTTACAACTATGAGTTATTTTTTATTTTTCTCTTTGCAGTGTCAGTTCTCTCACTTCCAAGTGTCTGAGGCTCTCACAGAGCTAGCATTCTTCTGGTAGGTTTTGATCTACTTGAGTTTGAAGTGTTTCTGCCTTCAACCCACCTGTGCTTGGCATTTCTAAAAGTGGTAAAAGAGTTTCATGGTTGTGCATAATTATAGACAGTGAGAATACTTTTATCTATAGAAAATAGCGAATTCTAAACTCAATATTTCTTTATTGAATCTCTATAGGAAAATATACAAAAGAAATAGCTTTTGTCTTAAGATTTTCAGGGAAAAATCCTGCTGCTGCTGCTGCTGCTAAGTCGCTTCAGTCATGTCCGACTCTGTGCGACCCCATAGACGGTAGCCCACCAGGCTCCCCCGTCCCTGGGATTCTCCAGGCAAGAACACTGGAGTGGGTTGCCATTTCCTCCTCCAATGCATGAAAGTGAAAAGTGAAAGGGAAGTCCCTCAGTCGTGTCCGACTCTTAGCGACCCCATGGACTGCAGCCCACCAGGCTCCTCCACCCATGGGATTTTCCAGGCAAGAGTACTGGAGTGGGGTGCCATTGCCTTCTTCAGGGAAAAATCCTAGGAATCCCTTATTTAGAGCACAATTAAATGGCAAACATGACGATACTGACTATAGAAATAGCAATAGGTATTCAGAAAAGGAAGATAATTCTAGGAGTTGGGGTAATTGGAAATCTTTAATATCAAAGATAGGACTTGAACTGGGAAATGAAGGATGAACAAAATTAGAAGAGGCAGAGGAATGGATAGAGTGGAGGTGGCAAGGCACTGAGGGAAGATAACAGCTACTTTAAATAGAGAAAATGACCTAAACAAATAAGGAAGGTAGCTTCAGTTTATGGCAGAAACTCCACCTGGTGAAATCACGCACATGCCTCCACCACTTTACCTGACTCTGTCTGTCTTCTTGGACTGGGTTTGACTCTCATCTTTGTGTATCTGATTTTGGTTTGACAAACCAGAGCTGTAGTTCCTGTATTCTTGATGTTAATTTTTATTTCCCTAGCTTGCTTCATCCAGTATCCTAGGCTCATGGTACTAAACCAGACCCAGGTTTTCTTTTGTTTCTCTCCTTGATTTACCTTGCTGCTTTTGACTGATTTTGGTACCTACACCACATTCTGGTCCTTAATGATCTAGCAGAAGAAATAAGATGAAAAGTATAGTTTATTTTGAGTTACTTAAGTGCTATCACAGTTGAGTACTGATTTTATCAGATACATATGAACTTTCTCTAACCTACTTTTTGTCTTGTTTATCATAAATTTTCAAAAGAAAGATAATAAGAAACTATAACAATGTGCTTCAAAGCTTCCAAAAGATTTACTCATAAGATGGGAAAAATTAATCCTCTTATAAATAATGACTTCACTATTCTGTTGATCAGTGAGCTCATAAATATGTGTAATGCATGGTTCTAGGTCCTAGTCATAAAGAAATAAATACGTACATCCCTCAAGGAGCTTGCATATTGGTGTCAGGAAGAAGAAAATATACACAGAAAAATAACTGATTAATTTAATTTCATTTGAGAGGGTGATACTTAAGCTGAGGTGTTCAGGAAATTCCCTGGTGGTCCAGTGATTAGGACTCCAAGCTTCCACTTCAGGCACAGGTTTGAACCCTGGTCTGGGAATTAAGATCCCAGATGCCACCTGCCATGGCCAAAAAAAAAGCTGAGACGTTGAATCAGAGTATCTTTGAGGAAATGATATTGAAGGTGGGATGTGACAGGACAGATAAAAAGGAATTAGTCATGCAAATAATTAGGGGAAGAATATAAGCAAGAGTAACAAATGCAAAGGCTTTAAGTGGAAAAGAATTTGATGTATTCAAGAGATAGAAATAAGGCAAGCATGTTTTGAGTATAGTGGGAATAAAGATAAAAATAAAGCCTTGTATATAGTGAGAATAAGGATAAAATTGATAAATGCATATGTTAATATATTAGATTTCTAAGAAGTAGATACTTTCCCAATGCCCCATGTTGCTCCAATTTTTATGACATATTGTGACATTTCTATTTAATTTTTTGCTTACCTTTATGGGTTAACTGAAGGTCAGATATTTTGAAAGACTAAATCAGTTTCTAACCCTGTGGTAGGATTTTGGCTTGCAGCAATTTCATCACTTATCAAAAATCAAAGTAATTTTTCTTCCTTTTTAATATTTAAAATGTGATAAAACTTCCCTTCCTTATTACATTTTCCAGAAGGCTCAAAGTTTATGATGTTATATGTAGGCAATGCTAAATGAAGAAAATGCTAATAAAATTTAACCAAGGGTTCATTTTATGTGACTACAAAGTGGATGTGAGTTTGGCTTCTCCTTTCAGCATGGTCTGATGAACTTTGTGGCTTATAGATATGAGTTTGAAATCCTAGACACTTTCCTTATTAGCTCTGTCAACTTAGACAAATTAATAAATTTTGGAGTCTTCATTTCTCTCATTTATAAAATGGAAAATCATTTAATTAGGGCTTTATGGGGATTAAATTAGGAGATGAAGTATGTGGAAGCACCTAATGGTCGATAGCATATTATACAATAAATGCTTGAGTATGTGATATGAGTGTAAGTATGTATCTCCTCATTTTTGTTTAATGCTCTTTGCCTCCTCATTTGTCCACAGAAGAGTTCTGCTCTAAATAACATGGTGTTGAACAACAACAAAAGGATATGGATATTTGCATCAGAAAACTTTTGGGGGTACACCTTTTGTTTGGATGATGATTAAATTAAATATTTCAGGGCTCATTCCTACAATTTTATGGTGGTTTAGCCAGCTCTTCATGGGAAGAAAGAGATTTGCTATATAATAGGAATCTTAATTTTCTTCCAGGGCACCCTAGGCTTCAACTGTGATATTCTCATCTGACTTTTCATTTTCTTGCTTATTCTGTGATTCAGAGTCTGCATTTGTCATCCATTTTTATTCTTCCCTAGCTTCTACGTATTTGATCATGCAACTGATTTCTTAAGCTGATCCTTAACTTCATTATGTGCCAGTTTTGTGTTTATGATTATATGGTGGAAGTGAGAAATAGATTTAAGAGACTAGATCTGATAGACAGACTGCTTGATGAACTATGGACAGAGGTCTGTGACACTGTATAGGAGGCAGGGATCAAGACCATCCCCAAGAAAAAGAAATGCAAAAAAAGCAAAATAGCTGTCTGAGGAGGCCTTACAAATAGCTGTGAAAAGAAGAGAAGTGAAAAGCAAAGGAGAAAAGGAAAGATATACCCATTTGAATGCAGAGTTCCAAAGAATAGCAAGAAGAAATAAAAAAGACTTCCTCAGTGATTAGTGCAAAGAAATAGAGGAAAACTACAGACTGTGAAAGACTAGAGATCTCTTTAAGAAAATTAGAGATACCAAGGGAACATTTCATACAAAGATGGGCACAATTAAGGAGAGAAATTGTATGGACCTAACAGAAACAGAAGATATTAAGAAAAGGTGGCAAGAATACACAAAAGAACTATACACAGAAGATCTTCATGACCCAGATAATCACAATAGTGTGATCACTCACTAGAGCCAGACATCCTGGAATGCAAAGTCAAGTGGGCCTTAAGAAGCACCACTGCAAACAAAGCTAGTGGAGGTGATGGAATTCCAGTTGAGCTCTTTCAAATCCTAAAAGATGATGCTGTGAAAGTGCTGCACTCAATTTGCCAGCAAATCTGGGAAACTCAGCAGTGGCCACAGGACTGGAAAAGGTCAGTTTTCATTCCAATCCCAAAGAAAAGCAATGCCAAAGAATGCTCAAACTACCACACAATTGCACTCATCTCACGTGCTAGTAAAGTAATGCTCAAAATTCTCCAAGCCAGGCTTCAGCAATACGTGAACCATGAACTTCCAGATGTTCCAGCTGGTTTTAGAAAAGGCAGAGGAGCCAGAGATCAAATTGTCAACATCTGCTGGATCATGGAAAAAGCAAGAGAGTTCCAGAAAAACATCTATTTCTGCTTTATTGACTATGCCAAAGCCTTTGACTGTGTGGATCACAAGAAACTGGAAAATTCTGAAAGAGACGGGAATACCAGACCACCTGACCTGCCTCTTGAGAAACTTGTATGCAGGTCAGGAAGCAACAGTGAGAACTGGACATCGACCAACAGACTGGTTCCAAATAGGAAAAGGAGTACGTCAAGGCTGTATACTGTCACCCTGCTTATTTAACTTCTATGCAGAGTACATCATGAAAAACGCTGGACTGGAAGAAACACAAGCTGGAATCAAGATTGCCGGGAGAAATATCAATAACCTGAGATATGCAGATGACAGCACCCTTATGGCAGAAAGTGAAGAGAAACTAAAGAGCCTCTTGATGAAAGTAAAAGTGGAGAGTGAAAAAGTCGGCTTAAAGCTCAACATTCAGAAAACTAAGATCATGGCATCTGGTCCCATCACTTCATGGGAAATAGATGGGGAAACAGTGTCAGACTTTATGTTTTGGGGCTCGAAAATCACTGCAGATGGTGACTGCAGCCATGAAATTAAAAGACGCTTACTCCTTGGAAGGAAAGTTATGAGCAACCGAGATAGCATATTGAAAAGCAGAGTCGTTACTTTGCCAACAAAGGTCCGTCTAGTCAAGGCTATGGTTTTTCCTGTGGTCATGTATGGATGTGAGAGTTGGACTGTGAAGAAGGCTGAGCTCTGAAGAATTAATGCTTTTGAACTGTGGTGTTGGAGAAGACTCTTGAGAGTCCCTTGGACTGCAAGGAGATCCAACCAGTCCATTCTAAAGGAGATCAGCCCTGGGATATCTTTGGAAGGAATGATGCTAAAGCTGAAACTCCAGTACTTTAGCCAACTCATGCGAAGCGTTGACTCATTGGAAAAGACTCTGATGCTGGGAGGGATTGGGGGCAGGAGGAGAAGGGGACGACAGAGGATGAGATGGCTGGATGGCATCACTGACTCGATGGACATGAGTCTGAATGAACTTCGGGAGTTGGTGATGGACAGGGAGGCCTGGTGTGCTGTGATTCATGGGGTCGCAAAGAGTCGGACACGACTGAGTGACTGAAGTGAACTGAGTACATCATGAGAGACTCTGGGCTGGAGGAAGCACAAGCTGGAATCAAGAGAGCTGAGAGAAATATCAGTAACCTCAGCTATGCAGATGACACCACCCTTATGGCAGAAAGTGAAGAAGAACTAAAGATCCTCTGGATGAAACTGAAAGAGGAAAACGAAAATGTTAGCTTAATGCTCAACATTCAGAAAACTAAGATCATGGCATCTGGTCCCATCACTTTATGGCAAATAGGTGGGGAAACTGTAGAAATAGTGAGAGACTTCATTTTTGGGGTCTCCAAAATCACTGTGGAATGTGACTGAAGCCATGAAATTAAAAGATGCTTACTCCTTGGAAAGCAAGTTATGACTAACCTAGACAGCATATTAAAGCAGAGACATTACTTTGCCAACAGAGATCCGTCTAGTCAAGGCTATGATTTTTCCAATAGTCATGTATGGATGTGAGAGTTGGACTATAAAGACAGCTGAGTGCCAAAGAATTGATGCTCTTGAACTGTGGTGTTGGAGAAGACTCTTGATAGTCCCTTGGGATGCAAGGAAATCCAATCAGTCTATCCTAAAGGAGATCAGTCCTGAGTATTCATTGGAAGGACTGTTGTTGAAGCTGAAACTCCAATACTTTGGCCACCTGATGGGAAGAGCTGACTCATCTGAAAAGGCCCTGATGCTGGGAAAGATTAAAGGCGGGAGGAGAAGGGGACGACAGAGGATGAGATGATTGGAAGGTATCACCGACTCAATGGGCATGAGTTTGGGTAATCTCCAGGAGTCTGTGATAGACAGTGAGGCCTGGCATGCTGCATGCAGTCCATGGGGTTGCAAAGAGCTGGACATGACTGAGTGACTGAACTGAACTGAACTGAACTTGTTCCTTCTAGACAAGATGTACATCCCAGGGTCCTTTGGCCCTAGTGAAAATTCTACTCTGTTGGTTTTTTTCAATTATGTTTTACTTTTGGATTTAGTGAGGTGCAAGTGAAATTCTTATCTATTCAAAAATAAAATTAGGGAAGGCCACAGAAATCAAGAGGCAGCTGAGAATGATTTGTTAGGTGTTGTTCCAAAACCCAAAATGATAGTGTTTTTAAAAAATGGTACTGTTTTATTTTATTCCCTTCATGGATCACAGCCTTGCTGTGGTGAATGAGCTTGCATAACTCATTGAAGCTCTGAGCCTTGCGCTGCAGGGCCACGCAAGATGGATGGGTTATGGTGGAGAGTTACGACAAAACATGGTCCAGTAGAGGCGGGAATGGCAATCCACTTGCCAGGAGAGCACCATGAACAGCATGAAAAGAGGAAAAAATATGACCCCGGAATATGAGCCCTTCAGGTTGGAAGATCTCCAATTTGCTACTGGAGAAGCTGCTGCTGCTGCTAAGTCGCTTCAGTTGTGTCCAACTCTGTGTGATCCCATAGACGGCAGCCCACAAGGCGCCCCCGTCCCTGGGATTCTCCAGGCAAGAACACTGAAGTGGGTCACCATTTCCTTCCCCAAAGCATGAAAGTGAAAAGTGAAAGTGAAGTCGCTCAGTCATGTCCGACTCAACCCTATGGGCTGCAGCCTACCAGGCTCTTCTGTCCATGGGATTTTCCAGAAGAGTACTGGAGTGGGGTGCCATTGCCTTCTTTATACTGGAGAAGAGCAGAGTGCAATTATTAGTATCTCCAGAAAGAATGAAGCTGCTGGACCCAAGTGAAAATGACACTCAGTTGTGGATGTGTCTGGTGGTGAAAGTTAAATTTGATGCTGTAAAGAACAATATTGCATAGGAACCCGAAGTGTTGGGTCCCTGAATCAAGATAAATTGGACATAGTCAAGCAGGAGATGGCGAGATTGAACACAGACCTCTTAGGAATCAGTCATCTAAAATGGACAGGAATGGGAGAATTTAATTCAGAAGACCATTACATCTACTGCTGTGGGCAAGAATACCTTAGAAGAAATGGAGTAGCCCTCATGTCAATGAAAGAGTCTGAAATGCACTACTTGGGTGCAATCTCAAAAATGACAGAATGATCTAGGTTCATTTCCAAGGCAAACCATTCAAAATTACAGTAATCCAAGACTACACCCCAGCCACTGATGCTGAAGAAGCTGAAGTTGATTGATTCCATGAAGATCTACAAGACTTTCTAGAACTAACACCAAAAAAAGAGATATTCTTTTCATGTTATGGGAATCGTATACAAAAGTAGGAAATCAAGTGATATCAAGAATAATAGGCAAGTTTGGCTTCAGCATACAAAATGAAGCAGTGTGAAACCTAACAAAGTTACATCAAGAGAACATGCTGGTCATATCAAACACCCTTTGCCAATAACCCAAGAGATGATTCTACATATGGACATCACCAAATGGTCAATACTGAAATCAGATTGATTATGTTCTTTGAAGCCAAAGATGGAGAAGCTGTATATAGTCAGCAAAATCAAGACTTGGAGCTGACTGTGTCTCAGATCATGTGATTATTATTGCAAAGTTCAGGCTTAAATTGAATAAAGTAGGGAAACTCACTAGGCCATTCAGGTATGAGCTAAATCAAATACCATATGATTATACAGTGGAGGTGACAAATAGATTCAAGGGATTAGATCTGGTAGACAGAGTACCTGAAGAACTATGGATGGAGGTTCATAACTTTGTACAGGATGTGTGAAAGTGGAAGTCGCTCAGTCGTGTCCCACTCTTTGCGACCTCATGGACTTCTCTAGGCCAGAGTACTGGAGTGGGTAGCCTTTCCCTTCTCCAGGGGATCTTCCCAACCCAGGGATTGAACCCAGATCTCCCACATTGAGGCAGTGACCAAAGCCATTGCAAAGAAAAAGAAATGCAAGAAGTCAAAGTGGTTATCTGAGGAGGCTTTACAAAGGGCTGAAGAAAGAAGAGAAAGGCAAGAGAGAAAGGGAAAGATATGAGAGCGTCAGTTCCTAGGCAGGTTGATAAGAAGTCTGGGGGTCCTCGAGGAGATAGAGGTCTGGAATTCTCAAGGAGGAGGAAAGGACAAACATATTTTTTCCCCCTCTACATTCCTTAGTCACATTAAACGTTTTTTTTCTTTAAGCCCGGAACTGATGATTACACAACAAACAACTCAGTTTAAACTCTGTACTAAGGATTATATGACAACAATGTATCCTGCTTGAGGACAGTTTCTCCTTCCTGAAAACCTTCTGACTAATCCTGATATTTAAGAATGTAAATTATGGGAATGAGTCTAGTAGGATCTTTCTATTGTTAAATTCTAATCCTGTTATCCTAAAATGTAAATTGTGGGAGTGGGTCTGGTAAAATTTTCACAAACTTGAGACATTCTTTTGATTTATTGTAATAACTAATTAAAAAGGTATATAACTCCCTTGCTAACACTAGGGAGGGGGCACTCTTCATCCCCCTACTGATGTCTATGTCAGAAGCTTTCTCTGTCCCTTTTTATGCTTTAATAAAACTCTGCTGTACAAAAGCTCTCGCATGATCAAGCGTGGTCCCTGGTCCCGAAGTTAAATCTTCTTCAAAGATCACGAATCGTACACTGTTCACCATAAGCTATCAGGTATACCCAACTAAATGCAGAGTTCCAGAGAATAGCAAGGAAAGACAAGAAGATCTTAAATGAACAATGCAAAGAAATAGAGGAAAACAACAGAATGGGAAAGACTAGAGACCCCTTCAAGAAAATTGGAGATATCAACGTTGTAGCCACACGTTCCAGGAAACAAATTCTCTCAGAAGGACAATGCAGATAGTGGAGTGCAGTTTATTATACTGGCGGGCCCAAGGCAGAGTCCCCTCTAAGCCAAGGACCCCGACCAGTTTTTGTGAAAACCTTATATACCCTAAGTGTACGTGCTCAAACCCACCTCCCGAAATTCCTTGAAACTAGTCTGGACAAGGTAAAAGAGAGATATGGTCAAAGTTAACCCATGATTCATGTGTCATAAGCCTAGATAGTTAAACAGTGGCCATTCATCAATAGGCTTGTGGTCATACCCCAATATTACGACTTTGTTTTCTTACAGAGATAATTACCATATTCTTTTAGGGGAAGGAGAATCCAGGTATAAGTCCTGAGGCTCCTTAATTGGGCGTGGGGGTGGGAGGAGGTCTGGTTTTCCATTGGTATGCCCTTTCCATACACCAGGTGCAAAGTTCAGAGTTCATTGGGAGGGTAACCATGCATGTAGCCTAATGTTCATAGCCTGGCCTAAGATGGAGTCCAGTTCTGTCTGTTTCCTTCTTCATCAAGGGAACATTTCATGCAAGGATGGGCATGGTAAAGAACAGAAAAGGTAAGGGCCTAAAAGAAACAAAAGAGATTAAGATGTGGCAAGCATACACAGAACTATACAAAAAAAAAAAGTCTTAGTGGTCTGGATAACTATGATGGTGTAGTCACTCACATACAGCCAGATATCCTGGAGTTGGAATCAAATTGGCCTTAGGAAGGATTGCAATGAACAAAGCTAGTGAGGTGATGGAATTCCAGCTGACCTTTTTAAAAACATAAGAGAAATGCTGTTTTCAATATGTGAGTAAATTTGGAAAACACAGCAGTGGCCACAGCACTGGCAAAGGTCAGTTTTCATCCCAATCCCAAAGAAAGGCAATGCCAAAGAATGTTGAAACTACTGAATAATTATACTCATTTCACATGCCAGCAAGGTAATTCTGAAACCCTTCAAGCTAGGCTTCAACAGTATGTGAATTAAGAACTTGCAGATGAACCAGCTAGATTTTGAAGAGGCAGAGGATATAGAGATCAAGTTGCCAACATTTGTTGAATCATGGAGAAAGCAAGAGAGCTCCAGGTAAACATCTATTTTTGCTTCCTTGATTATGCTAAAGCCTTTGACTGTGTGGATCACAACAAACTGGAGTATTCTTAGAGATGGAAGTGCCAGGACACCTTACTCATCTCCTGAGAAACCCTATATTCAGGTCAAGAATCAGCACTTAGAAGCAGACATGGAACAACTGACTGGTTCAAAATTGGGAAAGGAGTCTAACAATGCTGCCTATTGTCATCCTGTATATTTAACTTATATGCAGCATACATCATGCAAAGTGCTAAGCTGGATGAATCTCAAGCTGGAATCAAGATTGCCAGGAGAAATTTCAACAACCTCATTTATGCACATCATACCACTCTAATAGCAGAAAATGAAGAGGAACTAAAGAGTCTCCTGATGAGGGTGCAAGAGGAGAGTGAAAAAGCTGGCTTAAAACTCAACATTAAAAACACTGAGGTCATGGCATCTGGTCCTGTTACTTCATGGCAAAAAGAAGGGGAAAAAGTAGAAGCAGTGACAGATTTATTTTCTCTATTTCCGTAATCACTGTAGATGGTGATTGCAGCCATGAAATTAAAAGATGCTGTTCCTTGGAAGAAAATCTACAACAAACCTTCAGTTCAGTTCAGTTGCTCAGTCGTGTCCGACTCTTTGCGACCCCATGAATCGCAGCACGCCAGGCCTCCCTGTTCATCACCAACTCCAGGAGTTCACTCAGACCCACATCCATCGAGTCAGTGATGCCATCCAGCCATCTCATCCTCTGTCGTCCCCTTCTCTTCCTGCCCCCAATCCCTCCCAGCATCAGAGTCTTTTCCAATGAGTCAACTCTTCGCATGAGGTGGCCAAAGTACTGGAGTTTCAGCTTTAGCATCATCCCTTCCAAAGAACACCTAGGGCTGATCTCCTTCAGAATGGACTGGTTGGATCTCCTTGCAGTCCAAGGGACTCTCAAGAGTCTTCTCCAACACCACACTTCAAAAGCATTAATTCTTCAGTGCTCAGCTTTCTTCACAGTCCAACCCTCACATCCATACATGACCACTGGAAAAACCATAGCCTTGACTAGACGGACCTTTGTTGGCAAAGTACTGTCTCTGCTTTTCAATATGCTGTCTAGGTTAGTCATAACTTTCCTTCCAAGGAATAAGCGTCTTTTAATTTCATGGCTGCAGTCACCATCTGCAGTGATTTTAGAGTCCAAAAAAATAAAGTCTGACACTGTTTCCCCATCTATTTCCCATGACGTGATGGGACCCAATGCCATAATCTTTGTCTTCTGAATGTTGAACTTTAAGCCAACCTTTTCACTCTCCTCTTTCACTTTCATCAAGAAGCGTTTTAGTTTCTCTTCACTTTCTGCCATAAGGGTGCTGTCATCTGCATATCTGAGGTTATTGATATTTCTCCTGGCAATCTTGATTGCAGCTTGTGCTTCTTCCAACCCAGTGTTTCTCATGATGTACTCTGCATATAAGTTAAATAAGCAGGGTGACAATATACAGCCTTGACATACTCCTTTTCCTATTTGGAACCAGTCTGTTGTTCTGTGTCCAGTTCTAACTGTTGCTTCCTGACCTGCATAGAGCTTTCTCAAGAGGCAGGTCAGGTGGCCTGTATTCCCCTCTCTTTCAGAATTTTCCACAGTTTCTTGTGATCCACACAGGCAAAGGCTTTGGCATAGTCAATAAAGCAGAAATAGATGTTTTTCTGGAACTCTCTTGCTTTTTCCATGATCCAGTGGATGTTGGCAATTTGATCTCTGGTTCCTCTGCCTTTTCTAAAACCAGCTAGAACATCTGGAAGTTCATGGTTCATGTATTGCTGAAGCCTGGCTTGGAGAATTTTGAGGATTACTTTACTAGTGTGTGAGATGAGTGCAATTGTGCGGTAGTTTGAGCATTCTTTGGCATTGCTTTTCTTTGGGATTGGAATGAAAACTGACCTTTTCCAGTCCTGTGGCCACTGCTGAGTTTTCCAAATTTGCTGGCATATTGAGTGTAGCACTTTCACAGCATCATCTTTCAGGATTTGTAAGAGCTCAACTGGAATTCCATCACCTCCACTAGCTTTGTTTGTAGTGATGGTTTCTAAGGCCCACTTGACTTCATATTCCAGGATGTCTGGCTCTAGGTGAGTGATCATACCATCATGATTATCTTGGTCATGAAGATCTTTTTTGTGCAGTTCTTCTGTGTATTCTTGACACCTCTTCTTAATATCTTGTGCTTCTGTTAGGTCCATACCGTTTCTGTCCTTTATCAAGCCCATCTTTGCATGAAATGTTCCTTGGTATCTCTAATTTTCTTGACGAGATCTCTAGTCTTTTCCATTCTGTTGTTTTCCTCTATTTCTTTGCATTGATCACTGAGGAAGGCTTTCTTACCTCTTGCTATTCTTTGGAACTCTGCATTCAGATGCTTATATCTTTCCTTTTCTCCCTTGCTTTTCACTTCTCTTCTTTTCACAGCTATTTGTAAGGCCTCCCCAGACAGCCATTTTGCTTTTTTGCATTTCTTTTCCATGGGGATGGTCATGATCCCTGTCTCCTGTGCAGTGTCACGAACCTCCATCCATAGTTCATCAGGCACTCTATCTATCAGATCTAGTCCCTTAAATCTATTTCTCACTTCCACTGTATAATCATAAGGGATTTGATTTAGGTCATACCTGAATGGTCTAGTTGTTTTCCCTACTTTCTTCAATTTAAGTCTGAATTTGGCAATAAGGAGTTCACCTATGACAGGTTATTTAAAAGCAGGAAATCACTTTGCCAATAAGGGTCCATATAGTAAAAGCTATCGTTTTTCCACAAGTCATTTATGAGTTGGACCATCATGAAGGCTGAGTGCTGGACAATTGATGTTTGTGAACTGAGGTCCTGGAGAAGACTCTTGAGTGTCCTTTGGACTGCGAAGATCAAACCAGTCAATCCTAAAGGAAATCAGTCCCAAATATTCATTGGAAGGACTGATGCTGAAGCTGAAGCTCTAATACTTTGGCCACCTGATACAAAGAGCTGACTCATTGGAAAAGACTCTGTTGCTGGGAAAGATTTAAGGCAAAAAGAGAAGGGAGTGGCAGAGGATGAGATGGTTTGATAGAATCACTGACTCAATGGACATGAGTTTGAGTAAACCCCAAGAGATAGTGGAGGACAGAGAAGCCTGGTGTGCTGCAGTCCATGGGGTTGCAAAGAATCAGTCATGACTGGGTGGCTGAACAACGACAACATATTTATTTTATTAACCAGATTTATTCTACTGGGTATATGCTTTGAATTAAATAATTTCAAATATGCATAAATCTTTCTGGCTGAAGGCATTTTTTATCCTTTCTCTGTCTTTTTTGTGTTCAAAGCAAACGAAAGAGTTGGAAATGTTTTGATTTGTATTACCATCATCAAAGTATTTACTAAACATTTACTCTTGTTAAATGGTGCCTATTTCAACAAGATAATGTAAGCTTTCTCAGGCTGTTTAATATTTATAAATAAGGCAAACTTCACATCATCTTGGGACGCTCCTGGCACCTGGCATTGTCTTCCTACCTTAAATTTGCCTTTTTTCCTGTCTCTCACTCTAAGTGCTGTAGTGGAGAGATGTGATCTTTAAACCAACAGGCATAGTAAACATTGTAAGTGTGATGATAAAACACATACACAATACAATGGGAACACGGGGAATGAAATAGCTGTGCTTTCTTTACCCAGCACTCAGTGGAAAGTTGAAGCTTGAATGGAGCTTTAAATTATGAGCAGGGCTTGCCAAGTGAATAGTGGAGATGAGAATTATAAGAAGAGGTATTGGTAGATGATGCCCATATTAGTCAGGGTTCTTTAGAGACACAGACCATTAGACTGGTTGCGATTAATTGATTAAGGGATTGCAATTGGTTCATGTAATTATGAGGCCTGGGAAGAAGTCTCATAATCTGCTGTCTGCAGGCTTGAGACACAGGAAAGCTGGTCCTGTAATTCAGTCAAAATCTGAAGTCCTGAGAACCTATGAAGTCAATAGTACAGCCTAGTCCAAGGGCAGGAGAAGTAGCAATAGGGGTGAATTCATCGTTCTGCTCTTTTTCTGTT
Organism: Bos grunniens; assembly: GCF_055505025.1. Lineage (NCBI taxonomy): Eukaryota > Metazoa > Chordata > Mammalia > Artiodactyla > Bovidae > Bos > Bos grunniens. The sequence continues at coordinate 118,681,781 of NC_141165.1, read as the reverse complement.
CAGATTATCAGCAGATTGGATGATTCTCATCCACATTAGGAAAGGCAAGCTGCTTTAATCAGTCCACTTATTTAAATGCCAAACTGATCTGGAAATGCCCTCATAGACACACCAAGAAAAGATTAATATGGGCACCCTGTAACCTAGTGAGGTTGATACATAAACATGACCATCAAAATGTTCGGAAAATATACATTTGGAAAAAAGTCAGTAGTTCACTGTGACTAAGCAACTTTGAAAATTTAATCTTCCAAATATTTTAGACATACCTGTGATTTTTGTGAAACTTTTCTCTAATCTGCAAATCTATTGGTTCAACCAGGGAGTTTAGGGAGTCCCTCCTGTGTGACATGACTGGTACCTTACCTTTACTTTCTTCACCAGCCTGGTTATCAGAAGTTGAGTAAGAATGTAACTGTTTTTAAACTTTCTAGGATGATTGCAAATGGAATGAAAAATCCTCTTTATTCTCGACTAAATGGGAAACTTCACATGGAAATGTGTAAATTGAATCTTACATTCTTCAGTGCAACTCATCTCACAGAGAAGGAAAAAGCATATAATTTAAGAGTTCGAAGTAGACTGAGGAAGGATCTACTTTATTGCTTATCAGTCTGTAAGCTTCCAGTGACCTGAAGTGCTTATGACATATTTAGATTACTCTTGAGGCTCAGCCCCACAAAAATTTGCAAAAGTTATGTGGTATCCTCTAGCCCTCCATTTAGAAATGAGTCTAAATGTGTTCCAAAAGCATAATTTTTCCTCTCAAGTTCATAGACTCAATTGAATGGTAGAGCCCAACATGATAGAAAACTGTTTATTATTATAGCAACTTTCTTAATGGTTGATGAATATTAAGTAAGAATAAGACAATGAATCTTAACCAGAATATAAGTAAAATCAGAAAGTTATATTCCACTTGAGTATCACTAGGGCTTTCCTGAAAGCTCAGTTGGTAAAGAATCTGCTTGCAGTGCAGGACACCTCGGTTTGATCCCTGGGTTGGGAGTGGAAAATCCCCTAGACAGAGAAGCCTGGTGGGCTACAGACCACGGGGTCACAAGAGTCGAACATGACTTAGCAACTAAACCAACACTAGAATATCACAATGGAAAATTCATCCCTCAGACATATTGATTGTGAGTGTTCTCCTTCTCTGCATTTATTCACTTCTATCCCATCTTAGACTTTTATGCTAAGTGAAGCCAGATCAACTCCTAGATCCTTCTCTGATGAATTTTCTTTCTGTGACTGCTCCATAAATCATGTAGCCTCTGAACATCAAGTCTTCTAGCTACAGTGTAAAACTACAATGAGGTATCATCTCACACTGGTCAGATGGTGGTCATAAAAAAAAAAAAATCTATAAACAACAAACACTGGAAAGGATCTACAGAAAAGGGAAGCCTCTTGTGCTGTTGGTGGGAATGTAAATTGATATGCCACTGTGGAGAACAGTGGGGAGATTTCTTTAAAAACTAAGAATAAAACTACCATATGACCCAGCAATCCCACTACTGGGGATACAACCTGAGAAAACCACAATTCTAAAATATACATGTACTCTAATGATCATTGCAGCACTATTTACAATAGCCGGGACATGGAAGCAACGTAATTTTCCATTGACAAATAAATGAATAAAGAAATTGTGGTACATATATACAATAGAACATTGTGTGTTTGTGCTTAGTCGCTCAGTCGTGTTTGACTCTTTGTGACCCCATAGACTATAGCCCACCAGACTTCTTTGTTCATGGGATTCTCTAGGCAAGAATACTGAGGTGGGTAGCCATTCCCTCCTCCAGGGGATCTTCCTGATCCAGGGATCAAACCCTAGTCTCTTGCATTGCAGGTGGATTCTTTACCATCTGAGCCACCAGGGAAGCCCACAGTAGAATATAACTCAGCCATAAAAAAGAATAAATTTAAGTCAGTTTTAGTGAAGTGGATGGAAATAGAGCCTGTTATGCAGAATGAAGTAAGTCAAAAAGAGAAAGACAAATATTGTACATTAATGCATATATATATAATTTAGAAAATGGTATTGATGAACTTATTTGCAGGGCAAAAATAGAGACACAGACATGGAGAATAGATTTGTGGACACAGCTGGTAAGAAGAAGGTGGGACAAATTGAGAGAGTAGCACTAAAGCATATATATTATCCTATGTAACATAGATAGCTAATGGGAAGTTGCTGTGTGACACAGTGAGGTCAACCTGGTGCTCTGTGACAGCCTAGAGAGGGTGGTATGGGGTGGGGGGTGGGAAGGAGGTTTAAGAGGGAGGGGACATATGTATACCTATGGCTGATTCATGTTGATGTACAGCAAAAACCAACACAACATTGTAAAGCAAATATCCTCCAATTAATTTTTTTTAAACTAGAATATATATACCTAAATATAAATTTACTTATGAATATATATGTGTATATACATATACATATATATATCAAAGTACTATCCTTCTTTCAGAATCATACACATAAATAGTCATACCTCAAGCACCCTATGACTTTCTATTGGCCTCTTCTCTATTCATTAACATGTTGCTTTTCTCCATCTATTGTGCCTTATTCTCTATCCATTAATTCCTCCATTTATCCATCAAAATGTTTTTTCTTCCTTCAGCCATACATTCGTGCTCCTCTATCATCTTCAAATATTTAATAGTGTTCTACACTAAACAAAAATTTATGATACAGAAAGGAATAATACATAGTTGCTATTAACACATATTTTAAAAATACTTAATTTTCTATTTATGTTAAGGTACTCACTCTATGTTCCCAACATAAAAGTCTAAGTGTTGAATAAAAGTCTTTAATTTTTTAATATTTTACTTTATTTGATTTTTAAATTTTAAAATGACAGATGACCATAGAAGACAAATCAAAGATATATAAAAGCATATTCCTAATACAAGGGCTACACTTAATACCAATTATCCATAACTTTACCACTTTGAAATAAGCACCATTGTGCTTTTTACTGAAATTTCCTAACCTATTTTTTGCTTTTGGATATACATTAGAGCTCAGAGTATGCTTTGGAGACTTCCTATATTAAGATTGCTAAATATATGAGGTGATTGCTGAATTCATGGGATAATTGTTAAAATATAGATTCCTGGGCAGTGTCTTCATTGAGCTATTGAATTAGTTATCTCTTGGGTGATTATAGTGCATACTGATGTTTGAGAACAACTAGTCGCACAGAGTCTGACATGACTGAAGCGACTTAGCAGCAGCAGCAGCAGCAGTACACGGATATACTGATGTTTTATTGCATTACTTCATTTTTTTTTTTTTTTTGTCTTAATGTACTCTCCTTCTAAAGTCTCAGCTAATAGTCTACCCATGGAGAGAAGGCTTCAGATGTTTTTTCCTGATTATATTGAGTTTATACCTGGTTTTTAATCAAAGTGTAACAGAAAACAACAGAAATAGTGCTTTCCCATATCTAATGCTTACCCTGAACCCCTAGAAAATATCATAAAGACCACACATATTATACTAGACTCCCATATCCTGCTGTAAAACTCACAGCCCTCATCTGCCCAGTAACAACCCTGAACAGAGAGAGTGCCTTGTCAGGACTCCTCTGCTCTGCCTTTTTCTTCACTGAAAAGCACGACAGAGGCTTCTTGGTCCTGGAATTTTGCCTCTCGGCATATTGCAGTCCGACTTGGAAACAGATGAGGCAAATGGCAGATGATAACTGTCAACAGACTTCAGAGGAAATGAAATATTTGAGAAAAGTGTGGAAAGACTTGTTGATTGTTGTTTAAAAACCTCCTCAGTTTGCAATAATGATATGACTTCTCAGAAATTACACTTTCCTGTGAAAGATAGGCAGATAATACTAAGTTGTGTCTGATGCAGTATTTGGTAGAAAGATGGGGAAATCGTAAAATCAGCTGACTGCTTCCTCTATTTAATGACAAAGAGATCATTCACCTTGATTTTTTTTTAAACAGTAAAAGCAGAACCAATTCTTTATTTGAGTGTTATTCATATTCAGCTTGCTTTTTATCTTCATGTGCCAGAATTACGAAGTTTTTCAAATAGTTGCTTTTCTGTGTCTGAGTAATGAAATAATGAACCATAAGGAAAGGAAGAGATGGTTTATACCCAAGTAGATTAATGCAGAAGTATATCGTAGAATTGCTTTGACTTCATGCCAAACACTGAGCCAAGAGCTTCGGATACATTTTTTTTTTTCACTTAAAATGTGAATACTGGGTATAATTTCCTGATTAAATTGTTTATTTGCATCTTTCTACTTATTTTATTTATTTATCCTACCTGTTTATTGCTATGAAGGGAAGTAGAATATGGCATGTCTAAATATGCCACTTTGGTATTTTGTCTTGAATTAAAGGTAGGTACTTGAGGAACAGCCAGTACAAGGGCACTCTGACCCTCCTTGGTCCCCTGGAAGCAGGAAATAAATCTCTCACGTGAAATGTACTACCCCAGTTCCAGGAGGTAGAATATAGCCTTATCACTGGAGGTAGGGAAGTTAAGGCCCAGATGTTACTTATTCCACAACTTACTATCCCAAACCCAAACCCATTTGTCTTCTCAAGTCTTCACAAATTTATTATTTGTCTGAAAGATATAAAAATGTCATTTGGTTACTTCTTTGAGTCTTATGTATTTATGGGTCTTCTGGTAGCTCAGTTGGTAAAGAATCTGCCTGCAGTGCAGGAGACCCAGGTTCGATCCCTAGGTCAGGAAGATCCCCTGGAGAAGGAAATGGCAACCCACTCCAATCTTCTTGACTGGAAAACCCCATGGGCAGAGGAGTCTGGTGGACTACCATCCGTGGGATCACAAGAGTCGACTTGGCGACTAAACCACCACCTGAACCTACAAAGTTAAATTTGTTTTTATTCTGCTAATCTGTCTTACATTAATTTAGTTATTATGTCAGTCAAAGAACCTTGAAGGGAAGAAGAGAAAAATTGTCTACCCCTGCCATTGTCTTTCTTTTTCCATGGATTATGAACATTGTTTTCCCAGGACCTAGAGTGCCTGGCATGTAGCAGATGTGGGAATATATACCCTAGGCCTGATCTTCCAGGCATTCTGGGGACAAACTGTCCAGTGATGGTTCTGTGTTCCTCCTGAGGGCAGCTCCCAGTGCTCTGCTCAAAATTCACACATTTCATTTCAAATAAAATCTATAGTCAAAGGCATATCATTTTAGGCTCTCCAGGATCAGGCTCTAACTTACTTAACTAGTCTGATCTCTCACTGTTTTCATACATGTATTTTCTCACTTCTAAACCTCTGCAATTTCATTTCTTTAACTTAAATGCTCCTGATTGCTCTTGAAATCCTACTTAGACTGCATGACCAAGCCTTGGTTTAAAAGTCCTCCTCTGATTTCCCTGGGTAGAAGGAGCTTCCCAGCCTTTGAGACGTCAATAGATTTTTAAAACTGTCTCAGGACACCTAACACATGATGTCTTATATCATTTTAATTGCCGTTTGTTCTTCACATGTGTATGTTTTCTTGGCACTAGATGATTACCTTGAGAGAAGTAACCTTGTCGCCCACTCAACCAAATATGAAATAAGTGCTCAGAATTTATTTATTGAATGAATAACTGGATATACGGGAAAAAAGAAACCTTCACTAGATACTTTATTATATAAATCCAGAAAAAAAACATTTTCCAGAATATGACACTATCTCTCAACAATACAGAGCTATCTTATTTACGCCTTTTATGATTCACTGCATAGTTCTAGTAGTCTAGAAGTTAGATAATGTTTGTATTTAACTGGCATTCAAATAATGTGGCTGCATAACTTGAATAATATAACTAACCTAGACCAAGTCAATGTTTATTTTCAGTAATTAAATTATTTTAAGATGTCTAATATCTCCTCATGCAGGTTTATTCAGTACTTCTAGATTTATTTGATTATGGCTATCAAAATTGATTGCTCTTGAAATTCATCTTTTTTATCATAGAATTCAATCTAATCCAGAAATTATAAAAAAAAATCTATAGTGGGAAATATATTTTCTGAACTCAGGGTATATCCTAATTTTGGTTATGAATATAGATTGAATATATGTTCTAGAAAAATCTTATGAGGTACTTTATGTGATTTAAAAATGTTTATTATCTAAAACTTCTCTAAATTATAGGGGAATTGAGAGTGTGTTTCAGTAAATAGAATAACCTATAGTTGGCTCTGAATATAGAGCAAAACCATCTTTGGATAACTATATGGGTAACTGGGCCAAAAAGGGCTCTAAAAGATTAAGCTAGGAATATTTTGTATTTTATTTCAATATTTTGAGATTGTTATAAAAATAAAAATAATACTAGCCTGTAGATTATCTGTGATCACTGCTAAAGATATAATTTGGGATGTAATGGATTGCCCTCTGTTTGAGGCAGCATTTCTCCATTAAAAAATATTTTTTAAAGGAATTTTTTATTAAGCCCCTTGCTTGTACCTGGCGACATGTCTTTAGAAGAATGAAAATGGATATTACATTAGATCTGATTTCTGGATGCCTAAGTACAGATGAAACTAGTACAAAGGAGTATTTTTGTTGGGAGTGGGAGGGAAGATGGTCCAGGTCCAGTCAGGTGGTACAGTGGTAAACTATCTTCCTGCCAAGGCAAGAGACACAAGAGATGCAGGTTTGATCCCTGGGTCAGGAAGACCCCCTGGAATACGAAATGGCAACCCACTCCAGTATTCTTGCCTGGAAAATTCCATGGACAGAGGAGCCTGGTGGTCTACAGTTCACGGTGTGAGGAACAGTCAGACACAACTGAGCACACAAGCACCAAGTTCAATGCCCCTACTTTGCTTTTCCGTTTCCTTTACTATTATATAGGAAAATCACTTTAAAAGTGACAAATCTCTATTTCAAACTTATAAGAACAGAGAAGTTCTCACAAATGCATACACTACATATTTGACTCCTACCCCTTCCTCTCTGTCCCCACCCCTGCCAGTGGGCACCACAGAAGATACAAATAATCAGGTACTTGAAGAAATGCTTATTAGGATATGGATATTACTTCTCTCTTTCCTTGTTCTTTTCTTTCTTTTTTTAAAAAAGTGATTGAAATGTCTGACATAGCAAGGCATTGTGAGTACATGTCCTGTAGGAAATCTGTAGAGTTACACAGTGAGGGGTGGTGTTCAGAGGTTGACTGATGTTAATAAAGAATATGGTCCCTTTGGAATAGATTTCTCCCCAACCCCTGGAGGTGCCTCTCAGGAGTGCAACACTTGCCTGACAGACGGGTATTAACTGTGAATAGAGATATGTAACTGAAACCTCAGTAAGGAAGGATGCTGTCTGCAGTTCTGACTCAGATGAGAAAAAGAAGAGAGGACTGTAAATCCCACCATATCTTTCACCAGAAGCAGGTGGATAGAAAATGTGGTTTCTGAAAAGATTCTCAGTGCTCTGTGACAATCTACAGGAGTAAGATGAGGAGAGAGCTGGGAGGGGGATTCAGGAGAGGAAGACATATGTATACCTGTGGCTGATTCATGTTAATGTATGGCAGAGGCCAAGACAAAATTATAAAGCAATTATTTTCCAGTTAAAAAAAGAAAAAAAGACTCCTTGAAAAGATCTTGCCCACTACTTATCATTTAGAATCCTTACCTGTATGTCAAGCCTTTCAACATATTACTTTGATGAGCTTAAATTGTAATTATCCTGAGATACCTGTTTTTTAATTAGGTTCAGAAGAGGTATAAATGACTAATAACTGACTCCCTCTTGGGGGAAACTTTTGACCACAGGAAGAGTAGAAAAGACATAAGAGAAATGAGTAATTTGAGATTAGCGAGAACACACAGCACAGCAGGAAGGCAGAAAAGAAACTATGGTGTATACAATGACAAGCCTGGCCTGCTGAAATGTTCTTAGGGCCACAGAGCTCTATCTGCATGCATTATCATGAAATTACAGGACTTGAGTCAGAGAGACTGAGGGGACAGTGTGACTTAAATCTTATATAAGTGAGCTCTTGGAGTGGGGTGGCATTCTTGCTTGTATGTTCTTGAAATTGGCAACTGAGTAAAAAAGAGAACAACTGGAAGAAAAGAAAGAAAAGATGGAAGTGGTGTGGAGAAAATCTAAAGTAGATTTCCAAATGCAGATTTAGGGATTTTTGAAAATGAACTGATATGGTGTTAGCACTTGTTAAGATTTATTGTCAGTAGATCAGCACATAAGACTCCTGACTCCTACTTTGGGGTTAGATGATTTCCTGACTCTTCCTCTTTTTTTTTTTTTTTGGATTGTTAATGGAATATCTATCATAATGACAGGACTCCAGTCAACATCTGGAGACAATCCTAAAGCTAGCTAGACCCTTGGTGAAAGTCAACTAAGCAGCTAGTTATACTTTTTCCTATCACAACTGCTTTTGTCCTTTACAAAAAGCTATTTCATATTTTTTCCTCTCACATATTCTCTGTGCAGAGTTTTTGCAGTATGCAAAATCATGTTACTTTATTCTTTGTGTTGGTAATTTATGATTCTTCTTAACAAAGGCTGACTATAAAAGCGTTGTCTTCAGTTAGCTTGTTGTATTTGGTCCACGGATCTTCCTAGGCACGTGTGTAGTATTAGAAGGCAATGGCACCCCACTCCAGTACTCTTGCTTGGAAAATCCCATGGATGGAGGAGCTTGGTGGGCTGCAGTCCATGGGGTTGCTAAGAGTCGGACACGACTGAGCGACTTCACTTTCACTTTTCACTTTCATGCATTGGAGAAGGAAATGGCAACCCACTCCAGTGTTCTTGCCTGGAGAATCCTAGGGACGGGGGAGCCTGGTGGGCTGCCATCTATGGGGTTGCACAGAGTCGGACACAACTGAAGCGACTTAGCAGCAGCAAGAATCGTTAAGTTTTTGCAGGAATATCAACTCATGCATAAGTCTCCACTTAATTTTTGTAATAAATATTCTTCTTAAAACTTGTTCTTATTCTAGTGCTTATAAATGGACGATTTGAAGTAGTCAAGAATTTCCCAGTAAGGGTATCATACCTTCTCATATAGACTTTCTGTGAAATGGTACTGAATGGAGTGCAGTATCCCCAAATACTCCTCCTTGACCCTTTGGCAGGGTCTAAGTGTCAGGGGAGTGGGTAATTTTCCTCGGTTCTGTCTCGTCACAACAAAAATTTGAGGCAACAGACGTTAAAGCCCTCGGTGCGCCACAGCTCTCCAACAGTGTGTTACAGCTCCTTCAGTTTTATTTAGAAAATAAAGGAAAATGCATCCTCAAGGCGTGAGGGCACGCCGACCCAAAAGACGTGAAGAGAAGAGAGAGAGAAAATGAACGCGCCCAAGCGCGCAGGAGAGAAAGAGACCCCTGGCCCTTTGGCTCCTCTTTTTGTTTTTTCCTCCCCCTGGGCCTGCCCTATGTAAATTGGGCTAGCCAGGAGTGCTGTTTGTTCCACCTGAGGTCCTCACTCCGGTCCTCGGACCTTCCTTTGTTCTATTTTTGCGGGCTTTTCCCTTCCTTGTCTTTTAGCCACCACCATTCTGGACTCCTTTTCCCTATTCTAACTACCTAACATAAGCATTAAGAGAGAGAGGTATCCCTAAGTCTCTGTGTCTCTGATAACACAGAGTTATTGTGTGAGCTGTGAGCCTGATGGGTTGGTAGGTGCTGGAAGTGCCTGGAAGGCTGCTTCTGAACCATCTGCCAAGCAGGGTTCCTTACTGTTCTCTAAATGTACCATGTTCATTGCTGTGGCTAATGTTTAGAAAATGAGTATGGAGAGTAGGTAGAGAGTACAGATCTTTCAAGTCTCCTGTTAAAAGTCTCCTATTAAAATTCCTCCTCCATTGTTAAACTTTCTGATCATTCCAACCCCCTATCTCTAAATACTGTGAGTGTCTGTAACACTTATTATCATATTCTCTCATTATGGCTTTTAAACATGTGCTGTCTTTATCATTTTCTAAATGTTCCTAAGGTCTGTGTTATACTGCTCACTTGAAGTACAGGAACATTGCCCATTTAACTTCCTTTGTCTTCTTTATGGGTTTTTCTAAGGGGCCACTCCATTAAATTCTATCACTGTGGAATAAATGAGTTATAAGCATTATTAATGATTTAAAACAGTTTAAAATTAATATTTTGTTTGAATAAGTAAAGTGGAAAAATGAGCTGATTATTATTAAACAAATGATGGAATAGATAGTGAGTTAAACAGCAGCACTTTTCAAAGTTCTGGAGTATATGGAAGACTACATGTTGTTAAAATATAGTGAATTCTGTGTGGATCAATAAGAAGAGATGGTGTTAAATGATACTCTTCTACTTTAGTTCTTTTTCTTTGAAATTTTTGAAAGCAATATCTGCCTGTCTACTCAGTATCTTTAGGAACACTGTAAATTGAGAGAGCCAATCCCTTGAGAAGAGATGGACTACTTGTACTTATTTGCACAGGAAATCTAAACCAATTTAGAAGCACAGGGAAGTTGGATCGAACTTCAGTTGACTGAAGAAAAGTGAAACATAACATTTCGGGTCAAGAGGAACATATCACAAGTGAGCTATCCTTTAGTCTCAGGATATAGCAGTAAGTACAGAGGGATTCTCTATGTCACTGGCATCATATTATAGGATCTTTGTTTGGATACTTCAACTTTTTCAGCTTCAAAATGGAGTCAGTACATCTTATTTTTCATTTATTCCCTCACTAAAAATATTTTTTTCTGGTCTCAATATTGACCAGAACCATTTCTAGGAACTAGGAGATTCAGCAGGAGAAAAAAGAGACAAACTCTTTGCTGTTCCATATCTTGTATTCTAGTATATTTTTTTGCATATGTGTGTTGGAGGGGTCATTATATAAGTGAAGATGTGCAAAACCTCTAGAATAGAGACATTAAATAACAATAGCTATCATTTAATGAGGCACTGCTATGCACTAAGAATTTTACATATGATTTCTCATAACACAGTAGTCCATATCTTAAAAATGAGAATATTTATGATGGTGACTGCAGCCATGAAATTAAAAGACGCTTACTCCTTGGAAGGAAAGTTATGACCAACCTAGATAGCATATTCAAAAGCAGAGATGTTACTTTGCCAACAAAGGTCCGTCTAGTCAAGGCTATGGTTTTTCCTGTGGTCATGTATGGATGTGAGAGTTCGACTGTGAAGAAGGCTGAGTGCCGAAGAATTGATGCTTTTGAAGTGTGGTGTTGGAGAAGACTCTTGAGAGTCTCTTGGACTGCAAGGAGATCCAACCAGGGCTGATTCTGAAAGAGATCAGCCCTGGGATTTCTTTGGAAGGAATGATGCTAAAGCTGAAACTCCAGTACTTTGGCCACCTCATGTGAAGAGTTGACTCATTGGAAAAGACTCTGATGCTGGGAGGGATTGGGGGCAGGAGGAGAAGGGGACGACAGAAGATGAGATGGCTGGATGGCATCACTAACTCGATGGACATGAGTCTGAGTGAACTCCGGGAGTTGGTGATGGACAGGGAGGCCTGGCGTGCTGCGATTCATGGGGTCGCAAAGAGTCGGACATGACTGAGCGACTGATCTGATTTGGCAAAAAATTGCTTTGGTAAGAATTATATGATTTTCAAGGACTCTTAAGTGACACAATCTGAAATAAATATTCACCTTCTCTTATTTACTTTCTCTTCTCTTGACATTGCCTCTTAGGACATAGCAGATTGTTAGGTTGTGATAGCATGTGCAGCTATTTTAGGAATTTTTTCTTCTTTTTCACCAAGAACTTTATTGAATGCATTCACCACTTTGTTCCACTACCTTCTGCCATTTTTTCAGGCAACTTCATAATTCTATCCCTCAAAACTTTTAATATTTTTGAGCAAAGAACTGTTCCAAGTGTACAGTCTTCCAGGGAATTGAAATCTTTTCCTTTAATAGAATTTTGTAATGACTTAAAAAAAGTCAAAATCCAAAGGTGTAATATCTGGTGAATATGGCCAATGAATCAGAACTTCCTAGTCAAGCTATACGGAGAAGGCGATGGCACCCCACTTCAGTACTCTTGCCTGGAAAATACCATGGACGGAGGAGCCTGGTGGGCTGAAGTCCTTGGGGTCGTGAAGAGTTGGACACAACTGAGCGACTTCCCTTTCACTTTCCACTTTCATGCATTGGAGAAGGAAATGGCAACCCACTCCAGTGTTCTTGCCTGGCCAATCCCAGGGACAGGGGAGCCTGGTGGGCTGCCGTCTATGGGGTCATACAGAGTCAGACACGACTGAAGTGACTTAGCAGTAGCAGTAGTCAAGCTATAAGAGTTTTTGCCTGGTCATCAAAAAACATGTGGTCTTGCATTGTCCTGATGGATGATTATGCATTTTCTATTGACTAATTCTGGAGGCTTTTCGTCCAGTGCTGTTTAAATTGGTCTATTTAGGAGCAATACTTGTTGGAATTAATCCTTTGGTTTTCCAGAAGGAGCTCATATGAAGGACTCCCTTCCAATCCCACCATATAAACAGCATCATCTTTTTTGGATGGAGCCTGGCCTATGGTGTGGTTGGTGGTGGTCCATTTCACTTGCCCCACAATATCTTCCATCTCACATTATTGTACAGTATCCATTTTTCATTGCGTAACACAATTTGTTTTAAAAATGGAACGTTTTTGTTATGATTCAGTAGATAATTACACGCAGAAATATGGTCAAGAAGATTTTTTTTTTACCTACTTATGTCGAACACAAACATCAAAGCGATTAACATAACCAAGCTGGTGCACATGATTTTCAACACTTGATTTGGGTATTTTGAGTATGTTGGCTATCTCCCAAGTGCTATAACATTTTATCTGTGCTGTGTTCAGTTGTGTCTGACTCTTTGTGACCTTGTGGACTATAGCCCATCAGGCTCCTCTATCCATGGGATTTCCAGGAAGAATACTGGAGTGGGTTGCCATTTCCTTCTCCAGGTCAGGAATTATAATCCAACATGTATAATATATGAATTTTTGTAATCATGAACTATAATCATAGCTCCATTTTGACAGAAACAGGGCATATCCTGTATCATTCTTTCCCCTGCCTCTAAAACTCAAAATTATCTGATGAATGAATAAATGAATGTATAGATGAATATGCTGGTTATATGGAGGTCCTTAGTTTTACTGTTTATTTTTAATTATCCAAAGGGTATTATTGTCAATCCACCCTTTTGCTGAATTAGTCTTTTAGGGAAAGGTTTTACACCTTGACAGAAATGAGGTCTCTGTTACACAAGTCTTGTAAAAGTCATATTTTACTGACATAAACTCTAGTGATGCATTTTCTGCATCACTGCATCAAAGTATTTATATGTATGATTTTATTTTGATCCTGGAAGATAGGTGTTTGATCATCTTTATCATTTTGCAACTTGAATGGCAACAAGAGTTCAGGAATACCAGAGGACTTCAAGCTGGCAGCAGTACAGTGGCCATAGCTTGTAAAATTCCCTTTTCGCAAGGGAGATGTGCTCTGATGGGTGATGGTATTCAGCCTGGCCCGGATGAAATCCTAGCAAGTCTCCAGTGCCTTTAAATAGAAGCTACCCAGATTACTTTCACATCAACCATATAATTTCAAAACTACCTGCATAATTTTACTTCGGTTTCTCTGATGATTTAGCTCCAGGTATAATTTGTTTCTAACAGCAACACTTTTTGCTGCATTGTCCATGGCTTCTGTGATGGCACAAGGCATTCTATATGCATTTCAGGCTTGAAAGTATGACTGGTCTTTATGCATGTTCTGTCAGCAAATTTTTCCTGTTGTAAAAAACTCAGAAGGAACTGAATACAGCAGGCCTGGAGAGAGCCTCTAAAACAATGGCTTTTATTTACTGCTCAGATAATCCCTATTGATAGCCATCAGTTGCCTCATTGACAGTCTGGTGAATGATAGGTAAAATCATGGGTTCAAATAGATATGATGTATTTACATCTTACCATGTGCAAGGTATTTTGTTAGGCTCTTGTAGCATAGATGCATGATTAAGGCACAAACACTTGAAAAGTTTAAAAAAAAAGTTTAAATCCAACACTCTATGCTCTACGTGGTAGGAGCTTGCTCTTAGTATATGGCACAGGGTAGGGTTTTAATATATTTAATGAAATGAATAAAGCATAGCATTAGAATTCAAATCTATAAATTTTGGATGAATGAATGGTAATGGTCAGTTCTCTAGAAGTTTGTATTATGAAGTGATACATTGAGGCCTAGAAAAACTTTAAATGGGACTCCAAAATCACTGCAGATGGTGACTGCAGCCATGAAATTAAAAGATGCTTACTTCTTGGAAGGAAAGTTATGTCCAACGTAGATAGCATATTCAAAAGCAGAGACATTACTTTGCCAAAAAAGGTTCATCTAGTCAAGGCTATGGTTTTTCCTGTGGTCATGTATGGATGTGAGAGTTGGACTGTGAAGAAGGCTGAGCGCCGAAGAATTGATGCTTTTGAACTGTGGTGTTGGAGAAGACTCTTGAGAGTCCCTTGGACTGCAAGGAGATCCAACCAGTCCATTCTAAAGGAGATCAGCCCTGGGATTACTTTGGAAGGAATGATGCTAAAGCTGAAACCTCAGTACTTTGGCCACCTCATGTGAAGAGTTGACTCATTGGAAAAGACTCTGATGCTGGGAGTGATTGGGGGCAGGAGGAGAAGGGGACGACAGAGGATGAGATGGCTGGATGGCATTACTGACTCGATGGACGTGAGTCTGAGTGAACTCCGGGAGTTGGTGATGGACAGGGAGGCCTGGCGTGCTGCAATTCATGGGGTCGTAAAGACTGAGTGACTGAACTGAAGATACTATCTGTCTATCTATCTATCTATCTGACATCTATTTATCTATCTTCGAGGTTTGCAAAGCATTTATATGTATGATTTTATTTTGATCCTGGAAGATAGGTGTTTGATCATCTTTATCATTTTGCAACTTGAATGGCAACAAGAGTTCAGTATAAATGTAGAGATGGAAAACTGTCCCTTCTTCCCTTCTATGCTCTTTGGCTGGCCTAATAATGAAACTGACAAGACACATTAATAGGAGAAAGACAAATTTCATATGTATGGAAGCTGCATAAAAATATGAGACTTTCCAGAAGTCAGAAAACTGAGGCTTATATACTGTCCTAAGCTAAGAAGAAGAAGCAGATAGGGGCCTGGGGCTTCAAAGGGAAGAAAGACAATTCACAGGAAGATGGGAAGAGCAAATGTTGAATAGACAAATGTCCCTGTATCATACAGATAAATCTTTCTGATATAAAATGTTATTCAGGATAGTGGCTCTCTTCTTGATACAGGGCCCCATCCAAAATCTTTTAGACGGTTAATGGGGAGGTAAAAAGCTTTTCCCGAGTCTGCTGAACCCCAGTTGTCTTCAGCTTGAAATAATCCACATGCCAAAATGGCATATTGTGGAGTGTATTCTGCTCTCCTTTATAACTTTTAAAAATGACATGGCTAGTCCCTAACAAAGTTAAACTCTGTTCATGTTATCCCCAGTCCAGTGCTCTTTCCAGCATAGTACAGTGCTATCTTCCACTTGAATAGAAGCACCACTACCTGTAGTAGGGTTTCACTAAGTTGGTATAGATGCTCTAGATGAAAATTACCTTCAGTTGCTCTCCTAGAATCTGAAGGAACGCAGTTGCAGTCATTCTTCCAGTCTTTTAGATGAATGTCTCCAAACACTGAATATTTATGCCTTCAGAAGAAAATTAGTGCTTATCAATAACAATGGTTGAAGAATCCATACAGTTCTTTCTAGACACTATTGCCTAGTATGTGGCTGTATGTGGGATCAATGAGTAGGGAACCAGCTGAGGACTGAAAGGAAGAACATTGGTGAGAATACAAAAATAGACAGATCTTGCAAATAACAGTCATTCACTTGCAAATGATTCTTGGGCAGTGATTGGATAAAGCACAAAGAGGGACATTAAGCCTTCCCTAGTTTGCTTGCTGATAAAAATTGTCCCCTAAGTGTGTTTTAGTCCATATGGCAGAGTACATTTCTGGCAAGAGTGCTTTCTAAACAGCAGGCTTCTTTTTAGGGGTCTGGCACAGATTTTACAGGTGATAACCTGCCTTGTGCCCCAGGGCAGATGTATTATTCTGCAACAAGAAGTTGATGCTTAACCTCTGCCTGGCCTCAGAAGCCACTCAGTGGTAAAATCAAGCAATTTCACTTACTTCAACCTAATGGACCTTCAAGCCTCAAGGCTGCCTTGCTCTATCTCTTGAATATCATCGCTTTTGTGTATAATCAACACCTCAACAGTCTGGCAAGGATGCTGTAATAAAGTGGGACCGTAGAACTCTGATGTTCTTTCTCCACTGTAAGGTCCCAAGTGGGGCTGTCATCTTGTCAGCTCTGACTAGCCCTGGAATAATTATCTTTATTGCCTGTCAGGTATGCAAGTTGCTCCTGTTCACATGACAAAGCATAAAGGACACAAGCCAAATTTGCATATATATGATTTGGTCCTGCAGACCTGGCATTTTCAACAAAAAAGATAGTGATTAGGAAATGATGCTGGGGGTCCTTTTTTTTTTGCATTTG
The DNA here is from genome assembly GCF_055505025.1 of Bos grunniens. Taxonomy (NCBI): domain Eukaryota; kingdom Metazoa; phylum Chordata; class Mammalia; order Artiodactyla; family Bovidae; genus Bos; species Bos grunniens. The sequence goes on along the minus strand of NC_141165.1, from coordinate 118,665,181 downwards.
ACTCAAAGGTCTGTTTAAGAAAAATGAGCAAGACCCCATAAAATATCTAACTTTTTCTTTCCTACCTTTGCCCTATATTTTTATTCTAGTCATTTCAAATAAGGATTTTGAAAGTAACTCATCTTTTCTTGTTTCAAAGACATATATCAATATTCTTGATATGATTACTCTGGAACCTCTGAAATTCATCAAGAAGTTTCATTATTAGTCTGTTAGTATTTTTAAAGTTTCATCCCTTGAGACAATGAAGCCTAAAACTGCCTGTGCATCAGCTTTTAGTGTTACCCTATTCTCATCCCATGTGCCCTGATGGGAAAGTTTTTCTGTTTATCACATCTATTGAAATATCACTTATATTTTCTATATAACTTTTCCTAACATTTCAGGCCCTCAGTATTCTCATACTGTATCATCCAGATTTAAAATATCATATATAATACATTATTGTTTTTCATTTTATATGAGTTCAATCTACTTTTCAGGCTAGAAAATCAGCTATGTTATGTTGGGAGCCATGTTAGGCATTACTGACAAAATGGAGGCATGGCCCCAACCCCCTCTCCTCATCTCACAGGCACGGTCCCAGAATGAAGGAGTTAGGCCTTGTGATTCTGACTTGTTCTTTCCTTTCTTTGGTTGAGTTGGCTGGAAAGAATGTTAAAGTGCTAGAGAGAAGCATGAGAAAGCAAAGCCTTCTGCAGTTGTGCCCAGAAAATAATCTATAAAGTAACCATTGACATTTGTTCAAGTATCTTTACAAAGAATGTTCCAGGATGAGCACGCAGGCCACAGCTTGAAGCCATGGAAAGGATTGTTTTCTGAGACCTGTTTGTGAGGGAAATATTTATGGCAAAAGAAGTTTGCTGAGTTTAGGGTTTAGGAATAATTAAGAATAGCTAGAGGGCACAGGAGGGCCTAGAGGAGCTACTCCACATTAAAGGTCAGGAGGGGCGGTGGTGACGAGATACCCCTCATCCAAGGTAAAGAGCAGCGGCTGCGCTTTGCTGGAGCAGCTGTGAAGCTTCCTCAAATACATACGTATATTCTCCCCTTCTCCCCCATCAAGGCACATGGAATGAGAACAGAATACTAAAGTCTAACACACAGGGAGGTACAGCCTTCATTGCTTCAAGTGATGATATTTTAAAACAAAATATTAGTAGACTAGTAATGCAACTTCTTGGTTAATTTCAAAGTTTCCAGAGCAATTGCTTTTAGAAATGTTGGGATACATCCATGAAACCAGAAAAGGCAGTTACTTTTAAGATCTTTGTTTGAGTTGATTTGAATAGAAATATGGGGCAAAAATAGGAGAGAAAAAGAAAATATCTACATAAAAGCTGGAGCTTCATCACATTTGGAATATGGCATTCAATTACTTGGCCCTAGTGTATTTTAGCATAATTTCACTTTTTGTTATGTTAAAATTGTGATTAATTTGAAAAATATCAAGATTTACTAGAAGAATATCATGGAAGGTGGCCATATCAAACAATATTAAATTAACATTTAATGTTATTGTGACATTAAATGTATTAAAATTAAATTTTAGATTGAGAGTTTGAAGTAATAATAAACTCATTTTCTCAGGTAATTTCTTTTTCAGTTGTTAAACAGTTCAAGGAAAGGAATTGCTTAGGAGATACAGGTAAGATTCCTGGGTCATTAACCAAACATCAGGGACCTTAAACCAGCAAGATTGATTCTGGTTTAGAGTTGAAGCTGAAGCTCTGATTCCATTGTTTGTTGTTATGCCAAGAGCAAGGAGTCTCTGGTGAGGGTTTTTGTTTGTTGTGTTTTTAACCTTTAAATTATTTTTATTTAGAATAGCAGCCATAGCCAGATGAATTGTTATTGTTCTAGATTTTGGGAATGTGCATTCATGCAATGGCTCTGTAAAAACACAAACCCATACCTACTTAAGATATGTGCTGAATGTAATGTAATGTAATCAAGACAAGGTATTTCAGAATTTTCACATAATTCAAGATTTTCATATTAATAGGTCAACTTAGTGCTTCAAAAGAAAGAATCACACTTCACTCACTTCTGTCAAAATAGTTGGGATCCCATCTTTGCTTTTAGGATTGGACTAGTTCTAGTATGCAGAGCATGAAAAAGTACTCATCCTAGTAAACTGCTTGACCTAGTGTTTTCTTCAAGGCCTAGAACCTATTCTAATTTTCAGAATTTTAATATTCAGAGAAGCTTTGGGGAGTCTGCATTAAATTAGGGTTCCTCCCTATCTCACTAACATAGGTGAATCCTGCAAATTGATTTCCATTTAGGAAGTTAATCCAATACTAAATTATATTCTGAACATTTATAATGAAAGTAGGGCCTTTGAGCTTTACTCCTGTTGAGTTCTGAAACTGGGGTCTGGAACTGACATGGACTTCTGAAGATGTAGGATATTGTCCTAGGAGAACAACTTACCATTTCTGGTACAGAGGCTAGTCCCTTGTTAAGTTCTTTGGAAGCAGATGATAGGATGGAATTTGTTGTACACGTATTTATTAGGGGAAAAAAAGGGTAGAAGAATGGAATGCAATGGAAAAGAGGAAGATAAAACTTTGAGGCAAGACTAACAAAGTTCCAGCCATTCCACTGAAAAGTTCTGGAGGGTGTATAGCCCATCAGAGTGTATCATGTTGGGCCACCACCTCCCCATAAGGCAGTTGCTGGATGTAGGCTGCCTTAAAAAGGAATTGACATCAATTCAGATGACTCTTTATAGCTGAGAGAGACACAGTCTATGGAATTCTCCAGGCCAGAATACTGGAGTGGGTTAGTTGTTCTCTTCTCCAGGGTATCTTCCTAATCCATGGATTGAACCCAGATCTCCCACATTGCAGCCTGATTATTTACCAGCTGAACTACCAGGGACGCCCTTGCATAGCTTCAGTTCAGTTCACTTCAGTCACTCAGTCGTGTCCGACTCTTTGTGACCCCATGAATCGCAGCACGCCAGGCCTCCCTGTCCATCACCAACTCCCGGAGTTCACTCAAACTCACGTCCATCAAGTCGGTGATGCCATCCAGCCATCTCATCCTCTGTCGTCCCTTTCTCCTCCTGCCCCCAATCACTCCCAGCATCAGAGTCTTTTCCAATGAGTCAACTCTTCACATGAGGTGGCCAAAGTACTGGAGTTTCAGCTTTAGCATCATTCCTTCCAAAGAAATCCCAGGGCTGATCTCCTTTAGAATGCACTGGTTGGATCTCCTTACAGTCCAAGGGACTCTCAAGAGTCTTCTCCAACACCACAGCTCAAAAGTATCAATTCTTCTGCGCTCAGCTTTCTTCACAGTCCAACTCTCACATCCATACATGACCACTGGAAAAACCATAGCCTTGACTAGATGGACCTTTGTTGGCAAAGTAATGTCTCTGCTTTTGAATATGCTATCTAGGTTGGTCATAACTTTCCTTCCAAGGAGTAAGCGTCTTTTAATTTCATGGCTGCAGTCACCATCTGCAGTGATTTTGGAGCCTAAAAAAATAAAGTCTGACACTGTTTCCACTGTTTCCCTATCTATTTCCCATGAAGTGATGGGACCAGATGCCATGATCTTCATTTTCTGAATGTTGAGCTTTAAGCCAACTTTTTCACTCTCCTCTTTCACTTTCATCAAGAGGCTTTTTAGTTCCTCTTTACTTTCTGCCATAAGAGTGGATAGCTTAATCAATGTTAAATTTCTTGTTAGACTCAAGATAGAGTAGGTCTAAGAATTCTTAGATTATGATCCAAACGGTACTGTGCCTCTAATATCACTGTATTTTAAAGCTATCCACCCTTAACATTATTTTATTTTTCTTTACAGCATGATCATAATTGTGAGCCAGAATAAGTTAATATGAAGTGATGCCCTTGGGTCTTATCCAAGTTGCTGTTTACTTCTGTGATCGAAGGAATGGTGACCTATAGAAAAATAACAAAGAACTGCACAGGCTTGAAATAGTCAGCTAAGGTGTTTCTCCTCTGAAAATACCCTCTTAAATAAAGCACCATTTCAATAATTAGCACTCTAAAGTACAAAAGGGCACCATTAACAAAAGGAAATTGCAAAACATATTAAATTAACATATCAAAAGATCACAAAAATTGTTCCTTAAAAAACATAGCCCCTAAAGGCAGGCATAAACAATTAGCAATGAGGTCATGCTTAGGTTAATAGTGTATTTGGATTACTGTTGAGACTTAAACAAAAAAAGATACATTTCTCAGAACCAGGTTAAGGAATCTTACTCAAATAGGAAGGAAATACAGTTTCTGTTACTAAACACTGCTTTCTAGCCCCAGACAATCTCCGTTTCCCACACAAATCAAGCACTAAGGAAAAGCTAGTTCTGATAAAATGCCCTTGTCAGTTTCAGTGCATGCTAGTGTTATGTGATTTATTTGGGGTCACTCTACCTTTTTGGTAGAATAATCCTCTTTGTTATTAAAAGTCTGTTAGAAGTTCTATCTCACATCTCAGGATCTGAGTGAAAAGAGGTCTGGGGCTCGAAGCAGTTGAGAGTTTAGGGTTAGAGTAATTGGAAGACTAAAGATTCTAGATTTAAAGAGGTTTAGGCTTTGCATGGGCTTCCCTTGTAGCTCAGTTGGTAAAGAATATGCCTACAATGGAGGATATCTGGGTTCAATTCCTGGATCGGGAAGATCCCCTGGAGACGGAAATGGCACCCACTCCAGTATTCTTGCTTGGAGAATCCCATGGACTGTAGCCTGCAAGGCTCCTCTGTCCATGGGGTCTCAAGATTTGGACACGACTTAGCGACTAAACCACCACCACCACCAGGCTTTGCATGTAAGGGATGTCATACGATATTTCTCCTCTGTCTCACTTTACTCAGTATGACAGTCTCTAGGTCCATCCATGATGCTGCAAATGGCATTATTTCATTATTTTTAATGGCTGAGTAAGGCTGCAGTCCATGGGGTCGCTGAGGGTCCGACACGACTGAGCGACTTCCCTTTCACTTTTCACTTTCATGCATTGGAGAAGGAAATGGCAACCCACTCCAGTGTTCTTGCCTGGAGAATCCCAGGGATGGGGGAGCCTGGTGGGCTGCTGTCTATGGGGTCACACAGAGTTGGACACAACTGAAGTGACTTAGCAGTAGCAGCAGTAATATTCTATCATACAACTTCCCTGGTGGCTCAATGGTAAAGAATCCACCTGATGGTGTAGGAGACGTAGGTTCAATCCTTGGATTGAGAAGATCACCTCGAGAAGTAAATGGCAATCCACTCTAGTAGTTTCCTAGGAAATCCCATGGACAGAGGAGTCTGGCAGCCTACATAGTCCAGTCCATGGGGTTGCAAAGAGATCAACACTGTTTAGTGATTAAGCAACTACAGCAATGATATTCCATTGAACATATGTACCAAAGAAATGATACAAATCAACTTATTTAAAAAACAGATACAGACTCACAGACTTAGAGAATGAATTAATAGTTGCCAGTGGGGAAGGAAGAAGGGAAGGGACAGTTAGGGACTTTGGGATCAACATATTCATACCACTATATTTAAAATGGGTTACCAATAAGGATCTACTGTATAGCATAGGGAACTCTGTTCAATGTTACGTGGCAGCTTGGATGGGAGGGGAGTTTGGGGGAGAATGGATACATGTATATGTATGGCTGAGTCCCTTTGTTGTCCACCTGAAACTATCACAATATTTTTAATCAGCTATGTGAAGTGAAAGTGATAGTCACTCAGTTGGGTCCAACTCTTTGCGACCCCATGGACTGTAGTCTGCTAGGCTCCTCTGTCCATGGAATTCTGCAGACAAGAATACTGGAGTGGGTAGCTGTTCCCTTCTCCAGGAGATCTTCCCAACCCAGGGATAGAACCCAGATCCCCCTCATTGCAGGCAGATTCTTTACCATCTGAGCCACCAGGGAAGCCCAAGAATACTGGAGTGGGTAACCTATCTCTTCTCCGGTGGGTCTGCCCTACCCAAGAATCAAACCAGGGTCTCCTTCATTGTAGGCGGGTGAATTCTTTAACAGCTGAGCTAATTGCCTATACTCCAATATAAAATAAAAAGTTAAAAAACAAATTAAAAAAAAAGGAGGTTCTAGGATTCTAGGTCAAGTTGGGTTTTAGGAGGATTAAAGAGGTTTTATGGACAAAACTGGAAGGATTTAGCCCTGAATTATGTGATAATATATGTTTTAACACATTTGGGTTTTCGAGTATGCTATTCATGATAATTGGAAATTTACAGGTGTGACTTTTGTCTTATTTATTTTTACTATTGACATTAAGCAAAATGTAGCTTTAATGTAACTTGAATTTGATCTAGTTTTGCAAGTTAAATTAATATACATTGAAACAATCATTTTGTAAATTCATACTTTATGTGTTATTAAAATCATTCTTTTAAGCAAGAATTCACTATGCTTCTAGGTCATTTTCCACAAGGAATTCCAGTTATTTCCTAAGATCTACTTTCTGTGTATTTATGATAAACATTTTATATTGTTTATAGACTTAAACATTCTGTGAACATTTTAGAATGCTTGTCTGTTCCACAAAGTTTTCTTGGCAGTTTCTCCTAACCTAAGTCATCCACTGGACATTATACCATGCTTCAACCTTACCCTAAAATGTTGGAAATTGCTCATTCACCTATCAATGCACTTTGTAGTTCCTCATCTAAAGAGGAGACACAACTCCTGGTTTCTGACAGTGAAAGCAGAGAATAGACTGCAACAATACATGAATTGTGAACTTCCAGATGTTCAAGCTCGTTTTAGAAAAGGCAGAGGAACCAGAGATCAAGTTGCCAACATCTGCTGGATCATCAAAAAAGCAAGAGAGTTCCAGAAAAATATCTATTTCTGCTTTATTGACTATGCCAAAGCCTTTGATTGTGTGGATCACAACAAACTGGAAAATTCTGAAAGAGATGGGAATACCAGACCACCTGACCCGCCTCTTGAGAAATTTGTATGCAGGTCAGGAAGCAACAGTTAGAGCTGGACATGGAACAACAGACTGGTTCCAAATAGGAAAAGGAGTATGACAAGGCTGTATATTATCACCCTGCTTATTTAACTTCTATGCAGAGTACATCATGAGAAACGCTGGGCTGGATGAAGCACTAGCTGGAATCAAGATTGCCGGGAGAAATATCAATAACCTCAGATATGCAGATGACACCACCCTTATGGCAGATAGTGAAGAGGAACTAAAGAGCCTCTTGATGAAAGTGAAAGAGGAGAGTGAAAAAGTTGGCTTAAAGCTTAACATTCAGAAAACGAAGATCATGGCATTTGGTCCCATCACTTCCTGGCAAATAGGTGGGGAAACAGTGGAAACAGTGGGAGACTTTAATTTTTGGGCTCCAAAATCACTACAGATGGTGACTGCAGCCATGAAATTAAAAGATGCTTACTCCTTGGAAGGAAAGTTGTGACAAACCTAGACAGCATTTTAAAAAACAGAGATGTTATTTTGCCAACAAAGATCCATCTAGTCAAGGCTATAGTTTTACTAGTAGTCATGAATGGATGTGAGAATTGGACAATAAAGAAAGCTGAGCACCGAAGAATTGATGCTTTTGAACTGTGGTGTTGGAGAAGACTCTTAAAAGTCCCTTGGACTGCAAGGAGATCCAACCAGTCCACCCTAAAGGAGATCAGTCCTGGGTATTCACTGGAAGGACTGATGCTGAAGTTGAAACGCCAATACTTTGGCCACCTCATTTGAAGAGCTGACTCATTTGAAAAGACCCTGATGCTAGGAAAGATTGAGGGCAGGAGGAGAAGGGGATGACAGAGGATGAGATGGTTGGATGGCATCACCGACTCAATGGACATGGGTAAACTCCGGGAGTCTGTGATGGACAGGGAGGCCTGGCATGCTTACAGTCCATGGGGTGGTAGAGAGTTGGACATGATCGAGTGACTGACTGAATTGAACTTAAACAACTTATTAAGAACATGTGGCTTTGGTTAAAAATTATAATAGATTAATTGATTAACTTATACTCAGTTCAGGTCAGTTGCTCAGTCGTGTCCTACTCTTTGAGACCCCATGAACTGCAGCATGCCAGGCTTCCCTGTACATCAGCAACTCCTGGAAATTGCTTAAACTCATGCCCATTGAGTTGGTGATGCCATCCAACCATCTCATCCTCTGTCATACCATTCTCTTCATGCCTTCAATCTTTCCCAGCATCAGGGTCTTTTCCAGTGAGTCAGCTCTTCACATCAGGTGGCCAAAATATTGGCATTTCAGCTTCAGCATCAGTCCTTCCAATGAATCTTCAGGACTGATTTCCTTTAGGATGGACTGGTTGGATCTCCTTGCAGTCCAAAGGACTCTCAAGAGTCTTCTCCAACACCACAGTTCAAAAGCACTGATTCTTTAATGATAAGCCTTCTTTATGGTCCAGCTCTCAAGCTTTATGGTCCAAATCTCAACTTTGACTACTCAAGACCAAAATCAGGCCCATATTTAAGGATTCATGCAATGTACTTTCCTCTTTTCTCTTGACGGTGTCATTTGATAGGACCAACTGACCTTCTTGTCTCCAAAAAGTGTTTAATTTACCATGTCTGTGCTATCTTAATTTTACCCCATCCAAACACAAGACTTGTGTTTGAGAGCTCTATTTTTACTTTGAACTAAGAAATCCATCTCCCACATATTTTGTATATTTGTACTGGCATCTTCCAAGTAATATTAAAAATAATATTAATTATAGTATTCCCATTGATTTGAGGGAAAATCTCTCTCTGCTCACGTTATGGCCTTGCCCTGTATATACACACAAAAAAGAAGTTCTACATCAGTTCATTTAGGTTAATCATTTTAGGTAACATTACATTTAAGATAACAATAATCCAAATCATGTTCTGTTGTTTAATTCAGTTCAACTCCATTTTACCTTTCTCATTTAGCTACCTACAGTTTTCCCTATCGGCATTCCCTGGTGGTACTAGTGGTCAAGTGCCTCCCCATGCAGAAGATGTAAGAGACATGGGTTCAATCCTGGGTCAGAAAGCTCCCCTGAAGGAGGGCATGGCAACTCATTTCAGTATTCTTGCCTGGAGGATTCCATGGACAGAGAAACCTGGCAGGCTACAGCCCATAGGGTTGCACAGAGTTGGACAAGACTAAAGCACGATGGTGTGACCACTCACCTAGAGCCAGATACCCTGGAATGTGAAGTCAAGTGGGCCTTAGAAAGCATCACTATGAACAAAGCTAGTGGAGGTGATGGAATTCCAATTGAGCTCTTTCAAATCCTGAAAGATGATGCTGTGAAAGCACTGCACTCAATATGCCAGCAAATTTGGAAAACTCAGCAGTGGCCACAAGACTGGAAAAGGTCAGTTTTCATTCCAATCCCAAAGAAAGGCAATGCCAAAGAATGCTCAAACTATTGCACAATTGCACTCATCTCACACGCTAGTAAAGTAATGCTCAAAATTCTCCAAGCCAGGCTTCAGCAATACGTGAACCATGAACTTCCAGATGTTCCAGCTGGTTTTAGAAAAGGCAGAGGTACCAAAGACCAAATTGCCAACATCTGCTGGATCATCAAAAAAGCAAGAGAGTTCCAGAAAAACATCTATTTCTGCTTTATTGACTATGCCAAAGCCTTTGACTGTGTGGATCACAATAAACTGTGGAAAATTCTGAAGAGATGGGAATACCAGACTACTTGACCTGCCTCTTGAGAAATTTGTATGCAAGTCAGGAAGTAACAGTTAGAACTGAACATGGACCAACTGACTGGCTCCAAATAGGAAAAGGAGTATGTCAAGGCTGTATATTGTCACCCTGCTTATTTAACTTCTATGCAGAGTACATCATGAGAAACGCTGGACTGGAAGAAACACAAGCTGGAATCAAGATTTCCAGGAGAAATATCAATAACCTTAGATATGCAGATGACACCACCCTTATGGAAGAAAGTGAAGAGTAACTAATTCTTGATTAAGATGAAAGAGGAGAGTGAGAAAGTTGGCTTAAAACTCAACATTCAGAAAATGAAGATCATGGCTTCTGGTCCCATCACTTCATGGTAAATAGATGGGGAAAAAGTGGAAATAGTGTCAGACTTTATTATTTTGGGCTCCCAAATCACTGCAGATGGTGACTGCAGCCATGAAATTAAAAGACACTTACTCCTTGGAAGGAAAGTTGTGACCAACCTAGACAGCATTTTAAAAAGCAGAAACATTACTTTGCCAGCAAAGGTCTGTGTAGTCAAGGCTATGGTTTTTCCAGTGGTCATGGATGGATGTGGGAGTTGGACTATGAAGAAGGCTGAGTGCCGAAGAACTGATGCTTTTGAACTGTAATGTTGGAGAAGACTCTTGAGAGTCCCTTGGACTGCAAGGAGATCCAACCAGTCCATTCTGAAAATCAGCCCTGGGGTTTCTTTGGAAGGAATGATGCTAAAGCTGAAACTACAGTACTTTGGCCACCTCATGTGAAGAGTTGACTTATTGGAAAAGACTCTGATGCTGGGAGGGATTGGGGGCAGGAGGAGAAGGGGACGACAGACGATGAGATAGCTGAATGGCATCACTGACTCGATGGTCGTGAGTCTGAGTGAACTCCGGGAGTTGGTGATGGACAGGGAGGCCTCGTGTGCTGCAATTCATAGGGTCACAAAGAGTCAGACACGAATGAGTGACTGAACTGAACTGACTGAAAGCGACTTTGGCACACACACAATCTTCCCCATATCAACTGAATGTCCTGTAAGGTATCACTTAGAGAAGAATGCACATATATCTTTATGAGCAAATAAGTTTTGTATGTATACAAATTTGTCAAAATGCATACTCCAAAAGCATTATTTTCCCCAAGTAACAATACAGTTCAAAGCCTATTCTCTGCTGAGATATATTCCCCAATGAAATTATCAGAGACATCAGTAAATTTCTTAGTGTGAAGTACCTACATTCAGGTTATTTTACTTTATTTAGGTCTCCTCCATAAACAGAAAGCCAAAATAAAACAAACATTGTTTGTGTTTTTGAAATGGTAACTTTTGCAGTCTACTAATCAAAGGTTCATGAAAGTGTATTTCCAGAATTCTCTGCTACTCTAGTTTTCTACTCACAAAGCTCTCAAAAAGTGCATAATAATATTTTGATGGCTTAAATCTCTATTGAAACTTACATATCTATGTTACATCTAAAATTGTGGATATTTCAAATAAAGACTGTCAAGATTTTCATTCCTGTATTACATAGCCTCTTTAATGATGTGGAATAGAGGGGGGGTATTTTTAAATTGTCATGGATCCATGAAGTTTAATCTGTGTTAGAATAATATTTGTATAGTTTTTTTGAGAAAAATGTTTATTTTAATTAAAGGATAATTGTTTTACAGTGTTATGAACATTTGTATAGTCTTTTGCAGTTTATAGAACAATTATCACTAAATGGATAAAGTATGAGCATCTTGAATTTTAATATACAAAAATCAATAGATTGCTGATTATATGTATCAATTAACATTTCCTTTGTAATAAAACATCCTGAAGTTGAGTAACTTATATAACACATCAATTTATGTAACCTATAGAAGGTATCATGGACAGAGAGAGGAAGTATTCCATTCCAAGTATTCCATTCAGTATTTTTGTAATCAATGTAGAATACTGTAAAACAATATGTTGCTTCAAATATAAATTGATACTCATTGCTCACTATACCTAAATGATCATCCTGAAGTATTCTACCAGTGTTAGATGCTAAATACTTCATTAAAGCTCTTTGAATCAAAGTAGTATTTGATTTTCATTTAGTCAGTCTTGATGATTAAAACCTGTGGTACATATACACAGTGAAATATTACTCAGCTACTAAAAAGAATGCATGTGAATCAGTTCTAATGAGGTGGATGAAACTGAAGTCTATTATACAGAGTGAAGTAAATCAGAAAGAAAACACCAATACAGTGTATTAATGCATATATATGGAGTTTAGAATTATGGTAATGATGACCCTATATGCGAGACAGCAAAAGTGACACAGATATAAAGAACACAGATATAAAGACTAAGAAAATCATCACTAATTTGGAAAAAGGATATACATGACATAAAATCTTGCCAAACAAGAATTTTGGGATGGGAAATGTTTGTGTTTAACATTGAATTGACTCTGTGGGAGAAGGTGAGGGTGGGATGATTTGAGAGAATAGCATTGAAACATGTATTTTACCATATGTGAAATAGATGACTAGTCCAAGTTCGATGCATGAAACAGGGCACTCAAAGCTGGTGCACTGGGACAACCCTGAGGGATGGGATGCGGAGAGAGTTGCGGGGAGTGGTTCAGGATGGGGGGATACATGTACACCCATGGCTGATTCATGTCAATGTGTGGCAAAAACCACTACAATATTGTAAAGTAATTAGCCTCCTATTAAAATTAAATAAATTAATTTTTTTTAAAAAGCACCCAATCTGATATTCTGTTTGTGGCTCTAGGTTATATACTTCCAGGAGAGCACAGGAAAACCCTATATCTGCACCCCATAAGCATATTAAACTTAGAAACTGGTAATTGAATGACTTAAAAAAAAAACCCACAAAAAGCAGTACCTTAAAATGAATGTTCATGCACTATGTTGTCAAGAAAGAACAGCTGGCAAGAATTCTGCTTCATGCTGATAATGATAGTTTCAAAGTCTGCAACCTTCTAATAAAACTATGTGGTAGTTAAACTTTTTCTATTTCTTCCTTTTCAGAGTTGCCAATAGTTGTCATAAACATTCTTTGAACACAAACATTTCCCATCCCAATATTCTTGTTTGGCAAGATTTTATGTCATGTATATCCCTTTTCCAAATTAGTGATGATTTTCTTAGTCTTGGAGGTTATTTGGAAGTATAATGTGATGACATGTTTTTAAGCAGAGTTAAACATCACATAAAAAAGAAAAAATAACCTCACTCATGAAAGTGATTTCCAGTTATTTTGATAATTAAAGAAATTGCAGCTATCATGTAAAAGTTTCAATAAGAACAAACTTGATTCCCATGACAAGATGACTTTATATTGCTGTTTAAATATGTGTTATATTCTGCTTATATGTAAATATGCTATACTTTTATTTGCTTTGATTTTAATCTGCAAAAGCTTACACAAAGTGAAAGTAAGTTTTAGCTTAACCTGTGTTAAAGTAGTTCTTAATATTCCTTAATTAAACAAACTGAACTTAATGGTGAAATTATGTATATATATATATATTTATATGCATGTGCATATGTGTATCTGTGTATCTGTATTTATCTGTACATATATATATATATGTCTGCATATATCATCTATCTATCTGTCTTTAGCAAAATTGGTAGGAAAGGCACATTGAACTCTTTCTCAGTTTATCCTGTTTTCAGATGGATTGTATTCAATGACTGCATTATTTACAGAATATAATCTGGTGAAGAGTTATCCTATTTATAAACAGGTGTCCATGAAAATATAAGAAAACCCATATGTATAAAATAATTAGGGATATCAAAGTTGCAAACATGGTTACGCTAAAACTGTGATCTAACACATTTATTTGTTCACTTATTTACTAAATATTAATCCTATATACTAGGCACTATAGTAAGTATGGAAAAATCACACTGCTTGCCCAGGTAAAATGAGTCACATGCTCTTAAGATGAGGTACGTGTGTGCAGTCAGTCATGTCTGACTCTTTGCGACCCCATGGACTCACCAGGCTACTGTGTCCATGGGATTTTTCTGGCAAGAATACTGGAGTGCGTTGCCATGCCCTCCTCCAGAGGATCTTCCTGACCCAGGGATGAAACTCACGTGTCCTGCACTGAAGATAAATTCTTTGCCACTGGGCTATCTGGGAAGCCTTAAGATGAGGTTAAGACCTCCAAACCATTCTGCCTGCTTCCTTTAGAAAGGAAATCAGGACCACGTGAAAATCAACAGAGCTGGTTCTTGGCAAGGTTAAAATTTTCAAAGAGACTTACATGCATCTATTTCCTAGACTTAAGCACGTTATAATTTTAAGGATATATACTGTGTATATTGATATGTGTAACACTAAAGAATTATAAAACCAAAGAGAAAAATGAGGTATTAGATTTTTTATATGTCCTTTTGCAATTCAGGTGTGTTTCTTCCTCATTCATGGATTGAAGTATTTTTTTTCACTCTTAAAACTTACAATCGTTTCCCTTTGCCTTGGAGTAAAGTGTTAAACACTTACCAAGTCAGTAAGGATGTTTCTCTGATCTAACTTTCCATTTTCTTTTTCTACATCATTTTACAAAACTTGTACAAATCCATACTTATATTTTTCCTACATATTGTATGCTTTTGTCACTCTATAATTTTATCTGCATAGAATCTCATTCTCCTAACTTTCCACCAATCAATCTCCTTTCTCTGATTAAAAGCATAGTTCAGATATTATCTGTTAAAAGTGTTCTACTAGGTTCACCTCTCATAAAAGCTTGGCTCATACGCATGCATACGTGTGTGCATGCGTGCTAAGTCACTTCAGTCATGTCCAACTTTTTGCAACCCTATAGACTGTAGCCTGCCAGGCTCCTCTGTCCATTAGATTCTCCAGGCAAGAATACTGGAATGGGTTGCTATGCCCTCCTCCAGGGCATCTTCCCAACACAGGAATCAAACCCGCTTTTCTTACATCTCCTGTGTTGGCAGATGGGTTCTTTACACTAGTGCCACCTGGGAAGCCCTAGTTTATATAGTAGATATTTATTAAATATTTGTTAAATAGTAGATATTTATTAAATTTTTAGTAAATATTTATTAAATATTTTACAAATATTAAACATTTGTAAACAAATGTTTTACTTAGTACTTATTTAATTTTGTGTTATATATAACGATTGTATCTTTCACCCATTAGTTTGTAAATTCTATAAGAGACAGGACCAATTATTAATCATTTGGGACACCTAGTACAATATTCTCCTTGTAATACAAGGTTAAGAACTAAATCAAAATCAGGGCAGGTGCTAAAATTAGAGTGTTGGTAAGTGCTATCACATGACCAGATAAAAGGAAAGGAATTATGAATGTCAATGATAATGCTATAGGCAGAAAGCATCCCACTCGATTAAGATTACCATTTCTTCAGTTGGAATATGTTTCCAAGATGGCCTAAATTTCCTTCTACTTTGGGTCTCTGTTGAATTCCCCTTGTCATCTGAGAAGTCTTTTCTCAAGTTGAACTGTGTTACCACAGTTTTCCTCTTCTGCAAACGAGGGTGATATTTGCTTTGATGATCTCACAGGCTTTCTATGAGGATCAAATATAATAGAGTATTCACAGACAATTATAGACCCAAATCTGTATTATCCCAAATCTTCTTAGAACTGACTTTAAGCTTTCCCATGGCCTTAGCAAGGGAGCCAGGGCACTGGCATATTAAAGAACACTGTTATTTTTACTAGGGGTGGGGCGATCTCTTCATAGAGGTCTCTCCTTATCTATCTGCTTAACTGGTTTCCTGCCTTTGCCTATTTACTCTTTGTGATGCATCCTTTATTTCTTCATAGAGATGATCAAGTTTTGTAGTAATGGACTTGCATGTTTACTCATTTATTTTATGTTTTACAAGGCTATAGGTTTTATGAAAATATAAATTGGCTGTGATCTTTACTACTAAATAAAGGACATCTATGAGCCTATAGGGCAAGAGCTCAATACATTCTTATGAAAGGGAAAAAATAACCTTATATCAGTAAGCCTCCAATTTTGATGTGAATAAGAATCATGAAAGTGAAAGTTGCTCAGTTGTGTCTGACTCTGCTGCTTCATGGACTATAGCCTACCAGGCTCCTCTAACCATGGCCAGAATACCGGAGTAGTTAGCCACTCCCTTCTCCATAGGATCTTCCCAACACAGGGATCTTCCCAACCCGGCATGGGACCCAAGGTTTCCTGCATTGCAGGTGGTTTCTTTACCATCTGAGTTACCAGGGAAGCCCAAGAATACTAGAGTGGGTAGCCTATCCCTCTCCAACAGATCTTCTCAACCCAGGAATAAAACTGGGGTCTCCTGCATTGCAGGCAGATTTTTTACCAGCTAAGCTACAAGGGATAAGAATGATAAAACTTGCTAAAAAATATGGATTCTGAATTTCAACCTGGAATATTTTGATTTTGTGGTTCGGTCTGGGATTCAGAAATCTACATATTAACCCCTTCCACTTCCCTCCATGGTTTGGGTGTGAATGATCAACAGATTTTCCTTGATAAATACTGATGAGATGATACATGTCATACATATTGTGTGGGAATCCCTGCTGCCCTCAGTGATTTGGTAAGAGTTAGAACTGGCTTCTTGACATACCCAGAGAGGAACCCCTCTGGAAATGTACACTGTGAGGTTGCAGATTATTCTTTCATTTTGTCTCAGAGCGCAATTACAATTCAGACTCTTGAAGGGATGGAAAATGAGGTTTCCTAAGGATGCAGTTTGGCAGACCATAGCAGTGCTGTGTCTTTAGGCACTGGATGCCTGCCAGAAGCACTTGCCCAGCACTAATTGCAGAGCACCTGAACTTTTATCCATCACCTGTTCTGCTGCACAAAAACTTGAACACGCCAATGAATGGCTTGCATTCTTCCCAGCCACTCCAGGATGGGAGGAAAATCCTTTCATTAAATTAGGCTATTATTTTCCATTTGAAGCCTCAATAGAGATTTAGAAACAGGTGCCAGTTTCTCTTTTGCCTCTAGGCCTAGAAATCAGAGTAACTGCTATTGAGAAAAGAAAGCAGATAAGACCTTGGCAGCAATGCTGTTAAATTGCCTTTACCTATGCAGTCTGGAAGCAGATGTTAATGACAAACAGTACAGCTTCAACCTGAAAACAGCTTAATCATTGCTTAGGCTTACGTTGCTTGCGTGTTACTCTCTGCTGATTCTTCTATGTCTGGAATTCTCTATATATTTCTAGATCTGTGCCTATATCTATATGTAGATCTGTATCTACATCCATATCCATACCTATCTACATTGACATCTATTTTTTTCCTGATTTTTTAATATAAATTTATTTTAATTGGAGGCTAATTACTTTACAATATTGTATTGGTTTTGCCATACATCAACATGAATCTGCCATGGGTATACACGTGTTCCCCATCCTGAACCTCCCTCCCACCTCCTTCCTCATACCATCCATCATCTATTTTAATAGTGAGGTTTGTTTACTTTTAAAAATTGCTGACATTACCTCATTATAGATGACACCTCTAGGGCATTTTGTTTTCCTAAGACCATAGCCAGCAGTAGAGGCACTTATAACCATTTACATTGGATTTGTGAGGTTTGATTATTTCCTGGTATAAGACATGGCTTTCTATCTCCACCTCTATCCAAGGTTTAAAGCAGACTTAAAACTCAACATTCTAAAAGCTAAGATCATGGCATCCAGTCCCACAACTTCATGACAAATAGATGGGGAAAAAGTGGAAGTAGTGGCAGATTTTATTTTCTTGGGCTTCAAAATTACTGTGGATGGTGACTGAAACCCCCAAATTAAAAGATGCTTGCTTCTTCAAAGGAAAGCTATGACAAACCTAGATAGCATATTAAAAAGCAGATGTATCCCTTTGCCGAAAAAGGCCTGTATAGTCAAAGCTATGGTTTTTCCAGAAGTCATGTACAGATGTGAGAGTTAGACAATGAGAAGGCTGAGCACTGAAGAATTGATGCTTTCAAATTGTGATGCTGGAGAAGACTCTTGAGACTCCCTTGGACAACAAGGAGATCAAACTAGTCAGTCCTAAAGGAAATCAATCCTGAATGCTCATTGGAAGGACTGATGCTGAAGCTGAAGCTCCAGTGCTTTGGCCACCTGATGTGAAGAGCTGACTCATTGGAAAAGATCTTGATGTTGGGAAAGATTGAGGACAGGAGGAAAAGGGGAGTGACAGAGGGTGAGGTGTTTGGATGACATCATCGACTCAATAGTCATGAGTTTGAGCAAGCTCTGGGAGATATGAAGGACAGGGAAGCCTGGTGTGCTGCCTTCCATGAGGTCACAAAGAGTCAGACACAACTTAAGTGACTGAACAACAACAAAAATCCAAGGTTCATAAAAGTAATCTTACTAAGCAAGACAAAGCAAATGAAAAAATTCAGGCATTTACCTGAATAATACACTTTAAAATTCATTTCATTAAATAACAGTAAAACTTTTGTATTTAGATTATTTATTGTATTGCTACCTTTGAATAAGAAGGCTATTTTAGGGTATGGGGCCCAACAGTTGGAAGCAGGTATAACTTATTTTGTGAGTTAGAAAATTACTGTCTTCCTCTGGCTTTGTGATACTTGGGAATGACTGAATGAGTTAATGGGCCATAAGACAGCAGACTGCTAAGGGCAGTGAAAATATGAAGCTGGGGGATATTTAAAATATGTGACAAGTATAGAGCTGAGATTGACATCTTTGTTGACAGGGTAAAGCAATTAGAAAACCACATGTGACTATTTTGTGAGATGGCTTAATGTAAGGACGATTGGATCGACTGTCTCAGTGAGTAGATTCTTTGAGAGAGAATAAAATGAAAATTGATATAGTATCAAGTTCCTTCAGGCCTAGAGAATCAGAGTCAACAGGCTTCTTTTGGCTCAAATAATTCACTCTGACTGCTTAAATCAGCGGAAGTAAACTCAAATTCTTATGGGGATCAGGAATACAAAATATAAATGAGCAAGTGGTCTGGATATAAGAAGTATTTCAGATATTTGTACTTTTGTACTAAATTTTATTTTCTTACTTTTGCTAGAAATCCAGGAATAAAAACATTTCACTTTCTCATAATTTTATGATTAGAAAAGAAACAATCTAGGTGAGACAATAAATAAGAATCAGATATGCTATGTTAGGGCAGGGAGTCCCAGCAAAAAAAAGTGGGACCTGGAGCTCCTATGCCTCCTCAAAAATGGACAGTCACTCTGCTTTGCAGCTAGAGGTGGCTATGTGAGAATGTGGGCCCAGACCTGCTGGTTATTCCATTCTCAAGAGAACCCAGAGTATCAAGTTTTCAGATGGAAACTCTTGATTTTTAAACTGTGTCTGCTTAGTCAATTTTTTATGTAGTCTTTTTCCAATATAGATATTCCTCAGTTCAACAGTTTCATGAGTATCTCAGCATCTCCTGTTCTTAACCCAGAGCAAACTTCCCAGAGGCAAATGGGGTGTGATTTATGTCACCCTGAACCCTGGAAGATAGTTTCATAGTGAGTTGATAAACAACTGTCTCTCTCTCTCTTTTTTAACCTAGGGCTTAACTGATCATATTTCTTTTTCCATTAGTTTTGAAAATTCACTTTAAATGCATCATCAGAAGAATATAGGACATATAACAATAAGGTTTATTTTAAAGTAGATTTTAGTATCCACAAGTCAAATCTCTGTTCTCAATACATAAAGTGTATATGACAATAAATGATCATTAAACATGCCCAGTTAGAACAGTTAGAATTGGACATGGAACTGCATGGACTGCTTCCAAATTGGGAAAGGAATACGTCAAGGCTGTATATTGTCACCCTACTTATTTAACTTATATGCAGAGTACATCATATGAAATGCTGGGCTGTATGAAGCACAAGCTGGGCTGGGAGAAATATCAGTAAACTCAGAAATGCAGATGATACCATCATTATGGCAGAAAGTGAAGAGGAACTAAAAAGCCTCTTGAAATTCAGAGGAGAGTGTAAAAGCTGGCTTAAACCTCAGCATTCAAAAAACTAAGATCATGACATCTGGTACCACCACTTCATGGCAAATAGATGGGGAAACAATGAAAACAGTGACAGACTTTATTTTTTTAGGCTCCAAAATCGCTGCAGGTGGTGTCTACAGCCATGAAATTAAAAGGCACTTGCTCCTTGGAAGGAAAGCTATGACCAACCTAGACAGCGTATTAAAACGCAGAGACATTACTTTCCTGACAAAGGTCCATCTAGTCAAAGTTGTGGTTTTTTCAGTAGTCATGTATGGATGTGAGAGTTGGACCATTAAGAAAGCTGAGTGCCAAAGAATCGATGTTTTTGAACTGTGGTGTTGGAGAAGACTCTTGAGAGTCCCTTGGACAGCAAGGAGATCTAACCAGTCCATCCTAAAGGAAATCAGTCCTGAATATTCATTGGAAGGATTGGTGCTGAAGCTGAAGCTCCAATACTTTGGCCACCTGATGCGAAGGAATGACCCATAGGAAAAGACCCTGAAGCAGGGAAAGATTGAAGGCAGGAGGAGAAGGCAACGACAGGATGAGATGGTTGGATAGCATCACCGACTAGATAGACATGAGTTTGAGCAAGCTCCTGAAGTTGGCAAGGGACCGGGAAGCCTGGTGTGCTGCAGTCCATGGGGTCACAAAGAGTCAGACACGACTGAGTGACTGGACTAAACTGAAACCTGAAATATAGATCTCTTGCCACCATACTTTAATGTGTCTCTGTGGACTTGGTCAAGCTACCCAAGCTCTTACAGCTTCTCTTATTCTGAGTGTCTTCATTTCTCAAAGAAAATAATAGTATCTGCTCTATAACCTCACATGGGCATATGAAGATAAATAAAAATTGCATGTAAAATCACTTTTAATATAAAGAATACTACCCAAAATACACATTTTAAAAACCTGGCAAGTATTATCAAATACCTACAGGTAATATTTGGAAGAACTGAGCCAAAGAAATAAAGATTTAGCGTTCCACTTTGCCCATGTAATTATTAATTTAAGAGTGATTTTTTTTGCAAACAGTCATGCTGCAGAGTGATTTTTCTCTTTTACTTGCCCTCCCAGCTTTACTGATATATAATTGACACACAACATTTTGTAAATTTAAGGTGTACAGCATGATGATTTGGTACACATACATGTTATGAAATGATGACCATAATAAAGTTAGTTAACACATCCTTCAGCTAACATAATTACTCTTCTGTATGTGTATGGTGATAACATTTAAGATCTACTCTTAGAAATTTTCAAGTATCTGCTATAGTTTTGGTAAAAATGGTCACCATGTTGCATGTTAGATGCCCAGAATTTATTTATATCAGAACTAGAAGTTTGTACCCTTTGACCAACATGTCCCTACCCCTCCACCCACTAGACAGTGGAGACTACCATTCTATGCTCTATGAATTCAGCTTTTCAAGCTTCCATATGTGAGGACACACAATATTTGTTTTTTTCCCCTGAATTACAACATATACACTTTGGCAGTTATAATCCATAAAAAGCTAATTTTCTTCTTGTATAATACTTCATCAGATGAATGTGTCAAGTGTTGACCTAACCAGAAGCATTATTCAAGAAGAGAAATCTTTAAATTATTTCAATCTCTGTTTTATTGAGGTTATGGCATTTTAAAAAACTTCCTTAAGGAAGCAAACTTTTGGACATATGACAAAAATCTAGATCCTCTGAAAAGCACCCTGTTGTACGTAAGAAAGCAGGGCATGCTGTGCTTTTGTAAGTTCACCTGGAGTAGGCTGCAACCAAATGCAAGAAAAAATCAGTTTTCCAAGTTCTGAAGGATTCAGAGAAAAAATTTTATTTTAAATTTGTCATGTAGTTGGAACAAATATACTTGAAAATATCCTTAATTGATGGCTATTCTGGAAACAGTGAACATAAAAGCCAGTTTTCTTAGTCTAAAATGATGCTGCTTCATTCGAAAGTGAGTCGCTCTTTTATTTTTGTGGAGAAAGAATGGGGAAATGTTTTCAGAGAAATGAATGACCTGAATGGCCAGATGGAGAGGGTCAGGGTTAGGAGGAGATGCCAGTGTAGCTGTGGTAGCCTGACATGGACTAAGTGATGCTATCTTGGTGCCACGGCAAGTATAATCTATAAGGAAAAAGATGTGAACTCAGAATGCATAAGCACCACATAAGGGGACAAAATTTAATTCTGTGAAAGTGGATCTATGTGAGAGAGAGAGTGTTTCTAGTGAGTACAGGCGGGTAGCTTCAATAATAGAGCCAAGCTGTTGCAGAGAACATTATGTGCTGGCCTGCAGTATAGACAGGAGGAAGAGTGTGCAGGAGCATCTCAAAAAAAGAAAAAAACTGTGAGGTAACATTGCTGAATAAAGGAAAGGTGATTCTGTAATAAGCTGCAATCAGGGCTGTTATATAGTTAGATAACAAAGGGGCATTGTACAAAAGGCATGAATAGATTTTCAGCAAGATGCCTGCAAAAAAAAAATATAGTCAAGGAAAGCATATGCAAAGGATAAAGACTATGTTCCTCTGACAAAATCTTTTTTTGTTGTTGTTATAACTTTTACTAGCTCCTTCTTAATGAGGGAATAGTGATATAAATTGTTTTGAATATCCCTTATAATGATAGTGTTAGTCACTCAGTCGTGTCAGACTGTTTGAGACCCCATGGACAGTAGCCCACCAGGCTCCTCTGTCCTTGTAATTCTCCAGGCAAGAGTAGGTTGGAGTCGGTTGCCATTCCCTTCTACTGGGGATCTTCCTGACCCAGGGATAGAACCTGAGTCTTCTACATTGCAGGTGGATTCTTTACCATCTGAGCCACCAGGGAATAACACTTACATGTGTGGCAATTAACACATAACAAAAACATGTTTATACTGAGGTCTGATTTAAACCCGTAATATTATTATGTTTGAGGAATTTATTATTATTCTGAAGTCAAGCATTTACTACTTCAGTAGATCCATAGTGTATGATGAACATTCTCAAATAAATTTTACATATTTTAACAACTGTAAGTTATGTTTATGTGTATGTAAATCTTGTTGGTTTCATAACCAATTCCCAAGGCAGGGAAAGACAGGGACTGAATTTACCTTTCTATAATCCTACACAGCTGATACAGAGAAGGGTTAAACATAGAATTGGCAATCCTAAAGGGGATTGTTGCTCTTATGTACTAACAGATGCCATTACTTCAATTACAAATTTGAGAAGAGAAAATATATTTATTTATTTATTTTCATTTTCAAATGTTGAGTTTTTTTTAAAATTTATTTATTTTAATTGGAGGCCAATTACTTTACAATATTGTATTGGTTTTGCCATACATCAATATGAATCTGCCACGGGTGTACATGTGTTCCTCATCCTGAACCCCTCTCCCACTTCCCTCCCCATACCATCCCTCTGGGTCATCCCAGTGCACCAGCCTCGAGCATCCTGTATCATGCATCAAACCTGGACTGGAAAATTCATTTCACATATGATAATATACATGTTTCAATGCCGTTCTCCCAAATCACCCCACCCTCACCCTCTCCCACAGAGTCCAAAACACTGTTCTATACACCTGTGTCTCTTATGCTGTCTCGCATACAGGGTTATCGTTACCATCTTTCTAAATTCCATATATATGCGTTAGTATACTGCATTGGTGTTTTTCTTTCTGGCTCAGTTCACTCTGTATAATAGGCTCCAGTTTCATCCACCTCATTAGAACTGATTCAAACATATTCTTTTTAATGGCTGAGTAATACTCCATTGTGTATATGTACCACAGCTTTCTTATCCATTCATCTGCTGATGAACATCTAGGTTGCTGCCATGTCCTGGCTATTATAAACAGTGCTGTGATGAACACTGGGGTACACGTGTCTCTTTCGATTCTGGTTTCTTCGGTGTGTATCCCCAGGAGTGGGATTGCTGGGTCGTATGGCAGTTCTATTTCCAGTTTTTAAAGGAATCTCCACACTGTTCTCCATAGTGACTGTACTAGTTTGCATTCTCACCAACAGTGTAAGAGGGTTCCCTTTTCTCCACACCCTCTCCAGCATTTATTATTTGTAGACTTTTGGATAGCAGCCAAAAGTGAAATGGTACCTCATTGTAGTTTTGACTTGCATTTCTTGACTTGCATTGTGGTTTTGACTTGCATTTCTCTGATAATGAGTGATCTTTTCATCTGTTTGTTAGCCATCCATATGTCTTCTTTGGAGAAATGTCTGTTTAGTTCTTTGGCCCATTTTTTGATTGGGTCGTTTATTTTTCTGGAATTGAGTTGCAAGAGTTGCTTGTATATTTTTGAGATTAATTCTTTGTCAGTTGCTTCATTTGCTATTATTTTCTCCCATTCTGAAGGCCGTCTTTTCACCTTGCTTATAGTTTTCTTTGTTGTGCAGAAGCTAATTTTAATTAGGTCCCATTTGTTTATTTTTGCTTTTAAAGTGATGAGTCTTGGCAGAGTTCAGAGATTAACTTGCCCCTTCTCATTTTAATCCAGAGTTGCTTAATCTCTAAATTCACTTAAGTAGGGCATAAATTCTCATTAGACATTTACTTATTTCTTCCCAGCTAAAAAAGCACCCTTAAAATTCATAATTGAAGGTACAGAGGAAGAAAGCAAAGATGATATGACTGACAGAAGTGAGAAATTGCTTGCTCTGAGTTAGCTTATGATAGCCAAGCCTCTTGCTCAACTTGATCTCTCAAGGTGGCACAAGGAGAGAACCAAAGGTAGAACTGTATAGGAAAAGGCAGGGCTCCTCACAAGCCCTACCTTCTGCCCATCACCATTTTACAAGACTGGTGGCACTTAGCCAGGTCCTTCTAGAAGCTTATTTTGTATTTTCCTTATGCCTGTTTCCTTAGCACCAACCTATTCTAAGATATTCTTAAAATGAAAGACTACATAAAGATGAGTGCAGTTTTCAGCAACCTTAAATAATTTTTCATAAAGAGTTCCATAGAAAAATAGAAACAACAATAAGTTCTCCAAAGCTGATTCAACATTTTCTTGAGATAAGTAAGAGGAAAACTTTCATGGTTGTTGTTGCTTTTCCTCTTATGAATTTCTTACATATTTTATATTTCTGATTTGACTCTAAGATTTCCTGATTTTATTCTTGTGACAGGTGATATGCAAATCCACTTATGAAGCATCTTATGAAATACAAAGTATTTTGAAAAACATTAAAGAGAAGTATTATATTTAAGTTCTCTTGAACCAGACTCCTTATTTCTATTTGATGCTATTAATTGGAAAGCTTTATTTTAATTTAAAAATGCATATTTTATTAAAAAATTTCTCTGATATAAGACAAGTTTAAAAAGTTACTGGAGAAGAAAATGGCAACCCACTCCAGTATTTTTGCCTGGAAAATCCCGTGGACAGAGGAGCCTGGTGGGCTATAGTCCATTGGGTTGTAAAGAGTAAGACATGACTGAAGTGACTGAGCAGTAAGTTATCATTAATGTCAAGTAAAGAGTAATCAGAAATTTGTTTCATTCATTACTTAACTCATTTTTTGGTATACTTTTACTGTTATTATTGAATTAATTTCTATATTAATTGATTCATCAAAGACTTTTATAATTCCTACATCCTTAAGTAGATTGAATCTCTACAACATTGGTCTCTGAAGTCATATGAACTCAAGCATGATGTACTGCAATGTGACTGAAGCCATTAGAACTTGTATCATTCTCTAATTCTTATAATATTTTTTGTGTGAGTAATAGTATGCCTATTTTATCAGTACAATAACATTTAGAACATATGAACAAAGATATTTCATATTTATATAGAATTTTTGAATAAATATGTTCTGTATTAAATATACATACATATACCAAGAAAGCATATGTTCTATACATTTACCTATACTGACTATATAATTTAGAGATACACTATCCAATAAGGTAATCAGTAACAAGAGATGCTATTGAATACTTGAAAAGAAGCTAATGTGACATGTTGAAACAATAATATTTTGCACATATTGGCTTAAATTAAATATGACATTAAAATTAATCTCACCTATTAATTTTTACTTTAAAATGTGTGTTGCATAATTTAAAAGTAAATATGTGTTTTTCGTTCTGGCTTACTTCACTCTGTATAATAGGCTCCAGTTTCATCCACCTCATTAGAACTGATTCAAATGTATTCTTTTTAATGGCTGAGTACAGTATACTAACACATATATATGGAATTTAGAAAGAGGGTAACAATAACCCTGTGTACGAGACAGCAAAAGAGACACTGATGTATAGAACAGTCTTATGGACTCTGTGGGAGAGGGAGAGGGTGGGAAGATTTGGGAGAATGGCATTGAAACATGTAAAATATCATGTATGAAACGAGATGCCAGTCCATGTTCGATGCACGATACTGGATGCTTGGGGCTAGTGCACTGGAACGACCCAGAGGGATGGTATGGGGAGGGAGGAGGGAGGAGGGTTCAGGATGGGGAACACATGTATACCTGTTGTGGATTCATTTTGATATTTTGCAAAACTAATACAATTATGTAAAGTTTAAAAATAAAATAAAATTTAAAAAAAAGTAAATATGTGGCTCACATTTTTATATTGAATAGAGATTTTCTAAAAATATATTTTGTCTAGATAATCAAGGTATTCTATATATTGCAAATATACACAGTGTACATGGGGATGGTTCTCAAAAATGTCTAATAATATATCTACATGATCAAATCATTATTATACAGTGCTATAAAGTATAGTTTATTTGAAATATTAATTGAAATAGCACAATTATAAATAGTTTATGTTTATATATTTATAGTTACTGTATTAGACACATTGTAATCTCTACAACTTCTCATTTCAGAGAACTGCTTTCTCTGACTTTTAGCTCTATAAATATGACTTTCTAGAAACTTTCCTATTAATTTTACTCTAGACAAAAATGACCAACCTAGACAGCATATTAAAAACCAGAGACATTACTTTGCCAACAAAGTTCTGTCTAGTCAAGGCTATGGTTTTTCCAGTAGTCATGTAGGATGTGAGAGTTGGACTATAAAGAAAGCTGAGTGCCAAAGAATTGATGCTTTTGAACTGTGATATTGGAGAAGACTCTTGAGAGTCCCTTGGACTGCAAGGAGATCCAACCAGTCCATCCTAAAGGAGATCAGTCCTGGGTGTTCATTGGAAGGACTGATGTTGAAACTGAAACTCCAATACTTTGGCCACCTGATGTGAAGAACTGACTCATTTGAGAAGACCCTGATGCTGGGAAAGATTGAAGGCAGGAAGAGAAGGGGACAAGAGAGGATGAGATGATTGGATGGCATCACCGACTCAATGGACATGAGTTTGAGTAGACTGGGAGTTGGTGATGGACAGGGAGGCCTGGCATGCTGCAGTCTATGGGGTCATGAAGAGTCGGACATGACTGAGCAACTGAACTGACTGAGACACAAATGATTGCAACTGATCTAAGCTAGATTGGTCAGAATATTTCTGAATTCTGAAAACTGAATCAGAGAATCATATTTTGTCTAGGTGGCCAATTAAGATGAGAGTTCAGGAGCAGATAGTGCGCATATGTTTAGTCCTGTGGAGAAAGCCAGGTTGCTCTGAGCAACAGTGAGGAAGAATGACAGAAGCAGAGATGAGATATGTAGACAGCATCTTTTTTGCATGATTCTAGGGCTACCTACATTTCTCACTCATTATCTTTGCAGTTATCTATCACTTGAAATAAAATGGTTTAAGGCAGTCATCAGGAGTATAGGGAAAACTTAGTTTATTAATAATTCATCTCATAGTTATTAAATATCATGGCTATAGGACTTTAGTCTACTTACTAATTGTAAAAGAAACAGAACCCAAAATTCAATTTTAATTTTTAAAAATAGCTTTTCTGATTTATATAAAATATACATGTTGATTAGTGATCAAATATGTAAAAAAACAAAGAAATAAAAATCACCTCATACCTGATTCAGAGAAAAGTCACTCTTTCATTTTACACATGATTTTTATACATTTAAAATCTTTGTATTTCATTTTATTTTCCCCCAAGTTTGTACAATACTAGATATTCAATATTCTATTCAGTATTTGATTCCTATTAAACATTATATCATAAGCATTTTATTGTTATGTTAAAATAGCATATATGTTTTTTAAATGACAGCATTAATTCTAGGCTAGAGATACATTGCTGCTGCTGCTGCTAAGTCACTTCAGTCATGTTCGACTCTGTGTGACCCCATAGACGGCAGCCCACCAGGCTCCCCCATCCCTGGGATTCTCCAGGCAAGAACACTGGAGTGGGTTGCCATTTCCTTCTCCAATGCATGAAAGTGAAAAGTGAAAGGGAAGTCGTTCAGTCATGTCTGACTTCGTGACCCCATGGACTGCAGCCTACCAGGCTCCTCGTCCATGGGATTTTCCAGGCAAGAATACTGGAGTGGGTTGCCATTGCCTTCCCCAAGAGATACATTATGTACATGTTTTTACCAATCTTGTAAGTTTTAAATCTTTTTTCAATTTTCTAGTAGTGTAAATACTGCTAGAAATAAATATATATTTTTGCCTGTAAGTTTTTGACTACATCTCTGTATGTTTCCATAGGACAGATAGTGAGATAAATTATAGATCAAAAGAGTATGGCCATTTTGACACACTAATTTGTGTTGCAAAGTTCCTTATGGGAAAGTTTGTAGCAAATTCATATTTTTAGTAGGGATGTTTAAGTGCCCAACTCACTGGAATTTCATCTGTATAGGATATGATATTTTAAAAATTGCCTAAATAGTGCTTTATATTTTGTTACCACTAAGTATATAATTCAATAAATTTATATAGATAACAATGAAAGATTTTTAAATAAAATATATTTATAAAATCAAATAACATGGGATTTCAGGAATTATACAGAACACAACCTTAGAAAATTTAAATACAATCTCAGAAAGTCTAAGTGTTAATAGTGATAAACTAAAATATCATAGTGATGAAAATGAAGGTATTTCAAACTGTAGAGGTGAGTTTGCAAAGAATTTTAGAATGATATGCAAATCTATATATGAAATATAATTATATCCAAGCAATTTAGAATTCTGTTATCAGAAAAGAAATGATGCATTAAAGAAGTAGAAAAATAATATAAGGACGAAAACGAGCATCCAAGTATGAGTTTAAAATATTGACTATAGATCAAGAGGTATGTTATGAAAGAAAGAGGGATATCTGGAATTGGACATAAGCCAGTCTTGGAAAATATGTAAATAAAAGAAAGAATAAGCACAATGCCTATTCCTCTGTGTACCACTGTAGCCCACATTTCTTTGATAATTGCTTTAAACTTGTCTTTGCCTTTGTAAACACATTTAAAGAGAATTCTCCAAGGGCAAAGAGGTGATAGATAATAGGTGAAGTAATAGGCTGCCAGAGAGAGTAAACAGAGAGTTTTACTTCTTAGACAGCTGTCCTCTGGAGAAGCAAGTTTCATTATTTGAAACCAACTTGTCTATTTTCCCCCTTTGATGTGTTGTTAAAGTTTTACAAATTATTTGAGATAGTGCTTCTCTTCTAATACTCTAAAATGTTGCTGATGCGGAGAAAATGCTCCAAGGTTAATAAGTTAATCTTTTATCATATAAAACTGCATATATATTCTAGCTGTGATCATGTTCCAAAATGTGCCTTAAAACACTTCATTAATAATAGCTGATGTCTTTACATTTTAAGGTGGGTCAATTATATTTGACATTATGGTTGAATTTCATTAAACAGTAGAAACCAGTAATTTTCCAAGTTTTAGAAATAACATTTTATTTTTTGCTCATAAAAGAGGGCCTTTGGGAGGAGTCTGAAATGCACAAAATGTAGCACTTTTGATATGAGGAAATGTGTAACTATATTTAATATTAAGTATGTGTTGTTAGAATACAAACTTTCAAGAGTAAATGGGCAATTTCTGCCTCAACCCTGTTTCCCCAAAAGCAGTGTTGAGAGATTTTGCTTGCAGGTAATTCACTTGGGAATTAGGTCTCATGGAGTGGGAATGACAGGGATATACAGTATGAGCTTCTGAGCAGACTAAACAATGTATTTTAAAACTCTAACTAAAAGGAGGGCATATTTCTATCAGCTCCTGCCCACACTGGTCAAGCATGGTCCTGTGGGCAATAACTCATATTTCTAGGTTAGATGTGCCACGCTGCTGCTGCTGCTGCTAAGTCGCTTCAGTCCTGTCCGACTCTGTGCAACCCCATAGATGGCAGCCCACCAGGCTCCCCCGCCCCTGGGATTCTCCAGGCAAGAACACTGGAGTGGGTTGCCATTTCCTTCTCCAATGTGTGAAAGTGAAAAGTGAAAGTGAAGCTGCTCAGTCGTGTCTGACTCTTCGTGACCCCACGGACTGCAGCTTACCAGGCTTCTCCATCCATGGGATTTTCCAGGCAAGAGTACTGGAGTGGGGTGCCATTGCCTTCTCCAGATGTGCCATGAATGAGTGCTAAATGAGTTCCCATGACCATCCCAAACACCATACCATTATGGAAAGCCTCATGTAGGATGTGGGAGGTATACACCCATCACAGATCTTTGGTGAGGGGCTTATAGTTTCCATCAGTGTGAAGCTGGTTGCAGTCTCTGCAGGTCTGGTTATCACAGTAAGGGTGACACTGAGAGGATTTGATATCAGGCACAAGGGAAGTATATGCAGTCCAGCCCTTGTAGCACTCAGATCTATTCAGACTCTCCGTAAATCCCCAGGATTATTTGAACAAGGCAGTGTTAGCAGCAGTGCAGCTTGTCCTGAGGCCATAATTGGTATTCATTATCTACCTCTTCATCCATTCTAGATTTAGCTCACCCTCAGTCAGAACTCCAGCTGGTCTACTCTGCGTGACTAGTGAAAGGATCCTTCAGCCCTGAAGGGACTGAATCTTTAATTGAATTGTTTTATGGTATTATAGTTGTTGCAATTGTTTGTTCACAGTTATTACTGAGTACAGAAGCACCAAGAGATGCTTCCACAAATCACTTATTTCCCAGACATGTTTCTTACTGCCCACTGTGTAGCAGCAATCCTAGTTCCTCGTTTAGAGCCACTCTTGAATGGGAGTACAGTACAATAGCGGTCTATTTATGGCCAATACCAATACCAATCCATCTGTGAACCAGGGCCAAGTATTTTCCTTTTTGGTCAGTTAGCTCTAGGGCATGTCTCCAAAAAGGCCGAGTGTATTTCAGAGTTAGCTAAAGTGTGGTCTGGGCCTTTTCTTTTTGTAACTTACTTCCACATTCTGGATCTGCTCAGGCACCATGCTGAACATGTCATTTCTATCATGCAGTTGATTTTTGCCTGCTGTGTGACATAATGGACAACTCCAACTCACAGTCCCTAAATATCCCATGATCAGGTCTTACATCTTTACTAGGGCTATTAGTAGAGTAGGAACTATTTTTCAAGGACTGATTGCTCTGTGCCACAGAAAGCATGGGCTTGCTGGGAAATCCTCAGAGTCTGTACAGCGACTCTTCTACTGTGGCTTATCAGAGATTCCACAAAACCTTTTTAAAATATATTTCCATCATCATCAGATATGTTAGGTTATATGATCTTAATGTCCAGACAGTCTGCACCCAACTTAGACTTCCTGAAGGACCTTATGGTGCTCTGGAAACTATTCAAAACAGTTAGTATTGTAAGTCACCTAGTGAAAAGGTCAAAATAGAATTTTCAGATTTTCTCCGAATATCAAAAAGGGCCACCAAGTGATGGCCTCTTTTCTCATTATAGGTGGTGGTGCAAAATACATTAATTTGTCCTTTTTTAAATGGAATTCTTCAGTATTTTTCTCACTGTTGGATACATGTAAACTTCATAATAGAAACTTCAAATACCTGAGTCATCATTGTATTTATCTTTTGCATGCGTGCTCAGTCACTCAGTCGTGTCTGACTCTTTGTGACCCCATGGAAAGCCTGCCAGGCTTCTCTGTCCATGGAATTCTCCAGTCAAGAATACTGGAGTTGGTTGCCATTTCCTCCTCTAGGGGATTTTCTGGACCCTGGGCCATGTCTCCTGAGAATCCTGCATTGGCAGGCAGATTCTTTACCACTGAGCCACCCTACCCTCTGGCAATTCTACCAGGTTATTTACTTCTCTTGAGTTCCAATTAGTGTTATTTCACATTGTAATCAACCACTAACGTTCTTAAGAATGTCAGAGTAATCAAATTTCCTGTGAAACAGAATAGTTCCCTGAGGACAGAGAATGGGATAGTTAACAGTCTTGAGAAAGGACTGAGTGTATGGCTATCTTTCCCCTGTGAAAGAAAGCTTCTTTTTACCTCCTGTACTGTTAGCAATTGAAAAGAATGTGTCCAGTAGGTCAACAGCTATATACAAAGTTCCAGAAGCTATGTCTATATGTCAGTCAAGAACTACTTCTAGCACAGAAGCAACTATGAATAAGGCTATCATTTGGTTAAGTTTATAATTGCCCATCTTCAAGTATTATAAGCCATCTTCTTTTTCAGAGACAAATAAGTGAACTGGAAAAATATTTTGGTGGGAAGTAGCAATAGTATCTAAAATTCTTCCTGGGTAGCAATATTGCTTCTTCTTCTTCTTTTTTTTTTTTAATTATCTGACAGAGTTCAGTGGTGGGTTAAAGTGCTTCCCCTTATCCTTCCTACCATATGATCTTATACCATAGGTCAGAGAACTAGTGTGAAGGTATACTAACTGCTTTATATATCCAGTCAATTATATACTTAGAGACTGAAGAATTAATCAATCAGCCTGAATTTTGGACCATCATGCTATGGATTTGGGTCAAAACTATCTCTATTACTCAGTTTTTATAAGTGAGGTGAAATGATAGTCGCTCAGTCGTGTCCAGCTCTTTGAGACTATACAGTCCATGGACTTCTCCATGCCAGAATACTGGAATGGGTAGCCTTTCCCTTCTCCAGGGGATCTTTCCAAACCAGGGATTGAACCAGGGTCTCCTGCATTGCAGGTGGATTCTTTACCAGCTGAGCCACAAGAGAAGCCCAAGAATACTGGAGTGGGTAGCCTATCCCTTCTCCAGGGGATCTTTACAACCCAGGAATCAAACCAAGGTCTCCTGCATTGCAGGTGGATTCTTTACCAACTGAACTATGAGGGAAGCCCTTCACAAATCAGAGCACTCACAATAAGCTTTCAGATCCTCTGGTGTCAGTATCTTAAAAGGCCTTGTATAGGGTCACAGATCTCTTTAGGAAGTTATTAAAGAAATTAAAGAAATGTTTATCATATACGCTTGTGTAGGCCTTTTGTCAAGGGAATCTAACTTCTTTGCTATGAGCTGAATTGTGTTTCTACCAAATTCATGTTAAAATTCTAATCTCCACAATATCTTAGAATATGACTGTATTTGGGGATAGTTTTTTTTTAAAAACAGTTAATTTAAATTGAGGTCATTAAGGCAGGCCCTAATCCAATAAGACTGTGCCCTTATAAGAAGAGGAAATTTGGACACAGGTAGATACAGAGGGGGAGAAGGCAATGGCAGCCCATTCCAGTACTCTTGCCTGGAAAATCCCATGGATGGAGGAGTCTGGTAGGCTGCGGTCCATGGGGTCGCTAAGAGTTGGACACGACTGAGCGACTTCACTTTCACTTTTCACTTTTCACTTTCCTGCATTGGAGAAGGAAATGGCAACCCACTCCAGTGTTCTTGCCTGGAGAATCCCAGGGATGGGGGAGCCTGGTGGGCTGCCATCTATGGGGTCTCACAGAGTTGGACACGACTGAAGTGACTTAGCAGCAGCAGCAGATACAGAGGGATTTGAACTATTCAAATCCCTAAAGGATGATGTCATCAAGGTTTTGCATTCATTATGTGAGCAAATCTGGAAGACCCAGCAGTGGCTACAGGACTAGAAAAGGTAAATCCTCATCCCAATTCCCAAGAAAGGTAGTACCAAAGAATGTCCAACAATTTTACTCATCTACCATACTAGTAAGCTTGTGCTTAAAATCTTGCATGCTAGGCTTCAGCATTATGCAAACCAAGAACTTCCATATATCCAAGCTAGGTTTAGCAAAGGAAGAGGAACTAGAGATCAAATTGCTAACATTTGCTGAATTATAGAGAAAGCAAGGGAATTTCAGTAAAATAGCTATCTCTCTTTCATCAACTACACTTAAGCCTTTGATTGTGTGGATCATGACTAACTGTGGAAATCTCTTAGAGAGATGGAAATACCAGACCATCTTACCTGTCTCCTGAGAAACTTGTATGCAGGTCAAGAAGCAACAGTTAGAACCCTGTATGGAACAAATAATTGGTTTAAGATCAAGAAAGGAGTATGGCAGGGCTGTCTGCCGTTACCCTGTTTGTGCAACCTGTATGCTGAGCACATCATGAGAAATGCCAGGCTGGATGAGTTACAAGCTAGAAAAAAAGATAGGTGGGAGGAACATCAACAACCTCAGATATGTGGATGATACCACTTTAATGGCAGAAAGTGAAGAGGAACTAAAGAGCCTCTTGATGAGGGTGAAGGAAGAGAGTGAAAGAGCTGGTTTATGACTAAATATTTAAAAAAAATTAGATCATGGCATCTGGTA
This sequence comes from Bos grunniens, assembly GCF_055505025.1. Classification (NCBI taxonomy): domain Eukaryota; kingdom Metazoa; phylum Chordata; class Mammalia; order Artiodactyla; family Bovidae; genus Bos; species Bos grunniens. The sequence goes on along the minus strand of NC_141165.1, from coordinate 118,630,818 downwards.
GAAGTAGTGACAGATTTACTCTTGGGCTCCAAAATCACTGTGGATGGTGACTGTAGCCATGAAATCAGAAGACGATTGTTTCTTGGCAGGAAAGGTATGACAAACCTAGACTGTGTGTTGAAAAGCAGAGACATTACTCTGCTGACAAAGGTCCTTATAGATAAGGCTATGGTCTTTCCAGTGGTCATGTACGGTTATGAGAACTGGATCATAAAGAAGGCAGAGCACTAAAAAATTGATGCCTTTGAACTGTGGTGCTGGAGAAGACTCATGAAAGTCCCCTGGACAGCAAGGAGATCAAACTAGTCAATCTCAAGGGAGATAAAACCTGAATATTCACTTGAAGAACTGATGCTGAAGCTGACACACCAGTATTTTGGCCATTTGATGTGAACAGACGACTCATTGGAGAAGTCCCTGATGCTGGAAAAGATTGAGAGCAGAAGGACAAGAGGGCATCAGAGGATTAGATGGCTGGATGGCATCGCCAATGCAATGAACATGAACTTGGGCAAACTCTGGGAGATGTGAGGGACAGGCAGGCCTGGCGTGCTGCAGTCCATGGGGTCACAAAGAGTTGGACACGACAGGATGACCGAATAACAAGGTACAGAGAGAAGATCAGTGAAGATGTAGGGAGATGATCATCTCCAATCCAAGGGGTGATGCTTCAGAAGAAACCAACTCTGCTGAGACCTGAGCTCAGCTGTTCAGCCTCCAGAATTGTGAGAAAACAAATTTGTGAATATTATGCTACTTTGTCTGTGGCACTTTATTAAGGAAACCCTAAGAAACTAACACATACTTTAATTAATGCATACTGTAGGTTCTTTTTAGGTTCTTATGGAAAATTAACATCATAACATCATATCAACTATAAATATATATATATGATACTTAAATATCAGCCATGAAAATTGAAAGTGAAAGTGAAAGTCGCTCAGTCATGTCCAACTCTGTGGGACCCCATGGATGCACAGTCCATGGAATTCGCCAGGCCAGAATACTGGCATAGGTAGCCTTTTCCTTCTCCAGAAGAACTTCCCAACCCAGGGATCCAACCCAGGTCTTCCACATTGCAGGCAGATTCTTTACCAGCTGAGCCATAGTTCAGTTCAGTTCAGTTGCTCAGTCATGTCCGACTCTTTGCGACCCCATGAATCACAGCACGATAGGCCTCCCTGTCCATCACCAACTCCCGGAGTTCACTCAGACTCACGTCCATCGAGTCAGTGATGCCATCCAGCCATCTCATCCTCTGTCGTCCCCTTCTCTTCCTGCCCCCAATCCCTCCCAGCATCAGAGTCTTTTCCAATGAGTCAACTCTTCCCATGAGGTGGCCAAAGTACTGGAGTTTCAGCTTGAGCATCATTCCTTCCAAAGAACACTCAGGACTGACCTCCTTCAGAATGGACTGGTTGGATCTCCTTGCAGTCCAAGGGACTCTCAAGAGTCTTCTCCGACACCACAGTTCAAAAGCATCGATTCTTCGGTGCTCAGCTTTCTTCACAGTCCATCTCTTACATCCATACATGACTACTGGAAAAACCGTGGCCTTGACTAGACGGACCTTTGTTGGCAAAGTAATTTTCCACAAAAAACTATGGAAAATTCTTCAAGAGATGGAAATACCAGGTCACCTGACCTACCTCTTGAGAAACCTGTATGCAGGTCAGGAAGCAACAGTTAGAACTGGACACAGAACGACAAACTGGTTCCAAATAGGAAAAGGAGTACGTCAAGGCTGTATACTGTCACCCTGCTTATTTAACTTATATGCAGAGTACATCACGAGAAACACTGGGCTGGAAGAAGCACAAGCTGGAATCAAGATTGCCGGGAGAAATATCAATAACCTCAGATATGCAGATGACACCACCCTTATGGCAGAAAAGAGGAAGTAAAAAGCCTCTTGATGAAAGTGAAAGTGGAGAGTGAAAAAGTTGGCTCAACATTCAGAAAACGAAGATCATGGCATCCAGTCCCATCACTTCATGGGAAATAGATGGGGAAACAGTGGAAACAGTGTCAGACTTTATTTTTTTGGGCTCCAAAATCACTGCAGATGGTGACTGCAGCCATGAAATTAAAAGATGCTTACTCCTTGGAAGGAAAGTTATGACCAACCTAGATAGCATATTCAAAAGCAGAGCTGAGCCACAAGGGAAGCCCAAATATCAGCCATAAATACATATATATGATGCTTAAATATATATACATATATATTTATAATTATATATATATATAATTTATTAGTCCTCCTTTACCACTGATTTCTATGGGTTCAGATACTCTGCCATTCTAGTCTTACTCTAACTTTTAAGTGCTGCATTTGGTTTCTAGTATTCTGGAATTCTAGAATTCCTGTTGATACCATTGAGTCCAGTAGGAAGCATCTCCTACTCTTACCCTGTCTGCTGAGACCATATGCACTAAGCTTATCAAAGACGCTAGTGCCTCTCTCACTAGCACATTTCTTATAATCTTTGTGAAGATATGTCCCCTGGGTCCTGCCGGGAAACATAATCAGGTGGCAGGTTTTCTAGTCTCCTAGTTAATTTTTCAGGTGTTTTCATTTTCCTAAGTTTTATGATCCCTTTCTCAATACCGTTCCAAGGAAGTCTCATAATCTCTATTTAATAGAGAATTATCATTGGATCCAAGCTTCAAAGAGCCACTCATGTTGTATGTTAGGATCAAAGCTAGGTGCCCTTATTAAGATACTGAACTCTGAGTTACAGGATTCTAATCCAATAAATTGTCTTCTATTCACACTTATTTTCTGCTTTATCACCACCACCCGACCCCACCCCCCACCATTGACCACTACCCACTGCAGTAGCCTCAAAACTACTTTCTTGTTGTTCACCTGCCAAGTCATATCCAACTCTTTGAGGCCTCATGGACTGCCACACACCAGGCTTCCTTGTCCTTCACCATCTCCTGGAGTTTGCTCAAACTCATGTCCATTGAGTTGATGATGCCATCCAATCATCTCATCCTCTGTCATCTCCTTCGCCTCAAAGAAATCAAAGGCTTTAGTGTAGTCAATGAAGCAGAAGTAGATGTTTTTCCGGAATCCTCTTGTTTTTTCTGTGATCCAACGGATGTTAGCAATTTGATCTCTGATTTCTCTGTCTTTTCTAAATCCAGTGTGTACATCTGGAAGTTCTCATTTCACATACTGTGGAAGCCTAGTTTGAAGTATTTTGAGCATTACCTTGCTAGAATGTGAAATGAGGATAATTGTATGGTAGTTTGAATATTGTTTAGCATTGTCCTTCTTTGGGATTGGAATAAAAACTGACCTTTTCCAATCCTGTGGCCACAGATGAGTTTCTAAATTTTCTGGCTATATTGAGTGCAGCACTTTAACAGCATCATGTTTTAGGATTTTATGTATGAGTAAGTGGTCTTGCCTTTTCATTTAGAACCCCATGAACAGTATGAAAAGACAAGACCACCCAGTCACACATGTATTCCTCTGGTTTCTGCTGGTGCATAATAGCAGTCCTTGAAATTCCTTCAGTGTTTGCTATGCTATGCTAAGTCACTTCAGTCGTGTCCAACTCTGCGTGACTCCATAGACGGCAGCCCACCAGGCTCCCCTGTCCCTGGGATTCTCCAGGCAAGAACACTGGAGTGGGTTGCCATTTCCTTCTCCAATGCATGAAAGTGAAAAGTGAAAGTGAAGTCACTCAGTCTTGTCCGACTCTTAGCGACCCCCTGGACTGCAGCCCACCAGGCTCCTGCATCCATGGGATTTTCCAGGCAAGAGTACTGGAGTGGGGTGCCATTGCCTTCTCCGCCTTCAGTGTTTAAGAAATTGTATTTCCCTGTTTGGATTGTACTGAGACCAATCCTTGGTTTTTGACCTGACAACAGTGAGGAGTTGCAAATATACACTGTGAAGAGGACAAGCAAAATCTGTCTAGATATTTTCCTTATAGTCTTTGCAGGGTAGTAAAGAATTGGAAGGTCACTTTATCAATGGGGAGAAGCCTGCTCTTCTACTGCCTTGAAGAGTTCATGGTTATCTGTGGATTTAAGGTTCTTAGAATTTTTTACCAAAAAATCTCCACTGAATTTTTTCAGTTATATTTTATACATTTTCTTACTAGGGCTCAGACTCTGACTTAGAAGCTCTATCAAGACTGTGCGTTTCTTTGCAGCTCTACCAACTCACAATAAAATCTTGTGCCTGATTTTCAGTACAGTATATCCTGTGTGGCTATACTAGATATGGATTTTCTCAAACAGTCTTCTGGAGTCCTCCTTTCTTTTAAAGCATGCTTTAATTTGATAGTAGGCCAAATGGAACCTGTCATTTCTTTTCTCAATACTTTCGAAGCAATCAATTCATTTTATAAGATTAAATCCTACAAAATGGTATTTTGGTAGCCATGAATGCCAACACTTTAGGTTTCCATTAGTATTTCATTCTAATTTCCTAAAGGTGATATTCTCACAAATTGTGGTGCTTTTGTGTGCTATGGTCCTATCACACATCTGTCAACTGATTGGAGCTTTATCCAGTTTCCAAAACCCATTCTGGAGATCTGTTACATAGAATTAATTAAAATAACAACTGCCTTAGCGTGGGTACCAAAGAAGTATAGCCTGAGAGAAAGGATTACACACAGAGAATCAGAGTGAGGAATGAGAGAGTAAAATGGGGAAGGACAGAAAACTAAAATAAAGATGCATTATTAAGTTGGCAATCAGTATGAGAAGCTGCAGGTTGATTTCATTGCATTTTATGAAGTGTTTTATGAAATGTGTCTTAGAATGATCTGCCTGCGGGATGAAAGGAGGAAGCATTTATCCGTTGGCTTTCATCTCACATTGATTAAGGATGGCTTCTGGGCATTCACTCTCCCACACTTCTAGATTGGTCATGCTTAAATGCTAAGCAGGTATTTGCTGACATCCCACATTGTGGCATTAAAAAATTCCTAAAGGCAAGAGATATGAAGCAATGACCTAAAATTTCACCTATTTGAAGCTTATCAAAGTTAGTAAGGGTGGGTCACTGAAACAGCAGCTGGAATAAGAGATGGGGTCAGGAACATTTGAAGTAGGGGCAGAGGAAGTCTGATTTGTAGGCCAATAACTGGCTTTATTGGTAAATGATATGTTCAAATATTTCCTTTTATAAATTATTAGGTTTGTGAGAAAGTTTCATACAATTGGACTTTCAACTACAATGTAGATTGATTTTAGGTCTTGATTGTAAATAATAAAAGAATTGATAAAGAATTCTGTAGCTTCCTTGTGTGCAAGTTACAGCGTGGGTTCCCAGTTTGTCGGAAGTCTCATCATAATTCTTTTCTCCTAATTTCTATAGCTGCATTTGCCTATCACTAATTTAGCAATGATTTGTATCTAATAGATATTATACAACAGAGTGGTGTTGCTATGCATAAAATATGATGCATTATTTCACTCATAAATATTTGCTTGAATTAGATCAAAGCTCATTAGCAACTATATAAAAAGTGAAGTGATTTTTCAGGATTTCATTAGTTCCTGCTAGAAATACAAGTTGGAGTTCAGATGAGATGTGAGTTTTTTGCTCTTCATAGTTTTGGGTACTGGTTTTCCAAATGATCAAGGACAATGATGATAGTTTGTAGCTTTTTCATCATTATTGTTGTTAGGATCTCTGGCACACTAGAGATATGAAATAAATGAATATATATCTAAATTATTTTCATTTCCATGGCTTTTCTATTCATTTTTATATAACTTATGACCTCTTACTAGAATTTCATTTTTACAGGATGCAATGTGTAAAATGGAACTGAGATCTGAGGCGTTGAGGTATGTCTTATATTGTATACAATGCTGCTGCTACTGCCGCTAAGTCGCTTCAGTCATGTCCGACTCTGTGTGACCCCATAGATGGCAGCCCACCAGGCTCTGCCATCCCTGGGATTCTCCAGGCAAGAACACTGGAGTGGGCTGCCATTTCCTTCTCCAATGCATGAAAGTGAAAAGTGAAAGTGAAGTCCCTCAGTCGTGTCCGACTCTTAGCGACCCCATGGATTGCAGCCTACCAGGCTCCTCCGTCCATGGAATTTTCCAGGCAAGAGTACTGGAGTGGGGTGCCATTGCCTTCTCCGTTGTACACAATGAGTATTAATAAATAACTAACGCATCATCTTTCAGATGAATTATTTCCTTATTCTTTCCCTGTACTTTGTCATTACTAATTTAACCTTGGTTAATTTTACCCAAACCAACTTTTTTTTCTTATGGTAAATATTTTCTATTTGTGTCATGCTGCTGCTGCATCGCTTCAGTTGTGTTCGACTCTGTGCGACCCCATAGACTGCAGCCCACCAGGCTCCGCCTTCCCTGGGATTCTCCAGGCAAGAACACTGGAGTGGGTTGCCATTTCCCTCTCCAATGCATGAAAGTGAGAAATGAAAGTGAAGTCGCTCAGTCGTGTCCGAAGCTGATCTTCCCAACCCAGGGATCGAACCCAAGTCTCCTGTACTTCTAGCAGATTCTTTACTGACTGAACTACCAGGGAAGGCTATCTTACCATAGACTATTTGGGTAGGCCCTAAATGCCATCACAAGTGTCTTTATAAGAGAAAGGCAAAAGGAATTTTGAGAGACACATAGAAGAGATGAAGTTTCTATAAAAGTAGAAAAAGAAATTGGAGTTATGTGCCTCAAGCCAAGTAATGCTGGCAAGGAATGCTGGAAGATGCATGAAGCAGAATCTGCTCTAGGGCTTCCAGAGGAAGTAAAGCCCTGCCAGTACCTTGATTCTGTATGCCTGGCCTCCAGAGTATGTGTTTCTATCATTCTGCGCTACCAAATTTGTGGTAATTTGTCATCATAGCCTCAAATAATGAACATGATGACTTTCCAGTATTAGAAACATGGCATGCATTTAATCAGTTATGTACTTTTACCCAGGATCTTGATGCTCTGATGACAGTGAAGTAGAATATATTCACTGTAGTCAGTGGGCCTATGTTCTATGTAACTTGAGCATCTTGCAGTGCTTGTATCTATCCTGACAGTGTTCTGCTAATTATGCTTTGTTTTTTTGCATGTTAGAAGCTACCTTAGCTTCTATTTCCCAAGCTTGGTTCCCTACACTCCTAGGATATTGCCAGATTTCATGTTTTGTTGGTGGTGGTGGTGTTCGTTTGTTTTCAAAGAAATCCCTTGAAACCTTGGTGGGATTTTAGAAATTGCAATTCTTGATCTACCTGAAGGGTGTGAAGAAAAAGGAACCAGCCTACACTATTGGTGGAAATGTAAATTTGTACAGCCATTATGGGGAACAGTATGGAGATTCCTTAAAAAACTAAAAATAGAGTTACCCTTGCAATGGCACCCCACTCCAGTACTCTTGCCTGGAAAATCCCATGGACGGAGGAGCCTGGTGGGCTGCAGTCCATGGGGTCTCGAAGAGTTGGACACAACTGAGCGACTTCCCTTTCACTTTTCACTTTCATGCATCGGAGAAGGAAATGGCAACCCACTCCAGTGTTCTTGCCTGGAGAATCCCAGGGACAGGGGAGCCTGGTGGGCTGCCGTCTATGGGGTCGCACGGAGTTGGACACGACTGAAGCGACTTAGCAGCAGCAGCAGGAGTGCTGTACTTAGTCACTCAGTCGTGTCTGACTCTTTGTGACCCTATGTTCTATAGCTGGCCAGGTTCCTCTGTCCATGGCGATTCTCCAGGCAAAAATACAGAGTGGGTTGCCATGCCCTTCTCCAGGGATCTTCCTGACCCGGGGATTGAACCCTTATCTCTTTTGTCTCCTGCACTGGCAGGTAGCTTCTTTACTACTAGCGCCACTTGGGAAGCCCAGAGTTACCATATGATCCTGCAGTCCCATTCTTGGGCATGTATCTGGAGAAAACTAATTCAGAAAAAGATATATGCACCCCAATGTTCATTGAAGTACTACTTACAATGGCCAAGACCTGGAAGCAACCTAAATGTCCACTGACATAGGAATGGATAAAGAAGATGTAGTGTATACACAGTGGAATATTACTTAACCATAAAAAGAATGAAATAATGCCATTTGTAGCAACACAGATGGATCTAGAGATTATCATACTAAATAAAGCAAATCAGACAAAGACAAATATCACATTGCTTATATGTGGGATCTAAAAAAAAAGATACAAATGAAGTATTTACAAAATACAAATAGACTTATACACATAGAAAGCAAATTTATAGTACCAAAGGGGGAAGTGGAGGGAGGGCTAAATTTGAAGTTTGCAATTAACATATACACTATATATAAAATAGATAACCTACAATGACCTACTGGATAGCATAGTGAACTGTACTCAATATTTTTGATGTTTTTGAACTGTGGTGTTGGAGAAGACTCCTGAGAGTCCCTTAGATTGCAAGGAGATCAAACCAGTCAATCCTAAAGGAAATCAATCCTGAATATTCATTGGAAAGATGGATGCTAAAGCTGAGGGCTCCAATACTTTGGCCACCTGACATGAAGAACTGACTCTTTGGCAAAGACCCTGATGCTGGAAAAGATTGAAGGTGAGAGGAAAAGGGGACAACAGAGGATGAGATGGTTGGATGGCATCACCGACTCGATGGACATAAGTTTGAGCAAGATATGGGAGTTGGTGATGGACAGGGAGGCCTGGCGTGCTGTAGTCCACAAAGTCACAAAGAGTCGGCATGACTGAGTGACTGAACTGAACTGAACTGATAAGGGAAAAGAATCTGAAAAGGATATATATATGAAGCACTGTGCTATATACATGAAACCAACATCACATTGTAAATCAACTATAGTTCAACAAAGAAACAGACAAATAAAAATTCCTTGAAACCATACTGGGTTTTTATAAATTGCAATTCTGGATTTGTAACTGATTCAGGCAAAATATATTAAATGCTTTGCAGTTGTAAAAAGAGAACAAACAATTTTCCTAGTACTCAAGTCTGTTTTCTTCCTTTGATTAATAACTAAACATATAAAATGCTTCAGTTAATCATTTTTGGATACCTATCATTATCTCTTACATTTCTCAGAGGTCAAAATTTAATAGAAACAAATTTTTAATCTTGCAATAATATTATCCAATAACCCTTTAATAAGCAAAATCAACATCAAGTTCCCTTTGGAGTAGTGCTTTGGGTTCAATACAGGTGGATACAACAATCATATTTTACTCTTTAATATTCCTTTCTCCAACAATGATTAATTTTACATTTCAGGCCACTGTCCTCTGCACTCAAAAGACCTTTCCTTTGTTGTTGTGTGTTACCAATATATCGGGTTTTATGTCACATCCATAGATGCCATCTTTTCCCTCTATGTTCTCACATAGCCAAATACCTTTATTGAAGTTTAATATGCCTTAGGGGCATAGTGAACTTTGCAGTGATTAATTGGAAAGGCTTTAGATTTACACAAGACATTTCTCAAAATATTGCATATATTAAAGAAGTGTTAGGAAACTAAATAAACAGGAGATGGACATTTGCACTACTATAATCCAAACAAACTTGGTGCTCTGTTTAGTGTCTTTAGCTTCTCTTAACCTCTGTTTACATAATGTCCTGTAGACAAACCATTCTCTGGGGGGAAATCAGTAAAAATGTTAGGTGACTCATAACAAAATTATGGCTTAATTACTTTTTTTTCACCAGTTGGCTATAGTTTTATACAGAAACAGCCTTTGGTAAAAGGCTTAGTTATTTCTCCTGTCAAATGGAATTCATAGAAAGTTAATTATAATATCCTATGCTCTTTATCCTTTACTCAAGTGGGATACTTGAACAATAAAAGGGAATTAAATAGCTATCCAAGATACTAAACACATGCCAATCTGGGACACTGGGGCTGAAGGTATATACTACTTGTTCCCACCCCCACAGTTCTCTCTGACAGTGAATGCCCAGCCTTCAGTTCAGTTCAGTCACTCAGTCGTGTTCAACTCTTTGCGACCCATGGACTGCAGCATGACAGGCCTCTCTGTCCGTCACCAACTCCTGAAGCTTACTCAAACTCATGTCCATCTGGTCGGTGATGTGATCCAATCACCTCATCCTCTGTTGTTCCCTTCTCCTCCCACCTTCAATCTTTCCCAGCATCAGGGTCTTTTCCAATGAGTCAGTTCTTCACATCAGGTGGCCAAAGTATTGGAGTTTCAGCTTCAGCATCAGTCCTTCCAGTGAACATTCAGGACTGATTTCCTTTAGGATTGTCAGTATTGATTTCCGTGCAGTCCAAGAGACTCTCAAGAGTCTTCTCCAATACCACAGTTCAAAAGCATCAATTCTTCGGCCCTCAGCTTTCTTTATAGTTCAACTCTCACATCCATACTTGAGTACTGGAAAAACCATAGCTTTGACTAGATGGACTTTTGTTGATAAAGTAATGTCTCTGCTTTTTAATATTCTGTCTAGGTTGGTCATAAATTTTCTTTCAAGGAGCAAGCATCTTTTAATTTCATGGCTGCAGTTACCATCTGTAGTGATTTTGGAGCCCAAGAAAATAAAGTCTCTCACTTTTTCCATTATTACCCCATCTATTTGCCATAAAGTGATGGGACTGGATGGTATGATCTTAGTTTTCTGAATGTTGAGCTTTAAGGCAACTTTTTCCCTCTCCTCTTTCACTTTCGTCAGGAGGCTTTTTAGGTCTTCTTCACTTTCTGCCATAAGGGTGATGTCATCCGCATATCTGAGGTTGTTGATATTTTTCCTAGCAATCTTGATTCCAGCTTGTGCTTCATCCAGCCTAGCATTTCACATGATGTACTCTGCATGTAAGTTAAATAAGTAGGGTGACAATATACAGCCTTGATGTACTCCTTTCCTGATTTGGAACTAGTCTATTGTTCCATGTCCAGTTCTAACTGTTGCTTCTTGACTGGCATACAGATTTCTCAGGAGGCAGCTAAGGTGGTCTGGTATTCCCATCTCTAAGAATTTTCCACAGTTTGTTGTGATCCACACAGTCAAAAGCTTTGGTATAGTAAATAAAGCAGTAAATGTTTTTCTGGAACTCTCCTGCTTTTTCCATGATCCAGGGGATTTTGGCAATTTGATCTCTGGTTCCTCTGACTTTTAGTTGCTTATGAAAAGAAAAAGTATTACATTTCATATGGTCTTCATACTTCGAATGATTAAAATCAACATTGTCACTATCTCCTTGTGGAAACAGATAAAACTGTCACTCTGGGGCATTGGTCTAGACCCTCAGTAGTTATTATCTACCATCCTCAAAGATATCTAAAAGCATAATATCTTCATAATACCATTGCTCTCTAGTGATGGGCTTCTGTATTTTTATTGTAACTATATTATTTCAATTTCAGAATAACATTTCTTGAGGTATCTTTCAAAAAATTAAATAACACAATTTATACTGTTAACTATACCACCTGTGTATATTTGTCTCTTCCAGAAAAAACCACATAGATAACTCTCCTTTAATACCATTCTAAAATGACAATATGGCAATAATACAGATAAATTATGGGGTCATGCTTTGCATTTGGGGGAATTTTTATATGTTCAGAATGATAAGGTTGAAGGGACTTGAGAGATTTTTTAAAATTAACATCCATATTTTTCAGAAGGAAAAAGATGAGTCAACGTGTAATGGCATGCCAAAAGTCATGCAGTTTATGGCAGAAGTAATACTGGTGTGTGAGTCTCCTGATGCCTGGTTCTATACCTTATCTATGATACAAGACTTCATAAATGATTCACAGCAGAATGTTTTAGGCAGTACATTTATTCAGTGCATATTTGGAAACATTGATTTGATAGTATTTTTTTGGATTCATATTTAGTTTATGTCAATAGTTTCATAGAAAGAAGACCCTGGGAATTAGTCCTGCCTTGGCAATTATTTTGTTATCACACAGATTACCTCACATTCCTTACCTGATGATCTGATTATGTCACTTCTAAGGCCTCTTCCAGTCCTTATAACCCTTGTTGCACTACAAATTTGTATCATCTACCACCCCCAGAATAGGAAATGGCAACCTACTCCAGTATTCTTGCCTGCAAAATTCCATGGATAGAGGAACCTGGTGGGCTTCAGTCCATGGGTTGGACTGCAGTCGCAGAGTTGGATGTGACTGAGCATGCGCACATACATATATTTTACCTGGGGGAACTCTTCATCATGGATGAATTGACAAAGCAGAATTCTTGAGGAATGGTGTTGTTTCTTACCTCTCTTTACAGTGGAGCCAGAATCAGCCTCAGAGCCCAGTCCCACAGGTTACATCCTGCCCGCTCCCAACAAAGCCTCTCCCTGTGACATCACCCAGCTGGGCACGGTCAGGTAGATATAGCCTGCCTGCCAGGGAGCACACCAGGCTAAAGTGCCAAGATGTTACTATAAGGAGCTTTGAATTTTTCTTTGAATACTTTCTGAGGATTGGAAAAATTTGTATTCCATAAATACATACAACATTTTAAATATATAAAAGTGATATTGTGAATAAGAAAAAAAAATCTATTTTAAGATGCTAGTGAATTCAGAGTAAATTTTATCTTTTATATTCTCAGATACTGAAATTACCTCATACTAAATGAATATTATCGTATGGGGAGTCAGCAACTACTTTGATTTTACCAGTGTCCTCATTTAGGAACAGGTCTGGAGGCCAGCCTCTAGTATCTCCCCATTATCTTTTGCTTAGAAATCAGGTGAGTGCTTTGTGTCTCAGGTAGGAAGAATCAAACCAATATGAATGAAGACATTTAAAATTGCTGGTGATTTAGTGAACAATATCTTCATAAAAAATAGTTAAAATTTTTCTTAGAGGCTTAAAGACTTCGGTGAGTCACAGTGGGGAGTTCCAGGTGTTTTGACAGGTTTCTAAATAACAAATTTTAGAACAAGAGGATTTTTGTTGCCTCTCCAATCACACCTGCTCTGGTGTTGGGTATTATCCACTCTGCATACTCATTTTAGTCCTGAAGTTCCTTTGATTATTAGGAATCTTCATGCTTGAAAAGCTGGCTCTGCTACTCCTCCACAGAGTGAGGGAGGGAAATGGTGCATTTTGCAAATTTCAGTGCTTTTGAAAGAAATAATGAAAAGGAGGTGGTGCTGCTTCAGAAGGCGAGCTACAGATGGAACAAAAGGTTAACTCAAATTTCTGCTGAAAATAGAAAGTAAAAATAGTAATGATGATCTATACAAGAGCAGAAAACACAGCAAAGTGAATTTATTCAGTTTGAATCAGCAGCTTCTTTTAAAACATCCTCTGGTTGTTCAGAGGGTTTTATTTTACAAATTGTCATTCTGTAGGCATGTCTGACAACTGGTTCATTGTGTCTCTTTTACCAATTGTCAGCAATAGTCTTTCTTTGGATCCACCAAGGAACTTCACTGTTCTGAGATAGTTTCTTTGAGGACAAATGATCCAACTTTTTCTCTATGTTTGTTGAAAAAGAATTCAAAGCTTAACTTTGCACTCGGTGGCTTCTCTTTATATTAACAGGCGCTTTCCTCTTTCCCCATCACTAGAAATGGGAGTTTCCTTGCTTTTAGACATCAGTTTTTTGTCTGTCTGGTACCTCACCCATAAAAAAGATAATCTATCCTCACAGAGGTTGCACTGGTGTTAAAAAACTGCTTTTTATTAGAGACTTCTGTGGAATGTACAAGTGGTGTATGTATAGTAATGTGACTGAAATACAATAATCCCTGCTGAGCATTCCACAGTGTGGCTTTGAAAAGGTACCAAGCAATGTGACAGGATTGGCTTCAGTTACTTCTCACTTTTGAACAGTTTCAGAGCTCCTGAATTAGAAAAAAATCGTCCTTGCTTAAGAAAAAGAGAGTAATACATTCTCAGAGAGCTACAAGTGACAGAGACAGAAGAGGCATATTAAATCTAGTGATTAATACTTGAGAGTCATTTCTCTGTTATAAACAAAATCTTTAAAATTATATTGAAAAAGTATTGCTTTAAAAATATGTTGACTCGTGTCCAAACTGTTCTATTAGTAACACAACAGACTAGTTGCAGATTTTTTTTTCCATTCAAGGAGTCTTATGGACAAATAATGTCTTAGGTCTACATAAGGCTTAAATGTAAACACATTGGTTTACAAGTGTGACAGGTACGTTCAAATAGAATATGGCATCATCATCACATTCTGATAATATAGATATTAAAACCCCTGTAATATATGATGAATTTGCTGTTTAGGAAGGCAATGACACTGCTTAAGATCATTGTTTTCTTAAGATCAGTTTTCTGTCAGTATATTTCATGGAGTTTTGGCTATATCCATGACTGTGAATGTAGGCTGTGTTTCCCAGATTGCTTTGGATCTATGACTAAGTCTTGGCCTACACGCTATAAGTATACATTCTCTGTGTAGGGCTCTGCACAGGGCTCTGTGTACAGCTCTGTGTTTGCTCTCCTTCTTGCTAGCTCTAGTAGGGGTCTGATGGTGGGAGCTTGGCAGCCAATGTGGACACTCCTGATGGTGCAACAGAAAAATAAGATAGGAGGAACTTACCTTTGATTAGCATTCTTAAACATGGCAGAAGAAAAGTATGGGAGTTCATACCAGATTATATCTTTAATAGCCATAAGATATAATAAAATCTAGCCCATGTGTTAAGTTACAAACTGTACCACTTCAATATAGCCGGCATGTGTCAATATTGTAGATCTTTGCATTCCTTCTTGAGTCTAGCCTATTTAAGGTTTCTCCAATACTGTTAAAAACTATTGTTTTATCACATTTTATGGTATAGTAGACTGTATTATGATATGGATTCATTTAAAATACTTGAAGCACTAAGGATTTTAAAGTGCTTTTCAAGCATTAATTTTTATGTAAGTAAAAATGTCCACATTATAACAGTTTATAGAGATGTAAATGAAGATATTAAAATGCTTTACAAAAGTCACTGGAACTTGTAAGAAAGAGGGAACTAGGATAAGAATTGAAGCTGTTAGACTTGATTTCCTCTCCTATCACCAATCTGTCTTATTCACTTCCTTCCAGTGGATTCTTTTAGTAAAACTCCTATTTCCTTCAAACAGCTGGTAGTAGTCTTATCTCCTAATGATATACACCACATTAAAAAAAATACTACTAATCTAAAAATTCTACTCTGTGAAGATAAGTGTATGGTTTGAAAGATGAAAAATGCTGACTATATGATTACATTCCTGTCTACTTGTATAATACATGATCATGAAGCCATTCATCATTTTTTCTGTGGACTTAATTTTGGGGCTGCGTAAGGGGAAGATGAAGTAAGCAGAGAATCAATTAACTTTCACTTGGCAGACAATAGTTCTGGCTCTGATGTTCTACATGCTCTTTATTTTAAAGGCGATTATAGAGAACTTTAGTGACTTGTCAGTTAGCCACAGAGCCATGGCTTATCTCTGTATTTCAAAAGACACTACTTTAGGAATCTTTATCCCACTCCATGCTGTTTCTTTTATCCTTCCTTTAACCTTTTGGGAAGGAAGAAAAACGTCTAAAATCACAGCCAAGCCCCTTTATTATTTGGGTGATGATGAGGCAACTTGGTGAACTTCTTTCTCTAGTTATTCAAAGAATCTAATAATCATCTCTACATGATGTTAAAATGAGACAGTATATGTAAAATCCTTTCCACAGAGCCTGACACATTGTAAGTGCTTGGTAACTTATTTGTTCCAAAATTGTTTAATAAGCAATGACAAAACAATAGATAAGAGGAATACTTGGAGTGGTTAAGGAATTTATTTTTTCAAAGCTGAAAAAAATTACTTCTGAATTTTCAATTAAGGGAGAAAAACAGATTGGAAAAAAGTCTAATGTGGGTAAATGAAGGAGCATTAATTCTCTTTCATAGAAGCACAAACTTCAAGGAAGCATAAACAGTTTATGTTTGTAGAGTGCAGCAAGTATGAGTTTTGATCAGCCATAAATAGAATAGAATTTTCAAAAGTATTATGGTTTATGTTAATTTTGAAATGAATCTATAAGTTCATGCCTTTGAGTGCTTAAAACCTGTGAAGTACCTTTGAATTCACATTATTTTTGTGAGTATTTGTTGGACACATGAAGAAATAAATGTTTATAATATAATTAAGACAGACAGTCATTTTCTTAGTTAATAAGAGCAAGCCAAGATTTGTTTTTCAGAAATAAAGAAACAAACACATAAAACCCAGTCAACTAACCAGTGACTAGTTTAAGCTGAAGATTAAAAGTCATTATAAACATTTTGAGGGGATTTTCTGAAGTTCCACTGAAGGAATGCTGAATTCAAGTTTATTTATCACTGAATAATAACAGTCATTCTACTGATATTTATTGAGAGATTATAGGATTCAGTTTCATTAAGAAAGCACTTCTTTTCTAATAGTGAGGAGAACTGAATATGATTTTTCTACTTTCTCAGTTCATAGCCTAGAGAGGAAGATAGGCTTTAATTAATAACAAAAACATAAAACTGTCTCTAACCCCTACCCACAGAGGAGAAATTCAAGGTGCTATGAAATATTATAAATAAAGAATTTGACCTAAAAAAGGAGGTCAGGGAAGTGACAGTTGTGCTTAGATTTGAAGTAGGAGTGAACCCAATGAAGCAAAACTACCTTTTACAATGATATCATGGCTAGAAGAAGCATAGCCAGTGTGGCTGAAGCAGAGAAGGGAGCCCAATGAGAGACCAGAGTAGAAAGTCTCTTGGAGAAGACTGTGTGAGTGAGTGATAGTCACTCTGTCATGTCTGATTCTTTGTGACCTCATGGACTGTAGCCTGCCAGGCTCCTCTATGCATGGAATTCCCCAGGCAAGAACACTGGAGTGAGTTGCCATTTCTTTCTCCAGGGGATCTTCCTCACCCAGGGATCAAACACAGGCCTCCCACATTGCAGGTAGATTCTTTACCATCTGAGCCACCAGGGAAGCCTTTAAAGAGCACTAAAAACACTGGCAAGGAGTTTTGTGCTTATAGCTAAGCACATTGGAAGTTCATTTACATAGTTTATGTCTTTGTTGGGGGTAGGGGCATGACCTAATCAGATATGCTCTTTGTAAGGATCTCCCTAAATGCAGTGTGAAGAATGAATGGATTTAATACAGATCACACTTCTTTCTGAGTACTTCAGATGGGAGATGATGATGTTTCCTCCTCTCCCCAGATGCTTGTTAACTTCTTATGGGAAAATACTTTATATATATTTTATAGTGTTAGACTCAAATTACATAGCAAATTTATTTTTGCAGAGTAAATTAAAGAAGGGTAAGTTTATCAGTTATTTAGATAATAAAATAATTAGGTTGGTTACTTATTATCATTTGATTTAGTCATATGAAAAATCAAAGCTGACTGGATAATTAGTAATCCATATCATACTCTGTTTTGAATCCTTGAACTAATAGAAAGAAATTGAAATTTAGGTAACCTCAGATATGCATATGATACCACCCTTATGACAGAGAGCAAAGAGGAACTAAAGAGCCTCTTGATGAAAATGAAAGAGGAGAGTGAAAAAACTGGCTTAAAACTCAACATTCAAAACATTAAGATCATGGCATTCAGTCCGATCACGTCATGGCAAATAGATGGGAGAAAAATGGAAAGAGTGAGAGACTATTTTCTTAGGCTCCAAAATCACTGCAGATAGTGACTGCAGCCATGAAATTAAAAGACACTTGCTCCTTGGAAGAAAAGCTATAATCAACCTAGACAGCATATTAAAAAGCAGAGACATTACTTTACCAAAAAAGGTCAAACCTATGGTTTTTCCAGTAGTCATATACGATGTGAGAGTTGACCATAAAGAAAGCTGAGTGCCGAAGAACTGATGCTCTTGAACTGTGGTGTTGGAGAAGACTCTTGAGAGTCCCTTGGACTGCAAGGAGACCCAACCAGTCAATCCTAAAGGAACTCAGTCCTGAATATTCATTGGAAGGACTGATGCTGAAGCTGAAGCTCCAATGCTTTGGCCACCTGATACGAAGAGCTGACTCATTGGAAAAGACCCTGATGCTGGGAAAGATTGAAGGCAGGAGGAGAAGGGGATGACAGAGGATGAGATGCTTGGATGGCATCACTAACTCAATGGACATGAGTTTGAGCAAGCTCCAAGATTTGGTGATGGACAGGGAAGCATGGCGTACTGCAGTCCATGGGGTCACAAAGAGTCAGACATGACTGAATGACTGAACTGAACTGATCATAATCTGTTTTGAATCCCTGAACTAATAGAAAGGAATTGAACTTTAGGTTGTGCAAATAAAACTACAAAGTGGTTGCTGAGTTGTTAATTTTTAATTTTTTGTACATTGTTCTACATCAGACCTACATGTTATCATGAATTCTCTTTTTTTCAGAAAAAAAGAAAAACGAGCAATCTAATAAACAGATTGTGCCTCCTACTCGGGATTTTTTTTATTTTAATAATTCTATCAGCTCATATTGTGTTTTGAATTAAAAATGAAGTTGTTATTTTACTTAGTGGACATATTCTTGTAGGCTATGCTGAATTTTCCAGACTGTCATTTTACAGACAATTGTGCATAGAAATGGACCTACACAGGGAAAAAAATCACATATGGACACTTAAGTGACTATTCTTCGAGGGTTCTCATAACATCCTTCAAAGTATTAGACAAAATGTTAGATGTTATCTAGCATGCAGATATCTGGATCATTCCAAATAAGTACTCCAAAATTATCTTTGGGTCAAATTTTAAAAAATATATCAGATATTCCAAAAACAAAATGTTTTTTGAGTTCAACAGATGCTTATATCTTAAACATTCATTCAAATTGACTTTAAAAGTGTATAATTGTCATTTTGTTGTGATTCAGTCACTAAGTCTTATCTAACTCTTTGTGACCCCATGGACTGAACCTTACTAGGCTCCCCATCCTTCACTGTCTCCGAGTTTGCTCAAATAATGTCCGTTGAGTCTGTGATGCTACGTAAGCATCTCATCCTCTAATGTCCTCTTCCCCTCCTGCCCTCAATCTTTCCCAGCATCATGGTCTTTTCCAGTGAGTCAGCTCTTTGTATCAAGTGGTCAAAGTATTGGAGCTTCAGCTTCAGCATCAGTCCTTCCAATGAATATTCAGGGTTGATTTCCTTTAGGACTGACAGATTTAATCTCCTTGCTGTTCAAGGTACTCTCAAGAGGCTTCTCCAGCACCACAATTTGAAGGCATCAATTCTTCAGCACTCAGCCTTCTTTATAGTCCAACTCTCACATCTGTACATGACTACTGGAAAAGTCACAGCTTTGACTATATGAACCTTTGTCGGCTGTCTAGGTTGGTCCTAGCCTTCCTTCCAAGGTGGAAACGTTCTAATTTCATGGCTTCAGTCACCCTCCACAGTGATTTTGGAGCCCAAGAAAAGAAAAACTGTCACTGCTTCCACTTTTTCTCCATCTATTTGCCTTGAAGTGATAGGACCACATGCCGTGATCTTAGTTTTCTGACTGAGTTACAAGCCAGCTTTTTTACTCCCTTCTTTCACTGTCGTCAAGAAGTTCTTTAGTTTCTTTTTGCTTTCTGTCATTAGAGTGGTATCATCTGCCTATTTGAGGTTGTTGATATTTCTCCCAATCTTGTTTCCAGCTTGTGATTCATCATCTTGATTCCAGCATTTCACATGATGTACTCTGCATATATGTTATATTCACAAGATAACCATATGCAGCCTTGTTGTACTCCTTTTCCAATTTTGAACCAATCCATTGTTTCTGTCTGGTTCTAACTGTCGCTTCTTGACTTGCATACAGGTTTCTCAGGAGACAGATGGTGGTATTATACCAGTATATTGCTGCTGCTGCTGCTAAGTCGCTTCAGTCATGTCCGACTCTGTGCGACCCCATAGACGGCAGCCTACCAGGCTCCCCCGTCCCTGGGATTCTCCAGGCAAGAGCACTGGAGTGGGTTGCATTCCTTCTCCAATGCATGAAGTGAAAAGTGAAAGTGAAGTTGCTCAGTCGTGTCTGACTCTTCACGACCCCATGGACTGCAACCTACCAGGCTCCTCCATCCAGGCAAGAGTACTGGAGTGGGTTGCCATTGCCTTCTCTGAAAAGGATTGATATACCCATAAAATCTATATCTGGGCTTAGAAATGTCCATCCACATTACTCCATCCACATTAAAATCTCTTTAAAAGATATAAAATTACATTTCTTTGCAGTATCATTCCAATAGCAAAATTGTTATTTATAGTTTTCTTATATTATGAAAAGAATTCTTGAGGCTGAGAGCAAAGCTCTAAATTTCATGTTGCCTTATAGCTTTATTTTTAATACAGTGAATATAGTTCAAATGATAATTTCAATCAGCGTCATTCTATATTGAAACATAAGCCATAAAAGCTGGTTGTTTAGCAGAACTTATTTTTATATTAAATTGTGTCATGCAATTCTTTAATATATGTTATCTGAGTGCCAATTAATTCCCAAGCAGTAGTTAAGCACCCAGATTAATGTTTCCACTCACCACATGAAGTGATTCTGAAAATCCCTGTGGAGGTAATTGCAAACTTGTTTTAGGTACAAATGCACTGATTTAGTTTTACAGCCAGCAGAGTCAAATCTGAATGTAGCCTAAACAAGGTGTTATTGAACAAATTGTTCTGAGCATAATTGTCAAGAATGCTTCAAAGTGATAATTAGGATGGTAACAAATGATATCCCCAAGGGAGCAAATTGTCAGACAGCATAAAGCTGCAACCTTTTGACAGAATCTAAGAGTTAATCTATATTTAAAACAATTTCACAAAAATAAAAGTAAAATTTTGGGTTTTTTTGATGACCACATACTTATAAGTGCTACTAAGTGTAGGTAAATGAGAGAGATCTATTACATACTATCGAATGACACTATTTTTTCAGAATAAGAATTTTTTTTCAGTCATGATAAATAACTAGAGGGGCAAATGTGCTATTATATAGGATTTGTCAAATACAGGGGAGAATGCTCCTGCAGTATAGTTGTAAGGAATCCTCTTACCTCCCACCAGCATACAAGATCTAGCCTGTGAGCTTTTTTGTAGACAGGAGCTAAAATTTCTGGTCTTAGAGTGGCAGGCAACCCCAGCTAATGATAATAATAATGTTAATAATAATTGCCATAATAAAATCAATATTTACTGAACACTTAGTGTGACACACATTGTGTTCACCAATTTAAATACATAATTTACTTTTCACACCAATGTTGGGAGATGAGATTGTTATATTTCATTTGACAGATGAGGGAATCAATCAAAAGTAGCCAATAATAGAACAAGGATTAAAACTCAAATCTGTCTTATTCTATAGTTCTTAATCTTAACTGCAACATTATACTGGTGTAGTTATATCAGTTACATGGCATGGTTAACATCCTTTATTGGTATTAGAATGCTGTGCTATGATTCCAGAGTTCTCTTGAACATATACTTTACATTTTGTTAGGTGCTAGTTGGGTGTCTGTGCCGTGTACTTACTTTTCATCATTCTACATTTATTGAACTTGATACAGAGATGATGTAATACTGCTAAAGAATCAGGCAATGTCCTTTAAAATAATCTTTATACAACTTGTATCATAACCTATGATGAGACCCTATTGGCTTGTTATCATGCTTGAAATACTTATATAACTTTATATTTTAGCATTATCATTTCTAAACATTTTGGGAAACATGCATTGTTTTCTTTTCTGTATATAAAATGGATATAATATGACATTGTTGTGTTGATGATTAAATGAGGAAGTAGGAAGTATATTTCAAGGTCATGGCACAGTGCTGGGGAGGCCTACGCAGCTCAGATTACTGGTGGAAAGAGGGGCAGTCACTTATCAGGATTTTTCTTTGATGTAAAGGCACGCAATAAAAAGAACTCTACTAAAATCAAGTGTCATTTATAAAGGGCACCTTTTACACTGGGCTAGGCACAGTACTAGGTATTGATGTAATGGTGAATACAGTAGACTTCTTTTCTGAATGTTTATGAACAAGTAAATTGAAAATGTCAAATTATGATAAAGAAGGACCAGACCATGGTGTGATGAGGGACAGTGATGTGCTGGGGATCTAATCTGGAATCCACAGCTGGTGAAGGCCACTCTTGGGAAGGGTTATGTTTGTGATGAGACCCAAATGAGGAAAATGAAACCGGTAGACAGAATCTTTGAGGTAAAAGGAACAGTGTATGCAAAAACCCTGATGTGAACAGTTTGGTAAGTCGACAGAACTGAGAAGGCAGTGACAAAATGGAGCCCTTGGCTACCTTGGAAATGAGAGAAGGGTGTGGAGACAGGATACAACCTAGGAGGGATAGTCAAGCAAGGAGCAGGGTGGCACTGAATAGCAGCATGAAGGTATAGAGCTGAGGACCAGCCTGGGAAAAGTGCCAGTTCTTTTCCTGTGCAGGGCCTGTGGGGCCATGCCGACCTGTGGCCAGCAGAGCATCTGCTGGGGAGGAGCCTACACCAGCCTGCACCTCTCACTCACTCACCCACCCTCCTGCCTCCCAGCCCCTCTTATTTCCAGAGCCCTGAGCGTTTTTATAACCCAGTCACTAAAGCAGACACCAAGAAAGCAGCTTTGTGAAGTGCTCTGTCAGAGTGTATTTCCCTTGTAGGCTGCTGCTGCTTGACGAGATTATCTGTTCTTGGGCTCACAGGCCTACAAGGTCGCTTTTCTCAGTCAGTGTTGCTTTAAGTCTTTTAAAATTGGAGCAGGTCAGTGGAAAGTTATATTTGCAGTCTTTGTTGTTTAAAGGTGAAAGTAAACATGCCATCCCGTGTGAAAGTAAACTGACTCATTTGAAAAGACCCTGATGCTGGGAAAGATTGAAGGTGGGAGGAGAAGGGGACAACAGAGGATGAGATGGTTGGATGGCATCACCGACTCAATGGACATGAGTTTGAGTAAACTCCAGGAGTTGGTGATGGACAGGGAGGCCTGGTGTGCTGCAATCCACAGGGTCGCACAGAATCGGGCACGACTGAGAGGCTGAACTGAACTGAACTGAAACATGCTGTTAGCAGGAGGAAGAGCATTTTTAGCTGTGCTTTGAACTGAGCACTAACTTAGAAGAACTTGGAAAATTAAGGCAATTAGGCAGAGCTAAATGAAGGGCCCTACTAAAGAGCCTGCAGATTTGATTCTGTCACTCTTCTGACCTCTGCTAGTGACAGAATTTAAACCATTTGTTATTCTTTTTGCCTAAGTAACAAAATGCTGTGACCCAGGTAAGTACTGTGGCTCCTTGTTTATTTTCTGGCAGAGGTGGGGCATTGTTTGGAGATTGAGAAATGTGGGTAGGGGGTGGTGAGGATTGAGGGGTCAGAGAGAGAGAAACAGAAAGAATATGAGACTTGAGTGTACTAAAACAGATCAAGCTGGTTCAATAGATTACCGAGGCAGTTTTCTATTTCCCAAGAAGATATTGTTCCTTGTTACCTGTAACCAGACTGCATGCCAGAAATTTACTCAAAACAAATGATATTAATTAGAAAGATACCTAGCTCCCAGCCTCTTAAAAAGCAGATGCACCAATGAAATTGAGCTGACCTCTCTGTTTTCAACAGACACAGCAAGATGCATCAGGCTGGAAGGGCTGCACCAACACGAGGAGGGGGAAATGTCTCTGAACTGAGGCATTGTTTCTGAGTCCTCTCCCCAGAGTCTCTAGAAATGTCGTGTTTGTACTTGGCCAAGTGGCAGCCTGCTTTGTGAAATCACAGACACACCGATTGCCTTAGACACACTGCACAACCCTGCATTGTTTCCTGTGCTCTTGTCTCTGGCCCAGGAATATCCACGGGTATATTCTGTATCACATTCATTGTGTGGGAGGAGTTGCAAAGCTTCTGAGCTTGAACACCCCAGCCAAATGAGTCAGGAAAACGAACATTCCCACAGAAGACTTTAACAAGACTTCTCTTTCCTTGCTGTGATATTCAGATCTGGCAGATGAAAAAATAGCAATGGTTTATCAGAATGGCTGAGTAGGGTAAGGTATGAATGTTTTATGAAAGAGAAGGAAAGGCCTACACAGATATTCAAATGGCTGGAGACACTGGAGTAGCAGTGGCTGAGGGAGCTGACTAAAGATAGCTCCAAACTTCCTTGGAAAATGGTGGCATTAAGTGCTAAGTGTCAGCCCCTTAACTGACCAAGGAGTCACCACTGCAGCCCCTCAATGGAATTTTCAGGGTACTGGTTAACAGTAATGATATACAGGATTGGCTTTCTTTATATTTCAAGGCAACTTGTCACTTTCTCTTGAGCTGACTGAATCTTTGTGTGTGTGCTCAGTTACTTCAGTCGTATCTGACTCTTTGCGACCCTATGGACTATAGACTGCCAGGCCCCTCTGTCCATGGATTTCTCCAGGCAAGAATACTGGAATGGGTTGCCGTACCTTCCTCCAGGGGTCCTTCCTGACCAAGGGATCAAACCTACCTCTTCCACGTCTCCTGTATTGCAGGCGGTTTCTTGAATGCTGAGCCATTGGGAAAGCCCCGCTTGCATCTACAGAACATCTATCGGTTATAATGTGCCTCACATTTTTAAAAACAAAACCAAATACTTCTTTCCAAACTCTGAATTTTTCTTTATTCTTCTTATTTCATCTCTGTCAACTTCAAGTCATTATTCCTCCTGCATTTCCTGCACCTGCATCTGAGCAGCTGAATGAGGTGGGAGAGAAACAAGCCATGCTGGTTACTTAGGCTTTAAATTCACGGTTATTATCTTTGTGGGCTTTTCGTGCCACAGCATAACATCCGATGCCTGTCTGATCTCTTTACGCTCTACTCTTCTAGATGCTTGTTGAATACATTTCCTTTTCTCCTTCAACCTGCAACAACTTTTCCTTTCAGTTGATGACCTTGCTTGCTTATTTGTTTAGAGAGGAGAAGCCACTGGGAAAGGGGTTCCACAAGCTCCCTCCAGCACACACATTTTCTTGCATTTTTGCCCACTGACTCTGACCTCATAAGCTTTACTTCGAATGAATGTCCCTGGTTTCTGCTTGAGCCCTGTATCTTCTCTGCGCTTACCCAAGAACATTGCTCCTGGGCTCTAGAGCAGAGGCTCAGTAGTTGTGGTGCATGGGCCTGTGGACCACAAGTAGTTGGCCCGGGCATGTGGGATCATCCTGGAACAGGGATCAGACCCGTGTTACTGCACTGGCAGGTAGACGCTTAACCACTGGGCCACCAGGGAAGTTCACTCCCTTTCTTTTACTAGATGATTTCTTCAACATACAGACATTCCTGAGATGTCTTACAACTGGTAAATTGTTAAACAAACGGTGATATATCCATACCATGTATAATGAAGTGGAAAAATTATTGATACAGCCAGCAACTTGGATGGATCTCAAAGATATGCAGAGTGAGAAAAAGCCAATATCAAAAGGTCACATACTGTATGATTCCATCTACATAACATTTTAGGAAAGGAAAATTATAGAGATGGCAAACAAATTAGTGACTGCCAGTGGTAAGGAATAGAATCAGGGAGGAGTGAGGTCATGGCCATTAATATGCAGTACAAGCGGGATCTTTGCAGAGTTGGAATAATAGTTCTGTATTTTGATTGTGGTGGTGGTTATATGAATTTGTACAAGTGATAAGATGAATTAGAACTCTACTTCTACATTATACCAAGGTATAATTGATATTGTTAGGATAGTTATATATGATATAAACATAGTATAAAACTGGGTAAATATTTTTAGGACTTATGTGTACTATCTTTGCATATTTCTGTGAATCTATAATCATTTCAAAATAAAAAAGTAAAATATACCCACAGTTAAATATATATCAAATTTTAACATATCAAATGCCACCAAATACATTAACTTGTACTTCCAAATTGACTAACAAAAGAACACCAAACAAAGCAAAGCAAAAATTATTTTTAAAAATCAGAACAAATAAATTATGTAAAAATAACTCTCTTGATCCTTCATGCTTTTCTAACTACTGCTTCACTTCTCTGTATTCCTTCACGGAAAATCTAAAAGAGATTTGCTTACAGTCCTCATTTCCAGCTCCTCTCTCCCTATTCTACCCTAATCAGTAGTTAAAGCCCCTTATTCCAATGACATTGTTCTCATTAGAGCCACCATTGGTCATGGGCTAAATTGAATGTCTAATCTTTTCCCCTCATGTGAGTAAACCTACCAGTGGCATTTGAGAGGGTATATTACCCCATCTTCCTTTAAATATATTTTAAAGAGTGATCTGCAGGGCGTTACACTCTCCTGGCTTTCCTCCTTATGCCCAGCTATTTCTTCTTAATCTACGTGGTTTGTTCTTCCTTGTCTCTTAGACACATTATCCATGCATAGATCTAGGCATCAGAGTTTGGATTACATCTTTTCTATTTCTATATTCACTTCCATATTTAGATACCTTTACTTCAGTGTTTTATACTTCAGTATTAGCATACCCTAAACAAACCTTTGCTCTCACCCTCCCCCAGCCTGTTCCCCTTGATGCTTTACCTATTCAGTTAACAACAATTCCATTTTTCCAATCACTTAGGCCAAATGTCTAGGAGACATCCTTGACTCCTCTCCATTTTCTATACCATACATCCAGTATATCAGAAAATGCAGTAATGTCTGTCTAAAAATTTATGTAGGATCTGCCTATTTCTCACCACTTTACCATCATACCAAACTGGTTAAGCCACTGTTATCCCAATCCATATTATTGTAATGGCTTCCTAATTGTTCTCCCTCCTTCTGTTCTTCATTTTTCTGGAGCCTAGTCCAAACTCAAGGTGCAAAAGGATCTGTCTGAAACATAAGCCATGTCATACATCATATAAAAGTTCTATGAACATTCATGCACATGTCTTTCCAAAGACATATGCTTCTATTGGATAAATACCTAGGAATGAAATGTGTAGGTCACATTGTAGCTGTATGTTTAATTTTTAAAGAAACTGCCAAAAACTGTTTTCCAAAATATGTATAGAGTTTTATATTT
This sequence comes from Bos grunniens, assembly GCF_055505025.1. Classification (NCBI taxonomy): domain Eukaryota; kingdom Metazoa; phylum Chordata; class Mammalia; order Artiodactyla; family Bovidae; genus Bos; species Bos grunniens. The sequence goes on along the minus strand of NC_141165.1, from coordinate 118,603,825 downwards.
CCATCAACACTGCATGAAAATTCAAGTTCCTTTATATCATAATGTATTGTGACAGAAAGCAGGTCAGTTGTCGTCTGACGAAAGGAAAAAGGATAGAGTTGAGATGGAAAGAGATGAGTGGATTACATTGAGTGCTACGAAACTTTTGAGGATAATGGTTGTATCCATTATCTTGATTCTGGTGATGGCTTCACTGGTATATATATATTTCAAACTTATTAAATTGTATGTTTTAAATATATAGCTTATTGAATATAAACTATACCTCATAATATAGTTGCATTTATGGGAAAGATAATAATAATGTTTCATCTAGAGATTATAAGTATTAGATAATACTCATACTAAGCACAAACCTGGCTTATGTTAAAGGTTCAATAAATATGACTATTATAATTTTATTATTGGTAATAAAAGAACTAATCTTGTACTTACTGCTCTATAGCTGTGTGGCTACTTCAAAGTTGGAGAGGAAAATAATCTTTTCCTAGTATAGTTAGCATAGTTGTACTTTTGAGAAAAATGTTCGACATTTCTTAATGTATCTGGACTTCTAAAACATTTCGTCCAATGTGAGTGAACGTTTTATTAATAACTCATCAAAAAAACCCATGAAAGTAGAATAAATTTTACAAAGCCTGATGAATGTGGATATAATTCCTTTGTTCAGTCCTTTAATCTGCTTAGAATCAGGGACATTACCCAGGGTATGAAGCAATGGCAATAGAACAGAGTAGGTCTAGGTGGTCAGCTCTGAACTTCCTTAATAGGAAGCTTTGTACTGAACCACTGCTCTTTCATTCAATAATACTACTGAAATATCCCACTTTTTTATTCACTGGTTCCTTTCTTCTACTGCCTTATTGCTAGAATTCAGGGCCATTTCATGATTCAGAAAACTTCTTAAATTATTTTTTGGTGCTTTATGTTTCCATTTCAGGAAAATATATTTTTGGCTTCTGTGTCTTCCAAGTAGCTCTATTTATAAGAATATGTTTCATTTGAAGGAAAAAAAAAAATTAAACAGAAACAAAGCAATAGCAACAGAAACCTGGATATGACTTTCTGACACTTTCCTCAGCAGCTGGATCATATAACACCACTTTTGTTAAAATAAATATGTTAAAAATAATCAAGATTGCTCCAGTGTAGTGGAGAAAAATACAATAAGGCTCTACTTACTATTAGGCATCATTAATGATGTTGATTTTCTAGGAAAAAAATTGCTGTTTTTTCCTTTAAATTTGATAAATTTGATAAATGAACATAAAAAATTGGAATTTTTTATGTTCATTTATCAGAGGAACCAAAGATCAAATTTCCAACATGTGTTGGATCATAGAAAAAACAAAAGAGTTCCAGAAAAACATCTACATCTGCTATATTGACTACGCCAAAGGTTTTGACTGTGTGGATCACAACAAACTGTGGAAAATGCTTAAAGAGATGGAAATACCAGACCACCTTAGTTGCCTCCTGAGAAATCTGTATACACGTCAAAAAGCAACAGTTACAACTGGACAGGGAACAGCAGACTGGTTCCAAATTGGGAAATGAGTATGTCAAGACTGTGTATTGTCACCCTGCTTATTTAACTTATATGCAGAGTACATCATGTGATATGCCGGGCTGGATGAAGCACAAGCTGGAATCAAGATTGATGGGAGAAATATCAATAACCTCATATATGCAGATGACATCACACTTATGGCAGAAATTGAAGAAAAGCAAAAGAGCTTCTTGATGAAAGTGAAAGAGGAGAGTGAAAAAGCTGGCTTAAAACTCAACATTCAAAAAACTAAGATCATTGCATCTGGTCACATCACATCATGGTAAATAGATGGGGAAACAATGGAAACAGTGAGAGACTTTATTTTCTTGGGCTCCAAAATCACCACAGGTGGTGACTGCAGCCATGAAATTAAAAGACACTTGTTCCTTGGAAGAAAATTTATGGCCAACCTAGACAGCATATTAAAAAGCAGAGACATTACTTTACCAACAAAGGTCCATCTAGTCAAAGCTATAGTTTTTCCACTAGTCATGTATGGATGTGAGAGTTGGGTTATAAAGAAAGCTGAGCACTGAAAAAGTGATGCTTTTGAACTGTGGTGCTGGAGAAGAGTCTTGAGAGTTCCTTGGACTGCAAGGAGATCAAACCAGTCCATCCTAAAGGAACTCAGTCCTGAATATTCATTGGAAGGACTGATGCTGAAGCTGAAACTCCAATATTTTGAACACCTGATGCAAAGAACTGATTTATTTGAAAAGACCCTGATGCTGGGAAAGACTGAAGGTGGGAGGAGAAGGGGATAACAGAGGATGAGATGGTTGGATGGCATAACAGACTCGATGGACATGAGTTTGAGCAAGCTCTGGTAGTTGGTGATATACAGGGAGCCTTGGCATGCTGTAGTCCATGGGGTCACAAAGAGTTGCACACAATGATATAGTTAAACTTCTTTTACTTCATTCTTGTGTTTATAAATAAAACAAGGAAAACATACACAACATGCCATTTTTAACCAACTATAGTAAACGATCACTGAATGTATTAAGAATCTTTGCTATAGTGGTTTCTTAAAGAGGTTTTCTTTTCACAAGATAACTATATTTTATTGTGAAGAAAATTTGACTTACAATATTAATAGCATTTTGGATGCTAAATATGAGGGAAATTTTGGTTGGGGTGTTCTGCCTATGTTGAAGTTGGTTTTGCTCTTCTTTATGTCTGGCCTTTCTAATTTAAACATTCCATGGTTATATAGTTTACTTAGCAGAGTATTTACTGTCATTATTGTTTTTAATTCTCCAGATATTTACAGTATATTGTAGGTGTTAACTGCAAGAGCTTTTGGCTGCTAGGCTCAGAATTAGCTAATACCATGCAATGCCATATAGAGAAGCTAGTAAGAGTATGGTTATCACACACAAAAACAAACCCAAGCTCTGTCATCCAGAACATGTGAGATGTTTTCTCACATATAAATATGAACTCACTTCAAGAGCTGCTAGGGCCAATGAGCTTGTATACTCGTGTGGTGAAATCAGGAGTGCTGACTGACAGAACACACATGGAATGGCAGTGATGGGCTGTATGATGAATAGAGAGGGGACATGGCATATGAATTGTATGAATTAAGTATGTAGTTTGCCTTTGATGCTTCAGTGCTTCAACCAAGTGGAAAGATGATGCCAGATGTGGCTATTTAAAAAGTGCTTCAGGGGGTGGTCCCAAGATGGCAGAGGAATAGGATGGGGAGACCACTTTCTCCCCCACAAATTCATCAAAAGATCACTTGAATGCTGAGCAACTTCCACAAAACAACTTCTGAACGCTGGGGGAGGACACCAGGCACCCAGAAAAGCAGCCCATTCTCTTTGATAGGAGGTAGGACAATATAAAAGACAAAAAGAGAGACAAAAGAATTAGGGACAGAGACCCGTCCTGGGGAGGGAGTTGTGAAGGAGGAGAAGTTTCCAAACGGTAGGAATTCCTCTCACAGGTGGGTCTGAGGGAAACTTTGGAATCTCAGAGGGCGACATAACTGGGAGAAAAATAAAAAGCCCACAGAATATGCGCCTAACCACAAGTGCCAGTGGAGAAGTAGCCCGGACACACGCCTGCCACCAGGGAGCGGGGGCTGGACAAGGAGGTGCGGGATGCGTAATCCGTGCTTAAGGTAAGGACCAGGCTTGAATGCCCTGAGGACAATCTGAGGGAGCTAATATGAGATAGCAACCCAAACTGTGGGATCCGGAGAGAGAAAAAAAAAAAAGACAAACTTCCCGCGAAAGGCTCTAACACGCAGTCTGGCCTGCTCACAGAACAAAGGATTGAGCGAATACCAAAGGAGAGCTAGCCAGCTGTGTACAGGCCCCTTCTCCCTGCCGAAGGCAGAGAGGCAGATAAGCGACAGCCAGAGCCTGAAGGCAAGGGGCTGCTGCAATTTTGGCCCCAGAGACTGGTATCCTCCACCAAACTGTGAGCAGACTCCCAGTTGCTAACCACATCTTCCTGGAATCCTGGATGGTTGACATCTGCCAGGAGGGTTGCAGCCTGAGATCAGCTCCCCAAAGGAGAAACATGGGACACTTGAAACGGTGCTCTCATGGCGCACCCTAGAAACTGAGCAGACGGGACCCGAGAGGTGATTAAGATGCATGGTTCACCTGGGACAGCGGGCTTGCCAAGCTCCTGATCACCTGAGCTGCTTGGAACTGGGAAGGGCACAAAACGCACACCCAACCAAGTCTGTGCCCTTGCAGAGTACCTGAGAACCCAAGCGGCCTAGACCTGGGAAGTGCACAAAACGCAGGGCCTGCTTTGGACATGCCCCTGCAGACCACCCTGCAGCCCAAGCAGTGTAGACCTGGGAAGCACACACCGCCTTGAGCTGGAGCAAACCCAGTGTGGTCTATATACTAGGAGCGCTCCCCACACACGCCAGTGATATTTGTTTGCAGTGTTCCTCCCTCCCCAAAAACAGCTGAATAAATGAGCCTAAATAAGTGACCACCTAGCCCCCTTGTGTCAGGGCAGATATTAGACACTGAAGAGACTTGCAAACAGAGGAAGCCAAAATAAACAAAAAAGAGGGAATCGTTCTGGAAGTGACAGGTGCAACTGATTAAAACCCTGTAGTTAACATTGACTAAGAATTGGAGGGGGCCAATAAACCGTGAGAACAAGCTGGAACAGGGAACTATCTGAAACGGAACTTATCCCAAACTGCCCACAACAGCTCCAGAGAAATTCCTAGATATATTTTTACTATTTTCACTTTTTAAATTTTTTTAAATTTAAGTTCTTTATTACTCCTTTAATTTTCATTTTTATAACCTATTACCTTGCAAAAAAAGACCCTGTTTTTAAAGCAAGTTTCATATATATATATATATATAATTTTTGTGATTGATTTTTTGTGTGTTTTTAGTATCTTTTTTTTTTTTTTTTGAGAGTCTAACATCTACTCTAGATTGTTAATCTTTGCTTTTTGGTGTTTGTTAACAATTTTGTACCTTTAAGAATCTAATCTCCGGTATCCATTTTCACTTCAGTCAGTCATTTCAGTTGTTCAGTCATGTCCAACTCTTTGTGACCCTATGAATCACTTAGGTGTGTGATTACTGACTTGATTGCTCTCTCCCCTTTTGACTCTCCCTTTTCTCCCCCAGGTCACCTCTATCTCCTCCTTCCCCCTTCTTTTTTCTACTTAACTCTGTGAATCTCTCTGGGTTTTCCAGGCTGTGGAGAACACTTAGGGAACTGATTACTGATTACTGGCTAGAATTGTCTCTCCCCTTTTGACTCCCCCTCTTCTTCTCCTGGTCACCTCTATCTCCCTCCTGACTCTTCTCTTCTCCATGTAACTCTGTGAATCTCTCTGAGTGTTCCAGACTGTGGAGAGCACTTAGGGACTTGATTACTGGCTAGATTGCTCTCTCCCATTTTGACTCACCCTCTTCACTTCTATCTCTTTCCTCCCTCTTCTCTTCACCATGTAACTCTGTGACCCTCTCTGGGCATCCTTCACTGTGGAGAATTGTTTAACCATTAACCCAGATGTTTTATCATCTGTCCTGTGTGGATGGAGAAGTCTTGAGGCTACTGTAAGAGTAAGACTGAAAGCCAGAGGCAGGAGGCTTAACTCCAAAATTTGAGAACATCAGAGAACTCCTGAGTCCAGGGAACATTAATAGACAAGAGCTCACCCAAAATCCTCCATGCCTACACTGAAACCAAGCTCCACGCAAGAGCCAACAAGTTCCAGAGCAAGACATACCATGCTAATTCTCCAGCAAAGCAGGAATACAGCCTTGAGCAATAAAAGATAGGCTTCCCAAAGCCATGCCAAGCCCATAGACACCCCAAAACTCACTGGACACTTCATTGCACTTCAGAGAGAAGAGATCCATCTCCACCCACCAGAACACAGATGCAAACTCTCCTAACCAGGAAACCTTGACAAACCACTAGTCCAACCCCACCCACAGGGAGCAGGCTCCACAATAAAGAGGAACTGCAAACTTCCAGCCTGCAGAAGGGGCACCCCAAACACAGCAATTTAAACAAATGAAAAGGCAGATTAATATTCAGCAGCTAAAAGAACATGATAAATGCCCACCAAACCAAACAAAAGAGGAGGATATAGGGAGTCCATCTGAAAAAGAATTCAGAATAATGATAGTACAGATGATCCAAAATCTTGAAAACAAAATGGAATTACAGATAAATAGACTAAAGACAAGGATTGGGAAGATGCAAAGAAATGCGTAACAAGGACCTAGAAGAAATAAAGAAGAGTTAATCAATACTGAATAATGCAATAAATGAGACCAAAAACATTGTGGAGGGAACCAACAGTAGAATAACTGAGGCAGAAGACAGGATAAGTGAGGTGGAAGATAGAATGGTAGAGACAAATGAAGCAGAGAGGAAAGAAGAAAAAAATTAAATGAGGACAAACTCAGAGACCTCTGGGACAATGTTAAACACCCCAATGTTTGAGTCATAGGAGTCCCAGAAGAAGAAGACAGAAAGAAAGGCCATGAGAAAATACTTGAGGAGATAATAGTTGAAAACTTCCCTAAAATGGGGAAGGAAATAGCCACCCAAGGTCAAGAAATTCAGAGTCTCAAAGAGGATAAACCCAAGGCAAAATACCTCAAGACACATATTAATCAAGCTAATGAAGATGTTACTCCTTGGAAGAAAGCTTATAACCAACCTAGATGGCATATTAAAAAGTAGACACATTACTTTGCCAACAAAGGTCCATCTAGTCAAGGCTATGGCTTTCCAGTAGTCATGTATGGATGTGAGAGTTGGACTATAAAGAAAGCTGAGCACCAAAGAATTGATACTTTTGAACTGTGGAGTTGGAGAAGACTCTTGAGAGTCCCTTGGACTGCAAGGAGATCCAACTGGTCCATCCTAAAGGAAATCAGTCCTGAATATTCATTGGAAGGACTCATGCTGAAGGTGAAACTTGAATACTTTGGCCACTTGATGTGAAGAATTGACTCATTTGAAAAGACTCTGATGCTGGGAAAGATTGAAAGCGGGAGGAGAAGGGGACGACAGAGGATGAGATGGTTGGATGGCATCACTGACTCAATGGACACGAGTTTGAGTAAACTCTGGGAGTTGATGATGGACAGGGAGGCCTGGCATGCTGCAGTGCATGGGGTTGTAGAGTTGGACATGACTGAGCGACTGAACTGAACTGACCGAAGATCAAACACAAAGAGCAAATATTAGAAGCAGCAAGGGAAAAGCAATAAATAACACACAAAGGGATCCTCATAAGTATAACAGCTGATTTTTCAATAGAAGCTCTTCAGGCCAGAAGGGAATGGCCTGACATGCTTAAAGTGATGAAAGAGAAAAACCTACAACCAAGATTGCTATATCCAGCAAGGATCTCATTCAAATATGATGGAGAAATCAAAATCTTTACAACTTTTGCTGTAAATCTCTCAGCTTTTGCTTGAGAAAATTCATCACCACCAAACCAGCTCTTCAACAAATTCTAAAGGATCTTCTCTAGACAGGAAACAGAAAGGGTGTATAAACTCAAACCTAAAAGAACAAAGTAAATGGCAACGGATCATACTTTTCAAGAATCACTTTAAATTTAATGGGTTGAAAAACCTGTGGGACACGGTAAAAGCAGTCCTAAGGGGAAAGTTCATAGCAATACAGGCACACCTCAAGAAACAAGAAAAAAGTCAAATAAATAACCTAACTCTACACCTAAAGCAACTAGAAAAGGAGGAAATGAAGAACCCCAGGGTTAGTAGAAGGAAAGAAATCTTAACAATTAGAGCAGAAATAAATGCAAAAGAAACAAAAGAGACCATAGCAAAAATCAACAAAACCAAAAGCTGGTTCTTTGAAAGGATAAATAAAATTGACAAACCATTAGCCAGACTCATCAAGAAACAAAGGGAGAAAAATCAAATCAATAAAATTAGAAATGAAAATGGAGAGATCACAACAGACAACACAGACATACAAAGGATCATAAGAGACTACTATTAACAATCATATGCCAATAAAATGGACAACGTGGAAGAAATGGACAAATTCTTAGAAAAGTACAACTTTCCAAAACTCGACCAGGAAGAAATAGAAAATCTTAACAGACCCATCACAAGCACGGAAATTGAAACTGTAATCAAAAATCTTCCAGCAAACAAAAGCCCAGGTCCAGACGGCTTCACAGCTGAATTCTACCAAAAATTTAGAGAAGGGCTAACACCTATGCTGCTCAAACTCTTCCAGAAAATTGCAGAGGAAGGTAAACTTCCAAACTCATTCTATGAGGCAACCATCACCCTAATACCAAAACCTGACAAAGATCCCACAAAAAAAGAAAACTACAGGCCAATATCACTGATGAACATAGATGCAAAAATCCTTAACAAAATTCTAGCAATCAGAATCCAACAACACATTAAAAAGATCATACACCATGACCAAGTGGGCTTTATCCCAGGGATGCAAGGATTCTTCAATATCTGCAAATCAATCAATGTAATACACCACATTAACAAACTGAAAAATAAAAACCATATGATTATCTCAATAGATGCAGAGAAAGCCTTTGACAAAATTCAACACCCATTTATGATAAAAACTCTCCAGAAAGCAGGAATAGAAGGAACATACCTCAACATAATAAAAGCTATATATGACAAACCCACAGCAAACATTATCCTCAATGGTGAAAAATTGAAAGCATTTCCTCTGAAGTCAGGAACAAGACAAGGGTGCCCACTTTCACCATTACTGTTCAACATAGTTTTGGAAGTTTTGGCCACAGCAATCAGAGCAGAAAAAGAAATAAAAGGAATCCAAATTGGAAAAGAAGAAGTAAAACTCTCACTATTTGCAGATGACATGATCCTCTACATAGAAAACCCTAAAGCCTCCACCAGAAAATTACTAGAACTAATCAATGACTATAGTAAAGTTGCAGGATATAAAATCAACACACAGAAATCCCTTGCATTCCTATACACTAATAATGAGAAAACAGAAAGAGAAATTAAGGAAACAATTCCATTCACCATTGCAACGGAAAGAATAAAATACTTAGGAATATATCTACCTAAAGAAACTAAAGACCTATATATAGAAAACTATAAAACACTGGTGAAAGAAATCAAAGAGGACACTAATAGATGGAGAAATATACCATGTTCATGGATTGGAAGAATCAATATAGTGAAAATGAGTATACTACCCAAAGCAATTTATAGATTCAATGCAATCCCTATCAAGCTACCAACAGTATTCTTCACAGAGCTAGAACAAATAATTTCACAATTTGTATGGAAATACAAAAAACCTCGAATAGCCAAAACGATCCTGAGAAAGAAGGGAACTGGAGGAATCAACCTACCTGACTTCAGGCTCTACTACAAAGCCACAGTTATCAAGAAAGTATGGTACTGGCACAAAGACAGAAATATAGATCAATGGAACAAAATAGAAAGCCCAGAGATAAATCCACGCACATATGGACACCTTATCTTTGACAAAGGAGGCAAGAATATACAATGGATTAAAGACAATCTCTTTAACAAGTGGTGCTGGGAAATCTGGTCAACCACTTGTAAAAGAATGAAACTAGACCACTTTCTAACACCATACACAAAAATAAACTCAAAATGGATTAAAGATCTAAACATAAGACCAGAAACTATAAAACTCCTAGAGAAGAACATAGGCAAAACACTCTCCGACATACATCACAGCAGGATCCTCTATGACCCACCTCCCAGAATATTGGAAATAAAAGCAAAAATAAACAAATGGAACCTGATTAACCTTAATAGCTTCTGCACATCAAAGGAAACTATTAGCAAGGTGAAAAGACAGCCTTCAGAATGGGAGAAAATAATAGCAAATGAAGCAACCGACAAACAACTAATCTCAAAAATATACAAGCAACTCCTACAGCTCAACTCCAGAAAAATAAATGACCGAATCAAAAAATGGGCCAAAGAACTAAATAGACATTTCTCCAAAGAAGACATACAGATGGCTAACAAACACATGAAAAGATGCTCAACATCACTCACTATCAGAGAAATGCAAATCAAAACCACTATGAGGTACCATTTCACACCAGTCAGAATGGCTGTGATCCAAAAGTCTACAAATAATAAATGCTGGAGAGGATGTGGAGAAAAGGGAACCCTCTTACCCTGTTGGTGGGAATGCAAACTAGTACAGCCACTATGGAGAACAGTGTGGAGATTCCTTAAAAAACTGGAAATAGAACTGCCTTATGATCCAGCAATCCCACTGCTGGGCATACACACTGAGGAAACCAGAAGGGAAAGAGACACGTGTACCCCAATGTTCATCGCAGCACTGTTTATAATAGCCAGGACATGGAAGCAACCTAGATGTCCATCAGCAGATGAATGGATAAGAAAGCTGTGGTACATATATACAATGGAGTATTACTCAGCCATTAAAAAGAATACATTTGAATCAGTTCTAATGAGGTGGACGAAACTGGAGCCTATTATACAGAGTGAAGTAAGCCAGAAGGAAAAACACCAATACAGTATACTAACGCATATATATGGAATTTAGAAAGATGGTAACAATAACCCTGTGTACGAGACAGCAAAAGAGACACTGATGTATAGAACAGTCTTATGGACTCTGTGGGAGAGGGAGAGGGTGGGAAGATTTGGGAGAATGGCATTGAAACATGTAAAATATCATGTATGAAACGAGATGCCAGTCCAGGTTTGATGCAGGATACTGGATGCTTGGGGCTAGTGCACTGGGACGACCCGGAGGGATGGTGTGGGGAGGGAGGAGGGTGGAGGGTTCAGGATGGGGAACACATGTATACCTGTGGTGGATTCATTTTGATATTTGGCAAAACTAATACAATTATGTAAAATTTAAAAATAAAATAAAATAAAAAAAATAAAATAGATTATATACAAAAAAAAATTTAATGGGTTGAATGCCTCAACCAAAATACAAAGACTGGTTGAATGAATACAAAAGCAAGACCTCTATATATGCTGTCTACAAGAGACCCACTTCAAAATAAGGGACACATACAGACTGAAAGTGAAGGGCTGGAAAAAGATATTTCATGCAAATGGAGGCCAAAAGAAAGCAAGAATAGCAATACTGATATAAAATGAAATAGACATTGAAATAAAGGTAGTGAAAAGAGACAAAGAAGGACACTACATAACGATCAAAGGATCAATCCAAGAAGAAGATAAAACAATTATAAATATATATGCAACCAATATTGGAGCACCCCAATATGTAAGGCAAATGCAAAAAGGGAAATTAATAGTAACACAATAATAGTGGGAGACTTTAATACCCCATCTTTAATACCCCATGGATAGATCAACCGAACAGAAACTTAGCAAGGAAACACAGACTTTAAATGATACAATGGGCGAGGTAGACCTAGTTGATATCTATAGGATATTTCACCCCAAAACAATGAATTTCACCTTCTTCTCAAGTGCATACAGAGCGTTCTCCAGGATAGATCACATCCTGGACCATAAATCTAGCCTTGGTAAATTAAAAAAAAACTGAAATTATATGAAGCATCTTTTCTGATCAAAATGAACTAAGATTAGATGTCAACTATAGGAAAAAAACAATTAAAAACACAAACATATGGAGGCTAAACAACACACTTCTGAATAACCAACAAATCATGGAAGAAATAAAAAAGGAAATCTAAATACACATCAGTTCAGTTCAGTTCAGTCACTCAGTTGTGTCCAACTATTTGCGACCCCATGAATTGCAGCACGCCAGGCCTCCCTGTCCATCATCAACTCCCAGAGTTTACCCAAACTCATGTCCATCAAGTCGGTGATGCCATCCAGCCATCTCATCCTCTGTCGTCCCCTTCTCCTCCTGCCCCCAATCCCTCCCAGCATCAGAGTCTTTTCCAATGAGTCAACTTTTCGCATGAGGTGGCCAAAGTATTGGAGTTCCAGCTTTAGCATCAGTCCTTCAATGAACACCCAGGACTGATCTCCTTTAGGATGGACTGGTTGGACCCCCTTGCATAGAAGCAAATGAAAATGAAAACACGACAACACCAAACCTATAGGATTAAAAAGCAGTGCTAGGGGAAGGATCATAGCAATACAAGCTTACCTCAAGAAACAAGAGAGAAATCAAATAAATAACCTAACTTTACACCTAAATCAACTAGCAAAAGAAGAAATGAATAACCCCAAGGTTATTTGGAGTGAATTTGGAGACCAGAAAAATAAAGTCTGACACTGTTTCCCCATCTATTTCCCATGAAGTGATGGGACCAGATGCCATGATCTTCATTTTCTGAACGTTGAGCTTTAAGCCAACCTTTTCACTCTCCTCTTTCACTTTCATCAAGAGGCTTTTTAGTTCCTCTTCACTTTCTGCCATAAGGGTGGTGTCATTTGCATATCTGAGATTATTGATATTTGTTCCGGCAATCTTGATTCCAGCTTGTGCTTCTTCCAGCCCAGAGTTTCTCATGATATACTCTGCATATAAGTTAAATAAGCAGGGTGACAAGATACAGCCTTGACGTACTCCTTTTCCTATTTGGAACCGGTCTGTTTTTCCATGTCCAGTTCTCACTGTTGCTTCCTGACCTGCAAACAGATTTCTCAAGAGGCAGGTCAGGTGGTCTGGTATTCCCATCTCCTTAAGAATTTTCCACAGTTTCTTGTGATCCACACAGTCAAAGGCTTTGGCATAGTCAATAAAGCAGAAATAGATGTTTTTCTGGAACTCTCTTGCTTTTTCCATGATCCAGCGGATGTTGGCAATTTGATCTCTGGTTCCTCTGCCTTTTCTAAAACCAGCTTGAACATGAGGAAATTCACGGTTGATGTATAGCTGAAGCCTGGCTTGGAGAATTTTGAGCATTACTTTACTAGCATGTGAGATGAATGCAATTGTGTGGTAGTTTGAGCATTCTTTGGCATTGCCTTTCTTTGGGATTGAAATGAAAATTACCTTTTCCAGTCCTGTGGCCACTGCTGAGTTTTCCAAATTTGCTGGCATATTGAGTGCAGCACTTTCACAGCATCATCTTGGATTCCAATCCCAAAGAAAGGCAATGCCAAAGTAATGCTCAAAATTCTCCAAGCCAGGCTCAGCAATACAAGAACCATGAACTTCCAGATGTTCAAGCTGGTTTTAAAAAAGGCAGAGGAACCAGAGATCAAATTGCCAACATCCACTGGATCATGGAAACAGCAAGAGAGTTCCAGAAAAACATCTATTTCTGCTTTATTGACTATGCCAAAGCCTTTGACTGTGTGGATCACAGTAAACTGTGTAAAACTCTGAAAGAGATGGGAATACCAGACCACCTGACCTGCCTCTTGAGAAACCTGTATGCAGGTCAGGAAGAAACAGTGAGAACTGGACATGGAAAAACAGACCGGTTCCAAATAGGAAAAGGAGTACGTCAAGGCTGTATCTTGTCACCCTACTTATTTAACTTATATGCAGAGTACATCACGAGAAACACTGGGCTGGAAGAAGCACAAGCTGGAATCAAGATTGCCGGGACAAATATCAGTACCCTAAGATATGCAGATGACACCACCCTTATGGCAGAAAGTGAAGAGGAACTAAAAAGCCTCTTGATGAAAGTGAAAGAGGAGAGTGAAAAGGTTGGCTTAAAGCTCAACATTCAGAAAATGAAGATCATGGCATCTATTCCCATCACTTCATGGGAAATAGATGGGGAAACAGGGAAACAGTGTCAGACTTTATTTTTTTGGTCTCCAAATTCACTGCAGATGGTGACTGCAGCCACGAAATTAAAAGACACTTACTGCTTGGAAGGAAAGTTATGACCAACCTAGATAGCATTTTGAAAAGCAGATACATTACTTTGCCAACAAAGGTCTGTCTAATCAAGGCTATGATTTTTCCAGTGGTCATGTATGGATGTGAGAGTTGGCCTGTGAAGAAAGCTGAGCGCCGAAGAATTGATGCTTTTGAACTGTGGTGTTGGAGAAGACTCTTGAGAGTCCCTTGTACTGCAAGGAGATCCAACCAGTCCATTCTGAAGGAGATCAGCCCTGGGATTTCTTTGGAAGGAATGATGCTAAAGCTTAAACCCCAGTACTCTGGCCACCTCATGCCAAGAGTTGACTCATTGGAAAAGACTGATGCTGGGAGGGATTGGGGGCAGGAGGAGAAGGGGATGACAGAGGATGAGATGGCTGGATGGCATCACTGATTCGTTGGACATAGTTTGGAGTGAACTCTGGGAGTTGGTGATGGACAGGGAGGCCTGGCGTGCTGCGAAGAATGGGGTTTTAAAGAGTCGGGCATGACTGAGCGATTGAACTGAACTGAACCGAATGGTCTAATGGTTTCCCTACTTTCTTCAATTTAAGTCTGAATTTGGGAGTAAGGAGTTCATGACCTGAGCCACAGTCAGCTCCCATTCTTGTGTTTGCTGACTGTATAGCGCTTCTCCATCTTTGGCTGCAAAGAATATAATCAGTCTGATTTCGGTGTTAGCCATCTGGTGATGTCCATGTGTAGAGACTTCTCTTGTGTTGTTGGAAGAGGGTGTTTGCTATGACTAGTGAGTTCTCTTGGCAAAACTCTATTAGCCTTTTCCCTGCTTCAGTCCCTATTCTAAGGCCCAATTTGCCTGTTACCCCAGGTGTTCTTGACTTCCTCCTTTTGCGTTCCAGTCTCCTATAATGAAAAGGACATCTTTTTTGGGTGTTACTTCTAAAAGGTCTTGTAGGTCTTCATAGAACCATTCAACTTCAGCTTCTTCAGTATTAATGGTTGGGGCATAGGCTTGGACTACTGTGATATTGAATGGTTTGCCTTGGAAATGAACAGAGATCATTCTGTCGTTTTTGAGACTGCATCCAAGTACTGCCTTTCAGACTCTTTTGTTGACCATGATTGCTATTCTATTTCTTCTAAGGGATTCCTGCCCACAGTAGTAGATATAATGGTCATCTGAATTAAATTTATCCATTCCAGTCCATTTTATTTCACTGATTCCTAGAATGTCGACGTTCACTCTTGCCATGTCCTATTTGACCACTTCCAATTTGCCTTGAATTTTGGACCTGACATTCCAGGTTCCTATGCACTGTTGCTCTTTACAGCATTGGACCTTGCTTCTATCACCAGTCACACCCACAACTGGGAATTTTTTTGCTTTGGCTCCATCCCTTCATTCTTTTTGGAGTTATTTCTCCACTGATCTCCAGTAGCATATTGGGCACCTACTGATCTTGGGAGTTCCTCTTTCAGTATCCTATCATGTTGCCTTTTCATACTGTTCATGGGGTTCTCAAGGCAAGAATACTGAAGTGGTTTGCCATTTTCCCCTTCTCCAGTGGACCACATTCTGTCAGACCTCTCTACCATGACCCACCAGTCTTGGGTGACCCCACAGGGCATGGCTTAGTTTCATTGAGTTAGAGAAGGCTGTGATCCATGTGATCAGATTGACTAGTTTTCTGTGATTATGGTTCCATATGTCTGCCCTCTGATGCCTCTCGCAACACCTACCATCTTACTTGGGTTTCTCTTACCTTGGACATGGGGTATCTCTTCACGACTAGTCCAACAGAGTGCAGCCACTGCTCCTTACCTTGGACGAGGGATATCTCTTCACGGCTGCCCCTCCTGATGAACGAGGAGTAGCTCCTCTCGGCCCTCCTGTGCCTGCGCTCCTTGAACGTGGGGTTGCTACTCTTACTGGACATTTTAAGATGTCTTGGTGTTTTCCATGTTTCTTCAGCATCCAGTGAGAAGGAGAACATGTAGCCCTTTGTGGTCCTGCCCAAGGAATTCCTGGTGTAGCTGTGGCAGCCTTTCCTGAGACACGGCTACTTCTGCTTCCAGGAGGCTGCTGACCAGAAGAAGTTCAGTGCTCTCCTGAGTAAGTGTATCAGACATCTAAATCATGGTACAGCACGACTTTCCACTGGTTCCAGCTGGGCTGCCTTTTCTAGGTTGGCCTGGTCAGTCATCTATAGAATGATTTCTTGAAAGAGCCACAGATGGTGTTGCCTTGGGGAAGGAGAGGGAAGCTGAGCCATTAGCCACATTAGTCATTAGCCACAGTAATGACAGAAGAAAAAGAAATAAGAGGAATCCAATTTGGAAAAGAAGCAAAACTTTCACTGTTTGCAGATGACATGATCCTCTACATAGAAAACCCTAAAGACTCCACCAGAAAATTACTAGAGCTAATCAATAAATGTAGTAAAGTTGTAGGATATACAATTAACACACAGAAATCCCTTGAATTCCTATACACTAATAATGAGGAAACAGAAAGAGAAACTAGGGAAACAATCCCATTCATATTGTGACAAAAATAATAAAATACATAGGAATAAATCTACCTAAAGAAGCAAAAGACCTATGTATAGAAAACTATAACACACTGGTGAAATAAACCAAAGATGACACAAATAGATGGAGAAATATACCATGTTTATGGAATGAAAGAATCAATATAGTGAAAATGAGTATACTACCCAAAGCAATCTATAGATTATGCAATCCCTACCAAACTACCAATGGTATTTTTCACAGAACTAGAACAAATAATTTCACAATTTATATGGAAACACAAAAAACCTTGAATAGACAAAGCAATCTTGAGAAAGAAGAATGGAACTGGAGGAATCAACTTCCTTGACAGCAGACTATACAACAAAGTGACAGTCATCAAAACGGTATGATACTGGCACAAAGACAGAAATATAGATCAATGAAACAAAATAGAAAGCCCAGAGATAAATCCATGCAAATATGGACAACTTACCTATGACAAAAGAGACAAAAATATACAATAGAGAAAAGGCAATCTCTTTAACAAGTGGTTCTGGGAAAACTGATCAACCATCTGTAAAATAATGAAACTATAACACTTTCTAACACCATACACAAAAATAAACTCAAAATGGATTAAAGATCTAAACATAAGACCAGAAACTATAAAACTCTTGGAGGAGAACATAGGCAAAACACTCTCTGATATAAATCACAGCAAGATCCTCTATGACCCATCTCTCAGAGTTATGGAAATAAAAGCAAAAATAAACAAATGGAACCTAATTAAACTTAAAAGCTTTTGCACAACGATGGAAACTATAAGCAAGGTGAAAAGACAGCCTTCAGAATGGGAGAAAATAATAACAAATGAAGCAACTGACAAAGAATTAATCTCAAAAATATACAAGCACCTCATGCAGCTCAATACCAGAAAAATAAATGACCCAATCAAAAAATGAGCCAAAGAACTAAATAGACATTTCTCCAAATAAATCATACAGAGCTAACAAACACATGAAAAGATGCTCAACATCACTCACTATCAGAGAAATGCAAATCAAAACCACAATGAGGAACCATCTCACGCCAGTCAGAATGGCTGCTATCAAAAAGTCTACAAACAGTAAATGCTGGGGAGGGTGTGGAGAAAAGGGAACCCTCTTACACTGTTGGTGGGAATGCAAACTAGTACAGCCATTATGGAGAACAGAGTGGACATTCCTTAAAAAAACTGGAAATAGAACTGCCATACGACCCAGCAATCCCACTGCTGGGCATACACACCAAGGAAACCAGAATTGAAAGAGACTCGTGTACCCCAATGTTCATTGCAGCACTGTTTACAATAGCTAGGACATGGAAGCAACCTAGATGTCCATTGGCAGACGAATGAATAAGAAAGTTGTGGTACATATACTCAATGGAATATTAAAAAGAATGCATTTGAATCAATTCTAATAAAGTGAATGAAACTGGATCCTATTTATTATACAAAGTGAAGTAAGTCAGAAAGAAAAACATCAATACAGTATATTAACGCATGTATATGGAATTTAGAAAGATTTTAATGATAACACTATACGCGAGACACCAAGAGAGACACAGATATAAAGAACATAATTTTGGACTCTTTGGGAGAAGGCAAGGGTGGTATGATTTGAGAGAATAACACTGAGACATGTATATTACCATATGTGAAATAGATGACCAGTCCAAGCCTGATGCATGAAACAGGGCACTCAAAGCTGGTGTACTGGGACAACTCAGAGGGATGGGATGGGGAGGGAGGTGGGAGGGGGATTCAGAATGGGGGACTCATGTACACTCATGGCTGATTCATGTCATTGTATGGCAAAACCCACAATATTGTAAAGCAATTAGCCTCCAATTAAAATAAAATAATTAATTTAAAAAACAGTGCTTCAGATTCCCTGACATAGTAGCCGTTCATGATGGCTCTGCTGAGGAGAGATGCCCAATATGGTAAAAGCGATTGGACATATGACATAGCAAGCAATCTTTATTGACCTATTTGAGATTGACAGACTGAATATAACTGGATTCCTATCTTACTGTAAAGTTTGCATTCATCACAGGAGTAAAAGAAGCAAAGAGACTATAATTCAGGGACAGATATTTTGTTGTGCAGGAATTCATTTTCCAAACTTTGCTTCATAATTTGTAGTAAACAGTATTGAGGGATCCAATTGCAACCATCTAGCAATGAATTTACACTTACAGTAATATTATCTAAGCTACCTTTGCCTTTTGGAAAAAGAGCTAAGCAATTCTTAGGTTAATCTATTTTAGTACAAGCACATTTTTTGGGGAAAGCAATGGAAACAAACAGAGGCTAATGGAGTCCACACAATTTTTGGTGTCTGCCTCATAACTGTAACTTGTTTGGGAAGCAGGAAATGAATTCAATATGAGATATTTAGCATACTTTATTACTTCTACCTCCCAGACATTTCATATGTTTCTTTTTTAGCTACTCGCAATAGTGGTGATGATTCTTGGTGACACTCAGAAACTATGATGGAATAGTTTCTATTCATTTGGACAATGATTTAGATAATTTTAATGTGTTTTTTTTTTTTTTTTAACAGGGGGAGGTGGGGAGAGGGTTCATAATTTTCCAAAGAGGGTAAAATCAGGTTTCATTGTTTTAAAATTAGATTTTAATTTCTAGTTATATCATGGGGCAGAGATATTTTCTTGAATAGAGATGTTTTCTACTTCTCCTAGACCATAAAGTACCATGAGGGAACAAACTAGGTCATTTCATCTTTATATTCCTAAAGCCTGGTGTAGAAGCTGCCAGTCTACTCCTACTGATTGGAAAAAAGGAAGAAAGGAAAGATGCTAGTAATTTTACTATTGGCTTTTGAAGTTGGTTAGCCACCTTTTCCTAAGTGGCCAACAGATCATAAATTTGAGAACTATGTTCTACTTTTTGTGATACGTGTACTAGCACATCTGAGGGACAAGTCTTTGTGTAAAATCATTCTTTCTTTTCCCCAATATTTAGTGGAAAAGACCATGTGGTAAACATGAGTGCTGATTCACCATGTTATTTGCTTTGGCCAGTGAAATGTGTGCAATAGTGACATGTATCACCTCTCATGAAATTGTCTGCTTCTCCCTTATCCTTCTGTTATGGTTTCCACTGATATTCTATAAAATCTAGGTCTCTAAATGAGAGTAATGTTGAGCTGTTACTCCATGGAACATAGAAGCAGCCTATCATAGATGTTTACAAGGAATAATTCTTCTTATTCTGGTCCCTGAACTGTATTTTTTGCTACCGATAGAGTTGAAATTCTAATAATCATTGCCTCCAATTATCTTATTATTTTTTGCCATAATGAGTCACAAGTAAGCAATTTAATGAACCTAAGAAAATAAAGAATTATTCTTCATGGTCCAAAGGCTATTGGAAGAGTGCTGGATTGTTTCTTCTGGAAAGTAATTTTTCTTTTCTAAATAGGTGTTTAGAACACATCATCTTGGAGAATTCTTTTTTAAAACAGTTTTAGAATAGTGGTTGAGACAGAAGGTTCTGAAGTCATTCTACCTGGGGATGAATCACAGATTCCTTACATACTAACTGTTTCACTTTGGGCAAGCTGTATAAAGTGTCTTTATCTATAAGTATAATAATTGAACACATCTCATAGAGTTGCCAGAAGTGGAGACCAAAAACTGACAGCCAGGATATGGGGACATATATTCACATTGTGTAATGAGAGAGACTCTTAATTCTAAAGCTTACTCTGACTGTCAAAGTACTATTTGAAGTGGTATTTAAGAATGAATAATCCTGCTAGAGAAATGACAGAAAACTGTTAGATTCTGATGAATTGACTTAATGGCAACTTTAGGCAAAGCCAATCCATATTGTTTAAGGGCAGGGAAAACTATGCATTCATATTGCAAGTATCCAGGGAAGATTTTAACCCAAAGGGAAAAAATGTGGAACGTGAGTGACAAGCCTCAGACTGGCATATTGGAGGGAAATGTTTCCTTTTTGGGGTTCAGGTAGTTGGAGCTTGGATCCCAAGGGGAGGGAGACATGCTTCTGAGAACTTATTCTAGGAAGGGTGCATATGATGGCACCAGGTCATGGGGGGGGGGGTGCCAAATAGAAGAAATGACTAATGAAGGAACTTAAGGCTGTGAGGATGCCACAGTTAGGGTCCGGGTTTAAATCCTCAGCTTTGTAATTCCTTTGTACTATTACAAAGCCTCTGGAAAATCCGTGTGTATGTTGTAGTCTGGTTTACTGTCATTCTGGGGAATCAAAAAAGGGCTGGTGCTGCCATGAGGGACTGTGTGGTACAGGCAAAGCAGCATTGATTTTTGGGTTCCCAGCCTCAAGATAATAGGAGATGGACTCTGGAAGTGGGAGGTGGTTATCACAAGCTTGACTCGTGGCTAAGATAGTGAAAAAAGAGAGTGAATCTGGGAAACACATAAGTATTCTATAAAAACCCTCACAAACACTTAGGTACTGGAATCTGGTAGAATATTAAAAATCTGGTTGAAAATTAAGCAATCATGATTCACATACTTAAGGGAAATGGGAGCTTATAACCTAGTGAAGTCTGGAATATTTGTTTAACTCTATCACCACCACCACCACCATCATCATCATCTGTATAAACTGGACTCACAAATCTGTAATGAAAAAAAACAATTTTATTTTATATTAAATTCTTTCAGTAAAAGCATTAGAATAATTGACACAAATTGCATGCCTCCAAGACTGTTCTAGATTTTCTCGTGATTTTTTTCAGGTTTCTGATGCTCATAACATCCTCAGATCTTCTGCTCCAGCCTTCTTGACTGGTCCCAGCTGTTGCCTCTTCTGCCTCTATTCCTGCTGCCCTGTTGGCACAGTCATCCCCCAGTGGTGAGTACCACTGATGCTGCCTATCTGACTTCTGGAAGGAAAGAAAGTTTCCTTTTATCCCCAACAGCACAGCTGAGACCAGCCTGTGACTTTTTATAAGACATTATAACATATTACAAGTGCAAATTTAAATTTCACTTACTTGTGTTTATTATTTTTGGAACCATCAGACTCCAGAATCAAAATCTGAATCATTGCGTCACCCCAAGAAGGCCTCCAATAACAGAAGGTCACCCACTTGTCAATGCCAGTGGGATTCTTCCTAAACATCACCCTATCTCAACTGTCTATGTCCCATCCCTGTCCTCAGCCTCATGTTTTTTTTCCTGCCACCCGTTTGATGTCTTGTCTCAGGATTAAACATGTTCCAACATGATAGGCAGTAAGTAGACCCCTCTCTTCAGAGGGAAATTACTGTTCCAGGCAGATGGCCGCAACAAAACAATCCCAATAGTTGATGGAATGTTTACAATCAGGTTGAATATTAAATCTTAAATAGCATTACATGGAGGACACCAGGTGTCCAGTACTGGCTGCTGCATCTAGTCAAGTTCCTTCTCAAAGCCTGTGCTTCATTATGAAATAGAGAGAGGGTCAGTTCTACCTGACAGTTAATCAATGAACTTATCTCAGGAAAACGCAAAAGCGTAAGCCAAATACTAAATATCGTTTCTCTCATTTTTTTTATAGCTTAGTGTTGTGAAGCATTATTAAACTTTGCAGTGACTTTTCATTGAGGAATCTTCACAACCTAAAGGACCCCCCCAATCATCCTTTTTTAGTGTAAATGGTCCTTTTTAGTGTATTTTCACTCTGAAAACATAAATTACTACCAATCCCTAAAATGGTGAATTTCTTTTATGAAATGTTAAGATTCAGACTTTGCCAGGTGGGTTTGATTCTAATATGTCCATAATTAATAACTGATTTCAGAACACTGACCAATTTCTATTCCTATGGGATTAAAAAATGTGCAAAGATCACTATTCTATGGTGTTCTAAAGTTGGAATAAAAATACTAAAGTTAGCATTAAGTACTAATACAAATTCTAAAGTTAGAATAAAAAATTTGAATTATTTATGTATATATTCTTTACTAGATCTAGACAGACTTTGTGTTAATACAGATTTCTATAAGGGAGGCTTATTGGTCTCTACAAGGATTCTTTTACAAGGAAGTCAGAAATACTTACAATAATTCATTGAGAGTATCTTCCTCAAATCCTGGAATGGAAACTTTTATTTCCATCTCATCAACATTAGGTAATGACTCCAAATCCACGTAATTGAAGGGTCAGTGTTGATTCTGGGATGGTTTGGATTCCTTGTTGCATTGCCCAGTTCTGAAAATCATTTTTGCTGTGCCTTTGAAATCTTGTCTCAGTATTCTGGCTAGGATATCTTCTTTCAGGGTCCTTAATACAGATGGTAGATTTCATGAGTCTTTTCATTGGTAAACATTCAAAGAGTACTTTATGAAAGTTCTGTGAATATATTTGAAAGGTTTGCTTTGTTGCAATTTGCTGTGATAAGTGGCTATAAAGTATCTGCTTTGAAGTCAAATTACCTATATTTTTTATCCTGACTCTGCCACTTACAAGTTATGTGACTTTGTAAAGTTACTTAATATTCTAATATTTCAGTTTCTTTATCTGTAATGTGATGATAATACTAGCATATACATGATACATATATTATGAGAATTAAATAGGATTCTGTGTGTGTATGTGTGTGTGTGCACATAAAAACTTTTTCTAAATTAAAGAGATGTTACCATTTAAATTTTGGTCACAAAGTAATTTTCCCATGTAGATGAAAAAATATTGGTTGGCTGCCCAATTTCTGCATGCCATTCTAACACTCTGTCTTTAATTTAAGCATCTTTGCACTGTAGGCCATATCTGGTGTTCTATTCAGAGATGAGGGAAGGAACATGTTGAACTGGGAAATGTCAGTTACAACCTGGAGACTAAATTGAAATCAGATCCCATTTGCATAACACTGTAATAACATCAAGCATAGCTCTCTCCTCTCCCCACAGGGGTATAGCAGTTCCAAGAAATTATTCCTTAATCACTTCATGTCTAATATCCTGTGGGCTATAACTGCACTCCACAGCTAGGAGCATTGCCCTTTACTAATAAATTCTGGTGAGTCACTGATTCTGAACCTCTAATTATTTTTGAAACAAAATAAACTATAAAAATCAACATTGTGGCATAAAATATGGAAAAGTTAAAGGTCTTTACATGAGAATCTTTTATTTCAGACAACTCATGAAATCTGACATGTCTAACTTTCTGTAATTATGCTGCCAGTATTAAACCACTGTTTCCAATTATTACATTTGACAGCTTTTCATCTCTTTGGCATTGACTAGATTAGAAAAAAGATAAGAATAAAATATAATTTTCAACTGGCCTTATTTCATGGGTATGGTCTTGGGAACTGAGTTTTGAAGTAGAATCTTGGAAGGAAGGAGTATTGTACAAATACTAACCAATATTAGAAAGGGATTGTTTTTGTGAGCATTATATCTGATGATAGCAATGTGTTGTCTTTCCTATAGAAATGGTGAGGAGCAGCATGTGTAGTATCAAAAGCCATTTATTTTACCTTGGGGCCAAGCACCTTGGGTTCAAATCTGGCATTGTTGCATATTGGTTCTGAGGTTTTAGTTTTTTCATTTAACCTCTCTCTCCCCCAGGTGTTAGCTAAAAAAAAAAAAAAAAAAAAGTACAATAATAACACAACTCATGGTATTGTTGTGAATCTAAATAAGTTAATGTATGTGACAACTGGAAGGGTGTCTGGCACATGGTGTGTACTGGATGATGCTAGTTCTTGCTAATAATTTCCATCAAAGATCATTATGTCTGAGTTGGCTTGTTCATATGGTACCTAAAGACAGTAGCAGCCACCTTTAATTTCTTTCTTCATAGCTAATCAGTCATTGAGTTTATTGATTTTTTAAAAAAGAATCCTTCTGAAGTTTTTATTCTGATGGACACCAACCTTTTTCAGTCTTTTATTATTTCTTCATTGAACTAATGCATTAGCTTTCCACCTGATTTCCATGTCTGCAGCCTTTATCCACTTTACTGGGTCCTAAGCATCACTGTCAGATCAATTTTCCTTAAAGTCAGATTGAGCCCATCACTGTTCAGCTTTGGATCTTTAGTAGTGCTCTATTTCTCACAGTATACAATCCAGATGTTTAGTCTTTATATTCAAGCTCCTTCCATGTAGCCAGCCTCAACCTTGAAAATCCTCCAGTTGTGTTGTTCTGCTCACTATTCCTATAGCATATTTTCCTTTCCATCTGTTGCAAGTGTGTTCTTTCCTTTGGAATATTCTCTTAATTTCTTATCACTTGAATTTCAGTTGCATTTGTGCACATCACAATAAATTACACATGCTTTAAAGGAAAGGAGAAATTGCTGACAACTTTCCCACATTAAGGCCTACATAAAGTAATTGCTCAATAAATATTCTACAAATGAATGCTTCTCATGTTACATTGGGTGCAGCTTTCCTTCTTAAAGGGCTTCCTTAGTGGCTCAGATGGTAAAGAATCTGCCTGCAATGCAGGAGATCCTGATTCCATCCTGGAGTCAGGAAGATCCCCTGGAGAAGGGAATGACAACCCACTCCAGTATCCTTGCCTGGGAAATTCTATGGACAGAAGAGCCTGGTGTACTACAGTCCACGGGGTCAAAGAGTCAGACACAACTGAATGACTAACACTTTCACTTTTCTTTCCAAAGAAGGGTGGGTTTTCAAATTTCCTTGAATATCCACATGAGTTAGTTGGGAAATATCCCTTTTGGAACTTCTCAAACTATTATCTTGTAATGTTAAATAATATCATTCTAAAGACATGCAGTTTTTGCAGTATTTTTGGGTGTCACCTTTTAGATCTATTTCTTTATGTTAGTTAATAATACTATTGTCTTTACTCTGTGCCAATATTGTAGTAAATATTCTATATACACATCTCATTTAATTCTTACAAGAACCCGTCTCTTAAGACAATATATTATTACAATTCTTATTTATGTAACTGAAACTCAGAAGGTTAAGTTACTTTCTGAAGGTCTGTCAGCCTGTTTACATTCAGGGGGTGTATCTATGGTAGTTCAGTCATAAACAATCCATCTGCAAGTGCAGGAGATGTGGGTTCAATTCCTGAGTCAGGAAGATCCCCTGGAGAAGGAAATGGCAACCTACTCCAGTATTCTTGCCTGGAAAACCCCACGGACAGAAGGAGCCTGGTGGGGGTAAAATCTCTAGGATCACAAAAGAGTTGGACACAACTTAGCAATTCAACAACAACATACAAATTAGGGTTTCAGAGCTTCAAGCTGAGAAGGAAATGGCAACCTACTACCATATTCTTGTCTGGAGAATCCCATGAACAGAGAAGCCTGGTGGGCTACAGTTCATGGGATCTCAAAGAGTCAGACATGACTGAATGACTAACATACACAAATTTCTATTAATAGTGGTTTTGGGACTTACTCCCTTAGAGTTGATTATGGAAATTTAATTGGGAAGAAGCGTTAGTTTGGAAGGAGAAGAAACTGTTCTAGAACTATCTGTAGCTTCATGTCTCATTTCTCATCTTCAGGAAGTGTAATGCATAGTCAGTTTTAGAACATGATCACGATTTGGCATTAAAATGTAAAGAATGTTTAGCAAGCATGATGTGACAAACAGATGGCAGGTAACATACATGAGCCAGAGATATCTCAAGGTAGAGCAACATTCCCTTGTAGACGATGCACTAAAAACCAAGGAAGCAAGAGGTAACAACATCTTAGGTTGGTCTATGGAGTAACTTCAAACTGAGACACATTAACAGAGTATGTTATGAACAGTCACAAAATGTTGCTTACAGAAATAAGTTATATACAGCTCGACATGTATCACTGGTGTGAAAGAGAGTATCTTATATATAAATTAGAACCTCATACCTTCTTGAAGAAAACATTTAAAGCACCTGCCCAGATCCCTTAAAAGTGTATGTACATGTGTAGATAGAAAGATTTCTGACCTTCTCTTCTCTATCACTTTCTGAAAATACATGAATTCCATTTTTAAAATCCAAACTATATGTTGTGTCAAATATCACTGTCTTATCAAAAATCTGTAGTTTATTTGACAAAATTGGATTTATGTTGTCCAAATCAACTTTTGTGTGTGAACTAAATATAAATTCTGTGTATAGTCTTACAGATAAAAAAGAGTAAAGAGCATTTCCTCAGAAGTAAAACAAATAGTAATTCTTATATTAGAAATTTAATCTTAATTTTATGCTTTTGGGTGAATTATTTTCCTCCTCATAATTATCAGGTTAGTGCTTTTTTATTTTTTCTTTTGAGAGTTTAAGAAGTGCATTGAAAAATAAGGTATCTGATGGGTAAAATGGACTGTAATTAAAAATGTTGAGTGGAGGAGAGGAGGTCAAGATTTCACTGAACTCACCTCCTCCCAGGAATGCATCAAAATTGCAACCACTTACAGAGCAACTATGCATGGGAAAAGACTTTCCACAACTAAAGACATAAAGATGGAGAAGGCAGTGGCACCCCACTCCAATACTCTTGCCTGGAAAATCCCATGGACGGAGGAGCCTGGTGGGCTGTGGTCCATGGGGTTGCTAAGAGTCAGACATGACTGAGCGACTTCACTTTCACTTTTAACGTTCATGCATTGGAGAAGGAAATGGCAACCCACTCCAATGTTCTTGCCTGGAGAATCCCAGGGATGGGGGAGCCTGGTGGGCTGCCGTCTATGGGGTTGCAAAGAGTCAGACACAACTGAAGTGACTTAGTAGCAGCAGCAGCAGCAGCAGCAGCAAAGACATAAAGAAGGAACCAAAGTTCAATGGGTAGAAGGAGCAGATGTGCAGTATCAACACGACCAAAACCCTCCAGTTTGACAATCCACAAATGGGGGCTGTACAGGACTTCTTCAAAGAGGTTTGAGCCTCATATTGGACTCCCCAGCCCAGGGAAGATCACTGGAAGATCACCTGAACATCTGGTTTTGCAAACCAGCAGGACTTATGGTTGGGAGGATGGAGTGCTCTAGGAAACAGACTCTTCCCTTAAAGGGTGCATGTAAAATCTCACATGATCTGAGTCCTAGTACAAAGGTGATGATTTAAAAGAAGCCTGTATCAGAGGCACTTACTAATCTTGGAGAGCCTCCTGAAGAGATAGGAGGCAACTGGGACTCCCCCAAGGTTGGAGGCACCGGTTCATGCATTTGTGAGTGCATGTTCAGTCGTGTCGAGCTCTTTGCGACCTTATGGAATGTAGTTTGCCAAGCCCCACTATCCATAGGATTTTCCAGCAAGAATACTGGAATTGGTTGCCATTTCCTACTCCAGGGAATCTTCCTGATGGATCAAACCTGTGTCTCTTGTGTCTCCTGCATTGACAGGCAGCTTCTTTACCACTGAGCCACCTGGGAAGTCCTGTAGACACTGGAGGCAGCCATTTTGGGGAACTCATTTTACCATAACATCAGTGCTGGCAAGCAACAATTTGGAATCCTCCTTCCAGTCTAGTATTATCAGGGACTAGCCCCACACACCAGCAAGACAGCACCAGCCCTGAGCCCACCTGAGTCATACAGACAACTGCATGGAAATCTGGCCCTATGCTCCAGCAGACTGGTACCAGTATCAAACCCCCTTGAAAGTGAAAGTTGCTCAGTCATGGCCAACTCTTTTCAACTCCATGGTCTATACACTCCATGGAATTCTCCAGGCAGAATACTGGAGTGGGTAGCCTTTCCCTTTTCCAGGGGATCTTCCCAACCCAGGGATTGAACCCAGGTCTCCTGCATTGCAGGCAGATTCTTTACCCACTGAGCCACAAGGGAAGCCCAAGAATACTGGAGTGGATAGCCTATCTTCCCTCCAGTGGATCTTCCCAGCCCAGGAACTGAACTGGGGTATCCTGCATTGCAGGTGGATTCTTTACCAACTGAGCTATCAGGGAAGCCCTCAAACCCCCTTATTGGGCCACAAAGACAGTCATGTGGGGAACCAGCCCCTCCCTCCAGTGGATTGGCACAAGTCCAGAGCACCCGCAGAGTGCACAAGCAGCTGTGCGGTGACCTAGTCCTACCCTCCAGCAGGCGGGCACCAGACCAAGCCCTGCCAGGCCATGCAGATGGTTACACAAGGACCCAGCTCCACCTTCCAGTGGTCTTGTACTAGACCTGTGCCCTGTGGACAACATGCAGCTGAACAGGGATTTGATCTTGGCCATAGTGGGCCTACAGCAGTCCTAAACTCTTCTATTCAAACTCAATCTACTCAATAAGGAGTGCAATGTAATGCTCATAAAGATGATCACTGAACTCAGGGGAAGGATGGATGAAGACACTGAAAATTTCAACAAAGAGTTAGAAATTATATTAAAAAAAAAAAACAAGCAGAACTGGAGAACACAATAACTGAAATTGAAAAAAAAAAACACCATAAGCAATGTAGATTGAATGATGCAAACTAATAGACTGGTGATCTGGAAGACACAGTAGTCAAAATCATCCAGGTTGAAAGAGAAAAAGAATTTAAAAAACTGAGGCTAGTCAGTCTTTGAAAAATGCCCCTGGTAATTTGATAGGGATTGCATTGAATCTGAAGATTTCCTTGAGTAGTATAGTCATTTTGACAATATTGATTCTTCCATTCCAAGAACACAGTGTATCTTTCCATCTTTTTATGTAGCCTTTAATCTCTTTCATTAGTGTCTTGCAGTCTTTGGAGTACAGGTCTCTTGCCTCCTCAGGTAGAATTATTCCTACATATTTTATTCTTTTTGATGTGGTAGTAAATGTTTCCTTAAATTCTCTTTCTGATCTTTGTTGTTAGAAATGCAACAGACTTCTGTATATTCATTTTATGTCCTTCAACTTTATAGAATTCACTGATAAGCTCTAGTAGTTTTCTGGTAGCATCTTTAGGATTTTCTCTGTATAGTATCATGTCGTCTGCAAACAGTGGCAGTTTTACTTTTTCCTTTACAATCGAGATTCCTTTTATTTCCTTTTCTTCTCTGATTGCTCTGGCTAAGACTTCTAAAACTGTGGAATAAAAATAGCTAGAGTAGACATCCTCATCTTCTTCCTGATTTTAGAAGGATGCTTTCAGTTTTTCACATTGAATGTGATATTTGCTATAGGTTTGTCATAATCACAAACAATGATAAAATAAATTGTAAATGACAAAAACAAGTAGAAAGTTATATCATGCTCATGGATTGAAATAGTTAATATTGTTAAAATAGCTATAACCCTCAAGGCAATCTACAGATTCAATGTAATCCTTATATAAATACCTGAGGCATTTCTCACAGAACTAGAACAAATAATTCTAACAGTTATATGGGGTTTCCCTGGTGGCTTGGTGATAAAGAATCTGCAAGCCAGTTCAGGCAATGGTTTTGATCCCTGGTCTGGGAGGATCCTTCCTGTCGCAGAGCAACTAAGCCCGTGTGACACCGCTATTGAGCCTGTCACTCTAGAGCCTGGGAACCAACCGGTGGGCCCATGTGCCACACCTATTGAAGCCTGCACACCCTAGAGCCTGTGCTATACAACAAGAGAATCCACAGTAATGAGAAGCCTATACACAGCAACTGGAGAGCAGCTCCTGCTTGCTGCAACTAGAGAAAAGCCTGCAGAGCAGCAAAGATCCAGAACAGCAAAAGTAACAAATAAATTAATTAATTAATTAATAAAAGTCTATGAGTTATAGCTTAAAAAAAATGCAGGCTATGTGGAAATGGGAAAGATCACAAATAGCCAAAGCAATCTTGAGAAAAAAGAACAAATTGCTCCCTAATTTCAAATAGTACTATAAAGCTTCAGTAATTAAAACAGTATGACATTGGCACAAAAGCAGACATACAGCTTGATAGAACGGAATTGAGAACCCAGAAATAAACCCACATTTATATGGTCAATTATTCTATGACAAAGTAGACAAGAATATACAGTGAGGAAAAGATAGCTTCTTCAGTAAAACATTGAGAAAACTGTATAGCTATATGTAAAAGAATCAAACTGGACTATATTCTCACTCCATATACAAACATGAAGTCAAAATGGATAAAAGACAAGGACCTGACACCATAAAACTCTTAGAAGAAAAGATAGGCAGTACATCTTTAATGGGCTTCCCTGGTGGCTCAACTGTAAAGAATCCACCTGTAATGCAGGAGATGCAAGTTCAGTCTCTGGGTTGGGAAGATACCCTGGAGGAGAGCGTGGCAACCCATTCTGGTATTCTTGCCTAGAGAATCCCATAGACAGAGGAACCTGGCAGGCTACAGTCCATAGAATTGCAAAGAGCTGGGCACAACTGAAGCTACTTAGCATGCACACACATCTTTAATATTGGTCTTAGCAACATTTTTTGGGTGTGTCTCCACAGGTAAGGGAATAAAGCCATTAATAGCAAGTGGGACAGTATCAAACTGAAAAGATTTTGTGCAGCAAAGGAAAATACCAACAGAATGAAAAGACAGACTATGAATGGAAGAAGATATTTGCAAACAATATATCCAATAGGTGTTAATATCCAAAATACACACAGAACTCATAGAGCTCAACATCAAATAAAAAAAAAATGGGCAGAAGACCTGTGTAGATATTTTTTCAAAGAAAACAATTGCAGGTGACCAACAGGCACATGAAAAAGTCCTCAAGATCACTAATCATCAGGGAAATGTAAATTAAACCACAATGAGATACCACCTCACACCTGTCAGAATAAAAAAGAGATCAAATAACAAGTGTTAGCAAGGATGCGAAAAAAGAGAATTCTTATGCACTGTAGGTGGGACTGTAAATTGGTGTAGCCATTATGGATATTTCTCAAAAAAATGAAAATAGAACTGCCATATGATCCAGCAATTTCATTTCTGGGTATTTACCATAAGAAAACAAAAACACTAATTGGAAAATATATATGCACAGCGATGTTTATTTTAGCCTTAGTTACAATGGTCAGGATATGGAAGCAACTTAAGTGTCCTTTGATAGATAAAGAAGATTATATATATATAGATACATATATTATTCAGCCATAAAAAAATGAAATCTTGTCACTTGCAAGAATATGAATGGATTTAGAGTGTATTACGGAGAAGGCAATGGCACCGCACTCCAGTACTCTTGCCTGGAAAATCCCATGGATGGAGGAGCCTGGTAGGCTGCAGTCCATGGGGTGGCTAAGAGTCGGACACGACTGAGCGACTTCACTTTCACTTTTCACTTTCATGCGTTGGAGAAGGAAATGGCAACCCACTCCAGTGTTCTTGCCTGGAGAATCCCAGGGACGGGGGAGCCTGGTGGGCTGCTGTCTATGGGGCTGCACAGAGTCGGACACAACTGAAGCGACTTAGCAGCAGCAGCAGCAGCATAGTGTATTATGCTAAGTGAAATGTCAGACTGAGAATGATAAATACCACATGATCTCACTTATATGCAGAATCTAACAAAACAAACAAACCAAAATGAAAATGGATTTATATTGATAGATACAGAGATTATTGTTATTCCTAGAGGGGAGAAGGGTGAAGAGGCAACATAAGTGAAGAAGATTAAGTGAAGGTACAAATTTCCAGTTATAAAATAAATAAGCCAGGGGGTGTAATACACAGCATAAAGTGTGTGGTCAGTAATATTATAATAAATTTTTATGAGGATAGATGGTTTCTAGACTTATTGTGGTGATAATTTCATAAATTATGCAAATTTCAAATAACTATGTAATAATCTAAGTGAATAATACTGCAAAAGAACTATATTTCAATAACGTTCAAAGAATGCTGAGTGGATTTTATATGTAAATATGCAAAATTATTTTTCTTATAAAAGATATCTTTTATGCGTCCTTAGAGCAGTTTGCTTTGGCAAATACACAAGTTTTTAAAAGAACAATTCTAAAGGCATAGATGCACCAACAAGCAATGATATTCAGTATGCACCTTTGGGTGGGCTAGCCTGAGCAGATGGACCTTCAGTCTGTATTAAAAGTCAACTGATTTGTGCTTTTGCCAATCCAGTTTGGAAAAGTTTGAAATTCTGTCTTTCTAATAAGTGGTTCACCATGTATTTTCTGAAAATTCAAATTAAGCTGTGGTTGTTTCTAATTCTTCACAGAAATTCCTGGTGGCCAAACCTAATTTCTAAATAAAGTTTGAACTTCTTAGGTGAAATTTGGTATTTACAACTTACCTACTGACCCTTGTTCATCACATCAGCCTCAATATTTATTGTGTCCCGTCACAAATCCCTCTAATCCTGTAAAATAGTCCTCTCAACCAAATCATGAATTCATTAATTTTCTGAATCTGCAATGGTACTGCTTTAGCTATGTGAACAAGAGTACTTTCCCTCATGTTCTACTCTGAGTGTCTCTCATATACAAGGCTTTCTTTGCTTACTCTAATAAAATTCTTTCTTTTGCAAAACTCCTTTCGTCCTTGCTGTGTATTTCTTTAATTTTCAACCTTAAAAAATAATTCTAATTCTCTTTTAGGTAACTCTTGTCTCTACATGTGACCTGTTAAAATTAGGACTGTAATTCCTATCTGTAATTCTTATATTAGGGAGGAAAGTAACTGGCTTAGCAAGTATTATAATCAAGACTTTTTCTGGCTAAATAAAGACAAGACAACAAACATGGGGCTTTGGCCTTTTACTATCAGTTCTTACTCTCCTGGGGATTTCTTTCGCTACCAAACTTTCAGTTACATCTTCCTAAGTAATTAGAGATTACTTCCTAAGTAATTCTATGTCTTCCTAAGTACTGGGAAGTTGTTCCTTGTTTTCCTATGTCTTATGATGTTTGTTTACAAACTGAATTGGAAATCAAGGTGAACACATTCTCATTAGATTGGAACAGTTTTTTGGTCTTGCCTAATTTACCACTTCTTATATCTAAGATGTCTCATATAATTTTTATTCATACTTAAGGTTTTTCTAGTTCTTGTGTTTTACAACTAAAGGTTGTGTCACACAATTAAAGTTAATTCTAGGCCCAGGTAGAAACATTTGGAGAGAGCTATGAGTTACCCTTAGCAAATGAATCATAGTGGACTCTAGTGCCTATTTCAATAGCTCAGAGTTGGTTTTCTAGTATATTTCTTTCTATGTTCCTGAAGTTTTAGTTGTTTTTCCTCAAAGAAGAAGGACATGCTGAGATGGGTTGAAAGTGTTAGTCACTCAGTCATATTCGACACTTTGCGACTCCATGTACTGTAGCCCTTCAGGCTCCTCTGGCCATGGGATTCTTCAGGCAAGAATACTGGAGTGGGTTGCCATGTCCTGCTCCAGGGAATCTTCCCAACCCAGAGACTGAACCTGCATCTCCTGCACTGCAGGCAGATTCTTTACCGTTTAAGCTAAGGATGGAAAAAGAGGTAGTGTTTGGAGAATAAGGTGTGAAAAGAGGGAAGAACATGAAGAAGGAATCTGAAAATAAAAATTGATTCTCTTTTCTTGATTACCTGTGCGTTCTCCAGACCATAGATATGAACCATTCACTTGTAGACTGAAGTGAAGTTTCCTTTAGCTACAAATGTGTTTTATTTAGTTCTCATAACATTGTTCTGCATAGTGTTTTGGAAATCTTGATATAGGTTCTAATATTGCAAAATTGAGAAATTTTACACAAAAAATCTAAGTTGAGGCTTCTTTTGGAAAATTTTAAAATTCCTATGTAAAAACAATATGCTTGAATTAGGCAGTATTTTTCTCATTAGCCAGAGCAAGAGCTCTTCAGGTTTGGATAGGTCCTACCTAGCAGGATCCTTTTTTCCTTTACACAGCTGAATTGGCCCTGAGACAATAAGTTCCTCACTCATCTACTCCAGATTAAAGTTGATGTCAAGGGACTAAAAGTCAGATGTCCTAGAAATGTGCCTTGAGTAGTTTAAATAAAATATTTTTGTTGTTAAATTGATGAATAATATCACAAACTTAAAGACTCCAATTAAAATAATTTAAAAAACCCTATTAGATAGTACCTAAATGAACAAGAAATTTACAATTGTCCATGTTATTAAGTTGTCAAATGTATGAATTTTTTCCTGTTTTTGTAAAACTAGTTGAAAAATGTCTAAACACAGCTTTTCAACAATGTAATTCATCAAAATTTGGGTTTAAAAAATAGAATTAGCACTCAGTTTTAGCAATTTGGGAAGTAATTTGATGTATTCAGTAAGTTTCATTCCAAATACATGTCAGTGCTTTGCAAAACCAAATATGTTAGGTGCTAAATCATGTCTGACTCTTTGCAACCCCATGGGCTGTAGCCCTCCAGGCTCCTCTGTCCATAGCATTCTTCAGGCAAGAATACTGGAGAGAGTTGCCATTTTCTTCTCCATGGGATCTTCCCGACCGATGGATCTAACCCGAATCTCTTGCATTCAGGTTGATTCTTTATTGTCTGAGCCACCAGGGAAGCCCTTGGAAGTCAAAGTTATCATTTATTTGTACTTTACAAGGAATAGCTCTTGAATATTTCCCCTAAGTTTATAAAAAGAATAATAAGAATTTCCAGTAAATTGTTATTGAAAGGAACTATTCCTTGCAAAGCAGCTTGTGGGAAATTAAGAGGGCAATTTTTCTTCTTTTTTATTCTTAGATCAGTCCTTCTGAAAACAAATAGAATTTGTAATAAATGACCTTAAATAGTTCACTTTTTGTAAAATGTGAAGTCTTTAAAATTTCCTTCAAAAATTAGGAAGGTTGTTTAGACTAATGGAATCTACCAGTTTATTTCACAAAAGCTATTAGACAGCTTCCAAAGAGTAATGCCTTTTAGACATTATACAGAAGCGCAGGAAGAGGCAGTGTTAACTTTATGAAAACAATGTATCCCTGAAAAAAATTGGTTGTAGGAAGATTATATAGTTTTATGGGAAATTCTTTCACATTTGTAAACTTAAATTTTTTTTCAGAATACCTTTGGTGTTTTTAAAGATCTCTTGAAAAGTGTTAGTAGTTTATAGATACTTTAGATAAAGGGCTTTCAGTAGATACGGCTTGGTATAGAGAATATGTATGTATTATAAATTTGGTTTTGTCTGTTTATTGCAATCAGATTATTTTCCATTAATAAGAGCTTCATTTTCATTTAGTCCTGCTATCTAAATTTATGTAAGACCTTAAATTATGTGTTTGGTGGCTTCACCCCAGACAAAAGAAGCACAGTGCCACAAATTGATGCTATGCTTTTTGTTTTTCACTTTTTATTTTAGGGTAAAGGAGAAGAGCTGTAGAAAATATATTCCAGATTAATTGATCATATTTAGAAATGTCAAAGTGAGGCTGATGATTTCTCAAGGTGAATGCACTGCTCTTAGAAATTATCCACTGTTCTCTTGGCTTGATTTTATCACTCTGAGTTGTTCCTCCCTGAGTGAAGGCCTTTGGAGACACTTTATTCTTAAACCAATGATATGGATAGAGTTCTTTAAAAACACTCTGTTTTAGCCAATGTTGTCATTACAGTTAAGAAGAAAAGTGACATTTCATGAGTTGATACTAACTTACAAAATTTTTTCTTAATGGAAATATGACATGTTCTCTGTGTCCTTTGAAATCATAAAATTTATGAAATCTCTCATGAGCTGGAAAAGGAGAGATTGTTTAAAGTTGACATTTTCTTTCTGTTTCTCTGAAGCTATATGGTGGAATTGCAGTCTCTTTAGGGAATTAAGCTTTAAAATAGACTACTTCTACAGAGTAGTGAAATCTAGCTTATTTCATATTATCCTAGAAACACTGACATTAAAGGGATTATAAAAATTATCTTGTTCAACTATCATTGCAGGCTTGTATCTTCTCCATATCACATCTGACAAGTTAAAAACTAATTTCTACTTCAACTCACCCTGGTGTTGAGAAAGCTTTCTGCCCTGAGGCATCCTCTTTCATTCCTGCATATCTATGACTGTTACAAAAGCCTTCTCTGTATATTGTTGAAATCTGTTTTGTGTGTGTATGTGTTTCAATTCTTTTGTCCTAGTGATTCCTTCCAAACAAGTTGTATGTGCATGAATATATAGCATTTCAGAAGTCTGAAGACAGTCAATAAATTCTTCTTAAGCCCCTCTTTTCATGGCTAAGCATTCTCAACTACTCCAAAATGGATATAGCTTCCAATTCTCTAATTAATTTGCTTCTTCTTCTCCAGATGATATTGATATTTCAATATTCCTCTTAAATTGTGACTCTCAGAATTTTATACAGACTCCAAGAGTGGTCTCATTTATATAGAGTAACATGAGATTTTTCATTATATCATTGCAGATTTTCTATGTCCATTTGTTCATTTTATCATTGACTTTGTTGGATGATCTCATCACATTGCTGATTGATTGTGTTTCCTGTTAAGCTATAACCCCCAAATATTTCACAGGTGCTGCTGCTGCTAAGTCACTTCAGTCGTGTCCGACTCTGTGTGACCCCATAGACGGCAGCCCACCAGGCTCCCCCGTCCCTGGGATTCTTCAGGCAAGAACATTGGAGTGGGTTGCCATTTCCTTCTCCAGTGCATGAAAGTGAAAAGTGAAAGTGAAGCCGCTCAGTCTTGTCTGACCCTCAGCAATCCCATGGACTGCAGCCTTCCAGGCTCCTCCATCCATGGGATTTTCCAGGCAGGAGTACTGGAGTGGGGTGCCAATTGCCTTCTCCGTCACAGGTACTAGTATTAATCTTTACCTATCTGGACCTATATTTGTATAATTTTTAAAAATCCAATGCAGGTTCTTACTAATATCTTACATAATAGTTTTAAAATTTCTATTTAAGAAGTATTTATGCTGTTAGACTTGAACCATTATTCATTACACTGAACCTTGATTGTACTCTCTAACACAGTGGTCCCCAACCATTTTGGCATCTGGAACCAGTTTTGTGGAACACAATTTTCCCACAGACTGTGGGGTGGAGGGGATGGCAGGGGATGGTTTAGGGATAATTCGAGTGCATTACATTTATTGAGTGTTTTGAGCAGGAGGCAGAACTTGGTAGTAATGAAAGTGATGGAGAGTGGCTATAAATACAGATAAAGCTGTGCTCGCACTGCTCACCTCCTGCTGTGCATCTGGTTCCTAATAGGCCATAGACCAGTGCTTGGGGTTGGTCTAACATAATGACTTTCTTTACAAGGTTTATGAATCTACTAAATTTGCTATTAAATCATTATGGACATTTTCAATAAGAAAATAAAATGATCTAAGGATATCTAAGACCTGTTTAGTATATTTAGTATGTTTAGTATATTTAGTATATTTCACTGCTGCTTCTTTCATTCTTTCATTCCAGCTTCCCCTTGACTTGTACCAGCTAGGAGGTTGGGAGCAGTTGACTCATCATCTTCTTTAGGCTTGGTTAGTTGAAGCTAGTTATCATAATTTAACTATGTATGTCACTGTCCTTGGTTCATGGACAGTTCAATCAGAGAATAGATATTCTTTGATTGGATAGAATGTTAGGTTGAGAAAAAAGAAGTCTCTTTCTCCTGCTCTGGATAATGAGACATGCAGAAGTGAGGCCTAGAACTGCTTATACCTACTTTGCTAACATGAAGGATGCCAGCCTAAGGATGAAGTCAAAACACACAGCTGACAAAACTTCTTAATATAAGTGAAATTGAAATTCTAGTCTATCAATGTCTAAAGCTTTATCTTTCTGTAAACTTTTTCATTAAATGAATAACTATACTCAGAGAGCAAGGAAATTAATGTTAGCTACTTTAAGATACCATAAAATACGAGTAGATTAATACAACAAAAAGGCTATATTTTATCCACATAATATCTGATGTGAGTTGTCAGAGGCTGTTCTCTGTCTAGTCACACAAGGAACCAGACTTCTTCCATCTTATTCTGCCACCATCACAACTTGGGGCAAGTAGAGAGAGAGAATGAGAGGAAGAATTTGGCTTTTAACTGCCTTGGTCTAGAAATAAAATATGTGGCTTCTACTCTTAATTCATTAGCTTGTACTAGTCATATGGCCCCAAACTGAATACCTGGGAGGCTAGGAATTGTTGAAGAATATTTTGTGAGTATGAGTGGCATCTGAAAACCAACATCCTCTCTTCAAGGAATGTAGGTTTTCACAAAAGACTTGAGCCACTGATCAAAAACTCTGCTTTCCATCTGCAACAATCCCAGAGGTATGGATATATTAATGGCCTGACTACTGGCTCAGAGCAGTGTGAAAACACACAAATTATAGTAATACATTCGTCCAGTCCCTATCTCTTCTTTTCATTCTGAAAGTCAAGACTAAACATTAATAACTCTTGATTCCTGGTCACATCTCCTATTTTCTCTGGTGGCTGGAAGATTAGAAATTTCTGTTCCTATAGTTTACTATCTCATCTGTAAGTTTTTACCATACTCTAGTATGTAATCTTTTTAGGCCAGGAGACTTGAAATCATTTAGAGAAGCTAAATGGTATCTTATCATCTCTTTACATATCTTCAGGGTCAATTGCTTTTACCAATACTTATTCAACCTTCTCCAGGCTAAAAATTATTTTTCTGGTCAGAGAATATGGAAGTAAATAGAACTTTCTGAATCCAATTTTGTGTCACTTGTTCAATTTATAAAATCTTGCCAGAAAAATTACAGGTGAATTCTCTTTGTTCTTGCTCTGGATATAAACATAACTTAAAAATTTTTTATTGTCCTTATGCAATTTATTCACAGTCAGTCAGTTCAGTCACTCAGTTGTGTCCAACTCTTCATGACCCCATGTATTGCAGCATGCCAGGCTTCACTGTCCATCACCAACACCTGGAGCTTACTCAAACTTCCGTCCATTGAGTCAGTGATGCCATCCACCAATCTCATCCTCTGTTGTCCCCTTGTCCTCCCGCCTTCAGTCTTCCAATCAGGTGGCCAAAGTATTGGCGTTTCAGCATCAGTCCTTCCAATGAATATTCAGGTTTGATTTCTTTTAAGATTGACTGATTGGATCTCCTTGCAGTCCAAGGGACTCTCAAGAGTCTTCTCCAACACCAAAGTTCAAAAGCATCAATTCTGTGGTGCTCAGCTTTCTTTATAGTCCAACTCTCACATCCATACATGACTACTGGAAAAACCATAGCTTTGACTAGATAGACCTTTGTTGGCCAAGTAATGCCTCTGCTTTTTAATATGCTGTCTAAGTTGGTCATAGCTTTTCTTCTAAGGAGCAAGCGTCTTTTGATTTCAGAGCTGCAGTCACTATCTGCAGTGACTTTGGAGCCCCCCATAATAAAGTCTCTCACTGTTTCCATTGTTTCCCCATCTACTTGCCATGAAGAGATGGGAATGGATGCCATGATCTTAGTTTTCTCACTGTTGAGTTTTAAGCCAACATTTTCACTCTCCTCTTTCACTTTCATCAAGAAGCTCTTTAGTTCTTCGCTTTCTGCCATAAGGGTGATTTCATCTGCATATTTGAGGTTGTTGATATTTCTCCCAGCAATCTTGATTTCAGCTTATGCTTCATCCAGCCCAGCATTTCACATGATGTACTCTGTATATAAGTTAAATAAGAAGGGTGACAATATAAAGCCTTGATGTACTCCTTTCCTGATTTGGAACCAGTCTGTTGTTCCATGTCCATTCTAACTGTTGCTTCTTGACCTACATACAGATTTCTCAAGAGGCAGGTCAGGTGGTCTGGTATTCCCATCTCTTGAAGAATCTTCCACAGTTTGTTGTGATCCATATGGTCACAGTTTTTGGTGTAGTCAATAAAGCAGAAGATGTTTTTCTGGAACTCAACTTACTTTTTTGATGATCCAACAGATGTTTATCCACAAACATCAGTTGATTCTGTGTTTTCTGGCACTGTTCTCACAGGCTCATGTTTCTTTCATATTTGTGCTTGGTTTTATGTCACTATCCCTTTTCTGCACATAAATTTAAAAGTTAAAGCCATCCAAGTGATGTTTATGGAGCCCCTGTGAATCTTCAGATCCTCTCCTTTATGACTGTTTTTGTAGTTTCATAGGTGAAAATTCAAGTGATTTTCAAACTCTGAACTTTCCCATTTCAGAGTCTAAAACTACATGACTATTTATGTCTTTCACTTACTGTCTGACATTTTCCTATCTGAAGTTTAGGGTAGCTTTTTCTCCTGATTGACACAGCCACCCTATGTTTGGAATATCCTTGGTGTTTAATAAGTAATTTTTGAATGAATGTATTTGAACTAAGCACGAATAAAATTCCCTCTTCATGAGAATCCTATTTTTTAATTGAATGGTTACACAAGTCTTTAGACAAATTTGATGATTCAGTATATCTTTATTTTTAAATGGGAATTTCAATTTGATTTTTTAAATGACTTATGATAAGCTTTCTAATTATAGAGACTAAAATTTTAACCATTGAGTTTGTTAAATTCTTTTGAATGAGTGTAACACATATCATCAATGGCACCGCACTCCAGTACTCTTGCCTGGAAAATCCCATGGATGGAGGAGCTTGGTAGGCTGCAGTCCATGGGGTCGCGAAGAGTCAGACACGACTGAGCGACTTCACTTTCACTTTTCACTTTCATGCATTGGAGGAGGAAATGGCAACCCATTCCAGCATTCTTGCCTGGAGAATCCCAGGGACAGTGGAGCCTGGTGGGCTGCCATCTGTGGGGTCACACAGAGTCGGACATGACTGAAGCAACTTAGCAGCAACACATATCATCAAAGTCACAGGTTTAATATTCATATAGGCAGTTATTACTTAAGAGATAATTATATATAATCTTGTATTTTTGCCAATAAGCTTCATTGGCCATCAGAGAAGCATGGTAAGAGAACACAAATGTAATTCTGTTATCATTATTAAGGGCAGACAAACTTTGATATCTCTTTCATATCTGTTTCCCTAGTCTATATTCACTATTCCGTAACTTTTAAAAAGTTTTACTCAGTCTTATTGAAACTCTTCAATATTGCTTCAGAATAAAGGGAAAATGCATGCTAACTTTAAATGTAAGTTATTAACATTGACATTAGCATCAATTAAAGAAGCAGACATTTATAAACTATAACCAAAGAACTGTTATTTTAGAACAAAAGATTTTCTTTACCAAATCTAGACTTCCCATAGATTTCTCTACAAAACCCAAGGTAGATAGCTATTATGACTGTTTGAATATTTCCAAAAGCGAAAATCCCCTTTTTGGTAATTCCTTTTCTAATCAGTCATACTATAAATTCTCTTCATTACTTTCCTCATTATCTTCTGTTTCTTGAATTCTGAGTCTTCTTTGATGGTTTATGTGACTGTGGTGCAGAAACATAACATTAG
Source organism: Bos grunniens (assembly GCF_055505025.1). Taxonomy (NCBI): domain Eukaryota; kingdom Metazoa; phylum Chordata; class Mammalia; order Artiodactyla; family Bovidae; genus Bos; species Bos grunniens. The sequence goes on along the minus strand of NC_141165.1, from coordinate 118,562,201 downwards.
TATTTTCCTTATGGAGCATATAAGGCAGAATTTCTGAATATTTAATGTTTATGAAGAAAAAGTGAAAGAGAGCTATTATAATTATGCTGTTACAGTAGGTACAAAATTAAAATAAAGCTGAACAAATCTGTATTAGTCATCTTATTGTTGATAAAATTCTAAACTTTACTCCCAATCTTTAATGATATCTTGACTTGGAATAGAATTTTAAATTGAAAGTAATTTATCCCTCAAACTTCAAAGACATTTTAGTTTGGCTTCAAGAGTTTCAGGTAGGAATTCTGAGATCACTTGGATTGTATAACCTCCTCTTTGCCTCCCTACTAGAAGCATTTAGAATATTCCTTTAATATTTGGTTCAGTATACAGTATCAATGTATTTAAAAAACTTTCAGAATTTTATACATTTTTAACATTCAAAAATTGGAATTTTAAAAATTTCATGTACATTAGCATCCACATATATAAATGAAAGCATAGTCCATACCAAGACTTATACACAGATATTTATGAAAACTTTATTTGTAAGGTTCAAAAACTGGAAATAAGATAAACATCATCTACAGGTTAATGAATAAGCAAACTGTAATATTGGAACACTATTCTGCAATCAGAAGAAATGTATTATTAATACCTATTTACAAAATGAATGATTCTGAAACTAGTTATGATGAGTGAATGAAATCAGGCTAAAATCAGTACGTAATGTTAAATTCTACTGCAAATTAATCTCTAGTGACAGAAAGCAGAATAATAGTTGGAAATGGGACAGTAGAGTGAGGAGAGGAGTGAATGGGGTGAGAGACAGGTCTTTAGGCCTTTTGTATTCAGTGAAATGCCAGGCTGGATGAAGTACAAACTGGAATCAAGATTCCAGGGGAAATATCAATAACCTCAGATATGCAGATAACACTACACTAAGGGCAGAAAGCAAAGAGGAACTAAAGAGCCTCTTGATGAAAGTGAAAGAGGAGAGCGAAAAATCTGACTTCAAACTCAACACTGAGAAAACTAAGATCATGGCATCTGGCCCATCACTTCATGGCCAAAAAATGGGTAAACAATGGAAACAGTGAGATTTTATTTTCTTGAGTTTCAGAATCACTGTAGATGGTGACTGCAGCCATGAAATTAAAAGATGCTTGCTCCTTGGAAGAAAAGCTATGACCAACCTAGACAACATATGAAAAAGCAGAGACATTACTTTTTCAAAAGTGATCCGTCTAGTCAGAGCTATGGTTCTTCCAGTGGTCATGTATGGATGTGAGAGTTGGACCATAAAGAAAGCTGAGCACCGAAGAATTGATGCTTCTGAACTGTGGTGTTGGAGAAGACTCTTGAGAGTCCCTTAAACTGGAAGGACATTGAACTAGTCAATCCTAGAGGAAATCAACCCTGAATATTCATTGGAAGGACTGACGCTGAAGCTGAAGCTCCAATACTTAGGTCACTTGATACAAAGCACTGACTCATTAGAAAAGACCCTGATGCTGGGAAAGATTGAAGGCAGTAGGAGAAAGGGATGACAGAGAATGAGGTGGTTGGATGGCATCACTGACTCAATGGACATGAGGTTTAGCAAGCTCTGGGATTTGGTGATGGACAGGGAAACCTGGCATGCTGCAGTCCATGGGTGGCAAAGAGTTGGACACAACTGAGCAACTGAACTAGGATGATGGAAAGAAAGAAAGTGAAATTGTTCAGTTGTTTCCAACTCTTTGTGACTCCATGGACTGTAGCTTACCAGGCTCCTCCATCCATGGGATTCTCCAGGCAAGAATACTGGAGTGGGTTGCCATTTTCTTCTACAGGAGATCTTCCCGACCCAGGGATTGAATTCGGGTCTCCCTCATTGTAGGCAGACATTTTACCATCTGAGCCACCAGGGAAGGATAATTGAATATACTGCTAAAAGCTTAGTCAAAGCTCTAGCTTAGGGGCAACACTTTGTAGGGGTAAGGCACTGATCCCCAAGGAGGCTATTGTATAATGAACTAGCTGTTTATTTTCTGTTGGAGAATCCCTAAAAGCTAATATGAACAGCTCCATGCATTACATGTTGGAGATAGGAGTAGTTCCTATTAATATCTTTGAGGATTGTGGTTTTCAGGGAGGTAATATTTCAGTCATCCAGAGGACAAAGAATTTTACTGAATTGGGTGTTGTGAGTAGAAACAGATTGCTTTCAGCTCCTGTTCTTGACAATGAACCAGTAGACAAAAACAGGGACTCCTATAATATCAGAAATAACTAATGATAATTGACATAAAGTATTATTAGGAGGATGTCACACAATGGGAGTTAAAAAGGAGTATATCTGGGGATGTGCCCAGAGTTTCACTAGGACATTTCTTGTGCTTCTATGATTCTGTGCCCTGAACCATATTGGTAAATGGCCAGTTGCATCAACTATGGCCTGTCAAGGTCAAGACATCTAAAGACTCAGAATCTTTGGGAAGGAAGACTGGAAATCTCCATTTCAGCTGCCTGTAAAAATAAAAAAAAAACTTTCTATCTTGTGACTTTATACAAGGCATGTACTTGTTTTACATGTGTTGGTTTTATTAACATTCCTTTGTTTCTTTTTGTTTTCATTCCTACTTTTATGACACCTTAAGTATATGTTGAATTTCTTAATAAAAGTGATTTTAAAACTTTCAGTTTAAAACTTGAGGTGTGTGTTTGTTTTCTATCAAAGACATGGTAAATTTATCTTTTATTCCTAAATTCACCAGGTCAAAATCATTAAATATTAAAAGTATATTCTTTTTATATATTTTAAATTATTTAAAATATTTTCTACATGTTTTCCTAAGAAATAAGCACTTCATATTGTTGTTGTGTATTATCATCTATCTGTAGAAGCACCAGAAGTAAAAATTTTTCTGTAGTTAAGCAAACAAATCCTTTTCTCATCAACATCCTTTCCTTCCAAATAGGAATATTAACCCTAGGACATTATGGAAGAAGCCTTGTGAAACATTATAGCTATATTACAAATAACTTGGGAACACATCTTTATATTTGTTGAACATAGAAATATATAGAAGAATGTAAGAGAAAGAAGAAAAGGTATTATATCTACTTTCATGGCCATCAAAATCACAGCTGGTTCTATTTACTAAGAATTTAAAAAATGGGTGACAGTTTCAAGGATTGCCTAGATTTGTTACAAATTTAAAAATTTTTGCAAATGGATTCATAGTTTGTAAGCTGGGAAATTTGAAAAAAGCTGTTTCTAATAATCACTGATATGTTTTACATTGTATAATTTAGCCACTTAACACACTGTATCTATATGCAAGTCTTCACAGGTGGTACAGTCATAAAGAATTAACGTATCAATGCAGGATACATGAGAGCTGTGGGTTTGATCCTTGGGTTCGAAGACCCTCTGGAGTAGGAAATGGCAACCCATTTTTCTTGCCTGGAAAATTCCATGGACAGAGGAATCTGGTGGGTTATAGTGCATGGAGTCGCAAAGAGTCAGACATGACTGAGCATACACACACACACATGCAAATTATCTATACAATTTAAAACAAAAAGAATATTTTATTATTCAGGGAGGACATAATTTATGAGTGTAGAAAAATATATGAGAATTCCAAGTTAATAATTTCAATAGTTCCATTGTATTTTCATAGTTTATTCTCTGCATCTGATCAACCAAATGAAATCTTAGGATTTTTATCCTTATAGCCCCTGGAAACAAAATGATCTGAGGTCTTGATATCATCATGTTCCCACCATTGTGTACTTCAAGCTCTACACTAAAGGGCCTGAGAATGTTACTGACAGTGTTATGAATATTTGGTTATAAATTTCCTTTTCTTTTTTGGCTGTACAGCATGCTGCACGGCTGCACAGCAAGCAGTATCTTAGTTCCCCAGCCAGGGATCAAACCCGCTCCCTCTGCAGCAGAAATGTAGAGTCTTAACCACTGGACTGCCAGGAAAGTCCCTGATATAAATTCCTGATGCATGTATCAGTTTGATGACTTTCAGGGAAAAAAAAAAAATTCACAGTCTAAAACTAAACCACTCATTAAAACCTTTAGGTCCAAATTTTGATGATAAAAATGTAAAAATATTTTCTGAAGCAAATTTGTAAGACCTGATACTGTTCACTGAAGAACTGTTAGGAATCTAGTTAGATGACCTTGAAATCTGAAGATGTTCCCCAGAATATGCTTTCATTCAAATTCCTAACCACAGAGTTAGACCAATCAAATTGAACACCACTTTTTAGCTGAAAACTTATTAAACACTTTTACAAGCTCTTGTTCCATTATTATGCTTTTAAATTTATTTATTTTGAGTGGAAGTTAAGCTTTTCTAAAAGTACAATGCTGAATAACAGCCAGAATTCCAAAGTGTGTTCCTGTGTAGTGAGAGGGCCAGGAAAATCACATGCAAATGATCTCTAGATTTCAGAAATCTAGTAAAGATTATTTACTATTATATTTACAAGTCCTGGGGATTTGTGTTGAGTGTTCAGGCTGCAGAGTACTTTGCCTGTTCTCACCTGAGGAAGAACAGAGCCTGGACACAACAATTGGCAGAGTTAAGTGCTGCCTGTGTATCAGTGAGTGCACCTGCTTGAGGGAGTTACGAGTTTAATTGCTTGTGGGATAGCGATTTACCTCAGAGCAGGTTCCAGGCAGTCTTTACTAGGTTCTAGGATGTTCAAGGGCACGAACAGAGTTTGTATAGTCTCTCCAACATTCCTGCCTCCCCAACTGCTTATCCTGAACCATATGTACAGTTCAAGCCAAATAATTTTTATAAACGAATGAAGGAATTCTAACTTACCATGCAAGACAGAGTATGAATACTTCTTGTTCTTTATTTGTGTATGTTGAAAATGAATTTAAAAAGGCATAATGACAGCTTCCCCCTATGCTCAACTTATGCTTTTCTATGAGAGAAAGGACTTCTCTGTTAGACAAGTAAAAAGGAAATATTTTTAGAAAATCTGTGTCTGGACAGACATATTCCTTTTTAATGATTTTCATGGTATTTCTTAATTTTTTTTTTTTTTACTTTTAATGGGTTAAATAATATATTTTCTAATCCTAATAAATGAATGCAGATTTTTGATAAATGTTGTGACCTTTGACAGATTTTTGAGTCCTTTAATAATCAGAGAAAAAGTTTAAGCTACTTAATTATAAAAGTATTAATTATAGGAGATAAACACTAAGAAGGACTGAAGTTGGCATCGGCCTTGGTAAAACTTGGGTCATTTAAGTCACCAGATAATTGGGCTGTCCTAATTGCAGGCCTTGAAATGACCTTGAGTTCAAGAACCTTGTCATGACCCTGCAAATGCCCTAAGCAATCACTTATCTAGAAGAGTTAAGAAAGTGCTCAGAATGTTAAGGTGGTCTTATTCAGACCCAGAAATCTTGCCCCTATATGATAATGAACCATGGCTTATTCAGTACTGTAACATTGAATACAATGGAACTATTGAAATTATTAACTTGGAATTCTCATATATTTTCTCTATATTTTAAAAAACATTTGCTTTTTGTTTTATTTAAGATTAGGAGAGGGTCTTTTTTCTTTCTTGCAGACTAATTCTTTGTAAATGATTAATCTTTTTATGATTGTGACATTCTTCCTTATTTATCTTTTACTAGACTGCGTGTTCATTAGCTTTCTGACTTTGTTCTAAGTTCTGTTCCAATAGACTTAAGTGAGGCTATTCTTCCTTCTACTACATGGAGAGCCATTTCCATACTCCTTTCCATTGCCTTTGAGGCCCATTTTTGAGGGGGATTGTAGAGGGCTAGTCATATATTAATACCTCCATTTGGTACTAGTTTACTAAGTAGTGTTCATGCTCACTTGTGTCTGACTATTTTGCAACCCCATGGACTGTAGCCTCTCAGGCTCCTCTGTACACAGGTGCCATGGTTCTTAGTTATTTGCTTGTGTGGTTCACACATGTCTTCAGGGCCTGCTAGAGCCTTACTTTGTATATCTTACTTTTACTTTATATGGGAATACTGCCTTTTGAAATCCAAAGCTAAGGTTTGTTGAATTATCATAATAGGCAATTTGGTTCATGTGGTCATTAGATATCTCATGTTCAGTCACTTGGTCTGTACAAGGGCCCAGTCACAAGTCTGGAGCTGCTTTTCTAATGTAGAACATTTGCCAAAAGAGGAGGACATGGTCTTATTCTAGGGATTTTTCTGGTTTTCTTTCTGGGATCACCAGAGCTTCATATAGCATCTGTATGCTAAAGACAATTCTGAAACCACTTGAACTGCTGGGTCATTATGCCTAGTAGAAGCAAAATTATACTATAATCTAAATCTGATAACGTGAAATTTCTGTCTCCAGATCACACTGATAACAGGCACATTAGGTGCCAAAATAACCAATACAGGATATTTTGCCTCTAAAATCCATAGACATCTACAAAACATTGTGCTTATTCTTTTGAGACTGGTTCTATCTTTTACTTTAGAGAGAATATTCTGACATAATCCAAGCTACTAGACTCCTGGAAACTACACCAACAGGGCAGACTCGTGAGTATTTGTAGTTGCTTCCCTACCTTCGGGCACATGTTTGTCTTAATAAGCTCTCCAGAGCTTTAGTTAATTAACAAATTCTCTATATGAAAGGAAGCTAAAGAGTTGACATAGACCTGTGGCAAGACAGTAAAGTTACACAGTATTCTCTGACATGGAAATGCAAACCGTTTATTATTTTGCTTACAAACTTTGTTAGAAAATTAATTATTTACTATATACAAGTGCTAAAATTATGTTGAGTTGTACCTATAGAGACACCTAATCTGGAATCATAACTGCAATTGACATTAGTACTTGATTAAGTTTTTAATTATCTTCTGTTATTCTCTATGATCCATCAAGTCTTGGCAGTGACCAAACAGGCTAGTTCACTGGTGCTATGCTAGGAATCACAACCCTTGCACATGTCAAATCCTTGACTGTGCCACTAATCTCTATAATTTCCCCCAGGAATGGTTTACTATTTTCAGGAAGAGATGAGATAACAGGGAATTTTATTCTTTCTACAAAATAACCTTTGTTCCATATACTATGGAACAAAGATAAGACTCTTTCTTGATAATTAAATATATTCTATTTTTACTGCATGTTCTGAAGCCACTGCTAGGACAACCCAAGAGTCACTCTGATTAGTAAAATATAAAAATATTTTGGGTTTTTGAGGATAAGCATGAGTTCAGAGTCAGTAACTGAAAGATTATGAAGTATGGATATTTCTCTTTTTAAAATCATTTTGGAAAATGGTAATGGGTCCATTTGAGGAATTGGATGGAGGTTTAATTTTCAAACTGAACAGCTTCAGTGTTTTTCATGGGGAAAGCTCTGTCTTAACCAACTTGATGGATGTGAGTTTGAGTGAACTCTGGGAGTTGGTAATGGACAGGGAGGCCTGGCGTGCTGCAGTTCATGGGATCGTAAAGAGTCGGACATGACTGAGCGACTGAACTGAACGGAAACTGACTTTGGTGTAGTAACAAAGCTGTGAATCTCCAAATAGCAGTTTGGGTCAGAATTTTCTCAGCAAATCTAGAATTTATGATCCTATATATGTTAAGAAGCACTTAGTAGATTTCTAGGAATCAATTTATTTAGCTTCTGAGGGTATGAGTAATTAGCAATAGATTTCCATGGATCAAACACTATTGTAGGGATTTCTCTAGTGATTCGGTGGTTGAGAATCTACTTTGCAATGTAGAGCACTTGGGTTTGATCCCTAGTCAGGGAACTAAGATCCCACGTGCTGAAGAGAAATTAAGCCTGTGCACAGCAACAGAAGATTCCTCATGATGCAACTAAGACCTGGCACAGCCAAATAAATAAATAAATTTAAAAAGACCAGTATTGTAGCCACAGGCATTTTCTCCTTATGGCTTCTGTGCTCACATTTTCTACCACTCTAGAATCCCATTTTTACCATTGAGGTCACAGAGTCAATTTTCACTGTAGCATCTCACACTCTCATCTCTGGCCTACAGAGTATAAGCACCAGACAGATCAAGAATGTTCATACCTCCATCATGAAAGCATTTCTTAATGTCTTGTTGAGAGAATGTCCTCCCAGATATCCTAAGAGAATAAGGCTAGGCAAGCACCAAGAAGATTCCACTTAAAAGATCTATTCCAAGTGTATTTCCTTAAGAATTAAGACTTTGCATTACAGTATGATAGGTCTTTGTTGAGAGAAAGCTTAGATTAGCCAACCTAGTAGAATATTAACATCACACATAAGTGCTCAAGCCTAGCCTACACAATAAATTCTGAAACCAATGTGAAAGGATCTATGCCATTAATCAGAAAGCGAAGAAGAACTAAAGAGCCTCTTGATGAAAGTGAAAGAGGAGAGTGAAAAAGTTGGCTTAAAACTCAACATTGAGAAAACTAAGATCATGGCATCCAGTCCCATCACTTCATGGCAAATATATGGGGAAACAATGGAAACAGTGACAGACTGTATTTTTTTTGTGCTCCAAAATCACCACAGATGGTGACTGCAGCCATGAAATTAAAAGACCCTTGCTCCTTGGAAGGAAAGTTATGACCAACCTAGACAGCATATTAAAAAGCAGAGATATTACTTTACCAACAAAGGTCTGTCTAGGAAAGCTATGGTTTTTCCCGTGGTCATGTATGGATGTGCGACTTGGACTATACAGAAAGCTGAGCACTGAAGAGTTGATGCTTTTGAACTGTGGACTTGGAGAAGACTCTTGAAAGTCCCTTGGACTTCAAGGAGATCCACCTAGTCCATCTTAAAGGAAATCATTAGTGAATATTCATTGGAAGGACTGATTCTGAAGCTGAAACTCCAATACTTTGGCCACCTGATTGGAAGAATTGACTCATTTGAAAAGACCCTGATGCTGGGAAAGATTAAAGGCAGGAGAAGAAGGGGATGACAGAGGATGAGACGGTTGGATGGCATCACTGACTCAATGGACATGAGTTTGGGTAAACTCTGGGAGTTGACGATGAACAGGGAGACCTGGTGTGCTGCAGTCCATGGGGTCGCAAAGAGTCAGACAGAACTGAGCGACTGAACTGAACTGAACTGATCCTTAAATTCTACGTGTGGTCTAACACATTTATAACCAAATACCACACAGATCCCAAAGTTTATATTTGTGGAACATTTTAACTCATGTGGTATATACATACATATATATATGTATATCATCTTCTCCTAGAATAGACCACACTGTCTGGAAAATTCTGGGATATAAATCTTATTGTACATCTGGACAAAGGGGGAAAAAGAGAAGAAATTTCTAAAAAGAATTTTGTTATCTTATGAAGCTAATTGTCCCAGATGCAACCAGGAGTTGAGGATGGAATGATTTTTTTTCAGATGGAGGAAGTTTTAGGGGGAGTTAAAGTTTCAAGATCTCATTAATATCTGTTTAGTTGTCTGCATCCTGCTCCTTCCCTTCTAGTGGAGGAGTTGGGCATTTAACTGGTGCTGAAACTCAACTCTTACTATACATTCCTATACATGGTCTCAGCCACGTGTTCCTTCTGACTAGAGAAAATAAGAGTCTTCATGAAAGTTGTCACACATTTTGTTGTTCTACATGTATTTTTGGTTTCACATAGTTTCATATTTCTCTTTGCCTTATATTAATTCTCTAGGGGCATTAGAAGATATCAGGTGAACATTTGAACTTTAAAATCACTGTCTTTTCCATTGAATAGTGTCAAAGCACTCAATCTCACAATGCTGTTTCCTCTAACTATATTTATCCAATGTTACTCGCAGTAAAAATTTGAGCACTGATGCCATGTCATGCCATAGGTTACTTGTATCCTACTTTTCCCCAGAACAGAGGTTATCTATGAGCCCCTGGATTATATAACCAACCAAATCTCATAATCTCATTTTAAGGGTAAGTTTTTTAGGACACTCCTGATATTAATGGCTGTATCAGAAAATAGCACATTCATATTAAGATAATTTGAAGATGGTTTATTTATAAGGTGCCAAATTAAAAAGCAATGACTGGGAGCCTTGAAAAACACAAAGATTGGTACAAAATCCTAGAAGCTTGCTGACAGAAGCAAATGTTAGCCTTTCTAGGTATAGCAGTGATGTAGGATAGGAGAGGTTTTCAGAACCAAAAGGAATTGTGTAGAGTAGGCCATTTTGAGTTCGGTAGTGCCCTCTTTTCAAGGGGGCACAGCCAGCCTGAAATGACTTCAAAGGAAGAGAATTGGGGTCAGCAAAGCCTTGACCTTGCTCTCATCTCTACCTCCAGAATCCCCCAGGCTTCCCCAGCTGAAAGAGTGCAGGAGAACTGATTATATATTTCAACATGTTGGCCACCTGGAGCATGGTGTAAGTTGGAATACTGTGGGGGAATGAATACTGTGGGGAAGGGCAAATGGAGTTGCTAAGCACATCTTATCTTTTTCATTGATTTTTTTTTTTCTCTGAAATTCTGGTTATAGTCATGCATTTCATTCTTTTCTGATTGGGTTTATCCATAATTTATTAGAAGGCTGTGCTGTGTTGTCCTGTGCCTTGCTAAGTCTCTTCAGTCATGTCCGACTCTGTGTGACCCCAAGGACTGTAGCCCACCAGGCTCCTTTGTTCACAGGATTCTCCAGGCAAGAATATTGGAGTGGGTTGCCATTTCCTTCTCCAATTAGAAGGCTATTGTGAAAATATCAAGGATGCTATGCACACACACAAAAAGCTGGCAGTACACGTTCTTCACAGTCACTATGTACTTGATATGGTGATTACACAATTTAGAAAAATATCTTGAATAAGACATTCATTCCTGAAGACTGCATTTGGGTTTCTGCAGCTCACATTTACCAGTTGATTCATTGTTTCCAGTATAAACATGGAATTCAAACATTAAGATGCTATGATTCAGCCTTGTAAGTGAAGACTGTAACTCTGTTATAGTCTGTAGGTACTTTTCTCAGATTACAGGGTAGATTGATTTTTATAGTCATCTGTTATTTCTTCTTTGAAAATGTCACTGTAGACTGAGAATATATTTCAGTAAAATACACATTTAAGTTTGATATGAAATATACTGATGTAATATATAAGGTTTATAAAATAATATTTTATATGATAATTTAAATTATAAGACAACATGTACATATTTAAGGTCAAATATTTTTGACTCAGAATGAGTCCCTTTCACTACTAGCACCAAAAAAATTTATAGTTTCTTATCTTTTTATCTACAGCAGAGTCACTCAAGGAAACTAGAGAAATTTTAAGACCTGCTTCAGGGGAAAACTTTCAGTTTTCATTGCTCTGCTAAAAGCAATAATGATAAATGTATTGCTCAAATAAAATATGTAGTGGAAACATTTCCAGCACTTCCATCTGTTGTTACTTATCAGTTTAATAAGTTAAAACAGGATGTTCAACCTGCAAGCTACATTTACTTCACAGTAATAAATACCACTGATCTGAATATTTAAAATCCAGTATTATTGTAGAACTGAAAGGAGAAAAGAAGAGAATTTCTATTTCAAATGGTGCTATATTATAGAAAAGGGCAAGTAACAACCACTTGGACTCACGCTACTTTTTTCTTTATATTTTGATGCAATGTGAGACATCAGAATCATAAATAAATAGAAATGAAAATGCTTTCATGGGGAAAAAAAAAACCCAAATGCATTAGAGAATGATGATCACACTGTCAAAAACTTAATTTTAACAGTTTCTTATTTACACTTTGAAGGTTAAAAATAATATTTTTCTCAGACTTTACTCTGTGTCAGTCTGGGAGGAAATGTAAATATCTGATGTTAAAATACTCAACTGATAGATAAAATATGCCATTGAAAAGAATGATCATGGATTACTCCTAAGAAATAGCATTTAAAATGAAATTAAATTATACTACTAGGATAAAAGGCAAAGTATTAATTTTTGGTTGAAACCAATTATTTTGGTTATTGAACTACAGGCAACTGAGGATCAGGCTATAAAAATCTTAGAAAAAATAATTATCAGTCTGAAATTTTAGAGGTCCTAAGAAATAATGCTTCTTTATATTTACAATAGTAACAAATACTTACCGTGGAGTTCTCAGCATTTTTGATCTTAGAATAAAAAAAAAAATCTGCTTTGAAGATTTCTTTCTATTTATTAAGGTCATGGAAGAAACTATTATTCATTTGTGTTCTGTAATGCTTCAGTTCAGTTCAGTTGCTCAGTCATGTCCGACTCTTTGTGACCCTATGAACTGCAGCATGCCAGGACTCCCTGTCCATCACCAACTCCCAGAGTCCACTCAAACCCATGTCCATTGAGTTGGTGATGCCATCCAACCATCTCATCCTCTGTCATCTCCTTCTCCTCCTACCCTCAATCTTTCCCAGCATCAGAGTCTTTTCCAATGAGTCAGCTCTTCACATCAGGTGGCCAAAGTATTGGAATTTCAGCTTCAACGTCAGTCCTTTCAATGAACACCCAGGACTGATCTCCTTTAGGATGGATTGGTTGGGTCTCCTTGCAGTCCAAGGGACTCTAAAGAGTCTTCTCCAACTCCAAGGTTGAAAAGCATCAATTCTTCGGCACTCAGCCTTCTTCACAGTCCAACTCTCACATCCATACATGACCACTGGAAAAACCATAGCCTTGACTAGATGGACCTTTGTTGGCAAAATAATGTCTCTGCTTTTCAATATGCTGTCTAAGTTGGTCATAACCTTCCTTCAAAGGAGTTAAGCGTCTTTTAATTTCATGGCTGCAATCACCATCCACAGTGATTTTGGAGCCCAGAAAAATAAAGTCAGCTACTGTTTCCACTGTTTCTCCATCTATTTGCCATGAAGTGATGGGACTAGAAGCCATGATCTTAGTTTTCTGAATGCTGAGCTTTAAGCCAACTTTTTCACTCTCCTCTTTCACTTTCATCAAGAGGCTCTTTAGTTCTTCTTCACTTTCTGCCATAAGGGTGGTGTCATATGCATATCTGAGGTTATTGACATTTCTCCCAGCAACCTTGATTCCAGTCTGTGCTTCCTCCAGCCCAGAGTTTCTCATGATGTACTCTGTATATAAGTTAAATAAGTAGGGTGACAATATACAGCCTTGACGTACTCCTTTTCCTATTTGGAACCAGTCTGTTGTTCCATGTCCAGTTCTAACTGTTGCTTCCTGACCCTCATACAGGTTTCTCAAGAGGTAGGTCAGGTGGTCTGGTATTCCCATTTCTTTCAGAATTCCCCACAGTTTATTGTGATCCATACAGCCAGAGGCTTTGGCATAGTCAATAAAGCAGAAATAGATGTTTTTCTGGAACTCTCTTGCTTTTTTGATGATCCACTAGATGTTGGCAATTTGATCTCTGGTTCCTTTGCCTTTTCTAAAACCAACTTGAACATCTTGAAGTTCACAGTTCACGTATTGCTGAAGCCTGGCTTGGAGAATTTTGAGGCTTACTTTACTAGAGTGTGAGATGAGTGCAATTATGCAGTAGTTTGAGCATTCTTTGGCATTGCTTTTCTTTGGGATTGGAATGAAAACTGACCTTTTCCAGTCCTGTGGCCACTGCTGAGTTTTCCAAATTTGCTGGCATATTGAGTGCAGCACTTTCACAGCATCATCTTTCAGGATTTGGAATAGTTCTACTGGAATTCCATCACTTCCACTAGCTTTGTTCATAGTGATGCTTTCTAAATCCACTTGACTTCACATTCCAGGATGTCTGGCTCTAGGTGAGTGATCACATCATCATGATTATCTGGGTCATGAAGATCCTTTTTGTACAATTCTTCTGTGTATTCTTGCCACCTCTTCTTAATATCTTCTGCTTCTGTTAGGTCCATACCATTTCTTCCCTTTAGTGAGCCCATCTTTGCATGAAATGTTCCCTTGGCATCTCTAATGTTCTTGAAGAGATCTCTAGTCTTTCTGATTCTATTGTTTTCCTCTATTTCTTTGCATTGATCACTGAGGAAGGCTTTCTTATCTCTCCTTGCTATTCTTTGGAACTCTGCATTCAAATGGGTATATCTTTCCTTTTCTCCTTTGCTTTTTGCTTCCCTTCTTTTCACAGCTATTTGTAAGCCCTCCCCAGACAGCCATTTTGCTTTTTTTGCATTTCTTTTTCTTGGGGATGGTCTTGATCCCTGTCTCCTGTACAATGTCACGAGCCTCCGTCCATAGTTCATCAGGCACTCTATCAGATCTAGTCCCTTCAATCTATTTCTCACTTCCACTGTATAGTCATAAGGGATTTAATTTAGGTCATACCTGAATGGTCTAGTGGTTTTCCCTACTTTCTTCAATTTAAGTCTGAGTTTGGGAATAAGGAGTTCATGATCTGAGCCACAGTCAGCTTCCAGTCTTGTTTTTGCCCACTGTATAGAGCTTCTCTGTCTTTGGCTGCAAAGAATATAGTCAATCTGATTTTGGTGTCGACCATCTGGTGATGCCCATGTGCAGAGTCTTCTCTTGTGTTGTTGGAAGAGGGTGTTTGCTATGACCAGTGCATTCTTTTGGCAGAACTCTATTAACCTTTGCCCTGCTTCATTCTGTACTCCAAGGCCAAATTTGTCTGTTACTCCAGGTGTTTCTTGACTTCCTACTTTTGCATTCCAGTCCCCTATAATGAAAAGGACATCTCTTTTGGGTGTTATTTCTTGAAGGTCACATTTCATACAAAGCAAAAACATTTTTAAAATTTTTACTGAATTCAGGTTCAGTTTCTTTCTACTCAAAAGCCAACATGAGAGGTAAGTGTTGGTGGAAAGTTGCTTTAATAAGAAAAGCTGGCAATCTGGGTAAAAGGTGGACTCATGTCTCAAGAATGGCTCTGCTCAGCTATGACAGTTTTTAAAGAGAAAAAAGTTTGTACATCATTCTCCATTGCATGCAGATTGGCTCTTTCTTCATATGTTATCTTGCTCACATGATCTGTCTGCTAAAATCTCTTTGCAGGGTTGAATACTAGTCATTCTTTAACTATTTAATTCTTCATTCTTACTTCTTTTAATCTAGGAAAAGGATCAACAAGTTAGGCAAGGCATTGTGTACACTCAGGAGACCATAATTCAGGAGTTTAGGTTAAATTGCTTAGTGACCTTGTCCCTATAATTAGGTTCCTTTAAGGTTAGGGGGGAATAGAAATGGGCAAACAGGAAACAGGAAAAAGAGCTGCTTTCAAAATGTTTCAAAATCCAAATAAATTACAAGTATTATTTACAAGTAATTGATTTTATTTGACCTGAATTATCACCATAACTTCTGAACACAGACAATATTTTAAAATTCTACTCAACAGTTTTATTGATTGGAGAAAAATGTGGATAAGGTAAATCCTCACAGTGAGCATGCTCTCTTCATTGGTAGACTATAAAAATTCAGCTTATTTCAGGTTTTAAAACTCTGAATAATTATTCTACCAGAAATCTAAAGAAACAATAAAGGTATGATAGTGATGAGATAATTTGAATGAGTCCAAACTTGTTATAAAACTCTTAGAAAAATGGAAACAAAAGATTAGACAGTGTGTTCTAACAATATTATAAACTATTACAAGTGCAAAACTTCCGGAAAAATGATTAAAACTTTCATTTAATTTTGTTATTATAATCATGTTCATTGATTCACCAAAATATATTGAATTTCTTAAAGTTAGAGACTAGACTGCTTTCTGCAGATTTTATAAATTTGCTTGTTCTCGAAATAGCATGATATTTAGTTTTTAAAAATTTGACGTATTATAGGGGAGCAAAATTTCCTACCCCAAAATGTCTCTTTTGGCATGTAGATCATTTTGAGCTGAGAACAGTCAAGGCCCAAATGATTCAGGAAGAAACTGTGGCCTTCCAGAACTGCCTGAAGAATATAGATAGAAGACCTGATTCAGGGGAAACGCTATCACCATAGATAACTATAGTAAAAACTAAGTGTGTAGCAGGGAGGAACCTGGCAGGGTCTATTTGTTAAAATTCTTCTCTTTGTCCCATTGTCTCTGTATGGCCTAGCAAACACTTGTTTACCAAACATTTACTTTTCCATCTCCTGTCAATAACCTTTCTCCCCTTCGAAATCCCAATCTACTACTTCCTAACATCCTCTTTTGTCTTTAGCTGAAGTATTTAAGGTAAATATTTCAGTCACTTTGATGAGTTACTCAGTTTTCCTGGGTCTCTCCCACATACACAGGTTACTAAACTTTTGTTTGATTTTGGTTTTTTTTTCCTGTTAATCTATCTCATGTTGATTTAATTCTTAGACCAGCCAGAAGAACCTAGAAAGATAGAGGAAAATTTCTTCCCCTGACATCAACGAAAGTTATCAAATCTGGGCTGTATTCAAGAAATTTGCTTTGTACTTTTCAGAATATTTTTAAGCATGCTCTATTTGCAGTGCTTATAATAATTTGTTTGCCTTGCTTTTAGAAGACGATGACTGATTAAGTATCTGAAGGACTGAACCTTTTTTTTTTTTTTTTGGCACTCTGTTTTATTTTTAGTGTGTATTAATTCTATGCTGAGCTCAGAGACGGCAACTTCTGAGTCTTCCTTAAGTGGATGAATCAGTTAAAGTTATGCAGTCACATAGCAGCCCTACTAATCTTTTGAAATGAAAAAAAAAAAAGATATATTAGTAATCACCAATAATAAAAAAAATATTTTAGGTTTGACTAAATCTATCCTTACCACTAAAATAAAATAAACAAAAATAAATCTAGCCAGGAAATTAGAAGCTGAAAACCTTACATTTTAGGATCATCAAATTACTGTTCCTCACCAGAATGTCAATTCTTTGAGAACTGTAAAAACACATGCTTTGCAAATGGTTTTGGAAAGACAGTTATCAAAATGAAATCAGTGGCTTGGATATAATTCAATTGTATAAAGCATTTGTCATTGTAAGGGCAGAATGCTTAGTTCTTTGTAAAAAAGAGTGTTAAAACAGCTTTTAAATATAGCTGATTATTTGAAAGAAACAGTGAATCCTCTGTAACCATACCAACAAAGCACCATTTTTACGCAAAACCCCCAAAAAACAACTTTGATTAGTATTTCTGGATATTTTATGATACTGATCTCATTTTTAATGGGTTGTAATCTTATTTTATGTCTACTAATGCAAAGTAATTTTAATTGATTTATTTAATTTTGACCAGCATTCTCTTTAGCATCCATTTTGTGTACAAGACTGGATATACAAAATTAGTATGAAAATGCTCTTTTTTCTCAGGAAACTTATTATATGAGAAAGAATGAATTATATAGATTCTATAGTGCTCTGTATTATAACACTACACCATTCTACTTTTCCTTAAGGGTAACCACTTTTGTGTGATATGGTACACGGTGAGACCTTGGGCATAAAAGAATCATTTAATTTCTTGCCACTAATTAAGCAATTCTCCAAGTTACTTGATTAGAATCAATGTTTATATAATACTCTAATTGTATATAAGGCATTTAGTTTGTCTAATGTTAGTAGTGATAAAGGAACAATGACAGATAAGAAATGCACTTAACTAGAATTGTTTATTTTAGTGAAGAAAAAAATGTTAATCCAATTTCTATAGGTGGAGTGCCAATATAATCAACCTGCCATCAAGTAACTATATGGCTTTCCCAACTGTATAATTTTAGGAAACTTAAAGGGGTTACATTGCTGATAGCTGCCAAGGAAAAATCTTGCACTAACATTAGTGATTGATTGAATTAATGAGGGTAAGTCCGTTGTGCAGGCCCATGCATTTACCTCCTCTATTGCTAGAGATGCTTTTCCATGAGCTCACTGAGCAGGCACTACAGTGAATGAGAAAGTATGGTGATGGAAATGCACAAATTGATTTATCTTTTCATTTGATTATTAAGATTTTTTTTTTTTTTTTTACAAAATTGCAAACTACTGAATGTGAACACAAACATAATACCTAAATATATATTTTTAATGTGCCTATTTTGAGATAAGGGCTTTCCTAGTAGCTCAGTCAATAAAGAATCTGCCTTAAAGCAGGAGACCTGGGTTCAATTCTTGGGTTGGGAAGATCCCTTGGAGAAGGAACTGGCAACCCAACCCAGTATTCTTGGCTGGAGAATCCTATGGACAGAGGAGCCTGGTAGACTCCCAGTCCATGGGGTTCCAAGAGTCAGACACGACTTAGTGACTAAACCACCACAGCCATTTTGAGATAATGTCCTAGAAGTCCATATCTGTGTTGCCAGCACTTTGTATAAACTCATTAGGTTTAGTTTACTATGTTTACTTTTTCTTTGGGCAACTAATGTCAGAGAATACTCATGGGTTTGTGTTGCTAGTTTCTATTGATGGAGAGTTGAATTATAGCTGGAATACATACTTTGGAAACATGAGGAAATTTCCAGTGCCAATTATGAACATTTTCTGCATAAGACTGTGCCCTATTTTGTATGTATTCAGTTCAGTTCAGTTCAGTCACTCAGCCTGTCTGACTCTTCGCGACCCCATGAATTGCAGTATGCCAAGCTTCCCTGTCCATCACCAATTCCTCATGTCCATTGAGTCAGTGATGCCATCCAACCATTTCATCCTCTGTCATCCCCTTCTCCTCCTGCCTTAAATCTTTCCCAGCATCAGGATCTTTTCCAATGAGTCAGTTCTTCACATCAGGTGGCCAAAGTATTGGCATTTCAACTTCAGCATCAGTCCTTCCAATGAACATTCAGGACTGATTTTTTTTAGGATGGACTGGTTGGATGTCCCTGCTGTCCAAGGGGCTCTCAAGAGTCTTCTCCAACACCACAGTTCAAAAGCATCAGTTCTTTGGCGCTCAGCTTTCTTCACAGTCCAACTCTCACATCCATACATGACTACTGGAAAAACCATAGCTTTGACTAGATGGAACTTTGTTGGCAAAGTAATGACTGCTTTTTAAAATGCTGTCTAGGTTGGTCATAACTTTTCTTCCAGGGAGCAAGCATCTTTTAATTTCAAGGCTGCAGTCACCATCTGCAGTGATTTTGGAGCCCAAGAAAATAAAGTCTGTCAGTGTTTCCATTGTTTCCCCATTTATTTGCCATGAAGTGATGGGACCAGATACCATGATCTTAGCTTTCTGAATGTAGAGTTTTAAGCCAGCTTTTTCACTCTCCTCTTTCACTTTCATCAGGAGGCTCTTTATTTCTTTGCTTTCTACTGTAAAGTTGGTTTCATCTGTGTATCTGAAGTTACTGATATTTATCTGGCAATCTTGATTCCAGCTTGTGCTTCATCTAGCCCAGCATTTTGCATGATGTACTCTGCATATAAGTTAAATAATCAGGGTGACAATATATAGCCTTTATGTACTCCTTTCCCAATTTGGAGCCAGTCTGTTGTTCCATGTCCAGTTCTGTTGCTTCTTGACTTGCATACAGATTTCTCAGGAGGCAGATAAGGTGGTCTGCTATTCCCATCTCTTTCAGAATTTGCTACAGTTTGTTGTGAACCACACAGTCAAAGGCTTTGGCATAGACAATAAAGCAGAAGTAGATGTTTTTCTGGAACTCTCTTGCTTTTTTGATGATCCAGTGGATGTTGGCAACTTGATCTCTGGTTCCTCTGCCTTTTCTAAATCCAGCTTGAACAACTGGAAGTTCACAGATTTGAAGTGTTAAAGACTGGCTTGGAGAATTTTACACTTTACTTTGCTAGTGTGTGAGATGTGTGCAATTGTGTGGTAGTTTGAGCATTCTTTGGCATTGTCTTTCTTTGGGATTGGAATGAAAACTGACCTTTTCCAGTCCTGTGGCCACTGCTGTGGTCACCTTTTATTCCTTAGTAATTTGGTCAGGCTCTATGAGTGTTTCTCAGCAAATCAAACAGGATTTTGCTAAGATGGAGAGTTAACTGATAAATAAGGCATACAACCAAATCTTCAGAGTTTCAGCTGGCATACCAATTTTCTTATACACCAGAGATTTTCAAGGACCACTGACTTCTATCAAGTCTTAATGGGCCTAGACACAGAGCTTCTTAGTTTGTAGACTGTATCACACAGGAGAGTCTTCTTGGATGAGGTGGGGATCCAATTAAAGACTACAAGTTTCAAGGACATCTGCAGATACATCTGAATGGATCACCAAATGTAGTTTATGTTCTTTGAAACCACAAAGATACTTTCTAAATATTGTCTTTCTTAATTGCAGAGAGTGAGAGTGAAGCAACTTAACCTTTCATTTTGGAGTAGATGTCCTAACATGCCCAAGACTTGAAACATATACATTTTTATGGGATTTATTTCTAGCTCTCTGTCATTTTCACATGTCTTTCCAAAACATGGGAGATTCATGAATTGTATTAAATTGTTCTGGTATTTGGACCACATCTGGAAGTGTAATTATAATTTGGAGTAATTCCCTGATTAAGCTTATAAAAATTTATTCCCCTTTTCAAAGACCCATACAGCAAACAGTCAAGATACATTTATCTTTCAAGTCTCAGTGGTGCTACTCGTCTCTATCATTTTTCCAGTTTTGTGATGTACCATATGATTTATTATTTTTGTAAAAAAAAGTGAGTTCTAGGACTTTATCTTTATTATTTTCACCATAATAACTCTTCACAGAGCAAGTAGACATGTAGGAACTTTTCCACTTGGTGAGCATCTTCTTCAAGAACTGAGAATGCTAACAGCATGAGTTCAGAATCCCCTGATATCCAAATGAAGGCTCCAGAGAGGAGTCACTAAATCCTTTTAAAAATAAAGGCATTTTTAAATTTCTCATATCACTCACAAATTTCTTGGTAAAATTAGCAAATTCTGAGGTTATTTTAGTGCACAGTCATTTATCTTTGGTGAGATCTTACTATTTTACTGAATCCTATCCTAATTCTTGTTACATCTCTAGAGTTAAAAGAGATAGGAGTGGTGGGGAAAGCATTATGATTTTTTTTTTTTTTCTGATAAGATTTTAAACAAGAGAAGAAAAGATTTTCAGAGAAGGGGCCTTTTGTTGCTGTTGTTCAGAGAGTATCCCATGCTATTCAGATGTTCAAATATATTCTTTCAAGTTCATGATTCTAGTTTTTCCAAAACAGTACCATACCTTATGGGATTCCCCAGTGGCTCAGATGGTAAAGCATCTGCCCACAATGCGGGAGATCCAGGTTTGATCCCTGGGTTGGGAAGATCCCCTGGAGAAGGAAATGGCAACCCACTCCAGTACTCTTGCCTAGAAAATTCCATGGATGGAGGAGCCTGGTGGGCTACAGTTCATGGGGTTGCAAAGAGTCAGACTGGACTGAGCGACTTCACTTCACTCACCATACCTTATAGAAAATGATAGTGCTTGCCTTCAAATTCAACTGTCATTATAAATCAGCAACTTAGAGGATTCATGTCTACATTTGGTTTTCAGCTGCCTGTGAGTACAGGTGATAATAACTGTTTTAACACCATCATAGGAAGCCCCTAGATACAAGCCCATCACTTGAACTAAAACTTAGGAATCTGATGTTGTGCACGTCTTAATCTGTCAAACAGTGTTAAGAGCAACCACAATACTCTACAGTTTTTGAGTTTACCATTAAAAAAAATATTTTGTATCAGTTTCTTAGGGCTACCTTAACAAATTACCACACATCTAAAGTGGATAAAAACAAAAAGATATTGTATCGCACTTCTAGAAGCTAGAAGTCCTAAATCAAGATGTTGGTAGGGCATGATCCTCTGAAATCTGTAGGAGAATTCTTCCTTGACTCTTTGATTCTGATGGCTTTCAGGCATTCTTCAGTATTCTTTGGTTTACAACTGCAAACATTCAATCTTTGCAAATCAAGAAGGCAGAGTGGGAGGATGCTGAATTTACCTCCTTTCACAAGCACATTTAAAAATACCAGTACAACAATATAGAACAACTATTGCTGAAATCGACCTGAGGATTAGCAGAATGGCTCTTCTACAAACGAGGCAGTAAAGAAAGATCCACAGAGTCTAGTTAGGTAGGGAGGGGAAGCAATTTAAGGACCAGCACCCTAGTAGGGGATCCAGAAGAATAGTGAGGTATCATAGGCTCAGGGGTCCTCTCTTGGAAGCAAGGTATTTGAGCCATATGTTAGAAGCCCCAGCCTGGAGACTGATAAAGGGAAGGTGAGTCCCCTTAGCTCCTTAGCTAGGTTGGAAACCAGTGGGGTGGACTAAAAGGGCTGTGAAAACCTAAGACTCTGCTCTTGAAGAGTGCATGCACAAATTTGTTTTCTCCCTGTCATAGCACAGAGGCAAAAGATTAAAGACTAGCTGGGGCTCTGGCCAGCTTCCAGGACAGCCCTGGCACATGCTCCAGCCTGCGCCAGGCCCCTATTCCAGCTAGTCTTGGTCCAGTACTTCTCCCCACTAAGGCACTGGCTACCATTGCCCATGAGAGTGTGCACATTTAGAAGAAAAGGAGCCAGCTCAAGCCCTAGACCTACTTCTGACCATGAAGATTGCCAGCACATATGTCCCTGTACATACTTGAGAGGGACCACAAGCAACCCAGTAATGTGGCTCCAACCCCTCTGATCCTGACCCAGCCTCTAACCAAGGTGCACTCACCAGGGAAAAATGAAACCAGCACAGAAGTGCAACCCCAAGCCCTCAGGCCTCAGCCCTGCACCTAGCCAAAGTGGAGATTGCAGTCACACCCAGGAGAAACCCAGCTCCCTCAGGGATCCTGATCCAGTCCCTCAGGCTCTGCCCTTGCCTCCTAATAAGGTGGTGATGGCCACTGAGCATAGGAGAAGCCCCTGTTTGTGCCTGGCTCTGGTTTAGGCCCTCCAACTCTAGCCCTACCTCCCATTAATGTGAGTTGTCAGTGTATCCCAGGGGAAGATATAGCCTGTGCTCACTTCAGATCTAGCTTTCTCACAAAGCCACTGGGTACATGTAGATAGCTTAGGGACCCTTTCACACAAGGACAAACCTTCAATACCAGGAAAGATAACTGTTTCACCTAATTTCATAGAGACAGAAAAAGTTAAACAAGATAAGAAGATAAAGGAATATGTTTCAAATGAAATTACAATTTAAAAGTTCTGAAACAGACAAACAAAAACTAACAGAATGAAGGTAAATCATTTACCTGATGAAGAGTTCAAAGCAATAGTTATAAGATTGCTAACTGAACTTGTGAAAAGAACAGATGAACACAGTGAGAATAACAACAAAGAACTAGAAAATTTTTTGAAAAATCCAGTCAGAGCTGAATAATATGATAACTGAAATGAAAATGCACCAGAAGAAACTAACAACAGATTAGGTGACAGAAGAATGCATACTGACTGAGAAAATAGAATAATGGAAATCACCCAATCAAAACAGCAAAAAGAAAAACAAACTTTATTTTTTTTATTATTTTTAATATAAATTTATTTATTTTAATTGGAGGCTAATTACTTTACAATATTGTATTGGTTTTGCCGTACATCAACATGAATCTGCCATGGGTGTACACGTGTTCCCCATCTTGAACCCCCTTCCCACCTCCCTCCCTGTACCATCCCTCTGGGTCATCGCAATGCACCAGCCCCAAGCATCCTGTATCATGCATCAAGCCTGGTCTGGAAATTCATTTCATATATGATATTATAATGTTTCAATGCCATTCTCCCAAATCATCCCACCCTCTCCCACTCCCATAGAGTCCAAAAGACTGTTCTATACATGTGTCTCTTATGCTGTCTCACATACAGGGTTATCGTTACCATTTTTCTAAATTCCATATATATGCGTTAGTATACTGTATTGGTGTTTTTCTTTCTGGCTTACTTCACTCTGTATAATAGGCTCCAGTTTCATCCACCTCATTAGAACTGATACAAATGTATTCTTTTTAATGGCTGAGTAATACTCCATTGTGTATATGTACCACTGCTTTCTTATCCATTCATCTGCTGATGGACATCTAGGTTGCTTCCATGTTCTGGCTATTATAAACTGTTCTGCGGTGAACATTGGGTTACATGTGTCTCTTTCAATTCTAGTTTCCTTGGTGTGTATGCCCAGTGGGATTGCTGGGTCGTATGGCAGTTCTATTTCCAGTTTTTTAAGGAATCTTCACACTGTTCTCCATAGTGGCTGTACTAGTTTGCATTCCCACCAACAGTGTAAGAAAAACAAACTTTAAAAAATGAGGACAGTTTAAGGGATGTTTGAGACATTAAGTGTATAAATATTCACACTGTAGGAGGCATAGGTGGAGAAGAGAGAAAGGGGTAGAAAATGTATTCGATGAAATTATGGCTAAAAAAGTTCTTGAACCTGAAGAAGGAAATAGATATCCAGGTACAGGAAGCAGAGAGTCCCAGACAAGATAAACCCAAAGAGACCCACAGTAAGTTATATCATATTGAAGTGGCAGAAGTTAGAGAATTTTAAAGGCAACAAGAGAAAACAGTCACATCAAAGGAACGGTCTACCAACTGATTATTCAGCAAAAACTTTACAGAAGAGAATAACATAATGTATTTAAAGTATTGAAAGGAAAAATCCTACAATCTGAGATGCTCTATCCAGCACTGGATAGAGCATTGTCATTCAGAACTGAAAGAGAAATAAAGAGCTTCTCAAACAAGCTCTTCCAAAAAATGAAAAGAGTTCATAAACACTAAATCAAACTTAAAAGAAATATTAAATAGTCTTTTTACTAAATGAAAAAGAAAAAGCTAAATTAATAAATAAGAAATTATATAAAGGGAAAATCACCCTGGGAAAGGTACATATATAGGAAAGTCAATGGTTTAATCATTTAAATAAGCTGGTATAAAGGTTAAAAGACAAAAATTTGAAATTAATTTTGACTACTATACAATAAACAGCTAAGGAATAAGCATGAAGATATAAAATATGACATGGGAATAAAATAAAACATGGGAATAAAATAAAACATGGGAATGGAAAATAAAACATGTAGATATTTTAGAATGTGTTTAACTTCAGTGATTATGAGTTTAAAATAAGTCAATGTATATGAACTCTATGGTAACCAATTTATATGAACTCTATGGTGAGCGGTGGCTGCGTGACTCTGAAGTGGCCAAGAGGAGATACCCCAAGTCCAAGGTCAGGAGAGGTGGACCTGAGGCAATACCCCATGTTCAAGGTCAGGAGCAGTGGCTGCACTTCACTGGAGCAGCCGTGAAGAGATACCCCATGTCCAAGGTCAGAGAGACCCCAGTAAGATGGTAGGCTCTGGAGCGGCTATGAGGAGATACCCCACATCCAAGGTCAAAGGGGAATCCCCAGCCAGATGGTAGGAGGGGTGAATTCACATTTAGAATCAAACCCAATTCCTGCCAGAGATGCTCAGAGGGCTCAAACAAACTTTGTGTGCACCAGGACCCAGGGACCCACAGAGACAGAGACGGAACTGTGTTTGAGTGTCTGCTGTAGAGGTACAGGTCAGCAGTGGACTGCCACAGGGACAGAGGCTCTGGGTGCAGCAGACTTGGGTATGGCATAAGCCCTCTTGGAGGAGGTTGCTGTTAACCCCATCATAGAGCTGCCAGAACTTAGGACTGGGAAATAGACTCTTGGAGGGCATAAACAGAACCTTGTGCACCATGACGGAGGAGAAAGGAGCAGTGACAACAAGAGACTGATCCAGACTTGCCTGTGAGTGTCCAGGAGTCTCCAGTGGAGGTGTGGGCTGGTGGTGGCCTGCTGCAGGGTTGGGGACACTGAGTGTAGCAGTACATGCATGGGATTTTTGAAGGAGGTCACCATTATCTTCATTACCTCCACCAAGGTTTGGCCCCAGGTAAATAGTAGGGAGGGAGCACACTTCCACCCATCAACAGAAAATTGTATTAAAGATTTACTGAGCATGGCCCTACCCATCAGGACAAGACCTAGTTTCCCCCTTAGTCAGTCTCTCCCATCAGGAAGCTTCCATAAGCCTTTTATCCTTTTCCATCAGAGGGTAGACAGACTGAAAACGACAATCACAGAAAACTAACCAATCTAATCACATGGACCACAGCCTTGTTTAATCAATGAAACTATAAGTCATGCTGCATAGGCCCTCGCAAGATGGACGGGTCATGGTGGAGAGCTCTGACAAAATGTGGTCCACTGGAGAAGGGAATGGCAAACCACTTCGGTATTCTTGCCTTGAGAACCCCATGAACAGTATGAAAAGGTAAAAAGATAGGACTGAAAGATGACCTCCCCAGATCTGTAGGTGCACAACATGCTACTGGATATCAGTAGAGATATTACTTCAGAAAGAATGAAGAGACAGAACCAAAGCAAAAGCAACACCCAGTTGTGGATGTGACTGGTGATGGAAGCAAGGTCTGATGCGATAAAGAGCAATATTGCATAGGCACCAGGAATGTCAGGTCCACAAATCAAGGCAAACTGGAAGTGGTCAAACAGGAGATGGCAAGAGTGAATGTCGACATTTTAGGAATCAGCAAACTAAACTGAACTGGAATGGGTGAATTTAACTCAGATGACCATTATATCTACTACTGTGGGCAGGAATCCCTTAGAAGAAATGGAGTAGCCATCACGGTCAACAAAAGAGTCCGAAATGCAGTACTTAGATGCAATCTCAAAAACGACAGAATGATCTCTGTTCATTTCCAAGGCAAACCATTCAATATCATGGTAATCCAAGCCTATGCCCAGCCAGCAATGCTAAAGAAGCTGAAGTTGAATGATTCTATGAAGACCTACAACACCTTTTAGAATTAACACCCCAAAAAGATGTCGTTTTCATTATAGGAAACTGGAATGCAAAAGTAGGAAGTCAAGAAACACGTGGAGTAACAGGAAAATTTGGCCTTGGAGTACAGAATGAAGCAGGGCAAAGGCTAATAGAGTTTTGCCAAGAGAATGCACTAGTCATAGCAAACACCCTCTTCCAATAGGACAAGAGAAGACTCGATACATGGACATCACCAGATTCGTCAACATCAAAAACAGACTGCTTATATTCTTTGCAGCCAAAGATGGAGAAGCTCTATACAGTCAACAAAAGCAAGACCAGGAGCTGACTGTGGCTCAGATCATGAACTCCTTATTCCCAAATTCAGACTTAAATTGAAGAAAGTGGGAAAAACCACTAGACCATTCAGATATGACCTAAACCAAATCCCTTATGATTATACAGTGGAAGTGAGAAATAGACTGAAGGGCCTAGATCTGATAGATAGAGTGCCTGATGAACTATGGATGGAGGTTCGTGACATTGTACAGGAGACAGGGATCAAGACCATCCCCATGGAAAGGAAATGCAAAAAAGCAAAATGGCTGTCTGGGGAGGCCTTACAAACAGCTGTGAAAAGAAGAGAAGACAAAAGCAAAGGAGAAAACAAAAGATATACCCATTTGAATGGAGAGTTCCAAAGACTAGCAAGGAGAGATAAGAAAGCCTTCCTCAGTGATCAATGCAAAGAAATAGAGGAGAACAACAGAGTGGGAAAGACTAGAGATCTCTTCAAGAACATTAGAGATAACAAGGGAATATTTCATGCAAAGATGGGTTGAATAAAGGACAGAAATGTTATGGACCTAATAGAAAGAAAATATATTAAGAAGAGGTGGCAAGAATACACAGAAGAACTCTACAAAAAAGATCTTCACGACCCAGATAATCACAATGGTGTGATCACTGACCTAGAGCCAGACATCCTGCAATGTGAATTCAATTGGGCCTTAGAAAGCATCACTACGAACAAAGCTAGTGGAGGTGATGGAATTCCAGTTGAGCTATTCCAAATCCTGAAAGATGATGCTGTGAAAGTGCTGCACTCAATATGCCAGCAAATTTGGAAAACTCAGCAGTGGCCACAGGACTGGAAAGGGTCAGTTTTGATTCCAATCCCAAAGAAAGACAATGCCAAAGAATGCTCAAACTACCTCACAATTGCATTCATCTCAGATATTAAAAAAGTAATGCTCAAAATTCTCCAAGCCAGGCTTCAGCAATACGTGAACCATCAACTTCCAGATGTTCAAGCTGGTTTTAGAAAAGGCAGAGGAACCAGAGATCAAACTGCCAACATCTGCTGGATCATCTAAAAAGCAAGAGAGTTCCAGAAAAACATCTATTTCTGCTTTATTGACTATGCCATAGCCTTTGACTTTGTGGATCACAAATAAGCTGTGGAAAATTCTGTAAGAGATGGGAATACCAGACCACCTAAGCTGCCTCTTGAGAAACCTGTATGCAGGTCAGGAAGCAACAGTTAGAACTGGACATGCAACAACAGACTGGTTTCAGATAGGAAAAGGAGTACGTCAAGGCTGTATATTGTCACCCTGCTTATTTAACTTATATGCAGAATATATCATGCAAAATGCCATGCTGGATGAAGCACAAGCTGGAATCAAGATTGCCAGGAGAAATATCAATAACCTTAGATATGCAGATGACACCATACTTATGGCAGAAAGTGAAGAAGAACTGAAGAGCCTCTTGATGAAAGTGAAAGAGGAGAGTGAAAAAGTTGGCTTAAAGCTCAACATTCAGATAACTAAGATGATGACATATGGTCCCATCACTTCATGGCAAATAGATGGGGAAACAGTGGAAACAGTGGCAGACTTTACTCTTTTGGGCTCCAAAATAACTGCAGGTTGTGACTGCATGCATAAAATTAAAAGACGCTTACTCCTTGAAAGAAAAGCTATGACCAACCTACACAGCATATTCAAAAGCAGAGACATTACTTTGCCAACAAAGGTCCATCTAGTCAAGTCTATGGTTTTTCCAGTAGTCATGTATGGATGTGAGAGTTGGCCTGTGAAGAAAGCTGAGCGCCAAAGAATTGATGCTTTTGAACTGTGGTGTTGGAGAAGACTCTTGAGAGTCCCTTGTACTGCAAGGAGATCCAACCAGTCTTTCCTAAAGGAAATCAGTACTGAATATTCATTGGAAAGTGTGATGCTGAAACTCCAGTACTTTGGCCACCTGATTCAAAGAACTGACTCATTTGCAAAGACCTTATGCTGGGAAAGATTGAAGGTGGGAGCAGAAGGGGATGACAAAGGATGAGATGGTTTGATGGCATCACTGACTCAGTGGACATTGGTTTGGGTAAACTCCGGGAGTTGACAAAGCACAGGGAGGACTAGTGTGCTGCAGTCCATGGGGTTGCAAAAATCAGACACGACTGAACGACACTGAACTGAACTGAACTGTGGTAACCAAAAATCAAAAAACCTACAATATATAAGCAAGAACTAGGGAGAAAGCCCAGATGTAACACTAAAGAAAATGATCAAGCCACAAGGGAAGAAACTAGTTAAGGAAAGAACAGAGAAGAATTGCAAAATCAACCAGAAAACAGGTAACAGAATGGCAATGTTTGTATCAATAATAATTTTTTTTTCTAATTTTATTTTATTTTTAAACTTTACATAATTGTATTAGTTTTGCCAAATATCAAAATGAATCCGCCACAGGTATACATGTGTTCCCCATCCTGAACCCTCCTCCCTCCTCCCTCCCCATACCATCCCTCTGGGTCATCCCAGTGCACTAGCCCCAAGCATCCAGTATCGTGCATCGAACCTGGACTGGCAACTCGTTTCTTACATGATATTTTACATGTTTCAATGCCATTATCCCAAATCTTCCCACCCTCTCCCTCTCCCACAGAGTCCATAAGACTGTTCTATACATCAGTGTCTCTTTTGCTGTCTCGTACACAGGGTTATTGTTACCATCTTTTTAAATTCCATATATATGCGTTAGTATACTGTATTTATGTTTTTCCTTCTGGCTTACTTCACTCTGTATAATAGGCTCCAGTTTCATCCACCTCATTAGAACTGATTCAAATGTATTCTTTTTAATGGCTGAGTAATACTCCATTGTGTATATGTACCACTGCTTTCTTATCCATTCATCTGCTGATGGGCATCTAGGTTGCTTCCATGTCCTGGCTATTATAAACAGTGCTGCGATGAACATTGGGGTACACGTGTCTCTTTCCCTTCTGGTTTCCTCAGTGTGTATGCCCAGCAGTGGGATTGCTGGATCATAAGGCAGTTCTATTTCCAGTTTTTTAAGGAATCTCCACACTGTTCTCCATAGTGGCTGTACTAGTTTGCATTCCCACCAACAATGTGAGAGGGTTCCCTTTTCTCCACACCCTCTCCAGCATTTATTGCTTGTAGACTTTTGGATCGCAGCCATTCTGACTGGTGTGAAATGGTACCTCATAGTGGTTTTGATTTGCATTTCTCTGATAATGAGTGATGTTGAGCATCTTTTCATGTGTTTGTTAGCCATCTGTATGTCTTCTTTGTAGAAATGTCTATTTAGTTCTTTGGCCCATTTTTTGATTGGGTCATTTATTTTTCTGGAGTTGAGCTGTAGGAGTTGCTTGTATATTTTTGAGATTAGTTGTTTGTCGGTTGCTTCATTTGCTATTATTTTCTCCCATTCTGAAGGCTGTCTTTTCACCTTGCTAATAGTTTCCTTTGATGTGCAGAAGCTTTTAAGGTTAATTAGGTCCCATTTGTTTATTTTTGCTTTTATTTCCAATATTCTGGGAGGTGGGTCATAGAGGATCCTGCTGTGATATATGTCGGAGAGTGTTTTGCCTATGTTCTCCTCTAGGAGTTTTATAGTTTCTGGTCTTACGTTTAGATCTTTAATCCATTTTGAGTTTATTTTTGTGTATGGTGTTAGAAAGTGGTCTAGTATCAATAATAATTTTAAACATCAATAGACTAAGTGCTCTAATCAAAAGACATAAGATGGCTGACTGAATAAAAAAGAAGACCCATCATTATGCTGTTCACAAAAATTCTCTTTAGAGCTCAATACACATTGACTGAAGGTAAGGGAAAAAAATATTGCATGTAAATGGAAACAAAAAGAATGTTGGGGTACTAATATTCTTATCAGACAAGGTAGACTTAAAAAAATGTCTAAACAAAAGACAAAGAAGGTCATTGTATATGATAAAAGGTCCAACACAAGAAGGGAATATAACATTCATAAACATAGGCATCTAATATAAGAGCAGTTAAATGCATAAAGAAATATTAACAGATATAAAGGGAGACATTGACAGTAATAGTAGGGGACTTTAACAACCCACTTCCTTCAATGGATAGATCATTCCAGACAGGAAATCAATAATTAAACAGTGGCCTTAAATGGCACATTAGACCAAGCTAATTTTATAGATATCTATAGGACATTTCAACCCAAAACAGCAAAACACACATTCTTTTTCAGTACATATGGCACATTATCCAGGATAGATCACATGCTAGGCTACAAAAGAGTCACAACAAATTTAAGAGTATAGAAATTATACCAAGCATTTTTACTGACCTCAATGATATGAAACTAGAAAGCAATACCAAGAAGAAGGAAGAAAAACATAAAACCATGTACAGACTAAACAACATGTTAATGAAATGGCCTCATCCTGACTTGACTAATTCCATATGCAATGACCCTGTTTCCAAAAAAAATTCACTGTGAATAAGTGTGAGATATTGGAGGTTAGGATTTCAATGTATATTTTTAGGTAATACAAATCAACCCATAACATATTCTATCCAGTTATAAGTACAGCCCCATAGGTTTTGCTTTTATGTAAATCTAAATTTTAATTCAGTTAACATTTTTTTTCCTTTGCAAGATTGATATTCTAATGTCTTAATACTCAAAAGAGTTTTACTGATTTTAGATTCATCTATAATAGATGAAGGAATTCCAGTTGAGCTATTTCGAATCCTGAAAGATGATATTGTGAAAGTGCTGCACTCAATATGCCAGCAAATTTGGAAAATTCAGCAGTGGCCACAGGACTGGAAAAGGTCAGTTTTCATTCCTATTACAAAGAAAGGCAATGCCAAAGAATGCTCAAACTACCTCACAATTGCACTCATTTCACACGCTAGTAAAGTAATGTTCAAAATTCTCCAAACCAGGCTTCAGCAATATGTGAACTGTGAACTTCCTGATGTTCAAGCTGGTTTTAGAAAAGGCAGAGGAACCAGAGATCAAATTGCCAACATCTGCTGCATCATGGAAAAAGCAAGAGAGTTCCAGAAAAGCATCTATTTCTGCTTTATTGACTATGCCAAAGCCTTTGACTGTGTGGACCACAAGAAACTGTGGAAAATTCTGAAAGAGATGGGAATACCAGACCACCTGACCTGACTCTTGAGAAACTTGTATGCAGGTCAGGATGCAACAGTTAGAACTGGACATGGAACAACAGACTGGTTCCAAATAGGAAAAGGAGTAAGTCAAGGCTGTATATTGTCACCCTGCTTATTTAACTTCTATGCAGAGTACATCATGAGAAACAATGGACTGGAAGAAGCACAAGCTGGAATCAAGATTGCTGGGAGAA
This sequence comes from Bos grunniens, assembly GCF_055505025.1. NCBI lineage: Eukaryota > Metazoa > Chordata > Mammalia > Artiodactyla > Bovidae > Bos > Bos grunniens. The sequence continues at coordinate 118,529,868 of NC_141165.1, read as the reverse complement.
ATATCAATAACTTCAGATATGCAGATAACACCACCCTTTTGGCAGAAAGTCAAGAGGAACTCAAAAACCTCTTGATGAAAGTGAAAGTGGAGAGTGAAAAAGTTGGCTTAAAGCTCAACATTCAGAAAATGAAGATCATGGCATCTGGTCCCATCACTTCATGGGAAAGAGATGGGGAAACAGTGGAAACAGTGTCAGACTTTATTTTTCTGGTCTCCAAAATCACTACAGATGGTGATTGCAGCCATGAAATTAAAAGACACTTACTCCTTGAAAGGAAAGTTATGACCAACCTAGATAGCATATTCAAAAGCAGAGACATTACTTTGCCAACAAGGGTCCATCTAGTCAAGGCTATGGTTTTTCCTGTGTTCATGTATGGATCTGAGAGTTGGAAGGCTGAGCGCCGAAGAATAGATGCTTTTGAACTGTGGTGTTGGAGAAGACTCTTGAGAGTCCCTTGGACTGCAAGGAGATCCAACCAGTCCATTCTGAAGGAGATCAGCCCTGGGATTTCTTTGGAAGGAATGATGCTAAAGCTGAAACTCCAGGACTTTGGCCACCTCATGCGAAGAGTTGACTCATTGGAAAAGACTCTGATGCTGGGAGGGATTGGGGGCAGGAGCAGAAGGGGATGACAGAGGATGAGATGGCTGGGTGGCATCACTGACTCTATGGATGTGAGTCTCAGTGAACTCTGGGAGTTGGTGATGGACAGGGAGGCTTGGCGTGCTGCGATTTATGGGGTCGCAAAGAGTCGGACACGACTGAGTGACTGAACTGAACTGAACTGAACTGAATGATTCCATGAATATATTCTAACTGCCCAGACATTTTGGTCAGTATTTTAAGATTCAAGTCTTAGCAAGAGTTCAATTTGTTTCCATGTTATGTCGTAGCTGTTAGGGAGCAGGGAGAAGAAATATCTGCCTGTCCCTATTGGCTATCTTCAACCTATCTCTCTTTCTCTCTTGCTTTCTTCCTCCCTTTTTGTCTTTCCATTCTTTCTTCCTTCCTTTCTCTCTCTCTCTCTTTCTTCTTTATTTTCACTTTCCACCTAACTTGTACCACTGAGTTCAGTCACTCATTTCAGTCACTCAGTCTCGTCTGACTCTTTGTGACCCCATGAATCGCAGCACACCAGGCCTCTCTGTCCATCACCAACTCCCGGAGTTTACCCAAATTCATGTCCATCGAGTTGGTGATGCCATCCAGCCATCTCATCCTCTGTCGTCCCCTTCTCCTCTTGCTCCCAATCCCTCCAATCATCAGGGTTTTTTCCAATGAGTCAACTCTTCACATGAGGTGGCCATTTTGGAGTTTCAGCTTCAGCATCAGTCCTTCCAATGAACACCCAGGACTGATCTCCTTTAGGATGGACTAGGTGGATCTCCTTGCAGTCCAAGGGACTCTCAAGAGTCTTCTCCAACACCACAGTTCAAAAGCATCAATTCTTTGGTGCTCAGCTTTCCTCACTGTCCAACTTTCACTTCCATACATGACCACAGGAAAAACCATACCCTTGACTAGATGAACCTTTGTTAGCAAAGTAATGTCTCTGCTTTTGAATATGCTATCTAGGTTGGTCATAACTTTCCTTCCAAGGAGTAAGTATCTTTTAATTTCATGACTGCATTCACCATCTGCAGTGATTTTGGAGCCCAAAAACATAAAGTCTGACACAGTTTCCACTGTTTCCCCATCTATTTCCCATGAAGTTCTGGGACCAGATGCCATGATCTTCGTTTTCTGAATGTTGAGCTTTAAGCCAACCTTTTCACTCTCCACTTTCACTTTCATCAAGAGGCTTTTTAGTTCCTCTTCACTTTCTGCCATAAGGGTGGTGTCATCTGCATATCTGAGGTTATTGGTATTTCTCTCAGCAATCTTGATTCCAGCTTGTGTTTCTTCCAGCCCAGCATTTCTCATGATGTACTCTGCATTTAATTTAAATAAGCAGGGTGACAATATACAGCCTTGACGTACTCCTTTTCCTATTTGGAACCAGTCTGTTGTTCCATGTTCAGTTCTCACTGCTGCTTCTTGACCTGCATACAGGTTTCTCAAGAGTCAGGTCAGGTGGTCTGGTATTCCCATCTCTTTCAGAATTTTCCACAGTTTCTTGTGATCCATGCAGTCCAAGGCTTTGGCATAGTTAAGAAAGCAGAAATAGATGTTTTTCTGGAACTCTCTTGTCTTTTCAATGATCCAGCAGATGTTGGCAATTTGATCTCTGGTTCCTCTGCCTTTTCTAAAACCAGCTTGAACATCTGGAAGTTTACAGTTCATGTATTGTTGAAGCCTGGCTTGGAGAATTTTAAGCATTACTTTACTAGTGTGTGCAATTCCATCACCTCCACTAGCTTTGTTTAGATATTTTACAGATAAAAGACAAAGTTCAGAGAGGGTAAGTTATGTGTTCAAAATGGTACTAATCAAAGTAGTGCATCCAAAGCATAAATCCAAATTTTCTGACTATAGTATTTGACATTTTCCATTATTCTATGCTCTTCCTCAGTGGTTTACAAAGTAGATTTGATAATTGAAGTGATGACATAGAACAAGATGGTTGGATTGCATCACTTACTCAATGAACATGAGTTTGAGCAAGCTCCAGGAGATGGTGAACGACAGGGAAGCCTGGCATGCTGCAGTCCATGGGGTTTTAAAACATCAGACATGACTGAGAAACTGAACAATGACAACAACAGAAATGATAAATTATATATTGATATCATTAAAATCTTGGTTCTTTCCAAATTGATCTATAGATTGAATGCAATTTCAATCAAAATTGTGCAAATTGTTTTGTGGGCATTGATAAATTGATTTTAAAGTTTATAGGGAAAGGCAAAAGATCCAAAATAGACAGTAAAACATTAAAGAAAAATCAAGTCAGAAGACTGATCTGCTCTACTTTAACTATAAAGCCAAGACAGTGCAGTATTAATGAAACACAAATAGATCAGTGGAATAGAACACAAATATAGTCACCTGATCTGTGGCAAGAGTGATTCAATGAAGAAAGGACAGTCTTTTCAATACCATTGGAAAAAACAGGATAACCACAAGCAAAAATGTATTAATAAATAAACCTAGACACACACCTTATTCCTTTCACAAAAAAGAATTCAAAATAGAACACAGACCTAAATGTAAAATGCAAAGCTATAAAACTCCTGGAAAATAGTATGAATATCTAGATGACCTTGCATTTCACAGTGACTTTCTAAATACAATACCCAAAGCATTATCCATGAAAGAAAAAAGAATTGAGAGTTTGGCTTCATGAAATTAAAATTGCTCTGAAAAAAACACCATTACATAAATGAAAATACAAGTCACATATTTGGAAAAGTGTCTCTGCAAAAATGTCTCTGGAAAAATGTCTCTTTTAAAGGACTTAAAAGACTGGCATTAAGAATATACAAATAACACTTAAAACTCAACAGTGAGAAAACAAATGTCCCAATTTACAGATCGGCAAAGATTTCCGCAAACACCTCACCAAAGAAGATATATCAGATCACATCAGTCACTCAGTCGTGTCCGACTCTTTGCGACCCCATGGATCGCAGCACACCAGGCCTCCCTGTCTATCACCAACTCCCAGAGTTCATCGAGGCTCAGTCCATCGAGTCAGTGATGCCATCCAGCCATCTCATCCTCTGTCGTCCCCTTCTCCTCTTGTCCCCAGTCCCTCCCAGCGTCAGGGTCTTTTTCAATGAGTCAACTCTTCACATGAGGTGGCCAAAGTCCTGGAGTTTCAGCTTTAGCATCATTCCTTCCAAAGGAATCCCAGGGCTGATCTCCTTCAGAATGGACTGGTTGGATCTCCTTGCAGTCCAAGGGACTCTCAAGAGTCTTCTCCAACACCACAGTTCAAAAGCATCAATTCTGTGGTGCTCAGCCTTCTTCACAGTCCAACTCTCACCTCCATACATGACCACTGGAAAAACCATAGCCTTGACTAGACGAACCTTTGTTGGCAAAGTAATATCTCTGCTTTTGAATATGCTATCTAGGTTGGTCATAACTTTTCTTCCAAGGAGTAAGCGTCTTTTAATTTCATGGCTGCAGTCACCATCTGTAGTGATTTTGGAGACCAGAAAAATAAAGTCTGACACTGTTTCCACTGTTTCCCCATCTATTTCCCATGAAGTGATGGGACTGGATGCCATGATCTTCGTTTTCTGAATGTTGAGCTTTAAGCCAACTTTTTCCCTCTCCACTTTCACTTTCATCAAGAGGTTTTTGAGTTCCTCTTGACTTTCTGCCAAAAGGGTGGTGTTATCTGCATATCTGAGGTTATTGATATTTCTCTCAGCAATCTTGATTCCCGCTTGTGTTTCTTCCAGTCCAGAGTTTCTCATGATGTACTCTGCATAGAAGTTAAATAAGCAGGGTGACAATATACAGCCTTGACGTACTCCTTTTCCTATTTGGAGCCAGTCTGTTGTTCCATGTTCAGTTCTAACTGTTGCATCCTGACCTGCATACAAATTTCTCAAGAGTCAGGTCAGGTGGTCTGGTATTCCCATCTCTTTCAGAATTTTCCACAGTTTATTGTGATCCACGCAGTCCAAGGCTTTGGCATAGTTAAGAGAGCAGAAATAGATATTTTTCTGGAACTCTCTTGCTTTTTCCATGATCCAGCGGATGTTGGCAATTTGATCTCTGGTTCCTCTGCTTTTTCTAAAACCAGCTTGAACATCAGGAAGTTCACGGTTCACATATTGCTGAAGCCTGGCTTGGAGAATTTTGAGCATTATTTTACTAGCGTGTAGGATGAGTGCAATTGTGCGGTAGTTTGAGCATTCTTTGGCATTGCCTTTTTTTGTGATAGGAATGAAAACTGACCTTTTCCAGTCCTGTGGCCACTGCTGAGTTTTCCAAATTTGCTGGCATATTGAGTGCAGCACTTTCACAGCATCATCTTTCAGGATTTGGAATAGCTCAACTGGAATTCCATCACCTCCACTAGTTTTGTTTGTAGTGATGCTTTCTAAGGCCCAATTGAATTCACATTGCAGGATGTCTGGCTCTAGGTCAGTGATCACACCATCGTGATTATCTGGATCGTGAAGATCTTTTTTGTACAGTTCTTCTGTATATTCTTGCCATCTCTTCTTAATATCTTCTGCTTCTGTTAAGTCCATACCATTTCTGTCATTTATTGAGCCCATCTTTGCATGAAATGTTCCTTTAGTATCTCTGATTTTCTTGAAGAGATACCTAGTCTTTCCCATTCTGTTGTTTCCCTCTATTTCTTTGCATTGATCGCTGAAGAAGGCTTTCTTATCGCTTCTTGCTATTCTTTGAAACTCTGCATTCAGATATTTATATCTTTCCTTTTCTCCTTTACTTTTCACTTCTCTTCTTTTCACAGCTATTTGTAAGGCCTCCCCAGAGAGCCATTTTGCTTTTTTGCATTTCTTTTCCATGGGGATGGTCTTGATGCCTGTCTCGTGTACAGTGTCACAAACCTCATTCCATAGTTCATCAGGCACTCTATCTATCAGATCTGGGCCCTTCAATCTATTTCTCACTTCCACTGTATAATCATAAGGGATTTGATTTAGGTCATATCTGAATGGTCTAGTGGTTTTTCCTACTTTCTTCAATTTAAATCTGAATTTGGCAATAAAGAGTTCATGGTCTGAGCCACAGTCAGCTCCTGGTCTTGTTTTTGCTGACTGTATAGAGCTTCTCCATCTTTGGCTGCAAAGAAGATATTCAATCTGATTTCGGTGTTGACCATCTGGTGATGTCCATGTTTGGAGTCTTCTCTTGTGTTGTTGGAAGAGAGTGTTTGTTATGACAAGTGCATTTTCTTGGCAAAACTCTATTAGTCTTTGCCCTGCTTCATTCCGTATTCCAAGGCCAAATTTGCCTGTTACTCCAGGTGTTTCTTGACTTCCTACTTTTGCATTCCGGTTCCCTATAATGAAAAGGACATCTTTTTTGGGTGTTAGTTCTAAAAGGTCTTGTAGGTCTTCATAGAACTGTTCAACTTCAGCTTCTTCAGTGTTACTGGTTGGAGCATAGATTTGGATTACTGTGATACTGAATGGTTTGCCTTGGAAACGAACAGTGATCATTCTGTCATTTTTGAGATTGCATCCAAGTACTGCATTTTAGACTCTTTTGTTGACCATGATGGCCACTCCATTTCTTCTGAGGGATTCTTGCCCGCAGTAGTAGATATAATGGTCATCTGAGTTAAATTCACCCATTCCAGTCCATTTCAGTTCGCTGATTCCTAGAATGTCAACATTCACTCTTGCCATCTCCTGTTTGACCACTTCCAGTTTGCCTTGATTCATGGACCTGACATTTCAGGTTCCTATGCAATATTGCTCTTTACAGCATCAGACCTGCTTCTATCACCAGTCACATCTACAGCTGGGTATTCTTTTTGCTTTGGCTCCATCCCTTCATTCTTTCTGAAGTTATTTCTCCACTAATCTCCAGTAGCATATTGGGCACCTACTGACCTCAGGAGTTTCTCTTTCAGTATCCTATCATTTTGCCTTTTCATACTGTTCATGGGGTTCTCAAGGCAAGAATACTGAAGTGGTTTGCCATTCCCTTCTCCAGTGGACCACATTCTGTCAGATCTCTCCAACATGACCCGCCCATCTTGGGTTGCCCCACGGGCATGGCTTAGTTTCACTGAGTTAGACAAGGCTGTGGTCCTAGTGTGATTAGATTGACTAGTTTTCTGTGAGTATGGTTTCAGTGTGTTTGCCCTCTGATGCCCTCTTGTAACACCTACTGTCTTACTTGGGTTTCTCTTACCTTGGTCATGGGGTATCTCTTCATGGCTGCGCCAGCAAAGCGCAGCCATTGCTCCTTACCTTGGATATATATAGATGCCAAATAAACATGTTAAAATGTGCTCAGCATCACATGTCATCAGGGAAATGCATATTAAAAGAATAATGAGATACCACTACAAACCTATTAGAATGACCAAATTCCAAAACACTGACACACCAAATGTTGCTGAGAATGAGAACAGGAACTTTCATTCATTGCTTACTGGAATACAAAAATGATATAGCCACCTTAGAAGACAGTTTTGCAGTTTCTTACTAGCTAAATATACCATTGCACATTATCTAGCAATTGTGATACTTCATTGGAGAAGACTCTTGAGAGTCCCTTCGACTGCAAGGAGATTCAATCAGTCCATTCTAAAGGAGATCAGTCCTGGGTGTTCTTTGGAAGGAATGATGCTAAAGCTGAAACTCCAGTACTTTGGCCACCTCATGTGAAGAGTTGACTCATTGGAAAAGACCCTGATGATTGGAGGGATTGGGGACAAGAGGAGAATGGGACGACAGAGGATGTGATGGCTGGATGGCATCACCGACTCGATGGATGTGAGTTTGAATGAACTCCGGGAGTTGGTGATGGACAGGGAGGCCTGGCGTGCTGCGATTCATGGGGTCGCAAAGAGTCGGACACAACTGAGCGACTGAACTGAACTGAACTGAACTGTACTTTACCCAGATGAGTTGGAAAAACTACACACAAAAACTTTCACACAAATGTTTAAAGCAGCTTTATTCATAATTGCCAAAATTTGGAAACAAAACCAAGATGTATTTCAATAGGTGAGTGGATAAGTGTAGTGTGGTACACCCAGACAATGAAATGGTGTTCATTGTTAAAAGAAAGAGTAATCAAGCCCATGTTGATAGCTTAAGCCTTATGTTTTAAACAGACATTGAGAAACCTTCAGTGCATATTAATAAGTTAAGGAAGCCAATCTGAAAAGGCTACATATTGTGTGACTTCTGATATATGACATCATGAAAAAGGCATAACTATGGAAACTGTATAAACCTTGGTGATTTTCAAGAGTTCAGGGGGACGGAGGAAGGGATTAATAGGTGGAGCACAGATGTTAAGGACAGTGCTATTATTCTGCAAGATACTATAACTGTGTATACATGTCACAAAACTTTGAGTATACAAGACAAAGAGCAAACTACAATGCAAAGCCATGAACTTTAATTAATAATAATATGTCAATATTGGATCATCAATTGCAAAAAGTGTACCAGGCTAACGTAAGATGTTTATTACAGGAGAAACTGTATGTAGGGTGTTGAGGGTGTATATGGAAACCCTATGCATTTTGCACTCAGTTTTTCTGTACATATAAAATCCATCTAAAAAATGAAGTCTATAAAATAATATACATATTGATTAAAAAAAAGGTCAAGAACACATTGAGATGGCAAAATAGCATGGAAGGACCCATGCAGGATACATTTCAATGATTGAAATATTAGGTTGTTTTGGAACCAAGTGAAAAGTTTGTTTTGGGAGCAGAGTTTAACAGGAGGCTAAAGAATCTTTGAGCAGAGAAGTGAATTGCTACCACTAGACTTTAGGAATTTGAGTTGAGAACATGCAGTAACTGGTATGTCATAAGTCATCCATTATTTTAAATAAAGAAGTCACGAGTTACATGTTTAAAAAAAAAAAAGATAACAAGTAGGTATTAAGAGGCCTGGACTAGAGCATAGTAATATATGAATAAGAAGCAATCTCTATCAGGAAGGCTTCTGTGGAAATGTATTAAAAAATTGGTATTGGAACTCATACTTTCTCGCTGTTCATCTCCACTGGCTTCTTCTACTAAGTTTACAGATTTGCTTCAATTGTATTCATCCACAAGAAGATGTTTTCTTTTTTTTTTTTTCTACTTAAGCTACTATCTAAACTCTTTCTTTTACTACATTGTGCTTCTTAAAAGAGTAATTACCTTCACTGCATTCACATTCCCATAGACCATTCTCTTCTTGCAAAATCTCTCCCCCGACACCCCACCTCCACTATTTCTTTTAACTTGGATTTTTTTTTTTTAATTCTTCACCTGTTTTGTTAAGTATTCTCCTTCAGCTCACTTGTTAATGTTGGCACTCTTGAACAGTGCCTATCTTTTCAGTGAATGTGGAAGGAGAGTTTTACACTCAGATCAGTTTTTTTCACAATATACACCTCACCTGGAAGCAGTCTCATTTGCACCCAGGAATTTAATTGTTATATACACCCTGAGGTCTTCTGCTTCACTCTCTGCATCCAGATGCCATTTCTCAACTCTAGAGATGTATTTCTGTTTTTTTACCTTCAAATTCCACAATCAACTCAAACTTGAAATGTTTTAAATCAAACATTTTTCTTCCTTATGTATCTTCTGCTAACTATCTTTTAATATGGAAATGTTATATTTAACACTTCCACCTTCACATCATCCCTGCCTTCCAATGTATTTGTCAAGTTCAGTAAATTCTACCTCTAAAATTATTTTCAGATCTGCTTTTCTCTATCTGCATTCCCCAAGTTTTCATTATTACTTACCCAAATCACTGAATCAGTTTCTAACAGGTTTTTCTGCCACCATTATATCTTTCCTTTGACATCACTTTGTATTGCTGCCAAAATTCTCCATCATGTGCATTTGGCTATTCTGATTTCAAAGACCTTAATATAGGATAAAGTTTAAATAATCTAGCATGTCATTCAATCCCCTTTACAATCTAGCTTCAACTTTACTCTCTAGGCTCATTCTTCTTAAACTGTCTGGAGAGAAGACCAGGCCAGTTTTCCTTTCCTCCTTTTAATCCATTGTGAGCAACAGTTTTATAAAATTGAATATAAATTCTTTATCAGAATAATTAAAACTTTCTGGGGCATTGTAGCAACGTCAAATTACCATAAAACACTTAGGTTGTTAATCATATTTTCTCCAGTTTCACAGACACTCATAGTTTATAGTTCAGCACCAGGAGTACTGATCTAGGTTAGTATGTTCTCTTTCCCCATAATATCAATACTTTTGTGTAACTTTTGTAGTAATCATGCCAACTATTTGAGGGATCTGATAAAAGATGAAAAATGTTTGCTGAATAACTCATAGAGGACATACACATAAAGGAATTAAAAATTTTTGACTTTCCATGAGATCATAAAATCTGTTTCTAAAAACATCTAACTATCTAAAGACCTTGATGGTGGAATAGAAGGATGTGTGCTCATCTTCTGTGAGAACACCAAAATCCCAACTAGCTGCTTGTGATTTCAGAATTTTGGTGCTATTGATTGCAATGGAGGAGTGGAAAAGTATTTCAAAAATGTTAGCTTTACAAATATAATACACACATTGGATCAAATTGTAAATTGGATCAACCATTGTGGAGCAGTATTTGGTAATATTTATTAAAATGGAACATATATATCCTCCATGACCAAGTACATCTACTATTCAGATCAGATCAGAGCAGTTGCTCAGTCGTGTCTGATTCTTTGCGACCCCATGAATTGCCAGGCCTCCCTGTCCATCACCAACTCCCGGAGTTCACTGAGACTCATGTCCATCGAGTCAGTGATGCCATCCAGCCATCTCATCCTTTGTTGTCCCCTTCTCCTCTTGCCCCCAATCCCTCCCAGCATCAGAGTCTTTTCCAATGAGTCAACTCTTCGCATGAGGTGGCCAAAGTACTGGAGTTTCAGCTTTAGCATCATTCCCTCCAAAGAAATCCCAGGGCTACTATTAGGTGCAGTGAAATGACAGAAGTGTTTTATGCTTCCCAGACATATATACTAATCTTTATATCAGCAGTATCCATAGTAGTCCCAATCTGGAAACTGTCCAAACATCCACCTACCATGGGAGAATGGCATTAAAACATGTATAATATCATATAAGAAATGAATCTCCAGTCCAGGTTCAATGCAGGATACAGGAAGCTTGGGGCTGGTGCACTGGGATGACCCAGAGGGATGGTATGGGGAGAGAGGTGGGAGGGGGATTCAGGATGGGGAACACGTGTACACCCATGGTGGATGCATGTTGATGTATGGTAAAACCAATACAATATTGTAAAGTAAATAATAATAATAATAAAAACAAAAAAAACAACAAAAAATAATATCTCCCTTAAAAAATAGATTTTAAAAGTTTGTATATTAATTCAATGGGATGCTACTTAGTAGTGAATATGAACAAATTGCAACTATACTCAATAGCATAGTGGATATCTTAAACATAAGGGGAGTGAAAGGGGACCATCACACAAGAGTAAGTACTTTACAATTCTATTTAAATCAAGTACAAATAAAGGCAAAGTTATTCTACCTTGTTAGAAGCCAAGTTAGTGATTACTTTTAAAGGAATAACAACTAATAGTGAGAACTACAGGGGTTCATTGATGTTACTGATATACTATTTCTTCACATGTGTGCTCCACAGATCCTCAGACTCCCATTATAAAAGTCCATTAAGCCATGCAGTTATGATTTGTTTGTTTGTTTAGGTATGTATATTGTACTTTAGTAAAAAATTTACTTTAAAATAGTTCTCAACTAAGTTTCTGCTAGTGACATGATATCTAAGAGGGAATTACCTATGGGCAGGTAATAATAAATGACTCCTACTAGGCTCCTCCATCCATGGGATTTTCCAGGCAAGAGTACTAGAGTGGGGTGCCATTGCCTTCTCCAAAAATATGAGAACTTAGATACTGGAGTCAAACAGAAAGAGATGACTGCTAAAATCATCCACATGTCATTTTGGGTGAGTAAGTGGAAAGCTGGAAAATAAAAGTCAAATTTTCAACTTTAAGGTACACAACATGTGCACATCAGGAGGAAAAATTGTAATAAAAGAATCAAAGAAAGAGGGTAGAGGAAAAATTAGAGAAAATTTTCAGAGTTGAATAAGCCAAGAATTTATTTTGACAAGCAGTTGTTCAGTAATAGTAGAAAAAAGCAGGGAAAAAATAAATAAAATAATAGTCGATAGCAGAAGAATTGATGCTTTTGAACTGTGGAGTTGGAGAAGGCTCTTGAGAGTCCCTTGGACTGCAAGGAGATCCAACCAGTCCATCCTAAAGGAGACCAGTCCTGGGTGTTCATTGGAAGGACTGATGTTGAAGCTGAAACTTCTATACTTTGGCCACCTGATGCAAAGAGCTGACTCTTTTGAAAAGACCCTGATGTTGGGAAAGATTGAAGGCAGGAGGAGAAGGGGACAACAGAGGATGAGATGGTTGGATGGCATCACCAACTCAGTGGACATGGGTTTGGGTAGAGTCTAGAAGTTGGTGATGGATAGGGAGGCCTGGCGTGCTGCAGTTCATGAGGTTGCAAAGAGTCAGACACAACTGAGCGACTGAACTGAACTGAACTGATCTTATAAGGGATAACTGGTCTCTTTGGAGTAATGTCAATACTTTGGCCATAATTTAAATCAGAGTTGATATTAGTAATCAAATAGGTGGTGAAGAATGGAGTAAGAATTATTGCACACATTTTTGAATAGTTTCATTTGTAAATATGGGGGGGAAATGACTTTGCAAAGAACACTTGCAACATTTTCTGCAGTAAAAAAAAATCTCCTGGAAATATCAACTAAGTCTTCCACTTCATTTCTCTGAGACACTGATACCAGAAACTCTAAAACTGAAACATATACAAATCACTTTATCACCTAGATAAATCTTTTCTAAGCTATATATTATAGCTCTGTCTATGACCTTATGTAGTTCTTATAATGGCTGCATATAATGAATGTTACATAAAATACCAAAAAAGCACTATAATTACTTATTAAAATTATGAGGACATGTAAACATTTTCAAAATAGACAAATTAAAAGCTGAAGTACATAATCAACTATGAATTGAGTTATCAATGCTCAGACAGCATAACTGATTCAATGAAACATGGCTCCATGCACTTCACATTTGTGAAAGTTTATTACATTTATTATAAACTAATTAGCATTGCAATGTAATAGTATAACCTAAGGGGCTGGCTTGCCTTCAGTAGTTCTGAAGGTAATGGAGGTTGAAAGCCTGTCTATTCTGGTAAATAGTTCTCCTCACTCATGAATTATCCTAATATAATATGTAAAATAAGAATATGATGCAGTGTAAACTTGAGAGTTTTGAACTATGTGAGATGAAAATGCTGAAAGGAGCTTTTAGAAACAAGTTTAGACTATTTGTTAGGATATAAGTTGGGACTTCCCTGGTGGCTCAGTCGGTAAAGCGTCTGCCTACAATGTGGGAGACCTGGGTTCAATCCCTGGGTCGGGCCGATCTCCTAGAGAAGGGAATGGCAACCCACTCCAGTACTCTTGCCTAGAAAATCCCATGGACAGAGGAGCCTGGTGTCCATGGGGTCGCAAAGAGTTGGACACGACTGAGAGACTTCACTTCTAGAATATAAGTGATACTGAATCTGAATGGTGTTTCTAGGTAATGTATTACTAGCAATCAACAAAGTGAGTATATAACTAGATAGACAAAACTAAATCCTCCCTGTTTTCACCCCATGTGGACTTTCTCTTGGAATTAATTGCCTATCTACAGTCTTCCAAATACAGTGATAGTGTTGCATGATGGTTGATTGGAATCATTGTGGTGGTGGTGGCTTAGTCACTAAATGGTGTTGACTCTTTGCAACCCCATGGACTGTAGCCTGCCAGGCCCCTCTATCCATGAGTTTTCCCAGGCAAAAATACTGACGTGGGTTTCCATTTCCTTCTCCAGGGGTTCTTCTCAACCCAGGGATCAAACCCACTTCTCCCGTGCTGCAAGCAGTTTCTTTACCACTGGGCCACCAGGGAAGCCCATATTGCCTGGGTTCACATCCCAGTTCCACTACTTCTGGCTGCTCCACTACTTCTACCTGTGGTTCTGACAAGTTCTTTAATCTCTTTGTGTCAGAGCTTCCTCAACAGTAATAGGGAGTATTGTAATAGTCACATTATCATAGGAGAATGGTGAAGATTGAATGACGTGATGTATGTAAAGTATTTAGACTAGTCTGGCACACAGTCAGTCCTAAATGTTAGCTCCTGTTTACAGTACTTGACCTCAGTCTTTGGATGTTTAAATGAAGGTCTGAGCTGAGGACTGGAATAAATATATGGTTCTTCATGATAAAATGTAAGCATTTGTGTGTTTTTGTTGTTACTGAGAGAAAAAGAGAAAAGGAAGTAGCAGCAAAGAGAAAAAGAAAGATAAGGGTCAAGAAACATGAGGAACTGGACTTCAAAGACAGGGAATGCTTGAGGTATCTTTTTTAATTCATTAAATTTTAAAGAAAGTTATTTATTTAAGAACTTTTGGTAGACAAATTTTCAAACATAACAAAGAAGAAAAAAGAGTATTATATACTCCCCCATATATTCATCTCCTAGCATCAACAATTAACAACACATGTTTTGTCTATGCACTCACTCATTCTCTGTCCCCTCAGTTGGACCATTTTAAACCAAATCCCAGTATATCATTTATTCTATATTCATCAGCATATATGTCTATAAGATAAGGTCTCTTGATATATATAATAATCACAATTATCTCATTTGCAACAAAACATAATTCCTGGGCATTATCAAATAGTCAGTGTGCAAATCTTCCCTCTTTCTTAAGAGAACACAGATACTTATGAAAAAGTGAAAGTGTTAGTCATTCAGTGGTATCTGAGTCTTTGTGACCCCATGGACTGTAGCCCACCAGGCTCCTCTGTCCATGGGATTTCCCAAGCAAGAATACTAGAGTGGGTAGCCATTCCCTTCTTCACGGGAATCTTCCCATCCCAGGGGTCAAATCTGGGTCTTCCGCATTGAAGGCAGATTCTTTAGCATCTGAGACACCAGGGAAGCTCATATTCAATTTAAAATCGGTTGCCTTGATAATATGTAAATTATATTTTTTCTTGGTTTAATTGAAACTAGTTACATACAAAAGCTTGCTTAAGATGTGTGTGTGTGTGTGCGAGTGTGCGTGCATGCATGTGATGGATGTCTAAATAAAAAGGTTGGTCTAGGTTGATAAGATCTCTTGATATATATAATAACCACAATTTTATTATCAAATTTGCAGCAAAGCATAATTCCTTGGCATTATTGAATACTCAGTGTCCAAAATTTTCCCTATTTCTCCAGAGAACATGCATACTTATATTCAATTTAAATTTTATTTTCTTGATAACATGTAAATCATATTTTCTCTCAGTTTAATTAAAACTAGTTACATACAAAAGCTTGCTTTAGATGTGTGTGTGTGTGTGTGTGTGATGGGCATCTAAATAAAGAGGTTGATCTAGGCTGAAATTGTATGAAGTGGGAAGAGCAATGCATTCTGATAGAAAGTGTATTAGTCACTCAGTAGTATCCTACTCTTTGTGACCCCATGGACTGGAGCCCACTAGGCTCCTTTCTCCATGGAATTCTCCAGGCAAGAATATTGGAGTGGGTTGCCATTTCCTTCTCCAAGTTTCATATAAAGCCTTGATTACCTTCCATTGCTGAGCTTCTGGAATCATAATCTTTTCATCTAACATATACCATCCCCTTAGACTTATTAACCCCTTATGTTTAGCCCAGTTTTCTTTCTTGGTATAGCAAAGTTGTGGCATTTCCTCTATCAAGCCTAGGGCTTTTAAAACTGCCTGTGTTTTATCTGTTGGTATGTAATCTGCTTTCTTTACTTCTTGGTCAGCTCGGTGATTTCCTTTTCCAATTTCAGACCTGGGAATCTGAGACTGATGTCCTCTACAGTGAACAGTCATTTCTTGAGGCTCTTGTATAGTAACCACTGGCTGGACCTCTTTGGCCAGATCTGGAACCTTGATATTCTACATTCCAGGGCCTATTATGTCTTCTATTTCAATTTTAGATTCAATCTGTCTCTTTCTGTTTTCTGTTAAAATCATTTGGCGATGAGGGTGGTTCCTTTGCTCTTCCAGAAACAGAGTGGCCCACAACTTAGTTAATAAATCTCTTCCTATTAAAGGGATGGGGCAATCAGGCACAAATAGAAATGAATGTAAAAACAACTGACCACTAGCATTGCACAAAATGGGCTCTAGGAAAGTGTGTCCCTGTTTCTTCCCTGACAAACCCATTACATATTCCTTATGATTGTTAAGGTTTCCAATCCTTTGGGTTAAGACTGAGAAGGTTGCACCAGTGTCTATAAGTGGCCAGCCACATCAATGATCACCCAAGACTGAACATTAGTTATGTAGACAGTATCTCTAGGCAGAGCCACTTTCAGCCTCGGGTCCCGTTAGTTTTCTGATTGCAAAACCATCAATGTCTGAGGGGCCACCGTTGCTCTCCGGCATCTGGGGCATTCACTCTGACAATGCCCTGGCTGCTTGCAAAAGACACATTGACCACAGTCCTTCCCCCAGGGTGCCTTTTGTCTACACATGATACACCAGTCTTGTATGGGTACCCATGGGCCTTGTGGTCTGCCAGGACCAGATAGATTGGCCCAGAAAAGGCAGCCTCCTAGTTGGTGCTCTTTGAGCAGACAGAGCCATTGCAATCATTTGGGTCTCTTGCATATTTCTCTGGATGCGTTCAGTCTTTTCAGCCATATCCTTATTATTGAAAACTGAATAAGCCAATTGGAGTAAATCATGCATTGGAGTTTGAGGACCAGCAGTTGCTTTCTGAATTTTGTGCCTGATGTCTGGGGCAGACTGAGCTATTAAATGCATAGTCAAAAGGACCCATCCCTCAGGGGAGGAGAGATCCACATTTGTATACTTCCTAAAAACCTCTTCTAATATCCTTTGGAAGACTGCAGGATTTTCATCCTGTCCCTGTTGGACCTCTTTCACCTTTTCATAATTAATAGGTTTTATAGTAAGTTTCTTCATACCCTCTGTTAAACAGTTAATCGTATGATCCCATCCATCTCTGTCAATAGAATTCAGCTGGTAATTCCATTGCGGATTTGTATAAGATATTTAGGTATTTAGTTTAACTATCTTGCAATAAAAGTACGGTTATATTTGGCTGTAGAACATCCAGAAAATTTAATATTAAGATTCATTATGCCCTAATTTCAAATCTTTGTATTTGTTTGTGTAACAATAGAAGAAGCATGCTTTTTGTAGCCACACAGACCTAAATTAATTTTTGTTCTCTACACACTACTTTTAATGCATTCAACTCAATTTCTGTTTGATCTTCATCTGTTCTTTTAAAATGGTAATAATTGCGCCAATTGTGACATGCTGAAGTGATAATTAAATAATTATGAAGACATTTAGCACAGAGACTAGTATAGGAGATACTCAAATAATCCAAGCCTCTCTTTACTAGAAAAGGGGACTATTAGTTCTGATTATAACTACCAAGCTATAGGCAATATTTATTTGCCATCTGTTTAACAACTTCATATGACAAATAAATATGATTTATTGACAAAAACATATAGATTTAAAAGTTTGCAGCTCAATGTAAAGTTGTCAAGTGACAAACTCAGCTAGATTTATTTCCTAATATGATTACATGTGGAAATTTTTAAAAAGGTAGCCCATTTGGGGAAGCTCTGATAGAAATGTGTAGTAGCTAGTGTGTGAAAGACATGGTAATTCTCCATTATTTTTACTGGTATGATCACACTTGGACTGATGTGTTCGATTTTGGACTCCATGTATTATGATGCTATAGATTGTGATTTTACTTATAAGTAACAAAACAAATGAATAATAATAACAATACAAAACAAAATAGATAAGAGAATAAACAGGTGATTGTTAGAGGGGAGGGGGCTGGGAGGATCAGTGAAATAATTGAGGGAAATTAAGAATGGAGAAATAAATGAAGTACAGTGTGGGAAATAGAGCAAATAATAAAGTAATGTCTTTGCATGATGATGAAGGTTGTCAAAAGATACAAACTTCCACTATAAATAATTACTAGGGATGTAGTGTTCATGATTAATATAATAGTAACACTGCTAAATATTGTCTATGAAAGATGTTGATAATAAACCCTAAGAATTATCATTATAAGGAAAATATTTTTCTTTTATATCTATATGAGATGATGGATATTCACTAAATTTATGGTGATAGTCACTTCATGATTTATGTAAGTAAAATCATTATGCTGGTAGGCTGCAGTCCATGCGGTCACTAAGAGTCAACGTGACTGAGGGACTTCACTTTGACTTTTCACTTTCATGCATTGGAGAAGGAAATGGCAAGCCACTCCAGTGTTCTTGCCTGGAGAATCCCAGGGACGGGAGAGCCTGGTGGGCTGCCGTCTCTAGGGTGGCACAGAGTTGGACACGACTGAAGCAACTTAGCAGCAGCAACAGTGCACCTTAAACTTACACAGCGTGTATATGTATGGGTGTGTGCTCAGTCATGTCCAACTCTTTGTGACCCTATGAACTATAGCCTACCAGGCTCCTCTGTTCATAGAATTTTCCAGGCAAGAATGCTGGAGTGGGTTCCCATTTTGTACTCCAGGGGTTCTTTCTGACCCAAGGATTGAAATCTGTGTCTCCGGTGTCTCTTGCATTGCAGGCAGATTATTTACCCACTGAGCCATCAGGAAAGCCCATGTTGCAATTTTGTTCATTGTTCTCTGGTTGTATTTTATGCTCTATGCCTTTTTTCTTCTCGTACTCTCTTCCTTTGTGGTTTGATAATTTTCTTTAGTGTAATGTATGGATTCCTTTCTCCTTATTTTTCTGTGCATCTACTATCGGTTTTTGGTTTGTAGTTACCATGAGGTGGGTAATAATAAGCTATGTATACAGCAGTCTGTTTTAAGTTAATGAACTTAAAAGTTAAAGTCACAAGTTCAAATGCATTCTGAAAACACTACATTTTTACTCCTCGTTCCCATCTTTTCTACTTTTGATGTCATATTTCACATCTTTTTTAATGTGTGTCCCTTAACTATTGTACTTATAGTTGATCTCACTACTTTTGTCTTTTAACCTTCATCATGCTAGCTTTGTAGGTGATTGATTCACTACCTTTACTATATGTTTGCTTTCACTAGTGAGTATTTTCCTTTCAAATATTTTTTTTAGTTCTAGTTATGATCTTTTCTTTTATACTTATAGAAATCCCTTAGCATTTCTTATATGATTTGTTTAGTGGTGGTAAGCTCTTTCAGTTTTGCTTATTTGGGAAACTACTTATTTCTCCTTCAATTCTGAATGATAAAATTTCTGGATAAAGTATTCTTGGCTATAAGCTTTGTATCTTTTAGAACTTTGGTTGTATTGTGCCATATCCTTCTAGTCTATAACATTTCTGCTGGAAAATCAATTCATACTTTCATGGGGGGTCCACGTATGCTTGGTCACTCAGTTGTGTCTGACCCTTGGCGGTTCCATGGACTGTAGCCTGACAGGATTCTTTACCCATGGAATTTTCCAGGCAAGAGCACTGGAGAGCAGAGCCATTTTCTACTCCAAGGGATCTTCCCAACCCAGGGATCAAATGCATGTCTTTTATATTCCTTGTACTGGCAAGCAACCATGCCCTCCTCCAGGGGATCTCCCAACCCAGGGATCAATTCCAGGTCTTCCACATTGCAGATGGATTATTTACCGTTTGAGCCACCAGGGAAGCCTAACACATTGCATAGAAGGAAATAAAATTTAAAATTCTGTAAGCTTCTCATTAGAGACTATGACAACCAGAAAAGAGTAGAACAAGATCTTTAATTTAGTGACAAAATTAGAAGTTTTGCTATGTGCTGTTTGCTCTGAGCCTATATTTCCCATGGGATGCTTGCAGCTAATGACTAAGAACAGGATGGACACTAAGGCAGGCCCAATCCTATGAAATATGGGATTTTTCTGAGTGATGACTTTGGATCCAAAATTCCTCATCAGTCTGGCCAAGATGTTGTTAGAACTGTGCTGTATTCTGAGACTCTTTCCTCACAATCCTTCTTTCTTCTCTGTCTGTCCTTGTGAAGGGGCTTCCCTAGTGGCTCAGACAGTAAAGAATCTGCCTGCAATGCAGGTGACACAGGGTTGGTCCCTGGGTTGGGAAGACCCCAGGGAGAAAGGAATAGCTATCCACTCCAGTCTTTCTTGTCAGGAGAATTCCATAGACAGAGGAGCCTGGAGGGCTACAGTTCATGGGATTGCAACGAACTGGACATGACTGAGCCACTAACACTTTCTCTTTTTACTTCCAAAGACCAGACACACATCATAATCTTATAGTTCTCCTTACTTTCTCTGACTCTCTAACTTTTCTGTCATGGACATCTACAATGCAAACCTCTTGTGTGTCTAATTCCAATCTGACATTTACTTCTTGGAGAATCAGAACTAGTGCAAGGTTGCCACATTGTTTTTCTAGAGCTGATGAAAGAAGGGTCTGTTTTATAGAGGACATATCTAGGAAAATAGTCAAGGAAAGAAAAATATTAGAAAACTTCTTAGTTGAGTCTTTATCTTTTTGTAAATTAAGGATGTTAAAAGCCCTCTAAATATACTGCCCCTCTATTATTCTGTTTCTGAATGATAAAGATACATTTTGTGCCTCTGGAGCTTCTGTTCTGAAGCCTCTGTCCTAGAAATGCATTACTCCACAATCATTGGTATTGAAAAGACTGAATGAAAAAGTTGAATTAGATCAATAACATTAGAAAAATATTGAGTTGCTGGTAGGTAAAATTCTATATTATTTTATGAGACAATATAAGCATTGTGTTAGATAGTTAAATAGATCTTACCAAAAAAACCCTCATTAAGAACTTTAGTATTACTATGTATTAATACTTTAAAAATAAAATTAAATATTGAACATCCAAAAATGTAAATTAACTGATCAATTTTAAAGTTGTTAAGAATGATTTGAAAAATAGCTTCATGTTATTTTAAAAACTTATTTTCCACCTTCATTGCTTATAAACCATCGCTTAAAACTTTTAATTTTATCCTGTTATAGTTCTCCATTTTCATTGTCATCACCCTAACACAGACCTTTGGCTTTTCATATCTAGATTGCTGAAATAGCTCTTGACATGCTTTCTCTAACCCACCTGTGGTAAGTAACATTCTTTGGACTCAGAATTTGGACTCTGAGTTTGAATTCCTTTGTTATATCATGCTAATTTTGTGATTGCATAAATATAAACTTAAAATTTATACATCTCTATTTCTCACCTGTTCAAAAGATTAAATGGAAATATATATGCAAAATATAAGGTACAAATCTTGAACATGTCTGCACCAAGTCAGTGATGAATATTGCTATCAAATATCTATTTCTAGCATGACATTGCTTGAAATCCTTCAATGTTTTCCTGTTTGCTTTGGAATCGGCCTTAATTTTTCCTTTTGATTTTAACCATTTTTAAGTGCTCTTTCCTAGTTTTCCACCTGAGAAATATTTATTGAGCACCCAGTGTGTGCCAGCTATGGCATTTATTTTTTTTTTTTCTGTTTCCAACATATACAGCTAGCTCCAAACTCTGGAGAGGCCTGGCCTCTCAATGTACCATCAAAATGTTTGGTTTGCATCTGCTTCAGAATATTCCCTTCTTTATTATTTATTTTAATTTTATACCAAAGTATTTTATACTCAAAGTATATATTGAATGCATAATATGTGCCATGCACTGTGCAAAAATCTGACAGCATATACAGCAAAGATGGTTTTGCCCTCAAGTTGCTTATGATTTTTTAGTGAGGAAAACACACAACCAAATAGTAAGTTAAAAAGCTTCTGTGTTAAGTTCTATTATAATAGAAAGTATCATGTAGTTTTAATGAGCAAAAAAGTAAATAACCCAATATTGGCTTGAATTTGAAACCTGAAGAATGAAAATGAATTGGGCATAGCTGTGGGAAGATGTTTGGAATGGGGCATGTAGGGAATGTGGCCAGTGATGGGAGGAGTGTGAGCAAGAAGTTGCAAGGAGACGGTGCAGCTTGTGAGCTGCCCACTAGCCAAGAGGAGATGTGGTGTTTTCCGTGGACTAAAATAACTTTATTATAATTGGACCATAGTGTGAGTGGAAGAGTGCTTAAAAATGAGCCAAGAAGGTAATCTAAAATATATATATATATATATATATATATATATATATATATATATTGAGACCAAGGAGGTGATAAAAATGAGATTATATTGAACCATGTAAACACTTGTTAAATAATTTAATATTTTCATAAGGACAGTGGGAAGGGTTTTTAGCAGTTGAATGATGTACTTAAATTTGAGTTTAATCTAATCAGATCATCTGATAAGAACTGAAAAATGGGGCAAGTATGAAGAAACTGAAAGGAACAGGGACCCATAGGAAATAGTCAAGGTAAGAGGTAATGATGACCTGAATTAGGTAGTTCAACAAGACTAGACGATTAGAGAGATATAGATATAAGTTTACTTTTATTTGTAATATCATTTAAATTTTATTTTTCATTTGACTCTAAGTTCCATAGGGTGCTATTTTTATTTGTCATGTATTTTCTATGCATAGGAAAATACCTAGAATATCTAGTAGTTCAAGATATATTTTTGAAATATGAAACTTTGAAAAATAGATTAGGAAAAAATTTATATTGAAAAGTTGACAAGAAATATGACTGATTGGATGTGGGAGCTGAAAAAACCTAGTAAAATGTCTTGATCTGGCTTGATCAAACAGGTAGGCGATGGCACAAATAACTAAGGAAGATAATATTATGGGATATGAAAGAGGTTTAGTGAAGAAGAAGAAAAATGCAGTTTTGGATATATTAAGTTTAAAATGACTGGGGAATTACATTTGGAGGTTTCTAGTAAATATCCTTTGAATATTGAGCTCTTGAGCTTAAAAGTACATTTGAGCTGGAGACAGAGCTCTAATAGTTAATCACAATACATGTCACCTATCCAGTAATTAAATGTTGCAGACCTGGTTCCAATAGAGATATATATTTAATGTAACAACATTTTGAAATAGGTATGCAGTTATTAGCCTCATTTCACAAATGGTAAGTTTGAGGTTTATTTAAATTACACACACACACACACACACACACTGAAATTGTTTTCCCCAAGTTTACACGGTTTGCGAGTGATAGAGTTCTGATTTGAACTCAAGTATCACGTAATTTTAACCACAATGATGCATTGTCTCTCTTCTAACAACTTGTTAATATAGATGCTAGCTAAAGAGGAGGTGCATAACACAATGTCAGGGAGAGGCTATTGTCAGAAAAGAGGTGATAAGAAACACAACCTTGGGGTTATGAATGGAAGGGAGCAAAAGGATAGAAGTTGGGCATAAAGTGGAGTTTAGGAAGTATTTATGGGGTTGAAGTTGTTTGCAGAAAAGAAAAAAGTGACGTTTAGAATCTGACAGAAACTATGTGAAGGCTTAAACTGTATGCATGTGGAAGTTGGAGTGATGGGTAGTAAGGGAGGCCTTCCCTAGTAAAATGGCATAGAGCCCACAGTGGGTAGACATTCAGGAAAAGTCATAGATGTTGTGGTGAGAAATTGAAAGTGTCATTTTGATAGCTTATACTTTGTGGAGTAGAAGGTAAGTTCATCTTTTGATAAAAGGCAATTGTTTGAGAAGAAGACAGAAACAGAGAATTGAGACATAGGGTCATCTGACTTTGTTTTCTAATAGATACTTATTATTTCTTAGATACTTAAAGGAAAAATGTTCATAGCTGACAAATTCAGGTAAAAGAAATCACTGTTTAAAACTTTATTATGCTACTTCCAAATTCAAGTGCAGAACTTGAGTGATGTAGGATATAGACTTGTAGTTAGATCCTTTTGCCTAGACAGTCTAAGGCCTCAACAAAATTACAAACAAATGATTTACTTTGTCCTTTTTCTTTAAATACATCCAAAATCTCAGATTTTAAGATTCCAATGGAAAAGAAAAGCAAATTAGTACTAATCACATCGGTTAATGTGCTAAACAAACAACTTAAAAATGCAATTCCTACTAACAGCCCTATCACTATGTTGAATAACTCATAAAAAAACTTCCCACCTTCTCAGACTGGAATAAAGATAATGAAGAGTGTGGCAGCACAGGAGAAATAGAGAACAAGATTAATTTTTTTGGTAAATCATAGATACAAACTTTAAGAGGACACAGACTTCGAGAAAAACATAGAAAAAACTTATATGAATTCCTGGAAATGTTGAGGATATAGGAAAAATTAGAATATACAGGAGACATAACCTATACCGTTGCATGATTTTTCTCTTACCCAATCAATAACCTAGATATAGATATGGAAAAATCAGGCAATTTTTAAATTCTAAGTTGAGGCTTATCTTGTTACTGGTAAGGAAAAACTGTAGAACAAAAAAATTGATATTAAAAGAATTTAAGTTAAAAAAATAAAAATATGAAACAAATGATAAAGTGAAATATTAGAGATTTTAAGATACTGGAGATTTCTACACAATAAAGACGCTTTGGGAAGCACTTGACTTAGTATGATGGACAATAGGTCTTGATTACAAGAAAATGTTTCCTTTATTTTTAAACTAGAATATTTCCATATGATGACACATCAAAAAGTTTATCTGTAAAAGATGTAATGGTTTGGATTATTGTTCAAGCAAATATTTGCTCTCACCTCCTCTGACACTGTGGATGGAATATACTTTTGTGCTCCATTAATGTTGTGTTTGAATTGGCCAATGACATGTAAGCAGAAATATCTGTATATCAATGATTAGTTTAGGTCTTGAGAAGTGTCATGTATCTAATTTAATTTGATTCCTAAAGAGTCACAGATATTTGAAGCAGAGCTACCCAAATTAAATTTCTGTCCTGCCTCTGGAAACAGAGCCACCCTGGTCAACTTGTAAACCCACAGCTCTCCATGTGATCTGAAGACCTGGGAGTGTGATCACTGATGCTTACTTCTTAATGTCATAGAGTTATGGGATGCCTGTTGAGAGTGTCAACTGAAAAAAATGCACAATGTGAAAGTTGTGAGTTAAACTTCACTGGGGGACAAAATGAGGACTCTAGGTGGGAAATAGCATTTCAGATAACTCTGGGAAATTGCTCCAAAGCAGTAGGGGGCAATGTCAGTGTAAGTGATTTTGGTGAAGGGGGAGGTACACGCAATCAAGCACACATTTCTACAGAAGGAT
Source organism: Bos grunniens (assembly GCF_055505025.1). Taxonomy (NCBI): domain Eukaryota; kingdom Metazoa; phylum Chordata; class Mammalia; order Artiodactyla; family Bovidae; genus Bos; species Bos grunniens. Next base: position 118,504,929 of record NC_141165.1, on the reverse strand, counting down.
CCTGCTAGTTTCATGAAGTTTACTGTTAGTCATGAGGGACAGAGTTAGTGTCTTTCTATATATAAGCAGATGCAAAAATTAGGCTTATAAACTCTTCTAAAAATATCTATCTGAAGGCCTGTTCTGCCAGTTTTCCCCAGAGCACAGGGTGTCTCATTCTTGATCTCCACCCTGAGATCTTTTCAAGGTGTGTTGAAAGTCAGCAGTTACAGCAGTTTGTGATTTAATACTTGTAGAGGCAGATGACAAGTGCCAGTTTGTAGTCAGCAAGAGAAAGGGACAATGATGGAGTAAAATCAAGGGAAAAAAAATCTCTGGCGGTAAAAAGTCAAGAAATTGAATGCTGAAGTGTTGAAAGAAAGAACCTGAATGTTAATAATATTGGGGGTGCAGAGGAAAACAGAGAACAAAATCCTAAATTCTCCATTTACTTATTATGAGGAATGGGAGTTTGGGAAATGACAATATTTAAGAGAGAAAAAGAAAGAGAGGATATTGCAACAGAATGGCAATAATTCCAAAAATGCAGAAATTTTTAATATGAAGATGAAGTAATGATCTGAAAGTAATACTAGAGAACATAAGGAAATGAACTCCACTTTTTTCTTTCATTTTTATTGAGATCTAATTGACATGTAGCACAGAGTAAGTTTAAGGGGTACAGCATAATAACTTATATATGCTGAAAAATGATTGCCACTACAAGTTTAATCAACATTCATTACCTCATGTAAGTAAAAAAAAATTTTTTTTCTTTTATTTCATTGAGATGAGAATTTTCAGGATCTACTCTCTTGGCAATTTTTCTATTCTTAAATGTGTAGAGTGTCAAAGAGAGTGTAGCTTTTAATTGAAAGGTGCATTAATCAAGGTTCTCTAGAAGAACAGAACCAATAGATTCTTTCTCCCTTCCTTTTTCCCCCTCTCTCCTTCTCTCTCTCTCTTTCTTTCTTGGAATTGACTCAAACTTTTATGTAGGCTGAGAGATTACAAGATCTGTAATCAGAAAGATGGAGAACCAAGGCAGTCAATGGTGCGATTTGTTTGCACCTAAACATCTGAGAACCAACAGGGTCAATAGCATAAATTCCAGTCTAAGTGCAGGAGACAGATGTCCAAGCTCAATAGTCAGATGAAGAACAAACTCTCTTTCATCAACCTTGTTGTTCTGCTCAGAACTTCAGTGGATTAGATTTAGCCCACTCACATTGGGCAGGACAACCTGCTTTAGTCTACTGATTCAAATGTTAATCTTATTCAGATACACCCTCACAGATACAATCCATATAGTATTTTACCAAATAACTTGGCTCCTTATGACCCAGTTAAGTTGACACATAAGGTTGACTATCACAAAAGAGTATCAAGGGAAGTATATCCTTAGAGGAAAGTGATATTTCATCAAGACAAATAAATTAAGGGAGTTTCAATGAAGAAATTGAGGACATATGAAAACTTCTGTTTTATTTTTCTAATACTTGAATCTTGAAAATTGTGTTCTCTGGCAAATAGTAAAACTGAGTGTTAATTTGGCTTGTTAAATTAAGGGAGCTTCAGCCTCTAATGTTCAGGATGTGCCATTCTGTGCTAAGTCACTTCTGTCATGTCTGACTCTGTGACCCCATGGACTCCTCTGTCCATGGGATTCTCTAGGCAAGAATACTGGAGTGGGTTGCTGTGCCCTCCTCCAGGGGATCTTCCAGACCCAGGAATTGAATCTGTGGTTCATACATCTCCTGAACTGGCAGGCAGATTGTTTGCTATTAGCACCACTTGAGAAGCTTGTGTTCAGCATCAAATGCTGCAAAGGAGAGAATAGCAGCCTGCAGAGATGCTATAAAACACTACTAGAGAGCAATAGAGTGTCACAAAAGTATACAAAAGAGCACTAACATAAAGGGGAGAAAAGAGCACCGGTGTTAGTTTGTAAAAAACTTTAAGGACGTTCTGATCACTTTCAGTGACTATAAGAACAGAGAACCCTATAAAAGATATGGCAACTCTACAGCCATTCAGGATTCAAATTTAAACTAGATTAAGATCTATGGGATTCAGTTATTTGAATATATTCCTCATCTTTACTGTAAGTAGAATGCATTCTTTTCTTAGCACAAGTGACTGGCATAAAAAAAAAAACTTGCAATTAATAGAAGTGACTTCCTTTTTTTTAAGGGCATGTTTGCAGTTATTCTTTTTGCATAGACCTCTAGGAAAAGTTTAAATAATGCCATATCAAAGAAATTTTGAATCTGTCTCTTTTAGAGACAAATTTTAACACTGTCTTGTCATAAGTTTTATCATGGAAATTATCTTCTGTTGTAAAATAGTCAACTATGATTTTTTTTTCAATAAATATGGAGCACCAGTGGCTAGTAGGGCCTTGTGCTAGTTACTGCCAGATGTAGAGTTGTTTACAGTACTATTCCTGCCCTTGAGTAGCTAACAGTTGGAGATAAGCAGAGTTTGAATTTAGATAATTGAGAGCATCATGCACTAAGTATGATCCAATTATTATAAACTAAGCTTTACAAGAATAGAGAGAGAGTATTTGTAATTTGACTCAGAAAAAAATTATTCAGATCTTAAGGGACAAGAATGATATATTAAATTACTTTTGCTGATGGAATAAACTACGACAAACTTTGTGACTTAAAACAACACAAATAGGTCTCACTGGACTAAAATAAATTTGTCAGCAAGATTTTATTTATTTTTTGGAGGCTCCAGGTTAAGAATTACTCCCACTGAAGTAGTCCCCTCTCTTTGAGTAAAGACAGAACCTGTGATTTGCTTCTAACCAAAGAATAGGGAAAGAATCCACATCCAAGGTCATTTGTGCTGTTGGTAGAATCCAGTTTTTGAGGCTATTGGGTTGAGGCCCCCATTTCCCTGCTATCAGTCAGAACTTGGTCTTTGCTCCTGGGGACTGCTGTCATTCTTTCTCATGGCCTCATCTATCTCCACCAGTGGCATGTTGGAGTCCCTTCTTGCTCTTCCAATCTCTCTTACCTCCTCTTCTACCATTAGGTAGAGAAAACTCTGTTTATAATAGGGCTTGTGGGATTTAAATCATGTTCACATGAATAATCATCCTATCTTAAGATCAAATGTGCTATATAGAATGATAATCATTGAAGTGATATCTCAACATATTCACTAGTACTGGGGATTAGGTTATGGAATCTTGGGAGCTACGTTTTAGAGTTATGACTCTATACTTAGGATTTAGACCCTGTCTTAGCAGATTGTTGAGAAAGGGTCTCCTTTTGGCTTTGAGGAAGCAAACAACCCTATTGTGAACTGCCTATGGGAAGGCCACGACTGCAGGGTGCCTCTAGAAACTGGGAGTGGCCTCCAGTCAACAGCTCTTAATAAACTGAGACTCAGTCCTATAGGCAGAACCTCAAGAATTTGAATTCCTCCAACAGGGTTTAAGCTTGGTAGAGGACCTTGAATGTTGGCAAGGTAGTCTGAATGATTCTTTGATTTCAACCCGTGAGACCCTGAGCAGAGTACTCAGCTAAACTGTGCCTCCTCTCCTGATCCTCAGAAACTATGTGATGATATGTGATAATAAGAGCCTCATTTTTTGTGTGTTTTGTTTTAAGCCACTAAACTGTGATAATTTGTTAGAAGCAACAGAATACTAGCACATGGGACTACCTTTTGGAGATCTTGATTCAGAAGATCTGGGGTCAGAATTAAAGCCTGTAGTTTATCAAATAACAGAGGGGAATTTGGTGCAGATAGTCTCTTAGCTAGTTTGAGAAACCCTGAATTATTTCTCACAATTTCCGTCTTTCATTAAGATGTAGGAAAAGCTCATCATTGTGATTTTGTGCCTGGGAGAACTGCATGCAGCCAGAGTCTTCATTCCTTCATTTCCTTCAGGAGAACATTACTCAGTGAAAGTAGCTTAAAATCTGTAATAACCTGAGAAAGACCCCAGAGCAAGAGAATCTACAAAATCCATGGCACTCGAGACATAAAACAGCTTGTTCCTTCCAAAGATTGGGTAATTCAATCATCTTCCAGAAGGCCACCAGCAGGAGAATGATAGAAATGACGTGTTTGCTGTTCACAGAAGAAGAAAAAATGTAATTGGAAGCAAATCAGACAAGATGTTCACAGATAAAGGAGGAAATATCTGCTGATTTAAAAAATTGTGTGCTAGTTTACTCACTGGCCAACAATAAATTTCTATTTTCATCTTCACAATTGAACCTTGATTAGAATTAAATGTGAATGTTTTTGCATTCAGAAAGACAGTTTTTTTTTTTAAATGCCTACAGATAGATTTATAAAGAATAAAGATTAGTCACTTTATAAGTAGAAGGTGCTATTTATCACTTCATAAACCTAATAACTGATTTCCTAAAAAATAGTAGTGAGTACCAAGGCTGCAATTATAATTTCAGTACTTAGAAACAAATTCAGTTTTTTTGTTAGCACACAAACTGCCTAGCTTGTGCCTATTGGACTATATAGTTTTGAAGTGGTTCTGGAGCTTTGATCTGTAAAGTCTTTTACAGGCTATATTAATCACAGGTTTGTTTTTTTTTTTTTTTTTGCCTAAAGTATACTTTGGCATCACTGAGGAATCAAAATAGCTAATTCTGAATTGAGGGCAAAGCCTAGTGGCATGTTGGTACTAAGCTTGTTAAATCATGAGTATTTGGGAAGGGTGGATCAAACTGTCACAATAAATGTTACTCTAAACATAGGAGAATTTTTTTTGATCAGCAATATCACTTAAAATTCAACTATAACATTGAAATATTTCTTCAAAAATAAATTTTCATAGTTCATAAAAGACAGGAAAAAAAGAGATTAAGGCCTTACCAGAACTTTTGTGGGTAAAGAGTTGAGGATTGATTGATAAATAATATTTTATTTAAATAACAAAAAATTATTGAAATAGACTGATAATATTTGTAACATGCATCTGAATGGCATTTTAGAATTTATTGAAAAAGACCCTAAGAATCTTGCCTATGATATAAGACTCCACTTTTAAAAGATTAAAATAAAATATACTGCAGAAGTGGCACATAGCCTACAAAGCCTAAAGTATTCCCTTTTACAGAAGAATGACTGATCTCTGCTCTAGTATTAGGTAGGACAATTTGATGACAACCACATGGCTGGGATAAATTTTATAGTGCTCTCTCTTTACCAACAGTACTCTCAGGATTTCCATGATAAAATACCACAAACTAGATGACTTACACAGCAGAAACTTATTTCCTCATGGTTCTGGAGACTAGAGGTCCAAAGTAAAGGTGTTGGCATGGTTGTTTTGGAGGGCTGTTAGGGAAGGATATGTTCCAAGCCTCTCTTCCTGACTTATAGATGGACATCTTTTTCCTAAGTTTCTTCACTTACTCTCCCCCTGTGTGTGTCTCTGTTAAAATTTTCTCTTTTGGATAAGGACAGTGATCATCTTGGACTAAGGACATATACTTATGACCTCATTTAAACTTGATTATCTCTGTAAAAAACCTATCATCAAATAATGTCACATTCTGAGTAGTGAAGGTTAGGAGTTCAACATATGGATTTGGGAGGGACACAATTCAATGGTTGAATAACAACAGAATTCATTAATATTCTCTCCATCACTCCAATGAAATTTTAAATTGAAAGAGAACTATATAGACTATATGATTTTCCCAAGGTCAAATGGCTAAGGATGAGGAGCACAGCAGCTGGCCATCGAAATTTGAGAAGGACCAATTGAGAGGATCACTGAAGCTGATCCTCTTACAACTATATGAGAAGTTGCCAAAGAACCCAGCATTTGAAGCAAATTGAAAAGGTGAAAAAGCTCAGTAAGTGGGTACTTCATGGGTTGACAGAGACCTCAAAAAAAAAAAAAAAGTCATTTTGAAGTGTTGTCTTCTCTTATTCTATGCTAAAACAATGAACCATTTCTCAATCCTATTGTGACATGTGACAAAAAGTGGATTTTTTATGACAATTGGTGATGACCAGCTCAGTGGTTGGACTCAGAAGAAGCTCCAAAGCACTTCCCAAAAGCAAACTTGAACAACAGAAAAAGGTCATGATAACTGTTTGGTGGTCTGCTGCTGGTCTGATCCACTACAGCTTTCTGAATCCTGGGGAAACTACTGCATCTGAGAAGTATGCTCAGCAAGTTGAGAGACGCACCAAAACTGCAATGCCTGCAGCCAGCATTGGTCAACAGAAAGGGCCCAATTTTTCTCCACAACTCCAGACTATACATCACACAACAAACGCTTCAAAAGTTGAACAAATTGGGCTACAAAGTTTTACCTCATCCTCCATTTTCACCTGACCTCTCACCAACCAACTACCGCTTCTTCAAGCACCTTGACGACTTTTTGCAGGGAAAATGCTTCCACAGCTAGCAGGAGGCAGACAATGCTTTCTAAGACCTCACTGAATCCTAAAGCATGGATTTTTATGCTACAGGAATGAAGCAACTTATTTCTCGTTGGCAAAAATATGTTGATTGTTACTCTTTCCATTGTAACTTTTCCTATTTTGATTAATAAAGATGTGTTTGAGCCTAGTTATAATGATTAGCAATTCATGGTCTGAAACTGCAATTACATTTGCACTGACCCTAGCGGTAAAGAATCTGCCTGCTAATGTAGGAGACATGGGTTCAGTCCCTGGGTTGGGAAGATCCTCTGGAGAAGGAAATGGCAACCCACTCCAGTATTCTTGCCTGGAAAATCCCATGAACAGAGAGCCCTGGCAGGCTACAGTCCATGGGATCAGAGTTAGACACAACTGAAGTGACTTAGCCCGCATGTAACGCTATGTATAAAACTGTCCTCTAAAACTCTAGAGGACAGTTTCTCCTCTAAAACTGTCCAAGTGGACTTGCCCTCCTCCAAAGCATGTTGTCTACCAAATGCTGGCTTCTGGGCTCCTGTCTCTGCTTTCTGCTCATGATAAGGCTCAGCCTCCCACTGGGCTAAACTAAGCTACATGGTAGGAGGATCTTTATAGATCCTCAGTCTTGGCAAGATGAGAACAGCTTCCAAAATGAATCTAAACTGAGAATATCTCTTCCATTGCACAGATGTCATTGACTTAATTATATTTCCTGTGATAAAATATTGAATGTCTCCTCCAGCCACTACCACCTAGAGTTTTATTGTTTAACTACAGCAGGCTTATTTTTGAAACATCAACTATGATGTATGAATTCATCATCTTTTTAAATGCATCATTTAATTAGAAGCCAGAAAAGAACACACTCAAAGTGAATTGTTCCATCTAAGTTTGGCCAGCATTCTTTTTACACTACAGTTTAACCTGAATGATAAATATCAATATTAGTCTTTCTCCAGTTAGGCTTACCAAGTAACAGGTGTCTAAATAATTTAAGAAACATATTTGCATTGAATTATGTAACTTGAATTATGCAGACTACAGGTCCAAACTCTTCTAAGAAATGCTAAATATTTATGTTACTTTGTTGACAATTTTTTAGAACTTTCTTTTTTTTAATCTGAGTAAAGGCATATTTCTCTACACATGTAATCATCTTATTCATGGCTCTCCTCTTCTGTCTTAATAAAAATTGCATTGATTTGTTTATAAACCTGTTATTACTTTTATGTATAACATTACTTAGTTATATTTGTATATAACATGGCTTTGTCTACAAATATGATGATTTATATTAATTATTCTGCATTATTGTTTGAAATTAGGGAAACAATCACACAGTAAAACTGTGTGCTATTTTGCTTTTATACCCTGGTCCCATCATTCCCATGGATATCCATGATGCCAGCCTGGTGACTGCCTCTCCTTCCATCAGCTCTGGCTTGAAGAGGGGAGCATGTGGAACTTATAACTGATGCTGATCATTTTCTCACTGAACATTTATAATAACCTTGATCTTGGACAGTTCCTGAGTGGGGCATTTGTTGCCATTTGGGGGAGATATAATTGAAATGTCCTCCAGAATTGGGAAAATGTTTGCTCTCATTCTGGAAAGGTAGGCCAGCTTTCTCAAGCCAATATCCTCAGAGGACTTTATCCAAATGTCTCTATACCATTACTCAGAATCCCACACTTTTATTACCAGGGCTCTGATCTGAACAAAATTGATCTGTCTAAATGAGGTTCAAATACCTCTGGAGCTCTGTAAGTCTATCAACGGTTCAGTTTCTTGATTACCTATGTTAAATTTGACCATTCACTACTTGTCATTGGTCTTCAGTTTCTCATTATTTCTCTGCAGGCTATCAATACATATTAATAATAACCAGTAAACTCTACTATCATATGCATGGATCATTGGACCTACACATTCCTCTCCACTGAACCTTGCCCAGGTCATCACCAGTCAAAGTTTTAGCTGTTGTGCCAGAGACTATCTATACCTCATCCAACTCCTTTGCCTACTGTGCACTGAGTCCTAACTCTAAATGTTGTTGTTTGTTTTGTTGGCCACTCTCAGTAACATTTGTGTCCTTAGAGTGAATTTGTGTGTGTCCTCAGTGAATTTGTGTCCTCTGAGAGGCAGGTGCTAAGGCAGGATTATACATTTTGGATTTATTTGGGGAAAGTGTCTATAAGGGAAAAGGGAATGGAGTCAGAGGACCATCACACAGGTCTGACCCCTATGAAGGAGAAGGAAGGGTTGTGTAGAAAGAATCTCAGATTATAGTATGTTTCTGAGAAAGTTTGGATAGGCCCACGGTGGAATCCTTAAGCCAAAGGCCCTCAAGTGAGGAATCACACCTCTTGTAGGACTGAAACTGTTTTAGTATCCTTATCATACTCAGTAATTTGCTGAGAGCAGCCTGGGGGAAGCGTGGTCTCAGTGTAGCTGCAATGGCTTCAGAGTGTAGCACCTCAGGTTGTCTGTCAATTACATGCCCCACAGCAGGAGAATCATGCAAAAAATCATGGAAAACTGAATGCATTTAATAATATCTGATTCAAACTAGGCAGCCATTTAGCTGCCTGGGAGTGTTTTTTTTTTTTTTTTAATCAACAACTGGGAATTTTTTGCCCACTGTTTGCCATCTCCAGGGGCAAAGTGAAATGAGTAACTGAGATCCTTATGGGTTTTTCTGAGATGAGTTAAGTCCTAAGTATAGTAAAATATGAACCTAGAACCTCTTAGGCTAAGTATTTCTCCTAAGGGGAGTTTGCTCAAGAATAAGCTCCAGATTCACCAGTGTATCTCCTTGGTGTACCAGTAGGAACGCCAGCCAAGTTGTATTTTCCCTGTCATCAGTCCCTCTCCTGCTGTTGTTGTTGCTGCTGAAAATAGACTTCTACCTTAAGAATTTTGCAGAGTTTGCTATGTCAGTGTCTGTCAACCCTAAATTCAAAGTTACACTATAGTGGATACTTTTGTTTGCAGGTATTGTTTTGGAGTTGTGTCTGACTCTTTGCAACTCCATGGACTGTAGCCCACCATGCTCCTCTGTCCATGGGATTTTCCAGGCAAGAGTACTGGAGTGGGTTGCCATTTCCTTCTCCAGAGGATCTTCCTGACCCAGGGATTGAACCCAGGTCTCCTGCATTGTAAGCAAGATGCTTTACCGTCTGAGCCACTAGGGAAGTCCTAATTGTTTTGGAAGTTACTTCAGAATTTTCTATATATTTTTTTAATATCCTGTATAAAATGTAATGTGGTTTGAGCATTTGAATATCTTTTCAGAATAGGGTGCAATGGATTCAAATAACTTGTAAGAAGATCATTCAAACAAAATTTTGAAAAGTGCTCCAGATATTTAAAAATTGTTTAAATTTATTGAAGGCATTTTAGAAACCTTTCCGTCTCTACTAATGCTTTTCATTTATTGACTATTTTGGAATTTAATATGGTATTAATTTCTGCCTAATTAAAATAGAGTGCTAAAATTGTTCTATAACAATTATAAAAATTTAAGTTAAGAAATGGAATCTGAAATAGAGGGCTTATTGCTTGCAGAAACCTAATATCCTGAGACATGGCACGTAATGGACAATGTAGTTGCTTCTGTTGGTAAAGCAATTATTAGTGACGATTGTGTGCAGATTAGAATGATATTAATACGTATGGTAGTAATGTCTGTTCAGTTCAGTTCAGTTGCTCAGTCGTGTCTGACTCTTTGTGACCCCATGAATCACAGCACACCAGGCCTCCCTGTCCATCACCAACTCCCAGAGTTTACTCAAACTCATGTACATCCAGTTGGTGATGCCATCTCATCTTCTGTCATCCCCTTCTCCTCCTGCCCCCAATCCCTCTCAGCATCAGAGTCTTTTCCAATGAGTCAACTCTTCACATGAGGTGGCCAAAGTATTAGAGTTTCAGCTCTAGCATCAGTCCTTCCAAAGAACACCTCAGGACTGATCTCCTTTAGAATGGACTGGTTGGATCTCCTTGCAGTCCAAGGGACTCTCAAGAGTCTTCTCCAACACCACAGTCCAAAAGCATCAATTCTTCATCACTCAGCTTTCTTCACAGTCCAACTCTCACATCCATACATGACCACTGGAAAAACCATAGCCTTGACTAGACAGACCTTTGTTGGCAAAGTAATGTCTCTGCTTTTTAATATGCTATCTAGGTTGGTCACAACTTTCCTTCCAAGGAGTGAGCGTCTTTTAATTTCATGGCTGTAATCACCATCTGCAGTGATTTGGGAGCCCAAAAAAATAAAGTCTGACACTGTTTCCACTGTTTCCCATCTATTTCCCATGAAGTGATGGGACCGGATGCCATGATCTAGGAAACTAAAAAACATATCTTGCTCAAATTCTGACAAAAATTAAATAAATATAAAATGCTAAACTTTGGCCATTTTTAAACCATTAGAGAGGAAAGTTCTGATATTACCCTGAAAGAATCTAGACTAGCGGAATCATAAAAAAGTGACTTTTAAAAATAGAGGTATAATTCCATAGAGGTATTCTCTATTCCACAGAGATATAACTGACATACAACATTATATTAGTTTCAAGTGTATGACATAATGATTCGAAGTTTGTATATATTGTGAAATAATTACCACAATAAGTCTAGTTAATATCTGTCATTATATAGCTAAGAAATTTTTTCTTGTGATGAGAACTTTGAAGATTTACTCTCTTAAAAACTTTCAAATATGCAACAAAGTATTATTGACTATAGTCACCATGTTGTATATTACATCCCATGATATGTTTATTTTATAACTGGAGGTTGTACATTTTGACTCACTTATTTCAGTCCCACCCATCCCCACCCTGCCTCTTGCAACCACAAATCAAAAAAAAAGTGATATTTTAATATTGATTATCTCTTTGAGCCATCGACTTGATGCTTTTCCTTTACATAATACATAATACAGCTTCACTGTGATTAGCTGCAAACTTCTGAAAGAAGCCAGCACTGTCATAAAAATGCCTAGTACTATTGCCTAGATTATCTTGCCATCTCTTCACAGGCTCCAGGAGACCATTTGCATCTCCCCACTTTTGTTCTTGGTCAATTCTCACGCCTCTTCCACTGTCCTCATATTCTGCACTTAGCAGAGTATTTCACCTGGAACAAGGTTATCTAGTTTCTCATCTTTGTGATTATTTTAGACATTATTTGTTTTAATTACTAAAGTTCAGAAGTATTTTGAAAACACCAAATTTGTGTCAAAGCTTGTTGAAACTCATGTTTTTATAATTTTTTTTTCTGTAGTCTTAGTGGAAATATTAAAGATAAAATAACTTACAAAATTATCTGGCATAGTTTTTACCTCTTGTAGTATTCAGTAAATATTATTCTATGCAGTGGTGTGCTCATACATATTTAGCAACACGTTCTCAAAATAGAAAAAAATAAAAAGATTAATTTGCAAATGTACACATTTCTATGGTGTTATTCCTTCCACCACAGCTGATTCCAAACTACCCATGCGAAGCCACTGACTGGGGACTTATGGAAGGATATGCACAATCAGATTTTGAAAGTGAGCGCAAGCTGGCTTCAGTATACCACTGACTCTCTGGCACAAGCTATCATTGCCTTGCCATATTCCTCACAACCATAACATTTATTGCACCCTGCTCTAGTTTCCAACTGCTAGTTTCTGCATGTCTCAGTCTGAGGGTTATCTGTGGATATGGAGTTCCTTTCTGCTAAAACAGTAGTGCCAAGAAATTATTTTGGCAGGAAAAATAAGCGGTAGCAGTTTAACCAATGACTGACAATGTTTGGTGCGTCAATTCACCATCTTTCTCAACTATCCAATGGGATAAGTCTGAAGTTTTTGTTCTATCAATAAAGCCATGCTCATTGTTCCCCAGAAGTAAATCTCAGGGTAATGCTATATTGTCTTCCCTTCCCTTTGTCACTTTCCTACTCCTTTAATAGGATCTCTTCCTAATAAAACTACCTGCATCTAATACTATCTCAAGATCTACTTCTGCTGGAATGCAAACTCCTATTCCATATCCATTTTGGTAGATATCTTTAGAAAATTAATGTCTAGCCAAATTCATGTGTCTATTTGATATTCCCACCATTACATCAAACTCAGAATGATCTCTTTTATTCTACCAGATTCTTTTCTTACTATATCATTCTGTAATAGATGGGATGGCTCCAGGTGCTTCTTGTTTTTGATAAAAAATATTAACATCTCATAGCATTAGGGCTCCATGAAATCCTTTGCAAAGGAGATAATTTTGCTACCAAATATGATCTATTTGCAAGCCTGGGCAAGACAGGGTCTGATTCATTTAAAGAAATAATCTTAAAAATGTATTTATTTTTGGCTGTGCTAGGTGTTTGCTGCTGAGTGAGCTTTTCCCTAGTAGCGCTGGGCGGGCTTTTCTTTGCGGTGGGTTCCTTTGTTGCGGGGCACGGGCTCTAGAGTGTGTGGGCTTTTGTAGGTGCAGCTCCCGGCTCTAGAGTACAGGCTCAGTAGTTGCGGTGCATGGGTTGAATTGCTCTGCAGCATGTGGGATCTTCTAGACCAGGAATCCAACTTGTGTCTTCTCTATTGGCAGGCCAATTCTTTAGCACTGAGCCACCAAGGAATCCAGCAGGTTCTGTTCTTTAGTTGTGATTTTCAGGTTTTATTGGAAAAAATGCGGAGACCCAAGTATGAGCAAAGGATTGCACCTGATGGGAGAGAGGCCAAAGAAAAGAGCAAGTGAGTGATATGGAAAATGGCATACTAATATCAGTGGAACTTAAATTCCTGGAGGTGTTTTAGATGTAATATTCATGTTCGTATAATTGCTTCCTCTTTTTTCCTCTTCCACATTGGTAGCATTTTCTCTAAGCTACTTTTAAACATAAATTTGCTTCATTTTGTTTCATTTTTATGCTCAGTTATTTTGTTTTGGCTCTTTTCTTTTTGACACAAACTAGCCAAAAACACAGCTATGGTCACCAAAAAATAATGTTAATGTCTATTTCAGTCTTCGAACTGGGAGTAAATGTTTGCTAGGGAAATGAAAAAAAATCTGCCAGAAGGAAATATCTGAAATGTTTGACTTGTTTAAAAAAAAAGAAAAATTCTTTTTGTTATACATAAGATATCTACAGTAACAATTTCCTTCTTCCTAGCTGGTGATGTAAACAGCATAGAAACAGGAACACAAATGAAAGGGAGAATATACCAAAATTATTAATGTCCCCTTTCTTTTGTGATGTACATTCTGCCTGATTATGATAGAAGAGATGCCATCTATGTTATGTCTTTAGACTGTTGGCTCCAAATTGCCTTGCTTCTTCTCATGTCTGCTACAGGAGTCATAAATCCTAATGTGGGAATGACAAGAAATGACAAGTACAGTCCAGTTTACAAAGCTGGCTTTCAGTGCCACGCCTGGTATTAAGATAAGTTCTTGCATTTACCAAGGGACCTAAATATCACCATGTGTCTTGTGAAATCAGTTTACAGACACTTGAAGTGAGTCCTTTTCTAAAACACTTGGAACAGCCAGGCAAATGCATGTTTTTGAGGTAAAAATTAAATCTTGAAATAAAGCACTTCATGTCAATGTAAGATTTCCTCTGGCTGTCATCACATATTGGCTGTTCTCATTATAAGATAAATTAGAACAATATTTTTCTTTCACTCAGAGCTCTTAGGGAAGATTTCAAGCACAGTTAAGCTGTTGTAGACTTAAGGCTGGGCTTCTGTGAGAACACATACTTAATCAGTGAATACTGAATTAAAGGAGAAATTAAGGAATAAGCATGTGAGTCAGACACCATATGAATTAGCCAAATCATTTTTAATATTTCGAGTTGCTGAATAAGCAAGTCATTCAATGCCATTTCTTTTGTTTCTAGGGCAATAATGATTCAAAACAGGCAATGGCCAGTAGCAGATGTTATTGTTGGAACCCGGGCTTTATATTGGAATCAGGGTAGTACAGATCAAATATACTCTTCTTAGGGAATTTTTATTCATATTTTCTACATTGTTGAAGGATGCCACTTTTCATGATTATTCCAGCTGAAAGGAAATATTTTTTCATTATATGTTCGCTGCCACAGTTTCTTATAGTAAGACTTCTGATCTTTGATTTGTGCTCTTCTTTGGTCACCAAATCTCATTTATAAGGAATAAAGAAGATTTTTGTTTCTGAGGAAGTTGTTCTTTTTTGTGACTGCTGTTATGGCCAATTATCAAAGAAAAAGGGAGCAACAGATAATTTCTTATTGAATAAGATCAGAAAAAATAAGAAAGTTGTTTTCTGGTTATGTGGAGTTGAATAAGTGGCTCATTATGGTTTCCTAATATTTGATAGATTTTGTTCTTATCTTTTAATATTAAAATGTATTTTGTAAGATATCTTTACTCCCTAGAATGGCAAAGTGACAAATGCTTTTAAAAAGATCAAAAATATTTATTTCAGATAAAAACCCTCTCATAGTACTATATCAAAATTTGGCCCCTCAACTGAAGACACATTCTGAACACTTTGAAGATTCTTTGAAGAGCAGAATTTTAATTAATGAATCAGCATATTAGGTCACAGTGGTGACCTAGGCAGAATTTAAGTTGGTATTTTCTTTGGTTCCTTTTCCGTATCTTTATTCCCCCCTATCTTGTTCCATGTCTGGTTCCTTATTACTTTATCTAGATACCCATTAACCATTGTTTTGAAAAATTGCTCAGGTCTCTCCTTATACAATTTTTGTCAGTTGGAATACAGAGGCATGGATGACATGTGAGCTAAAGCTTTCTGGACACGACTTCTATTTTCAAATGCATTAAATCAGCCTCTGATTAGTCAAGTTCAAGCAGTTGTAGGGAGATCATTTGAAGCCGAGAACCATATAAACAATCCTCCCCAGCCCACTATGTTATTTTCTTCAAACCAATGTTTGCAGCTTATCCATCCATGAGGAAAGAACCCCAAGGAGTCTTAGAAGGAATTTGATTGAGGTCATGGAAATTCTAAAATTTTTTATATAGAAAATGATCAAAGGCTAATATTTCACATCCAATGAAAGTACAAAAACACATGATTCAAGACTAATACCTGAGAGTGTTGAGATTTAGGTTGTATATAGTATATGTTTGAAAAAGCCACTTAGATCAATGTTTCCAAAATATATTCTGAGGAAAACGAGTCTTTCAACTTCTTTCCCCACCTCCTGCCACCCTCTCTACCCTCTGAATTCATCAAAACAAGAACAAAACTTCAATGGTCTTGGGAAATTACAGTGTAAATTAGTAAAGTCAAGTCATGCAACGCTCTGCAGTGGATCAACCTCTTTAATGCAGATTACAGTTCAATATCTTCAAGATCCATTTGACTCTTAAGGATCTGTCTTATCTATAAATGAGCATCTATGGGGGTAAAAGCAAAATATTCATCTTCCTTGGGTTTTATCTTTGCTATTTACAGAGTGAAAAAGTTGAAAATAAGTGTGTTTTCAAACATAGTCTTGAAGATCACCTAATGGTGACATAATATAGAAAAATCCATACTGATATGGGAATACACTTGAGATAACCCTTCTTTCAGTTCTAGTTTTGTGAGATTCTATGACTAAATGAACTCTGAGTTTGTTTACAGATATAAAATTTCTCAACTGTCAGGACTCTACATCAATTAAATTTGTTAAGTATTCAATTGTCCATAAGAAAAAATTTAAGTCTCTTCCTACTCCATTAAGTATAATGTCACTCCATTGTTTAAAGTTGCTTGTGGACTCATCCAGGAGTAGATAGTTACTGTGCTTGTAGGAACAACTGGTTTTGGGGTACAATTAGGAATTATCTGTGAGGTTAGTAAATTTATCTTTTTTACGTAGATGAAGAATTTTTAGGCAAGCAATGATACTTTGCCAACAAAGGTCCGTCTAGTCAAGGCTATGGTTTTTCCAGTAGTCATGTATGGATGTGAGAGTTGGATTATAAAGAAAGCTGAGTGCCAAAGAATTGATGCTTTTGAACTGTGGTGTTGGAGAAGACACTTGAGAGTCCCTTGGACTGCAAGGAGATCCAACCAGTCCATCCTAAAGGAGATCAGTCCTGGGTGTTCATTGGAAGGACTGATGTTGAAACTGAAACTCCAATACTTTGGCCACTTGATGCGAAGAGCTGACTCATTTGAAAAGACCCTGATGCTGGGAAAGATTGAAGGTGGGAGGAGAAGGGGACGACAGGATGAGATGGTTGAATGGCATCACCGACTCAATGGACATGAGTTTGAGTAGGGTCCGGGAATTGGTGATGGACAGGGAGGCCTGGTGTGCTGCAGTTCATGGGGTTGCAAAGAGTCAGACACGACTGAGAGACTGAACTGACATGTGATGATGATGTGTTCTCCTTATTTCTCCCCATATGCACATTTTAGCTTTAAAAACATCAAAACTTCCTATATTTTCTGCAACTTATTTTTTTCTCCTTCCTTCAGTTTTTTTCCATTATTACCTTTTATTTTTTCTTTCCTTCATTTCTAGACTTTGTTATAAGCAGTAAGGATCCAGGCAAGTGTTAATATAGCTCTTGTTCAAATATTTTCTCTCTTAAACAGGGTGCTTACCAACCACTTTTATATAGATTTTTTTTTCTTCCTTTTACTTTTGTCTCCTTTACAGCTTCAGAAACCTAGAAGGGTCACAGTTTATGTCCAACTTTTCCCTTTGATTTCCTTTTTTACAAAATTTCATTTCTTTAAATTCGTTCTACAGGACATTTCTGTCTTGAAAAATGAGACAGACTGTGTTAAGCACTGTTCATTACTACTGTATTCTTCTGTTCCACTATCGTAAAATACACTGAATGCCATGTTCAACTGTGGTTGTGTCAAAACAAAAAGAGATAGCAGTTTAAGGCCTCTGTTCATTTCCTTTCTATTATACTTGGAGTACTTCATACTGTGAAATAGTTTCAGTTCATGAAAGAAAATTAAAAACCTATATCCTTTTTACCCCTTCAGCAAAAGAAGGCAGTAACTTTTAATTTAACCATTTTTTCTATTAAAAAACAAAACAAAACCGAGTTTGTGGTTTTATGTGTTAAGGACCAAACAAACATGATACAATGCCTGCTATTATCTTGGGAAATTAGCTGTAGAGCATTCAAAGGCTTTCTGCCAAGAGCTTCAAATTCATTTCTTTGATTTTTGAATAGAAATTTGTCTGGCCAAGCAGATGTATGATTCAGAGGGAACTTTTCTCCCCCTCAGAAATGACTCTTGACATCTCCAGTCCTGCCATCTATCTTTGTGTGTCTGTTTGTCTGTGTGACTCTGTAAAAACAGGCTTCATAAGATCACATTTTTCTGTCCCACAGAAGACTGTCTGATCCTGTCTTTGAAATCCTGCCAAGAATCCTAAGAACCCACGTGTTCAGGCAGAATGCAGTCCAGTAGCAAAGTGTTTAGGGAATGTGTGTAGCAAGAAAAGTCTTATCAATAATGTGACTAGGAATTTAGATGTGACATTGTGACCCATAATAAGTGGAGGGAAAGCATCCAGATGTGGCCAGTTGCAGTGTATTGTAGGATTTTTTTTGCACAAACTAAGTCAGAGCTCATGCTTGTGACTGTTTCCAAAATCACCCTAGCTTTAGACAGGAACTGGTAATCAGCAAACCCAAGGACTTTTTTAGATTTTCAGGATAAATGATAAGAAAAAAATTGTAGTACATGGAGAGTGAAAATTACAAAGAACATCAGAAATAGTGTGGGTATCCCAATGAGATAGGAAATAATGGTTGATAAATTTCCAAAAATCTCCAATGGTGTAGCGGAAAGTGTGTTGATGTGACATCAGACAGACTAGATCCTGATATCTGTTGTAGAATTGTGGTCATTTTGCTTAATCTCTGTGAATCTCAGTTTTCTCAACTGTATTAACCTGACAGTATTGTTGAGAAGATCGTTAACAATAAAGTGTATAAAGTGCTTCACACGGTATCTAATGCATATGTGTTAATTGTTATGTTATTATTCATTTTTTTAAGTATCAAGCTAGATCTCTTTTCATTGCTGCTGATAACAATATTAATGAAATCAGGGCCACAAAGGAGAAATTGTAGCTGTAGATTTATTGTGCATATTCCAGACATCGTGCTGTGAAAGAATTAATCTGAGAAAAATACATTTGTTTTTTAAATATGTGTTTTGTTGCTTGGCTTGTTGATTAAAATTGAGAAAAGCAAACTCCTGAAGGTGGGTTTAGAGCCTTTTATTGAAAACTGCATAGATGTGAAAATGTTGTATGAAGTATATTGGAAAAATGAAATGAAAAGTTAGTTGCATAGTTGTGTCTGACTTTTTGCGATCCCGTGGACTGTAGCCTGCTGGACTTCTCTGTCCATGGAATTCTCCTGGCAAGAATACTGGGGTGGGTTGCCATTTCCTTCTCCAGGAAATCTTCCAGACTTGTGGATCAAATCTGGGTCTCCTACATTGTGGACAGATTCTTTACCAACTGAGCCACTAAAGCAAATTTAAATATGTTTCATTCAGGATCATCTTCCCACTCTTTTCCCTTTTGTGGTCTTACTCTCTATTTTTAAATCCTCCTTTTTCTTCATCAATTCCTTTTTTCCTCTTTTTTGTCCATCTTTTCTTTTATTCATTTTCCTTTGTCATTTAAGGTTTCTGTTTGTTTTCTTCCTCTTTTCTGCTTCAAAATCTCATGATTAACATATTCAATTAATAAATCATCTGTTGTCATCATTTTGGAGAGTAGGGATGGGGCAAGATATACTTAATATATCAGTTCAAAAAAGGTTTGAACTGGTTATGGAAGCTATAACAATATGAGTTTTTGTTTTTACAACAGAATAATCTATCTGAAATTCTTCCCTCAGAATGTAAAATTTATTTAGAGGCAGAAACTTGTAAAAAGTATTATTTAAAGATTTAAAGAAAGCTGTGGTACATATACACAATGGAATATTACTCAGCCATTAAAAAGAATACATTTGAATCCGTTCTAATGAGGTGGATGAAACTGGAGCCTATTATACAGAGTGAAGTAAGCCAGAAAGAAAAACACCAATGCAGTATACTAACGCATATATATGGAATTTGGAAATGGTAATGATGACCCTATATGTGAGACAGCAAAAGAGACACAGATGTATAGAACAGTCTTTTGGATTCTGTGGGAGAGGGAGAAGGGGGGATGATTTGGGAGAATAACATTGAAACATGTATATTATCGTATGTGAAACAGATCGCCAGTCCAGGTTCGATGCATGATACAGGGTGCTCAGGGCTGGTGCACTGGGATGACCCTTAAGGATGGGATGAGGAGGGAGGTAGGAGCAGGGTTCAGGATGGGGAACACATGTACATCCATGGCTGAGTCATGTCAATGTATGGTAAAAACCACTACAATATTGTAAAGTAATTAGCCTCCAATTAAAATAAATAAATTAAAAAAAAAAACTCATTGGATGAATTAAAAAAAAGAAAGATTTAAAGAAGCTTTGTCTCTCTAAGAAATATAACTTTGAGTTTTAAATTTGTAAAAAGTTATCTTTTGAGGGGATGTGCATGGGAAAGTGTGTCATAAGGAGACCTACTTAAACTCACAGATAACATTGCCCAAGATTGTTGAAGAAACAGTGAAAGCATAGGAACATGTGTTTCAGATTTAGAAATCGAAATCCAATCATTCAATAATGTGAAATACCCTTAATGGTTGAGCCACAGCTATGTGTCAGAGACTTGGAGATAAAGAGGTAGCTTTGTCTTCTTTGTGTGGAGTATAAGGTATTAACTTATAAACTCTGTCTGTTCTGGTGTGTGGTGTGTATTTGAGATGAGAAGGTGAAACAGTTGGGAAAGTAGGATAATACTTAGGCTGAATCAGCATCTTTTCCTGAAGAGGTAGCTAAAAAAGAATTGTTATTGTAAATAGAGCTCAACACCAGTTAGTATGTAGAGATGTGTCTGGATAACAGAAATTGTACTGCAATTGGACTATTCAGTTCTGATGCAACTGTTGTATTTGGATCCATAGGTGAGTACACACTTTGCTCTTAGGGGATTATAGTTTTTCTCAAAGGCAACAAGTGTTCCCACAGAAAGTCAAACTGAGACGAGGCTTATCCTTGAATAGAAAGAGATAGCTAAAGAGGTGGACTTGTATTAGTATACTCAGAGTGTTCCCTGTGTTCAGGATGACTAGGTCTAACAAAGAAAGACTAATCAGAGGTTAATAGGCTGTGACAGCAGCAGTGCAGAGTGAAGTAATCTCAACCATTATATGCAACTGAAAGGTTGAGACTGCTTCATAAATGGGAAAGTTTGGCAAAAATGAGGGCACCTCTCTTATACTTCCCTACAAGTAAGCCAACTTAGTGTAGAATCAGACTCTTCTTGAGGGGGAGGCAGTGGTACCAAAGCTGCCAGAATAGTTAGAAATGGTGGCTGAATGTAGAGACTGAGGGAGTGGAAACACAGCTCATGTATTTGTTTGCAGATACCAGTACCCTTGCCTGGAGAATTCCACGGACAGAGGAGCCTGGCGGGTACAGTCCATGGAGTTGCAAAGAGCCAGACAGGACTGAAGTGACTTAGCATGCATTCATGCAACAGAACAATCTCTTACTTGATTCTGGAATATTCCTGGGAACTCTTTGAAGTGACTCAATGCCCACAATAAAAATGTGACCTCAGATAATACAGGCTGGTGAAGAGAGGATACCAGCAAAAAATAAGCCTAATTTTCTGAAGAGGTCTGGTCTTTTTTTGGAAAGTAATAAGTACCAAAAAAATAAAAAAAAGATTGATTAAAATTAACAAATCCCTTTTGTTATTGAATTTTAATGGAAATAATCAAGTGCAATTTTATTGAGTTATAATTTATGTACAATAAAATACAATAATTTTTAAGTGTATAGCTTGATTAAAAAGCGTATAAGCACTATAACCAACATTCACATTTCTGCTCACATGTAGTTTCTAGAATTCATCTCTGATGCTGTGTATGCTAGGTCACTTCAGTCATGTCCAACTCTTTGTGGCTCTATGGACTGTAGCCCGTCAGGCTCTATTACTTAGACTAATATTTAAACTAAAAAAGGACTTATATTCCTTTTTGTTGCTGGATAAGAAGCAATTTTAATCTGTCTTCTTTGTACAACTATGAAATAAAAGAGAAAAATAACTCAATTTGGTTTTCTTATTTAGTTTAAGTAATAAGGAAATGGGCATTATTTTCTTATGAATATGAAGTAACTTGGATTTAAAACATTTTTAATAGAAATAAATTGTTAATCAAACTATGATTTAATGAGCAATACCAGCTTATGGAAAGCTGTATGGATTTTCCAAAAATTTTACTTTCATTAGAACTACAATTCACTGTGTCTTTATTAAATATCTTGAATCATTGCATTGTTTTATGAAAAACATATTCATAATTGAATGTGTTAATTTGCATTTTTCATGGACAAAATCTGTTCCTATAACAATGGAGATGTGAATTTTCTCATAGCAATTTAAATACAGTAGTTTTCTAATTTGATTCTAAGGACTTGGGAAGATTGAAAGGGGCATAAGGGTGTAAATATACATTGTCTGAAAATATAAACTGTATACGTAAGTACAGTGTGTCAAACATTTGCCTACACCCTGTTTTTGGTTCCTGTCTGCTTTTTCTTGATCCTTACTCTAGAGGTACTCTTCTCATTTTTATATCTTCAGCATATTCCTCCCAACTGAGTCCTTGTCATGGAACACTGAATCGTCACTAGCTATTCTCATCTTAAAACACACACATTCCATAAACAGATATATCTACAACCTCCTAATTCCCATATTTCCCTTCTCCACTTCTCCATTTATTGTCTCTTTTCCACATCTAAATTTCCCAAGCATTGTCTGTGTATTCTGTCTTCAGTTCTTAATCACAGATGTATCCTTCAACTCAGTCTAATCTAGATTTCACATCACTACTTCCCAACCTCCTTAAGACCTCTCACTAAGGTAACAGGTGATTTCAAGATAGCACAGCCAATGCGTATTTAATCTTTCAGCAGCATTTGACAAGGCTGAGTGCACTCATTTTCTTGAACTTCTATTTTCTTTTCAATTTTATGTCACTGTTCTGGGTTTACTCTGATCTCCCTGGCCACACTTTGCCAGTATCTTTGCTGGCTCCTGCTTTTTTATCTAACCTTCAAATACCAGGGTGCTCAAGATCCCCTTCTCTTCTCTTTCTATATTCTCCTCCTATATTGCTCTCATTCTAACCATAGCTTTACACATTTCTTATGGAACATAAAATTAAATCCTTGTAGATCATACTGGCCATGTGAGGTCTGGCCCCTATTTCTATAGTCCTGCCTTAAATGACTCAGTTCTCTATGTATCAGCCTGAATCCTTTAATTACTTGAGTGTTTTGTGCTTTCTCCCACATATTGGCCTTTCATATATTCATTACTAGCCTAGAACACTAGTCAATGCCCCAGCTCCTCAGGTTAGGGCAATGCTTTGTCATCCATCAGACCTCAGATGAAAGGTCACTTCTATAGCAACCCTTCCTCAACACTCATATTGCAAAGCTCTTCTTGCCTACTTCCTTTGCAGCTTTTCTTTTCCAATGGATTATGGGTAACATCTAAATCTTACATTAGGTTCTAAACTACATTAGGTAGGACAAGACCTTTGTTTTGCTCACACTTGTATCCTCAGCTCCTGGAACAGTGCTTTGTTGTTGTTGTTCAGTCACCAAGTTGTGTCAGACTCTTTGTGACCCCATAGACTGCAGCACCCCAGGCTTCCCTGTCCTTCACCATCTCCTGGAGTTTGCCCAAGTTCATGTTCAATGAATTGGTGATGCCATCTAACCATCTCATCCTCTGCACCCTCTTCTCCTTCTCCCTTCAATCTTTCCTGGCATTAGGATCTTTTCCAATGAGCCAGCTGTTCACATCAGTTGGCCAAAGTATTGAAGCTTCAGCTTCAGCATCCATCTTTCCAAAGAGTATTCAGGGTTGATTTCCTTTAAGATTGACTGATTTGACCTTGATTTTCAAGGGACTGTTAAGCGTCTTCTCCAGCACCACAGTTCAAAAGCATCAATTCTTCGGTACTCCACCTTCTTTATTGTGCAGCTCTTTATTGTGGCAGCTCTCTGTATGTGACTACTGGAAAGACCATGGCTTTGACTGTGTGGACCTTTGTCAGCAAAGTGATGTCTTTGCTTTTTAACACACTGTCTATAGTGCTTGGTAAATAATAGCTCTTTACTCAATATTTGTTTCAGGAATGCTTATTTATATATGGTATTTGAAATATCTTGTCAATTCATACACTACCAGATGTTGAAAAAACTTAGAAGCTCTATAAGATATACATACACAGGGAAGGGGCTGTTTACATAGGGTTTACTCAGACATTTTGAATAATACCAACATGATTTGTTACAAAGAAATTAAATTACAAAGAAACCTTGTTTAAAAAAATAAAGTTTTGTTTTTTTTTTTTTTTAATTGAAAAACCCTATTCATGTTTCTTTTCTTTTGCTAGAAAAGTATGGGGTATTTTCTACAGTATACATGATATGGACTAGCTACTACCACTGTATTTTTACTATTAAAAACTGAAAAATTTAGAAATACCCAGAATTTTGAGATGTTCCTATATACATTAATTCATGTTGTATGTCATTTACTAAACTATCTCTGTTTCTTCTATATTGATTGCATTGTTTCCTAAAAAAATATTGAAACCATTGGGGCACTGTTGAACACATATAAATGAGTCTTTTTGCAACAAAGGAACACTAGTTTTGTTGTGTAAGCAAGGACAAGCCCTGACTAGATCTGGCAGGCCATCTGTTATATTTCAGATGTCTTAGAAGCTTTATTTCCTATTAAGATTGGTCCATAGATCCAAAGTACGTGTCATGTCTTCATGAAGCTACCTTCTTTTCTAGATGACTAGAAGGAAATGATTGATGAATACCATGTTAGAGAATAATCACTGGTACTAAAATAATATCTTGGTCCAAAGTATGATTCATGCAGGTTTCTTCTTTTGTCTCATTTTCTAGTTTCCTAGACATGAAGCAACAACAGCTCTAATATTCTCAAAATTCTGGGAGTCATAAAGTTGAGCAGGGCCCAGATAGAGTTGTGGTTTGAGTTACCAGAGATAGATAGAGAGCTTTTGGTTCTGACTGTCAAATGAATCCCTTGATTCTTCTACACATCAGTTCACTGGGGCCGAAATGTCCAAAATGGCTTTCTCACTCCTTTGTGTGGTGCCTGAGTTAAGAACACTCTAAAACTGAGGCTGACAAAGGAGCTCTCTCCCCATGCAGTCTCTCTACATGGCTGGCTTGGGGCAGGAAAGTAAAACTTCTCATAGGTGCCTGGCTTTTCTAATTTAACATTGTTTTTAGGTCTAGAAAGCTGCAGTAAAAGAATGCCTGAGACCTAACAAGTTACTAACAAAAATGATTTTGTTAAAAAAATCAGTTGTATCTTACCGGTTGAAACTTACTTAAATACAGACTTAGGATAGAGACTTTACCTTCTTTAGCCTGTGATATATTCTTCCCTGAAATAGCAAAACAAACTTAAGCTCAGGCTATGTTCACACTATAGAAAGGCTATGTTTATAATATAAAAGAGCAGACTTCCATGGTAGTTTCTTCACTATATGAGCCCAATCAAAACAGATAAATCAGGGCTCACTGTGTAAATCTACTCTTAACATCACTTAACAGTTATTTACTGAATGTCTATTATGTGTCAGGAACAATAGCAAACTCTGGAAATATTTAAATATATATGAATATATATTTCATATATTGAAATATATATTGAATATATATATTGAAATATAATCCCTGCCATCAAAAATCTTGTGTTCCAGAAGGAGAGACAGGCAGGTTGGCAAATAAATAGAATATACTCATCAAATGCTGTAGGGAGCTGGATGAAGAAGTCTTTTTTTTTTTTAGACATTTGTGGGAGGTAAGGAGAAATTATACAAACGAAGTGACACACTGAGCAACATTTTGTGGCCAAGGGGACATGTGTAAGTGTACAAGCAAACAGAAAAGTTATTACTAATTGAAGCAAAGCTTTTTATGATGTCAAGTTTGAGATTTTAAGATATAATAATAGCTTGCTTTCATATTAGAATTCCTAATATTATCTAAAAACTATTATGTGTCTCAAAAATAGAAATGAAACAAATGAGACATATGACAACAATGAATTCTTATAGCTCAAATGTCTTTGCATATCCCCAAAGAAATAAAAATTCAAGTTAATCAAGAAATGAAGCATAAACAAGCTTGTACTACATGTGCACTTGGTACACACACTAAATAATATCTAGCTTTGATTCAAGAATACTCATCTACTACTGATTTAGATTTAAATTTTTACTTTCAACTGAAGGTGACTGGATATTTTAAATTTCTCAGAGTCTTATCTAATATTAGTAGTGTATGTAAATTATAGATGGTTTTTATTTTCAAAGTTAAGAAAATTCAACTATTATTTAACATGGAACTCAGTTTCTTTCTTGTTTTTTTTCAAATTTTCAGTTATTTTGCTTTATACCTAGGTGGACTCTCTTTGTGGTCCTAAAGGCTACTGGTCTACTTGTCTCTTCATTATTTATTTTTAGAAATGAGAGTGAATGTCTTTTACCAGTATTCCCAGATAGCATCATGAATTTCATTTTGAGTGGACTGGATCACTCAAACCAGTTGGTTTACTGTTAAACCAGTCATGATGGCAGAGGGATGGAATGTCCAATTGGTTTAGGATAACTTACACATGACACTGTGGGATTTGGCACACATTCAACTTGAAAAAATTGAAATCAACATGGTTAAAAGGAGAATGTGGGATGCTTCTGTGAAGGCAATTAATAATCATCCACCACAGAGATAAACATATGGATAAACAGTAGATTAAATGATTCAAAAGGCTAGAGTTTTCTGTTTTTTTTTTTTTTTTTTTTTTTTTACTGTTCTTGTTATAAAGACAAAAACAAATATAAGTTCCATTTCAAGTGTGCTGTTTTCCCAATGAAATAGTGATATAACTGCTGGAAAGGTACTAACACTCACAGCCTAAAGACATATGTTCACTTAAACTAAGTGAGAATGAAAAAATACCTTACAGAGATAGCTGCACAGAGCCAATGACGCAGTGACATATCTTGCAGTTTGGAAAGATTACTTTGCCTTTAGGTTCCAATAGGGTGCTACTTCTGCCAGGGATGACACCTGACGGTTACAAAGACACCATCACATTCCTCAAGAATTTTCCTTTGCATCCTCATAGGGTGAGGGTTTTACACGTGCTATTGGCCCCTGTCAAGTAATCAAGAAACTGGCTCTCTACCTCCTTGCTCAACAGAGGAGTATTCCTGAGTGCTTACTGGATATATGTGAACCAAAGGTCGATTTTCCCTCAGTTAATAGTGACAAGAATTCCAGTGAGAATAAAAGACTTAGAGTTCCCAATCAGAGAGGACACCTGGGTTGTTTTCCAAATGTACCATTTTCTAAAAGGCCAGAATTTTGGTCCTACCTGAAGCCTATTCTTGCAACATTGTTATTTAGGGAAATGCACAGTCTGTCCTCATTTTTGATAGACATTAAAATACAAATTAGCTAATAATCAGTAACCATTTATACTCCCTTTGGAGTCTTTGTGTGAAAGTATTAGTCACTCAGTCATGTCTACCTCTTTGAGATCCTGTGGACTGTAGCCCTCCAGGCTCCTCTGTCCATGGAATTCTCCAGGGAAGAATACTGGAGTGGGTAGCCATGCCCTTCTCCAGGGGATCTTCCCGACCCAGGGATTGAACCTGGGTCTCCTTCATTGTTGGCAGATTCTTTACCATCTGAGCCACAAGGGAAGCTCAAAATAATGGGGGTATAGGGGATTGAACCCAGGGTCTCATGCTTGCTAAGCATACTCTGCCACTGAGTCATACCCCTTTAGCAGGCTATAAACTTTATGAAATAAAAGACTGCTTGTATATTTATATATTTCATAGTTTTAAAATTTAGTGTTTTTTATATATGTAAAAAAATTGTAAAAACTTAGAAGTACGTATTTTAAAAATCACCTGAAACCTCACCAATCTAAAGTCAATCATAATTGACTTTTTTTTTTAAGGGCCAGAGGATCAAATTGCCAACATCCACTGGATCATCGAAAAAGCAAGAGAGTTCCAGAAAAACATCTATTTCTGTTTTCTTGACTATGCCAAAGGCTTTGACTGTGTGGATCACAATAAACTGTGGGAAATTCTGAAAGAGATGGGAATACCAGACCACCTGACTGCCTCTTGAGAAACCTGTATGCAGGTCAGGAAGCAACAGTTAGAAATGGACGTGGAACAACAGACTGTTTCCAAATAGGAAAAGGAGTACATCAAGGCTGTATATCGTCACCCTGCTTATTTAACTTATATGCAGAGTACATCATGAGAAACGCTGGGCTGGAGGAAGCACAAGCTGGATTAAGATTGCTGGGAGAAATATCAATAACCCCAGATATGCAGATGACACCACCCTTATGGCAGAAAGTGAAGAAGAACAGAAGAGCCTCTTGATGAAAGTGAAAGAGGAGAGTGAAAAAGTTGGCTTAAAGCTCAACATTCAGAAAACGAAGATCATGGCATCTGGTCCCATCACTTCATGGCAAATAGATGGGGAAACAGGGGAAACAGAGGCTGACTTGTTTTTCTGGGCTCCAAAATCACTGCAGATAGTGATTGCAGCCATGAAATTATAAGACGCTTACTCCTTGGAAGGAAAGTTATGACCAACCTAGACAGCATGTTAAAAAGCAGAGACATTACTTTGCCAACAAAGGTCTGCCTAGTCAAAGCTATGGTTTATTCCAGTGGTCATGTATGGATGTGAGAGTTGAACTATAAAGAAAGCTGAGTGCTGAAAAACTGATGCTTTTGAACTGTGGTGTTGGAGAAGACTCTTGAGAGTCCCTTGGACTGCAAGGGAATCCAACCAGTCCATCCTAAAGGAGATCAGTCCTGAGTGTTCATTGGAAGGACTGATGTTGAAGCTGAAACACCAATACTTTGGCCACCTGATGGGACGATCTGACTCAATGGAAAAGACCCTGTTGCTAGGAAAGATGAGGGCAGGAGGAGAAGGGGACGACAGAGGATGAGATGGTTGGATGGCATCACTGACTCAATGGACACGGGTTTGGGTGAACTCCGGGAGTTGGTGATGGACAGGGAGGCCTGGTGCGCTGCGATTTATAGGGTCAAGAAGAGTTGGACAGGACTGAGTGACTGAACTGAACTGAGAGGATGTATACAGTGCTTTGTTGTTTTTTAGTCCCTAAGTCGTGTCTGATTCTTTGCTAGCCCATGGACTTTAGCCTGCTATGCTCCTCTATTCATGGGATTTCCCAGGCAAGAATGCTGAAGTGGGTTGCCATTTCCTTCTCCAGGGGATCTTCCTGACCCAGGGATTGAACTCATGTCTCCTGCATTGGCAGGCAGATTCTTTACTGCTAAGCCACCACAGAAACCCTATTCAGTGCATATTGCTCAGTAAACATTCAAAATACATTTTCTGTATTTGAACACTAATGAATATAAATAGGTTATATATTTGCTTATAAACATTTGGTGATATTCGTCTTTTAACATGGATAGCTTAGTTCTCTTGTAAACATTTGTTCTATCAAGCTTGATTGAAATTTAAAACAAGATGTGCTCTGAAGTATTTTGCAAGTTGTTTTTCTTTGACAGGAATTCACACTTTCTCATCCTATTTGTATGATACCGTTTTAATTACCTGTCACTGCCTAAGCAATGGGAGAAGGCAATGGCACCCCACTCCAATACTCTCTTGCCTGGAAAATCCCATGGATGGAGGAGCCTGGTAGGCTGCAGTCCATGGGGTCGCGAAGAGTTGGACAGGACTGAGCAACTTCCCTTTCACTTTTCACTTTCATGCATTGGAGAAAGAAATGGCAACCCACTCCAGTGTTCTTGCTGGAGAACACCAGCAAGTGGTGGGCTGCCGTCTATGGAGTCGCACAGAGTCAGACACGACTGATGTGACTTAGCAGCAGCAGCAGCAGCCTAAGCAATGGGTGAGTGATTATACCTCAGTTTTGGCAGATGATGGGGGAAGGGTTGAAGGAGATTTTCAGCTTATTATGACTCAGTGAGGCACTAAACATAATATTCCAGGACAAGGAGTATGTTACCATCAACTTGTCACTAGTGCTAATCCCTTATCCATCACAGGAGTTTTCTTGACTACACTTGTGAAAACCCAAGTCACTCTCTGTTCAGAAGGTTGACAGTTTAATGCAGGGAAAGGTCAAGAGACAGGGAGTAGTCTATGCTGTTCACTGAAAAAAAAAAAAAAAAAAAGCCCTAGTTCTTGTATCTTGTGATACTCACAGCAAACAGAGCTGGGAATACTTAATGATGGAAACAAGGGAGTAAAAAAAATTCAAGAACCTGTTAGGTATAAGTAAGCATCTATTATCAAGATATGCCATAAGGTTTCATTCTAAGAGTTTTCAGGGAAAAAACTTTTCCAGTGATATTTGGTGGTTATATTACAATCTTCCCAATACACTAAGAAAGTAAGTATATCATTTTTAACTGGGAAAAATTTATTGATACGTTTTTCTTATGTTGACAATATTCTTGTGATTAATTTGCTTACTTTTCATGGTGAATTTATGATATTAATCCAAAATGAAGCTAATAGAGAATAAAGGATAATAACTCAGGCTACAGACTACACTCTTGCAGTCATTTGCTTTCTGTAAGTAATGAAAAGGAAGGTTTATATAGGATGCCATGAAGTGTGTGCTAAGACAAAATTAAACTATCATGTTTTCAAAGAAATATGTTACAAGTCCCATGTAGTGGAGTAAATAGAGGCAAGAAATGGGAAAGAAAAATAAAGAGAAATAAACTTTTAAAAGAGAAAGGAATAAGGATGAACTTCTGTGGTCTAAACTGAGCTCCACTACTTACTAGTTATATGACTTAGGATGGGTTTTTGTATTTCTTCTCTCTTATCTATAATATGTAGTTAATAATAGTGACTATCCCATAGAGTTATTTTGGAGATCCAACGAGTTAATAGATTTGAAGTACTTAGACATTTAAAAGAGTAACTGGCACATAGCAGGAGAGAATAAGTGTTAGCTTTAATTATTACGTCTTAAAATTAAATTTTGAGTGGACTCTGGGAGTTGGTGATGGACAGGGAAGCATGGCATGCTGCAGTCCTCGGGGTTTCAGAGAGTCAGATATGACTGAGCAACTGAACTGAACTGAACAGGAGTTGAGATATATATAGGTAAGGTACAAATAGCATAAGATACTTGTACTATAACTTTTCAGTGTTCTAGGATATTCTTGTTAACCTCTTCAAGATAAAAAATCTTTTGCTTACCAACCACTAAGAAAGAGATGGTTGCTGGAGTAAGTGTTTACCCATTTTAGATGTTTTCTCGGATTAATCAGCAAAGCTTTAAGGTTTGATTTGATCCCAGAACAAAATAAATTCTCCCAGGAGGTTTAGAATATAATATTACTATTTACTTACTTGAATCCAATGGCTGGCTAGATATTAGAGTTATCAGGAGATTGAAATGCTACTTGGAACCTGTGGTAAATAAGAGAGTTACTGAGGAGTCCTATTTGATTTCAGCGAAGGCTGTGACATCTTCAATAGATTCATTTTGAGAAAACTCTCCTACTATATTCTGGTGATGATCAAATGCCTGACCATGAGTCAACAAATGATCAGACACCTCAAGGTGTCTTTGTATGGCAAAATACCCATCATGCACTAATTTCTGTTGTATCTACCCAATGGAAAATTCTGTGTTTCTTTCAGCATTTCAACATTAAGTGGTATAATTGGGACAAGGATTTCATAAATCTTCTGAAGTAGGCAGACATCTACTCTGAAGTAGTCAGATATCAAGGCTTATACTAGTTCTTATGTAAGGAATGCAAAATCTTATGCCAGATTGTAGAGAGTTTGGATATAATAATATTGAGAAGAAACTTTTGAAAGTATTATAGGGGTAGACATTTCATAATAGCTCAGAATTGAAAATTTTCATATCCATGTGAATATTTACCAAAAAAATTACCTCTATGAACACTTTCAAATCAAACGGACTGTTTCAAGATCATCCATCTTCTTTCTTCTGTAAATCTGATGCTTGCTCAATGGCTTAATGAAAAATGAGGCCTTGAAGTAATCTTTTTCTGAATTAGTATCCATTTCCAATTTAGTTATAAACACTGCTGAATGCTCAGTGTATCAGAAACTAAGGACTTCCCTAGTAGCTCAGCTGGTAAAGAATCCACCTGCAACACAGAAGACTCCGGTTTGAATCCTGGATTGGGGCGATCCCCTGGAGAGGGGATAGGCTACCCACTCCAGTATTCTTGGGCTTTCCTGATGACTCAGATGGTAAAGAATCCACCTGGGTTTGATCCCTGGATTGGGAAAATCCCCTGGAGGAGGGCATGGCAACCAACTGTAGTATACTTGCCTGGAGAATCCCTATGGACAGAGGAGCCTGGATGGCTACAGTCTATGGGGTTGCAAAGAGTTGGACACAGCTGATTGACTAAGCACAGCAAATAGCACAAGGGTCTCTTACATGGTTCATGTGAATTGGGAAGATCCCTTTGGAGAAAGGAAATGACAACTCGTTCCAGTATTCTTGCCTGGGAAAGAGGAGCCTGGCTGGTTACAGTCCATGGGGTTGCAAAAGAATCAGAGATGACAGCAAATAAGCAACAACAACAGGTCAGCTTCTTGGTGGTTATTCCATTGTATGAGTACCCTCTATCATAAACTTTCATCATCATAAATTATTCTAAATTTGAGTTGAATTTGCCTCCGTGTCATTTTTCTCCTTATTTCACCTCCTGTGGATTTATGAGTCTTCAATTTCAACCATATATATATGTATACA
The DNA here is from genome assembly GCF_055505025.1 of Bos grunniens. Lineage (NCBI taxonomy): Eukaryota > Metazoa > Chordata > Mammalia > Artiodactyla > Bovidae > Bos > Bos grunniens. Next base: position 118,472,514 of record NC_141165.1, on the reverse strand, counting down.
TTTCACATTATTGGAGAAGGAAATGACAATCCACTCCAGTACACTTGCCTGGAAAATCCCATGGATGGAGGAGCCTGGTAGGCTACAGTCCATGGGGTCGCAAAGAGTCGGACATGACTGAGTGACTTCACTTCACTCACTTCACTCACTTCATACTTTATCACTGGAGAAGGAAATGGCAACCCACTCCAGTACTCTTGCCTGGAGAATCCCGTGGACAGAGGAGCCTGGCAGGCCGTGCTCCATGGGGTTGCAGAGAGTCGGACACGACTGAAGTGACTGAGCACGTGTGCACACACATTTCAAATTATTAAATCCATAAACCATATTTCCAATCCAGACATACATTCTTGGCTAAGGAATTTTCTTATATATGGTAGGTAGATAGATGATAGGTAGGTAAGTAAATAGATAGAGGATGTTTTAGCTTTAAGGAAATGTTCAGCTTATTATGCAGATATTCAGATGACAAGAGACAAACTCATCTAGTCATTCATATGCTTCCATATACACAGTGTTATGTCAGGAAAACATTATAAGAATGAAATAATTTAATTTTTTATGGTACATTTGTTGTCATAGGTACATAGACTTTTATCTTAACACAATTTGGGCAGGATTTGGTGTACTAATGATAAATTATACACATTCTAAATAATACTTCACCAAATAAATTAGTTATTAAATGCAAATTGCCTAAAGACACCTGCTTACCTATTTTTTTAAATCCATTGCTTGATCAGAAGATGTAATGCAATTTGTCATGCTCTGATTTCCCAAACATGCCTGTCCTTGGAAGTCATTTTCTAAATGATGATTAAAGAAACAGACACACTCTTCTACAATAAAAAATATTGTAAAAATAGTTTTTGCCCACGTTACTGCAATGCGAAATTGACTAGTAGAACAATGAATATTGCTCGATGTGGTGATCCTATGAACATAATATACTAAGCAAAACGCATTTCCTTTCGAGCAATGTCTGCCCTCCAGTATATAATTTCTCTTGAGTTTATCATTTACAGACTTATTTCTGGGCATTTATGAAGTTTGGCCATAGTTTATCTTTGTAAGAGAAATTATTTTTAGAAAAAAATGACCACATTTGTATGATAACTTTTAGCAATCAAATATGTGATGTATACCTTCTAAGGTCACATTGATATATGAACTTTGGAGTTACTAGCTTATTTCTGATAGTTGAATACATAAAACTATAGAATTATAATATTGAAAATGAATTTATGTATCACAGATTCCTTGTGATCAACTGCTATTTAACCCCCCATTTTTCTTTACAATATTCTCAAACAGTTTAACTATTTTTACTGAAGTATAGTTGGTTTACAATGTTCTGTTAGATTCAGGTGTACAATAAAGTGATTCAGATATATATGTCCATATGTATATGTAGATAAATATATCTATTTATATATTATTTTTCAGATCCTTTTCCATTATAGGTTATTATACTATGTTGAATATAATTCCGTGTGGTATGCCATAGGTACTTGCTGTTTATTTTATTTATAGTAGTGTATCTATCTTAATCCCATACCTAGAATTTATTCTACTCCCTTCCTCTTTGGTAACCATAAGTTTGTTTTCTATGCCTGTAAGTATAAGTAAATAAGTTCATTTGTAATGGTAATTTTTACATTCCAGATGGAAGTGATATCATATGGTGTTTGTCTTTCTCTGTCTGACTTATTACACTTAGTATGATAAGCTCTAGGTCCATCCATATTGCTTCAAGTGGCATTATTTTTGTGTGACTGAATAATCTTTCTTTATGGATGAGTAGTATTGCATTGTGTATTCCACGTGGTATATTCATATACACACACATATATTATATACAACATCTTCTTTATCTATTCAGTTGTCAATGGACATTTAAGTTGCATAAATAGTGCTGCTATGAATATTGGGGTACATGTATCTTTTCTAATTAGAGTTTCATCTTTTCTGGATATATGCCCAGGTGTGGAATTTCATGATCACATGGTAAGTATATTTTTCATTTTTTGAGAAATCTTTGTATTATCTTCCATAGTGGCTGTGCCAATTTACATTCCCACCAACAGTGCAGGAGGGTTCCCTTTTCTTCACACTTTTTCCAGCATTTATTATGTATAGACTTTTTGATGATAGCCATTATGACTAGTGTGAGGTGATATCTCATTGTAGCTTCAATTTGCACTTCTCTAATAATTAGCCATTTGGAACATATTTTAATGTGCTTTTTGTCCATTTGTATGTCTTCTTTGGAGAGATGTCTATTAAGATCTTTTGCCCATTTTTTGATTGGGTTACTTTTTTCTTTTTTTATATTGAGCTGCATGAGCTGTTTATATATTTTGATGATTAATTCCTTGTCAGTCACTTCATTCACAGATATTTTCTCCCAACCCAAAGATAGTCTTAAATGTTTGTTTATAGGTTCCTTTGCTGTGCCAAAGATTTTTGAGTGTAATTAGGTCTTATTTATTTATTTTTCCCTTACTTTAGGAGATGGATCCAAAAAAGTATTGCTGCAATTTATGTCAAAGAATGTTGTACCTATGTTTTCCTGTAGGAGTTTAATAGAGCATCTGGTCTATCTGATCCCTTTATGAAGCAGTTATCTGTACTTTGAATAGTCTAGTCAACTAATCACTTGCAAAGCAGCCTCTTACATTTTTGAACAATTAAACTTTTGCTTTTCTTTTAAACTGGGTGGAGATCTGTCTTTCTATAATTTTCATTTATTAGTCCTAATTCTTCTTCCCCATGAGACTGCTTCAGATATTTGAAGATTGCTGATATGTTCTGGTAAGTAACATCTTTCTAAAATTAAGTTCCTGGGTTCTCCAACTCACCTTAATATTATATTGAATAGGTTAATATATTATTTCTAGACATTGTTATTTTGCTCCCTTGAAAATTTTGTTATATTTTGTTCTAAAGTTCAAGATAACTAGATCAAAGAACAATTTGTGCTATCGTGTGAATTTTTATATCTGGATGCTTGGGACTTTGTTGACCAATATTGTATGTAGTGGATTGGATTTTTCACTTTTTATTATTTTATGAATATTAGAATTTATATCATGTATTTCTTATGGCAGGAAATGAAGAAGAACTAAAGAGCCTCTTGATGAACGTGAAAGAGAAGAGTGAAAAAGTTGGCTTAAAGCTCAATATTCAGAAAACTAGGATCATGGCATCTGGTCCCATCACTTCATGGCAAATAGATGGGGAAACAGTGACAGACTTTATTTTTTTTGTGTGCTCTAAAGTCACTGCAGATGGTGACTGCTGCCATGAAATTAAAAGACTCTTGCTCCTTGGGAGAAAAGGTATGAGAAACCTAGACAGCATATTCAAAAGCAGAGACATTACTTTGCCAATAAAGGTCCATCTAGTCAAGGTTATGGTTTTTCCAGTAGTCATATATGGATGTGAGAGTTGGATTGTGAAGAAGGCTGAGTGCCGAAGAACTGATGCTTTTGAACTGTGGTGTTGGAGAAGACTCTTGAGTCCCTTGGACTGCAAGCAGATCCAACCAGTCCATCCTAAAGGAAACCAGTCTTGAATATTCATTGGAAGAACTGATGTTGAAGCTGAAACTCCAATACTTTGGCCAACTGAAGCAAAGAACTGGCTCGTTTGAAAAGACCGTGGTGCTGGGAAAGATTGAAGGTGGGAGGAGAAGGGGACGACAGAGGATGTGATGGTTGGATGGCATCACCAACTCAATGGACATGAGTTTGAGCAAATTCTGGGAGTTGGTAATGGACAGGGATGCCTGGTGTGCTGCAGTCCATGGGGTCACAAAGAGTCAGACACGACTGAGCGACTGAACTGAACTGATTTCTCATTATGCAAATTTCTATTTCCCTCAATTTTTTTTTCCTCAATACTTTTACCTTATGACAACATCAAATGAGAAAGGATCAGGGATATATATTTTTTCCTTTTGAGTAGGCTTGCAGATTTCTTCCAAAAATAGGTTTTAGAAGAGTCATATTTTGTAATATGAAGTCAAAATGGAGAAGAACCCAAGCACACTTCAACCAGTAAGACTTTATCTACGTGCATTTGAAATGAAAAATGAGACTTAAAGGATCTTGACTTAAATGGATGAACAAGCAGATCTAGAGCAGAAAGAGGTTCTAGTGAGTGTAACTCCATTTAGGACTGTCATCATGCAAGACAGATATAAATATGTATTTCAAAATATTTTTAGAAATTTTCAGTATGAATAAGAAAGACTAATCAATGTCAAGTTTAGATTTTTTTCCCTTGACTCCTTAACTTGATGGCCACAACTCTCAAAAATACTTTGCTACAAACTGGGACATTTTAGTTTATAATAACCTTATACTTTTCAAAATTAAGATATTGATATTTGATACACTCTCACTGTCTAATCATCAGACTTATAGAAGTTAAACTAATAGTCTCAGTAATGTATTTTATGGCAAGTGAACCCAGCTCCAAGTTACATATTACATTTAGTGTTCATGTCCCATTTAGAAAGATTTCTCTGTCTTTCCTTATGTTGGTACTTTTAAAGTTATTGTAGAATGCACCCTAGTTTGGGTTTGATATTTTCTTATATTAAGATTCAGGTTATGAGTCATTTGTTGAATAATTATAGAAATGATGCTGTGCTCTTCTTTGCATCCTATAAGGTGGAATATAATTTGGAACATGATGTTCAGTTTATTTAGTGTATTAAAATAGTGTGTCAGGCTTTTCCAACGTAAAGTTACTGCTTTCTCTACTATAATTAAAATTGATTTTGTGGGCAATTATTCTGAATCAATGTAAATAAATTCATTGAACATTTAACTAATGAATATCACTATGGATTTATCATTTCCCATTTTATTCAGTGGATTTTGATCTTACTACCAGCTTTTATTTTGATGTTCATATTGTCCCTGATGACCAGTGGGAGCCCTCTCAAGCCATGATCTGTTGCTTCCTTTTAACAGGTACCTGCCATTTTTTTTTTTTTTTTTGAGTATTTCCTTGCTTTTTGGCATAGACAGATATTGCTGGCTCACCTTGTATGTTCTGTGCCTCAGCCTAGAATCAAGTATTTCTCTAAAGAGCCTTTATTCCTTTTCATGGAGAACTGTGTTTAGAAGCCAACACTCAACACCAGATACGCTCATTGTTATTGCGGTTTTGCGTCTCCCATCCTCTCAGTGGACAGAGTAGGAAATAAATGCATTTGCATCATATTTACATACCAAATTATGTGTAAATAAATACTATATACATAACATACACATGCACATAACATATGCCCCTTTATATTTGTTTTATTCCCATCTCTCTATCCATCAAAATCACTGACTTAGCATTGATATCTCTGATTCTAATTCAACCATTCAGGGTTCATTTTACTTTCCTGTGTTTTCTTACTTCTAACTCCCTTTCCCAATAGCGACAAACTTGGTTTCCATTACACTTAGTATATTAAGAATTTAATTATTCTTTCTGCATGCAACCGGTCTCCCATCTCTACCACCACACCCTTCCAAGCTGATGCCCTTTTCATTCACTAGGACTCCCACCCTCCGTACTGTGCCTCCCCCATGCAGACACTCTCCTTACCATGACTGGGCTCCTGAACCTCATGTCAGCTTTTACCCACTGCATGGAAACTGACCTTGCCCTGCTCAGGCTCTGACACTCTGTGCTATGGGTACGCCTTCATCAGAATGCTCGTGATCTGAAAACCTGCACCCTGACTTCTTTTCATGGGTCTGTCTTCTTCATTCATCTTATCTGGACTCTGACACCTTGAGGTGGACTGGCCTACCCCATCCTTGCCAAGTGGATGTGCTTCTGCTCAGGCACTGACACCCCAGGCCAGGTGGTGCTGCTTTGTGGGCACCTTCCTTGTCCTGTTTGAGTTATGATTCCTGAGACCAGGCAGTCCCCACCCCATGCATGGACATACATCCCACCCTGCTCTGGCATTGACACCATCCAGCAGACTGTCCCTTGTAGGGACTGGCCTCCTCTTTCCAGATGCACACCAGCATCTTATGCCAGGTTGCTATGGATGCCATTTCACCCAATTCAGGCTGTAACACCATGCAGACTTTATCTCACTCATGCCTTTCTCAACTCCCTCGGGCTTTCCCTGTGCTGGGCTTTCCCTCCTGTGTACCTCATCTTCCTTTGCTGAGGCTTTGGTACCTTGACCCAAACAACCTTGATCCACCACTCACACTGTAACACAACACTAGATCACTATGGCTTCTCCCCACACCCATCTGCTCGAATGTCTACTTTGTTCTGTCCACATATGTCTTTGGAACTAAATTACCAGGAAGGGGGGAAAAAAAAAAGAGGAAGAGGGAGAGAAAAGCTAAAAGAGATGTATTATTTAGAAGAATTTAATTAGTAAACTATATATATAAAACAGACTACATCTCTTCTTTATAGACTTGATTAATCACTCTATTTCATTCAGTTCCTTTTCATTCCCAATGGGCCTGAAAAATGTACCAATTTTGGAATTTAGGAAAACTCAGTGTGAATAGGATCTTGGAGGAAGAATTGGGGTCTCTCTGAAATTCTGCACTTTCTGTCTTTTAAGATCAGGACACACACTCCCACATGAGATATATTCTCTTTTGGTACCAGGAAAAGTGTTAAATTAGACATATGTATATTTCTAAGCAAACTGACTCTGAAATTCTACAGAGAAACCCTATGCTATCAACAGTTCAACTGTTCATGCCAAGAACACTGCTAACCTAAGATGTTTCTGCCTTTCTGAATTTTATGCCAAAAGCAATTAGAGTTGTGAAAGTTGGCCTTGGAAAATTAAGAACCTGTTCATGTTGACATAACATTTGCAATGTTGATGTTTCCAGTCCCAGCATGGATTTTCCATTTAAACTCATATGCAATCCTTTTCTACAGAATTTTTAAAAAGAATCTGAATATAGACTGAAAAAAAAAAAGAAACCTTGATGTATGAAAGCAATCATTAAAATCTACATCAAAAGAAATCTCCTACAAAGTTTCAGTTTATCAGCATAAGATGTGTTTTCCAAGCTAATTGACTGCCTGGGACTTTAGTTTTTTTTTTTTTTTTTTTCCTTTCTCTATTTCTTCCTTTTCTCCTGTCCTCTCCTTTCTTTTCTTCTCCTTTTCCTTCCCTTCCCTCCCTCTTCCTGCCTCCTCTCTCTCTCTCTATCTCTTTCTGTCCTCCCAAATACTGATTTCTCTGTCATGTTTTGATTTCACTTTCCATTCTCCATTAGTTGATTGCTTGATCCATAGAATGAAATTATCATTTATAAAGACTTAGCAGTATCCTTGATGGAATAAACATATCTGGGTCAATTCCCCTTCCTTTCCAGAAAGCTGAGACGGAGAAGGATAATTAATAATATGTGGTGGATTCATGTTGATGTATGGCAAAATCAATACAATATTATAAAGTAATTAGCCTCTAATTAAAATAAATAAATTTAAATTAAAAAAAAAAGAAATATGTCAGTCTATATTCTGAAAATAGAATACTTCTGGCTCGTTCAGTGAATTTACTCAAAATTGTCTTTAATCAGCCAGTTGTTTATTGCACATGATGCCAAATATCTGGGAAGACTGGCCACTGAATTGCTTAACTATTTTGATGCTCCATGTAGGCTTAATCATTATAGGATATTCCACTGAATCACTTGATTTTATTGGAGACTTTGATGATGGGCAAATAATGCTTTTCCTATGTAAGACTTTTCATATGTTTTATGCAGGCATCTTATATGTGTTTTGATATATAAATGAGTATCTTGGCAACATACACAATATTTATGATTAAGATCAAGAGTCAGTCTTCAAAACTTGTTGTGGCCACATTTGTAATCCACTAAAATTTTATAATGTTGCATTTTCTTTTACATAAAACCAAGCAAGCTATGACTATGGTTATACAATGTCATGAATTTTAGATTTAAACTGCATAGTTTTGATATTTACCCATCTACAAGGTAATAGTTGAAGAATGACTATTCTTATTAACATATATGCAAATAGAATAACAAGTCTTAGGCCAAACGGTAAAAACAAAAATAAGTTGAATGTAAGGTTCAGGGCCTTACAGCTAGCAGATGGTAATGTGTGTGTGCTAAGCCACTTCTCTTGTGTCCAACTCTTTGCGACCCTATGGACTATAGCCTGCCAGGCTCCTCTGTGATTCTCCAGGCAAGAATATTGAAATGGGTTACCATGACCTCCTCCAGGGGATCTTCCTGACTCAGGGGTTGAACTACATTTCTTATGTCTCCTATATTGGCAGGTGGGTTTTTACCACTAGTGCCACCTATGAAACCCAAGCAGACATTAGAGATGGAATCACATCCAGTTCTGTCCAGCTGGAATTGTGACATCTTAGCAAATAAAGTGGATGAATTTTGAATAATGGGCCTCATCTTACCATTTAGATATGCATTTGCAGGGGGGAATATATGTGTGTGTATATATTTGTATGCATGCATTTAAGTGAAACTAAGAGTTTGAATCATTTCAAAATTAAAAGAGAGTTTTTTTCCCCTTGGCTGTAAATACGATATGGTTTTTGTGTAAGTTGAAACAATATACGAAAGTGTTACAAAGAATCTAACTGTTAGTATTCAAACAAAAAGCAGTGGTTATCTTTGATGGAGATTTTATAACATATAAATGCGTCTCATAGATAAAAAAACTGATACATAATCTTACACGATCAATTTCACACTATATATGCTTTTTTTGTAATCACAGAAATTGTATTATAATTAATTCTCAATAGAGCTTTCATAAATGTTTTATGTTTGGACAAAATTACATTTTATGGGTATGTTGATGTAACTGAATACTTATAATATTTAGGTAGTTATGATTATATAATCCTTTTTATTTATGATAAAATAATCACAACGATGTGATCACTCACACTCACCTAGAGCCAGACATCTGGAATGTGAAGTCAAGTGGGCCTTAGGAAGCATCACTACGAACAAAGCTAGTGGAGGTGATGGAATTCCAGCTGAGCTATTTCAAATCCTAAATGATGATGCTGTGAAAGTCCTGAACTCAATATGCCAGCATATTTGGAAAACTCAGCAGTGGCCACAGGACTGGAAAAGATCAGTTTTCATTCTAATCCCAAAGAAAGGCAATGCCAAAGAATGCTCAAACTACCACACAGTTGCACTCATCTCACATGCTAGTAAAGTAATACTCAAAATTCTCCAAGCCAGGCTTCAGCAATATGTGAATGGTGAACTTCCAGATGTTCAAGCTGGTTTTAGAAAAGACAGAAGAACCAGAGGTCAAATTACCAACATCCACTGGATCATCAACAAAGCAAGAGAGTTCCAGGAAAACATCTATTTCTGCTTAATTGACTATGCAAAAGGCTTTGACTGTGTGGATCACAAGAAACTGTGGAAAATTCTGAAAGAGATGGGAATACCAGACCACCTGACCTGCCTCCTGAGAAACCTGTATGCAGGTCAGGAAGTAACAGTTAGAACTGGACATGGAACAACAGACTGGTTCCAAATAGGAAAAGGAGTACATCAAGGCTGTATATTGTCACCCTGCTGATTTAGCTTATATGCAGAGTACATCATGAGACAGGCTGGGCTGGAAGAAGCACAAGCTGGAATCAAGATTGCCGGGAGAAATATCAATAACCTTAGATATACAGATGACACAAGTAAAGAAGAACTAAAGAGCCTCTTGATGAAAACGAAAGAGGAGAGTGAAGAAGTTGGCTTAAAGCTTAACATTCAGAAAGTTAAGATCATGGCATCTGGTCCCATCACTTCATGGCAGATAGATGGGGAAACAGTGGCTGACTTTATTTTTTTGGGCTTCAAAATCACTGCAGATGGTGATTGAACCCATGAAATTAAAAGATGCTTACTCTCTGAAAGGAAAGTTATGACCAACCTAGGCAGCATGTTAAAAAGCAGAGACATTACTTTACCAACAAAGGTCCTTCTAGTCAAAGATATGGTTTTTCCAGTAGTCATGTATGGATGTAGAGTTGGACTATAAAGAAAGCTGAGCCCTGAAGAACTGATGCTTTTGAACTGTGGTGTTGGAGAAGACTCTTGAGAGTCCCTTGGACTACAAGGAGATACAACCAGTCCATCCTAAAGATCAGTCCTGGGTGTTCTTTGGAAGGGCTGATGTTGAAGCTGAAACTCCAGTAGTTTGGCCACCTGATGTGAAGAGCTGACTCATTTGTAAAGACCCTGATGCTGGGAAAGATTGAGGTCAGGAGGAGAAGGGGACAACAGAGGAAGAGATGGCTGGATGGCATCACCGACTCAATGGATATGGGTTTGTGTAGACTCCGGGAGTTGGTGATGGACAGGGAGGCCTGACGTGCTGCAGTTCATGGGGTCACAAAGAGCTGGACATGAGTGAGCAACTGAACTGGAAGTGGAATATTAATTAAATGTCTTACTGTATGTTAAAAATGTGTATTGCATAAATAAGATAAAAAATATAACCAATTAAACACATACAGAGCCAGTTTTTAGTTTGAGAAGACTCTAGTCAATAAGCTGATGTTTGGGGCTTCCCTAGTGGTCCAAGTGGTTAAGAACTGGCCTTGCAATGAAGGAGACACAGGTTTAACCCATTGTTGGGGAACTAAAATCCTACATGGCACAAAACAACCAAGCCCATATGTCACAACTAGAGAGTCCTCAGTGAAAGATCCTGTGTGCCAAACACAGCCAAATAAAATACATAAATATTACAAAATGTAAGTTGATTTTTTTTGCATATCCATTCCTAAAGACATGTTTCTTTCTTGTGAACTGGAGAATTTATCTTATTTTTGCTTTATATTATAGTTGCATTACATGTATATTTATCCTTAACAGACAAATTGTTCATTTTTGGTTTTGTTCAGTTGCTAAGTCACATCTGACTCTGAGCAACTACATGAACTGTCACACAGGCTTTCCTGTCCTTCACTATCTCTAGGAGTTTGCTTAAACTCATGTCCATTGAGTCAGTGATGCCATCCAACCAACTCATCCTCTGTTGCCCCCTCTCCTCCTACCTCAATCTTTCCCAGCATCAGGGTCTCTTTGTACCAGGTGTCCAAAGTATTGGAGTTTCAATTTCAGCATCACTCCTTTCAGTGAATATTCAGGAATGATTTCCTTTAGGATTGACTGGTTTGATCACCTCGCTATCCAAAGAACTCTCATGTGTCCTCTCTAGCACCGCATTCAAAGGCATTAATTCTTTGGCATTCAGCCTAGTTTATGGTCCAAATCTCACACCCATATATGACTACTGGAAAAAACATAGTGTTAAATATATGGACTTTTGTTGGCAAAGTGTATGTCTGTACTTTTTAATATGCTGTCCAAGTTTGTCATAGCTTTTCTTCCAAGGAGCAAGCATCTCTTAATTTTGTGGCTGCAGTCACTGTCCACAGTGATTTTGGAGCCTGAAAAAATAAATCTTTCACTCTTTCCACCTCCTCTTCATCTATTTGCCATGAAATGATGTGCTAGATGCCATGATCTTGATTTTTTGAGTGTTGAATTTTAAGCCAGCTTTTACCATTCTCTTCTCTTACCCTCATCAAGCAGCTCTTTAATTCCTCCTCAACTTCTGCCCTAGAGTGGTTATCATTTGCATATTTGAGGTTGTTGATATTTCTCCTGGCAATCATGATTTCAGCTTTGAGTCATCTAGTCCAGCATTTCACATGATGTACTCTGCATGTAAGTTCAATAAGCAGGGTGACAATAAGTAGCCTTGACATACTCCTTTCTCAATTTTGAACCAGTCCGTTTTCCTTGTCTGGTTCTAATTGTTGCATATTGACCTGCATTCAGGTTTCTCAGGAGGTGGGTGTTTTTAAGATTGTATGTATTTTTTTGAAACCTGTATTTTTTTTTTCAAAATTATGTTTTTGAATTTATGTTGATACAAATAACTCTACTTAATTCATTTTAGCTGCTGAGTAATATTCCATTATATGATTTTATTCATTTCTCACTCTATTATCTTAACAATGAACACAGATATTTTGTGTCATGGACAATGCTTCTATCAATATATTGAGTCATACACAGAATGTTTTTCCATTCTGGCTAATAGATATGTTATCCTAAAAAGTAAAAAGATATAATATTAGAGAAAACTTTTTGTGAGTACTTTGTAGGAGACACATAATATATAGAATACTATGATAAAGTACGTCTCAAATATCCCAAGTGTGAGATTGCTGAGTTTTCTGGTAAGCATATCTTCAAATATATTAGAAAAATTTACATTTATTTCTAAAATGGTTGTGCCAATTTATATTTACAATATCAGAGGATGACTGTGCTATCACATTACATATTCTTGGAACTGACAGATTATAAAAGCTTTCTTATTTATCTGATAAGCATGAAATTGTATTATCTGGTAGATTTTTACTTTCAATTTGTTCATCATCTTCTGTAAAAGTTCATTAATAGTGTTTGTCCAAACAAGGTGAAAAGAACCCTCAGAATGGGAGAAAATAACAGCAAATGAAACCACTGACAAAGGGTTAATTTCCAAAATATACAAGCAGCTCATGCAACTCAATACCAGATAAACAATCAACCCAATCAAAAAGTGGGGAAAAGACCTAAATAGACATTTTCCCAAAGAAGATGTACAGATAACTAACAAGCACATGAAAAGATACTCAGCATCACTCGCTATTAAAGAAACGCAAATCAAAACTACAATGAGATATTTTCTCACACCAATCAGAATGCCCATCATCAAAAAGTCTACAAACAATAAATGTTGGAGAGGGTGTAGAGAATAAGGAACATTCTTACATTGTTGGTGGGAATATAAATTGATACACCCACTATGGAATATAGTATAGAGATTCCTTAAAAAAAAAAACTAGGACTAAAAGCACCATATGACCCAGCAATCCCACTCCTAGGCATATACCCTGAGGAAACCAGAATTGAAAAAGTCGCATGTACCCCAGTGTTCATTGCAGCACTATTTACAGTAGCTGGAACATGAAAGCAACCTAGATGTCCATCGACAGATGAATGGATAAAGAAGCTGTGTTATGTATATGTGATGGAATATTACTCAGCCATAAAAGGAACACACTTGAGTCAGTTCTAATGAGATGGATGAACCTAGAGCCTATGATACAGAGTGAAATAAATCAGAAAGAGAGACAAATATCATATACTAACACATATGTATGGAATCTAGAAAGATAGCACTGATGAAATTGTTTCCAGGGCAGGAATGGAGACACAGACATAGAGAACAGACTTACAGACATGGTGAGGTGGGTGAGGGTGAGCAGGGAGGAAGGAGAGGGTGACATTTATGGAGAGGATAACATGGAAACGTACAGTACTATACGTAAAATACATAGCCAATGGGAATTTGCTGTATGATTCAGGGAGCTCAAACAGGGGCTCTTTAACAACCTAGAGGTGTGTGGGATGGGGAGGGAGATGGGCCAGAAATTCAAGAGGGAAGGGAGATATATATATATATATATCTGGCTGGTTCATGCTGATGTTTGGCAGAAAACAGCAAAATTCTGTAAAGCAATTATCCTTCACATTAAAAAATAAATAAATAAAAAAACAAACTCAGTAATGAAAACAAAAACTAATAGGAACTTTAATGCAATACCAAAGAGTCACAGAAATAAATATCACCAGAATGCAGAAAAAAAAAAAAAAAGATTTTGTCCATTTATATATTGGAATTTATCCAATTACAATTGGAAATTTTATTGAATTTGTTTCCTTTGTATATTCTGAATGCCAGTATGCTACGCTCTATCAGTTATAGCTGTTGCAACTACATTTTCTCACTCTTCTGTATTTACTGATACATAATTTCTTAAGTATAATATAGCTGATTTTGGAAGTATTTGTCTGCCTTTTCTGTACTTTTTGTGTCTTGTTTTAAAAATCCTTCTTTATTCAGAGTTTACCAATGTATTTTCACCTAAATATGTTAGTTATATTTTTCATATATAATACTTTATTCTATCTAGGATTCATTTTTTTAACATGATAAAGAGTATATATCCATTTAAATTGCTTTAAAAATTATAACAGCTAGGCAAGCAGTATCTAACTTTCTCATTTATCTGTGTAATACATTTTAAGTCATAGATCATTTTTTCTGTATATGTGTATTTCCCTTCCATAATATTGTTTTCTCCTGTCCTTGGATTTGTGAGGTAGACAATCTGCACTGTTATATGTAGTCTCTTTTCTCAAAAGAAATACTTAAAATTTTCCCATCAAGTACTATTACAGATTTTTCCCTTAATCTCTTACATCAAGACTCTGTATTCTCAGTTTACTTATAGTTTTATCACTACATTTATTTTACCTGAATGTTTATATTCATATATTGAGATGATAAAATGTGTTTCCTCTTTAATCTGACAATGTGATAAATTACCTTAAATGTGCTTCTAATATTAAACTAACTTAAAAAAAAACCAATATGATGATTATTATTACTATTTGAAAGTGAAACTGTTAGTCATTCAGTCATGTCCAACTCTTTGTAACCCCACGGACTGTAGCCCTCCTCTGTCCATGGATTCTCCAGGCAAGAATACTGGAGTGGGTTGCCATTCCCTAATCCAGAGAACCTTTCCCACCCAGTGATCAAATCCAGGTCTTTTTTTTTTTCGCAGGCAGATTCTTTACTGTCTAAGCCACCACGGAAGCCCATTGGACTTCAGTAAAATTTGTTTTTCAATTTTTTTGATTTTTTTCATCTAACAATATTTATTATCTTATTTAATTAATTTATGTATTTTTATTTTGTATTGATTTTTATTGGCATATAGTTGCTTTACCGTGTTGTGTTAGTTTCTGCTCTATAACAAAGTGAATTAGCATCTAACTATATTTAAATTTTCATTAATGTTTGTTCTTTGACTCATACATTGCTTGTGAGTATGTTTTTAAAAGTCCAAATATTTGTTTTATTGTTTAGTTTATGTGTCAGTATATAGTTCTAAGTTAATTTCATCATGATCAACAAATATAATCTATATGACACTAATTTTTACAATTTATTAAAACTTGCTTTATGGCAAATACATGGGTTATTTTTTATTAAAAACTATTTATGCTGAGGAAGAATAGGCCTTAAGGTGGTGGTGTTTTTAGCTTGCTAAGTCGTGTCTCATTCTTTGTGACCCATGGACTGCAGCACACCAGGCTCTGTCTTCCATCATCTCCCCTCGTTTGAGTCAGTGATGCTATCTAATCATCTCATTCTCCATCACCCCCTTCTCCTTTTGCCTTCAACCTTTCCCAAGCATCAAGGTCTTTTCCAATGAACTGGCTCTTCACATCCGGTGGTCAAAGTACTGACGCTTCAATTTCAGCATCCGGTCCTTCCAATGAATATTCAGGACTGATTTCCTTTAGGATTGACTGCTTTGATCTCCTTGCAGTCCAAGGGATTCTCACGAATCTTCTCTAGTGCCACAAATTTGAAAGCATTGAGTTCTATACATGTCCATGTGATAAAACTTGTTTAGTGCATTATTTAAAAATTTAACACTTTGTCAATGAGAATGATGTGAAATCATTTATAAACCTTATGGCATATATGTCTAATCAGAATAGGTGTAAGCTTAAAGAACTGGCACATACAGGCAGATGGGTAACAATCAATAAGTAATATATATTCTACTTGTCTTTTTTTTAAGAAAGATGTCTTGAAACTCTCACCATTATGGTTGATTTTACAATAATTCCTTGAATTCTAAGAATATATTCTTTTATTACTTGCATATGCATTAAGAATTGTGATAACAGTGAATGAATTTTTAAAAATTCTGATTCAATGACTCCTTCATCCTTAATAGACCATCTATTTGTCTGTTAAAATCTTTCATCTTCAGGTTGGGAATCCAGAGCATCTTTAAAGGGAGATTTCAGAGCAGCAAGAGAGTGAGAATGCAAGTTGCAACACCTCCCATTCCATCATTATCACTTTAGCTGTAGATCATAAGGTCAGTCAGAGTCAAAAAGTAGAGAAATAGACTCTTTTTTGATGGGTGAAGCTGGAAAGAATTTGTGGATATTTTGAATCCTCCATAGACTATTTACCCTCTCTTTTAATATTGCAAGCTATCAGTGTCCAGTATTTTAGAATGACTTTTTAAAAAGGCTTTATTTATTTAGAGCAGTTTTAGGTTCACAACCCAGGGATTGAACCCAAGGTCTCCCATATTGTGGGCAGATTCTTTACCATCTGAACCACCAGGGAAGCCCTCACTTAAAAAAAAACTTTATTTGTTTAGAGCAGTTTTAGGTTCACAGCATAATTGAAAGGATGATACAGAGCTTTTCCTACATTTCCACTCCCCAACCCACACACATGCATAACATCTCCTATTGATTAGTATCCTCCACTCAGTTCAGTTCAGTTCAGTTGTTTAGTCATGTCCGATTCTTTGCGACACCATGAACTGCAGCATGCCAGGCCTCCCTGTCCATCATCAACTACCGGAGATCACCCAAACCCATGTCATTCGAGTCGGTGATGCCATCCAGCCATCTCATCCTCTGTCATCCCCTTCTCCTCCTGCCCTCAATCTTTCCCAGCATCAGGGTCTTTTCAAATGAGTCAGCTCTTCCCATCAGTGGTCAAAGTATTGGAGTTTCAGCTTCAACATCATTCCTTCCAGTGAACACCCAGGACTGATCTCCTTTAGGATGGACTGGTTGGATTCCCTTGCAGTCCAAGGAACTCTCAAGAGTCTTCTCTAACACCACAGTTCAAAAGCATCAATTCTTCAGTGCTCAGCTTTCTTTATAGTCTGACTCTCACATCCATACATGACCCCTGGAAAAACCATAGCCTTGACTAGATGGACCTTTGTTGGTAAAGTAATGTCTCTGCTTTTTAATATGCTGTCTAGTTTGGTCATAACTTTCCTTCCAAGGAGTAAGCGTCTTTTAATTTCATGGCTGCAATCGCCATCTGCAGTGATTTTGGAGCCCAGAAAAATAAAGACAGCCACTGTTTGTTTCCACTGTTTCCCCATCTACTTGCCATGATGTGATGGGACCAGATGCCATGATTTTCGTTTTCTGAATGTTGAGCTTTAAGCCAAGTTTTTCACTCTCCTCTTTCACTTTCATCAAGAGGCTCTTTAGTTCTTCTTCACTTTCTGCCATAAGGGTGGTGTCATCTGCATATCTGAGGTTATTGATATTTCTCCCAGCAATCTTGATTCCAGCTTGTGCTTCTTCCAGTCCAGCGTTTCTCATGATGTACTCTGCATAGAAGTTAAATAAGCAGGGTGACAGTACACAGCCTTGATGTACTCCTTTTCCTATTTGGAACCAGTCTGTTGTTCCATGTCCAGTTCTAACTGTTACTTCCTGACCTGCATACAGGTTTCTCAGGAGGCAGGTCAGGTGGTCTGGTATTCCCATCTCTTTCAGAATTTTCCACAGTTTCTTGTGATCCACACAGTCAAAGGCTTTGGCATAGTCAATTAAGCAGAAATAGATGTTTTCTGGAACTCTCTTGGCTTTTTCGATGATCCAGTGGATGTTGGCAATTTGATCTCTGGTTCCTCTGCCTTTTCTAAAACCAGCTTGAATATCTGGATGTTCACAGTTCACGTACTGCTGAAGCCTGGCTTGGAGAATTTTGAGCATTACTTTACTAGTGTGTGAGATGAGTGCAATTGTACGGTAGTTTGAGCATTCTTTGGCATTACCTTTCTTTGGGATCGAAATGAAAAGTGCCCTTTTCCAGTCCTGTGGCCACTGCTGAGTTTTCCAAATTTGCTGGCGTATTGAGTACAGCACTTTCACAGCATCATCTTTCAGGATTTGAAATAGCTCCACTGGAATTCCATCACCTCCACCAGCTTTGTTCGTAGTGATGTTTCCTAAGGCCCACTTGACTTCACATTCCAGGATGTCTGGCTCTACGTGAGTGATCACACCATTGTGATTATCTGGGTCGTGAAGATCTTTTTTGTGCAGTTCTTCTGTGTATTCTTGCCACGTATCCCCCACTGCTGCTGCTGCTAAGTCGCTTCAGTCGTGTCCAACTCTGTGCGACCCCATACGTGGCAGCCCACCAGGTTCCCCCATCCCTGGGATTCTCCAGGCAAGAACACTGGAGTGGGTTGCCATTTCCTTCTCCAATGCATGAAAGTGAAAAGCGAAAGTGAAGACGCTCAGTCGTATCAGACCCTCAGCGACCCCATAGACTGCAGCCTTCCAGGCTCCTCCATCCTTGGGATTTTCCAGGCAAAGAGTACTGGAGTGGGGTGCTAGTGCCTTCTCCATCCCCAACTAGAGTAGTACATTTATTACAACTGATGAATCTACATTTCTACTTTAAAATTTTTTCAAATTTAATATTTATTTTGCTATTTTATGCAAACAATGCAAGTGTACCACAATGTTTTTGGTCACCTTTTTATTTTTAATTCATATTTCTACTAGATTCGTGCTCAATGTAAACTAAGTCTTTTAGCTCTTTCTATCTGTTGACACTCAGATTCCTTCAGTTTTTTTTTTTTCCTCATGAAAATATTATTTGCCTTGTTGTTGAAACACTATTTTGATCATTACTTAATTGGGATAGCACTTCTCTCAGCTGTCACCTGAATTTCCATGCACAGGAAAAGATAATAGTGATTAAGAGCCTAACTACTGGGGCCAAAATTTGTTGGCTCAAATCTGGATTCCCCTTCGTAGTATCTGGGGAATTTGGGATAAATTAAGTAAATTTTCATCATTCAGTGTATTCACCTGCAAAAGGAAAAAAAAAGTTTGTGTCATAGAGTTAACTAAATAAACCATAGTATCTGTAAAATACCTTATGTATTTTATGCACTCAATAAAATTTAGCATTTATAATTTTTCCTATTGCTCTTGGGAAGCATATTTTCAATGGTCTTTCTTATACCTTCAAGATTTTATCTTTGCTTTAGAATGTTTTATTTCAAGTAGTCTAAATGAATTTATTTTTCTTTATACTACTTTGAATATAATATGGCTCTTGAGTATCATGATTTTTGTCTTTCACAAACTTTGGAGAATTAACAGCATTTTAAACATTTCCTTTTCCTTTTTCCTCTGTCTTTTCATACTAAATCTCCAATTAAATCTTATGTTTGATATTCTTATTTTGATCTTCAGGTCTCTTAGAATCACATGCATTTTATTTATTTCCTTCTTGTCTCTCTGTGCTTCATTCCAGGCTAATTTACATATATATATATATATATAATATAAATATATATACACACACGTATATGTTTTCCAAATAACTGTAAGAATTATGTCAAAATAAGCAGTAGAAGAAATTACAATCTATTGATGGGAGTGCATTCCTAGACACTGGAAAGAAGTAATTTTGTTTAGAATAATTAAATAAACTAAGTTCTTTGTCAATAAAGATTTTGTTTATTAGATGTCTAATGGAACTTTGGAGAATGCTTGATATATGGTAGATGCTCAATAAATATTTGCTGAGTGTCTAAATAAATGGTTGACCAAGGAGAAGGAACTGGCAATCCACTCATCCACTCCAGTACTCTTGCCTGGGAAATCCCATGGACAGAGAAGCCTGGTAGGCTACAGTCCATGGGGTTGCAAAGAGTTGGTCAGGACTGAGTGACTTTAGTTTCAGTTTAAGGTATGAGTTGAAATTAAAAATATTTAAGCTATTTTGAGGTTTATGTAGTACATGACAGATGACTAGGTCTTTTTTGAACTAATCCTTAGCAGAGACAAAATACTGCATTAGATAAGAATCTGACTTTAAGCCATTCCTGTTATCTCATGGATTGACATTTTCTAACTTTGTATATCAGTTCCTTTGTTCTTCAACTTTGGTAGGGAAGTGATGAGAAATTTTGCTGTCAGTAATTTAAAGGGTAGGGCTTCTTAGTTTCACTGCTGTTTGATTTGTGTGCTTTGTTTATTGCCTGTGACATGAAAAATATGACTTAGTTGGGGTTGACTGCTGTCATGAGTTAAGCTACACTCTGCACTGTGTATTCAGATTTTATTTGTAGTGTATTAGGCAGCTGAAAGCAGCTTTTTATCAGTTCTAAATGAAGCAATTAAAGTGACCTACTCCAAAGAGCTCATAGCAGTAATCATGAAATTTTTGAGTGCTTGAATATGGATAGTATCCATGACATAAAATTCTGGATCTGAAGAATTGCGGCTTCATAATTTTCCTATACTGTATTTTGCATGCCCATTTTGCTTCATGAGAGTTTCAACTCAATGAAATTTAATTTCTGTATCTCAGACATTGTGCCTGACAATAATGCCAGGAGGCACCTATACATAAAAGTCAATATGTAATAGCAAGTATTATGAGTTGAAATTGTGTGACCTTACAAATTCTCACGGTGAAATCCTAATCCTCAGTATCTCAAGAAGTGACCTTTTTTAGAAACAAGATCTTTATAGAGGTAATCAGGATAAGATGAGATCATGAGAGTGAACTCTAACCCAATATGACTGCTGTCCTTTTAAAGGGGGGAAGTTTGGAGATAGATTGGATCATAGGAAAGGCTAGAGAATTCCAGAAAAACATCTACTTCTGCTTCATTGACCATACTAAAACCTTTGACTGTGTAAATCACAACAAACTGTGGAAAATTCTTAGAGATGGGAATCCCAGACCACCTTACCTGCCTCCTGTGAAACCTGTATGTATGTCAAGAAACAACAGTTAAAACTGGACATGGAACAAAATTGGATGGAGTCAAAATTGGGAAGGAGTATACATCAAGGCTGTATATTATTATCCTGCTTATCTAACTTAGATGCAGGGCACATTATGCAAAATGCCAGGATGGTTGAAGCACAAGCTGGAATCAAAATTGCCAGAAGAAATATCAATAACCTCAGATATGCAGATGACTCCATCCTTATGGCAGAAAGTGAAGAGCAATTAAAAAGCCTCTTGATGAAAGTGAAAGAGGAGAGGGAAAAAGCTGGCTTAAAACTCAGCATTCAAAAAACTAAGATCATGGCATCCAGTCCCATCATTTCATGGCAAATAGATGGGGAAACAATTGAAAGGGTGACAGACTTCATTTTCTTGGGCTCCAAAATCACTGCCATATAATTAAAGGATGCTTGGTCCTTGGAGGAAAGGCAATGGCAAACCTAGACAGCATATTAAAAAGCAGAGACATTACTTTGCCAACAAAGGTCCCAATAGTCAAAGCTAGGTTTTTTCCAATAATCATGTACAGGTATGAGAGTTGGACACTAAAAAAGGCTAAGCACTGAAGAATTAATGCCTTCAAACTGTGGTGCTGGAAAAGACTCTTGAGTTCCTTGGACAGCAAGAAGATCAGACCAGTCAATCTTAAAAGAAATCAACCCTGAATATTCATTGGAAGTATTGATGCTGAAGCTGAAGCTCTAATACTTTGGCCACCTGATGCCTGCAAGATTGAAGGCAGGAGGAGAAGGGGACAACAGAGGATGAGATGGCTGGATGGCACCACTGACTCAATGGACATAAATTTGAGCAAGCTCCGGGAGATGGTGATGGACAGGGAAGCCCGGCATGCAGTCCATGTGGTCACATAGAGGTGGACATGACTGAGTGACTGAACAATAACATCAATGAATAGAGAAAGAATGCCATGTGAAGATGAAGGTAGAGATTGGAGTGATGCTTCTACATCAAAGAGTGACAGCAAAACCACCAGAAATTATGTAAGAAACATGAAACAGATTATTTCTCACATACTTCAGGAGCAATCAACCCTGTTGACACCTTGATCTCAGACCTGGAGCCTCCAAACTGTGAGCTAATAATTTTCTTTTGTTTTAAGCCACTCAATTTGTGGTATTTTGTTATAGCAGCTCCATCAAACTAATACACCAAGAAACTTGATCCCTTTTTGTTGTTCTTAATTAAATTACTTCCTTTCAGCTGCTAAGGATATACTCGCAGATGAGGAGCTCATCTAAGGCTAAAACCATTTCTTTCTTGTTGAAAATTTAGAAATGTTCAGTGTTTTTGATGTGAGCATTGACATGCTGAAATTAATATTTTGGAGACTATGAATACTGAGATTTGGCTTGTATTTGTAAAGTTTTTTGATGTTTAAGGAGAAAAGCATTAGATAAAGTACACATTAAAACATTATGATCAGTGTGAAATACATTAAGAGTCAGCTAGGATTATGCCCAGTGGGAAGTTAGCTAATTGCAGTGCCTTTCTGATTAAGTCATTATAAAGATACCTAAAATAACTGACTCCCTACTTGGCCAGTTGATTATGTTCCACCATGATTTTCCCTAAAATAGGTGAATCGCTTGGGTTATAGTCAGTATACAGAACTGTGGCTTACAAGTCTTATGCAATGTTTTGGGGTCTTCACAGAAAGAAATATATAGTTTAAAAATCATCTTAACTTTATGTCTTTAACATGAATATGGGAGGCAGAATAATACCATGCACTGCTCCCCAATATGTCCACACCTCAATCTGCAGAAACAGTTTAGTTTCTCAGCTGAGTTCAGAGTCAGAGGGAGATATGTCTAAGGAAAAAGGATCAGAGATGCAATATTGTTGAGTTTCTGCTTTGAGGATGCAAGAAGGAGCCATGATCTGAGAAACAAGGGCAGCATCTAGTAGTTGGAAAAGGCAAGGAAGTGATTCTTACCTAGAAACTCTGGCAGGGAATGCAGCCCTGCCAACACCAAGATTTCAGCTGAGTGAGATTTGGGTTGGACTTCTAACCTACTGAACTGTAAAACAGTAAATTTGTGTTGGTTTGAGCTTCTAAGTTTGTGGTAATTTGTTACAGCAGCAATACGAACCTAATAACAATGGATAAATTGTTAATACATGTTAATTATCTAATTGTGCGAGATGCTTTAAATTTTATGGGACAGATTGTAAATAATAATAATAACAATTCATTGTGAAACTGAATGAGATACAACACTCAGTATTTTTAAATCCCATTTATGTTCATCAGTTCAGTTTAGTTTAGTCGCTCAGTCATGTCTGACTCTTTGCGACCCCATGGCTGCAGCACTCCAGGCTTCCCTTCCTAAATTGTTACCTCCCCTCTTTAAAGAAAAAATTATTGCAGTATAGTTGATTTACAACACTGGGTTAGTTTCAGGTGTACACCAAAGTGAATCAGTTATATATGTATACATATATCCACTCTTTTTTAGATCTTTTCCCATATAGGCCATTACAGAATATTAAGTAAAGTTCCATGTGCTATATACAAGGTCTTTATTTTCTATTTTATATATGATAGTCTGTATATGTCAATCCCAGTCTTTTCATACATTCCTCTCCCCTTAACCCCTGATAACCACAAGTTTGTTTTCTACATCTGTAACTCTACTGCTGTTTTGTAGATAAGTTCATTGTACCTTGTTTAGATTCCACATACAAGCAGTATCATATGATATTTGTCTTTTTCTGACTTACTTCACTCAGTATGACAATCTCTATGTCCATCCATGTTGCTGTAAATGGTATCTGTTTATGGCTGAGGAATCTTCCATTGTATATATGTACCGCGTCTTTATCCACTCCTCTGTCATTGGACCTTTAGATTACTTCCGCGTATTGGCTATTGCAAATGCTGCTGCAATGAACATCAGGGTGCATGCATCCTTTTGACTTTTGGTGTTCTCTGGATATATGTCCAGGAGTGGGATTGCTGGATCATATGGTAGCTCTATTTTTAGTTTTTTGAGGAAATTTCCATAGTATTCTCCATAGTGGCTGTACCAATTTATATTCTCAAAAGTTTAGGAGAGTTCACTTTTCTCCACACCGTCTCCAGCATTTAATATTTGTAGATTTTCATGATGGCTGTTCTGACCAGTGTGAGGTGATATGTCATTGCAGACTGAACTGAATAATTAGTGATGTTGAGCACCTTTTCATGTGCTTTTTGGTCAGCTGTTTGTCTTCTTTGGAGAAATGCCTAGATATTCTGCCTGTTTTTTGATTGACTTGCTTGACTTTTTGATAGAGTTGTTTGATTTTTTGATATTGAACTATGTGAATTGTTTGTGTATTTCGGAGATTAGCCACTTGTTAGTTCCTTTATTTTCAGTTATTATCTCCCATTCTGCAGGTTGTCTTTTTGTCTTGTTTATGATATCTCTTGCTATGCAAAAGCATTTAAGTTTAATTAGGTCCCATTCATTTGTTGTTGTCTTTATTTTCATTACTCAAGTCAATGGATTGAAAAAGATCTTGCTGCAATTTATGTCAAAGAAAGTTCTGCCTATGTTTTCCTCTTAATTTTTTTTTTTAGTATCCAACCTTACATTTAGATCTTTAATCCATTTTGATTTTATGTTTATTTATAGTATTAGGAAATATTTTAATTTCATCATTTTACATGTAGCTGTCCATTTTTCCCAGCACCACTTGTTGAAGAGATTGTTTTTTCTCCATTCTATATTCTTGCCTATTTTCTCATAGATCAGGTGACCATAGATGTGTGGGTTTATCTCTGGACTTTTTATCCTGTTCCATTGAACTATGTTTCTGTTTTTGTATCAATACCATGATCTTTTTATGACCGTAACGTTATAGTATATTCTGAAATCAGGAAGCCTGATTCCTCCAACTCCATTTTTCTTTCTCAAGATTGTTTTGGCTATTCAGGATCTTTTGTTTTTCCATACAAAGTGTAAAATTATTTGTTCTAATTCTGTGAAAAATGTTATTGATAATTTGATAGGAATTGCACTGAATCTGTAGATTACTTTAGGTACCATAGTGATTTTCATAATACTGATTCTTCCCATCCAAGGACATGATATATCTGTTTGTGTCATCTATGATTTCTTTAGTATCTTATAGTTTTTTGAGTACAGGTCTTTTGCCTCCTTAGGTAGGTTTATTCCTGGATATTTTATTATTTTTGTTGTGATGACACATGGGATTGTTTTCTTATTTTATCTTTCTGATATTTTGTTGTTAGTATATAGGAATGCAAGAGATTTTTGTGTATGAATTTTGTATCCTACAACTTTACAAAATTCATAGATGAGCTTTAGTAGTTTTCTGGTAGCAGTTTTAGGATTTTTGTATAATATCATGTCATCTGCAAACAGTGTTACTTTTACTTCTTATTTTCCTATCTGGATTCCTTTTATTTCTTTTACTTCTCTGATAGCCATGGCTAAGTCTTCCAAAACTGTGTTAAATAAAAGTGGTGAGAGTGAACATCCTTGTCTTATTTCTGGTCTTAGAGGAAATGCTTTCAGCTTGTCACCATTGAGTATGATGTTAGCTATAAGTTTGTCATATATGGCCTTTATTATTTAAAGTGGGTTTCTTGTGGGTTTATCATATATAGCTTTTATTATGTTAAGGTAGGATTTCTTTGGAAGGAATGATGCTAAAGCTGAAACTCCAGTACTTTGGCCACCTCATGCGAAGAGTTGACTCATTGGAAAAGACTGTGATGCTGGGAGGGATTGGGGGCAGGAGGAGAAGGGGACGACAGAGGATGAGATGGCTGGATGGCATCACCGACTCGATGGACATGAGTCTGAGTGAATTCCGGGAGTTGGTGATGGACAGGGAGGCCTGGTGTGCTGAGATTCATGGGGTCACAAAGAGTCGGACACGACTGAGAGACTAATCTGATCTGATCTGATCTGATGTTCCTTCTATTCCTGCTTTCTGGAAGGTTTTTTATCATAAATGGATGTCGAATTTTGTCAAAAGCTTCCTCTGCATCTATTGAGATAATCATATGGCTTTTATTTTTCAATTTGTTACTGTGGTGTATTACACTGATTGATTTGCAGGTATTGAAGAATCCTTGCATCCCTGGGATAAAGCCCACTTGGTCATGGTGTATGATATTTTTAATGTGTTGTTGGATTCTGATTGCTAGAATTTTGTTAAGGATTTTTGCAAATAATTTTACAATTTTCATGGAAATACAAAAAGGCTCAAATAGCCAAAGCAATCTTAAGAAAGAAGAATGGAGCTGGAGGAATCAACCTGCCTGACTTCAGGCTCTACTACAAAGCCACAGCCATCAAGACAGTATGGTACTGGCACAAAGACAGAAATATAGATCAATGGAACAAAATAGAAAGCCCAGAGATAAATACATGCACCTATGGACACCTTATCTTTGACAAAGGAGGCAAGAAAATACAATGGAGAAAAGACAATCTCTTTAACAAGTGGTGCTGGGAAAACTGGTCAACTACTTGTAAAAGAATGAAACTAGAACACTTTCTAACACCATACACAAAAATAAACTCAAAATGGATTAAAGATCTAAACATAAGACCAGAAACTATAAAACTCTTAGAGGAGAACATAGGCAAAACACTCTCCGACATAAATCACAGCAGGATCCTCTGTGATCCACCTCCCAGAATACTGGAAATAAAAGCAAAAATAAACAAATGGGACCTAATTAAAATTAAATGCTTCTGCACAACAAAGGAAGCTATAAGCAAGGTGAAAAAACAGCCTTCAGAATGGGAGAAAATAATAACAAATGAAGCAACTGACAAACAACTAATCTCAAAAATATACAAGCAACTCCTACAGCTCAATTCTAGAAAAATAAATGACCCAATCAAAAAATGGGCCAAAGAACTAAATAGACATTTCTCCAAAGAAAACATACAGAGCTAACAAACACATGAAAAGATGCTCAACATCACTCATTATCAGAGAAATGCAAATCAAAACCACATTGAGGTACCATTTCATGCCAGTCAGAATGACTGTGATCCAAAAGTCTACAAGCTGGAGAGGGTGTGGAGAAAAGGGAAGCCTCTTACACTGTTGGTGGGAATGCAAACTAGTACAGCCACTATGGAGAACAGTGTGGAGATTCCTTAAAAAACTGGAAATAGAACTGCCTTATGACCCAGCAATCCCATTGTTGGGCATACACACCAAGGAAACCAGAATTGAAAGAGACACTGTACCCCAATGTTCATTGCAGCACTGTTTATAAAGGCCGGGACATGGAAGCAACCTAGATGTCCATCAGCAGATGAATGGACAAGAAAGCAGTGGTACATATATGCAATGGAGTATTACTCAGCCATTAAAAAGAATACATTTGAATCAGTTCTAATGAGGTGGATGAAACTGGAGCCTATTATACAGAGTGAAGTAAGCCAGAAAGAAAAACACCAATACAGTATACTAACACATATATATGGAATTTAGAAAGATGGTAATGATAACACTATGCGAGACAGCAAAAGAGACACTGATGTATAGAACAGTCTTTTGGACTGTGTGGGAGAGGGAGAGGGGGGATGATTTGGGAGGATGGCATTGAAACATGTATAATATCATATAAGAAATGAATCGCCAGTCCAGGTTTGATGCAGGACACAGGGTGCTTGGGGCTGGTGCACTGGGATTACCCAGAGGGATGGTACCGGGAGGGAGGTGGGAGGGGGGTTGAGGATGGGGAGCATGTGTACACCCGTGGCAGATTCATGTTGATGTATGGCAAAACCAATACAATATTGTAAAGTAATTAGCCTCCAATTGAAATAAATAAATTTAAATTAAAAAAATAAAATAAAATAAACCAGTTAAAAAAAGAAAAGTAGGTTTCCTCTAAAACCACTTTCTGGAGAATTTTTATCATAAATGGGTGTTAAATTTTGTCCGAATCTCTTTTTGCATCTACTGAGATGATCTTATGGCTTTTATTCTTCAATTTGTTTATGTGGTATATCACATTAATTATTTTGCATATATTGAAGAATCCTTGCACCCCTGGGATAAATTCCACTTGATCATGGTGTATGATCCTTTTAGTTTGTTATTGGATTTGGTTTGCTAGTATTTTGTTCAGGATTTTTGCATCTATGCTTATCAGTGATATTGGCCTGTAATTTTATTTTTGATATCTTTGATTTTGGCAAAAGGGTGATGGTGGTCTCATAGAATGAGCTTGGGAGTGTTTCTTCCTCTGCAATGTTTTGGAATTTTCAGAAGGTAGGTGTTAACTCTTTTCTAAATGTTTGAAAGAATTCTCCTGTGAAGTTGTCTGATCCTGGCCTTTTGTTTGTTGAGAGTTTTTTAATCACACATTTTATTTCAGTACTTGTGACTGGTTCTGTTCATATTTTCTGACACTCCCTTCTGGCCTGCAGATTTTCTGCTGAATAATCAGTTAATAACCTTATGGCAATTCCTTGTAGATTATTTCTTGCTTTTAATATTTTTTCTTTGTATTTAAATTTTGTTAAGTTAGATTACTATGTGCCATGGTGTGCTCCTCTTTGGATTTATCCTATATGGGACTCTGAACTTCCTGAATTTGAGTGGCTATTTCCTTTCCCACTTTAGGTAAGTGTTTCATTATAATCTCTTCAAATATTTTCTCAGGTCCTTTCTCTTTCTCTTCTTCTTGGGACCTCCTATAATTTTAATGTTGTCATGTTTAATGTTGTCTCAAAAACTGTCCCAATTTATTTTCTTTTCATTTATTCTGTCTGCAGCAGTGGTTGCCACTATTTTGTCTTCCAGCACACTTATCTGTTCTTCTGCCTCAGTTATTCTGCTATGTATTCCTTGTAGAGTATTTTTCATTTCCATTGTTGTATAGTTCATCTCCCTTTACTTTTTCTTTAGTGCTTCTGGGCCTTTGTTAAATATTTCTTGTATCTTCTCAATCCATGCCTCAGTTATTTTTCTAAGATCTTGGATCATCTTAATTATCACTATTCTGAATTCTTTTTGAAGATAGATTGCCTATCACCTCGTTTAGTTGGTCTTATAGGTTTTTACCTTGCTCCTTCATTTGCAACAGATTTCTCTATAGCCTCACTTTGTCTAACTTATTGAGTTCATGGTCTTCTTTCCACAGGCTGTAGGATTGTAGCTTCTCTTCCTTCTGATGTCTGCCCACTGGTTGGTGAGGGGGTTATTGAGCAGAACCTCAGCTGTGGTTTTAGCCCCACCTCTGCTTGTGTTCCTCCCACAGCATCTGTTCCCAAGGTTTCCCTGGAGCACAAGTGCCCATGCAGGCCAGTGGGGGTGGAGACATCAATGGGCATGCCCATCATGGCCAGCATAGCCCAAGGAAGCTTGGCAAGGGTGGAATATGGGAGGAAGTTCTTTAGACATATGAAAAATAAAATCGGCATAGGCCAAACTGTAAAGAAGTGTTTCTATTGATAATAAAAAGCCAAACATTAATGAGGTTTTTCACAGTACATATTTTGAACTGCTGAAACATTTGTTTTTCAGAAGCAATGTAATGTTTTCACAAGGCTCAGTGTTAGAAAGTTAGTGCTCTATCATTAAACTATATATATAGTCTAATTTTATATATTATTACTCTTTTTGTTGTGAACCACTGGAAGTATATTTATCTATATTAGCACTTATTATCTGAAAGGATTGTTGACTCACCTAATGAAATAATCTGGAAGCAAATCTTGCTTCAGGCATTGAGACATTTAAATTAGAAGCAAGAAAAATTGAATCCATGCTACAATTAATATAGATAGGTAAGTAGATAAGTGATAAGTAGATACACAGATAGATAGAATTGCAAAACTATTCTAGGTAAAGTTTTTAAACAATTCAGACTAGAAAAATGTAACTGAAACATTGAATTGGAGGAAAGGAAAGAGATTTTATCAGGATCCTTGTTTTTGTTTGTTTTTTTCTAGTCTGAGGTTTTATGCTTCTGTGATGGCACTAAATCAAATCCCTTATGATTATACAGTGGAAGTGAGAAATAGATTTAAGGGCCTAGATCTGATAGATAGAGTGCCTGATGAACTATGGAATGAGGTTCGTGACATTGTACAGGAGACAGGGATCAAGACCATCCCCATGGAAAAGAAATGCAAAAAAGCAAAATTGCTGTCTGGGGAGGCCTTACAAATAGCTGTGAAAAGAAGAGAAGTGAAAAGCAGAGGAGAAAAGGAAAGATATACCCACTTGAATGCAGAGTTCCAAAGAATAGCAAGAAGAGATAAGAAAACCTTCCTCAGCGATCAATGCAAAGAAATAGAGGAAAACAACTGATTGGGAAAGACTAGAGATCTCTTCAATAAAGTTAGAGATATATATAAAGGGGACATTTCATGCAAGAATAGGCTCGATAAAGGACAGAAATGGTATGGACCTAACAGAAGCAGAAGATATTAAGAAGAGGTGGCAAGAATACACAGAAGAACTGTACAAAAAAGATCTTCACAACCCAGATAATCACGATGATATGATCACTCATCTAGAGCCAGACATCCTGGAATGTGAAGTCAAGTGGGCCTTAGAAAGCATCACTACGAACAAAGCTAGTGGAGGTGATGGAATTCCAGTTGAGATATTTCAAATCCTGAAAGATGATGCTGTGAAAGTGCTGCAGTCAATATGCCAGCACATTTGGAAAACTCAGCAGTGGCCACAGGACTGGAAAAGGTCAGTTTTCATTCCAATCCCAAAGAAAGGCAATGCCAAAGAATGCTCAAACTACTGCACAATTGCACTCATCTCACATGCTAGTAAAGTAATGCTCAAAATTCTCCAAGCCAGGCTTCAACAATACGTGAACCGTGAACTTCCAGATGTTCAAACTGGTTTTAGAAAAGGCAGAGGAACCAGAGATCAAATTGCCAACATCTGCTGGATCATGGAAAAAGCAAGAGAGTTCCAGAAAAACATCTATTTCTTCTTTCTTGACTATGCCAAAGCCTTTG
This sequence comes from Bos grunniens, assembly GCF_055505025.1. Lineage (NCBI taxonomy): Eukaryota > Metazoa > Chordata > Mammalia > Artiodactyla > Bovidae > Bos > Bos grunniens. The sequence continues at coordinate 118,441,750 of NC_141165.1, read as the reverse complement.
ACTGTGTGGATCGCAATAAACTGTGGAAAATTCTGAAAGAGATGGGAATACCAGACCAGCTGACCTGCCTCTTGAGAGACCTGTATGCAGGTCAGGAAGCAACAGTGAGAACTGGACATGGAACAACAGACTGGTTCCAAATAGGAAAAGGAGTACGTCAAGGCCGTATACCGTCACCCTGTTTATTTAACTTATATGCAGAGTACATCATGAGAAACGCTGAACTGGAAGAAGCACAAGCTGGAATCAAGATTGCTGGGAGAAATATCAATAATCTCAGATATGCAGATGACACCACCCTTATGGCAGAAAGTGAAGAGGAACTAAAAAGCCTCTTGATGAAAGTGAAAGAGGAGAGTGAAAAAGTTGGCTTAAAGCTCAACATTCAGAAAACAAAGATCATGGCATCTGGTCCCACCACTCCATGGGAAATAGATGGGGAAACAGTGGAAACAGTGTCAGAGTTTATTTTTGGGGGCTCCAAAATCACTGCAGATGGTGACTGCAGCCATGAAATTAAAAGACACATACTCCTTGGAAGGAAAGTTATGACCAACCTAGATAGCATATTCAAAAGCAGAGACATTGCTTTGCCAACAAAGGTCCATCTAGTCAAGGCTATGGTTTTTCCTGTGGTCATGTATGGATGTGAGAGTTGGCCTGTGAAGAAGGCTGAGCATGGAGGAATTGATGCTTTTGGACTGTGGAGTTGGAGAAGACTCTTGAGAGTCCCTTGCACTGCAAGGAGATCCAAACAGTCCATTCTGAAGGAGATCAGCCCTAGGATTTCTTTGGAAGGAATGATGCTAAAGCTGAAACTCCAGTACTTTGGCCACCTCATGCGAAGAGTTGATTCATTGGAAAAGACTCTGATGCTGGGTGGGATTGGGGGCAGGAGGAGGAGGGGACAACAGAGGATGAGATGGCCGGATGGCGTCACTGACTCGATGGATGTGAGTCTGGGTGAACTGCAGGAGTTGGTGGTGGACAGGGAGGCCTGGCGTGCTGCGATTCATGGGGTCACAAAGAGTCGGACATGACTGAGCGACTGAACTGAACTGAACTGATGGCACTAAACATAGTCCTTCCAGCTTCCATGTGCTTTCTGAGAATGCACTGTTATATCAGTAAATGCTTATGGATTCTAAGACATAGTTGATAAAGGTGATTCTTTAAATACTAAAAAAAAAATCACAGTATGAGCACACTTTACAATGTATGTCAAGGGAAAACCACAACTACAAGGACCTCCACCTTAATGCTAAATATGACTAATTTGAGTAATTCGAGGTTCCTTTCTGAAATATTTATAAACTCTGAAATTTATAATCAATTGAAATGTTCTTCTTCAAAATGATTACTTTTAATCATTTGGATTTCATGATTTCATAATTCTAAAAATGGTTTAGCATTCTTTAAATTTCAAACCACTAGTTAATTCTTTTCAGATAAACTACAAGTTCTTTTAATAATACTGGTAGGGAAAAGTATTTGCTTTTCAAGCAAACTAAATGTGACAACTAATCATTCAGGCTATTTGCCACCTGGTGCAAATATTGAATAATAGCTCCTACTTATCTCTAGTGTGATTCAGCAATAAAGAAGTGTCATGTACTTCCTAAAAGGTCAAGTGGATTATGAATTAAAAACTAATTATACCACTTATGAATTCTGTATGGTTAATTTGCACTCAGTAATTCTTGATACTAAGTTTACTAGGAATCATTTTTCTTGGCTATTGTTAACTTTATAGATATGTTAACTGTAATATTTATAGAAAATAAAATGTATATTGAAATTTAAAATCCACAATTTTTCCAGGCTCATATTATAAACTAGTTAAAATAAATTCCTTTTAACTTGCTAGTGAATTAGGCACATTTATAATTAGCTGAGTTTCAATTTATGAAGGTATGCATTGTTTTATATTACTTCCTCCATTTATATTGCTTTGGATTTTATTGTCAGTTTTCCTTACAATATAATTTTCATGGATTTATTTTGCAGATACTTTATACATTTTGGTGTGAATCTCCTTTTCACATACATTGATGCATTATTTATTTAAATGAACAAATCTGTTTTGGTTTGGTGGAGAAAAAAATACTCATCAGTCTGCCTCACACAGAAGCCATAATATTCATGTTCTACACCAGTTCTGATGCCTATGAGACTATGTATAAAGTAGATTTACAGGAATCATCTCATCAGGTTCTTTGAATTCTCTTCAAAATTAGAAGCGACTTTGATAAATTCCATGCTGTGATATCATAAATTGTGGTCAACACCTAGGCTGCATATTCTCTTGGAATATTATGGTAGGTATAACTTGAGAGTATAGACTTTTTCATGGGATGTAACAACACTTTAAATTGATACAGTTCCTGTGTTTACAAAGCACTAAATCTTTATAATAACACCGTGAAATAGATATTATTGAATTTTGAATCATTCATATAGAATAAATCAATAATGGATGAAGCATAGGTTTGTTGTTGTTGTTTAATATTTAGAGTTCAGGATAGGGAACACATGTATACCTGTGGCAGATTCATTTTGATATATGGCAAAACCAATACAATATTGTAAAGTTAAATAAAATAAAATTAAAAAAAATATTTAGAGTAGGATTTGGAGTCTGGATTTTACTTCTCAATATTTCAAAGTTTCTTAGAATTTTATAGTTTCAATTTCTTTGATCTTACAAACAGAAACAAATACTACCTAATGACAATATTGTCAATCAAATTTTATTGTAAGACATAGGTACCATTTATCATGAGTTTATTATCTGTGAGGCACTATGCTAAGAAGGGATTTTTTTTTATATTATATCATTTGGTTTTTACAACCACAATATGAGGTGAATTATAAAATAGCTTATATTTATGTACTTTTTATCATGTTTCAGGCACAGTTCTCAGTGCTTCTATATATTATTCCATTTAATAATCACAAAATATTGCAAATGAATCATACACCTTTGCTATTATTGACATTTTACAGATCAGTCAACATTGGCATAAAGAACTTAAGCAACTAACCTGATCACATGACTTTTCAATGGTGGAACCAAATCTCAAACTTAGGAAGTCTGCCTCCAAACTCTACTCTTCACCACTGTGTTTCAGATCATATCAGATCAGTCGCTCAGTCGTGTCCGACTCTTTGCAACCCCATGAATCTCAGCACACCAGGCCTCCCTGTCCATCACCAACTCCCGGAGTTCACCCAGACTCACGTCCATCGAGTCAGTGATGCCATCCAGCCATCTCATCCTCTGTCGTCCCCTTCTCCTCCTGCCCCCAATTCCTCCCAGCATCAGAGTCTTTTCCTTGCTCTCTAATAAATACATCCTCCAGTAGAACCTAGTAAGCAATGTTAGTGATGAGCAAAAACTGCCTTTCATTCTCCTTTCCCCTGTCCAGTTTACAAATTAAGAAGCTGAAAGAAAAAATTAAGCATCCTATCAGAGGTCACATTATGAAATGTGAAGCTGGACTCAGACCAGCCTTACATTCACATTTAGTGTTTTGTTTTATTTTGTTGTATTCTTTCCCTTTTATCACAGCTGCCTTTTACACATTCATGTGCAAGCCAAAATAAACAGTCAGACTTTGGCAGACAAGTGTCTTGATTATATACATCGTAGTTTTTGTGAAGATACTTCAGATTCAGAACATTTCCAAAACAAATTTATTCTCCTGTTTTATGTGCCCTGGACAGAAATCCCACAAAAATGCTAAAACCTCCAATCCAGAAGTTATCTAGGCTAAATGTGCACTCTTTAACAGTAATATATTCCTTCTTGAGTATTTATGAACAATATTAAAGCAAGATATTGTAAAAGCTTTAAAAGACTTATATAAATTTTAAAAACAGTAATTTGAGTGATATGGCTCTTAAGTTTTAAACTAACTTCATATAGAGGCTGCATCAGAAAATTGTTCTCTAGTTTTATTTTCTAGAAGAAAATCAGTGAACTTTCAGATATTAGGTAAGAGTCACTTTACTGCAGAGTGGCTGAATTGTCAAATCTACAACTTGTCTTATGATTGGCTTGATGAAGTTTGTTTCCCTCAACCCCCAAATGGAGCTCCTTGAAAGCAAGGCTCGTGTCCTATTTGTCCTTGCATTCCTAGTGCTCTGTTCATGTAAACCTGTCCTCATCTGCCTTGCTCTCATTTCAGTCACATCTGCCCTGTTTACCTGTGTTCTGAAATTTATGTCCTCTCATCATTGCAAGGACCACACTGTATTAAAGACGCTCCTGTTCATACACGTTCCTCTGGTTCTTCCCTAAAGCTTTAAACACACCATGGTCTGTGCATAAGGGTAATAACAACAGCCAAGCCACATAATTCTCTCAACACTAAGTCCTCCTTAGCAAGCACACTATTTCTTTTCTTTCAAAGTCAACAGTCTTGGAAAAATAACCCAACAGTCTTGGAAAAATAACCCATTTTTCTCATCATCACTTTTAACACATAACCGTCTGACTTCACCCACAACCAGTCCAATAAAACTGATGTAATTATGATTTCATGGTTATTTGTAACCACACTATACCTACATTAGATGGATGCTGCTGCTGCTGAGTCACTTCAATCGTGTCCGACTCTCTGCAACCCCATAGACGGCAGCCCATCAGGATGCCCCGTCCCTGGGATTCTCCAGGCAAGAACACCGGAGTGGGTTGCCATTTCCTTCTCCATTAAATGGATGAACAGTATTCAATTTTTATTATTGATGTTTGAACCAGTTGATATGTAACAGGCTTCTCTTTCATGCCTGAGTTCTGAAACATTTTAGAAAATAGGACATGGGTCAGTGAAAAGGGAGATTAAAATGTCAACATTATCACTTACAGTATCTAAGTTGAAGGGCACGGATTCTGTGTGCAGTCAAATAGGCTTTCTAACACCTCCATGAATCAGATGTATCCCAAGCTGTAAGCCTCCCAAACAGGGATAAGAATTTTTGCCATGGCAGGGAATAGAAGGTGAGACCTATCTGCAGGTTCCTTTTTCCAACTCACTTTTCTCTGGGGAAAGAAAAGCCGGGAAGATCACTTTAAGAGCTGTTTCTTCACATGGAATCATGAGATCAGGGATAAAAGATGTTCTTTTGTAACACTTTTCTTACTTGAGCTTTTTGTATAGTTCAGCCTATACAAAAAGGCTACAGCCTAAAACTACAGCCTTTAGTTACAAAAACTACAGCCTAAAGCAACATGGGTTTGAACTGCATGGGTCCACTTATAAATGGATTTTCTCAATAGTAAATATTACAGTACTATGCAATCCACAGTTGGTTGAATTGACTGATGTAGATAAAAAGCAGATGCAGAGGACCAACCATAAGTTATAATTGGATTTTCAGCTGCTTGGAGGATGAGTCCCTCTAACTCCTGCATTGTTCAAGGGTCAACTGTACATGTGACAGAATTATCATATGCATGCATCCTTAGTCACTCAGTCATGTCTCTTTGTGACCCCATGGACTGCAACCTCCCAGGGTCCTCTGTCCATGGAATTTTTTGGGAAAGAATATTGAAGTGGATTGCCATTTCCTCCTGCAGGGGATCTTCCAGACCCAGGAATTGAACCCAGGTCTCCTGCGTCTCCTGCATTGGCAGGCAAATTCTTTACTAACATGCCACCTGGGAAGCCCAAATTATCATATGCTCACCATTAGATTTTTCTTCTTCCTTAGCCTATCTTTTAATTCTAATTTCTAACATCTTTTGTTGTTTCTTGTCAAACTCTTCATAAGTTTTTATATTTAACTCTTTAAATGAGTTGTTCTTTAAGTTTCCATTCTCTTTTCGTCTTACACACTGTATGCTGTCCTTAGGTCTTTACCTGCCCATTAGTTTATCTCCCAGTCTTATGCTCTTGATTCTAGAATAAATATCTCTAGCCCATATCTCTTTTCAGGGATTAAAAGAGATGAGCTAAACCATCTGTTAAAGTGCTCTTGGGAATAAATGATAAACAATGCAAATTCAGAGTTCACACCTGAACTCATCATCTTTCCTCTGAAATCATTTCCAGTTAATAGCACTGAAATTTGCATATTGCCCATTTAAGAAACTCAAACATTGTCTTTTTCTACTTCTTTTTTATCCTATAAATCTTATATTTCCAATGTGTCATGTATTTTTACCTTCTTTTATATCTCTTCTCAAAATTTTAATTCAGGCCTTTACTTGCATTTTGATAAGTATAATAGAATTTATATTTGTATTTCAGACATGTTTATTTTATTTCCCTCTAATCAATTTTCTAAATGATCTTAGAATAAACTTTTTCAAATATGAATCTGGTTTTATTGTGTTCATGCTCAGTGCATGAAGCCTCAGGTAATTTGGCCCAAAAGGACAAGGTCAATAAGTTGGTGAAAACAAGTTGGTTGACCAGTATAATTTTATTGAAACTAAGATTCAGTTAAAAATAGAGATCTTCAGATCTTTTTTCCCAAGTGTTGCAAGTATTATAGTCAATGGTGTATTATATGCCTATTTTTAATTTGCTAGTATGATTTTGGTAGTTTTGTTTTCCTGAAAGTGTTTCCCAAATCAATTATTTTTATTGTCATTGTATATAAAATTTCAAAATTTGAAATCAATATAAATATTCAAAGATAGTAAAAATTATTAGAGAACTTAATACCATAAAAAAAAAGAAAAAGAAAAAGCTTAAAAAGTAAACTAGTATTTGTAAATTTCAGCTTAATAGTAGGGAACTAGTTGAATAATAGGGAATTGGTTATAAAACAATAACCATTTGAAAAAGATCTGCCTCAAATATACACAGAAAACTCTTAAAACAAAATAAGGTAGTACCAGAGAAGTTGTCTTCTGGTTAGTAGGTAACTTCTTTTTGCTGGCTTTTCTAATTAAAAAAATTTTTTTACGATGAATTTAATTTTAAATGAACGTAATAGTAAATAAAAAGTATTAAAAGAAAGTTGAAGTCAAGAAAGGAGTCTGGTGTTTTCTAAATTATTTTTAGAAACTTATTTTTGTATGCCTGGCAATGTTTTAATAATCTTAAAAATATTCAAAATGGAAACTTACAATTTCTAGTTCATTTTTTAAGCTTCTTCTTTTTTTTTTTTTTTTTGTATTACAGTGACTACTTTGTAATCTGCCACAATCTATAACTAGCTTTTTATTGTCAAGTAATTCTTTATCACATTTCTGTATAATAACAATGCATAGCAACAATAATTGTTGGGGAATACATTAAAAATATAACTGGATTCCCACTTAGATCAGGAACAAGGCAAGAATGTTCTTTTTCACTACTCCTTTTCAATATTGTACTGGAAATCCTAACCAATGAAATAAGATGAGAAAAGGAAATAAAAGATATGCAGATTGGGAAGGAAGAAATAAAACAGTTCTTGTTTACAAATGATATGAGTGTCTATGTAGAAAATATATGTAAGACTAGGATGAATTTTTGAAGCAGTGAACAAATAAGTAATATTTTGTTGAATCACTGAGTGATTAATTAATTAATTAATACCCCAGACTAATTTTGGGTACATGTAGAAATATAGCTGTGAAGATTAAGCTTGGTTCCAAAGAACTCTTACATATATTATTGCTTTTATTTTTTAATTTTTTCCCTATAAAGGTAAATCCTTCCTCTGTATCCCTTTCTCAGAGAAAACTTACTCTTCGTTGAAAAACTGTCTGATCTTCACTTCTTTTTTTTTTCTAATTTTATTTTATTTTTAAACTTTACATAATTGTATTAGTTTTGCCAAATATCAAAATGAATCCACCACAGGTATACATGTGTTCCCCATCCCGAACCCTCCTCCCTCCTCCCTCCCCATACCATCCCTCTGGGTCGTTCCAGTGCACCAGCCCCAAGCATCCAGCATCATGCATCGAACCTGGACTGGCAACTCGTTTCCTACATGATATTTTACATGTTTCATTGCCATTATCCCAAATCTTCCCACCCTCTCCCTCTCCCACAGAGTCCATAAGACTGTTCTATACATCAGTGTCTCTTTTGCTGTCTCGTACACCGGGTTATATGATCTTCACTTCTTAAAATGTATTTCAAAAAGCAGTGGCTGACACTGGAGCTCTATTGATATAGATGGGTAAGAAAAGAGTTTAAACTTCTCAATGATGTATAGACCTAATTTTCCTTTTAACAATCAAAACAGCCTTCATCTATTCCTATTATAATATCCAATCAAGCATTTGGATAAAGCAATCCTTTAGTGAACAGCAAATCAAAATGAAGTGAAAATATAAAGTATTTACAAAAATTACACCTAAACACATTATTAATATATAATTAATGACTGACAAGTTGACTCTTCAAGTTCAAATAGTGGTAGAACTCAACCTTGCAACACTAATAATTTCATCCCCTTTCTCACTTTTCAAAAATGTTGACTTTCCTGAGTTCTTATTGTCTTCTTCATATGCATGTCAGAGGCAGAAACAAGTACTAATTGAGCTTGCACTCTCTCACACCAAATAAAACCATAATTGTCAACAACCATCAGCAGTTTCACAGAAAGAAATTGGAACACCAAAAATACTCATCACTATTTTAATTTTATTCATTAGGGAAAACAAGAAGTTTTTTATATGTGGCTTTTTTCAGTGCTGTTCTGCAATGTTGCCAAAACTTTACCTTTTTCAGGGAAATCAGAACTAACAAGGATTTAGACCTTCATCTAGAAAACTAAATGAATGTTCCAATGTTATTCCTATAATGGCTGATAGATGAAGTGGCAGCTGTCATCAAAACACAAAACAAAACAAAACCAAAAAAACTCTCTAATGCTTTAGTGTAGTGTCTATTCAGCAGTTGAATACAAGACACTGCTTGAAGCTCATGATGGCTGCCAAAAGTTTCATTGCCTTGATATTGCCTTTGTCTTTGAAAAACAGTTTTCCCCAGGCATGGTCAGTAACAGAAACACAGTTTTTTCTTTTCTCCTAGACAGAATCCAAGCTGCTCCCTGTGAAAAGAACATATTACCCTGCTCAGAGAGGAGTACGTCACAGAAAGACATTCTCATCAAAGGGGAATTATGTTTTTTGATCAAAAGCATTTTCAAGGTCAAACATGTTACAGTTAAAAGAGACAGAGAAAAAGGAAATGACACATATATTGCATGCCAAAAATTCTCTTGGTAAAATTACCTTGTTTCTAAGTATTTGAAAATTTGGGGTTCTGTTGTTTAAGTCAAACTGAGCATTTTATACATGTGACAGCAAGGCTATTTTTTTCTTTCTTAGATAAGATTGTACAATTTCCCCCCCCCCCCCCCATGGAGGAGACTTATGGTCCCTATGAATACTTAGGGACCATAATTCCCCTCTATGAAAAAAAAAATTGTACAAGTGTGAGCCAACATTCTACCTTCTAAAACATAATAGTAACAATATTTTAACCTTTCTCTTGAAAACTTTTGACTCTGGTATGGGGAAAACCAGAGTGTGTTAATCTTTTCATCATGTATTCAGTATAGAGAGCTCTTTGTTTTGTACTTAAAACTTTGTTTTTTGTATTAAAGGCTTGGAAACTTTCGTCAATGAAAATTTGATTTTGATTTTCCTAGAATCTTATTATACTTAATTAGAGGAGATAAAAGCTTTTGGGACAAAGAGTTGAGAAGGGGCTGGAGCAAAGGCTGTTGTCCTGTCCTAGAAAGTCATAGCGAGGAGAATGTGGGTGTAGAGGACCAGATTGAATGAGGCTTAGTGTCTACTTTAAAATGAAAATCTTTGGGCATGCATTGGGTAGTTATTTAGTGAGATTTTTCCCTACTAAAGTTTTTTTTCTTTTATTTCTTTATCAATGAAAATCATTCAATAAACTTTTAATAGAGCACAGTTCTGCTTGAAAGATTTCTATATAGTATTATGTCATTTGAAAATTCTTATAAATCTCTGTAAGAAGCAATCATTTATCTAGATAACTTGACCTCCAGGATCTACTTTTATGTTTTCCACTACCATAAATAAATGAAAAGAGACAATGCTGACTAAAATAAAAGTTGACTTCATAAAAAAATTCCCTATTTTACCTTTTATCTCATCATGAAATATTCATTATTCATTTAGCTTTAACCATTTTTCTTTGGTTACAGTATATTTTATTTAATGAAAGCTATTTAGAGTCCTAACAATTATATATATATATATATATATATATATATATATATATATATATATATATATATATAAAACTGTCTGGGACAAGATCAGCAGACTCTTTCTAAGGATTTAATAAGTCCACTAATTACATTGATATATATTAAGCCAAGAGTTTAGTTCCCTTACTAAGAAACTTCACTATACCAATACCTCAAAAGTTAATATATCATTCAGCTGCCAAGAACATACACACATTTACCAAGTTCACAAGATAAGTATATAAAACCAAGATGATGATTTATGCTTGTAAAGTAAGATGTATCCCTACCCACAGATAGAAATATCTAACTTAGTATATGTATCTCTTTTACATTGTCAACTCCTAAACATATCACATAAACATCACATATGACATATCTCTAAACATATCAAATATCACATATCTCTAAACATATCACAACTCCATATTGTCATACCTTCAAGCGTGTTACTGAGGTTTTCTTTGCACAGAATGTTCTTCAGAGGGAGATTTCGAGGTTGAATCTTGATCATATAACTCTCCTGCTCAAATGCTATAACCAGGATAATGTCTGTTCCTTAATTTGGTTTTCTATGAACCAGTATGATTTGGCTTCTACCTGACTCTCTATAATTATCTTTCACAAGTCCCCACCACACTGGCACTCTACTTCAGAATACTGATCTTCTTTTATTTTCTTGAAAATATTTTGCTGTTTCTCAACTCAAAATCTTTGCCCATGTTATTCCCCCTCATGGTCTCACTACACTCTTTCTCCTTCACCTGTCTAGCTATTACCTCAGCTCAGGTTAATGGAATTTCTCCAAAAAGTATTCCTTGATCCCATTTTTAAAAATATAAATACATTACATGTCCCTGAAATAAACTCACCATAAGATCTCGAATTCTCTTGTCATAGTACTCATCACACTTTACTGTATGTGCTTGCTTAGCTGTCTTGGAGAAGGCAATGGCACCCCACTCCAGTACTCTTGCCCGGAAAATCCTATGGACGGAGGAGCCTGGTAGGCTGCAGTCCATGGGGTCGCTAAGAGTCGGACACGACTGAGCGACTTGGCTTTGACTTTTCACTTTCGTGCATTGGAGGAAGAAATGGCAACCCACTCCATTGTTCTTACCTGGAGTATCCCATGGACTGAGGAGCCTGGTGGGCTGCAGTCCATGGGGTCGCACAGAGTCAGACATGACTGAAGCGACTTAGCAGCAGCAGCAGCTGTCTACGTTCCTCACTAAAGCATAAGCTCAGTGAGGGTGGGGACAATGGCCATTTTGTGTATTTTTCTTGTCATCTATCATGATTTCCAGTATTATGGAAATATCTTTCAATATTGAGTGAATAAAGAAACATTTTCAATGGTAGTTTCTAATTTTAAAATGATGATTTTTTAACACTCCATGAAAGAGAATCAAAAGTTCAGCCTGAAAAGCTCATTATTTACTTGCTAAGTCATGTCAGACTCTTATGTGACTCCATAGACTGCAGCCCGCCAGGCTCCTCTGTCCATGGGATTTTCTGCATTCTCATGGTCATGTTCTCTCTATAAAAATTGGACTTTGACTTCCCTGGCAATCCAGTGGTTAACATTCCACACTTCCACTGCAGGGGTTGTGGGTTCTATCTTTGGTGAGGGAACTAAGATCCTGCATGCTGCATGGTGTGGCCAAAAATAATAATAAATAAATAAAGGACTTCAATGATAATTCAAATTATAATCCTGATCTAGACACTGGACAATAAATCTATCAAGGAGATGAAGATATCTTTAAACACATTCAAGTAAGATAGCCTGCACACTGAAACCATAATCACAGAAAACTAGTCAATCTAATCACACTAGGACCACAGCCTTGTCTAACTCAATGAAACTAAGCCATGCCCGTGGTGCCACCCAAGACAGGAGGGTCATGGTGGAGAGGTCTGACAGAATGTGGTCCACTGGAGAAGGGAATGGCAATCACTTCAGTATTCTTGCCTTGAGAATCTCATGAACAATATGAAAAGGCAAAATGATAGGATACTGAAAGAGGAACTCCCAAGGTCAGTAGGTGCACAATATGCTACTGGAGATCAGTGGAGAAATAACTCCAGAAAGAATGAAGGGATGGAGCCAAAGCAAAGACAATACCCAGTTGTGGATGTGACTGGTGATAGAAGCAAGGTCTGATGCTATAAAGAGCAATATTGCATAGGAATCTGGAATGTCAGGTCCATGAATCAAGGCAAATTGGAAGTGGTCAAACAGGAGATGGCAAGAGTGAACGTTGACATTCTAGGAATCAGCACACTAAAATGGACTGGAATGGGTGAATTTAACTCAGATGACCATTATATCTACTACTGCAGGCAGGAATCCCTTAGAAGAAATGGAGTAGCCATCATGGTCAACAAAAGAGTCCGAAATGCAGTGCTTGGATGCAATCTCAAAAACGACAGAATGATCTCTGTTTGTTTCCAAGGCAAACCATTCAATACCACAGTAATCCAAGTCTATGCCCCAACCAGTAATGCTGAAGAAGCTGAAGTTGAATGGTTCTATGAAGACCTACAAGACCTTTTAGAAGTAACAACCAAAAAAGATGTCCTTTTCATTATAGGGGACTGGAATGCAAAAGTAGGAAGTCAAGAAACACCTGGAGTAACAAGCAAATTTGGCCTTGGAATACGGAATGAAGCAGGGCAAAGGCTAATAGAGTTTTGCCAAGAAAATGCACTTGTCATAGCAAACACCCTCTTCCAACAACACAAAAGAAGACTCTGCACATGGACATCACCAGATGGGCAACACTGAAATCAGATTGATTATATTCTTTGCAGCCAAAGATGGAGAAGCTCTATATAGTCAACAAAATAAGACCGGGAGCTGACTGTGGCCCAGATCATGAACTCCTTATTGCCAAATTCAGACTTAAATTGAAGAAAGTAGGGAAAACCACTAGATTATTCAGGTATGACCTAAATCAAATCCCTTATGATTATACAGTGGAAGTGAGAAATAGATTGAAGGGCCTAGATCTGATGGATAGAGTGCCTGATGAACTATGGAATGAAGTTCGTGACATTGTACAGGAGACAGGGATCAAGACCATCCCCATGGAAAAGAAATGCAAAAAAGCAAAATGGCTGTCTGAGGAGGCCTTACAAATAGCTGTGAAAAGAAGAGAAGTGAAAAGCAAAGGAGAAAAGGAAAGATAAAAGCATCTGAATGCAGAGTTCCAAAGAATAGCAAGAAGAGATAGGAAAGCCTTCCTCAGAGACCAATGCAAAGGAATAGAGGAAAATGACAGAATGGGAAAGACTAGAGATCTCTTCAAGAAAAACAGAGATACGAAGGGAATATTTCATGCAAAGATGGGCTCGATAAAGGATAGAAATGGTATGGACCTAACAGAAACAGTAGATATTAAGAAGAAGTGGCAGGAATACACAGAAGAACTATACAAAAAATATCTTCACGACCAAGATAATCACGATGGTGTGATCACTCACCTAGAGCCAGACATCCTAGCATGTGAAGTCAAATGGGCCTTAGAAAGAATCACTACGAAAAAAGCTAGTGGAGGTGATGGATTTCCAGTTGAGATATTTCAAATTCTGAAAGATGATGCAGTCAAAGTGCTGCACTCAATATTCCAGCAAATTTGGAAAACTCAGCAGTGGCCACAGGACTGGAAAAGGTCAGTTTTCATTCCAATCCCAAAGAAAGGCAATGCCAAAGAATGCTCAAACTATCATACAATTGCACTTATCTCACACGCTAGTAAAGTAATGCTCAAAATTCTCCAAGCCAGTCTTCAGCAGTACGTGAACCGTGAACTTCCAGATGTTCAAGTTGGTTTTAGAAAAGGCAGAGGAACCAGAGATCAAATTGCCAACATCTGCTGGATCATGGAAAAAGCAAGAGAGTTCCAGAAAAACATCTATTTCTGCTTTCTTAACTATGCCAAAGCCTTTGACTGTGTGGATCACAATAAACTGCGGAAAATTCTGAAGAGATGGGAATACCAGACCACCTACCTGCCTCTTGAGAAACCTGTATGCAGGTCAGGAAGCAACAGTTAGAACTGGACAGGGAACAACAGGTTCCAAATAGGTTCCAAATAGGAAAAGGAGTACATCAAGGCTGTATATTGTCACCCTGCTGATTTAACTTCTATGCAGAGTACATCATGAGAAATGCTGGGCTGGAAGAAGCACGAGCTGGAATCAAGATTGCTAGAGAAATATCAATAACCTCAGATATGCAGATGACACCACCCTTATGGCAGAAAGTGAAGAGGAACTAAAAAGCCTCTTGATGAAAGTGAAAGAGGAGAGTGAAAAGCTTGGCTTAAAACTCAACATTCAGAAAACGAAGATCATGGCATCTGGTGCCATCACTTCATGGGAAATAGATGGGGAAACAGTGTCAGACTTTATTTTTTTGGGCTCCAAAATCACTGCAGATGGTGACTGCAGCCATGAAATTAAAAGATGCTTACTCCTTGGAAGGAAAGTTATGACCAACCTAGATAGCTATTGAAAAGCAGAGACATTACTTTGCCAACAAAGGTTCGTCTAGTCAAGGCTATGGTTTTTCCAGTGGTCATGTATGGATGTGAGAGTTGGACTGTGAAGAAAGCTGAGTGCTGAATAATTGATGCATTTGAACTGTGGTGTTGGAGAAGACTCTTGAGAGTCCCTTGGACTGCAAGGAGATCCAACCAGTCCATTCTGAAGGAGATCAGCCCTGGGATTTCTTTAGAAGAAATGATGCTAAAGCTGAAACTCCAGTACTTTGGCCACCTCATGCGAAGAGTTGACTCATTGGAAAAGACTCTGATTCTGGGAGGGATTAGGCGCAGGAGGAGAAGGGGATGACAGAGGATGAGATGGCTGGATGGCATCACTGACTCGATGGGCGTGAGTCTGAGTGAACTCCGGGAGCTGGTGATGCACAGGGAGGCCTGGCATGCTGCAATTCATGGGGTCACAAAGAGTAGGACACAACTGAGCGACCGAACTGAACAGAACTGAAGATAGCCTGCTGCAACTATTTGACCATGTGTGCTGAACAAGTCAGATCACTGGCTAAGGTGCTCCTTTTCCTCTTTAGTGTTTAGAACGGCCTAGGGAAAGTTTACTTCTGTGTTTCTCTCTCATATACACTTTCTATCTATATGATTCACCTGCTGGCTAACATGGTCCTTCTTTAATTATTTAGAAATTGTGACTCTATCTCAGAGGCAGCCTACATCATACCTCCATAGAGGGAGGGAAAATGCTACTTTTTGCATTAGAACTGACCAATGAATATATCAAATAAAAAATTACTGAATAAATTAATTAAAAGAAGTAGCCATTGTTGATAACAATGGAGAAGTTACATTAGATCAGTAGAGATAAAATTATCTGAAATTCAAGATCACATGGGAGTTTTGTAAAAACATAGATGTCTAGTCTACATTCTTTGAGATTTTTATTCTCTAAATAATGAAATGATCAAGGAATTTATGGAAATCAATAAGCTTAAAAAGACTTTTTAATTTTTTTCTTTACTTAATAAATATAATATCTATATAGTATATGTTGGTCATCCTCATTTTTATTATCTCACCATAAGATTCTTTTGATTAGATGTGTTAGGAAACAGCTATTTCCTTAGGTGAAACATGCTAGCTTTCAGTGTTTACAGTATCATGTATGTTTGTGCATATTTATTTATATAACTGCACAGGAATAGATATGCTTGTTCTCCTCCTGTAGAATTGGCAGATTTTGTTGTGTCCCTGATGGCTTCACTCTAATCTCATCTTTACTGGCAACACACTCTTATCAGACATTTCACAGAGCATTTCATTTACAACCGTACAAAATACACTGACACATCACATTGATTTGAAGACTCTAAAAGCTAGATTGTGAAAAATTTTCAACTTGAATGAAAACAGTTTTAATTAAACTTTATAGTTTTAGGCCACAATTCCATCACTTAGTTTAACCAGTACCTAGAAATATTTATAAATCTGAAATTTAGTTACATTACATCAAAAAATGATATCTTAGTAAAAATATGTAACTGAGGTGTTTTCTATCAGGTGCAAACTGTTGTAACAATGTGCAGGGTTTTTTAAATATATGGATTATTCAATACATACTCATTGTGTTTCCTCTATGTATTAGGTGCTGTGGAAGAAATTGCAGATTCCTGGAGTAAACAAGGCAGATATGACACCCATCTTAATAGATCATACAGTCCAGTATGTAACATGGTTGTTAAGTAAGTTTATACTTATAATTATACCTGCTATGCAAGAGAAGATCAGAGTAACTATTCATCAAAATTCCTATAAAAGAATTATACAATATGTGACCTTTTGTGACTTTTCTTCACTTAGCATGATATCTTCAAAGTTTATTCATGTCTTAGCATGTATCAGTACTTCTCTTTCTATTGCTAAATAATATTCCATTGTATAGATATGACATATTTTGTTGATAGAATTTTTGCTGCATCCTTTCCCACTCTGCAATCTAAGGCAGCTTGACCCAAAGAGCCTGGGGTTGCAGAGATGTGCAAATTCTCTAAGCAGGTTCACTGGGCATGAAGAGAGTTACTTCTACTTTCATACTGTGGTTCTTGAACTCATGTATTCTACCTATTAGACATACAACACCATATAATTGTCATTGATTTAGGGCATACACTATTTCTTGGGGGATGGTTTCCTATTCTCTTAGAGTTTTCTCTCCAAGGTTGCAGCTCTAAAGGTTGTTTATCATTTTGTCAACTGCAACTTCTAAGCAGTATGATATGTGAAATGACTCATGAATCCTCTGGCTATGTGCCCACTGCTGAATCTCATTTGCTCTAAAACAGATCACTGTCCCAAATTAGATATGATGGAGGATACTATGCTGATGAGTCAAGCACTCTGAAAGCCTTGGGTAAGTGGTGCTGGAGAAGGCCTTGTGGGAAGAATAAGCAAACTAGATGATTTGCCATCCCTTGCAGGATATGTGGGTTCAATGTAATCAGCCTGTCACCAAATGACTAGTTGTTCTTAGGGATGCTGACATTTTTGGTCAACCTCATTAACAAGTTTAGTAATAGCAATAGAAGTTTGGTAATAGCAATAACTAAAATGACCTTGGTGAATGAGAGCTTATGTTGTTACATCTATTCCCACATCCTATTCATGCTGCCATGGGCCAGTGCACAGTGTTGAGGTGGATCATGAAAGTATTTGGCTGGTATCAACTGCCTATTGTTACATCTACTTGGTTGTTTGAGAAACCTTCAGTGGCTTTCTGGAGACATGTTTGTATGCGACGTAAGATCTTCACACTCTGTGCTCGGTATAATGGATCTCTTTACATGCCTCTTCCCTAGGATTTTTTGTTCTCGATTTTCCATTATTTTTCTTCCGGATTCCCTGACCGACTAAACACTGCCCGTTAGTCTTTGTATAGTCTTTCTTCATGCCATTTTCCACACAAAGTTGATGACCAGGTGCATCTTCCAAAGCTATAGCATTTGGGAAGTTTTTGCTCAATGTTGCTTTTCAAGTGCTGAGATATTGAAATCATACTCTGTTGTACCCATATCTGAGCTGAATATTTTGTCAACAAAGTCAAACTTTTCCTTTTCCATCAGTTGGTCATTAGGGATACTCTCCTTCCTGACTTGTCTCAGAAGCTTGAGTTGAAGATAAATGCAAGAAAAATGTCAAGTTCTCTGGGCCATTTGCTTATGCATTTTACTTGCGCTTTCTAACTCTGTTCATGTCTAATCCAAGATGTACCATTCCATCTTATGATAAATTGCTGTTCTGCTGGCACTAGTTTATCACTTTGTGTAAATATAACAGAGTTCAGTTCAGTTCAGTTGCTCAGTCATGTCCGACTCTTTGCGACCCCATGACTGTAGCACGACAGGCTTCCCTGTCCATCACCAACTAATGGAGCTTGCTCAAACTCATGTCCACCAAGTTGGTGACGCCATCCAACCATCTCATCCTCTTTCATCCCCTTCTCCTCCTCCTGCCCTCAATTTTTCCCAGCATCAGGGTCAGCTCTTCACATCAGGTGGCCGAAGTCAGCTTCACCATCAGTTCTTCCAATGAATATTCAGGACTGGTTTCCTTTAGGATTGACTAGTTTGATCTCCTTTCAGTCCAAGGGATTCTCAAGAGTCTTCTCTAACACCACAGTTCAAAAGCATCAGCTCTTCAGTGCTCAGCTTTCCTGATGGTCCAACTCTCACATCCATACATGACTACTGGAAAATATAACAGAACTCAGATTATAAAGAAAAGCTTCAAGAGCATCTTTTCTATTTATCTTATAATCAGGCATCCCTTCTCTACTATGACCCATTAGGAATCCAAGACTTTGTATTTGAATGGATATTCTCTTTGGAACGAGCGTGGTCATGCAAGTGACTTACAATGAGGTACTTGTGGGAATAATTCCTGTAAAAGAATGAACAAAGCAAGATTGGTCAGAGAAAGAAGTTAAACTGTAGTGAAGTTACAAAAGTGAACTCAGCTAACCTCTCAGGGATGTCTGAGGCTGAGATTTTTAGAGATATTCCAAATTAAAGAAAGGGCTTTTTTCTTTGTACCTATACATCAATCCATTATCGGAAGCTGAATTCTCCTAAGGAAGGGAGGGCTTTATCCTTGGACAAAGTTGTCATGGAGGGTGCCTCAGTTATGGAATTGGGGGAAATGAGTTCCAGGATCCTGAGGGAGCAATCTGGATTGTGTACCAAAACGTTTGCTTCTGAATAGGTGTAGAATAAACATCATAATCTATATTCGGTATTTTTCTCTTCTTTCTATTGAATTTTTAAAGTTCTGCATAGTGAAGCCTATGTAAAGGCTTCAGTAGTTCCATCTTTCAAATATCCAAACTTTTGACCACACTTTTAAAGAAATTTCTTCCTAGAGAAAATAGAGGAGAATATAGCAAGCAGGACAAGAAAGGGAAAGAAGCCCAGCAAGACTGTGGGTCAGGCACAGTTCCACAGAGGTTTGCTTCTCCTGATCCTGGAGGGTGACTCTAGTGTGAATTATACTTCAGATGATGGAATTGCAGTTTCAAAGTTCCAAACCCTGAAGTCATTGGTTAACTGGGTCATAACTCCCAGGCTTCTAGCTCTGTACTGTGAGGTCAAATAGGTCCAGCAACCTCTGAAGAGCACCCTAAAGAAAATCGAAGATGTGGGCCACGAAAAGCAAAAGAACCTCAAAGAAAGAAGGGGGCACATTTACAGAGTCAAAAGGAGATAGAAAGGAATCTGAATTGAACACCGACAGTGTTTGCTACTGGGAGTGATATGGGAGCAACCACTTAAAAAAGTAGTATGCAACCTAAATTACTTTTTTAACTTTCTTTTCTGTTTTTTGCTTTTTACTCTCTAACATTTGCAAATATTAGAATATTCAATTATCCCTATCTTTTCATGTTGAACAGAGTGATAATTTCTTTTGCTTAGAGTATTTTAATTTCCCTTTTTTCCAAGCTGATGTAGAAAATAAATGCTATTTTGGTATGATTAGATTCATTGATTTTGGAAATTGGTGAACAACTATGAAATATCTTAGGTGTCAAGATATCAAATAAAGGCCTGAACTACTTGGAAACATTTCAGTTTTTAATGTGGAATGCATACGTTGCCAAGACCTTATAAAAGATGAAACTGTAAAGAACAGTCACCTCTAAATAAAGGAGAATGTTACATTCATAGGCTGATTCCTTCCATATCTCTTCCTAATTTCTCACCTGCTTGATTTAGGACGTCTCTTGGTATAGTACTTGGGGGAGAATGGAAGTTAGAATAAGACAGCAAAATGCCAAAATGAAAGAAAAGTTTATGTGTGTATGTATGTGTGTGTGTGTGTGTGTGTCTGTGTCTCTGTGTGTGTGTTATATGTTTTAGTCAAAAGGTAGTTCTTTGAGTCATAGACTTGTTTCCATTAATTAGCAAATTTAAGGTCATAAAATATTTTATGATTTTGCAAGTCAATCTAGATCCATCTTCTGTTTCTAATCCATGGAGCCTCTAATCCATCTTCTGTGTCTAATCCATGGAGTATGGTAGGGTTCTGATACTTTTATCAGGATAACTAAAGCACTGCTTCTTGTTAAAGCCTTTGACTAACCTTAAAGCATATTCATAGTCATTCTTTAGAATAATTTTCTTTTTTCTGCCTATATCATACAATTTTCACTTAATAAATTAATAATTCACAACAAGCAACTCATTTTTGTACCAAACATGTACATATTCATTCAAAGCATGAATATGTTGTGTTTCTTTCTGAAGATTTTCTGAAAGAAAGGCATTCATTAACCTACAGCTCTCCCTATTAAAGTCTTCAATAACTTTTCATTGCTGTCAGGTAAAATGATGACCTATACCAGTTTCTCACCATCTAGGCTCTGCCGGATTCTCCAGTTTCTTTTTGTACTTTTATCTATGGGGCCCAAACTTCACCTATGCCAAGCACATTTACACAGTTTTCTACATGGATCATACTTTATCCTATATGTACTTATACTATAGTGAAAGTGAAGTCGCTCAGTCGTATCCAACTCTTTGCAACCCCGTGGACCGTAGCCCGCCAGGCTCCTCTGTCCATGGGATTCTTCAGGCAAGAATACTGGAGTGGGTTGCCATTTATACTATACATACACATAAATATAATATATAAATATAAAATCATATAGTATAAAGACATATATATTATGTGTATATACATATGTATATATATGTATACTGTGTATATATATATATATGTATATACACATAATATATATTTTAAATTTTCATTTTCACAGTTCATCACTGTACTGATTCCTATTTTTCAGAACTTATTTCATGTCCAAAGTACATGTTCAAAGCTTTCTCTAACTTGTTCCCTTCTAGGATGAGTTGAGACTCCTCCCATTTTTCCATATGTAGGGTTAACACTGCATATATTCTACTGTTTTGCATGTGTTGATTATTTGTGTCTCTCTCCTGTCATAATTCATCAAAAGAATTTTTACTGATTATTTAAAATTTTCCAGTCCAAGTGCTTGGGTTATGAAGATGAATAAAATAGTCCCTGTTCTCTAGTAACTCCAAAAGTAATACTATCTATCATATCATAAAATAAATAAGTATAAAATAAATATCTATGAGTCTATTATTATAGAAAAATGATTAAATAAATTAAAAATGAGACTAATGGAAAAATCTCTTGAATCTCTTGAATTTGGAACCCCCCCCCCAATTTCCAAATAATGTATTTAGATACCCACCTCCTCCTTAAGAAGCTATGACATAACTCTCTAGCTCTTACCAAAGGGATGCCTCTAGTGACTTCTTTTAAAGATAACTGTGTGGAAAAGGGAAAAAGAAGAACATCACAGTGGAGAAGGCTGATAAACAGTAAACTCTACCTTCACCAGGTGATCAAGGTCAGCATCAGTAGTGATAAATCGTATGGATTGCATGAATCCTTAATATGACGTGATGATAATGGCACACAATCTCAGCCTAATCATGGGAGAAATATCTGACAAACACCAGTTGAGTGACATTATACCTAATGCCTGAGCAGTATTTCTCAAAACTGTGAAATCAAGAGCAAAGTTAGAAAAAGTGTCACAATCAGGAGGAAAGTAAGATGCAATGACTGAATGTAATGTGGTATACTGTATGTGATCTTGGAATAGAAAGAAAAAGTACATTACACTAAAAACTCAGGAAGTCTGAAGAAAGTATGGATTTAAGTTAATAATAAAATGTAAACATTGTCTCATTATTTGGATAAATATGCCATACTAATGTCAGATATTAGCACTATGGGAAACTGGGTTTGGGATATATGGAAACTCTCTACTGTATTCATTTTTTTCCCCTGGAAATGTAAAATTATTATAAAATTAAAGGTTTATTTTTAAAAGTCACTATTTCTTCTCTCACTTATCACTTTGCCAATTGTAAAGAACAAGACTTTAGTGGTTGCCCTAAATACGAGTTGCCAGTCCAGGTTCGATGCACGATACTGGATGCTTGGGGCTGGTGCACTGGGATGACCCAGAGGGATGGTATGGGGAGGGAGGAGGGAGGTGGGTTCAGGATGGGGAACACGTGTATACCTGTGGCGGATTCATTTTGATATTTGGCAAAACTAATACAATTATGTAAAGTTTAAAAATAAAATAAAATTAGAAAAAAAATATGAATCATTAAATGCTATTCTTATCAAAGAGTGAACACCTGCTAAGGGAGGCCATGAGTTTGATTAAAATTTCAGAATTTGGGCTTCCCTACCCATTAAGCCAAAAAAGGGAAACTTAAGCACTATTATTTTAAAAAAAATCACTAAACAGAGTATTAATTTTAGTAGATTATTCCATTCCCTTGTATTTCTCAAATAATCTGTAACTGTACTGTCCACTCCAGCCACACACTTTGGATTCCCTTTATGTAATTGTATGAAATAAAACTATAATCTCTTTCCATATTAGTTGTAAGCTAGATCTGCAAGATTCTTCTATTATTTTATTTCTAAGATTAGATAATTCTGAAATTCTAAAATTTCAGAAGAAATTGTGAAGAAATTTGACTAGATAGTCAGAAACATGTATGCATAAAGGACAATGCTTTTTGTCTAGTTGTTATTATTTGATTTGCAAGACACCGTTACTGATATTTTCTTTCCCAATGATCTTTGTTTTCAAATTATTTTTGGATAGGATTTTCTTGTATTTACCATATTGCTTCCTTTTTTTCTCCCTAAGTTCAAATACAAGTGATATACTTTTTGTCTTTTAAACTTCATATTATGTGAATATAACACAGAATGGGAACCTGAAATTGAAAAAAAGAATGATTCAGTTATAGAAAAATAGAACCATTTTTTGTATATCTGAATCTGTGCCTGAGATTGTTGTTGACTGAATACCCCTTTTTGTGCTATTATGATTATTATTTCAAGAAGTGGGAATAAAGGGATGTAATAAACAAAATAGAATTGTGTCCTAGGAGTTAAGGTAGGGGTTTCAAGTTCTGGGGCTTTCATGCATCGAGTATTTGACCAAAGCAAGATCTAAATGTACTCAACTACAAAATGGAATGATCACTTTAAATAATTTCTAGAATCCTTCCTGGATTTAACCTATTTTTGAAACACAATTAATAGCCAAAACTCAAGTGTAAAGGTGTTTGAAAAATGAGCCAAAATTATGTGAAATTCTCACGGTAACTCTTTCCCAAAACCAACTCATATTCACATGAAGGGCCTGAGTTCTTCCATCAGGGTTGTTACTTCATTTTTGTATTATAATGTTAGTGTTAATGTAGCTCAGTAATTAAGTAAATTGCAAAGCATAATTTGGATATCAGATAGAGGGAATAGAGACTTCTTAATCACTATTTTTAAATGAGCTTCAGAAATAATTTCAAGAGAACTGTGATCTTTTTAAAAGAATTCTACTGTGTGTAAAAAATAGAGACACAAAGATTCTTTCCCTCTTTCACCTCATCTCTCTTTAATACTTACTTTCTCTGCCTATTTGGCCTGTATGACTGCATTAATTTCCTGAGGCTGATATAAAGAAGCACCACAAATAGTGGGGTGGATTAAATTAAGATAAGTTTATTGTCTCACAGTTCTGGAGGCTAGATTTCCAAAAAGCAGGGCCAGGCTCCCTCTGAAATCTGTAGGGCAAAATCTTTCCTTGCTTCTGCCAAGCTTCTGGAGATGGCCATCCGCCCTTGGCATTTCTTACTTTGCAGCTAAATCCACTCCAATTTCTACCTCTGTCATCAAATGATATTCTCCCTCTGTTTTGGTTTCTTCTTTCTTATAAAGACACTGGTTATATTGTGTTAAGAGCTCACCTTTCACTGGTATGACCTCTCTTATTGAAATTACTGATTACATTTGCAATGACCCGCTTCTAAATGTTACCTTCTGAAATGGCAGTGGTTTAGATCAGTATTCTTGCCTTGAGAACCCCATGAAACGCATGAAAAGGCAAAATGATAGGATACTGAAAGAGAAACTCCCCAGGTCAGTAGGTGCCCAATATGCTACTGGAGATCAGTGGAGAAATAACTCCAGAAAGAATGAAGGGATGGAGCCAAAGCAAAAACAATACCCAGCTATGGATGTGACTGGTGATAGAAGCAAGATCCAATGCTGTAAAGAGCAATATTGCATAGGAACCTGGAATGTCAGGTCCATGAATCAAGGCAAATTGAAAGTGGTCAAATAGATGACAAGAGTGAATGTCGACATTCTAGGAATCAGCGAACTGAAATGGACTGGAATGGGTGAATTTAACTTAGATGACCATTATATCTACTACTGTGGCCAAGAATCCCTCAGAAGAAATGGAGTAGCCATCATGGTCAAAAAAGAGTCTGAAATGCAGTACTTGGATGCAATCTCAAAAATGACAGAATGATCTCTGTTCGTTTCCAAGGCAAACCATTCAATATCACAGTAATCCAAGTCTATGCCCCAACCAATAACGCTGAAGAAGCTGAAGTTGAATGGTTCTATGAAGACCTACAAGACCTTTTAGAAGTAACAACAAAAAAAGATATCTTTTTCATTATAGGGGACTGGAATGCAAAAGTAGGAAGTCAAGAAACACCTGGAGTAACAGGCAAATTTGGCCATGGAATACAGAATGAAGCAGGGCAAAGACTAATAGAGTTTTGCCAAGAAAATGCACTGGTCATAACAAACACCCTCTTCCAACAACACAGAGAAGACTCTATACATGGACATCACGAGATGGTCAACACCAAAATCAGATTGATTATATTCTTTGCAGCCAAAGATGGAGAAGCTCTATACAATCAGCAAAAACAAGACCAGGAGCTGACTGTGGCTCAGACCATGAACTCCTTATTGCCAAATTCAGACTTAAATTGAAGAGAGAAGGGAAAACCACTAGACCATTCAGGTATGACCTAAATCAAATCCCTTATGATTATACAATGGAAGTGAGAAATAGATTTAAGGGCCTAGATCTGATAGATAGAGTGCCTGATGAACTATGGAATGAGGTTCGTGACATTGTACAGGAGACAGGGATCAAAAAGAAATGCAAAATGGCTGCCTGGGGAGGCCTTACAAATAGCTGTGAAAAGAAGAGAAGCGAAAAGCAAAGGAGAAAAGGAAAGATATAAACATCTGAATGCAGAGTTCCAAAGAATAGCAAGAAGAGATAAGAAAGCCTTCTTCAGCAATTAATGCAAAGAAATAGAGGAAAACAACAGAATGGGAAAGACTAGAGATCTCTTCAAGAAAATCAGAGACACCAAAGGAATATTTCATGCAAAGATGGGCTCTATAAAGGACAGAAATGGTATGGACCTAAGAGAAACAGAAGATATTAAGAAGAGATGGCAAGAATACACAGAAGAACTGTACAAAAAGATATTCATGATCCAGATAATCATGATGGTGTGACCACTGACTTAGAGCCAGACATCCTGGAATGTAAAGTCAAGTGGGCCTTAGAAAGCATCACTACGAACAAAGCTAGTGGAGGTGATAGAATTCCAGTAAGCTATTCCAAATCCTGAAAGATGATGCTGTGAAAGTGCTGCACTCAATATGCCAGCAAATTTGGAAAACTCAGCAGTGGCCACAGGACTGGAAAAGGTCAGTTTTCATTCCAATCCCAAAGAAAGGCAATGCCAAAGAATGCTCAAAGTACTGCACAATTGCACTCATCTCACATGCTAGTAAAGTAATGCTCAAAATTCTCCAAACCAGGCTTCAGCAATATGTGAACTGTGAACTTCCTGATGTTCAAGCTGGTTTTAGAAAAGGAAGAGGAACCAGAGATCAATTGCCAACATCCACTGGATCATGGAAAAAGCAAGAGAGTTCCAGAAAAACATCTATTTCTGCTTTATTGACTATGCCAAAGGCCACGACTGTGTGGATCACAATAAACTGTGGAAAATTCTTCAACAGATAGGAATACCAGACCACCTGACCTGCCTCTTGAGAAACCTATATGCAGGTGAGGAAGCAACAGTTAGAACTGGACATGGAACAGACTGGTTCCAAATAGGAAAAGGAGTACGTCAAGGCTGTATATTGTCACCCTGCTGATTTAACTTCCATGCAGAGTACATCATGAGAAATACTGGGCTGGAAGAAACACAAGCTGGAATCAAGATTGCCAGGAGAAATGTCAATAACCTCAGATATGCAGATGACAGCACCCTTATGGCAGAAAGTGAAGAGGAACTCAAAAGCCTCTTGATGAAAGTGAAAGTGGAGAGTGAAAAACTTGGCTTAAAGCTCAACATTCAGAAAACGAGGATCATGGCATCTGGTCCCATCACTTCATGGGAAATAGATGGGGAAACAGTGGAAACAGTGTCAGACTTTATTTTTCTGAGCTCCAAAATCACTGCAGATGATGACTGCAGCCATGAAATTAAAAGACGCTTACTCCTTGGAACGAAATTTATGACCAACCTAGATAGCATATTCAAAAGCAGAGACATTACTTTGCCAACAAAGGTTCGTCTAGTCAAGGCTATGGTTTTTCCAGTAGTCATGCATGGATGTGAGAGTTGGACTGTGAAGAAGGCTGAGCGCTGAAGAATTGAGGCTTTTAAACTATGGTGTTGGAGAAGACTCTTGAGAGTCCCTTGGACTGCAAGGAGATCCAACCAGTCCATCCTAAAGGAGATCAGTCCTGGGTGTTCATTGGAAGGACTGATGCTAAAGCTGAAACTCCAGTACTTTGGCCACCTCATGCAAAGAGTTGACTCATTGGAAAAGACTCTGATGCTGGGAGGGATTGGGGGCAAGAGGGGAAGGGGTCGACAGAGGATGAGATGGCTGGATGGCATCACTGACTCTATGGACGTGAGTCTGAGTGAACTCCGGGAGTTGGTGATGGACAGAGAGGCCTGATGTGCTGCGATTCATGGGTTCGCAAAGAGTCGGACATGACTGAGCGACTGATCTGATCTGATCTGATATCTTTTGGGGGAGTGCACAATTCAACTCATAACAATAATACAATACGGATTAAAATGCACAGAAACTCAAATTGGAATCATTCCAAAATGACATTTCAAGTATAACAAGCATAGTTTATGTAATTGATTGATGCAAGGTTATGGTAATGGCAGCTCAGTGTGACTTTAAAATCAAGTAAACAAAGAATAAGCTTGTGGAAAAGGTGAAGAGGTTATTTCTAGATAAATAAACATCATATCAAGACTCTTCCCAGGAAGCGGTTTATATATTAAGCTGTCATTTGCACTCATGGGAAATAATAGGAAACCATTTGGTGTTCTTATTTTTCCAGCACATCTTATATGCATATGGTATATCCATGTAGTTTTCTGAAACATCATGGAATGAATAGCACCTGTGACATTCAGATAAATAAGAGTTGGGCATTAGGGCATGCTATTTGCTGCCCGTGGCTCAGTTGATTACCATGTAAATGATTCACTGGCATGGCATCCTGTTAGTAATTTTTGATCAACATGTGGTCCCTGAGTATTTTAATATATACCACCAGAATGCATTAACCTCTAAAACAATTCCATTTTCATTAGCTCTCAGACTGAAACCACCTAATTTAGACATTAAGATAAGGTATTGGAAGTCTTTAACAATTACTCTTTTTAATGACCATTATGGCTTTTATCAATGTCTCAGCATATAACTTGTTTTGTGAAGTATTTATCTTTAAAATAAATTTTAAAAAGTTAACATATATTATTCAAGACATTTTGTTTCAATCTGGCTTTTTTTTTTTTTAATTTTGAGCTGAATTATCTATTCAAATAAAACTCCTCAATAAGCAGCATTTATGAATACACTGTTTAATTATACATTTTGTTAAAAAACATATTTCACAAAACTTACTATCCTAACCATTTCAATATACAGTTCAGTAAAGTAAGTCAAATTACATTGTTCTGCAAACTGTATATTATGTTTTGCAAATTCTACATTTTCTTATGCTAATTTGTTTTGTGTATGTGTGTACAAATTGCCATTTGATAGTTTTTTTTAGAAATCTGTATCAACAGGTACACACAATCATTTGTATTATATGATAGAAGAGATTGCTTAGGCTAGTTATTTCCATGTCCTTTTGGAATACTATAGAGTCTCTTCAACTATCTATTGTTTTGTTGTTTCTAGTCACTAAATTGGGTCTGACTCTTTTGCGACTACATAGACTGTTACCTTGGAGAAGAAAATGGCAACCCATGCCAGTACTCTAGCCTAGAGAATCTTGTGGACAGAGGAGCCTGGTGGGCTGCTGTCCATAGGGTCGCATAGAGGTGACTAAGCAGCAGAGACTTAGCAGCAGCAGCAGCAGACTGGTGCCTGCCAAGCTCCTCTGTCCATGAGATTTCCCAGGCAAGAATACTGGAGTGGGTCGCTATTTCCTTCTCCAGGGGAATCTTCCCCACCCAGGGATCCAACCCCATGTCTCTTGCATTGGCAGGAGTATTCTTTACAACTGAACCACAAGGGAAGCCCTAGTAGAGTTAAAATTCCTTTAAATATACTGTGAATGATAATTCATTTTATAAAGCCCAGGCAACTTCTCACTTATTACCATATATTTCTTTGAAACCACTGGGGTCGGAGCTGAAGGCACAAGTAGAAAATAATTAGGATCTTTGTAGGGTCTGTGGCATTCTTTTGTTTAAATGGAGATTGTGTTCCTATTGGGAAATTTAGTACCACCTCGATCATAGCCATAAGGCCCCATATTCTAAAGCACAGAAAATTTAATATATATCTTAATTTTAAAACTTAAGTTTAAATGAATATTATGTACATTTACGTATAATAAATCGGAATTGATCTTGCTATAAATTTGCTTTAAATTTTTATTAAATGTTCTATAAACTGACCATCATGTTTATAATAAGCAATATTTAAATAAAGTAAGATTATATCCTGTCTTAGAATATTAACATGTTTTGCCAATTTCAAAGGAACTGTAACTCTTAAAAATAATATCTCAAAGATTTGCATCAATATCATTTATTCTGTTAAATTTCTTATAGCAATAATAGATAAGCAAAATATTGGCTCAATCATAAAGTTCATTCAGGGAAAAAAACCAAATGAAGTTTTTGGCCAACCCAGTATTTCTGTTAAATTTAGAGTTGCCTGCAGAATATTGCAGATTTACTTCTATTATGAAACACTTTATATCTACCAGAGAGACTTATAAGTAACTGCCTGGTCATCTATCAGGACTTTTAAGGAAAAACTTCCTTGTAACACTGTGAAAGTTACTTGGAGTTTTATGCTGATGCCACTGACTCAGTTTCTATGTGACCTTGAGCAATTTACTCAAATTCTGAAGTTCCCTTTGTCCTGATTTGTAAAAGGGAGTGACTCTGAGTCTCTGATTTCCAAAAATTCTAGGCAGTTCACACACCCTGTGAATAAGTTACAGAATTTTAAAAGCTGTCCTAGTATAATACCCTATCCATATGCTCACATTTGTGCTTTAACCTGAAAGGTTAGAAAATTTTGAAAGTACAGAGATTTTTGGTTTGATTGCAAGAGTGGAATGTATATGTGAACTTTTTCAAGATAGTTTACACCTGCCAAAATTCACATGTTTTATTTTCATGGAGTTTCTTCTTTTGATTTTAAATCCTGGTAATATTTATTAGAGAAAAACAATATAAAAAATTCTCTTTAACAGCTAATATCCCAACCAATAGACTTTCATGAATAATTTTAATTTCATTTTCTTAGCTTTTGAGATATGGCATCCCACTCCAGTACTCTTGCCTGGAAAATCCCACGGATGGAGGAGCCTGGTAGGCTGCAGTCCGTGGGGTCACGAAGAGTCTGACACGATTGAGCGGCTTCCCTTTCACTTTTCACTTTCATGCATTGGAGAAGGAAATGGCAACCCCCTCTAGCGTTCTTGCCTGGAGAATCCCAGGGACGGGGGAGCCTGGTGGGCTGCCGTCTATGGGGTCACACAGAGTCGGACATGACTGAAGTGACTTAGCAACAACATACAAATTAAAGAAGTAAAAATTGTAATGATGATTGCATTTAACTATTCTTAATGTCACAAAATTTCTTTCTTTCTTTTTTTTTTTTTGTTTTATGGGGTAATATTTTTTTTTATTTTACTTTTTAACTTTACAATATTGTATTGGTTTTGCCATATATCAACATGAATCTGCCACAGGTATACACGTGTTCCGCATCCTGAACCCTCCTCCTTCCCCGTACCATCCCTCTGGGTCGTCCCAGTGCACCAGCCCCAAGCATTGAACCTGGACTGGAGACTCTTTTCATATATGATATTACACATGTTTCAATGCCATTCTCCCAAATCATCCCACCCTCTCCCACTCCCACAGAGTCCAAAAGACTGTTCTATACATCAGTGTCTCTTTTGCTGTCTCTTATACAGGGTTATTGTTACCATCTTTCTAAATTCCATATATATGCGTTAGTATACTGTATTGGTGTTTTTCTTTCTGGCTTACTTCACTGTGTATAACAGGCTCCAATTTCATCCACCTCATTAGAACTGATTCAAATGTATTCTTTTTAATGGCTGAGTAATACTCCATCGTGTATATGTACCACTTCTTTCTTATCCATTCACCTGCTGATGGACATCTAGGTTGCTTCCATGTCCTGGCTATTATAAACAGTGCTGCGATGAACATTGGGGTACACGTGTTTCTTTCCCTTCTGGTTTCCTCAGTGTGTATGCCCAGCAGTGGGATTGCTGGGTCATAAGGCAGTTCTATTTCCAGTTTTTTAAGGAATCTCCACACTGTTCTCCATAGTGGCTGTACTAGTTTACATTCCCACCAACAGTGTAAGAGGGTTCCCTTTTCTCCACACTCTCTCCAGAATTTATTGCTTGTAGACTTTTGGATCACAGCCATTCTGACTGGCATGAAATGGTACCTCATAGTGGTTTTGATTTGCATTTCTCTGATAATGAGTGATGTTGAGCATCTTTTCATGTGTTTGTTAGCCATCTGTATGTCTTCTTTGGAGAAATGTCTATTTAGATCTTTGACGCATTTTTTGATTGGGTCAACAAAATTTCTTTAATTTAATTTTGAATCATATCCTATCAATGTGAAAGTCATTCTTAATATTGCTTCTAGGAGCATTAATGAGCATTTGTTTCAATAATATGTCTTGTTTATGCTTATCAAATATGATAGGAAATTATATGCTTTTCTATGTGTAATTTCTGTAAGTATAAATACAAAATTCCCTCTGGTAATCATTTTCAGCTTAATATAATCCCTCTAAAGAAGTATTATTTTAAAAGTACAGTATTAAAATCACCTATTGTTTAGGATTATACTTTAATATATTTGATACAGTCAATATGTATTATTTTGAATCTTAACCATAAAATTTTGAAATTATAATCTGGAAAAAGTGTATTTACAAATACATATATATGATACATAATTATATGCCTAATTATATATAATATATATGATTATATGCATGACTATGTTATTTCATTCTGTATATATATGATCAGTTTAATGCTGGCCATTTTCCTAACAATTCAGAACCAATGCAGCATCTTTGTCTATTAATTTAACTCAATAAGCTATATTTAGACAGACGTGAGCATATCAAACAATAAACCTCAAAAGTAAGTAGGACTTTTATTTGCAGTAGCTCTTATATCAGAGCTCTATTTAGTTTGAACTATTTGTCAAATAATAGAGGAAAAAAATGAATCTGGAACAGAGTTAAACTGATGATTCATGGGCTGAGTTCTTTTCACAGACGCATTTTTTTGTCTTCATGGTTTATTCAAAGAGTGATTTAAAAAATTTTCCTGCTGCTGCTGCTAAGGCGTTTCAGTTGTGTTCGACTCTGTGCGACCCCATAGACAGCAGCCCACCAGGCTCCCCCGTCCCTGGGATCCTCCAGGCAAGAACACTGGAGTGGGTTGCCATTTCCTTCTCCAATGCATGAAAGTGAAAAGTGAAAGTGAAGTTGCTCAGTCGTGTCCGACTCTTAGCGACCGCATGAACCACAGCCCCCCAGGCTCCTCCATCCATGGGATTTTCCAGGCAAGAATACTGAAGTGGGTCGCCATTGCCTCCTCGGAAAAAAAAATTTCCTAGTCTAAGGTTAACCATAAATCATTAGTAGCATGAAGGCAGTGGTCTTTGCTTTCTGCAGTTCCCACATGCCAAAACTTTGCTGTAGTTGTTCCACTTGCAAGGGACATGCTTTCTAGACCACCCTACTTAGTCTGATTCACCCAGTTACATTATTTTCTGGTTCATGGATCTTTTAATCCATTTATTACAGTTTATTCTGCCTCTTCACTGCTTCTTGAGCACTGCTTATCAATGTCATTATATCTTAGTTATTAGTGCAATTGACAAATTACCAGGGGCATAAGCGTCTTAGTTTTTTGCTTGTTTGTTTTATCCTCATCTTAGCCCTAATCCTTTTCTCTTCACTTTTCTGAGCATATTCAAAGACAAAATTGTCATTGAACCCATGCTTATACTTGATGTTGCATGCATGCTAAGTCATTTCTGTTGTGCCCAACTTTTTGTGACACCATGGATTGAGGCCCACCAGGCTCCTCTGTCCATGGGATTCTCCAGGTAAGAATATTGGAGTGGGTTGCTATGCCCTCCTCCAGGGAATCTTCCTGACCCAGGGATCAAACTTGCATCTCTTATGTGTCCTGCATTGGCAGGAGGGTTCATTATCACTTGTGCTACCTAGAGAGCATGTTGCTGCATAACAGGCCAGTAAATCGAGAGATGAGGTGCTGGAAAATAAATGGTGACTTTATTCAGAAAGCCAGCAGACTGAGAAGACCGTGCACTAGTGTCCCAAAGCACCATTTAACCCAAGTTACAATTCAGGATTCCTTTATACTAAAATGGGAGGAGGTGTGGTTGCTACTGCAAACTTTACCAGACTTCACAGGGAAAGTGATAATCTCTGTTATTTAGCTGTCCTCTTAGATCTGGGCACAATGTTTCTGTAAACCTCCAACAAGACAATTGTTATTTTCCGTTCTGTAACTTTTTATCTCTTTAGGAATGCAAAAGTGTCATATCTTCAAAGTTCAAGTCTGGAAGGCAGATCCTTGAGACTTGGTCATCATGTATATTTCAGTCTATAAACAACATTATCTTACAGAGATGCAGAGTCAGCAAGGCTAAGCACAGGGCAACAGAGCACAAAGTTTAGAGCCAGGGAAATAGATTCAGTACAGATTCAGGTTTTTTCTTTTTTTATAAAATCATGACTAAACTTTACTAAACTCTTTTTTTTTTTTAATAAATTACCTAAACTTGAAATGGAGAAGGGGAGGAACATAACCCCATATTCTTAGGGAGGTTGGTTTGGAGGGAAAATCATGGCAGTGAAAGAAAATAATAGGAAAGAGTGAAGGAAGGAAAAAGGGAACTCTAAATGTCTTCCCCGTCAAAGCATAAAGAATATTCTTCAGATCTCTAGGAAGGAACGACAAGAACAGAAATTAGAACTAGAAACCAGGCTTTAAAGGCTGTAACAAACTAAATGTGCTAAGAAATAGGTCACAAGGGCTATATTCCTATATTGCTTAAAGATTAGCAAAAACAAAGCCAATGAAAATGTATACACAAAGATACAGCTCTATTTACTCATCCTGCCCCACCTTTTCCATTAGAGAAAAATGAAAATTCCCAATTAACTGAATACAATGTTTAGAAGGGCTTGACATTAGACACATTCAGTAGATAATCATGCATTCATATTCATTTTGCATATACGAGAGCATTTGAATAATGTGTAATACTTTTGAATTCAGTTCCATCATATAAAGGATCCAGTTATGAAGAAAACTGATTTTCTGAGAACTTGTGTTTAAACATGTACATCATTTAAAATAATAAGTATCAATACATAACTAATTAGCTTACAGGGAGAAAAGAGTGATATATTAAAGAGAGATATTAAAATTACATTCAGGCTTCCTTATTTGCCATTATCAGAATAACAAATCCTTTTTTTCCTTTTATAGGAAAGCTAGCTTTCAGTTGACAAGACCTGTCCCATAATTCCACACAATCTAAGTTCTGAAATCTGAGTTAAATTGCCCAGTCTTTGTGGAAAAATTGTCTTAATGGAATTATTCTCAGTATTTAGGGGACTTATATAACCTGATCTGCCTCTTGAGAAATGTGTATGCAGGTCAGGAAGCAACAGTTAGAACTGGACATGGAACAACAGACTGGTTCCAAATAGGAAAGGGATTACATCAAGGCTGTATATGTCACCCTGTTTATTTAACTTATATGCAGAGGACATCATGAGAAACGCTGGACTGGAAGAAACACAAGCTGGAATCAAGATTGCCGGGAGAAATATCAATAACCTCAGATATGCAGATGACACCACCCTTATGGCAGAAAGTGAAGAGGGACTCAAAAGCCTCTTGATGAAAGTGAAAGAGGAGAGTGAAAAAGTTGGCTTAAAGCTCAACAATCAGAAAACGAAGATCATGGCATCCGGTCCCAGAACTTCAAGGGAAATAGATGGGGAAACAGTGGAAATAGTGTCAGACTTTATTTTTCTGGGCTCCAAAATCACTGCAGATGGTGATTGCAGCCATGAAATGAAAAGACGCTTACTCCTTGGGAGGAAAGTTATGTCCAACCTAGATAGTATATTCAAAAGCAGAGACATTACTTTGCCCACAAGGTTCGTCTAGTCAAGGCTATGGTTTTTCCAGTAGTCATGCACGGATGTGAGAGTTGGACTGTGAAGAAGGCTGAGCGCTGAAGAATTGATGCTTTTGAACTGTGGTGTTGGAGAAGACTCTTGAGAGTCCCTTGGACTGCAAGGAGATCCAACCAGTCCATCCTAAAGGAGATCAGCCCTGGGATTTCTTTGGAAGGAATGATGCTAAAGCTGAAACTCCAGTACTTTGGCCACCTCATGTGAAGAGTTGACTCACTGGAAAAGACTCTGATGCTGGGCGGGATTGGGGGCAGGAGGAGAAGGGGACGACATAGGATGAGATGGCTGGATGGCATCGCTGACTCGATGGACGTGAGTCTGAATGAACGCTGGGAGTTGATGATGGACAGGGAGGCCTGGCGTGCTGCGATTCATGGGGTGGCAAAGAGTCGGACATGACTGAGCGACTGATCTGATCTGATATAATAATTACATTTGAATCAGTTTTAAAACTGAACAAAATGACTATTGAAAATTTGAAAGAAAAAACAAACAAATTTAAGCCAATTAGTTTGAGAATGACTATTTAACCAATATTGATCACATTCAGTGCAGTTCAGTTCAGTTGCTTACTCGTGTTCAACTCTGCAACCCCATGGACTGCAGCACACCAGGCCTCCCTGTCCAGTGTCAACTCCTGGAGTTTATTCAAACTCATGTCCATTGACTTGGTGATGCAATTCAACCATCTCATCGTCTGTCATCCCCTTCTCCTCCTGCCTTCAATCTTTCCCAGCTTGAGGGTCATTTCAAATGAGTCAATTCTTCACATCAGGTAGCAAAACTATTGGAGTTTCAGCTTGAGCATCAGTCCTTCCAATGAATATTCAGGACTGATTTCCTTTAGGATGGATTGGTTGGATCTCCTCGCAGTCCAAGTGACTCTCAAGAGTCTTCTCCAGCACCACAGTTCAAAAGCATCAAGTCTCACATCCATACATAACTACTGGAAAAACCATAGCTTTGAGTAGATGGACCTTTGTTGGCAAAGTAATGTCTCTGCTTTTTTATATGCTGTCTAGATTGGTCATGGCTTTCCATCCAAGGACCAAGTGTCTTTTAATTTCTGGCTGCAATCACCATCTGCCGTGATTTTGGAGCCCCCCAAAATAAAGTCGGTCACTATTTCCATTGTTTTCCCATGTATTTGCCATGAAGTGATGGGACCAGATGCCATCATCTTAGTTTTCTAAATGTTGAGATATAAGCCAACTTTTTCACTTTCCTCTTTCACTTTCATCAAGAGGCACTTTAGTTATTCTTTGCTTTCTGCCATAAGACTGGTGTCACTGTATGTCTGAGGTTATTGATATTTCTCTCGGCAATCTTAATTCCAGCTTGTGCTTCATCCAGCCCAGCATTTCTCATGATGTATTCTGCATATAAGTTAAATAAGCAGAGTGACAATATACAGCCTTAACCTAATCTTTTCCTGATTTGGAACCAGTCTGTTGTTCCAATTCCAGTTCTAACTGTTGCTTCTTGACCTGCATACAGATTTCTCAGGAGGCACATAAAGTGGTCTGGTATTCCCGTCTCTTTCAGATTTTTCCAAAGTTTATTGTGATCCACACAGTCAAAGGCTTTGGCATAGTCAATAAAGGAGAAGTAGATGCTTTTCTGGAACTCTCTTGCTTTTTCAATGACCTGACAAATGTTGGCAATTTGATCTCTGGTTCCTCTGCCTTTTGTAAATCAAGCTTGGACATCTGGAAGTTCATGGTTCATGTACTGTTGAGCCTGGCTTGGAGAATTTTGAGCATTACTTTACTAGCATGTGAGATGAGTGCAATTGTGCAGTAATTTGAGCATCCTTTGGCATTGCCTTTATTTGGGATTGGAAAGAAAACTTACCTTTTTCAGTCCTGTGGCCACTGCTGTGTTTTCCAAATTTGCTGGCATATTGAGTGCAGCACTTTCACAGCATCATTTTTTAGGATTTTAAATAGCTCAGCTGGAATTTCATCATATCCACTGGCTGTGTTCATAGTAATGCTTCCTAAGGCTCACTTGACTTTGCATTCCAGGATGTCTGCTTCTAAGTGAGTGATCATACCATCGTGATTATCTGGGTTGTGAACATATTTTTTATATAGTTCTTCTGTGTATTCTTGCCACCTCTTCTTAATATCTTCTGCTTCTCTTAGGTGCATACAATTTCTATCCTTTGTTGTGCCCATCTTTGCATGAAATGTTCCCTTGATATCTCTAGCTTTCTTGAAGAGATCTCTAGTCTTTCCCATC
Source organism: Bos grunniens (assembly GCF_055505025.1). Lineage (NCBI taxonomy): Eukaryota > Metazoa > Chordata > Mammalia > Artiodactyla > Bovidae > Bos > Bos grunniens. Next base: position 118,404,539 of record NC_141165.1, on the reverse strand, counting down.
CTATTGTTTTCCTCCATTTGCATTGATCACTGAGGAAGGCTTTCTTATGTCTCCTTGCTATTCTTTGGAACTCTGCATTTAGATGCTTATATCTTTCCTTTTCTCCTTTGCCTTTTGCTTCTCTTCTTTCACAGCTATTTGTAAGGCCTCCTCAGACAACCATTTTTTCCTTTTTGCACTTCTTTTTCTTGGGGATGGTTTGATCCTTGCTTCTTGTACAATGTCACAAACCTCTGTCCACAGTTCATCAGGCACTCTATTATTCAGATCTAATCCCTTGAACTTTTTATCACTTCCACTGTATAATCATAAGGGATTTGATTTAGGTCATACCTAAATGGTCTAGTGGTTTTCCCCACTTTTCTTCACTTTAAGTCTGAATTTGGCAATAAGGATTTCATGATCTGAGCCACAGTCAGCTCCTGATCTTGTTTTTGCTGACTTTTTGGAGTTTCTCCCAGAGAAGGCAAAAGCAACCCACTCCAGTACACTTACCTGGTAAACCCCATGGATGGAGGAGCCTGGTGGGCTGCAGTCCATGGGGTCGCAAAAAGTCGGACACGACTGAGAGGCTTCACTTTCACTTTTCACTTTCCTGGATTGGAGAAGGAAATGGCAACCCTGTCCAGTGTTCTTCCCTGGAGCATCCCAGGGACGGAAGAGCCTGGTGGGCTGCCGTCTATGGGGTCGCACAGAGTCAGACACAACTGAAGCGACTTAGGAGCAGCAGCAGCATGGAGCTTCTCCATCTTTGCTGGCAAGGAATATTAGATCAGATCAGATCAGTCGTTCACTCGTGTCCGACTCTTTGCAACCCCATGAATCGCAGCACTCTAGGCCTCCCTGTCCCTCACCAACTCCCGGAGTTCACTCAGATTCACGTCCATCAACTCAGTGATGCCATCCAGCCATCTCATCCTCTGTCATCCCCTTCTCCTCCTGCCCCCAATCCCTCCCAGCATCAAAGTCTTTTCCAATGAGTTGACTCTTCGCATCAGGTGGCCAAAGTACTGGAGTTTCAGCTTTAGCATCATGCCTTCCAAAGAAATCCCAGGGCTGATCTCCTTTAGAATGGACTGGTTGGATCTCCTTGCAGTCCAAGGGACTCTCAAGAGTCTTCTCCAACACGACAGTTCAAAAGCATCAATTCTTCAGCGCTCAGCCTTCTTCACAGTCCAAATCCAACATCCATACATGGCCACAGGAAAAACCGTAGCCTTGACTAGACGAACTTTTGTGGGCAAAGTAATGTCTCTGCTTTTGAATATACTATCTAGGTTGGACATAACTTTCCTCCCAAGGAGTAAGCGTCTTTTAATTTCATGGCTGCAGTCACCATCTGCATTGATTTTGGAGCCCAGAAAAATAAAGTCTGACACTGTTTCCACTGTTTCCCCATCTATTTACCATGAAGTGATGGGACTGGATGTCATGATCTTCATTTTCTGAATGTTGAGCTTTAAGCCAACTTTTTCACTCTCCACTTTCACTTTCATCAAGAGGCTTTTGAGTTCCTCTTCACTTTCTGCCATAAGGGTTTTGTCATCTCCATATCTGAGGTTATTGGTATTTCTCCCGGCAATCTTGATTCCAGCTTGTGTTTCTTCCAGTCCAGCGTTTCTCATGATGTCCTCTGCATATAAGTTAAATAAACAGGGTGACAATTTACAGCCTTGACGAACTCCTTTTCCTATTTGGAACCAGTCTGTGTTCCATGTCCAGTTCTAACTGTTGCTTCCTGACCTGCATACAGATTTTTCAAGAGGCAGGTCAGGTGGTCTGGTATTCCCATCTCTTTCAGAATTTTCCACAGTTTATTGTGATCCACACAGTCAAAGGCTTTGGCATAGTCAATAAAGCAGAAATAGATGTTTTTCTGGAACTCTCTTGCTTTTTCTATGATCCAGCAGATGTTGGCAATTTGATCTCTGGTTCCTCTGCCTTTTCTAAAACCAGCTTGAATCAGTCTGATTTTGGTATTAACCATCCGGTGATGTCTATGTGTAGAGTCGTCTCTTGTGTTTTTGGAACAGGGTGTTTGCTATGACCAGTGCGTTCTCTTGGCAAAACTCTGTTAGCCTTTGCCCTGCTTCATTCTGTACTCCAAGGCCAAATTTGCCTGTTCCTCCAGGTATTTCTTGACTTCCTACTTTTTCATTCCAGTCCCCTATAATGAATAGGACATCTTTTTGGGGTGTTAATTTTAGAAGGTCTTGTAGGTCTTCATGAACCATTCTACTTCAGCTTCTTCAGCATTATGGTCGGGGCATAGACTTGGAGTACTGTGATACTGAATGATTTTCCTTGGAAATGAGCAGAGATCATTCTGTTGTTTTTCAGATTACATCCAAATACTGCATTTTGGGCTCTTTTGTTAAATGTGATGGCTACTCCATTTCTTCTAAGGGATTCTTGCCCACAGTAGTAGATATAATGATCATCTGAGTTAAATTCACCCAGTCCAGTCCATTTTAGTTTGCTGATTCCTAAATGTTGATGTTCACTTTTGCCATCTCCTGTTTGACCATTTTCAGTTTGCCTTGATTTATGGGCCTAACGTTCCAGGTTCCTATGAAATATTGCTCTTTACAGCATCAGAGCATGGCCCCATCTATCAGAACAAGACCCAGTTTCCCCCTCAGTCAGTCTCTCCCATCAGGATGCTCCATAGCCTTTTATCCTTCTTCATCAGAGGGCAGACAGACTGAAAACCACAATCACAGGAACCTAACCAATCTGATCACATGGACCCCAGCCTTGTCTAATTCAATGAAACTATGAGCCATGCTGTGTAGGGCCACCCAAGACAGACTGGTCATGGTGGAGAGTTATGACAAAATGTGGTACACTTAAGAAGGGAATGGCAAACCACTTCAGTATTCTAGCCTTGAGAACCCCATGAACAGTATGAAAAGTCAAAAAAAATAGAACACTGAAAGATGAACTCCCCAGCTCAATAGGTGCCCAATATGCTTCTGGAGATCAGTGGAGAAATAACTCCAGAAAGTATTGATTCCATTATCCTGAATAAATTACCAACAAAGACAATCATGTTAAAAATGCAGTTCTTCAGAAGGGGCTTATTTAATGTGTTCTAATCACTTTTAAGCTATAGATAAGAACTTAATCTCTGAAAACAGTAAAATTAGGATAGTTTACAGCTTAACAGTAGCTGACTTTTACTCTTTAACCACGCTACATACATGTAAAATTGTATTTTCCATTTGGTCTACTTCTTTTCATGTTGTAGATATATCCCCCCTTTACATAGAATAGGCTTCTTATCCTCCATCTATAGGAATCTCAAGGGAGCCTTACCCTAGCATATTATGAGAGAAACTGTCTATTCTTCCTTATTCGAATCTTACAGTGTCACCACTTCTATCTGATTCCAGAGTATGTGAACTAATCCCTTAGTGACAGGTGTCTCTGTCAATGTCAGACACTACATGAAACCCCAGATTTCCAGGTCATTATTTCTCTACATCTAATCAGTGTTTTTCAAATTTGACCAATCATAAGAATCACCTGTAGACTTGTTAAAACATAAATTTATGAGCTCAACTCTTGGAAATTCTGACTTAGTAGGTAATGCAGAGGTTGTCAGTCTGTAGATTACATTTTGAGACTGCTGAATCTGTGTTCTGTCTGTTCCCATTTTTCACTGTTCCTCAGCTTCTAGGTTGAGTCCTTTCCAATATGCTCTTTGACCCTTCAGTTCAGTTCAGTTCAGTCGCTCGTTTGTGTCTGACTCTTTGCGACCCCATGAATCACAGCACGCCAGGCCTCCCTGTCCATCACCAGCTCCTGGAGTTCAGCCAAACTCATGTGCACTGAGTCGGTAATGCCATCCAGCCATCTCATCCTCTGTCGTCCCCTTCTCCTCCTGCCCCCAATCCCTCCCAGCATCAGAGTCTTTTCCAATGAGTCAGCTTTTCACATAAGGTGGCCAAAGTATTGGATTTTCAGCCTCAGCATCAGTCCTTCTAATGAACACCCAGGACTGGTCTCCTTTAGGATGGACTGGTTGGATCTCCTTGCAGTCCAAGGGACTCTCAAGAGTCTTCTCCAATACCACAGTTCAAAAGCATCAATTCTTTGGCGCTCAGCTCTCTCCACAATCCAGCTCTCACATCCATATATGACCATTGGAAAGACCATAGCCTTGACTAGACGGACCTTTGTTGGCAAAGTAATATCTCTGCTTTTTAATATGCTACTTAGGTTGGTCATAACTTTCCTTCCAAGGGGTAAGTGTCTTTTAATTTCATGGCTGAAATCACCATCTGCAGTGATTTTGGAGCCCCAAAAAATCAAGTCTGATGCTGTTTCTGCTGTTTCTCCATCTATTTGCCATGAAGTGATGGGACCAGATGCCATGATCTTAGTTTTCTGAATGTTGAGCTTTAGGCCAACTTTTCCACTCTCCTCTTTCACTTTCATCAAGAGGCTTTTTGGTTCCTCTTCACTTTCTGCCATAAGGGTGGTGTCATCTGCATATCTGAGGTTATTGATATTTCTCCCAGCAATCTTGATTCCAGCTTGTGGCCCATCAAAAAATTCTTATAGCTTCATCTTCTATGAATGTTTCCTCTGCATGTTTAACAATCAAAAATACTTTTGTCACTGTTTTCAAAAAAGTGTGGGCTCTTTCAATATGTACTTTCAAATCTTTTTCTAATTATTTCAGTGAACCTTTCCTTAATTAAAGATTTTTGCATTTGTTTTTCATCCTTTCTTCTTCAGAGATGCTATTATATGCAGCAATCTTGCTACCTATAGCAATCAATTGCTATTATATGCTGCTGCTGCTGCTAAGTCGCTTCAGTCGTGTCTGACTCTGTGCAACCCCATAAAAGGCAGCCCACCAGGCTCCCCCGTCCCTGGGATCCTCCAGGCAAGAACACTGGAGTGGGTTGCCATTTCCTTCTCCAATGCATGAAAATGAAAACTGAAAGTGAAGTCGCTCAGTCGTGTCCGACTCTTAGCGACCCCATGAACTGCAGCCTACCAGGCTCCTCCGTCCATGAGATTTGCCAGGTAAGAGGACTGGAGTAGGGTGCCATCGCCTTCTCCGTATTATATGCTATTGTATGTTGAATCTTCACCTATTAGTCACGTTTTGTTTGTTTTCTCTTCAAAAGAAAAAAAGCAACTCTATTGAGATATAATTCACTTACCATACATTTCACCTATTTAAAATTTATAAACTAATTATTTTTAGCATATTTACAGATATTTGAAATAACTGCCATGGTCAGTTTAAGAGTACTTGAATCTCTTCAAAAAGAAACCCATGTCCTGCAGTTGTTACTTCCATGGGGTGTAGTTCAGGAGAGCTTTTCTAACCTCACAGAGCTTCCTCCTCTCTTGATTTCATAGAGTGTCTGAAGATACGGTAGTTTGTTCTCTGAGTTTTCTGATCCATTCCTATTTCTCAGCTTTATCTAGACTTTCTTTTCCTTTTGTATGTTATATCTTGTCAATTTTGTTCTATTGCCAGCAATTTCCTATTGGCTTAGGGATCTCTCTGAGAAGGGTTTCTAGTTAGATAGTTTCTGGAGTTGAAATAGGCTACATGACTCCAGCTCCATCAGACCTATCCATGGGCTTTTTGTACTTAACTATTTTTAGATTTTAAGTTGGGTAAAGTCACTCTCATTTTCAGTGACTGTTCCTTATTTGGTGTGTAATGCTTTCCAGTGAATACTTGTGTCTACTGGAGAGTTTCCTGTGAGATGTCCCATTGCTTTCTTCTGCTTCTTGCTACTCTTGTTTCTACTACACAGAAAATGAAAGTACAGTATACAGGGCTTATATTAGTGATGTTTGTTCCTACCTGCTTATCTTTGGAAATTTATCAATATATTTAATGGTTATCTTTGACAGTAACATTGTCCAAGGGTTTTTGGTTTGCTGCTAGTTTCTCTCTGGCTTTTGTTTTATTATTTGATATAAATTCTGTAATCCAGTTATTAATTGTTTGATGTGGGGGCAAGAGTCATACTTGAAAATAACAAGATAAAAGAGTTGAATACGTTCTAGAAGTATTTGTTGATGATCATAGCCAGAAAGTTAATAATTTACTAATAATATAAAAATTATACAATCAAGTTTTATAATAATTTTAATTAATTTTAGGCTTTGTCATGTTTTTCTTTTTTATGCTTATAATTAATCCAATAGCTCATCAGATTCCATCATATTACCAATTTGTTTCTGTTCTTTACAAAACTAAGTTAAATAAACTTGATTATGAGTTTGACAAAGCTAAGCTAAATAAACTTAATTATGAATTAATCTGTTTTGTTTGTTCTGCCTTTTATGTTGGCAATTTTTTTATTTATAGTTTAGGGAAAATAACTTTAGACTATTTTCCCTTCATTTTTGTTACATGAAACTACATTTTAATACCTTATCAAAATTTGTTTTAAATTTTGTTTTCAATACTTAATTGGGGAGGAAAAAATTTCCCTTCTTCTAGGTTATTTCAGTTCAGTTCAATTCAGTCGCTCAGTCATGTCTGACTCTTTGCGATCCCATGAACTGCAGCACACCAGGCCTCCCTGTCCATCACCAACTCCCAGAGTCCACCCAAACTCATGTCCTTTGAGTCAGTGATGCCATCCAACCATCTCATCCTCTGTCGTCCCCTTCTCCTCCTGCCTTCAATCTTTCCCAGCATCAAGGTCTTTTCAAATGAGTCAGCTCTTCACATCAGGTGGCCAAAGTATTGGAGTTTCAGCTTCAACATCAGTCCTTCCAATGAACACCCAGGACTGATCTCCCTTAGGATGGACTGGTTGGATCTCCTTGCAGTCCAAGGGACTCTTAAGCATCTTCTCCGACACCACAGTTCAAAAGCATCAATTCTTCTGGGCTCAGCTTTCTTTATAGTCCAACTCTCACATCCATACACGACCACTGGAAAAACCATAGCCTTGACTAGACGGACCTTCGTTGGCATAGTAATGTCTCTGCTTTTTAATATGCTGTCTAAGTTGGTCATAACTTTCCTTCCAAGGAGTAAGTATATTACTTGCAGCCCCCCAAAATAAAGTCAGCCACTGTTTCCACTGTGTCCCCATCTATTGCATGAAGTGCTGTGATGGGACCAGATGCCATGATCTTTGTTTTCTGAATGTTGAGCTTTAAACCAACTTTTTCACTCTCCTCTTTCACTTTCTTCAAGAGGCTCTTTTGTTCTTCTCCACTTTCTGCCATAAGTGTGGTGTCATCTCTATATCTGAGGTTATTGATATTTCTCCTTGCAATCTTGATTCCAGCTTGTGCTTCTTCCAGCCCAGCGTTTCTGATGATGTGCTCTGCATAGAAGTTAAATAAGCAGGGTGACATATACAGCCTTGATGTACTCCCTTTCCTATTTGGAACCAGTCTGTTGTTCCATGTCCAGTTCTAACTGTTGCTTCCTGACCTGCATACAAATTTCTCAGGAAGCAGGTCATGTGGTCTGGTATTCCCATCTCTTTCAGAATTTTCCAGTTTATTGTGGTTATTTGGCAGACTTAATAATTAAATTGACTCAAAAGAGAGTAAAAGAAAAAAAAAAACATTTAATTTCATATGTCCAGAAGCCCCACAAAGATATGAGATTCCAAGGTAGTCAGGCAATTGAATTTTATAAACCATCCTGAGTTAAGGAAAGGGATGAGGTCTTGAGGTTCAAAGGGAAAGAAGACAATTCACAGGAAGATGAGAAGAGTAAATGTTAGATAAATAATTTGTCTTGCTATACAGATAAGTCTTTTAGATATAGAAAGTTATTTCTGGTAATAGTTCTCTTCCTGATACATGTCTCCTTTCTGAATTCTTTTAAGCAGTTAAGGGGGGAGATAAAAAGCTTTTCCTGAGTCTGCTTGGTTTTGATTGCCTTTAGCTCAAAATAATGCAGAGGACAATGTGGCACATTTTGGGATGTGTATTTTGCTACTTTTAACTTCTAAAATTTAAGAGATTTAGATAGATTCCTAACTTCCCTAACATCTTTTATCTATTAAATAGTACTAAAATTCCATAGTTCTCAACATTCCTTCCCCAATGCCACATATGAAGAATAAAATACCCATGAAATACATGGTCCTTCTCTAGATGGTGTTTGAGATGTAAGTGAGAGTGATGTTATTTATTGGGATAACCTTGACCAGACTGTAATTCATAAAAAAGTGGATCATTCACAAACTGTGGTGCCTTAAATATTGTTTGTAACAAATTACCTGTAATACATCCCTATGACTGATTACAACACACCAATTTGTCACTGCTCTGTAGCGAAAAACCACTGAATGACAAAAAGTTGACCTTTTCAGTGGCTTTCTAAAGGGTTTGTGCAAACCTTACATTTTAAAGGAAGCTTCTTTGTGTTATAAAATGTCATCATAATTTGTCTTCACTGCCGTAGGTATTTTTATTTACTCAGGAGAATTACCTTGCCTTAGGAAGAAGATTTTTGTTCCTGGCATTCTTTAACTTCACTAGAGAGCAATCCCTTCTAGAAAACATTCTAAACTTTATAAACATAAACTTATTAACATACAGTTTTCCTTTGGTAACAGAACAGTCATTTATAGCTGTCAGAGTTTTGTGGCTCTGTTGTTAAGTAATGGTATATAAAATAAGTGCTCTTTTTCTGGTGCTACTATTCTCTGACTGCTCTTTAACTTAAAAAAAAAAAAAAAGAAAGAAATGTATTGAGATACACTTAAGACTTCAGTCTACTCATTTTTTAATCAATGAAAAATAATATTCTAATGTCTAAATAATATTTGTTTCAGAAGATACTTGAGATAGAACTTCTAGCCTATAATCACATTATGTTTATCATCAATTTTTATTGAGTGTTTGATTAAGGGCTAGAGCAGGCAGAAATAACACAACACATTACTCTTTGGAAAAATGAAAATTGTTTTGAATTATGAAATTAAGATTTATCTCCCAAATAGTTTGTACATTTTGAAAGCGAGTCATCAGAATTTGACCACCCTCACCCCATGACCAATGGTTCGCAGTTGCAAGCCACACAGAAATGGCTTTGGCTGTGTTTACTAGAAAATTAATTTATCAAAATAATATGTTGTAGCTCAAAGAAAATTCTAAAAGACTAAGCAGCCTGGGTGTACCTAAAATTAAACTGCAGATCTAGTATAGTGAGGGTGCAGTTCTTTAGTAGCAACACACACCCTAACTTGATAACACTTCCACTGTCTACACTGGACCCTGAATGTTGTGACAGCAAAACTCCAAGTCCTTCTTTGGGAAATTTGTTGCTGTTTTTACCACTGTGGGTGGCATTTAGGAAGCACTAAGTCATTGTTCCTAATTCACAGTCCAGGATAGACTTTTAGATTTTACTGGAAGATCTAGGTCTTATGTTCACACTAACACTACAGAGAAGACTGGGAAAAGTGACTATTCAGAATTTTCAGTTTCTATCATAAGCTTTACCTCTCATGTAGACTTACAAAGTCCCCCAAACATAGATAAGGAAATGGCAACCCACTCCAGGATTTTTGCCTGGAAAATCCCATGGACAGGGGATACTAGCAGCCTACAGTCCATGTGGTCACAAAGAGTTGGACTGGACTTAGCGACTAAACAACAACACAAAAATATAGAGAGGAGGTTTAGATACAGATGAGTGAATTAAAGGAAAAGTATCCCATACAAAGTTTCTCATTTTTTCTGCCAGATGACTTTTTTTAAAAACAACTCTTTATTTTTCTTTTGTGTTTTACTGGTGTGTATCCTGCAAACACTGATGAAACTGAACAAAAGCTACTACTCCCTGGTCACCATTTAAAATCTAAAAATGTCCAAGTAATTTCCTTCAGTATTTCAAGCTACTTCTATGTACGTCCTGTGTGTCCAAAGAAAACACTGTAATCATTTTCAGAATGCGAATTCCTTAGTCTCTCTTTTGATTCTTTTTAAGAGATATAGAAAGCCCGTCCCAGTGATGGTTGTCTATTCATGAAATAAGTACTTTGATTGTGAACGATTAATCGTCAATCAATGTGCCTTTAAAAACTGTGAAGAAAATGCACTAACCTTTTCAAGTTTCTATCCAGAGCTTGGCCTGGGGGCTCAAGTGATTTAGTAACTTATTTGATTTTCTTTTCCTAAAGTTTAAAAACACAAAGTTTCTTTGATTTAGCCTTTTATATTCTCTGTGTTGCTTCCTGGACTCTGATATCTGACAAAATGTCAAATAACTTAGGGAGAAGTTTTATTAAACGTTGCCTTTATGTCCTGCCACCTGGAGGTGATTCTGATTCTGATTTAAATCCAGACTGCTGCCAGGATTTGGAAAAGTTCCTGTTTGGCCTTGGGTCATACTCAAGCTGTGTATACTCAAAAGCCTCTGAAAGTTTTGAAAATAGAATAGAGGATTCAGTCAGAGATAAAGGCCCTCTGTATGGTTCATTATTGCCTGAAAGAATCTACTGCCACCATCATAGTTTATTAGCAACATTTTCTGTCTTAGGGATACATACCTAACAGAAATGTGTATATTTATTCACAAAGTGCATGCATTATAATGTTCTTAGAAATTCTATTTATAAGAATCAGAACTGGAAAGAACCCAGATGTTCATCAACAGTACAATAGATGAATTATGTTGTAATTAGTAAAATGAACACTAAAACAGCAATGAGAATGAACTATTGATACAGTAGCAACATTTGAAAAACACACAAAAAAATGATTTGAGCCAAAGAAGCAAGACGAAAAGATATATATATGCTAAAGGATTCTACTTTTTCTCTAAGTATCAAAATAGGCAAAAATCAAACTCTGCTCATAGAAGTAATGACATTGGCTTCCTCTGGGTGAAAGATAGTGACTTCAAGGTAATACTTGGGGGTTTTCAGGTACCAGTCACATATTTCTTCATGTGAGGGCTATTTTCATGGGGATGTTCACTTTGTGCAAAGCTCTTGAGTTTGATTCCTGGGTCGGGAAGATCTGCTGGAGAAGAGATAGGCTACCCACTCCAGTATTCTTGGGCTTCCCTGGTGACTCAGCTGGTAAAGAATCCACCTGCAATGTGGGAGGCCTGGGTTCAATCCCTGGGTTGGGAAGATACCCTGGAGAAGGGAACGGCTACCCATTCCAGTATTCTGGTCTGGAGAATTCCTATGTCTCAAAGAGTTGGACACTACTGAGCAACTTTCACTTTCACTTGAGTTGCAAACATAACTTTGTACTTTTTTTAGGTGTATGTTATGCTTCAGTAAAAGTTAAATATCAATTTCATTAATCTTTAAATAATTCATATAAGTTTGAATATTGCTTTTACTCCTTTTTTTTTACTGAAAGTGATTTACAATATTATGTTAGTTTCAGATGTACAGCATAGTGATTCAGTGTTTTTGCAGACCAAATTCATTATAGGTTGTCACAAATATGCTTTCACACTTAAAGCTGTGGTATTATTCTCTAGATCAGAGGTACTTTGAGATTAAATATATATATATATACATATTTGTTTTTAATTTATTTATTTACTTGGCTGACCCAGGTCTTAGCTGTGGCACTCAGGATCTTCCATCTTAGTTGTGGCATGCAGGATTTTTCAGTTGCAGCATGTGGGATCTATTTCCCTGACCCGGGATTGAGCCCAGAACCCCTACATTGGTTGCTCAGAGTCTTAGCCACTGGACCACCAGAGAAGTTCCAAGATTCTTTTTTTTTTTTTTTTTAATATTGATTCTGACTGTCCTGAACATTATTACCATGCTCTATGTATAGGCAATCCACGCAACTCTATTACTGGATAGTTATTTAGTAATAAAATGTAAGTTAATCATTTGAGAGTGGTATCATTTTAAAGTAAAAAAAAAATGAAACATTTTTATTTGATTCTCATAGAAAACTGAAAGACACACTGCTTGAGAAATATTCAGTGTTATAAAAGCACAGAAAGTAGTGTTCCTCTACTGCACCTGATTCAATTCAAATTTCTATACTTAATCATATAAATGCCTAATAGTATCACCAGCCTATGTAAGTGCTAATTGCCTGTATTTTATTTTAATATGAAGAGGACACTACTGAATGACTGAGCATGGGCTTAATACCAAACTTCTAATTTGTGTTCTTAAAACATCCAGCACTTTCCAAATGTATTCCTGTCATACCTCATTGCATTTTCTTGATTAACTGATCGTCTTTCCAGCTAAAAGGTAAGCTCCATCAGCGTCTATACAATGTCTATCTTATTTACTATTTCATCTTTAATCTTGCACATTAAATAACACATATTAGATATTTAATATTTGGAGATGACTAAATAAAATAATCCAACTAAAAGTATTCAAACAGGAACATTTTCCTGGCTTTTCTTGAAAAATTTGTACAGTCTTCTAAATTCCAAATCCTGATTATAAGCATTTGACAAAGTGGGGAAATAAAAAGTACATATATAAATGTGTATACATTATACTATTACATATAATTTATTAAATTCTCCTGTGAGAATTAAAGCATAACTCTAAACATGAAGACTACTGATTTGAAGGAACCTGTAAATAATGAGACAGCAGCAAGAGGAGGAAACACTGGTACACATTTAAAATTAAGGTCAACATTTTTGAGAAGCTGTGTATTTTTGCTGTCAGTTGTGATTTTCAATATTCTGAGTAAATCCAGGATATTGAGAAAAAATCCACAGTTTACCTTAGAAATGTAAGTTTGAAATGTCTATTAGACAAATATTAGTTTTTAGCTGGTGAACCATGATTTCAAATCATTGATTTCCTTCAAACATTACATACATCTTAGCATTTATCTTTGTTCTGTTGAAAAATCTGATAGTGAAAATGATTTACAATTACAGTTGGTTTTGGTAAGAATCTTTTGGCCCACAAATTGCATTTGGAAACCTTATAAAATCACTGTTGAGTTGCTTTTTTAAAATTTATATTTGGAATAATTTAGCAACTATGAAATACTAGAGTACCACATAATTTCCTTTTAAAAATTAGACCCAGATATTTAGAATAACATCATACTTGCAGAATTCAGAAATGACTAATTATGTGGTGGAAAGAAAGTAAATAATAATTTTAAAATAAATATATTTAAAGAAAATTTTTTTCTATTTTAAAAGCTTTTCTTCATTTTCCTCTTCTCTCCAACTCCTCTAATATCCCCTTCCTTCCCCCCTCTTTCCTTCTTTCCTTCCATACTTTTCCTTTAGTTATAATTTAATTGAGTATTATTATATTCCAGGCACTAAACTAGGCATTTAAAAAGATGCAAGTGTAAGTAAGTCACAGATGCATTTGAAAACTTATTATAGGATATAAAACATTGTCCTAACTATATATATAAAACACAATTTTTAAGATGTTTAATGGAAAGGGAAAGGTACAGATAAACTTTTAAAAATTGATTATTTTCTGTTGTCCTATATTCCATCTTATCTAAATAAATTTTATGTGCAAAAATACTTGTCAGTTTTGTGCTTTAGAGTGCCAGGTTCCTAATGGTTATCCAGGATTTATTATCAAGTGAACTCATAATTACTAGGGAAAAAGTTAAAATATAAAGTTTCTACACATTCTCTGTGACTATAAACATTCAAGATTAGAGGAGAAATAAAGTGCAAGGGCAACTGAGATCTTTTTATCTATACAATATTAAATACATATCATGCTTACATGAGTCTTAGAAGTGTTCTGTAGAACAATTCAACCTTATTTTCAAATAACCCTTGGAAGGTAGTATCCCATGAGGTCCTTGAAATTCCTACTAATAATATTGTCTGAAGGTCACATGAAACTGCTATGTTTAACTCTCCATTTTATTCCCATCAACTTACCGAATTGCTAGATTCAGAGTTTGAATGTAGCTGTCTGACCCTGAGAAAGCAGGGTAAACGAAATACAGAGATATGTCATTGGTTTGAATAAAACATATCTGTCCGTAGAAGGCCCATTTATCTCCATTACACAGAAAGGTCTCCTGGGCTGAAGTAAGAGCTATAAACGCATGGACTTGGGTGCTGTTTTTTACTCAGTTGCTGGCAAGGTAGACCAGAATTTTGTAGATAAGGAACTTAACTTACTGAAAAAATTTCATGAAGAATTTGTAATGGCTTCCTATGGTGGCAAAATTATGATATAAAAATGATATACTGATATTTAGAAATTTAGAAATGAAATATTAGCATCTACATCTTTGTTGGAAGCCCCACTGATAACCCTAACATTGAGAATATAACACTCTCCAGCCTTGACTCCAGGAAAGGATGAATCTCTGGATGATCAATTTGAGAATATGGATTCCAGAGACATCAAGCAACATATAAGTATGCCTTGTTATCTTAAAAAGAGATAATAGAACTGTGGAGCATAGTAAAATGCCTACAAACATATGAGTAGGCATCTGCTGATAGATGTGAGATTTACTAAGGAAACAGTATAGAAATAAAGAGTAAAAATGTGAACCCTTCTGGATGTCAGATCAATTGTGGTCTCTTGTTAATGAATAGTCCTTTGAGACTTAAGTTCAGTTTTAATTTCTTTGATGTCTCAAGGACTTAACCTTCGGGTCATAAATAAATCCTGGGCCCTCCTGCCTCATCACACACGTCTATTCTTATTTAAGCTTTGGCCAAGATTTCTTCAATATTGCACAAGCCCGTCTTTAATTTGCTGGGTTTTACTTAACCTAGCAGTCTGCTTTCAGTGTATTTCAGTCTATTTCCAACACAACCGCACTCCTTTCTATGAGAGCTGACACAAGCTCCATTAGGAAACAAACCCATTCAAATTTTTCATCACTTTTTCCACTCTGATTGTTTTCAATGTTGCTTCTCTTGAAGCTATGTGGTACAATTTTTAAAGAGGGATGGTACGGGGAGGGAGGAGTGAGGGGGGTTCGGGATGGGGAACACGTGTATACCTGTGGTGGATTCATGTTGATGTATGGCAAAACCAATACAATATTGTAAAGTAATTAACCTCCAATTAAAATAAATAAATTTATATTTAAAAAAAAGAATCATATTTGGGGTTAGAAGCACTATGGTAAAAATTCTAAAACACCCTCATGCTGCTATGAGAATAATAAAAAAAATTTAATTTGAGTAAAATTTTATTGAGACATAGGATCCATGAAGGGGTTTTCTGATAAACTTGTTCTTCAATTTGACTCCAATTTTTTTTCCAAATGTTGTCTTGTGTTTCCTCAAAAGACAATAAATATTTTTGAAATGTACATCTGTGTTTGTTGAAATAGAAAATGCTTACATTTATGAGCTAATAGGACAAGCAATGCTCATCAGATTGTGTTTTTTTCTCGTTTTACTGTGTTCAGTGCTCCTTAATGTCTCTCATATCCTTTAGAGTAGTAATACAAAACTGAGTTCTAGCCAGTGAAAGATATATAAAATGATACAGACTACTTCAAAGCTCATAAAAATCCTATGTGTAAAATTCTATTCCATTTTCCCATTGCATGGCAGGTATGGAGACAACATTGAAAATCATAGTGACCAAAATTAAAATGCCAGGGTTCCTAAATGATTCTATGGAACACTGTAGCTCTTCCCTACCTAACTGACTCTTTTTGGAAGATGCTGTTCCAAAAGGAGCCACATATGACCCAATAGATATGACTGAACAACAGAACACCTCTACTATAGTCTTTCATCTGGAACCAAAGATGGAATTTGGGATCATCTCCTTCAGAGAGAATTTTCTATGTGTGAAAATAAAAAGGCAAAAGAAAGATGTGATCATAAGGCAAACCATCGGTGACATAGGTTCCTGAGTTTTGGGGGGCTACTTGATAAAACAGCATACAGATAATACTAAAACTAAAATCTTAAAGTAGCGTGCTACTATAAAGAACCCTCAAACCATATGGTAATGGCATAATTGTCTAAGGGAGCAAAACACAGAGGGAAAATACAGTGTGGGCTGTGCTTAGTTGTTCCGTTGTGTCCAACTCTTTGCAACTCCATGGACTGTAGCCCATCAGGCTCCTCTGTCCATGGGGATTCTCCAGGCAAGAATATTAGAGTGGGTTGCCATGCCTTCCTCCAGGGGATCTTCCCAACCCAGGGATCAAACTCAGGTCTTCCACATTGCAGGAGGATTCTTTACCGACTGAGCCACCAGGGAAGTCCAGGTGAGCAAAACACAGAGAGGAAATACAGTGATATATATGTTAATGACATATCAGAATCCTTGATAAAAATGTTGCCTCTATTAATTTATGACTGATTGAAATCATAATGGATTAATCTTAGTTCAGGCATACAAAATAGAGCTGTGGAAATTTTACACACAGAAATTTTATAAAATAAAATATGAACTGAGGATCTAGTCTCAGATGCATCCCTGCACCATTGATAACTTGAACTTTCTGTGAACTTTATGCTGGTAAAGAATCTATGGGCAAAACTAATACAATTATGTAAAGTTTAAAAATAAAATAAAATTAAAAAAAAAAAAAAAAAAGAATCTACCTGCAATGCAGGAATTCTCAGTTCAATTCCTGGGTCAGGAAGTTCCCCTGGAGAAGGGATAAGCTATTTATTCCAGTATTCTTGGGCTTCCCTGGTTGCTCAGATGGTAACAAATCCACGTGCAATGCAATACCTAGGATCAATCCCTGGGTTGGAAAGATCCCCTGGAAAAGGGAAAGAGCAACCAACTCCAGTATTCTATACCATAGAATCCCCATGGACAGAGGAGCCTGGCAGGCTAGAGTCCATGGTGTCGAAAAGAGTTGAACATGACTAAGCACACACTTAATCCATGTCTCAAGGTTGTTTTAACTATGCAACCATTTTGGACCCCAACCAATCTTTGTTTAAGAAGCACTTTCTTGCCAGTTCATGTACTGTGTGACCTTTCAGTGTTTGCCTTTAAGAAAGTGAAAGTGAAAGTTGCTCAGTCCTGTCCCACTCTTTGTGACCCCATGGACTATACAGTCCCTGGACTTCTTCAGGCCAGAATACTGGAGTGAGTGGCCATGCCCTTCTCTAGGGGATCTTCCTAACCCAGGGATCAAACCCAAGTCTACCACATTACAGGCAGATTCATTACTAGCTGAGCCAACAGGGAAGCCCTTGTCTTTATGACCCTCCTCCAATTTTGTAGTTTGGAGAAACACAATTCAAGTGCTTCTTGAATCTGTGTCTCCCAAGCAGCAACCCTAACAAACTTAAAATAAATGCCTCTTTATTTCAATCAAGTTTCAGTTTCTGAAAATTTGGTTAACGTAATGTTAAAAACAATCTATACACCTATTGAGCTAGCATCACTAAAGAAATTGACTGGGAAAAAAGAGTTAGTGACTATTGATACTGGCTTTTTAGCAGTTTTTCAACAAGTGATGACTACAGAAGAGAATTACGAATTGAATGGTTTGAAAGCAAAAATAAAGGAAACTGTCTTCTAAATATTATATAGGAGGCAATAGAGTGGGGAATTTTTCACCACTAAAGATTCATAAAGACCCAGACTTGGGTCAAAGATTACATGAAAGGTAGCTTTCTCTTGTTCACACCTTATAACATCAGTGTTATTTCCAGCCAAATGAGAGAGAAGCATAGAGGCAAAGAAGCAAATATAAAGAAAATTTAATTCTTGTGTCTAAAAAGAACTTCACATGTTTTTCTGGTAAATGGAATTTTAAACCAAATAACTTATAAGTCTCAGAAGTACCAGACAAGGTTCACTCAATCCTAGTTTCAGTTATCTCCTAAGGATATCTTATTCCTAACCTGTCACTGAATTTTCAGTGTGGGGTTTCAGGGAGAGCAGATAACCAGCATTATAGATGATGGAATAACACATCTAAAATTTCTGGTTTTTTAGCTGAATGCAAAGGTGAAGTAAAATGTGAAGATTTTTTCTTTGGGTAAGGGAAAGACAGTATTCTATGTGTGGATAGAAAAGAGCAAAAATATATTTGATGATAGAATGTGGCAGAGAAATCTAGTGCTTGCGTGTTTTCCCTCTCTTTTCTAGCCATATAAACAAAGGGCGCTTGTCTTTCAGTTAAATTGGAAACATGTTTCTGAGCTTTGGTGAATGTAATGTGGGTAGACATGTGGTATGCTGCTTCTGGGCCTGACACGTGAAAATCCGTCAGATATTACCCACCGTCTATCCCTCCATTCTGTATATCCAGGGTTGGAGTTGAGGATGGTGGCACCACAGGGTGGAATAAACTGTGAAATCTGAATAACTGCTTAGCAAAATCCCTTTTCCTTCCTATTCCTCATTATCCAACCTAGACAGGAATGTAACACAAAAAGCAAATAATCTTCGTTTACTTGAGTTAAGCCATTGATATTTGGAGTTTGTCTTTTACATGGTTAGAATACTCTATTAAATACACAGATCTTGACACACATATACATAAGAAATTGAGACTTTCTGAAACATATAAGACACATATTTATAGTATACATTATATAAAAACTGATTTCAAGTAGTGAATTATAAAGCCCATCTTGTCATCTGAAAAAAGAAAAGTGACCAAACCTGTAGGAGAGAAATCTACTGGGAATGAATGGTGCGCAATGATTTAGAAGGAAACTTAAAATATCCTACTCTCCCTTTCCTGAAGACAATTTAAAAATGGACAGAAAAAAATGCAGAAAAACTCTAGGCTGAGCTTTGAAACTTGTAGAACGGTGTGGTGTATATACCTCAGAGTGCGCAATACAAAGAAGTTCTTTTTAATAAGGGAAAAAAGGAGGGCAGAGATAGGGTATATCATGTAGTACAAATATATAATATAGCAATTGTGGAAATTAGGATGTCCTTAAAATGCTAGTGACTGAGAGTTCTAGGCGGAGAAGGCAATGGCACCCCACTCCTGTACTCTTGCCTGGAAAATCCCATGGACAGAGGAGCCTGGTGGGCTGCAGTCCATGGGGTTGCTAAAAGTTGGACACGACTAAGTGACTTCACTTTCACTTTTCACTTTTCACTTTCATGCATTGGAGAAGGAAATGGCAACCCACTCCAGTGTTCTTGCCTTGAGAATCCCAGGGATGGGGGAGCCTGGTGGGCTGCCATTTCTGGGGTCGCACAGAGTCGGACATGACTGCAGCACCCTTTATGTTTATGAGAGTTCTAGGTACCCAAGAGACATTGGTACAACAGGCCAGGAAGTTAGTGTAGTAAGTCTTAGAGAAATGTTGGAGGATCAAATTGCCAACATCAGTCGGATCATCAAAGAAGCAAGAGAGAAAAACATCTACTTCTGTTTTATTGACTATGCCAAAGCCTTTGACTGTGTGGATCACAACAAACTGTGGAAAATTCTGAAAGAGATGAGAATACCAGACCACCTGACCTGCCTCTTGAGAAATCTGTATGCAGGTCAGGAAGCAACAGTTAGAACTGGACATGTAACAACAGACTGGTTCCAAATCTGGAAAGGAGTATGTCAAGGCTGTATATTGTCACCCTGTTTATTTAACTTATATGCAGAGTACATCATGAGAAATGGTGGACTGGATGAAGCACAAGCTGGAATCAAGATTGCTGGGAGAAATATCAATAACCTCAGATATGCAGATGACACCAACTTATGGCAGAAAGTGAAGAAGAACTAACGAGCCTCTTGATGAAAGTGAGAGGAGAGTGAAGAAGTTGGCATTAACTCAACTTTCAGAAAACTAAGATCATGGCATCTGGTCCCATCACTTCATGGCAAATAGATGGGGAAACAATGGAGACAGTGAGACTTTATTTTATTTGGCTCCAAAATCACTGCAGATGGTGATTGAAGCCATGAAATTAAAAGATGTTTGCTCCTTGGAAGGAAACTTATCAACCTAGACAGCATATTAAAAAGCAGAGACATTACTTTACCAACAAAGGTCTGTCTAGTTAAAGCTATGGTTTTTCCAGTGGTCATGTATGGATGTGAGAGTTGGACTATAAAGAAAACTGAGCACCAAAGAACTGATGCATTTGTGGTGTTGGAGAAGACTCTGGAGAGTTTTTGGACAGCAAGGAGATCCAACCAGTCTATCCTAAAGGAAGTCAGTCCTGACTGTTCATTGGAAGGACTGATGCTGAAGCTGAAACTCCAGTACTTTGACAATTGATGTGAAGAACTGACTCATTGGAAAAGATCCTGATTCTGGGAAAGATTGAAGGTGGGAAGAGAAGCAGAAGACAGAGGATGAGCTGTTTGGATGGTATCACCTACTCAAATGGACATGAGTTTGAGTAAGCTCCAGGAGTTGGTGATGGACAGGGAAGCCTGGTGTGCTGCAGTCCATGGGGTTGTAAAGAGTCAGACACAACTGAGTGACTGAACTGAACTGATCACTCAATAAAGTATGAAAATGCATAAGTTCAGTTCAGTTCAGTTACTCAGTTGTGTCTGACTCTTTGCGACCCCATGGACTACAGCTTGGAAATGCATAGATCCTGGTTAATAGCCCATATCTATCTCCAAACTATGAATGACTATGTAACAGATGGGAAGACAGAAGTGGAGGGAGTACAGGAGTTCAAGGAAATCCAGGTCCTCCTTAGGGGCTGCTGAAACAGAATTTAGTCGAGAAAAAGGGCTTATATGAATTTTTTGGTTTGTTTCTTTGTTGCTTTGCTTTCACTGTTGCTCCTCCTATGAAAATAAATTTGACAAAGGTTGCATCTCTGTCACCTGGAAAAGTGTTTGGCAGATGGACAGACTCAGTAAGAATGTATTCAATAATTATTTGAATTATATCCTGTTGGTATGAGTCTCCCCAGTTGTATTCTCATATATGTGTATTTGTTGTTGTTGTTGTTTTTGGTAGAGGGAAGAGTGGTTTCTAAGTGTTAAGAGAAAACAGAACTTGAGTATTTTTTTCAAAGTTAAAATCTGAAATAATAGTCTGTATAAAACTATGAGTATATTATTACAATTGTGAAAAAACTACTGTAATTTCATCTTTGTCTTTTTATCATGCTATTTATAGAAGAAATAAAATGAATTTATTCAGGATGATAATTAGAATTTATTATTGTCCTACAGGTATCCACTGATGGATGAGGATAAGAGTCTTGTACAAGTTTCCTGATGGGAGAGACTGGCTGTGGGGAAAACTGGGTCTTGCTCTGGTGGGCAGGGCCACACTCAGTAAATCTTTAATTCAACTGTAGGCTGATGGGTGAGGTTGTGCTCTCTCCCTGTTGGTTGTTTGGCCTGGAGTGACCCAATCCTGGAGTCTACAGGCTCTTTGGTAGGTCTAATGGTGAATTCCAAGAGGGTTTATGCCAACACACCCCTTCCAGGACTGCTGCGACCAGTGCCTCTGTCCCTACACCAGGTTACTGTCAATCCAGGCCTCTGCAGGAAACCTTTAGGAAGGCCTGGCTCGGTCTCTTGTGGGGTCATTGCTTTTTTCTCCTGGGCCCTAGTGCACACAAGGTTTTGCTTGTGCCCTCCAAAAGTCTCTGTTTCTTCACTTCTGTGGAAGTTCCATAATCAAATTCTGCTGTCCTTCAAAATTTGATCCCCAGGTTGGGAAGTCTGATGTGGGGCCTAGAATCTCTGCAAAAGTGTGAGAACTTCTCTGATATTTTTATTCTCCAGTTTGTGAGTCATTCACCTGGGGGGGTGTGGGATTTTATTTCAACCTGATTACATCTCTCCTACCATCTTGTTGTGGCTTCTCCTTTGTCATTAGATGTAGTGAATCTTTCTTTGGTAGGTTCTAACATCCTCCAGTCAATTGTTGTTCAAAAGCTAGTTCCAAATTTGGTGTTCTTGCAGGAGAAGATGAGGGCATGTGTGTCTACTTTGCCATCTTGGTTGCCATCAGAAAGCTTGCATAGGCCTCTTATTCTCCTCTGTCAGAGAGCAAACAGAAGAAGCAAGAAATACAATCCTACAGGCTCCAGAACAAAAGCCACAATCACAGAAAGCTAAACAAAATGATCACGTGGATCACAGCTTTGTGTAACTCAATGAAGCTGTGAACCATGCCATGCAGGGCCACCCAAGATGCATGGGTCATGGTGGAGAATTCTAAAAAAAACGTAGTCCACTGGAGAAGGGGGTGGCAAATCATGTCGGTATTCTTGCTTCAAGAACCCCATGAACAGTATAAAAAGGTAAAAAAAAAAAGATACTGAAAGATGAGCACCTCAGGTCAGAAGGTGTCCAAAATGCTACTGGGTGGGGAAGAGCAGAAGACAATCACTAATACCTCCAGAAAGAATGCAATGGCTGAGCCAAAGCAGAATGACACTCAGTTGTGGATGTATCTTCTGGTAAATGTAAAGTTTGATGCTGTAAAGACAATATTGTATAGGAACCTGGAATGTTAGGTTCATGAATCAAGGTAAATTCAGATCAGTTCAGTCCCTCAGTCATGTCCGACTCTTTGTGGCCCCATGAATCACAGCATGCCAGGCCTCCCTGTCCATCATCAACTCCCAGAGTTAACCCAAACTCATGTCATTCGAGTCGGTGATGCCATCCAGCCATCTCATCCTCTGTCGTTCCCTTCTCCTCCTGCCCCCAATCCCTCCCAGCATCAAAATCTTTTCCAATGAGTCAACTCTTCGCATGAGGTGGCCAAAGTATTGGAGTTTCAGCCTCAGCATCAGTCCTTCCAATGAACACCCAGGACTGATCGCCTTTAGAATGGACAGGTTGGGTCTCCTTACAGTCCAAGAGACTCTCAAGAGTCTTCTCCAACACCACAGTTCAAAAGCATCAATTCTTTGGTGCTCAGCCTTCTTCACAATCCAACACTCACATCCGTTCATGACCACTGGAAAAACCATAGCCTTGACTAGATAGACCATTGTTGGCAAAGTAATGTCTCTGCTTTTGAATATTGTATCTAGGTTGGTCATAACTTTCCTTCCAAGGAGTAAGCGTCTTTTAATTTCATGGCTGCAATCACCATCTGCAGTGACTTTGGAGCCAAGAAAAATAAAGTCTGACACTGTTTCCACTGTTTCCCCATCTATTTACCATGAAGTGATGGAACCAGATTCCATGATCTTCATTTTCTGAATGTTGAGCTTTAAGCCAACTTCTTCACTCTCCTCTTTCACTTTCATCAAGAGGCTTTTGAGTTCCTCTTCACTTTCTGCCATAAGGGTGGTATCATCTGCATATCTGAGGTTATTGATATTTCCCCCAGCAATCTTGATTCCAGCTTGTGCTTCTTCCAGCCCAGCATTTCTCATGATGTACTCTGCATATAAGTTAAATAAACAGGGTGACAATATACAGCCTTGACGTACTCATTTTCCTATTTGCAACCAGTCTGTTGTTCCATGTCCAGTTCTAACTGTTGCTTCCTGACCTGCATACAGATTTCTCAAGAGGCAGGTCATGTGGTCTGGTATTCCCATCTCTTTCAGAATTTTCCACAGTTTATTGTCCACACAGAGTCAAAGGCTTTGGCTTAGTCAAGAAAGCAGAAATAGATGTTTTTCTGTAACTCTCTTGCTTTTTCTTTGATCCAGAGGATTTCAGCTTTTTGATCTCTGGTTCCTCTGCCTTTTCTAAAACCAAGTTGAACATCTGGAAGTTCACGGTTCATGTATTGCTGAAGCCTGGCTTGGAGAATTTTGAGAATTAGTTTACTAGCGTGTGAGATGAGTGCAATTATGCAGTAGTTTGAGCATTCTTTGGCATTGCCTTTCTTTGGGATTGGAATGAAAACTGACCTTTTCCAGTCCTGTGGCCACTGCTGAGTTTTCCAAATTTGCTGGCATATTGAGTGCAGCACTTTCACAGAATCATCTTTCAGGATTTGAAATAGCTCTACTGGAATTCTATCACCTCCACTAGCTTTGTTCATAGTGATGCTTTCTAAGGCCCACTTGAATTCACATTCCCGGATATCGGGCTCTCAGTGAGTCATCACACCATCGTGATTATCTTGGTCGTGAAGATCTTTTTTTTGTACGGTTCTTCTGTGTATTCTTGCCACCTCTTCTTAATATATTCTGCTTCTGTTAGGTCCATACCATTTCTGTCCTTTATTGAGCCCATCTTTGCATGAAATGTTCCCTTGGTATCTCTAATTCTTTTGAAGAGATCTCTAGTCTTTCCCATTCTATTGTTTTCCTC
Organism: Bos grunniens; assembly: GCF_055505025.1. Taxonomy (NCBI): domain Eukaryota; kingdom Metazoa; phylum Chordata; class Mammalia; order Artiodactyla; family Bovidae; genus Bos; species Bos grunniens. The sequence continues at coordinate 118,380,449 of NC_141165.1, read as the reverse complement.
TATTTCTTTGCATTGATCACTGGGGAAGGCTTTCTTATCTCTCCTTGCTATTCTTTGAAAGTCTGCATTTAGATGCTTATATCTTTCCTTTTCTCCTTTGCTTTTCACTTCTCTTCTTTTCACAGCTATTAGTAAGGCCTCATCAGACAGCCATATTGCTTTTTTACATTTCTTTTCCATGGGGATGGTCTTGATTCCTGTCTCCTGTAGAATGTCACGAACTTCTGTCCATAGTTCATCAGGCACTCTATCGGATCTAGGCCCTTAAATCTATTTCTCACTTCCACTGTATAATCATAAGGGATTTGATTTAGGTCATACCTGAATGGTCTAGTGGTTTTCCCTACTTTCTTCTATTTAAGTCTGAATTTGGCAAAAAGAATTTCATGATCTGAGCCACAGTGAGTTCCAGTCTTGTTTTTGCTAACTGTAAAGAGTCTCTCTGTGTTTGACTGCAAAGAATATAATCAATCTGATTTCAGTGTTGACCGTCTGGTGATGTCCATGTGTAGGGTCTTCTCTTGTGTTGTTGGAAGAGGGTGTTTGACATAGTCAAACAGGAGGTGGCAAAAGTGAACTTTGACATTTTAGGAATCAGTGAAGTAAAATAAACAGGGATGGGTGAATTAAATCAGATAACCATTATATCTACTACTGTGGGCAAGAACCCCTTAGAAAAATGGGGTAGTCATCACAGTGAATGGAGCACTATAAAATGAAGTACTTGGGTGCAATCTCAAAAACAATAGAGAGATCTCGATTCGTTTTCAAGGCAAATCATGCAACATCCTGGTAATCCAAGTCTATGCCCCAACCACTTTTGGGAAGAAGCTGAAGTTGACCAGTTCTCTCTTGACCTATAAGATTTTGTAGAACTAACAACAAAATAAGATATCCTTTTAACCATAGGAGACTGGAATGCAAAAGTAAGAAGTCAAGAGATATCTGAAATAACAGGCAAATTGGCCTTGGAGTACAAAATGAAGCAGGGCAAAGGCTAACAGAGTTTTGCCAAGAGAACACAATGGTCATAGCAAACAGCCTCTTCCTATATAAGAGATGACTCTACCTGTGGACATTACCAAGTGGTCAATACTAAACTCAGATTGATTACATTCTTTGCAGCCAAAGATGGAGAAGCTCTATACAATCAGCAAAACAAGACTTGGAGCTACCGTGGCTCAGATCATGAGCTCCTTATTGCAAAGTACAGTCTTAAATTGAAGAAGGTAGGATTGATTTGATCTAAGTATAACCCTTATAAATATGTATAACCTTTATAAATCAAAACCCTTATGATTATACAGTGGAAGTGACAAATAGATTCAAGGGATTAGATCTTGTAGACAGAGTGCGTGAAGAACTATGAACAGAGGTTGGTAACATTGTACAGGAGGTGGTGACCAAAACAATTCCAAAGGGAAAAAAAATACAAGAAGCTGATTGATTGTCTGAGGAGGCTTTATAAATAGCTGAGAAAAGAGCAGCAAAATGCAAAGGAGGAGAGGAATGATATATCCAACTGAATGCAGTATTCCAGAGATAGCAAGGAGAGATAAGAAGGCCTTCTTAAGTGAGCAAAGCAAGGAAATAGAGGAAAATAACAGAATGGGAAAGACTAGAGATCACTTCAAGAAATTTGGAGATATCAAGGCAACATTTCATGTAAAGATGGGCACAATAAAGGACAGAAATGATAAAGATCTAACAGAAGCAGAAGATATTAAGAAGAGGTGGCAAGAATACAGAGAACTATATTAAAATGATCTTAATGACCCAGATGACCACAATGATGTGATCACTCACCTAGAGCCAGACATCCTGGACTTCAAAGTCAAGTGGGCCTCAGGAAGCATTACTAGGAGCAAAATTAGTGGAGGTGATGGAATTCCTTCTGAACGGTTTCAAATCCTAAAAGATGATGCTGCACTCATAATGGCAGCAATTTGGAAAGCTCAGCAATGGCCACAAGACTGGAAAAGGTCAGTTTTCATTCTAATCCCAAAGAAAGGCAATACCAAAGAATGTTCAAAATACTGTACAATTGTTCTCATTTCACATGCTAGCAAGGTATATGCTCAAAATCCCTCAAGCTCTCCTTCAGCTTAAGTGAACCAAGATCTTCCGGATGTACAAGCTTGTTTTAGAAAAGGCAGAGAAACCAGAGATCAAATTGCCAACATCTGTTGGATCATAGAAAAAGCAAGGAAATTCCAGAAAAGCACCTACTTCTGCTTCACTGACTATGCTAAAGCCTTTGACTTGTGTGGGTCATAGTAAACTGTGGAAAATTCTTGTGGAGATGAGAATACCAGATAACCTTACATATCTCCTAAGACACTGGTATGCAGGTCAAAGAGGAACAGTTAGAATCAGACATGGAGCTACGGACTGATTCAAAATTGGGAAAGGAGGACTTCCAGGCTGTATATTGTCACCCTGCTTATTCAACTTCAATGCAAAATGCTGGGCTAGATGAAGCTTAACCAGGAATCAAGATTGCTGAGAGGAATATCAACAACCTTAGATATGCAGATGATACCATTCTAAAGGCAGAAAGCAAAGAGGAACTAAAGAGTCTCTTGATGAGGGCAAAAAAAGAGAGTGAAAGAGCTGGCTTGAAACTCAACATTCAAAAAGGAAGTTCATGGCATCCGGTCCTGTCACTTCATGCCAAACAGATGGGGAAAATGTTTAAACAGTGACAGACTTTATTTTCCTGGACTCCAAAATCACTGAGGATAATGACTGCAGACATGAAATTTTAAGACTCTTGCTTCTTGGAAGAAAAGCTATGATAAACCTAGACAATGTACTAAAAAGCAGGGACATCACTTTGCCAACAAAGGTTCGTAGAGTCAAAGTTATGGTTTTTCCATTAGTCATGAATGGATGTGAGAGTTGGACCATAAAGAAGGCTGCCGCCAAAGAATTAATGCTTCCTAATTGTTGTGCTGGAGAAGGCTCTTGAGAACCTTGGACAGCAGGGAGATCAGTCAATCCTAAAGGAAATCATCCCTGAATATTCATTGGAAGAACTGATGCTGAAGCTGAAACTCCAATACTTTGGCCACTTGATGTAAAGAGCTGACTCATTGGAAAAGACCCTGATGCTGGGAAAGATTGAGGGCAGAAGAGAAGGGGGTGGTAGAGAATGAGATGATTGGATGACATCACTGACTCAATTGACATGAATTTGAGGAACTCTGGGAGATAGTGAAGGACAGGGAAGCCTAGTGTGCTGTAGTCACAACTCTTGGGTTACCAAGAGTTGGACATGAATTAGCGACTCAACAATAACAACCAGTGTCCAAAGAATTTAGGTTCTTAGTTTAGTCTTTGAAATGCTTATTTACTGAAAATGTCTCTAGTGTTTGGACTTTACTAATTCTTTTTTGAAGGTCCTCACTGCTACAGTCCTACAGAGCCTACTCTCCCTTCACACCACCCCTGTACCACATTTGTTCTCTTCCTTTCTTAGTTCAAAAAAAAAAAAAGACAAGAAAAGCAACTGCTTGAGTGCAGGAGCATTTGATGAGTAAAGTTGCTGTGGATATAGTGATACACCTGACATTGCCTTTCTTGTTATTAATGGGATTCTAATTAGAGCAATCAGTTTTAATTAGTATGCTGCTGTGTAGCAATCTAATAAAATACTGTGTCTAGGAAAATTGATCTGGCCCTGATGCTAATTACTCTTCTAGACTCTAAGCTTTATAAAAATAAGAATTGATTGCTTCTAGGCAACCTATGTTTTTTTTCTCCTTTCCTTTGTCTTCTCTGGCTTTCTTGTATACAGTTTTCTACTTAAGTTGTCACCTTAGTTCATATTGTGTTTTCTTTCTCTATTTGTGCCAAACCTTGGATTTGGTGTAACCTGAAAGGAGCATGGCTTCATCACTTGTCATAGAAAATGGTCCTCAGTTAAACTTTTCTTCTTGGGAATGTAACAGATCAGAGCCTCATAATCTTAAAGGCTGGCTTAGAGTTAAGGCTGACAGGGTTAGTCTCAGGTTAGCCTCCACATAAATCAGAGTCAGAGAGAACTGGGGCTGTGGCTGAAATCAGAGAAGACAGTAACAATAACATTAGAAAAGAAATATCTTAATAATTTTCATGTGGGATGTGCTACTGCTGTTTTCTCAAAGCAGCATGGCATTTTTAACATTAAATAAATTATTTCCAATAATCAGGTGGCTGGTTGGTATTTTCCTAGCTTCTATTTAACTTTAAAATCAGAACAATCTGAGATAACTGGTGTTTTCTTTTAGTTATAAGGTACAGGGACTACAAATCTTGAAGGCTGCCAAATTTTTAGATGCATTTTTAGCTCATTAACTGTGTCTCCAGGCTTTTTATGAAATTGCTGTTGGAAACAAAATTTAAACATGTCATCCTACCTAATAATAATTTGAATTCTATTTTTCTCCATTTCTTTTAAACACAATTAATTGTAATAATGTTTTAAATTCAAGGGCAAAGTGAGAGATTTCTTGATCTTCATAAAAGTTTTTTTTTTTTTTCCTGTTATGTTAGCATAACCAATCTTCAAACACTGATGATCTTCATTAACAGTCTAAATTTGTTTTGGGAGGTGGTCCTCAAGAAGTGAGTAGCTCTAAAATTTCATGAAATCCTTAGTAAATGTCTTATGAGGTTACTGGGCACACATGCATGGCTTCATGCATGTTTGTCTTTAGGAATTCATTCAATTTTACCTTGTGAGGTTAAAGGAAAGTTAAATTGAAGTGGTACTGAACCCTTAGATCAGCGTGTTTCACACTGTGATGAGGCACATCCATGAACTATTTGTTACCTGTGCATAATTGGGTTTCCCTGGTAGCTCAGAGGGTAGAGCCTCTGCCTGCAATGCAGGAGACCTGGGTTCGATCCCTGGGCCAGGAAGATCCCCTAGAGAAGAAAATGGCAACCCACTCCAGTACCCTTGCCTGGAAAATTGCATGGAAGGAGGAGTCTGGTAGGCTGCAGTCCATGGGATCGTGAAGAGTTGGACACAAATGAGCAACTTCACTGGTTCATAATTGTTACTGAAAGAGTGTGGTGGGTCTGCCTTCTCGCTGCTCAAAAGCCAATAAACAGTCCACCACGTTAGTGGAAAGGAAACTTAGCTTTATTTCAGATGGCCGGCAACTGGTCGGGGAGGGTGGCAGAAATCTGTCCAAAGGTCAACTCCTTTCCCGCCCATGACAAGCAGGGGGTGAGAGCATTTATAGACAGAGTTGGGAGTGGGAGGGGGGTTACATGCAGAAACAGCACAGTCATCTCTAACAGTCATCTTCAAGTTGGTCATCAGTGGTCTGACCAGCATCATCTTGGTTGTTTTAGGTACAGTTACTCTTCAGTTCTGGGGTGCACTTGTTCCCATTTATTTGCAATCTATTCTCAGAATTGTGGCAGCTCAAGTCCTGAGTACAGTCTGGTCATCATGGAGTGAACTCTTCCACCTGGAGTTTTAGTATCTATAAGAACTCACAGGATATGGCTCAGAGTGTTATCTATAGCCCTTGAGGAAGAACTAAACATCCTGAACCATGCTTAATGACTACATTGTTATTATTTAGTCTTTCTTGACTGCTTTCCTTTGTTTCAGCATTTCTCACTTCTCCAATTAAACTTATTCTTGGACTAAAGTTTTGCGCAAGTAAAAGGCAGAGGACAGGTGGTGGGGGTGGGCAAGGACCATACATTCCTGCTTCATTTCATAGAAATTTATGCCAAAGTGAAAATCATGTAAGCCATTAAGCACAGTGTTTAGGTCACCTGACTTTTTTTTTTTTTTTAATAACAAGTGTTTATCAATGAAGGTAGCAAATTTAATTGCATTCTAACACAAGCTCCTTATTTCATTTTCACTTATGCATTGTCACTATGAGTAGCCCTGATGTATTGACAGTCTGGCCATAATGAAAAGATAAAATATTTTTTCCAACAATTATTATGTATGCAGATCATATAATAATGATGGAAGATGTGAGCTCCAATGATCCTACCTTCATCTAGAAATTTTAGTATGTTCTAAGCATGTCATTTGTTACGCAATTATCCTCACTGGAATTTCACTGTTGGAATGTGAAAGAAGCAATATCAGGAAGGAGTAATGTTTATTTCATTCTAACCAGCAAATAATATCTGACTGATAATTTGAAAGTAATGAAAATTTTGAAAGAATATGGCTTATCCATGGAAAAGGTCTTGGAAAAATTATAAAGAACATTCTGACCATAGTTAGACATGTAAATGAAAATATGAGAGAAATTAAAAAATAAAAATCAGGGAAAGGATTTGCTGAATCTTATAGTCAGAGAGACTACAGGAGAGACTATAAGAAAAATTTAAGGCATTCAAGTATGATATTCTTACTCCAAATTGAGGATAAAAACTACTTTGTGCATTACTTAGTCTGTTGTCACCTGGCCCTGGCCTTCTTTTTTCTCTTCACTTGTGCATAGCAATAGGATCTTAAAATTGATCATTTAGAGAAATTTCCTGTAACTCTTCGAATCTTTATGGGTCAAATACTAAGTGAGACTGACACTGGAAAAGCAAAATGGTGAGAAATGATTGCTAACTAGCTGTTCTGCCTAAGGAAAGGGAAGGGGTAAGAAATAATATCATGAATCATCTGCCTTCCCAGAATTTGCTGAGGCAGTGAGGGTGTTTCTCATAGTCCAGATATGGGTCATTTGGGAAAATAATCAGCTTTGAGTTGTTAAAGTAGCTTTGATGAAGAGGTCAGATTAAAGCAGCAAATGAATTTCAACAGGTAGAGATTAATAGTGCAGATTTCAGAAAACCAGGACTGAAGAAGGTCACACTTCCAGTCACAGTAAATGTCTGAATTAGTGAACTACAGGAAAGAGATCCCCCATGATAAAAGAGAGAAATCTCTGCAGAGTCATGTAAGTAGATGCTCAGCTAAATACTCTGAATACTCAGGAAGCCCAGCGAGAGTCAGGTATAAACAATATCCCATCCAGAGAAAATTTGGTATCAGGCAAATACAACCTCTCCTGACTTCAAACTTGTCTCCTCTTCATACTTCTCTCCAACTCCAGAGAAACTAAAAGGCAGCCTAATGATGATGTGGTAACAGGGGTGGCAGAAGATAGAGGTTGGTGTTATAGCCCATTATACCCCTTATCCCACTCCAGACTTCTCAAAGATTTTCATTTTTTTCCCACGAAGTAGCAGATAAAATAGTATAGAAAAGAGTATTTAATTGAGGGCTAGTTCTATTTCCAGACTGAAGAAGGAAATGGCAACCCATTCCAGTACTGTTGCCTGGAAAATCCCAGGGACGGAAGAGCATGGTAGGCTATAGTCCATGGGGTCGCAAAGAGTCGGACACAACTGAGCAACTTCACCTTCACCTTCTATTTCCAGAAGAAATAATATAACTTATAGATTTCAGGTAATGAGTAGAAAACATTGTATACTTTCTCTTTATGAATTGTTTCCTTCAAAAAATTTTTAAGTTTTGGTTCTACCTCTTAAGATGGATGTTACTGACAAGCTATATGGATTCAGATTTGGATAAACAAAATGGTGAAGAAATGTATGAGAAGCAGTGAAAGTAATTGAGAATGTTGAGCTGTGAGCAAAGGGAATCTTGAGGGAGCCAAATATCTGAAAAGTTTTTAGAGAAACGGAATTAGACTTGTTTGTCACATGCTTTTCCCTATCAGGTGGCGATGAGATTAGACAGAGCTATGGAACTCTAGATGCTAGATGACAGAGATCATGAAATATGGGGCAATCATATGGTGGTTTGGCAGTCAGCTTCCAGTCCAAAGTTCTTCTGGTATGCTATCCTAGTCTTGAGGTTTTAGGAAGCTAAATCCCACTGTTCTCAGTTTCTCTTTCAGATAAGATTCCCTCAAATAAAGTTGTTATATGTAAAAGTTTGAGGGCAAAATTAAAGAAAATGTCATATTCCTACTGCAGATATTGGATTATTTTGTTTATTCTTTAAAACTGTATGTGTCCCCAAGCGCTTCCCAGCTGGAGTTAGTTTTAAAGAACCCACCTGCCAATGCAGGAGACCTAAGAGGCTTGGGTTTAATCCCTGGGTTGGGAAGACCCCTGGTGAAGGACATGGAAATCCACCCCAATATTTTTGACTGGAGAATCCCTTGGACAGGAGAGCCTGGTTAGCTACAGTCCATAGGGTCTCAAAGAGTCAGACATTACTAAGGTGACTTAGCAAGCAAAAACAGATGGGTTGTTTTGGGCTCAAGTTTTCAGTGACTACTGCAGCAAAGAGCAATTACAAAGGCAACAGGAAGAGCTCCCTTACTCCTATGTCACAGTTGTATTATTCATTCATGCTGAACACCAATAGTTCACGCATTCTTCTTCCAAACATGTGGTAAGTTTTCACATCATTAACCTCTTGAAACAGGCAAAGTTATGTTACATGTTTTGTTTAATAGAATGTGAAGGAAGTGGCATATATATCACTCCCATGTTGAAGCATATACAAACTGGTATGTAGTTCCTTATTTTTTCTCTTCTTTTGGTCACAGCAAAGGTGGAACTGTGTGTTACAGAGCAGTTAGAATGTTCAGCCGTCACATGTGTGACAGTCGCCCTAGTGACTCTTCCAGATTTGCAGTAGATCTTGTCTGGTAAGAAATATATCATCATTTTTGTTTTGGATTTTTCCCCCATTGTTTTATATCATCATGATTTTGGAATTATTTGTTACTATTGCAGGACCTAAATTAGTCTCAACACTGCAGAAATTGACATCAGGCTTGGAATGTAATAACAAAGCCTAAAATAGGTAACATTGACTTGGGCAGAATTGTTGAGGAGACTGGAGTCCAAAAACTAACAGTCCATGCTATTCATTGCTGGAAATAATTTGTTAAATGGACTTCTGAGTTAACAGGGAAGGATATCACATACTTAATGACCTTTCAGGTCTAAACGAAGATGATAGCAAAGTGAATATGGGTTGTGTGTATTGATTACTATTGACTGTGGTTGGAAGGTATTATATGAAAGAAGTAAGTTCAGAAAAGAATTGGACAGTTTTACAAGCAAGAATAAAATGGAAGAGAGATAAATTATAAACTTGAGGGTTTGTGGTATTGAAAGAACCTTTCTTAGCCCTTAACAGTACATGTGAAAACTAAAGGAGGCTTTGAATCACACAAGTCAAATTAGTTGGCCACCACATCTGTTATTTTAATCTCTGAATGGATTAATCTATCTCAGGTTTAAGATCCAATTAAAATTGTGGCTGAGTAAATCTTTTAATTAGTTAAAATGTCTCAAGGAAAAGAGATTAAGGTATGTCTCAATTACAGAGCTACCACAATCAAAGCACATAGAATCACAATTGGTCAAAAGAGAGAGATGGTCATGGGACAGAAATTAAATAAATACTACAAATTTTAAAACAATTTTCTAAGAGGAACTCTGCATTTGACTATTATCACTTGTTTTTGATTGGACTCAAATAGTCTACTAAATTTTTTCAAGAGGTTTTCTATCAAAAGGAATAAAATCTAAATTAAAAGTAATCTCTAGCTGAAGAATTAAAGGAAACTTTGGCTCACAAACTAGTATAAGCAGGAACTGGTCTGAGAAAATTGCTCAGTCACAAAGAAAGTATATTTCCCCAGTTCCTAGTTGTTACGCCAGTTCTGAGAAGGAAAATGGCAAAGGAAGAATTTCTCAGTGACCGCAGAGTCAGGAGGAGGAGCTATTTCTCCTGAGCAGAGAAGGGGCGTAATGAAGGAACAGTCCATTGGGAATTCTAAATTGCTACAGGAGAGTATCTTCCATGTGTATCCCATTCTTCTCCTCTCAGAATGGAAGTGTTCATTGAAATAATCTTGTCCACTCCTACAAATTGGGTGTTTTGGTGCACTATTTGCCTTTTAGTTTATAAAAGCACGGGATCAAGAGTAACTATATCTGGACCTCATGTAGAGACTATCATGAATGCCAAGAAGCTCTTGACTGTCAGCTTAAATGATGCAATTAATTTAGATTTGGGGGCATTAAAAAGGCATACTATGTTAGTCATTAGTACTGTTCACCAATATTGTTAAACATTTTCCTTCCAGAACAAAGGTGTGGATAAATTTCCCTGCCAACTAGAAGTTAGACATATTCATGTGACTTGCTTTGGCTGATGAGTAAAATACACCATATATAATTTTGGGGAGAAATTATTTAAGAACTGTTAAATTATTTTTTAATCTGTTTTCCCCCTGCCATGGGGTTCATATATGTCCATATTTATAAAAAGATGCAACTATGAATGAAACATCTCATAGGAGATCACAATCTGGGAGAATTTCCATAATCTAGAGTGAACTTTGTATGAGTAAGAAATAAGGTTTTATCATTTTAGCCTAATGAGATTTTTAGGTTGTTCTTTATTGCAACATGATTTGGCCCAAACTTAATAATACAACACAGATGGGGTTTTGATCCTGAACCCAAGTTCTAGTATTGACCACGTGATTTCCCGTCTCCCTGATTATGATAGAAATTGCAGCTCCTTGAAAAGCTAAGGCTAGAGTAAAATTCTGTGCTCCAGGTCTTCTAATAATTTTATAAGTACCTAATACTCTATTAAGCCCCATTCTTTGAAAGTACCTGCAATCTATTCTGTTTCCTAAAGCTGAACCCTGACTTATCTGCCAGTCAAGGCAGAATGCTACAGGTCAAGAACTAAGATAGAGAATCTATACCAGGTAGATAATCTTATAGATAAGATGGCAGTAGAAGCAAAAAATTAAAAACTTGAAATTCAATTACGAAGATTATAGAAATGAATACAGCCTGGATTATGGAATGGAAATCTGAACCAGTTTCCAAAATGATTTGCTTAGGAATTTTAAATGATTCCAGTATAATCCTGTGTGGGCATGGTAGATTAACTCAAGGAAATTTCAATGGTTGCAGAACAGTCTGGGTGTGGTCCAATGTAGGGTATAGGGTTAAACCATTATACTTAATATATGACACAATTTTCTAAAGCTCTAAGGACAGTTCAGCCTTCTTAACCTTCCTGTGAGGCAATGAGCTTCTTTTCACAGGAAATGTTCAAGCATTTTATGCATGATATTGGTAACAGATATTGCTGAGAGACTGTCTATATCAGAAAGTTGTCACATTTTTTTATTATCATGTCAACAAACAAACAAAAATAATTAATGGGAAACTTCCATTTATATCTGTTAAATTTGTATTAACAAGTTTAAAGTGCATATGTTTATACAGGTGCATACAGATCTACACATACATTTCATCTCATGCTGTAAAGATTTGTAGGGCTTTAAGATGCATGATATACAATCTTATCAAGCTTGGGAAATCCTTGCTTTTGGATGACTCTAAAATGAGATGAGTAGTCAGAGCCTTGGGTAATTTCATTGCCAGAGTGTGGGAATTTGGAAAATGAGCCAGATGATGCTATGAGATACTTTACTTCTAAGGTTGTGTGAATGACGGAAATAGACTGAAAAGGAAAATGTAAATTATTTCAGTAATGGAACTATGTTAGCTCTAATGAGGCTACTGATAATTATACAATATATAGAAAGCACAGATCTTCTAGAAGAAGTATACACTAAGAAAAGTACTATGTTCCTAAGATTATAACTACCGTTTGATTTGCTTTTGCAAATGAAACTAACTTGATACTTTCATTAAACTGTAAAGACATTCTTATTTCCTGATAAAAATTTATAACTGAAAATACTGATTCTGAGAAAGTATCTCATTTTGAATAATCTTTGGTTAAAATAAATTAAGTACATATAAGCTAGTTTCTGCTGAAGCAGTTACTAGAAAAATAAACAATACTGGAACCTAAGAGATTTGTAGGATATTAGAAAGAAAATAATAAATGTTAATGACATTAGCAACAGGATGCCACCTAACCAGTTTGAGAATACAGCCTATAAAATGTGTAATTCTCCCTTAGATATTATAAATTGACCACATAAAAATATCAAAATTTTACTTGGAAGAAAAATGACATAACATGTATAGGCCAATTGTTCTGAAGAGAAACTGTAAAACAAGGTAAAATGTTATCTGAGATTTATATTATGATACTTGACATTTGCTTTATTTTGAAGTTCCACATTTGCTTTCAAAAGTTCTGTGCTAGAAATCAGCCTTGTGCATGACTAGCTTTAATGGTGACTATTAAAAAAAAGTCTTTTGAGTATTTAGTAACCCACTTTCCCCTTTACATTATCTTGAAGGCTGGCAAGTCCAAACCCTGCAGCTCAGGCAGCAGACTGGAGACCCAAAGAAGAATTGACATTGCAGCCCCAGTTCACTGAGGCAGAATTCCCTCTTTTTCAGGGAACATCAGATTTTTTTTCTCTTAAGGCCTTCAACTGATTGATGTATATCCACATTATGGAGAGTAATCTCCTTTACTAAAAGTTCACTGACTTAAATGTTAATCTCATCTAAAAAAATACCTTCACAGAAACATCAAGACTGGTTTTTGACCAAAGGTCTGTGTACCATGGCTTAGCCAAGTTGGCACAAAAAATAACCATTATAATCAACTTTATATAGGAGCCTAGAACTCTCCCAGTTTTTACCTTTCCCCTACAATGTATATTATATGATTGACTCTCTGGACTAAATCCCTAATAACAGTTTAACATATCACTCCACTTTTAGAGGGATTTGTATTTTAATGAGATGAAGTTTCTAACCAAAAATGATTAAAGTCTCAATATATAATTTCAGTTTTATTTGATCAGCAGAAAATTATTATTTTGAGTAATAAATTTTGCTTTGGTCCATAAGTCTAACACCTAATCAGATTTCTTTCTACACAGACACACACTTTGTCCTGGTTATAAGCATCCAGACACACCAATTAATTCAACTCAATATCATTGATTAATTGTGCCAGGACTGTGCTAGAAACCTGAAGGTAAAAATAGATAATCTCATAGAAGACCTCATAGTCTGGTGAGGGAGATGTGCACACAAATAAATAAAAGATAGTTTGACAAATGGCTGCACTAATTGTACAAACAAACTATTATAGGAGAGAAAGGAGATAATAATGGTTTCAATCTAGGGTTGTCAAAAAAGCTTTCAAAAATATAAGATGACAGTCATGTGTTGAAAGATGACTCACTAGATGAGTTACAGGTAGGGAAGCAGGAAATGAAATTTAGCAGACAGGGAAAAGCAGGGGGTGCTTGTGGGAAGAATTGAAGCTACCTGGTTCAGAGCCTGTATGAAAAGATGGGTGGGGACCAAGCCAAGGGAGATGGGTTGGGCCAAGTTTGAATGTATACTAGGAAGATTGGACTTGATCCTGTAGAAAATGCAGAGCCATTGAAAGTACTTATGATGAGAAACAACTAGATCAGATCTTTGTTTTAGATATTTAATTCAGATAGGTAAATGGAAGAAAAATTAGAGTCTCAGAGAGACTCTAGTCAGATAATCATTTAAAAAACAGTTATAACTGTTCCTTAAGAGAAAATCTAAATATAGTGGTGGAAATGGAAAAGAGAAAATTGATTTGAAAATGTGTTTGGAAGGACCTTGACAACACATTTGACTATGTGAATGCAGAGATGAGGATTCAAAGGTTATCTCTGGGTTTATTACATAATAACTCCAAATGTCATAATTCTTGTAATTGAAGTCTTTCTGAACATTATTGGACACTCTCCTACATTTTTTAAAAAAGCTAATGAACATAATTTCACTTTAGAATAAAGTCATCAATATGAACAGTATTATTTTACTGTAATTTATAGGAGGGCTTCCCTGGTGGCTCAGTGGTAAAACAACAACAAAAACACCTGCCAATTTAGGAGATGCATATTTGATCCCTGGCTCAGGAAAATCCCCCGGAGAAGGAAATGGCAACCCACTGTGGTAATTTTGCCTGGGAAATCTCATGGACAGAGGAGCCTGGCAGACTGCAGTCTATGGTCACAAAGAGTCAGACATGATTTAGAGACTAAACAACAACAAACAATTTATAGCGTAGCTTTATTTACATCTGTAAGACTTTATTTTCTTTTTCTGTTTTTACTCTACTTTTTGTGGCCATTATTGAAGTCTTTATTAAATATTTTTAATAATTTTTAGTTTCTTATTTCTAATAAAAGGTGCACTGGGAAATCAGAACAAAATCACAAAAGTAGTACAGTGCTGCTGCTGCTGCTAAGTCACTTCAGTCGTGTCCGACTCTCTTCGACCCCATAGACGGCAGCCCACCAGGCTCCCCCGTCCCTGGGATTCTCCAGGCAAGAACACTGCAGTGGCTTGCCATTTCCTTCTCCAATGCATGAAAGTGAAAAGTGAAAGTGAAGTCGCTCAGTCTTGTGCAACTCTTCGCAACCCCATGGACTGCAGCCCACCAGGCTCCTCCGGCCATGGGATTTTCCAGACAAGAGTACTCCGAGTAGTACACTAGTGAGTGGAAAATTTATGAGCAAGAGTATTGGAATGGAACATTTCTTACGGCATAAAAAGAAAGACGACTTTTGTCCTGAGCTTTTGTGACAAGTTGAATGTGTACATGTGTGTACACACTTAGAGATTTTCTTCGCTAACTTTTTATTTCATAAGGACATATTACAGAGTTTAGCTTGACTGTACCCTAATGCTAGATGGGAAAGATTTTATTATTAATACATAGGTCTCATGTGTTGTATATGTACAAGTGAAGATCTTTAATTATTAGTTATTTGATTATTAGTTCATTGTCTCGAGCTTCATTGTTGATAGTAGAAATGCACTGTTCTAAAAATATTGTTATAGGTCAGACATTGGCAAAACTATGACCCATAGGCCAATCTGATCTGCCAATGTTTTTTAATTCAATATCCCAGGAGCTAAAAATGTTTTTTACATTTTTAAAGATATATAATAAAAAGTTGAATATAAGAAAGAGACAATATAAGGCCCATAAACCCTAAAATATATAGCATCTGGACCTCTACAGAAAAAAAATTTGCTGCCCCTAGTTATGAATAAAAATTTATTTCTTATGTCTTCTTTTTGTTGTCGCTTTCATTTTTGTTTGCATACACACCATCTTGCTAAATGAATGATCAACTCATTGAAGGGAGGAATCAGGCCTTGGGACTGTGTAGCTCCTTGACATTTGGTACTGTATATTCCTATGATCTGTTGTCATAAAATCTGTATAGATCACAAAGATTCCTAACATTTGTAGCTGAAAAAGAAAGAGGGAAAATGATAAATTCTGCAGAAAAAGAAATAAAATACATTTTTATAAGAATTTCAGTTTGAGATGTCAAGAACCTTCAGAGGTTCACTTCTCATTAATTTTTTAATCCTTCTACAAATAGCAGTTTAAAAGATTTTTCTAAATCACTACCTTGGAAAGAAGCAGATAGCTAACAAAATGTAAAACCATCTGAGTTTTAAGCATTATGTGACTAACTGTGGTGGTTTAGTTGCCAAGTCATGTCTGACTCTTGTGACCCCATGACTATAGCCCACCAGGTTCCTCTGTCCACGCAATTTTCCAGGCAATAATACTGGAGTGGGCACTTCCCTTTCCAGGGGATCTTCCCGATCCAGTGATTGAACCCAGGTCTCCTGCACGGCAGGCAGATTCTTTACCGACTGAGCTACTGGGAAAGACTAATGCCCTAACTAATGTGTCTAACTAATGCCCTTTAAATTAAGAAATAACTTTATGATAAGTAGAATGGGTGCTTTATTGATCTTCTAGAGAGGAGATCCTATGAAAAATGTATGGCATAACAATGAGACCTGAATTTTAAGAGGACATAGTAATCCTTTGATCATATCAGTTTACCTCATCTGCTTTGAAATTAAATAATTACTTCTATAACACTCTTTTGGGCTTCCCTGGTGACTCAGATAGTAAAGAATCCACCTGCAATGCGGGAAACCTGGGTTTGATCCCTGGGTTGGGAAGACTCCCTGGAGGAGGGCATGGCAACTCACTCCAGTATTCTTGCCTGGAGAATCCCCGTGGACAGAGGAGCCTGGTGGGTTACAGTCCATAGGGTTGCAAAGAGTCAGACATGACTGAGCAACTAAGATAGCACATAACCCTCTTTTAAAGATCCATATCAGTTTTAAATATGTATATATTTCTGAAATATATTCATCTGTTTAACAAAGAAGATAATGAAATAAAGAAAAGATAGGCAACACTCTAGTGCTCTCAGCCTCTAGCTTGAGATTGTTTTAATTTGAGTACCACTTCTTTCTTGGACTGTCCCTGAAAAAAAGGTAAATGAGAGCAGTTTCATCACCTGTAAAATGGGTATAATACTAGGGCCTTCTTTATAGAGTTAATGAAAATATTAAATATAAAATTTTATATAGACATTTATAATAGTATTTAAAACATAACTAGCAAAGAGAGAAATAAATGATTGGCTATTTTTTTTCTTCTGTCTGTTAGAAATACTTACTGGCTAGCTCCTATTCTTCTATGAAGAATATTCTATCTATCATAGCCAAAAGTGTCTTTTAGTTCTATGACAAGATAGGAGTAACTGGGCCAACTGCAAGCATCTCTTCAGGGAATTTACAGTTGATTATATTTTCTAAGAAACAGTGTAACTTTCATGTACTTAGTTTTCTACATGGATCTGTTACATGCTATTCCAGTTTGCTCCATCTTCCCTTCCCTGTTACCAATTGTGTGCCAAGAAGTGTTTGGCTTTATTCACTGCAGGAATGGAAAGTATGGATTTTTTTTTCAAAAGAGCTTTACTTTTCAGTCTCAAATCTCCATAATTTCTGGAAAACCTTTTCAGGAAAGGGCTTGAGGGGAAAAAGTATCATTCTGCCTTTCTGCAGCTATTCTACTTAACCACGAGGAATATAAATTAGTACTCACAATACTTCTATATTTTGTACACTGTACTGTATTTCTAAAATGATAAAGATATTGCAATTTTAATGATTCTAGAGTGAAAAATTAACTTAGATGCTGATGATCATAGATTTCCTCTTCTGGTCTCATGACTAGAGAACAACGTAAATGTGATTCATTTCTGTAGCCATTATAGTCATCAACTGACATCACCATCAAAAATCAGGGGACAAAAGGGTCCCTTATTTTTTATTAAAACAATTGTAAGAAAAAAAATATTTAAAGGGGATCTGAATAATAAGTTGATGCTGATTTCCACTACAGGGAGCAAACCTGAGAAAGATCATACACAATGTAGCTGATATATTAGCAATATTTTGCTTCAGGTTGTATATAAACTTAATAGAAAAATTGAATCTGTTTTCACACAGATGTTAGATACTAAAAAGTCAAAAGCAATCCTTAGCAGCTTAAATATACCAAGTGAAAATGTATATGCATGCATGATCATTTGTGTCTGACTCTTTGTGACCCATGGACTGTACCCCATCAGGTTCCTCTGCCCATGGAGCAAGAATACTGTCATTTCCTACTCCAGGAAATCTTCCCGACCCAGGGATTGAACCTACATCTCCTGTGTCTCCTGCATTAGTAGGCAGATTCTTTACCAATGAGCCACCTGGAAAGCCACAAAATATACACTTGCATATAAAAGCCATATCTTGATGTAGGTTGTAATTCAAACCCGTATTTGTTCATCTATGTAGAATGTAATGCTCTTTATTATGATTATTATCCTTAATCATTAATGCAATACAGCACAAACTCTTTAACATTTTTGACTTTCTGTTTGAAAGGTGCACTAATACCCAAAATAGGGATGGGGGGATTCAGCCCTGGAAAGGTAGTGCTGGTCTAAAAATGACAATGTGGTATGAATTCACTGTATGGTGTTATAGGAAAGGAAAACTTATAGAAGCAGTAAAAACAATGATTGCCAGAGAAGGAACAAATATGTGGCATGCAAGGGATTTTTAAGGTGGTGAAACTGTTCTGTAAGAAACTTTAAGCGTGAGTTCATGACATTATGCATTTTTTAAAACATATAGAACTGAACTCTAATGTAAACTAAGGACTTCAATTAGTAATAATATATCAATATTTATTCATCAGTTGTAACAAATGTGCCACACTAATTTAAAATGATAACAGGGGAAACTGTGTAGCCCGTAGAGAAGATGAGCCATATAAGAACTGGGTTATTGCTGTTGTTGTGGCTAAGTCATGTTCAACTCTTTTGTGATGCTATGGACTATAGCCCACCAGGCTCTTCTATCCATTGGATTTCCCAGGCAAGAATACTGGAGTAGGTGGTCATTTCCTTCTCCAGGGGATCTTCCTGACCTAGGGATTAAACCCACGTCTTCTGCATTGGTAGGTGGATTTTTTACCACTGAGGCACCTGGAAAGTCCAAGAATTCTCCGTACTTTCTGCTTAATTTTTCTGTAAATCTAAAACAGCTTTGACAAAATCTATTAATTAACTTTAAAAAGTTGCATTCCTATCAGTTGCAATAGATGGATCTGCTAAAATGATCTCAAAAAAGAAATACCACAATCATCTCATCATCAAAGAATTATAGAGCTAAAAGACACCCAAAGGAAAATATCTACTCTAGTCTCAAAGGTTTCTAAGAAGAGAGATTCTACCACTTTCCAGTTTTAGGATTTAATTACTTTCTGAGTCTAGTGAACTACCCTGTGTATTAATAATACTGCCTTCTCTGAGGCAGAGAGTGAGTTGATCAATAGCCCCCTTAAATAACCATTTTCTACTAGAGTTTACTTCTCAAGTAAATTACCACTTTACTTTTTTGTCTGGTTCTGAATAAATGGATCCAACACCTTTAATCTTTTGTTACAAATGCAAGCTATAATGAACTAATAGGAAGCTGGTGAACAAAAATAATTAATCTATGGCAAGCCTGTCATGTAAAGTTTACATTTATCATGTAGAAGCTGTCAAATTCAAAAAGATTGAATGTCTTGAAGAATACACTCAAGTAAAGGAAAATTTCTTTTTATTAATATATTGACCTTTACAACTTTGTTCTCACACTGGATTATGTTCACTTTTAAATGCAATAGTGAATAAAATTTTTGACTATCCTAAAATTAGTGTGACTAAACTCATGTTCAAAACCTAATTTAATTCACTCCTTTGATGATGTCAATACCGACAGCTCTAATTTTTCAAATAAAATCTCTCTGTTGAAATAATCAAATGCCAAATATCCATTCTCAAGAAGAGGTAAAACTGTAAAAGATAGTTACATGTTGACACTGATATTTGCTCAAGGGAAGATGTAATAGGGAACCCACATTGTATATAGCTCATTTCTGAAATAAGTCTGTAGATGAATTAAAATATTAATGTTTGAACCTTTTAAACTGCCAATTGTCCATGAAATGATAAATACCACTGAAGGCATGGTAATAAAATGTGCAACAAAATTATAAAGGGCATAATTTCTGTGAACATGTGTTCTTTCTGAGTATAATAAATTCTACTCATTATAACCACAAGAGAACAAAAGAAATTTTCTTTTGTTTTCACAGGAAGAATAAGCACTAGATCCTAGCATATTTCAAATCAATTTTATATTGTCTAATAGCATATTGAAAAGCAGAGACATTACTTTACCAACAAAGGTTCATCTAGTCAAGGCTATGGTTTTTCCAGTGGTCATGTATGGATGTGAGAGTTGGACTGTGAAGAAAGCTGAGCGCAGAAGAATTGATGCTTTTGAACTGTGGTGTTGGAGAAGACTCTTGAGAGTCCCTTGGACTGCAAGGAGATCCAACCAGTCCATCCTAAAGGAGATCAGCCCTGGGATTTCTTTGGAAGGAATGATGCTAAAGCTGAAACTCCAGTACTTTGGCCACTCATGCAAAGAGTTGACTCATTGGAAAAGACTCCAATGCTGGGAGGGATTGGGGGAAGGAGGAGAAGGGGACAACAGAGGATGAGATGGCTGGATGGCATCACTGACTCGACGGACATGAGTCTGAGTGAACTCTGGGAGTTGGTGATGGACAGGGAGGCCTGGCATGCTGCGATTCATGGGGTGGCAAAGAGTCGGACATGACTGAGCGACTGAACTGAACTGAACCGAATACTCAATATTAAGAGCTATTTTATTATCTCAAAATTATTTTTTGTATTAATTTGTATTTCACTTATTTGGAAATCATGGATTTCTGTTTAAAATGATTCACGGAATCAAGATAAAGATCAGAATATATTTTTCCTCTATCTTTATTGTGCTTAAAATTTATACCTCTCTCAATTTGTAGGTGTTAATCATAAGCACATTTTTTTTTTTTCTCTTCTTTACTAGAAGACAGCTGTTAATACAAGGTTATGAGATTATGGCACTTTTACATAGTAAATTGAAAGCTAGTAGCTTGACTATTCAGTCGTAAGTCTTCCTTTTGATATCTTTCATCCTCTGTTGACAGTATAGTTATCAATCACAAGAGTGTCTAGAATGTCTTGCTTTATCAGGATATAAAAAAATCATCATTCCCATATCACTTCCTATTAATCTAGTTGCAAAGTGTTATGGTATTAAAATCTTCTAAAAGATCTTTCCTTAAGGACATCAGAGAATGTATGAAGACTGGCTAGTTGAGGCAAGCTGGATTCTCTGGGAAGCAGATGACAAGATAAAGTTAGGTGTGTGAAAGATTTTATGAGTTACATCCATGGAAGGAAAGGAGGGGAAGCAGGACAGGATGAGATAGTCATCAGACCTTGTTGTTGACTCTTCAAAGTCTTTTTTAGCCCAATTAGAGACCAATTAGAGGAGTCCTGTGTGGAGAGAGAATGGCTAGGTTCAAATCAGAATTGCTGTTCAATGAGCACCACCTTAAACAATCATTGGTTGAAAGTCACTCTAAAGCAGAAACAACTTTGCTTTGAAATCTGAGATGAACATTTTGAATGAGTTAACAGCTAGAGGCCACCAGATAGTCAACACTCATTAACAAGCAAGGATCTGTGTGGCTCATTTCTGCCGCAGTCCACTCTTTGGGCCATGTAGCGTAACCTCTCCACACAGATTCAATTCATTCAAGCACTGATGAGATTTTTTTCCTGAGGGAAAACTTGGAATAAGAGGGTCAAAGACCCTCCTGCAGTTGGTCTCGAGACTGGAACTGGCACTCACTACTATCTACAATAAATTTTCCTTGCCAAACTTCTGTTAATCTTGATAGCTTACCTCATAGAATGATCCAGACCTCATTCCTTAAGATTCTGAAGCCTTGGCAGCATTCCTTAAGATTCTGACTCTTTTCAGGTCAGAATTGCTGTTCATTCATAACTATGACTGCTTACCCAATTCATTCAGTTATATACTCTGAGATAGTACTTCAGCTACACCTACATCAGGTAATTCTAATGTTCTATCAGGCTGCTATCTTACTGAAGGTGAATGTGACTTGTAGATTCTATGTTTATGGGACTCCTTCCACATGGCTTTTTCAGTGTAAAGTAGGCTTCCTGTTTATTTATGGCCCCAAAGTTCCAATTCTACCAGGGCCCAGCATCATGCCAGTAGCTATATTTTAAAACATATGTAATTCTCTGCTAGAGTTGACATGGTTTTAGTCCAGGAACCCAGGGCTCCATTTGTGATTTTTCCAGTGGTACTCTCCATAAGGTCCACAATGAATATTTTCCACCACTGAAATCTCTAACACAGTATGGTGTGCCGGATCATATGGTCTGAGTGGTAGGACTGCTTGCACTGCAGCATGACCTGGTGCTAGACCTTCTTTGCTCCAGGTCTCATTCAAACTGGAAGCCTCCTATATCACCCTATTTCTGGGCCAGAAGACAATTTCTAGGTATGGAATATGGTATTTGTACAATTTTAGAGGCCTTCTGAGCAATGAGCTTCATTTTTGGTACAAAGAGATGAAAGATACAACAAAGTGTCCTTTGTTTTGAAGTGGAGGGATTGGCATGCCCCTGAATATTGGTCTTCTAATTTTTTTTCTTCTTGTTGAAGTAATAGATTCCTAATTCATCATGTTGTTTAACTCCCAACTTTAGGAGCTAATGTCATTTAAAATAATCACATAGACACCTCTTGCTCATCTTGCCTAATTATTATTTTAGTGAATCAACATGATATTTTGTGAAAATATCTTTTGAAGATATTTTAAGAGGATAGAGTGCTCAGCCATCAGTTCAGTTCAGTTCAGTCACTCAGTCGTGTCCGATTCTTTGCCACCCCATGAATCACAGCACGCCAGACCTCCCTGTCCATCACCAACTCCCGGAGTTCACTCAGACTCACGTCCATCGAGTCAGTGATGCCATCCAACCATCTCATCCTCTGTCATCCCCTTCTCCTCCTGCCCCCAATTCCTCCCAGCATCAGAGTCTTTTCCAATGGGTCAACTCTTCGTATGAGTGGTCAAAGTACTGGAGTTTCAGCTTCAGCATCATTCCCTCCAAAGAAATCCCAGGGCTGATCTCCTTCAGAATGGACTGGTTGGATCTCCTTGCAGTCCAAGGGACTCTCAAGAGTCTTCTCCAACACCACAGTTCAAAAGCATCAATTCTTCGGCGCTCAGCCTTCTTCACAGTCCAACTCTCACATCCATACATGACCACAGGAAAAACCATACCCTTGACTAGATGAACCTTTGTTGGCAAAGTAATGTCTCTGCTTTGGAATATGCTATCTAGATTGGTCATAACTCTCCTTCCAAGGAGTAAGCATCTTTTAATTTCATGGCTGCAGTCACCATCTGCAGTGATTTTGGAGCCCAAAAAAATAAAGTCTGACACTGTTTCCCCATCTATTTCCCATGCAGTGATGGGACCGGATGCCATGATCTTCGTTTCTGAATGTTGAGCTTTAAGCCAACTATGTCACTCTCAACTTTCACTTTCATCAAGAGGCTTTTGAGTTCCTCTTCACTTTCTGCCATAAGGGTGGTGTCATCTGCATATCTGAGGTTATTGATATTTCTCCCGGCAATCTTGATTCCAGCTTGTGCTTCTTCCAGCCCAGCGTTTCTCATGATGTACTCTGCATATAAGATAAATAAGCAGGGTGACAATATACAGCTTGACATACTCCTTTTCCTATTTGGAACAAGTCTGTTGTTCCATGTCCAGTTCTAACTGTTGCTTCCTGACTTGCATACAGATTTCTCAAGAGGCAGGTCAGGTGGTCTGGTATTCCCATCTCTTTCAGAATTTTCCACAGTTTATTGTGATCCACACAGTCAAAGGCTTTGGCATAGTCAAGAAAGCAGAAATAGATGTTTTTCTGTAACTCTCTTGCTTTTTCCATGATCCAGTGGATATTGGCAATTGATCTCAGGTTCCTCTGCCTTTTCTAAAACCAGCTTGAACATCAGGAAGTTCATTGTTCATGTACTGCTGAAGCCTGGCTTGGAGAATTTTGAGCATTACTTTACTAGCATGTGAGATGAGTGCAATTGTGTGGTAGTTTGAGCATTCTTTGGCATTGCCTTTCTTTGGGATTGGAATGAAAACTGACCTTTTCCAGTCCTGTGGCCACTGCTGAGTTTTCCAAATTTGCTGGCATATTGAGTGCAGCACTTTCACAGAATCATCTTTCAGGATTTGAAATAGCTCAACTGGCATTCCATCACCTCCACTAGCTTTGTTTGTAGTGATGCTTTCTAAGGCCCACTTGACTTCACATTCCAGGATATCTGGCTCTAGGTTGAGTGATCACACCATTGTGATTTCCTTGGTCATGAAGATCTTTTTTGTACAGTTCTGTGTATTCTTGCCACCTCTTCTTAATATCTTCTGCTTCTGTTAGATCCATACCATTTCTGTCCTTTATTGAGCCCATCTTTGCATGAAATGTTCCCTTGGAATCTCTAATTTTCTTGAAGAGATCTCTAGTCTTTCCCATTCTGTTGTTTTCCTCTATTTCTTTGCACTGATCGCTGGGGAAGGCTTTCTTACCCCCCCTGCTATTCTTTGGAACTCTGCATTCAGATGCTTATATCTTTCCTTTTCTCCTTTGCTTTTCACTTCTCTTCTTTTCACAGCTATTTGTAAGGCCTCCCCAGACAGCCATTTTGCTTTTTTGCATTTCTTTTCCATGGGGATGGTCTTGATCCCTGTCTCCTGTACAATGTCACGAACCTCATTCCATAATTTATCAGGCACTCTATCTATCAGATCTAGGCCCTTAAATCTATTTCTCACTTCCACTGTATAATCATAAGGGATTTGATTTAGGTCATACTTTAATGGTCTAGTGGTTTTCCCTACTTTCTTCAATTTAAGTCTGAATTTGGCAATAAGGAGTTCATGGTCTGAGCCACAGTCAGCTCCTGGTCTTGTTTTTGCTGACTGTATAGAGCTTCTCCATCTTTGGCTGCAAAGAGTATAATCAATCTGATTTTGGTGTTGACCATCTGGTGATGTCCATGTGTAGAGTCTTCTCTTGTGTTGTTGGAAGAGGGTGTTTGCTATGACCAGTGCATATTCTTGGCAAAACTCTATTAGTCTTTGCCCTGCTTCATTCCATATTCCAAGGCCAAATTTTCCTGTTACTCCAGGTGTTTCTTGACTTCCTACTTTTGCATTCCAGTCCCCTATAATGAAAAGGACATCTTTTTGGGTGTTAGTTCTAAAAGGTCTTGTAGGTCTTCATAGAACCATTCAGCTTCAGCTTCTTCAGTGTTACTGGTTGGGGCATAGACTTTGATTACTGTGTTCAGTCATAGGGCAAATCTAATAAATGTTGTAGTACATTCTAAGTGAATGTGAATTTTGTTGATTTTCTTTCCTGATAAACAAGGAAACTCTAAATCATTGACTGTTTAATAGGTTTCTGAGGCTCTATTAATCTGCCCTAGTAACAATACTGCATCAGATCTGACAGTTCAGTTGTGATTAAACCTACAATTTAATTGATTTTGTGGTGGTCTATACTGACTCTTCATGGTCAATTCAAGTTTGGCAGAGTCCAGATTTATGGATTAAAACCACAATGAGATATCACCTCATACCTGTCAAAATGGCTATCATGAAACTGTCTACAATTAACAAATGTTGCTGAGGATGTGGAGAAAAAAAAAAAAAAAGAACCCTCATATACTATTGGTGGGAATGTAAATTGGAACAGCCACTGTGAGAACCAGTATGGAGTTTCCTCAAAAAACTAAAAATAAAATACCATATGATGCAACAATTCTACTCCTTGGTAAATATCTGAAGAGAACAAAGGCACTAATTTGAAAATATATACACATGCACCCCAATGATCATAGACAAGATATGGAAGTAATCTAAGTGTCCATCAACAGATGAATGGATAAAGAGTTATTGTATTGTTTGTATTGTATTGTATTATTATATTGTATTGTTCAGTCACTAAGTTGTGTCCAACTCTTTGTGACCCCATGGACTGGAGCATGCCAGGCTTCCCTTTCCTTCGCCATCTCCCAGAGTTTGCTCAAACTCATGTCCATTGTATCAGTGATGCCATCCAACCATCTCATCCTCTGTCATACCCATCTCCTCCTGCATCCAATCTTTCTCAGCATCAGTCTTTTCCAATGAGTCAGCTCTTCATATCAGGTGGCCAAAGTATTGGATATAAACATACATGTAATGGAAAATTCAGTTTAGTCACTTAGTCATGTCCGATTCTTTGCAACCCCGTGGACTGCAGCACCCCAGGCCTCCCTGTCCATCACCAACTCCTGGAGTTTACTCAAACTCATGTCCATTAAGTCGGTGATGCCATCCAACCATCTTATCCTCTGTCATCCCCTTCTCCTCTTGCCTTCAATCTTTCCCAGATTCAGGGTCTTTTCACGTGAGTCAGTTCTTCACATCAGGTGGCCAAAGTACTGGAGTTTCAGCTTTAGCATCAGTCCTTCCAATGAACACCCAGGGCTGATCTCCTTCAGAATGGACTGGTTGGATCTCCTTGCAGTTCATGGGACTCTCAAGAGTCTTCTCCAACACCACAGTTCAAAAGCATCAATTCTTCAGTGCTCTCCTTTCTTTATAGTCCAACTCTCATATCCATACATGACTACTGGAAAAACCATAGCCTTGACTAGACGAAGCTTTGTTGGCAAAGTAATATCTCTGCTTTTTAATATGCTGTCTAGGTTGGTCATAACTTTTCTTCCAAGGAATAAGTGTCTTTTAATTTCATGGCTACAGTCACCATCTGCAGTGGAAAATTAGTCAGCATTAAAAATAAATTCTGCCATTTGCAACAACATGAATGGGTAGAGAGGATATTATTCCTAGGGATATAAATCAGAACAAGAAAGACAAATCTATGTGTTATAACTTACATGTGGAATCTAAAATATAGAACCAATATATCATGTTGATATATGGCAAAACCAATACTATATTGTAAAGTTAAAAAATAAAATAAATACAGAACCAATGAATGAATATAATAAAAGAGACTCACAGATGTAGAGATCAAACTAGTGGTTACTAGTGGGAAGAAGGAAGTGGGAAGGTGAAAAATAGGGATAGGGGATTAAAAGGCAAAAACTATGTATGAAATAAGTTACCAGGATATATTGTACAGCACAGGGAGTATATCCAATATTTTATAATAACTTTGAATGGAGTTTATCTATAAAAATATTGAAGCACTGTGTTGTACACCTAAACTAACATAATATTATAAATCAACTATACTTCAATTTAAAAAAGAAATATGATTAAAATAAATTCCCTTATACTTTTGAAGGCTTATGGCATATCATTCATCTCTACTTTTTCTCTGTGGCCTATTCCCCCAGAAGGGATACTATTCAATCCTAATCATAGAGGCAGTTTCAGAGGCTTACTCTTGGCCCTCATCACTGTTATAGCTTTTACCCCCTTGCCCCAGGATCCAGTGTGAGCATTACTAAAACTACCGACTGTGTAAATCTGCCCCCAAATGCATCTGGGGACCATACAGATGATCAAAGCTTGGATTTATAGACCCAAGTCACCTAGGGTAGGCTGGAATAAGACCAAGACTTCATTTATTGTTTGACACATGTTCCCACTCTTACCAGGGGCCATGATAAATCTTGAAGTCTGCAAGTGTCAATGTCAACTGAAAACTGTGTCCAATATTCTCTGAAACTCCTCCTAACCCAGGCTATAATCACTGCAGTAAGTAGCCATAGGTAGCCTTCCATTTGAGGAAGGTCTGGGGGAATCATAACAGTATATGTTGGATATGGTATTTGGGGTCCTTCCTTTGGGATTCAGGTCATCTAACCAGTCAGCATGTTCTGGCCCAGGTTTGAAAACATCTCAGATTTGGAAACTGGACAAAGTATTTTAGTTTTTATTGGAGTGACTACTTTCAGCTTTTGGCTCATCATCTACACACAACCACCCACCCCCACCCCTCAAACACACATTTTAGTGGTATATTTGTTAGCTGCCATTTATTTGATCCCTAGGGACACCATGGCCCTTGAAACATCCCCATGGCTCTATATGTGTTAGGTGCCCTTAGACAAGGGAGCCTCTCCAATCTGTCTATGATTATGATCATTACAACTCCTCTGATTTCTTCCCTGGTAGCTCAGTTGGTAAAGAATCTGCCTGCAATGTGGAAGGCCCTGGTTCAATTCCTGGGTTGGGAAGATCTGCTGGAGAAGGGATAGGCTACCCACTCCAGTATTCTTGGGCTTCCCTGGTGGCACAACTAGTAAAGAATCTGCCTGCAATGTGGGAGACCTGGGTTTGATCCCTGGGTTAGGAAGATCCCCTGGAGAAGGGAAAGGCTACCCACTCCAGTATCCTGGCCTGGAGAATTCCATGGACTGTATAGTTTATGGGGTTGCAAAGAGTTGGACACAACTGATCAACTTTCAGTTTCAACATAGATACCCGGACCCTGCTTCTTTGGGATCATATCATTGTTCTCTTTGCTTTCAGCAAGCCAAGTGTGTGACAGCCTGTCTACCATTAGCCCTGACCTGGAGAGGAGACCTGCAACTGAAGTTCCTAACTGTCCTGCCATGAAGTATTTTTCTCATGAGTGTGTTTCTGACAGACTTTGTGAATGGTGCAATTTGGAGGCCATGGAATAAAATTATCTGAATGTTCTCATAATTCTTGAGTGACCTCACATAATCGTTGTTGTTGTTTAGTCACTAGGTTGTGTCTGACTTTTTTGTAACCCCCTGGGCTGTAGCTCCACTAGACACTTCTGTCCATGGGATTTCCAGGCAAGAACATTAGAGTGGGTTACCGTTTTGTTCTCCACAGGATCTTCGCAGCTCGGGAATTGAACCCACGTGACTGGCATTGGAAGGTGAATTCTTTACCACTGAGCCATGTTGTAAGCCCTTCCAGTGTGCCCAATTTCCTTGACCTTTAATCCCTTTCCTATCTATGTTGGCTATGTAGGCATTTTAATCTCTCTCAGTGTGGGCCATTACGTTTTCTAAGTTTCTAGATCCAGCAAGTTTGCAGTGTGCCCTGTTAGGGAGTTAAATCCTGTTTACTGAGATGGTGCCCTGAGTCAACAAACTGCTTAGTTATTTCCATCAGGCACCCTCAGATCTCTGTTTCACTGTTCCTAGTGATAAATGCTTTTGTTTTCCAGCACTGACTTTAGGATCTAGTCTCTCTGCTTTCCTATTAGCCCCAGCATGGCATGGCTGGGTTATGCAACCACTTAACTCTAACCACCAGTCTTCAGGAGAAAAAGTGGGGGTATGTCCATAAGGTAGCAACTATGCCTGTGAGAAACAGTATCTGTATTTTCTTCCTGAAGTAAGTGCCAACTGTAAACAGAGAGAGGCAGGATAGATCAGTTCTTTGTTTCAAGTGGTTTAGAAAAATATGAGGAGTCAGAGTCTTTGGAGGCAGTCACACAGATGTCCTCAAATAATGTGTCAAAGGCCCAACTTTTCCTAATTTGGGTCCTGACTTTGGCATAACAGACCTACCTCAGTTGTTTCAAAGATCTTTGAAATTCAGCCACTTTGACTAAAATTCTTATGCTGACCTTCACCTTTTTCTATTTGTCTGCTGTGTGAGATGGAGCATCTTTGTATTCCCAGAGACTCTGGTTCTCATACTGTTTTCAGTTCTTAGTACTTGCCTTCAACTTTTTGTTATCTGCCTGCAGGAATAAATGCATCTTAGTGACAACATCCAATGCCTCAGTCCTTATATCTGTTATTTGCATTGTATGTTTCAAATGTCTGAATCACGGCAAGGACCAGGGTAGTTCTGTCCTCTATCAGGCCAAACCAGCACGCCCTCAGTGAGCGGTGGAAACTGATACTGCCACCTTGTATCAGGGCAATGGCACTTACCACAAGTCCTATCCTGAATAGGATTGGAGTGATGCATTCTCCTGTCTGCCACAACAGATTTTTAAGGTTAGAATATCCAGACGCTTTGCTCCTTTCCCCATCTTTCTTCTATAGAACATGTAATATAAGACTAAAATTGGAGACAAAATTGGAGAACTATTTTTTAAAGCACAGCTACCATGGTATTATTATGTTCTTGGCCAGAGTCTTACAAAACAAGCATGCTATATTTGTTTTTACTGCTACTTTAATGAATTCCACACATTTAGGGGCTTAAATCAACACAAATTTACTATCTTACAGTTACAGAGGTTAAAAGTCCTAAAATCAAAGAATCTGGAGGGTTACCTTCTGGAAGTTCTAGGGAAAAATCCATTTCCTTGCCTTTTTTTCATGTATAAGCTTCTGTGAGACAACTGTATTCTTTGGTTCACGGCAACATTTTGCATTTTTAAAGCCAGCAATGGACACTCCCTCTCTCTCTCTCTGCTTCTGTGATCATCTTGCCTTTTTTTTTTTTTTTTTTTTTAGCATTTCTCCTTTAGCTTCCCTCTTATAAGGACCCTTGTGATTACAGTGGTTCCATTCAGACAATGCAGGGTAAGTTCTCTGTCTCCAGATCCTTTCCATATGCAACAGAAAACATTTTAAGATATTAACTTGGATATGCTCTTTACACCTTTTTTATGACACTTCTCTTTCAGATCCCATTAAAGTTCCTATACTCTCTTAAGGATAAAATTATAAATAAAGCAAAATTTCACTGTTGAAACTGGATTCAGATGCATGTTCTTAAAATCATAGCAGAAGTTGCTGTGACTAAAGTGTTTGAGAAAGAAAGACATTGTTTGTTTTTTCCTGTTGATACTTTTAATTCTAAAAATTTCAAAGGTCAGCTGGAAATACCAGGGCCTCATCATGGATCTGGGCACAATAGGCTTTGATATCCAAGAACAAGTAGTGACTTCACAAAATGAGTAAAACCGCAGTGGATGTGTTCTATCTTTCTGATGTCAGAGCTACATGTAAGGTTCTAGGGTTCTGGATGATATCTGGGAAAGAATTGAAAGAAAAGAGAAAGAGAGGAGGGTTTCTGCATTGATGTTCTTTTTATGCAATAAGAAAGTAAGAGTTTACTGTAGCTAATAAATATAAATAAGTGTTTGATAATAAATAAAATGATACCATTGAGCAAAACAAGAAGACCTTTTTATAGATTTATACAGAAATTTAATTTTTTGTTGAGCTAGATGTACTTTCTAGCACTGGAACAATTTAATATATTGAAAAATTCTGTAAAGCAGATGTGATTGCTATTTCAATGATTATTTGATTGAAATTTAGAGAGGTATTGCAGCCAGTGAATAATGTTGGAAAGCACCTCTCCATGGTCTTTCTGAATCTCTGCACTTTTTGTGGAGAAACATGGATATTTTTTGTTCCAAACTATCTGTTCAAGGATGGCAGCACCCTAATGGCAGAAAGCAAAGAGAAACTGAAAAGCTTCTTGATGAAGGTAAAAGAGGAGAGTGAAAAAGTTGGCTTAAAACTCAACATTGATAAAACTAAGATCATGGAATCCAGTTCTACAACTTCATGGAAAATAGATGGGAAAACAATGGAAACAGTGACAGATTTTATTTTCTTGGTCTCCAGAATCACTGCAGATGGTGAGTGCAGCCATGAAATTAAAAGACACTTACTCCTTGGAAGAAAAGCTATGACAAACCTAGACAGCATGTTAAAAAGGAGAGACATCCCTTTGCTGACAAAGGTCCATACAGTCAAAGCTATGGTTTTTCCAATAGTCATGTATAGATGTGAGAATTGGATCATAAAGAAAGCTGAGCACCAAAGAATTGATGCTTTTAAACTGTGGTGTTGGAGAAGACTCTTGAGAGTCCTTTGTACAGCAAGGAGATCAAAAGAGTCAATCCTGAAGGAAATAAACCCTGAGTATTCATTGGAAAGACTACTGTTGAAGCTGAAACTTCAATACTTTGGCCACCTGGTGTGAAGAGTCAACTCACTGGAGAAGACCCTGATGCTGGGAAAGATTGAAGGCAGGAGGAGAAGGAGGTGACAGAGGATGAGATGGTTGGGTGGCATCATCAACTCAATGGACATGAATTTAAGCAAACTCCGGGAGACAGTGAAGGACAAGAAAGCTTGATGTGCTATATAGTCCATGGGATAGCAAAGGGTTGGACATGACTGAGTAACTGAACAATAGCAACACTCTATTCAAGGACGTTGGTATAGCAAACAGCCTTGGAAGATAGAAATAGCAACATCTTTCTCCAGAGCAAAAGATTTGTTTTCAGACTGGGAAAATTATGATAATGTCTCTGTACAGGGAACATTTGGGGCAGGTTTGAAACCAACAACTCATAAGATAGGGACTTCTTAAGGTCTGAGTTCCTCACTATGATGTGAACCTACTGTTTATATAGCATCTATTTGTACCTCTCAGCATGGCACTCTGGGCCCAGGGTGAAGGGGAACATGTTGAACATGAAGTTCATGATGCCTTCCGTGCTTTGCAATAAAAAGTCCTCTGTCTTTGACTCAATAGTTTCATGTCTTTCTCCACTAATGATGACACTGTGACAGGCTAAGTTGTTAGCTTGCAAGCAGAGTAAAATTTCAGATCACTCATAGTTTCTTGAGTATGGTAGAAGCAAGATTGCAATTTTGGCCATTTCCGACTCAATGGACATGGGTTTGGGTGGACTCCGGGAATTGTTGATGGACAGGGAGGCCTGGCGTGCTGTGGTTAATGGGGTCGCAAAGAGTTGGACATGACTGAGGGACTGAGCTGAACTAAACTCTAGAACCTGGACTTGAAACCAAGCATTTGAATATAATCAGTCAGTGTCTACTGAGGGAATCAGCTAAAATGAAATTAGCATGAATATCGTGAGCAAATTTGCCCCTTCTTTTAGTAAAATCAGACCTTGATCTTTCAGTTTGGTAATAGGAGAATTTATTTACTTCATAAGCCACTTTACCAATATTTTTTGTTTTCAAGGTATAATCAGTGAAACACTACTCTAGAAATAAATCCTGGCCAAGAAAATTGTAAGAAAAAAGGCCACCTTGATACACCTTATCCTTCTTGAAAAGTGTGTTAGTCACTCAGTTGTGTCTGACTTTTTGCGACCCTATGGACTCTAGCCTATCAAGTTCCTCTGTCCATGGGATTTCCCAGGCAAGAATACTGGAGTGGGTAGCCATCTCTTCTCCAGTGGATATTCCCAACCCAGGGATCAAACCCAGATCTCCTGCATTGCAGGCAGATTCTTTACCATATAAGCCACCAGGGGAATCCTTATTCTTCTTAGAAATGGTTGATACATTAGTATTTAAACTTTCTGAGAAATTCTATAATGAAGTTTGACTTCTTTATTTGGAATCTTATTTCAAATATCCCAGATTATTTGATAGCAAAATTTCTCCTCTCCTCTATGGATCTAGGATCCCAGTGAACACATTTTGAGAATCACTGATTGGGATAGATGCATCTTCTCAGCCTATTCTCATCCTGTTATCACAAGGCTTTGAATAGCTTCTAGTTTAAATGGTTGTACCTGTACTAATAGAGATAAGGAAAGATTTGTGAGTCCACACTTGAGCTTCAGCAATTACTCTGAGCCTTAGATTCCCTATAAAATCGTCATGATGCTAAAAAGTTGATATTTTTAAAACTCCCTAGGCTACTATAATGTGTAGCCAGAGTTAAGTACCATGTGATAGAGCAATAAAGCAGGAACTCACTCCTGGGGAAATCATAAAGAAAGTATAGAGTCTATATATTATTCTGTCAATATGGTAACTGCTAGCCACTTGCTACTTTATAAATTTTAGTTTAAATTAATATAATTAAATGAAATTTAAGCTCTATTTCTGTCATTCTTAGTCACACTCCACATACTCTGTTAGCCACATACAGCTAGTGCTATAGTATTAAATATTACATATATATATTATAACATATATATGGTATATATATACATATATACACAATATATCATATATACATATATTATAACATATATTATATATATATAATATTTATACATAACATAATGTTTCCATCATCACAGAAAGTTCTGTTGGCCAGTGCTGCTATGTAAGCTACAGAGTTCTCTCATAGCCAAACTTAGAAGTTCTAGGTTTGGTTTCATTAAGGCAGTCAGTGCTCTTTCCTAATGGGGACTAAAGAGGATATGAATGGGAATTTTCATGGAATGTGCGTGATATATGTATATGTGAGTGCATGTGAGTATGCACACATGTGTGTTCACGTGCTGTGGAAATAATTGTGATAGTCTAACTCCTTTAGCCCTATGAAATGTATCATGCTCTAAATTCATGCTAATATAAGAAAAAATTGTAATGACTTAATATCCTTGGAACCCAACTTTAAGAATGTTTCCAAACAATCAGGACTTATTGTCTTAATATTACTTCCCTAAAAGATTTTCTCTAAAGTTATTATTTTTGGTTTTCTTCCTAAGGGTCCCTGATTTCTCTAATTCTTGTCTGGGAATCACCCCATAGTTAGAGAAGAAGTCATGATCATTAATTAAATTCAGTTTTATAAGATGTTGCCATTAGCTACAGGATCTAAAACTATAACCTAAATTTTTAACTAATATGTTCAAAAGGGCTGGGAAAATATTTTAGGAAACAAATGAAAACAAGCAGAAGGAAATTATTTTGTGCTATAAAAACACCTAATTTTTATTTCTTTAGTCGTTAAGTTCTGTCTGACACTTTTGCGACCACATGGATTGTAACTCGTCAGACTCCTCTGTCCATGGAATTTCCCGCAAGAATACTGGAGTGGAGTGGAGTGCCATTTCCTTCTCCAGGGAATCTTCCCAACCCAGGAATAAAACCATTGTCTCCTGCATTGGCAGGCAGGTTCTTTACTACAGAGTCACCAGGAAAGCCCACATTGTTTTGTTAGATAAGAATTATTTTTTTAACTTCTTGCAAAGATAGTTTTAATATTTAGCTATTCAGTATAAGCTGAAGATAAAAAAAGGTCCTCTATAAAAGTTTATGGTTATCAAGTATGTGTCATTTAGTGAATGACATGAAGTGTGTAAAGAAAAAAATAATCCTTTTATGATCACTCATGTAATTTTTAAAATCAGGGCTCACCTATAGGGAAGGGTGATTTGCTGTTTTCTTACTATGGAAAACTTGAGAAGGGGAGAATCCAAGAACATAATTTTCTGACTTTAATCCAGGTTTATTAGCCACAAACTTTGATCAAATAGAAAAATACAAATACTTTTGAATGATAAAACCTCCATTCTTAATACTCTAATACTGTCTTCATCTTAGCAGAGTGAATAGTCCCTACCTCATTCTATGAAATCCCTCCCTGTGTTAGTTACTCAGTCGTGTCTGACTCTTTGCCACCCCAAGGACTGTAGCCCACCAGGCTTCTCTGTCCATGGGATTCTCCAGGCAAGAATACTAGAGTGGATACCCATTCCCTTCTCCAGGGAATTTTCCCGATCCAAGGATCAAACTTGGGTCTCCTTCATTGCAGGCAGATTCTTTACTATCTGAAGCCCCAGGGAAGCCAATTCTATGAAGTCAGAATTACCCTAATACCAAAACAAAGACATTACAAGAAAACTATATAACAATATTTCACATGAACATTGATATAAAAATTCACAATGAAACATTAACAAATAAAATTTAACAATGTATAAAAAAATTATGCACAATGCTCAAGTGGATTTGTCCCAGGTATTGCAGTCTTGGTTCAGCATTTTAAAACCAATTAAGTAATCTATTACATCAAAGGATAGTGAAGAATATTACATAATCATATCAATAGATACAGAAAAATCATTTGAAAAAATCTAATACCCATTCATAATAAAAACTCTGCAAACTAGTAATAGAGGGGGATTTCCTCAAATTGATAAAGATCCTCTACAAAATACTTAAAGGTAACATCATACTGAATGGTAAGAAATTTATAATTTCCCCACTAAGATTTGGAACAAGGCAAGGGTGTTCTTTGTCACCACTGCTTTTCAACATTGTAGGAATACACCTGGAAAATGCAGTAAGACAGAAAAAGGAAATAGAATATATACAGACTGGGAAAAGAAATTCTCTTTGTTTTCAGATAAACTTGAATACATAGAAAACCCAAAAGAATGAACAAAATGACTACTCAAAATAATGAGTAGTTATACCAAGACTGAAGAATATAAGGCTGATATACAACAGTTGATCATTTTTCTATGTATGAGCAATAAGCAAGTGGAATTTTATATTAAAATGTAATACTATTTATATGAGAACCTCAAATATAAAACACTTATGTATGAGTATAATTAAACATATTTAAGATGTGTAGGAGGAAAATTACAAAACTCTAAAGAGATATATCAAAGAATCAATAAATGGAGAAATATTAAATTTTCACAAATAGACTTGAGATGTAAGTTTTACCCATAAAAATCTATAGATTCAATGCAATAACCTAAAATTTGGTTAGGTTATTTTGTGGATACTGATGTACTACTTCTAAGCTTCTAAACTATACTGATGCACTACTTCTAAACTTTCTTGAGAAATCTGTAATACAGGTCAAGGAACAACAGTTAGAGTTGGGCATGGAACAATGAACTGGTTCCAAATTGGGAAAGGAATACATCAAGGCTGTATATTGTTACCCTGCATATGTAACTTGCATGCAGATTACATCATGCAAAATGCCGGCCTGGATGAAGCACAAGCTGAAATCAAGAGTGCCAGGAGAAATATCAATAACCTCAGATACGCAGATGACACCACCTTTATGGCAGAAAGTGAAGAGGAACTGAAGAACCTCTTGATGAGAGTGAAAGAGGAAAGTGAAAAAGTTGGCCTAAAACTCAACATTCAAAAAACTAAGATCCTGGCATCCAGTTCCATCACTTCATGGCAAATAGATGGGGAAACAGTGGAAGCAGTGAGAGACTTTATTTTCTTGGACTCCAAAATCACTGCAGATGGTGACTGCAGCTATGAAATGAAAAGACACTTGCTTCTTGGAAGGAAAGCTATGCCTAAGCTAGAGAGCATATTAAAAAGCAGAGACATAACTTTGAGTCAAAATTCCATACAGTCAAAGCTATGCTTTTTCCGGTAGTCATATATAGATGTGAGAGTTGGATCATAAAGAAAACTGAGCACCTAAGAATTGATGTTTTCAAACTCTGGTGCTGTAGAAGACTCTTGAGAGTCCCTTGGGCTGCAAGGAGATCAAACCAGTCAATCCTGAAGGAAATCAGCCCTGAATATTCATAGGAAGAACTGATGCTGAAGCTGAAACTCCAATAATTTGGCCACATGATACAAAAAACTGACTCACTGGAAAAGACCCAGATGCTGGGAAAGATTGAAGGCAGGAGGAGAAGGGGACGACAGAGGATGAGATGGTTGGATGGCATCACCGACTTGATGGACATGAGTCCTTCTCTAGAGGATCTTCCTGATTCAGGGATTGAAACTATGTTTCCTGCATCTCCTGCATTGCAGACAGATTCTTTACCACTAAGCCAGTGGGGAAGCCTGTAAATCTACAGAATAAAATAGAATGCATAGAAATAGCCCCACATAAATATGGTCAACTGTTCTTTGACAAAAAAGCCAAGGCAAAACAATAGAGCAATTACAGTTTTTTTCACCAAATAATGCTGAAACAACTGGACATTAATGTGTAAAAAACAGGTGAACTTGGGAAAAAACCCTAGGTCTGATCCAAGGTTTTTCCTGTGAGTATCAGTTCAGTTCAATTGCTCAGTCATGTCTGACTCTCTGTGACTGAGAGAGTCAATTCCTAGGCGGGTTGATAAGAAGTCTGGGGTACCTGAGGAGGAGAAAGGGGTCTGGGGCTCTTGAAGTGAAGATAGGATTCTGGGGTTCTCAAAGAGAAGGAAAGGAGAAATTTTTTTTTCCCCTCTACTTTTCTTAGTCTTAGTCACATAAAGCATTTTCTTTTTTCTTTAAGCTCAGAGCTGATGATTACACAACAAACAACTCAGTTTAAACTCTGTCAGTTCAGTTCAGTTCAGTCGCTCAGTCGTGTCCGACTCTTTGCGACCCCATGAATCGCAGCACGCCAGGCCTCCCTGTCCATCACCAACTCCCGGAGTTCACTCAGACTCATGTCCATTGAGTCGGTGATGCCATCCAGCCATCTCATCCTCTGTCATCCCCTTCTCTTCCTGCCCCCAATCCCTCCCAGGATCAGAGTCTTTTCCAATGAGTCAACTCTTTGCATGAGGTGGCCAAAGTACTGGAGTTTCAGCTTCAACATCATTCCTTCCAAAGAAATCCCAGGGCTGATCTCCTTCAGAATGGACTGGTTGGATCTCCTTGCAGTCCAAGGGACTCTCAAGAGTCTTCTCCAACACCATAGTTCAAAACCATCAATTCTTCAGTGCTCACCTTCTTTATAGTCCAACTCTCACATCCATACATGACCACTGGAAAAACCATAGCCTTGACTAGACAGACCTTTGTTGGCAAAGTAATGTCTCTGCTTTTTAATATGCTATCTAGGTTGGTCATAACGTTCCATTAAGGCATTATATAACAACAGTGTACCCTGCTTGAGGACAGTTTCTCCTTTCTGAAAACTTTTGATTAATCCTGGTATCTTAGAATGTAAATTATGGGAGTGGATCTAGTAGGATCTTTCTATTGTTAAATTCTAATTCTGTTATCTTAAAATGTAAATTGTGGGAGTGGGTCTGATAAAATTTTCACAAACTTGAGACATTCTTTTGATTTATCATAATAACCAATTTAAAGGTATATAATTCCCTTGCTAAAGACTAGCAGATGGGGCACCTCCATCCCCTTCTGATGTCTATGTCAGAAGCTTTCTCTGTCACTTTTCACTGTAATAAAACTTGTGCTACACAGGAGCCCTGAGTGGTCAAGCCTGGTCTCTGATCCCAAAGCTAAATCTTCTCCTTCAGAAATCACAAATCTGACTCCATTCACCGTAAGCTATCATGACCCAATGGACTGTAGCACACCAGACTTCCCTGTCCATCACCAACTCCCAGAGCCTATTCAAACTCATGTCCATCGAGTCAGTGATACTATCCAAACATCTCATCCTCTGTCGTCCCTTTCTCCTCCCACCTTCAATCTTTCCTAGCATCAGGGTGTTTTCCAATGAGTCAGTTCTTTGCATCAGGTGGCCAAAGTATTGGAGTTTCATCTTCATCCTCAGTTCTTCCAATGAATATTAAGGACTGATTTCTTTTAGGATTGACTCGTTGGATCTCCTTGTAGTCCAAGGGACTCTCAAGAATCTTCTCCAAAATCACAGTTCAAAAGGATCAGTTCTTCAATGCTCAACTTTCCTTATGGCCCAACTCTCACATCCATACATGACTACTGGGAAAACCATAGTTTTTATTAGATGGACATTTGTTGGCAAAGTACTGTCTCTGCTTTTAATATGCCATCTAGGTTGGTCATAGCTTTTCTTCCAAGGAGAAAGTGTCTCTTAATTTCATGGCTGCAGTCACCACCTACAGTGATTTTGAAGCTCAAAAAAATAGTCTCACTGTTTCTATTGTTTCCTCATCTATTTGCCATGAAGTGATGATACCAGATGCCATGATCTTAGTTTTCTGAATGTTGAGTTTTAATCCAGCTTTTCCCCTCTCCTTTTTCACTTTTATCAAGAGGCTCTTTAGTTCATCTTCACTTTCTGCCATAAGGGTGGTGTTATCTGCATATCTGAGGTTACTGATGTCTCCCGGCAATCTCGAT
This sequence comes from Bos grunniens, assembly GCF_055505025.1. Taxonomy (NCBI): domain Eukaryota; kingdom Metazoa; phylum Chordata; class Mammalia; order Artiodactyla; family Bovidae; genus Bos; species Bos grunniens. The sequence continues at coordinate 118,341,376 of NC_141165.1, read as the reverse complement.
TCCAGCTTGTGCTGGAAGCATGATGCTTCCATCATTCATTTTGCATCATGTACTCTGCATATAAGCAGGGTGGCAATATACAGCCTTGATGTACTCCTTTCCCAATTTGGAACCAGTATGTTGTTCTATGTTCAGTTCTAACTGTTGCTTCTTGATCTGCATACAGATTCTTCAGGAGGCAGGTAAGGTGGGTAAGGCAAGGCAGGTAATGCATCTCTTTAAGAATTTCCACTGTGTGTTGTGATCCACACAGTTTGTTGTGATCCACACAGTTAGTTGTGATCCTATGAGTATGATGATACCTCTTTTTGATACATCACAAAAAGCACAATCCATGGAGAAATGAATTGATAAGGTGGACTTAATTAACATTTAATATTCCCTCTCTTCAAAGGATATTTGAAGAGAGAGTATGAGAAGAATGAGAAGAAAAGCCAAAATTTGGGAGAAAATATTTCAAAAGACCAATTTGATAAAAGGCTGCTATGCAAAATATACAAAGAACTGTTAAATTGAACAATAAGCAAGAAATAATCCAATTTAGAATTGACCTATGATCTGAACTGGAAAAGGAAATGGAAACCCACTCCAGTATCTTGCCTGAAGAATCTCATGAACACAGGGGCCTGGTGGGCTGCAATCCTTGGGGTTGCAACAACAAAGATCTGAATAGACAACACACCAAAGCAAATATGCATATGGCAAATGAGCATATGAATAGATACTCAGTATCATATGCCATCAAGGAATTAAAAGTTGAAACACAGCAGAGATATCACAACATATCTATTAGAATGACTATAATCCAAAACACTAACATCAAATGCTAGCAAGAGTGGGGAGCAATGGTAACTCTTATTTATTACTGTTGGGAATACAAAATGGTACAGCCACTTTAGAAGACAGTTCAGCTGTTTCTTACAAACTAAATATACTCTTACCATATAATGCAGCAGTTGTGCCCCTGGAAATATATGATGGAATGATTTTTTAAGCTGAAATAAATGTGCTTCAAGCCATGAAAAGATATGGAAGATTCATAAGTACATTACTAAGTAATTAAAACAGTCTGAAAAGGTACATAGTGTATGATATCAACTATAAAACATTTGGGAAAAGGCAAAGCTGCAGAAACAGTAAAAGAGTTAGTGGTAGTCAGAGCTTAACTGTGAGGGAGGGAGGGATAAATAGGCAGGGCACAGAGGGCTTTTAGAATAGTAATACTACTTTGATACTATACTGGTATACACATGTTAAACTTTTGTCCAAACCCACAGAATGTACAAAACTAACAGTGAACCCTGTTGTGAACTGTGGACTTTGGGTGATGATATGTCAATGTGAGTTCATCAACTGCAACAAATGTACCACTCTAGTGTGGAATTTTGATAGTGAAGAAGGCTATGCATATGTAGGGACAACAGCGTGGGTATATAGAAATCTCTATAACTTCTAGAATTATATTGAATTATCTCTATAATTTCTAAATCTCTATAATTTACTATGCTGTGAACTCAAAACTGCTGCATACAATAGAGTGTATTAAAAATATCACATTTTTTGCTTTTCATCTTCTATAAAGCCACACAGTTCAGAAAATGCAGTTACATAGGGAATTAATATATATATGCATATATACACATATTATAGTTTTTCTAAGTATTTATTGTGTGTTAAGTCACTTCAGTCTTGTCTGACTCTTTGCAACTCTATGGACTATAGCCTGTCAGGCTTCTCTGTCTATAGGATTCGCCAGGCAAGACTATTGGGATGGGTTGCCATTCCCTTCTCCAGGGGATATTTCTGACCCAGGGATCGAACCCACATCTTTTATGTCTCCTGCATTGGCAGGTGGGTTCTTAATCATTAGCACCACCTGGGAAGTATATATTAGGTTGATGCAAAAGTAATTGCAGTTTTGAATGGTTGAACTTTGCCTTTTGATACTGGAATACATTCATAAATAAATATGGTTATGCTATACATTATTTTAATGCACATTTCTTGCTTTATTTATTTATTTTTTGCTAATGACTTATTACTTTCTGTTTATTTTATATTTATTTTAGACTAAGGAAATGAAGTTAGACAAAAAGCAAATTTGAGCAATTTTCTTATTTGAGTTCAAATGGATCATAAAGCAGAAGAGATAACTCACAACATCAATAACACATTTGGCCCAGAGACTGCTAGTGAATGTACAGTGCTGTGGTGCTTCAAGAAGTTTTTGCAAAGGAGATGAGAGACTTGAAGATGAGGAGCATTGTGGCCAGCCATTCAAAGTTGACAATGACCAACTGAAAGGATCATCGAAGTTGATCCTCTTATAACTACAAGAGAAGATGCCAAAGAACCCAGCATTTGAAGCAAATTGAAAAGGTGAAAAAGTTCAATAAGTGGGTGCCTCATGAGCTGACAGAAACCTCAAAAAAATTATCATTTTGTCTTCTCTTATTCTACACAAAAACAATAAACCATTTCTAGATCAGACTGTGACATGCAATAAAAAGTGGATTTTTGATAACCATCAATGACCAGCTCAGTGGTTGGACTAAGAAGCTCCAAAGCACTTCCCAAAGCCAAACTTGCATCAAACTCACACATGGTCACTGCTTGGTCATCTGCTGCAAGTCTGATCAACTACAGCTTTCTGAACCCCAGGGAAACCATTACGTTTGAGAAGTATGCTCCACAGATCAATGAGATACACTGAAAACTGCAATTCCTGTGGTTGGCATTGGTCAATAGTATGGTCCCAATTCTTCTCCATGACAATGCCCAACTGCACATAGTACAACCAATGCTTCAGAAGTTGACTGAATTGGGCTGTGAAGTTTTACCTACTCCATCATATTAACCAGGCCTCTCACCAATCGACTACCACTTCTTCAAGCATCTTGGAAAATCTTTGCAGGGAAAATGCTTCCACAAATGGCAGGAGGTATAAAATGCTTTGCAAGAGTCTGTCGAATCCTGAAACACAGATTTTTATCCTACAGGAATAAATAAATTTATTTCACATTGGCAGAAATGTGTTGACTATAATGGTTCATATTGTGATTAATAAAAATGTGTTTGAGCCTCTTTATAATGGTTTAAAGTTCACATGGACATCACTAGATGATCAACACCAAAATCAGATTGATTATATTCTTTGCAGCCAAAAGAATGGAGAGTATATGGAGTGTATGGAGAAGCTCTATACACTCAGCAAAAACAAGACCAGGAGCTGACTGTGGCTCAGATCATGAACTCCTTATTGCCAAATTCAGACTTAAATTGAAGAAAGTAGGGAAAACCACTAGACCATTCAGGTATGACCTAAATCAAATCCCCTATGATTATACAGTAGAAGTGAGAAATAGATTTAAGGGATTAGATCTGATAGACAGAGTGCCTGATAAACAATGGACAGAGGTTAGCGACATTGTACAGGAGAAGGGGATCAACACCATCCCCATGGAAAAGAAATGCAAAAAAGCAAAATGGCTGTCTGGGGAGGCCTTACAAATAACTGTGAAAAGAAGAGAAGTGAAAAGCAAAGGAGAAAAGGAAAGATATAAGCATCTGAATGCAGAGTTCCAAACAACAGCAAGAAGAGATAAGAAAGCCTTCCTCAGCAATCAATGCAAAGAAATAGAGGAAAACAACAGAATGGGAAAGACTAGAGATCTCTTCAAGAAAATTACACCAAGGGAATATTTCATGCAAAGATGGGCTCGATAAAGGACAGGAATAGCATGGACCTAACAGAAGCAGATACAAGCTGCAATCAAGATTGCTAGGAGAAATACCAATAACCTCAGATATGCAGATGACACCACCCTTATGGCAGAAAGTGAAGAGAAACTAAAAAGCCTCTTGATGAAAGTGAAAGAGGAGAGTGAAAAAGTTGGCTTAAAGCTCAACATTCAGAAAATGAAGATCATGGCATCTGGTCCCATCACTTCATGGGAAATAGAAGGGGAAACAGTGGAAACAGTGTCAGACTTTATTTTTCTGGGCTCCAAAATCACTGCAGATGGTGATTGCAGCCATGAAATTGAAAGATGCTTACTCCTTGGAAGGAAAGTTAGGACCAACCTAGATAGCATCTTGAAAAGCAGAGACATCACTTTGCGAAAAGAGGTCTGTCTAGTCAAGGCTATGGTTTTTCCTGTGGTCATGTATGGACGTGAGAGTTGGACTGTGAAGAAGGCTGAGCACCGAAGAACTGATGCTTTTGACCTGTGGTGTTGGAGAAGACTCTTGAGAGTCCCTTGGACTGCAAGGAGATCGAACCAGTCCATTCTGAAGATCAGCCCTGGGTGTTCTTTGGAAGGACTGATGCTAAAGCTGAAACTCCAGTACTTTGGCCACCTCATGAGAAGAGTTGACTCACTGGAAAAGACTCTGATGCTGGGAGGGACTGGGGGCAGGAGGGAAGGCGACAACAGAGGATGAGATGGCTGGATGGCATCACTGACTCGATGGACGTGAGTCTGAGTGAACTCTGGGAGTTGGTGATGGACAGGGAGGCCTGGTGTGCTGCAATTTATGGGATTGCAAAGAGTTGGACACGACTGAGCGACTGAACTGAACTGAACTAAACAGAAGTAGAAGATATTAAAAAGAGGTGGCAAGAATACACAGAAGAACTGTACAAAAAAGATCTTCATGACCCAGATAATCACAATGGTGTGATCACTCATCTAGAGCCAGACATCCTGGAATGTGAAGTCAAGTGGGCCTTAGAAAGCATCACTATGAACAAAGCTAGTGGAGGTGATGGAATTCCAGTTGAGCTATTCCAAATGTTGAAAGATGATGCTGTGAAAGTGCTACACTCAATTTGCCAGCAAATCTGGGAAACTCAGCAGTGGCCACAGGACTGGAAAAGGTCAGTTTTCATTCCAATTGCAAAGAAAGGAAATGCCAAAGAATGCTCAAACTACTGTGCAATTGCACTCACCTCACACGCTAGTAAAGTAATGCTCAAAATTCTCCAAGCCAGGCTTCTGCAATACATGAACCATGAACTTCCAGATGTTCAAGCTGGTTTTAGAAAAGGCAGAAGAACCAGAGATCAAATTGCCAACATCCACTGGATCATGGAAAATGGAAGAGAGTTCCAGAAAAAACATCTATTTCTGCTTTATTGACTATTCCAAAGCCTTTGACTGTGTGGATCACAATCAACTGTGGAAAATTCTGAAAGAGATGGGAATACCAGACCACCTGACCTGCCTCTTGAGAAACCTGTATGCAGGTCAGGAAGCAACAGTTAGAACTGGACATGGAACAATAGACTGGTTCCAAATAGGAAAAGGAGTATGTCAAGGCTGTATATTGTCACTCTGCTTATTTAACTTATATGCAGAGTACATCATCAGAAACGCTGGGCTGGAAGAAGCACAAGCTGGAATCAAGATTGCCAGGAAAAATATCAATAACCTCAGATATGCAGATGACAGCACCCTTATGGCAGAAAGTGAAGAGAAACTAAAAAGTCTCTTGATGAAAGTGAAATAGGAGAGTGAAAAAGTTGGCTTAAAGCTCAACATTCAGAAAACAAAGATCATGGCATCTGGACCCATCACTTCATAGAAATAGATGGGGAAACAGTGGAAACAGTGTCAGACTTTATTTTGGGGGGCTCCAAAATCACTGCAGATGGTGATTGCAGCAATGAAATTAAAAGACGCATATTCCTTGGAAGGAAAGTTATGACTGGCCTAGATTGCATATTAAAAAGTAGAGACATTACTTTGCCAACAAAGGTCTGTCTAGTCAAGGATACAGTTTTTCCAGTGGTCATGTATGGATGTGAGAGTTGGACTGTGAAAAAAGCTGAGCACTGAAGAATTGATGCTTTTAAACTGTGGTGTTGGAGAAGACTCTTGAGAGTCCCTTGGACTGCAAGGAGATCCAACCAGTCCATTCTGAAGGAGATCAGTCCTGGGTGTTCTTTGGAAGGACTGATGCTAAAGCTGAAACTCCAATATTTTGGCCACCTCATGTGAAGAGTTGACTCATTGGAAAAGACTCTGATGCTGGGAGGGACTAGGGGCAGGAGGAGAAGGGGACGACAAAGGATGAGATGACTGGATGAAATCACCAAGTCAATGGACATGAATTTGAGTAAACTCCAGAAGTTGGTATGGACAGGGAGGCCTGGCGTGCTATGATTCATGGGGTCGCAAAGAGTTGGACACGACTGAGCAACTGAAGTGAACTGAATGTCAGCCAAACTACTAAAAATGTAGTGTTAAATTAATGCCTTTTTTTGGGTAATACATAAAAAATTACACATTTAGTACTATATGGAGAGGGAAATGGCAGCCCACTCCAGTCTTCTTGCCTGGGGAATCCCAGGGACGGAGGAGCCTGGTGGGCTGCAGTCCATGGGTTCACACAGAATCGGACACGACTGAAGCGACTGAGTGAAAGAAATGGCAACCCACTCCAATATTCTTGCCTGGAGAATCCCAGGGACGGAAGAGGCTGGTGGGCTGCTGTCTTTGGGGTCGCACAGAGTCAGACACGACTGAAGCGACTTAGCAGCAGCAGCAGCAGAAATAAGAAATAGAAAATAAGAATGAATTTTTCTTGAGTTCATACTACAGAACTGACTTAAATTTTAACAAAATATTTTAATTAACATTAATATTGAAATACATTGAACACTATTTCAAATGTCCATTTTTAGGAAGTTCCAGACAAAAAGGTCCTCAGCCTGAAACAGATGCAATTGAATTAACCGTCTCTTTCAGATGTGCACTTGTAGATACAATTTTCTAGCAAAATATCATTGGAAAGTAACCATGTAGTGAGGGGCGATATTTTTGTTAGTAAATGATGCTGCATTTTAAGCCAGTTTTTAGTAACAATCACAATAAAAAGATACATTTGAAAATAAATATAGCATGTTTGGCAAAATTAACTATCTGGCAAAATAAACTATCAGATTATGATATTTTTTTCTGGAAAGTGACTATAAACTTGATTAATCTATGCAATGCAAATATGCACTTAAATCTCCATTAGGTCAAGTTATTGATATTTTTTACTGTAAATATTTCTGCTTTTTGTAATATTTTGATCTTGTTCCCACTAAAAAAAGGAGTATCTAACTCAGATTTTTGTCTCTGTTATATTTTTTTCTCTTTTAACTCAGTAAGTGTAGCTTCAAATGTTACATTTCCTTGCTAGCTCAGGTGTAACATAGAGATTTTGTAGGTAAACTTCCCCCCTTTTGTCCACTGCTGCTGTAGAAGTCATACCCCTTTTTCATTCACCAGCTGACCAGTGTCTTCTCCAAGTCTTTCTCCAGTCCGACTTTCTTTCTTTCTTTTTTTTTTTTTTAAATTATAATTGTATTTATTCATTTATTTTTGGCTGTGTGAGTCTTTGTTGCTATGCTGACTTTTCTCTAGTTGTGGTGACTGGGGGCTACTCTCTAGTTGCAGCGCTCAGGTTTCTCATTGCATGGCTTCTCTTGTCGTGGAGCACAGGCTCTAGCATGCATGGGCTTTAATAGTTGCAGCTCCAGGCTCTAGAGCACAGGCTCAATGGTTATGATGCAGGGCTTAGTCACTTCATGGCATGTGGTATCTTTCTGGATCAGAGATCAAACCTAAACCCATGTCTCCTTCACTGGCAGGCAGATTCTTTACTCTTGAGCTGCCAAGGAAGCCCCAGCCCTACTTTCTTAAACAGGCTTCTTCTTTATCAGCCACCTCCTCCACCTATTTTACCACTCCCCCTAAGCCACAATCTCCATATTTCATAAACATGAAATTCAAAAGATGTATCTGTGATTTTGCTTCTATCAACCTTAAGATGGTACATTGAATATGGTATAAAAAGATCAAAGTTAATTTATTTACCTTATTGTTCTTTCAAAATAGGTCTGCTGCTAGCAGGTCTCTGGGCATGCATACAAACTTCATATAGCTATAAAAGGAAAGAAACAAATGCCAGGCACATAGCACCAAGCTGAGAAACCAAATGTTAAGCAGAGATAATGAAGGGGCTGAGCTTGGAAGTTATCTGTGAGACTCAGTACTGACTGCTATTTGGAATATCAAACATTCTAATGAGTATGGAGCATTGTAGGCTTCCCAAGTAACAGAGAAGATTGGCATCAGGGTCCATGTTGTAGTCATACTATAGTCAATAATTTAAGGATGAGATGATAGAAGGAAAAAGCATTTCATAGTCTCCATCAAAAAAAGGAGTAGAGTGGTAATTTCAATGCTCTCCCCCTTTAAGGCAGATAGATAAATAATATAATAACAATTTGAATAAAATATAGTAAACGCAGAAATTAGTCAAGGAAAAAATGGTGCTCCTTTTAACTGATCTAAATTCACCAATGGACCAAATCCTACTGAATTCCCTGTAAAATATTTCAGAGAAGTTTTGTTTCAGGATGAAAGGGCTTGTGTGCATTGTTCCAAGTAAACCCTCCGACACTGGAGTCGAAGTGCAATTTGCTGCATCTGAGAGATTTTTGGTGACTTACCAAGAAATTTCCAGTGTGGATCAGTTTGCCATTAATTTTGAAACTGTAGGTCCCATCTTGGGGAACACCATCCTCTGGGTCAGCTACTATGTGTCCTGTGATGTCAGGAACTACAGATTAAGTGCTAATGCCCCTTCCCTTTCACCAGTTGTAGTTCATAGGAAAGCTGAGGAAAAGGGAAAGAATCAGAATTTCTAGCTGTCCCATGGTCCTCAAGCCTCTGTCACAACTTCTATATTCAGTCCTGGCAAAAGGGTTTGAAAATGAGTTTTCCAGTTATTTACCTGAAATTTCTTCCTTGTTCACAAGATAGGCTCCCATCCTCATCCTTGTGTTTCTAAATACTTTTATAAGATTTGTAATCATTTTGGCATTTTGAAATCAGCTTTCCTAAATTAGAATTCAAGTGCCTTATAAATTCCCCAGCAATTTTATTTGTAGATAGACAGGGACATTTTATTTTATTAAAATGTTAATGGCTGTTTAGTGATTTAAAGTAATGGGCCAGGCTGATAATACACCATTATGTACTAAGCATCAGAAAAATGTCTATAAAATTTTGATGTATACTTTCTCTAAGGTTTTTTTTTTTATATATATTAAGTTAATCCTAAATGCAAAGGCCTTTGAAAAACAAAGGATTAAAAATTAATTTTTCTTGGCTAACTCCATGGTAGCTGACAATTAAGAAATATTTCAAATTAGTTCATTCTAAATGATTTATAGAGAAATGGTATGGACCTAACAAAAGCAGAAGATATTAAGAAGAGGTGGCAAGAATACACAGAAGAACTGTACAAAAAATATCTTCATGACCCAGATAATCACAACAGTGTGATCACTTACCTAGAGCCAGACATCCTGGAATGTGAAGTGAACTGGGCCTTAGAAAGCATCACTACGAACAAAGCTAGTGGAGGTGATAGAATTCCAGTTGAGCTATTTCAAATTCTGAAAGATGATGCTGTGAAAGCACTGCACTCAATATGCCAGCAAATTTGGAAAACTCAGCAGTGGCCACAGGACTGGAAAAGGTCAGTTTTCATTCCTATCCCAAATAAAGGCAATGCCAAAGAATGCTCAAACTACAGCACAATTACACTCATCTCACATGCTAGTAAAGTAATGCTCAAAATTCTCCAAGCCAGGCTTCAGCAATATGTGAACCGTGAACTTCCTCATGTTCAAGCTGGTTTTAGAAAAGGCAGAAGAACCAGAGATCAAATTGCCAACATCCACTGGATCATGGAAAAAGCCAGAGAGTTCCAGAAAAACATCTATTTCTGCTTTATTGACTATTCCAAAGCCTTTGACTGTGTGGATCACAATCAACTGTGGAAAATTCTGAAAGAGATGGGAATACCAGACCACCTGACCTGCCTCTTGAGAAACCTGTATGCAGGTCAGGAAGCAACAGTTAGAACTGGACATGGAACAATAGACTGGTTCCAAATAGTAAAAGGAGTACGTCAAGGTTGTATATTGTCACCCTGCTTATTTAACTTATATGTAGAGTACATCATGAGAAATGTTGGACTGGAAGAAGCACAAGCTGGGATCAAGATTACTGGGAGAAATGTCAATAACCTCAGATATGCAGATGATACCACCCTTATGGCAAAAAGTGAAGAGGAACTAAAAAGCCTCTTGATGAAAGTGAAAGTGAAAGAGGAGAGTGAAAAAGTTGGCTTAAAGCTCAACATTCAGAAAATGAAGATCATGGCATCCAGTCCCATCACTTCTTGGGAAATAGATTGGGAAACAATGGAAACAGTGTCAGACTTTATTTTTCTGGGCTCCCAAATCACTGCAGATGGTGATTGCAGCCATGAAATTAAAAGACGCTTACTCCTTAGAAGAAAAGTTATGACCAACCTAGACAGCATATTGGAAAGCAGAGACATTACTTTGCCAACAAAGGTCTGTCTAGTCAAGCCTATGGTTTTTCCAGTGGTCATGTATGGATGTGAGAGTTGGACTGTAAGGAAAGCTGAGCACCAAAGAACTGATACTTTTGAACTGTGGTGTTGAGAAGACTCTTGAGAGTCCATTGGCCTGCAAGGAGATCCAACCAGTCCATTCTGAAGGAGATCAGCCCTGGGATTTCTTTGGAAGGACTGATGCTAAAGCTGAAACTCCAGTACTTTGGCCACCTCATGCGAAGAGTTGACTCATTGGAAAAGACTCTGATGCTGGGAGGGATTGGGGGCAGGTGGAGAAGGGGACGACAGAGGATGAGATGGCTGGGTTACATCACTGAGTCGATGGACGTGAGTCTGAGTGAACTCCGGGAGTTGGTGATGGACAGGGAGGCCTGGCATGCTGTGATTCATGGGGTCGCAAAAAGTCAGACACGACTGATCGACTGAACTGAACTGAAATGATTTATACCTTTACCACAAAACATCCAAAAGTTATATGAGTTATATGAATTTTCCTAAGACACAATTGCTTACTAAGAGCTGAGCCTTTGCTACCTTTCCAAGGTACTGTGCTGTGCTGTGCTAAGTTGCTTCAGTCATGTGCGACTCTGCGACTCTATGGACTATATCCTCCAAGGCTCCTCCTCCGTCCATGGGTTCTCCAGACAAGAATACTGGAGTGAGTGGCTGTGTCCTCCTCCAGGGGATCTTCTGGACCCAGGGATCAAACTCACATTTCTTATTTCTCTTGTATTGGCAGGCAGGTTCTTTACCACTAGCACCGCCTGGGACGCCCCACCTTTTCAAGGTGAACAGCCCTAAAGTCAATTCAGCAAACATTTGTAGAGGACTTCCTAAGCTTAAGTCAACAGTAAGCATTATGGGATTCAAAGATAAAAAGTAAGTGATGAATCCTGTTTTCAAGGAATATGCACTATTCAGTGTGATAGAGTGCAGAATGAGGTAGATAGAATAGTTAAACCATAAACAAAATTGCTCAGAAAAACTAGAGGGAATAATCAGTGAGAAAAGAGAGCTTGATTAAATAAATGCTGATTGTCCTGGACTCTAAACAATGAATTGAAATAAAGTAAGCAAAGAAGAGAATAATTCATTATAGATACAAGTTTATATGAAGATAAGAAAGTAATCCATTATGGGCAAAATAAGATCAAAACTAGTCTTATGATGAACATGGCTTTATTCCCACTATTAAGCATTATTAAGAGTCTAACATAGATTAGACACTCCCATCTCTCATTTCAACTTTTTCTTTAAAACACATTTTACACTGTAACATACTCGATAACTTACATGTTCATATTTATCATCTAACTCTCAGTAATAGAATTGCTAGCCATGCACACATACACACTCCACACAAATACTTTCTATTCTTGCTTGACTTAGCTTAGTACTTTAAGAACTACATTTCCATTCACCCTTGTAATTAGGTGTATCCATGTGAATGAATTCTAGTCATAGCCACTGTTGGAAAAAATAAAAAAGACCCAGGGAAATATTTTTGTGGGGCCCTTATCTAAACAATTTGACTAAAAGTGTGTTATTGGCACACTTTTTGGCAACTGGTTTGCCTCCAGGACACAGGTGTCATGAAAACCACTGTTAAACCTAAGCAAAAATGGGAAAGGAAAACCCACAACAACATCGTTGTCATTGGGCATGTAGATTCAGGGAAGTCTACCACGACTAGCCATCTGATCTATGAATGTGGCGGGATCGACAAGAGAACTATTGAAAAGTTCAAGCAGGAGGCTGCCAAGATGGGAAAGGGCTCCTTCAAGTATGCCTGGGTCCTGGACAAACTGAAAGCTGAACGTGAGCATGGTATCACCATTGATGTCTCCCTGTGGAAATTTGAGGACAGATTTACTATCATTCATGTTACTATCATTCATGCCCCAGGACACAGAGATTTCATTAAAAACAGGATTACAGGCACATCCCAGGCTGACTGTGCTGTACTGATTGTTGTTGCTGGTGTTGGTGCATTTGAAGCCAGTATCTCCAAGAACCAGCAGACCCGTGAGCATGCCCTTCTGGCTTACACTCTGGGTGTAAAACAGCTAATTGTTGGAGTTAACAAAATGGATTCCTCTGAGCTACTCTACAGCCAGAAGAGATAAGAGGAAATTGTTAAGGAAGTCAGCACCTACATTAAGAAAATTGGCTACAACCCCAACACAGTAGCATTTGTGCCAATTTCTGGCTGGAATGGGGACAACATGCTGGAGCCAAGTGCTAACATGCCATGGTTCAAGGGATGGAAAGTCACCCATAAAAACGGCAATGCCAGTGGGATCATCCTGCTTGAGGCTCTGGGTTGCATCCTGCCACCAATTCACCCAATTGACAAACCCTTGTGTTTGCCACTCCAGGATGTCTATAAAATTGGTGGTATTGGTACTGTCCCTGTGGGTTGAGTGGAGATTGGTGTTCTCAAACCTGGCATGGTGGTCATCTTTGCTCCAGTCAATGTATCAACTGAAGTGAAGTCTGTAGAAACGCACCATGAAGCATCGAGTGAAGCCCTTCCTGGGGACAATCTGGGCTTCAATGTCAAGAACGTATCTGTCAAAGATGTTCATTGTGGGAATGTGACTGCTGACAGCAAAAATGACCCACCAATGGAAGCAGCTGGCTTCAAAGCTCAGGTGATTATTTTGAACCATCCAGGCCAAATCAGTGCTGGATATGCACCTGTGCTGGACTGTCACCCTGCTCACATCGCTTGCAAGTTTGCTGAGCTGAAGGAGAAAATTGATCGTCGTTCTGGCAAAAAGCTGAAAGATGGCCCTAAATTCTTGAAATCTGGTGATGCTGCCATTGTTGATATGGTTCTTAGCAAGCCCATGTGTGTCGAGAGATTCTCTGACTATCCTCCCCTGGGCCATTTTGCTGTGAGTGACATGAGATAGACAGTCACTGTGCGTGTCATCAAAGCATTGGACAAGAAGGCAGCCAGAGCTGGCAAGGTCACCAAGTCTGCCCAGAAAGCTCAGAAGGCTAAATGAATATTATCCCCAATACCTGCCACCCCAGTCTTAATAAGTGGTGGAAGAATGGTCTCAGAACTGTTTGTCTCAATTGGCCATTTAAATTTAATTGTAAAAGACTGGTTAATGATCACAATGTACCGTAAAACCTTCAGAAGGAAAGGAGAATGTTTTGTGGACCATATGTTTTGTGTGTGGCAGTTTTTTAAGTTATTAGTTTTTAAAATCAGTATTTTTTAATGAAAACAACTTGACCAAAAATCTGTCACAGAATTTGAGACCCATTAAAAAAAAGTTTAATGAGAAAAAGAAAAAGTGTGTTATTGAATCCATGGGCCTATGTGAGATATGATAATTTATCAGTGAAAATTTAGAATAATTAGTAAAGCATAGTTACTTCTGAGTTGGTTTATTGTCCAATAAGTGCATGGAAAGAATCTCTACAGGGTCCAGGTACCATCTCCTCTTGCTCAGATTAAGAGGCCCTTCTGGGCTCTTTATTGTCAAATGTGACATTCCTGACTAATTTCTTATCTCATATTGTGAGAAAAAAGTAGCAACAGTATGATTACTAATGATTCCATGGCTTTATAGAACCTATTTGTATTTAAACCATATATATTCCTCTTGCATCTAATTTTTCTAACTCCATTTGTTTAATGCCTATTTCACCTTTACTTCAGTTCAGTTCAGTCACTTAGCCATGTCCGTCTCTTTGTGACCCCATGGACTGCAACACACCAGGCTTGCCTGCCCATCACCAACTCCCAGAGTTTGCTCAAACTCATGTCCATCGAGTCAGTGATGCTATCCAACCATCTCACCTTCAGCTGTCCCCATCTCCTCCTGCCTTCAATCTTTCTTAGCAACAGGGTCTTTTCCAACGAGTCAGTTCTTTGCATTGGATGGTCAAATATTGGAGCTTCAGCTTCAGCATCGGTCTTTACCACAACACTGCATTATCCATCATGCTGTTAGAGACTATGGCCATGGTAAGTCACTTCAGTCATGTCCAACTCTTTGTGACCCTATGGACTATAGCCCCCCAGGCTCCTCTATCCACGGAGATTCTCCAGGCAAGAATACTGGAACGGGTTGCCATGCCTTCCTCCAAGGGATCTTCCCAAACCAGTAATTGAACTCGTGTCTCTTGCACCTTCTGCATTGGCAGGCAGGTTCTTGACCACTTGCACCACCTGGGAAACCCTGTTAGAGACTACCAGCTTTCAATGACTTTCTCAGAAATTCTTATTGTGTCTCATTGGTGATGACAAATTCAAGAATTATCCAGGGAATATAGACTAGTATGAAAGATAATTCATTTTCTGATCATTTTAAAGTTACCATTTGGAAAGGATAATAGTACATCTTCTAACCATGCCTTCTCTTAAAGCCTTTACATCATAATCACTATAAGAGTATGATCTCTTAGAATGTTGAGTACATCACTGGCTTCCATATACTATTACCAGTGGAGAGGATAGATAAGGGACCAATGGGTCGAGCAAAAAAAGAAGCTACATCTATCTGAGAAATGTCCATCTGGCAGGGCTTAAGGCTGACTTGGATGAACATAGTGCCACAATGTCTATTGGAGGCAAGAAGGCAAGAATCATAGGAACAAAATTATCATTGTGGAACAAAAATCTCAAAATCATTTGAAAGACATGGGTGTAGACACTTCTAAGGGATAGCCTGACATGTGGTACTAGGTACCATCAGAATGGAGCTTACAGAATAAAAGACACCTTCTTCCACTACTTACCACCCGTGGATGCTACAGACAAGCATCAGCACCATAGTCACAATGTGGACAAGTGACAGCTGATGCATGGGCTCATATGTGTGGTTCAAGCCCAACTGTTGGTGCTAGCTGTAGGTGGTCTAGATCTCTAACTCAGCATATGTCTAATCTGAGTGACATTCACCCAGCATCAGTATGCCAACTAATTTAGTCACCTTAATTTTAGGCAACCCTGCAAAGAAATACCACAAGAGCTAATGGGAATGATTTGCTCATCAGGCTGCCTTCCTGAAACTAAAACCTGGGCACTGGATTCACAATGATCTCATAGACTTAAGTTCTGGAGCTTTTTGAAGCATCCAGTTTTCCTTGCACATGAGGCAGAGGATCACAGGATGACCCAAGGTGAGAATTGGAGATGAAAGTTCACAGAGGACCTAGTCTAGGTATACTTAGACATCAAAGTCTATATATGTCTATCTACTTAGGCAGGACTTCTGGCCAGTTCCATGCCAGTCCCAGGCAACCAGGGCCTTATATAATTATGAAGAAGGCACCCTAGAGAATGGGCCTCATGGGGTGAAGGGCTTGAGACAGAGGTCCTACATTCTCTTGTCTAAGGACAATACTTGTTCTATCCAATGGAATAGCAGGAGAAGTAAAGAATACTGATTTTAGAATATAAAGGCATACAAAGATTCCACATTTATTTATTTTCCTTTGCCTACTGGATACTGTATCCCAGAAATATCTTAAAGCCACATGTTGAATGGATGTGTTCAGCAAAGTAGCCCTACCTCCACCTTGAACCCAGAGTAACTCCTTTGACAATTTATCTGTATGTGATATTTTGTTTGAGTCATTATATATTTGGGGGTTTGTTAGCTACTCTAGCTAATATAATTACTTCTTAAAGTGAAAACTCAAGAAGGGTTGGGTCTTTTGCTACTTTGTTCCTGTTTATTTCTAGTGTCTGGAAAAATGTCAGACATGGTAGTGATCTGTTATGATTGATATTAGGCATGCTGCTGCTAAGTCACTTTAGTCGTGTCCGACTCTGTGCGACCCCATAGACGGCAGCCCACCAGGCTCCCCGATCCCTAGGATTCTCCAGGCAAGAACACTGGAGTGGGTTGCCATTTCCTTCTCCAATGCATGAAAGTGAAAGTGAAGTCTCTCAGAGGTGCCCAACTCTTAGCGACCCCATGTGTTTAATGCTTATTCTAAAGTCATCAGTTAAGAAGCTTTAGGCTACAGGTGACTTTCAGAACAAATTCGAGAAGTATATTAACATGCCTTATTTCATGTTCACAGGAAGTGTGGTGAATTGAGGATCCCAATGGAAGGCTTCAATGATTACAACTGAGGAGGATGCAAAGTCAAGAGCTGGTGCCGACAGTTTGTAAGTGTTATATCACAACCTGAAGCACCTTAAGTGTTCCTGTAAAATGCATGCATTTCCAGAATGCATGGGTCTCAATGAGTGATCTGAAATTTTATTTAAGGGAATCAATATTGCATTACCATTATGGACAAGCTTTGTAGTTCATTCAGTTCAGTTCAGTTCAGTCGTACAGTCGTGTCTGACTCTCTGTGAGCCTGTGGAATGCAGCACGCCAGGCTTCCCTGTCCATCACCAGCACCCAGAGCCTATTCAAACTCATGTCTATTGCCTCAGTGATGAAATCCAACCATCTCATCCACTGTTGTCCCCTTCTCCTCTCGCCTTCAACCTTTCCCAGCATCAGGGTCTTTTCAAATGAGTCAGTTCTTCACATCAGGTGGCCAAGTATTGGAGTTGCAGCTTCAGCATCCGTCCTTCCAAAGAATATTCAGGACTGATTTCCTTTAGGATGGACTGGTTGGATCTCCTTGCAGTCCAAGGGACTCTCAAGAGTCTTCTCCAAAACCACAGTTCAAAAGCATAAATTCTTCAGTGCTCATCTTTCTTTATAGTCCATCTTGCACATCCATAGGTGATTACTGGAAAAACCATAGTTTTGACTAGATGGGCCTTTTTTGGTAAAGTAATGTCTCTGCTTTTTAATATTCTGTCTAGGTTGGTCATAACTTTTCTTCCAAGGAGCAAGCACCTTTTAATTTCATGGCTGCAGTCACCATCTGTAGTGATTTTGGAGCCCCCCAAAATAAAGTCAGCCACTGTTTCCCCATCTATTTCCCATGAAGTGATGGGACCGGATGCCATAATCTTAGTTTTCTGAATGTTGAGTTTTAAGCCAACTTTTTCACTGTCCTCTTTCACTTTCATCAAGAGGCTCTTTAGTTCTTCTTCACTTTCTGCCATAAGGGTGGTGTCATCTGCATATCTGTAATTGCTAATAAATAAGTAAAAATATTGGCATATAGAGGACAGAGTGGATAGATGGGCTATATAGAAGCTGCAGTTGTAGTAGGAGCACAGGCTCATGCCCCAGGCCTTAGTTTTATTTTTATTTCAAACCAGATAAATAAATATCACTGATATCCACAGAGGTTTGGAAGCACAAAATGATGGTGACTATCTAATAGTAACTAGATGACTGTCTTATAATCATTAGATGACTTTCTAATTGTGATTGGGGAAGGCAGAATAGGACTATTGGAAGGCACAACAGAACCTTGTGCAACAGGACCCAGGAGAAAGGAACAGTGACCCCCACAGGAGACTTGCCTGTGGGTGTCCGGGAGTCTCCAGTGAAGGTGTGGGTCCCTGGTGACCTGCTACAGGGTTGGGGGCATGGACTGTAGCAGTACATGCATGGGATCTTTTGAGGGAGGTCACCATTATCTTCATCACCTCCACCATAGTTTGGCCTCAGGTAAATAGCAGGGAGATAACACAGTTCCACCCATCAACAGAAAATTGTATTAAAGATTTACAGAGCATGGCCCCGCCCATCAGAACAAGATCTAGTATCTTCCTCAGTCAGTCTATCCAATCAGGAAGCTTCCATAATTCTCTTATCCTTCTCCATCAGAGGGCAGACAGACTGAAAACCCACAGAAACACAGAAATCACAGAAAACTAATCAATCTAATCACATGGACCACAGCCTTGTCTAACTGAGTGAAACTATGAGCCATGCCATGTAGGGCCACCCAAAATGGACGGGTCGTGGTGGAGAGGTCTGACAGAATGTGGTCCACTGGAGAAGGGAATGGCAAACCACTTCAGTATTCCTGCCTTGAGAACCCCATAAACAGTATGAAAAGGCAAAAAAAAATAGGACACTGAAAGATGAACTCCCCAGGTTGGTAGGTGCCCAATATGCTACTGGAGATCAGTGAAGAAATAATTCCAGAAAGAATAAGGAGATGGAGCCAAAGCAAAAACAACACCCAGTTGTAGATGTGACTGGTGATAGAAGCAAGGTCTGATGCTGTAAAGAGTAATATTGCATAGGAATCTGGAATGTTAGGTGCATGAATCAAGGCAAATTAGAGGTGGTCAAACAGGAGTTGGCAAGAGTGAACGTCAGCTGAGAATCAGCAAACTAAAATGGACTGGAATAGGTGAATTTTCTCAGATGACCATTATATCTACTATTGTGGGCAAGAATCCCTTAGAAGAAATGGAGTAGCCATCATAGTCAACAAAAGAGTCTGAAATGCAGTACTTGGATGCAGTCTCAAAAATAACAGAATGATCTCTATTTGTTTCCAAGGCAAAC
The DNA here is from genome assembly GCF_055505025.1 of Bos grunniens. Lineage (NCBI taxonomy): Eukaryota > Metazoa > Chordata > Mammalia > Artiodactyla > Bovidae > Bos > Bos grunniens. The sequence goes on along the minus strand of NC_141165.1, from coordinate 118,322,516 downwards.
CATTCAATATCATGGTAATCCAAGTCTATGCCCCAACCAGTAACGCTGAAGAAACTGAAGTTGAACAGTTCTCAGAAGACCTACAAGACCTGCTAGAAGTAGCACCCAAAAAAGATGTCCTTTTCATTATAGGGGACTGGAATGCAAAAGTAGGAAGTCAAGAAAACCTGGAATAACAGGCAAATTTGGCCTTGGAGTACAGAATGAAGCAGGGCAAAGGCTAATAGAGTTCTGTCAAGAGAATGCACTGGTAATTTCAAACACCCTCTTCCAACAACACAGGAGAAGACTATACACATGGACATCACCAGATGGTCAACACCGAAATCAGATTGATTATATTCTATGCAGCCAAAGATGGAGACGCTCTACACAGTCAGCAAAAAGAAGACCAAGAGCTGACTGTGGCTCAGATCATGAAATCCTTTTTGCCAAATTCAGACTTAAATTGAAGAAAGTGGGGAAAACCACTAGACCATTCAGGTATGACCTAAATCAAATCCCTTATGATTATACAGTGGAAGTGAGAAATTGATTTAAGGGACTAGATCTGATAGACAAAGTGCCTGATGAACTATGGATAGAGGTTTGTGACACTGTACAGGTGACAGGGATCAAAACCATCCCCAAGAAACAGAAATGCAAAGAAGCAAAATGGCTGTCTGAGGAGGCCTTACAAATAGCTGTGAAAAGAAGAGAAGTGAAAAGCAAAGGAGAAAAGGAAAGATATACCCATTTGAATGCAGAGTTCCAAAGAATAGCATGGAGAGATGACAAAGCCTTCCTCAGTGATCAGTGCAAAGGCGCAGAAGAAAACAATAGAATGGGAAAGACTAGAGATCTCTTCAAGAACATCAGAGATACCAAGGGAACATTTCATACAAAGGTGGGCTCAATAAAGGACAGAAATTGTATGAACCTAACAGAAGCAGAAGATATTAAGAAGAGGTGGCAAGAATACACAGACGAACTATGCAAAAAAGATCTTTACAACCCAGATAATCACGACGGTGGGATCACTCACCTAGGGCCAGACATCCTGGAATGTGAAGTCAAATGGTCCTCAGGAAGCATCACTGTGAACAAAGCTAGTGGAGGTGATGGAATTCCAGTTGAGCTATTTCAAATCCAAAAAGAAAAATGGTATTAAAATGCTGCCCTCAATATGCCAGCAAATTTGGAAAACTCAGCAGTGGCCACAGGACTGGAAAAGGTCAGTTTTTATTCCAATGGCAATGCCAAAGAATGCTCAAACTACCACACAATTGCACTCTTCTCATATACTAACAAAGTAATGCTCAAAATTCTCCAAGCCAAGCTTCAGCAATACATGAACCGTGAACTTCCAGATGTTCAAGCTGGTTTTGGAAAAGGCAGAGGAACAAACCAGAGATCAAATTGCCAACATCCAGTGAAACATGGGAAAAGCAAGAGAGTTCCAGAAGAACATCTACTTCTGCTTTATTGACTATGCCAAAGCCTTTGACTGTGTGGATCACAATAAACTGGAAAATTCTGAAAGAGATGGGAATACCAGACAACCTGAGCTACCTGTGAGAAATGTGTATTCAGGTCAGAGAGCAACAGTTAGAACTGGATGTGGAACAACAGACTGGTTCCAAATAGGAAAAGGAGTACGTCAAAGCTGTATATTGTCACCCTGCTTATTTAACTTAACCAGGGCTTCCCTGGTGGCTTAGAGAGTAAAAAGTCAGCCTTCAATGAGGAAGACCCAGGTTCAATCCCTGGGTCAGGAAGATCCCCTGGGAGATGGCAATGGCACCCCACTCCAGTACTCCTGCCTGGAAAATCCCATGGACAGAGGAGCCTGGTAGGCTACAGTCCACGGGGTCGCAAAGAGTCGGACACAACTGAGCAACCTCACTTTCACTTTATTTAATTTATATGCAGAGTACATCATGAGAAACACTGGGCTAGAGGAAGCATAGGCTGGAAGCAAGATTGCTGGGAGAAATATCAATAATCTCAGATATGCAGATGGCACCACCCTTATGGCAGAAAGTGAAGAAGCACTAAAGAGCCTCTTGATGAAAGTGAAAGAGGAGAGTTAAAAAGTTGGCTTAAAGCTGAACATTCAGAAAACGAAGATCATGGCATCTGTTCCCCTATTTGTTGGCAAATAGGTGGCAAAACAGTGGAAACAGTTGCAGACTTTATTTTGGGGGGCTCCAAAATCACTGCAGATGGTGATTGCAGCCATGAAATTAAAAGACACTTACTCCTTGGAAGAAAGTTATGACCAACCTAAACAGGATATTAAAAAGCAGAGACATTACTTTGCCAACAAAGGATCTGTCTAGTCAAGGCTATGGTTTTTCCAATAGTCATGTATGGATGTGTGAGTTGGACTATAAAGAAAGCTGAGAGCTGAAGAATTGATGCTTTCGAATTGTGATGTTGGAGAAGACGCCTGAGAGTCCCTTGGACTGAAAGGAGATACAACCAATCCAACCTAAAGGAAATCAGTCCTGAATATTCATTGGAAGGACTGATGCTGAAGCTGAAACTCCAATACGTTGGCCATCTTATGCAAAGAGCTGACTCATTTGAAAAGACCCTGATGCTGGCAAAGTTTGAAGGTGAGAGGAGAAGGGTATGACAGAGGATGAGATGGTTGGATGGCATCACCAAGTAGATGGACATGAGTTTGAGTAAACTCCAGGAGTTGGTGATGGACAGCGAGGCCTGGTGTGCTGCATTCCATTGGGTCACAAAGATTCAGACACAACTTAGTGACTGAACTGAACTGAAAGCTGAATAGCTGTATTGAAACCTTAAATTAAAATAAAATGAGGAAAAATTGACAAGTAGAAGTCATTCGTAATGCAAACTTTTGTTCTCATGGGGTTAGGTCAGGCTGATCTCTCTTAGCTCAGTTTCCTTTCTGTCCTCTGCTTGGCCTGTCCCTATTCATCCATCTTATGGGTTGAGAAATAGCTGGTACAACAGTTTAACCCAGAGTAGCCTGTGCTATCTCATTTCTTCAAGTCACTCTGAAGTGTGTTAAGGTTTAGAACATCAGTGATGAGCAGGAGGTGGGAGTGGTCATAGGTAAAGGAAAACAAATTTTTAGTAGGTTGGTGGTAGGTTCAAATTTTTTCTCATAATCTACATGTAAAATGTGAAAATTACAATCTAGAAAAGTAGAATTAGCTTTTAATAGTAGCATGGCATGGCAGTAATGAGATTAAACTTTGAAGCCAGCTTCCCAGTTTTAAATTTCAGCTTTACTACCTACTAGTTGTGCATCTTTGCTCAAACTGTTTAATCTCTCTGTGCTTCAGTTTCCTGATATTTAGAATAGAGATAGTAGTAATACCTATTTTATGGAGACTGAATGAAACAATATTTAGAAAGTTCCTGGCCTAAAGCATATACTACGTAAGGGCTCTATAAAATAAATTACTGTGTTTAAAATTATTTTTAAAGTCCATTTAATGATTCACTCAATATGTGTGTGTGTGTGCTTTTCAGACTACTTTTATCTATTACCTTATGATTAACTAAATATTACACCTGAAAATGAGAAAGCTCCCTTTACAGCAAGGAACTAGTCTGGCACTTAAAGCTGCAGATCAAGAGGTTTTCAATCCTGTAAATGATCCAGAACACCAAAACACCAACCAAGGCCACTCTAAGACAATGAAATGACACACAAAAAGAGACCACTTTGTGATTGTATTCAAGCACCTCCCATCCCCTCTTACACACAGTACTCTCCACTTCCAAGTATCATGAGAGCCCAGCCAATACTTTTGTTGTGGTTATTGTTCAGTTGCCAAGTTGTGTTCAACTCTTTGCAACCCTATGGACTGCAGCATGCCAGGTTTTCCTGCCCTTCACTATCTCCTGAAGTTTGCTCAAATTCATGTCCATTGAGTCAGTGATGCCACCCAACCATCTCATTCCCTGCTGCCTTATACTCCTTTTGCCTTCAGTCTTTCCCAGCATCAGGGTATTTTCCAATGAGTTGGCCCTTTGCATCAGGTGGCCAAAGTATTGGAGTTCAGCTTCAGCATCAGTCCTTCCAATGAATATTCAGGACTGAGTTCCTTTAGGATGGACTGGTTGGATCTCCTTGCAGTCCAAGGGACTCTCAAGAGTCTTCTCCAACACCACAGTTCAAAAGCATCAATTCTTCGGCGCTCAGCCTTCTTTATAGTCCAACTCTCACATCCATACATGACTACTGGGAAAACCATAGCTTTGACTAGATGGACCTTTGTTGGTGAAGTAATGTCTCTGTTTCTTAATATGCGGTCTAGGTTGGTCATAACTTCCTTCCAAGGAGCAAGTGTCTTTTAATTTCATGGCTGCAGTCACCATCTTTAGTGATTTTGGAGCCCCCCAAAATAAAGTCTCTCACTGTTTCCATTGTTTCCCTATCTATTTGCCATCAAGTGATTGGACCATAGGCCATGATCTTAGTTTTTTGAACATTGAGTTTTAAGCCAACTTTTTCACTCTCCTCTTTCACTTTTATCCTTCCTCTTAGTCAAGATTAATTAGATATGTAATCATAGAATTACCCCTGCTTCTTTACATCATTTTCTCCAAAGTGAACTGATGCTTCTTCAAAGATCCCCCCCCCCACCCAACAAGTCATCATCTAACAAAAGCACAAATCCTGTGGTAAGCCCTCTCAGAAACCCTCTTACTGACACCCCATGGTACCCCATGGTGTGTGATCTGCCTCACTGGAACTTGTTCAGCTATAGGTCGATTGTTGGTTATCTTTGGCTGGAGGGCACTGAGACATTATTTCCTATGTTGGTATTTTTATTCATGTAGAATAGCTGTGCTTTTAATACTAACACAACTCAGTCTTGGCTATTTGGAGACTTTGAAAGTGTTAAGTCTAGAATCACTTCAATTTTTACAACGTAAAATGAATGGACAAAAGAATATCTGTAGTGGAATGCAATTCCCTATGCTAGAAGCAAGTTTTTATGCACATTTTGCATGTAATATTATTGTCATCCATATTACATTTCTGTTCCAAGTAAGAGAGAATTGTTCATTGTTTGATTTGGTAGGGTTGTTTTTTCTGAGGTGTTTTTCTCCTTTTGTTTCCTCAGATTTATGAGCCTGGCACGCTTTTCTGTCTGCTGCTGAAAAGACTATTGTGCCCATGTATACACAGTCTCGGCAAATCATTTATTTCAGACCATTAAGAACATTCTTTTTGCACCCTCAAAAAGAGGAAATTTTCATTTCAGTCATCTGTCCCAATATTAGTAGTGATTCTATAATGTCAGTATTCATTTTTTTAAAAATATAGATTTATTTATTTTAATTGGAGGCTAATTACTTTACAATATTGTATTGGTTTAGCCATACATCAACATGAATCCACCACGGGTGTACATGTGTTCCCCAACCTGAACGCCCCTCCCACCTCCCTCCCCGTACCATCCCTCTGGGTCATCCCAGTGCACCAGCCCCAAGCATCCTGTATCCTGCATTGAACCTGGACTGGTGATTCGTTTCTTATATGATATCATACATGTTTCAATGCCATTCTCCCAAATCATCCCACTCTCGCCCTCTCCCACAGAGTCCAAAAAACTGTTCTATACATCTGTGTTTCTTTTGTTGTCTCACATACAGGGTTATATAAAAAAAGTGAAGTTACAGTTGAAGGGACTTTGACACAGATGAAGGCAGTGGTGGTGAAAATGGTCTTGGATTTTATGCCATCATCATAAAAATTTTGGTCAGGGATAAACTTAATTTTTAAAAACTTAATTTTTCTTTTGTCTTCTGTTTCTTTCATCCTAACCTCAAATGTCATGAAAATAAATCTATTCCAGTTTTAGCAACAATACAGTGAAATGGGAGCTAATAATTTATTAATTCAGAGAACAACATATTTTAGTTAAAAAGAATAATCTTTTGTCTTGACCTATCTGAATGGTTATCTGTGTTACCTTGTTGAGGAGTATAATTTATTGACAGAATTATATTATTATTTCTCCATTTTACTTTTATGACTTTAATAATTGTCCCCAAGAATTTATAAGCATCTGTCCCACCACTTCATGGGAAATAGATGGGGAAACAGTGGAAACAGTGGCAGACTTTGTTTTTCTGGGCTCCAAAATCACTACAGATGGTGACTGCAGTCATGAAGTTAAAAGACGCTTACTCCTTGGAAGGAAAGTTATGACCAACCTAGATAGCATATTCAAAAGCAGAGACATTACTTTGCCAACAAAGGTTCGTCTAGTCAAGGCCGTGGTTTTTCCTGTGGTCATGTATGGATGTGAGAGTTGGACTGTGAAGAAGGCTGAGCGCCGAAGAATTGATGCTTTTGAACTGTGGTGTTGGAGAAGACTCTTGAGAGTCCCTTGGACTGCAAGGAGATCCAACCAGTCCATTCTAAAGGAGATCAGCCCTGGGATTTCTTTGGAAGGAATGATGCTAAAGCTGAAACTGCAGTACTTTGGCCACCTCATGCGAAGTGTTGATTCATTGGGAAAGACCCTGATGCTGGTGTAGGAGGAGAAGGGGATGACAGAGGATGAGATGGCTGGATGGCATCACTGACTCGATGGACGTGAGTCTGAGTGAACTCCGGGAGTTGGTGATGGACAGGGAGGCCTGGCGTGCTATGATTCATGGGGTCGCAAAGAGTCGGACACGACTGAGCGACTGATGTGATCTGATCTGATTGCCTATTAATCTATGCCTTTTTATCTATAACAAAATGTCTGATCGTGTCACATTACATGCATGTAATTACATATATTGTCACATTATTATGTTATAGGGCTACATGAGACTATGAAAATGTGTGTAACTCATCCTGTTAGGTACAAAACAAGCTTTGCTATAACTACCCCTAAAAATAGCCTTTCCTTCAAGTTCCCCAAAGAAGAAGATGATTCTTCAACCTCTCATTCTGAAAAGAAAACTGTCTTTTAAAGAAATGACCAGAGAGACCTTGACCATACGCATAAGAACTTGACAAAGGTACACATTTATCATTTGCTTTTGAAGGTCTCCTGCTATACCTTGTGATACTGGCATTTCATAGAGTCAGTGGATATTACGTTTTCTTTTTCCCCTGTCCTGGTTATTCCTTTGTCTACTTTAACGTCAACTATGCTGGGATTAAATGCCTGAATAGTTTAACAGGAAAAGATGAATCTCATTTTAGTTCCACTATTGGCAGCAGGACTATTCCCAAACCATGCTTATTGCAGTTCTTATGAAAACCAGCTGCAGGTCTCATACAAGGGCCAAAATTAGCATGCATTCTGAAGGATTTCTATGCATATTTTTATCAGCTAAAATATGACAGTTTTTTCTAGAATATATAATATTTTTATCAGCTAAAATATGACAGTTTTGTCTAAATATATAATCAAACCTCAGGAATCGTTTTGTCAACATTTGTGAAAAAAGAGATAGTATTACTTATCAAGAATTTTTGTTAGTGAACATGGGAGAATCACATAGTCACTCTCTTGTTTGTATTTTTCCATCTCAAAATTGAGACTATTTACTTCTGTTAAACTCACATAAAACGTGTATTGACATTGAGTTAAATACTCCCATTCTATAAACTTTTAGAGAATAATTCAACATTTTGGGGGGAAAAAAAAGGAAAAAAAGACTATCAGCATGTAGCAAACCAAGAAACATCTTACTCTGTAATATTTTCCAAAAGCCAAGGTAATACTTTCCATAAACATTACAGAAATGAAAAGACACTGGCTTTGATGAATTGAAATATAGTTTTCATAGCCATTTGTTAGTAGGAAGTCATTTATCTATTTGGCATTTAATATACTTCCCAGGTGGTGCTAGTGATAAAGAATCCTCCTGCCAATTTGGAGACACAAGAGATGAGGGTTCTGTCCCTGGGTCAGGCAGATCCCTTGGAGCAGGAAATGGCAAGCTACTCCAGCATTCTTGCCTGGAGAATTCCATGGACAGAAGAGCTGGTGGGTTACAGTCCAAGAGGTTGCAAAGAATTGGACATGACTGAAGCAACTGGGCAGGATAACACGTGCCCTATCTCATGATTCCTTGTTTCTCTGTTTTTAACATTTTTGTTGTTGTTTTTTCTTTTCCGTTGGTCAACAGCACAACTTTTCATATACCATTGTTTAAAGACAAACATTCCTTACCTGCAACTTGTCCTTTTTGAGCATGGAGTCTTGGTAAAGATGTGTTTATTTAAAAATTTACACTTAATGCTCAGATATGTGGTCTGAATAGTTATTGTTGTCCTTTGGTCATTCAGTCGTGTCTGACTCTTAGTGAATCCATGGACTGTAGCCTGCCAGGCTCCTCTGTCCATGGGATTTCCCAGGCAAGAATACTGGAGTGGGAAGCCATTTTTCTCTCCAGGAGAACTTCCCAACCCAAGGATTGAACCTGCAGCTCCTGCACTGGCAGGTGGATTCTTTATTGCTGAGCCACATAGTAGGGAGGCATAATTAAAATTTTAAAAATAAGATTGCTCCTGAAAAATCTCAGGTTTATCATTACTTAAAGGAGAAGAGGTAAAGGTCATCTGGATAAACTAAGTCATACAATTATATGAATATATGACACATGTCGTGTTGGTGTTATATTCACATTTAACTTAGCCAGGAATTGACTTCTTATATTTCCCTAAGCCATTTATGGACTTTTGGAATTGAGAGTACTATTAGTGATCTCTGGCTGATCCCTTTATTTCATAGAGTAGGAAGTTAAACTCAGAAAGTCAAGCAAGGAATAGAAACGGAATTTCTTTTGATCCCATCTCTGTTCTTTCCAGCAGCAAGCCCGTTTTCTCTATTTCCCCTCAGGTTTCTGGACTTCCACTGCATTCCTCATTTCAAATAGCTGATTCATATGTGATCCTACTTTATTTTTGCAACTGCTGTAGCTTCAGCAACCAGCAATTCTAAGGGAGGATATCACAGAGTTGCTTCAGCAGCAGCATTCCCACTCCCTCCACCCATGCTCACCATCCCCTTCAATGTTCAGATGAAGAGGGGTTTCTCATTTTTATCATATGATCTGGGACTATGGCCTTTACATCCACAAGTCAACGTTTTGCTTATGTATCCTACAGAGACCTACGTGACTAGAATTCAGACCTCTTTCCATGCAGGAACTGCCTTCAGCAAGAAGTCTGGCCTGAATTTCAAAAGATTATAATAAAAAGCATATGAAATAGATGACTAATAGGGACCTACTGAATAGCTCAGGGAACTCATCTCGATATTCTTTAAGGACCTGTGTGGGAAAAGAATATTAAAAAAAAAAAAAAGATATATGTATAACTGATTCACTTTGCTATCCACCTGAAACTATCACAAATTTGTAAATCAACTATACTCCAGAAAATTTTTTAAAAATGTATGTTAAGGAATACCTAAATGGTTCCCTTGAAGTGAAACTTGCCTTCTCTCTCATCCTATGTCTTATACATGAGAATAATGAAGGTGTTTGATCTCTATGCATCTAAACATGGATAACTGGTGTTTGATCTCTATGCATTGACCTAAAGTTTAGTGCTAGATAGATCTCAAGCTTAGCCCACAGAGACCAGCATTAACCTCATTGTCCACTAATGAGGTAATTATTCAATCGATTTGTAAATCTCAGTCATTCCTCACTCTTTATCTTTGCCTATACATAACTTTTGTTAACTCCAAAAGTAAATTAAAGATTGCTGATTAAAGATGATTGAATCCTTGTTGTTATTCCTCTCATTGAGATGCAGAGTTCCTCCCTGTGCCTGTACTAGCTTTAGTTAAGTTTGACTAATAAAAGAGAGTGGAAATGATATCCTGGGACTTTTGTGCTAGTCCATTAGAAGTTTTGCAACTTCCACCCAGGTCCCTTGGAATGCTTGCTTTAGGTCTGACTGTAATTAGACCACCAGACAATGAGGAAGTCCACATGGAGATGCTGCATGGACAACGGAAAAGCCCAGAGAAAAAGAAGCAGGCTTACGGCTTTTCTATCCATTCTAGTCTAGGGACTAAAACAATGAGTAATAAGCTTCCCTTGAATATATCAGGCTCTAGCAAAGATGATATGAAGAAGTGTAGGATCTATATGGCAGCCAGAACCAAGAACCAAGATATATGATCTAGTTCAACCATCCCAGCCATATCCTGGCATTTGAACTGCTCCACCTGAGTCCCAGTCCTTATGGTATAAAGACAAGCTGTCCCCACTATGTGCTGCCCAAACTCCTGAACCACAAACTTGCAGATATAATAACATGGCTGCTGTTTTATGTCATTAATTATTGGGGTGACTTCTTATTCAGCAATAGATTGCCAGAAAATGAATTGATTCTAAAACTTGTTCCAGTTGAACAGAAACCTAAAACATGTAGCATGGGATCTGAGACGAGGGAGAGGGTATAAACAAGATGTGAAGAAGGGGAGGTTAATGACAACATGCATGAGCAGAAATGGTCCTTGGTGCCTCACTCTAACTTTGAGAACATAATGCTTGTTGCTTTAAAATCTCATGTAATTTCTCTTTGGCCAAGCTAACCTGGAATAGCACAGGAAAAAAAGTCTGTGAAATGTTACTTTTGCTTAACTAAACTGATTCAATACCATCATACCATGTTGTACATGACTGTTGAAAAGCTTGGCCACAGTCATGGCTGATGTCTTATAATCACTTACTTGCAAACTATATCACAGTGCTGATTTCTGGCCTATTGTTTCCACAGTTCCTCCACTTTAGGTCTTCTCTAGAATGACCAACCTCAGCTTTCAAAATAATTGGATGAACTATAAGTTCTTCTAAATAAAATCCTCTGATTCTTGCATTAAATGCTCTGCAGGTTAAAATCTATAGTCATCATCTCCTATGTGTGTATTCATTTTGGCTCTAGCCATCTTATATGCTAATATAGTGACCCAGGTTTCCTATGCTTCTTGGAAGTTCATGCTCCTTGTGTTTTTCGAACAATTTAAGCATTTTATGCTTTTATATTTCTCCCTTGTAAATTTCTGCTTATTGTTTTAGATCAAACTCAAATATCACCTTTATTCTTCCTAACCAACTCCATTGCATTCTTCTCCAGTCAATGAAAACTATTTCTTCTATGGACATTCTGATACAATATTTTGAATATTTATTATAGTGTTTTTTTTTTTTTTTTTTGCAGTATACTTTTTGGACACTCAGTCTATAATCCCCAGAAGACTTTGAAATCTTTAAAGGTGTGGACAATTTGACTTATTCCTTTCCGTGTCGTCAGCATTTACAAAGGTTCTGAGAGTTTCCAAGCACTTAATATATATTTGATGAAAAAAAAAACAAACTAAATTTCCATAGGCGGTGAAAGTATAGCTAAAGAAACTTGACAAATCTTTTTGTGTGTGTGACTTGTGTAATCACTACATTGTCTGAAAAAATAGCTATACAAGAGTTTAAATATTTATAACACCAAATATCTGTATGAAGCTGTGTTAGAAGTATGAAAAATGCAAATTTTAGGTAGAATATAGTCTTGAACATATAGACATTTAATTCTTCTGCATTAAATACAACACAGAACATTGAAAATTGTATACTACTATTCTCTTTATTTGGATCTTTCTACAAATGAGTCAATCCACTTTGATAAGTCCAAAATAATCAGTCAATTGTCCAACTTTTATATTCTTTAGGACTGATTCTCCAAACTTTACTAAAATTTTCCCATATCCTTTACAATAAAAGTTACATATTGTAGTTCTTAGAACTGTAGTGTTTACTCTTATTATTTTTGAAATCTTTGCACCAAATACTTTCCACAAATCATTATGTTTAAAAAAGGCATATCTCATAATTCTCTTTGCCAGATGTGGAATGCTGCCTATTGAGGAAGATTTCCATATGCATATCTCATTTTGGTCTTTTCCCACTGATTTTATAAAAATAGAAATGTTTGACATAATATATAAACTATATGATATACTAAAATGTATTGGTTGAATATGATGATTTATCTGTGTCTGTGTTTGTGTAATGTGTACCTGGAGGGAGGGCTTCCCTGGTGATTCAGACAGTAAAGGATCTGCCTGCAATCCGGGAGACCTGAGCTTGATCCCTGGGTTGAGAAGATCCCCTGGAGAAGACTCATTCCAGTATTCTTGCCTGGAGAATTCCATGGGCAGAGGAGCCTGACAGGCTATAGTCCATGGGCTCGCGGGGTCGCAAAGGGCTTCCTTCATAGCTCAGTTGGTAAAGAATCCACCTGCAATGTGGGAGATCTGGGTTTGATTCCTGGGTTGGGAAGACCCCCAAGAGAAGGGGAAGGCTACCCACTCTAGTATTCTGGGCTGGAGAATTCCATGGACTATATAGTCCATTGGGTCACAAAGAGTAGGACACAGCTGAACAACTTTCACTTTCACTTTCATACCTGAAGGTAAAAGAGTATTCATTTGACTTATAATTTGCGTGATACACATAAAAATCACACAGATTCACATGTATAGCCTTAGGCATTAATTATATGCAATTAGCAATTCTGTAGCAATTACACTAATATTTATCTGACAGTTCCTAAACAGTCCTCTTAAATTATTCTCATAAAAATAAACCACTCACTTACGCCACTGTATTGGAGGATCTGCTTTATTTACTTTGTTACCAAATGATTTTGCTATATTGATGATTTTTATTGATATAATTGTTACAAATAAATACTTTCTTAATTCAAACTCAAAATACCACCAAACTGTTCCTCAAAGATTCAACAAGCCTTTAGATATTTCCTACCTCTCTAGAATGCAAACTAAAAGCAGGGGATTTCAGTCTATGCTGTGCTTGCTGTGCTCAGTCACTCAGTTGTGTCCAACTCTGTGACCGCATGGACTGTAGGCCACCAAGCTTTTCTGTCCATGGGGATTCTCCAGGCAAAAATACTGGAGTGGGTTGCCATGCCTCCTCCAGGGGATCTTCCCAACCCAGGGACTGAACCCAGGTCTCCCGCATTGCAGGTGGATTTGTTACCATCTGAGCCTCCAGGGGAAGCCCAAGAATACTGGAGTGAGTAGCCTATCCTTTCTCCAGGGGATCTTCCCTACCCAGGAATTGAACCAGACTCTCCTGCATGGCAGGTGGATTCTTAACCAGATGAGCTACCAGGGAAGCCCCATTTCAGTTTATAGAAAGACAGAAAGAAAGAAAAAGAAAGAAAGAAAGGGAAGTCGCTCAGTCGTGTCCGACTTTTTGAGACCCCATGGGCTGTAGCCTATCAGACTCCTCTGTCCATGGAATTTTCCAGGCAAGAGTACTGGAGTGGGTTGCCATTTCCTTCTCCAGGGGAGCTTCTGGACCCAGGGATCGAACCCGGGTCTCCGTATTGTAGGCAGACGCTTTACCATCTGAGCCAAATGACCTTAAATGCCTCAGACACTTATTATCATTAAAATAGCTTTTCACAATCACCTTGAAAAGTGATACCCAAATTATGCTGGAACACCCAGTGACAGTGAAATAGCAGCTTCTCATTCCATCTACTTTTTGGGGGCAACAATCAATATTAAAATACTTTGAACTCAAATTTCTTCTCTGTTTCCTTCCTACCATTAGCATGCAGAACAAATCTAATCTTCCACAGAAAAGCTTTTAAATAATATCATGACAGCTATCCTGGATACCAGTGTATTGTCTGTGCAAGGACATTTGGCTTTATTAAGTCTGCCAGAAAGTTTTAATATACTGAGTACCTACTCTGTGCCAAGGATTGTGCTAGACATTTGAAATACAACCTTAAACCAAGCAGATCTGGCCCTGGGCTCATGAATTCACCATCTAGTAGAGGAGGTAGATAATCACTCATTCAAAAGTAAGATGAACTTTTTTAAAAAAAGATTTAAGTCCCCTCCTCTCACTTCTCTGAACATACTCATCTTCCTCTATATTCCATTTTGTTATTCCCAAACAGATGCAATTATTCCAAATATGATCTGATTAGTAATTAAGCATTACTCTCATTGTCTTAGTTCCCTTAATGATAAAAGGGGTAATTGAAATATCTATATCCTTAATTGAGAGTTTTAAACAGCATAAAATATTTAAAGTATTTAGTATAGTGCTTGTCACTTAGAAAGTACTTCATAGATGTCAGCAAGTATTACTACATGCAGCAAAATCATAATTATCTTCCTTCTTTTTCCTACATGGGACTTCAGTCACATTAGTTTTAATGGTGAATATATTATACTACTATTAGGACTTTTCCGTGCATCTTGCTTCTTAACTCTGACTGAATCATCATGTAAATCTTAGATGTTTTACTTTTTAAATATAGCTTTTGCTTATGTAAAATTTTATCTTTATAGAAAAGATGCACCATTTCAGATGCAGTCTAAAGCTCTTGATCCTCATTGAGTTATGCAGCGTTATTTCCTTCCCACCCATTTTTAACATCCTGCACTTAAATAACGTGCCTATTATTTTAAACATTGGACTGTACAGGTCCAAAGCTAGAAATTTTGTGGTAATTCACTGAGCTATCTGGGAGTTAGATACTTTGGAGGGAGTTATATTTTTTAGTTCTTCTAGAGCTGAAACTTGATATATAATATTGATAATAATAACATTAAGCCCTAAAGTTTCCTTCATAAACACAAGCATATTGTAAGTTTTTCCTAAGTCCCACTCTAATTAGTTAGAAATGTTGCTATAGCTACACTGAACCTTGTTTGGCTCTGTGAGTGAGGGCTAAAATGAAATTTGCTACATAGATACAGACTATCAAATCAACAAGATCACCAATTTACGGACCAGAGGGACAACTCCTAAGTAATCATAATCATATCCATAACAGCCATAATATTTATGATTGGTTAATTGAGACTTACCATGGTGACTACAAAAAAAAAAAATGTAGAAAGGAAGAAGGAAAAGGCAGACTTAAACAAAGCAGCAGATGCCTCTATTGTGGCTGCCAAGAGACACAAGTCCTTTTCATGCAGACCATCTGAAATTTACTGTAAAACTTTGGTTGGCTGAAAGCTATCCACACCTACCAGACATGCTGTTAAGGGAGATGTGCCATCTCTTTTACATAAATGATACAATGCCCAGAACAAGTCATCTGTGGGATAATGGCATCACTTTTGATATCCCTGCAA
Source organism: Bos grunniens (assembly GCF_055505025.1). NCBI lineage: Eukaryota > Metazoa > Chordata > Mammalia > Artiodactyla > Bovidae > Bos > Bos grunniens. The sequence continues at coordinate 118,307,388 of NC_141165.1, read as the reverse complement.
ATGGTATCAAATAAGTGGCAGACAGATTCATTTTACTTGTAAATGCATGCTTGTCTAGCACCCACTCATACGCTGATATCTGTTTAAAGGGTTATTTCTCTTTATGGTCTCCTTATGTACTGCATAGGCATTTAATACCATCTGCAGGGAGCAGACAAGACTAGAATCATCACCATTTCACACATTTGTGAATAGCTGTCCATTTAGACCCTTGGGAGAGTGTCTCCTTTGAGCTACCTTTTAAGCACTTGGTTATACTGCAAGCTGGTTATAATTATAGCTGCTAATTCAAAATCTGTTCAAGCCCCCTAATTATTTAAATGTATTATTCTTTTTAAAAATATTTACTGCAGGTTTTTGGAGTGGTTCATGAGTTCTGACAGAGGGAGAAAAGAGAGTTTTATCTGGGGTCTTTCAACTATTCTTAAAGGACTTATTCACTGTTTTTCTAGACAAGAACCCATTTTAAATGTTTTATTGCCATTAGAAGTAGCTACAGATTACCAATTCCTAAAGATGCCAGTTTACAGGGTAATACAGTAGGCCAGCAAAGTGATGATACATTCTTTTGATTCCTCTATGGCTACCCAGTTGAGGTTATTTAATCCCCTGAAGACTCAGTAGTGGTGTGTGTGTGTGTGTGTGTGTGTGTGTGTGTTGGGGGTAGGGAGTGGTGAAAGCTTAGCACCATCTCTCTTCTTAACACCTACAATATTTAACATCTTCTCTTTGACCTTCATCACGACTCAGTTCAATCTTTCATCCATTTGGTTCCTTGCTTATTGCAGAAGACTACCAGTTGATCTCCTGGCCTCCAATCTAGCCTAATCAGCTCTGAAGAAAATCAAGGCAAGTCTGACAGGAATAGAGCCTTTGAGGTAGGCAAGACTGGGTTCTGAGCAAGGCACCTAGAGTCAGAGAATATTGGATTCCAAGGGCAAAGAGAATCAAAGAAGGCCAATGGCAACAATACTGGAGAAAACGAACTTGTTGTCAGATCTAAACAGAAATGTTCAGAAATGTTGGACAGTTTATTGTTAGAGTAGCTTAATTTTAAAAATACAAAAAGAATGCACACATTTTTACTGTACCAATTCAATTTTACTCAAAAGCTGAACATCACAGCTTCCTTCTAAACATTCATCCACAAGAGGATGATATTTTATGTATATATATATATATATATATATATATATATATATATATCAGTTCAGTTCATTTCAGTCACTCAGTCATGTCTGACTCTTTGCGACCCCATGAATTGCAGCATGCCAGGCCTCCCTGTCCATCACCAACTCCCGGAGTTCACCCATGTCGAGTAGGTGATTCCATCCAGCCATCTCATCCTCTGTCGTCCCCTTCTCTTCCTGCCCCCAATCCCTCCCAGCATCAGAGTCTTTTCCAGTGAGTCAACTCTTCGCATGAGGTGGCCAAAGTACTGAAGTTTCAGCTTTAGCATCATTCCTTCCAAAGAACACCCAGGGCTGATCTCCTTTAGAATGGACTGGTTGGATCTCCTTGCAGTCCAAGGGACTCTCAAGAGTCTTCTCCAATATCACAGTTCAAAAGCATCAATTCTTCGGCACTCAGCTTTCTTCACAGTCCAACTCTCACATCCATACATGACCACTGGAAAAACCGTATATATATATATATATATATATATATATATATATATATACACACACACACATATATATATGTGTATATATATATATATGTATATACATACATACATACATATAGATAGAGAGAGTCTTTAAGAGAGTGTCCCATACTGTCTTTGTTTGGGCTACTACAACAAAATAAGATAGACTGAATGGCTTATAAACAACTCGCTTCAGTTGTGTCCGACTCCGTGCAACCCCATAGACGGCAGTCCACCAGGCTCCCTCGTCCCTGGGATTCTCCAGGCAAGAACACTGGAGTGGGTTGCCATTTCCTTCTCCAATGCATGAAAGTGAAAAGTGAAAGTGAAGTCGCTCAGTCGTGTCCGATCTTAGCAACCTCATGGACTACAGCCTACCAGGCTCCTCCGTCCATGGGATTTTCCAGGCAAGAGTACTGGAGTGGGGGAGGCTAAAGGTCTAAAATCAGGTGACTTCTGAAATTCTCTGGTGGTGAAGGGGCAAGGGAACTCTGTGAGATCTCTCTTATAAGGTCACTAATCTCAGTCATGTGAGGGCTCCACCCTCACAACTTAGTCACCTTCCAAAGACTCTCCTTGCTGATACTGTCACATTGGGTGTTAGTATTTCAACATATTAATTTTGAGGGAGCACAAACATTCAGACCATAACACAATATATTACACAGTCAATAAATTTTTTGAATACTAGCTATGAATTAAAAAAAAGTAATTTCTTTAATTTCTTTCCTTACAAAAGTAAAAAGTCAAAGTAGAAAATTTCTGAAACCCTTAATTTTAATAATCTCTAATTGTATGATCTGAAGGAAAAATAGCAAATATTAATTTCATAATTTTTGAGTCAGAATTGTTCATTCTTTCAATGGTTCTGTTTCCAATTTAACTAGCATTAGAGTTTTATTTTTACTTTCTAGTTTATGACTTCTGAAATCGGGTCTATAAACTGGCCCCTTCTTTAATAGTGTTGGTTATTCCAGGAAAGCAAAAAAGCAGGAGGAGGGACAAGGTATTCTTTGGACATTGGACTTATTTGAGACATGTTTCAGCTAGAGTTCAAGATTTTTTTTTAGTAAAAAAATTGCTTAGATTCCATCCATAACTATTCCTAAAGAGCTGGTAGTTACTTTAAAAGTAGAAAGGTAAAAAAAAAAATAATAATAGGAAATATGTTTAGTTCTTGAATCCCTACTCAATTATTTTATTTCCAACACTATACTTACCAAACCTATAGGTTTAAGAAGGGAGGCTATACATGATAATGGAAATATTTGAACTGGCGAGAAATGGACCTTGTAACTTCCAAGACTCTGAAATTCCTAATTTTAATAACTGGTGATGAAGCATACTCTTTTTAGTATCCTTATGCTGCTGCTGCTAAGTTGCTTCAGTCGTGTCCAACTCTGTGCGACCCGAGACGGCATCCCACCAGGCTCCCCCGTCCCTGGGATTCTCCAGGCAAGTTAATATCCTTATAGTTTATAGTAAATATCAATTGATGCTGAACTCATATGCATTAGAGCTGTTGATTAGATAGCTATGCAGGGAAATACAGTACATGATTCTGGGATGGGAGTTGGGAGGGTGGGGAGAAAGGTGCTCTGTGAATTATGACTGCTTGATGAACATTTTCCCTGGCTACACACAGTAAAATTTCCAGTATTATTTTCAACCATAACAAAAAGCAGAAAAAGTGGAAATTTATTTTAGAAGCTAAATGGACTGGAGAAGATATGTAAGCCTAAAATATTAATTAACATTCTCAATGCAATTATTGCTGAAATTTTTTAAAATGAGAATGAAATACCTATAATGCAATTAATACTAGCTGTGAATTAAACCTTGCACTGTAATAAGTGGAGGTAAACTTCCTTATATTAAATATTACCTGAAATAGGAGTCTACTAGCTAACTATCAAATACAGTTTTATTGTCAAGGCATCATTATGTTTAAGAGACTAAGACCAACTCCACGAAAAGAGATTTCTAATGAAGGTGATTCCTTAGTTTCAAACTGAATGCTTTATAAGAAATTCTATGGATTACTTTAGCCATAGAAATTGACTTATTTGGGGACTTCCCTGGTGGTCCAGTGGTCAAGGCTCCACACTTCCCTGAAAGGGGCACAAATTCAATCCCTGGTCAGGGAACTAAGATCCTTCATAGCACACTATGGCCAAGAAAATAAATAAATAAATAAAGGACTTACTTGACAATTTATCTTCTGCTGAAAAGCAGAATAACCATGTGTATTTGTGTTTCCAAATATAATGGAAATACCTACTCAAATTATGAATAAGTATCTTACTTACTTACTTCCTGAACTTCCCTGGTAACTCAGGGAAGCCTAATGCTGAGTTAAAGAATCTGGTAAGGTAATGCTGGTAAAAAATCTGCCTACATTGAGGGATACCTGGTTTGATTCCTGGGTGAGGAAGATCCCCTGGAGAAGGGGTACACTACTCACTCCAGGATTCTTGGGCTTCTCTGGTGGCTCAGTAGGCAAAGAATCTGCCTGCAATGTAGGAGACTTGGGTTCAATCCCTGGGTTGGGAAGATCCCCTGGAGGAGGGCAAGTAAGCCCACTCCAGTTTTCTTGCCTAGAGAATCCCCATGGACAAAGGAGCCTGGCAGGATACAGTCCATGGGATTACAGAGTCAGACATAACTGAGCAACTAAGCACACATCTTACCTATTATTGTGTTCTTTTATTAGTAAACACTGGAAGAAAAACCTAACTTCAGCTGTTCTGATTCATTTACACTTAAACCATCCAATTCAATGCTTGCAAAATGTTTTTAATGCACAAGAACTATAATTATATATATATAATAGCATTTTTATTTCTGTACCATAGAGGTCATATTTTTTGATGTTTTATGAATCTTATTTAAGAAGAAAACAAATGAAAAATGTAAATGAAGAGAAAGTAGTTTTACTTGATTTCAACTATTTCTGTGTGATATTTCTACAATCATTTTAAAATGAAAGAGTTGGTGTAAAATACAGCTAGATTTTGTTTCTATATACAGGCAAAGACATGGTCAGTATTATTTCTTTCAGTTTAATTGAGATGTAATTGAAATATAGCACATAGAAGTTTAAGATATATAGCATAATGATTTGACTTACATATATAATTGAAATGAATTTGTTCACAATAAGTTTAGTGAACATTTATTATGTCATATAGATTCAAAATAAAAGAAATAGGAAACAATTTTTTTCCTTGTGATGAGAACTCATGATTTGTTTTATTGACAACATTCTTATATAACATATAACAAAGTTAATTATGACTTCCTAGGTGGCCCAGTGGTAAAGAATCCGCCTGCCAATGGAGGAGATACAAGAGACAAGGATTCGATCACTGGGCCAGGAATATCCCCTGAAGCAGGAAATGTTAACCTGCTCCAGTATACTTGCCTGGAAAAATTCCACAGATTTTCCTGAAGAGCCTGGCAGGCTGCAGTCCATGGGGTCACAAAGAATAGGGCACGACTGAGCACACAGCACACACACACAATGTTGATTATATTTTTAGCGTTGTACATTGCATCCCTAGTACTGGTGTATGTTATAACTGGAAGTCTATACCTTTCAGCTGCCTTCATCCAATCCCACTACCCCTCAAACCCTTCCTCTGGTAACCACAAACCTAATCTTTTTTTCCCTTTATGTTTCCTTGTTTTTTTTTTTTTTTTTTTAAAGTATAATTTACCTATAACTCTATGTTAGTTCCAATTGCATAGTGATTTGATATTTCTATACATTTCAAAATGATCACCACAATAAGTGGTTACCATATATGTCACCATACAAAGATATTGCATAATTATTGACTATTCTTCCCACTGTACACTTCATACCCATTACTGATTTATTTTGCAACTGGAAACTTATAGCTTTTAATCTCCCTCATTCATTTCTCTCCTCCCCTTTTCATCTCTCCTCTAGCAACCACATGGTTGTTCTCTAATTATGACTTTGTTTTGTTATGTTTATTCATTGGTCAGTGTTATTGAAGGCTCTGCTTGTATAATATGAAACCTACTTATTACTGGGAAAATTTGGTAACTTTTAAGCTTCTCAAATCCATTTCAGTTAGACTACTCACAATTCTGTCATATTCTCCAATTCTCTGTGCCACGCTATATTAGCAAAATGAATTTGATTTTCTTGCTAGTTATTTTACAGATAATACTAAACTGCCTTGCATAAAAAGTTTGAATGAGTTACTACCAGGATCAGGATTCAGTGGTTAATTGAATCCAGAGATTTAGTCTGAGTTATTTTGAAAAATAAACCACTAATTGCATTTATGATGTGACCCAGGAAATGATCAGCAGCTATGATTAGAAACAGACATAGAATTCTGGAGAGGAATCAAAGTTGTGTATCATGTTTTGCACTACAGTTCTTAGTGAAAAGGTGTCTCCATTGATAATATAAAGTAATAATGGTCAAAGGAATAAAAGCAATAAAACTGAATTTTTCACTTTTGCTACTTTGAACTGGGACTTCCCTGTAGCTCAGATGGTAAAGGATCTGGCTGCAATGCAGGAGACCTGGGTTTGATACCTGGGTCGGGAAGATCCTCACGCAGGTCACTGTTCCAGGCACAAATGATAGAGCAATAAGAAGTGAGTTTCCTGTCCTCTTGGAGTTCCCACTCTATCTTGGAGAAACACGGAGTAAACATAATAAACACATGATATGCTGCATGGCGAAAACTATTCAGGACAAAAACAAGACTGGATAAGTATTAAGCATTTTAGACAAGGTTATTATTATAGGAAGGCCCGTCTGATAATGTGGAGTTTCAGTAGATATCAGCAAACCACATGGATATTTGGGGGAAAACTCCATTAGGTAGAGGGGAGAGTAAGGGCAGTGGCCTCAAGAGAGGACCAGGCTTGTCATGTACAAGAGACAGCAGCAACGTCAGTGTGGATGGAGGAGGGAGGGGAGGGCAGACTGACAGAATCTGAGGCCTGGAAGACATTACTGAGAGCTGCTCACACACACAACACACATCAGTCCTGTAGGGAGCATAGATATACAACAAAGCTTTTATTCTGGAAGAAGCCTAAGACTAATTTACATAGAGAACAACATAATGCTTAACATGACTAAATTATTAATTGTGTAGAGCAGATTTTATGATAGCAACTAATTGATCTAAAATTGCTTAAAGTCTCCTAATGTTGTAAGAATGATGTTAACTCATAATTACCTTCAAACTATTTTTTTTTGTAGTACATGAAACACCCTACAGAATAATTCGAAATGCACAGTTATAGTTTCCAAAAATAGACCCTATTATATTCTGTAAAATAAAGGATGACAAATTTAAAATAGATATGACACACATTTCTCAAATATTTATTATGCTCTGGTTTATGGGCATTTGAAGAAAAAAATAATAATCAGGAGTCAGGTTGGTTGATTTAAAACAAGCTCTTTTTTTCTTTCAGTATTGTTATCCTGGTATCCTAGAGAAATGTGTTAAGCATTGACATTCATTAATATTATTTGAATCTAGATTCCGTAAGTTATTTATTAAGGTCCCTTGGAATATATTGGATATGAGACAAATATAAATGTGATTATTATAGCATTTTGTAGATTAACAACTGGAAGTAACAACTTTATTGTAGGCTGTATCTTGGTTTATAAGACTCTTGTCATATACTTGCAATTAATTTTTTAGAATTAACCATGCCACCATGCATTGGGAATACACTGGTGAATAAACAGATACATTTTTTTTGCAGTGAGGTAATTTGCAATTAGCAAAGAGGACATAATATACACAATTTAAAGGGTGTCATGTGCATTCAAAAAGTACCTTCTAGATGAAAGTGTTAATATAGACCAGGAAGCTTCTGGAAGAGGTGACGATTTAAGATGTGTCTGGAGAATAAGTAGTTTTAGCTAAATGAATAAGGAGATAGCTATAATGGAGAGTATTATAGGTAGAAAGAAGATAGAATATTCTGATACCAAGATCATTATGTCAGAAAAATTGAAGAAAAAAAGTATAAGTGGAACATAAAAAGCAAAGAGTGGTGTAAAAGTGGAGATATGGGCAGATGTCAGATGAATACATTTATATATTGCATTTTATTCAGAATTTCAATGGGAAGACATTAGAAGATATTATGTAAAAAAGTAAAAGGAAGCTTATCATGAGATTAATGATAAAGCTAAACAAATTTAATTTTAAAATAGGCTAATAATAAAATTATGTGTATTAGTTGTTCAGTCATGTCCAACCCTTTGCGATCCCATAGACTATAGCACACCAGGCTCATGGGGTTCTCCAGGCAAGAATGCTGGAGTGGGTAGCCATTTCCTTCTCCAGGGGATCTTCCCAACCCAGGGATCAAAGCCAATAAAACTGTAAACGAACCCATATTTTTACTAGAGTTCACTTCAGCATAAGCACTAAATCAGAGATATACTTTATTTACAAATGTATTTCAATTCCTTAGACAGAACATGCAAAATAATAGATATAGATAAATATTTACGGAAATGAACTAGGGAGACCTTATAGACAAAGCACTATAGCATTAAGAATATGTGTTTTCAATTGAGTTGACAGCTTTGTAATTTCACTAAAAGAACTATACTCCAGTCTTGGGGAAACATAATAAAGTAGAAGAATAAAACTAACATTTGAGGTATTTTAAAGTTCCTGACATTGTCCTCTTTTATTCCACTCAAATCTAAGTCATCTATTTTTGATATAATTTTATTAAAGAGCACTCACATGACAAATAAAAAGAAGTTTAGAATATCTTTGTACTAAATCCCAAATTAGTTTTGCAGAAATATCTAGTTGGCATGTAATATTAGTGCAAAAATAAGATGAAAGATAATTACATAAAAATCAGTGATAATTTCCTAACTTTTATCAATAGGTCAATTTTTAAACTAGATCAGTGGTGTTCAACTCTGTGACCCCATGGACTATAGCCCGCCAGGTTCCTTTATCCATGGAATTATCCAGGCAAGAATACTGGAGTGGGTTGCCATTTTCTACTTCAGGGAATCTTTTTGACCCAAGGATCAAACCTGGATCTCCTGCATTGTAAGGGGCTTCTTTACCATCTGAGCCACCAGGGAAATCCCAGAATGAGATCTATTAAACACATTTCTCCAGAGAAATAGAACCAACAGGAGTAGCATATATATGTATATACAAGGAAATTTTTCATGAGTAATTGGCTCATGTCATTATGGAGGCTGACAAGTCCCCATCTGTAGTATGGGCTGGAAGCCTGGACACCCAGGAGACTTGATGATGCAATTCTAATCTGAGGGAAGTCAAATGGAGCATTCCCTCATGCTCAGGGAGGCTAGTCCTTTGCTCTACTCAGATCTTCAACTGATTAGATGAGGTCCTCTCACTTTATGGAAGTCAGTTTAAAAGTTTATGGATTTAAAAATTAATCTCACTCAAAAACATCCTCCAGGGTGATACATACAACTCACCACCACACTAGGTAAATATTCTATGTCCTGTAATCTTAATCACAACCAAAACTGAATATGAAGAACAGTAATGAGAAAATGTGTTTGCAGTACTCAAAAAGACCCCATTATATGACTTAAGTGTCCAAATCTTCCTGATATGTATCTTTTATATGAATAGCAGTTGTGAAACAGAATTTCTGGTTATAAATAGCTGGTATTTTCTGAAGGTCTTTGTTTTTTATTTTGATAAAAGAGTGGAGTGAACATTATGCTTCCTGGACCTCCTGCTCCACTTTCAGGATCAAGGCATTAATTTTTCCAGCTGCTCAGAGTGTTGCCTGCAGACAGCTTACTGCTGAGTCTCTCCCCAGAATTACTCTAGGAATTTAATAATATGCTTCTGCATTACTAAGAAAGGAAGGAGATGATTTATATCTGGCAGCGACTTCAGATAGCATTTGGGCATAGTGAAAATTTATGTAGATAGTCTGCATATGTAGACTAATCTGATTATATTTTCTCTGTTAAACACCAAATTTTGTTCTTAAGGGAAATTGATAAGTCATGTTATACTCAAGAATGATATTCCTTCACTGCTTTTACTCAGACATGATCTTAATACCATTTAAGATACCCAACCACATGAAGTACATTAACCAAATGGTTTAAGGTATAATTTATATTTTATAATTGTATATTCTCACATTTAATTGGTTTTTTTGTTTTTTCTCTTTATTGGAATATAATTTACAATGTTGTGTTAGTTGCTGCTATAAAACTTTGTGAATCAGCCATGTGTATACATATATCCCCTCCCTGTTGAGCCTTCCTCCCACTACCTGCCCCCCGCCCCATTCCACCCATCTATGTCATCACAGAGCACTGAGCTGAGCTACATGTGCTATACAGCAGCATCCTACTAGCTAGCTATTTTACACATGGACGTGTATACATGTCAATGCTATCATCTCAGTTCATCCCACCCACTCCTTCCCCCTCTGTGTCAACAAGTCCATTCTCTCTGTATCTCTATTCCTGCTTTGCAAATAGGTTCATCAGTACCATTTTTCTAGATTCCATATATATGCATTAATATATTTGTTTTTCTCCTTCTGACTTCCTTCACACTGTATGACAGTTCTAGGTTCATCCATATCACTTCAACTGACTCAATTTCATTCCCTTTTATGGCTAATATCCCACTGTATATATCCATTTATCTGTTGATAGACATCTAGGCTGCTTCTAAGATCTAGCTATTATAAATAGTGCTGCAGTGAACATTGGCATACATGTGTTTTTTTGAGTAAAGAATTTAAATTGACATACATCATGTCTCAACGGAGTGATAGCAGAATGTTCTTGATCATTTCAGTGACTGCTGGCCTGGCAAAATATAAAATTCATTCATTTTACACAGCAGTTCCATTATGTTTTTAGTACCTTGGTGTATGATTTGAAGTCCTAAGTAAAATTCATCAAGAAAACTATTTAACAGACTAAAGCAATTTCAATAATGAAAGAAAAACATGGCACTAAACTCTTCCCGGGGTGGTGACAGTACCATAAGTATTTTTATACAGATATTGGGGTATAGATAGAGTTTTGAAATAGGCAAAAGCTCTCCCGTGTGACTTTCTTTCTCTTTCCTAAATCCTTATACCTCTTTTTGGTGTGTTGTCTCCTAGTCAAACTCCTTCTCTTTTCACTACTACCTTCCATTACTTCAATTGACTCTCCTCCCCATCTGATACTGCTTAAGAGAAAGTAATAAACATTTAGCATTCACTCCATTCTCTCCTTTTACAAGGGCAGAATCTCCCGACAAATAACTAAGGAAGGAGACACTTCAACTCTCCTCTGTAGACCCTCTAAAAACAGAGTACTCTGAAAATTAACCAGTGATAATTGTTAGCCAAAGAGTCTTTGGATGTGTAATCTTTGTAGCAGAATGTTCCTACTCTAAGGTTGCCTATTTTAAACAAACTTAGAACTTTGTGTTTATGGCCCAGGTCTTTCTTGAAAATGTCACAAAAGCTATGAAACTATCTTAGTATTAAATAGGATGGTTCATGCTGAAATGGCAGGTTTTGTGTAAGTAATATAGATTTGTAATTACTTAGGGCTGGAGTGCATTCTGATGAGGAGAGAAAGGGCCAGATAGACCTGAGGGTACTAGACCTCTCCTTGCATCTTCTCTGCCCTGTAGTTCCTTGTGTCATTGAAGCATTAACACAGTTGATACTGGGTAAGACCTCCACTTCTTGTATTTCTGATTTGCCAGTCTAATCCTTTGTGCTACCTCAGCATTCCAGGATCCATGGTGGATCATCTCCAGGTTTGTCATACTGAATCAGAACAGATTGTTATAAAAAATGACTGCATGCTAACATGATAAGATGGTTATTAATGCATTGTTATTGTTTAGTCACTCAGTCGTGTCTGCCTCTTTCTGACCCCATGGACTGTAGCTCACCATGCTCCTCTGTCCATGGGATTCTCTAGGCAAGAACACTGGAGAGGGCTGCCATTTCCTTCTCTGTTAATGCATTGTGTGTGTGTGTGTGTGTGTGTGTGTGTGTGTGTGTGAAGTCGCTTCAGCCATGTCCGACTCTGTGTGACCCCATAGACGGCAGCCCACAAGGCTCCCCCGTCCCTGGGATTCTCCAGGCAAGAACACTGGAGTGGGCTGCCATTTCCTTCTCCATTAAAGCATTATCATCCATCAAATTAAAAACAGTACTGTAATTAAAGATATGACTCCAATTTGAAAAAAATTAGTGTCTTAGAAAACTCAAATATGTTAAAAAGTAGATATCTGTCCACACTTAGTATCACATTTATAGGAGTAATCTCTATATATTTGCTTAAAAAACTGAAGCATAATTCAAAAACAAATAATCTAATCTATCAGCATGTCTCCCTGTTAAAAGAACATATTATCAACAGGATACAAAAACAGAGGAAGGAAAAATCTACATAGGAAAAGCTTTACCACACGGAGTAAAGTGTCTTATCTTTAAACATGAATTTGACATGAGTTTGAAGTTGGATGTGAGTCTGAGCAAACTCTGAGAGATAGTGAAGGACAGAGAAGCCTGGTGGCTATAGTCCATGGGGTCACAAAGAGTTGGACACCACTTGGCAACTGAATACCAATTCTTAAACTATTTGATATGAATTTTTAAGAAGAGCCTAATAGAAATTTCATTGAAGAGTATACAGAAATAGGAATCTTCACTACTTGCTGATGCAGGTTTGAACAGATTTTTTAAAAAGATTAAAATACTTCTTTTTATATCATATTTAGAGATTTTTGTTCACTTGGAAATAGAAAGGTTGTATTGACAAAATGAAGTCAGATGTGTTTAATTATGAAGAGCTTTTTCCACTTTGAATTCAACATAAAAATGAAGGTTTGTGAAATGAACTATGTTTCATTCAGGCATTTCTTAATGAATTATAATATTTCAGGCAAATTCCTACAGAAGTAAATATGTTTTCAGTTTCTGCAGGTGTAAAAAATATTCAAAGGAACACTATTTCCCAACAAATGAAACTATTTCCATCACCAACCAGCCTTGAAAATGTTACCCCTAGGAATAAAGAACTTTTCTATGGTTCTAAGGCTCTTGTTCAGGACCCATTATGTCAAAGGTAGATTAAGATATAACATTTTCCCATCTGTGAATTTAGTATTTCAGTACTTATGCTAGTTCTCCTTTCTCTTTTCTAAGAAATAGAGATATTTCTTTTTAATGATGATGATGACTATAGACTGTTATTATCCTCATGAGACTAAAAAGGTAATAACAGGAATACAACAGCTATCATTTAGAAATTATGCTCAGAATGCATCAGTATGAGCTCATCGAAGTAAATAAAGGGCAGCACTATTTGTAATTAATTAAGAAGTTAGCTTCAGTTTTATGTATACTAAAACCAGATTCAACAGGTTTCTTATTGCTTGAATTTATATGAACCATAAGTCAAATTATGTCTTTCAATGTTTCTAGTGGTTATAAGCAATAAGAGTCTGAGTATTATGGCCTAGAAAATGAATGTTCATTCTGTCTGTGCATGATGCAAGAGTAACTTAGTAAAAATGGGAAGCTATAGCTTTTTTATTTCGAAAACTGTTTACTTCTTTTAATTAGTATTGATATGTAGTTTAATTTGAACAGAATTTAAATAGAAAGTATATCACATTTCCTATGTGAAAATCAGTTTTCTAATAATATCGTTTAATAATATTCATAAGAAGTCAGCAAAGTACAGGGATAGAACGTAGCTCACAAATAATTTAAATATTTATGTATATGATTATACCTAAAAATAAACTATTTTTTATGAATAAACTTTTTTTAAGTATAAGCATATGCATAAATATTTAAATTATTTGTGAGCTACGTTCTATCCCTGTACTTTGCTGACTTCTTATGAATATTATTAAACGATATTATTAGAAAACTGATTTTCACATAGGAAATGTGATATACTTTCTATATATCATGAGAAACAAGATTGCGGGGAAAAATATCAATAACCTCAGATATGCAGATGACACCAATCTTATGGCAGAAAGTGAAGAAGAGCTAAAGAGCCTCTTGACAGTGAAAGAGGAGAGTGAAAAAGTTGGCTTAAAGCGCAACATTCAGAAAACTAAGATCATGGCATCCTGTCCCATCACCTCATGGCAAATAGATGGGAAACAGTGGCTGACTTTATTTTTCTGGGCTCCAAAATCACTGCAGATGGTGATTGCAGCCATGAAATTAAAAGACGCTTACTCCTTGGAAGGAAAGTTATGACCAACCTAGACAGCATATTAAAAAGCAGAAACATTACTTTGCCAACAAAGGTCCGTCTAGTCAGGCTATAGTTTTTCCAGTGGTCATGTATGGATGTGAGAGTTGGACTGTGAGGAAAGGTGAGTGCAGAAGAGTTGATGCTTTTGAACTGTGGTGTTGGAGAAGACTCTTGAGAGTCCCTTGGACTGCAAGGAGATCCAACCAGTCCATCCTAAAGGAGATCAGTTCTGGGTGTTCATTGGAAGGACTGATGTTGAAGCTGAAACTCTAATACTTTGGCCACCAGATGTAAAGAGCTGACTCATTTGAAAGGACCCTGATTCTGGGAAAGATTGAGGGCAGGAGGAGAGGGGGATGAAAGAGGATAAGATGGTAGGATGGCATCACTGACTCAGTGGACATGGGTTTGGGTGGACTCCGGGAGTTGATGATGGACAGGGAGGCCTGGTGTGCTGCAGTTCATGGGGTCGCAAAGAGTCAGACACAACTGAGCGACTGAACTGAACTGAAAAATAAACTTTAGGCACACATAGAAATACAAATAAAACTCCATAAATAAGAAAGGTGACAGGATTCTGAATGATGAATATCTCAGCTTGTGAGATTTAGGAAAAAAGCTTGTGTGAGTACCTAGGATTAGATATGCTGCTGCTGCTGCTGCAGCTAAGTCGTTTCAGTCGTGTCCGACTCTGTGCGACCCCATAGATGGCAGCCCACAGGGCTCCCCAGTCCCTGGGATTCTCCAGGCAAAAGCACTGGAGTGGGTTGCCATTTCCTTCTCCAATGCATGAAAGTGAAAAGTGAAAGTGAAGGTGCTCAGTCGTGTCCGACTCTTCATGACCCCATGGACTGCAGCCTACCAGGCTCCTCCATCCATGGGATTTTCCAGGCAAGAGTACTGGAGTGGGGTGCCATCACCTTCTCCGAGGATTAGATACAGGTTTGCCCAAATCCTTTCTTTATTTCCTTAAACTCTGTATTGAAATGTAAACTTGTTATAGAAAAGTACACTGTCACAAATACATAGTCCAGTGGGTTTTTACAAACTATACACACCCTTCTAACTCTCATTCAGATTAAGAAATTGAATATTAAGAGTAAACTAGCAATTCCCTCATGCTTTCTCTCAGTCTTTATCTCTTATTCCCACCAAGGGTAAGTAAACTTTTTTCCTGACTGCTAACATCATGGATTAGTTTTTGCTCGGTTTTGTAATATATATAATAAAAGTCATACAATATGTACTCTAGTATCTGCTTTCCCCCCCCCTCAAATTAGACTTGTGAGATGAATCTATATTTTTTAATATTTGTTTATTTGTCTGCACTGGGTCTCAGTTGCACCCTGCAGGATCTTCATTGTGTCATGAGGGATCTTTCCTTGCAGTGCACAGTTGCTAGTTGTGGCTCAGGCTCAGTAGTTGTGGCCACATGGGCTCCCTAATGGTGTCATGAGGCCTTCAGAGCACAGGGACTTCAGTAGTTGTAGCATTTTGCCTCTTCAGTTATGGCACAAAGGCTCCAGAGTGCACAGGCTCAGTAGCTGTGGTGCATGGGCTTAGTTGCTCTGTGGCATGTGGGATCTTAGTTCCCCAATCCAGGATTGAACCTGCATTCCCTGAATTGCAAGGTGAACTTTTAATCACTGGATCACCAAGGAAGTCCCAGTCCACATTTCTGAGGTGTTGCTATAAAGGGCTAATTGTTGATGCATAATTTATTTGTCTTGTTGTACAGTCATCCAGTATGCATGCCCAACTCCTTGCTACCATGCCAGCTTCCCTGTCCATCACCAACTCCCAAAGTGTGTTACAACTCATGTCCATCTAGTCAGTGATGCCATTCAACCATCTCATCCTCTGTCATTCCCTTCTCCTCCTGCCTTCAGCATTTCCCAGCATCAGGGTCTTTTCCAGTGAGTCATTTCTTCACGTCAGGTGGTCAAAGTACCGGAGCTTCAGCTTCAGCATCAGTTTTTCCAATGAATATCCATGACTGATTTCCTTTAGGACTGACTGGTTTAATCTACTTGCTGTCCAAGGGACTCCCAAGAGTCTTCTCCAGCACCACAATTCGAAGGCATCAATTCTTCTGCATTCAGCAGGAGATGTAAGAGATATGGGTTCTATCCCTGGGTTGGGAAGATATCCTGGAGGAGGAAACAGCTACCCACTCCAGTATTCTTCCCTGGAGAATCCCATGGACAGAAAAGTTTAGTGAGCTACAGTCCATAGCGTTGCAAAGGGTGAGACATAACTGAAGTGACTTAGCATGCATGCATGCCTTCTTAAAAAAAATATTTTAATTGGAGGCTAATTATAATATTGTGGTTTTTGCTATACACTGACATGAATCAACCATGGGTGCACATGTGTCCTCCATCCCAAACCCTTTCCACCTCCCTCCCCACCCCATCCCTCTGGTTTGTCCCAGTGCACCAGCTTTGAGTGCCCTGTTTCATTCATTGAACTTGGATTGGTGAACTATTTCACATATAGTAATATACAGGTTTCAATGCTATTCTCTCAAAGCATCCCATCCTTGCCTTCTCCCACAGAGTCCAGAGTCTGTTCAGTGTCTCTTTTGCTGTCTTGCGTATAGGGTTGTCATTATCATCTTTCTAAATTTCATATATATGTGTTAATATACTGTATTGGTGTTTTTTGTTCTGACTTACTTCACTCTGTATAATAGGTTCCAGTTTCATCCACTTCATTAGAACTGATTCAAATGCATTCTTTTTAATAGCTGAGTAATATTCCATTGTATATTTCCCACAACTTTCTTATCCATTCATCTGCTGATGGACATCTAGGTTTCTTCCATATCCTGGCTATTGTAAACAGTGCTGCGATGGTAATTGGGGTCCCTTTCAATTAACATGTGTCTCTTTCAATTCTGGTTTTCTCAGTGTGCATGCCCATGAGTGGGATTGCTGGGTCCTACCACCTACTCTGTGGACATGAGTTTGAGCAGACTCCGGGAGTTGGTGATGGACAGGGAGGTCTGGCGTGCTGCAATTCATGGTGTTGCAAAGAGTCAGACATGACTGAGCGACTGAACTGAACTGAACTGATGGCAGTTCTATTTTCAGTTTTTTAAGGAATCTCCACACTGTTCTCCATAGTGCCTGTACTAGTTTGCATTCAAACCAACAGTGTAAGAGGGGTGCCTTTTTCCCATACCCTCTCCAGCATTTATTTGTAAACTTTTTAATAGCAGCCATTCTGACTGGCATGAGATGGTACCTCATTGTGGTTTTTATTTGCATTTCTCTGATAATGAGTGATGTTGAGCATATTTTCATGTGTTTGTTAGCCATCTGTATGTCTTCTTTGGAGAAATGTCTGTTTAGTTCTTTGGCCCATTTTTTGATCGGGTCGTTTATTTTCCTGGTATTGAGCTGCATGAGCTGCTTGTATATTTTTGAGATTAATTATTTGTCAGTTGCTTCGTTTACTATTATTTTCTCCCACTCTGAAGGCTGTCTTTTCACCTTACTTATAGTTTCCTTCATTGTGCAAAAGATTTTAAGTTTAATTAGGTCCCATTTGTTTATTTTTGCTTTTATTTCCATTATTCTGGGAGGCGAGTCATAGAGGATCTTGCTCTGATTTATGTCAGAGAGTGTTTTGCCTATTTTTTCCTCTGGGAGTTTTATAGTTTCTGTTTTTACATTTAGATCTTTAATCCATTTTGAGTTTATTTTTGTGTATGGTGTTAGACAGTGTTCTGGTTTCATTCTTTTATAGGTGGCTGACCAGTTTTCCCAGCACCAGTTGTTAAAGAGATTGTCTTTTATCCATCATATATTTTTGCCTCCTTTGTCAATGATAAGGTGTCCATAGGTGCGTGGATTTATCTCTGGGCTTTCTATTTTGTTCCATTGATCCATATTTCTGTCTTTGTGCCAGTATCATACTGTCTTGATGACTGTAGATTTGTAGTATAGTCTGAAGTCATGCAAATGGATTCCTCCAGTTCCATTTTTCTTTCTCAAGATTGCTTTGGCTATTTAAGGTTTTTTGTATTTCCATACAAATTGTTAAATTATTTGTTCTAGTTCTGTGAAAAAATACCCTTGGTAGCTTGATAAGGATTGCATTGAATCTATAGATTTCTTTGGATAGAATACTTATTTTCATTGCATTGATTATTCTGATCCATAAAAAGGTATATTTTTCCATCTCTTTGTGTCACTTTTGATTTCTTTCATCAGTGTTTTACAGTTTTCTATATATAGACCTTTTTTTTTTCCAGGTAGATTTATTCCTAAGTATTTTATTCTTTTAATCACAATGGTGAATGGGATTGTTTCCTTAACTTCACTTTCTGTTTTCTCATTGTTAGTGTATAGGAATGCAAGGTATTTTTGAGTATTAATTTTATATCCTGTAACTTTACTGTATTCATTGATTAGCTCTAGCAATTTTCTGGTGGAGAGTTTAGGGTTTTCTATGTAAAGGATCATGTCATCTGCAGACATTGAGTTTTACTTCTTCTTTTCCAATCTAGATTCCTTTTATTTCTCTTTGTTCTCTTATTTCTGTGGCTAAAACTTCCAAAACTATGTTGAATAGTAGTGGTGAGAGTGGGCACCTTTGTTTTGCTCCTGACTTTAGGGGAAATGCTTTAAATTTTTTGCCATTGAGGATGATTGCTGTGGGTTTATTCTGTATAGCTTTTATTATGTTAAGCTATGTTCCTTCTTAGTTTCATTGAGTTAGACAAGGTTGTGGTCCGTGTAATCAGATTGGCTAATTTTCTGTGATTATGGTTTCAGTGTGTCTGCCCTATGATGCCCTCTTGCAACATCTACCATCTTACTTGGGTTTCTCTTACCTTGGACGGGGGTATCTCTTCATGGCTTCTCCAGCAAAGTGTAGCCGCTGCTCCTTACCTTGGACGAGGTCTCCCCTCCTGACCTTGAAGGTGGAGTAGCGCCTCTTGGCCCATTTGCGCCCGTGCAGCTGCCGCTCCTTGGACATGGGGTAGCTCCTCTTGGCCACTGTCCCTGACTTCAGATGTGGGGTAGCTCCTCTTGGCAGCTGTCCCTGTCCTCGTACATAGGGTAGCTCCTCTCAGTTGCTGCCCCTGACCTCAGACGTGGGACCACAGCCTTGTCTAACTCAATGAAACTAAGCAATGCCGTGTGGGGCCACCCAAGATGGATGGATCTTGGTGGAGAGGTCTGACAGAATGTAGCCCACTGGAGAAGGGAATGGAAAACCACTTCAGTATTCTTGCCTTGAGAACCCCATGAACAGTATGAAAAGGCAAAATAGGATACTGAAGGAGGAAATCCCCAGGTCAGTAAGTGTCCAATATGCTACTACAGATCAGTGGAGAAATAACTCTAGAAAGAATGAAGGGATGGAGCCAAAGCAAAAACAATACCCAGTTGTGGATGTGACTGGTGATAGAAGCAAGGTCCAATGCTGTAAAGAGCAATATTGCATAGGAACCTGGAATGTCAGGTCCATGAATCAAGGCAAATTGGAAGTGGTCAAACAGGAGATGGTAAGAGTGAACGTCAACATTCTAGGAATCAGCAAACTAAAATGGACTGGAATGGGTGAATTTAACTCAGATGACCATTATATCCACTATTGTGGGCAGGAATCCCTTAGGAGAAATGGAGTAGTGATCATGGTCAACAAAAGAGTCCAAAATGCAGTAATTGGATGCAATCTCAAAAATGACAGAATGATCTCTGTTCGTTTCCAAGGCAAACCATTCAATATCACAGTAATCCAAGTTTATGCCCCAACCAGTAACACTGCAGAAGCTGAATGGTTCTATGATGATCTCCAAACCTTTTAGAACTAACACCCAAAAAAGATGTCCTTTGCATTATAAGGGACTGTAATGCAAAAGTAGAAAGTCAAGAAACAGCTGGGGTAACAGGCAAATTTGGCCTTGAAGTACGGAATGAAGCAGGGCAAAGGTTAATAGAGTTTTGCCAAGAGACGCACTGGTCATAACAAACACCCTTTTCCAACAACACAAGAGAAGACTCTACACATGGACATCACCAGAGGGTCAACACCGAAATTAGATTGATTATATTCTCTGTGGCCAAAGATGGAGAAGCTCTATATAGTCAGCACAAACAAGACTGGGAGCTGACTGTGGCTCAGATCCTGAACTCATTATTGCCAAGTTCAGACTTAAAGAAAGTGGGGAAAACCACTAGTCCATTCAGATATGGCCTAAATCAAATCGCTTATGATTATACAGTGGAAGTGAGAAATAGATTTAAGGAACTAGATCTGATAGAGTGCCTGATGAACTATGGATGGAGGTTCGTGACACTGTACAGGAGACAGGGATCAAGGCCATCCCTAAGAAAAAGAAATGCAAGAAAGCAAGATGGCTGTCTGAGGAGGCCTTACAAATAGCTGTGAAAAGAAGAGAAGCGAAAAGCAAAGGAGAAAAGGAAAGACATAAGCATCTGAATGCAGAGTTCCAAAGAATAGCAAGGAGAGATAAGAAAGCCTTCCTCAGCGATCAATGCAAAGAAATAGAGGAAAACAACAGAATGGGAGAGACTAGAGATCTCTTCAAGAAAATTAGAGGTACCAAAGGAACATTTCATGCAAAGATGGGCTCGATAAAGGACAGAAATGGTATGGACCTAACAGTAGCAGAAGATATTAAGACAAGGTGGCAAGAATACACAGAAGAACTGTACAAAAAGATCTTCATGACCCAGACAATCACGATGGTGTGATCGCTCACCTAGAGCCAGGCATCCTGGAATGTGAAGTCAAGTTGGCCTTGGAAAGCATCACTACGAACAAAGCTAGTGGAGGTGATGGAATTCCAGTTGAGCTATTTCAAATCCTTAAAGATGATGCTATGAAAGTGTTGCACTCAATATGCCTGCAAATTTGGAAAACTCAGCAGTGGCCACAGGACTGGAAAAGGTCAGTTTTCATTCCAATCCCAAAGATAGGCAATGCCAAAGAATGCTCAAACTACCGCACAATTGCATTCATGTCACATGTTAGTAAAGTATGCTCAAAATTCACCAGAACTTCCAGATGTTCAATTTGGTTTTAGAAAAGGCAGAAGAACCAGAGATCAAATTGCCAATATCTGCTTTATCATCAAAAAAGCAAGAGAGTTCCAGAAAAATCTATTTCTGCTTTACCGACTATGCCAAAGCCTTTGACTGTGTGGATCACAAGAAACTGTGGAAAATTCTGAAAAAGATGGGAATACCAAACCACCTGACCTGCCTCTTGAGAAATCTGTATGCAGGTCAGGAAGCAACAGTTAGAACTGGACATGGAACAACAGACTGGTTCCAAATAGGAAGAGTATGTCAAGGCTATATATTGTCACCATGCTTTTTTTTTTTAACATATATGCAGAGTACATCATGAGAAACGCTTGGCTGGAAGAAGCAAAAACTGGAATCAAGATTGCTGGGAGAAATATCAATAACCTCAGATATGCAGATGATGCTACCCTTATGACAGAAAGTTGAAGAGGAACTAAAAAGCTTCTTGATGAAAGTGAAAGAGGAGAGTGAAAAAGTTGGCTTAAAGCTCAACATTCAGAAAATGAAGATCATGGCATCCAGTCCCATCACTTCATGGGAAATAGATGGGGAAACAGTGGAAACAGTGTCAGACTTTATTTTTGGGAGCTCCAAAATCACTGCAGATGGTGACTGCAGCCATGAAATTAAAAGACGCTTACTCCTTGGAAGGAAAGTTATGACC
The DNA here is from genome assembly GCF_055505025.1 of Bos grunniens. Taxonomy (NCBI): domain Eukaryota; kingdom Metazoa; phylum Chordata; class Mammalia; order Artiodactyla; family Bovidae; genus Bos; species Bos grunniens. The sequence continues at coordinate 118,285,714 of NC_141165.1, read as the reverse complement.
AACCTAGATAGCGTATTCAAAAGCAGAGACATTACTTTGCCAAAAAAGGTCCATCTAATCAAGGCTTTGGTTTTTCCAGTAGTCATGTATGAATGTGAGAGTTGGACTGTGAAGAAGGCTGAGCACCGTAGTATTGATGCTTTTGAACTATGGTTCTGGAGAAGACTCTTGAGAGTCCCTTGGACTGTGAGGAGATCTAGCCAGTCCATCCTAAAGGAGATCAGTTCTGGGTGTTCATTGGAAGGATTGATGCTGAAGCTGAAACTCCAACACTTTGGCCACCTTATGCGAAGAGCTGACTCATTGGAAAAGACTCTGATGCTGGGAAGGATTGGGGGCAGGAGGAGAAGGGGACAACAGAGGATGAGATGGCTGGATGGCATAATCTACTCGATGGACATAAGTTTGGGTACACTTCGGGAGTTGGTGATGGACAGGGAGTCCTGGTGTGCTGTGATTCATGGGGTCGCAAAGATTTGGACAAGACTGAGTGACTGAACTGAATTGATGTTCCTTCTATGCCTTCTTTCTGGAGAGTTTTTATCATAAATGGGTGTTGAATTTTGTCAAACGCTTTCTCAGCATCTATTGAGTTAATCATATGGATTTTATCCTTCAATTTGTTAAATTGGTATATCACATTGATTGATTTGCAAATATTGAAGAATCCTTGCATCCCTGGGGTAAAGCCCACTTGGTCATGACGTACGATATTTTTAATATGTTGTTGGATTCTGTTCGCTAGAATTTTGTTGAGGATTTTGCATCCATGTTCATCAGTGATATTGACCTGTAGTTTTCTTTTTGTGTAGCATCTTTGTCTGGTTTTTGTATTAGGGGGATGGTGGCCTCATAGAATGAGTCTGGGAGTAACCTTACTCTGTAATTTTCTGTAAGAGTTTGAGAAGGATATAGGTTAGCCTTTCTCTACGATACAGGATGCTTGGGGCTGGTGCACTAGGACGACCCAGAGGGATGGTACAGGGAGGGAGGAGGGAGGAGGGTTCAGGATGGGGAACACGTGTATACCTGTGGCGGATTCATTTCGATATATAGCAAAACCAATACAATATTGTAAAGTTAAAAAATAAAATAAAATAAAAATAAACAAAGACTATGCCAAGACCTGGCAAAAAAAAAAAAAAAAAAAGAAAGAAAGGAAAAAAAATTTTTAGTAGAATTCACCTGTGAAGCCATATGGTCCTGGGCTTTTGTTTGTTGGAAGATTTTTTAATTACAGTTTCAATTTCTGTGCTTGTGATGGATCTGTTAAGATTTTATATTTCTTCCTGGTTCAGTTTTGGAAGGTTATACTTTTCTAGGAATTTGTCTATTTCTTCCAAATTGTTGATTTTATTGTCATATAGTTGCTGATAGTAGTCTCTTATGATCCTTTGTATTTTTTTGTGTTGTCTGTTTTGATTTCTCCATTTTCATTTCTAATTTTGTTAATTTGATTCTCCTCCCTATTTTCTTGACGTGTCTGGCTGTGGTTTGTATATTTTATTTATCTTCTAAGAGCCAGACTTTATTTAGTTTTGCTGATTTTTGCTATAGTCTCCTTTGTTTCTTTTTCATTTTTTCTGCCTTAGTTTTTATGATTGCTTTCCTTCTACTAACCCTGGGGTTCTTCATTTCTTCTTTTTCTTGTTGCTTTAGGTATTAAGTTAGGTTATTTATTTGATTTTTCTCTTGTTTCTTGAGGTAAGCTTGTAAAGCTATGAACCTTCCCCTTAGCACTGCTTTTACTTCTTTGTGGTCTAACTCTCACATCAGCACATGACTACTGGAAAACCTGTAGCTTCAACTATACAGGCCTTATCAGCAAAGTAATGTCTCTGCTTTTTAATACATTGTCTAGGTTTGTCATAGCTTTCCTTCCAAGGAACAAGCATCTTTTAATTTATTTGTGAGAATATACCAAAATGTATTTGCTTTTCTATGAAAAGGCCTAACTTAGTTTCTTTTTTTTAAATATATATTTTATTTTTAACTTTACAATATTGTATTGGTTTTGCCATATATCAACATGAATCTGCCACAGGTATACATGTGTTCCCCATCCTGAACCCTCCTCCCTCCCCATACCATCCCTCTGGGTCGTCCCAGTGCACCAGCCCCAAGCATTCAGTATCGTGCATCGAACCTGGACTGGCAACTCGTTTCATATATGATATTATACATGTTTCAATGCCATTCTCCCAAATCATCCCACCCTCTCCCTCTCCCACAGAGTCCAAAAGACTGTTCTATACATCAGTGACTCTTTTGCTGTCACACATACAGGGTTATTGTTACCATCTTTCTAAATTCCATATATATGCATTAGTATACTGTATTGGTGTTTTTCCTTCTGGCTTACTTCACTCTGTATAATAGGTTCCAGTTTCATCCACCTCATTAGAACTGATTCAAATGTATTCTTTTTAATGGCTGAGTAATACTCCATTGTGTATATGTACCACAGCTTTCTTATCCATTCATCTGCTGATGGACATCTAGGTTGCTTCCATGTCCTGTCTATTATAAACAGTGCTGCGATTAACATTGTGGTACACGTGTCCTATTATAAACGGTGTCTGTATAAATAATGCTCATACTTGTTTTTGATGAACATGGGTATGTGTATATATGCTTAACATATATACAAAAGAATAATGGCTGGGTCATAGGATCTGCACACCTCTGAATTTAGTTCAGTTTAGTTCAGTCACTCAGTCATGTCTGACTCTTTGGGGTCCCATAGACTGCAGCACGCCTGGCCTTCCTGTCCATCATCAACTTCTGGAGCTTACTCAAACTCATGTCCATTGAGTCAGTGATGCCATCCAACCATCTCATCCTCTGTCATCCCCTTCTCCTCTCACTCTCAATCTTTCCCAGCATCAGGGTCTTTTCCAATGAGTCAGTTCTTTGCATCAGGTGGCCAAAGTATTGGAGTTTCAGCTTCAGCATCAGTTCTTCCAATGAATATTCAGGACTGATTTCTTTTAGGATGGACTGGTTGGATCTCCTTGCAGTCCAAGGAACTCTCAAGAGTCTTCTCCACCACCACAGTTTAAAAGAATCAATTCTTTTGCGCTCAGCTTTCTTTATAGTCCAACTCTCACATCCATACATGACCACTGGATAAACCATAGCCTTGACTAGATGAACCTTTGTTGACAATCAACAGCTTTTTGATATGCTGTCTAGGTTGGTCATAACTTTTATTTCAAGGAGTAAGCACCTTTACATTTCATGGCTGCAATCACCATCTGCAGTGATTTTGGAGCACCCCAAAATAAAGTCAGACACTGTTTCCACTGTTTCCCCATCTATTTGCTGTGAAATGATGGGACTGGATGCCATGATCTTAGTTTTCTGAATGTTGAGCTTTAAGCCAACAACTGAATTTAGTAGATGCTGCCAAATAATTTTCCACAAACATAGTCATTTATATTCTCATGTTCCACTGTCATACTCCATATCTTTGTTAGATTTTTTTTTTTTTTAACACTTTAGGCATTGTGTCTAATGGGCATTACATTTACTGGGTTTGAATTTTCATTCTCCTTATCACTGATGAAGTTTAATTTCTTTCCATTCTTTTATTGTTCATTTAATATACTCTTTTGTAAAAGGTTTATGTGAGTCTTGTGCCATTTTTTTATTGAGTTTCTTTTTCTTGTTCATTTGCTTTCTATATCTGACTCCTTCATCACTAATCTGTATTGCAAATACTTTTTTTTTTTGCTCCATTTATTGCCTATTCACATTGAATGGTGTTTTAGTAATAAAATATATACAAATAGTTTGCTCTGATATCTTTGAAATATTTTCTCTTGTCTTAGACATATCTATAGTTGTGTATGGTATGAAGTAGGAATCAAGATACGTATTTTCCCTATGTGAAACTCCAACTTAACTGGTACCATTCTTGAAAAAAAAAAACAAAACTCTTTCCTTACTTCACTGTACTAAATATTGCTTTTGGCAGTGAGTTATAATTTTTAATTACATTATCAGAAATGATTAAATTAAAAATCAACTAAATGAAAATAAACTATAAATGGAACAAGGATTGTATTTAATCCAATTCTGAATGTCTTGTGTATAATAAATAAGTTTTAAAAATAAAATTAAAAGTGAAAAATATATGTAAGTCAGACTATAAAGCCATGATAGAATTTAGCTAGGAAGGGCTTCCCTGGTCATTCAGTGGTAAAGAATCTGGCTGCCAGTTCAGGGGATGCGGGTTCAATCCCTGGGTTGGGAAGATCCCCTGGGGAAGGAAATGGCAACCCACTCCAGTATTCTTGCCTAGAGAATCCCATGAACAGAGGAGCCTGGCAGACTACAATTCATGGGGTCATAAAGAATCAGACATGACTTATTAACTAAACAACAACAATTTTCGGGGGAGAACAGAAATCACACTAGATATATTAATAAAGGGAATTTAAAACAGGGTAACATTTACATAACTATGGAAGGGTGAAAAAGCAAAAAGGCTCTTACTCTCTGGGTTGTATTATACCCAGAATTATTAACTATGGAAAGCAGCTTCTACCCATAGACCTGGGGAACAAAGGAGCTAGAGTTCAGGCTAGCTATTGAGCAGTGACATATTCACCACTGGCACCTTGTGAGCCCAGGGAAGCTGGTTCCAATGATACCAAACGAAGTTGGAAGCTAAAAGGAGCTGCTGAGACTCTGGCAAAGTTGTGCTCACAGCAAGCATACAGATATGCAGAAGTTTCTTCTCCATTTTCCCTGTTTTCCCATCTATCTCTGCTCTTTATTGGCAAAATATATTAATAATAGAAAAATGGGGGCTTCCCTGGTGGCTCAGCAGTAAAGAATCTGCCTGCAATGCAGAAGATGCAGGAGACCTGAGTTTGATCCCTGGGTCAGGAAGATCCCCTGAAGGAGGGCATGGCAACCCACTCCAAGCCTTACCTGGAGAATCCCATGGACAGGGGAGCCTGGCAGGCTACAGACCTACAGACTCTGGTCACAAACACAACTAAAGTGACTGAGGATGCACGCACACGAATAGAAAGCCACTGGCAAAGAAAAATTAGTATTCATAGAGGTATCAACTTCAGCATAAGAAAGCAAAATCAAACAGAGTGCATTTGAACCTGAGAGATAATAGGTTAATAATGGCACGATGATACAACACATTTAAACATCAAAGAATACTATGCAATTTCATTCACATTTTGATTTAGATTTACATTTATTATTTGATGATGTGTATTAAGGCATAAGTCAAAATAACAAGTTACTTCATTCAGAGTGTGCTTATACTTATTTATATGGCACTAAATTTCACATATAAATGTGAAGGTTACAACTGAATAAGTTGATTTTCATTTTTTTTAATCTTATAGATATTTATAGTACAAATTTATGACTTAAGTGTGACAAACTGCCTTGGATAATGGTTATAATCTAAATGTTTCTTATTTTACTGGGTGCATTATTTTTTTTATTAACTAAATATTGCTGTCTTCATCTTCTTCCAGTATCTATGGTGCCTGTGCTAAGTCACTTCAGTCGTGTCCCACTCTTTGTGACCCCATGGACTACAGCACACCAAGCTCCTCTGTCCATGACATTCTCCATGGGTTGCCATACCCTCCTCCACAGGACCTTCCCAACCCAAGGATGGAACCTACTTCTCTTATGTCTTCTGCATTGGCAGGTGGGTTCTTTACAATTCAAATTTTCTAAATGGTTACCATCATCATCCTTTATGTGTCAAAATATTTCAGCCACTTCCTTTAAGATTATATTATCAAGTGTATTTCCCATGATAAATAAGCAAAGTAAAAAATGTTCTGATAACTTGCAAATCAAAAATTGTACATCTCAGTCTATTAAGAGAATGATATGGGAAAGGATAAAAATCCTCATTTGAGTGTTATTGTTTTTATGTGGGCTGCCCTAAAAAATGATTAGGAGGTTACTTAAAAATGTGTTACAAGCTTATGGAGGCTGCACAGAGCCATTTGGGAGAGAGGTAAACATAGAACTGAAGAACATAACTTTAGCCTGTATAAATTTACTGGTTCTGTTGACTCCCTATCAGAAGAATGAGGTAATACAATGAGAAAACATCTATAAAACAAAGTGGTTGTTATCAGGTACGCCAATAAAATATCACCAGTTAACTATATTTCCTCCTCTATTTATTTATTTGCTATGTCAGAGAAATGCACGCTCATAGATGATACCACTCTAATGGCAGAAAGTGAAGAGGAACTAAAGAGCCTTTTGATGAAGGTGAAAGAGTAGAGTACAAATTTAGCTTGAAACTCAGCATTAGAAAAAAGCTAAGATAACTTCATGGCTAGTAGAAGGAGAAAGGTGGAAGTGTGACAGACTTTATTTTCTTGGTTTCCAAAATCACTGCAGATGGTGATTGCAGCCATGAAATTAAAAGATGCTCGCTCTTTGGAAGAAAAACTATGGCAAACCTAGGCAGCATATTAAAAGCAGAAACATTACTTTGCTGACAAAGGTCTATATAGTCAAAGCTATTGCTTTTCCAGTAGTCATGTGCGATGTAAGAGTTGGACCACAAAGAAGACTGAGCACTGAAGAATTGATGCTTTTGAACTGTGGTGTTGGAGAAGACTCTTGAGAGTCCCTTGGACACAAAGGAGATCAAATCAGTCAATCCTAAAGGAAATCAACCCTGAATATTCATTGAAAAGACTGATGCTAAAGCTGAAGCTCCAATACTTTTGCCACCTTTTCTAGTGACTCACTAGGCCCTGATTCTGGGAAAGATTGAGTGCCGGAGGAGAAGGAGATGAGATGGTTAGATAGCATCACCAACTCAATGTACATGAATTTGAGCAAACTGGGAGATAGCAAAGGAAGGGGAGCCTGTTGTTCTTCAGTCAGTCCATGTGGTTGCAAAGAATCAGACATGACTTAAGATTGAACAACAATAATGGCAACAAATTAAGGTTTGCTGCTGCTGCTGCTGCGTCGCTTTAGTCGTGTCTGACTCTGTGCGACCCCATAGACGGCAGCCCACCAGGTTCCCCCGTCCCTGGGATTCTCCAGGCAAGAACACTGGAGTGGGTTGCCATTTCCTTCTCCAGTGCAGGAAAGTGAAAAGTGAAAGTGAAGTTGCTCAGTCTTGTTCGACTCTAGCGACCCCACGGACTTCAGCCTACCAGGCTCCTCCGTCCATGGGATTTTCCAGGCAAAAGTACTGTAGTGGGGTGCCATTGCCTTCTCTGAAATTAAGCTTTAGGAATAGTGAAAAAAAAAACAAAAAACAGCATAACTTAAAGAAAGAGGCTTATTTCCCACATCTCCTACCATAAACCTGTCTCAAAATATGGGAGTTCCAAAATTTCCATGGAATAAAGTTAACTCTGATTGTAATGTTTCAAATCTTTCAAAGTGGGTAATAAAATAAAAGTTAATGTGAGCCACTGAAAAAAATTAAAGCTCAGCATTGATAGCAAATACTGGTTATTTTCTCATTGTTCTTATAATTATTGTATGCACAAATACTTCTTTCAAAATTAACTTAAAAGAAAATACATTAGAATATCTAGCTGTTGATTTCTGATATAAGCAAAAAAAGAAGAGATGATTCTTTAAAAATATACCTTAACTTTCTGTCTGTTGCATTTGTGTTGATGCCCAGTTTTTCAGATGATGTGCTATCCTTAGTCTCTCAGTCGTGTCCAACTCTGTGACCCCATGGTCTGTCAACCCCATGGTCTGTTGCTTCTCAGACTCCTCTGTTCATGGGGATTCTCCAGGCAAGAATACTGGAGTGGGTTGCCATGACCTCCTCCAGGGGGTCTTCCCAACCTAGGGGTCAAACCCAGGTTGCCCACATTGCAGGTGGATTCTTTACCAGCTGAGCTATCTAGAAAGCCCCTTTTCAGATGATACAGATGACCAAATTCTAGTTATGATTACAAAGTAAAGTGAATCATAAATTGTAATGTATTTTACCCAAAAGATTTTATTAGCAACACTAATAAACCAATACACAAATTTCCTTTTCATTTTTTTTTTTATGTTTCTTTTCCTTCACTGTTGAAATGGCTGTTAACAATCAAAGGCTGCCAGAAATGGGAAAACAGGAAATGAAATGACTGTGGAATTAGACAGTACATGCCAAGCAGGCTCCCATGGGAGCTGGCCAGCAGGGAGAATTCTCAGGCATAGAGCACCACAGAGCTGATGGCTTCACAAACTTTAAAATTGGGAGCAGAATAAATATCACAGGTGAATGAATATAATTTCCAGAAATAGATCAATTCCTGAGACAAGTCAGGTCTTGAAGAAATGAAAGTGGATTCCATTTTCTTCTAAAAGTTTCCATTTCAATTTGTTAAACTTTTTTGGATAATGATGATAGAGTTATAGGAAACTAAAATAAAAACAACTGATGAAAGTGAAAGAGGAAAGTGAAAAAGTTGTCTTAAAGCTCAACATTCAGAAAATTAAGATCATGGCATCTGGTCCCATCATTTCATGGGAAATAGATGGGGAAACAGTGGAAACAGTGTCAGACTTTATTTTTGGGGGCTCCAAAATCACTGCAGATGGTGATTGCAGCCATGAAATTAAAAGACACTTACTCCTTGGAAGGAAAGTTATGACCAACCTAGATAGCATATTAAAAAGCAGAGACATTACTTTGTCAACAAAGGTCCATCTAGTCAAGGCTATGGTTTTTTTAGTGGTCATGTATGGATGTGAGAGTTGGACTGTGAAGAAAATGAGTGTTGAAGAAATGATGCTTTTGAACTGTGGTGTTGGAGAAAACTCTTGAGAGTCCCTTGGACTGCAAGGAGACCCAACCAGTCCATCCTAAAGGAGATCAGTCCTGGCTGTTCATTGGAAGGACTGATGCTAAAGCTGAAACTCTAATACTTTGGCCACCTCATGTGAAGAGTTCACTCATTGGAAAAGACACTGATGCTGGGAGGGATTGGGGGCAGGAGGAGAAGGGGATGACAGAGGATGGGATGGCTGGATGGCATCATTGACTCGATGGACATGAGTTTGGATAAACTCCAGGAGTTGGTAATGGACTGGGAGGCCTGGTGTGCTGCAGTTCATGGGGTCGCAAAGAGTCAGACACAACTGAATGACTGAACTGAACTGATATATACACACACATGCACAAATGTAAGTGCATGTGATTTAATATAAAACATATATTATTCACATAAATTACTTATGTGAATAATAAGGATCAACATGGATTTCAAATTCACATTTACTAAAGCTTCTTTTATTTTACTGTGGCCCCTGCATCACATCTTATCCGACTATTTCCTAAGCTAGTTGAAGTAAACAGCCATTCAACAAACTGCGCAGGACACCTGCATTTGGTCAGTTTCTCGCCTGCTGATCCCTTCGTAGATCAAGCAGTCATAATCTCAACTCGTTTAACTGTGTGTATACCTAAATGCACTCATTGGCAGAAAATGATGTTAGAATTTAAGATAATGGCAGTAGCAAAAACTGACAGCTGAGAGTAAAAAGAAAACTAAAATGTTAAAACAATAAGTGAGGAGTTATACACTTCTATATTTAAATGGTTAACCAACAGGAGCCTACTGTATGGCATAGGGAACTCTGCTCAATGTTATGTGGCAGCCTGGATGAGAGGGGACTTTGCAGAGGATTAGATACATGTATGCTTATGGCTAAGTCCCTTTGCTGTCCACCTGAAAGTATCACAACATTGTGCACTGGTTATATTCCAATACAAAATAAAAAGTTTAAATAAATAAATAAATGAGGAATTACTTTAGGAGAGTTTATGTCAGGAATTTGCAATTCTTTAGGTCCTCAAGGTTTTTAAGGTATCACTTTAACAGTATAGTAATTTACTTGAATGGTAACTATTTTTGAATTTTAAATTCATTTAATCTATATGATAACAGCAATGATAACTTAGTCAATATTCATTGACTAATTATAAAATGACACACTATTATGAATGCTAATTGGCCTGTTAAAAGATTCTATGGTATTTCAAAGAACACAGAGATTCAAATAATCTTCAACTATTGCAACAACTTTTTGTGGAAAGTTTATTAACATTCCTATTTGTAGTTTAGGGAATTCATATAAAAGTTAAGTAAATTGCCCAAGAACACTTCACTTGTCAGTGGAAAACAAGGTTTTAAATCAAAAGAATTTGGCTTGAAAGGCAATATTAAACCTCTACATTAAACTGGAGAATGAGATACAGTAAGATAAAATGTAGAATTTATTCCATTTTTTTTAAAACTGATTTAAATCAAAGTTTATATATACAACAAGGCTTCCTAGTTGGCTCAATGGTAAAGAATCTGCCTGCCAATTCAGGAGACATGGTTTGATCCTTGGGTCAAGAAGATTTCCTAGGAGTAGGAAATGACAACACTTTCCAGTATTCTTGTCTGGAAATTTTCCATGGACAGAGGAGTTTGGAGGGCTATAATCCATGGGTCTTCAAAGAGTCAGACACAACTGAGTGACTGAGCATGCATGAAAGCTCAAATGCCACAAAATACACATTACTCTGTTTACATTATTGACAGCTCCCCTCGCCAAAAAAAAAAAAAAAAAATCTGCTACACTGTGTGTGTGTGACAGCTCAAAAAAAAAGAAAAAGAAAGAAATAAAAAAAAAACCTACATTGAATCACTTTAAAAAGGAAACTTCATAAAATATTGTTATAGAACAATCTGAGAGAAGTTAGACTCATTTAAGAAATTTTCAGCCTATAAATACTCTTAATATGTGTTAAAAATGATATATATTATTATTTCTGCTCTTACTGTTTATTCATCAAGGCACGGTTTCATTCAACACTCATTATTTAATTATCAAATAGTTACAAACACCAGGTAGTGAACTGGGAAGTCAGTCAGTTCAGTTCAGTCGCTCAGTCGTGTCTGACTCTTTGCGATCCCATGAATCGCAGCACTCCAGGCCTCCCTGTCCATCACCAACTCCTGGAGTTCACTCAAACTCATGTGCATTGAGTTGATGATGCCATCCAGCCATCTCATTCTCTGTTGTCCCCTTTTTCTCCTGCCCCCAATCCCTCCCAGCATCAGAGTCTTTTCCAATGAGTCAACTCTTCGCATGAGGTGGCCAAAGTACTGGCGTTTCAGCTTTAGCATCATTCCTTCCAAAGAAATCCCAGGGCTGATCTCCTTCAGAATGGACTGGTTGGATCGCCTTGCAGTCCAAGGGACTCTCAAGAGTCTTCTCCAACACCACGGTTCAAAAGCATCAATTCTTTGGTGCTCTGCTTTCTTCACAGTGGATTAAAAAATAATAATGTCACAGTCTCTATCCTCAAAGATTTCAGAGTCTAGAAATATTAACAGATGGATTTAACCTCTGTAAGGAAAATACATTAGTTTTTATTGGATATTAAGAGGACCAAGCCTAGAAATGTGGGATAAAGCAATGAAAACAGCATCCTCTAGGATTTGATATTTGATCAGAGTTCTGACGAATACACAAAAATCACCCAGACCAATTATGGCAGGAGAAAACAAAGGATTTCTGTGAGAAATACAAAGGCAGGGAACACAGTTTCCTTGGAGTAGGTGATGTGAAGTAGAGATTAACAAGAAAGATAATGGAGGTATAAATTTAATTTACTTACCTTCCAATCTGCAGGTGAGAGGAACTGACAAGGCCAATTTGAAATTTGAAAGATTTTCTTTGAAAAATATATGGAGAAAATAATTGAGGAAGAAAAACATGGAAGCAGCATAGTGGTTAAGGCATTTTTGTGGAGGTCTAAGAAAAACTAATGAGGAAATAAATGAGGGCAGTAGTAGTATGGTTAGAAATTGATTAATAGATTAATAATTGAGGATATATTATTCAGCATGTTGAGAGTGATTAGGCATATGTTCAAGGCAAGGAGTGTGAAAAGCCTTTGAGGCATGTAGATTCAGTACCTTGGTGGAGAACGGTAACACTAAGATACAAAATACATTAGGGGCAAATTGAGAGAAAATGATATATCCAAATATGCCTATACCACAGGTAGGTAGAAAGTTTTAACAGGTGGTTTAATAGATGTATTTGAAATACAGGTAAAAGACTGAAGCTGGATAATATATCCTCTAAATTATTAAATTAGTAATTATTTTCAAACCATACTACTACTGCCCTCATATATAGAGCTATATAGTATAGTGGCTATTATCACTGATTGTGTATCATTCTTTATATTTGAAAATTGATGTGCCGTTCATGGGCCAAATGCCTTTGGAAAAATTACTAAATATGTCTGTTTTAATTTTTTATGTATAAAATGAAACAATAAAACCCTTATTTACAGAACAGAAACAGACTCACAGAGAACTAACTTATGGTTACTCTGGGGGTGGGGGTAACCATAAGTTGGTTCTAAACTACCCCCAGATATATCATATAGTTCAATTTCCAGAACATTTTCCATTAGCATGATGCTTCGCAAGACATCTGTTATGGAATCATACTATAAAAAATGTTTTCTCTTTGCATTGGTTCAGTGGACATTGAACAAGACAGTGATCAGATGGTATGTGACTTAAGTCGAATCAACACATACCTTTTTCCTTTAAATATTTTTGTTCAATAGTAATTAAGTCCTGAGACTATTGCACATAATCTCCCATACAGATAGGTTTTGGTACCTTAAGTTTCAGTTGTTATGGTATTCCTTAAGGAAAGAAAATAATAAACTACACTATTCAAAATTTGCTTGACTGACATGCAATTTTTGATAAAACAATTCCACATACACTTTGAATTGCAGTTTAAAATTTTGACATTCTTGACTCGTTCAATATCTTGATGGAAAGCTATGTTCAGATATAGTGATAGCAATTATATTTGGACACTTCATGGCTACCAGATGAATTCAACAAAATAAATTTATCTTCTTTCATATCATGAAAGTCTCATGCTCAGTCTCTCAGTCGTGCTCAACTCTTTGTGACCCTGTGAACTCTAGCCCACCAGGGTCCTCTGTCCATGGGATTTCCCAGATAAGAATACTGGCATGGGTTTTTCTCTTTCATATATTCTTTTAAAATAATGTTTCCTCATGACAGAACAAACCACTGCACTGAAGTATTATATATAGCAAATTGTCTGAATAGGGCAATTCAAAAATGTTTCTAGAAGGCAATGGCACCCCACTCCAGTACTCTTGCCTGGAAAGTCCCATGGATGGAGGAGCCTGGTGGGCTGCAGTTCATGGGGTTGCTGAGAGTCGGACACGACTGAGCGACTTCACTTTCACGTTTTACTTTCCTGCTTTGGAGAAGGAAATGGCAACCCACTCCAGTGTTCTTGCCTGGAGAATCCCAGGGATGGGGGAGCCGGTGGGCTGCTGTCTATGGGGTCGCACAGAGTCGGACATGACTGAATCGACTTAGCAGCAGCAGCAGCAGCAGCAGCAGCAGCAGTACAAGTATTTAGAACAAATATTAAAAAGAAAACATTTCATCAATGAATTAGAAATAGCAAGTAAATGAAATATCTATTAATTAACAACTATAACATCCCAAATGGGTAAAGTTCTACTTAAAAGAATATAATCTTATAAATATTAAGATTTTTGACTTATCAAAGGCTACAAATTTTATTTCTTTTGACAACTTTGGCCCAAGAGGCCTAGTGTGTTAAGAGTCATCATGCATGCCAGTTTTGTTTCTAGAAGTTTTGGCTTGATTTTTCTCCACATTCCTCATATTCCTACATAGAGTAAAATGGAATCCACCTTAAACTACCTTCAATATACTAAACGAATAATAATAATATCAGGGTCAAATTCATGGAAACATTCTGCCCACTTGAGAAAATTAGGTGATTAAAAAATAGGTGACTAGTCCCATGCCAGACCTCTGGCCAACATACTTTAACATGTGTCACTTTTCAAATTAGTTTTTTCTCTTGAATCTCTAATATGAAGTCATCGATTGCTTTCTTTAGGAGTCCGAGATTTAGCTCTTCTTATTTCTTTTCATATATTATTTGTCAATGTTACATAGAAACATACATTTTTGATAGATATGACCAGTTTAGCTCCCTGTAGAAAAATATCTTTCTTTCTGACCCAAGTCCATTTTTTGTTTCCATTTGAATTTTGTGAAATGTTTGGTTAAAGCTATGAAGGACATAGACATTCCTCACCCAGAACAATGTCAGTAGAGAGAATAGGACATTGATTTTTAATACTGTAAGAGACTAAGATTTAACTCCTCTCTCTCTCCCCCCCCATATATATATATTTTATGGAATAAGATAAATCTTTATAATTCAGAACCTGAAAATTTTACATTTTATTTTATTTCATCTACTATTACAGGCAAATTGTCTCACTGTAATTTTACCTACGAAACAGGGTGAACATATGAAAAGTAGCAGCAAAAAATATATATGAATACTACTTGATCCAATTTCCTAGAAACCATAGTAAATATTCTCTTTTAAGACTGGATATGACTATACTTTATTAGACTTGAATGGTATTCTGGGTAATTGTCCAGTAATAACCTTTGTTAAATTATACAAAGTCTTTACTTAACAGAGAACACAGACTCCCCAACTTCTAATATTATCATCATTCAAGATAATGAGCAACACAAACCATTCTATTACCAATCTAAAAGCAATAAATGTCAAAGTAAAGAAGTATGCAATATTCTGGCCTGAAAGAACAAAGGACAAAAGTAATGATAATACCTCTTTATATTTGCAGTCTATTATATCATGCATAACAAATGATGCCATAATTGCAGACAGTGTTATTTTAACAGGTTATAAGGAGAAGATAGTGGGGGAGGTGAGAGGGTGTTTTGACTATTGCTATGAAAAATGCTTCAAGCTTCTTAATTTAAAATGTATAGCAAGAAGAGAACATTGTTTGTAGAGTACGTTTGATGTTAGTTCTTTGAGTCATATAAGCTGAAGATTTCAGTTTGATTACTCATCCAATTCACTGGATTGGTGACTTCAAGGTAGTTGGAACAAAGGACTTTAACAATATATTTCTTAACTAAATCATCATCAGAATAAATAAGGAGTAGATAAATAGTTTCTAGCTAGTCATTTCAAACATTCTAGTGGAAATAAAACCCTGTTCCCCTAGTGGATGTTGAACAATAAAAATCATATCCATCCTTCAGCATTTGAGCTCATATATGTCTATGGCCCTGTGAGATACTAAGGTTTCAAGACTGTGGAGGGAAAAGATACTGGGGCTGCAAATGAAGTCTCAACTCAAGTTCTGACTCCTCCCTTGATTAATAAATGAAACTATTTTAAAGTATATTTTTTGAGTGAAAAGAGACTTGAAGATCCTGTACTTCACAGAATTGCACAAAATACAAGGATAGTCAGGAAGTTCTCACTTGTTGTTGTTGTTGTTGTTTTTCATACAACTTTACCTCTTTAAACTTATCCTCTCAAGTTTATCATCAAGCCAGGCTTCAACAGTACATGAACCGTGAACTTCCAGATGTTCAATCTGGTTTTAGAAAAGGCAGAGGAACCAGAGATCAACTGCCAATATATGTTGAATCATCAAAAAAAAACAAGAGAGTTCCAGAAAAACATCTATTTCTGCTTTATTGACTATGCCAAAGCCTTTGACTGTGTGCATCACAACAAACTGGAAAACTCTTAAAGAGATGGGAATACCAGTCCACCTGACCTGCCTCCTGAGAAATCTGTATGCAGGTAAAGAAGCAACAGTTAGAACTGGACATGGAACAACAGACTGGTTCCAAATCAGGAAAGGAGTACTTCAAGGCTGTATATTGTCACTCTGCTTATTTAATTTATATGCAGAGTACATCAGGAGGAATGCTGAACTGAATGAAGCACAAGCTGGAACCAAGAGTGCAGGGAGAACTATCAATATACAGATGACACCACCCTTATGGCAGAAAGTGAAAGAGGAGAGTTAACAAGTTAACTTAAAACTCAACATTCAGAAAACTAAGATTATGGCATCCAGTCCCATTGCTTTATGGCAAACAGATGGGGAAACTGTGGAAAAGGTGACAGACTATTTTTGGGGGCCCCAAAATCACTGCAGATGGTGATTGCAGCCATGAAATTAAGACTCTTGCTCTTTGGAAGGAAAGTTATAACCAACCTAGACAGCATATTAAAAAGCAGAGACATTACTTTGCCAACAGAGTTCTGTCTAGTCAAAGCTATGGTTTTTCCAGTGGTCATGTATGGATGTGAGAGTTGGACTATAAAGAAAGATGAGCACCAAGGAATTGATGCTTTCGAACTGTGGTGCTGGGGAAGACTTTTAAGAGTCCCTTGGACAGCAAGGAGATCAAACCTATCAATCTTAAAGGAAATCAGTCCTGAATATTCATTGGAAGGACTGATGCTGAAGCTGGAGCTCCAATACTTTGATGTGAAGAGTTGACTCACTGGAAAGACTTCTAACATTGGGAAAGATGGAGGGCATGAGGAGAAGGGGACAACAGAGAATGAGATGGTTGGATGGCATCACTGAGTCAATGGACATGAGTTTGAGCAAACTCGATGAGATGGTGAAAGACAGGAAGCCTGGCGTGCTGCAGTCCATGGGGGTCACAAAGAGTCAGACACAGCTTAGCAACTGAACAACAACAACAAACAAACAAAAACAAATTGGAGAGGTTGAAATTCTTTCTCAGTATTTTCTCTTTTTGGTCCACAAACAAAATTACCTTTGTAGTCTGGCCTGTGAACAGCATCCACCAACTGGTTTTCATAGAAATAAAATACAACATATTTTTCCCCTTCAGGATATGTACAGCTAACCATAACTTACATGAGAGTGATTAAATACAGTTTGTAAATAAATCACTGAGAGTAACTAGAAAATTCACTAAGAGAATGGAAGCATTTTGCTTTAGAATAATTGCATTGCTCCACCCTATGGGTGTAGGATTCTCTAAGGTACTCTCTGCAGCAGGATTAGTTATGAGTTCCTGCCTCACAACTTTGTTTCTGCTGTCAATCAGCCAATCCTTGCCTGCTTTGCTCCAAGGGCATCACTGTACTGGTTGGTAGGTGATATTTTTGTATTGGATGTTATTACAAAATGCTCTGGGCATTAGTCCCATCTTGTGCTTTTCTTTAAAAGATCATTATAGAATAATATGCCTTCATAGAGTTAGTATACAAATTAATAATATTCTGAGGTATACAACCATTTCAGTCTCAATACATTTGCTATAGTGCAAGAAAGTGAAAGTGAAAGTGTTTCTCAGTCATGTCTGACTCTTTGTGACCCTATGGACTGTAGCCCCCCAGGCTCCTATGTCCATGGGATTTTCCAGGCAAGAATACCAGAGTGGGTTGCTGGGGAATACTTTCTCCTCAGTAAGTTTTGTTTCAAAACTAATGGGATGGTTTATTTTCTTTCTTAGAAGGACCAGAATACTCTGTACATATAAGTAACTTGCAAATTACAGTATTTGTGAAAATATTTCTTATTTAATTCAACCAATATCCAGTGTAAGTAATTTCTTTAGAACTAGCATATTTTACGGAGAAGGTGATGGCACCCCACTCCAGTACTCTTGCCTGGAAAATCCCATGGATGGAGGAGCATGGTGGGCTACAGTCCATGGGGTCGCTAAGAGTCGGACAGGACTGAACGACTTCACTTTCACTTTTCACTTTCATGCATTGGAGAAGGAAATGGCAACCCACTCCAGTGTTCTTGCCTGGAGAATCCCAGGGATGGGGGAGTCTGGTGGGCTGCCATCTATGGGGTCCCACAGAGTCGGACACGACTGAAGCGACTTAGTAGCAGCAGCAGCAGCATATTTTAAGGGTGACTTTGGAAGCTGTACTTATTTTCTGATTGGACTTGCTACAAAATTCAACATCTTATCTCCTTTTAAGGGTGTTCTTTATTCTGAATAAGTGGAAGACATTTTTTAGGAGTGTCCATCTCTGGCAAGTACAGTCTAAATTTCAGCTGATGATATTTACCTTTAATGCTCTCAGACTCTTATTGAGTCATCTGTGGAGTCTCCTCCAGTACACTTTCTTTGATTTGTCATGAGAGCAATCTGATAAACTTGCTTGGAGATTGATCATTGCAATTTTGTTTAATGTTTTTTATTAAATTTGCTAAATAATATCTCAAAGTATATAACTCCATCTCAGAAGACCATTTTTCTGGTAGAAGCTTTTGGTCCTAAACCAAAATATTCAAGGTATTTTCTGTTGTATGTAGGATGATTCCTTTTTTAATGCTATAAAATTATATCACATATGTGACCTATTAAGAGGGTATTTTCAGGTTGTAATGTTAGATCTGAAATAATTAAGAAAGCCAAGTATTACAAACATACTAGCTAAAATAAAAATATATGAGCTAACCCGTCTTTCAAACTACTAATTTATAACTCTTATCACAAAGGGCCACATTCTGCTCTCACATATGCAGGTAAGCTAATCTGTATTTACTAGAGAAGTTCAGAATAATTTCCCAACAATACAATTTAGCCCAGTGAGTTTAATTAAAATTAATAACCCATTATGGTGCAGTCATTATTTAGAAGGAAGGAGATCCAGACTTTAGCAAGATAGTCAAAATTAGAGGGGAATAGTTTTCTTAATAAAACGATTCACTGATGATGCTACTTTAAGTGACTTTAAAATTCACTTTTAATGTTTCTGAAGAAAATAGAATAAATTAATGCATTTTTTCCTACCTGAAGCTACCAAATAATATAGTGCTTGCATTTTGAATTAGCATAAACTTTTCCACTCCACCTTCAAAAAACATGTTAAGGTTTAAGGCAATTTATTCTTAACATTATCTTAAAAACTTTGTCTCTAGTACTTGTTATTGACTTTCTTTTCCATTTGGCTCTAGATTTTGTTACAAAAGTAGAAAATTGGTTACATTTGAATAGTCAAATTCATTTCATAATTTTTACAGCATATCCAAAAGTTCATTTGCTTCAGGTCATTAAAAAGAAAGGCCATTTTAAAAACAAACACCATTTTCCATTTATACAATGCATATTTTAAAAAACTGAGCAACCTTGTTGGGAAAAGCCAGCATGTGTGTTATTTCTAAGCCAAAAACAAACAAAGCAGCTGAATATCTATTTGTCATTATGTAACTGAGAATTAACAGCTGTAATTTATGCAATACTTAACTTGGTTTAGACAATGACTACACACACAACTTGAAAACATAAGAATGATTTTCCCTGTAAACAGATGAGGAAAATGAGGCATAAAGATATTCTTTTAAACTGCTCAGGGTCAGATATTTAAAATAAAACCCAGTTTTTTCCCTAAAGTGACTATCCCCTTTCTAAGCATGATACTTCACTGCCTCAAACTATGCTGTGAACAATTTTGCTTGCAGTCCTGAATGTGTGAGTCACCAGAGAGAGCACAATGGCTCAGTAATCAAAAAATGGTGGAGATATCCTAATAAATTGTGCTAGATGGATATAAATTTAACTTTAGGATATCTCCACCATTTTTTGATTACTGAGCCATTGTGCTCTCCTAATATGAGAATCTATCCAGAGAAAGAAGAGTTTTTTTTTCCTCTTTCCCCCCATATTTGGTAGAAGGTGGATCCAGGCTGAATTTTCTTGAAGCTAAAAGCCATTACACAAGAAATAGTATCCTTAACAATAGTGTTTATATTTTAAGTATATACATTTGCATAATAAAAACCAAATATGATTTCTTCTGAATATTATGCAGAAGTGCATAATATGTATCAGCCAAACATATTATTTCAGTCTTGGTGAGCTGAACAACTCCTTGCAAAAATGAAACTGCAAATATTAAGACCAACATGTAAAAGAAGTTAAAGCAGATTCTTGCTTGGATAGTGGAAAGAGGTGAGCTGAAGCTACTATCCAACCATCTCTCTCCAGTGATTCTGGGACAGGAGAGTCTCTACAGGATCTCTTGGTCCTTTACATTAAAATTGTTTGGGGATCTTTAAGCCAGATTTTCAAAATGTAAATTTGTAATATCTTAAGAATGTATTGGACAGGGAGGCCTGGCATGCTGCGATTCATGGGGTCGCAAAGAGTCGGACACAACTGAGCAACTGAACTGAACTGAAGAATGTATTACTTACATTTTAATTCTCTCTATATGCAAAAATAAAAATGATTAAGACAACCAAGCAAAACTTAGATGTTCTATTAAAATAAATGAAGGTCAAGCCTTCAGCAGACAGATTATGTTCAATAGTGAGTAGATTATGGTCAGTAGTTTCAGTAATGGGAAACCTGGATGGAGTTTCAAGACAGAGAGAAGAATGGACTATGAAAAAAGCTTTGGAAAGACAGGCTGCCTCTCTAAAGCTAAGATGATGGATCCTCTAACAAAATAAGGAACTTAAAGTAATAGACCACTAGGTAAATAAAAATAAAATTTGTATAGCAAAAATATGTAATGATTACATTAGAATTGTTATATTATCTAGTTTCAAGGGAAAAATTTGGAATAAACAAAATTATAAAATCTAAACTTTACCATAAAAATCAGTTGGTTAAATGCTATAGCTTGTTGTTGTTCAATCAATTTTCATGTCTGACTCTTTGTAACCCAATGGACCACAGCATGCCAGGCTTCTCTGTCCTTTACTGTCTCCTGGAGTTTGCTCAAACTCATGTCCATTGAGTCGATGAGGCTATTGAACTCTCTCACCCTCTTCCCTTCGTGCCCTCAATCTTTCCCAGTATCAGGGTCTTTTCTAATGAGTTGACTATTTGCATCAGGTGGGCAAAATATTAGAGTTTGAGCTTCAGCATCAGTCCTTCCAATGAACATTCAGGGTTAATTTCCTTTAGGATTGACTGGTTTGCTGTCCAAAGGATTCTCAAGAGTCTTTTCCAGTACCACAGTTCAGAAGTATTAATTCTTCAGTGCTCAGCCTTTTTTATGGTCCAGCTCTCACATCCATATATGACGACTGGAAAAACCATGACTTTGACTATATGGACCTATGTTGGCAAAATGATGTCTCTGTTTTTTAACGTGCTATCTAGGATTGTCATAGCTGTCCTTTCAAGGAGCAAGTGTCTTTTATTTTCGTGGCTGCAATCACAATCTGCAGTGATTTTGGAGCCCAAGAAAGTAAAGTCTGTCACTGTTTCTATTTTATCCCCATCTATTTGCCATGAAGTTGTGGATCACAATAAACTGTGGAAAATTCTGAAAGAAATGGGAATACCAGATCACCTGACCTGCCTCTTGAGAAACCTATATGCAGGTCAGGAAGCAACAGTTAGAACTGGACATGGAACAACAGACTGGTTCCAAATAGGAAAAGGAGTACCTCAAGGCTATATACTGTTACCCTGCTTATAGAGTACATCATGAGAAACGCTGGGCTGAATGAAGCACAAGCTGGAATCAAGATTGCCGGGAGAAATATCAATAACCTCAGACATGTAGATGACACCACCCTATGGCAGAAAGTGAAGAGGAACTAAAAAGCCTCTTGGAGAGTGAAAAACTTGGCTTAAAGCTCAATATTCAGAAAATGAAGATCATGGCATCTGATCCTATCACTTCATGGGAAATAGATGGGGAAACAGTGGAAACAGTATCAGACTTTATTTTTGGGGGCTCCAAAATCACTGCAGATGGTGACTGCAGCCATGAAATTAAAAGACGCTTACTCCTTGGAAGAAAAGTTATGACCAACCTAGATAGCGTATTCAAAAGCAGAGATATTACTTTGCCAATAAAGGTCCATCTAGTCAAGGCTATGGTTTTTCCTGTGGTCATATATGGATGTGAGAGTTGGACTGTGAAGAAAGCTGAGCGCCAAAGAATTGATGCTTTTGAACTGTGGTGTTGGAGAAGACTCTTGAGAGTCCCTTGGACTGCAAGGAGATCCAACCAGCCCATTCTAAAAGAGGTCAGCCCTGGGTGTTCTTTGGAAGAAATGATGCTAAAGCTGAAACTACAGTACTTTGGTCACCTCATTTGAAGAGTTGACTCATTGGAAAAGACTCTGATGTTGGGAGGGATTGGGGGCAGGAGGAGAAGGGGACAACAGAGGATGAGATGGCTGGATGGCATCACCTACACGATGGACGTGAGTTTGAGTGAACTCCAGGAGATGGTGATGGACAGGGAGGCCTGGCGTGTTGCTATTCATGGGGTTGTAAAGAGTCGGACAGGACTGAGCAACAGAACTGAACTGAACTGAAATGAACTTATGAGATCAGATGCCATGATCTTTTTTTTTTTTTTTTAATATTGAGTTTTAAGCCAGCTTTTTCACTCTCCTCTTTCACTTTCATTAAGAGGCTTTTTAGTTCTTTGTTTTCTGCCATCAGGGTGGTGTCATCTGCATATCTGAGGTTATTGATATTTCTCCTGGCAATCTTGATTCCGGCTTGTGCTTCATCCGGTTCAGCATTTCTCATGAAGTACTCTGCATATAAGTTAAATAAGCAGGGTGATGATATACATCCTTGACGTACTCCTTTCCCAATTTAGAACCAGTCTGTTGTTCCAAATCCTGTCTTAACTCTTGCTTTTTGACTGTACACAAGCTATAGCTTGTAAGTGTTATTTAATAGTTAAGCTTCACACAGCTGGTGAAATGGTTGCATTTTTTATATTAAGCAGAGAAGAATATTTGCTTAATCTTGTATAGACTGTTTTAGCACTTGGGAATCATTTCAAAATTAGATATATTATAAATGTGTTGATTATAAGTCCATATATAACTGCAGTATTAATATAATTCTTATTGTGTCAAACAAAAAATTAACTTAAAAAATTCACCCCAGATAAGCACGGATACAAAATGGTGAAAATGTTGAATGAGGAGAGAGTGATTTTAGAAAAATATGAAGGCAAGCTGGATCATTTAGATAAGCATTCCCTTCCCTTTTCCCCCACTCCATCTCCATTTTATATTTTAGAAACAAAAGTGATATCTTCATTTTGTTTGAATCAACCATGTAATCATTGGAATCCTTCCATCTCATTTAACTTTCCTATTGAACTGTATTGACAAACTCTCAGAGGTAGTTTGAATTGACACAAACACAGTATGTAGGCTGCCCTTCCCAAATTTTGCTGTTGCTTGGAACAATGTTTATCAGCAGGGAATCACTCAGGCTGCACGGATCATAAGTTAATGTCAATTGACCCTGCTTCTTGTTATCTAAAGCTGTGACGTTTTTCATAATCTGGAAAAATGTAGAGGAGTACATCCGAACTACTCATTTCTATAAATATGACACTATATGTTCCACTTTATTTTATAAATTGGTTTCTCAATTTGTACGG
The DNA here is from genome assembly GCF_055505025.1 of Bos grunniens. Taxonomy (NCBI): domain Eukaryota; kingdom Metazoa; phylum Chordata; class Mammalia; order Artiodactyla; family Bovidae; genus Bos; species Bos grunniens. Next base: position 118,262,404 of record NC_141165.1, on the reverse strand, counting down.
TGAAAGAACAGTATTAAATGACAAGTAAGCATTTTTGCTGTTGTTCATAAATGTCTTCATATGAAATTGAATAAGATTCAGATAGCTTATGTAATTATGACAAAATCACAACATCAGAAGTATTGCTTTAAGACATATGTTTATCTATGACTAATTCATGTTGCTATTTGGTCAAAAACAACAAAATTCTGTAAAGCAGTTATCCTTCAACTTAAATAAATAAATAAATAAAATCAGATTTTAAAAAGTATTGCTTCCATTTTAGAAACCCTCTAGAAGGGGTATAACACATCAAGTTTTATTGTAAAAGAAATAAATTTGCAAAAAATGTTCCACTTCCAGGGAATTTTTTTCCTTAAAATAAAGCTCTTGATTTTATTTTTCTATTATTAAGTAGTTCCACCATTGGTATATCAAAATTTCACAGCACTTATATTACCCACTAATATTTCAAGTGCAAGTAAAGTGAATTTTATGTTGTCAGTTGTTTGTTCACACTTCACAACTTTGATTTCTCTTCAAAGAGAGATGGAGCTGTCACTGGAGTTAGAGATTTTCAAACCTGGAGTAAGTTAAAGTGCCAATGACCAGGCTGTTTATAGGACTTCTGTCTATTATACTGACAGATCCTCTCTAGAACAACCAGAAATTCTCTTTAGGGCAATCTAAAATTTACAATCCTGTTATGAGGAAGAATATGAAGGTGTTCCTATCTGCCTTTCCTTTCTACCTCTGGTCATACATAACCATCATTATTTCTCTGCTCAGCCATCGCAAAGAATGAGAACATAAGCAGAACAAGGAAGGGTTTGGCAGCAGAGAAGTTTATGGATCAAAATATTTAACTGACCAAAGAATTTTTTAAAATTCAATATTTTACAAATAAGCTTCAATCAAGTTCTCTGCTGGTGATTAAAGGTGTTCAGATAGAAAAGAAGAAAATATATATCTTCAAAGTGAAGAAATTTTGGCCTATCATTGATTAGCTAGCTGAACAGAGGCTCTGTTTGTTTTCAATCAAATAGGTAATAGTATTTTCCCATCATGTTGTGGATGATATTTAAAAATAAATTGATTTTATATCTTAAAAAATAATGTAATTTTCTCTTATAGTGACCACAGTATTTTGAAAAGTAAGATACAAAAAAATTTGCTTCCACAAAATAAATAGCTAAATGAAGGCATTTTGTCTTTACATTTTCTGTTGTCTTGTTTCTTGGGAAAAATGTGTTTCTTAGCGATTAGAAGGAGAAGGCAATGGCAACCCACTCCAGTACTCTTGCCTGGAAAATCCCATGGATGGAGGAGCCTGGTAGGCTGCAGCCCATGGGGTTGCTAAGAGTCAGGCACGACTGAGCAACTTCACTTTCACTTTTCACTTTCATGCATTGGAGAAGGAAATGGCAACCCACTCCAGTGTTCTTGCCTGGAGAATCCCAGGGACAGAGGAGCCTAATGGGCTGCCATCTGGGGTCGCACTGAGTCAGACACGACTGAAGCGACTGAGCAGCAGCAGCAGCAGCAGCGATTAGAAATGGCTGTCATTTGCATCTTTTGCTTATACATATCACACACATTCATGGTCACACACACAGCCCATGATTATGAAGCAATGGGCCACACTGGGGAGCCCTTTACACTCATGAAAGATGTCATAGCTTATACAGTTGACCCTTGAAAAACATGAATTTGAAGTGCACAGGTTCACTTATGCACAATTTTTTTTTTGCTAAATATGTATTACAGTACTTCATAATGAACAGTTAGTTGGCACCTAAGTTGTAGGACCACAGATACAGAAGGCAGCCTTCTGTAAAGCTATATGCAAATGTTTATACAGTTATATGCAAATGTTTGTGTGGAGGATCAGCCACTGTAACCCCTGTACTGTCCAAAGATCAGCTACAGTCTCATTTTAATTGGCTTAAACAAAAGGGTTGGCTTCTTTTAGCCCATCACTGTAATGTACAAACTAATGAGATTAATGTTTCTAACTTACTTAACCCTCCTTAGTTTCTATAAGGAAAGAGAAAAATGAAAGTGTACACATAACAAAAGTGGATATATTAAAAGCACAAGATGAGATAAAAACACAGCTATGCTCATTTAAAAATAATTAAAGGCAGAGGAACCAGAGATCAAATTGCCAACATCCATCATCATTGAAAAAGCAAGAGAGTTCCAGAAAAAACATCTATCTCTGCTTTATTGACTATGCCAAAGCCTTTGTGTGCATCATCACAAACTGTGGAAAATTCTGAAAGAGATGGGAATACCAGACTACCTGACCTGCCTCTTGAGAAATCTGTATGCAGGTCAGGAAGCAACAGTTAGAACTGGACATGGAACAACAGACTGGTTCCAAATCTGGAAAGGAGTACGTCAAGGCTGTATATTGTCACCCTGCTTATTTAACTTATATGCAGAGTACATCATAAGAAATGCTGGGCTGGATGAAGCACAAGTTGGAATCAAGATCGCTGGGAGAAATATCAATAACCTCAGATATGCAGATGACACTACCCTTACGGTAGAAAGTGAAGAAGAACTAAAGAGCCTCTTGATGAAAGTGAAAGAGAGTGAAAAAGTTGGTTTAAAGCTCAACATTCAGAAAATGAAGATCATTGCATCTGGTCCCATCACTTCATGGCAAATAGATGGGAAAATAGTATAAACAGCGCCTGACTTTATTTTTGGGGGCTCCAACATCACTGCAGATGGTGACTGCAGCCATGAAATTAAAAGACGCTTACTCCTTGGAAGCAAAGCTATGACCAACATAGACAGCATATTAAAAAGCAGAGACATTACTTTGCCAACCAAGGTCCACCTTGTCAAGGCTATGGTTTTTCCAGTAGTCATGTATGGATGTGAGAGTTGGACTATAAAGAAAGCTGAGTGCTGAAGAATTGATGCTTGAACTGTGGTGTTGGAGAAGACTCTTGAGAGTCCCCTGGACTACAAGGAGATCCAACCAGTTCATCCTAAAGGAAATCAGTTCTGAATATTCATTGGAAGGACTGATGTTGAAGCTGAAACTCCAGTACTTTGGCCACTTGATGCAAAGAGCTTACTCATCTGAAAAGACCCTGGTGCTGGGAAAGACAGGAGGAGAAGGGGACGACAAAGGATGAGATGGTTGGATGGCATCACCAACTCGATGGACGTGAGTTTGAGTAAACTCCAGGAGTTGGTGGTGGACAGAGAGGCCTGGGGTGCTGCATTCCATGGGATCTCAAATAGTACAACATGACTGAGCAACTGAACTGAACTGAACTGAACTGAATTGATGACTCATGAGTCAAATCCTCTTTTCAAAAATATAGCTAAGAAAATATAGTAAGAACTGCTCTTGATAAATCCTAAAGTACTAATTTTTCTGCCAAATCAAAGTCACCCAACCAAGATGGCCTTAACATTATCTTCAGCTTGACTAAATTACAGACAGACATTTTTCTCACTGTAGGCCCCTGACCTGTGAGAGTAAGTTTACTTTAGAAAACTTGTAAATCATTTCTCTATCCCTTTAAGATGTAATTTTTTTTTTTTTTTTAGTTTTTTCCAGTTTTGTATTTCAGGAATGTCTTTCTCAAGATGCTGAGAGTCATCTCTTTGAAATACTATAGTCAAGCAAGATAACAGCCCTATATCATGCTTCAAGTCTAAACTACCCTCTGTCATGAAGCTAGGAGCATGTATACAAATATTATCAGTTAGTAAACACAGATGCCCTCTGATCTCCCCACCCCAGCTCTTAAAACTCTCTACACCTTGTTTTAGTGAAGTTGAGCTCAGACTCAGTTCTGGCCTTTATCTCCTAATACAGTAGCATTGAATAAAGCCTTCTTTGCCTGTTTGACTTTTTCCAGTCCAACCTTTGCTTCAGTTCACACCCCCAGTGCTCATATAAATTAATGTGGTCTTTTGCATATGTCTGAAAGTTAGTCACTCAGTCATGTCCAACTGTTTGTGACCCCATGGACGGTAGCCCACCAGACTCCTCTGGCTATGGAATCAGAGAACTCAATGACGTGACTGAGTGACTAATTTTCACTTTCACTTTCGCATAGATCTATATGGCTTATTCTGGGAGTGATAAACAATGGGAAAATTAAGTTCACTCATTGCCTTCAGTGATGAACATAAAAATTTGGATGGGTGATTTTGTACTGTGTGAATGTATACATATCCTTAACACTAGATAGAAGCTTTGTGTGTGTGTGTTTTTCCCTTAATATTAAATTGAAATTTTAATTATGAAAATGATTATTTTTTAAAAGGTCATACAGACTTCTTTTTTTTCATTCCTATGGTTCACAGCAAGTGTGCATTATGAATGAACTCATTAATTAAGATCTTTGTCATATGTGATTAGTTGTAATAAATGAAAGTGAAAAGTTAGTTTCTCAGTCGTGTCCAACTGTTTGTGACCACATGGACTGTAGCCCCCAGGTTCCCCTGTCCATGGAATTCTTGAAGCAAGAGTACTAGAGTGGGTTGCCATTTCCTTTTCCAGAGGATCTTGCTGACCCATGGATCAAACCTAGGACTCCCACACTGCAGGCAGGTTCTTTACTGACGAAGCCACCAGGGAAGCCACTAATTCCTGAGAATTTTATAGCCTTTTTGTAAAGACAATATTTTTAAATTCCACTTGCATGTTAAATATTAAAAGGTACTAATGATCAACCAATCATGACTCTTGTTTTGCAGAAAAGGAAATGAAGCTTATAAAGATTAGATAACTTTTCCAAGATTGCACAGTTACTTCTATGCAGAGGTTGGCCTAGGGCTAAGGTATCTTTTTGTTTTTGTTTATCTTTTCTTTTTTGTTGCTGTTATTTTCAATTTCTAGGTCAATAGCAATAACTCAATGAAGTCAAATGTTATCAATTAAATAACATAGTGACATGGTTGGTTTGTAATTATAATGCAGAAAGTCACTAGACAGTTTGTCATTATCTCTTTAGATCTAAATGTTTCAGTGTATTTAATTTACTCTCTTCAAATCTATATTGATACCAACTACTTCTGCACTTAGTCTAGGCTCAAAAATGTGAGACAGACTCATTGCAAAACTGTTGATTACTGGAATTCAATTCTTAGGCCATGTATCTTTTTACATCAGTATTATGATGGAAATGTATGCCTTGCTTAAACACTTTTACCGTCTTTCCTGCTGCTGCTAAATCACTTCAGTCGTGTCCGACTCTGTGCGACCCCATAGACTGCAGCCCACCAGGCTCCCCCGTCCCTGGGATTCTTAAGGCAAGAACACTGGACTGGGTTGCCATATCCTTCTCCAATGCAGGAAAGTGAAAAGTGAAAGTGAAGTTGCTCAGTCGTGTCCGACTCTTTGCGACCCCGTGGACTGCAGCCCACCAGGCTCCTCCATCCATGGGATTTTCCAAGCAAGAGTACTGGAGTGGGGTGCCATCACCTTACTGTCTTTAGCCCTGCTCAAATACCTGCTAAGGTAATAGTTGATCTAATAAAATAATTTCAGCAGAAGTTATATTGCTCAAAATAGATTTTAAAAGTTTCTTTGGAATATATTCTTGTGGGCATTCAAATGTCACTACATCCACTACTATCTAATCTAAGAAAGTAAAAAGTTAGTATGAGTAAGATGTTCATGACACTGTAAGACCAAGCAAATGTTAAATATGAACGGAAACAAGAATTTGCTTTTAAATTAAACGCATAATCAGTGACATGTCATTTCATTTCCTGAAACTGACTCATCCCAATATTATAATGTCAATTATGGTTTTTATATCAGATCAGATCAGATCAGTTGCTCAGTCGTGTCCGACTTCCTTGCGACCCCATGAATCGCAGCACGCCAGGCCTCCCTGTCCATCACCAACTCCCAGAGTTCACTCAGACTCACGTCCATCGAGTCAGTGATGCCATCCAGCCATATCATCCTCTGTCGTCCCCTTCTCCTCCTGCCCCCAATCCCTCCCAGCATCAGAGTCTTTTCCAATGAGTCAACTCTTCACATGAGGTGGCCAAAGTTCTTGAGTTTCAGCTTTAGCATCATTCCTTCCAAAGAAAGCCCAGGGCTGATCTCCTTCAGAATGGACTAGTTGGATCTCCTTGCAGTCCAAGGGACTCTCAAGAGTCTTCTCCAAAACCACAGTTCAAAAGCATCAATTCTTCAGCGCTCAGCCTTCTTCACAGTCCAACTCTCACATCCATACATGACCGCAGGAAAAACCATAGCCTTGACTAGATGGACCTTTGTTGGCAAAGTAATGTCTCTGCTTTGGAATATGCTATCTAGGTTGGACATAACTTTCCTCCCAAGGAGTAAGCGTCTTTTAATTTCATGGCTGCAGTCACCATCTGCAGTGATTTTGGAGCCCCAAAAAATAAAGTCTGACACTGTTTCCACTGTTTCCCCATCTATTTCCCATGAAGTGATGGGACCAGATGCCATGATCTTCATTTGCTGAATGTTGAGCTTTAAGCCAACTTTTTCACTCTCCACTTTCACTTTCATCAATAATAATCTATAATTTGAAATTATAAATATTGGATATGAATAATCTTTTGCTATGTCTTCTATAAAGGTTTCATTTATTAAAGTTTATCACATGATGATGGTGTTAGGTGATAAATGTAGGGGAGAGCAAAATATTTCAGCATTTGTATTTGTAAAAGAACACTGAGAGTAGTCATATTCCTTATTTTAAAATATCTAGTCTGTGTGAGAATAGTAAAAATATACTTTTTTTTTAATTGTAAAATGTGTCTTTAAATTCCTAGTATAATTTTATGAGTAAAGGAACTATTTTATAATAGTCTCCAACATTTTAATAGAAGTAAATGGCATTTAAAATAAAATAAAACAGTAGTTGAGACTATGGCTATGATTCCAGTATAACTAGCATTCCCTTTCATTTGCCCCAGCATGTCTTTTTCACACCTGATATTATTTGTCTACTGTCTTAGTTATGAAACCAAGTGAGAGAACAAATAGTTATATTTGCACTGATCAAATAGTTCAGGAAAGGTGTTTTCAGCAGAAAGGTTTTGGTAACTAGTTCCTCAGGGCACTGCAATAAAATATGTGCTTTCTGGATGAAAAAAGACTTCTTAAAGTATTTGAGAAAAGAAAAAAATCTGCAGATTTTGAAAGGGGCCAAAAAGCTCAGCCACCAGGGCCTTAATCACAAGGATATTGTTCTGCTAATTATTCTTACTACTCACCCACTCTTCGCACTCACTCCTCTCCCCATCTGTTCACCTTTGTTTTTCTTTGCCTATGGATCATTTCATATTCACCCTCTGTTTTAAATTTTCCTCTTGACCCAAACCTTCTGCTAATTAAATATATTGGGGCTAATTAGAAATAGAGCAAATGGCTACTCCTTTCGTTGATTAAAAAGTTACCAATTTTTCTAAATTGTTTCATTTAATAACACATGGAAGTGTATTTCACCCTAAATTTAGTAACAAAAAGGGATCAATAAACTGCCTTCAAAGAAGTGTTATGTTTGGGGATTTCTTTCCCCCCTCACTGAGAATATTTTGTAACTTGCCTTTTAGCCCTGAGATAACCTTAGCCTCTTTGGAGCTAAGGTCAACTCTGAGTTTTCAGTAAAAATGTAAATTGGTCCATGCTTTTAACATAATAGTCCATTCAACTCAGGTAGAGGATGGATCTCTAGCTTCACTCAATTCTCAGGCTGCATAAGGAGATGTAGTGGGGATTTCGATTTCTTTGGTCACCTTGGAGTAGTCTCTGGAAATAAGTGAAATCACTGTTAGGACTTCAAAGCATTATTAAAATGTAAGAAATTTTTGTGAATTTTATGCCTCTTGGGGTATATCTTTGTCAGAATGAGAACTAAAAGAACTTTGCTATAAAAATGTTGCTCACAAAACAATTGTAATGTAGGAAATGGAACACAGAGGATTTTGGCACTGTCAAAGTAAAACCTGTACACATCATCTTTAACTTACAATGGGATTTGTTCTTCATAAACCCGTTGTAAGTTGATAATATTGTAAGGTGAACTTTTGCAAGTCAAGGACCATCTGTACTGGACAAAACTGAACAGGCCAAGAAGACTTTATTCAAGGCTATTGCTGTAGAGAAAAAAGGCCCTAAGTGAGTCTAAAATTCAGCTCTGCTGAAACAAAGCACTGGAATGAGTTAGTTGAAGAGTATTTCTGGATGTTAGGAAAGAAGTCGATTGGTAGGACATTTCCAGCACCTTGAGTTAGTCCTGAGTTTGGATTTTTTCTTTTTTTTTCCTGTGATCAGGCCATCTGCATTTGCTAATTGAACTTAGGATACTTACCCACCCACTGAAGCTGCGTTATATAGCACTTCTTCCTTCAGTTATAAAGACAGCCAGACCCTAGGTCCTTGAAAAATACACTCCTGGGTTGTGATACTAGCAAGAAGCTTGCAAGAATATGCACATCTCAAAGGGATAGAACAAGAATTTACTATTAGAAAAATTTCTAAAGTAAATGCTCAAAGAAAAAGGAAGCCAACGGGCCCTAGAATTAGGAGGAAGATTAAAGTTTAGTCAAGTTGAGGAATAAATTAAAGCCTTCCTGGTAAGTACATTGAAATACTATAGGGCATAAAAAGCCATTAAGATATATGAGGATCTATTATTCCTCTAGAGACAGCATCAGAAAAGGTAATAAATCTTCTCATAAATGATCCCTTTTGGCAACAACAGTAACACAGTCCTGGACTAGATTGGTTCTCTAGGAAATTCCTTTGTTGAATTGAGGCTTTGAGGCTTTTTTTAAGATACATCTCAGCTTTGCAGTTTAGGATAGAAACCAGAGTCATTAAGTAGTTAAAAGGCACTACTCAGTTATAAAAGCTGGAAGCAGAGTTGATTTAAACTGATGACCAGATAACCAGAAGATTTTAAATCAAGCAAAAAATTTTTTCCCATTATTTGGTTATTCCATTGTACACATAATTGAGTATAAAAAGTCACCTTGTATTCTCTTTTAAATAAAAGGAGCCTTAAGAAACTTAATATAGTTAAGCATTTTAAAGATGTACATGCTCAGTCATGTCTGACTCTTTGAGACTCTGTGGCCTCTAGCCTACCAGATTCATCTGTCCACGGCATTCTCCAGGCAAGAATACTAGAGCGGGTTGCCTTTTCCTTCTTCAGGGAATTTTCCCAACCCAGCGATGGAACCTGTGTCTCTTATGTCTCCTGCATTAAAAGACGTGTTCTTTACGAGCTGAGCCACTGGGGAAGCCCCTAAAATTCTAAAAATCACACACACAAGAAAAGGGATTGCTAAAAGTTTGTCTTCACTTGAATTGAGAGGCAAGTTGCATTTATCCTTCAGAAGTCTTATACCTGTTTAATTAGTTTTTATGGGGAAAAAAAGGAGAATTATATCAATATATTACTTTTGCTTAACTAATGATCCTTTTGCCCTTTTGGTTAAATATTGTCCTCACGTAAAAAACACAGCTTTAGAGGCAGTCCGGAAAAAGGATGGAGACATACCTAATTGTTGTTTTGATTTGAAATCTCTTAAAGCCAAATGAAGTGGAATAATGCAATTCTTTATTTATATTCTTTGGCTGCAAGGAGATAAATCCTCCAAGATTAAGTTCAGAAGATACAAAGAATCAAGATTTTATTTTAAAGAAATAGATGCAAAACATAGATTTACAGCAGCAGCCATAGGATTTTAGAGAAAATTCTGGGTGAAATGATTATTTAAAAAAAAAAAAAAGACTAAAAAATCATTCAAAGAAATAATGTTAAATAGTATTCGAGGGACTATAATTAACTAAAATTGTATAAAATTGTCCACCTGAACCAACAAAAACACAGTTCAGTTCAGTTCAGTCACTCAGTTGTGCCCCACTCTTTGAGACCCCGTGAACCACAGCACGCCAGGCCTCCCTGTCCATCACAAACTTCCAGAGTTCACCCAGACTCATGCCCACTGAGTCAGTGATGCCATCCAACCATCTCATCCTCTGTTGTCCCCTTCTCCTCCTGTCCTCAATCTTTCCCAGCATCAGGGTCTTTTCAAATGAGTCAGCTCTTTGCATCAGGTGGCCAAAGTACTGGAGTTTCAGCTTCAACATCAGTCCCTCCAAAGAACCCAGGACTGATTTCCTTTAGGTTGGACTGGTTGGATCTCCTTGCAGTCCAAGGGACTCTCAAGAGTCTTCTCCAACACTACAGTTCAAAAGCATCAATTCTTCGGTGCTTAGCTTTCTTTATAGTCCAACTCACATCCATACATGACTACCGGAAAAACCACAGCCTTGACTAGACAGACCTTTATTGACAAAGTAATGTCTCTGCTTTTTAAAATGTAGGAGCAGCGGCTGCATTGTTCAGGAGCTACCCCATGTCCAAGGTAAGGAGCAGCGGATGCGCTTTGCTGGAGCAGCCTTGAAGAGATACCCAACGTCCAAGGTAAGAGAAACCCAAGTAAGACGGTAGGTGCTGAGAGAGGGCACCAGAAGGCAGACAGACTGACACCACAATCACAGACAACTAGCCAATCTGATCACACGGACCACAGCTTGTCTAACAAAAACACAAGAACCTTTCAAATGAAAAACATCTGAGAGAATACAAATAGCTTTCTTTAAAAATTTCAGACTTTAGAGAGAATAGGAATATGAATTATGACCTAATTTTTGAAAATTTTTCTTCAAGACCTTTCCATTTAACCAACTGTGGAACATTCTAATCTTATAGTATAGGGATCAAACATGCGTCCCTTGAGTTTCCTGCATTGGTTGTCAGATTCTTTACCAATTGCACCACCTTGGCCAGTGGGTATTCTTAGTGCTGTTCAAATTAGTAATCATTTTCCTCTTCCTAAAAAGATGAATCAGTTAGGTTACCTCCACTGATAAAAGTGAACAGTGATTATCTCTAATCTAGGTGATCTGGAGGGGAAAGTGGTGGTGGGTGTTGTTGTACTCTTCACAACACAATTCCTATGGTGGTGGGTGGGAAGTTACTCTTCACTTTCCAAAATACAGCCTTCATTTCCCGTGATTTTGTCCTGCTTTGAGATGTAACAAAGCTAGGAAATTGAGTTCTTATAGCACTAAAGTATTCATAAATTCTGATTTCCTTATCGTTTAATTTTTACTCTTACATTTTTCTTTCTTCACCTTAAAGATTCCATATGTACCCCATACAAATACATTTTTGATATTTCTCTCATTCTCTGCCTCTGTTTTGGGATAGTAGCTAACAAAATGAAAACAAGCATGAATGCATAAAGCTTCAAAAAAACAATAATAAAGAAGGCCAAGGGATTGTCACAGCTATGAAACACAAGAGATATCCTAGTTAAAGCATTATCTGTTAAAGGATACCATAAATAGATTTCTTTAATTTCTTTGTTTCCTAAATGAGAAAATTGCGGCCATGTTAAAGGTCATGTCCCAGTTCACACTGGAAAGTGGAAGCCACATAAGACTTAGAATTCTGTGTTCTTAATTACATACAGCACTTGTTTGATCAAATATCAAATTTAGTGAAGAATAAAATAAAAATAGGCATGGGGAGAAGTGCTGCAAAAGTCTTTGTGGTTCAGTTCTGTTTCACAACAGTCAGTGAAATTCCAGCAAGAATGTTCCAAATCCTGTGAACAACATAAGTATCTGTCTGCACTTGATAAATATTACCATTTTGAAATGATTCCTTTAATGGTATTTTCACAAGCTGTTAATGGCTGTGGTTGAAAGAGGCTACCTCACATAGTCTGATGTGTCATAATTCATGCCATAGTCACTGTTTTTTCTTCTAGGTTGATGGCCTCTTGTTGACTTTAAGTATAGCCTGCATGCTTTTGCTAACCTTACATTTAATACATCACACGGCATGATACGATTACACAATACTGAGAGCCTGCGGTCATAAATGCCACTTCTGTAATTATATAGCCTGCTATCCTTCATCCATAGAAAAGCTGCAGAAACAGAAACAGTTGAGCATTTAAATTAAGGCAGGCAGCACATGGTCCTTTCTAGCATTATTTACGTGATACAAAAGTTGGAATTTATGAAACTGGAGTTGCAAAATAAAAAATGGAAGACGGAAGTTTACCAAACATATAACTTTCACAAAAAATGTTAATTTATTCCTTATAAGAAAGATAATGGATTGAAATAATTGTATTCTGGCTTGACAAGGACTTAATGCCAAAGTGAATCAATACATTCATGTTTGTTATTTGGCATGTAGATTATGGATGATTTATCTAATACAAAATATGATAACATTGATTTCCACCCCTTATAGCAGTTATGGAGTACAGTTTTATCAGATTTCATTGCCACAGTCATATAATAGCAAGTGATTATTTGTGTGGGGAAGATTAGTGCTATTTCATCAACCTTACAAAATTACTCTTTTCATGTTTATGTTAGCATTTGCTACCATGCACATGTCATCACAGTTATTTAGTGATATCAAACATATGCTTTTTATGTTTTTTGAAAGATTTTGCATGTCTAAATTTCTCTTTGTAGCTATTACATAATTTACTAAACCATTTCCCACTGATTACATATTTAGTTAATCTCTAATTTTTATTCTTATAAATAATTCTATATTGAATATCTGCATTATTAAAACTAGTCCTTCCATATAAATAATTAATTTCTTATGATGAATTTTCAGAAAGTAGATTGCTTAGGAAAAGAGCATATTTTTAAGTTTGTTTTTTTTTTGATTCAGGTTTAGATAGTGATTTTCTACTAGTGTTTAAATTATACCCCACAACCTATTATTCATGATGGAAAATGAGGGTAACATTAAATTTTAAAACAAGAAATGCTTGCGGTTTTTGTTTTATACTATAAGATTTAAAACACAATATTATGAATTATGGAATTAACTGTTAGAATAAAACATGAAGAGAAATATATTGTCCACATGTAATCAGAGTTGAGTTATTTTTGATTTTGAATATTAATGAGCAACATATATTTTATATCACAAGAATTTCTATTGTGCAATATAATGAAATACATTACAAAGATTGCTTAGAATAAAAGGAATTACAGAGACATTTTAAGTATTAGACTGATTTTCAAGATCTTAAAAGCAAATATTTTTAGTAAATGTATGAAATAAAGTTGTGTGATACCTGATCATGCCACTGTTAGAAAAACCATGAGGTATTAGTCATCTGTTCCATATTCTGGGAAAATCAAGATATATTTTCATAGTGTCTTGCATGATTCTGGGATTAAAATATGAATAAATTTTTCATAGAGGATAAAGACTGCTATTTTTCTTTCTTTCTTCCTTATTCTTCTTTTCAATCTTAAGGCCTGATCATCACTGTGGGTTAAACAGATCCACATAAAATCTCCATGGGAACTAGTAATAATGTGTGGCTACATTTGTCTTTAATTTTTATTTAGCTAATTTCCCTAAAAGTACTTCTTTCTACTGAATGAATTACAACTCCCCTTTGGAGCCATTAGATAAGCCTCCGAACAAATGATGGATTTTTAGATCTACCGTCAATAAGCTAGTCTATGTAGATTTATTTCTTTTTATTTAAATAGAGATCTGCTGAGTTAATTACCCATCTGTTTACATGTCTACGCTCTTCCTATTCCAAGAGGATTTGAAATGACTCCCTGTTATTTATTGATAATTCTAAGTAAAGTTTCCTAGCTTATTTGAAATATTCAAATTATCCCAGAGGAAATAAAAATAACAAGTCTTTAAGATAATGATGGTGAAAATGTAAGGATGCCCCTAAAGTTCAACTCATTTCCTCTTTCCTGGTCTATCTATTCCTCTTTCTTAGGCATTCATCATTATCAGGTTTTGTATTCATTGTAAGAGAATACTTGATCTAGGCTAAGTCTAAAATCGTATCAATCTGAAAATGTATCAATTTTATATAGCACAGGGAAAGAGTATCTTGAGTTTCTTTTTGAATGTTTTTGTGCATATGTTAGGTTGAATTGTCTATTCCTTTGCTGAAATCCCTAGGTCTTACAGATTACAGTTTTTAGCCTCTACCTTATATCTTTTAGTTTTTCTCTATCCATCCATAATTCTCACAGCTTCTCCAACTTTCTCCTTTCTCTCTGGAAAACTATTTTAAAGAATCTGAGCCTGAAAAGGATTTAGTGTATATTCTGGAAACTTTGGAGATAAAGGAAAAGCTCATGTATGATTGGCAGTCTAGGATGGAAGGCAGAAAGTAGATGTTTTCAATATTTCTACCAAAAAATTGTATTAATTCAAAAGAGCACCTTTTGCATTTTGGCAGGAGCTGTGTATTATGCATGTGGTTGGTTGTATTCATACATTCATGAGTGGCATTCATGGCATTTACTGACCCATGTGCTTTGCTTTGTCTGTTTTCTGAGACAGAAAGCTGAAGATGTGTTAAATGTATTTATTAGAAACCCCAAAATGCTTTTTAGGAAAAATTTTCACATATATATACTTTAAAGTTTGCCTATATATTTCTTATCAAAATTAAGTAACATTCAGAAAAATCAAAGAATAAGTATTAGAATCAGTACCAAGAGAGTTTATATGTAATTGTCCTGCTAGATATATACACCAAAAATAATTCATTCACATTATAAACTATTTTGAACATACGCTTTTTTCAAACTACATTTTGAATAAAAATGAACTTTTGTCTTATCATTCTTTGTGTATTAATAGTATTTTAATTTTGTGTATTCTGATTATTATTTTTAAAATATTAAGTAACACAGTTTAAAATATTCCTCAAGCAAATATTAATCTTTATACTGAATTTATCATCACTAATGTCATTTTTCCCTTTGATTTTTTATATCTAGAAACCTCACAGGTATAGATTATATATATTCCTGTGTTTCTCTAAGAGTTCAAGAACAGTATTGGATATACTGTTGTTGTTGTTGTTTAGTCACTAAGTCCTGTCTGACAGTTTTGAGACTCCATGGACTGTACCTCTTCAGGCTCCTCTGTCCATGGGGTTGTCCCAGGCAAGAATACTGGAGAGGGTTGCAGTTTCTTCCACCAGGGGATCTTCTTGACCCAGGGATCAAACCTCTGTCTCCTGCTTGGCAGGCAGAATCTTTACCACTGAGTCACATGCGAAGCCCATTAAACTGATGGACTGATGGGTTTTTTATATAAGCTTATTTTATGAGTTCAAATAATGAATGTGTATACTGTTTACATAACTCCCTTATATTCAATTAGATCTGTGCATTGTAAATTCAAATACTTTTTTTAGTAATGTTTAGAGTCTCTTCGGGTATTCCTTTGCAATTATGCAAAAAGCAAGAGAGTTCCAGAAAAGCATCTATCTCTGCTTTATTGACTATGCCAAAACCTTTGACTGTGTGGACTACAACAAACTCTGGAAAATTCTTAAAGAGATGGGAATACCATACCACCTGACCTGTCTCTTGAGAAATCTGCATGCAGGTCAGGAAGCAACAGTTAGAACTGGACATGGAACAACAGACTGGTTCCAAATAGGGAAAGCAATATGTCAAGGCTATATAGTGTCACCCTGCATATTTATCTTATATGCAGAGTACATCAGGAAAAATGCTGAACTGGATGAAGCACAAGCTGGAGTTAACATTGCCAGGAGAAATATCGATAACCTCAGATACGCAGATGACACCACCCTTATGGCAGAAAGTGAAGAAGAACTAAAGAGCCTCTTGATGAAAGTTTAAGAGGAGAGTGAAAAAGTTGGCTTAAAACTTAACATCCAGGAAACTAAGATCATGGCATCTGATCCCATCACTTCATGGCAAATAGATGGGGAAACAGTGGAAACAGTGGCTGACTTTTTTTTTTTTTGGCTTGAATATCACTGCAGATGGTAACTGCAGCCATGAAATTAAAAGACGTTTACTCCTTGGAAGCAAAGCTATGACCAACCTAGACAGCATTTTATTTATCTATTTATTTATTTTTATTTTCAATT
The DNA here is from genome assembly GCF_055505025.1 of Bos grunniens. Classification (NCBI taxonomy): domain Eukaryota; kingdom Metazoa; phylum Chordata; class Mammalia; order Artiodactyla; family Bovidae; genus Bos; species Bos grunniens. The sequence continues at coordinate 118,246,444 of NC_141165.1, read as the reverse complement.
TTATTTTAAAGTTGAATTTATTTTTTAAAAATAATTATTTTAATAAACATGAGCTCCCATTGAAAGTGAAAGCTGCTTAGTCGTGTCTGAAAGCATTTTAAAAAGCAGAGATATTACTTTGCCAACAAAGATCTATCTAGTCAAAGCTATGGTTTTTCCACTAGTCATGTATGGACGTGAGAGTTGGACTATAAAGAAAGCTGAGCACCAAAGAATTGATGCTTTTGAACTGTGGTGTTGGAGAAGACTCTTGAGAGTTCCTTGGATAGCAAGGTTATCCAACCAGTCCATCCTAAAGGAAATCAGTCCTGAATATTCATTGGAAGGACTAATGCTGAAGCTGAAACTCCAATACTTTGGCCACCTGATGAAAAGAACTGACTCATTTAAAAAGACCCTGATACTGGGAAAGATTGAAGGTGGGAGAAGAAGGGGACGACAGAGGATGAGATGGCTGGATGGCATCACCAACTCAATGGACATGAGTTTGAGTAAACTCCGGGAGTTGGCAATGGACAGGGAAGCCTGGCGTGCTGCAGTCCATGGGGTTGCAAATAGTTGGACACGACTGAGTGACTTAACTGACTGAGGAAGCAGTTTGTTATCTATGTATTCTGTTCAATTATTCTGTTCAGGCTAATGCACTGTCATAGGTGGAAAACAGTCTAGCCTAAGACCAGATAAATCTGGGTTCAAATCTCAACCATATCCCAATCCATTGTATAATTTCATACAAATTGTATTACATCTTTTTAGTCTTTTATTTTTATTATATTTGTCTGACTCTTTGTGACCCCATGGACTATACAATCCATTTAATTCTCCAGGCCAGAATACTGAAGTATGCAACCTTTCCCTTCTTCAAGGGATCTTACCAACCCAGGGATCGAACCCAGGTCTTCCACATTCCAGGTGGATTCTTTACCAGCTGAGCCACAAGAGAAGCCCAAGAACACTGGAGTGAGTAGCCTATCCCTTCTCCAGAGGATGGTCCCGACCCAGGAATTGAACCAGGGTCTCTTGCATTGCAGGCAAATTTTTTACCAACTGAGCTATCAGGGAAGCCCAATTTCTCATTTATATAATAGTAACAAAAATGCAAATTTTATGGTCTGTTTAAAGGATTAAGTAAAATACATCTCAATAATTAGGTTTTTCTTTCTAACATAATGTTTATCATTTCCTATGAAACAAACCAAATTAAGTAGGTATTTTCTAAGTAGGGGTTTTCTAATCAAGAAACTCTTCTGTGTAGAGCTGGGTAGCATCTGGCTTTTATTCCCCATGAGTATCATCGTGTTTTTTCACAATGCGACTGTATTGCCTCAATGAGTGAAACAGTGACTGCGCATAAAACACTCTTTGGTCAAGGTGTGTGTTTTCTTAGAAATGCTACCATCAACTGATCCATCATCATTAGCTCTATAATAACCAGCATTGATTACAGCACTCAGTTTGTTCTACAAGGATTCAGGTGGTATCAAGCTTCCTTCTTACTTAAAGGATTTGAATTTCCCTTATCTTCACAAGAGACTTGTTTCAAATGAAAATATACTATAACAGAACTGCAATTGATTTATAAAATTAAGCATTCGGAATAGCTCTGAGCACAATACCAAAAATGTATTATTTGTATAAAAATAGAGAATTACAGTCATTAAAAGATTGCAAAGTCAAGGTGCCTTTGACTTTGTATAAGTAAAATGAGTGATTCTAAGACCCTTTACAAAGAGGAAATAAAATATTTTCCAGTCCCCTTCATAAAGTAAATTTGAATGCTTTCACAGAAGTAACTGAAACTGTGGTTGAACTAGAAAGGAACTAGTTCCCTTTGTAGATTGCTTACTGTGTTACTGAGTCAAACTAATTCATTGATCAAAATGAAGGCAAATCAATTCTATATTTAAAACAATAGTGGTGGAGGTGCCAGTGAGCAGATTTGCTGGAAACCAGCAACAAACATGATTCACATGGCAGGTGCCGACTTGGGTGTATTTGTAACTGAGTTTGAGGCCAGGTCCTGAAAGCCTATTTCAAATAAAGTATTATTAGATGACTCCTTGATAGAAATTCTATCTGAAGCTTTGGGTCACAATTGGATAGGTTTGTAGTTTGACAGATAACATATGATCCAACTAAACCTGACTCAGACAGACTAGAAATATATGATGTTTTCTTTGTGCTATCTGTAACAAAATGAATTCGATAAAGCAAACTGAGGAGACTGCGTTGACATCATTTCAGTTTTTTTCTTTTTTAACAATCTCTTTTCATCTAATCTTTTGAAGAGTTAGTGTCTCAATTTTTTTTTCTGCTAGTATTTCATAATGAACCTCAACTAACATTCAGAGATTCCCCACGCCTCTGCTATACACGCATGTTAGATAAACATAGCTCTGTTAGCACATGTATGTGTTGGACCAAGTTAATCTTGGACTTATAGTCAATTATTTAACTTGTGATGAAGTGCATTGTTTTCTAATACCAATTACTTAAAAGCATTTTAGACCCAGACTTAATGGTGTATAAATTACTTGACGTGGGTTAACAAGGCAGGATGACTATCTATCTGGACCCCAATTTGAGTGATTAATCCATTGGTTTATTTCTTCACCTAAGAATCATTTTCCTCCAATTCACCCTCTGGGAAATCATGATTTTATTTTCTCCTGACCCTTTGATTTTATCCAACCATTTGTGCCACTCTGAGCTGAGGATCTTTAGTCTACCTTTTATCAGTTAGAACTATCTGTAAGTTTTTGGCTAATTTTTCCTTGTCCTCTAAGATTCAACAATGTCTCAATAATAATTTAGATGACCTCAGTGCTAAAATACATGGACTGTATGACTTTACCCAAGGGAAATGATTACTGGCATAGCTTCAAATAAGACTGTTCTGTTAAGTGGTGGCAAATATAAAATTAACAATAGTAACAAGGTGATAATTACCTGTGCACACAATATTATTTTGGATGTAATTGCCAATGCCATGAAAGTAGAAAAAGAAAGAAACCTCAAAGTTAAGAAATCAGTACAATCAACCAAAACTAGAATTCTGTCAATGTAGGAACAAGGCAATATACTTGTCAGCCAATGAAAACATGACATTTAAAATGAGAAAATGCTGGTTAGGTATATAATACTAAAAACACAGAAACTTTACCGCTTTTTAGTTTTTGCTATATCGTTTCAACTATAAATGCCATCAAATTGTGCAGAAATCAAAATATTAAAGTATTTAGAATTTTAAAACTCTACAGTATTCAGTTAGGTTCATTTTAGCAATTTGCCTTTTCTTAGAGATATTTGTATTTTCCAGTATTTTAAGTTATCAGCTTCTATATAATCTACGTTGAATTTGAAAAAATTGTGTTGGAAAATAAACTCATGAAGATTATTACTATTAATGTCTTACTCCGAGTATGCATTTAACTTTTACTTCAAATAATCTTGAAATTGTTCTTTTTAAATTGAACATTGCCTCAGTAACTATTTTACATGTCTTCATATTTTGAAAAAAGGTTATTTTGTTTTCCAATAAATTACAATATTTAAGAGGAAGCAAGAGATACCTGGACTAACAGGAAAGTTTGGCCTTGGAGTACAAAATGAAGCAGGGCGAAGGCTAACAGAGTTTTGCCAAGAGACCACACTGGTCATAGCAAACACCCTCTTTGAACAACACAAAAGACGACTCTACACATGGATATCACCAAATGGTCAATACTGAAATCAGATTAACTTTATTCTTTACAACCAAAGATGGAGAAGCTCTATGCAGTCAGCAAAAACAAGACCTGGAGCTGACTGTGCCTTGTATCATGAGCCCCTTATTGCAAAAAGTAGGCGTAAGTTCAAGAAAGTAAGGAAAGCCACTGGGCATTTCAGGTTTGACCTAAATCGAATCCCTTATCATTATACAGTGGAGGTGGCAAATAAATTCAAGGGATTAGATCTGGTAAAGAGCCTGAAGAACTATGGACAGAGGTTCATAATACTGTGCAGGAGTCAGTGACCAAAACCATTCCAAAGAAAAAGACATGCAAGAAGGGAAATTGGTTGTCTGAGGAGGTTTTACAAATAGCTGAGGATTGGGAACACATGTATACCCATGGCTGATTCATGTCAACGTATGGCAAAAACCACTACAATATTATAAAGTAATTAGCCTCTAATTAAAATAAGTTAATTAGTTAAAAAAAAAAAGAAAACAAATAGCTGAGGAAAGAAGAGAAGCAAAAAGCAAAAGAGAAAAGGGAAAGATATACACAACTGAATGTGGAGTTCCAGGGAACAGCAAGGTGAGATAAGAAGGCCTTCTGAAATGAACAATGCAAAGAAATAGAGGAAGACAATAGAATGGAAAAGACTAGAGATTTCTTCAAGAAAATTAGAGATATCAAGGGACAATTCATGAAAGGATGGGTGTGATAAAGGACTGAAATGGTAAGGACCTCATAGAAGTAGAAGATATTAAGAAGAGGTAGCGAGAATACACAGAAGAACTATACAACAAATGTCTTAATTACCCAGATAAACATGATGGTGTGGTCACTCACCTAGAGCCAGACACCCTGGACTGTTGAGTTAAGTGGGCCTTAGGAAGCATTACTATGAATAAAGCTAGAGGAGGTGATGGAATTCCAGCTGAGCTATTTCAAATCCTAAAGGATAATGCTGTTAAAAGTGCTGCACTCAGTATGCCAGCAAATTTGGAAAACTCGGCAGTAGTCAGAGGACTGGAAAAGGTCTGTTTTCATTCCAATCTCAAAGAAGGGAAATGTCAAAGTATGTTCAAACTACTGCACAATTGTACCCATTTCATATGCAAGCAAAACAACGCTCAAAATCCTTCAAGCTAAGCTTCAACAGTAAATGAACTAAGAACATTAAGATGTACAAGCTGGATTTAGAAAAGGTAGAGGAACTAGAAATCATATTGCCCAAATCCATTGGATCATAGAAAAACCAAAAGAATTCCAGCAAAACATTTACTTCTGCTTTATTGACTATGCTAAAACCTTTGACTGCATGAGGCACAGCAAACTGTGGAAAATTCTTCAAGAGATGGGAATACCAGATCACATTACCTGCCTCCTGAGAAACCTGTATGCAGGTCAAGAAGTAACAGTTAGAACTGGACATGGAACCACAGACTGGTTCCAAATCAAGAAAGGAGTACAGTCAAGGCTGTATATTGTCACCCTGCTTATTTACCTTATATGCAGAGTACATCATGAGAAACGCTGAACTGGATGAAGCACAAGCTGGAGTCAACATTGCCAGGAGAAATATCAATAACCTCAGATATGCAGATGACACCACCCTTAAGGCAGCAAGTGGAGAAGAACTAAAGAGCCTCTTGATGAAGTGAAAGAGGAGAGTGAAAAAGTTGGCTTAAAACTCAACATTCACAAAACAAAGATCATGGCATCCAGTGCCATCACTTCATAGCAAATAAATGGGGAATATTGGAAATAGTAACAGATTTTATTTTCTTGGGCTCCAAAATCACTGCATACCCAGGATTGCAGACATGACGCTTACCACTTGGAAGAAAAGCTATGACAAACCTAGACAGCATATTAAAAAACAGAGACAACTGTTTGCCAACAAAGGTCCATATAGTCAAAGCTATGGTTTTTCTAGTAATCATGTGTGGATGTGAGAGTTGGAGCATAAAGAAGGCAGAGTGCCAAAGAATTAATGCTTTCAAAATGTGGTGTTGGAGAAGACTCTTGAGAGTCCCTTGTACAGCAAGGAGATCAAACCAGTGAATCCTAAAGGAAATTAACCATGAATATTCATTGGAAGGACTGATGCTAATTGCTGAAGCTCCAATACTTTGGCCACCTGATGCGAAGAGTGGATTCATTGGACAATACCCTGATCCTGGGAAAGAATGAGGGCAGGAAGAGAAGAGGGCAAGAGAAGATAAGATGGTTGGATGGCATCATCTACTCAATGTACTTGAATTGGAGCAAATCCAGGAGATAGTGAAGGACAGGGAAACCTGGCGTGCTACAATCCATGAGCTCACAAAAAGTCAAACGTGACTGAGTGACTGAACAACAACACTCCTATTTTTATTATGGACATACTTTTTCATAATGACAAAGCCATGTTTGTCATAATGACAAAAACTTTTGTAGTATGAATTATTGTATAGGTCAGATAAAACTTTGTAAATAAAATTTGAATGTAAGACTCTTTCATTGAGCCACTTATTGAGAGTTGTCACAAGTGAAAACAACTCTCATTTCCTCTGTGACATTAGCCAAGTCAATGAACCTTCCTAAGACTTGAATTCATTTATTTTCCATATACATATAAAGAATATGAATTACCTAACATTACTATATAGACTATCCCAAACTAAGAAGCTCTTGGCTCTTTGTGTATGTGTATATGAGTTGTATGTGTGTTTGTGTGAGAGAGAGAAAGAGAGGAATTTTTGCTTTCCCTAAAAGTTGAGCTCACTTTGGCATTAATTCTGAGCAAGAGGTGTAGACTGATTTTACCTTAATTCATGCTCTGCTTCTAAGAAAAGCAAAAATGAATATGAAGTGGATTCAGAGCTATTTGTCAGTAACAACCAGTTTGAAGAGACCCTGAAAGCTGTTGTCAGATCCCATGCAAGCTGGGCATTTTGACTAAAAGCTTGACTTCTACTTGACTTCCAATCAGTTTAACATTTAGTGATCACTGAAGCTTAGGGCATGCCTTCAATGCTGGGATATCCTGAGACTTTTGAGCTACATAAATAATCATATTTCCATTTTCCATAGCATTCTCATTATCTGTGGTGTCTGTTCTTACTCAACCTAAATTCACCTTACCTAATACTAGTCTTGTGTTCTTGTCTGCCACAATTGTCACTGTTTTTAAGCAGTAAATATTAAATTCCTTAGGTACTGAAAAATAATAATCTAAAAAGGCAGAACATACTATGAAGTTGACTTTATATGGTTAAAAAGACTAGTCTTAGAACTCAAAACATTAAAAAAAATTAATGTAAAAAAAAGTTACATTTTCAAACGGAAATTTAAACCATTACTGCTTACAGTAGAAAAAAAAATAATCAGAAGAAGTTAGGGCAAGTGAATGTAGACACAGGAGAGGCCAGATTCTGTTACAATTATTGTTATGCAGATATAGCCAAACATTCAATTTTATGCATTTATACACATATATCTTTTTTTGCTAAAACATAGCTCTTACAATTTAACCTTCTTTCTTTGTCTCTTGCTTTGAAGTAGCCCATGGTAAGCTATCTAATTTTTGTTGTTTAATTGGTCATTTTCTAGAAAATTCATGATTTAGCATATTAGGAATACCCTAATGTCCTTTCAAAGTGCTGGTATGCATGTTATTTTCTGATGGGTGAAACATGCTTTAATATTTGTATTTTTGACGTCATTCTAGGCCTACAGTTTGAGGCTTCATGAAGACATATGGATTATATAATACTTTAAAGCCTATGATAAATGAATTCTTGTCGGCATACTTCACAATTTGTGACAGGAAACTTTCTGCCACAGGCTTATGGGTAGTAATTTGAGTGATTTACATGTTAATCCTATCTAATTATCTTTTAAGATTTTCTGTAGCTGTGAACTATGATCCATGTTAATATATGTCTAGGTACTCAGTTCAGTTCAGTTCAGTTCAGTCGCTCAGTCGTGTCTCACTCTTTGCGACCCCATGAATCGCAGCACTCCAGGCCTCCCTGTCCATTACCAACTTCCAGAGTTCACTCAGACTCACGTCCATCGAGTTGGTGATGCTGTCCAGCCATCTCATCCTCTGTTGTCCCCTTCTCCTCCTGCCCCCAATCCCTCCCAGCATCAGGGTCTTTTCCAATGAGTCAACTCTTCGCATGAGGTGACCAAAGTACTAGAGATTCAGCTTCAGCATCATTCCTTCCAAAGAAATCTAATCATTACTAATTAACAACTTCCGTCAAAAATTACTTTTTATATTATTGGATTGGCATAAATATTTGATATGCAATTTATTTAGAAATTCAATGATTTATTTCAGAAATTATAAAAGCAAGTTTTCAGTTTTCTCTTATTATTCAAACATAGTTTGATTTTAGATAGATAAAGTCCATTTTACATAGATAAAGTCCATTTTCTTCAGTAAAATATACTGAAAAGGAACCTAAATTTAGATATAAAACCTCTACTTCAGCAATAGATTTTGTGAAGTTTTTTCTTTGATTCCTTGCTATTCACAAAAATAGCAATTCTCTGACTTGAATGCTATATTTTAAAATGGATAATCTATTATTATCACTACTTCTATCCTGAGTAACACTGATCTATGGGTACATTTTATAATTAAGGTCAATTAAATCATCTCAGAAGCAACTCTGTACAAGGAAATGTTAAGGTCTTTCAGGACTTCCCGCGTGGTGGCTTCCCTGGTAAACGGTCTGCCTGCAACGTAGGAGACCTGGATTCCATTCCTAGGTTGAGAAGATCCCCTGGAGGAGGGCATGGCAACCCACTCAGTATTCTTGCTTGGAGAATCCCCATGGATAGAGAAGCCTGGAGGGCTATAGTCCATGGGGTCACAAAGAGTCTGACATGACTGAAGTGGCCTAGCTTGCACAGACAGCTTTAGTTGGGGGAATTTCTTGCAACATATTGATGATATCATTGAAGACATATCTCCATGTGACTCATCTCTACTACTGCCATAGTGGTGGGTTTTAAACACCACCCAAAGTCCTTTATTTCCTATCTCAACTTTAACTTGATAACCTTATTTCTTGTCTCCTGTAGACATACTTTTGCACTGAGCTTTCTTCCAATTAATTGTAGTTACCATTTCCATTTTTTTCTCCTGTTCTGATCTCATCACTTTTATCTTACCAGTTGCTCTACTTATACAGCATGAATTATTCTCATAAACATTAAGTACCTATGGGCAAGTTGAGGTAAACAAAATTAGAGTAATTAATTCAAGCTGACACAACTATTTTTCCTGATAGTTTTGAAGAGTGTGTAAGTTTTAAAACCTGTCAGATTATATACACATTACAGAAACGTCAATGTCCTGAAGCATATGTTTCTTCTCAGAGTATAGGATGATATATAAATTAAAATTTTTGAAAAAATATGATGACCGTGGCTGATATAAATGATGCATATAAACCAGATAACATATGAATCCAAAATCTAGGAAGTTAGTGATATTTTTAATTGAGAGGTCGATGAAGATAAGAGCTAGAAAAGGAAGTGTTAGGTACTGAATGTATCCCCCAAAATTCATAATGGAGAAGCCATAACCCTCAATGTGGTGGCATTAGGAGGTGGAGCATTTGGGAGGCAAGTATTGATAGGTTACCACTGAGCTACCTGGGAAGCCTGCTTGGTAAAGAATCCACCTGCCAAATAGGAGATGTGAATTCAGTCTCAGGATAGGGAAGATCCTCTGGAGAAGGAAATGACAACCCACCCCAGTATTCTTACCGAGGAAATCTTAAGGACAGAGGAGCCTGGCAGGCTGCAGACCATGGGATGGCAAAGAGTCAGACATGTCTTAGTGACCAGACAACAACAACAAATTGACAGGTAGATGGAGGTAATGAGAATGGAGCCTTCGTGATGGGATTAGCGCTTTTACAAGAAAAGGAAGGACATGAGAGAGCTTCTTTTACCAAGTGAAGATAAACCAGAAGGTATTTGACTGCAAACCAGATAGCAGGCCCTTATTGAGAACTGAATCAGCACTTTGATCTTGGACTTCCAAGCATCCAGAACTGTGAGAACTATATTTTTGTTATTTGAACCACCATCTGTGGTATTTTGTTAATAGGAGCTCAAGCTAATTAAAACGGTAATAGTCATCTCTATCTTTCTAGATGTGGTTAATCTAGAATTAACTATGAAAATACAGTTACAGTCAGAAGAATGACCTGTTGCTTCTTTTGTTACTATGTTTTGAAAATCTAATGAGATATTTCTGAAATCCAGACCACTTCAGAATATGCAAGATGATGGCTTGTGAAACTTGAGAATATAGAGAATTTCAGCCTGTTGTATTTAAATTTGGAAGACAATCTAAAAAAAAAATTAATCACTAAGATAGCAATCAAATGATCTTAATCATTAATGTAACTATTTTTTAGTCAAGTACTGCCATTTGGTCCTGAGTGTATCTGTGAATTTTGTGGGGGCCAAATACAATATTTTAATTTTATTAGGCAAATGCAGAAAATTAAAGTGTACTAAATATATAAATCATGCCTTCCTTCCTGGTGAAGACCACAAGTCATAGTGCCCTAAATTTGTAAAAATTTCATGGGGACTTGGAATATAGAAATGAGATAAGAGAACTGAGTTGTCCAAGACAGTCAGTTCTGTAGTGTAACATGTATATGTGCCTGCCAAGTAGCTTCATTCATATTTGACTCTTTGTGATCTATGAACTGTAGCCCGCCAGGCTCCTCTGTCCATGAGATTCTCCAGGCAAGAATCCGAGGTGGGTTGCCATGCTCTCCTACAGGGGATTTTCTCGACCCAGGGATCAAACCAGCATCTCCTGCAGCTCCTGCATTGCAGGCGGATTCTTTACCACTGAGTCACCAGAGAAGCCTGTAATGTAACATATATGTTTTTAAAAATCACTTCTCTACGCAAAATCACTACATATTAGGTCATAACACTAAAAAACTTTGTCAATGACAACTAAAAATATAAGAAGATAATAAAAGCAGTTTTACCCATTGGTGGTGGGGGGTGGGGGAGGGGAATGGTTAAGAAATACACAAATACGACAACATATAAGGTAGTTTACCTTAGGAATATACCTGAAGTGTTGAGTGTAGAAGTGAGCACCAAAGGATTGCAGCTTTGGACTTACTGTGAAGCAGTTAAAAGGGGCTTCTTTGTAAACAGATGGAAAATTATAACACCACATGTGGATGGGTGTGTGTCTCAGAACAAATAAGTTGGACTGAGGTGGCTGGGGGATGTTTTAAATGCATACTCTATTTGTTGGGGCTTAGCCCGTTACAGTTTTCTGCATTCATGTAATGGTTTTCATGGGAGTATCCTATAAGCAAACATTAAATTTGTGTTACATTTTTATTATTGCTTATTATAGCATTCATCTTGAGACAAATCTGCATTTTTAAAACCAACTTTGTAGTATAACTGACTGTACATAGATAGACAGACTGTGGTGGCTGTCTGTACTCTTCATGTTTTGAAGTTCAAGTTTGCTTTACCGAAACAGCATTATCTGTGTCATTATATATTAGCCATTTGTCTGATTTTATTTTAAATTTCAATTTTTTCAATTTAAAATTTGTATTGACTTCATGTTTTGTTGCACAAGACTTATGTGCAAGGAGATTTTAGACCAAAGTTGCTTATTTGTATGTCACTAACAAAGAAAGCTCAAACTACAGCACAATTGCACTCATCTCACACGCTAGTAAAGTAATGCTCAAAATTCTCCAAGCCAGGCTTCAGCAATACGTGAACCGTGAACTTCCAGTTGTTCAAGCTGGTTTTAGGAAAGGCAGAGGAACCAGAGACCAAATTGCCTACATCCGCTGGATCATGGAAAAAGCAAGAGAGTTCCAGAAAAACATCTATTTCTGCTTTATTGACTATGCCAAAGCCTTTGACTGTGTGGATCACAATAAACTGTGGAAAATTCTGAAAGAGGTGGGAATACTAGACCACCTGATCTGCCTCTTGAGAAATTTGTATGCAGGTCAGGAAGCAACAGTTATAACTGGACATGGAACAACAGACTGGTTCCAAATAAGAAAAGGAGTACGTCAAGGCTGTATATTGTCACCCTGCTTATTTAACTTAGATGCAGAATACATCATGAGACACTCTGGGCTGGAAGAAGCACAAGCTGGAATCAAAATTGCCGGGAGAAATACCAATAACCTTAGCTATGCAGATGACACCACCCTTATGGCAGAAAGTGAAGAGGAACTAAAAGCCTCTTGATGAAAGTGAAAGAAGAGTGAAAAAGTTGGCTTAAAACTCAACATTCAGAAAACGAAGATCATGGCATCTGGTCCCATCACTTCATGGGAAATAGATGGGGAAACAGTGGAAACAGTGTCAGACTTTATTTTTCTGGGCTCCAAAATCACTGCAGATGGTGACTGCAGCCATGAAATTAAAAGATGCTTACTCCTTGGAAGAAAAGTTATGACCAACCTAGATAGCATATTCAAAAGCAGAGACATTACTTTGCCAACAAAGGTCTGTCTAGTCAAGGCTATGGTTTTTCCAGTGGTCATGTATGGATGTGAGAGTTGGACTGTGAAGAAAGCTGAGTGCCGAAAAATTGATACTTTGAACTGTGGTGTTGGAGAAGACTCTTGAGAGTCCCTTGGACTGCAAGGAGATCCAACCAGTCCATTCTGAAGGAGATCAGCCCTGGGATTTCTTTGGAAGGAATGATGCTAAAGCTGAAACTCCAGTACTTTGGCCACCTCATGCAAGAGTTGACTCATTGGAAAAGACTCTGATGCTGGGAGGGATTGAGGGCAGGAGGAGAAGAGGACGACAGAGGATGAGATGGCTGGATGGTATCACTGACTCGATGGATGTAAGTCTGAGTGAACTCTGGGTGTTGGTGATGGACAGGGAGGCCTGGTGTGCTGCGATTCATGGGGTTGCAAAGAGTTGGACATGACTGAGCGACTGAACTGAACTGAACATTCTAATTCAACATGATTTAGCACTCGAGTTCCAAGACAATATTTTCCCTGAAAAATTCTTAGATTTTCAAGCTTGCTAAGTCACATCAGTCGTGTCCGACTCTGTGCGACCCTATAGACGGCAGCCCACCAGGCTCCCCTGTCCCTGGGATTCTCCAGGCAAGAACACTGGAGTAGGTTGCCATTTCCTTCTCCAATGCATGAAAGTGAAAAGTGAAAGTGAAGTCGCTGAGCCTACCAGGCTCCTCCATCCATGGGATTTTCCAGGCAAGAGTACTGGAGTGGGGTGCCATTAGGATGTGATATATTAGAGAGCTGTTGTCATCTGTCCTCATTGCTATTTTCCTTATTACTTTTTCTCAAATATCAAGAATCCTACTATATAACCAACAAATACTCATGCTAAAATAAATGTACTATAACCTGGTGGATTTAAATAATATGCATTCATTGCAAAGCACCTTACTTTCAACTTCCATTTCCCTCTCTTTTGGTTTCAATTAGTCCATAAGCGTTTAAACAGGAAAATAAGAGAAAAATGTGAGGATGTTGTACATATGACTGGATTCAAATTTAAAATTTCTTGAAGTTAGAGATTAATAATATTTTTTGCAAATGTTAAAATAAAAATAATCTATTCTCTAAGAGCATATCTAGGATTTCAGGAAAGTATGTTAATTACTTAAGTCCAAAAATGTACCAAGAAGCATATAGTGTATGCATTTTATATTTGATTTGAAACAATTAATGCATATGTCAAAACCACAAACATTTTCCCCTGGGGATAATCATAGAGTCTTTTCTATTTTCAAAAAGAATTTGATAATTAATAACTTCTGGACATTTTAGCAAATACAAATACCTTCCTTCATTTTTCAATATTTCAGTTAAAAAGTATTTCTTGGTTTTGAGTCATCTCTTATTATTGCTTTATTTCTTCACTCCATTATTCTTGGAAGAAATGTGCATTTTGGATCAATATATATTAAATATTGTACATTAAACGGGCCAAATTTTGCTGAGTTGAAGACAATCTTCTAAGGGAAATAATGCATCATCTTCTATGGGAACTTCTGTTAGAAAGTGGCTGTTGGCAGCTGTGTTTAACCATCATTGCTGTAAGCCTGATTTAAACTGTTCTAACAAGTAAACCTCACACTTCAGTATGAACATAGAAGTTCTCTGGCATAAAAAATGCTTAGTTTATTGTTCTTATTTTCTTGAAAATTAAAAATTGCAAAGCATTTTCTCTTCCTCCCTCTCTCGCTTGCTCCCTCTCTTCTTTCCCTGGCTCTCTTGTCAGCACTTCCTTCACAACATATAACACAATCAAAATATTTTTGTATATGCTCTAAAAGAACAATTTTCACATACTTTTAGTAAAAAAATAAATATGTTAAATTATATGTAAATATGAAACTAGTTTATCTATTTAGACTAATTAAAACTCATTTTTTAATTATAGGATATTTTAAGTTAAGGCAGATTTATGAGGAAAGGCATTCATTTAAAAAAAAAAAACAAACTGTGAGTTCTCCAAAGTAAAAACAGATGTTAGAATCAAAAGAGTCACAGTTCAGAAAGAAAGGAAGTTAGGGAAAGTTGAGACCTGAAACAAATACTACTTGTTAGCTTAAGCAGAAGTGAGCTAGAAGTCAAGAAAATACATTTTTGCTTATAGGACTGTATGTATGGATGGCCTTGGGATAAGGAAATGGCACAGGTAGAAGAACTGAAAAAAATTCATGGTAGCTGAGTGTAGAGGGATTTCATATGAGTGTTACAGAACAAAGCAAAAGACAGGGAAGCAATATCAAATAAGTCAGGGTTTTAAAGTCCAAGGAAAGAATTTGGTCTTTATTTTGAGGACAATGGAAAACAATCAAAAGGATTTTAGTTCGTAGTTGTCATGGCCAGATATATCTCATAAAATATCACAAGATCAAAAATGAATGAAGAAATAAAGTGAGAAGGTGGAAATAGAATTTAACAAGCTATTGCATTAAAATAATATGATCTGATCATGACATACTCCTGTAGCATTTTATGACATTAAGAGAACACTGTAACTAGGACTCCCAGAATCGCTGTGGAGATGGAGGTGGCTCAGATGGTAAAGAGTCTGTCTGCAATGAGGGAGAGCCGGGTTTAATCCCTGGGTTGGGAAGATCCCCTGGAGAAGGAAATGGCAACCCACTCCAATATCTTGCCTGGAAAATCCTGTGGATGTAGAAGCCTGTTCATTTTATGGACATGGAAAGGAAACATACAATTTTGTTTTCTCAAGACAAATTATATTGATTTTAAATTTTATAAACAGATTATGAACCAACATCAAATCTAGATTAATATATCTATGATTCAAGTCACTTCTGTTTAATCATCATGTCACACACTATCCTAGAAAGTCACAGCCTGTTTACAAGTGTATTTCCCAGATATATTACTATTTTAAACACCAAAAAACATACGAAACTTTTTTTTAATGAAAAATTGTCTGTTTTCAACTTACCTTGTAATCAAAGCTTCCCAGTGGCTCAGCGGTAAAGAATCTGCCTGCAGTGCAGGAGACATGGGTTCAGTGCCTGGGTGGGAAGATCCCCTAGGTGAGGGTATGACTACCCACTCCATTATTCCTGCCTGGAAAAATCCCATGGACAGAGGAGCCTGGCAAGCCACAGTCCACAGTGTTTCAAAGAGTCTGAAGTGACTGAGCATGCAGGCACGCTCCTTTTTGAATTTAAAACACGTAACTGTAATTAAAGCTGAGTGAAAGTTTATATTGACATTTGTGAAAAAATCCTTAGTAAGGTTTTTATGGAGAGCTTAGATGACTCAGTTTGAGAACTGAGTACTGGAAAAGGAGAGGTATGGGATACATGGGATTTGT
This sequence comes from Bos grunniens, assembly GCF_055505025.1. Lineage (NCBI taxonomy): Eukaryota > Metazoa > Chordata > Mammalia > Artiodactyla > Bovidae > Bos > Bos grunniens. The sequence goes on along the minus strand of NC_141165.1, from coordinate 118,230,848 downwards.
GCTGGGGACTAGGTATTCCTGCATTCACAGAGGTCAGAATAAAGTGGAGAGATAGGAATTACTGGGGAAAAAATATCAACCTAAGATTCATTGAAATCTAGTGATGGAAAAAAGGCCATTTGATTTAATGGGTTTTATGTATAATTGTGAATATCCTTGTATTATCTAATAAAATGAGAGAAGCAGTGGGAAAGTAAAATTATTTAAAGATATAAAATATATCTTCATGTGAAGATTCAATGAGATTGCATATTTAAATTATGGTGATGGGCAAAATGGTAGCAATTACAACTCCTATAGTTCCTCTTGATGCTACTAGATCAACAAACCACTTCAAACTGAAATAGCTTTATTCTTCGTAACCTTGCTCTTAATTACATATCTTTTGTAGTGTCCAAAAGGGAAATGTACTTGCATATGCTTATGTATTTGTTTTGATATGAACAAACATTGTTTGACATTGAACAAACCTGTTTTGGAGCTGGATTAAACACATAACAAATGAGGAGCAAGAACAAGAACATTGTCTGGATGCCTAGACACTTCTTCATGGGGTGTGATTTTCTGTTAGAAGAAATAAATGAAGATAAGCACTTTGTTGGGCAGAGTATGGTGAGTGAGATTTTTGACTATATGAGAAATACAGAAGAACATATGGGAAAAAAAAAAAAACTGGAGATGTCTCTTTCCTCACATACTTAATAACTGAAGCCATGAGAATAGAGGAGATGGCCTGAGGAGGCAGTGGTGTATGTGAGAGTACAAATTCAAAAACAAATTTGAGACACCCCAGCATATAGTGTTCTTCCTGACAAGATGAACCCTGAGGAACTGATCAAAAGAGATGCTGGTATGAGAGAAAATGTGGACTGAACATGGAAGGAAGTAGTGGCCCTCAAGGTTTAGGGAAGCTGAAAGGTCAAGTAAACTAAAGTGAAACGAGTAGTTTTTAGGTTCAGCTGGACAAGTTATAAAAGCTATTTAAAAAAAAATTCTAGTACATTTCAGTCACATTCCAATTTCTCTGTTCATACAAAAGACCTCGAACTTGGAAAACTTAGGGGACTTTTCTCTACCTAATTTTCTTAGGTATATGTGTTACTTGATGAGTTTGCAAAAATGTATTATACTTAATTAAAATGAAGTAATTAGCTCAACAATTTAATAAAATTCTAGATTTGGGAGAAGTATACCATAGAATTTTTTATGCAAACAATTAACATGTAAGTTCTCTAAGCACCTTAATTATTTATTATTTTGAAAATAAATGACATTTGAGGATACTGTAAATAATTTGAATATAAAATAGAGCCATATGGATTATTGATATGTTAACTATGCCTTCTATACATGTACTAGGTATATTGTTTTTTGTATGGTTGGAGGGGGTTTGGTTTTTTAAAAAAGGTAACAAAAGTTGAGATACATGACCCTTTTGTGAATTTTACTCCTCTTTCTTAAAGTGCTCAAGCACTACCTGCTCTATAAAACATCCCCTCTAGGCCATCTTCTTGATGGAATAAATCATCCCGCCACTGTATACTCACACTGTAACTTGGGTACAGTGAGTACATTTTAACAACTACTTTAGATGATGTTGCCTATTAACCAGGTCCTATGTATCAAGTCTTATTCTTCTGTGTCACTAGTGCTTAGTTTATGGCTTAGTATGTAGTATCAGCTCAAAGAATCTTTATAAATTATTGTATTAATTTTCTTTGAGAATATAGATTATAGAACTAGAGATGATCTTACATTATTTTAGTTTAGAGAACGTGAAGCCTCCCTTCATTTTCAATGTGACAATACTGACAGTGTGAGGTAATAAATGCCTTGCTCAGAAAATTATTTCTTATCAAAGAAGGATTTTAATCATCATATTTTAACCTGGAAATACATGTATAAAATTATTAACATTACTACAATTACTGTATTTATTTTAGAAAGCAAAAATGCGCCAACATAGCATTTGGGATATATGTATATATCAGATCAGATCAGCCGCACAGTCGTGTCCGATTCTTTGCGACCCCATGAATCCCAGCATGCCAGGCCTCCCTGTCCATCACCAACTCCCGGAGTTCACTTAGACTCACGTCTATCGAGTCAGTGACGCCATCCAGCCATCTCATCCTCTGTCGCCCTCTTCTCCTCCTGCCCCCAATCGCTCCCAGCATCAGAGTCTTTTCCAATGAGTCAACTCTTCGCATGAGGTGGCCAAAGTACTGGAGTTTCAGCTTTAGCATCATTCCTTCCAAAGAAATCCCAGGGCTGATCTCCTTCAGAACGGACTGGTTGGATCTCCTTGCAAGCCAAGGGACTCTCAAGAATCTTCTCCAACACCACAGTTCAAAAGCATCCATTCTTTGGCGCTCAGCTTTCTTCACAGTCCAACTCTCACATCCATACATGACCACTGGAAAAACCATAGCCTTGACTAGACAAACCTTTGTTGGCAAAGTAATGTCTCTGCTTTTGAATATGCTATCTAGGTTGGTCATAACCTTCCTTCCAAGGAGTAAGCGTCTTTTAATTTCATGGCTGCAGTCACCATCTGCAGTGATTTTGGAGCCCAGAAAAATAAAGTCTGACACTGTTTCCACTGTTTCCCCATCTATTTCCCATGAAGTGATGGGACCAGATACCATGATCCTCGTTTTCTGAATGTTGAGCTTTAAACCAACTTTTTCACTCTCCACTTTCACTTTCATCAAGAGGCTTTTGAGTTCCTCTTCACTTTCTGCCATAAGGGTGGTGTCATCTGCATATCTGAGGTTATTGATATTTCTCCTGGCATTATTGATTCCAGCGTGTGTTTCTTCCAGTCCAGCATTTCTTATGATGTACTCTGCATATAAGTTAAATAAACAGGGTGACAATATACAGCCTTGATGAACTCCTTTCCCTATTTGGAACCAGTCTGTTGTTCCATGTCCAGTTCTAACTGTTGCTTCCTGACCTACATACAAATTTCTCAAGAGGCAGATCAGGTGGTCTGGTATTCCCATCTCTTTCAGAATTTTCCACAGTTTATTGTGATTCACATAGTCAAAGGCTTTGGCATAGTCAAAAAATGTGTGTGTGTATATATATATGTATATGTATATATATATCTGCCTCGTTGAAACCCCATGGACTGCAGCATGCCAGGCTTCTCTGTCCTTCACTATCTCCCTGAGTTTTCTCAAACTCATGTCCATTGAGTCATTGATGCCATCCAACAGTCTCATCCTCTGTTGCCCTCTTCTCCTCCTGCCCTCAATCTTTCCCAGCATCAGGGTCTTTTCCAAAGAGTTGGCTCTTTGCATAAGGTTGGAGTTTCAGCATCAACATCAGTCCTTCCAATGAATATTCAGGAGTTGATTTCCTTTAAGATTGAGATCCTTGTTTGATCTCGCTTCTTGTCCAAGGGACTCTCAAGATTCTTCTTCAACACCACAGTTCAAAAGCATCAATTTTTCAGCACTCAGTCTTCTTTATGGTCCAAGTCTCACATCTGTACATGACTACTGGGAAAACCACAGCCTTGACCAGGTGGACCTTTGTTGGCAAAGTGATGTGTCTGTTTTTTAATATGCTGTCCAAGTTTGTCATAGCTTTTCATCCAAGGAGCAAGTTTCTTTCAATTTCATGTCTGCAGTCACCATTTGCAGTGATTTTGGAGCCCAAGAAAATAAAGTCTATCACTGTTTCCATTGTTTCCCCATCTATCTGCCAAGAAATGATGGGACTGGATACAATGATCTTAGTTTTTTGAATGTTGAGTTTTAAGCCAACTTTTTCACTCTCCTCTTTCACTTTCATCAAGAGGCTCTTTAGTTCTTCTTCACTTTCTGCCATAAGAGTGGTGTCATCTGCATATCTGAGGTTATTGATATTTCTCCCTGAACTCTTGACTCCAGTTTGTGCCTTATCCAGCCCACCATCTCACATGATGTGCTCTGCATATAAGTTAAATAAGCAGTGTGACAATATACAGCCTTGAGGTATTCCTTTCCCAATTTTGTACTAGTCCATTGTTCCATGTCCAATTCGAAGTATTGCATCTTGACCTGCAAACAATTTTCTCAGGAGACAGGTAAGGTAGTTTGGTATTCCCTTCTTTTAAGAATTTTCCACAGTTTGTTGTGATCCACACGGTCAAAGGCTTTAGAATAGGCAGTGAAACAAAAGATGTTTTTCTCTTAGTAGCTTGAAATTGTTCATGAAGGAGAATTTACACCATAGAAGTCAGTGAACACTACAAATATGTATTTCAGTTGGTTATTTGTTTTACTTGGTTTTGTTTTGTTTTGGAGAGCTGATTGTTAAACCAGCACATCATCTTTTCCTGTGTTCGGAGTGCCTCTCTCCCACACGTGTGGGATGCTGGTTTTTAACCAAAGACTTAGTTCTATGACTATAGTTGCTTAGGCTAGTGGCAAACATACACTGTGTCATTTTAGACAATTGAAAATAATATTTATTCTATGCTATTACCATATAACATTTATTAAAATCTTAATCATATCAGGCTGACCCTCTGTAAATGTATTTACTAATCAGTCATTTAAAGTTAAGTTCCTTTACTTGGTCACAATGAAACCAATATATAAGCCAAGTTGGAGAGGCTTCCTTGCCTTATTATTTAAGCCTAATCACCTCTGAATGGTCTGACTACTCTTCATATGGAAAATATCTGCCATTCCTTTTTTTTTATTGCTGCTTTCAATTTATACAGGGCTTCCCATGCGGTGCAGTTGGTAAAGGATCCACCTGCCAATGCAGGAGAGGCAGGTTCAATCCCTGGGTCAGGAATATCCCCTGGAGTAGGAAATGAAAATCCGCTCTTGTATTCTTGCCTGGAAAACACAGGGGTCCCTGTAGTACGTACCTATGTTTTCCAAAATTCAGTAAAAGAGTCACCACTTTCTGAGAGGCTCAAAAATATTCAGAGACTTTAATTGAAATTATATAACATTCTTATAATCCTATATGGGAATAAATCAATATACTTATGCTTTTAATAAAGATCTTTGTAATTAGGCAACATAACAAAATGGAAAAATAACCCACAGAAAATTCGAGTAGTAAAACTAGGTCTCAACAAGTATACAAATCACTTGCCAGCTGCTCCACAAAGAGTATACTTAGCAGAGTATCTGTGAAGTTTACTCGACTAATACCTGTGACACCTAATTATATATAAAACAAAAGGGGGAAAAAGCTGACTAAAGGAAAGCATTTTTTTCATAAACTCCTAAACACAGAAAATATCTATGAAATTACTGTGGAGGTGGTTGGCTGCTTTTGTTCTTTTTAACTTGCTAAAATTTAAGGAAAATGATAATTCACCTGTATTGTTTGGCAAACCAAACCATTAACTGAAATTATTATGGTAGCTCATCAGTATTTGCAAAAATTTCCAAGAAAAGAAAAAGGAGCTTATTAAATGTAAATGCATGGTTTTATGAATCAAAGGCTTTGAAATTTTAGCAAGTGAACAAAGAATTCACACAGGTATACAGAAATACACAATGGCAAATTGGGCAGAATTTAAAAAAATAAAATCGTCTCATGAAATTAACTAGATTCTCTGGGAAGAAAGGTCTATTAAAAAAGAAAAAAAAGTTCAATCAACTCTAAATCCAGATTGCAGTAATGCCCAAAATGCACAACCAATGGCTTCCCCTTTAGGGCAGCTTGGGGAAATTTTCTTGACATTTATGCTTCATTACTTTCATTATTACCACTAGACCAAATTGGGACTTCTGTATTTAGCATACTTCAATGGGCTTCCCTTGTAGCTCAGTCAGTAAAGAATCTGCCTGCAGTGCAGGAGACCTGGGTTTGATCCCTGGGTTGTGAAGAGCCCCTGGACAAGGAAATGGCAACCCACTGCAGCATCCTTGCCTGGAAAATTCCATGGATCTCATGGACAGTGGAGCCTGGTGGGCTGCAGTCCATGGGGTCTCAAAGAGTCAGGCATGACTGAGCAACTAACACTTACTTACTTAGTGGAATCTAAGGCTAGCAGCTCACTATCACAGAGCTGGAGATTGAGGCCCACCAAAAGTTTTCTGGGTTTTACCAGACTTTGTCTTTTCCCTATAGTTTCCTTTTTGGAGGATAGGTGATTCTATAATAGACTGATATGCATGTACAAAATTACTTTTCTATTTATTAATACAGTAGAATGAAACCTCGTTTGTTAAGTTTAGGTAGGTAATCTATTTTATCAGATTACTGGAGTCGGTTGACATTTCCTTCTCCAGTGGATCTTCCCAACCCAGGGATTGAACCCAGTTCTCCTGTATTACAGGCAGTCTCATTGCAGGTGGATTATTTACTGACTGAACCACTGGGGAAGCCCGTTTCACCACAGATAGAGTCTAGTTAGAATTTTCTCCTGAAGAGGAATTCTAGATGATTCTGACTTAATTCATGTATTTCTCAGAATCTATTCTCCAGGCGACCATATTGCTAGGGATCCTTCCTTCTCTATTGCCCATTTTTGTTCTTAACACCTGATAATTCATATTTATCCAATATATCAATTCATTTAGGATACATCTATTTCTGCTTTATTGACTATGCCAAAGCCTTTGACTGTGTGGATCACAATAAACTGTGGGAAATTCTGAAAGAGATGGGACTACCTGACCTGCCTCTTGAGAAATCTGTATGCAGGTCAGGAAGCAACAGTTAGAACTGGACATGGAACAACAGACTGGTTCCAAATAGGAAAAGGAGTTTGTCAAGGCTGTATATTGTCACCCTGTTTATTTAACTTATGTGCAGAGTACATCATGAGAAACGCTGGGCTGGAAGAAGCACACTGGAATCAAAATTGCCGGGAGAAATATCAATAACCTCAGATATGCAGATGACACCACCCTTATGGCAGAAAGTGAAGAGGAAGTAAAAAGCCTCTTGATGAAAGTGAAAGAGGAGAGTGAAAAATTTGGCTTAAAGCTCAACATTCAGAAAACAAAGATCATGGAATCTGGTCCCATCACTTCATGGGAAATAGATGGGGAAACAGTGGAAACAGTGTCAGACTTTATTTTCCTGGGCTCCAAAATCACTGCAGATGGTGACTGCAGCCATGAAATTAAAAGACACTTACTCCTTGGAAGCAAAGTTATGACCAACCTAGATAGCACATTCAAAAGCAGAGACATTACTTTGCCAACAAAGGTCCGTCTAGTCAAGGCTATGGTTTTTCCAGTGGTCATGTATGGATGTGAGAGTTGGACTGTGAAGAAGGCTGAGCGCCGAAGAATTGATGCTTTTGAACTGTGGTGTTGGAGAAGACTCTTGAGAGTCCCTTGGACTGTAAGGAGATCCAACCAGTCGGTTCTGAAGGAGATCAGCCCTGGGATTTCTTTGGAAGGAATGATGCTAAAGCTGAAACTCCAGTACTTTGGCCACCTCATGCGAAGAGTTGACTCATGCTGGGAGGGATTGGGGGCAGGAGGAGAAGGGGACGACAGAGGATGAGATGGCTGGATGGCATCACTGAGTCGATGGATGTGAGTCTCAGTGAACTCCGGGAGTTGGTGATGGACAGGGAGGCCTGGCGTGCTGCAATTCATGAGGTCGAAAAGAGTCAGACACGACTGAGTGACTGAACTGAACTGAACTGAACTTCTACTAAAACACTTCTCAAATTTCCCTGATAGCCTTTCTGTATCAATGTTTCTCATTAAAGAAACATTAATTTGTACTACCGCAGTCAATCAATCAGTTAATCAATCTTCTAGTCAATTCTTATTTTCTTTTTCATATCAAGTTCTCTGGTATCTTGGATTAGAATTCTCTAAGCCTACACTGAAAGTTTCTCTTTATTTCCTCGAATTCTCAGAACATTGTATGAGTCTCTTTCCTGGATATTCCATCTTTTATTCAGTATTATCAGTGACCTTATACTCCCTCCTCATTAATATTTGAATTAAAAAGGAATTCATAATTTTCTTTCATTTTTCACCATAGGGACTATAAGCCTTTTAAAGAGTTACAGTTATGCTTATCCTGAATGTTTTCCTTAGGACAGAATTGCTCTGTAGCAGAACAATGCCTGTCTTCTTCCTGAGTGAGGGCTATCCTCAAAATCACAAGGTCAGCTACAATTTCATGAATGCTTACCTTACTGGACACGATTGACTGTTGTCAACAATGGATAGTGAGAAAGGCTTCAAGGGCTAGTCCCCTATTACATTCAATTTAGACTTACACGTGAATCCTTAGTCACAAACAGCTATAGATTTTCAGCCTCAAATAAACCATTCTCAAGCTTTGGGATTATGGTCCTTGATTAAAATGCATTTTTACCTGATGTTCTTGTGAGAAAGGAGTTGCCTTAAGAATATTCATGAAAATGAATGAGAACGACCAATACCCAGTTAGCCAGTAAAACTCACTTTAAAGCAGAAGGCAGAGTTTTCCCAACTTCTCAAGTTCAGTGGTCAGCTGCTATGATGTAAGGGCTTCCTCCTCTTTGTTCTCAAATCTTCTCTCTGGGGCTATTTTTATAAACTGTATAATACATTCACAAAGTCCAGAAGAAACCCCCCCAGTTTATGGCAAAGATATCAAAATATAAACTGAGAGTTTCTTCTTTCTGTTGGCCATGGTACATAAACTCATCTCATACTAAAATCTGACTGACAACTTTCGAAATAATCAGACAGAAAATACCTCCTGAGTGTTGTTTGGTAATTGCCTCTCTGACAAAATCTCATGATTACTCAGTGACAACCCCATGTATAATTCTGGTCTGACTATTTTTTTCTCTCTCTTACAGATGGGTTTTGACAGCATTTTTTTTTTTTAATTTCTTAGGAGAGCTATTTTCTATTATTTTTTTCCCATATATGAAAAGGGAGAAATATTTCCTTTGGCTTCCAGTTGAACTTACTGCTCTCTTTTCTGTTTTATATTCTTGCCTTTTCTAAAACCTGTTGACATTTACACTCATACTTACTGTACATTCGCTATGGTTCATGGATAAAGAAAACCCGAAAGCAATGAATTTCTTATCTAAAAAGGGGTATGCTTTCAAATGGCCATTATGTTCACTTTCTTTAGGATCTCTTGTTAACCAGCTTCTACCACAAAAGATGCTATGGTGATGCTACATATGGGAATGATCTGGTTGATCTAAACAGAAGTTATTTTTCATTTGCAAAACTGATGAACTTTATTGGTAACATTTTTCTCTTGAAGAAGTTTTTATTCTTTTAGCATTTATTTTGCTTTATAAACTCAGATTAACCACCCTTTTGCTTTATGCTTAGTGAGACAACAAATTCCTCCAAGTGGAGTTTGTACAGCCTAAGATTTATTTTGTGTGTGTTTGCTTTTCAGTAATTTTATGTATTTCTTTTCATTTTATACATCTAGGTTTAATTTTTATAAAATACATGAGATTGAAATCTGTTTTTCCAGATTGCTAAAGACGTTTGAACTAATAATTTGTGTTGAATAACTGATTTTCTGCTTTTCCTTCAATGTTTAAAATACCTAATTTATCATGTTAGAAAGTCACATTTTTGGGTCTGTTTCTGCACTCTCTGTTCTGCTTATTATTTCTTTTCATCATTTTATTAATCAATGTCAAAATGTTTCAGTTAATGTATTTTCCTAACAGTTTTCATATGTGAAAGGCTAGAAGTTTAAATTCTTTTATTGTAAATCTTTTTTTTTTTTTTTCTTCTGTCTTTTCATGCTTAATTCTCCAGAAACTTTATAAATCACCCTGTTAAATTAAAAAAACTAGACCTCTGGGCATTTGGGGGGATAAATTCCATTTTGTTTATGCATTAGTTTAGAAAGTATTGATATATTAAAATATATTCTCCTCAACCAGAACAGATTCTACACTAAAGATGTCTTCTTTATATGCCTAGGTCAAAATTCTGACAAAAGTCTACTGGACTAAATTATAATAAACCATACTCCTTTCAGGAGCTCTAAGAGGAGAGTATATTTGCTGCTTTTTCAATTTCTAGAGACCTCACACACTCTTTGTGTTCTTTCATCCTCAGTGTCATAAACTCTCTGATGCTTCATTCATTGGCACATTTTTGGATTTTAGGAGTTAGGACAGATATCTTTGGGGGTCAATATTCTACCTACCACAATTATCTGAGAACTTTCTTTCTCTTATTTTAATTTATAAAATTTATTTTTTTTTAATTTCTACATTATTTTAGTATCAATAAGGTTCTGTTTCTTTATAAATTAATTTTAGTCTCAAGTTATTTAATTTAAGATAAAAAAGATAAAAATATCATTCATTTAGTAATTCTACCAAGTTTTTTTGATCACCCACCAGTACTCTATTCTAGTTACTGGAATTATATTATTGAACAAAATGGGAAGAAAATTCTGCTATCTTGAAGCTTACTTTTCAATGATTGTATAGAAAACAAGCAAGAAATGCATAGTATGTCAGAAGATAAATATTATCAATAACAAAAAAAAAAAGGAGGGAAGGAAACAGGGTAGAGGATAAAGTCTATGATTTTATGTAAATGCTCTAATTAGGTGACATTGGGTCAAAATATAAAGAAAGTATGTTGAAGGAGTGAAACAAGTAGATATTGAGAAGATTATTCCAAGCAGAGAAAACTTCAAACAATAAGAACCAACAGCTGAAACATGCTGAAGAGTTAAAAATACATAAAGAAGACAATTGTACTGGGAAAGGCAGACCAAGAGACAGAGGAGTGGAAGCTTCAGAAATGTAACTGGGGGCTAGATCACAGGCTGCTGTTGGATTACTCCAGGCTTTTGTGAGGAGCTTGCTTTTACTGAGTAAAATTTTAATCCATCAGAGGGTTTAGAATGAATGGATACCATGACTTATTCTACGTTTGAAAAGAATTCCGCTGACTGCTGTATTGAGAAGGAAAAGGCAATGGCAACCCACTCCAGTACTCTTGCCTGGAAAATCCCAGGGACGGAGGAGCCCTGGTAGGCTGCAGTCCATGGGGTAGTGAAGAGTCGGACACGACTGAGCGACTTCACTTTCACTTTTTACTTTCATGCATTGGAGAAGGAAATGGCAACCCACTCAAGTATTCCTGCCTGGAGAATCCCAGGGGGAGCCTGGTGGGCTGCCGTTGATGGGGTCGCACAGAGTCGGACACGACTGAAGTGACTTAGCAGCGGCGGCTGTATTGAGAATAGTCTTTAGGTGAGTACTGAGAGGAAGCAAAGAAACTATTAAGAAGGCTACTACAATAATCCATAGGATAGATATTAGTAATGTTGGCAACAGTGGTAGAAGTGGGAGGAAATAGTCTGATTCAAAATATACCTTGAATTCAGACATGTATAAATTGTCAATGGAACCAGTGTAAGGTATGAGAGAGGAAAAAAAAAAAAAAAATCAGTGAGACCTTTAAGAAGACTGTGTCAAGATCAGGTTTCAGAGATGAAGTAGGAGGGAGAGATGTGAGTTGGGTTTTAAAAATATGAGACACCTATTGAATATCAAAGAAGAATATTAATAAGGAATCTCAATAGATGAATCTGGAAATAAAAATTAAGTGCTATAGATATGAAAAATAGAAGGATGGATAATATATAGCTATGAAAGCGTCTTAGGGATTGAATTCTTGTAACTCCCATATTTAGAAGCTACACATTTGAGAAGGAATCAGCTAAAAAAAAAGAATAAGGCAGACTAGACCACAATCAAGAAAATGGAGTGATAAATTGCACACCAAGAGAAAAACTTCACAAACACACAAAGAATATTTATTGGCAAAAGAGCTTTGAAAAAAAGCTATTTTGGGTGGAATAGTAATAACAAAGCCCAAACTGAAATGGATTCAAAAAATGGTTGAATTGAAGAGTTGAATATTTAATATGGAACTTAAATGAATTCCAGATGAAACAAACATGTGGGAGAAGACTCAAAGATGGCAGCAAGAGTTTTCCTCTTTATAGTTGGAAGGATGAGAATGGAATTTAATAAGTGAGGACCATTTTGAGGAGTTTAGTTTTTTTCTAAAAAAAGAAGCAGGAAAAACAGAAAGTTCCATTCCTTAGGAGTTGGCATATATAATTATGTTTGAATTTTTGTTATGAGACCACTACAATACTCTTCAACTCATGGTATGGCCTCTATATTCCTCTTATTGAAAATTGGAATGTATTTGTCTATCAAAAAACCATCTCATATTTTCCCCTTCTTCGTGTGTCTTTACTCAAAGACTACTGGAATTGATTGAAATAACACACTTTCCTCCTTTTTAGATATGCTTAAATGTGTTTCATTATTTGTATTTCTGGGAATACAGTAGACATACCATGAGATCATTTCCTACCTCTAAATGTTTAGGTATTCTGGAGAAAATAAATCATTTTTTAAAAATGCATTGCTCAATTTTAAAAATTAAAAGGAACTCCCAAGGTTATTTGGAGAAGGAAATGGCAACCCGCTCCAGTACTCTTGCCTGGAAAATCCCATGGACTGAGGAGCATGGTAGGCTACAGTCTATGGGATCGCAAAGAGTCTGACATGACTGAGAGGCTTCACTTTCACTTTCCCAAGACTATTAATATAAATAGCAATAAAATATATGAGAAACATAGCTAAAAGTCAAGAGGGAAAGATAGAACTATGCTTTTTTAAGATTATTATATAACGCATTAAGTAGTATCACTTGAAGCTGGAATGTGACCTCCCGCATTGCAGGCAGATTCTTTACCAGCTGAGCCACCAGGGAAGCCCTAACTGTCATTAGAATACTACATTCAAAAACAGTAGAATACACATCTTTTCAAGTGTACATAGCTATGCTTCAAGATAGACAATATTTTGGAAGGCTGTATAAGTTTTAATAACTTTAACTTCCATCACCAAAACTAGGAGGAAAGAGGGAGGTAACATTGCCTTAGTTCCTCTCAGTATGGAAGTGATAACCACAGAAATACAGAATCAATTGTTTGACTCCTAACTTCTCCTTTTACTACCTGTATGCCATCAAAAGGTTTATTTAATACACCCAACTATGACTTTTGTATCTATATAGCAGTAGTATTAATGTGATAATATTTGCCTTTCATTAGGTCAAAAGTTAAATGAAAATTTTCTATTGAAGTTTTTGTTATGTAAATATTATATAAATATTTTCACCTCTTACCAAACACACAGCTGTTTCAGGACACAAAAATCTAAATCTTTTTCAATGAGTCCATTTTCATTAACCTTCTACCTCTGCTATTCATGCATTATTAGCTATAATTTTCACAAGAGTCCAAAACTTTCTTTCATGGGAAAAATGTAGAAAAATAAAGAGCATAAGCAACAAACTATGAAAAAGTCTCAGAGATAGGAATACCAGACCACCTTACCTGCCCCCTAAGAAACCTGTATACAGATCAAGAAGCAACAGTTAGAACCAGACATGGAACAACAGACTGGTTTAAAATTGGGAAAGGAGTACATCAAGACTGTATGTTGTCACCATGCTTATTTAACTTATATGCAGAGTACATCATGTGAAATGCCATGCTGGATGAAGCTCAAGCTAGAATCAAGATTGCCAGGAGAAAGAGCAATAACCTGAGCTATGCAGATGACACCACCTTAATGTCAGAAAGCAAAGAGGAACTAAAAAGCCTCTTGATGAAGGTGAAAGAGTAAAGTGAAAAAGCTGGCTTAAAACTCAAAATTCAAAAAACTAAGATCATGGCATCTGGTCCCATCACTTCATGGCAAACAGATGGGGACATGGCAAACAAAAGGAGACAGTGATAGAATTTATTTTCTTGGGCTCCAAAATCAACACAGATAGTGACTGCAGACATGAAATTAAAAGATGCTTGCTCCTTGGAAGAAAGCTATGACAAATCTAGACAGCTTATTAAAAAAGCAGAGACATCACTTTGCTGACAAAGACCAATCTAGGCAAAGCTATGGTTTTCCCAATAGTCATTTACAGATGTGAGAGCTGAACCATAAAGAAAGCTGAGCACTGAATAATAGATGCTTTCAAACAGTGGTGGAGGATAAGACTCTTGAGAAGAGTCCCTTGGACATCAAGGAGATCAAACCAGTCCATCCTAAAGGAAATCAACTGTGAAAATTCATCAGAAGGACTGATGCTGAAACTGAAGCTTCAATACTTTGGTCACCTGATGCCGACCCGTTGGAACAGACCCTGATCTTGCAAAAGACTGACGGCAGAAGGAGAAGGGGGCAACAGATGATGAGATTATTGGATAGCTTCACTGAGTCAATGGACATGAGTTTGAGCAAACCCTGGTAGACAGTGAAGGACAGGGAAGCATGGCGAGCTGCAGTCCATGTGTTTGCAAAGAGTCAGACAGGACTGAAAAACTGAACAACAACAAGAATACATGATGCTTTGGTTTCAAAATCGAAACCTCTCAAGAAATATCCTTCAATATTAAATTATTTATTCAAGTTTAAAGTAGTGCTACTCCAGTGGCTCAGCTGGTAAAGAACCCGCTTGCCAATACAGGAGATGCAATCTTTGGGTTGGGAAGATCCCCTGAGAAGGAAATGGCAACCCACTCTACTATTATTGCCTGGAAAATTCCATGGACTGAGAAGCCTGGAGGGCTTCAGTCCATAGGGTCGCAAAGAGTTGGGCGAGTTAGTCGGAAAGAGTTAGGCAGGCACTAAAATAGAATTCAAAATGTCAGTATCTATTCCTTTCTTTCTTAGACAATTCAACATACTGATTTTTTACTATTGGAAGAATTATGCATATCACACGCTTTTAAAAATGTAGTCTTTATCTCAAAAGAAATTACTTATATGTATACATAGAGGTGGGAAATTGAGTAAATCATTTCATTCACAATATAAAGACATCAAACTTGTTTTTAGAAAATTATTGACAGAAAGATACTTTATGTTACAGTAAAACTTTTAGATTATTTAAACAGTATGTAACATATATATGTGAGAAAAAATGCTTGGAAACATATATATTAAAATATTAATAATATAAAGAGAACTGAGGCCTCCCTGTCCATCACCAACTCACGGAGTTCACTCAAACTCATGTCCATCGAGTCGGTGATGCCATCCAGCCATCTCATCCTCTGTCGTCCCCTTCTCCTCCTGGCTCCAATCCCTCCCAGCATCAGAGTCTTTTCCAATGAGTCAACTCTTCACATGAGGTGGCCAGAGTACTGGAGTTTCAGCTTTAGCATCATTCCTTCCAAAGAACACCCAGATCTCCTTTAGAATGGACTGGTTGGATCTCCTTGCAGTCCAAGGGACTCTCAAGAGTCTTCTCCAACACCATAGTTCAAAAGCATCAATTCTTCGATGCTCAGCTTTCTTCACAGTCCGACTCTTACACCCATACATGACCACTGGAAAACCCATAGCCTTGACTAGATGGAAATTTGTTGGCAAAGTAATGTCTCTGCTTTTCAGTATCCTATCTAAGTTGGTCATAACTTTATTCCAAGGAGTAAGCATCTTTTAATTTCATGGCTGCAGTCACCATCTGCAGTGATTTTGGAGCCCAGAAAAATAAAGTCTGACACTGTTTCCACTGTTTCCCCATCTATTTCCATGAAGTGATGGGACTAGATGCCATGATTTTCATTTTCTGAATGCTGAGCTTTAAAGCCAGCTTTTTCACTCTCCTCTTTCACTTTCATCAAGAGGCTTTTTAGTTCCTTTTCACTTTCTGCCATAAGGGTAGTGTCATCTGCAAATCTGAGGTTATTGATATTTCTCCTGGCAATCTTGATTCCACCCTGTGCTTCTTCCAGCCCAGCATTTCTTATGATGTACTCTGCATATAAGTTAAATAAGCAGGGTAACAGTATACAGTCTTGATGTACTCCTTTTCCTATTTGGAACCAGTCTGTCACTCCATGTCCAGTTCTAACTGTTGCCTCCTGACCTGCATATAGGTTTCTCAAGAGGCAGGTCAGGTAGTCTGGTATTCCCATCTCTTGAAGAATTTTTCACTCCAGATCACAGATGATTTTATTTTCATGATATTTTTACATATTTTGAAATAAATGTACATTACTTTTGCAATAAGAAAAATGAAAGAAAAATATATTTAAATTAAACTGTTGATTGAATGATGGAATGATTGTATTTACAACTATCAAGTTAGACAAACATGCAATTAGTTTAGTCAGATGCCTTATTTTCACCAGAACTGACTAATGTTTGGTTCACCTAAATTGACCAGCAATCTGTTCTGGTAGCTGTACTCTTTAAGTACTCTTTAAGTACTTTGGAAGAAATCCTGTACCTTGAACATAGTTTGCTTTATTTTTAACAGTAATTTTTCAGAATTCATTTATTGCTACCTGTGCTGCCTTATGAATATATTAGTTGCCCATTGGGCATTCAAGTGGTTAATAGACTAAATCTCTCTAATTACAGAGGAAATCAAGATGTGTTGACATGTCTGCTATCTGGGTGGAGTGACAACCCTGGGTGCCTGCCACATTCTGACTTTCATGCTACATTTGCTTGTATCAAAAATTCTCTGTAAAAATAATTTCTCTGGAAGTAGCTCACAGAAAAAAAAAATATATGTATTTTCTCAGATTTGTCTAGTCAGCTGTGACATCAGTCCCCTCCCATTCTTACAGATTTAAAGTCCCAAGAGTAAGCAACAGAACATAGTGCATTAATAACCTCTAGGATCCTTTCCTCTCAAGGCTAGTGTGGAGCTGCAGAAATGGCATAAAGCTGGGGAATAAGAGACTGGATTCTGAAAAAAAAAAAAGAGAGAGAGAGACTGGATTCTGGTCGTGGTCCTCATTTGTGACCCTTTCAGTGAAACTTGAATGTAATTCACTTTTTAGTTAGAGAATTAGACTAAATTTTCTCCAAGCTCCATTTTGGATTTAAATTTCTGTGACTTTATTTTTCATTTATTTCTGGATTTAGAAAGGAATTAGTTTAGTAAGCCTTTAGGACATTTCCATTTCTCTTAAACACTAACTTTGATCCTTTTGCAAAGTATTCATGGCACATTTTCTCTCTTAATTCCCGTTTCATTTTCACCATCATCAGAAGAAATATTTTCTTACACAAGAGAGTTTGGACACTTATATCATTTGCTTATAAATGACTTCCAATCATTTGATAGGTGTGGCTACATTGTTATATTTTTGTAATATCTACCTATCAACATACAGATGTACATATGAAAAAGCTACATATGAAAAACATACAAATGAAAAAGCTACATGAACCTTAATTTATGAAGTTTTTTTGACTATTTCACAACTTCTGATGAATTAAAAAATGAATTTTCTTAATAGTGATTAATTTTCTCACTTCACTAATCAAACAGAAAAATTTAGGAAATACATTCTTTTTATGCTTCTCAGATTCCTAATTTGTTTAATTCCTAATTTGTTTAAATGTTTAATTAAGAACAGTGCAGCTAATATAGCTAAAATAAAGTGAGCTGAAAGATGAATGTGGAGCTTTTTTCTTACAGCACAGATAGGGGTTCCCTGGTACCTCATCTGGTAAAGAATCCACTTGCAATGCAGGAGACCCAGGTTTGATTCTGGGTTGGGAAGATCCGCTGCAGAAGGAACAGGCTATCCACTCCAGTATTCACAGGCTTCCCTTGTGGCTCAGCTGGTAAAGTATCTGCCTGTAATGTGGGAGATCTGGGTTTGATCCCTGGATTGGGAAGATGCCCTGGAAAATGGAATAGCTACCCACTCCAGTGGCCTGGAGAATTCTACAGACTGTACAGTCCATGGGATAGCAAAGAGTCAGACAGGAATGAGTGACTTTTTAATCTAATCTAGAAGAACAGTGCAGCTAATTTAGCTAAAATAAAGTGAGCTGAAAGATTTATGTGGAGCTTTTTCTTATGGCACAGATATGGTCCACTTATTAGAAATAAAACAATTCTTAGATATTTGTGAAACTTTTGGAATATAATTTGTATTTAAAGATACATTTTAGGTTTTTTTTTTTTTTTTTTTTTAAGATCAACAATGTATGTTTACCTCTAAAATAGTGTATTGGTTGATTTCCTTAAAATTTCAAAATTAGTAAAAAGAGAATATTTGCTGCTTTATTTTCTAGGAGATCTTGAATGATTGACAACATATTTGAACTCATTAAATCAATAATCCAGAAAAAAATTAGAAATTAGTCAGTACATTTAAAA
The DNA here is from genome assembly GCF_055505025.1 of Bos grunniens. Lineage (NCBI taxonomy): Eukaryota > Metazoa > Chordata > Mammalia > Artiodactyla > Bovidae > Bos > Bos grunniens. The sequence continues at coordinate 118,212,699 of NC_141165.1, read as the reverse complement.
GCAACCAAGTAGAACTCACTTAATGACTTCAATTAAATGGTGGCTAAAGTAATTTCTTAAGTCTCTTCCTGGTGATCACCATTTGTCATGTCTGAAATTGTGAAAATTTGGGAAGTGTGTTTCAGTCATATGTTTTAGTATAAAGCTAACCAAATTCTTTTGAACTGTGGTGTTAGAGAAGACTCTTGAGAGTCCCTTGGACTGCAAGGAGATTCAACCAGTCCATCCTAAAGGAGATCAGTCCTAAGTGTTCATTGGAAGGTCTGATGCTGAAGCTGAAACTCCAATACTTTGGCCACCTCATGAGAAGAGTTAACTCATTGGAAAAGACCCTGATGCTGAGAGGGTTTGGGGGCAGGAGGAGAAGGGGACGACAGAGGATGAAATGGCTGAATGGCATCACCGACTCGAAGGACATGAGTTTGAGTGAACTCTGGGAGTTGGTGATGGACAGGGAGGCCTGGCGTGCTGCAATTCATGGGGTTGAAAAGAGTAGGACACAACTGAGCAACTGAACTGAACTGAACCAAATTCAGGTCATTTTTATCTAATCTATAATGAATTTTGATTATCCTGAACATATATTATGACTTGCAATTCATGTATTTTCAAATAAGAAAATAATCTCACTTATTTTCCTCTATAGTATAAATATATTTTTACTAATCAGTTTTGTTTCCTTTTCTTGTCATATCCCAGCTTCTGTTACTTGAGCTATTTTACTCATTTCTATTTCTACCTTTTGTGTATCACCATACTTTCTTTACTCACAGAAAAAAGAGGCGCCTCCATTATACTAATTGTCAGAATGATGCCTGTGCTTAGTCACTCAGTCTCAGTCGTGTCTGACTCTTTGTGATCCAATGGAATACAACCTCTAGGCTTCTCTGTCCATGGGAATACTCCAGGCAAGAATACTGGAGTGGGTTGCCACACCCTCCTCCAGGGGATCTTCCCAACTCATGGATGGAACTGGGATCTCCTGCATTACAGGCAGATTCTTTACCAGCTGAGCTACCAGGGAATGTTGTCTACCATGACAGTAATACCACCAGCTTCTATAACTTGTTTAGAGAACTTTGTACTTTTTAATGTGCATAATACATGTGTGCTTATGAATCTCTTTATCATACTCTGATTTTTTCAAGATGGAAATCTCCCCTTAGATATGTAGTAGATTTCAACATTGAACTCAAGTCTCCTCTAATTTCTCTATCCTTGACCTTTGCCTTGTAAATTTGCAGCTGTACCTAATCCCCTGTCCCTCCACTCATTATGTTTTGGCCAATAGGATATCAGCAGATCAGATGCAAGGAGCATTGAAAAAGATTTGTGTAACTGGATTTTTGTCTCTTATTCTTGTGCCATCACAGTGAAGAGAAGATCCCCAACTTGCCTGCTGGTCACCCAAGGAGGAGAAACATATATAGATGTCCTAGTTCAAAATGACTCAGCTGACCCTTTGACACAAGAACAAGGCTGACAGAGATCAACCAAAGCTCCCAGCTAATACCCAGACTTGTGAGAAGTAAACACATACTGTATAATAGTATGCTACTGAGGTTTCATGCTTGTTTGTTATACATTAGGTTTGAGGTGATAACACACTGATAGAAGAACTTTCCAAAATCATCAGTCATATCATTAATAGTTACAGAAAGACTGGCTATCTCAAAGATAGCTTTCACAATTCATATTGATTTATCTGATGAAAAACAAAGGCCTGAAATGCCAAAGGAGAAAAGAGAAGGATGATATATGCAGACTCGATTCTTTTTTTTTTTTTTTTTCAGCCATACTTCTGACTTGGATTTACCTTACTTGGGGGTTTTTGCCCTCTCCAGGGTTCAGCAGGTCAGAACTATTTCTTAATTGTTGGTTTCATTTTACTTTTTTCCCCTCAGATTCATCAGGCACTACTCCCCTACCTGATTTATATCATCTAGAAAATGCTCTATTTATTGCACCTAGTTGAGTTTTTGTTTGTTTTAATTTGTTTCACTTCTACTGTAATTGCATTATGATATCGCTCAGTCCTATCCGACTCTTTGCAACCCTGTGGACTGTAGTCCACCAGGCTTCTCCGTCCATGGGATTCTCCAGGCAAGAATATTGGAGTGGTTTGCCATTTCCTTCTCCAGGGAATCTTCCCAACCCAGGGATCGAACCCAAGTCTCCTGCATTGCAGGCAGACGCTTTAACCTCTGAGCCACTAGGGAAGCCTGTGATATCATGCTATGCTATGCTATGCTAAGTCACTTCAGTCGTGTTTGACTCTGTGTGACCCCGTAGATGGCAGCCTACCAGGCTCCCCTGTCCCTGGGATTCTCCAGGCAAGAACACTGGAGTGGCTTGCCATTTCCTTCTCCAGTGCATGAAAGTGAAAAGTGAAAGTGAAGTTGCTCAGTCATGTCCGATTCTTAGAGACCCCAAGGACTGTAGCCTCCCAGGCTCCTCTGTCCATGGGATTTTCCAGGCAAGAGTACTGGAGTGGGGTGCCATTGCATAAATGAAAGTGCTCAGCTCATAACCCTGAAGTAGATTATCATTAGAAGGTGGATGATCTCTACTATGTTGTCATTGCTTAAAAAATTGAATTTCACTTAGTGCCCTTTAATGAAGAATAGTAAACTAGGCATAAAGTTCAGGGTTTTTAGTCCTTATGGCCAGGAAAATAATATTGAAATATAATAATTTATTCCCTATTATAGTTGAGTTATTATGCTTTTGTTCATAGTATTTTTTTAAAGTAATACTGCTTTTTAGTCATGTATTTAAAATAATAGCTAAGTCGCCAAGTAAAAGACCTCTTCCAGTATTGAACATGTTTTCTAATCTATCAAGCAACAGTGTAATAAAACACCCTGCATGACACAATACTGTAAAACACTTCAATATATCCTTGTGAGTATAATAATTAACTTTTGTTAATTTAGTATTTTATAAAATTATTCATTAACTGTGTCTCTGAAAAATTATATTCAAATTAGAGAATTTTATAATAATAATGAAGAGATTAGTTACAATGAATAACAAAATTCCCATCCTTTGCAACTTAGTGCGTCAATTTAATGAAATCTGAAATCTGTTCAAATTTAACTCTTTTAAAATATCAAAGAGTTTGTGCACAGAAGATTCAATCATATCATATTTATATAGAGAATTTTGGATTATGCAAAGTAAAGTATTCATTATTTATGGAGTATAGCAGTAGTTATAAAAGTTGGCTTTTCTATCATATTAAAATTCCACAAAAGGAAATAAAAACTAATAACCTTCCAAAGAGTGAAAAATTTTTTCTATTAGATATACATTAATTAAAGCAAAGTTAAATGAAATTTAAAAGCATATTATCATTGTTTGCTCAAACAATAAAATTACCTGATCATGCAGTCATTAGCTTTGAGTAGTTTGCTCTGAATTAATTCCACTCTGTTGGGAGATAATTACAAAACTTTCTAATTTGTAAGGTATGCTGAGACAAGAAATTATGTTCTGTAACACATGGTAAATTGGACTATGGTCAGCATAAACTAATGGAACACAGAGGATTTACTGTCTTTACATATCAGGCCACTGTTGTCTTCAGTTGTAACAGTTTAAAGTTTTATACCCAATACCAGTCCCATACATTAGGAACCAGTTTTGTCTCACTTCCAAATTTACCTTGGTAAAACTTAATGAGTCTGTAAATAAAATGATTTGAAGCTAAAGACACTGTTAGGTTATTTGGTTCTTTAATAACAGCAATTTTTGTAATGATCTATTAAAATATTGTTCTGAGCTATTATTTACATTTTCAAATACATTTTCACTGTCATGAGAAATGAAATTGTTATGAATTTGATACACTTTTACTTATGACATGGGTTATCTTTCATATAGATATGTTTTTTTTGATTAATAGATATAATTTTATAGTTTTTCTTTTTTTTATTACTTCATTTGTTGTTTTATATTTTAAGTATAACTTCAGAACAGTGAGACCTCATAGAACATCACTACAGGAATAACAAAGACTGGTATCTATGATAACCTAGCACTGGTTTTTCCAATGGTCATGTATAGATGTGAGAGCTGGACTGTGAAGAAAGCTGAGCACAGGAGAATTGATGCTTCTGAACTGTGGTGTTGGAGAAGATTCTTGAGAGTCCCTTGGACTGCAAGGGGATCCAACAAGTCCATTCTAAAGGAGATCAGCCCTGGGTGTTCTTTGGAAGGAATGATGCTGAAGCTGAAACTCCAGTACTTTGGCCACCTCATGTGAAGAGTTGACTCATTGGAAAAGACTCTGATGCTGCGGGGGATTTGGGGCAGGAGGAGAAGGGGACGACAGAGGATGAGATGGCTGGATGGCATCACCAACTCGATGGAAGTGAGTTTGAGTGAACCCCGGGAGTTGGTGATGGACTGGGAGGCCTGCCGTGCTGCAATTCATCGGGTCACAAAGAGTCCGACAGGATTGAGTGACTGAACTGAACTGAACTGAAGCATATCTAAATTTTGTAGGCGACATTGTACCCTGTTGAAATACTGTATTTTTTAGCACCTTCTGAACAAATAGGGGTCAAAAGTGCATAAATGAATGCTGATATCTGACTCTCCCAGAAAGTTTCAGAAGACAGATTAATTTGGCTGGTACTTTTTGTCTTCAACGTTTCTTTTTTCTTCCTGGCTAAAATTCAGACTTCATGAACTGAAGCTGTAAACTGACTATAAAGGAAAGAACAGATTCACATTGACCTACATCCATTTTTCTAGTTATTTGAGCGGAAAAAAAAAAAAAAAGCCTTCAATCTTCAGTCACTATCATTTAGAATTTTCTTACATACAACTGGACTTAATCCTTAATCGTAATATCGGATTTTAGCAAGACTCTAAAAGAAAGTGAAAGTGAAGTCACTCAGTCCTGTCCGACTCTTTGGCACCCCATGGATTGTAGCCCACCAGGCTTCTCCCTCCCTGGGATTTTCCAGGCAAGAATATTGGAGTGGGTTGCCATTTCCTTCTCCAGGGGATCTTCCTGACCCAGGAGTCGAACTCAGTTCTTCCTCATTGCAGGCAGACGCTTTAACCTCTGAGCCACCAGGGAAGCCGCTAGGCTCTTTACCTACTGAGCTATTGCGGAATTCCTTGGTACTTAGGGGAGTATTTAAGTATACCATTACCGAGACTCCATCCATTCAGGTAATGTAACCAATAAATTCTGGGTGAGATAGGCATTGATAATTTAAAAAAATCTCTCTAGGAAAACTAATGTACTGCTCAGGTTGAGAAAACAGCCTTTCAATTGTTCTACTTGGTCAATCTACTATAAGATGGTATCTTGAGTGAAGTCATCAGTTCTGATTCAGAAATCAACTTTGAAAATACTTTAATTTTTTTCCTATGACTTAAATTTTGAAAATGACTGTGCTACCACTGTGGACTTTTTAGTAAGATAGTTTTTAATAGTAAATTAAATAAGATTATAATTTTTAAAATCAAAATAGTAAACAATAATTTTCTGAAATTATCTTTTAATACCTTCCCTCTAACTGAAATATGGTGAATCAAAACATTTCCACTCTGACTGAAAATGATATATGTACATGTGAGTGCTTATAAATAAAATAACTTTAAAAGGCTAGTGTCATGAGATATGGGAATAAATTAATTTGAGGATTTTAAATATTCCTTGCATGTTGAGTTATGTCTACTAATTTCAGATAAATCAAAGCACTGGCCTTATTCAATGACTCCTGTATTAGGAATTATATGATAAACTCGCCTTAAAATTTAGACTAAGATCAGTATGGTTTAAAACAGTAATAAATCTTTATATTGAAAACTGTATAGTTTTATTTTCCTTATCTATTTTCTGATGGAAGAATTTTGATTTTTAGGTTATCAATGTTATTAATTTTTATGATATGGGATTGTAGAGAATATATTTATATATTTCTGCATAGTTCATGCTTTCTGAGAAAAATCTTAGTGAAGCTTGGAACCTAGTCTAAAAAAGTGAGTCTCAGAAGTTAATGTACAACCATGAGAACCCAAGAGAAATTTATCTAACTCTGGAAGTATGCATTTACTTTCAAAGGGTTGAAAAGTAATATCCCTTTTCAGTGAGACGTCCCTGAGTTGCAAAGCTAAAGACAATATTCTTATCTTTCCCCAGGAGAGATTTATTTACATTCCAAAAAGTGTAATATGAAAACAGAATCTTCCAAAGGGATAAAAGTTTTTCTCCTTCCTTCAAGGATGGGAAAAGGACAGTGTGTACACAGGTATGCAGATTAATTTTTGTGGTGTTTTTCACATTCAGCACATACCCCATTGTGTATAGGTGACATCTAGTTCTAGTCACACTGCTCTAGGGGAAAGAATTAGGCTAAAGGAGACTCAGTGCAACTATTATTATGTAAATATAATAGTCTCTGCTCCAGAAATCTTATGGATGCATCAGATTATTATGAATAAACATGACAATTGCAAACATAACGCATGCCTTTTGGTTTAAAACTGGTTTTTGTGTTCCAAAACTTTGCCCTTGGTTTTGTAACTTCAAAAATTTCTGATTAATTTGTAGTTCTTCTTAATACACATTGTGTGGTAAATAATAACTATATACTTTTACATGTGGCTACCAAGTTGGCCAAACACAATTTGTTAAAGTATCTACACCCCTCTGTTTTGTTTGTTTTGGCTTTAAATGTTTCATAAGGATGAAGTGGTATCTGGTATGACACCTAAAGCACATCCTGTGAATATCTAGAGCTTGGAACAAACAGAATGGTAAAACTGCAGAGCTGGAGTCCCCAAACCAAGAACTCAGTCTCTTTGTCTTGAAATCTATTTTATTTGATGCTAAACTAGCACCTTCACCTTTCTCATTCTAACAACCAGACAGATCTTTTTCCACTCTATTACTTTCAAACTATCTGTATTTGTATTTTAAGTGTATATTTCATAGGCAGCATGACTTATTCATTCATTTGATAATCTGCTGCTGGGAAAGGTAGAAGGCAAGGAGAAGGGGTGGCAGAGGATGAGAAGGTGAGATAGCATCACTGACTTAATGGACGTGAATTTGAACAAACTCCAGGAGATAGTGAAGAACAGAGAGGACTGGCTGCAGTCCATGGGGTGGCAAAGAATTGGACATGACTTAGCAACTGAACAACAAAAACAATCTCTGCTGTTTAACTGGCATATTCAGAATGTTAGCATATAATATTAACTATTGATGTTGAATTTAGATCTACTATATTACCATTTTTTCACTTTTCAACTATTTTTGATTTCTCTGTTCTCTCTTCCATGTCCTTTTGTATAATTTTTATCAAAATTCCATTTTAATGTATTTATTGGCATTTTTATCTATACCTATTGGTGTTACACTATGCATCCTTGAATTTTCATACTCAATTGAGGGTTAATATTATATCACTTTAAGTCAAAATTGAAAACCTTTAAAACATATAAGCTCTTCCCATCTTCATTTTATATATTTGTCATATTTTTTTAACTATAATTTTTAAAAACATAAAATAATATTTTAAATTTTGCTTTAAAGTCAGATATTTTAAGTGACTTAAAGAAAACTAGTGCTTTTTTCCCCTTTCCTAATGCTTTCCCTTCATTCCTCAGGATGTAAGTTGCACTTTCACAAACTTTCACATGTATAAATGAATACATAATATGTAAATACATACTTTTTGTAGCACAGGTCTCCTACTGACAGTTTTTGTTAATTTGTTAATTTTGAAGTGCCTTATTTTGCTTTAATTCTTGATGGATACTTCATTGATTATAGAATTATAAGTGGACAGATTTTTCCCCTTATGAAAAGTTGGATTTTTTCTTACAAAATTTATCTTAAAACTCTTTTCTCATTTTTATTGTTGCTTTTTTGGAAGTAATGGATCCACCTTTCTGACTCATATAGGATTTCTTTCATTGGTTTTCAGAAGTCTTTCTATAATATGTCTATATATCAATTGGAAATAATTAGAATTTTTTTCCTGGATATTAGAAGTCCTTTTGTATATTTTACCTGGTGAATTTTATCTGTTAATCTCGTCTCTGTTTATAGATTCCAGTTTCCATGTATTAGATTTTTATACTATGTTTCATTTGTTTTTATACTCTTTCTGAATCTCCTGCCTTTTTTCTCTCTGTGCTTCAATTGGTATATTTTTTCCTAAGCAGTTTTCTAGTTTATTATTCCTTTTTTTAATGTCTAGTGTATTATTGATACATCCTAGTTATATTTCTGATTTTTGAGTTTTAGAATTTCTATTTAACTCTTTTAAATTAAAGCTGCATATGACATAGTCAATAGGCAAGCAAATTTGGAAAACTCAGCAGTGTCCACAGACTGGAAAAGGTCAGTTTTCATTCCAATCCCAAAGAAAGGCAATGCCAAAGAATGCTCAAACTACCACACAATTGCACTCATCTCACACGCTAGTAAAGTAATGCTCAAAATTATCCAAGCCAGGCTTCAGCAATACGTGAACCATCAACTTCCAGATGTTGAAGCTGGTTTTAGAAAAGGCAGAGGAACCAGAGATCAAATTGCCAGCATCTGCTGGATCATGGAAAAAGCAAGAGAGTTCCAGAAAAACATTTATTTCTGCTTTATTGACTATGCCAAAGCCTTTGAGTGTGTCGATCATAATGAACCGTGGAAAATTCTTTAAGAGATGGGAATACCAGACCACCTGACCTGCCTCTTGAGAAACCTATATGCAGGTCAGGAAGCAACAGTTAGAACTGGACATGGAACAACAGACTGGTTCCAAATAGGAGAAAGAGTATGTCAAGGCTGTATATTGTCACCCTGCTTATTTAACTTATATGCAGAGTACATCATGAGAAACTCTGGGCTGGAAGAAGCACAAGCTGGAATCAAGATTGCCAGGAGAAATATCAATAACCTCAGCTATGCAGATGACACCACCCTTATGGCAGAAAGTGAAGAGGAACTAAAGAGCCTCTTGATGAAAGTGAAAGTGGAGGGTGAAAAAGTTGGCTTAAAGCTCAACATTCAGAAAACGAAGATCATGGCATCTGGTCCCATCACTTCATGGGAATAGATGGGGAAACAGTGGAAACAGTGTCAGACTTTATTTTGGGGGGCTCCAAAATCAGTGCAGATGGTGACTGCAGCCATGAAATTAAAAGATGCTTACTCCTTGGAAGGAAAGTTATGACCAACCTAGATAGCATATTCAAAAGCAGAGGCATTACTTTGCCAACAAAGGTTCACCTAGTCAAGGCTATGGTTTTTTCCAGTGGTCATGTATAGATGTGAGAGTTGGACTGTGAAGAAGGCTGAGCACAGAAGAATTGATGCTTTTGAACTGTGGTGTTGGAGAAGACTCTTGAGAGTCCCTTGGACTGCAAGGAGATCCAACCAGTCCAACCTAAAGGACTGGTGTTCATTGGAAGGACTGATGCTGAAGTTGAAACTCCAGTACTTTGGCCACCTCATGCGAAGAGTTGACTCATTGGAAAAGACCCTGATTCTGGGAGGGATTGGCGGCAGGAGGAGAAGGGGATGACAGAGGATGAGGTGGCTGGATGGCATCACCGACTCGATTCCCATGAGTTTGGGTGAACTCCAGGAGTTGGTGATAGACAGGGAGGCCTGCCGTGCTGCGATTCATGGGGTCGCAAAGAGTCACATGAGTGACTGAACTGAACTGAACTGATACTTTAAAAAATTGGAATAGAAATTTTGTGTTTAAAAACACTTTTAAATTTATAGATAAAATGTAGAGGTAGTACAGAGTCTCAATACCCTTAACCTTTACATGAATATGGTGCTTCTGTTCAACTTAATGAACCAATACTGATATTAACATATTACCAACTAAAGTCTATACTTTATTCAGATTTCCCTAGTTTTCATCTAATATCCCTTTTCTGTTACGCTATATTTTAATCCTGTTGCTACTGTGGCAAAATGTTGGGGAGAAGAGCCATTCTACAATCTTATAAATAAATCTTATTCTTTTATTGAGCCTGTGTTTCTGGTCTATAACTTTTATAAGTATTTCTTTTTTGATACAGTATTTTTTTTTCCTGCAAGATTGAAAGGGAAAAACAGAAAGACTAGAGGTTGTTTGAATGTGAAGAATGCTCTTCTTCTAGATGGAATTAGACTCTGAACAAGTCTTTCTCCTCCAGAGAAGGCCTTTGTTAAAGAGAATGCTCCGCTTATACTGTATTCTACGATGACTACTCTTCTCCTGCTGCTGCTAGTCGTAACGGATCTTTTTTGGCTCCTGACCTTGAGAACCTGGTGTGTTTCCTTGAGGTAAAATTGATTAAAGTATGAGTGTTCCCTAAGACTGGCTTCCCAGGTGGCTCAGTGGTAAAAAATCTGCCTGTTGATGCAGGAGGGTTGGATCCTTGGGTCAGGAAAATCCCCTGGAAGAGGAAATGGCAACCCACTCCAGTATTCTTGCCTGGAGAATCCCTTGGACAGAGGAGCCTAGTGGGGTCTGTTCAAGGGGTCCCAAAGAGTTGTACACGACTTAGTGACTGAGCACAAGACTGCAGCTCCAAGAATCTCTCACACCCAGCCTTACGAATTTACCGTGTATGATAATCACCATACAGGAATCTACCAGTGTTTGTAACTCCAGTGGCTTCTGGTCCAAGTAAGCAGATCTAAACTGTGAATTTCCAGGTTTGAGGATGGCAGTTTGCCCTTCAATCTCAGTTCTCCAGTAGGTCAAAGGAATTTACCACTTTTCAGTCTAAGCTTTGCTTGTAAATATTGCAGTAGTGACTTCTAAGGTTTTCCATTTTGGAGCTGAAGCCAGCATTCCTCAATCTCTTTTGGTAGACACAGAAACATTAACTAATGTGTTTCATCTGGCTCCTTTAGGGTCTCCTCCTTTGGAATGCCTATGATCTCTTTTTGAATGTCAGAAACTCTTTAATGAAAGTTGACAAGGCTCTGACTTATGTTATCTTCATCTCAAAAGGATTTAATGTTTTTCTGGGAAATAGAGAGCTTAAAGACCACCTTGTTCTAGGTAACAGTGTTTGTTAAGCTGTGTTACTGATGGTTATTTTCAATTACCTTTCCTCCTGAAGAATAATTCTTGGTTTTAGCTATCATGTGATTTCAGCTTAATCTCTCTCTCCCTCTAATACCCCCCTCTTTTTTTCTTGCTCCCTGTCTGTTTTCTTTTTTTCCTGTTAACTATAAAAAAAAAAAAAAAAAACAACTTTGTCTTGGTGGGAGCTGAATTCCAACTTCTGTCACCTCGGCATTGTAAGACTGCTGAAATCTTTGTGGAGCACTTCACCCACAAAACTACTGCTTTCTGCTTTGTGTGTATCACTCTTTGAAAAGGTGGCTTAAGAATGAACAAATACCTTATTATGGGTTGGGGCTTCCCTGGTGGCTCAGACAGTAAAGAATCTACCTGCAACTACCTGCAATGTGGGAGACCCAGTTTCGATCCCTGGGTGAGGAAGATCCCCTGCAGAAGGGAATATCTATACACTCTAGTGTTTTTGTCTGGAGAAAGTCACTGACAAAGGAACCTGATGGGCTACAGTCCATGGGGTTGCAAAGAGTCAGCCATGACTGAGTGACTAACATTTTCATTTTTATTATGGGCTGAATTGTGTCCCCCAAATTCCTATGTCTAAGTCCCAGGGCTCAGTACCTCACAACGTAACCTTATTTGGAGTTAAGATCTTTAAAGAGATGATTAAGTTAAAGTGAGGCTCTTAGGGTGGAGCCCTCATTCTATATGGCTGCAATGCTTACAAGAAGAGAGAGGGATCAGGGATGTGCGTGCCCAGAGGGATGACCATGTAAAGAGATAGCAAAAAGGCAACCCTCTGAGAGTAAAAGAGAGAGGCCTCAGAAAAATCCAACTTTGCTGGCACCTTGATCTTGGACTTCCAGAATCCAGAAGTGTGAGAAAACAAACGTCTGATGTTCAAGCCACCCAGTGGGGTATTTTGTTAGGGCAGCTTTAGCAAACTTATATTTTATGAGCAAATCTGAAACACAATTGTAGTCTCATAAGTATAAAGCGCTGACTTTCCTGTTATGTTTCAGTCTACCTGGCTATCTCACAGTATAACTTCACTACTGTTAACTCAGTAATACCTTGGATATCACTTTCCCTAAGCCTTTACTATTCCTGTTGTGACTTGAAAAATCATTCAAGGGATGAGGCTAAAGAACCTGGCTTGGTATGACTTTCTTCTCTTAAGAATTTTCACCCCTTGAATGTTGTCTGCCTTGTGCATTTTCCTAGGCTTTATGATTGATCCTTGTTAGGAGAGTTAGTCTTGTACTAGTTGCCCTAACATGAAGTTGAAATGTCTTTTCAATTGTTTTAGTGTTTAATTTTTTATTGATGGTTGAAAAAAAATGAAGACATAATAGACAATGATGCTGTAGTTTATACAGTGTATAAATTGAGGTTTGGGTGCTCAAATTTTTCTGCAAATTATTCATTTTTCTCTTTCTTTCATTGAATGTATATATAGCTACTTCTAAGTTACCACTGAATTTCCAAAGTGAATGCTTTTTTAAAAAAATTCCATCTGCCTTCAGGATGTTTTCTTCCATAAATAAGTCAAGTTCAGACTTATCAAAAGAGATCCAAAGATTTCTCTCTATCTCTATCACAAGATATAAATAAATATATAAAGGGACAAATCCAACTCTCTCTGTGAGTCTTTAATGACAGTACACTAGTATCTGGATTAGTGATTTAAACATTTAATAAAATGAGAAAGCTAAGTGAAATAATCACTTGTGGTATCTTTAAAAGCCTACTATGTCATGATAGACACTAAAACCATTGCTAGCTTTTATTCTCTTAGTTGATTTAGGTTGTACCCTTACCTGCAAATTATAAACTACAGTTATATAAGATATAATTATATATACTTGTACCATATGATTCATATCATCAACTTTAAATGTGATAAACATTATTTCAAACCATAGCATTTATTGATATTTTGTTGAACTTACTATTTATATATTTTTACCCAAAGGCAATTTAATACTAAGAGAAGAAGCAATAAAGTTTTTTATTGAGAATTTCAAAGTTAAGATACCACCTTTCTTTAAAGCACAGGAAATCTAGATGGTTTCTATATTTGGAACCACACTCTTATCAACTTGATTTTCAGGTTTGTACACAACTGTCCTAAAATAATGATATTGGTAACAGTAACTTCATGATTTATGAGGCTTGTGGGAAAAGAAGAAAAACACAATCAATTTTTTTTCATGAGAGGTTGAGATCAGTAGGTTTCCTTCAAAGGAGTTCTTTGTCCACACATGGAAAGGGTTAGGGGAAAAGAAGGGAAAAAAGCCTCACTCCTTTTTAATACAGTCTGTGAAAGTGGTGCAGTGAGGCAGAAAGCTTCACTGAAGGTCTATGATATAGGTCCTGTAATAAGCAACAAAGAGAAAGTCAATTTCAAAAGTCTTTTCAGAAAGTAGATTAAAAAAAAAAAAAAAACACACACACACACTGAAAGGCCAGCTCAAATAAAGAGTTGTACCATAAAAAATAAAAAAGTGCTAAATAATTGTACTAGAGTATCCACTCTTGTTGACTTCCTTTTGTCATAACATATTTAAAAAATATTTTTCCAAATATGTATTTCTAAATATTTATATTCCAAAGAATGAAAGCCTAATGTTCAACTTAGACAAAGGAATTATTGTTTAAAAAAAAAAAAAGCAGAAAATATCACATTCATTTGGCCTATAGTATTTTGATCCATAGCATATAAATTTTAACATTATCAACCTGTAAAATTCATGGTAAGTCACATAAAGATACCATCTTTTCAGCTTCTTTGGAAGAAAAAAAAAAATATATATATATATATATATAAATGCCAGGCCAGCAATCTTACATAAAAACAATATCCTGATACCCAGCTTTCTTTAGACTGAGTGTGTGTTCTCCTTTTCCATTGTGTTTACTTCTTATTGTCTCCCAAGTGTGAGATGTCAGCTACATTTATGACAGAATTTGGATTACCTAATTATATATTTAAGAGAAAATTTTAAATTCACATTTCTATTAAAAGTGGAAAAATTTAAAGACCAGTGGTCTGTGTTTCAGATAATGGTACTAATCATTGCTCTTAGTAAAGGTAAACTATATCTATACATTTTGATACTCAAAATGTTATTATGAAAAAAAAGTAAAGACGTTGTTAAAAATTAAACAACACTAAGATAAAGGCCACAATTCAGAAATGTCAAATGACTAAAAGAAAAAATGAACTAAAAAAAATACAAATGGCACTCTGTTGCATGCTTTCTTTGTTGTGGGTGTGTACATTAAAAAAACAAAAACAAAGTGTAGCTGACTTACAATGTTGTATCCCAAACATACAACAAACTGATTCAGTTACGCATATATATATATATATTTGTACATATGTATATTCATTTCTTCAGATTATTTTCCATTATATAGACCAGACCAGACCAGATCAGTCCCTCAGTCATGTCCGACTCTTTGCAACCCCATGAATCGCTGCACGCCAGGCCTCCCTGTCCTTCACCAACTCCCGGAGTTCACTGAGACTCATGTCCATCGAGTCAGTGATGCCATCCAGCCATCTCATCCTCTGTCGTCCCCTTCTCCTCTTGCCCCCAATCCCTCCCAGCATCAGAGTCTTTTCCAATGAGTCAACTCTTCGCATGAGGCTGCCAAAGTACTGGAGTTTCAGCTTTACCATCATTCCTTACAAAGAAATCCCAGGGCTGATCTCCTTCAGAATGGACTGGTTGGATCCCCTTGCAGTCCAAGGGACTCTCAAGAGTCTTCTCCAACACCACAGTTCAAAAGCATCAATTCTTTGGTGCTCAGCCTTCTTCACAGTCCAACTCTCACATCCATACATGACCACAGGAAAAACCATAGCCTTGACTAGATGGACCTTTGTTGGCAAAGTAATGTCTCTGCTTTTGAATATGCTATCTAGGTTGGTCATAACTTTCCTTCCAAGGAGTAAGCCTCTTTTAATTTCACGGCTGCAATCAGCATCTGCAGTGATGGTTTTTTTTTTTTTTAATTTTATTTTATTTAACTTTACAATATTGTAATGGTTTTGCCATATATTAAAATGAATCTGCCACAGGTATACAGGTGTTCCCCATCCTGAACCCTCCTCCCTCCTCTGTCCCCATACCATCCCTCTGGGTCGTCCCAGTGCACCAGCCCCAAGCATCCAGTATCGTGCATTGAACTGGACTGGTGACTCGTTTCATATATGATATTATACATATTCCAATGCCATTCTCACAAATCATCCCACCCTCTCCCTCTCCCACAGAGTCCAAAAGACTGTTCTATCCCAATGTTCATCACAGCACTGTTTATAATAGCCAGGACATGGATGCACTGATTTTGGAGCCCAGAAAAATAAAGCCTGACACTGTTTCCACTGTTTCCCCATCTGTTTCCCATAAAGTGATGGGACCGGATGCCATGATCTTCGTTTTCTGAATGTTAAGCTTTAAGCCAACTTTTTCACTCTCCACTTTCACTTTCATCAAGAGGCTTTTTAGTTCCTCTTCACTTTCTGCCATAAGGCTGGTGTCATCTGCATAACTGAGGTTATTGATATTTCTCCCGGCAATCTTGATTCCAGCTTGTGTTTCTTCCAGTCCAGAGTTTCTCATGATGTACTCTGCATATAAGTTAAATAAACAGGGTGACAATATACAACCTTGACGTACTCCTTTTCCTATTTGGAACCAGTCTGTTGTTCCCGGTCCAGTTCTAACTGTTGCTTCCTGACCTGCATACAAATTTCTCAAGAGGCAGATCAGGTGGGGTGGTATTCCCATCTCTTGAAGAATTTTCCAGTTTATTGTGATCCACACAGTCAAAGGCTTTGGCATAGTCAATAAAGCAGAAACGGATGCTTTTCTGGAACTCTCTTGCTTTTTCCATGATCCAGCAGATGTTGGCAATTTGATCTCTGGTTCCCCTGCCTTTTCTAAAACCAGCTTGAACATCAGGAAGTTCACGGTTCACATATTGCTGAAGCCTGGCTAGGAGAATTTTGAGCATTACTTTACTAGTGTGTGAGATGAGTGCAATTGTGCGGTAGTTTGAGCATTCTTTGGCATTGCCTTTCTTTGGGGTTGGAATGAAAACTGACCTTTTCGAGTCCTGTGGCCACTGCTGAGTTTTCCAAATTTTCTGGCATATTGAGTGCAGCACTTTCACAGCATCATCTTTCAGGACCTGGAACAGCTCAACCGGAATTCCATCACGTCCACTAGCTTTGTTCATAGTGATGCTTTCTAAGGCCCACTTGACTTCACATTCCAGGATGTCTGGCTCTAGGTCCGTGATCACACCATCGTGATTATCTGAGATTATTATTATTGTGTAATACAATGTTATTACAAGATGTTGAATATAAGTCCCCACACTATACAGCAGATCCTTATTGTTTATTTTATATTTAGTAATGTGCATATGTTAATCTTCTTCAGCATTACAGGTTGGGGCATAGACTTGGATTACTGTGATATAGAATGGTTTGCTTTGGAAATGAACAGAGATCATTCTGTCATTTTTGAGACTGCATCCAAGTACTGCATTTCAGACTCTTTTGTTGACCATGATGGCCACTCCATTTCTTCTAAGGGATTCCTGCCTGCAGTAGTAGATATAATGGTCATCTGAGTTAAATTCACCCATTCCAGTCCATTTCAGTTTGCTGATTCCTAGAATGTCAACATTCACTCTTGCCATCTCCTGTTTGACCACTTCCAATTTGCCTTGATTCATGGACCTGACATTCCAGGTTCCTATGCAATATTGTTCTTACAGCATCAGACCTTGCTTCTGTCACCAGTCACATCCACAGTTGGGTATTCTTTTTGCTTTCATTCCATCCCTTCATTCTTTCTGGAGTTATTTCTCCACTGATCTCCAGTAGCATATTGGGCACCTACTGACCTGGGGAGTTCCTCTTTCAGTATCCTATCATTTTGCCTTTTCATACTGTTCGTGGGGTTCTCAAGGCAAGAATACTGAAGTGGTTTGCCATTCCCTTTTCCAGTGGACCGCATTCTGTCAGACCTCTCCACCATGACCTGCCATTCTTGGGTTGCCCCGCAGGCATGGCTTCGTTTCATTGAGTTAGACAAGGCTGTGGTCCTAGTGTGATTAGATTGACTATTTTTCTGTGAGTATGGATTCAGTGTGTTTGCCTTCTGATGCCCTCTTGCAACACCTACTGTCTTACTTGAGTTTCTCTTACCTTGGGCGTGGGGTATCTCTTCACGGCTGCTCAAGCAAAGCACAGCCGTTGCTCCTTACCTTGGACGAGGGGTATCTCTTCACTGCCGCCCTTCGAACCTTCAATGTGGGATAGCTGCTCTAGGCCCTCCTGCGCCCGCGCAGCCACGGCTCCTTGGAAGTGGGGTTGGTCCTGAAGTTGAACAGTTCTATGAAGATCTACAAAACCTTTTAGAACTAACACCCAAAAAAGATGTCCTTTTCATTACAGGGGAATGGAATGCAAAAGTAGGAAGTCAAGAAACACCTGGAGTAACAGGCAAATTTGGCCTTGGAATACGGAATGAAGCAGGGCAAAGACTAATAGAGTTTTGCAAGAAAATGCACTGGTCATAACAAACACCCTCTTCCAACAACACAAGAGAAGACTCTATACATGGACATCACCAACAACGAAAATCAGATTGATTATATTCTTTGCAGCCAAAGATGGAGAAGCTCTATACAGTCAGCAAAAATAAGACCAGGAGCTGACTGTGGCTCAGACCATGAACTCCTTATTGCCAAAATCAGACTTAAATTGAAGAAATTAGGGAAAACCACTAGACCATTCAGGTGTGATCTAAATCAAATCCCTTATGATTATACAGTGGAAGTGAGAAATAGATTTAAGGGCCTAGATCTAATAGACAGAGTGCCTGATGAACTATGGAATGAGGTTTGTGACATTGTATAGGAGACAGGGATCAAGACCATCCCCATGGAAAAGAAATGCAGAAAAGCAAAATGGCTGTTTGGGGAGGCCTCACAAATAGCTGTGAAAAGAAGAGAAGTGAAAAGCAAAGGAGAAAAGGAAAGATATAAACATCTGAATGCAGAGTTCCAAAGAATAGCAAGAAGAGGTAAGAAAGCCTTCCTCAGTGATCAGTGCAAAGAAATAGAGGAAAACAACAGAATGGAAAAGACTAGGGATCCCTTCAAGAAAATCAGAGATACCAAAGGAACATTTCATGCAAAGATGGGCTCGATAAAGGACAGAAATGGTATGGACCTAACAGAAGCAGAAGATATTAAGAAGAGATGGCAAGAATACACAGAACTGTACAAAAAAGAGCTTCACAACCCAGATAATCATGATGGTGTGATCACTGACCTAGAGCCAGACATCCTGGAATGTGAAGTCAAGTGGGCCTTAGAAACAAACTACGAACAAAGCTAGTGCAGGTGATGGAATTCCGGTTGAGCTGTTCCAGGTCCTGAAAGATGATGCTGTGAAAGTGCTGCAGTCAATATGCCAGCACATTTGGAAAACTCAGCAGTGGCCACAGGACTGGAAAAGGTCAGTTTTCATTCCAATCCCAAAGAAAGGCAATGCCAAAGAATGCTCAAACTACTGCACAATTGCACTCATCTCACACGCTAGTAAAGTAATGCTCAAAATTCTCCTAGCCAGGCTTCAGCAATATGTGAACTGTGAACTTCCTGATGTTCAAGCTGGTTTTAGAAAAGGCAGAGGAACCAGAGATCAAATTGCCAACATCTGCTGGATCATGGAAAAAGCAAGAGAGTTCCAGAAAAGCATCCGTTTCTGCTTTATTGACTATGCCAAAGCCTTTGACTGTGTGGATCACAATAAACTGTGGAAAATTCTTCAAGAGATGGGAATACCACCCCACCTGATCTGCCTCTTGAGAAATTTGTATGCAGGTCAGGAAGCAACAGTTAGAACTGGACCGGGAACAACAGACTGGTTCCAAATAGGAAAAGGAGTACGTCAAGGTTGTATATTGTCACCCTGTTTATTTAACTTATATGCAGAGTACATCATGAGAAACTCTGGACTGGAAGAAACACAAGCTGGAATCAAGATTGCCGGGAGAAATATCAATAACCTCAGTTATGCAGATGACACCAGCCTTATGGCAGAAAGTGAAGAGGAACTAAAAAGCCTCTTGATGAAAGTGAAAGTGGAGAGTGAAAAAGTTGGCTTAAAGCTCAACATTCAGAAAACGAAGATCATGGCATCCGGTCCCATCACTTTATGGGAAACAGATGGGGAAACAGTGGAAACAGTGTCAGGCTTTATTTTTCTGGGCTCCAAAATCAGTGCAGATGGTGACTGCAGCCATGAAATTAAAAGATGCTTACTCCTTGAAAGGAAAGTTATGACCAACCTAGATAGCATATTGAAAAACAGAGACATTACTTTGCCAACAAAGGTTCGTCTAGTCAAGGCTATGGTTTTTCCTGTGGTCAGGTATGGATGTGAGAGTTGGACTGTGAAGAAGGCTGAGCACTGAAGAATTGATGCTTTTGAACCGTGGTGTTGGAGAAGACTCTTGAGAATCCCTTGGACTGCAAGGAGATCCAACCAGTCCATTCTGAAGGAGATCAGCCCTGGGATTTCTTTAGAAGGACTAATGCTAAAGCTGAAACTCCAGTACTTTGGCCACCTCATGTGAAGAGTTGACTCATTGGAAAAGACTCTGATGCTGGGAGGGATTGGGGGCAGGAGAAGGGGATGACAGAGTATGAGATGGCTGGATGGCATCACTGACTCGATGGACATGAGTCTCAGTGAACTCTGGAAGTTGATGATGGACAGGGAGGCCTGGCGTGCTTCGATTCATGGGGTGGCAAAGAGTCAGACACGACTGAGCTACTCATCTGATCTGATCTGATCTGATCTGATATGTTAATCACAACTCATAATTTATCCCTCCCTCGACCTTTTCCCTTTGGTAACCAGAGATTTGTTTTCTATATCTGTGAATCTATTTCTGTTTTATAAATAAGTTCAACTTATATCATGTTTTTAGATTCCACATATAAGCAATATCATATGTTTTGTCTCTGTCTGACTTATACAGTATTATAATTTCTAGGTCTATTCATGTTGCTGCAAAAAGCTTTATTTCACTTTTTATGACTTATATTCCACTTTGTATGTGTTTGTATACCATGTATACCACATTTTCTTTATCCATTCATATGTTATTGGGCATATAGGTTGCATCCATGACTTGGCAACTGTAAATAGTGCTGCTCTGAACATTGGGGTGCATTAAAATTAGTCTGTTCATCTTTTCCAGATATATACCTGGGAATGGGACTCCTGGATCAAATGGTCACTCTATTTTTAGTTTTTTTTTAAGAGCATGTGATTTATTTCTGGTATGGTGTGGTATACATTAGCCCTTCTCTTTGGACACTAACATCTGAACAACTCTTTTAAGTTTGGGGAACTTGAAATATTTTAATTATATAGAAATGATACATGATGAATATTATCATATCAGTTGGTTTGCTTCCGTTGGAATGAGTGTTTTAGAAGTTACTATTTAAGAACAAGACAATTTTATTTAGAGAATGGAATATTTTAATTTGAGAAAATAGTCTGTTTCAATCCTCCCCTTCTAACTTTTGTCCTATTAATGTCATACATTTTACTTCTACACATAAGTCCCATTATTATTATTTTTGTTTCAATAGTCAATTATTTTTTAAAGAGATTTAAATAATAAGAAAAAACAGTCATATTTACTCATGTAGTTACCATTTCTTCTATTCTCCCTTCTTTTGTGGCGATCCATTTTACATCTGGTATAAATTGTTTCTTCCTGAAGGACTTAATCAGTTTTTGGACTGTGAGTCAGCTGCATTGCTTCAGCTTTTCTATGTCTAAATTCATATTCATTGTTTCATCTTTTGCATGTTTTAAAAAAACTTAATTTTACCTTTGTATTTGGAAGATTTTTTTTTCTTTAAGTATTTGAAAGAATTTGCTTAAGTGTCTTCTCACATTCATTGTTTCTGATGAGCATTGTGCTGTCATCTTTTTTTATAGATAATGTGTCACTTTTCTCTGGCTACTTTTAAGACTTTTCTTCATCATTGATTTTAAGCAATTTAATCACAATTTCTTCATGTCTCCATGCTTGATTTTGAGTCTCTGGGGTCTATAAGTTCATTCTTTTACATTTTTTTCTCTTACAATTTTAAAGATATTTCTTTCCTTAATTATTAACATAAGCAAGTGATTTGAAAGTGTTCTTCAGTTACTGTTTTTAAAACTTATTTTAAAACAGGACTGTCTTTTGCTTTTCAAAAAGCAATAGTTCCCTTAACTTATGCATTTGAATTTTTCACATTTCCATGTTTGTTAGCTTAAGTTAAAACTTAACTCTTAAATTAAAAAACTTTTTTTTTTTTTTTTTACATTTTATGCAGTCTCATATGCTGGAATTATACTGGCACCTCTCACTATCCAAAGTAAAGTTAAATTTTTGTTTCTTACTTCAGTGTTACTAAAAGTTTGTAGCTACTTTCTATTGTTTGGCAGTTGTATATTTAAACAGGCTCTGTTGTACTACAAAGTTCTTTCCCTGCATGCTTAGCTCAGGCTATATGGAAGATTATTTTTGGAGAACTAGAAGTTTCCCATAGGGCTTCCCTGAAGGTTGAGTGGGTAAAGAATTCGGAGACACAGGAAATGCAGATTCTGTCCCTTTGTTGGGAAGAACCTCTGGAGGAAGAAATGACAACCCACTCCAGTATTCTTGCCTGGAGAATCCCATGGACAGAGAAGCCTGGAAGGCTACAGTCCATGGGGTCTCAAAGAGTCAGACACAATTGAGTAACTAAGCACACAGCACAACATACAGAAGTTTCCCATAGTCAGCATAAATGTATAAAACAACACTGAATCCTTATTGTTCCTCTCTCGTTTCCTATGTTTTTCACTTTGTAGCATCTCAAATTATGGTAATGCAAATAATATTGTGTAGTACTATTTGTATAGCACAAGCTGGAATCAAGATTGCTGGGAGAAATATCAATAACCTCAGATGTACAGATGACACCACCCTTATGGCAGAAAGTGAAGAGGAACTCAAAAGCCTCTTGATGAAAGTGAAAGTGGAGGGTGAAAAAGTTGGCTTAAAGCTCAACATTCAGAAAATGAAGATCATGGCATCCGGTCCCACCACTTCATGGGAAATAGATGGGGAAACAGTGGAAACAGTGTCAGACTTTATTTTTCTGGGCTCCAAAATAACTGTGGATGGTGACTGCAGCCATGAAATTAAAAGAGGCTTACTCCTTGGAAGGAAAGTTATGACCAACCTAGATAGCATATTGAAAAGCAGAGACATTACTTTGCCAACAAAGGTCCGTCTAGTCAAGGCTATGGTTTTTCCAGTAGTCATGCATGGATGTGAGATTTGGACTATGAAGAAAGCTGAACACCAAAAAATTGATGCTTTTGAACTGTGGTGTTGGAGAAGACTCTTGAGAGTCCCTTGGACTGCAAGGAGATCCAACCAGTCCATTCTAAAGGAGATCAACCCTGGGATTTCTTTGGAAGGAATGATGCTAAAGCTGAAACTCCAGTACTTTGGCAGCCTCATGCGAAGAGTTGACTCATTGGAAAAGATCCTGATGCTGGGAGGGATTGGGGGCAGGAGGAGAAGGGGACGACAGAGGATGAGATAGCTGGATGGCATCACCGACTCGATGGACGTGAGTCTCAGTGAACTCTGGGAGTTTGTGATGGACAGCGAGCCCTGGGGTGCTGCAATTCATGGGGTTGCAAAGAGTCAGGCATGACTGAGCAACTGAACTGAACTTATTTGTATAGCAAATGTAATCTTAAAATAGATAAGGAAAGAGAAGTCCTAATTGGAGTGCTGATTATAGGAATATGATTCAGAAAGTATTATGTTCCTTTAGTAAGAAAAAATTTCTTTCTCTTTAATTAGTTAAGAACCTGTGCACCTAAAGTAAATCTGTAGATACAGTAACAAAGGGTTATAGTCACCCCTTGTATAGGGTCCAGACTCCATTAATAGTTCTCAAGGTCTCTTCCCTGCTTTAATCAATAAAAACTTCTGGAACCTGTGATATGTTTGATCAACATACCTAGTTTCCAGAGCTATTGAAAATCTATATCTCTTTGTCTGAATATCCTTTTAGTGTTAAACCAGACTTTATTTTACATCAATATTTCATAGACTAAAACATACATTCTTCAGCAGCTTTGCACATCTCACTTAAACCTAGTTGAATGGCGATATACTTAAATTCTCTTGAAGCATGGCAGCAAAAAGTATCAATGTTGCCTTGAAAAAAGCAAAACAATCTAGCAATGAAAATTAATTCCAAAGGGGAAAAAAGTCTATAACTTGAAAGCCAGAAACACATTGAGTTTAGTTCTTGAAAATGTAACCATTATTTCTAAAGATCATGTAAAACAGTAATGTAAAATGTGAATTTTTACAATTTTTTAGAGTAATATCAACAGCTTTGATAAAATATAAAATGACTAGAGAACTTAGAGCCCCTGCAAAAGACAGGCAGGGGAAATACCTGCTGTTCCTCTTGGCGCAGTTAATAGCAAAGTACCTGCCAATAAAACCTTGGCAGAATATTTAAACAGCAGAATTCTGCCAAATTTATTCTCATATACTTTTTGTTTTGTTTAAATAAATTGATAGGAAGTATCATTGTTTTATGAAGATAAGTAATCAAAGAACTATTTTTTCTTTTTTTGGAGAAAGAATTTTAGCATTATAAAAGAGTTGTCTAATGTGTCTTAGTATTCCCAGTGTGACTGATAAAAATTTGATCTGCATGCACAGTTTGGAACAAACACAAATATATGCTACTCCTTACTTTCCCAGAACAGGATAGCTCTCCAATTCTGATGCTCACACCTACCTTCAAACCAATACATACACTGTTTATTACAAAGATATGGTTATGTTCCAAAAGGAAACATATTTTTTCAAGCTACACATTATACCATCAGTTCACCTAATTAGTTATGGACAGTCATGTCCATGTATGAGTTGTTACTAATGATTTTGATGCTTTTATTTTACTTATTTATATGGTTCCTGTACTACTGACCAGTGTATATTAGGTAATCTTGGCCATCCCATATTCTCTTTCTTGGGGAAAAATAATGCATTAATACATACAAAGTAAAATGAAGTGGTCCAGGTGTCTACCTTCCTGAAAAGATTATGAGATGTACACAAAAGCTTAGTATTCATTTATTAGATCATAGAGATATTATCTACAAAGAATTTATCCTCAGTCTCTTGTTAAAATAAAGTTTCTCTGAAGTCTTTTCCTACATATTTTCCTTATAATTACGTGGCATGCTTTCTGTACCTCCCAACTGCCACCGAGAACATCACATGCACGTGTCCTATTTTATTTTTCTTTAATTCTAGATAAAATTCCTCTACTTTTGCTGCAGACTTCTCAAGTAATAGTAGGAATAGTTATTACATCTTGAAGACCTATTAATAGAATTCAGACAGCACTGTGATATATTGTCTGTAATCTTATAAACATTTCTTGCATTTTGAATTATTATTTCTAATTTTTAAAAAGAAATTAAAACTTAAAACAAATATCTTTCAAAATGTGTATACCATAATTTATGTTAATTTCTATTTTTATGTTAACCTCCTTTTGCTTCTAAAAACACTGTTGACTACTTATTCTAATTCACTTAATAAGCTCTGAGCTCCCTTGAATATATAAAATATACATCATTCATATTTCTATCATTATCATGCTTTGTTTAGAACCTGAAATTCAGTAAATGTTTAATACATATGATGAATATAAATAAAAGAAAGTATTTTTATAATTCTGAACTTCTAAAAGTCTAAGTGACTTTGCCACTGAATGCTAAAATATTTCATACACATCATGTTAATATAAATTGTTTTATCAATTATATACATTATTCACATTTATCAATGTATATTTTGGAGTTAGCTAGAAAAAGCCAAACACTCATTATTATATCAGACTGGATATAAACTACAAAGCATCAGGTATGCATGAATCCAGCTGGAAGATCAGTTAAAACTGGGCTCTTTGAAGAAACTTGAGAAAAACTTATAGCACAATCTTGTGATTATGATATTACAGTTGCCATAAAAACTGCTTGAAGAATAAAAAATTTGAGGCCTTCTTGAAAAACAAATTACTGAGCTGAGTAATTCCTATATCTTATATCCTACTGAAAAAATAAAACTGCACCTTCAGAAAAAATCCCTATTAACATCCTCTTGCTGATAGTTAGGGTATATCTTTCCCATAATCCTGGATGTTTAGTTCTTTCTCATGTAACTGCAATGCGCTTAAGCCACTGAAAATGTACTCTTCCAATTTCTGAACAATGGTGTAAGAAAATATTATAAGAATGTAGAAACCATGTTGCATATAAAATTGGTATATTTCTAAACATACTATTCTAAGCTAATTAACAAATCCTAACTGGATGCTTCATCATCTGTATATTATATTTTGTTATTTAATAGTAGAAAAAACTTTATTCTTGAAATTTTTTTGTGCTTGGTTTTGATATTCTCTGATTTATTCATTTGCTATGGGCAAAAGGAATTAAAAAGTGTATTTAATCCTTGATTTCAAGGAATGGCCAATCATGGGGAGAAAAGGCACATGTATATATGAAACAATTAAAAGCAATGCAGGTTGGTATACAACTCATTGTAATGATTATAATGACTGACCGTCAATAAACATAAAAATATTTCAAGAGCATTCAGAGCCTTTATTGTTTTATAAGTAGTCAAATATGGATGGAGGAGCCTAGAAGGCTGCAGTCCATGGGGTCGCTGGAGGGTCGGACACAACTGAGTGGCTTCACTTTTCACTTTCCTGCACTGGAGAAGGAAATGGCAATCCACTCCAGTGTTCTTGCCTGGAGAATCCCAGGGATGGGGGAGCCTGGTGGGCTGCCATCTATGGGGTCACACAGAGTCGGACACGACTGAAGCGACTTAGCAGCAGCAGCAGCAGGGTTTACCAAGTACTGAGAAATATGTGTAATTTTGAACACTTGTGATGCTTGCAGAAAAAAAATGTGTATGTATGTTTGTAAGTGTATATGTGTGCCTGTGTGTGCTTCCTTTTATAGCACAGATTACTTTTACTGTGACTCTGATGGAATTCTGTAATTGGTAAAGGTACATTTGTCCTGACCTAATTGCTCTGATACAGTGAAATTTAACCTACAGTTTGTTTCCAGTTTGCTGAAATATATTTAGAATCTAATCTCATAGTAAACCTGAGATTCTCAAACCTCTTGTCTACATAATAATCAGTCTTGGAAATTCTTAGAAAAGTACAGATTGCTAGGATCTATCCTTAGATATTCTAATTTTTTTTGTCCTCATGTTGGCCTAGAAGTCTGCATTTTGATTAGTTTCCTCCCTACCCAAAGGATCCTGACATAGATGGCTGGTAGAAAACTTACTGGAAAATATTATACTACGCCATCCAGTGAAAGCAAAGTTCTGGTTATCTTAATTGCTAATGCATCACCAGTATCTTGCAAGATTTTGTAAAATGACTGTTTTAGAGAGCAGTGTTTTTTTTTTTTTTTTCATTGTGTAGTTGTTTATTTAGTAATTTAGAACTTCTTATTGTTATTTCTGCCTTATTGACTATGCCAAAGCCTTTGACTGTGTGGATCACAATAAACTGTGGAAAATTCTGAAAGAGATGGGAATACCACCCCACCTGATCTGCCTCTTGAGAAATTTGTATGCAGGTCAGGAAGCAACAGTTAGAACTGGACATGGAACAACAGACTGGTTCCAAATAGGAAAAGGAGTTCGTCAAGGCTGTATATTGTCACCCTGTTTATTTAACTTATATGCAGAGTACATCATGAGAAACTCTGGACTGGAAGAAACACAAGCTGGAATCAAGATTGCCGGGAGAAATATCAATAACCTCAGATATGCAGATGACAGCACCCTTATGGCAGAAAGTGAAGAGGAACTAAAAAGCCTCTTGATGAAGGTGAAAGTGGAGAGTGAAAAAGTTGGCTTAAAGCTTAACATTCAGAAAACGAAGATCTTGGCATCCGGTCCCATCACTTCATGGGAAATAGATGGGGAAACAGTGTCAGACTTTATTTTTCTGGGCTCCAAAATCAGTGCAGATGATGACTGCAACCATGAAATTAAAAGACACTTACTCCTTGGAAGGAAAGTTATGACCAACCTAGATAGCACATTCAAAAGCAGAGACATTACTTTGCCAACAAAGGTCCGTCTAGTCAAGGCTATGGTTTTTCCTGTGGTCGTGTATGGATGTGAGAGTTGGACTGTGAAGAAGGCTGAGCACTGAAGAATTGATGCTTTTGAACTGTGGTGTTGGAGAAGACTCTTGAGAGTCCCTTGGACTGCAAGGAGATCCAACCAGTCCATTCTGAAGGAGATTAGCCCTGGGATTTCTTTGTAAGGAATGATGCTAATGCTGAAACTCCAGTACTTTGGCCACCTCATGTGAAGAGTTGACTCATTGGAAAAGACTCTTATGCTGGGAGGGATTGAGGGCAGGAGGAGAAGGGGACGACAGAGGATGAGATGGCTGGATGGCATCACTGACTCGATGGACTTGAGTCTCAGTGAACTCCAGGAGTTGGTGAAGGACAGGGAAGCCTGGCGTGCTGCAATTCATGGGGTCGCAAAGAGTCGGACAAGACTGAGCGACTGATCTGATCTGATTGTTATTTAGGGCTTTCCTCGTGGCTCAGATGGTAATGTGTCTGGCTGCAATGTGGGAGACCTGGGTTAGATCCCTGGTCAGGAAGATTCCCCGGAGAAGGAAATGGCAACCCACTCCAATTCTCTTGCCTGAAAAATTGGAGGAGGAACCTGGTAGGCTACAGTCTATGGGGTCTCAGAGTTGGACCCGACTGAACAACTTCACTTTCTTTCACTTCCTATTGTTACTTATGAAACTACAATATTAATTGTGACAATATAGATTAGCTCTTAGGAATGCAGCAATACTAAGACAAGAAAGCACATCATGAGAAATGTTAGAATGTGGTAAATATATCAGTAAAGATTGGCATGGGTTGCAGGGAGTCTGAGAAAGGTTATCATTTCTCATATTGAGATCAGAGGGAAGACTTTCTAGGTTAGGTGATGACTGTGCTAACCCCAGAGAAGAACTGGAATCAGTGGGTCAGAGAAAACTGGTTGAAGTTTGTTCCTGTCAGAGAACAGATCAAGACAAAAGGCACGGAAACATGTGACATTGTTGCTGTGGAGGAACCGCAAATGGGCAGGGGCAAGGTCATTTGATATGGAGGATGCAGAATGAGGAAGAATGTAGCAGGAAATACAACCAGAGAGAGAGATAAAGGCAGAGACTAGATCATTGCAGGGTGGGACAAATGACAAACCTGAGCTGGATGTTCTCTTTGTATATCATGCTGCTGCTGCTGCTAAGTTGCTTCAGTCGTGTCCGACTCTGTGCGACCCCAGAGACGGCAACCCACCAGGCTCCCCCGTCCCTGGGATTCTCCAGGCAAGAACACTGGAGTGGCTTGCCATTTCCTTCTCCAATGCATGAAAGTGAAAAGTGAAAGTGAAGTTGCTCAGTCGTGTCCGACTCCTAGAGACCCCATGGACTGCAGCCCACCAGGCTCCTCTGTCCATGGGATTTTTCCAGACAAGAGTACTGGAGTGGGTTGCCATTGCCTTCTCCGTTTGTATATCATAGGGTCATACATATTTGCTCTGGAAAATTTATGATATTCAAATCAAAATTATAATTCTCATGAAACAGCTATAGACAGCAGCTGGCCTGTTGTGCATTCATTGAGGAGAAAAGAGGGATGACTAGACCTAATCACTGCCATTCAATGTCAAGGTTAAAACATCAATGATATTTGCTAAGAGGAAAAGGCTTTATCTCTGAAATACCAGTAGTGGAATGTCTCCTGTTGAGGACTGGTAAAGAAAAGAGAGCCCAGTTATCTTCTGGTCCATAGGCTAAGGCTTCCTGCAGATGCTAATGGAAACTATGTAACTCTCTGGGATAAAACTAGAGGTGTTTGAAAACTCATCCACTCCTCCTGCTATAACCTCACCCAGAGTCTTCATCTATTTTCCTGGCATAGAGGGCACATTTCTGTATGACCCGGGCAGCTTCTCTGGATGTCCTAGATTCCTCTCTACATCATCTGAACCTACTGATTGCCTCCACACAGCAAATTATTAGTAAAGTTTGATACAAAGCAAGATGTTTTGTTTCTATCAGTCTTACTTGACAAATCAATTATTTGTGCTGTCTCAAGTGATAGGTGGCAAAATTAATATAGAATAACACCATAAGTTTTTTGGAGAGAAAAGTAGGGATGGATACTTAGAAAACAAAAATTTTACATGCTATGCTAAAATTACCCTGGTAATTTTAGACAGAAGGGCTGTGTAATATTACTATTTTCTCATCATAAAACCAGGATAAACTAGAAATGCTTTGGGTTATAGAACAAAGTGGAGAAGGCAATGGCACCCCACTCCAGTACTCTTACCTGGAAAATCCCATGGATAGAGGAACCTGGTAGGCCTCAGTCCATGGGGTCGCTAAGAGTCAGACACGACTGAGCAACTTCACTTTCACTTTTCACTTTCATGCATTAGAGAAGGAGATGGCAAGCCACTCCAGTGTTCTTGCCTGGAGAATCCCAGGGACGGGGGAGCCTGGTGGGTTGCCGTCTATGGGGTTGCACAGGGTCGGACATGACTGAAGCGACTTAGGAGGAGGAGGAAGATAGAACAAAGAAGCAAAGACAAAACCACTTATCTTCTGTTGATTACTAATTCTAAATTTTATGCCACAAATAGAAACCTTATTAGGAAAAAATATCTCTAAACAGGATTCAGAGCTAACTTCATTTACAAGGAAGTCCTGGGAAAGTGCTTGAAAGTGATTAAAATAAAGGTTGGGATAACAAAGAATGAGATTGCTTCTATAGTGGGAAGTGTTTTTCTTGGAATTAAAAATAAAATGCTGAGTTTTAATTCTTGCACACTTATGACATCTCCTACAAAACTAGTCAGCTATTGCAAATAAACAACACTGTTTATAAATCCATGTCACCTTACCTATTCTATGTGATGGCCATTGCTTCATAGGAAGAATCACAGATTTGGGATAAAACTGAGCCTATTCTGCTGGCATAGTAACCCTTGTATACTAGCTGTATGCCTGGAAACCATGGCCTACTTGTTTTTCTTGACGTTTACTGCTTCCAAAGGGGATAGATCGGGTATGTCTAAAGCGGGTAAACGGAGTGTAGATTGTTTGGTGTTGTTTTAAATATATTATTAAAAAAGAACTAACACTACAAATGATTGTGGCCTAAAGTCTTATAATGCTACAGGAAATACAGTATTATGCAGACAAAAGTTTTTCAGAGAGTAGGTCATGAAGTTTTGGCAAAGAAGAAAAAAGGAAAAACATAATGTAAAAAATAACTGATAAATTGATGTTGTATAAATCCAGAGAGTTAACATCAAGATCTTAAAAATCAATTCTCTGCTTTTGGGGGGCTTAGTGGAATTCTCTAAATACAGAGGTAATGTGATGGAAAATCCCTATTCCTAGCAATATGAGAGGCATTCTGTTCTGTTCTGAATACAAATAGATCACAAGTGAAGAAAAACTGAATCAGTAAATAACATGTAAGAAAAAAGGGCCAAGGAAGAAACCTGATTTTTCAATCATTTAAGTTTTTTTCTACTGACATAAAATAACAAAAGTAAAACATAAAGCTTAAAGATACAATGCAGTTAAATAAAATAAAAAGCAAAATGTTTTAGAGTTAATGGCTGATAATTTGTGCTGGGAGAGGCAGGTAATGGAGCTCTATTTGTACAAAATGTATCAGTGACTACACTGACATTTTCTGTTATATTTAATTCTATACTGAGACATCAATTTATGAAAAGAGTGAATCAAGCAAAGAGCTTTCAGATATCAAATGCAGCCTAGAAAACAATTTGATTTAAAGACTTTTCTCATTTTGTCTAATTGCCAAAAGAATTTATTGGGCTAAGGAGACAAGAAATATTTTTAATAATATCAACTATTCAATCTAGATTTTAAACAAATCAAAAATTTTAATCTGGTTGTCAGTTTAATAGATAGAGATAGATACTGTGAAATTGCATTTTAGAATTAACTGAATGTGCTGGTAGTATTTTAAGAAGTTAATTGTTAAACATTTTTTTCTGGGTGTTTTTTACTTTAAGGTAAAGTGATATACCCTTCTTTTCTTTCTTCCTTCCTGCCCTCCCTTCCTTTCTTTCTTAAAACAACATTACTATCCATCCTTATGAAACACCAACATTTAGTCCCTAGTTTTTACTTTACAGCCAAGAAAATAAGATTCTGGGATAGAAAACAATATTTTCAATGTTAACACAATAAAGAAATGACAGAATCAATTATAACTTATTTCAGAATAACTGTAAGGGTACCTATTTTGAGGGAAAGGAATTACTTTTTTCACAATAATTTTCAAACTCAGGTAATGATCTATAGGGGAAAAACTGAGCCTATTACTTCATCAGATCAGATCAGTCACTCAGTCATGTCCGACTCTTTGCGACCCCATGAATCAAAGCATGCCAGGCCTCCCTGTCCATCACCAACTCCCGGAGTTCACTGAGACTCACATCCATCGAGTCAGTGATGCCATCCAGCCATCTCATCCTCTGTCGTCCCCTTCTCCTCCTGGCCCCAATCCCTCCCAGCATCAGAGTCTTTTCCAATGAGTCAACTCTTTGCATGAGGCTGCCAAAGTACTGGAGTTTCAGCTTTAGCATCATTCCTTCCAAAGAACTCCCAGGGCTGATCTCCTTCAGAATGGACTGGTTGAATCTCCTTGCAGTCCAAGGGACTCTCAAGAGTCTTCTCCAACACCACAGTTCAAAAGCATCAATTCTTCGGGGCTCAGCCTTCTTCACAGTCCAACTCTCACATCCATACATGACCACAGGAAAAACCATAGCCTTGACTAGATGGACCTTTGTTGGCAAAGTAATGTCTCTGCTTTTGAATATGCTACCTAGGTTGGTCATAACGTTCCTTCCAAGGAGTAAGCATCTTTTAATTTCATGGCTGCAGTCACCATCCACAGTGATTTTGGAGCCCAGAAAAATAAAGTCTGACACTGTTTCCACTGTTTCCCCATCTATTTCCCATGAAGTGGTGGGACCGGATGCCATGATCTTCGTTTTCTGAATGTTGAGCTTTAAGCCAACTTTTGCACTCTCCACTTTCACTTTCATCAAGAGGCTTTTGAGTTCCTCTTCACTTTCTGCCATAAGGGTGGTGCCATCTGTATATCTGAGGTTATTGATATTTCTCCCGGCAATCTTGATTCCAGCTTGTGTTTCTTCCAGTCCAGCATTTCTCACGATGTACTCTGCATAGAAGTTAAATAAACAGGGTGACAATATATAGCCATCTCTTATTCCAGTTTGAATATAGTACCACTCACAGTTTTACTTTGTTGGTTATTTGTTCTCCACCCTTTATTATGTGTTTCAGTTGGAAAGATCTAATATAATATTGATTACTCAAGGAGTTTATTTGGGAGACACCTTGATATAATGTACTTACTAAATAAAGGAATCAAATCTTAAAATAAATATGTATATTTCTAATTTTTTAAAATTGGAGAATAATTGCTTTACAATATTGTATTGGTTTCTGACATACAAAAACATGAATCAGCCACAGGTATACATATGTCCCCTCCCTCATAACTGCCCCATCTCCATCTGAATCCCATCTCTTTAGATTGTCACAGAACACTGGACTGAGCTCTGTGTGTCACACGGCAAATTCTCACTTGCCATCTATTTTATGTACGGTAATGTGTTTCCATGCTATTCTCTCAATTTGTCCCACTCTTTCCTTTCTCACTGTGTCCACAAGTCTATTCTCTATATTTTTAATGTTATGACTGTTACTGAACCAAACTTATATCCACTCACCCTTGTACAATAAAGCCAATCTACTGGCATAGGTTGTGGTGAAGTAAAGTACAGCTTTTATTGCAGGCACCAAGTAAGGAGAACAGGCAGCTCATGCTTGACACCAGAAATCCCCAATGACTTTCAGGGAAGGGGTTTTAAAGACAGTGTGAGGGAGGGGGCTACAGGATATGTGATCAGATTGTGCACAATTCTCAAGTTGGTTGTAATCAAGGTAAAGTTTTATGCTGCATCAACCTCTGGTTTCAACCAGTCTAGGCTCTATGTTCTTGTGGTCAGTAGTTTTCATATGGTGAGAGTCTGCTTTCTGTAAAAACAACTTAGAAATATATGTCAGGTCTTTATATATATTTTTCAGTGAACTACGAGTTCAGTGATTCTGCTATGTGATAGATTTATAGTTCAAATTATAACCAGTTTTCCAGCCCAACAGCTATTCTTTATTTCTGCATCTTCATATTTTATAATCATTAACTTTTAAGTCAGCTTTTAGAGACTCAATGGAGGCCTGGGAGACTAAAGCAAAAGCCTTTTATTTCAAATGACAGAGACACAGGGCCTTGTATATGGTTTCATTACCAACTATGTAGTCAATTCCAAAATTAAAGCTTCCATTAAACCCTACCACTGGTATGTGAGTTTTTTACTGACAAAATGAAAATCTTTTTTAGAAAATATTTGTTGTGATGTTTTTCTAACAAACAGTATAAGATATAGTTTTCTGCAGCTTGATCAATGACCTTTCCTGAATCATGCAAACTAAATTTTAGTTTTCAATGTATAAATATCCTATACCTTTAAGCACAATTTCCGTTGTAAAATTAATTTCATAATTTTAATTTTATTTGAATGAATGCCAGTTTTAGTATCTCAACTCCATTTCTCACTGAAAGCTCAAATTCCAATCCTCTCTCTGTTAATTCATTAATATAACCAATATTCTTGTCCTCATGTAATAGAGTCTTTGAAATGTGAGAAATGATGAAAACAAGCTGTTCCAGGAAATTGGGATTCTACAAATGAATGCATAAGTGGGCATGTTTTTAATGGTTTCAACTATAGCAGTTTCCTATAAACAGGTTTAAAAAAGTCAGAAGTGAATTGCATGATTTTATATAGCCTCACTATAAAACAATTTGCTTCATTTTGTCTCTTTTTAATATATATAATATATTATATATGAATAAAGATTATGTATATTCCATTGGTTTGAGATTTAAATATCAGTTTTGTTTTGTTTTGCTTTTTTAACCAAGGAGACTGGCCTTATAGGTATGGACTTGGACCAAACCTTCTCCCATTCCTGATTTATCTTCTACGATTGGAAATAAAGTGAAAGTGAAAGTGTTAGCCACTCAGTTGTGTCCAACTCTTTGTGACCCCATGGACTGTAGCACACCAGGCTCCTATGTCCATGGAATTCTCCAGGCAAGAATACTGGAGTGGGTAGCCATTCCCTTCTCCAAGGGATCTTCCCAGCCCAGGGATCAAACATTGTGGGAGCCCAGGTCTCCCACATTACAGGCAGATTCTTTACCATCTGAGCCACCAGGGAAGCCTTCCATGACTGGAACTCCTACAAAAATATGTATCTGACAAAATGAGACTATTAGGGCTTGTAGAGAATGATTGGTCCAAGCTTTTAGGAAGCCTTTGGTGTTAATATCTGATGTTAAAGGAATTAATACAATTATAAAACCATTATATTACACATAAATAACATGTAAATAAGATGTTTAATATTTTATAGTTCTAACATGCTTAAATGTTACTTTATTTTGCCATAAATATTTGGTGACACATATGTTATTATTCATTTTATTATATAACAAATTATTCAGAATAAATTCCTCTTTTAAAACTACATAGACCATATAATTTAATGGACATGGAACATTAAAAATATTTCCTATTAGTGTTTAAGAACTTATAGCTTGAAATTTGATACTGTGACCATTTTATCTGAATATTTGTATTCACAAAAGAAATCACCTAAGCAGTTCTACTGTGATTTATAAGGTAAAATAATTCTTTCAAAAACTCAAATATGGTCTTGAAGTGAGGACAAATAGCAATGACTGGGACATTCTATATAAATTGTTCACCTGTGATGTTCCAGAGTTGAAGGGGTAATAGCATATTTTACTGGACTAATCAAATAAAAATATAGAATTCAACCAAATTCTTCCTTCTGTATTTTGTCCCTACA
This sequence comes from Bos grunniens, assembly GCF_055505025.1. Lineage (NCBI taxonomy): Eukaryota > Metazoa > Chordata > Mammalia > Artiodactyla > Bovidae > Bos > Bos grunniens. The sequence goes on along the minus strand of NC_141165.1, from coordinate 118,177,363 downwards.
GTGCTTCAATTCCTTCTGTTATTTGTAGCTGGTTTGTTTTGGATTATAATGACCATTATGAATGTTGAATTGTTTTCAGTGAAAAATGACTTTTATTGATTTGGTTAAATCTGACCTTTTATCTTTCTGACAAATGTGACAAAATAATCCTTATATCTCCTCCATTTGCAATAGCCCAAAGCAGAATTCAAGAACAAATATGTTGCTTTACCTAGTTTTTCTAAATCTAATTGCAATAATGGAAAGGTTTTTTTAATTCCTTATAATAATTTTCATCCTAGAGGGTAGTTCACATAGTGAACACTTGATATTTGCAAAGAGCCATGGATGGTAAAGAGCCTAGAGCTTGAGAATATCTTTTTTTGTGTGCTGCAGACAACAGAGTGTGCCATCAATTAAGATAGTAAACCATCAATTAAAATAGATACATGAAAATTCTAAGAAGTAAAAGAAAATCATGTACTTCCATCTGATCTATGGATGAGACTAGCTTCTTCATGGCTATAATAATTTAGACAATATCAAAAATTCATTAGTGGGAAAAACATGGTGAATTTGAGAAGAAAAAGCAGGTGTCTTGGCCATCCCATTGTAGAAGGATCAATACAAGAAGAGAAGGACAATTTGTAATTACTAAGTTTGTTTCCCTAGCCTGAACTTACTTACACTTAATATTACCTGTTATACTGTGCAATCATTTGTCTTTAACTAGCACTCAGACACATACACTAAAACATATACATAGTTTTTTGAATATATAATTGAACCATGTATCACAAACTGTGATTTTTTAATTATCTTAAAAATAAAATAAAAACTTATTTTACGTTAAAGCTTCCATAATGTGCTTGCTGCCTATTCAGAAATTATATTTGGCTATGCCAGGTCTCATTTGCGGCACATAGAATCTTCGATCTTCATTGAGGCATACAGGGTCTTTTCCCTTTTAGCAGCGTCTTACAAACTCTTAGTTGTAGTATGTGGGATCTAGTTCCCTGACCAGGGACTGAACTTCAGCCCCCTGCATTGGGAGTGAGGGATTTTACCCACTGGACCATGAGGGAAATCCAGGACTTATTTTTAAGGAGTGGGAATCAAAATGAACTAAGGGAGAAAAGGGAAATGAAAGCAATATTTTTTAACTTGAGAAATTTGGTTATTTTAGTAAATGCCATTGTTAAATACACTTTCTGCAGTTTTTTCCTTCTACAAGTGTAAGGCTATGTATAATTAAAATATAATACTGTAACTATATTGAACATAAAATATTTAACATATGTGTTATAATTTAAAATTTTTCCAAAGTGTTCCATGTGTTAGGCATCTCTGCCTAATTAATTTTTTAATTAATTAGTTTTTAAATTTAATTTTTCTGGAGTCTCCTCTACAGAGAATTACCCTCCCAAGTATCCCAAGCATAGTTTCTAGGAGTCTGACATTTCTTACCTGCCCATGCCACCTCTCCCATGCTTCACCTCCCTTTCCACCTTCAGTCATCAAGGAGTCTGCAGTGTGGCTTAAGTACTGAGTTTAGTGTTAGACAGTACCACAGAATGATGGTTAGAAACAAAACATTATCTCCTACCTTAGAAATCCTTTCAACAATGGTGGTAGGGAAAGAACACCTTTATTGTTGAAGAATTGTTAAACCAGAATATGATGCCCATAACAGTCAGCTCAGAGGTTGCAAAGACAGCAAAGATTATGCCCTTATATATCCAAACAGATGCAACCCACTACATGTATGCTTTCAAGATAAACAATAACTAGTTCTCAAGTAAAAGGACATGCTGTGCTTAGTCACTCAATTGTGTCTCTTTGAGACACTATGGACATAACTTGCCAGGCTTCTCCGTCCATGGGATTCTCCAGGCAAGAATATTGGAGTGGGTTGCCATGCCCTCCTCCAGGGGATCTTCCCAACCCAGGGATCAACTGAACCCAGGTCTCCACCATTGCAGGCAGTTTCTTTACCATCTGAACCACCGGGGAAACCCAAAAGATGTGAAAGAACTATTTTTCACACAGTTCACATAACATTACCTGATAACTGGGGCGACCATTGGTGGGGTCAATGTCTGCTTTAATTAGTTGGTTTTGTATCTTTTCCTGTCTTTACCAGGAGGAAGTTTTGCAGCTTAGGGTAAGGCTCCCACTGAAGTTAGGCTCCTACCTTCCCACAGAAACTGAGAGAAACTCTCTTGAAGTTTGCATTTCAAAGCTAAGTTTGCAGGTCCTTGAGAAAGACATTCCTGGGTCATAAAGCTGACAAAAGGCCAATCTAGTCTTCAGAAGGATTTATACACATTTCAAACAGGAGAAAGCACTTACAAGTTTTCTCAAGTAAATGTTCAAAGAACAAGTTGAGGGAGGGAAGTGTATTCCCTTATTTTCAACAGGGAGAATTAAGTCTTTAAGTTGTATTTTTGCTTAAAGTAGAAACACAAGAGTATCTTGTGTTTGAGTCTTCTTAAAAACATTTTTATACAATGATTTGCCATCATTTCCTTTAAAAAGTTTCTTGTGAACTGCCCTACTGTGCTATGTTTCTCTTTCCTTTTACTAGCCTTTTTGCAAGGCAAAAGGTGAAAAAAAATATCTTTAATAAGTTAAATGTAACTTGATAAAAAATATAGTTTCTGGTTCAAAGTTCATCCTTTGCCTTACATTTTATTTCAACTTTAATGTTTAAAGTTGATGTTTGATTTTAGTTATGATGAGAAAGTAAGCTAATTTAAAAACTCAGATTGAAATCTCTGTATTACACAATGCTTGATTACAGTCACATTAATCACAGTTCATATTAATCCCTGGATACTGTAGATTGCCTTTCTGAATAATGATTGCTCTCTAGGGTTATCACTTATTAAAATAGAAGTCGTTTAGAAGAATGGTCTATAGCATTTCTAGGTTCATTGATTTCATAGCATGCATTTAGTAAGCAAGGTAGAAGAGTTAACATTTTTGGATATTTTTCAAAATATTCTTATTGAATACACATGTCTTTTGAAGTTATCTTTGATCCAAGAGTTGTGTGTGACTTGAGAATTGTCTTCTATTCAGAGTTTGTTTTCTTCTGATTAGAGTTACTGATATATGAATACTTGCAATATTCATATATGGAACAGTGATCCAAACCAAGAGCTGTAGAAAACTTGCAATACACTATCCTTACTTGGAGATTAAGAGAAATATACGTAAACTGTATCATATACATTAATATTAAATTCATGCCACAAGACTGAAATAAATAAACCGGATATGAAGCTAATAATTGGAGAAGGAAATGGCAACCCACTCCAATGTTCTTGCTTGGAGGATACCGGGGACGGGAGAGCCTAGTGGGCTGCCGTCTATGGGGTTGCACAGAGTCGAACGCGACTGAAGTGACTTAGCAGCAGCATGAAGCTAATAAGCAAAAGCATTTGATGAGATATTCTTCTCCGTTAATCATAAATACTGAAAGTGAAATAACAACATATGTGCTTAATTATACACAATGCCATATTGTATACAGTCTATCTCTTACTTTAGATTATTTGGAAAATAAAACAGTTTGACAATAGAAATAGAAATATGTTTTTTGTTAATTAAGTCCATTTTTTTTCAATTTGTGTGTTATTTTTTGCTCTATGTCAATCAACTAGTCTACTTTCTCACTGGCAATCACTAATGAACACATAATTCTATTAATCAGATCAGATCAGATTAGTCGCTCAGTCATGTCTGACTCTTTGCGACCCCATGAATCTCAGCACGCCAGGCCTTCCTGTACATCACCAACTCCTGGAGTTCACTCAGACTCACGTCCATCGAGTCAGTGATGCCATCCAGCCATCTCATCCTCTGTCGTCCCCTTCTCCTCCTGCCCCCAAGACCTCCCAGCTTCAGAGTCTTTTCCAATGAGTCAACTCTTTGCATGAGGTGGCCAAAGTACTGGAGTTTCAGCTTTAGCATCATTCCTTCCAAAGAAATCCCAGGGCTGATCTCCTTCAGAATGGACTGGTTGAATCTCCTTGCAGTCCAAGGGACTCTCAAGAGTCTTCTCCAACACCACAGTTCAAAAGCATCAATTCTTCGGCGCTCAACCCTCTTCACATTCTATTAATGCTACTGCTACTGCTGCTAAGTTGCTTCAGTCCTGTCCGACTCTGTGAGACCCCATAGACGGCAGCCCACCAGGCTTCCCTGTCCCTGGGATTCTCCAGGCAAGAACACTGGAGTGGGTTGCCATTTCCTTCTCCAAAATTCTATTAATAGTTATCTACAAAAGCAATTGGCATCCAGTTTTCAGTCATAAATTTATGACTCTTGAAACTCTCTTTTTAATTGCATTTTGTCCTGTTTCACCAGAGGACCTTTCCTCTTGATCTTTCGGTTCATGTAATTTTGCTCTGAAATTTTTAAATTACTAAGACCTGTTATTTACTTATTTATATTCTCAAGTCTATAGTTTAAACTTGTTTGTCAATAGTAATTTTACATGATCACAGAAAAGTCTAGATTCCAGATTTTCTGTCTCACAGTGTCTCTTCTTGAATCCTGTTTACTAATTTCAAGCCAGTCTTGATGAAAGTATGTATGTATGGTAAGCACTAGACAGGGCATCTTTGCACAATTCACAAAATCATTCAAGTAAATTTTTATATTTCTGTAGTGACATGACCTGTCTCCAAGATATTTGGTATGGATCCCTCATTATGAAACAAATTAAAGGAAAAGTCCTTGATTGAAAGGATAAGCAGATGTGTTGAACTTCAGATATTTTCCCCACACTCATTCTAGTTTTCACTGTCCTGAGATATCCAAGTGAAACTAGATGGGCTTCTTCAGAAAACACATTTAAAAAATGGAGATTAAAAATACGTTGATACTAGAATTCCCAATGAGTGTGACCATAACCAGTAAGTCAGAGGTAGCAGTATTAGGAAAAAGCATTTCTGTAATATGTTAATCTGACTTTAAGATGTATTTTCGAGTTAAAATGAGAATGCATAGAATATATTTTTTATTAACTCAAGAATATATTTGACAGTTTGAAAAGCAACTTTGAAGAGAATAAACTCTTTGTTAAAGGAACATATCTGAATTTTTACTTAATTGTTATAGGATCCAAAAACAAAATAATGATAAAAATGTCTCTCTGTACCCCCCTTTTCAGTATAATGAGCCCATTTTCTAGCATATCAAGTTTGTTTTTTATTTATCTGTAACTCCTTCAAACTATCTACAGTGTTCTTGGATCCAGTATTCTATCATTTTCTCAACATATATACTTCCATTTTTTCCAGTAACGGGAGTTATGACAAATCCTTCAGTTTTTCAGTTTCACAATTAAGGTACCAAATTTGGTGGGTTCCCAAATAAATGAAAGCTTTTAGAGTGTTCAAATCTTTATGTATTCTTTCTCAGATCTATCATAATTTCATCACATAGTAGAATTCACAATAGCCCATTTTGTTTTGATTGCAGAGGTACCAAGAAAAGTATTTCATGGGTTTCTTATGGGGCTGTGTCATATTTATCTTGCTGTACAATAAAGCACTCCACAATTTAATACTTTCAAACAGCAACCCCTTATTATTGCTCACAAGTCTATCAGTCAGTCAGATAGTTCCTTGGATCTGAACTAGCCTCAGCTAATTTCTACTGGACTCATTCATGACATTTATAGCCAGTTGGCAGAGTAAGGTCTGATATGGCCTCCCTCATATGTTAGGGATTAGCTGGCAATCAGCATGAGTGATAGGAATGACTGAGCCATTTGTCTTCATCTAGTAGGTTCTCCGGAGAAGGCAATGGCACCCCACTCCAGTAATCTTGCCTGGAAAATCCCATGGATGCAGGAGCCTGGTAGGCTGCAGTCCATGGGGTTGCGAAGAGTCGGACACGACTGAGAGATTTCACTTTCACTTTTCACTTTTCACTTTCCTGCATTGGAGAAGGAAATGGCAACCCACTCCAATGTTCTTGCCTGGAGAATCCCAGGGACAGGGGAGCCTGGTGGGCTGCCATCTATGGCGTCGCACAGAGTCTGACACTGAAGTGGCTTAGCAGCAACAGCAGCAGTAGGTTCTCTACTATTGAATCACATGCTGGCAGCAGGATTCTGAGAGGGAAGAACAACACCTAAACTCAGAACTGGTGCGTCATCAGTTCTGCTACATTCCATTGTCTACAGTGGTCACAAGGCTAATCCTCATGCAACCATAGAATAGTATAAACTCCCACTTGATGAGAAGCCCAGCAAAGTCCAATTGCAAAAGGTAGTTAAAATAGGAGATGATTGAAGCCATTTTTGAAATAATCTATGACAAAGACTGAGACATCTTCCAATAAATCTTGTCATTTTACAAATCAGCAGACATCAATAAAAAAATCAACTTTCATAGAAAAATTGTGAGCATGGCATTAAATTTGAATCAATGCCAAATTATAATACTAAATCAAAACTAGATTAAGCAAACATTTTGCAACCTTAGAGGTTTTAAAACATATAAATTTTGTTTCCTCTTAAAAATTCAGAATAATGTTGATGAATTTTTTAATATATCCATTAAAAATGTAGTCTTTACTACTTGACCAGAATTCACTTATGATCTTCAGATATTGTATAAGTGCTTTCTGAAAAAGGAACTTAAGTGTTATGTGGTCATGTGGAGAACAAAGTGTTTTTATTGTAAAAGGAAGCCATTACAATGAATTTCCTGATTACTATGTAATCAAATAATATAAGAAAAATACACTTAGTTTAATGTGCCATTTATTTTGATACTGTTCTGATAGTATACTAAGCAATGATAAATATAATAAATCACAAATACTCAGCTTTTTAAAAATTTATATACTGTTAAGTTAATACCTTTTTTAATAATGTGGAGTTTCTTAAGGTTTGGCCCTGAATAACGATCTTTAAAATATTTTTAAATCATCATTATTTCTTATAACTCTCTACAGTGTTAAACTTTTTTATAAGTATATTGTTTCTTTAGAACCATCAGTCATAACTCAACTAATTATAAGCAGAACTATTTTGAATTTTAAGGCTGAAAAAATATACAAGGTTTGTCTATGGAGTTGTTTAAATATCTAGCAAATAAGTGGTGTTAAGATTTTTCTCCACATTTTAAACTACAACCTAGACAATGGAAAATAAACAAAAAGTGGCCCTAATTTTTAAAAATTCTATTCTACATGTAGGTGGTTCATCGGAGAAGGCAATAGCACCCCACTCCAGTACTCCTGCTTGGAAAAATCCCATGGATGGAGGAGTCTAGTAGGCTGCAGTCCATAGGGTCGCTAAGAGTCGGACACGACTGAGCGACTTCACTTTCACTTTTCACTTTCCTGCATTGGAGAAGGAAATGACAACCCACTCCAGTGTTCTTGCCTGGAGAATCCCAGGGACCGGGGAGCCTGGTGGGCTGCCATCTATGGGGTCACACAGAGTCGGACACGACTGAAGCGACTTAGCAGCAGCAGCAGCAGGTGGTGCTTGCATGGAATAGAAACATAAGAGAATTGTTTTGAATTTTATTCATTGATTATATACCCTTTTTTACTTCCTCAGTCTCTTACAATAGTTAATAAATTATGATACAGATTCCTAGAGAAAGAAAAAAAAAAACTTGAATTAGGACAGAGATAACAATTTCATGCTATAGTCCTGCTTTTTTTACATGTGAATCTTTTTAAGGGTCATCAGGCTTGTCACCAAACGCTAATATTAAGGTATATAAAGAATCTGCCTGCAGTATAAGAACCCGTGTTCGATCCCTGGGTCGGGAAGATCCTCTGGAGAAGGAAATGGCAACCCACTCCAGTATTCTTGCATGAAAAATCCCATGGACAAAAGAGCCTGGCAGGCTACGGTCCATGGAGTCACAAGAATTGGACTTGACTTAGCGACTAAACCACATTATTAATATAAGTGCTGAATTTTATTTTACAGATTTCTGGAAAATAAAATAATATGCCTGGGCAGACTGAGGCAAGGTTAAAGAACATGGAGTATGGCAAAGGGAAAAGCTAATATGTAGTAGAAAATAATGGCAATAGCTTGCAAGATACAATATTCAAATATTGGACTGTAGTGAAAGAAAGTAAAAGTGAAATTTACTCAGTGTCTGACTCCTTGTTGCCCCATAGACTATACAGTTCATGGCATTCTCCAGGCCAGAATACTGGAGTGGGTAGCTTTTCTCTTCTCCAGGGGATCTTCCCAACCCAGGGATCAAACCCAGGTCTCCCTCATTGTAGGTGGATTCTTTACCAGCTTAGCCACAAGAGAAGACCATTGGACTGTTACTTATCTATTAATTATCTTAGTAAAGGAAATAAAGTTAGCAGGTACTACCACTAATGAAATTCCCTCGTATAAAAGACATTTTCAAACTTTATTCTGCAAGAATTTTCTAATCAAAATCAATGGATGAACAAACAAAAATCCACTCTCTCCACATTTTAAAATAGTTTTGTAGGTGTCAACCATTTCAAATTCTCTTAGCTACTGAGCTCCATGCTCATATGCAGGACAACATGTTACTCTTAGTTTTTATATGTATGGAATGACTCATAGACTATTCTTGTTTATACAACTTTAATAGCTGTTCCTACTTGTCACGCAGCACAATATTATGACAATGTAATATTGTCAGACTTAGTTGCTTCCCTTTCCTTCCATCCTCTGACCTCTGAGAGATGCCCTATCCCCAATTGCTGCTGCTAAGTCACTTCAGTTGTGTCTGACTCTGTGCGACCCCAGAGATGGCAGCCCACCAGGCTCCGCCATCCCTGGGATTCTCCAGGCAAGAACACTGGAGTGGGTTGCTATTTTCTTCTTCAATGCATGAAAGTGAAAAGTGAAAGTGAAGTTGCTCAGTCGTGTCCGACTCTTAGCGACCCCATGGACTGCAGCCCACCAGGCTCCTCCGTCCATGGGGGTTTCCAGGCAAGAGTACTGGAGTGGGGTGCCATTGCCTTCTCCGTATTCCCAATTAGTCAGACCAAATAGCAAGGAAACCTATTGATACAGTATATATACATGTTTGACTTCTAGATTTTAAGGCAGTGTGGGCAAGGGATGTGAGTGAATTTGAAGGGTCAATAGACTGCAAAGCATCCCTATCTAATCTTTCCCTAGTATGCACTCAGATCTTATCTCCTACTATTTTTGTGGGCTTTAATGAAAGTTAATAAGCCAGGTTTTCACAAAAGTGTTCCTCCACACTTATCAGTGGCCACAACCCCTTGGGTCTCTTGCCTAGGGCATACAATTCTTGCTACTGGTTTCCTGGGAGCAGGGAGAGAATATGGTTGATAATTTCATAATTCAGTTTCCACATTTCTACCTAGACCCTTGTTTTGAGCACCAGCCTCACACTGTCTCTATTCTCCTCTTTTCTTTTTTTATCAAAGTTTTTTTTTTTTTTTGATGTGGACCATTTTTTAAAGTCTTTTTTGAATTTGTTGCAGTATTGCTTCTGCTTTATGTTTTGGTTTTTTGGCCATGAGGCATGTGGGATCTTAGCTCTATGACCAGGGATCAAGCCTGCACACACTGAATTGGAAGGCAAAGTCTTAACCCCTGGACTGCCAGGAAGTCCCCCTCTCTTTGCTTATATAACTTTAGTACAATTACTCCCACATTACAACTGTGGTTTCCTGCTGAATGAGTGGGAGTAGAGTCCTAAGATGGTAAATTAGGATTCTAGATCCTAAACTAGGGTCCCCATCAATCTATTAGATTTTAGCCCTTTATCCTGTGCCACCAGGCTCAGAGCCCCTCAGTGGTAGCTTCTTCTTGGATTCCCTTTCTGTAGTCGCTGTAGCTATTTTATTTATTTATTTACTAATTTACTTTCCATTTTGCTTTGTTTAATAAAAATATCTCTCCAATAATCACTTTTAAACTTCCAAAATTATTGAAATTTCTTTTTCATGATGTCTTCACTTATTGTGGATATACCCTCTTGTATTACTCATATAGTGTTCAGTTCAGTTCAGTTCTGTCACTCAGTCATGTCCCACTCTTTGTGACCCATGAATTGCAGCACGCCAGGCCTCCCTGTCCATCACCAACTCCCAGAGTTCATTCAAACTCACGACCATCAAGTCGCTGATGCCATCCAGCCATCTCATCCTCTGTTGTCCCCTTCTCCTCCTGCCCCCAATCCCTCCCAGCATCAGAGTCTTTTCCAATAAGTCAACTCTTCGCATGAGGTGGCCAAAGTACTGGAGTTTCAGCTTTAGTATCAGTCCTCCCAAAGAACACCCAGGACTGATTTCCTTTAGAATGGACTGGTTGGATCTCCTTGCAGTCCAAGGGACTCTCAAGAGTCTTCTCCAACACCACAGTTCAAAAGCATCAATTCTTCGGCACTCAGCTTTCTTCACAGTCCAACTCTCACATCCATACATGACCACAATAGAAAAATCATAGCCTTGACTAGACGGACCTTTGTTGGCAAAGTAATGTCTCTGCTTTTCAATATACTATCTAAGTTGGTCACAACTTTCCTTCCAAGGAGTAAGCGTCTTTTAATTTCATGGCTGCAGTCACCATCTGTAGTGATTTTGGTGCCCCCCAAAATAAAGTCTGACACTGTTTCCACTGTTTCCCCATCTATTTCCATGAAGTGATGGGACCAGATGCCATGGTCTTTCCTGAATGTTGAGCTTTAAGCCAACTTTTTCACTCTCCACTTTCACTTTCATCAAGAAGCTTTTGAGTTCCTCTTCACTTTCTACCATAATGGTGGTGTCATCTGCCTATCTGAGGTTATTGATATTTCTCCTGGCAATCTTGATTCCAGCTTGTGCTTCTTCCAGCCCAGCATTTCTCATGATGTACTCTGCATATAAGTTAAATAAACAGGGTGACAATATACAGCCTTGACGTACTCCTTTTCCTATTTGGAACCAGTCTGTTGTTCCATGTCCAGTTCTCACTGTTGCTTCCTGACCTGCATATGGGTTTCTCAAGAGGCAGATCAGGTGATCTGGTATTCCCATCTCTTTCAGAATTTTCCAGTTTATTGTGATCCACATAGTCAAAAGCTTTGGCATAGTCAATATAGCAGAAATAGATGTTTATCTGGAACTCTCTTGCTTTTTCAATGATCTGGTGGATGTTGGCAATTTGATCTCTGGTTCCTCTGCCTTTTCTAAAACCAGCTTGAACATCTGGAAGTTCGTGGTTCATGTATTGCTGAAGCCTGGCTAGGAGAATTTTGAGCATTACTCCACTAGCGTGTGAGATGAGTGCAATTGTGCGGTAGTTTGAGCATTCTTTGGCATTGCCTTTATTTGGGATAGGAATGAAAACTGACCTTTTCCAGTCCTGTGGCCACTGCTGAGTTTTCCAAATTTGCTGGCATATTGAGTGCAGCACTTTCACAGCATCATCTTCAGGATTTGAAATAGCTCAACTGGAATTCCATCACCTGCACTAGCTTTGTTCGTAGTTTGTTTCTAAGGCCCACTTGACTTCACATTCCAGGATGTCTGGCTCTAGGTCAGTGATCATACCATCATGATTATTTTGGTCATGAATTTTTTTTTGTACAGTTCTTTAATGTATTATTGCCACCTCTTCTTAGTATCTTCTGCTTCTGTTAGGTCCATGCCATTTCTGTCCTTTATCGAGCCCATCTTTGCATGAAATATTCTGTTGGTATCTCTAGTTTTATTGAAGAGATCTCTAGTCTTTCCCATTCTGTTGTTTCCTCTATTTCTTTGCATTGATTGCTGAGGAAGGCTTTCTTATCTCTTCTTGCTATTCTTTGGAACTCTGCGTTCAGATGCTTATATTTTTCCTTTTCTCCTTTGCTTTTCACTTCTCTTCTTTTCACAGCTATTTGTAAGTTCTCTTCAGACAGCCATTTTGCTTTTTTGCATTTCTTTTCCATGGGGATGGTCTTGATCCCTGTCTCCTGTACAATGTCACAAACCTCATTCCATAGTTCATCAGGCACTCTATCAGATCTAGTCCCTTCAATCTATTTCTCACTTCCACTGTATAATCATAAGGGATTTGATTTAGGTCATACCTGAATGGTCTAGTGGTTTTCCCTACTTTCTTCAATTTCAGTCTGAATTTGGCAATAAGGAGTTCATGATCTGAGCCACAGTCAGCCCCCAGTCTTGTTTTTGCTGACTGTGTAGAGCTTCTCCATCTTTGGCTGCAAAGAATATAATCAATCTGATTTCGGTGTTGACCATCTGGTGATGTCCATGTACAGAGTCTTCTCTTGTGTTGTTGGAAGAGGGTGTTTGCTAGGACCAGTGCGTTCTCTTGGCAAAACTCTATTAGCCTTTGCCCTGCTTCATTCTGCATTCCAAGGCCAAATTTGCCTATTACTCCAGGTGTTTCTTGACTTCCTACTTTTGCATTCCAGTCCCCTATAATGAAAAGGACATCTTATTTGGGTGTTAGTTCTAAAAGGTCTTGTAGGTCTTCATAGAACTGTTCAACTTCATATTCTTCAGTGTTACTGGTTGGGGCGTAGACTTGGATTACTGTGATATTGAGTGGTTTGCCTCTGGGAAAGAGGCATCTATAAATGCTTGTGGTCTGTCAGCTATGTTTTCCCAGAACTCTGAAAATTCACTAAATACCAAAAAAAGAAAAAAAAAAGAAACAAGAAAAATATTACTGGTCATTAACAGAGATTTGAGGAGAAGAGCTTTTGTAGAGTCTGAGGAGACAAGAGATTTTTAATTTCTCATTTTTCTAAACTAATGATGTTTCTTAATTTACGATTTTGCTAATTCTTGTTTTAATGACAAAGGGCTTATTTTAGTGGATGAGTTGTCAGGTGTTATAGAAGGATAACCTTTCGTATCATAAATAAAACATAAGGGAATGTTGCTATCATTTCGTGATCAGTATTTTTTACTTTAAATTTCATTTCATCAATTTTAATTTTATTTTTACACCACCATATTTCCTTATCCATGGGGTTGCAGAGAGTGGGACACAACTGAGCAACTGAACTGAACTGATTGCCTTATCAGGAAAACAAAGCTCATACCAAATAGTTCAAGAGAGTAAATGCAGGAATTGGGTACAGTTAGTAAAACAAGGGAAGATAAGATATAAATGGTGAAGAACAGAGTGATTCATAAGTGTAGGAAGCTGCATCCTGGGATAAGAAGAATAAAAGTACTAGGTGATATTATCAGAGGCCAGAAGTTAATACCACCTAGTATTGGCTTAATCCACATCAGAGGTGTCAGGTCTGAGTAAGATCATGGAAATGACACAATCATTTTAGAGACCCTAAAATGGAAGGAGAATACCTTAGTTTTTCCTTTCTCTTGCCCTACAGTCTTCCACCCAGTGGTTCCCTTTACTGAAGGTAACAGGAAGAAAAACCTGGGAATGCAGAGGCAGATAATTGATATGAGACAGGAAAACCACATCACCAGCCACCTTCTCTATTCTCTTTTTCTACTTTCACTTTACTTGCTGTCACAAAACAGCATCATAATTAACAACTCACATTTTAGTTCAATTAGGCTAGAATCCTTGCTCTTCCACTTAGGAGAAGTGTGACTTTCAACAGACTATTTAAAGTCTCTCAGCTTCCCTTTACTTAATCTTCTAAATGAGGGTGATAATTACAGAACATGCATGTTAGAGTTGGTTTAGGGATTAAAAGAGCTCATAAAGTGCCTTGAACAATGCTGGGGATGTAGACACCTTAATGCTGATGCTGTTTAGTTGTTAAATTGCTCCTGACTCTGCTACCCCATGGACTGTAGCTTGTCAGGCTCCTCTGTCCATGGGATTTCCCAGACAAGAATACTGGAGTGGGTTGCCATTTCCTTCTCCAGGGAATCTTCCAAATCCAGGGATCAAATCCACATCTCCTGCTTGGCAGGCAGATTCTTTACCACTGAGCCACTTGAGAACCCTAGACACCTTAATATATTTCAGCTACTATTATCACCACTCTGTAAACTTTAATATGAGTCTGAGAATGGACCCGCTTTATAGGGATAAAAGGTGGGATTCCAGAAATGTTGAAGTCTTGTCTATTTATTCTTTTTTTTTAAATTTTATTTTATTTTTAAACTTTACAATATTGTATTAGTTTTGCCAAATATCGAAATGAATCCATCACAGGTATACCCGCGTTCCCCATCCTGAACCCTCCTCCCTCCTCCCTCCCCTACCCTCCCTCTGGGTTGTCCCAGTGCACCAGCCCCAAGCATCCAGTACCATGCATTGAACCTGGACTGGTGACTCGTTTCATACATGATATTATACATGTTTTAATGCTATTCTCCCAAATCTCCCCACCTTCTCCCTCTCCCACAGAGTCCATAAGACTGATCTATACATCGGTGTCTCTTTTGCTGTCTCGTACACAGGGTTATTGTTACCATCTTTCTAAATTCCATATATATGCGTTAGTATATTGTATTGGTGTTTTTCTTTCTGGCTTACTTCACTCTGGATAATAGGTTCCAGTTTCATCCATCTCATTAGAACTGATTCAAATGTATTCTTTTTAATGGCTGAGTAATACTCCATTGTGTATATGTACCACAGCTTTCTTATCCATTTATCTGCTGATGGGCATCTAGGTTGCTTCCATGTCCTGGCTATTATAAACAGTGCTGCGATGAACATTGGGGTACACGTGTCTCTTTCCCTTCTGGTTTCCTCAGTGTGTATGCCCAGCAGTGGGATTATTCTTATTTATTTATTTTTTACTTGTGCCTCTTGACTCTGGGCTGGTATCACAATAGAATCAACTAGTGTGTGTGTGTGTGTTAGTTTAGTTGCTCAGTGTGTCCGACTCTTTGCAACCCATGGACTGTAGCCCACCAGGCTCTCTGTCCATGAGATTCTCCAAGCAGTAATACTGGAGTGGGTTGCCATTCCCTGCTCCAGGGGATCTTCCTGACCCAGGGATTGAACTCGGGTCTCCTGCACTGCAGGCAGATTCTTTACTGTATGAACTAACAGGAAAGAAGAATCAACTAGGGAACTTGTTAAAATGCATATCTTAGACAACATCAGTGACAAATACACCACAGTGGAGAAGCTGGGAACACAAAGTTATATTTAAAAAGCTTTTTTGGTAATTTCTGTGCACAAAAACAGCTGATAAAACATTGCCAAAGGGGTTCATGAACAAACAACTCTCCCTTCCTTATCTCCCATTTATAGTAGGTGGAGGAATTCAGATTTGTACCTGATGACATGGACATTTCTACTGAGAACCAGGTAGGATTTTACTACCAAGTTGTCACAAATTTGAAACTGGCTTATGTTTTAACTTTGATGCCTCTTATAAATTTCTTCTCCCCTTTGACTATTTCTACCTTTACTGGAGACAAAAAAAACCCCAGCAATACTATATTTTTGTTTTTCTTAATATCCAAGGGAGGGATAAAGTTGGCTAAGCTGACCTCACAGTATCTTGATAGTTTTTGTTGCTGTTGTTTTCAGTAGAACATTTTTTTTTAAAAGAGAAAGCATACAGTATTATGGATTCAGCAACATCTTTTTAAAAATACTCTGAACATACACATCTGCTGAATTGGTACTGTGTTTATGCTCTTCATAGGTATACAGCTTTTTCTTTTGTTGTTGTGTTACTTTTTAATTTATATTTCAAGTTTTTCTTACATCATAGAATTTCCCATAATTAAGTCTCACATTTTAAAATTATACTGTTAAAAATCAGTTTTTGTATAGCTTATTAAAAACTAGAAAAATTATACCCCCAAATGGGATATTTTTAAAGTGTAAAATTTTATCTGTAGTCTGAAGATGCAAATGTTTTCTATTGAGTCACATACAGGTGTTTTGTTTTAGTTTCAGCCTATCAATAACCAGTGGTATTGGACTAGCGCTTAGTTTTGAATTATGATTGCAAGAGGCCTTTCAGTGCTAACCATTAGGAAACATTAAAAAAATAAAGATTTGTCACTGACAGGACCTGGAAATTACACAGCAAGCTTGGGGCTGCACAGTAAGGTAGCAGGTGTAGGGTTCTGCTCTTATTGGGGTTGAGAGTGGGAGCCTAGAATTTCAGGATCACTCTTTATTGATGAATTTAAAACAGGAGAGAGAGAATTTAAGCCTCAGGAAGAGAAAAACAAGTGGCCCAACTGGTCAATTATGGAAATCAACCAAGATCTCTAAAACAAAGGAGCCTCAGTGCGGGAGGCAGCTGAGCTCTTTATCTAGTTATGTGGCTGGCCGGGTGTTTATTCGCGATAGCTGGCTTTGAAGCGGTTGCCCCTTTGAAGTGGATGCCACGGCAATTAAAGCTTAAGTCAGGCACTTGCATTACAAAAAAGAAAGAAAAAACTGTCAGGATTTACACTGCGCTGTGTTATCTATATTACTGCTGCATTAGAGGGATGTGGATACAGATCTTTTCATTATGGGAAATCTGAACAATTTAGTGGAATGATTTACTCGTAAAATACCAGACATGTCAATTAAGCTAAAAGCAAAAGATTAATAAACAGTAGTTGTATTTCATGTTTTATACAAGTTAAATGAAATTTATCATAATTAAATTAGCTTTACAGAATTCAGTCATTAAATGACCCCAAACCATGATCAAATTTAAAATATTCTATACAGTGTGCACATTATGAGGGACTCTAAAAGGAATCAAGTTGGGCTCAATTATCTATCAGAGTTTGCTCTACAGATTGTAACTTGAATTATTTCCTTTCTCTTCATTTGAAATAAATTGGAAGTGATAAAGTAGTTTGGAATTTATTCTCATTTTCAAGCATTTCTAGAACTTGGGTTAACCACTTGCATTTTTTAATTCAACTTTCCCCATAACATTGACAGCTTTCAAAATAGGTTTTCTTTAACCATTTTCCATCTGAAGTACTGAGTCTTTTACACAGACCCAAATAAATGTTATGGCGAAGAATAAAATTCTAGTTGCCCCAAAGATCATGATTGTTACCCCACCTTCTCTTTCTCATGGAAGACTCAGCAAAACCCTTGTTTCCTAAGGGTTTTACAAACCACTGTCAAATCACCATGTCTCAACAGGTTGTCCTCTTTCAATGTTCATACACCCTTTATTTAACTCACACCCTTTACACCCTCCTATCACTATCCAGGACAGCAGCCCAGAAAACTTTAGCCTAGAAAAACTTTAGCCCTAGAAAAACTTTGGCAGGAGATTCAGATCTTTTCCTTTGTCTCTGCCTTCCCTCTATTTACAGTAACAGAAGGTTTGGTACCTTCTCAAATACTTTTGACACATATTCACGTCCTCACCATTTTAATAATCTTTATTTTTTTCATTTCACTTCAGAAATCTTCAGACTAAGGCAAAATGAAACATTTTCAGTTAGAATTATTCTACTTCTAATATATAAAATAATCTCAATTCATCTTTTTTCTTGTAAAACTGAGAAGTGATTCTTCTGTAGTAAGCACATTCTGTGCTATTCTCATAAAATTCACCGGTTACTAATTGTCTACAAGATTAAATGAAAAATTTTTGACTAATATCAAGATTGTCTACAAACTGGCCTCATTTATTTTTCTAACCTACATCAGTTATTTTGCTGATAGTGCCTAGATTGTAGTTTCCATTTTATATTTGATGCTTGTATATTATTTGTGCTAAAACTTCCCTCTTACCAGAAAAAGTCATGTCATCCCCTTAATTTTGCTATGTCCATGTCTTAACTATACGTTGAGAAAATATTTAAATATGAGCTCCTCTAAGATGTCTTAAGAGCAAAACAAGTACTGTTTATATTAATATTGGTAGTAGAATCCTGATTTCACAGTTGAGAAAAGGAGACTGAAACATTGTAGTTTTCTATTATAAAGATACCAAGAACTTTTACTGTTTCTGAAACATAATAGGTATTTTCCTCAAATACATAAATTCATGTAATGATAAACCTAATGTTTCTGAGAAGTATAAATCAATTTTTTTAATCCACTGCAACAACTTTCCCAGAGTTCAGGCCATTCAGCAAATGTCATTTGGACTCCTGGCCAAATTAATCTTTGCACCAAGCAATTCTTCACACTACAGCCAGGGTTATGGTTGTAAGATTTAAACATGATTGTAACATTCCATAATTTTTGACACTAGAGCAATTCCACATTATTGCAATATGGATTTCAATTTGTCAGTGTGGCTTGCAAGTCTTTGAGGATATTTTATCCTATTTAACTCATTTCCACTCCTCTCCTTCAGAGCCACCTCTTGTCCTCTACAACTCCATGTTCACCAGACTTCTGTAGTTGTCCTAACATCGTATGCTCTTTCAGTGCTGACCTCATCATATCCTTTTCTCTTAATTTAGAACATCATTTTTCCTGACTCTCACAACAATCTTTGTCTAACTCAAGGTTTTTTCTTTTCAAATCCTAGGCTAGATATCACTTCAATTTATGTTATTAAGTCTTTCGAAATATGATAATACTGTACTTCCACTATCATAATTATTGCATACTCTACTGTAGTTACTAGTTTCTCATCTGTATCCCTTAGTATAGTATTTTTTCACTGTGTCCAATAACATATATTGATTGGGCTTTATTGTTTGATCACCACTTTAAATATGGAGGAGGGTGTCCTCACACAACCATGCAACAAGGACAGCCAACTGTCCTATGATTCAACTCAATTCTAACACTCTCCGTCTGGAAATACCACCAGATTCTGAAGCCATTTACCTCAGATTGGGACTTGAACCCAGGTGCTGGGACTTGAACCCAGCCAAAGCCCACAGCCTTCCAACTGAGTTCGCAGACCTAATGAAGTTCTGGTTCTTGATGTCTCATTGAAGAAAGAATTCAGTGAGAGACAAAGTGATAGATAGGCTAATGAGGGGAAGGGTTATTTTGGGGAAGGGGGTAGAGATTTTCAGGAATTAGGCCACATGTCCGCTTTTTGGTCTTTTGATGGTGCCTTGGAACTGTCATGGTATCTCTGGGTATGTCATTTAGCGTGCTGATTGAGGATCCATGTTTGGTCAGAGGTTGACTTGTCTGCATCTTGGACCCATTTGATTCTAACTGGTTTATGTTGTGTCCTTAAGTGTGTTAGTCACTCAGTTGTGTCCAACTCTTTGTGACCCCAAGCACTATAGCCCACCAAGCTTCTCTGTCCGTGGAATTCTCCAGGCAAGAATACTGGAGTGGGATGTCATTTCCTTCTTTAGGGGATCTTTCCAACTCAGGGATTCAACCTGGGTCTCCTGCATTGCAGGCAGATGTTGTGTTCTTGGGTTATGTCATTCTTTCAACAGTTGTGCCCTGTACCCTCCCTCCTGTTTCAGTTCTACAAGTTAAGGGCTCAGTTTCATAAGACTGCCTTAACTTCAGGTGCCAATCACAAACCCACATTGTTATCCTGTGCTTCTGACCCACTGACTATAGACTGGAGAATCCCACAACATGTTCCTGGAGTTTGATAAATTTCATAGAATTGCTCACAGAACTAAGGATACCTATATATTCACTAGACTTTTGGTTCACTACAAAGGAATTGGTGGCATTAGTAATTCAATGGCCATAAACTTGGGCAAACTCTGGAGAATGGTGTAGGACAGGGGAGCCTTGCAAAAAGTCAAACATGACTTGGTGACTGAACAACAGTCAGTGAACCCACAGCCAGATGAAGAGATAAATAAGGTGAATAAACAAAGGTACTTCTATCCTCATGGAGTTTGGGGCCTGGGACAATGGCATGTGGAATTGTTCTGAACTCCTCTTTTTGACTATTTTTAGTGGAGACTTCATTACATAGGCAAAATTGATTGAATCATCACTATAGGCAGCCATGTTCCCAGGGAGCATTGCTAGAAAAGTAGGTTTAAAAAAGAGAGAGAGGGAGAGAAGGTTCATTGGATCAAAACTAGGAAAACTCAAAGTGGGCAAATTTTATCATAAACATCCCCAGCACTTATGTCAAAACCCAGCTGAAAATCTCTGTTCTAGTGAGAGAACTAATTCTTAGGTAGGTTAATAAGGAGTCTGGGGCCTTCAAGGAGAAAGGGGTCCAGGGCCCTCAAGAAGGAGAAAAGGACAAACTTCTTTTTTTTCCCTACATTCCTTAGTCTTAGTCAGTAAGAGATTATTTTCTTTAAGCCCAGAGCTAATGATTACACAACAAAACAACTCATCTTAAACTCTGTACTAAGGATTATATAATAGCAATGTATCTTGCTCAAGGACAGAATACATGTTTCTCTTTCTTCACAGGAACCTTCTGACTAACCTTGTTATCTTAAGATGCTGTGGGAGTGGGTCTGGTAAGATCTTTCTATTTTTAGTTCTAATCTTGTTTATTTAAGATGTATGTTGTGGGAGTGGGTCTGGTAAAAGTATATAAGGCCTTGATAAGACTAACTAGGGAGGCACTCTTCACCCCCCTTCTGATGTCTATATCAGAAGCATTCTCCGTCCTTTTTCACTTTAATAAAACTCTGCTATGCAAAAGCTCTTGAGTGATCAAACCTGGTCCCTGGTCCTGAAGCTAAATCTTCTTTGGAGATCAGGAATCCAATATCATAAGCTAGGAACCTTCTTTAAGCCCTGGTCAAGAGTTGGGAGTGCCTCGTTTTTTGGTTCTTTTGTCATCCTGCTCAATCCTCTTTGTTTGCACTTATCATATTACATGAACAGTCTATTGAACAACCTCCTCAATAGACTGGAAAGCCTGAGAGCTGTAAAATTCTATATGATGTGTGAGTGAAATTGAGTGCCCCTCAAACTGAGTTCTCTTACTGTGTTTGTGATTAACCTCTCTACTCAGAACTTTATTCCTTTTCTTGAACCACCCCTATTGCCTTCAGAATTGAAAAGTATCAAAGAAAAGAGGGGATTGAAACCAAGCAGGACCACATGGGGCTTTCCTGGGTACAAAAACCTCTCTGTGTCCCCTGTTTCTTGTTTGTAGGGAAAAAACAAGCAAAAACCTTTAGTCTCTTAGGCCTTCCCAGAGTTCCATAGAGCAGGCACAGGCAGTTAATGATTATGAAATAGTCATAGAACTCCTAGTTCCTCTGGAAGGGATATAAATAACAATCCAATGTGTATCTTTGAGTTGTTCTAGAGAAATTAAGATACCACCCCTGCCCTCAGTGGAAGATGGTGATTTCATGCTGACCACAAAACACAGACCTCAGACTGGTTGGAACCAGGAAGTTGAGATTCCTGAAACATCGCCCTGTTACCTAACCACCAACCAGTCAAAAGAAGGCCAGGCATCCTATGATCCTCCCTCCTAACACTGTCCCTGAAAACCATTGCCTGAAAGCCACCAGGAAGTTGGTATTTTGAACATGAGTTTTCCATTCTCCTTGTTTGTGCCTTACAAGAATACCCTTAATTTGCTGTAAAAACCCAGTATCAGAGTGGTATCAAGCTCAGGTTCAGCTGCTTACCACTTGAAAGCCAATACTGGCAAGATGAGTGTTGGTTGGAAAGGAAAAGTTGCTTAACTCAGGAGGTGGACAACCTGGGGAGAAAGTGGACTAGTGTTTGAAAACCAACTCTGAAGATTCTGCTCAACCACGAAAATTTTTAAAGTGAAAATCATTGGTGGGGAGGTCATGTCCGAATCTTTGTTATCTTCCATTTTGTGCAGACTTTCTTCTGAGTGGGTGGCGGTGAGGTAACAGGGTGTATTCCAGAAATCTTGAGTTCAGCCTGACATGACAATCCTTCACCTGGGTGGGGGCTTTAGTTTCTACACAAGAACTCAAAAATATTGTTATAAATGATATATATATATATATATATATATATATATATATATATATGGAGAAGGAACTGGCAACCCACTCCACTGTTCTTGCCTGGAGAATCCCAGGGACAGCAGAGCCTGGTGGGCTGCCATCTCTGGGGTCACACAGAGTCGGACACGACTGAAGTGACTTAGCAACAGCAGCAACAGCATATATATATATATACTCATTGCTGCACTATTATTTCTTGACCACCCCTCCTTTGTTTCTGCATTCTCTTTCTTCCCTGATAAACAATTGCTTGAATTTTCCCTTTGGAACTCAGGGAAGTTCAAGGGGGTTTAGTTGGTTAGTGTTAGTTGCTCAGTTGTGTCAGACTCTTTGTGATCCCATGGACAGCAGCCTACCAGGCTCCTCTATCCATGGAATTCTCCAGGCAAGAATTCTGGACTGGGTTGTCATTCACTTCTCCAGGAGATCTTCCTCACCCAGGGATTGAACCTGTGTCTTCTGAATTGCAGGCAGATTCTTTACCATCTGAGCAACATCAGGGAAGCCCATAGGGCTGAATGAAGCCTACTTCCAATAGAGAACAAGGAAATAATTTGTACCCAGAAGGGTACCCAAGGTCCTGATAAGTTTCAAGAGTTTATTTTTTTTTTTCTAACATGGGCGTATGAGCCCTTGCTTGGTAACATTCAGTTCAGTTCAGTTTAGTTGCTCAGTCGTGTCTGACTCTTTGTGACCCCATGAATTGCAGCACACCAGGCCTCCCTGTCCATCACCAACTCCCACAGTTCACTCAAACTCATGTCCATCAAGTCGGTGATGCCATCCAGCCATCTCATCCTCTGTCGTCCCCTTCTCCTCCTGCCCCTAATCCCTCCCAGCATCAGAGTCTTTTCCAATGAGTCAACTCTTTGCATGAGGTGGCCAAAGTACTGGAGTTTCAGCTTTAGCAGCAGTCCTTCCAATGAACACCCAGGACTGATCTCCTTTAGGATGGACTGGTTGGACCTCCTTGTAGTCCAAGGGACTCGCAAGAGTCTTCTTCAACACCACAGTTCAAAAGCATCAGTTCTTCGGTGCTCAGCTTTCTTCAGTCAACTCTCACATCCATACATGACCACTGGAAAAACTATAGCCTTGACTACAAAGACCTTTGTTGGCAAAGTAATATATCTGCTTTTGAATATGCTATCTAGGTTAGTCATAACTTTCCTTCAAGGAGTAAGCGTCTTTTAATTTCATGGCTGCAATCACCATCTTCAGTGATTTTGGAGCAACAAAACATAAAGTCTGACACTGTTTCCACTGTTTCCTCATCTATTTCCCACAAAGTGATGGGACCAGATGCCATGATCTTCATTTTCTGAATGTTGAGCTTTAAGTCAACTTTTTTACTCTCCAATTTCACTTTCATCAAGAGGTTTTTTAGTTCCTCTTCACTTTCTGCCATAAGGATGGTGTCATCTGCATATCTGAGGTTATTGATATTTCTCCTGGCAATCTTGATTCCGGCTTGTGCTTCTTCCAGCCCAGCATTTCTCATGATGTATTCTGCATATAAGTTAAACAAGCAGGGTGACAATATACAGCCTTGACAAACTCCTTTTCCTATTTGGAACCAGTTTGTTGTTCCCTGTCCAGTTCTAACTGTTGCTTCCTGACCTGCATATAAGTTTTTCAAGAGGCAGGACAGATGGTCTGGTATTTCCATCTCTTTCAGAATTTTCCACAGTTTATTGTGATCCACACAGTCAAAGGCTTTGGCATAGTCAATTAAGCAGAAATAGATGTTTTTCTGGAAATCTCTTGCTTTTTTGATGATCCAGTGGATGTTGGCAATTTGATCTCTGGTTCCTCTGCCTTTTCTAAAACCAGCGTGAACATCTGGAAGTTCATGGTTCACGTATTGCTGAAGCCTGGCTTGGAGAATTTTGAGCATTACTATACTAGCATGTGAGATGAGTGCAATTGTGCCGTAGTTTGAGCATTCTTTGGCATTGCCTTTCTTTGAGATTGGAATGAAAACTGACTTTTTCCCGTCCTGTGGCCACTGCTCAGTTTTCCAAATTTGCTGGCATATTGAGGGCAACACTTTCACAGGATCATCTTTTAGGATTTGAAATAGCTTAACTGGAATGCCATCACCTCCACTAGTTTTGTTCATAGTGATGCTTTCTAAGGCCCACTTGACTTCACATTCCAGGATATCTGGCTCTAGGTGAGTGATCATGCCATCATGATTATCTTGTTCATGAAGATCTTTTTTGTATAGTTCTTCTGTGTATTCTTGCTACCTCTTCTTAATATTTTGTGCTTCTGTTAAGTTCATACCATTTCTGTCCTTTATTGAGCCCATCATTGGATGAAATGTTCCCTTGTTTCTAATTTTCTTTAAGAGATCTCTAGTCTTTCCCATTCTATTGTTTTCCTCTATTTTTTTACACTGATCACTGAAGAAGGCTTTCTTATCTCTCCTTGCTATTCTTTGGAAGTCTGCATTCAAATGGGGATATCTTTCCTTTTTCCCTTTGCTTTTCACTTCTCTTCTTTTCTCAGCTATTTTTAAGGCCTCCTCAGATAGCCATTTTTCTTTTTTGCATTGAGTACTTTTTACCTTGATCCTTATATGGGAGACAGGGATCAAGACCATGCCCATGAAAAAAGACTATTCAGGTATGATTTAAATCAAATCCCCAGTGGGTATACGTGGATGTGATGAATAGATTCAGGGGATCAGATCTTGTATATAGAGTGCCTGAAGAACCATGAATGTAGTTTCTAATATTGTACAGGAGGTGGTGGCAAAAACCATCCAAAGAAAAAGAAAGGTAAGAAGGCAAATTGGTTGTCTTACAAATAGCTGAGAAAAGAAGAGAAATGAAAGGCAAAGGTGAAATCTGAAGATATACTTAACTGAATGCAGAGTTCCAAAGAATAGCAAGGAGAGATAATACAGCCTTCTTAAATGAACAATGTAAAGAAGAGGAAAACAATAGAATGGGAAAGACTTTAGATCTATTTGAGAAAATTGGAGCTACCAAGGGAATATTTCATGAAAAGGTGGGCACAATAAAGGAAAGACTCAGAAAGGACCTAACAGAAGTAGAAGAGACTAAGAAGAGGTGGCGAGAATACACAGAAAGACTATACAATAAAGACCTTAATGACCGAGATAACTAGGATGGTGGGGTCACTCACCTAGAGCCATACATCCTGGAATGTGAAGTCAAGTGAGCCTTAGGAAATATTACTATGAACAAACTCAGTGGAGGTGATGTAATTCCAGCTGAGATATTTCAAATCCTAAAAGACATGCTATTAAAGTATTGCATTCAATGGGCCAGCAAATTTGGAAAACTCATCAGTGGCCACAGGACTGGAAATGGTCAGTTTTTGTTCCAATGCCAAAGAAGGGAAATGCCAGAGAATGTTCAAACTACAGCATTGTGTCAATTTCACATGCTAGCAAGGTAATGCTCAAAATCCTTCAAGCTAGGCTTCAACAGTACATGAACTGAGAACTTTCAAATGCTCAAGATGGATTTAGAAAAGGCAGAGGAAACAGAGATCAAATTGCCAACATCAGTTGGATCATCGAAAAAGCAAGAGAGTTCCAAGAAAACATCTGCTTAGCTTCGTTGACTATGCCAAAGTCATTGACTGTGTGGATCACAACAAACTGTGGAAGATTCTTGTTGTTGTTGTTCAGATGCTCAGTCATGTCCAACTCTTTGTGACCCCATGGACTGCAGCATGCCAAGCTTCCCTGTCCTTCATTATTTCCCAAACTCATTATTTGCTCAAACTCATGTCCATCGAGTTGGTGATGTCATCCAACCGTCTTATCCTCTGTCACACACTCCTCCTCCTGCCTTCAGTCTTTCCCAGCATAAGAATCTTTTCCACTGAGTAGGCTTTTCATATCAGGTGGCCAGGCCAAAGTACTGAAGCTTCAGCTTTGGTATCAGTCCTTCCAATGAATATTTAGTGTTGATTCCTTTAAGATTGACTGGTTTTATATCCTTGCTGTCCAAGGGACTCTCAAGAATCTTCTCCAGTACCACAGTTCTAAGGAATCAATTCTTTGGCTCTCAGCCTTTTTTATCATCCAGATCTCACATCCATATATGACTACTGGGAAAAAAAAAAAAAAAAACCACATAGCTTTGACAATACAGACCTTTGAAAGCAAAGTAATTTCTGTGCTTTTTAATACACTGTCTAGGTTGTCATTGCTTTTCTTCCAAGGAGCAAGCATCTTTTAATTTCATGGCAGCAGTCAGAGTTCACAGTGATTTTAGAGCCCCCCATAATAAAGTGTGTCACTGTTTTCATTGTTTCCCCATCTCTTTGCTGTGAAGTAATGGGACCAGATGCCATGATTTAGTTTTTTGAATGTTCAGTTTTAAGCCAGATTTTTCACTCTCCTCTTTCACCTTCATCAAGAGGCCCTTTAGTTCCTCTTCACTCTGCCATAAGGGTGGTGTTATCTGTATACCTGATGTTATTGGTATTTCTCCTGGCAAACTTGTTCCAGCTTGTGCTTCATCCATCCTGGCATTTCATATGATGTACTCTTCAAATAAGTTAAATAATCAGGAAAGCAACTACAGCCTTGATGTGCTCCTATCCCAATTTTGAACCAATCCGTTGTTCCATGTCTGATTCTAACTGTTGCTTCTTAGCCTGAAGACAGGTTTCACAGGTGGGACCTAAGGTTTCTGGTATTCCCATCTCTTTAAAAATTTTCCACAATTTGCTGTAATCCTCATTGCTCAGTTGGTAAAGAATCTGCCTGCAATGCAGGAGACCGGGGTTTGATTCCTGGGTCAAGAGGATCCCCTGGAGAAGGAAATGGCAATCCACTCCCATATTCTTGCCTGGAAAATCCCATGTAGCCTGGCGGGCTACAGTCCATGGGATCACAAGAGTCAGATATGACTTAGCAACTAAACCACCACCACCACACAGTCAAAGGCTTTAATATAGTCAATGGAGCAGAAGTAGATGTCTTTCTGGAATTCTCTAGCTTTTTTTATGATCCAATAGATTTTGGCAATTTGATCTCTCATACCTCTGCCTTTTCTAAATCCACCTTGTACGTTTGGAAGTTCTCACTTCATATACTATTGTAGCCTAGCTTGAAAGATTTTCAGCATTACTTTGCTAGCATGTGAAATGAGTAAAATTGTGCAGTAGTTTGAGCATTCTTTGACATTGCCCTTCTTTGGGATTGGAATGAGAACTGACCTTTTCCAGTTCTGTGGCCACTGCCGAGTTTTCTAAATTGCTGGCATATTGAGTGCAGCACTTTCACAGAATCATCTTTTAGGATTTTAAATAGCTCAACTGGAATTACATCACCTCCACTAGCTTTGTTTGTAGTGATACTTCATATGGCCCCCTTGATTGCATACTCCAGGATGTCCTGCTCTAAGTGAGTGATAATACCATCGTCATTATCAGGTCATTGAGATCTTTTCTGGTATAGTTCTGTGTGTTCTTGCCACCTCTTCTTAATATCTTCTGCTTCTGTTAGGTCCATACTATTTCTGTCCTTTATTGTACCAATCTTTTCATGAGATGTCCCTTCAGTATCTCTAATTTTCTTGAAGAGTACTCTAGTGTTTCCCATTCTATTGTTTTCCTTTTTTTTTTTTTTTTTTGCATTGTTCACTTAGGAAGCCTTTCTTATCTCTCCTTGCTATTCTTTGGAACTCCGCATTCAAATGGATATATCTTTCCTTTTCTCCTTTTCCTTTCACTTCTCTTCTTTTCTAAGCTCTTTGTAAGGCCTCCTCAGGCAACCATTTTGTCTTTTTGCATTCTTTTTCTTAGAGATGTTTTTGAACACTCTCTCCTGTACAATGATGCAAACCTCTGTCCATAGTTCTTCAGACACTGTCTATCAGATCTAATCCCTTGAATCTATTTCTCACTTCTATGGTATAATCATAAGGGATTTGATTTAGGTCATACCTGAATGCCTAGTGGTTTTCCCTATGTTCTTCAATTTAAATCTGAATTTGGCAATAAGAAGTTCATGATCTGAGCCATAGTCAGCTCCTGATCTTGTTTTCGCTAACTGTATAGAACTTCTTCATCTTTGGCTACAAAAAATATAGTCAATCTTATTATGGTATTGACTATCTGGTGATATCCATGTGTAGAGTTGTCTCTTGTGCTGTTGGAAGAGGGTGTTTGTTATGACCAGGGCATTCTTTTGGCAAAACTCTGTTAACCTTTGCCCTGCTTCTTTTTGTACTCCAAGGCCAAACTTTTCTGTTACTTATGTGTCTCTTGACTTCCTACTTTTGCATTCCAATCACCTATGAGGAAAAGGATATCTTTTTTTGATGTTAGTTCTAGAAGGTCTTGCATGTTTTCATAGAACGTTCAACTTCAGCTTCTTTGGCATTAATGGTTGGGGCATAGACTTGGATTACTATGATACTGAATGGTTTGCCTTGGAAACAGAGATCATTCTGTAATTTTTGAGATTGGACTCATGTACTGCATTTCAGACTCTTTACAGCATAGGACTCTGCTTTTAACACCAGACACATTCTCAGATGGGCATTGCTTCTGCTTTGGTTCAGCCTCTTCATTCCTTCTGGAGCTTATTTCTCTGCTCTTTTCTAGTAACATATTGGATATCTACCAACCTGAGGGGATTCATCTTTTAGTGTCATATCGTTTTGCCTTTTCGTACTATGCATGGAGTTTTCAAGGCAAGAATGCTGAAGTGGTTTGCCATTCCCTCCTCCAATGGAACACGTTTTATCAGAACTCTTCACCATGACCCATCTATCTTGGCCCTGCATGGCATGGCTCATAGTTTCATTGAGTTAGAGGCTTGATCCATGTGATCAGTTTGTCTAGTTTTCTGTGATCATGGTTTTCATTCTGTCTGCCTTCTGATGAATGAGAATAAGAGGCTTGTGTAGGCTTCCTGATGGAAGGGATGGGCTATGGATCTAGTTTTTGTGGGCAAGGCCATGCTGAGTGAGTCTTTAATCCAATTTTTGGCTGATGGGTGAGGCAGTGTGGTAATGGCACTAATGGACACCTATTTCAAAGGACTTATGCGAGGATGCTGGGCATCTCAGGACTATTGTAGTCAATGTCCTTGACCATGTGGTAGGCCACTGTGGACCCACACCTCCACCAGCAGCTCCCAAGCACACACAGACAAGTCTGGCTCAATATTTTGTGGGGTCACTGCTCCTTTTTCCTGGGTCCTGTTGCACACAAGGGTTTGTTTGTGCCTCCGAGAGTCTCTGTTTACCCAGTCCTGTGGCAGTTCTGTAATCAGATCCTGCTGACCTTCAAAGTCAAATTCCCTGGGGATTCTCAGTCTCTTTGCTGGATCCCCAGGTTGGGAAGTAGGTTTTGGGGCCTAAAACTTTTGCAGAAGTCTGAGAATTTCTTTGGTATATTGTTCTCCAGTTTGTGAGTCGCCTTCCCAGAGACTCTATAGTGGAGCTAATGACGATTTCCTTCAGGACTGCTGCTGCCATAGCCTCTGTCTCTTAAAGAGATGGGAAAATTCTTAAAGAGATAGGAATACCAGACCACCTTACTTGTCTCCTTAGAAACTTGTGTGCTTGTCAA
This sequence comes from Bos grunniens, assembly GCF_055505025.1. NCBI lineage: Eukaryota > Metazoa > Chordata > Mammalia > Artiodactyla > Bovidae > Bos > Bos grunniens. Next base: position 118,148,026 of record NC_141165.1, on the reverse strand, counting down.
GAAGCAACAGTTAGTACCAGACATGGAACAATGGACTGGTTCCAATTTGGGAAAGGAGTACGTCAAGGCTATATATTGTCACCCTGCTTATAAAACTTATATGCAGATTACTTCATGCAGAATGCAGGGCTGGATGAAGCACAAGCTAGAATCAAGATTGCCTGGATAAATATCAATAACCTCAGATATGCAGATGACACCACCTTTATGGTAGAAAGTGAAGAGGAACTAAAGAGCCTCTTGATGAAAGTGAAAGAGTAGAATGAAAAAGCTGGTTTATAACTCAACATTCAAAAAACTAAGATCATGACATCTGGCCCCATTGCTTCATAGCAAATAGATGGGGAAACAATGGAAACAGTGACAGTCTTTATTTTCTTGGGCTCCAAAATCACTGTGGATGGTGACTACAGTCATGAAATTCAAAGACACTTGCTCCTTGGGAGAAAAGCAATAACAAATCTAGGCAGTGTATTTAAAAGCAGAGACATCACTTTGTTGACAAAGGTCATTGTGCTCAAAGCTATAGTTTTTCCAGTAGTCATGTATGGATGAGCGAGTGGGACAATAGAGAAAGCTAGTGCCAAAGAACTGACTCCTTGGAACTGTGGTGTTGGAGAAGACTCTTGAGAGTCCCTTGGACAATAGGGAGATCAATCCAGTCAATCTTAAAGGAAATAAACCCTGAATATTCATTTGAAGGACTGATGCTGAAACTGAAGCTTGAATACTTGGACCACTTCATGTGAAGAGCCAACTCACTGGAAAAGACACTGATCATGGAAAAGATTGAAGGTAGGAGGAGAAAGGGATGATAGAGGATGAGGTAGTTGAATGGCATCAGCGATGCAATGGGCATAAGTTTGAGCAAATTATGGAAAATAGTGAAGGACAGAGAAACCTGGCATACTGCAGTACATGGGGTCACAAGGAGTCGGACACCACTGAGCAACTGAACAGCAAAAACAACAAGACTCTTGAGACTTCCTGGGACAACAGGGAGATCAAAGCAGTCAATCTTAAAGGAAATCACCCCTGAATATTCATTGGAAGGACTGATGCTGAAGCAGAAGCTCCAATACTTTGGCCACTTGATGGAAAGTGCCAACCCATTGGAAGAAACCCTGATACTGGAAAATATTGAGGATAGTAGGAGAAGATAGTGACAGAGGAAGAGGTGGTTGAATGACATTACTGACTTGATGGATATGAGTTTGAGCAAGCTCTGTGAGATAGTGAAGGGAAACCTGGAGTTCTGCAGTCCATGGAGTTACAGAGTTGAACAGGACATAGTGACTGAACAAAACAACATCTGCATCTGCCTCAGTATGCTGTAAGTTCCTTGTGGGACTTGGAAGCAATATTCATTTCTAGTAAATAATACAGTGCTTATCATATGGCTGGCATGTTACAAACATTTTTTGAGTACCCTAAAAATTAATGTAACATAGAATCTCTAGATCAAAACTTAGAGTTTAATGGTCAAGAATGCTGTAATTCTTTTCCTACATTATTTTATTTAGACCATGATGTTTTTGGCTCTGCATAAGGCTTATGATCTTACTGATGACAAGGCTCAGTTGGAGATAAATGGCTATAGACAGGAACTGATGCTATTCTGTTTTGGCACAAACAAAAATTATAACTTGAAGTTAATAAGTGATAAGGTTTAAGAGTTAGTTAATAAGTCAAGTTAAAATAAAGGGGCTTTGAAAGTATTCATAAACCATTGATATGACATTTTACTTCTTTTCTAATTATCTACAATAGATTGTGGCACAAAACTGAAAGATACAAGTAAACAATTCTTTATTATTAAAAGTTCAAATCATTTCATCTGCATTTAAAAAAATAGTGTTACTCTGAAAATATGTCTTTGTCAGTGACAGAAAACTCAACTCTATTGTTCTGTTTTTATTTAACCATCTGTCTTGTTTTACATTTTCAAATTATTCAGACTAGAAAACATAAGGTGTTATTTGTTAAACAGCATCCACCTGATGATTCTGATCTTCTTCAGCTTTAAAGTGTCACCCAAGATGGTGTCACCATAACATATTTAGATGCTGTCACCACATCCTTCCAATACTATAGTATTTGATATAGTATCAAATACTATAAATGTTCATTTTCTAATCTTACTCTTTATCCTGTTCCTTTATATCACCTTCTTGTCAAGTTTCCATGGGAACTCTAATGGAAAAAAAATGATAAATTTTCTAGGTGTACCAGTTTACTAATATTTTCACTGTGGGTTTTAATGCTGAGAGAGTTTTTACCTCATCACAGATATGGATGTACATTCTTTAACAGGAATAAGATGACATGTTCCATATGAGATTTAAAAATTTTTTCCCTTTCTTATGCAACTGAATTATTTGACCTTTTATGTGAAACTATTTGACTGTAACCATTTATATGTTTATGAAATGTGATATATACCTACACTGATCTCAGTAGTTTTGATTGTTTGCTTCTATTCATTACTCTAACGTTAGGAAAGTGTTAGTCACTCAATTGCGTCTGACTCTTTGTGATCACATGGCCTGTAGCCCACCAGGCTCCTCTGTCCATGGAATTCGCCAGGCAAGAATATTGAAGTGGGTTGCCATTTCCTTCTCCAGGGGATCTTCCCAACCCAGGGACCGAAACTGGGTCTCCTGCACTGCAGACAAATTCTTTACCATCTGAGCCACTAAAAGCAAAAGTAACAAATAAGGAAAACCTTGGGAATTTTCTTATGATAAATAGTAGTGGTGTGACAGTTATAAGCACAAGTGATTAGTTTTAGAAAAACTTTAACACTGCTCTTCTAATATTGCAGATTATCCATATCTACAAAGTAAAACTCATTAGAAGTCAAAACAAAAAACAAGATGGCATTATGAGTCTGTGAAATGATGCTTGTTTTTAAACTACTTTGTTGCTTCTGTTTTCTCCTCTACTAACCTTCCAAAGGGAAAGATAGGTTGTTATCCATAAATGAAAAGCATATAAAATTACATTTCATAAGTCTACTTCCCATGAAAAAGCAAAAAAAAAAAAAAAAACCAAAACAACAACAACAAAAAACAAAAACAAAAAGTAATGACTAAGGCAGATCAAAAATATCCTCATTTAATGAAGTATCTAAGAGAAATTAAAAAAATAATATTGTAGGTTAATTAATAAAGGCAGATCACCTATTTCCCCACATTTTTACTTGTATGAAGAGTCAATTTTTGACAATTAAAAATAAAAAATATTTGTTAGTTGGAGCTTTCCTGGTGGCTCAGATGATAAAGAATCTGCCTACAATGCAGGAGATCATTATTTTGCTTCATAAAACAAATATCTTATTAAAATTGCCTGAAGCAGAATTCATCTGAATCTTCAGTTAAACAACAGCAGAACCCACTTGCTTTCCAATCAAGCCCCAGACATTTTCTGGTTGAAATATCAAAGATTTTACCTGAGTCTGCCACCACCAACTGGAACACAACAGAGACAATAGAGGTTAATGAGCTCCTCTGTGGAGAAGGAGGGTTTAAATCCAGTTAAGGGCTTTCCTTGTGGCTCAGCTGGTAAAGAATCCACCTGCAATGCGGGAGACCCGGGCTCGATCCCTGGGTTGGGAAGATCCCCTGGAGAAGGGAAAGGCTACCCACTCCAGTATTCTGGCCTGGAGAATTCCGTGGACTGTACAGTCCATGGGGTCGCAAAGAGTCAGACACGACTGAGTGACTTTCAAACTTCACACAAGGGACTTCCCAGGTGGTGACAACGTTAGAGAATCTCTCAGCCAACGTAGGAGACACAAGAGACAAGAATCCAATCTCTAGGTTGGGAAAAATCCTCTGGAGAAGGAAATGGCAATCCACTCCAGTATTCTTGGAGAATCCCATGGACAGAGAAGCCTGGTGGGCTCTAGTTCATAGGGTTGCAAAGACTCAGACACTACTGGGTGACTGAGCACAGCATGAGCACATGCACATGTGCAAGAGTTTCCTATAGTATGTTGCAAAAAATCCTAATTTCCTAGACTTTCAGCTTTAGCATCAGTTCTTCCAATGAGTATTCAGGGTTGATTTCCTTTAAGATTGACTAGCTTGATCTCCTTGCTGTCCAAGAGACTCTCAGGAGTCTTCTCCAGCACGACAGTTCAAAAGCATCGTTCTTTGGTTCTCTGCCTTCCTTTTGGTCTAGCTCTCACAACTTTATGTGACCACTGAAAAGACCATAGACTAGATTATATGGACAAAGGCAGAGTAATATCTCTATTTTTGAATACACTGTCTAGGTTTGTCACAGGTTTCCTGTCAAGAAGCAATCATCTTCTGATTTCATGGCTGCAGTCACCATCTGCAGTGATTTTAGAGTCCAAGAAGAGGAAATCTATCACTACTTCCACCTTTTCCCAATCTATTTGCCATGAAGTAATAGAGTCAGACTTTATTTTGGGGGGCTCCAAAATCACTGCAGATGGTGACTGCAGCCTTGAAATTAAAAGACGCTTACTCCTTGGAAGGAAAGTTATGACTAACCTAGATAGCATACTCAAAAGCAGAGATATTACTTTGTCAACAAAGGTCTGTCTAGTCAAGGCTATGGTTTTTCCAGTAGTCATGTATGGATGTGAGAGTTGGACTGTGAAGAAAGCTGAGCACTAAAGAATTGATGCTTTTGAACTATGGTGCTGGAGAAGACTCTTGCAAGTCCCTTGGACTGCAAGGAGATCCAACCAGTCCATCCTAGAGGAGATCAGTCCTGGGTGTTCATTGGAAGGACTGATGCTGAAGCTGAAACTCCAATACTTTGGCCATCTTATGCGAAGAGTTGACTCACTGGAAAAGACCCTGATGCTGGGAGGGATTGGGGGCAGGAGGAGAAGGGGATGACAGAGGATGAGATGGCTGGATGGCATCACCAACTTGATGGACATGAGTTTGAGTGAACTGTGGGAGTTGGTGATGGACAGGGAGGCCTGGTGTGCTGCAATTCATGGGGTCACAAAGAGTCAGACACGACTGAGAGACTGAACTGAACTGAACTGAACTGAATAGAGCCAGATGCCACAATCTTAATTTTCTAATATTTAGTTTTAAGCTGGCTTTTTCACCTTCCTCTTCACCCTCATCAAGAGGCTCTTCAGTTCCTCTTTGCTTTCTGACATTAGAGTGGAATGATCCACATATCTGAGGTTGTGTATATTTCTCCTACCTATCTTGATTCCAGCTTGTAACTCATCTGGTCTGCCTTTCTCATGTGTTCAGCATATAGGTTAAATAAACTGGGTGACAACATACAACCCTGTCATAGTCCTTTCTCAATCCTGAATCAATCAGTTGTTCCATACGTGGTTCTAACTCTTAGAACAATAACTAATTAGAACCCAGTTAGAGATGCTGTTTAGGAGAGTTTTAAAATCAAGAACAACATTTATGCTGGTGATATGGATTTGAGAACCATTAATTATTAGATATCAGGCCAGGGAGACCAGAGTATAAAAAGAGAAGGATCTGAGACTACAATGCTGGAGAGTATTAATATTTAAGAAACATACAAAAAGAATTCAAAGGCAACATGAAAAGGCATGAATCAGGTATGTAGAGGAAAACAATAAATATTAGGAAAAGATCATTTTTAATAATAAATAATAATTTTGTATTCTAGGTAACAGTTTGATATATGTTGACATAGAGGAGGTCAAATGACAAAAAGAACAGAAGCATATATTTAAAAAAAGAAGTACTGAATTATAAGAATGTTGCACACTTACACATGATTTTTCTAGAATCATTCCTAATTTATTAGAGCAAATCAAAGTTAAATAGTAAGTGTTTTCTTGTCTACACCACTTTTGTATGCATGTGTGTATAAAATATGCTTGTGAATGCATTAAATTATTTTTAATAATCAATTTATACAGAAGTCTGATTCTATTATAATCAGAGCCAATTATTATGCTATGGTAGTTAGTAGTAGCAAAGTGTGTTTATAAAATATTAAAAAGGCTCCCAGGGACTTACACTATATTCATTAATTTTTTAAATTTATAATTATGAGGAAGTTTATACATTTGTAAAGTACACAGAATAGCATAACAAATGTGTATGAACTCATCATAAAGTTTCAACAATTATTAAGTCATTTTATGTGTAATATTTTATAATATGCATTTATAATAAGAATTCTATTTAAGAAAATGAGCTACCACATTATATGTTCCTAAAAAAATGAGATTTTTAAAGCAATTCAACACTAATAGGATATGTGACATGAAATTTCAGATATCTCAACATTTTTGACCTATAATTCAATTTAATATCTTCAAATAGTGTTCAAACTTAAATGTTTCATAAGTGTGTGCATATGTGATCTTTATTCAGTATGTATGTTTATTATTTAATGGCTTAGAATTGTTTTAATCAGGATCTCATAAACTTTAAATGTTGCAATTGATTATATATCTCTGAAATTTATTTTATTCTATAGAGCTGTCCTTGATAACTTTTGTTCCCCTTGAACATTTTGTTGAAGAACTTGGATGATGTTTTTCATAGGGTCCTTACAATCTGAAAAAGTTTAACTACATCTTCATGCTTTCATTTAACTCAATCTTATATCTCCACATTTCATTTATATCTTATATTTTCATAAATATTTTGTATAAAAATTTATTTCATATTTTTACCTATTGGATTTTTTTTTCAATTTTTGTTTAAGAATAACTCTGCATGTGTGTGTATATGTGCTCAGTCATGTGCAATTCTTTGCAACCCTATGGACTGTAGCCCAACAATTCCAGGTGGTGGTCATTAATTAGGAGCTATGTAGTAATTGATTGGGTCTGTTTTTAAGATAGTTGGCACTCTCCATCCTCAGGTTCTACATGTGTGGATTCAATGAAACATACATGGAAAATATTTGAAAGACAATTCCAGAAAGTCCCAAAAAAGGAAAACTTGAATTTGCTGCTCACAAGCAACGATTTCCATAGCGTTTACACTATATTTACAACTATTTACATAGCATTTACATTGCAATGAATAATTTCAAAATTATTTTAAGTGTATACGAGGATGTGTGTAAGCTATATGCAAATATTACAGCATTTTAAACAAGGGACCTGAGCATTCGTGGTTTTTGGTATCTGAAAGGGTCCTAGACCAATCCCCCTTGGATACCAAGGGATAATTATATTAACAGACACTGATATCATTACATCTATTCTTATATTAAGTATTACAGAATTATCACATTGTTATTTTATATCTCCTCCTTATTGAAAAATTAGAATAGTTCTATGTAAAGAAACTTTTTCTTATCAATAATTTGTTTACTCTAAAACACAAATTATAGAGCGAGCAGCAGGATAAATAATGGATCTTCCAATGTACTTATCGAGTCTTTATAATCAAGTTTTTCTTGAAACAGTTTCAGATTTACAGAAAATTTGTGAAAATAGTAGAGATTTCCCTTAATTGAGCCCAAACACAATTTTGCTTTTTATTGATTTCAAACTTTAGCATATTAGTTATAATTGATAAACCAATACTGATATATTCTTATTAACTAAATTGTTTACTTTATTACTCAGAGTTCCTTACTTTTTACTCAGTATCCTTTCTGTTTCAGAATCCTATCCAGGATACCACATCAAATTTAATCACCATGTCTTTAGGTTAGACTTGCTTGTGACAATTTCTTGGAAGGTGCTTATGTTATCGATTACCTTGACAGAGTTGAAATGCAGTGATCAAGTATTTTCTAGAATGTTTGTCATGGTTAGACTGGGCTTATGGGTTTTTGAAAGATAGACCACAGAGGTAGAGTACCTTTTTATCACATCATGTCAATGGCACATACTTTCAACATGACTTATCACTGTTGATGTTGACATTGATCACCTTGCTGTGGTAGTATTTGTCAAGTTCCTTTACCATAAAGATGTTCTTTTTATTTCCCCTTTACAGTACTCTGAGAAATAAATGACACTATTCAGTCCATACTTGGAGTGTGCAGTCATACTCTACATCCTTGAGGGTTGAATATTTGAATAAGTTATTTGGGGTTTTTTGGCACAAGTTTTAGCTCTTCTCCCAAATTATTTATTTATTTATTGAATCACTTCTTTAAATCAGTGTGGATTCATTGATATTTATTATTTGGATTATGATTCAGTACTTCCTTCTTTATGCAAATTATTTTAGCTTTGGCTTTTGAGGACTCTTTTACTTTGCTCCTATGTCCCTTTAATATGTTCCATCAAAGGAAGTGCTTTTGCACTTCTCTCCTTTCTGACATTATAGGATGTTGAGGCTCATTTTATATTTGTCCTGCCTTAGTTCTCAAATTTGTCATTTGTCTGAGGAGCCTGGGATTCTTTTATTAAAAAGTGGTAATAGAAACAAAGTTCTGCATACTAGATATGTTCATTGTTTATAAATATTTCCATAATTCTCTGTATCTGTTAGCCTAAGTAAGAGTTCATATGGATGTCTCTAGCTCGAATCCATTGCCACATGGTTCATTCTTAGCTCCTCCTCTACTCTTGTAACCTTCCAGTCTAGTAGTGAGAGCTTGGTTCTCAACATCTGCTACACATTTACTTAATTATGTGATTCTAAAATACTTATGCATAGTAGTATCAGAATTGGTAACCTAAACTTACTTATATACAGTCTTCACTCTTATTTTTTCAGACACTATTTATTTCTAAAATAACTTGGATCAGCACCTCTCTCCCCACCTGCCACTGTTAGTGAGGTTGTTTCACTTGTTTATAACACAGTTAGATTGCAACATTTCAGTCTGTATTCCATCTAAAGTTAGATATTTCCCTAACTCTTACTTCTGTTGACACTGTTGCAGATGGCATCATCCTACACATAGAAAATCCTAATGGTGCTACTAGAAAACTAATAAAGCTATCAGTGAAAGGAGTAAAGTTGTAGCATACAAATTAATACACAGACATCTCTTGCATTTCCATACACTAAGAATGAAAGATCAGAAAGAGAAATTAAGGAAATTATTCCACTTAACATTGCATCAAAAAGAGTAAAATACCTCGGAATGAACCTACCTAAGGAAACCAAAGATCTGTTCTCCAAAAATTATGACACTGATGAGAGAAATAAAAGATGACACAAACAGGTGGAAATATATACCATGATCTAAGATGGAAGGAATCAATATTGTCAAAATGACCATACAAGATAATCTACAGATTCAGTGAAATCCCTATCAAATCACCAATGGTATTTTTCACAAAACTAGAACAGAAAAACATTTATAATGTGTATGGAGACACACAAAAAAACAAATAACAAAAAAAAAATCTTGATAAAGAAGAACACAGCTGGAGGAATCATTCTCCCTGATGTAAGACTATAATGCAAATCTACGGTGATCAAAAACTGCATGATACTGGCACAAAAACAAAAATATAGATTAATTAAACAAGATAGAAGCCCAGAAATAAATCCATGAACCTATGGCCTATTAATCTGTGATAAAGGAATCAAGAATATATGAAGTAAAAGGCAGTCTCTTCAATAAGTGGTGCTAGGAAAACTGGACAGCTACATGGAAAAGAATAAAATTATGATATTTTCATAAAACCATTCACAAAAATAAACTCAAAATGGAATAAAGACCTAAATGTTGAGACACTCTTAGAGGAAAACAGGCAAAACTCTGACCTAAATTTTTGACCTAAATTGCAGAAATATTCTTTTTGACCCACCTCCTAGAGTAATGAAAATAAAAACAAAAATAAACACTGGAAACTTAAAAGCTTCTGCACAGCAAGGAAACAATTAAAAAAATCAGAAAAAGACAAATACACAGAGTGGGAAAAAATATTTGCAAAAGAAGCAAAGAAGGAACAATTAAAGGATTAATCTCCAAAATATACAAACAGCCCTCACAGTTCTGTCAAAAACAAAAAGAAAAAAAAAAACAACAAATAAAACAATCAAAAAAAGGGCAAAAGATCTAAGTCAACATTTCTCTAAAGAAGACATACAGATTGCCAAAAAACATTTGAGAAGATACTCAACATCACTAATTATCAGAGAAATGCAAAGCAAAACTACAGTGAGGTATCACCTCACACCAGGCTGAATGGCCATCATCAAAAAGTCCACAAATAATAAATGCTGTATAGGATGTGGAGAAAAGGGAACCTTCCTACACTGTGGTGGGAATGTAAATTGATATAGCCACTATGGAGAATGGGGTGGAGATTCCTTGAAAAACTAAAAATAGAACTATCATATGATCCAGCAATCCCACCCAGAGGCATATATCCAGAAAAAAACCATAATCTAAAAAGATATATGCATCCTAGTGTTCACTGAAGCTCTATTTGCAAGAGCCAAGAAATTTAAGCAGCCTAAATATCCATTGACAGAAGAATGGAGAAAGAAGATGTGGTACATATATACAATGGAATATTATTCACCCATAAAAAGAATAAAATAATGGCATTTGTAGCAACATGGATAGACCTAGAGATTTTCATACTAAGTGAAGTAAGTCAGGCAAAGAAAAGTATCATATATAATCATGCCTGTGGAATCTAACTTTTAAAAAATATTATACAAATGAACTTATTTGCAAAACAGAAACAGAATTACAGATTTTGAAAACAAACTTCTGGTTACCAAAGGAGTGACTTAGTGGGAAGGGAAAAATCAGGAGCCTGGAATGAACATACACACATTACTATATATAAGATATATAACCAACACGTATAGCACAAGGAATTCTATTCAATATTCTGTGGTAATCTATAAGAGAAAATAATCTAAAATGGATTGTAAAGTAATTATCTTCCAGTTAAAAATATAATTAAATTTTAAAAAGAATCTAAAAAAGAAAGAATACATGTATATATGTATATGTATATATAGGCTTCTCAGGTGGCTCAGCAGTAAACAGTCTACCTGCCAATGCAGGAGACACAAGGGACACAAGTGAAATCCCTGGGTCAGGAAGACCCCCTGGAGAAGCAAATGGCAACCCACTGCAGTATTCTTGCCTGGGAAATCCCATGGACAGAAGAGCCTGACAAGCTGCAGTCCTGGGGCTGTAAAAGAGCTGGACACGACTTAGCAACTAAACAGTGTCATATATCTAACACTTCAGTGTCCTGAAAGATAATCTCCACACCCTAAAATTTCTCTTGTGCCTCACCTATTCAACCTTCACTCTTCTATCCCTAAATCCCATGTTAAACACTATCTTTTTATTCTCAATATAGATTTTGCCTTTTCCAGAATATCATATAATTGAGATCATAGAGTGGGTAATTTCTCAAATTCGCTTCTTTCAGTTAACAATGAATCATTAGATTCACTCATGCATTTTCATGATTGGACAATTCATTTTTGTTTTTTGTTTTTCATTGAATAATAATACCTCAGTTTATCCACTTACCCATTGAAGGGCATCATGGTTGTTGACAGTTCATGAGGAATAAAAATAAAGATGCTATAAAAATTTGTGTGCAGATTTTTGTGTTGATACAAGTTTTCAAATTTGTTGGATAAACACTTAGGTGGATTGCACATTAAGACTATGTTTAGCTTTGTAATAAATTGTACAAATATCAAGAGTGGATTACCACTATTATCTGTGAAAAAATTTTCTTGTTCTGTATCTTCGCCAGCTATTGATATCATCTTTTTTTTTTTTTTTACTTTAAACATTCTAATTGGTGTGTAGTGACATCCCATTCTTTTATTTGCAATTCCCTAATGATAAATACCATTGAGAATTTCTTCATATGCTTATCTGCCATTTATATATTTCATTTGGTGAAGTATCTCTAGGTCTTTTGTCCATATTTTAATATCTTAATTGAGTTGTATTTTTTATGGTTGAGCTTTATTTTTGAGGGATCTTTTTGTATTTTGGGTACAATTACTTTATCAGAAATGTGTTTTGTTGCAAATACTTTCTTATGGACTATGGCTTGTTATTATATTTTTAACAGTGTTTTTCTCACAGAGGAAATCTTTAATTTGAGTAATATTCAACTCATTGAAAAGCTTTTCTGTATTCAAAAACTCATTGCTAAACCTATGGCCATCTAGATCTTTTCTGTTTCCTTCTAGCAATTTACGATTTTGTGTTTTACAATTTTGGCTTTATAATGCATTTTGACTTAATTTTGGGGAAAAGTCTATGTTTTGTGTCTTATTTCATTCTTTTTAACATATGAATGTCCCACTGGTCTAGTATCATTTGCTGAAAAGATCGTCCTTTCTACACTGAATTGCTTTGAGTCTTTACCAAAGACCAGTTGACTGTATCCTTGTGGGTCTATTCTGGGGCTCTATATTTTGTTCCTCTGATATAGTGTGCTGATTCTTTCACAAACAACACACTATCGTGACTGTTGCAGTTTTCTAGTAAAATCTTGAAATGCAGTAGTTAGTGAGTTCTCCAACTTTTCTTATTGAGTATTGTGTTAGATTTTCTAGGTCTTTTAGAGGAAAAGGTTGAGTGATGGGTTGAGAGTGGGAGTGAAATACTCTGTAAATTAGCAAAAGGTGCAAAGTGACCTAGGAATAATCTACACAAGCTCTACACTTTCAACGTGATTCTGAGAGGACTTAGTCGACATCATGGTAATCGGGTAGGTAAAGAAGTTATACCTGTAACTTAATTTGATCAGAACTTTACCCTTATGACTTCATTGAAATTAAGAGAAGACTACCCTTATACTTCTGATGTCTACCTGTAATTTTGGAATATTGCTGTGAATACTGTGTCAGACCACCAGAAAATTACCAGAACTAATCAATGATTATAGTAAAGTTGCAGGATATAAAATCAACACACAGAAATCCCTTGCATTCCTATACACTAATAATGAGAAAACAGAAAGAGAAAATAAGAAAACAATTCCATTCACCATTGCAACGGAAAGAATAAAATACTTAGGGAAGATATATACCTAAAGAAACTAAAGACCTATACATAGAAAACTATAAAACACTGGTGAAAGAAATCAAAGAGGACACTAACAGATGGAGAAATATACCATGTTCATGGATTGGAAGAATCAATATAGTGAAAATGAGTATACTACCCAAAGCAATTTATAGATTCAATGCAATCCCTATCAAGCTACCAATGGTATTCTTCACAGAGCTAGAACAAATAATTTCACAATTTGTTTGGAAATACAAAAAACCTCGAATAGCCAAAGCTATCTTGAGAAAGAAGAATGGAACTGGAGGAATCAACCTACCTGACTTCAGGCTCTACTACAAAGCCACAGTTATCAAGACAGTATGGTACTGGCACAAAGACAGAAATATAGATCAATGGAACAAAATAGAAAGCCCAGAGATAAATCCACGCACATATGGACACCTTATCTTTGACAAAGGAGGCAAGAATATACAATGGATTAAAGACAATCTCTTTAACAAGTGGTGCTGGGAAAACTGGTCAACCACTTGTAAAAGAATGAAACTAGAACACTTTCTAACACCACACACAAAAATAAACACAAAATGGATTAAAGATCTAAACGTAAGACCAGAAACTATAAAACTCCTAGAGGAGAACATAGGCAAAACACTCTCTGACATACATCACAGCAGGATCCACTATGACCCACCTCCCAGAATATTGGAAATAAAAGCAAAAATAAACAAATGGGACCTAATTAAACTTAAAAGCTTCTGTACATCAAAGGAAACTATTAGCAAGGTGAAAAGACAGCCTTCAGAATGGGAGGAAATAATAGCAAATGAAGCAACTGACAAACAACTAATCTCAAAAATATACAAGCAACTCCTACAGTTCAACTCCAGAAAAATAAATGACCCAATCAAAAAATGGGCCAAAGAACTAAATAGACATTTCTCCAAAGAAGACATACAGATGGCTAACAAACACATGAAAAGATGTTCAACATCACTCATTATCAGAGAAATGCAAATCAAAACCACTATGAGGTTCCATTTCACACCAGTCAGAATGGCTGTGATCCAAAAGTCTACAAACAATAAATGCTGGAGAGGGTGTGGAGAAAAGGGGACCCTCTTACACGGTTGGTGGGAATGCAAACTAGTACAGCCACTATGGAGAACAATGTGGAGATTCCTTAAAAAACTGGAAATAGAACTGCCTTATGATCCAGCAATCCCACTACTGGGCATACACACTGAGGAAACCAGAACGGAAAGAGACACATGTACCCCAGTGTTCATCGCAGCACTGTTTATAATAGCCAGGACATGGAAGCAACCTAGATGTCCATCAGCAGATGAATGGATAAGAAAGCAGTGGTACATATACACAATGGAGTATTACTCAGCCATTAAAAAGAATACATTTGAATCAGTTCTAATGAGGTGGATGAAACTAGAGCCTATTATACAGAGTGAAGTAAGCCAGAAAGAGAAACACCAATACAGTATACTAATGCATATATATGGAATTTAGAAAGATGGTAACAATAACCCTGTGTACGAGACAGCAAAAGAGACGCTGATGTATAGAACAGTCTTATGGACTCTGTTGCAGAGGGAGAGGGTGGGAAGATTTGGGAGAATGGCATTGAAACATGTATAATATCATGTATGAAACGAGTTGCCAGTCCAGGTTCGATGCACGATACTGGATGCTTGGGGCTAGTGCACTGGGACGACCCAGAGGGATGGTATGGGGTGGGAGGAGGGAGGAGGGTTCAGGATGGGGAACACATGTATACCTGTGGCAGATTCATTTTGATATTTGGCAAAACTAATACAATTTGTAAAGTTTAAAAATAAAATATATTTTAAAAAAAAAAGAAGAAAAAAAAAAAAGAAAAGTTAGAGCTCATGAAACCAGAAGTTTAAACTTTAAAGGGAAGGAAATCTTATACTTTTAATATAATAACAAGAGACTATTCCTCACAAAGGTGCAAAAAAATAAATCTAGAAAATACACTTTATTTTCCCTGAGGAGGGTTAATACCAAAAGTATTTTTAGAAACCAGTCCGACATAGACACTGATCAAACCAAAGCATATCTAAATCCCTAGACTGCCTTGGTGGTTCATACTTGCTGTACCTCAGGACTAGTTCTCTGTCTCTCTCTCTCTCTTTTTTTTTGTCACAAATCACGAGAGTGGGAGATTCTAATTCCCTTCCAACTAATCAGAGTGATGTTACTAGTAAATCAATTACTTTTAAGTGCCAAACTAAATAAACACTCTCTTGTAATCTGATCTTACATATCCCTGATCTTTGAAATGATTTTTCTAAGTACCTTAGGTTTAGTTTTTCAGAAAGTGGAACTGATGGATACATTTTGTGTTCACTGAGTTTCTTTTCACTAGATAAGAACTAAAAAGGAATTTCTGTCAAAGGGAAAAAAATGATTTATTTTATATGATGTGATGGTTTCATCCATCATAAAATTAGCTTGCAGTAATTCAGCTCTTAAAAGGATCTCTTAAAAGAATCTTGGTAAGTTGACAAGACTATTTTTATAGCTTTGTTTCTTTAAGAATTACGCTGATTCCTTAGTTTCTTTTCTAAAACACTTGGGCAATTTGAAAAGAGCAAAACACGTAAACATAAATTCAACTTGTATAAGATGAATCATACACTAATTCCCAGTGGATAAAATGAGGCTTTGAGTTGTAAAAATTTTAGCTGATACCAAATATAAATCTAAATTTCTGATAGTGTTATTTCAAGTACAGTATGGCATCAATAAGGAAACATTTTTAGTCAGATCAGGAATATAACCTTACTTATAAACAAATCAGAACCTATTAAGCATTTATAATATGCAAATTACTGCCATAGATGTGACAAGATGCTATGGAGATTACACTGAAAGAATGCCCATAGAAATCTCGCAAAGTCAAATTTATGCAGATATAGACATTTTGCTTGCAATAAATGTTGTGTAACATTTACTGGGGAAAAATGATTTCTGAAATTTTAATATCATTAATTACAAACAAAACCAAATTAAGAACAACTGGATCAATAAAAGCAGGTCTGTATATCTGAAAATTTTTTCCATTTCCTTTAGATACTCTGATGTGTTGGATAATAAGTTTAGGGCTGAGACTGTTAGAAAGGGAGCCAATATGAAATTGCATATTTAAATATTTTGGACACTACTCAAAAACAATGGTATGATTAAAAAAAAAAAAGCAAAAACAAACAAACAAATACTTCCTTGAGGAACAAAATTGAACAGAAGGTGGCCAGAGAATTCCTTCTAGTAATGGAGTTCTTTAGAACTCCAAATGAAACCTCAAAACCTCAAAATAAAGCTGACTACCATTATGCAAAGCATGGAATTAAGAATAAAACAAAACAAAAAATCTTCTATATTAAAAAGTCTACATATCCAACAAAAGTATACATTAAGGAATTAAGTAAAAAAAAAAACTGATTATGTGAGTAATCATCCAAATATATCTACTCAGTAATTTTAATGCAATAATGTTACAGTTCAGTGTATTAGGAATCTATCTGCCTATGATTTGTTAACACCCCTTGGTAATCTCCACTTTAAAAAAATGGATTTAGACAGTTTTCCTTTGTATCTGATTAACGTCTCATAAATACAAATAAAATATATCTTTCTTTCCCTGGCTGCCTCTTTGTGGGAGTTCTGATGGAAGAAAAGAAGACGTTGGACATACAGGAATTCTTTATGGAATTAAAGTAAAACAATATATAGACTGAATGTAAGGGAAGGCATCATTATTTTACTGATTACAGTAAAAGACCTTTTCTCTTGAAGATTACTTTGGAAATTCACAAACAGCATAGATTTCATTATGATAACTTTCCTTGTTTAGTAGCAGGCATTTCATCAATGACAGTTGACTTGAAAGCATTAAATGTACTTCAATTTGCCAGAATAAGACACTTTTCTTCTTGTACTGTCTTCTTTATGTACATGAAGAAGTATTACCTTTTCCCCAAATTTTGATCTAATGGTGTTTGATGTTATGCATTTTCTCAGACAATTATGTAGTGAAAGAAAAGCAATTTCTAATCATTCCTGCTGCTGCTGCTACTGCTAAGTCACTTCAATCATGTCCGGTTCTGTTCGACCCTAGAGATGGCAGCCCACCAGACTCCCCCATCCCTGGGATTCTCCAGGCAAGAACACTGGAGTGGGTTGCCATTTCCTTCTCCAATGCAGGAAAGTGAAAAGTGAAAGTGAAGTCCTCAGTCGTGTCCGACTCTAGCAACCCCATGGTCTGCAGCCTACCAGGCTCCTCTGTCCATGGGATTTTCCAGGCAAGAGTACTGGAGTGGGGTGCCTGCCATTGCCTTCTCCAAATCATTCCTAGAATAAAGATATTGAGCATAGAAAATTCAATAGATGCTAAGAATTCTGACTACTCAGGTGAAACAGGTTTCTGTAATTCATTTCTTATTATCTTTCTAAATTAACTGAATTATATTATTCTCTAATATTTAGACACTGGTATTTGTGTATAATTGCTATGGCTAGTGACATTTATTAAGTACTTATCCTACTCAAAATGTATGATTTTGTTCATGTAACACTTAGCACCATCCTATGTGTGTGTGTGTGTGTGCGTGCACACGTGTGTGTGTGTGTGTGCATGTGTGTATGTCTATTCCAGATAAAGAGTTTCTGGTCCCTCTGATGCCATAATTTAGTGACAGAAAATAGGAAGTATGAGCTCCTTAAGTCAATCAAGATATCTTACTTGAATTAGCACAGTGGGAAACAGAATAGATGCTCCTGCCCTCAAGGATCTTAAGAATTAAATGCAAATTTAGGCAATGTTGGATTACATACTACAGAGTGAGAATTCAAGCACCAACCACACACAAAATACATTGTGTGATATCTGCCTGGGTATAGGCAATTACAAAGTCTATGAGGCGGATCTCTGGTAGGAAGCTGCCCTCGAAGCAGAACTGGGGCCCAGCCAGTGCACTGCAGTCGCTGAAGGGACTGCAGACTAAGACTCAGTCCCCAGGCTCTCATGCAAAGCTGTATTTCAGCCCAGGTGCCTTCATTTGGAGGGGTTTGTGTGTGTGTGTGTTAGTCATTCAGTTGTGTCTGACTCTTTATGACCCCATAAGTGTTAGACTGCCAGGCACCTCTGTCCATGGAATTCTCTAGGCAAGAATACAGACATTGGTACTTGTGTATAATTGCTATGGCTAGTGACATTTAAAAGAAATGCAAAAAAGCAAAATGGCTGTCTGGGGAGGCCTTACAAATAGCTGTGAAAAGAAGAAAAGTGAAAAGCAAAGGAAAAAAAGAAAGATATAAGCATCTGAATGCAGAGTTCCAAAAAATAGCGAGAAGAGATAAGAAAGCCTTCTTCAGCGATCAATGCAAAGAAACAGAGGAAAACAACAGAATGGTAAAGACTAGAGATCTCTTCAAGAAAATTAGGGATACCAAGGGAACATTTCATGCAAAGATGGGCTCAATAAAGGACAAAAATGGTATGGACCTAACAGAAGCAGAAGATACTAAGAAGAGGTGGCAAGAATACACAGAACTGTACAAAAAAGATCTTCATGACCAAGGAAATCACAATGGTGTGATCACTCAACCTAGAGCCAGATATCCTGGAACGTGAAGTCAAGTGGGCCTTAGAAAGAATCACTACGAACACAGCTAGTGGAGGTGATGAAATTCCAGTGGAGCTATTTCAAATCCTGAAAGATGATGCTGTGAAAGTGTTGCACTCAATATGCCAGCAAATTTGGAAAACTCAGCAGTGGCCACAGGACTGGAAAAGGTCAGTTTTCATTCCAATCCCAAAGAAAGGCAATGCCAAAGAATGCTCAAACGACTGCACAATTGCACTCATCTCACACGCTAGTAAAGTAATGCTCAAAATTCTCCAAGCCAGGCTTCAGCAATACGTGAACCATGAACTCCCAGATGTTCAAGCTGGTTTAAGAAGAGGCAGAGGAATAAGAGATCAAATTGCCAACATCCACTGGATCATAATAAAAGCACGAGAGTTCCAGAAAAACATCTATTTCTGCTTTATTGACTATGCCAAAGCCTTTGACTGTATGAATCACAATAAACTGTGGAAAATTCTGAAAGAGATGGGAATACCAGACCACCTGACCTGCCTCTTGAGAAATCTGTATGCAGGTCAGGAAGCAACAGTTAGAACTGAACATGGAACAACAGACTGATTCCAAATAGGAAAAGGAGTACATCAAGGCTGTATATTGTCACCCTGCTTGTTTAACTTATATACAGAGTATATCATGAGAAACGCTGGGCTGGAAGAAGTACAAGCTGGAATCAGGATTGCCGGGGGAAATATCAATAACCTCAGATATGCAAATGACACCACCCTTATGGCAGAAAGTGAAGAGGAACTCAAAAGCCTCTTGATGAAAGTGAAAGAGGAGAGTGAAAAAGTTGGCTTAAAGCTCAACATTCAGAAAACGAAGATCATGGCATCCGGTCCCATCACTTCATGGGAAATAGATGGGGAAACAATGGAAACAGTGTCAGACTTTATGTTTTGGGGCTCCAAAATCACTGCAGATGGTGATTGCAGCCATGATATTAAAAGACGCTTACTACTTGGAAGAAAAGCTATGACTAACCTAGATAGCATATTCAAAAGCAGAGACATTACTTTGCCAACAAAGGTCCATCTAGTCAAGGCTATGGTTTTTCTAGTAGTCATGTACGGATGTGAGAGTTGGACTGTGAAGAAAGCTGAGCACCAAAGAATTGATGCTTTTGAACTGTGGTGTTGGAGAAGACTCTTGAGAGTTCTTTGGACTGCAAGGAGGTCCAACCAGTCCATTCTAAAGCAGATCAGTCCTGGGTGTTCTTTGGAAGAAATGATGCTAAAGCTTAGACTCCAGTACTTTGGCCACCTCATGCAAAGAGTTGACTCATTGGAAGAGACTCTGATGCTGGGAGGGATTGGGGGCAGGAGGAGAAGGGGACGACAGAGGATGAGATGGCTGGATGGCATCACTGACTCGATGGACGTGAGTTTGAGTGAACTTGGAGTTGATGGACAGGTGATGGACAGGGAGGCCTGACGTGCTGCAATTCATGGGGTCGCAAAGAGTCGGACACGACTGAGCGACTGAACTGAACTGAGTGACATGTATTAAGTAGCTGCTGCTAAGTCACTTCAGTTGTGTCTGACTCTGTGTGACCCCACAGACGGCAGCCCACCAGGCTCCCCCGTCACTGGGATTCTCCAGGCAAGAACACAGGAGTGGGTTGCCATTTCCTTCTCCAATGCATGAATGTGAAAAGTGAAAGTGAAGTCGCTCAGTCGTGTCCATCCCTCACCGACCCCACAGACTGCAGCCTACCAGGCTCCTCTGTCCACGGGATTTTCCAGGCAGGAGTATTAAGTACTTATCCTACTCAAAATTTATGATTTTGTTCATGTAACACTTAGCACCATCCTGTGTATGTGTGTGCACGCGTGTGTGTGTGTGTGTGTATGTCTATTCCAGATAAGGAGTTTCTGGTCTCTCTGACACCATAATTTAGTGACAGAAAATAGGAAGTATGAGCTCTTTAAGTCAATCAAGATTTCCTATGTGAATTAGCTAATTGCAGTGGACAACAGAATAGACGCTCCTGCCCTCAAGGATCTTAAGAATTAAGTGCAAATTTAGGCAATGTTGGATTACATACTGCAGAGTGAGAATTCAAGCTCCAACCACACACAAAATACATTGTGTCCCAACCCAGGATCAAACCCGAGTCTCCTGAGTTGCAGGCAGATTCTTTTTCCTCTGAGCTATATGTCAATCAACTGAGTTCAAAATAAATAGTTGTTATGATAAATAATCTAGAAAACAGTTTTCAACATTTTTACTCTTCTTTAGATAAACTAAAAGTGGAAAAATCTGGATTATGATGAAATTTATAAGTAAGACAATTGTTTTCCAGATTTACTATAGATGTTTATGATTAACTTTCTAATATGTGAATATTATCTTTTCACATATAATTAAAAATAATTTTTAAAATTGTACACCTTTGTCAACTATTTACAAATCATTTATTTATCATAACAACTATTTATTTGAAGTTAATTACATAGTTACCATAATACTTGCTAGTGACGGAAACAGAAAACCAAGTGCTTTCCATGACACAGTTTAAAATGCAGGAAAAAGTGTGTATATATACTTAGTGCGATTTACTGAATCATAAACCTTTAACATCTGTGAGTACTACTCAGTATTTTTTCATATAGAGAAGGCTATCAGTTAATTAGGGTAAGTGAATTAAATGGATTTCCTCATAAGCGTTTCCACTAAAATTGTCATTATTTTTCAAATTCTCACTTATTTACCTTTGAACATGCTATTCCCTCCACTGAAAAGGCTGCTGAGTTATAATCCTGAGAAATTACTACTACTTTTTTTTCAAGATTCCAGGAGAAGCAGGGATTTCCCTGGAATTATTTTCAAATTATTTCTCATTAAAGAATCAGGTAGCCCTACATTTGTGCTCAAAATCTCCCTCTCTAAACCATTATTATTAATCTTTTTACACAAACACCAGTCACAGAGGAGAATTATTAAGAACTTTGTTATTATATGCTAGGTCTTGTTTACATCAAATTACACATATTAAATTATTTAATCTTCTTAATATCCTATGTGCTGCTGCTTCTTCTAAGTCACTTCAGTCATGTGCAACCTCATAGACGGCAGCCCACCAGGCTCCCCCGTCCCTGGGATTCTCCAGGCAAGAACACTGGAGTGGGTTGCCATTTCCTTCTCCAATGCATGAAAGTGAAAAGTGAAAGGGAAGTCGCTCAGTCGTGTCTGACTCTTAGGGACCCCATGGACTGCAGCCTACCAGACTCCTCTGTCCTATGCGCTAGGTACTAATATTTCCTTCCATTTTATAAATGTGAAAGAAGCTTGTAAAGTTTTAGTAATTTATATGAAGCAACATAGCAGGGAAAAACATCAGGATACAAACTTAAGAATTTTGGCTTCAAAGGTCATGCTTTTCTGGACTTCACTTATTTCTCAAACATCAATCATTGTATTTTGGTTGCTGATACAATAAGTGGTTAGTTCTTGCTATCAGAATTATGTCCATTTCACCTTTCTATTCTTGTTATAGAGCACCAATTATTTGAACATAATATTACTGTTTTTTAATAAATGAATGATATTTTAAATGGAAATACTGTTTAGCTTGACATTTAGAGGACTGTCTAACTATATCGGGCATCTTTTTATAGCAGGACATTTTGTGATAAGTAGAAGGAACGCTGCATGTTTCTAATCGCTTAGGTCCTCTGTTTCTTTGAAGATCCATAGCAGCTTATTTTTCACCTGAGAATAGTATCAGCATTATTTGGTATTTGATTGTGTATTCTTGTTAGGTTAATAAATCATGGAGACTGAAAATTGAAATATCATTGAATAAATCCAAATTTGTTTTCAGTTCTGCCATTCTATCCATAAAGTTCAAAGTGCTGGTTGTCTGAGTTCATAAAATTTCCACTAGATAGATAGGTTAGAGCCACTCCATAGAATCAATGTCACACAAAGCATGTGGGCTGATGGATTTTTTCACATCAAACTGTCATCTTGTCTCTGCTGTTACATTATATTTCCTATCTCTACAGTGACTCAAATTGTTATTTTTTACAGCTGGTGCCCCACTACAAAATAACCCAGTATATTTTTGACCACCCATTTAACAGTTTATTGATATCCAAAGGTTTTAGTTAGTTTTTTTTTCCTAAGTTTGAGTCTAAAAACTGTCTAGATTTTTTTTTGAGGTGGCACAGATCTAAAAACAGATCTATACATAGAAATCTCACTGTGACAGGAAATCATTTTAGGAGTCAAGGTTGACTTATGATGTAACATTTTACTTTCTTCTTATTTATATCTTTATATCAGTTATCACCCAGCTTAACTTGATGATGTTTGATGATGACTGATGTCAGCGGTGCTCTGAGAATTAACTTTGGGAATTTTGCATTTGTGTAGGCAACAGTATCTTCAGTCAAGGAACCATACATGTAGGCAGATCCCCTGGAGAAGGAGATGGCAACCTACTCTAGTCTTGTTTGAGGAATCCTATGGACAGAAGAGCCTGGTGAGCTTACTAGGACTGTGATTTCATTAACATAACTTGTTTATCAACTGAGATTCTGCCAAATTGAATTTTATAATTGGTGTTTATATCCTAATAATCAGTAAATGTATTTTAGTATATTTCTCCTCACATAGATTTAATTAAAAAGTTGTGGTTACTCTCTGCTATCTCTTGTCAAATAATGAAATCTGGTTTGTGTTGTTTTTTCATTTCTATACTACTTATGCAGAAGAAAAATTAACTACAAAATAACATTGTTAGAACAACATTAATGTCAAACAACTATTGCTTCAGTAGGAATTAGTATTTCAAGCAACCATAAAAAATTTTAATTGCTCTCAAAAATTTTACAATTTCAGCAAGCCCCCCCTTTTTTTGTAAACAATACAGACTATAGGTTTTAAATATTCTATTATGACTTATAGAAGTAATGGAAAAAGTTAAAATGTTAGTGTAAATTAAAGTTGACTAAATAAAAAATTTGTAATTTACTTCCACATAATATTATTTAAGTATTGCTTTTAATTTTGAAATATGTAGAACAATTACATATTTTTCTATGCACAGTATCTTATAAAACACTATTCTTCCTAATGTGTATGCTTGTGTGTGTGCTCAGTCATGTCCGACTCTTTATTGCCCCATGGACTGTAGCCTTCCAGGTTCCTCTGTCCTTGGGATTTCCCAGGCAAGAATACTGGAGTGGGTTGCCATTTCCTCTTCCAAAGGATTCTTCCTAATAACTTGAGCTAACTCAAGCTTTTAAAAAACATGTAGGGAATGTGATTTAGCTAAGTACATCTATTACTAAATGTGGGATGATTTGCAAACATGTAAATATTAGATATTTTACCACAATTAAATAGTGACAAAGGATTATCAACCTGAATAACAAAATGAAAACTAATTTATGTAAAAATAATCATTGTATCTTCCTTTTGTATACTGGCAAAACACCATAAATTCAGTTGAAAATAAAACTTTTTCTCAAATAGGTTCAAAATTACCATTGTCTTTTTTAAAGAAGCAAGTGGAATAATATTTATATTAAATAGGCATCTGTATTAGTTTCCAAGGCTGCTGTAAAACAGTACAGTTGGGGTGGCTTAAACAATAGAAATTTGTTCTTTCACAGGTTGAGAGGATAGAAATTTGAAATCAAATTGTCAGCAAGGCCATACTTTTCCTTGAAGACTCTAGGGGAGAAATTTTCTTTGCCTTTTTCTAGCTTTGGGTGGTTTCTGGCCTTCTTTGGTGTTCCTCAGCTTCTAGGTATGAGACTGTATGAGACTCCAGTTTCTGCCCTATCTTCATATGGTCTTTTCCTGTGTCTTCACATCACCTTCCACATGTCTCTGTGTTCATGTCTCTGTGTCTCTTCAACTCTTATTATAAAGGACCAGTCTTACCGAATTTAGAGCCTGAAAGTGAAAGTGTTATTTGCTCAGTCATGTCTGATTCTTTGTGATCCCATGAACCAGATCCCACCAGCCTCCTCTGTCCATGGAATTTTCTAGGCAAGAATACTGCAGTGTGTAATGATTCCCTCTCCAGGGGATCTCCCTGATCCAGGGATCTAACCTGGGTCTTCTGCATTGCAGGCAAGATCCAAATTATTTTCAGTTACCACAAAAATAATCAATGTTGTACTTTTCTTTCAGCTGACAATATAATTTTCTCCAGGAATATTCAATAAACAGTCTAAACACTTTGAGCCTAGCATAAAAAAATATAAAATATATGTTAAAATTACTTATTTAATACATCCTATATTGAACTAGATTTGTTGTTGTTCAGTTGTTCGGTTGTGTCTAAATCTTTGGAACCCCATGGACTGCAACACCCTAGGCTTCCCTGTCCTTCACTGTCTCCTGGAGTTTGCTCAAACTCATGTTCATTGAGTTGATAATGCCATCCAACCATCTCATCCTCTGTTGTCCCCTTTTCCTTCTGTCTTTAGTCTTTCCTAGCATCAGAGTCTTTTCCAATGAGTCAGCTCTTTGTATCAGGGAGACAAAGGATTGGAGCTTCAGCTTCAGCATCAGTACTTCCAATGAATATTGAACTAGATAGTGTGCTCCAAATTCAAGACCTTCTTGGAATCACAGAATTGGATCTTATTTGAAAAGAAAGTCTGTAAATATAATTAGGTTAAGATGAGGACATACTCCAGTAGGGTAGGCTTCCCTGGTGGCTCAGATGGTAAAGAATCTGCCGGCAGTGCAGGAGACCCACATTCACTTCCTGGGTCAGGAAGAGCCCCTGGAGAAGGAAATGGCTACCCACTCCAGTATTCTTGCCTGGAGAATACCATGGACAGAGGAAACTTTACCCTATATGGGAGATAAGAATTTGCCTAAAACATCTGTGAAAGCCTAAGTGCCCAAATAAAACTTGAAGAAGGAACAAGTTGCAAAGGCCAGAGACCTGGAAGGAAACAGAGAACAAGCTACATGTTGGTCATTTGCACAGAGTTTAGTTAAGGAATTATTTATAAAGATATGAAGAGAATGCACACATGCATGCTAAGTCATTGTAGTTGTGTCTGACTGTTTATGGACTGTAGCCTGCCAGGCTCCTCTGACTATGGGATTCTCCAGGCAAGAATACTGGAGTGGGTTGCCATATCCTCCTCCAGGGGGTCTTCCCAACCCAGGGATCAAACCTGCCTATCTTATGTATTCTGCATTGGCAGATGGATTCATTACCACTAGTGCCACCTGGGAAGCCCCATGCAGAGAAAGTTGGGGTAGTATTAAATGTGCAGTGCCCAAGAGCTACTGCAAGGTCATACTGCAGTTGGGTAGGCTTTCCCTGTAGCTCAGTCAGTAAAGGATCTGCCTATGATGTGGGAGATCCATGTTTGAATCCTGGGTCAGGAAGATCCTCTAGAGAAGGGAATGGCAATTCACTCCAGTATTCTTGCCTGGAGAATCCCATGGATGGAGGAGCCTGGAGGACTACAGTCCATGGAATTGCAAAAAGTCGACATGACTGAGTGACTAACACACACAAAAGAGCTAGTAACATTAACAGAAAGAGTCCTTTTCCATGCCTAAGCCCAGAAGAAGAAGTTACCTGGAACCAAAAACAAAGAGGCTTTGGGGAGATGGCCATGCTATAGAAGCTGGTACCCTAGATCATGCACTCAATCAAGTGAAGCAACCTTGCAGGTGGAAGCTAGGGTAATAATTAATCTGGCTTCTATTTCCTCCTTCTACCTCCCTGCCAATGATCCTATTATCAGATTCCAAACAGAAGTCTTCCAAACAGAAGACTTTATATTTTGGGGCTCCAAAATCATTGCAGATGGTGACTGTAGCCATGAAATCAACAGACACTTGCTCCTTGGAAGGAAAGTTATGACCAACCTAGACAGCATATTCAAAAGCAGAGACATTACTTTGTCAACAAAGATCTGTCTAGTCAAGGCTATGGTTTTTCTAGTAGTCATGTATGGATGTGAGAGTTGAACTATAAAGAAAGCTGAGCAGCAAAGAATTGGTGCTTTTGACCTGTGGTGTTGGAGAAGACTCTTGAGAGTCCCTTGAACTGCAAGGAGATCCAATCAGTCT
Organism: Bos grunniens; assembly: GCF_055505025.1. Lineage (NCBI taxonomy): Eukaryota > Metazoa > Chordata > Mammalia > Artiodactyla > Bovidae > Bos > Bos grunniens. The sequence continues at coordinate 118,121,348 of NC_141165.1, read as the reverse complement.
ATCCTAAAGGAAATCAGTCCTGAATATTCATTGGAAGGACTGATGTTGAAGCTGAAACTCCAGTACTTTGGCCACCTGATTCGAAGAGCTGTCTCATTTGAAAAGCTGAGAAAGACTGAAGGCAGGAGGAGACGGGGATGACAGAGGATGAGGTAGTTGGATGGGATCACTGACTCAATGGACATGAGTTTGAGTGAACTCTGGGAGTTGGTGATGGACAGGGAGGCCTGGTGTGCTGTAGTCCATGGGGTTGCAAAGCACTGGATAAGACTGAGTGACTGAACTAAACTGAAACAGAAGCCAGAAGCCAGAAAGCTCATTGATTTATATCCATAGAGATCAACCTCTCAGAGACATCTTTGGGTGAACAATCTTGTAGTGAAGATTTGAAAGTTCATCTCGGTTTTGTTTTGTACCTATCCTAGAATGTCTCTCTATCTTACCTATCCTCGTTTATACTTTCTGATCAAAGCTAAAGAATAATACTATTTACTTTTCATTTTTAATATGTTTAGTCCTAATGTCAATCTTCTTTTTTGTTTGACAACTGAAAGATGAATTTAGCTAAATTCTACAATCCAAGCAATGATAGGAGGTAGCAAATCTCTATGTCACTTTTTTCTTTGTTGTTACATGTAGAAACACTCTGCAACTGACAGTGACATTACACAGTGCTTGTGTAGTAGGCAGCAGATTCATTCTAGCATGCTTTACAGCAGTTGCTGCCATTTGATAAGTAACTCCATATGGACTGATGTTGAAGCACTAAATCATTGTGTCTCCTTCATGCCAAAGACTGATTCATAGCAGTAACTTACTCTGCAACTCATTGCTACCAGAGTTTAGAAAATATACTTGTTTTCCACAATCACAATGGTGCCTTCAGTTTATTCTCTCTTTGGCTGGATTTGACCGTACTGGTATTTTAGCATCATCATGTGTGTTAAACTAGTTTCAGTCAGGCATCTACTTATACTCATAACAGGATTTGAAGGGACCTTAAAGGTCACATAATCTCCCTTCTCACTAGATGCATACCATCCCCAAATGAGAGTCATATATCTGGCTTCTTCTCAAATAATCCAATGACAGGGAACTGACTACTTGAGATGCAGCCTTCTCTATGCTTGGATAGGTTTCATTGCTAAAAGTTCTTCCTTATGTTGAGGGGAAATTTATTAACTCTATTTTTCAAATCTTAGTCTTAGTTCTAGTCTCTAGGATAATAAATTTAACTTTATACTTTTTACTAAGTCTTAAATATTCACTACCTCAAGATATTTAGCAAAGCAGTCACAATTTAGTTAAGGTATATATCCCCTAATAACCATACAGAACAAATTTAATCTGGTTGTAGTTTTCCAAAGCAGTGAGTTCTATGTCACTCTAATTCTACATAGAAATTCAAGTTAAAAAATCAATGAGAATTTTAGAAGTGTGGAATTCAAAGACCTACTCAAAATTATATATTGATGTCCTGATTCTTCTTCAGAGTTATAAATGAGCAGGTGATACATGGGAATTTCCGGAAAATAATTGTTCTCATTGTATGTAAATGACATTGCTCATAGAGTGTTCTTACTTTCAAAATCCAAACTTAAACTTGATGTAGAAAACAAATCTGAATTTTTAGTGAAATTCCTATTAATATCTTTGATTTTAATTTCTATCTAAATCTGAAGTGTGTTGTCATTTCCTTCTCCAAGGGATCTTCCTGACCCAGAGATATAACCTGGGTCTTCTGTATTGGCAGAAGGATTCTTTACCACTAGCATCACCTGGGAAGTGCCCGCCAAATCTGAAATAGAGAAAATGAATAAATAAAAACATTCTAAGAATCCCCGCAAAACATAACCATTGACTACATATTGATCACTAACTAAACATTTGATTACTGAACATATACACAAAGTGGGGCTCCCCAGGTGGCACTAGTGGTAAAGATCAGCCTTCCAAAGCAAGAGACATAAGAGACATGGGTTCAATCCCTGGATCAGAAAGATCCCCTGGAGGAGGACATGGTCACTCACTCCTGTGCTCTTGCCTGGAGAATCCCATGGACAGAGGAACCTGACTGGCTACAGTCCATAGGGTCACAAAGAATCAGACACGACTGAAGCAACTTAGCACAGCACAGCACACAACACATATATAAAACATGCTATCTCCAGGCTGCAGCTTAAGTGCTCTTTTCTCAAAATGGTTCTCCAGTGGTCTATTATCCACTATGAAGATTACTTGCATTTCTTATTCCCCCGCATCTAGTTTATCTAATCTTCCAAACTTTCCTCACCTAGACAATGGACTAAATATCTGCTAAGCTGGTTTTACCATGGATTTATATCAATATAGTTCATTTATTTATTAAGAATTCAATATTTACTCAGGTCAGGCATGGAATAAAAAAGAACAAGAGTCAATCTAAACTGTGAAAATATCTGGTAACATTTTCCCCAGATTTAGTTCTGCACATCACATTCTGTCTACATTCTAGTCCTTAACAATACTGTCTTGAGAATGATTTGTCTTGTTCATCTTCTTCTAATATTATCTTATCTGAATTCCATCCATATTTTCAGATATTCAGATTTTGCAAATAGCTCTGAGATTTGCATTTCAATGCAGATTGAGTCCAATTTTGCTCTTGGCATAAGCTGTCCCTCACATCACAAGAATTTTGTTCAAATTTCTTTTTCATTTTATCATTGAATAAGGCAGAATTTAAAAAAATAAAGTTTTATGTAGATGTTACCATAGCTAAGGATCTTATAAATGCTGGCAATTGACTAAATGTAAAAAATTCTCAACTTATCTAGAATATTTAATACTTCAATATTTTATATGTACCCTACTCAAGATACTTATTTGCTTATTTATTTTTCCTGAATGAAGTGCTTAAAATTGTTTCCAAAGCAAATCAGTCCCCAAATTCACTTTATGTATAACCATAAGAAAACTGCTGCTGCTGCTACTGCTGCTGCTACTGCTGCTGCTAAGTCGCTTTAGTCGTGTCCGACTCTGTGTGACCCCATGGATGGCAGCCTACCAGGCTCCCCCATCCCTGGGATTCTCCAGGCAAGAACACTGGAGTGGGTTGCCATTTCCTTCTCCAATGTATGAAAGTGAAAAGTGAAAGTGAAGTCCCTCAGTCGTCTCCGACTCTTAGCGACCCCATGGACTGCAGCCTACCAGGCTCCTCCGTCCATGGGATTCTCCAGGCAAGAGTACTGGAGTGGGGTGCCATTGCCTTCTCTGATAAGAAAACTATTGATTATTTATTATTATGTGAATTATTTATAGCTAAATGAACTTATAGTCTCCAAAAACTTGTCAACTACAAATTGGCACTAGCCAAGGGCATTTGCTATCTGCCTCTGAGGAGATTGGATCCTGTGCTGATGCAGCTCTTGACCTTCCGCACACCCTGAAGGGAATTAAGCATGGAGAATGAGGCACTTAGGGCTCCAGGGAAACTGGTAGAACAGGTCTTTAGATAGGTAAATATTTTCAGGAATTTCTTGATCCCAGTCCTTTTATCTCCTCATATCTAGAAAAGCACTAAATCCTTTCATGATGACATCAGCTCCTTGTGACTACCAGAAAGCCTTTTGTGAAATAAATTCTGGACTGCATTGAACTCCCCCTTCCCCACAATCTTATATATTGACCTTTTTTCATTGCCTCTTTGGAGCAGTTTCTCAGACCTGTCTGAGGTGCTGTATCCTTGGCTGCAGTCCTCATTTTGCCCCCAAATAAAACTTAACTCACAGGTCTCACATTGTGGATCATTTTTTAGTTGACAAATTCATGCAATATTTGATGAATAACACAACTAAAATATAACTGAATTGAAAAAATAATAAAATTTAATGATTACACTGACTTTACATATAATCATAGCAATTTTTTATGCCATTTTCACTAATTTGCATCTCTAATTAAGGCTTGTTAATAAAGTATAACACCATTAGAAAACATAGAGTAAAACATCTGAAAAGGCAAAACAACATAATTGTGTCCTTGTCGAGAAGCAGCCCTGACTATGGGTACACAGAGATACTTTTTATGAAGACTTGGTTTAAGATGATTTTTAGTATTTTTATTTAAATATAAAGTATCAGAAGCAAAATAATTTCCTACACAAGCCCTTGTGAAATTAGTTTTCAAAAAATGTTTGGATAATGAGTGAGTACTTTTTTCTGTAGAACAGAACAGCTGCGTACTTTAGGTGATGTCAACATATTTATGGAACTGTTGCATCATTTGTTCAATGCACTTTGCAGACTGCATTACACAGATGAGGTGAAAACAGCAGGATATTATTTATGCTGCACTATGGCTTTGAAAGTGACACCACAATCTGTCTAAAAGTTACTAATTTAGCAATACAAATGTAGATTTCTTCCTACTTTCTGATGGTGCTGTGCTGGGCTTAGTTGCTCAGTTGTATCTGACTCTTGCGACCCCAGGGACTGTAGCCTGTCAGGCTCTTTTGTCCATGGGGATTCTCCAGGCAAGAATACTGGAGTGGGTTGCCATACCCTCCTCCAGGGGATCCTCCCAAGCCACGGGTTGAACCCAGGTTCTCACAATTGCAGATGGATTCTTTACCATCTGAGCCATCAAGGAAGCCCATGGATATTGGAGTGGGTAGCCTATTCCTTCTCCAGGGGACCTTCTCAACCCAGGAATCAAATCAGGGTCTTCTGCTTTGCAGGTGGATTCTTTACTAACTGAGCTACCAGGAAAGCCTTTATAAATAGGGGGAAAGGTCATGTTCCATTAAGGATATTCATTCATCTAAAGTAAATCTAGACTGGGTTGTCATTCCCTTCTACATGGGATCATCCTGATTCAGGGATCAAATCCGGGTCTCCCACATTGCAGGTGGATTCTTTACTACTGAGCCACCAGGGAAGCCCCTTTTCTGATGGTGAAAGTGAAGTCACTAAGTCGTGTCCGACTCTTTGCTGTCCCATGGCCATGGCCCAGGGATTCTCCAGGCAGGAATACTGGAGTGGGTTGCCATTTCTGATGGTAACAATATGCAATTCTTTAAAAGAAAAAATATACTTCGCATGTTTGAAACTTATTTCCATTATTTGCTTGCATTTTAGTAAAAGGTAAACATAGGAGAAAGGGGCAACAGAGGACGAGATGGTTGGATAGCATCACTGACTCAGTGGACATGAATTTGAACAAACTTGTGGAGATAGCAAAGGACAGGGAAGCTTGGTATGCTTAAATTAATAGGGTTGCAAATGATTGGACAGGACTTAGTGATTGAACAATAACAAACATAGTGAAAGGGGAATAAAAAAATAAACTTTCCCCAAGGCTTCAAGATGTAACCTATTTGATCAACAAGTTTTGAAAAATTTTGCAGAAAAGTGTGATCTCAAAAATAATTCTACCTTAAATGAACTAAACTGGAATAATCGTGGGATTGGGAATCTAGATAGGCTCCCTGAGCTCTATCGGTGATTTATTAACTGAGAACCTTTGGGGAATCTGTCATGAAAAAAGGCTTCCTCTAAGATCCCTGCAATTTAAATCTCAATAATATGGAAATTTTAATTCTTTCCATGTTTTCAAACTATGGGCTTCAGCTTCCAACTTCTTGGTTTAACAGCACTGCCCCAGAGCACAAATGAGCAGCCAAAATGCGATTACCCAGTATCTGATGTCATGGTGCCTCCTCGCTCACACATTAGAAACAACAATTTTGCTTCCTTCTGTCCCAATGGGCTCTCACCCTCCCTCTGATTTAGGTTCTTGTTAGCTGCAGTGTGATGATTAAGCACAAGTAAGACCAGGAAAGAAGGAAGTCATATTTATTATACAGCTAATTAGGCACTGTGCTAGTGCCTCACATATGTTATTATTCAATTTCCTTTCTGCTTTAATGACTCTTTACATCTCTCTACCAATATATTCAGTTTTCTGTTAAGACTTCCCAGTGAAATGTGCAGTTTTGATCCCTGGCTGGTCTTTTCCCCACAATCCATGTTTACTTTCTTACAAAGGAACTGTTTTCCTTTTTTCTCCTTTCTAACTCATCTTCTAGAATGTCTAAACTTCAGTCTGGTCTGAGAAACTGACTACAATCACTATCCCTCTTCCTGGGTCTTATTCTGAACTCCTACTCCTTTCAAAGTGGAAGGTACCTCTCAAGAAAGAACACTTAATTTTCTCGCTCTCTGTCTCTCTCTCTCTCTCTCTTTTTTTTTAATTTTTATTGTTTTAGTTTTGAAAAACTTAAGTAGTTAAAAAGAATTCTGAGCATAACTTTTCTATTCCCTTGTAAGCCATAAATGAAAGAGAATGAGTTCTCTTTAATTCCAGATATATAATCATTTAAGTACTTTTCCACCTCAAAAAGAAAATGATGATGTTATTTCTCATCACAGGTTGTTGGAAGAGAATGGTAGAGTTTTGTTCTAATGGGGCCCAGTTTGGTGTACCTGATGTCCTGCAATGTAACAATACAGTCTGGACTTGCCTATCTCAGAAATGTGAGGTGATAAGAGTTAAGTAGTCTTCCCTTGTGGCTCAGATGGTAAAGAATCTGCCTGCAATGCAGGAGACCCAGGTTCAATCCCTGGTAAGGAAGATCCCCTGGCAAAGGGAATGACAACCTACTCCAGTATTCTCATCTGGAGAATTCCATGGACAGAGGAGCCTGGCGAGATATAGTCCATGGGGTCGCAAAGAATCAGACACAACTGAGCGACTTTTCACTTTTACTTTGACTTTCACTTTCAACAGTTCAGAGAAAAAGAGAAACTTCATAGTGAAAACAAACCTATAGGATAAAAATTGTTATCCAAATTCTGTAGGTGAACAAAACAGAAAATCATGAAATTTTAATGTTTGTTTATTCAATACAAAGTGTGGCAGTTTTGAACTCAGATCTCTTTAAATTCAAAGATAACGGACTTTGCATTATAATATGTCTTCATAGCAGAACATGTCTTTTATAGAACCCTGTCTATGACTTATTTCCACTACATATTAATTTGCTTGAGAGTTTATAACCAAGAGTGTCAGTATCTTATGACAGTCACAAATTATAGATGATATATAGTAAATGGTTAACCAAAGTTTGAATCATCTTTTTTGTAAGTGAATTATGAAATAACTTTCATAAAGTAAATTTTCATACAATAAAATAGTTGTTTTAAGATCATGGATTCACGTTTTACATTTAACAACTGCATGTGCTTGTCTAACTTCTGCCCCCAATCAAAATCTAGAATATTTCTGTAAGTTTAAAAAGTTTCCTCTCCCAAAGAGTCCAGAGAGAGGGAAGTGGGAAGGGGGTTCAGGATGGGGAACACATGTACACCTGTGGCAGATTCATATTGATGTATGGCAAAACCAATACAATATTGTAGAGTAATTAGCCCCCAATTAAAATAAATAAATTTATATTAAAAAAAAAGTTTCCTGATTCCCTGATGTAGTCAATGCATGGGGTCTTCACATCTCAGACAATCCTTATCTGATCTCTATCAGAGATATAGGTTTAGTCCAAACCTAGAATTTCATATAAATGGAAACAGTATGTACTACTTTGTGTCTGGTTGTGCCTGGTTTGTTATTTTCAGTATAATGTTTTGAATTTCATCATTATTGTTGTAATATCAGAAGTTCATACTTTTTATTACAAAGTGCTATCTCATTATATGTATGTAGCTTGGTTTATTTATACATTCACCAGTTGACAGATATTCAATTTGTTTCCAGTTTTTGCTTTACAAATAACATGGTTATGAATATTTGTGCACCAGCTTCATTGTGGCCCATATTTTTTTTTTTTTCTGGATTAAATAAGTCCCATTTTTTTTTCTGAATTAAAAAAGTCTGTACAACATGTATACCTGTGGTGGATTCATTTTGATATTTGGCAAAACTAATACAATTATGTAAAGTTTAAAAATAAAATAAAATTAAAAATAAAAAAGTCTGTACATATTTTGGATATAAGTCCTTTGTCAGATAGGTATATCACAAGCATTTTCTTTGAGTCTGTGGCTTACCTATTATTTTCAAATGCTGTTATCATTTGAATATCACAAATATTTAATTTTTGACTAGGGTACAGTTGTTATATGCTGCTGCTGCTAAGTTGCTTCAGTCATGTCCGACTCTGTGCGACCCCAAAGACGGCAGCCCACCAGGCTCCCCCGTCCCTGGGATTCTCCAGGCAAGAACACTGGAGTGGGTTGCCTTTTCCTTCTCCAATGCATGAAAGTGAAAAGTGAAAGTGAAGTTGCTCAGTCGTCTCCGACTCCTAACGACCCCATGGACTGCAGCTTACCAGGCTCCTCCGTCCATGGGATTTTCCAGGCAAGAGTACTGGAGTGGGGTGCCATTGCCTTCTCTGCAGGTGTTATATATATTGTATAAATTTCATGTGTACAGCTTTATAGCCTGTTATTTGTATTCACTACAAAGTGATCACCACAATAAGCTATTGTCTATCACCATACTATTGACATCCTTTCCTCATTTCAACCGCTCCTTAACTGTCTTTCCTTCTTGTATTTGTTTTCTGTATCTGTAAGGTTTGTTTTGTTTATTTATTTTGCTTTTTAGATTCCACATGTAGGTAAAATCATACAGTATTTACCTCTCTCTGTCTGACTTACCTCACTTAGCATAAAACCCTCAGGTTTTATCCATGTTGTTGCAAATGGCAAGATTTCCTTCTTTTCTATGGCTGAGTAATATTCCATTGTGTAATGTGTATGCGTGTGTGTTGTTGTTCAGTCCCTCAGTTGTGTCTGACTCTGTGCGATCCCATGGACTGCAGCACGTCAGGCTTCCCTGTCCTTCACAATCTCCCAGAGTTTGCATCTCATCCTCTGTCGTCCCCTTCTCCTCCTGCCTTCTATCTTTCCCAGCATCAGGGTCTTTTTCAGTGAGTCAGCTCTTTGTATCAGGTGGCCAAAGTATTGGAGCTTCAGCTTTGGCATCAGTCCCTCCAGTCAATATTCAGAGTTGATTTCCTTTAGCATTGACTGCTTTGATCTCCTTGCAGTCCAGTGGAGAATTTTCTCCAGCACCACAGTTTGAAAGCATCAGTTCTTCAGCAGTCAGCCTTCTTCATGGTCTAGCTCTTACATCCATACATGAATATTGGCAAAACCATAGCTTTGACTATATGAACCTTTGTTGGCAAAGTGATGTCTCTGCTTTTTAATATGCTGTCTAAGTTTGTTATAGTTTTTCTTCCAAGGAGCCTTTTAATTTCATGGCTACAGTCACCCATCCACAGTGACTTTGGAGTCCAAGAAAATAAAATCTGTCACTGTTTCCATTTTTTCCCCTATTTGCCATGAAGTGATGGGACCAGAAGCCATGATCTTAGTTTTTTGAGTGTTGAGTTTTAAGCCAGCTTTTTTACTCTCCTCTTTCACCTTCATCAAGAGGCTCTTTAGTTCCTCTTCACTTTCTGCCATTAGGGTGCTGTCACCTTCATATTTGAGGTTTACAATGTATACTTCTTAAAATCACAGTGTACCTTCAAATAGTATGATACTGCTTTTTCTAAACAGAGAAGGTGATGGCACCCCACTCCAGTCCTCATGCCTGGCAAATTCCACGGACAGAGGAGCCTGGTAGGCTGCAGACCATGGGGTTGCAAAGAGTCGGATACAACTGAGTGACTTCCCTTTCACTTTTCACTTTCCTGCATTGGAGAAGGAAATGGCAACCCACTCCAGTGTTCTTGCCTGGAGAATCCCAGGGATGGGGGAGCCTGGTGGGCTGCTGTCTATAGGGTCACACAGAGTCGGACATGACTGAAGTGGCTTAGCAGCAGCAGCATCTTTTTCTAAAATCCAAAAACACTACAACTGATTGTTATTTAGACTACTGAGTTGTCTGAGTTCTTCCTATATTTTTTTATATTAACCCCTTATCAGATAAATGACTTGCAAATATATTTTTCCTATTTCATAGGTTACCTTTTCAGTTTGATGATGATTTCCTTCACTGTGCAGAAATTTTTGAGTAATCCCACTTGTTTAATTTAGCCTCCGTTGCTTTTGTTTTTGGTGTCAAATTTAAAAATTATTGCCAAGACCAGTAGGAAGGAGTTACTGCTTTAGTTTCCTTCTAGAATTTTATGGGTTTAGGTCTTAGGTTCTTTCAAGTCAGTAATTCATTTTGAGTTGACTTTTTTGTTAATGGTGTAAGATAAAGATTCAGTATCATTTTTTTTCCTTTCCTTATTGTGTATTCTAGGTTCTTTTGTTGTAAATTAGTTGCACATGTATTGATGCATTTATTTCTGTGTTCTCTGTTCCATTGATCAAAAATAGTAATACTAAATTTAAAAAAGTTATAAAATATCATTCTGTTTTTCCCCTGTCCTCTATGCTAGGAAAGTCATTGGATTTATTTTTACTTATAACTTTCACTGCACATTGGTTTGGTTTTGCTTTAAGAGCCAAATATGTTTGAAGCAAGCTTTATTTTTAGTGAGAAGAGAATTTTATATTTATTCACATTCTTATCATTAGTAAAACTTTCAATTTCTTTCTAAAAATTTGAGTGTTTATCTGAAATAGGCTTCCTTTAGATTATAGAATGTCTTGAATATTTTCTATATTGTGAACTTTCTCAAATTTGTTTTTCTGAAAATGTTTCATTTCACCTTTATGTTTGATTTATTTTTCCGAGTATAACTTTCTGAGTTGAAATTTTAAAGTATTTAAATCTGCTAATAATTTATTGCATTGTCTTCTGAGTAGCATTTTTTCCAATGGGAAGTGAGCTATTTTTTTTTTTAATATTTGTTTCCCTATACATAATTATCTTTCTTTATGGCTACTATTAAGGTTTTCTTTTGACTATTGGTTTTAAGAATTTTTATCATGATGCCCAGAATTCATTTAAAAATTTTTTATCCTACTCTAATTTTACTGAATTTCTTGTTCTTGATTTATATTGGTCCTAAAACTAGATGGTATTTGCTCATTATTTCATCAAATATTTTTTCTTCCCCATCTTACCCCAGGTTACAATTTCATATATGTCAAGTTACTTATTTTACTTCAGATTACTGAATTTCTAGTCACTTTCAGCCTCTGTCATATTTTATTTTGAATTATCTCTGTTGATCTACCTAAATTTTAGTATCTTTTTCTTTATAATGTCTAATCTGCTATTATGCTCACCAGTGATGACTTTTCATTTCAGGTTTTTCTAAACACAAAATTTCATTTTTTTCTTTTTTAATAATTTGTTTTCTTTCTTATGTTTATAGTTTTCTTTAAAATTCTATACATATTTATCATAGCTATTTTATGACCACATTATATTAATTTTTTCTGTTCTCTTATATTTATTGATTTTTTCATGATCATGGATGTTATTGTTTTACCTAATAAAAATTTGTTTTGAGTTGAATTTTATTGTTGAATATATGAATCTTAACTGTTTTCCTTTAAGAATGTTTAGGTTTGTTCTTGTTGGCAGTAAATGTATTTGTAGCTCAGTTAGATTTTTTCACATCTTATAAATAATATGTTTTTTCTATTTATTTTTATAAATAAGTATCATTAGTTTGAATCTAGACTAAGCTTCAGGGTCAGTTTAATTATACTCCTAACCACATGACATGGAATCTTTGCTAAAGTCTGTGTGCTCAATATGGTATGTTATTTCCAGTTTTGTCAAACTTGGATATTTCCTAAATTTATGTGTTGTAGTAGCTTTTTGGTTTATAGGGTTTTGGTATTTCTTCTTTTCTTGGTTTAATTGAATCTTACCCTATGACATTTGAGTTATTACTCAGCCAAGGTCTATGGTATACCTAAACAGATTTCTACTTGCCTTTCCTCTGTATAGCTTCCTACTCTGACAGTCTGTCTTGACAATTCCAGCTGCATCAGACTTCCAGACTTTTGATCTCTCCTTTCCAACTTCACCAAAGTCATTGTACTCAATCCTCCCTACTCCAGTTTTTGGTAAATGTTTCAGGACAGAAAGCCAGTATGAGCAAAACATTCATTTGATTAATTTCCCTAGTTAAGGTAAAGCAATAACAATTTCTTTAATGAACATACACTTAATTGAAGAAAAACAATAACAGCAGTAATAGTAATCCAAAAATAGGTTCATGTTTTTACTTGCTTTGTGTAGGTAACTCAGTGTGCTGTGCTTAGTCACTCAGTCGTGTTCAACTCTTTGTGACCCCATGGACTGTAGCCCACCAGGCTCCTCTGTATGGAATTCTCCAGGCAAGAATAACTGGAGTGAGTATTTGTTTCTCCAGGGGATCTTCCCAACCCAGGGATCCAACACAGGTCTCCCATATCGCAGGTAGATTCTTCACCATCTGAACCACGAGGGAAGCCTAGATAACTCATGGAGCTGAATAAATCACCTACTTGTTCACCTCAGCTTTGGTACTTTGCATATCTACAGACAGCTTACTAGCATATGAAAGGCACATTTTTCTCCCAAACAACAATAGCAACAACAATAATAATACCTTTTCCAAAATAAAATTTGAAAATAAATATTTCCCCAAATGAACTTTTATGAAAGAAATAATACTAGTCATTTATTCCATTTTATGAATAAAAATTTCTACAGGGAAATCACCAGAGAATCTGCATTTGTCAGCTAACAGTTATAATCATCTACCTTCACGCACAGTTTGAAAAGCAATATGAAACTTTACAGAATTTTATAGAAGATTTATGCAACAATCTTTTAAAAAATTACCATGCTTTTCTTTGCTTTTAGAAGTAAGAAAGGAATATGTATTTACTGATAACAAACAATGCACCAGGCAATGTTCTGGTGATCTGATACACTTTCATTTAATCTTAATAACAATCCTCTGAGTTATCTGTTCTTCTTCTTCTTTTCTGAGTGAGTAAAGAAAGCTGAGTGCCAAAGAATTGATGCTTTTGAACTGTGATGTTGGAGAAGGCTCTTGAGAGTCCCTTGGACTGCAAGGATATCCAACCAGTCCATTCTAAAGGAGATGGGTCCTGGGTGTTCACTGGAAGGACTGATGTTGAAGCTGAAACTCCAATACTTTGGCCACCTGATGCGAACAGCTGACTCATTTGAAAAGACTCTGATGCTGGGAAAGATTGAGGGCAGGAGGAGAAGGGGACAACAGAGGATGAGATGGTTGGATGGCATCACTGACTTGATGGACATGAGTTTGGGTAAACTCCAGGAGTTGGTGATGGACAGGGAAGTCTGGCGTGCTGTGGTTCATGGGGTCGTGAAGAGTTGGACACGACTGAGCAAATGAACTGAAAGTTAACATATAAGCTTATTCATTTTCCAAGATCTAACAACTACTGGTAGCAATGCTGCAATTTAAACCTAATTATTCTAATCCAAACCACTTTCTTTTCCCCAAACAATGCATTTTCCCAAACAGAATGCATTTACCTATTGCTATTTTCTAATTGCACACCACATGTTATAATCTTAAACCTAACATTTGTACAAGCTCAGAGGGCCACATGTGTCAGATGATATTAGCCGCTGTTTTCCTTCCCTCTGAACTCACACTCACACACATATATTAGTGGGAAATACAATATTTACTAGAGCTGAAAAAAGTAAGAGAGGCTTTAGATATAACAGAAAAAAAAATCCAAACAACAAAATTCCTAAATTTTGATATTTCTGTTCTTAAAAATTGAAGTGTTTTTCAGATTGCTTTATTACAAAGTCTTTAGCTTTTTCTCTCCTTTTTTTTTTTTTTTCCTTTGAAGGAGACTCCTTCAAAGGAGAAAAATCATGTTCATTACTCTTTCACTTAGGTATTTGTCCTAAAAGGTTTATCAAATCAATATACCAATTAAGCCAAACAAGATGTCATAGACGCTATTAAGAAAATACATATTGCTTCTTGTAATTATACACATAGACTTTTATTTAAAAAGTCAAATTTCACTGACAATATAAGTTAACATAAGTAAGAACAAAGGACTAGGAACTCTAATGCTTCCAAGGCATTGTCGCAGAACAATTACTCAAATTATACCTAATTTATCTTTTCTTACTCTCTGTACAATTTAGGTAGATTCTAGTACAGTAAAAACAGTTGGTAGTGATAAAACATTTATACTGGAGAAAATAAGGCCCAAATAACCTATTTTAAATACTTGTACAATCCACAGATTATCAATAACATCATTGATAATTAATAACTTTATAAAGACATGTACAGAGTCAGTTGCTACATAATAATTACATGTTTAAAGGGTGATAATGTAGAATTGTTTATGTAAATAACAAAAGAATGGTAAAAAAATAATGTATCTTTTTTGTAAATGACTTTACTAAGACTCTTGAGCATTTTATATTCACATTTATATTACCAACTGTCCCAAGTTGGCCCCCAAGTATCCTGCTCAATGTTGCTTAATCCAATAGAATGAGACAAAGCTAGGTTCAGAAGCAAATAAAAGTTTTATTCCTTGACCAGAAAGCAGACACCCGTCGGGCACAATTGTTCTGCTCATGCTCCAGATCACAGTGCCGGGTGCAGTATCTCTACACACAGCCTTCTGCTGCTGTCTTGAATTGAGGTGTTCTGCCTGGCATTTCTGCACAGAGTTGCAGAGCTGAGGTGTCGGTGCAGCACTTTGCATTAAGAACTCTGATCTAGGTACCAGTGCAAGGCTTCTGCATATGACATCCTATAAGCAAGTGAAACTAGACTAAGCAAAAAGGAAAAACAAAAACTAGACTTTATTACCCAGATTCTATTTTTATTTCCCTGGAATTATTAATAAGCCTTGCTAGTTACAGTCATACCAATGAAAAAATGGAAGTAATTATATCAAAGTGCCAGGTAGCAGTTTTGATGTTCTTTATACTGTTTTACTTTATATTTAATGACATTGACAAAATAGAGCAATGATGTATTTAACAATTTGTTTTCCAATCATACTGTAACATTTCACTTCACCCATGTGTGTGTTTAAGTAGACTTATGAGAGTTTATCTTTTTTCTTTTTAAAAGACACATACATTTGATAAAATAAAATAGCAAATTTTCCTAGAAATTTGACCCCAAGGATTTGAGAAATGGATTATTTAAGAAAAAATGTAACATTTTCCTTGGAATATGAAGTTATTGAGGAATCATTTCAGAATCGTTTCCTAAATCTTGTAACTTCTTAAATGAATGAAGACATGAATCATCCAAATAGTTATGTTTAAATAATTTTACCTAGGATCTTAGGAAGCTAAAACTTACTTTATGAAGAGTACCATACTGATGAAATAAACAAGTCTTAAAATTTGGACAAGTACTTGGGATATATATCCTAAATTTGTCACGGTGGCATTGAAATAGTACAGTTATGAGAGATACTCCTATAAACTATTTTATTAGGAAGTTATTTAAGAAATTAAAGTGTCTAGAATGTAGAATCATAATTTGCTCACTATATTCCAGAATTTCTGGGACCATAAGCTCATTACAACTCAAGAGCCAATTGTAAGAATTTTTATGAGACTATTATGCTTGTCACAGTTAGTAGTTTTTTGTCTAGAAATAGTTTTCAAAATAAAATGCAAAAATAATTCAGCAATATTGCTCTAAAGTATATATACAAAAATTAAGCAATTTTAGTTGCATTTGATATTAGAAGAAACAATAATATAAAATTTTTCTTAGTTAAGACTAAAAATGCCATTAGCCAATATTAATAATAGAGATAAGAGATTAAATGCTAATCTACAGGAGACTTATGAGACTTTCAATACATAGATATCTAATGCCAGTCTCTTTTAATAACTTTTTAATTGCGTGTTAATTATTTATTCATTAAATTGTTTATTCTAGTACTTTATCTGGAGTCTCTAGTGGCTCTGAATGAAAGAATCCAAGCCCCTAGTTGCTTGTAAACAACAAAGCGGACATTTTTATTGCATTTAAATTAGTTGTTATGGGAAAACATGTGAGGATATGCACGGAGCTTTCTTAGCCTTCATGAGCTTAACTTACTGCTTAAACCAGAAATCTCAACATTCAAATATTAATTTTAAAATTAATTAAAAAAATAATTATATTGACTCTATTTTTGACTCAAAACTAGAATATGTGAATTTATGGTAAATGCATGTCACAGGAAGATTTAGAACATACTATCTATAATCAAGACTTGCTATAAATTGGACCTATAATTAAGGAAACAATACATACCTTGTTTTTTTCTTTTTTAAAAAATTACTTATTGTAAGCCAAGATATGGAATGACATAGCATGGTCTTTGTCCTTAATGAAATCATGTTCTAGTACAAGATACAGCTGTGGAAACAAAGTATCAAAATATGATGAGAAAAGTGTAAAATACTATGAAGTTACAAAGGAAGGGGCAGAGATTGCTGCTGCTGCTGCTGCTAAGTCACTTCAGTCGTGTCCGACTCTGTGCAACCCCAGAGACAGCAGCCCACCAGGCTCCCCTGTCCCTGGGATTCTCCAGGCAAGAACACTGGAGTGGGTTGCCATTTCCTTCTCCAATGCATGAAAGTGAAAAGTGAAAGTGAAGTCACTCAGTCGTGTCCGACTCTTAGTGACCCTAGGGACTTCAGCCCACCAGGCTCATCCGTCCATGGGATTTTCCAAGCAAGAGTTACTGGAGTGGGTTGCCACTGGGGCAGAGATTAGGGGATCATATTTAAACTTGTTTTTGAAGGATGACTACATTCAACCAGGCCAAGCAAGTTATTTCTATGGAAATTTAGAGAAATTAAAAGATGTTTGAGGAACAGTAAGATTAAAGGGATAGAATATAGGGACATACAGACTTGGAATAAAACTGAAAGTAGATGTGCAATTGACTAGTAAACAATATTGTATACTGGAATTAAAATTTTCATTTCATTTTGTATATAGCAAACTGAGAATCAGTACATGTGTTTTTGAAGATAGTTGGTTTATTTTTCTTTTAGAAAAATAACTCTGACATCGGATTAAAATATGATGGAAGCACTGATTTTCTGTAGGCAGTGGGGAATGAAGTAAGAATAATTAAAAACTATAGATGAGAAATAATAGAAGATCTGAACTACAGAAATGGCAGTGAGAGTAAACAAATGAAATGTGAAAGTGAAAGTTGCTCAGTCCTGTCTGATTCTTTGTAACCCCGTAAACTATACAGTCCGTGGAATGCTCTGGGTCAGAATACTGGAGTGGGTAGCCTTTCCCTTCTCCAGGGGATCTTCTCAACTCAGGGATCAAACCCAGGTCTCCTGCATTGCAGGCAGGTTCTTTACCAGCTGAGCCACAAGGGAAGCCCAAAAATACTGGAGTGGGTAGCCTTTTGTTCTTCAGGGGACCTTCCGGACCGAGGGATTGAATTTTGGTCTCTCACATTGCAGGCAGATTCTTTACCAGCTGAGCTATCAGGGAAGCTTGGGATCAAACAGGGGCAGGGCAATTGCAAGAAACTCTGTTTGGGTGGAATAAATGTTAACTGACTGGATATGAGCAGAAAGATAAGAAATTGTTTAATATAATTATGAAGTTTTTTAGTTTGAGGTTATCATGAAGCTATTAACTAGCATAAGGGATTTCACAAAGTGGAACCAGTTTTAATCATGCTGGTGGATCTTAATTTATTTGTCCTTACACATCAAGTGGTCAAATGTGACTTTTCCTTCCTAATGGATTCTGCTATATTGGATCACAGAATGGGGCAGCGTTGGAATTATAACAAGTCTTTTCACTAGTTTTCTTAATGGGACAAGTCTATTGAGTCATATATAATCTAAAGAAAGAGGAATGACAATATAAAAATGTCCGATATTTAGTTTCCTAACAAATGTGTGCACATTATGTGTGTGTGTGTGTGTGTGTGTGTTAGTTGCTCAGTCACGTTTGACTCTTTGCGACCCCATGGAGGGTAGCTCGAAAGTCTCTTCTGTCTTTGGAATTCTCCAGGCAAGAAATACTGGAGTGGATTGCCATTCCCGTCTCCAGGGGATCTTTCCCACCCAGGAATGGAACCTAGGTCTTCCACACAGCAGGCAGATTCTTTACCATCTGGGCCACTAGGGAAGCTCCTTGTGCACATTACTTGACCTCAAATGTGAAAGGAAGTTTTCAGTATATTAGTGTACATATAAGAAGGTAGAAACTTGATTTCAGTGGATTTGCTCAGTCATAAGGAAAAGTCAGGAACCATTCAATGCAAGTCTCTGTGAAAAGGATCCAGAGCCCTGGTTTGAGTTCCCTGAGTCATACAGCATATCTCATTGGTTATCTATTTTACACATGGTAGTGTATATGCTTCCATGTTACTCTCTCCATTCGTCCCACCCTCTTCTTCCTCCCCTCCACTCATGTCCATAAGTCTGTTCTCTATGTCTGCATCTCCATTCTTGCCCTGCAAATAGGGAGGGAGATTAACGAGGGAGGGGACATATGTACACCTATGGCAGACTCATGTTGATGTATAGCAGAGGCCAACACAATACTGTGAACCAATTTACCTTCGATTAAAAATAAATAAGTTTGGGGAAAAAAAGAAAGTAAGCAACAACAACAACAACAACAAAAAGTGTCCAGAGAACAGGATATTACAAGAGATAAGACGAAAAAGTACATAATTCTAAGGTGAATTCCAATTATATGGTAAAATCCATTTAAATATTTCTTACAGTTCATATAAAAATGTTAAGACAGAGGAAAAGGAAAAAAAGGAAGAAAAATGGGTTCTTTGAAAGTGACATGAAGAAGTATTTCAAAAAAGGGATGGGGTATAATTATTATATTCAGGTAAGATTGCATGGAACTTTCCGGGTAGCTCAAACAGTAAAGAATCTGCCTGCAATGAGGGAGACCTAGGTTTGATCCCTGGGTCAGGAAGACACCCTGGAGAAGAGCATGGCAACCCACTCTAGTATTCTCGTCTGGAGAATTCTATGGACAGAGGATCCTGGAGGGTTCCAGTCTGTGGGGTCAGAAAGAGTAGGACACGACAAAGTGACTAACACAACAACAAGATTGCATGATTTCTATTTTTGGAAAATTGTGCTTTCTAATACAAAGAATAGAGTTTAACATATTTACCTTCTTAGAATTGACAGAACTGAGCCTTGGCAGGTCTCTACTTCCAGTAACAGAGCCTGTCCCTATAGAACAAAGAAACAGTCTGCTCTGTAGTCTTATTATTCTACCAAGACAGAGCCTGTCCCTATAGAACAAAGAAACAGTCTGCTCTGTAGTCTTATTATTCTACCAAGACAGAGGAAGGGTTCCATGACCAATGTCTTCTACTGAACTTAGCAACTAGTTGCTTTACTTCCCCTGCTGCAAGGAAAATGAACACTGAGAAGTCTGGAGCTAATGGTACCACTTTTTCAGGAAAGACTCCTCTTGGAATTAACCATTAAACCAATGATCCATCAAATATTTGGCTATCCTCCCAAGGGAAGACAAGGTCCACAGGTCACAAGATTTCTTAAAAGACCTTTTTTTCTGTTTCTCTGAATCATTCAAATGAGATATTATCTTGTCAGACATAGAATCAAAAGCCTGAATTATACTTTTTCATCTTTTACTCATTAGTTTAGAAAGTAATTACAAACAATGTCTGTTAGTTCATTCATTTTAGGTCTTAGTATATTTACATTCATAATCTTATCTAAGGTAAATGTTATATTAATTAAACAATTTGTTACATATTTAATTGTAGTTTTTTTTCCATTCATAATCCGGGAATTGTTCTAAATACTGATAGGAAGACTACTAGCTTTTTTTTTTAAAGATCAACATTTTGCTACTGTAGATTTTGCATAGCTCTTAATTCACCCTTTTGCAAACCAAGTATTGCTTTACTCATTGTGACACATAAAACAGATGTGGAAAAATCAGTGGAATCCTAAAAGTAAACAGTGACTCTCAATTTAGCTACCATCACTACAGGAAACCCATCCCTATAGCACAAGATTAAAAGATCACAAAACAAGTCAGTCTTAAATATACTTTGGTTTTCCTCAGAACACACACACCCAGAAATTGAAAGGATGAAAAACCATGGTTACTTTTTATATGTCACTGACTCCCAGTTTAGGTTTCTTATATGATAGTATAAAATGCAGTGGTTATATTTACTATTATTTCAAATTACATTTTGATAGAAATATTCCTCAGTGTCTTATTATTGGTCTTTGGAGAAGTGAACCAGTTTTTAAAATACAAATACTTACCCTTCTACTCTATTTAATGTTTTACATGCTAACCATGTAGCAGATTAATATTTTCAGGATTTTATCTCATTTATACAACTTAAATTCTATTGTATATTTGGACACCATTACTGTTAATCTAAAATCATGTATGTATTAATAAATTTTTACAGCTCAGTCGACCAAGGAGATTGATACCTTTCCCACAGTAAATTAACAGTATTTATTACAAAGGGCCAATAGAAACTCTCTCTGAATATTTTGAGTCGATTTTAAAATGACCTGACTTTACAGAATCCAGGGCTGCTCTAGCTTTCTGAGCCTATCTATACTTGGGTTCCAATTTTGATTTGGTTTTCTAACCCTGAAATCTACATATTTAACAAACATCATAGTCAAATCTGCTCTAGATGTTCTTTGGACAAAACTGAGAACATAGTCTTAATCATTATTACTTTGTTCTCCAAAGATTTTATATAGAAAATCATTGGTCTAGACATGGTGTGTGGACTTCCCTGTTGGCTCAGATGGCAGTAAAGCATCTGCCTACAATGCGGCAGACTGGGGTTCAATCCCTGGGTGGCGAAGATCCTCTGGAGAAGGAAATGGCAACCCACTCCAGTACCCTTGCCTGGAGAATCCCATGAATGGAGGAGCGTTGTAGGCTATAGTCCATGGGGTCCCAAAGAGTCAGACACGGCTGAGCAACTTCACTCACTCACTGACTTACTCAGACATGGTGTGTGTGTGCATTTAGTTGCTAAGTCATGTCAGACTCTTTGAGACCCCATGGACTGAAATCTCAAACAGGTAGAAATTAGTAAATGTAAGTTAATTATTTTAATTAAACATGTAATATGCTAAATAATTAATTAAATATGTAATAACTTACAATAATAAATTATAATTATTTAATTTACAGAAAAATTAAAAGTAGAATTATCTAAAAGAATACATTGTCTTAAGCAGTGGTTCTCAAATGTAGCTTGTATCCAATACACCTGGAAAGTGAAAGTGAAGTCAAGTTCAACTCTTTGTGACCCCATGGACTATAGCCCACCAGGCTCCTCCGTCCACGGGATTTTCCAGGCAAGAGTACTTGAGTGGGTTGCCATTTCCTTCTCCAGGGTATCTTCACAACTCAGGGATGGAAACGGGTCTCCTCCATTGCAGACAGAAACTTTACCAGCTGAGCCACCAGGGAAGCCCATTATACCTGGAAGGCTACTTAAAAAAAAAAATCCTGGGTCCTACCTGCAGAATTTCTTATTCTTTAGTTCCTGTGTGGAAGCCAAGAATTTGTATTTCTTAAAAGTTCCCAGATAATGCTGATGCTGCTGTTTCAATAACTGTATTTTGAGATCCATTGCCTTAAAAGATTCAAACTGAATTCCATTTTCAAAACTTTGCTTTATATACAACTTTACATGGAATGTTAGCAATGGAAGAAAACATATAATCTAGCATCATTTTGTAAACTAATACACCCTTTATTTTAGAAATTAGAAAACCAAGGCACAGGGAACTAAGCAATTAATTTAATTCAGGGTACTTTACACTGAAAATGAATTGAAAGATATGTGGGAAGGTTCATGTCTTTATGTGCTTCAAAAAGGAGCCAGATTTAGTAATGGATATGAAAGGGATTTTGTGAGAGAAAAAAGATTCAATGGACTACAGAGATGAAGAATATCAGAAAATGCATTAGGAAATAGCAAAAAAAAAAAAAAAAAATGAAGCTGATTCAGTTCTAGTTTCTACATGTTAAAAATTGGAAGCAGTCACCTTCATCCTCGTACTCAGTCGCTTCAGTCGTGTTGGACATTGTGATGCTATGGACAATGTCCCATCAGATTCCTCTGTCGATGGAATTCTCCAGGCAAGAATACTGGAATGTGTTACCAAGCCCTCCTCCTGGGGATCTTCCCGACCCAGGGATCAAACCCACGTGTCCTCCTATTGTTGTTCAGTCGCTCAGTCGTGTCTGACTCTTTGAGACCCCATGGAAAGACTTCAGCATCAGTTGTTCCAATGCATATTCAGGATTGATTTCTTTTAGGATTGACCAGTTTGATTTCTTTGCAGTCCAAGGAACTCTCAAGAATCTTCTCCAGCACCAAAGTTCAAAAGCATCAATTCTCTGACTCTCAGCCTTCTTTATGGTCCAACCCTCACATCCATTCATGACCACTGGAAAAACCATAACTGACTATACGGGCATTTGTTGGCAAAGTAATATCTCTGATTTTTAATATGCTGTCTAGGTTGACCCTAGCTTTTCTTCCAAGGAACAAGCGTCTTTTAATTTCATGGCTGCAGTCACCATCTGCAGTGATTTTGGAGCCCAAGAAAATAAAATCTGTCACTGTTTCCATTGTTTCCCCATATCCCAAGTCTCCTGCATTGCAGGCAGATTCTTTTACAGCTGAGCCACTGGAGAAGCCCTTCATCCTACAACAAGATAAAAGCTGAATAAACTGAAAATTAACAATCTTTCTTACCTGTTAGACAGATGAAACTAAAGTGCAAATTGTTGCTGCTGTGTTGTTCAGTTGCTCGGTCATGTCCAACTCTTTGCGATCCCATGGACTGTAGTATGACAGGTCTTCCCTTTCCTTCACTATCACCTGGAGTTTGCACAAATTCATGTTCATTGAGTCAGTGATGCTATCCAAAGATCTAGTCTTCTGTTGTCCCCTTCTTCTCCTGCTCCTAATCTTTCCCATCATCAGGGTCTTTTCCAAAGAGTCAGTTCTTCGAATCAGGTGGCCAAAGTATTGGGGCTTCAGCAACTGTCCTTCCAATGAATATTCAGGGTTGATTTCCTTTAGGATTGGCTGGTTTGATCTCCTTGATGTCCAAGGACTCCCAAGAGTCTTATCCAACAGTACAGTTCAAAAGCATCAGTTCTTTGGTTCTCAGGCTTCTTACAGTCCAACTTTCACAACCCTACATGACTACTGGAAAAACCGTAGCTCTTTGACTATCTGGACCTTTGCTAGCAAAGTGATGCCTCTGCTTTTTAATACACTCTCTAGGTTTGTCATAGCTTTGCTTCCAAGGATCAAACATATTTTAATTTTGTGTCTGCAGTCAACATCCACAGTGATTTTGGAGCCCAAGAAAATAAAGTCTATCACTGTTTTCATTTTTTCACCATCTATTTGCAATGAAGTGATGGGACTGGATGCCACGATCTTTGTTTTTTGAATGTTGAGTTTCAAGTCAGCTTTTTCACTGTCCTCTTTTACCTTCATTAAGAGGCTCTTTAGTTCCTCTTCACTTTCTGCCATTAGGGTGGTGTCATCTGCATATCTGAGGTCACTGATATTTCTCCTGGCGTCTTGATTCCACTTTGTGATTCATCCAGCTCAACATTTCATATGAGGCACTGTTAAATGAGCAGGGTGTCAATAAATAGCCTTGATGTACTCCTTTCCCAACTTTGAATCATTCTTATGCTCCAGAACCTGACAGGTAAATACATAAAATCACTGCTGAGATCTGCCAACTTGGACATACACTGATTGGAATAGTCCAATGATGAGGATTGTAGACCAACATGAGAGTGAGAAACTTCTGCAGTTTCCAATCTTAGGAGGTTCCCACACTTTCATGGATTTATTTTAATGAACCCCACCAGGTTTTCAAGAAAAAGAGCCAAGAAGAATCAGAGGCAGAAGTTTGGAAACAGTAACCATCAAAGAAAATACTCCCAGCATATTTTCCACACCAAAAGCCTACTCTCTATTGTAAAGTATTTTATAAGAGCCTTATCTGGCATATACTAAAGGGCAATTAATTATTCTGCCTACTATACTGACAATACTAACTACCAATTCCTGGGGAAAATATGGAGTAAGGAAATGTAAAATGGTTCAGCCACTTTGGTAGACAGTTTGGTAGTTACTTAAAAAATTCAACAGTCTTATAACCATGTTCCTAGACATTCACTTAAAACATTTGAAAACATGTCCACACAGAAACTTATGTTCTACATAGGAATGTATGTAGACGCTTTATCCCTAAACACCATAAGTGAAGCAAACCAGATGCCCTTCAATAAGAAAAAGAAGAAACATAATATGGTACATCCATTTGTTGTTCAATTGCTAAGTCGTGTCTGACTCTTTGTGACCCCATGGACTACAGCATGCCATGCTTCCCTATACTTCACCATTTCTCTAAATTTGTTCAAATACATGTCCATTGATTTGGTGATGCTAACTATCTCTTCCTCTGTCACTCCTTCTTTTTCTGCCATCAATCTTTCCCAATATCAGGATCTTTTCCAATCAATGCATCAGGTGGCCAAAGTATTGTAGTTCAGCTTCAGCATCTGTCCTTCCATTGAATAATCAGGATTGATTTCCTTTAAGATTGACTGGTTTGATGTCCTTTCAGTCCAAGGGACTCTCAAGAGTCTCCTCCAGCACCACAATTCAAAAGCTTCAATTTTTCAGAGTTCAGCTTTCTTTATAGTCCGACTCTCACATCCATACATGACTACTGGAAAAACCATAGCCTTGAGTAGATGGACTTTGTTGACAAAGTAACGTCTCTGCTTTTAACGTGCTGTCTAGGTTTGTCATAGCTTTCCTTCGGAGGAGCAAGCATGTTTTAATTTCGTGGCTGCAGTCACCATTCACAGTGATCTTGGAACCCAAGGAAATAAAATCTGTCACTGCTTCTACTTTTTCCCCTTCCGTACATCCATACCACTAGTATATTACTCAGCATTTAAAAATGAGCTATCAAGTCAAGGAAAGACATAGATACACCTAAATGCATATTTCAAAGTTTAAAAGGCTGTCAAAAAATCTATATACTAAAAGATTCCAATTATGTGATATTATGGGAAAGGCATAACTGTAGAGATGATTAACATGTGTGGTTTCTGCAGACCATGGATAAGATGCAATGGAATTCTTATATGGTGAAACTATTCCGTATGATACTATAATGAAGGATGCATGACATTGTGCATTAGTCAAAACCCATGGAACTTTACTGTTTCCCTGGTGGCTCAGCAGTAAAGAATCCACCTGCAACTGAGAAGATGCAGGAGACCTGGGTTCCATCCTTGGGTCAGGAAGATCTCCTGGAGAAGGAAATAGCAACCCACTCCAGTATTCTTGCCAGGAAAATCTTATGAACAGAGAAGCCTGGAAGGGTACATTTTCTTGGGTCACAAGCATTCAGACATGACTGAGCACAGACATGGAACTTTGCAGGATATACTTTAATGTATGCAAATTAAATATCCTTTAGGGGGTAGAAGATCACAGGATGGTATTCAGAATGTGACTGAATAAGCTAGCTGTATTACAAAAGCATGAAACAATCTCACCAAAGTGGATATGGGAAAAGATAGAGCCTTAGAGAAACTTTGGAAATGAGTGGAATCTGTAAGATTGAAACAAAGAAGCTGAAGCTAAGCTTTATACCATGATTAAAAAGGTTGTTTCTAGGGGTACTGTCCTGTCTGACTCTTTTGCAACCCCATGGACTGTAGCCCGCCAGGCTTTTCTGCCAGTGAGATTTTCCAAGCAAGTATATGGGCATAGGTTGTCATTTCCTCCTGCAGGGGTTCTTCTCGACTCGAGGACTGAGCCCATATCTCCTATGTCCCCTGCACTGCAGGTGGATTCTTTACCACTGAGCCATTGGCAAAGCCTTCCAGGGGTACACATGCATGCATGCTAAGTTCCTTCATTTGTGTCAGACACTTTGCAACTCCATGGACTGTAGCACACCAGCCTCCTCTGTCCATGGGATTCTCCAGATAAGAATATTGGGGTGGGTTGCCATTTCCTCCTCCAGGGTATCTTCCCTACCCCAGGATCAAATTCATGTCTCTTCTGTCTCCTGCATTGGCAGGCAGGTTCTTTACTACTAGCACCACCTGGAAGCCCTTCCAGGGGTAGTAAGTTAAAAATTGTATCGCTACTGTACATGTATCCTGGAAACGAACAGCTAAGTAAATGGATGGCAGATTGTGGGAGGCAGGTTTCTCACAGTTTGATTGAGTTTGCAGACCAACAAGGGGACGGGGCTAAAATGATTTGTAGCATCATGGATTATAGTTGGAGATTCTATGAACTCACAGTTAGCTTAACATAGATACACATATTTGCATATAAAATACTTAAAGAAATATGTATATGTACACATATATTTCCTTGTTGTGCCAACCAAGACAGCCTCACAATACTAGCAACATCCAGTAGCAATGTGGATATCTATGCACATATCTTGGTTTTTATTCTTGTTCAAAAAAGGACCCAGAGCTATCGGAGAATTATCTAAATCTAGAACTGAGACAGAGTCTATGCAACAGGAACCTCATGTTGCCAGAAATTAAGAAAATGCTCAATAAGAAAAAAAAATCCCTATATTTATGGCAGTATTTCAAAGAGAAATAAGGGTCAACCAGAGATCCCAGTGGCCAAAACTGGAACAGTTTAAGCAGTAAGATAAAATAGTATTGGATTATAACTCAAAGTATAAGACCAGTATACTGATCTGAGTATACTTGTCTGAGCTCATATAAATATGAATAATTCAAATAATCTGATAAATAAATAACTGGGAAAACAAATCTCTCTGTTAGAAAAATTTCATTTAATTTATGTAGATTCTTCCCCCTCAAGGAGGAGATTCATGCAACCCACTCTTGAAGTGTGAGCTCTGTGTAGAGATTTCCTTCCAAAAAGTACAGTATGAAAATATGAAAAGGAAACGAGTAACTTTGCAGTGGAGAATATCACAACCAGGTGATCAAGGGCAGTATCAACAGTGATAAATCATGTTGATAGTATGTCTCAATATTATGGACAAAAATACTTTATAGTTGCGGTCTTCTCCCAAATAAATCATAAATTCAATCTGACCATGAGAAAAACATCAAACAAATTCCAGTAGAGGGAATCCTGCAAAATCACATTCAAAAACAGGAAAATCTGAGGAACTGTCACATCCAAGAAAAACCTAAGGGGACACAAGTAAATTTAATGTGATATCTTAGGTAAAAACTCAGGTAATCTGAATGAAGTACGTAATAGTATTGTAGCAATATTGGTTCATTAATTTCAACAAACATACATAGTAACAAACATACATAGTATCATTAATGTCGTACTTAAATTCAGTGAGGGGGTGTATGTACCATCTTCTCATATTTTCAATAATTTTAAAAGTGCTTAAAAATAAAGCATATTAAAATATTTACTAGTTACATTAATAAATATATTTTTATCTGAAAAGACTTATTATCCTTGCAAAGTTTAAATCAAAATCAAAATCTTGCTATTTTCCTAGACACCTGTCATAAATGATAGCAAAACCTACATTCAGATTCTTTAATGCATCTTTAAACTCTCCTGTGTTCAGAAACGAATGGTAAATGGCTTTGCATTATGTGTCTGTGTGTGTTTAAATCTCTTTTTCTTTCATATCCAGGTCCTCTAACCCTTTTAGAAGCTAAATTTTGTCGTTTTAATATGATGGTAATTGCTGTATGCTGTTCTACTCAGTATCCGAGGGTATTGCCTTGGGGGAAAAAAGAGATAAGTGCTCTCTCGAGTTTAAATAGATTTGCTCTGAAGATATGCCAAAGTACATTTTATTATTTTTTGAAAACCTCTGAAAAATGAATCTGAATCTATTTCAATTGCTTCATGTTACTGATGGTAGAACTTTTGAATGAGATTTTTTTTTTTTTTGGTCCTAGATAAAAAATCTGAGAAAAAACAAATAACCTTTCGGTAAAAGTGTTAATATAAACCTGTTGTCTGTGATTTTACTGGAGAGTTTCTTTAACTAGACAACTCTGCATTCATTTCCCAGGAACGAACTGTGAAATGCACAGAACAGTTTATGGTAACCTGTAGCATCTTTTTTTTCTAAAGAAGTAATCTATATATTTTAAGGGTGAGTACATGTGTTGCTGCTGCTGCTAAGTCACTTCAGTCATGTCCGACTCTGTGCGACCCCATAGCCGGCAGCCCACCAGGCTCCCCCGTCCCTGGGATTCTCCAGGCAAGAACACTGGAGTGGGTTGCCATTTCCTTCTCCAATGCATGAAAGTGAAAAAATAAAGTGAAGTCGCTCAGTCGTGTCCGACTCCTAGCGACCCCATGGACTGCAGCCCACAAGGCCCCTCCGTCCATGGGATTTCCCAGGCAAGAATACTGGAGTGGTTGCCATTGCCTTCTCCGGAATACATGTATTGCAATCATTCAAATTTTTTAATACATTATCCTAATTACATCAACAGAAAAGTATATTTATTAGATCTAATGGTTGAAAATAGTATTAAATAATAGAATATACTTCTTCCCTTTTTTAAGTTGGTTAAGACTGTTGGAAATGTCTAATTCAAAGCTTTCAAATTTAATTCTGGGATACTTTTATCTAATAAAATCTTTAAAATGCATAAATAGTGAAACTGTTCAGGTTGAAAGGGAGTGGAGGAGGTGGAAAAGTCCTTTATCTTTGTTGCTAACTCCTCCATCTCTACCATCACAGAATCTTGTAAATTTCAGAACATGGTCTGAAAATTAAATGACACAGATCCAAGTACCTTCATTTATCAATATGCTTTTTAAAGGAATCCTTTTGAAGAAAAGTGCAAGTCTGAAGGGTAGAAGAAATTACAAGATGTTGAGAGACTTATTGATGTTTCGTATTGAATGGCAGAACTAAGCTTGATAAATATTCAGAAATATTCAGAGAGAATAGAGACCTTGAGTCCACGACTGCCTCTCTTTCCACTACACCACACATCTTCAATCATAATTATGATTATGAAGGAGAAAACGTGAATAGTTATTTAAAATATGTGATTTAATTTAAAGAAATTGGATTGCCTAGATAAATTTGGGGATGTAGTTCTCCAATTCAAAACCACAAGTTGTTCAGTTACTTCATTTAAAATTTTCCCAAATCACAGCTGATATCACAAGATATTTGTTGTTTTACTCAATCTCAGTACTACCTATGCTGTTATTTAATTTTGTTCTTAACAGCAGTAACTTGCATAGTAAAGTTTTACATGTCAATAAATTTATTTTCAAAGAAACATGTACTTAATACCAGTTGTCTTTAATAGAAGTTAACTGTCAAAATAAAATCATTGGAATTCAGGAAAATTCTCTCTAGAAACTGTTATGTGTCAAAAGCTGCTCTTGTTTTGTTAAAAAAAAAAAGATTCATCTTATTTAAGACATTGTAATGCAACTTAGAACAAAACTGAAACTTCTTTTTAGAAAGTTGGGAAAGAAAATTAGAGTGTCGTTACAATTATTGGGCTTTCCTGGTGGTTCAGTGGTAAAGAATCTAACTGCCAATGCAGGAGATGTGAGTTTGATCCCTGGGCTGGGAAGATGTCCTAGAGAAGGAAAGGACCACCTCCTTCAATATTCTTGCCTGGGAAATCCAACAGGTAGAGGAGCCTGGTGGGCTACAATCCATGGGGTTGCAAAAGAGTCCAACTTGACTTAGCGACTAAACAACAACAATTAGAATCATTAGTGACTCCATAATAATTTCCATCAGCCTCCTAAAAGCCTACCATATAAACACGTGATTCAAATAAAAACAGTGTGTTAGCTATGCAAATCCAGTCTCAATTTATTGGCAATTCTCTTCCACCTAAATTGTGAATTCTATGTCCCTCCTGATATGAAATAAGGACCAGTCACTGTGCAGGAAAAGAGACTGTACAGAAGAACCAGAGACCCACTGGACCTGAAGGCCAAGTGGACAGGCAAAGGTAACAGATACCTCAGAGGCAATGAGGCCACAGAGATCCGCATGCTATTCAGTTGCTCAGTCATGTCTGACTCTTTGCAACCCCGTGGACTGCAGCACGCCAGGCCTCCCTGTCCCTTGCCAACTCCCAGAGTTTACCCAAACTTATGTCCATTGAGTAGGTGATGCCATCCAACCATCTTATCCTCTGTCATCCCCTTCTCCTCCTGCCTTCAATCTTTCCCAGCATCAGGATCTTTTCAAATGAGTCAGTTCTTTGCATCAGGTGGCCAAAGTATTGGAGTTTCAGCTTCAGCAACAGTCCTTCCAGTGAATACTCAGGACTGATTTCCTTTAGGATGGACTGGTTGGATCTCCTTGCAGTCCAAGGGACTCTCAGGAGTCTTCTCCAACACCACAGTTCAAAAGCATCAATTCTTCAGCGCTCAGCTTTCTTTATAGTATAAACCTGAATGCTTGAGGTTATGTAAAAAAGATCCTGAATCATAATATGATTCTAAATAAAGAGCAATCCCCTGAGATGCACTGTTTTATCACCTAGGTCATGTAAATGCTAAAAACTGAAACATTATATAAAATAAAAATATGCTTTTGGGCACTTAATTTTCAAACATGTAATTTATAGTCTTGTGTGTTTTTAAAGAAGAGATTCTGTGTGCTAAATCACTCAGTCATGTCTAACTCTTTGTGACCCCATAGGCTGTAGCCTGCCAGGCTCCTCAGTCCATGAGATTCTCCAGGCAAGAACACTGGAGTGGGTAGACATGCCTTTCTCCAGGGATCTTCCTGACCCAGGGATCAAACCTGGGTCTCCTGCATTGCAGGCAGATTCTTTACTGTTGAGCCACCAGGGAACCCCAGAGAAGAGATTATCTACATGTAATTTTCTAAGTTTAATAGATTCACTCATTTAATAGTATTTTGGCCAACTGCTAGATGCCTACTCCTTTGGATTAGAGATAGAAAACTAAATAAAGCAAATAAATGAGGTCCTGTCCATTGAACAAAGAACATTTTTCTTTGTATGGCAGTGTACATATCCCATGGAAGGATCTCCAGTACTAGTTTGTTTTTGTGTGTGTGTGTGTGTGTGTGTGTGTGAAAAAACAAATCAAGGCATACTACCTTAAGCCAAGAAATCAAGAAATATTTGTGGGGTTGTACTATGTCCACAGTAGCATCCGAGGTACTATAAATTTTTTCTTATTTGATGGGAAAACACTAACTTCATAGACTACATTGTTTGATTCTCAAACATTGCTTTTTCTCTTTTTCAGTTGGTTACTTCTTTCCTTCTCTCTCTCTCTGCTTTCCTCCCTCCTTCACTCCACCATCCTCTTTCTTTCTGGGATGATTTCTGCAGTTCCTTTGAAATTAGTACCTTAGGAACCTTATTTAGGGAAATACTAACACAAAAGAAAAACAAAGTGGAAAAATTGCTCTTATTCATTTCTTATAATGATATTTTATGCATGCTAAATTTCTATTTTTGTATTAGCTCATCACAGGTCAAATTTTACTTGAATATAATTAGTATTTGTAAATAATGTTTGATCTAATTTTTGAATCAGACATTAGCATTGGATCATTCTTTTTCTACTTTATAAATCAATAAGCTCACTTTTTGCTTCCAACAAGTTGAAAACCAGTTTTTACTGTCTGTTCTTAATAAAATGTGCCTTTTTTGTTTAGGAATCTGAAAGACTGCACAGTGCCAAATACTGAGGGCTATGTTACAGTGTACAGAGTGATTTTTATTTTTTTCACCCTTTGGAAATGAAGCCACACAGAAACACAATGGGGTAGTCCTTCTTTGCATACACAGTGTGCTGCAATCCTAGAGGACTCTTATTCACAGTAACTGATGAAAGACTGAAGAGTGGATCTCGCTGAGATCAGCTCCTTCTGTGCTCACCTGATTGACTAATTATGTGTTTCGCTTAACTGCTCAATAATAAAACCAAATAGATGCCATTGCACAGACTGTAATTTCTGATTAGTAATTTTCATCAGAAAATAATTTTCCTTTTCTAAAGCTTTGTATGCTTCAAGTAGATGAATTTGGAGTAGCCCTCATAGTCAACAAAATAGTTCAAAATGCAATACTTGGGTCTAGTCTCAAAAATGACAGGATGATCTCTGCTCATTTCCAAGCCAAACCATTCAGGATCACAGTAATCCAAATCTATGCCCCAACCAATAATGCCAAAGAAGCTGAAGCTGAATGGCTCTATGAGCACCTACAAGAACTTTAAGAACTAACAACTAAAAAGAATGTCCTTTTCATCATAGGGGACTGGAATGCAAAAGTAGGTGGTCAAGAGATTCCTGGAGTAATAGGCAAGTTTGACCTTGGAGTACAAAATGAAGCAGGGCAAAAGCTAACAGAGTTTTGCCAAGAGAATGCACCAGTCATAGCAAACAGACTCTTCCAACAACCCAAGAGAAGACTCTACACATGGACATCATCAGATGGTCAATACCAAAATAAGACTGATTACATTCTTTGCAGCCAAAGAAAAGAAGCTCCATACAGTTAGTGGAAACAAGACCAGGAGCTGACGGTGGCTAGATCATGAACTCCTTATTGCAAAATTCAGACTTAAATTGAAGAAAGTAGGGAAAACCATTAGGCCATTCAGGTATTACCTAAATCAAATCCCTTACGATTATACAGTAGAAGTGACAAATAGATTCAAAGGATTAGATCTGATAAACAGAGTGCCCGAAGAACTATGGACAGAGGTTCATAACATTGTACAGGAGGCTGTGATCAAAACCAACCCAAAGAAAAAGAAATGCAAAAGGGCAAAGGGTTGTCTGAGGAGGCCTTACAAATAGCTGAGATAAGAAGAGAAACAAAAGGCAAGGAAAAAGGGAAAGACATACCCATTTGAATGCAGACTTTCAAAGAATAGCAAGAAGAGAAAAGAAAGGTTTCCTAAGTGACCAATGCAAAGAAGGAGAGGAAAACAATAGAATGGGAAATACTAGAAAATTACTTATACCAAGAAAATTAGATATACCAAGGGAATATTTCATGCAAAGATGGGCACAATAAAAGACAGAAATGGTATGGATCTAATAGAGCAGAAGATATTAAGAAGAGGTGGCAAGATAACGCAGAAGAGCTATACAAAAAAGATCTTAATGACCCAGACAACCATGGTGGTGTGATCACTCACCTAGAGCCAGACTTCCTGGGGTTTGAGGCCAAGTGGGCCTTAGGAAGCATCACTACTAACAAAGCTAGTGGAGGTGATGGAATTCCAGTTGAGCTATTTCAAATCCTAAAAGATGATGCTGTGAAAGTGCTGCACTCAATATGACAGCAAATTTGGAAAACTCAGCAGTGGCCACAGGATTGGAAAGGTCAGTTCTCATTCCAATCACAAAGAAAAGCAATGTTAAAGAATGTTCAAACTACCACACAGTTGCACTCATTAAACACACTAGCAAAGTAATGCTAAAAATTCTCTAAACTAGGCTTGAATGGTATGTGAACTGAGAACTTCCAGATGTTCAAGCTGCTTAGAAAAAGCAGAGGAACCCAAGATTAAATTGCCAACATCTGTAGGATCATAGAAAAAGCAAGAGAGTTCCAGAAAAACATCTACTTCTTCACCGACTGTGCTAAAATCTTTGACTGTGTGAATGACAACAAACTGTGGAAAATTCCTAAAGAGATGGGAATATCAGACCACCTTACCTTCCTCCTGAGAAATCTGTATGCAGGTCAAGAAGCAAGTTAGAACCAGCCATGAACTGGTTCCAATTGGAAAAAGAGTACGTCAAGGCTTATTTGTCACCTTGCTTATGTAACTGATATGCAGAGTACATCTTGAGAAAAGACAGACTGGATGAAGCATGAGCTAGAATCAAGATTACCAGGACAAATATCAATAACCTCAGGTATGCCACCCTTAAGGCAAAAAGTGAAGAGGAACTATAGAGCCTCTTGATGAAAGTGAAAGAGGAGAGTGAGAATACTGGCTTACAACTCACCATTCAAAAAACTCAGATCATGGCATCCGGTCCCATCACTTCATGGCAAATGGTTGGGGAAACAATAGAAAGAGTCACAGACTTTATTTTCTTGAGCTTCAAAATCACTGCAGATGGTGACTTCAGCCATGAAATTAAAAGATACTTTCTCCTTGGAAGAAAAGCCATGACCAACCTAGACAGCATATTTAAAAGTAGAGATGTTACTTTGCCAAGAAAGGTCCATCTAGTTAAAGCTATGGTTTTTCCAGTAGTCATTTATGGATGTGAGAGCTGGACCACAAAAACTGCTGAGCACTGAAGAACTGATGCTTTTGA
The DNA here is from genome assembly GCF_055505025.1 of Bos grunniens. Classification (NCBI taxonomy): domain Eukaryota; kingdom Metazoa; phylum Chordata; class Mammalia; order Artiodactyla; family Bovidae; genus Bos; species Bos grunniens. The sequence continues at coordinate 118,087,058 of NC_141165.1, read as the reverse complement.
GCTGTGGTGTTGGAGAAGACTCTTGAGAGTCCCTTGGACCGCAAGGACATCCAACCAGCCCATCCTAAAGGAAATCAGTCCTGAATATTCGTTGGAAGGACTGATGCTGAAGCTGAAGCTCCCATTCTTTGGCCATGTGATGTGAAGAACAGACTCATTTGAAAAGACCCTGATGCTGGAAAAGATTGAAGGCTGGAGGAAAAGGGGATAAAAGGGGATGAGATGGTTGGTTGCCATCATTGACTCGATGGACATGAGTTTGAGCAAGCTCTGGGAGTTGGTCACGGACAGGGAAGCCCGATGTGCTGCACTCCATGGGGTTGCAAAGAGTTGGACATGACTAAGTGACTGAACTAAACTGAACTGTAGACTTGGAAACATCTGAGCCAAAGGCAGAACAATTGATTTTTCATATATAATATTTTGTTTCAAAAATATGTACATCATTTTCCTCTATTGCTCATTTTAGAACTTGAATACTTGTTTGCTGTAGATGTATCTTTTCTCTTGAAAGTAAGGTTCACAAATCCAGAGACCAAATTTTATGCTTTTAATATGGGTCTCAGACAGTGAAATATCTGCCTGCAATGCAGGAAACCTGAATTTGATCCCTTTCTTGGGAAATCCCATGGAGACAGGAATATCTACCGAAGAATACCCCAGTATTGTTGCCTGGAAAATTCCCATGGACAGAGGAGCCTGGCAAAGGTTGCAGGTCCATGGGGTTGCAAAGAGTCACACACAACTGAGCGACTAACACACAAACTTATTTGTGGAAGAAATTTTCATAGCAGATCCGGTTCAGTGACTGCTTATTTAAATGGTGTCTGTCTCTCTGCTCTCCTCCGTCCCCAGTTCCCAGTCATTGTGACATTTTCTTCATCCAGGAAAGGACTTGTAAAGAAATTATTTTTTCCTGTGTCTGATAAAGTAAGAAGAACTACTCCTCTTCTTCTAGAGAACTGGGAGTGCCATGTGCTGATGAACTGAGGCTGCTTTTCCTGCCATCCAAGAACTGCCTGATGGTATTCCAAGGGAGGCACAGGCTGAAATGGTGACTCTCAGATTCAAAAGACCTCTGGAATTTTCTAGTTTAGGAGGGATACAGCCTCTGGGTTTTTATACAACTTGAATTTTAACTGCACTTCTCCAAACATGTAGAAGTTTATGACTTTTCATTTGTATAAAAGTCAACATCTGTCTTTCCAAATCAAGTGACAGGCTACTTATTTCCTTAGTGAAAGAGATAAAAAAGTACTTGGAAGAAATCAGTTCTAGGGACAGAAATTCCATTTTTCCTGTTTCTGTTCCCCAGTATTTTTTTTTTTTTTAATTTGATTTTTTTAAAAACGACAAATTGTATGTGTCCCAAATATCTTTTCTTTCTTTATATCTTTGCTTTTCTTTGGTTTATGCTGCTGCTGCTAAGTCGATTCAGTCGTGTCCGACTCTGTGTGACCCCAGAGACGGCAGCCCACCAGGCTCCCCTGTCCCTGGGATTCTCCAGGCAAGAACACTGGAGTGGCTTGCCATTTCCTTCTCCAGTGCATGAAAGTGAAAAGTGAAAGCGAAGTCGCTCAGTCGTGTCCGACTCTTAGCGACCCCATGGACTGCAGCCCACCAGGCTCCTCCGTCCATGGGATAATCCAGGCAAGAGCACCAGAGTGGGGTGCCACTGCCTTCTCCTCTTTGGTTTATACCCCTATAAAATTGCTAGCATTGTGAAAAAGGAGAACTATAGTTTTAGATGCATTCTTTCATACTTTTATACATTCATGTTTAATTCTCTATTTTACTCAGGAGTGGATTATAATGTGATACAAACACAAAAATCCCTTTTTAAAAATATTATTATGTTTAGAGATAATCCTATTATATTTTCATCTAAGATAACTTTTAGTGACATTAGCTATAATATAGTTTTATGTATTTAATGCATAAGGCAGTTAGTGTTTTAAAACATAACAAAATATATCCATTAACAATTATCATATAAATTTGAGTATAAATTTATCTACTAGTAATTGTAAAATATTTTAGAAAGAGTATTATTGAAAATTATTTTTAATTCTATGATCAAAGTAATCTCAGAAATATCAGTTTGCTACCAGCAAGTTTTTATTAAGATGAACTGAGTCAGGAGTGTGAAATAGATTCTTCCTTGTCATTAAGAATCAGCCTCGGTGGCAGAAGTTGGTACAGTTGCTCAAGAGGAATAAAGAGCAACAAAGCGCACAATGAATAATGCCCAGGCACAAAAGGAGAATAAACTATTATCATCTGACTCTTGTGTGCCCAGTAATCTGCAGAAACTCAAAGGTCAAAATTTGCTACTAGTAAGCCAGAAGTTCACTGGAGTGTCAGCAACCACAGTTGCCAGAGAAAATGAGGTATGAGCAAGAGACTCTTCTTAATTACTTTGTTAGTTAGAAGATGTCTGTGTTGTACCATATTTGATGTGTAACTGGCCAGAGTCCCTGGTACTAACATTCTTCTTTACTCTATTGTTGCCACTCATGCCTGCCTGGATAGAGGCAGGAAAATGTGTTTGTGTGAGAGGAAGGAGATCAAGAAACAGGCTCCCTCCTTTTGGAATTAACTGTGAAGCCTAAATTTTGTATGTAATTAAAAGCAGGCAGAAATCTGTTAGTTATTATTCTTAAAAAGACTTTCCTTTGCAGAATCCTTATAATTCCTTCTTATATCAATTATTTAAAACAGTATCAAGGAGTTATATAGGTATGATATGACCTCACTTCAAAATATTTTAATCATTTTTTTAATGTGAGAAATAAAAGTAAAAATGATCAATTACTAGAAATATTTTTTAAAAATATTTGTGCCCTTTCAGAATATTAATTTGTGTCAGATTGTAATACTATAAAAAAAGGCCACAAATTTATAGCCAGTTTACATACCAAAGAAAATCACTGAAGTAAATACATGTACTTGGCTTAAAATATGAGCAACAAAGTTAGTATTTTACTCTGTGATTTCAGTTACCAATATAATCTATATTTATTTAATTAAAATGTCCAATTGATCCTGTCTTTTTAATATCTGTATAACAAAATAATTGACTAGCTATTTAGCTCAATCCACCAAGTAATTATTTCTGAATAGTCTATCCTATTTTATCCCCTGTAAGTATTACTTTAGTTTATTGATAGCAATAGCCCACCCACCAACTGATAGCCCACCAGGGGCTTCCCAGGTGGTCCAGTGGGTGAAGAATCCACCTGCAGGAGAATCCATGTTCAGGAGACGTGGGTCTGATCCCTGGGTTGGGAAGATCCCCTGAAGAAGGGCTTGGAAACCCAGTCTTATATTCTTGTCTGGAGAATCCCATGGGCAGAGGAGCCCGGGGTGCTACAGTCCATAACGTTGCAAAAAGCCAGACATGACTGAGCAACTGAGCATGGATGCACACATTAATAGCAATAGTAACAAACTTTTGGGGAGTGTCTACTGTATTGGAACACATACTTTCCAGAAATTCTCTCTAATTTTTATAGTATAGTTGCAAAGTAAGATGTATTACCATGCACACTTTTTAGATAAAAATTGATATAGTTTGAAGATGTATATATAGTACAACTAAATTTCTTGATATTACAAAAGAGAAAAAAGCCCACTTGAAAAGTCTAAAATTTATATTTATATTTTTATTTACACCAAATTGCCTCAGTTATTAAACTTCCTGTGTTTAATTCTTGACCAAACAGCAATAACTTTTTACCTTTTCCATTAAAAAAAAAGTAAAACAGATACCAATTCCTTAATTGTGTATCAGAAAAAAGAAAAAAAACTTAATAAAAGGGTTAAGAAAGTGTGCAATGGAGCCTGAATCCAGCATAAGATGTCACAGTTGTACATGTATGAATGGCGTGCATTATACCATTATTGTCTAGAGTCAAGATATATGACTTTACTAGTACAGTCTTCATCTGATGCTGATGATACCATGATTGTTGACTCTTCATGGAAATAAAAATACATGACAGGTTAAGGACTGGAGGCATACATCTGACAAAGAAAGACTGGTGAAGAATCTGGAAAAATATCAAAGTTTGGTTCAATCTGTGAAATTCTGAGTAACTAAGTGTGCCATGGATATGACAACCATAGATGTCCCTGAAAATATTAGAAATATTTTAGTTTTCCAACCTCACCATTTAAAAATATTCCAAGCATCTGCCATGGCTATTTGGGTTCAGATGAATCCCATTTCCCACTTAGGAATTTTGCTGGCTATTACTTATAAGGTTGCCAAAAATGAAATCAAAATTGGGATTGGGTTCTGAGCAGAGGGGGGAAAAAAAAGATTAACAAAAGGCAGTTATTCAGGAACTCTCAGTAGTACATTATAATGGCTCATAAGATTTTAAATATGCTTGTGATCAGAGCTTTATGTAGACTGAATTCTTTGGCAGAAATGAATTCATCCAAAACTTCTTGTGTTTTGAGCTCTAAAATAGCCTGACACAGCTATTTTTATAGATTCTTTGAAAGACACTTTCTAATTTGTTATTGGGTGTTGAAGAAAAGTGCTATTGCCACTGAAGGATGTCAGATAATTCTGAGACCATAAATATCTATCATGTTTTAGGTAATGTTGGAGAAAGTCCAATAGAGAGAGTAGCTATGCTCATTGATAAAATGGAGCTGGTATTTCATTATGAGTTCACACATTTGAAGCCTGGTTTCTTCACTGCTTTCAGAGTTCTATGATAGAGTCCTTGAAGGCCCGCCCTGTCCTTATCCCAGAATAGTTTGAAGACGATATTTCCTTTTCAGCAAAGCTAATCATGCTGTTTGGTCCACATTAGTGTTTTAAAATTAAGAGTTGAATAGGTGTTTCGGAAACTGGCTGCAATATACTTGACAGAAAGTATAAAACCTTACTGGGGAAGGACAAGACAGAGTTAATACTACTTGAAGCTGGGAGCAGTTTATTCATCAGGCATGGGTGGAATTAGGCTCCCACACTGAGAACAGCAATTGGAACTTTGTTGACCCTGTGTTATAGCCAGTGGCCTTACAGTACAGGTTGATAAGGAAGTCTAGCTAGTGAGATAACAAACTCTACTCCTGTTTGAATTACTCAGTTATGGAAGTCTCTTTAGTAATTTATAGAAATGATGAAGGTAATTCATGTAGATGCCCTCCAAAAGGACCAAATTGCCAGATAAGAAAACAGATGGAAAACTATGGAGATACCTAGATCAGATCCAATTAGTTATTTGATCTCATAAAATGAATAGGCATGGGTATGTTCGGGCTTGTCACCCTGATTATTTAACTTATGTGTAGAGTACATCATGCAAAATGCCAGGCTGGGTGAAGCACAAGCTGGAATCAAGATTGCCGGGAGAAATACCAACAACCTCAGATATGCAGATGACACCACCCTTATGGCAGAAAGCAAAAAGGAGCTAAAAAGCTTTTTGATGAAAATGAAGGAGGAGAGTGAAAAAGCTGGCTTAAAACTCAACATTCAGAAAACTAAGATCATGGCATCCAGTCCTATTATTTCATGACACATAGATGGGGAAACAATGACAGACTTTATTTTCTTGGGCTTCAAAATCAATGTGGACCATGACTGCAGCCATGAAGTTAAAAGATGCTTGCTCTTTGGAAGAAAAGCTATGACAAATCTAGATAGGATATGCAAAAGCAGAGACATTACTTTGTCAATAAAAGTCCATGTAGTCAAAGCTATGGTTTTTCCAGTAGTCATGTATAGATGTAAGAGCTGGATCATAAAGAAGGCTGAGCACCAAAGAATCAATGCTTTTGAACTGTGGTATTGGAGAAGACTCTTGAGAGTCCCTTGGACTGCAAGGAGATCAAATAAGTCAATTCTAAAGGAAATCAAACCTGAATATTCATTGGAGGGACTGATGCTGAAGCTGAAGCTCCAATACTTTGGCCACCTGATGCAGAGAGATGATTCATTGGAAAAGACCCTGATTCTGAGAAAGATTGAAGGCAGGAGGAGAAGGGGACGACAGAGGATGAGATAGTTGGATGGCATCACCGACTCAATGGACATGAGTTTGAGCAAGCTCCAGGAGATGGTGAAGGACAGGGAAGCCTGGCAAGCTGGTCTCAAAGAATTGGACATGACTGAGTGACTAAACAACAATGACAACAATGCTCAGGCTGAGTAGGGTTCAACCTCAAGTCAAGTGAAACCACTAATGTGGTAAGAGACTGCTCTCAGCTCCTGCCAATAGGAAAGAAATGTCATTAAGATGCCAGTGTGTAAAATTCTTATTTCTCAGGAACCAGCACTTTGTTGAAATACATGGACTCCTATCAGGAGCTTTAGGGGACTACAAATGGGTATTGTTTAGAATCGAGACTTTTTTTCACTCTGTGTATGCTAAGTCACTTCAGTCATGTCCAACTCTGTGACTCCATGGACTATAGCCCACCAGGCTCCTCTGTCCACGGGATTTTCCAGGAAAGAATACTGGAGTGGGTTAGCATGCCCTCCTCCAGGGGGTCTTCCTGATCCACTGGTTGAATCCATGTCTTTTATATCTCCTGAATTAGCAGGCGAGTTCTTTACCACTAGCACAACCCATTTCACTCTGTTTTATTTATTCAGTTTCATAAGCATCTGTGGAAAATATAATTAAAGTTTGGAATAACAAATAGGCTAGCAAATTTCTGCACCAGCCTGTATTTCTTTTGATCAACATACAAACTTTACTGTTATCAATGTATGGTCATAACGAGAAAATATATTAAACAGATTTATATCTTATTCCTTAATATACTGTGAATTGTGATTTCATTGAATATACAATTTACTCAGTTCAGTTCAATTCAGTTACTCAGTCGTGTCTGACTCTTTGGGACGCTATGGACTGCAGCACACCAGGCTTCCCTGTCCATCACCAACTCCAGAGTTTACTCAAACTCGTATACATTGAGTCTGTGATGCGATCCAATCATCTCATCCTGTCATCCCCTTCTCCTCCCACAGTCAATCTTTCCCAGCATCAGGGTCTTTGCAAATGAGTCAGTTCTTCACATCAGGTGGCCAAAGTATTGTAGTTTCATTTTTGCATCAGTCCTTGCAATGAATAGTCAGGACTGATTTCCTTTAGGATGGACTGGTTGGATCTCTTTGCAATAATCCAAGGAACTCTCAAGAGTCGTCTCCAACATCACAGTTCAAAAGCATCAATTCTTTGGCACTCAGCTTTCTTTATAGTCCAAATCTCACATCCATACATGACTACTGGAAAAACCATAGCTTTGACTAGATGGAAATTTCTTGGCAAAGTAATGTCTCTGCTTTTTAATATGCTATCTAGGTTGGTCATGGCTTTCTTCCAAGGAGCAAGCATCTTTTAATTTCATGGTTGCAGTCACCATCTGCAGTGATTTTGGAGCCCGATAAAATAAAGTTTGTCACTGTTTCCACTGTTGCCCCTTCTATTTCACATTAAGTGATGAGACCAGATGCCATGATCTTAGTTTTCTGAATGTTGAGTTTTAAGCCAAGTTTTTCACTCTTCTATTTTACTTTCATCAAGACGCTCTTTAGTTCTTTTTTGCTTTCTGCCATGAGTGAGGTATCTTCTGCATATCTGAGGTTACTGACATTTCTCCTGGCAATCTTGATTCCAGCTTGTGCTTCATCCAGTCCATCATTTCTCATGATGTACTCTGCATATATGTTAAATAAGCAGGGTGATGAATAAGCCTTGCCATACTCCTTTCCCAATTAGGAACGAGTCTGTTGTTCCATGTCCAGTTCTAACTGATACTTTTTGACCTGCACACAGATTTCTCAGAAGGCAGGTCAGGTGGTCTGGCATTCCCATCTCTTTAAGAATTTTCCACAGTTTGTGGTGATCTACACAGTCAAGGGCTTTGGCATAGTCAATAAGGCAGAAATAGATGTTTTTCTGGAACCCTTGGTTTTTTGATGAGCCAATGAATGTTGGCAATTTGATCTCTGGTTCCTCTGCCTCTTCTAAATCCAGCTTGAACATCTGGAAGTTCAAGGTTCATGTACTATTGAAGCCTGGCTTGGAGAATTTTAAGCATTACTTTACTAGCATGTGAGATAAGTGCATTGTGCAGTAGTCTGAGCATTCTTTGGCTTTGCGTTTCTTTGGGATCGGAATGAAAACTGGCCTTTTCCAGTCCTGTAGTCACTGCTGATTCTTCCAAATTTCCTGGCATATTGAGTGTGGCACTTTCACAGCATCACATTTTAGGATTTAAATAGCTCAACTGGAATGCCATCACCTCCACTAGCTTTGTTCATAGTGATGCTTCCTAAGGCCCACTTGACTTCACATTCCAGGATGTCTGGCTCTAGGTGAGTGATCACACCATTATGATTATCTGGATCATGAAGATCTTTTTAGTACAGTTCTGTGTATTCTTGACACCTTTTCTTAGTATCTTCTGCTTCTGTCAGGTCCATACTATTTCTATCCTTTATTGTGCCCATCTTTGCATGAAATGTTCCCTTGGTATCTCTATTTCTTGAAGAGATCTCTATTCTTTCCCATTCTATTGTTTTCCTCTATTTCTTTGTACTGATCACTGAGGAAGGCTGACAGAAATCAGAAAGTATCCCTAAATTAACTTTAGGTTAAGACAGAATTCTGGCCCTTGTAGCTGTTTTAGATATAACTATGACTCTGTCCCCATTACCAAGTGCTAAGGACAGTCTTGTAATTTTTATTCAAGTCTTAAGACTTCCTCCTGGAAAGAGGTAAAAGCTGGACTTTTTGTAGCAATTATTTTTGACACTTATGTCTTTGTTTAGATAAGCACTTTGTCCAATCAGAGCCCTCCAGTAAGAAGTGTATGAATTAAAACATGTAATAAAAAGAAAAATAAATTTATGGGAAATATGAAGAACATCCATATATAGGTTGTAATTTCAGGGAAAGATGCAGTAACTTTATTCCCATAAAGTGTCTCAGAGAAATAGAATAATTCTTCTAGCTGTCTCTAAGACCTCATATTCATTATTGGAAAATGTTGGGAAAAAATCTCACTTGTTTTGTACAAAGAATGGAAATTGACTTATGCTGACTTATGTGTTCTGCCTAAAAGCTCAGTCTGGATAATTTGGAGAAAAAATATGGTCACACAGCACCCTGATGATTCAATTAATTAGAACTAATATTGAATTCATGATACATAGGAAGTATTTGCTACTTTGTTTCTTTTAGAGTATATCACATATTAGAAGCTAATATGCTTAGCTTCTGCATATGACATGGATTTGAAATGAGTATGATGAGAAGCCAATTGATGTCATTTTCCCATACGGTTAGGACTTGACTTGCTTCTTTGATATACTAAATGGGAATATAGATTAAATGACTTTTTAGAGAAGCCACATGGAAATGAGGTAGTCTCAGGAGAAAAAGATTTCAGGTTTATTTGGCAGACATATCACAAATGACTATCTTTTTGAGATGTGTATGCCCCATTTATGGTAACTCATAATAAGCTGTATTTAGGTTTACACTCTGCCCAGTGGAGAGTTAATGCACTCCACAATTCTACTGCACGTGTATCCAGCCTATCCTTTGTCAAAACCACCCTGATAACAATATATGTGGTGACTTGATGAGAACAGACATGTTAGGCAAAATGTGGTACAACTTTTAGTTTAGTGTCTCATGGTTCTAAGAGTATAATGGGAAAATTATTTCAGGAGACACATCAGCAGCCATTTAGGGAAGATGATGAATAATTTATAAGTTGTCTAGGCATGCTAGTAAACTAATAAAACACCAAACTCATTAATAATTCTGACAGAGGGCTTATTCCTTCTCTTAAGGAAGGACAGAATGGATTCTGGTGTTTTAGAGGATCTGTAGTAAGCAATGTTAATGCCCCAGATTAAAGTGGTCTATTTTTAAGGATACTTTACTTTGGAAAGCCTAACCTGTGAAAAGATGCCACAGGGGCAAGATCCTGGTTTGCTATTGTTCCAGGTACCAAAGATAAAGAGAAAAATCCCCCCTCCTATTATTCAACTGAGATTGAATACATAAAGAATCAATGCCATGCTGTCCCTATGTGGGGAGCTGAAGTGTTAGTTGCTCAGTCATGTCCTGCTCTTTGTGACTCCATTGACTGTAGCCCACCAGGCTCCTCTGTTCATGGAATTCTCCAGTCAAGAATACTGGGTGGGTAGCCATTTCCTCCTCCAGGGGATCTTCCCAACCCATGGATCAAACCCAGGTCCCCTGCATGGCAGGCAGATTCTTTACCACTGAGCCACCAGGGAAGCCCTCTATGTGGGGAGGCATGGACAATGTCATATGGTTCTGAAAACCTATATCGGTGAAAGTTTATGGTATGATATTCAGGATATGCTTATATTCATAAGTCAGAGAGAATCTGCACTTTCCTGAATAATGGCCTCTAGTTGCTAACCTCGCTACTGAGAATATGGGGAAAGGTAAGATTTCTATGGAGATGAAACAAAACATAATAGTGTGACTTTTAAATTTCTCTGTCATGTCTATGTGATGTAATAAGAATTTGTATATTCATTAATATAATTAAATGAAGTAAAACCTATATACATGATGCCCCCATAACATCCAAATGAGAAAATATTTAGGAAGAGTGATTTGAAACACACTAATGGTGAAAAATCACTGGCCAGGGAAAAAAGTGAAAGTGGCTTTAAATTATATAGGAAGATAATAACAGCAGTATTTCCTTTCTCTGAGATCCAGGGTACAAGCAACTGATCTAAGACTCTGTTCCTAAACATGATAGGGTATTTACTAGTGGAAAGGTAGGGGTGGTATTCTCTAGTTAGAAAGAAATGCCTTTTTATTTGGGTCTGTTAGTAGGCCTAGATTGCTTATTGTACAGTACACTTGAGAGTTTATAGATTTTTTGGAGAATAGCTGACTGTAGAATAGTAATAAGGCATGTAAACATATTTTATGTGTGAAACTGAGGAGCCCCCAAAGCAAATGACTTCTGAGAATGTTTCCACACACATTGTTCAGAACTTGTCCATTAATCCAAAACCACAATGCCTAGTAAATTGTGAGTAGTGATTTGTTTTTTTTTCTGAAAGTATATCCAAGATTTGGTTTATTTTATATAACGTATATATATTTATATCAATAGAATTATTATTTATCTTGGGTATTGGCTAAGAACTATATTTTTATGAGTCTTTGACCACCTACCTTCTGTGTTATTATGTCATGAATTTAAATATTACCTATATATAGGATAATTTCACTTTATCCAGCTGGGACCTATATACTGAGCTGCAGACTCATAAATTTTGTTTCCTTGATGTATCCACTTGAATTTCTCACTTAATTTAAAATTTCATCACTTGATTTACATCTCTTTGATCCATTTCAAATCTGATTTTGTTTTTACCCCCATTTTACTTTTATTCTCCCTCTTATAAATGGGCCAGACATAGACATTTTCACTTATTTCTCCCTTGCCATTACCTTTAACACAAAAAATCCATGCTATTTTCCAATATCTCCACCATTTATCTCATAGTGAAAAACATGAGTATCTCTCACACAGATCATCACAGACCATCAAATTGGGTTTTCCAAGTTTCCATTTGCCACTAGGGACATACATTGTAATAAATATCATTGGAAAACTTAAAAAGTGTTTACCAATTTGTTAATCATGACTGATCTCAAATAGCAGCCCCTATATCCCTGCAGAAATCCTAGTATCACTAATCTTCTTAGGTGGATGGAATATAAGATTAAAAAGGGTAAAAACCTTAGCTAGGAAAAGCCAATAAGAGAATAATAAGAGCTTTAAACTTATTATCTCACTTAATCCTTGCCACACTCAAGCCTGTTAGATACTATTATTGTTCCTATTTTGTAGATAATGAAGCTGAGGTGCCTAGAGATCAGTGGTAGCATCAGAATTCAAAATTGCAGCAGAGGCTGCTGCAGGATACTATACGAAAGGAAGATGAAAAGAGCCAGATACAAGAAAATGGAGAGACCCGAGAATCTAAAGTAGGAGATGCAGTAACCGAGACAGGATTTATCTTCCCACTTAATCAACAAATAAAAATATATGGAACAGTAGTTTTTAGGACAGTGGGCATCAGACAATGAAAGACAGTAATCTCTGAAAGAAAGGACATGAATGAGGGTGAGTCATATGATTGCCCCAGTTTACTGCCATGAGAGTGAGCTGTATTACAGAGAGGAGACATTCAGATGGAGCACAGTGAATTTGCTGGGTTGAAGAAGTGGTAGTCTAGGAAGACAAATACAGCAAGAGACACAAGAGCTGTATAGATAGAGAGCTCCAGTGTATTCCACTATAGCTCATGATTTTAGTGTCTTACCTAAGAAATCTTTCAGTTCAGGTCAGTTCAGTTCAATCGCTCAGTCGTGTCCGACTCTTTGCGGCCCCATGAATTGCAGCATGCCAGGCCTCCCTGTCCATCACCAACTGCCGGAGTTCACTCAGACTCACGTCCATCGAGTCAGTGATGCCATCCAGTCATCTCATCCTCTGTCATCCCCTTCTCCTCCTGTCCCCAATCCCTCCCAGCATCAGAGTCTTTTCCAATGAGTCTACTCTTTGCATGAGATGGCCTACCTAACAAAAATTCCTCCTGTTTTCTTCCAAAAGCTTTATAGTTTTAAATTGTACAATTAAGTCTTTAATCCATTTTAAATTAAACATTTGTGTGCAGTACAATGTATAGAAGTTTGCTGTGCATATGAATACCATCTATTCTAGTACCATTGGCAAAAGACGATTTTGTTTACTGTATTCCTTTCAAAGATCACTTGACCATATGCATAATTCTGAACTATTCTGTTCCATTGATCTATTTGTCTGTCTTTAAACCACACTGTCTTTTCTTCATCTTTATTGAGGTGTAACTGACAGAGGATGAGATGGTTGGATGGCATCGTGGACTCAACGGGCATGAGTTTGAATAAACTCCTGGAGTTGGTGATAGACAGGGAGGCCTGGTGTGGTGCAGTTCATGGGGTTGCAAAGAGTCTGACACAATTGAGTGACTGAACTGAATTGAAGTGACAAATGAAATAATAAGATATTTAACATGCATAATGTGATTATTCAATATACACATATAATACACTGTGAAACAACTGCCCCCATTGAATTATTTAACACATACATTACCTCATCTACTTATCTTGAACGTGAACAGAAATGTCAGATATCATTCCTGTGATACATTATAGTTTGAAAGGAAATTTTGCAGATGTAATTAAGAATACAGATGAATTGACTTCAGGCTAATCTTTGTTGTTCAGTCACTTAGTCATGTCTGACTCTTTGTGACATAATGGACTGTAGCACTTCAGGCTCCTCTGTCTTCCACTATCTCTTGGAGTTTGTTCAGACTCATGTCAATTGAGTTGGTGATGCTGTCTAACCGTCTTGTCCTCTGTCATCCTCTTCTCCTGCCTTCAATCTTTCCCAGCATCAGGGTCTTTTCTAATTAGTTGGCTTTTTGCATCAGGTGGCCAAAGTATTGGAGCTTCAACTTCAGCAACAATCTTTCCCATGAATATTCAGCGTTGATTTTCTTTTGGATTGACTGGTTTGATCTCCTTGCAGTACAAGGGACTCTCAAGAGTCTTCTCCAACACCATAGTTTGAAGTATCAGTTCTTTGGCAGTCAGCCTTCTTTATGGTCCAACTCTCATATCTGTACATGACTACTGGAAAAACCATAGCTTTAACTATATGGAACTTTGTGGGCAAAGTGATGTCTCTGCTTTTTAATATGCTGTCTAGGTTTGTCATAGCTTTCCTTCCAAAGGAAGGAAATGACAAAGCTATGACAATCTTTTAATTTCATGGCTGCAGTCATGGTCCACAATGATGATGGAGACCAAGAAGATAAAGTCTGTCCCTGTTTCTTCCTTTACCCTTTCTATCTACCATGAAGTGATGAGACCAGATGACATGAAATTAGCTTTTTGAATGTTGAATTTCAAGCCAGGTTTTTCACTCTTTTTCACTGTCATCAAGTGACTCTTTAGTTACTCTTCACTTTATGCCACTAGGGGACAGAAATAGTAAGTACCTAATTGAAGCACAAGAGCAGTTAATCACAAAGCAGATTGAGTCAGTTTGGCTTAGTTATATGGTCTACAGATAAGGGACAGAGAAAGACAAAATTTGGAAGCAACAAATATGATCTTATGAAGGAACAAATGCCATAATGTACAAAAGACCAAATGGCAAGAATGGTAGGCACCTACTAGGATCCAAAAATAACCCTTGTTTGAGATCCAGCAAGAAAATAGGGTCCTCAGTCCTACAGCTGTAAGAACTTGAGTTATACCAACCATCTGAATAGGTCTGGAAGAGGCTGTTGAGCCCCAGATGACTTCTCAGTTTCCACCATGTGAAACCTTCAGCACAGTACCCAGCTATGATATGCCACACTTCTGACCAATGAAAACAGTGAGATAAATTTGTGTTGTGTTTAGCTGATAAGTTTGTGGTAATATTTTTGAAGTAAAATAAGCTAAAATCGTTATAAGTTGTGTTCATAAGATATATTACATGAAAGCAATATCACATGCTAATTGTTCCCTTGGACTGTCTGAAGAAATGGCAAGACTTAATTCTCCAAGAGTTAAAAACATGATTCTTATGGAAGTACTTTGTTAGTAATGACTAAATTTTACTTAACTTGTTAAGAATGGAATCAGGAGGGCAAAAATCTTTGTTTAAAATAAATATATAAATGGAAAAGAAAGAATGGTATAATAAGACTGCTCTATGAAGAAAAAGGAACACTTCTACACTGTTAGTGGGAATGTAAATTGGTACACCCACTATGGAAAACAGTCTGAAGATTCATCAAAAAAACAAAAAGAGAGTTTCTATATGTTCAGCAATCCCATTCCTCTGCATATTCCAGACAAAACTGTAATTAAAAAAGGTACATGCACACCTATGTTCATACCAGCACTGTTTGCAATAGCCAAGACATGAAAGCAATCTAAATGTCTGCCAAAAACTGAAGGAATATGGAAGATGTGGCATATGTGTACAATGGAATTCTACTCAGCCATTAAAAGGATGAAATAATGCCATTTACGCCAACATGGATGGACCTAGAGATTACCATACTAAATTCAGTCACACAAAGATAAATACCACATGATACTACTGATATATGGAATCTAACATCTGACTTAAACAAACTTATCTACAAAACAGAAATAGACTCACAGACATAGAGAACAGAGCTGTAGCTGCCAAAGTAGGATAGGGGAGGAATGGATTGGGAGTTTGGTAAACTGTAATGAAAAGGAATATGAAAAATAATATGTCATATATATAGCTGAATCGCTTTGCTATACAACAGAAATTGACACAATATTGTACCTAAACTATACTTCAATAAAATAAATATTTAAAAATCAAAGATTGTTCCATGAGATCCAAAAGTTGTCAGTGTCCTAAATGGGCACTTTTAGAAATACCTTCTCTACCAAACAAAGAATCATTTTCACATTAGTTCTCTACAAATTAACCCCTAATGTAGCATTTGCTTTCTAATCAATAGCAACTTCAAGTTAAACAAATTAGATCCTCTAAATAAATAATCCTTAGGTGATTTTGTTAGGCAGTGTTCTGGTATGATATTGAAAGGACATGAAATCACTTTTCCCTTTCATTTCTAAGTTTGATTATTATTTATTAATGAGTGCTACTGGGTATGGGATAAAATGATGACAGAGGGCCTGCCCACTAATGAATTATGGATCTGAATATTAAAGTGATTTTAAAATATTTTATACTTGAAGAAGCCTAGAAATATTCAGAGCCTATAATAATCAAAGAGGCTTACTCTATTAAATAAATATATTTGTGATAACTAAATATAATCACATTAAAATTAAAATTATTCTAAAATTAGTGTATCTATATTTCTATATTATTTGAATACATATTAAGAAAATAACAATAAACATTTCCTTTTTTATGTCAATTAGTTGATTGAGAATATGTACAAGAATGTTTTTTCAAACTATTTGCCTTAGAATTGCAATGAGAACTCTAGATCCATTTAATATTTTAAGATTTCTGTCAACTAACCAATCATTTCCTCCTAAGTCAGTCTCATTTTTATCTGATTTCTTTTCAGTGCTTTCACCCACTTGATAATACAGTCATAATGTAAGTCCAGCAGCTTAGTAACATTTGTCTGGGCAAGCTGACACCAATCCATTAATCACTAACCTTTACTGAAGAAAATCCCACAATACAATGTACTTATCTTTATAAGGATATAAGAATACTTGTGTTTTATTGTTTATAGTTATTTCCACCAGAATATTTCTTAGAAGGAAGAAAATATACATTACTGCTTTTTATTCACACAATCTAATACAATGAATACTGGCATATATTCGAAGAGTAGGTGTAATTTAAGAGGGAGGTTAGTTAAGGATGAACGCTTACATTCTAGTGGGTGATTACTGACCATACCTATGAAGGAAACAGCTTCTTGAGAAGGTGGAAACAGCTTCTTGAGAAGGTTTAAACACCCTGTGTTGAACTAACTAGATTTAGGATTCTAATTTAAGATTTTTTAAGCTTCTGGAAGCTCTCTACTATTATTCTCTGTTAAATCTATTATTATCATCACAAGTTTCTATGGTGTTAGCCACCTGTTTAGAAATCCAATGCATACAGATCAAATAAAGATTAAAGAAAGAAAAGCACTTACATTAGTGTTCTCTTTGTTTCTTCAGCAGCATTTGTCATTTTAACTCATACTGACCCCAATTGATGTCTATTTTATAATTGTAGTTTAAATTTATTATAAATGAAAGATATATGCCTGTGTATTCTAATAGAAATCTCCAGTTTGATACAAGTCAGTTGCTTGCTTGTTAGGATCGTGACCAATTGTAGTATAGAGACTGTGGAGTTTAGTCTTTGTTTACATTTAAATTAATATAAAAATTTTGTTCTTGGATGAATTTGAACTGGTGTCACTTTTTCAAGCTTTTTCACCTTGTGCTAAATGAGAACATTATCCCTAATATTGCTTTGCTCTTCTCTATTTCCTGTTGGATGAATGAATCTACCCTCTTTCAAATATGATTACCCTCTCTTCACTTCTACTATTCTTGTGGAATTAGATCACCTTATCAAGTACAGCAGCTCAATAATAGCCTTCCTTAAATAGGTACATGAAGGTCAACTTGAGACTTCCTTCTCCACAGGGATTAAAAAGAGGTATGAAAAGCCATTACAACCTAAATTCTGATTGTCTCTAACCAAGAGGAAGGTGTTTTTATAAATAAATCCAAGTTTATAACAGTTGATTTAGCACAAGCAGAAAAAGAATCAATGTGAAATGTGAAAACATCTATAAGCCAATGAATATTAACAGCTTAATATTAAAAGGACTGCATGAATTCACAGCAAGTGTATATATCAATATTACTTCAGAACTCTTATTTTTAATAAAGAAAGGATATATTACAGTCATGTGATACAGTTTATTCTTTCAGTACATGCTTATCTCTAACAGCTGTTTTCATACAATTCTAAACTAAAGCAAATTACAGATAAGACTATAAATAAATGGCATGCTTATATTTCTGCATATTCTGTGAATATACCATTTATTGCTTTTATAACTATAAAAATGCCACAAGTTTTCAGCTCTACCACCTGCAATAGAATTTGTTTAAAATGATCTTTATAATTTCCCAGATGGTAGGATAGAGAAGTTTTTGCACATGTTTATGAATTTTTATGTCCTTGAATATTTTTTCTTTAAAAATGGAATGAATTTTTCTCTTTTCATTCAAAATTTTATTGCCAGTGAAGCGCTTAATGATAGAAAATCTCCCCTGAAAGTGAACTAGAATTCAATTACTTTCAATCTCATTTTAACTTATAGTTTCTGTTAAGCTCTAGGTAAAAATATGACTTGTTATGTAGTCATATATTTTCACTGAACTGAATTTCTTATCAAACTGACTTCTTTTGCAAATCCGTAAGACTACTGCAGACACATTCTATCTTTTCCATATTCTCTCATGAGTCTTGAAACCTGTTTGTCTCATATAATAATTACACTTTCAGTTCAGTTCAGTTCAGTAGTTCAGTCATGTCCGAGTCTTTGCAACCCCATGAACTGCAGCACACCAGGCCTCCCTGTCCATCACCAACTGTCAGAGTCTACCCAAACCCATGTCCATTGAGTTGGTGATGCCATCCAACCACCTCATCCTCTGTCGTCCCCTTCTCTTCCTGTCCTCAGTCTTTCCCAGCATCCGGGTCTTTTCAAATGAGTCAGCTCTTCGCATCAGGTGGCGAAAGTATTGGGAGTTTCAGTTTCAGCATCAGTCCTTCAAATGAACACTCAGGACTGATCTCCTTTAGGATGTACTGGTTGGATCTCTTTGCAGTCCAAGGGACTCTCAAGAGTTTTCTCCAACACCACAGTTCAAACGCATCAATTTTTCTGTGTTCAGCTTTCTTTATAGTCCAACTCTTACATCCATAAATGACTACTGATTAACCATAGCCTTGACTAGATGGACCTTTGTTGACAAAGTAACGTCTCTGCTTTTTAATATGCTGTCTAGGTTGGTCATAACTTTGCTTCCAAGGAGTAAGTGTCTTTTAATTTCATGGCTGCAATCACCATCTGCAGTGATTTTGGAGCCCCAAAATATAAAGTTAGCCACTGTTTCCCCATCTATTTGCCATGAAGGGATGGAGCCAGATGCCATGATCTTAGTTTTCTGAATGTTAAGCTTTAAGCCAACTTTTTCACTCTCTTCTTTCACTTTCATCAAGAGGCTCTTTAGTTCTTCTTCACTTTCTTCCATAGTGTGGTGTCATCTGCATATCTGAGGTTATTGATATTTCTCCCTGCAATCTTGATTCCAGCTTGTGCTTCCTCCAGTCCAGCTTTTCTCATGATGTACTCTGCATATAAGTTAAATAACAGGGTGACAATATACAGCCTTGACATACTCCTTTTCCTATTTAGAACCACTTTACACTTTAGTGAAACTTTAGTGAAACTTTAGTTACACTTCAGTGAAACTTGATTTTATCTCTGAAATGTCTAGGACACTGTAACTCCACAGTGGAATATATGTAACCTGGGGTGTGGGGACATGATTAAATCATTGGCCAGGTCCATGAAGCCTCTTCTTAGCAAGTAGTTAGAGCACTTGTATGGTGTAGATGACTGTTCTCTTGCTCTCTGTACATCCCTTGCTCCATTAGGTCCTGCTTCACTCACATGACCATACAATCCTCCCAATTATAGGGCTTCATCAATACTCCCTATGTACTTGCATGTGGTTTCCCTGGTAACTGATGAGCCAACCTGATGTCAATTCCCTCTGTAAATTGTAGTTTCCTCCCCCATTAGTGAGGATTGCTGCTGATTCCTGCCTCTCCGCTGTGCATACAATGAGAGCATCACTTCAGCACCTTTTCCTTCAGATAAGTAAGTTGCCCGGGTCCATAAACCACTGATGCGCCTGTCACTGTCTCTAGGCTCTTTTTTCAGTCTTGAAGCTGAACAACTACAAAGCTTTCAGGCCTGAAGGGTGTAGCCCAATAGTACCACGTTTCAAATATATTGTTAGCCTACATTTCTGCTCAGAACCCACCAATGGTTTTTCTGCATTATTCAAACATAACTATCCCAAAACATGACTGAGTAAACTCGTCTCTTACTTTTTCTACCTTGCTCATTTAGCTCCAGCCACAATGGCCTCCATACTCTTCCTTCATCACTCAGGACACACTCTACCTCAGTTTTTGCATTTGCTGTTGTCTTTGCCTGGTCCGCTCATCTCAGGTACACGGCAAAGCCCTGGCTGGGTCTGTCACCTCTTTTGGGTCTTAATATAAATACTGCCTTCTCCATGAGGCCTTTCCTGTCTGCTGTGCTGCTTAATATTGTAACCATACTGCACTATGTTATTTAGTCTTTTGTTGCTTTAAGTTTTACTTATTATTATCTAATATTGTGTGTGTCTGTGATGTACTGGGCTGTCCAAAAAGTTTGTTCAGGTTTTTCTGTAAGATGTTACAGAAAAGTTCAAAGGAATGATTCGGGCAAACCAATATTTCCTTACTCTATTTTTTTTTAATTAACATTCTCTCTCTCCCCTTGCTCCTAATCTTCATTTTCCTGACCCTGTGTCCCAGTCTGTAAATACTCCTTGCTTTACCTTCCAAGTATAGCTAAGGTCCTAGGCACTTGTAGACACCCTCTGACGTTCTGGTTACATTTCAGTTTCTTGCACTTCACTATTCTGGCATGAGATAGCAGGTCTTTATTTCCTAAATTTGGTTTTCCACCATTCCCTTCAGATGAATCCCACATGGGGCCTGCCTCTGCTGTTGACTATGGATTCTCTTAGAACACTGCCTCTTGCATCCTTTCTCATGACTCAGATTGTATCAACTGCAACCTGAATCAAGCAGGTGGACTCACTTTACCATGTGTGAGTTTGTAGATTAGGTACGGGAGGTGTCAGATAATTTATTAACATGTTGAAATGAAGTGGAATACGGATAGCACCTTTCTGAAAGTTGTGGTAAGTGAGCCTGCAACTGGCTATCTGTAGTGAGGACAGGTGCCAACAACCAGAGAGCTAAGCCAGCAGTCTTCTATCAACAGATGATCAGCATGCCCTGCTAGCCTATCACAATCATCTCCAATAGAAACATGGAAAAATAAAATAATTTTTCTCTTATTTTGTTATCCCAACAAATTCTTCAAGGTAATATTTCTTTCAGTTCAGTTCAGTTCAGTCACTCAGTTGTGTCAGACTCTTTACTTAATACTTAATATTCAGATAATACTTTACTTAATATTCAGATCAATAGTTTCCAAAATAGATTACGATTTTAATTTGGATTTAAAAGGAATTCAGTCTTTCAACTAATCTTTAAAACATGGCATTGCCTTTAAATTTCAAAATACACTAGATAAAAATGTATTGTGGGGAAAAAACATCATTTTAAGATGTTCTTATTTGCCTGACACTAGCTGATAATAATCGTTTGCTCTTTGCAAATTTATTAACAAAATATTTCTTTTGTAAATGATTAATGATTTTGAATAGATTTCCATTCAAAATCTGCATAGATTTCTATCTGAAGCTGCTTCTAATCATTAATAAAGCAAAGACATCATGTCTGAGGAGTTAGATTACACAAAGCTTTAGCTAAAGTGAGTGCTCATTAATGAGAGAAGAGATGGCATTTTCCCAAAAGATAGATATCATTATTGTCTAGAGTGAATTCAATATTTAACAGAAAATGAAGTTGCTTATAGTTTCTATTTTCTTCTATTGCTTAGAGAAAGATTATAATCTGATGTGTGAATGAAGGAGAAATAATGGAGAACCTAACTATAGAATGTTAAAGATGCCAGAGTCTCTAGATAAAATCTAGTTTGGCAACCTTTATTCAGGTGAAAACAATCTGAGACCTCTGAATAATAACACTAGTTAGTATCAGACGCAGGTCTGAAATCCAGTTACCCTGACAGCCTGGTCCTGCTTTTTTTCACCTGATGTAGATAAAACAAGATAGTTAAAGAAACAGCTCACTAAATCAACAGTTAAAAAGAAACAAGTTAAAACATGTTTGTGTTAGCTTGAAGTCACAGAATATAGTCAAAGCCATTAAAGGATTTAGAAAATACCTAAATCTTTGGTAAGACAATGAAGAATTAAATTTGAATGAGAACTAATCTTCCAAAATCTAATATAAAAATGAAGATAGGGAAGTATAGCATTTACTGTATTGACTCTATAATTTTCTTTCTCTCTCTCTCCCTCTTTTTTTCTTTTTTGCTACATGTAATTTTTGCTTGGTGTGTTTTAGGAATTTTGTATAAGTATTTAACATATATTTAGATATATTTTTTATGGATCTAGAATCAATAAACCTGTTGCCATGTATCTTCAGAGTCAATGAGTAACAATTTCACTAAAGAATTATACCAGGCATCAATAAACATCAATTTAGATGGAGAAGCAATTGTGAGTAATCTCATTCTCTTTTTTTTTTAAGTTTTTAAACTGAAGGGTAGTTGACTTGCAATATTATACTACAGTGATTTCAGGTGTACAACATAGTGATTTAATATATTTATAAATTACATAACATCAGTTCAGTTCAGTTGCTCAGTTGTGTCCGACTGTTTGCGACCCCATGAATCGCAGCACGCCAGGCCTCCCTGTCCATCACCAACTCCTGGAGTTTACTCAAACTCATGTCCATTGAGTCAGTAATGTCATCCAGCCATCTCATCCTCTGTGGTCCCCTTCTCCTCCTGCCCCCAATCCTTCCCAGCATCATGCTTTTGAACTGTGGTGTTGGAGAAGATTCTTGAGAGTCCCTTGGACTGCAAGGAGATCCAACCAGTCCATTCTGAAGGAGATCAGCCCTGGGATTTCTTTGGAAGGAATGATGCTAAAGCTGAAACTCCAGTACTTTGGCCACCTCATGTGAAGAGTTGACTCATTGGAAAAGACTCTGATGCTGGGAGGGATTGGGGGCAGGAGGAGAAGGGGAAGACAGAGGATGAGATGGCTGGATGGCATCACTGACTCAATGGACGTGAGTGTGAGTGAACTCCAGGAGTTGGTGATGGATAGGGAGGCCTGGCATGCTGCGATTCATGGGGTCGCAAAGAGTCGGACACGACTGAGCGACTGATCTGATCTGATCTGATGAGAAGACATAAAGCCTTCTGCAGCTGTGTTCAAAGAATAATTCATAGAATTAATCACTGACATTTGTTCAAGGACTTTTGCAAAAAAGTGCTCCAGGGTGAGCACACAGGCCGCAGCTTGAGGCCATGGGAGGGATTGCTATCTGAAGTCCATTTGTGAGAAAAGTTTATGGCAAAGGAGTTTGCTGAATTTAGGGCTTAGGAATAATTAAAATAGTTAGAAGCTAAACATTTAAGGATTGCTGTAATGTTAGCATATTCTACTATAGCTTATAGAAATTAGGGACTTTAGAGATATTATTAGGTAGAAGCCCTTTCTAAGAAATAGTGAGCTTAGGATACTAGGGGCAAACAGGACTTAGAAAGATAAGAATTAAACTGAGGGATGTGGTAGGCAGCCCAGACATTAGCATGAGTTACAGTGTATTCACAGGGACACATGAGAAAAAGTAGATAAGAGAATCGCTGAGGAAGGAACTCCTTTTGAGGGGCAACAATGATTTTTGGAGAAAAATAAATCTGGGTCCATGGGAACTAAAAATATCAAACCTCTGACTTAATGCTTTTGTAAAAGTATAAAAGAGAATCATTAGTTTGAAATAAATAGGCAGTCCAATAAAACTGAGAGGCTGCCTCAGTTTCTTTCTTGCCGACACCACTCACCCCTTCAGGTTGAATTCCTGGCTGCTGGAGCTGGACTCCAGGAACCAGATGCTGTTAAACATCTGTTCCTGTGCCTATTGACCACATGCATGTCTTCAGAGTAATGCCTATTCAGTTCCTCTGTCCATTTTTAAATTGGATTTTTTAAAAATGTTAAGTTGTTTGAGTTTTATATATTTTGGATATCAACCCCTTATGGGACATGTAGCTGACAACTATCTTCTCCCATCCAGTAGGCAGCCTTTCTGTTTTGTCAATTGTTTACTTCACTGTACAAAAACTTTTTAGATTGATTTTCTCCCATTTGTTTGTTTTTGCTTTAGTTGTCCCTGCCTGAAGAGATGTTACCAAACATATTACTAAAATTGTTGTGAAAGAGCATACAGCCTATGTTTTCTTCTGGAAGATCCATGGTTTCTGATCTTACAATTAAGTCCTAACCCATTCTGTGTGTGTGTGTGTTGGGGGGGGGTTGCTTGTTTTGTATATAATATAAAAAAATGGTCTAGTTTTATTCTTTCACATGAAGCTGTCCTGTTTTCCTAATGCTATTTATTGAAGAAATTGTCTTTTCTGCATTGTATATTCTTTCCTTTTCTGTTGTAGATTAATTAACCTTATATGTGTAGAGGGTTCCCTTTTATCCACACACTCTCCGAATTTTATTACTTGTAGACTTATTAATTATGGCCATTCTGACTGATGTGAGGTAGTACCTCATCATAGTTTTGATTTGCATTTCTCAACAATTAGTCATGTTGAGCACCTTTTCATGTAGTGTTGGGTATCTGTATATCACTGGAGAAGTCTCTGTTTACATCTCCTGCTCATTTTTTTTCATTTTTCATTGGGTTGCTTGTTTATTTGATATTGAATTGTATGAGCTTTTTGTAAGTTTTGGAGATTAATCTTTTGACAATTGCTTCATTTGCAAATACTTTCTCCCATCCTGAGAATTGTCTTTTCCTCTCGTTTATGGTTTCCTTTGCTGTTCAGAAGCTTTTGTTTTCTCTCTGATCTTTATTTCCTTCTTTCTGCTGACTTTGGGATTTGTTCTTTTCTAATTCTTTTACAATTCACATGTTAGCAACATAATGCTCAAAATTCTCCAAGTCAGGCTTCAATAGTACATGAACTGTGAATTTCCAGATGTTCAAGCTGGATTTAAACAAGACAGAGGAATAAGAGATCAAATTGTAAACATCCATTGGCTCACTGAAAAAGCAATAGAGTTCCAGAAAAACATCTACTTCTGCTTTATTGACTACGCCAAAGCCTTTGACTGTGTGGATCACAACAAACTGTGAAAAATTCTTCAAGAGATATGAATACCAGACAACCTGACCTGCTCTTGAGAAATCTGTATGCAGGTCAAGAAGCAAAGTTAGAACTGGACATGGAACAACAGACTCATTCCTAATTGGGAAAGGAGTGCATCAAGGCTGTATATTGTCACACTGCTTATTTAACTTATAAGCAGATTACATCATGAGAAATGCTGGACTGGAAGAAGCACAAGCTGGAATCAAGATTGCTAGGAGAAATATCAATAACCTCAGATATACAGATAACACCACCCTTATGGCAGAAAGCAAAGAAGAACTAAAGAACCTCTTGAAAGAGGAGAAGGAAAAAGTTGGCTTAAAGCTCAACCTTCAGAAAACTAAGATCGTGGCAACTGGTCCCATCACTTCATAGAAAATAGATGGGAAAACAATGGAAACAGTGACAGACTTTATTTTGGGGGGGGGGGCTCCAAAATCACTGCAGATGTTGACTGCAGCCATGAAATTAACAGACACTGGCTCCTTGGAAGAAAAGCCATGATCAACCTAGACAGCATATTAAAAAGCAGAGACATTACTTTGCCAGCGTTGGTACATCTAGTCAAAGCTATGGTTTTTCCAGTAGTCATATATGGATGTGAGAGTTGGACTATGAAGAAAGCTGAGCACCGAAGAATTGATGCTTTTGAACTGTGGTGTAGGAAACAACTCTTGAGAGTCCCTTGGACTGCAAGGAGATCCAACCAGTCCATCCTAAAGGAAATCAGTCCTGAATATTCATTGGAAAGACTGATGTTGAAGCTGAAACTCCAATACTTTTGCCACCTGATGTGAAGAACTGAATCATTTGAAAAGACCCTGATGCTGGGAAAGATTGGAGGTGGGAGGAGAAGGGGATGACAGAGGATGAAATGGTTGGATGGCATCACCAACTGAATGGACATGAGTTTGAGTAAACTCCAGGAGTTGATGATGGACAGGGAAGCCTGGAGTGCTGCAGTCCTTGGGGTCTCAAAGAGTTGGACACAACTGAGTGACTGAACTGAACTGAACTGAATTCTTTTACAGGGTAGGTTAGGTTGTTTGGAATTTTTCTTGTTTCTTAATGGCTATATCATTAATTTCCCTTTAGAACTACTTTTGCTGCATAGATTTTGTTAGGTTATATTATCATTATCAATTGTCTTGAGGTGACATGATTTCCTCTTTAATTTGACCCATTAATTTTCTAGTATTTCGTGTAATTTCATATGATTTTTCTCTTTTTCTGTTTTCTTCACCTGTGGTTGATTTTGAGTTTCATAGAGTTATGGTCAATAAGTCACCTGAAATAATTTCTATCAAGGTAAATTTTAATTTTGAATGTGTCATGCCACTTCCTTCTGACTGGAAAAGTTTCTGCAGAGAAGTTAGTTGATTGGCTTATGGTGTTTTTTTTTTTTTTTTTTTTAATAACTGAATCTGGTTTTCTCCTGTTTCCTTTAGAATCCTCTCTCTCTTTATCTTTTGCCATTTTAATTATAGCATATATTGGTGTGAGTCTTTTTGAGGTTATCTTGTTTAGGACACTCTGTGTTTCCTGAACTTAGACATCTGTTTCCTTTAGGCTTGGGAATTTTTTAGCCATAATTACTTCAAATACATTTTCAATCCCTTTCTTTCTCTCTTCTCCTTCTGGAACACATATTATACATAGGTTGGCATGCTTTGTATTATCCCATGGATCTCATACGTTGCTTTTCTTTCCCTTATTCTTTCTATCTCCTGTTCTGGTTGGGTGTTTTTCATTATTCTAACTTTCAGACCACTTAGTCATTCTGTGTCATTTACTCTGCTACTCATTGCTTCTACATTGGTTTTTATCTCAGCAACTGAGTTGTCTAACTTTTCAGTGATTCCTCTTTATAGTTTCCAGCTTCCTATTTTAGTGATCTGCATTTCTCTAATAATCTTAATTTCTTAAGCATTTCATTACCTCTTTTTTGAACTTAGGGTCTAGACTGTTGAATTCTGCTTTCTTATTTGTTCTTTCAGGATATTCTTCCTTTTTAATGGAGTAGCTCATCTGCTTTTTCATTTCACATAACTTTCTCTGTCTCTGTGACTTGAGATACAGCTTCCTACTGTGATCTGGAAAGAGTTTTTTCTTTTTCTTTTTTTCAACTCCTCATTCAAATTTATTTTTGTGTATTTGTGACTCACTTACATACAGAGTGTCAGACTAGTACTGTTTGGGAATAGGCTGAAGTCATCAGCGTTTGGAGGGAGGGGGCAGGGGGAGAAGTGGCCTTATGCAGACTGGGTGAGTGCAGTGTTTTTGTGGAAGGGCTATTCTTGGTATGGATGCCAATTATGTTTTTACTCAGTGTGTCCTTGATAAAGAGTGTGATTGGTGTCCAGGTTCTGGCATCCAGAGCCTGTACTGAGAGGGTAACAGGCAGGAAGGCCAGGGGTCTCCAAACGGAGGAAATAGCCTGCAAGTGTCAGACATTTTTCTCTCTCTTAAGAGGCAGGAGGAAACAAACTAAGCGATATTTTTTCCTTCTCTATACAAATTTAATAGGAGGTTTCTCTTAAAATACTGTGTTGCCATAATGACACCTGGTTTCACCTGAAGTTAACTATTCTCAAACCTAGAGATAACCAATGCCTTTTTCTTATGGAAATGTTTGTCTTAAGCTATGCTAATGCGCTATGCATTTACCCCAGACTCTGTCTTCAAGTCAATTCCCCCTCTTGGCTCAGAACCTACTTGACAAACCAGTATGTTATACTCAGATATTGTTCCCCTAATCTATGTAAATGAAACTATTTGTATGGTGGTCTGCCCTTCTTCAAATTCAAGTTAATCATTTTGTGGCCCAGGATAAACCATTTAGTGCCAAGATTATCCCAAAATGCATCTTATGGGTGAGGGGCCTGGTGCCATTCTGAGTTTTAAGACATTCCTTTCTTTCATTAACAGACTGCTAGTGACTATATAACATTCAGCTGAAGACTAGCAGGGGGGTGCTCTTTCTGTCCCCTTCTGATGCCTATGTCAGAAGCTTTCTCTATCTCTTTTATACTTTGATAAAACTTTATTACACAAAAGTTCTGAGCGATCAAGCCTCGTCTCTGGCCCCGGATTGAATTCTTCTCCTCCGGGGGCCAAGAATCCGGGCGTCTTTGAGTGATTCAACAACAACCTTTCAGTACCAGATTTTGGATGGGGCCTCCTCTTTGCTCCATGGCTGTCACAGCCATTTTGGGGGTGGAGTCTTCTCCCCAGTTGTTGGATTAGAAGTCTTAAGGGTCCAGTTCAATAAATATGTCTTTAAGTGCATATTCTGTATCAAAGGAAGTGAGCATGGGAGCAAGTGAGGCCTGTGTAGTCACAGGGAACCTATGCACTGCCCTTGTAGGCATCCACAGTTCTTCCTATCAGCAGCCCGAGATTGTGTCCCTTTCTTTGTTGTGTTCATCTCAGACCTATTGCTAGGTTGGGGACTGCGGCTAGAGCACTGTGACTGCCGGAAACAAGGTGGTTGTGCCCTGCCTGGGACCTGGGCTGCCACTGTGACTTCAAAGGAACTGTTTGCCCCTGATCCTACTCCAAGTTGGGGGGTGAGGTGGGAAGCAGAGAGCTCCTGCTAGGAAAGGAGCCACTGCATGTTCCTCCCCAGAGGCTATCTGCTGGAAACCTGTGATTCCACAACACCACCTGGTGAGCATACCAACACAGTCTGTTTCTATGGGACCCACCCCCACTGTTCACAAGCTGACAATGGGTTCCGAGTTTTAACCTAAATCACAATCAATGCCATCCTGGCTTTCTGCACACAGTTACACTAACACCAAATCATCTCCCAGAGCCTGAGATTCAATGCTTAGCCACTGGGCATACTAGCAGCCCTGCCCAACATGAGTTTTTGCTAGGAAGTGTGGCAAAGTGGTAGCTGTCAGTGCCTATCTTTCTCTACCCTGATTTCTAGCAAGCCAACACATGCCCACTCCTCTAGTGGAAAGTCCAGACTCCTCCAGGCTCTCTGTCTGTCCCGGTGGACCTTGTAGTAGTCAGGGGAACTTCCCAGGGTGAGGGCTTGCCTATGCTCTTTACATATTCTTCCTAGGGTCACCAGTCCCTTTCTGATGCCTTTTTTTTTGGGAGGGTGGGTGGGTGGGAAGAAGTCCTACCCAATTATGTGGCAATCTTTCTTGCATCTTTGGTTGTATAATTCTGCCAATTTCCTGGAGTTTTTCCTGTGTTTGTGTGTGTGTATGTGTGAGATTTATTCTACTTCTGATGTATTTCAAACTGGACATCAAAAAAATCAATGTATTTTCATATAAGCCTTGCTTTAGATATATAAAATAGAGGCCAAGATTAGATCATGTCTGCTCTATGATTATTGTTTTATTTAAAAAAATGACAAGTAAAATCAGGGAAAATCTGAAGTTGAATAGTTATTGCTCATGATTTAGGGACAAAAAGTCTTGTTGTTCAGTAACTAGAAAATAAATGGAGGACATGAACTGAAATAATATAACATTCTAGCTTTTATAAATTAGATTACTATAATGGGATAATGGATAAAGTGTTTCAAGCAGTTTGCTTTTGGGCTATCTGGTGCCAGACAAAACTGCTTTGTGATTTTCATGCAATGCGCATGAGTCTAGTTTCCCCAGCTTTCAGGGGTCACTATTTGAATAATATGTAACTAATATTATGTAATCCCTCAAACTGAGTAAATGTAGAATTTTCAGTTTTTCTCTCACCTTTCCTTAGAATCACTGATCTCTGTAAGGAACTGTTCAAAAGTTGCAGAAATGTGTCATAGTTCCCCTCCTTGTCACATTCTACTAATGATCACTGCTCGTATTTCTCACTTTACTGCTTTCTTTCTTATAACTAAGTTCTTTATTTTGTTTCAGCCTAATTCCCAAATAGCTCTAAGCCAAAGTACAAAATAGGTAGAAAGTTTAAAAATACTAATACTATAAGGAAATTGCAGTGCTGTCACAAAGTACAGTGTATTCATACACACCAAACTGTCAATATCTATAAAGTTTACATTCTTTACCTCTTTAACAGTATGCTGCAAACATTTTCTATACCATTGTATATGATCCAAAGACACTATTTTAATGCCTACAAATTAAAGTAAATCCTTTTTGTTGTTATAACTAAAAATGAGACATGTATTTTATACTTTAATCATTTTTTCAACTCGGATTTCATAAACTTTACTTGAAGAAGAGGTAAGATAACATATGCTGGGAAATACTTTCAATTTGCCAATGTAAATATTTATTACATTTGATATCACCTGTTTCAATCCCCAAAACAACTACATTAGAAATCATGATTAGTATAATTTTTCTTTTTTTTTTTTTCAGAGCCTGTAATTGGTGTACTGGTTCTTTGCTCATTTTTCGCTTGTGTAGAATAAGTGATGAGAATTGGGTCTGTATTGCTCAGTATCCATACACAAAAACAATATTTAGAACCCCTGATCATTCCTCTGGCTTAGGAAAATAAGCCTATTTCCTATTTTACTTAGGAAAATGATAGGTAAATAGAGACTATAACAGAAGCTTAAAATGACAGATTTCTATTATGAAATCTGTAAATTAATCTAGTTTATCCTGTCCAAAGAATTTTCTGAGTTTCATTCTTTTCAAAGAGCTGCAACATTTGTGCAGAAAAGATTCAGTGACTGATTTGATTCTGAACCAGTTTATCTGAGGAAATTTCACACTTTTCTGTAGACTTTTAGAAATTATTTTTCATAAGCATGCATATTTCAAACATGAGCCTTTGCTTGGAGGATCAGTGTTTTCTGGAGTCATTATACTGGAGTTTATTTCCTGTAAAAATACTAATCATTATATAGTGTTTATAGCTATTAAGGAGTTATGAAAAGAAAGGATAAAATTAAGTATTTCAAATTGTCACAGTTTTACTTAAGTTTAAAAATAAAATATAAAATCCCTCTTCGTTATTGGTATAAGGTGAGACTTGGTGTGAAGGTCATTTAAGTGGAAAAAAGCAAAATTCCAGCTTTTTGGTTAAGAAATGTTTATCAGAACTGCTTCAAACTCAGTCAAACAAATAGCCAGAGTTCTCATGGACCACACTGTGGCTGATATAATTGACAGTTTATTTCTACTGTATAGTGTCCATTTGAAAAGTATATGTGAAACCATTACTAATAGTTTCCATCCTGAGCATAATGATAATGAAAATAAAGACTTCCAACATTTTTAGAGATTAAAAATCGTGAATTTTTATCATTTTTTTCAGAATTCCATTTAATCATGCAAATACCTTGCTTAAGAGAGTAGAGTATAGAAAAAGTTAGCTTTCACCTTGCTCTTGAATTTTGGGGAGGAAAGCTGCAGTTTTGAGTAGAGGAGGACATGCCTGGGTGTAATAAAAGTCAAAAGGGTAGATCATAGCATAGCTATTTGTTCAGATCACAGAAAAGATACCTATTCAATGTCAGTCAACATTTTCAAAAATAAAAGTATTTTAGGAAGTAATCATGTCAATTTTGCTCAGAAACTCCCCACATTTCCTGATACAGAAAAATAAGTGACTGCTTAAAGTATCAAGTATTTTGAGGAAGTAAATGCAAGTCTTGAGAAGGATAAATAATAAGCTAATTAGTTGGTAGATGTCAGCTTACTTTCTTATGCTGACATGTAAGGAAATGTAGTTTACACTGATATTTTCACTAATTAAAAACTGTGTTACACCAATCTAAATTTACATTAGCCATTTAAGTAATAATAGTCTGTAAAGCATCACTACTGTCATCTACCCTGTTCCACAGTGGCACAAATCTAAATTACCACAATTGGGTCAATCAGTGACCAAAGAGAGAAAGACATATAGCAAACTTATACAAACGCATAGGTGCAGTGTTCAAAAGAGGATTTTATTTCAATGTCATTTACATAAAAAATTTAAACAGCTTCATTTAGAGCTTTTAACATCAATATGCTTTAGTAAATACATTCATTCACGTTCATTTCCAGGACCTCAACAGGACAAAGTCTGTCACAGAACTAGAATATACTAAGCAATGTTGAAGTCAACATGTTATTTATTTATTAAGGTTGAGCTTCAAAGTACTCAGTCATTTATTTAAACCAGTGTGTGTGTGGATTTTCTGTGTAATTTAAGATACTTCCAACTTGTGATTTAGGAATAGAAATCTTCACAGTAAATCTATATATTATCTATATAGGTTTACAACATTGCATTTGATAGCATTTTACAAAAAAATGTAATATATTCCAGTGTCATCTGAATTATAAACAATTAGCTAGCATCTGATTTTCACATTATGGGAGGTGACTAGCACTGTGTACTTTACACTAAGTCATCTTTTGTGGTTGGTCAAAGGTAGACATTCATGAGCATGCATATCTAAACCTCAGTAAGTGGTTTAATGTTTATAGAAAAATCATTTTAGGTGGGGTAAGACTTGAATTATGGTGCTTGATTGTTACATAGAAAAATCATGACAATAAATTTTGCAGGTGGCATTGGTTTTTATTTAAAATGCTAAAAAAAGATGTTAAGAGCAAAAAAGACAGAGGGTCATTTTTTAATGAACCATGTATTATGGTTGACATCTCTTAAAAAAGGGAGTAACTTTGTTATCAATTCAAGAATTACCGTAAAAGTGAGACTCTATGCACTTAACCTTTACAAAATGTATATAATGGAGAAGACATCTATTTCTTTACGATTTTTGTGAAATATCAGCTTTGAAGTTATAGCTGTGCAAAATGCCAACCTGAAATGCTGGGTTAAATGACAGCAAACAATGTAACTTGACAGCATTTCCCTTTGCAACACCAGAGGCACAGCTAAGCATTAATCTCTAAATCAGATCGAAAGAGTAAAGAAGAAATGTGAACTTTCTGAGGGTTTTAAACTACTTGACCATATCCTGATATGCTTAGAAATGAACTGATTTTTATCACATGAGTGGTTTCAAAAAGTTAGTAGCAGAAAATTTTCTTAAACCCTATGAAATACCCCAATATGTATTTAAGTGAGATGGAATTCCAGAACCTCCAACCTTCTTCTCCCTAGTTATTTTTTGTCTGCCAAACAACAAGGGAACTTTCTTGGGAACCCCTGAGACTACACTGCTAGCCATGAGATCAACTTTCAGTTTTAAAGCTTTCTCCATATCCTCAGTTCCCAAATGTTTTCCTGTATTTCTACCAATGAAAATACCTTTTTCAATTTATGCTGCTGTGAGGTCCATGGCAAATGTTTGATACACATTGTGGAAAAGATTTCTGAAGAAGCTGGAGGGAGACTGAGGGTCTTGATGGATGTCTCTTGTAAAATACCCTCAGTGAGGTGATCAGAAGGTACCTTTGGATTTACAAAGGGAGGCAATCCTTAGCTCTGAGCCAGTCTCTGACACAAAGTCTAAGGTATACTACTGAAGCTGAGAGGATGGATCTCCAAATGTTCCCCTCCAACTGACTTAAACTATATTAATACTCAGTCTAAGATTAAAGTTGGAGGAATGCAATTTTAAGTGACTGCTCTCAATGAATCCAGTTCTGAAATTCGAATAACCATTAGGAGCCTTGTTAAAGCTTGAGCCAAAGGAAATAAGCTATCCTACAAAAAGACAGACAATTTTAAAATCTTCAGGTTGGAGAAGTCACATATAGACATTCTGACTGACAACCTGGCCCAACGGCCATTTGGGAGTGAGTCACCTTGAATGTGCAAATGAGGCAAACCTTCAGACTTCAACTCCATTGACATCTTATGACAATTTTATGAGAGGCCTCAAGTGAATACTTCCTGCCCAACTTTTCTAAAGTTCTGACCTATAAAATTTTGAACTTAGTATGTAGTTATAAGGCACTGAGATTTGAGGTAATTTGATATACACATTTGGGTTTCCCTGGTCATGGCATCTGGTCCCATCACTTCATGGGAAATAGATGGAGAAACAGTGGAAACAGTGTCAGACTTTATTTTTTTGGGCTCCAAAATCACTACAGATGGTGACCGCAGCCATGAAATTAAAATATGCTTACCCTTGGAAGAAAAGTTGTGACCAACCTAGACAGCATATCAAAAAGCAGAGATATTACTTTGCCAACAAAGGTCCATCTAGTCAAGGCTATGGTTTTTCCAGTAGTCATGTATGTATGTGAGAGTTGGACAATAAAGAAAGCTGAGCACCGAAGAATTGATGCTTTTGAACTGTGGTGTTGGAGAAGACTCCTGAGAGTCCCTTGGACTTCAAGGAGATCTAACCAGTCCATCCTAAAGGAAATCAGTCCTGAATATTCATTGGAAGGACTGATGCTGAAGCTGAAACTCCAATCCTTTGGCCACCTGATGAAGAGCTGACTCATTTGAAAAGTCCCTGATGCTGGGAAAGATTGAAGGCGAGAGGAGAAGGGGGCAACAGAAGATGAGATGGTTGGATGACATCACCAACTCAATGGACATGAGTTTGAGTAAACTCTGGGAGTTAGTGATGGACAGGGAGGAGTCGGACACAGAGCAACTGAACTGAACTGATATATATCAAGAAAAATTGGAATGGCAATTTTCAGTCACACTTGCTTACATGAGCATAACAATTATATATATATATATATATAAAAGCAGATATTTGATCACAAATGAGTTAATACCAATTCTGAATTTGATTATATTTCACTTTAAACCCTATAGTTAGGGTAAGTTGAAGTCAAGATGTCAAATTTGATTTTTATAACTTGATTTAGGGAAGCACGCCATTCAAGAAGAACAAAAATCTCTTGGTTCTACACTCTAAGGAAAACTGATTCACATCAATCATTAAGTAACAGAATTTGAGCAGTGTGCATTTAGTTATTCAGCAACTACTTTTGAGGACTGTTAAAAGCCAGACATTATTTTAGTAACTTTAAAATGAACAGTGTCCTTTTATATTAGAGCTTATATCTTTTGAATTATGTGTATAAGAATTCATTTCTCCAATCTCTTATTTTTCAATTATCCAGACAGTGAAAAATTGGAAGTATAGCATAATGAACCTACATTTATTAAAAACTCTCTCTTTTATGTTTGTTAATTAGTATTTTGTTAAATTGCTTTCTTTTCTTTTTCATAAATTCTCCCCCTCCTTCTTCCCTTCATATCTCTTCTTTCTTTTTCATTCTTTTTTCTCTTTCCTCCACTCCCCCAATTTTAACGGTATGGTATGGGAATAAATCCTAAGCAGGTTGCTTCCATCAATTAATGGTGTAGACATTTAAAAGTTAGATCAAATGTAAAAAGGTCCACAAATTAGGCTATTTTTCAAGATATTAAAGGGATAATTTAATGGGAGACCAATTCAAATTTTGTGGTCAGGGCAGCCGTATCTGAGGAATTGAAATAAAGTAAGATAAATAAGAAAGGGTCCTGGTTAAAGAGGCAAGTGGGAGGATAGAAGAGTGTGCTGTGCTCAGAGATTTAGAATGTGACTGCCAACGTGTATAGAGCAAAATGCAAGCTTGATTTCATATGACTTTGGAAAGTTAGGTAGAAGTAAGATCGTATGTGGTCTTCATGTTTTTTTTATGAAGATTGCTTTCCATCCCGGATGTGACAGTCACTGAAATGTTTTTAAGCATTCATGTGATGGGATTTAATTAACATTTATTTAACATGCACTCTGAATGCTGTGTAGAAAGATCTTTGGAATAGTCAAGAATATAAGTTAAAAAATACTAGGTTATTACAGTATGAAATAAAATAGGATAGTGGATTGGACTGTGCTATGGATAGAAAGAAACATATTTTAGATATATTTTTAGCAGTTTTGAGATAGAATTCACTTTATAATTTACCAGTTTAAAACATGCAACTCAGCTGTTTTTAGTATATTCACAGATATGTACAATCATCACCAGAGGTAATTTGAGAGCATTTTACTATGCCCAAAAGAAACCCTGTATGGTTAGCACTGACCTTCTGTACCTCACACTACCTCCCTCACCCAGCCATAGGCAGCCGCCAATAAACATCTTAATAGAAATCCAAGTTCTGAACATCTCATACAAATGAAATCATATGTGATCTATTGCTACTAGCTTTTTTTTTTCATTTAGCATAACATTTTCAAAGTTCATTTATGATGTACATGTATGTATTAATGTTTTATTCTTATGCCTAGATAGCACTCCACTGTATTTTCATAACACATTTTGCTCCTTTATTTATTCATTGATAGACATTTGGGTTGTTTCCACCTTTGGCTACTATGAGTAATTCTGCTATAACAGTTACATACAAATTTTTATGTTGATTTGATTTTGTTTCTCTTGAGTTTATATCTGGGGGTGGAATTTCTGGGTCTTATGGTAACTGTTGAATTGTTTGAGTGACTGGCAAACTCTTTTCAACAGAGTAGTATCATTTTATATTCCCATCAGTGGTGCATGAGGGTTCTGATTTCTCCATATCCTCAGGAACACTTGCTACTATCTGACTTTTTGATCTTACCTACTCTAGTGAATGTAAAGTGGTATTTCATTGTGATTTTGATTAGCATTTTCATGATGAATTTGACCATCTTTTCATGTGTTTAGGATCAATTTGTATGTTTTCTCTGGAGCCTGTTTGAATAAATACAAACATGATTCCATTAATAAGTGGGAAAAAATCAAAAGAAACAGTCACTAAAGAGAAATCCCTAATATAGAAATAAGTAGAACATGGTAGATAAATGAAGGAATGGAAGGAAAATATGTATACCACAACTATAAATATTTTATGAATTTGATGGCAGAAAGATGCCATCCCTCAGACACACCAGCTGAAAGTGAGATGGGAACAAGAGATTTGAGGAATGTTTTGTGGCTCAGCTGGTAAAGAATCCGCCTACAATGTGGGAGCCCTGGGTTCAGTCCCTGGGTTGGGAAGATCCCCTGGAGAAGAGAAAAGCTACCCACTCCAGTATTCTGGCCTGGAGAATTCCATGGACTGTATAGTTCATGGGGTCACAAAGAGTCAGACACTTTCACTGAGTAGAATGAAATTGATGTTGTACTGTTGGAAGAGCATAGTTCCTGGGAACAACAAAAACAAAAACTAAGCAGGTGTTCTGGGTAGTGTAGAGTGACGATTTAAAGATAGTGATCATGAAATAAAATAAGGAAAGAATAACAAAAGGATAGAAAAGATTAGAAAGTTATCATGATACTAATAACAGTGATTGTTAATATTTA
Source organism: Bos grunniens (assembly GCF_055505025.1). NCBI lineage: Eukaryota > Metazoa > Chordata > Mammalia > Artiodactyla > Bovidae > Bos > Bos grunniens. The sequence goes on along the minus strand of NC_141165.1, from coordinate 118,050,101 downwards.
AAGCACATCTGGAATGTTCCAGGAATTACTGTAAGCATTTTCTTAATACATTAAAAAAATATTTATTATATTTTGGCTATGGTGAGTCTTTGTTGCTGCGTGGACTTTTCTCTAGTCACTGGGAACAGGGGCTACTCTCTTGTTGCGGTGTATGGGCTTCTCGTTGCAGTGACTTCTATTGTGGAGCATGGGCTCTAGGGTGCATGGGCTACAGTTGTCATGCTGCGTGGGCTCAGCAGTTGTGGCTCCCAGGCTCTAGGGAACAGGCTTAACAGCTGTGGCATGTGGCCTTAGTTCCTTTGCAGAGTGTGGGATCTTCTTGGACCAGAGATTGAACCCATGTCTCCTGCATTGGCTGGTAAATTCTTTACCATTGAGCCATGAGAGAAGTCCCTGTTTGAAGCATTTTATAAGAATTAACTAACTTATTCCTTATATCTATATTAAAAGAACATATCTATATTAAAAGATTATATCTTTTAATATAGATTTAATTATATCTTTTAATATAGATTTAATATAGATTAAAATTATATCTATATTAAAAGAACATAATATCTATATTAAAAGAACAATTATGTTTATTTAACATGTGATGAACAGACGTCAAATAGCCTACTGAAAATCAGATAGCAAGATCTGCAAGATCACTATATTTGACTTTTTTGATGTTGAGAACATATTATAGTAGGAAGTTTAAATTAGTGATTCAAGAGAGTTTATGATAATGTCGGTATGCAGAGTGTGACAATGATAAGGTAAAGTAAAGGAAAAGTCTTTGGAGTTGAATATGTTAAGGAGCAAGCTGAGATACACAAAGAGTACTGAAGTAACATAGAATAAAGTTGAAGTTAAGTCCCATGGACTACCAGGAAAAGTCTATAATGAAGGGAGTAATGCCTGAGACTTTGGTTGAGAATCATTTAAAATAATAGAGCAGTATGAAGCTAAAAAGCTAAATGTTGAGAACTTCCATGACAGAAGAAATAGTGATCTGGAAGAAACAATGGAGAGCAAAGAGGATACCAGTCCTGGTCTCAAGTGTATGATACATGGCGTGTGAAAAAGTAGCTTCTTATTGAAAGGACTGCAGGGAATGTTATATCAAAGAGGAAAACTATTTCACTGAAGGAATATGTGAAGGGAAAATTCAGAAATGAGTTTGAGAATATATGGTATTTGATGAGCAGACAATCCAGAGAACAAAGTAGGGGAAGAGGCTGGGGAGAGGAGACTAATCAGCTACAATGGTGAGTTAGACAGATGGGAATGAGCGCTCAGAAATGAATGGGTAAGCAGAGAGGTTGTTTACGCTCATGCTGACAAACAAGTAAGGATGACGTGACATTTGGTGGATTTCACTTTGATTGTATCTGTGGATGCGGGTGGGCATTTTAAGGCCTATATAAAAAGGGTATTGGCCTGGACAATAGGGCCTATGGGTATAATCATTTTTAATCTTTCAAATGGAGAAAAATATCTTAATATGGTGAAAATTACATTTGTACTGGATATCTCACTTTATCATCCTCCTCCCAAATATTCTGACTTTTACTCCTATTAGATAGTAGAAACAACATTAGAGTTTCCTGGGCAATGTGAGTTCAGATTTTAGCGAGTTTTCCTGAAGAATCAGAGCACCTAGTTGCCTCATAGTTCATTTTTAGAATTGTCATATTGCAACCTAATAACTAGTGCTTTAAGTATTAGAAATAGTGTTCAGTTCAGTTCAGTACAGTCACTCAGTCGTTTCCGACTCCTTGTAACCCTATGAACCCCAGCACGCCAGGCCTCCCTGTCTATCACCAACTCCCAGAGTTCACCCAAACCCATGTCCATTGAGTCGGTGATGCCATCCAACCATCTCATCCTTTGTCATCCCCTTCTCCTCCTGCCCTCAATCTTTCCCAGCATCAGGGTCTTTTCCAATGAGTCAGCTCTTTGCATCAGGTGGCCAAAGTATTGGAGTTTCAGCTTCAACATCAGTCCTTCCAATGAACACCCAGGACTCATCTCCTTTAGGATGGACTGCTTAGACCTCCTTGCAGTCCAAGGGATTCTCAAGAGTCTTCTGCAACCTCAGAGTTCAAAAGCATCAATTCTTCGGTGCTTAGTTTTCTTTATAGTCTAACTCTTACATCCATACATGACCACTGGAAAAAATATAGCCTTGAATAGACCTTTGTTGACAAAGTAATGTAATGTCTCTGCTTTTCAATATACTGTCTAGGTTGGTCATAACTTTCATTCCAAGGAGTAAGTGTCCTTTAATTTCATGCAATCACCATCTACAGTGATTTTGGAGCCCAGAAAAATAAAGTCTGACACTGTTTCCACTGTTTCCCCATCTATTTGCTATGAAGTGATGGGACCAGATGCCATGATCTTAGTTTTCTGAATTTTGTTTGAGAATCATTTAAAATAATAGAGCAGTATGAAGCATAAAGCAAAGCAGTATGAAGCTTTAAGCCAACTTTTTCACTCTCCTTTTTTACTTTCATCAAGAAGCTCAATAGTTCTTCACTTTCTGCCATAAAGGTGGTGTCATCTGCATATCTGAGGTTATTGATATTTCTCCCGGCAATCTTGATTCTAGCTTGTGCTTCTTCCAGCCCAGCTTTTCTCATGACGTACTCTGCATATAAGTTAAATAAGCAGGGTGACAATATACAGCCTTGACGTACTCCTTTTCCTATTTGGAACCAGTCTGTTGTTCCAGGTCCAGTTCTAACTGTTGCTTCCTGACCTTCCATACAGGTTTCTCAAGAGGCAGATTAGGTGGTCTGGTATTCCCATCTCTTGAAGAATTTTCCACAGTTTATTGTGATCCACACAGTCAAAGGCTTTGGCATAGTCAGTAAAACAGAAATAGATGCGTTTCTGGAACTCTCTTGGTTTTTTGATGATCCAGCAGATGTTGGCAATTTGATCTCTGGTTCCTCTGCCTATTCTAAAACCAGCTTGAACATTTGGAAGTTCACAGTTCACGTATTGCTGAAGCTTGACTTGGAGAATTTTAAGCATCACTTACTAGCATGTGAGATGAGTGCAACTGTGTGGTAGTTTGAGCATTCTTTGGCATTGCCTTTCTTTGGGATTGGAATGAAAACTGACCTCTTCCAGTCCTGTGCCCAGTGCTGAGTTTTCCAAATTTGCTGGCATATTGAGTGCAGCACTTTCACAGCATCATCTTTCAGGATTTGAAAGAGCTCCACTGGAATTCCATCACCTCCACTAGCTTTGTTCGTAGTGATGCTTCCTAAGGCCCACTTGACTTCACATTCCAGGATGTCTGTCTCTAGGTGAGTGCTCACACCATCGTAATTATCTTGGTCATGAAGATCTTTTTTGTACAGTTCTACTGTATATAGGAGAACTTCCCTTGTGGCTCAGCCTGTAAAGATTCTGCCTGCCATGAGGGAGACCTGAGTTCAATCCCTGGGATGGGAAGATCCCCTGGAGAAGGGAAAGACTACCCACTCCACTATTCTGGCCTGGAGAATTCCATAGAATGTATAGTCCATGGGGTTGCAAAGAGTTGGACATGACTGTGTATAGGGGACTGGAATGCAAAAGTAGGAAGTCAAGAAACACCTGGAGAAACAGGCCAATTTGACTTTGGAGTACAGAGTGAAGCAGGGCAAAGGCTTATTAGTTTTGCCAAGAGTTTGGCCAAGAGAAAGCACTGGTTATAGCAAACACCCTCTTCCAACAACACAAGAGAAGACTCTACACATGAACATCACCAGATGGTCGACACCAAAATCAGATTGATCATATTCTTTTCAGCCGAAGATGGAGAAGCTCTGTACAGTCAGCAAAAACAAGACTGGGAGCTGACTGTGGCTCAGATCGTGAATTCCTTATTGACAAATTCAGACTTTAATTGAATAAAGTGGGGAAAACCACTAGACCATTCAGGTATGACCTAATCAAATCCCTTATGACTATATAGTGGAAGTGAGAAATAGATTTAAGGGACAAGATCTGATACAGTGCCTGATGAACTATGGATGGGGATTTGTGACATTGTACAGGAGACAGGAATCAAGACCATACCCATGAAAAAGAAATGCAAGAAAGCAAAATGGCTGTCTGAGGAGGCCTTACAAATAGCTGTGAAAAGAAGGGAAGCAAAAAGCGCAGGAGAAGAGGAAAGCTATAAGCATCTGAATGCAGAGTTCCAAAGAATAGCAAGGAGAGATAAGACAGCCTTCCTAAGTGATCAATGCAAAGAAATAGAGAAAAACAATAGAGTCAGAAAGACTAGAGATCTCTTCAAGAAAATTAGAGATACCAAGGGAACATTTCATGCAAAGATGGGCTGGATAAAAGAAATAGAGTAGTCTCTCAAAAAAATCTTAATTTCTGCATCTGCCAACCTGCCTCCTTTTTCTTATTTTTGTATCTGGCTGCTTTTGGACTCAATTACACAGGGAGTTCAGCCATTGAATCTTCAACTGAATGAGAGACATTGATTTGTTTTACTTATTTTTAGGTTGATAGCTAATAAATGAGAAATAATGCCAAAGTTTTTTTTTTTTTTTTTAAACCTTACAATATTGTATTAGTTTTGCCAAATATTGAAATGAATCAAACACAGGTATACCTGTGTTCCCCAAAATAGTACTTACCTTGTGAGTAAATTAATTATTGGGTAACACAGCATGTTGGTTTTAGTAAAACTTTGTAGTTAAGTCAGTCCTGTTATGACTACCATGTTTCTTTTTTCTTTTTTATTAAAAATTAAGAGAAAAAGAAAAAGGGTATTTCAGAAATTGCTTGTAGGTAAAAAAAAAATTATTTTTTAAAACTGTCAAGCACAGCAATGCAACAGAATTCATGTGGTGAGAAGCACTTCTCACAATGCACAAGCTGTGAAAGTCACACATTTCATTAAATAAAGCATCTCTGAGCAAAGCACCAAGTCACACAAGCAAACATGGGAGGGAGAAAGGAGTCTCTGGAAAAGCAGTTATTCCCTAGAGATCCTGAATCAGCTGCTCTCAGCTGTAAAAATTCCTTATTCTTAATGTTTTGTTATCCTCAGGTCCCCTGAGCTTCCATTAAGTAATGTCAACTCTTGGAACTTTGAAAACGGATTTTAAAATTTGTGCTTTTATATATATATATATATATATATATATATATTTTGGGATGGAGTGGAAGGAGCAGAGATGGGAAATGATGAAGTGAATAATATTGACCTTATACCAAGATAACTTCATCAGGGGTTATGTAAACAAGCCCTCTCCACCATAGATTTAAGAACTTGGGCAGAAGGGACTTGAACAAAAATTGAGGCAGCAGATGAAGAAGAAATTTTCTTTTCAAAATATTTGCAAGAATTATTTAAAAACACACATAGCCTTTTTCTGCTTGTAAAGTTAAAACATGTTTCTTATTGAAATGTATGTTCAGTTCAGTTCAGTCACTCAGTTGTGTCTGACTCTTTGCGACCCCATGAACTGCAGCACACGAGGCCTCCCTGTCCATCACCAACTCCCGGAGTTCACCCAAACCCATGTCCATTGAGTCAGTGATGCCCATCCAACCATCTCATCCTCTGTTATCCCCTTCTCCTCCAGCCCTCAATCTTTCTCAGCATCAGGGTCTTTTCAAATGAGTCAGCTCTTTGCATCAGGTGGCCAAAGTGTTGGAATTTCAGCTTCAACATCAGTCCCTCCAATGAACACCCAGGACTGATCTCCTTTTGGATGGACTGGTTGGATCTCCTTGCAGTTCAAGGGACTCTCAAGAGTCTTCTCCAACATCACAATTCAAAAGCATCAATTCTTTGGCGCTCAGCTTTCTTCACAGTCCAACTCTCACATCCATACATGACTACTGGAAAAACCATAGCCTTGACTAGATGGACCTTTGTTGACAAGTAATGTCTCTGCTTTTTAATATGCTGTCTCGGTTGGTCATAACTTTCCTTCCAAGGAGTAAGTGTCTTTTAATTTCATGGGTGCAATCACCATCTGCAGTAATTTTGGAACCAAAAAAATAGTCAGCCACTGTTTCCACTGTTTTTCCATCTACTTGCCATGAAATGTATGTAAAACCAATACAATATTGTAAAGTAATTAGCCTCCAATTAAAATAAATAAATTTAAATTAAAAAAATAAATTAAAAAAAGTGCATAAAACTATAATAACAAAAATAAAATGATCCATAATCCTATACCAAGGTATATAAATATTAATATTGAGGTGAATTTATTTCAGAAATGGGAATGTGTATTATCTCTGTAAATTTACACTTTATATACATAAAAATAACCAGATATAATGATGAGTATCTGAATATATATATATAAATATATATCAAATATATACTTTTAAACTTGCTTAAATTATTCAAATACTCAGCTTTACACATGTGTAGTGACTGTGTTCTAGGTAAAATGATTAATTTTGCAAATTTAGTTTACTTGACAAGGAAAGGAAAGAGAAATCTAATGATGAATATTAAAACCTTTTATAAAACATTTTTACATTGATTTTATAATAATTATGAATATTATACTATATCTAACACAGTTCATTATTTAGTATCTTCCATTGAATAACTCATTTCCCCCTATTCAGCATTTATTTTGTTTAATATCTATTTCAGCAGATTCTATTTAAGTAGCTATTTTAAAAGTATAAAAGAGATGTTATGTTTTCTAAAAATTTACCTATGTAATTATTTTTCATTGTCATCACACATACAAAAATAAATCTTCTGGATTTTTAAGTTTGTGGATGAGACAGTTTTCCAATGTAAAAATTCAAAAGGTGCTCTATTCTTTTAAGCATTAATGTTTTATTTTTTATTGTTTTATTTATACATCAACTACTGAAGTATAGTTGATGTACAATATTATGTAAGTTTCAGATGTATAATAAGTTGAGTCATGAGTTTAAAGATTATACTCCATTTATAGGTATTCAGAGAAGGCAATGGCACCCCACTCCAGTACTCTTGCCTGGAAAATCCCTTGGAAGGAGGAGCCTGGTGGGCTATAGTCCATGGGGTCACTAAGAGTCGAACACAACTGAGCGACTTCACTTTCACTTTTCACTTTCATGCATTGGAGAAGGAAATGGCAACCCACTCCAGTGTTCTTGCCTTAACAATCCCAGGGATGGGGGAACCTGGTGGGCTGCTGTCTCTGGGGTTGCACAGAGTCGGACACAACTGAAGTGACTTAGCAGCAGCAGCAGCACAGTTACTCTAAAATACTGACTATATTCTTGTTTTGTACAATATATCCTGTAGCTATTTTATACATAATAGCTTGTACTTAACCCCCTAACCCTACATTACCCATCCTCCTTTCCTCTCTTCACTGGTAACCACTAGTTTGTTTTCTATATCTGTGGTTCTGCTTCTTTTTTTATTATATTCATTAATTTATTGTATTATTTAGATTTCATGTTTAAGTGATATCATATTTGTCTTTGCCAGATTTATGTCACTCAACATAATACCCTACAAGTATATTCATGTTGCTGCAAATGGCAAAATTTCATTTTTAAGGTTGATATTGGATGGCATCACCAAGTTGATGGACTTGAGTTTGAGCAAACTCTGGGAGTTGGTAATGGACAGGAAAGCCTGGTGTGTTGCAGTCCATGGGGTCACAAAGAGTTGGACATGACTGAACAACAGAACTGAACTGTACATCCCACTGTGTGTGTGTGTGTGTATACTACATGTTTGTATATATATATATATATACATATATACACCACATCTTTTTTATCCACTCATCTGTTTATGGATACTTAGGTTGCTTCTATGTCTTGGGAATTGTAAATAATGCTGCTGTGAACACTAGGGTGAATGTATCTTTTCAAATGAATGTCTTTGCTATTTTTAAGATACCCAGAAATGGACATGCTGGGTCATACCATGATTCCATTTTTAGTTTTTTGGGGAACCTCCATAATGCTGCAATAATTTACATTCCCATCAATGGCTTGCACAGGTTCCATTTTCTCCACAACATTGGCTATTTGTATTCTTTTTGATGATAGCGATTCTGATAGGTGTGAGGTGATGTCTCATTGTGGTTTTGGCTTGCATTTCCCTTCTAGCATTAATGTTAAAGAATAAGTCTAAGGACAACACCCTTTAAAAAGAGACACTAGTTCTTTAAAAGGAAAAATTGCAAAAAAAAAAAAAAAAAAATAGTTGGCAGCATTCTTTTTCCTGCTTCCCTCCCTTATTCTCAAGTCTAAGTTAACAGAAGCCAACTGTGACATATTCAGTGTAGACTACTGGCTGTGAAAAATCCATTGCTGATGATAACCCACAGGAGATACTAAATTTGCCTCGCCTAACCCACCCCTAAACTTCCTTTCCTGAAGCTAAAACAGACAATATATAGAAAAATGTAAGCAGCTTATTGTATCAGCTTGTGATATAAAGTCTAAATTTAAGGCTGATAAAATGTACTACCTTGTTATTTGGTAAAATTGGGAGGACTTTGAGTGACCTAATCACACGTTCTCTTTCCCTCTGCTCCTGCAGAAAGGTCCCCTAACCAAACAGGCTTCCTTACTAAAAGCACAAAGCAAGATATACCTATTTATCCCTGAGGAGTGGGTTTCAGCCCACCAAATTATTCAAATAACAGCAATCAGTTCCTCCTGTGGGGACCAGGGACCACTTTATCAGTACTCCAAAGTTTACTTTCCCCAGACCCTAGTTCACTCTCTTCCCAAGTGTAACCCCTATGTCTCCTGTGTGGTGTTTGGTGTCCTCTCCCTTTGGCTGTGGCATACATGTCTTTCCAGGGTCAGGTATAGTGTGTTTGGCCATCCCACAACCCCTTGGGCAGGGATCCCTCCCTCATTAATGGAGTGAATAAGCTGTGATTAAACATTGGTCACTCTTATAATTCAAAACCATTTTCAGGATTGACCACCTATGAATCCTTTTTTTTTTTTTTGGTAATTTTAAATGAAATCTTATAATTCCCTCTGAATTCCTTTTGAATCATTTTTTCATGCCTTCTAATCTCCCCTCTGTTCTAAAGTTTTCCTTAATTTAAATTTTTATTGAGCAACTATTTTATACTAGACACTTATCAAGGTACTGATAAAATAGTAGTGAATAAGGAAAGACAAAAATGAATGTGCTTATTGAGCTTTTATGGTAGAGAATATATAGTGTATGAGATAGCACTGTGGGTCATAGAGGACGGAGATAGGAGCTGAATGTGGTAGCTACAAGTTTAGTAGGGTGATATTACAGCTCTTACCTGGAAAAGTGAAGGGAAAATCACATGGATATTCAAGGAAGAAGAGTTCCAGGCAAAGGGAATAGTGTGTACAAAATATTGAAAGTGAAAGAATGTGTCTTTTCATCTTGAGTACTTAAATGATTGGTTTGATCTCCATTTCTCTGCATCAGAGCTATCTACATAGGTATGATCTTTTATCACTACTATTAATTCTTTTTTCCCTCCCCAAGTGTATGGATAGGTTCTTGACATGACAGAAAATTGTTAAGGCTACGGAAATATTTTTCAGAGTAAATTAATTTTACCCTCTTTTCTCTCAGAACCTTCGCAAGGGGCAAATATGCATTTTATGCAGGCATCTTACACATTTTATATGGCCATTCATGGCTGTTTGAGAGAATACATGGTATTAATGGAATTAATGAGTAACTGTCTTTGCACAGATGCTTAATACATTTAATATAAAATATACAGACATGTAGGTTTGGCCCTGGAAAGTTTTGTACACTCATTTACGTGACAACCCTCCCACTCTAATACAGGGATTATGGGAAACTCTAATTTCAATCTAGTTAAATTCAGCTATTGACTTTGGAACTATATTCAGTGTGGTCAGAGACCTCTAAATAAACCTAAGTATTTGAAATTATTGTAAAATCAAATTTAATTTCTCCTGTGTGACTTTGGGCCAGTCACTTAACCTGTAATACTTAGATTCTCATCTGAATATAGTAACAAATTTTACACTTTCTTGTTAAAATACAATAATGCATGGGAAACAGATTATATAAACCAGCAAAAAAAAGCTCGCTCTTATTTCACTGTATACCTTATGCCTGTATAAATGTCTCACATTCGCTCACCTCTGGAGAAAATTATGCAGAGCATAAAAGTGTGAGAGAGTGAAAGGATTTTATTATATATGTTTTTCAAGAGGAGAAAAAGGAAGATGTAAATTTCACACCTGTATATTTTCTCAGTGAGTTGTTGATATGTAAGGGCGCGCTGGTATTTGGAACTATAAGAGTGAAGAAAACAATTAGAAAGTGTGCCATAGGAAATTCAAAATAAATGAATTGTATAAAACAATTGAACTAAAAGGGGGAAAAAAAAAAAAACAAACCTAGAAGCAGGAAAAGTGTTTAAGAAACTATTTTCTTGAATATAGGAAAAAAAGTCCTTGACAGTCTGCTCAAGAATAGAGTTAAAAATTAGAATATTCCATGAATGTTGGTTTTAAAGTCTTCCCTTATAAACAATGGTAGCATAAATGGAAATTAATTCTTGTTAGTTTATTAACCTAAATTTGTCTGTAATACAAAGTTACTTGATGCAAAACTAACAGACTAAAGGAAACTACAACCTTATAAGTTAGCATACCTAATGAAAGACAAATCAGTTAAAATGCCCATCAATTAAGTTAACTGTTATTTCATGCCAGTATAGCAGGTAATTAACATGCTATAACCTTACAGAAATTGCTTTTACTTCTGCCCATTCATCCTCACCCCAGTTTATGATCTCATTTATCTACACCTGTGAGTGTCAAATTAGATTGTACTTGGGAACATATTTCTGTTTTTACTAAAATATACTTAACCCTGAAAAGATGTGGGGCTTGGCATTTAGATAGCAATATAATGTGTTTTATTAGATACACTGAGTTTTTTTTTTTTTTTCCTGGGGTTTTCTTGACAATTTGAAACTCCAATACTTTGGCCACCTCATGCAAAGAGTTGACTCATTGGAAAAGACCCTGAGGGATTGGGGGCAGGAGGAGAAGGGGATGACAGAGGATGAGATGGCTGGATGGCATCACCAAGTCGATGCACATGAGTTTGGGTGAATTCTGGGAGTTGGTGATGGACAGGGAGGCCTGGCGTGCTGCGATTCATGAGATCACAAAGAGTCAGACACAACTGACTGCTGAACTGAGCTGAACTGAAAGTTTTAGAAATCCCACTGTGTTCTGCAGAATGGCATTTTTATTCTCTTGGATCATCTCTATCATTTGAGTTCATTAACTATCAGATATTTTTCTGACATTTTCTGTTTATATTTAAAATAACTTTACCCACTGTCTTCCTAAAACTTATTTTCCTCTCACCAATATATATTCCTGACCTTAAAGAAGGGGTAGGTTTAATAGATATTCTCAGTTAAATTTGAATTTTAATTAAACAAAATAGTTGTTTTTAAATTTAAGTATGTCCCAATTTTTTGTGGATTTATCAATTTTTATTGTTTTTACCAAGTCTAGAAACCCTAAGAGAAATGAACAAAACTGAGATACAGTAAATATAAAATATTTAAAAGTTCAAATGAGAACACGGCTTATAATGTAATGTTAAAAAGATGTGCATGTGTACACTAATATATTCCTATTTTTTTCTCGCATATATTGTTGTTTAGTCACTCAGTCGTGTTCATCTCTTTGTGACCCCACAGGCTGTAGTCTACCAAGCTCCTTTGTCCATAAGATTTTCCAGGCAGCATTACTGGAGTGGGTTACCATTTCATTCTCCAGAGGATTTTCCCAACCCAGGGACTGAATCCAAGTCTCTCAAGTCTCCTGCATTGGCAGGCAGATTCTTTACAACTAATGAGACCTGAGAACCTCTCAACATGTATCTTTCTTGCAGGATTGAATCTCCAAAATGATGCTTTAATATTATATCATAAATAAAATTAGATTTTGCTATATTTTACTTTTATAAAATTTTCTCTCTAGGAAAGACTTGAAAACAATTGAAAACTGTTAATGTATACCGTGATAAGTAAAGTAATATTTTATTGGAAGCCTTAAGAAGCCACATTTCTTTTTGGTCAAAATGAATTAAAATTTCTAGAAAATGGCACTTCTAGTTTTAGGTCATATGGAATAGTAAAGGAAAACATCATTCCCACTAAAGAGAATCTTCTGTTGAGAGACATCAAAGAGCAGTTAAAACAACATGGGCTAGAAAGGCTAAAACTCTGGAGAGGCGAGGTCCATGGAAAGATGAGCTGAGTTTTATAGCTGGTTATCCATGGGTTCATTAACAAGTACAAGGAAGTCATAGTTTGAATTTAATTAAATACATAAGATTAGAAGCTGGGAATTCAAAGTTTGCCCAGTTAGATGGTTAATGCTGGAGAAGAAAAAACAGCAGAAATTTTGGTTATTACATGAAGCTAGAGAGACAAAAGTAGCAATTCGTTAGCTTGTAGTATTGAGTTTTTACCTTCAAGACATCACAGGTCTGAAACTAAGTTGCACAGAGAGAAAACGCTTGGCAAAGAGCCTCTGGAAATTAAAGGATACTATTCCACTTACTGTGTTCTGCAAAACTATCATAGCTATTTTATTTAAAAAAATTATTTATTTGGCTGTACCGGGTCTTAATTGTGGCATGCATGGTCTTCGATCTTTGTTTAAACATGTGGGATCTTTAGTTGCAGCATACATGATCTGTTTAATTGTAGCAACAGTCTAAATATTTTGTATTGTCTAGTAAACACTTTCTTTATTTTCTCTTAACTCCTCTGAATTGTTTGAAATCAAGCTAAAAAAATGATGCTTATCATTTTCAATGAAAGTTAAAGTCATGTAGTTGTGTCTGACTCTTTGAGAGCCCATGGACTACAGCCCAGTAGGCTCCTCTCTATGAGATTCTCCAGGCAAGAATACTGGAGTGGGTTGTCATTTCCTCCTCCAGGGGATCTTCCTGACCCAGGGATCAAAGTCAGGTCTTCTGCATTGCAGGCAGATTCTTTATTGCCTGTGCCACCAGGGAAGCCCATTATTTTCAAATACTTCAGTATTATTTTGTGTATAAATAAGGATGTGGTGGTTTAGTCACTCAGTCATGTCTGACTCTTTGTGACCCCATGAACTGTAGCCCATCAGGCTCCTCTGTCCATGAGATTATCCCAGCAAGAATACGGGAGTGGTTTGCCATTTCCTTCTCCAATGAATAAGGATATTGTTCTATATAACCACAATACAACCACCAAAATCTGGAAGTGAATATTGATATATTGCTATCATCCAATCAAGAAAAATTCCATCCTAAAGATATTAGGTAAGGCCATGAAAGATAGCTGACTATACTGAGTTGGAGAGGAGCATGGTTTGCAGATTGCTGTGTTGAAATCTGAGAAGACTAAGAAAGAGAATAACAGTGGTGACAAAGCCTAATGCAGGGCAGCAAAAGCCGAAGTGAAGAAAGTTGTATCCAGTTGGAGAGACAGCCTGGTGTATGGAGGTCAGAGATTGAATATATTAAGAACATATTTTTCATGAGAGGGTAGCCTGGCTAAAGACATCATGGTCAGACAGAGCAAATAATGTATCCATAAGGGGCAAAGGGTAAGGGACAGGCTATTATAAGTGATTGAGATGAAAAGGATATCCATGTGATGGAGAGTGGACTGTTGCAGGGTGAAGACAGCAGGCTGAAAGGAATACTCCATGGGGCTGGATATCAGAGTTCAAGTAGAGTAAGGAAGATGTCCTCAAAGATCAAAAGCCTAGGATGGCATGTTGGCATGGCATTGTGGTTTATTTACAATTTGGCTCAAATCATGGAAATTTGAGTGAGTTTGAACCTCTTCTTTGTTTTTAACTTTGATCATCTGTGGTTTGTTTCTTTAGATTTATTTCAGTTGGTGTAAGGTAGATATTTTGGTAAATCAATAGTTAGGCCCTTATTTTTGCAAGGCAGATTATGAATTTTATGTACTTTATAATCTAAGTAGTTTTTAGTCATTTTGAGGAAGTATTTTATAATCATTTCAAAAAGTATATATTATATATTTCTGTGATAAAAGTTTTATATGATTGATATAAAATCAATTGACACTTTGAAAATTTGACTTATAAATAATAAGAGCTTGAGAGTACAGACTCATAATTATGTTACTCAGATAGTATCCAAAATGGATTCCAGATTGAAGTTCTTATATGAGGTATATAAATAACATATGTCCATGTACAAAATTGATCAAAACTATCTACTTTTTGTTTTCATTTTGGGGTATCTTTACATTTAATAATTAACATTTGAAGGTATTGAATATGATAAACTAGGAGAAAACAGATGATCAAAGTAATCATATTTATAGAATGCAATGTATAAATTTACTTCATCTCTTCAGTGTAGTTACAAAATAGAACTTTTAAGGCTTTTTTAAAAAAACTAGTGTCTAGTAACCAATGTATGTTTTCTCATTTAGTTCTTTTTGACTATGTGGGCATTTCAGATGATCAGTGCCAACTCTTAGAAAATTAATGTGGCACATTAATTAACTGAGCTAATTTAGAATAGAGGATTACAGATGGTTTTATAAATGCATCTGAATTTTCAAAATCTTGACAATTAAAAAGAAATATGTGATACTTTCAGTATTTTCAGTTAGATGAAAATGGCACTTGTATATCTTTCCTCAGCATAAAAGAAGAAGATTTCCTAATCAATGAGAAAATTAAGAATAAAAATATGAAATGCTTGGAAATGTTTATAATGAACTATTCATAGGTAATTTAAATGCCAACTCTGTATCTATGCATAGTTAATCATAATATATACTAAGAAAAATCAAAGTCAAGGAAATGGTTACTAAAGTGACAGATTTCTTTAAAAATGAGAATATAACCAAATAACAAGGACTCACATTTTGGCAGGGAAGGAGCAATAAGAGAGATGGAAACAAGGAACCAAGTGGGTCTCCATGGACATAATTTCTATTACCATTTAAATGTGAGTTTATAGCCCAAGCAGACAATGGGGTGAGTTAATATGAAGTGATTAAAAAAAGCACGTAAAACTTACATTTATATCATCCATAGAAATAATCATAAGCCCAGAATCAAAAAGTATGCAAAGTACAGAAAAGGCTATAAAGATGTATGGGGCATGGGAAAAAGTTCTCATCTCTGTGTAGCTGAAGTCTTAGAAAGAGAATAGAGAGAGATGAGAAGACAAATATTTATTAAAACACTGGTTAAAGATTTTCAAATGCTGATTGAATACATCAAACTATGGATTCAATCAATTATTTAAACTTCAAATAGGACAAATATAAAGGAACTCACATATAGGCTTTATCATAGTCAAACTGCTGATAGAGACAAAAATAAAAGTTTGAAAACTATTGGAGAAAATTCATCATTAGTTTCAATAGTGCTGGAAAACAAATCTGCTAGCCTAGAATCCTATACTAGCAAATATGTTTTTCTTAAAGGTAAAATAATAACATTTTCAGAATAAATGAAAACCAAGGAACAGGTATGTAATAAGGGACTATTAGAGTTCTGGCAGAAGAAAACTGATCCCAGATGAATCCATAGGAAATATATGAAAGAACAGCAAAGGAAGAATGAAATAACATCCTTCTTTTTAAGTAAAGTCTTAAGGAGTCTAAGACATATGTGGAAATAACATATATGGTAATTGCCTAGGAGTTTCCTAAGACTCAGTTCAGTTCAATCGTGCTGACGTGTCCAACTTTTTGTGACCCCATGGACTGCAGCATGCCAGGCTTCCCTGTCCATCACCAAATCCCAGAGCTTGCTCAAACTCATGTCCATTGAGTCAGTGATGCAATCTCATCCTCCGTCGTTCCTTTTTCCTCTTGTCCTCAATTTTTCCCAGCATTGGGGTCTTTTCCAGTGAGTCTGTTCTTCACAACAGGTGGCCAAAGTGTTGGAGTTACAGTTTCAGCATCAATTCTTGAATATTCAGGATTGATTTCCTTTAGGATTGACTGGTTTGATCTCCTTGAGGTCCAAGGGACACTCAAGAGTCTTCTGCAAGACCACAGTTCAAAAGCATCAATTCTTTGGTACTCAGCTTTCTTTATAGTCCAACTCTCACATCCATACATAACTACTGGGAAAACCATAGCTTTGACTAGACAGATTATGGTCAGCAAAGTAATGTCTCTGCTTTTTAATATGCTGTCTAGGTTAGTCATAGCTTTCCTCCCAAGGAGCAAGCGTCTTTTGATTTCAGGGCTGCAGTCACAATCTGCAGTGATTTTGGAGCCCAAGAAAAAAAGTTTCTCACTGTTTCCATTGTTTCCCCATCTATTTGCCATGAAGTGATGGGACCAGATGCCATGATCTTCATTTTTTGAATGTTGAGTTTTAAGCCAGGTATTTCACTCTCCTCTTTCACTGTCATCAAGAGGCTCTTAAGTTCCCCTTCACTTTCTGCATATCTGAGGTTATTGATATTTCTCCTGATAATCTTGATTCCAGTTCTTGCTTCATCCGACCCAGCACTTTGCTTGATGTACTCTGTACGTAAGTTAAATAAGATAGGTGACAATATACAGCTTTCCCAATTTGGAACCAGTCCATTGTTCCATGTTCAGTCCTAATTATTGTTTCTTGACCTGCACAGATTTCTCGGGAGGCAGGTCAGGTGGTCTGGTATTCCCATCTTTTTCAGAATTTTCTACAGTTTGTTGTGATCCAAACTGTCAAAGGCTTTGGGATAGTTAGTAAAGCACAAGTAGATGTATTTTCTGGAACTCTTTTTCGATAATCCAACAGATGTTGGCAATTTGATCTCTGGTTCCTCTGCATTTTCTAAATCCAGCTTGAACATCTGGAAATTCTGTGTTCATGTACTGTTGAAGCCTGGCTTGGAGAATTTTGAGCATCACTTTGTTAGTGTGTGAGATGACTCTAATAGTGCAGTAGTTTGAACATTCTTTGGCATTTTCTTTCTTTGGGATTGGAATAAAAACTGACCTTTTCCAGTCCTGTGGCCACTGCTGAGCTTTCCAAATTTGGTGACATATTGAGTGTAGCACTTTAACAGCATCATCTTTTGGGATTTGAAATAGCTCAACTGGAATTCCATCATCCACACTAGCATATTTTGTAGTGATGTTTCCTAAGGCCCACTTCCTTTTGCACTCCAGAATGTGTGGCTCTAGGTGAGTGATCACACCTTCATGGTTATCTGGGTCATGAAGATCTTTTTTATATAGTTCTTCTGTGTATTCTTGCCACCTCTTTTTAATACCTCTGCTTCAGTTAGGTCCATACCATTTCTGTCTTTATTGTGCCCATCGTTGCATGAAATGTTCCCTTGGCATCTCTAATTATCTTGAGATCTCTAGTCCACCATTCAATTGTTTCTCTCTATTTCTTTGCTTTGATCACTGAGGAAGGCTTTCTTATCTCTCTTTGCTATTCTCATTGGAATTCTTCATTCAGATGGGTCTATCTCTCCTTATCTCCTTTGCCTTTAGCTTCTCTTCTTCTCTCAGTTGTTTGTAATTCCTCCTCAGACAACCATTTTGTCTTTTTGCATTTCTTTTTCTTGGGGATCATTTTGATCACCGCTTCCTGTACAGCGTCAAGAACCTCTGTCCATAGTTCTTCAGGCACTCTGTCTATCAGATCTAATCCCTTGAATCGATTTGTCACTACCACTGTATAATCATAAGGTATTTGAGTTAGGTCATACCTGAATGGTCAAGGGGTGTTCCCTACTTCTTCAATTTAAGTCTGACTTTTGCAATGAGGATTTCATGATCTGAGCCACAGTCAATTCCCAGTCTTGTTTATGCTGACTGTATAGAGCTTCTGCATCTTTGGCTACAAAAAATATAATCATTCTTATTTTGGTATTGACCATCTTGTGATGGTCATCATGTGTAGGGTCATCTCTTGTGTTGCTGGAAGGGGATGTTTGCTATGACCAGTGCGTTGTCTTGGAAAAACTCTTGTAGCCTTTGCCCTGCTTCATTTTATACTCCAAGGCCAAACTTGCTTGTTACTCCAGGTATTTCTTGACTTCCTACTTTTGAATTCCAGTCCTCTGTGATGAAACTGACATCTTTTTGTGTATGTGTGTTAGTTCTAGAAGGCCATGTAGGTCTTCATAGAACCATTCAACTTTAGCTTCTTCAGCATGGTAGTTGGGGCATTGACCTGGATTACTATGATATTGAATGGTTTGCCTTGGAAATGAACAGAGATCATTCTGTTATTTTTGAGATTGCACTTAAGTACTGCATTTCAGACTATTTTGTTGACTATGAGGAATACTCCATTTCTTCTAAAGGATTCCTAAGACTACGGCTACAGCTAAGTCGCTTCAGTCGTGTCCGACTCTGTGCGACCCCACAGACAGCAGCCCACCAGGCTCCCCCATCCCTGGGATTCTCCAGGCAAGAGCACTGGAGCGGGTTGCCATTTCCTTCTCCAATGCATGAAAGTGAAAAGTGAAAGTGAAGTCGCTCAGTCGTGTCGGACTCTTAGCGACCCCATGGACTGCAGGCTACCAGGCTCTTCCACCCATGGGATTTTCCAGGCAAGAGTACTGGAGTGGGGTGCCATTGCCTTACCCACATCTATAATAAGTCACTTGAAGTATTCATGGTCTCAGCATAGTTGGCCCTGTTGCTCAGGTTGATTTCAGAAGCACAGCAGCATAGTACATAGTAACATCAGATACACAGATCGTTCAGCAAGGGAAAAAGATAAGCAGAGTATGGAGCAATCCATTTGCAGTCTTCCTACACTCTCTTCCTGACATGGGAAATTACACAGGGTATCCCAACCCTGTAGCAAATAAAATACAGCTTCACAGTGCCGTGCTTCTGCCCAGAGAGGTCCATCTGAGTCTCAGAGTTTAGGCTTTTTTTATTGGGAACTTTTCATGTGGGCATACTTTGCTCAACTACTAGACTCTCAGAAAAAAGCAGATGTTCACTATGAATCACACTGTAGCACAGAGAAACAACTTATCAGTTAGGGAGCATTTCAGAATCTGTTTACAGATGCAGTGAAGCAGGCCCTTCCAAAGACAGAAGCTTCAGGCCTGCTTTGTTAAGTATTTCTGCATAGTAACAGTAACCTCTAAAATAGGAAGGGGGAGGTAAGTTAAATTTATAAAGCATTCTTTCATTGCTCAGAAAGTGATAAATTTTTTTTTCTTGTAATCTCTAGGTTATCAACTAAAGGAAAAAGAAGGGATTGTGACACTCAAGATGAGTAAAGTGAACTAATATGAAAACACCTGGCTAATGTAATAGAAGGAAAGAAGTAAGGTATCAAAGGAAAAAACTAGTGCTGTAAATAGGTAAGACAGAACAAGTTACCACATACTGATACCACATACTGATGCAATAGTCCACCATAAAACAGATTGCCAGACTGGGAAAATAAATAAAAAGACAAACTAAAACCCAACTATGATGTTTATAAGAGATACACTTTAAATACAAAGATGTGGAAAACTTGAAAGCAAAGGAATGGAAAAGTTGTGCCATATAAACGTACCACCAAAAATCTAGTAGTAAAATCAGACACCAGGATGCATCCAACAAGAATAAATAGCAGTCCTAATTTGTATGCATCAAACACTGTATAAAAAACACAATAGACACATATTAAAATAGTATTTGTGGTTGCAAATGCCAAAGGACAAATTTAATGAACTATTTTCAACACTTCTACATTGAAATCTAGAAACCATGATTGAGGAAAATTTTAATAAGGCCTAAGTAGATAAAGGAAAATACTGTGTATATTGACATGAAGTATATTATTGTAAAAATATGTTTCCCACAAGTTATAGATTCACAGCAAGATCAATAAAGATTCTGAAACCAAAGCAATCTCTAGAGGAACAAATCTAGAAGATTTTACTATCAGATATCAATCTCAGAAAATTATATGAATTAAAACTGTTGTACAGCTGTGGAAAATAAAAAGACCAATAAAAGTATTAATAAAAAAAATTGGCTGCATATGTGTCATCATCTCTTTGACAGTGAATGGGGGAAAGAATGGTCTTTTCTATTAATTATGTTTGGCCACATGATTGGAAGAGGCATATGGAAGTTTTCTGGGTTGCTGTAAACATTTCTCACTTGACTTAGATCATGGTTACACAAATGTAGACATATGTAAAGACTCATCTAGCTGTTTTCCTAAGATCTATATACTTAATGAAACAGTGTTTTATGAATTCCATAGCAGTAATTAATATCTGTTAACAAGGCAGGGGTTTATTTCATGTGGAGTGATTCCAGCAGCAGAGAAAGATCCAAAGGTTAAAACTCTGCACAACAAAGGAAACTATAAGCAAGGTGAAAAGACAGCCTTCAGAATGGGAGAAAATAATAGCAAATGAAGCAACCGACAGACAACTAATCTCAAAAATATACAAGCAACTCCTGCAGCTCAATTCCAAAAAAATAAACAACCCAATCAAAAAATGGGCCAAAGAACTAAACAGACATTTCTCCAAAGAAGACATTCAGATGGCTAACAAACACATGAAAAGATGCCCAACATCACTCATTATCAGAGAAATACAAATCAAAACTACTATGAGGCACCATTTCACACCAGTCAGAATGGCTGTGATCCAAAAGTCTACAAGCAATAAATGCTGGAGAAGGTGTGGAGAAAAGGGAACCCTCTTACACTGTTGGTGGGAATGCAAACTAGTACAGCCACTATGGAGAACAGTGTGGAGATTCCTTAAAAAACTGGAAATAGAATTGCCATATAACCCAGCAATCCCACTGCTGGGCATACACACTAAGGAAACCAGAATTGAAAGAGACACGTGTACCCCAATGTTCATCGCAGCACTGTTTATGATAGCCAGGACATGGAAGCAACCTAGATGTCCATCAGCAGATGAATAGATAAGAAAGCTGTGGTACATATACACAATGGAGTATTACTCAGCCATTAAAAAGAATACATTTGAATCAGTTCTAATGAGGTGGATAAAACTGGAGCCTATTATCCAGAGTGAAGTAAGCCAGAAAGAAAAACACCAAAACAGTATACTAACACATATATATAGAATCTAGAAAGATGGTAACGATAACCGTATAGGTGAGACAGCAAAAGAGACACAGATGTATAGAACAGTCTTTTAGACTCTGTGGGAGAGGGTGAGGGTGGGATGGTTTGGGAGAATGGCATTGAAACAAGTATATTATCATATGTGAAATGAATTGCCAGTCCAGGTTCGATGCAGGATACAGGATGCTTGGGGCTGGTGCACTGGGATGACCCAGAGGGATGGGATGGGAAGGGAGGTGGGAGGGGGGTTCAGGATGGGGAACACATGTACACCCATGGTGAATTCATGTTGATGTATGGCAAAACCAATACAATATTGTAAAGTAAAAAGAAAAAAAGAAAAAAACAAAACAAAACAAAGGTTAAAACTCATTCAGAGCCTCTGCACTGGGTGACAAGTAATGAATTCACTGGGCTCAGTGGAGACTTAGTGTCCCACAAGCGACTGGGTTGAAATAAACTAACAATGGAAGGTGAATATGTGTTGGAAAAATGGTGTACAAACAAATCTAAAGACATAAGAGTACTAAAGTTTTCTCTTAGTAAGAATTATGCTATGAAAACTTTGGAAACATGATATTTGGAATCCATCTTGTGGGGAAAAGATTGTCATGAGAGTTAATGATCAAATGATTGGAGATCTGACAAAGTGTCAGAAAGCAACTCTGAACATGTAGAAGGTTTGGGGGCACAGAAAATTCAGATGATATGGAGAGCAGAAGCCCAAGTATTAGCACTGAAATTCTAGTGTGGTGTGTGGATAGCATAACCTATTTCCACCAGATGTTTTAGGAAAAATTGAGAAAAACTGAAATAGGCAAATGAGATTATTGTTTGGTATCTCTAAGGCAACACTACTTTACTGCCACTTTCCATTGTCTTAAAATACTTTGTTGTTGTAGAATGGCTCAGTTGTGTCTGACCCTGTGACCCATGGACTGTAGCACTCCAGGTTTCCCTGCTGTTCACCAAATCCTGGAGCTTGTTCAAACTCATATCCATTGAGTCAGTGATGTCATCCTACCTTCTCATCCTCTCTTGTCACCCTCTCCACCTCCTTTCAGTCTTTCCCTTCCTCAGGGTCTTTTCTTATGAGTTGGATCTTCACATCAGGTGGCCAAAGTATTGGAGGTTCAGTCTCAACATCAGTCCTTCCAATGAATATTCAGAATTGATTTCCTTTAGGATTAACTGGTTGGATCTCCTTGCAGTCCAAGGGATTCATTCTCAAGGATCTTCTCCAGCACCACAGTTCAAAAGCATTAATTCTTTGGTGCTAAGACTTCTTTATGATACAGATCTCCACATCCATAAT
The DNA here is from genome assembly GCF_055505025.1 of Bos grunniens. Classification (NCBI taxonomy): domain Eukaryota; kingdom Metazoa; phylum Chordata; class Mammalia; order Artiodactyla; family Bovidae; genus Bos; species Bos grunniens. The sequence goes on along the minus strand of NC_141165.1, from coordinate 118,027,714 downwards.
GACTACTGGAAAAACCATAACTTTGATTGTGTGGACCTTTGTCAGCATAGTAATGTCTCTGCTTTTTAATATGCTGTCTAAGTTGGTCATAACTTTTCTTCCAAAGAACAAGTGTCTCTTAATTTAATGGTTGCAGTCATCATCTGCTGTGATTTTGGAGCCCAAGAAAATAAAGTCTTTCATTGTTTCCCCATCTATTTGCTATAAAGTGATGGGACCTGATGCCATGATTTTAGTTTTCTGAATGTTGAGTTTTAAGCCAGCCTTTTTACTCTCCTCTTTCACCTTCATCAAGAAGCTCTTTTGTTCCTCTTCACTTTCTGCCATAAGGATGGTGTCATCTGTGGAGGTTATTGATATTTCTCCCAGCAATCTTGATTCCAGCTTGCGTTTCATCCAGCCCAGACTTTCTCATGATGTGTTCTTCATATAAGTTAAATAAGCATGGTGACAATATACAGCCTTGACATACTCCTTTCCCAATTCAAAACCTGTCTGTTTTTCCATGTCTGGTTCTAACTCTTGCTTCTAGACCTGCAATCAGGTTTCTTAGGAGCCAGGTAAGGTAATCTGGTATTCCCATTTCTTTCAGAATTTTCCACAGTTTGTTGTGATCCACACAGTCAAAGGCTTTGGCGTAGTCAATAAAGCAGATGTTTTTCTGGAACTCTCTTGTTTTTTTTCTATGATTCTACGGATGTTGGTGATTTGATCTCTAGTTCCTCTGCTTTTCTAAATCCATCTTGAACATCTGGAAGTTATCAGTTCACATACTGCTGAAGCCTATCCTGGAGAGTTTTGAACATTACTTTGCTAGTGTGTGAAATGAGTGTAACTGTGCAGTAGTTTGAACATTCTTTGGCATTGCTTTTCTTTGGGGTTGGAATGAAAATTGACCTTTTCCAGCCTTGTGGCCACTGCTGAGCTTTCCAAATGTGCTGGCATATTGACTGCAGCACTTTCACAGCATCATCTTTTAGGATTTGAAATAGCTCAGTTGGAATTCCATCACCACCACTAGCTTTGTTTACAGTGATGCTTCCTAAGGTCCACTTAACTTTGCATTCCAGGATGTCTGACTTTAGGTGAGTGATCACACCATCGTGATTATCTGGGTCATTAACATCTCTTTTGTATAGTTCTTCTGTGTATTCTTGCCACCTCTTCTTAATATCTTCTGCTTCTGTTAGGTCCATACCATTTCTGTCCTTTATTGTGCCCATCTTTGCATGAAATGTTCCCTGGTATCTCTAATTTTCTTGAAGAGATCTCTAGTCTTTCCCATTCTGTTGTTTTCCTCTGTTTCTTTGCACTGATCACTGAGGAAGGCTTTCTTATCTTTCCTTGCTATTCTTTGGAAATCTGCATTCAGATGTGTATATTTTTCATTTTTTCCTTTGCCTATCACTTGTCTTCTTTTTTCAGCTATTTGTAAGGTCTCTTCAGATAACCATTTTGCCTTTTTCATTTCTTTTTCTTGGGAATGGTTTTGATCAAAGCATCCTGTACAATGCTATAAACCTCTGTCCATAGTTCTTCAGGCACTCTATCAGATCTAATCCCTTGAATCTATTTGTCACTTCCACTGTATAATCATAAGGTATTTGCTTTAGGTCATACCTGAATGGCCAGGTAGTGTTCCCTACTTCTTCAATTTAAGTCTGAATTTTGCAATGAGGATTTCATGATCTGAGCCACAGTTCCAGTCTTGTGTGTGCTGACTGTATAGAGTTTCTCCATCTTTGGCTACAAAGAATATAATCATTCTGATTTTGGTATTGACCATCTGGTGATGGTCATCATGTGTAGAGTTGTCTCTTGTGTTGTTGGAAGAGGGTGTTTGCTATGACCAGTGCATTGTGTTGGAAAAACTCTTTTACCCTTTGCCCTGCTTCATTTTATACTCCAAAGCCACACTTGCCTGTTACTCTGGGTATTTCTTGACTTCCTACTTTTTCATTCCAGTCCTCTGTGATGAAAAGGACATCTTTGTGTGTACATGTGTGTTTAGAAGGTCATGTAGGTTTTCATAGAACCATTCAATCAGCTTCTTTAAGCATAATGGTTGAAGCATTGGCTTGGATTACTGTGATATTGAATGGTTTGCCTTGGAAATGAACAGAAATCATTCTGTTGTTTTTGAGATTGCACACGAGTACTGCATTTCAGACTCTCTTGTTGACTATGAGGAATGCTCCACTTCTTCTAAGGAATTCTTTCCCACAGTAGTAGATATAATGATCATCTGAATTAAATTCACTCATTCCAGTCCATTTTAGTTCACTGATTCCTAAAATGTCGATGTTCACTCTTGCCATCTCTTGTGTGACCACTTCAAATTTACCTTGATTCATGGACCTAACATTCCAGGTTCCTATATAATGTTGCTTTTAAAAGCATCAGATTTTACTTTCACCACCAGACACATCCACAACTGGGTGTTGTTTCTATTTTGGATCAGCCCCTTCCTTCCTTCTGGAGCTATTTCTCTGTTATTCTCCAATAGCATATTAGGCACCTGATGACCTGGGAAGTTCATCTTTCAGTGTCATATATTTTTGTCTTTTCATACTGCTCATGGGGTTCTCAAGGCAAGAATGCTGAAGTGGTTTGATATTCCCTTCACCAATGAACCACATTTTGTCAGAACTCTCCACCATAACCCAGTCCATCTTCAGTGACCCTATATGACATGGCTCATAGTTTCATTGAATTAGACAAGGCTGTGATCCATGTGATCAGTTTGGACAGCTTTTTGGTTATTTGGTTAAAATACTTTATAAGATGATAACTGTAGAAAATAAGATATTATTTTCTATAAAAGTACTTGCATTTTACTGCATACAAGTTAATTGTGATTGTTCATTTGTGGATATTGTTCTGTTTTGCATCTAGTTGAAAATTCATTTCAGCTTTCATGATTAAGTATTTTATGTGCATTCACTGAATTCTCCTTTGAATCAATATTAATGTTATGTAAAATTTTGATATGTGTTCATTCCTACTTGCATGCAAGTCATGCTACCTTTTGTAAGAAAATATTCCTCAGTAGGTGGAAGATAAGGCTCTCAAACTGTGAATAGTATCTATTAAAATGGTGCTTTGAACTTCTGAGGTTGAAATGTCAGATTAAAGATCTATCTGATCTTTTGTACTTCTTACTCTCATATGACATAAAATGGTGCAGCAGCTATGGAAAACAGCATTAATATTGCTCAAAAACATTTAAAATAGAGTTACTGTATGATACAGAAACTCTACTTCTGGGTATATAGCCAAAAGAATTGAAGGGAAATGTGGAATTCTTGTTCTAAGGATAGAGAATTTCATTTATACTAGGTGAAATAAATCCTAGAGGTTTGCTGTATGATGTAGTGCATATTATTAACAATGTGGCATTTTGAGTTTCAAAATTTGTTAAATGCATAGATTTCATGTTATGATTTTGACATACATACACACATGAAACAAAGGAACACAAGGAAACTTTGGGAGGTGTTGGATATGTTTAATACCCTGATTGTGGTGATGATACCATGGGTATTTGCATATGCCCAAACTTATCAAATTGTACACACTAAATTTGTTCAGTTCTTTGTGTATCAATTATACCCTTAGGAAGCTGTTAAAAATATAACATGGAAAACAATATACTTATTTCTAATAAATTTCTATTAAATCAAAGAAAAACTCTCTAAAAGTGTCTATGTGGAAAACAAAGAAACACATTGAAAAATAAGACCTAAAAAGTTCTTCAGATATAGCACAGCCATTGTTTAAAAAATTCTTTATTGTAAAGCTGTCAATTTACTGAAAATTTATCAATAATTTCAATGCAATTCAAACTGACAATTCCAATATAACTGATTCTAGTTTATAGTGAAATGCAAGTGCCAAATATAGGTATGACACTTTTGAAGGAAAATTAAAGTGGAAACTTGTATTGCATATCAAGTCTCTGTATAGTCTCAAAATTAAGATTGTGGTATTGGGCAAAAATAGATTAATGAAACAGAATAGAGGGCTCATAAAAAGACGTAGGTGTATATGGTCACTTGACAAATGATCAAGTGTAACTTAACCAGTTAACATGTGAAATAATGCCCAACTCTATTAGTAAAGAAGGAAATGTACTTAGTCTTCTTTTAAGTGGAAAAATCCAGTCAACTTCCTTAAAACCTGTATTGTCTGCCCTCCTGGTTACTTATGGCTTATGGATACCTATGCTGTGCAATGGGTTTTGTTTCATCACTGTTAACAAGATTTTGTCAAACTGGATGCTTATCCACCTCCTAGTAATCCCAATTTCAGTTTTGTGAGATTTGTATTGTTTATATTGTATTATCAGTACTACAATATGAAATAAATAAGACTATAAATATATAACTATTATGTTGCACTTAGATGATTTATTTTGGATGTTTCACTATGATCATTTTGCATTTTAAATTCTTCTTAATGTTTCGTCAAAGGATAAAAATTCTAGGTTTATGAACTTTGCACATTTGTTCTTCAGTTATAATCTGTGACTAATTTGCTGACAAAATAACTAAAATTCAGAAATATTTAAATAAATATTTTAAAAATATTTAAATAAGTAAATATTAGTTGCATTTTTATGTGCCACTTTACCAAAAATAAGCTTCTGACAATTTAGTCTGTTGAGTTCTCTATTAACTGAATTTATCTTATAGACATATATGGAATTCACCAGAGTGCAAGGGGACCTTCCATCAGGATGAATGTCTTCACATTTTGAATAGTGGTAGGGCTGAAAATTGTTAATGTTGGGCACTCTCATATGATAACAAAGTGTTAAAACTTTTAACACACTTTAGAAGATACTTGAATTATTATGTCTTGATTTATATATTTCTTCAATAATTAATTTTGTGTATTTTCAAGTAGAAAAAAATAGCAAACAGGAAAAAAAGCATTTCCTTTGTTCTTTTTAAAAAATGATTTGTCAAAATTCAACAACAAAGGTACACCATTTCCACTTGTGCCATTTTCAAATACCGGGGTCAGGGAAGGAGGCATTTCATAATATTAGGCTTATAGGAGTTTGACTTCACAAAATAATTTCCAAAGTGGGCATTTTTTTTCCATTTCAGTATTAATTTTGTTTTTATAGTATCTTGTAGGAATTGTTTTTATTCATAGATTAAAACTATCAAATTTACATAATTTTGGATTTCCATGTTCTTTATTCACCAGAATATATTTCACCTCTGTATTTGTACTGGTCTCAGACAACTAAGAATTCTATATTTAAAGGAATTCTATATTTAAAATTCTATATTTATTCTATCTATTAAAATAGCCTATTATAGAGATTTATTAAAAGTTATTTATTCAAATAATATTAGATTATTTAATTAACATTACTTATTAAATGATTTTCTAATTATATTTTCCCTAAATTTGCAAAGTAATGTCTTTACTAAAATGGATTTTACATTTATCTTTTTGATCACTTGATTTCCTCAGGTTAGAAGTTAATAAATTAGTGCTTTTACAGATGTTTTAAAGCTGAATTGACTCACCTAATGATATCAGTTTTGTTTCTGGAATTCTATTGTTTCATTTTTTATCTTTCTTTGTGACCACTTTACATTTTAAAAAGTGTATCTAATGGAAATAATTAGACAGTCCACTACAACACCATCTGCTGTGCATCAAAGTCATGTTTTATTGTGGCTCACTGACAAAAATTTCCTGTAACTGACATGTTCTTTTTTGATAAAGTCTGAAAATGGCAAATTACCTGACATAAAATCATGTAAAGCACATCATAGCTTAACACATTTATTTCTCTTCCTACTATGTTACTATTTTTTATCTAATTGAAATTTATTTTGCTGATTATTTAATGGGTTGGGAAGTTTTTTTTTTTTTAATATAAATATCAATGATTTAAGCAAATGAAACATTCAAGATTTGATTTAAAATTTATGTTATTTGAGATGTTTTATTTATAATATCTATGTTTATCATTTCTTACATCACTACGAACAAAGCTAGTGGAGGTGATGGAATTCCAGTGGAGCTCTTTCAAATCCTGAAAGATGATGCTGTGAAAGTGCTGCACTCAATTTGCCAGCAATTTGGAAAACTCATCAGTGGCCACAGGACTGGAAAATGTCAGTTTTCATTCCAATCCCAAAGAAAGGCTATGCCAAAGAATGCTCAAACTACCATACAATTGCACTCATCTCACACGCTAGTAAAGTAATGCTCAAAATTTTCCAAGCCAGGCAATATGTGAACCATGAACTTCCTGATGTTCAAGCTGGATTTAGAAAAGGCAAGGAACCAGAGATCAAATTGCCAACATCTGCTGGATCATGGAAAAAGCAAGAGAGTTCCAGAAAAACATCTATTTCTGCTTTATTGACTATGCCAAAGCCTTTGACTGTGTGGATCACAATAAACTGTGGAAAATTCTGAAAGAGATCAGAATACCAGACCACCTGATCTGCCTCTTGAGAAATTAGTATGCAGGTCAGGAAGCAACAGTTAGAACTGGACATGGAACAACAGACTGGTTCCAAATAGGAAAAGGAATTCGTCAGGCTGTATATTGTCACCCTGCTTATTTAACTTGTATGCAGAGTACATCATGAGAAACGCTGGACTGGAAGAAACACAAGCTGGAATCAAGATTGCTGGGAGAAATATCAATAACCTCAGATATGCAGATGACACCACCCTTATGGCAGAAAGTGAAGAGGAACTCAAAAGCCTCTTGATGAAAGTGAAAGTGGAGAGTGAAAAAGTTGGCTTAAAGCTCAACATTCAGAAAACAAAGTCATGGCATCCGGTCCCATCACTTCATGGGAAATAGATGGGGAAACAGTGGAAACAGTGTCAGACTTTATTTTTCTGGGCTCCAAAATCACTGCAGATGGTTAATGCAGCCATGAAATTAAAAGACGCTTACTCCTTGGAAGGAAAGTTATGACCAACCTAGATAGCATATTCAAAAGCAGAGATATTTCTTTACCAACAAAGGTTTGTCTAGTCAAGGCTATGGTTTTTCCTATGGTCATGTATGGATGTGAGAGTTGGACTGTGAAGAAGGCTGAGCGCCAAAGAATTGATGCTTTTAAACTGTGGTGTTGGAGAAGACTCTTGAGAGTCCCTTGGACTGCAAGGCGTTCCAACCAGTTCATTCTGAAGGAGATCAGCCCTGGGATTTCTTTGGAAGGAATGATGCTAAAGCTGAAACTCCAGTACTTTGGCCACCTTATGTGAAGAGTTGACTCATTGGAAAAGACTCTGATGCTGAGAGGGATTGGGGACAAGAGGAGAAGGGGACGACAGAGGATGAGATGGCTGGATGGCATCACTGACTCGATGGACGGGAGTCTGAGTGAACTCCGGGAGTTGGTGATGGACAGGGAGGCCTGGCGTGCTGTGATTCATGGGGTCACAAAGAGTCGGACTCGACTGAGTGACTGATCTTATCTGACAGCTGATATTTCTTTATCAATTAAAAAAAGTTTTGTTTCCTAAATATTTTTCCTTCAAATTAATGAACTCATTTTTATAATTGGATATTTTAAATATGATTTCATGATTTTATTAAGTACTTTCATTCTTTCAATTTGAAACAAAATATGAAAATAAATTTGATAAAGAATCAATAGTTCCATTTGGCAAAAAAATAAATAAATAAATAAAAAGAATCAATAGTTCCATTTCTGGTTTCTCAGTAAGACAAAAAATTAGATAAGGCTACTCAAATATGAAAATGAGCAAAAGTGAGAATGAAGTGTATGAATCTGAGTAAAAATATTAAAATGTTGGAAGAAGCTGCTGGGAGAGAGAATATTCTTTTTCTTCTACTCTTTTGTTGATTTTTGTTGTTTTAATTGAGCATTTTGTGTGATTTCATTTCTCTCCTATTTTAGTATTTCCATTATACTTCTTGTTTAGTGGTTGCCTCCCATTTTGCAATATACATTTACAACTAACATAAGTCTACTTTTCAATAATACTATTCAGTTGGTTCCCTGGAGAAGGAAATGGCGACCCACTCCAGTATCCTTGCCTGAGAAATCTCATGGACAGAGGAGCCTGGTGGGCTGTAGTCCATGGGGTCGCAAAGAGTCAGGCACGACTGAGAAACTAACACTAACACTTATACAATTGGCTTTTTGTATTCACTGGTTCTGCATCCAAGAATTATATTTGGGAAAAAATCCAGAAAGTTTCAAAAAACAAAAATGGAACTTGCTATGGGCCAGCAACAATTTATATGGCATTTATACTGTATTAGGTCTTCTAAGTAGTTCAGAGAAAATTTAAAGGGTACAGGGGGATTTTAATAGGTTAGATGCAAATACAATATTATTTTTGTAAGGAATTTGAGCATTCCCAAATGTTGACATCTTCAGAAGGTCTCAAACCAATCACCTATGGATATAGAGGGAAGAAGGTATATACCACATCAGAGGTGGTGTGAGTGCCTTATAGTAACAAAATTCTTATGTTTCCCCCCAGTCCTTGTTATCATAGTTGTAATTTATTTTACTTATACATAAACATACATAAGTATACATTATATAAATATATATACATAGGGCTGTCTAGGTGGCTCAGTGGTAAAGAATCTGCCCTGCAATGCGGGAGACCTGGGTTTGATCCCTGGATTGGGAAGATCCCTGGAGGAGGGCAGGACAACCCACTCCAGTATTCTTGACTGGGGAATTCCATGGACAGAGGACTCTGGCAGGCTACAGTCCATAGGGTCATAAAGAGTCAGAGATGACTGAAATGACTGAGTTTGCATATATATACATGTATAAGCATGCATGGGCTTTCCTCATGGCTCAGTTGGCTGGGAAGATCCCCTGGAGTCAGACATGACTGAAATGATTGAGCTTGCATATATTTGCATGTATAAGCATACATGGGCTTCCCTCATATTTCAGTCAGTACAGAATCCGCCCTGCAGTGCGAGAGACCTGGGTTTGATCCATGGATTGGGAAGATCCTCTGGAAGAGGGCAGGGCAACCCACTCCAGTATTCTTGCCTGGAAAGTACCATGGACACAGGATCCTGGCAGTTTGCAGTCTGTGGGGTCACAAGAGTCAGATGCGACTTAGCGAGTAAACCACCACCAAAGACATAAACATACATAATCAAATACTTTGCTAAATTATTTTGTACAAACTGTCATCTGTTAGATCAATTAAGAAAAAGAAAAAGAAAAGTTGTTATTTTATCTTCACTTATTCCTTCTTCTATACTCTTCCTCTTTTTTTTTTTTTTTTGTGGATTTCAAGACTATCTGTATTATTTTCTATCCCTACAAAGGACTTATTTTAATATTTCTTATAAGACAGGCCTACTAGCAACAAATGTCTTCAATTTTTTTTGTTCAAGAAAGTCTTAATCTTTTCCTTCACATTTGAAGGACAATTTCACAGGTTACAAAATTGGCATAATAGGTTGGTTACAGGTTGGTGTTTTTATCTCTCAACACTTTAAATATTTTACTCCACTCTCTTTTTGCTTGCAGGATTTCTGAGAAGTTAGACATAATTCTCATCTTTGAACTTCCAAATATAAGGTGATATTTTGATTTTCTTTTTTTCAGGACTTATTTCATCTTCTATTTTCTGTAGTTTGAAAATGATATGTGCGGGTAAAGTTTGTTTTTGCCAATTTTTACTGCTTGGTGTTCTATGCATTTCCTGAATGCACTCAATTGGCATTTCCTTTTTTTTCCCCTTGCCTAATTGCTAGAGTTAGGACTTTCAGTGCAAAGTTAAGTAAGAGTGGTAAGAGTGGGCATTCTTGACTTGTTTCTGATTTTGGAGGAAAATTTTTCTGCTTTTCACTGTTACATATGATTTTACCTGTGGGTTTATCATGGGCTTCCCTGGTGGCTTAGAGAGTAAAGCGTCGTCTGCCTGCAATGTGGGAGACCCAGGTTCAATCCCTGAGTTGTGAAGATCCCCTGGAGAAGGCAGTGGCAACCCACTCCAGTACTCTTGCCTGGAAAATCCCAAGGACAGAGGAGCCTGGGAGGCTGCAGTCCATAGGGTCGCAAAGAGTCGGACATGACTGAGCGACTTCACTTTATCATGTACAGCCTTTATTATGTTGAGTTGTGTTCTGTGCCTAATTTGTTGATAATATTTTTTATGAAAGATCTTGAATTTTCTCACATGTTTTTTCTGCATCTATTGAAATTGTCCAATGATTTTTATCCTTCGTTTTGTTAATGTGGTGTATCACAGTACTGATTTGCATATTTTGAACCATCCTTGCATTTGAGGGACATACCCACACTTGATCATGACTTATGATTCTTTCAGTGTGTTGTTGAATTTGGTTTGCTGCTATTTTGGGGGGGACTTTTGCATCTATTCATTTAGGGATGTTGACTTACAGTTTTCTTTTTTCTGTAGTACTCTTATCTGGCTATGGTATCAGGATAATTATGGCCTCATAAAATAAATTTTGGATTATTTCCTTTTGTTCAAATTTTTGGGAAGAATTTGAGAAGGATTGGCATTAATTTGTCTTTAAATATTTGGTAGAATGCACTAGCGAAACCAACTCATCTTAGGTTTTTCTTTTGTTGGGAAGATTTTGATTATGGTTTCAATTTCCTTAATTCTTATTGATCTATTCAGATTTTCAGTTGCTAAGAGAATAGAACTTAAATGTTCTCCACACACACACACACATGCACACACACATATGCAAGGAATTATGTAAGGTGCTGGATATGTTAACTAAAATATTCAGTAATCACTTCCCAACATATACATGAAGCAAATCATCATGTTGTACACTTTAATCTTATACATTATATGTCAATTATATCTCAACTAAAGCTGTAAAAAAGAATAGCATATTAATATTGTCTCATCCTTTGTAACAAATGCACTGTACTAATGCAACATATTACTAACAGGGGAAATGAAGAAGGGGAAAGGAACTAGAAATAGTGTCACTTTCTGTGTGTTTTGCTCATTTTCTATAAATCTGACACTGCTCAAAAAAGAAGTCTATTGTTTTTCAAAAAGCCATCATTCACAATAGCAAACAAACACATAGAATATCCAAGAAGTTAAACAAGAAATATGTCAAATTTATTAGAGGGAAAACTATGGGTATTCAATGAAGTATATATAACAATACAAAAATATAAAAATGTATTTTACTTAAAAGGAGAATATAAGAAAGTTTACAGTTTTTTAAATTGAGAATTTAACTTATTTTTAATCAAAATTGTGCTTTGAAATATACATAGAACTACTACTAATAATCTATTTTAAATTAATTTTATTGAGGTAAACATATAAAATTAATTTATTTTAAGTGAGCAGTCATTGCATTCTGTACACAGTCCTTTCTAGTGTTACCATAATGAAAGTAAATATTTCCATCATCCCAAGGCATTTCCTTATGCTTCTTTGCAATCAGTCTCTGTCCCAATCCCAGAAAATGACAATCACTGATTCTTTTCTTTTTTTTGCAGCTAAGGTTTGCCTTCTTTTTAACTTCAAATAAATGGACTCACGTAGCATTAAAAAAAAGAAAATTGGTATTGGACCTCAAGAATAGCTTGTGCCTGTAGAAGTTAAGCAAAGCACCTGACATTGACTCTTTAGTGATAGACCGTATCAGTGTCAAAACAAACGTCTGCACCTTCATATCTAAGCAATGGGTTTGTGTGCATGCTCAGCTTTGTCCACCTCTTTGTGACCCCATAGACTGTAGCTTATCAGGCTTCTCTATCCATTGGATTTTCCAGGCAAGAATACTATAGTGGGTTGTCATTTTCTCCTCCTGGGAAACTTCCTGACCCAGGGATTGAATGCCAGTTTTCTGTGTCTCCTGCATTGTCAGGCAGATTCTTTAAACAGTGGGTTTCAGTTCAATTCAGTTCAGTGGCTCAATTGCGTCTGACTCTTTGTGACCCCATGAATCGCAGCACGCCAGGCCTCCCTGTCCATCACCAACTCCCGGAGTTCACTCAGACTCACGTCCATCAAGTCAACGATGCCATCCAGCCATCTCATCCTCTGCCGTCCCCTTCTCCTCCTGCCCCCAAATCCCTCCCAGCATCAGAGTCTTTTCCAATGAGTCAACTCTTCACATGAGGTGGCCAAAGTACTGGAGTTTCAGCTTTAGCATTATTCCTTCCAAAGAAATACCAGGGCTGATCTCCTTCGGAATGGGCTGGTTGGATCTCCTTGCAGTCCAAGGGACTCTCAAGAGTCTTCTCCAACACCACAGTTCAAAAGCATCAATTCTTTGGCGCTCAGCCTTCTTCACAGTCCAACTTTCACATCCATACATGACCACCTAATTAAATATTTTTAGCTCAACAAATATGATCAATCAGAAGAATGATCTTTATCTACTTCTGAAACACAGGATTCCAATTAGAAATATGGTCTAAAACCTAGCAATATAAAATGGGAAAAACTACCCTTGGAACCAATTACCAGGATGAACCATTTTATTACCTAGTTATGGTGTCTGGATCCATTGTTAAACTTCTTTGAGACTCAGTTTCTCAAAATAAGGACACTCTATGATCCAAGGCTTCCACTATTGTAGAAATACAGGGAAACACTCAGGCATGCAAGTATTATCTCTGATTCTGACACCTAAAATGCTCCATGTTCTAAAGGTGAGAAAATCTGTCATATTGTAAAACAGATACCCACTGTTACTAAAGAATGGATTCAATTTTTCACTGAATAGACTCAATATATCACTGAGTGAGATATTGTTTGTTTACATGTTGTATATACATATTTTTGTATATATATACACATATATTGTGTTCAAACATATATAATCATGTATAAGAATATATGAACTACATGTATTAATATACATAAACATATATATAATCATTTAAAGTCTTTTAATTAGTTATGGATAGCATCACAATAATAAATACTTAATAAAATATTTTTTATGGTCTTACATTAAATATTTTCATTTGGTATGAGTATAGAGACATATTTTCCACTTTTTACTGTGAAATCATGCTGTTCCTTTATCCTTGTTTGAGATTCACTCTTTTGTTTAAAAATCCACAACTGTGGCCATGTTCAGTGTTCTTTCATCTTCTTTGTCTTGGAAGTGTCATAATTTTGACAACTAAGCAAATATATTTAACATTTTGCGAAAATTTATGGAGAGATGATGACATCACACAGCTATATTCAAAGCACTGCAAAGAAATGTTGCCATTTTTTTGTGTGTCTAAGTAATTGAACTGTGACAATACTGGGAATTACTTGTTAATTATAATATAGAATGGTTTATATGATCTCAGTTGCCCCAAAATGCATGCTTTCAGAGCAGCTGTTAGGAAGACACCTTACTACTACTACTACTAAGTTTCTTCAGTCGTGTCCGACTCTGTGTGACCCCATAGATGGTAGCCCACCAGGCTCCCTTGTCCCTGGGATCCTCGAGGCAAGAATACTGGAGTGGGTTGCCATTTCCTTCTCCAATGTATGAAAGTGAAAAGTGAAAATGAAGTCACTCAGTCGTGTCCGACTCCTAGCAACCCCATGAACTGCAGCCCACCAGGCTCCTCTGTCCATGGGATTTGCCAGGCAAGAGTACTGGAGTGGGGTGCCATTGCCATCTAAAATTTCATCTCATTAATGAATTTTGCATAAAGACATTTCTGTGCAGAGAGAGTGCTTGCACCTTGTTTTTATATTTGAATGAATATTCATATGAAGAAAAATGTTAAAGAAAAACTGTTTTAGATGGGGAAAAATGAGGGATTTTTAAAATAAAAATTTCCAAGTTTCAGGTAAATTAAAACATATTAGTGTAATGTGTCAGTAATTTTTATAACTCTTAAGTTCTTATTAGCAAGTAATTTTATCTATTTGGCATCAGTTGTTTTATTGATGGGGGCTTCCCTGGTGGCTCAATGATTAAAAAACCTGTCTGCAAATGCAGGAGATGCTAGTTTCAACCCTGGGTTGGGAAGGCCCCCTGGATGAGGAAATGGCAACCCACTCCAGTATTTTTGCCTGGAGAATCCCATGGACAGAGAGCCTGGCAGGCTAGAGTCCATGGGGTTGCAAAAGAGTAGGATGCAGCGTAGTGATTAAACAGCAGAAACAACAAAATTTTCTTCATAAATGGGGACCCTAGTCTAAACAGTCTCAAATTGCCCTCAAACTCTACTTTGTGTATAGTTTATAAGCCTATATTGTTTTTGTTTTGTAATAAGGAAAAAACTGTATGATAATTTAATAATAGATTAAAAGATAATTATTATATTAAATTTTTTCCTTCAATATACCAATTACCAATACATTGTTGATAAGCATACCATTAGTGTAAAGTTGGCTTTAGCTGCCTGCATATTAAAAGTCTGTATAAATCATGGGTCAGCAAACTATGGTCCATGGGTCAAATCCTACCTGCCCTCTGCCTTTGCAAATAAAGTTTTGTTGGCTAATAGTCCCATCTTTCATTTACATGCTGTCTGAGGTAGCTTTCATACTACAACAGCAGAACTGAGTGGAATTGGCAAAGATGTTATGGCCAAAAATGCATACAATCTGTCCCTTAATAGAAAATGTTGGTCAAACCTTGTTCTGTAATCAGATCTAACAAGGTCCTAACCACCTTAGGCTGAAGTTTTCAGATCAAATATTACTAAGTGATACAAAATCACAAGGAAGCAACCAATAAAATTTAGATAGAGAGTAATTTTGTAAAACAAAGGACGCTGTCTGTGTTAGGGGTGTATGTGGGAAACCTAAGATTTAATAGAGGTTAAGAGACAAAAGTAACCAATTGCAAGGCATGAACATGGTTTGAATCCCAATTTGAACAATTTTTTAAAATGTTGAGGAAACAGATTGTGAAAACTTTCTTGAATATTTAATTATATTTTAAAAGTATTATTTATGTATGTGATGGTATTTTAATTGTTTAAAATTTAGTTCTTATCTGCAGAGATACAAATTCAGATCTAAATTCAGAGATAAATTTCAGATCTTATCTGCAGCCAAAATAGTTAAAGGAAACTAATGTTTTTCATATTTGCTTCAAAATAATTCTTTGATTGTTGGTGGGATGAAGTGAAACAGGAGTTTTATATTATTAGTACTTAAAATTATATTATAATTCTTATAATTAAAATTATTTAAAATGTCTGTATTTGAGGAATGGTGCTGAGGATGAGGTGAGGTGGGTTGGAATAGATATCTACTATTCTCATGATCAAATTGTTCATGATATTTGACTCTGTTTAGTTATGTGACTGTACTGCTAGAAACTAAATATCTGCAGATGGAATTCCAGATGAGCTATTTCAAATCCTGAAAGATAATGCTGTGGAAAGTGCTGCAGTCAATATGCCAGCAAATTTGGAAACCTCAGGACTGGAAAAGGTCAGTTTTCATTCCAATCCCAAAGAAAGACAATGCCAAAGATTGCTCAAACTACCACACAGTTGCATTCATCTCACAAGCTAGTAAAGTAATGCTTAAAATTCTCCAAACCAGGCTTCAGCAATACGTGAACACTGAACTTTCAGATGTTCAAGCTGGTTTTAGAAAAGGCAGAGGAACCAGAGATCAAATTGCCAACATCCGCTGGATCATTGAAAGAGCAAGTGAGTTCCAGAAAAACATCTATTTTTGCTTTATTGACTATGCCAAAGCCTTTGACTGTGTGGATCACAATAAACTGTGGAAAATTCTGAAAAAGATGGGAATACCAGACCACCTGACCTGCCTCTTGAGAAACCTGTATGCAGATCAGGAAGCAACAGTTAGAACTGGACATGGAACAACAGACTGGTTCCAAATAGGAAAAGGAGTATGTCAAGGCTGTATATTGTCACCCTGCTTATTTAACTTATATGCAGAGTACATCATGAAAAACGCTGGGCTGGATGAATCATTAGCTGGAATCAAGATTGCCGGGAGAAATATCAATAACCTCAGATATGCAGATGACACCACCCTTATGGAAGAAAGTGAAGAAGAACTAAAGAGCCTCTTGATGAAAGTGAAAGAAGAGCGTGAAAAAGTGGGCTTAAAGCTCAACATTCAGAAAATGAAGATCATGGCATCTAGTCCCATCACTTCATGGGAAATAGATGGGGAAACAGTGGAAACAGTAGCTGACTATTTTTCTGGGCTCCAAAATCACTGCAGATGGTGATTGCAGCCATGAAATTAAAAGACGCTTACTCCTTGGAAGCAAAGTTATGACCAACCTAGACAGCATATTAAAAAGCAGAGACATTAATTTGTCCACAAAGGTCCGTCTAGTCAAGGCTATGGTTTTTCCAGTGGTCATGTATGGATGTGAGAGTTGGACTATAAAGAAAGCTGAGCACTGAAGAACTAATGCTTTTGAACTGTGGTGTTGCAGAATATGTTTGAGAGTCCCTTGGACTGCAAGGATATCCAACCAGTCCATCCTAAAGGAGATCTGTCCTGGGTGTTCATTGGAAGGACTGATGCTGAAGCTGAAACTCCAATACTTTGGACACCTGATGCAAAGAGCTGACTCATTTGAAAAGACCCTCATGCTGTGAAAGATTGAGGGCAGGAGGAGAAGGGGACGACAGAGGATGAGATGGTTGGATGGCATCACTGACTCAATGGACATGAGTTTGGGTGAACTCAGAGTTGGTGATGGACAGGGAGGCCTGGTGTGCTGCGATTCATGGGGTTGCAAACAGTCGGATACGACTGAGCGACTGAACTGAACTGATGATATTTAATTAATTACCAAAAGTCTTTCTCCCTCTCTTATAAAGCATAATGTCCAGATGGTCTTATGTGTTAAATTAAGTAAAGTTTATTTAAGACATCACAATTGATTAACCAATTTAATGAGAATAGACACTCAATTTTGAATTAAACTGCTATAAATTCTAATAAATTAAGCTAAAGAAAATGTTAAGAAAAACATCATGAGCTAATTGACACTTTGGAGAGGTGTTTTTTGCTCGGAGCCTTTTCCCAGATTAATAAAAATTCACCTCCTCACTTCATTTTTGTCCCACTTCAATTATCACTTTATGAAAGGCTTTCCTCTAAATGCTCAACTCAACCTAAACCAGGCTGTGTGTGTTTGTGTGTGTGTGTGTGTGTTGTGTGTTGTGTGTGTGTGTGTGTGTGGTGTGTGTGTGTGTGTATTGTGTGTGTGTGTGATGTGTGTGTTTGTGTGTTTTCCTATCATATGACTTCCCTAACATATTGTATCCCTAAAGGTGTGTGCTGTCTGACTCTGTCTCCTTTCAGCCTACAGTGTTCTTCTTAGCAGGTGGAAAGTACATATACATTTAGATAGATTAATATAGTATAAAGAGAAAACATAAGCATTTAGATAGCTTTCATTCTGTATAAGTATGATTTTCAGTAAATGCATAGAACATTTTTCCATAAAATATGTTTTTGTGTGTTTACCTCAACTACATAAAGTATTTGAACATGACCAAAAAAGGCTATCAAATTCCATTCTTAAAATGTTACTGGTCTAGCTAGACTTTGTCCCCTATATCAATAAGTTCATTTTTATTTATAACTGGCAAAATTCAGGATTGTCTCTAATATATTTGTATACTGTTGATAGGGATATGCAATAGCCATTATTGTGAAAAAGGGAAAATTAATGATTTCTGGCAGTGCTTTTTATTTCTCCTTTCATGCTTGGGAGAATAATTAAGAGTCTATCAGGTGTTGCTTTTTTTTTTTTTTCCCCACTTTTTTCTTTAATTTTGTACATAGATTTTGGAGTTAGGGTAAAAAGAATGGGATAATTACTCATGAAAATTGATTCTAAATGCTATACCATAAATGATTATTTTATTTTCAAAGCTCACAAATACTATTTATCTTCCAAATGCTTTCTGTATAATTTATGTCATAACCATTATCCTTTTTTTATCAACATGCTTTAGTGAACATTTATTTTTAAAAGATCAAAAATGATTTAGAGTGGTTAATGTTGTGTGAGCCTGGCTAGAGATTTCTTATAGTAGTTATGTCTTGAACTTTCTAAAGTGAATTAGCTACATTTCCTTCTAAAAACTGTGTGATTTAAAATTGACTACAATTTTATTAATCTTTTAATAGGTATATTATACATTTTTTTTGTATGTTTGCATGTGTAAGTTCACTTTATTTTGTCTAAAAATAGGGAATGACTGGAATTGTTGAAGAGTTGAGTTAGCTATAATAATATGTTTTTTAAAATTATGTCATCATTAGATTACTTCTTTCATGTGTATTAAAACCAGTTTCACTTAATGATTCATCATCATGGATTTTTTTTTTAAAGTATATGATGTATGTAAGCAAGAATATGTGATTGTGTTTGTAATGGCCTTAGTGTTAGAGAGAGATTAATGAATTGCTAGAAGGAAATGTTAAAAAAAAAGGAATAAAGAAAAAGAAGCAATTACTCAGCCATTAAAAAGAATACATTTGAATCAGTTCTAATGAGGTGGATGAAACTGGAGCCTATTATACAGAATGAAGTAAGCCAGAAGGAAAAACACCAATACAGTATACTAACACATATATATGGAATTTATAAAGATGGTAACAATAACCTGGTGTACGAGACAGCAAAAGAGACGCTGATGTATAGAACAGTCTTATGGACTCTGTGGGAGAGGGAGAGGGTGGGAAGATTTGGGAGAATGGCATTGAAACATGTAAAATATCATGTAAGAAATGAGTTGCCAGTCCAGGTTCGATGCATGATACTGGATGCTTGGGGCTAGTGCACTGGGACGACCCAGAGGGATGGTATGGGGTGGGAGGAGGGAGGAGGGTTCAGGATGGGGAACACATGTTTACCTGTGGCGGATTCATTTTGATATTTGGCAAAACTAATACAATTATGTAAAGTTTAAAAATAAAATAAAATTAAAAAAAAAAAAGAAAAAAGTCATGATAACAGGAAAAGATGATGGAAGGAAAGGAGGGAGGGAGGAGGAGAGAGAAAGGGAGATATGAAAAAAAAAAAAAAAAGAACAAAAATGGGAAAGAAATAAACAGGGAAAGCCAAGCTGTAATGGAGCTTCTTTTTGTAGTCATTTGATAAAACCGTGATTAAATAAAATAAAATTTTGGTTTGTGAAAATTGCCATAAGGGAAAAAAAAAAGTATAATTTCAGAGTTTAATAGAGTTGTGGTGGGCTAATTTTAGATAAGGGTTACTTGGTAGCTCAGTTGGTAAAGAATCCACTTACAATGCAGGAGACCTAGGTTTAATCTCTGGGTCAGGAAGATCCCCTTGAGGATGAAATGGCAACTTATTCCAGTATTGGATTCAAACTCAACATTTAGAAAACTAAGATCATGGCACCCAGTCCTATCACTTCATGGCAAATAGATTGGGAAACAATGGTAACACTGACAGACTTTATTTTTAAGGCCTCCAAAATCACTACAGATGGTGACTGCAGCCATGAATTTAAAAGACGCTGCTCCTTGGAAGAAAAGCTATGAAAGCTATGGTTTTTCCAGTAGTCATAAATGGATGTGAGAGTTGGACCATAAAGAAAGCTAAGCGTCAAAGAATTGATGCTTTTGAACTCTGGTGTCTTCACTCTTGAGAGTCCCTTGGACTGAAAGGAGATCCAATCAGTCTATCCTAAAGGAAATCAGTCCTGAATATTCACTGGAAGGACTGATGCTGAAACTCCAGTACTTTGACTACCTGATGCGAAGAACCGACTCATTGGAAAAGACCCTGATGCTGGGAAAGATTGAAGGTGGGAGGAGAAGCCGACACGATGGACATGAGTTTGACTAGGCTCCAGGAGTTGGTGATGGACAGGGAGGCCTAGCGTGCTGCAGTCCATGGGGTCTCAAAGAATTGGACACAACTGAGCAACTGAACTAAACTTAACTGACTCCAGTTCTTGCCTGGAAAAATCCCATGGACAGAGTACCCTGGCAGGCTACAGTCTATGGGGTTGCAAAGAGTCAGACACGACTTCCCAACTAAATAACTCCAATATTTGGGAAGGTCTATCTCAGATGATGACTAAGTGAGCATGAATTTGAGCAAACTCCAAGAGATAGTAGAAGACAGAGGAGCCTGGCATGCTACAGTCCATGAGGTTGCACAGAGTGAGACACAACTTAGCAAAAACACAACAGCAAAATCCCCCAAATTAGTTAAAATATATATATATTTTTTTTTCTTTTTTTTTTTTTGAAAAGAGAAACCAGAATCAAGTGACAGTGAACCATGGAGCTCTGGGAAAAGATAGGTCCCTGAAGAGGAGAAAACAAGAGTCAAATTCTTGGATAGGAACAAACTTGATGATCTAGGAATAAGATGAAGTGCTAGTATTGTACCCAGGAAGGATTGGGAGAAGGAAGCATTATAGAAGAAGTTTCAGAAAGGTGAGAAGGGAATTCTTCATTTATATTTTTTAGTTTAACATAAAAAGTTAGATTTTATTCTGTATGTGTGTTAAGGCATTTAAAGTTTTAAGCAGGGGAGTAATACAACTATTTCTCTAGCTGTTGTACTGAGAACAACTTGGCTGTTAGGAGCAAACTGAAGCAAGAAATGAAATATAGTATTATAAGAGTCAGGTGAAAGGCTTTGGTAGATAATATCAGAGGGGTAGATATGGTGATTGTGAGATGTGGTCAGATTTGAGATACATTTTAAAATTGGAAAGGATGAGGTTTGCAGGTAAACTGAATGAAGAGTAGAGGGAATTTTGGCCCAAATAATTGGAAAGCTCATGATATCAAATAAAGGAGATGGGGGTGGAGACCTGGGAAAAGAAAATTAAGTGGTCTGTTTTCTACATGACATTTATCACACCAGTTAGACAACCACATTGAGCATCTGAAGTAAGCATTTGTATTATTGTGAAATGATGCTCAAAAAAGAAGCCACAAATTGTGTAAAACAAAGGACATAGTTAAATATAAATACAAAATCATTAGCATAGAGATCAAGTCAACAGGAAACAGAATAGAGACAATCCTGGGATATTACGGCATTTAGAAAACTAGCACATGAGGAGAAGCCAGCAAAGCACCTGAGAATAAGCATTTAAAGAGAATAGTTTATCAATTACATAATTATAACAGGTACAATGTTGACTGTAAGTATATACGGATATTTGCAGGCTTGTAGTTTGGATGAGTACTTTAGTTCAGTTCAGTTCAGTCACTCATTCGTGTCCGAATCTTTGCAACCCCACGGATTGCGGCACGCCAGGCCTCCCTGTCCATCACCAACTCCTGGAGTTTACTCAAAGTTGGATGAATAGAGGGGATGTCCATTCTACAAATATTTATTGATTAAAATCAAAGATGAAATAATTCATTTTTGAAAGAAAATTATGGTTGCTTTGACTAATTCTTAATAAATTTTTTATTAAAATGTATTTCTATTTGCACTTTAAATATCACATATGTATATACACATGGTTACTTGTGTATGCCAACAAAGATCTGTATAGTCAAAGCTATGGTTTTTCCAGTAGTCATGAATGGATGTGAGAGTCGGACTATAAAGAAAGCTGAACACTGAAGAATTGATGCTTTTGAACTGTGGTGTTGGAGAAGATTCTTGAGACTCCCTTGGACTGCAAGGAGATCAAACCAATCAATCTTAAAGGAAATCAGTCCTGAATATTCACTGGAAGGACTGATGCTGAAGCTGAAACTCCAGTACTTTGGCCATCTGATGTGAAGAACTGACTCTTTAGAAAAGACCCTGATGCTGGGAAAGATTGAAGGCAGGAGGAGAAGGGGATGACAGGACCTTGGTATCAATGACTTGATGGACATGAGTTTAAGCAAGCTCCAGGAGTTGGTGATGGACAGAGAAGCCTGGCCTGCTGCAGTCCGTGGGGTCACAAAAAGTCTGACAAGACTGAGCGACTGAACAACAACTTGTGTATGCACTTAGGCCAAGAAGCAATGATCAAATTTTATAGAAACTGAAAAATAGAAATATTTTTTCTTCTTGCAAAAGTTTATTAAAAACTAGAACCCAGTTCCTCTAAGTATTTACACTTTATATTGGCAAGGGAAATGTGTTACAAGTATTGAATAAATATTGATATTCTATTATTAACTAAAGGGCACACTTTATTCAGATTTTCTTAGTTTTACCAAATGTCTTTCTTTTGTCCCAGAATCTTAACCAGGATGTCATATAACGTTTCATAACCGTGTCTCCTTAGAATTCTCTGGGCCGTAACATTTTCTCAGCATTTCCTTGTTTTAATGCCTTTGTCAGGGGTATGGTTCAGGTATTTTGTAGAGGTTCCCTCAATTGAAATTTTTCTTCTATTTTGTTTTTTGCTTATCACTAGACAGGGTTATGGGTTTTAGGGCAGAAGATCACAGAGAAAAAGTGTTCTTTTCATCTCATCACACAGAGTATACACTATCAATGTAACTTTGCATTGATGCTGATCTTGATCATCTGGCTGAAGTAAAAATATTGCACATATATTTTTAAAAGAAAGAAATTATTACTTGAGGGAGGAAGAAATAAAGATAAAATATAATATATTCAGTTTAATTTCTCTGATTAGTTAGGTGGTAATAATTTAGTATTATAAAAGTTATCTGGTTAGTAAAAACCTAATATAACATCTACCAATTCAACTGAAATTTAAAAGAGAATAAGATACAGAAAGGAAACTTTTGTAAATAAACTTATTTTTAAGATTCTTGAAAACAATGTACAAAGAATTTGAGGATGTGCACTAATATCATAAACTGTCAAAAATTCAACTAACATTTTACCATTAAATTGACAAATGTTTATTGACCAACATAATGGGTTTGAACTTATTGTGCATATAGTCCCAAGCTAATGATATGCATCTTCCCATTTGACTTTTGAAAAGATATTCTGCAAGACTTACAATAGCTTAGGGAAAAATAAATGGAAATAAACCAATTTCAGTTTACAGGCATTATTAGGACTTCTTGACATTTTGCTTAAATTTTGCTTTCAGTGTGCCATAAGCTCTAGCAAAGAAATAGAAAAATATATATGTATACTTTTTAGTACATGTTTATGTATTTCCACAATGACCCCAGGAAACTGAGATCCTAAGAGATTAACATGGAATACCAAAATATCACAATGAGGGCTTTAAAAAAGATTACTCACAATCTGGAAAAAAAGAATTACACCCATATACATTCCAACAAACTCTCCTTTATATCTCCTATGGGATAAACTGATTCTCATAAGAAGTTTTATAAAAGCTCACATGAAAGAAAATGAAAGTTATTCAGTCATGTCTGATTCTCTAGGCCATAATACTAGAGTGGATATCCTTACCCTTCTCCAGGGGATCTTCCCAACCCAGGGATCCAATCCTGGTCACCCACACTACTGGCAGATTCTTTATCAGCTGAGCCACAGGGAAGCCCAAGAATACTGGAATGGGTAGCCTGTCCCTTCCCTAGTGATTCTTCCCAACCTAGGAATCGAACTGGGGTCTCCTGCATTGCAGGCGGATCCTTTACCAACTGAGCCATCAGGGATGCCAAAAGGTCACATAATTATTGCCAAAGATTTTACTGAAATTATTATCTTGAATTTATATTTTAATTGGGCATGTTCATGTACTCAATAGTCATATAAAAATGAGACCAGTCAGTTCAGTACAGTCACTCAGTCGTATTCTGACTCTTTTTGACTCTATGGATTGCAGCAGGCCAGGCTTCCCTGTCCATCACCAACTCCCGGAGCCTAGTCAAACTCATGTCCATTGAGTCGGTGATGGCTTCCAACCATCTCATCCTCTGACATCGCCTTCTCCTCCTGCCTTCAATCTTTCCCAGAATCAGGGTCTTTTACAATGAGTCAATTCTTCTCATTGGGTGGCCAAAGTGTTGGAGTTTCAGCTTTAGCATCAGTCCTTCCAATGAATATTCAGGACTAATACCCTTTAGGATGGACTGGTTGGATCTCCTTGCAGTCCAAGGGACTCTCAGGAGTCTTCTCCAATACCACAGTTCAAAAGCATCAATTCTTCCATGCTCAGCTTTCTTTATGGTCCAACTCTCACATCCATTCATGACTACTGGAAAAACCATAGCTTTGACTAGATGGACCTTTGCTGGTGAAGTGAAACCAAGATAATGAGATAAAAATGAGATCAGGAAAGTAGAATTATTTTCTGGTTAGCAATTAATCTTTTAATTGGTCACATCTTCTTACAGTATTACCTTCAGTTTAGTATATTTTGGGAGAAATAGTTACATCTAAAAAAAAAACTATAAAGTTAGCTTTCATTCATAAATAAATTATTTTCTAAGAATAAGCCAATCAAAAATTTATTCCTATTTACAATTTTGGGAGATATAATGTTAGTGTTAGTCCTCTTATTCTTAAAAATATAATTTTAAAATATGCTTAAAAACTATTATTGCCTGAAATAATATTTTAAATGATTCATTCATTTTGAAGAATGTTTATGTACAATCAGATTTTTGCATATGCTTATTTATATACAATTTTTATTTCAAGTTTTTAAACACTGTATGCCTTTTTATATGCAAAAATTATTTCCCTAAAGACTTCTGGTCTCTCATTTGAGCAACTGTTTAAAGGAAATAGCTGGCCCTTGGTGTACAATAGAATCTATTTATCGTGAGTTAAATAATTGTATAATTAGATACAGGTTTGTCTACAAAAATAACATTAATTATTATGCAGCTGAAATACATGTTCATAAATTATGATGTTTTCATTTTAAAGTGTAATATACTAAATTAAATAACTGTAAGAGATAGCTGAAAGGCCAATACTTTGGCCACCTGATGAGAAGGGCTGACTCATTATTTCTGTTTCTCCTTGAATTTATATTCATCTATATCCAATGGACAGAGGAGCCTGTCAGGCTATAGTCCATGGGGCACAAAAAGTCAGACATGACTTTATGACTAAACAACAACAACAAGGACTGATGCTGAAGCTCTAATACTTTGGCCACCAGATGTGAAGAACTGACTCATTGGAAAAGACTCTGATTCTGGGAAAGATTGAAGGCAGGAGGAGAAGGGGACGACAGAGGCTGACATGGTTGGATGGCATCACCGACCCCATGGACATGAGTTTGAGCAAGCTCTGGGAGTTGGTAATGGATGTGGAAGCCTGGCGTGCTGCAGTCCATTGGGTTACAAAAAGTTGGACATGACTGAGTGACTGGACTGAACTGAGTGTGAGATATCAGCAGAATCTAGCTAGTTTATTTCATTTTTCATCAATGAAATTGTTGATATTTTAAAACAACTATTTTCTACTGGGAACTGCCATGTGTAAATATTTGAAGATAGGTAGGTAGATATTTTACATTTTTTGTATACTTAATCAGGCACACCCTTTTGACAATCTTCTTTCTACAATGCATTTTTCAGTCTATACTAAATACCAAGTAGTGCACAGCACAGATACAACTTATCCGCCCAAAGTTTTAAAATGATTATAATAAAAAATAATCAAGAATAGAAAAATGCAAAAGTTTTGCATTTGAAGATAGAGACTATTTTGTGTAAGTTATCTGAGAAAAGGCAAATCAACAGACCTAAGCCTGGGTACAGACACAAGTATAGTAGAGTTGACACACTGGTTATAAGGTGGGATGAGTAATGGCAAGAAATGAAGGTAGAAAGAGTCCAGGTGACAGGAAGCTGGAAACCTTGTTGAGGTGTTTGTACAATATATGGAGAATGATGGGGAGAGTGAAATGAAAAAGGTGTGAATGTTAAGAAGACCAGGTTTCATGTAGTTATGTTAAAGGTTTTGGTCAGTATCTGAAGATCAGATATAAACAAGGAAGATTTCAACACAGTAGTGCCTGAGGTTTAGTTGTATTTAAAAAATAATCTAATTATCAGTTCAGTTCAGTTCAGTTGCTCAGTCATGTCTGACTCTTTGCGACCCATGAATCGTAGCACTCCAGGCCTCCCTGTCCATCACCAACTCCCAGAGTTCACTCAGACTCACGTCCATCGAGTTGGTGATGCCATCCAGCCATCTCATCCTCTGTTGTCCCCTTTTCCTTCTGCCCCCAATCCCTCCCAACATCAGAATCTTTTCCAATGAGTCAACTCTTTGCATGAGGTGGCCAAAGTACTGGAGTTTCAGCTTTAGCATCATTCCTTCCAAAGAACACCCAGGACTGATCTCCTTTAGAATGGACTGGTTGGATCTCCTTGGAGTCCAAGGGACTCTCAAGAGTCTTCTCCAACACCACAGTTCAAAAGCATCAATTCTTCGGCGCTCAGCTTTCTTCACAGTCCAACTCCCACATCCATACATGATTACTGGATAAACCATAGCCTTGACTAGACAGACCTTTGTTGGCAAAGTAATGTCTCTGCTTTTCAATGTGCTATCTAGGTTGGTCATAACTTTCCTTCCAAGGAGTAAGCATCTTTTAATTTCATGGCTGCAATCACCATCTGCAGTGATTTTGGAGCCCCAAAACAGAAAGTTTGACACTGTTTCCACTGTTTCCCCATCTATTTCCCATGAAGTGATGGGACCAGATGCCATGATCTTTGTTTTCTGAATGTTGAGCTTTAAGCCAACTCTTTCACGCTCTTCTTTCACTTTCATCAAGAGGCTTTTGAGTTCCTCTTCAAGGTCTGCCATAAGGGTGGTGTCATCAATTATACTGGAGAGAATAAAATGAGGGAAATCTCTAGACTAAAGGTTGCTACAGCAGTGCAGGTGAGAAGTGATAATAGCTTAGAAGGGGGGGGTGATATTGAGATAGAAAGATATTTACAAATTTAAAATGTACTAAGTAGGAGGATAGATTCTGTATAGAGTGAGAGGCTGTTTGTAGGAAGAGAAGTCAAGTGCTAATTTACAGATTTCTGGATTGAACAACTGGGTGAGAGTGTTACTGAGTTTGGAGATTGATTAGTAGGAAGAAAATAGTGAGTTTGATTTTAAATCAGCAGTTTTATACATTTTGAATTGTAGATGTGACAAAATTGAATTTGGCTTGAGCCCTGTGCTCTTGGCAAAGAGCAAGGATAAAGAGGTCTCCCTGCAAGGAACTACCCTTCCCCTCTTATTTAGATATGACTCATGAATATCCTCTCAGTTACCTATGAAGAGGTCAGACACATGTCATGCTGCTGTGCTTCAGACACGATGAGCTGAACTCTTTTGTCCCCACTGGTCAATTGGAATAAAATGCCTGTTCAAAAAAATGAAAACTTCAGATATATTTCCCTTGTTTCAGGGCCATGTACTTTGACACAACCTCATCTTAAGCCAGCATCCAGGCCTTTCTTACAGGCACTTCTAAGAATAGACTGACTTCAGGTTCAAACATTCTGTGGTCTACTGTCACATCATGTCACCTTCACTCATCCCACTTCCCAATACCTGGTTATCTCTAGTTTAGTTTACTTCCCCCAATAAAAGAAAAGCACTTTTCTGCCTAACCATTAAAATGCTTGCGGATCTCATGCCCTGTTTTCCCTATTAAAACAGCTCCCTTCATCCTGGCCTCGGCTTCCCTTTTCCCCTCACTTCCTTTCCCCACTCCCTCCTTTCACAGGAATAAACAAAAGTCGAGAGACAAAACTCACATTGAGGAATCAAGGTAGACTTTTGCTTAACAGATTAAATTGGACATAGCCTTTTTAATTTCATCTAGAATTTTAGAAGAAGATGAAAGAAGACATAATTCCTCCATTTGCTCTTATCATAAAATACTATAATCTTTTAATTTATTTATTTGAGTTTTTAAATATGCTGCATGAAATGGCCTATTGCTACATAAATTGACTTTTGAAATTTTTTCATTTATCACTGTCATCTGTCATCAGTTCAGTTCACTCACTCAGTCGTGTCTGACTCCTTGCGACCCCATGGACCACAGCACACCAGGCTTCCCTGTCCATCACCAAATCCTGGAGTTTACACAAACTCACGTCCATTGATTTGGTGATGGCATCGAAACATGTCATCCTCTGTTGTCTCCTTCTCCTCCTGCCTTCAATCTTTTCCAGCAGCAGGGTCTTTGCAAATGAATCAGTTCTTCACATCAGGTGGCCAAATTACTGGAAATGACTTCAGCATCAGTCCTTTCAATGAATATTCAGGACTGACTTCTCTTAGAATTGACTGGTTGGATCTCCTTGCTGTCCAAGGGACTCTCAAGAGTCTTCTCCAACACCACAGTTCATAAACATCAATTCTTTGGCGATCAGCTTTCTTTGTAATACAACCCTTACATCCATATATGACTACTGGAAAAACCATAGCTTGGACTAGACAGATTTTTGTTGGTAAAGTAATATCTCTGCTTTTTAATATGCTGTCTAGGTTAGTTATAACTTTTCTTCCAAGGAGCAAGTGTCTTTTAATTTCATGGCTGCAGTCACCATCTGCAGTGATTTTGGAGCTCCCAAAAATAAAGTCTGTCACTGTTTCCATTGTTTCCCCATCTATTTGCCATGAAGTGATGGGACCAGACGCCATGATCTTAGTTTCCTGAATGTTGAGTTTTAAGCCAACTTTTTCACTCTCCTCTTTCACTTTCATCAAGAGGCTCTGTAGTTCTTCTTTGCTTTCTGCCATAAGGGTGCTGTCATCTGCATATCTGAGGTTATTGATATTTCTCTTGGCAATCTTGATTCCAGCTTGTGCTTCATTCAGTCCAGTATTTCTCATGATGTACTCTGCATATAAGATAAACAAGCAGGGTGACTATTACAGCCTTGATGTACACCTTTCCCAATTTGGAACCAGTCTGTTGTTCAATGTTCAGTTCTAACTGTTGCTTCTTGACCTCTATACAGATTTCTCAGGAGGAAGGTCAGGTGGTCTGGTATTCCCATCTCTTGAAGAATTTTCCACAGTTTGTTGTGATCCACACAGTCAAAGGCTTTGGTATAGTCTATAAAGCAGAAGTAGATGATTTTCTGGAACTCTTTTGCTTTTTCGATGAACATTGCCAACAGATGTTGGCAATTTGATCTCTGGTTCCTTTGCCTTTTCTAAAACCAGCTTGAACATCTGGAAGTTCATGGTTCATGTACTATTGAAGCCTGGTTTGGAGAATTTTAAGCATTACTTTGATAGCATGTGAGATGAGTGCAATTGTGCGGTAGTCTGAGCGTTCTTTGGCATTGCCTTTCTTTGGGATTGGAATGAAAACTGACCTTTTCCAGTCCTGTGGCCACTGCTGAGGTTTCCAAATTTGCTGGCAATTTTGTTTCAAATTTGTTTCCAATTTGAGTGGAGCAATTTCACAGCATCATCTTTCAGGATTTGAAATAGCTCAACTGGAATCCCATCACCTCTACTAGCTTTCTTCATAGTGCTGCTTCCTAAGGCCCACTTCACTTTGCATTCCAAGATGTCTGGCTCTAAGTGAGTGATCACATCATTGTGATTATCTGGGTCATGAAGATCTTTTTCGTATAGTTCTTCTGTGTATTCTTGCCAATTTTTCTTAATATCATCTGCTTCTATTATGTCCATACCATTTCTGCCCTTTATTGTGCCCATCTTTGCATGAAATGTTCCCTTGGTATCTCTAATTTTCTTGAAGAGATCTCTAGTCTAGTCCATTCTATTGTTTTCCTCTATTTCTTTGCACTGATCACTGAGAAAGGCTTTCTTATCTCTCTTGCTATTCTTTGGAAATCTGCATTCAAATGGGTATATCTTTCCTTTTCTCCTTTTCCTCTAGCTCGTCTTCTTTTCATAGATATTTGTAAGGCCTCCTCATATGATCATTTTGCCTTTTTGCATTTCTTTTTCTTGGGGGTCATCTTGATCCCTGTCTCCTGTACAATGTCACCAACCTCCATCCATAGTTCTTCAGGTACTCTGTATATCAGATCTAATCCCTTGAATCTATTTGTCACTTCCACTGTATAATCGTAAGGGATTTGATTTAGGTTATACCTGAATGGTCTAGTGGTTTCTCCTACTTTCTTCAATTTAAGTCTGAATTTGCAATAAAGAGTCCATGATCTGGGCCACAGTCAGCTCCTGGTCTTGTTTTTGCTGGTTGTATAGAGCTTCTCCATATTTGGCTGCAAAGAATATAATAAGTCTGATTTTGGTATTGACCATCTGGTGATCTCCATGTGTAGAATCATCTCTTGTGTTGTTGGAAGAGGGTGTTTGCTATGACCAGTGCATTCTCTTGGAAAAACTCTTTTAGCCTTTGGCCTGCTTCATTTTGTACTCCAAGGCCAAAGTTGCCTGTTATTCCAGGTATTTTTTTTATTTTCTGCTTTTGCATTCAGTCCCCTGTAATGAAATGGACATCTTTTTTGGGTATTAGTTCTAGAAGGTTTTGTATGTCTTTATAGAACTGTTCAGCCTCAACTTCTTCAGCATTACTGGTTGGGTCATAGACTTGGATTACTGTGATATTGAATGGTTTGCATTGGGAATGAACAGAGATCATTCTGTTGTTTTTGATATTACATCCAAATACTGCATTTCGAACTCTTTTGTTGACTATAATGGCTACTCCATTTCTTCTAATGGATTCTTGCCCACTGTATTAGATATAATGGTCATGAGAGTTAAATCCAGTCATTCCAGTCCATTTTAGTTCACTGATTCCTAAAATGTTGATGTTCACTCTTGCCATCTCCTGTTTGACTACTTCCAATTTGCCTTGATTCATGGACCTAACATTCCAGGTTCCCATGTAATATTGCTCTTTACAGCATCGAATTTTACTTTATCACCAGTCACATCTGCAGCTGGGTGTTGTTTTTGCTTTGGCTCTGTCTCTTCATTCCTCTGGAGTTATTTCTCCACTGATATCCAGTAGCATATTGGGCACCTGCTGACCTGGGGAGTCCATCTTTCATTTTCCTATCTTTTTGCCTTTTCATACTGCTCATGGGGTTCTTAAGGCAAGAATACTGAAGTGGTTTGCCATTCCCATTTCCAATGGACCATGTTTTGCCAGAACTCTCCACCATGACCTGTCTGTCTTGGGTGGCCCTACAGGGCATGACTCATAGTTTCACTGAGTTCGACATGGCTGTGTTCCATGTGATCAGACTGGTTAGTTTTCTTTGATTGTGGTTTTCAGTCTGCCTGCCCTCTAATGGAGAAGGATAAGAGGCTTATGGAAGCTTTCTGATGGGAGAGACTGACTGAGGGGGAAACTGGGTTTGTTCTGATGGGCAGGGCCATGCTCAATAAATCTTTAATCCAATTTTCTGTTGAAGGGCAGGGCTATGTTCTGTCCCTGTTATTTGACTTGAGGCCAAACTATGGTGGAAGTAATTAAGATAATGATGACCTCCTTCAAAAGGTCCCATGCAGGCACTGCTATACTCAGTGCCCCCAACCCTG
Organism: Bos grunniens; assembly: GCF_055505025.1. Classification (NCBI taxonomy): domain Eukaryota; kingdom Metazoa; phylum Chordata; class Mammalia; order Artiodactyla; family Bovidae; genus Bos; species Bos grunniens. Next base: position 117,996,357 of record NC_141165.1, on the reverse strand, counting down.
CAGCAGGTCACCACCAACCTATGCCTCCGCTGAGATTCCTGGACCTGCACAGGCAAGTCTGGGTCAGTCTTTTGTGGGGTCATGGTTCCTTTCTCCTGTGGGTTCTGGTGCATACATTGTTCTGTTTGTGCCCTCCAAAAGTCCATTTCCCCAGTCCTGTGTAAGTCTGGCAGCTCTATGGTGGGGTTAATGGTGACCTCCTCCAGGAGGGCTTATGCCATACCCAGGTCTACTGCATGCAGAGTCCCTGCCCTGCACAGTCCACTGCTCACTCATACCTCCTCAGGAGACACCAAGATACAGTTCTGTCTCAGTCTCTGTTGGGTCTCTGGGTCTTGGTGCACACAAGGTATGTTTGAGCCCTCTGAGCATCTCTGATGAGTATGGGGTTTGATTCTAAATGCGATTTCACCCCTACTACCATTTTGCTCAGAGAAGGCAATGGCACCGCACTCCAGTACTCTTGCCTTGAAAATCCCATGGACGGAGGAGACTGGTAGGCTGCAGTCCATGGGGTCACGAAGAGTTGGACACGACTGAACTACTTCACTTTCACTTTTCACTTTCATGCATTGGAGAAGGAAATGGTGACCCACTCCAGTGTTCTTGCCTTAACAATCCCAGGGACGGGGGAGCCTAGTGGGCTGCTGTCTATGGGGTCGCACAGAGTCGGACACGACTGAAGTGACTTACAGTACCATTTTGCTGGGGCTTCTCCTTTGCCCTTGTACACAGGATGTCTCCTCACAATAGCTGCTGTGCAGTGAAGCTGCCACTGTCATCATGTCCCATTACTATAATATTTGTTTATATTTATTAACTATAATGTATATCTATTTTGTATTTATATAGTTTAGATAATCTTAGTACTTTAAAAACCCACAAAATTATTTCACATATAAATTATTAGTTGGAAATATAATTATTTTCCAGTGTACATCATAATATGCTCCAATCATAGATATATCTAAAAAACTCTGATTAGGTAGGTGTTCTAACAAACCCCCAGATAAAACTAAGAAACAGTCTCTATCATGTAAAACATGTAAGTATGCATGGAATACAATTATTCCCAGAAGAGAGTTCTAAATTAAAGTAACTCTTTGATGCAAAAATTGTTTAGTGTATAATCTGAATACTTATCAAAATGTGTAATATATAACAGTGTATGAAAGATACTTGATTTTAAAGGACATAGAGTTTTCTTTCTTCCTTTTCCTCCTCATTTTGTAAGTTAGAAAGTCATTTGTTGTATCTCAAATTCTAAAATAGCATTAATACTGTATAATAGATATTTTTAAAGATTTTAAGATACAGAATAGGATTATGTTAAATGGTTGTAATGCTCTGTGACCCCATCCTCTAGTGCATGAAGAGACTGAAGTATTATTAAAAAGCCCACATAACCTTGATTTCAGGGAATCTTCTGAGTGTCAGAACTGCTTCATTAGGCAAACTGGTTGTCATTGCTCTGGGGTGATACAGAATAAGAATTTACTCTTTGTCCTTTTTAGTTGCAAAATTCAATAAAATTATCCTGAAGAGAGAACCCAGGTTAAAAAAAAAAAAAAAGTAATTATGTCAAATGCCTTCTTCCTAAGTATGACAATGGGATACATCTATGAATTATCCATGTAACTTTAGCTGGCTGATAAATGTAATACAATTGTAGAATCTAGTCAGGAAATAATGAAAACCATGCTGTTTTTGACAAAGTCAGTTGGTAATGTGGATGCAGATGACAGAGAATGTGACTAGGTTTATTTATAATGTGAATATTTTTGTTTTGATGTTTCATTATTAAATTCTGAAGAAATTATAATTTCAAGTATTAGATTCATTCCCTCATATTTGAATCACATTTGATATATGCCAAGTCTGATACTTCTAAGAGAATTTAGTTTCAACATCTTAGAAATGCAACATTCTGTTTTGTATTGTTACATCATCTTGAAGAATGTCCTTTATACTTGATAATCTTCCTTCTTCTGAAATCTGTTTTGTCTGAAATTGTTACAGCTATTCCCCCTTTGCTTTTAAATTTGCTCCATTTAAATTTGTTTTTTGTTTTTTGTTTTTTTTTACTCTGAATCTATTAGAATGTTTATATTTAAAATGGGTATTAGGTAGAAAAAAATACAGTTAGATTCTCTCTCTCTCTCTCTTTTTTAATCCACTCTGACAATCCCTCTATTTTAATTGGTATGTTTAGAAAATTCAGATTTCTGTATATTCCCCTATTGTTTCTTTTTCTCCTGAGAGGTCATCAATAAGCCAGTTGGACCTGGGGGCTACCAGGGCAGTTTTAGAGTTTAAGTAGAACATTACAAATCATTAGCCAGCTAGGTTTTCCCACTCTCCCTTTCATGGCCAAAAGTTAAAGTCAGTCTTTTTCTAGGGATTCCTAGAGTTAAGCATAGAGTATTCCCAATTTAGTTGCACATAATCCATGAATTCCTGTTTGAAATTTCAAAAAATGTGATCAAGTAAATGATATATGTGTTTCCCAGGTGGTGCTAGTGGTAAAGAACCCACCTCCCAGTGCAGGAGAGGTAAAAGATTCAGGTTTGATTCCTAGGTTAGGAAGATCTCCTGGAGCAGGGTATGTCAACCCACTCTAGTATTCTTGCCTAGAGAATCTGTAAGGCTGATTTGTCTAATTTGGTTTCAACTTTAAGCCTTATTGTGGCAAAGGGGCTTGCATATCTCAGTGAAGCTATGAGCCATGCTATGCAGGGCCATGCAAGACTGGCAGGTCACGATGGAGAGTTATGAAAAAACATGGTCTACTGGATGAGGGAATGGCAAACCACTTCTGTGTCCTTGCCACAAGAACCCCATGAGCAATATGAAAAGATTAAAAGACATGACACTGGAATATGAGCTCTTCAGGTTGAAAGGTGTCCAATATGTTACCAGGGAAGAGCAAAGAGCAACTACTAATAGCTCCAGAAAGAATGAAGAGGCTGGATCAAAGCAGAAATGATGCTCAGTTGTCGACGTGTCTGGTGGTGAAAGTAAAGTCTGATGCTGATTTACTTGCATAGAAAGAAAGAACAATCTTACATAGAAACCTGGAATGTTAGGCCCATGAAGGAAGGTAAAAGGGACATGGTCAAGGTAAAGATGGTAAGAGGGAATATAGATATCTTAGAAATCAGTGAACTAAAATGGATGAGAATGGGAGAATTTAATTCAGATGACCATTATATCTACTACTGTGGGCAAAAATTCCTTAGAACTAGAGTAGCCCTCATTGTCAACAAAAGAGTCTGAAATGCAGTACTTGAGGCAAAAATGACAGAATGATCATGGTTCATTTCTATTTGTTGAAAGGCAAACCATTAACATCAAAGTAATGCAAGCCTGTGTCTCAAGTAGTAATGCCAAAGAAGCCAAAGTTAAATAGCTCTATCAAGACCTTCTAGAACTAACACCAAAAATGATGTCCTTTTCATTATAGGGGATTGGAATGCAAAAATAGGAAGTCAAGAGATATCTGAAGTAACAGACAGGTTTAGCCTTGGAGTACAAAATGGAGCAGGACAAAGGCTAACAGAGTTTACCCATAGCAAACATTCTCTTCCAACAACACAAGAGGCGACTCTACACATGGACATCACCAGATATTTGGTCAATACCAAAATCAGATTAATTATGTTCTTTGCAGCTGAAGATGGAGAAGCTCTATATAGTGAGTGAAAAACAAGACCTGGAGCTGACTGTGGCTCATATCATGAGCTGGTTATTGCAAAATTCAGGCTTAGATTGAAGACAGTAGAGAAAACCACTAGGCCATACAGGTATGACCTAATTAAATCCCTTATAATTATACAGTGGAGGTGACAAATAGATAGATCTGGTAGACAGAGGGCCTGAAGAACTATGAACAGACCTTTGTAATATTGTACAGGCAGCAATGACCAAAACCATCCCAAATAAAAATAAATGCAAGAAGGCAAAGTGGTTGTCTGAGGAGGCTTTACAAATAGCTGAGAAAAGAAGAGAAACAAAAGGCAAGGAAGAAAGGAAAAGGCATACCCAACTAAACGCACAGTTCCAGAGAATAGCAAGGAGAGATAAGAAGGCCTTTCTAAGTGAATAATGCAAAAAATAAAAAATAGAGGAAAACAATATAGTGGGAAAGACAAAAGATCTCTTCAAGAAAATTGGAGTTATCAAGGGAACATTTCATTCAAGGATGGGCATGATAAAGGACAGAAATGGTAAAGATCTAACAGAAGCAAAAGAGATTAGAAGAGGTGGCAAGAATATACAGAAGAACTGTACAGATAAAGTCTTAATGACCCTGGTAACCACAATTATGTGGTCACTCACATAGAGCCAGATATCATGGAGTGTGAAGTCAAATGGGCTTTAGGAAGAATTACTACAAACAAAACTAGTGGAGGGGATGGAATTTCAGCTTATCTATTTACAATCCTCAAAGTTGATGCTGTTAACGTGCTCTACTCAATGTGCCAGCAAATTTGGAAAACTTAGTAGTGGCTAGAGGACTGGAAAAGATCAGTTTTCATTCCAATCCCAAAGAAAGGCAATGCCAAAGAATGTTCAAACTACCACACAATTGTGCTTTTTTAACATACCCGCAAGATTATACTCAAAAATCCTTCAGGCAGTACAGGAATTGAGAACTCCCAGATGTACAGCTTGGTTTAGAAAAGTCAGAGGAACCAGAGATCAAATTGCCAACATTCACTATGTCATTAAAACATGTATAATATCATATAAGAAATGAATCGCCAGTCCAGGTTTGATGCAGGATACAGGAAGCTTGGGGCTGGTGGACTGGAATGACCCAGAGGGATGTTATGGGGAGGGAGGTGGGAGGAGGGTTCAGGATTGGGAACATGTATACACCCGTGGCGGATTCATGATGATGTATGGCAAAACCAATACAATATTGTAAAGTAAAATAAATAAATATATAAATAAAAAGAAAAAGCAAGGGGATTCCAGAAAAACAACTACTTCTGCTTCATTGACTATGCTAAAGCCTTTGTCTGTGTGGATCACAACAAACTGTGGAAAATTATTAAATATATAGGTATACCAGACCACCTTACCTGTCTCCTGAGAAACCTATATGCAAGTCAAGAAGCAACAGTTGGAACTGGACATGGAAAAATGGACTTGTTCCAAATTGGAAAGGACAACGTCAAAGCTGTATATTGTCACCCTCCATATTTAACTTATATCCAGAGTACATCACACAAAATTTTAAGCTGGATGGTTCACAAACTGGAATTAAGATTTCCAGGAGAATTATCAACCACCTCAGTTATGCTGATGATACCACTCTAATGGTAGAAAGTGAGGAAGAACCAAAGAGCTTCTTAGGAAGGTGAAGAAGATAGTGAAAAACCTGGCTTAAAATTCAGCATTCAAAAAACTAAGATCATGGCATCCGATCCACCAGTTCATGGCAAAGATTGAAAAAAGTGGAATTATTGACAGATTTGATTTTCTTGGGCTCCCAAATCACTGCAGATGGTGACTCATTTCAGTTCAGTTCAGTTCAGTCGCTCAGTCGTGTCCCTTTGTGACCCCATGAATCACAGCACGCCAGGCCTCCCTGTCCATCACCAACTGCCGGAGTTCACTCAGACTCACGTCCATCGAGTCAGTGATGCCATCCAGCCATCTCATCCTCTGTCGTCCCCTTCTCGTCCTGCCCCCAACCCTTCCCAGCATTAAAGTCTTTTATAATGAGTCAACTCTTCGCATGAGGTGGCCAAAGTATTGGAGTTTCAGCTTTAGCATCATTCCTTCCAAAGAAATCCCAAGGCTGGTCTCCTTCAGAATGGACTGGTTGGATCTCCTTGCAGTCCAAGGGACTCTCAAGAGTCTTCTCCAACATCACAGTTCAAAAGCATCAATTCTTCGGCACTCAGCCTTCTTCACAGTCCAACTCTCACATCCATACATGACCACAGGAAAAACCATAGCCTTGATTAGATGAACCTTTTTTGGCAAGGTAATGTCTCTGCTTTTGAATATGCTATCTAGGTTGGTCATTGGAGAAGTCAATGACACCCCATTCCAGTACTCTTGCCTGGAAAATCCCATGGATGGAGGAGCCTGGTAGGCTGAAGTTCATGGGGTCGCTAGGAGTTGGACACGACTGAGAGACTTCACTTTGACTTTTCACTTTCATGCATTGGAGAAGGAAATGGCAACCCACTCCAGTGTTCTTGCCTGGAGAATCCCAGGGACGGGGGAGCCTGGTGGGTGCCGTCTATGGGGTTGCACAGAGTCGGACATGACTGAAGCGACTTAGCAGCAGGTTGGTCATAACTTTCCTTCCAAGGAGTAAGTATCTTTTAATTTCATGGCTGCAGTCACCATCTGCCGTGATTTTGGAGCCCAAAAAAATAAGATGTGACACTGTTTCCACTGTTTCCCCATCTATTTCCCATGAAGTGATGGGACCAGATGCCATGATCTTTGTTTTCTGAATGTTGAGCTTTAAGCCAACTTTTTCACTCTCCTCTTTCACTTTTATCAAGAGGCTTTTTAGTTCCTCTTCGCTTTCTGCCATAAGGGTGGTGTCATCTGCATATCTGAGGTTATTGATATTTCTCCCGAAAATCTTGATTCCAGCTTGTACTTCTTCCAGCCCAGCGTTTCTCATGATGTACTCTGCATACAAGTTAAATAAGCAGGGTGACAATATACAGCCTTGATGTACTTCTTTTCCTATTTGTAACCAGTCTGTTGCTCCATGTCCAGTGCTAACTGTTGCTTCCTGACCTGCATACAAATTTCTCAGAGGCAGGTCAGGTGGTCTGATATTCCCATCTCTTTCAGAACTTTCTGCAGTTTATTGTGATCCACACAGTCAAAGGCTTTGGCATAGTTAGTAAAGAAGAAATAGATGTTTTTCTGGAACTCTCGTGCTTTTTCGATGATTCAGCGGATGTTGACAATTTGATCTCTGGTTCCTCTGCCTTTTCTAAAACCAGCTTGAACATCTGGAAGTTCACGGTTCATGTAGTGCTGAAGCCTGGCTTGGAGAATTTTGAGCATTACTTTACTAGCGTGCAAGATGAGTGCAATTGTGCAGTAGTTTGAGCATTCTTTGGCATTGCCTTTTTTGGGATTGGAATGAATACTGACCTTTTCTAGTCCTGTGGCCACTGCTGAGTTTTCCAAATTTGCTGGCATATTGAGTGCAGCACTTTCACAGCATCATCTTTCAGGATTTGAAAGAGCTCAACTGGAATTCCATCACCTCCACTAGCTTTGTTTGTAGTGATGCTTTCTAAGGCCCACTTGACTTCATATTCCAGGATGTCTGGCTCTAGGTGAGTGATCACACCATCGTGATTATCTGGGTCATGAAGATCTTTTTTGTACAGTTCTTCCGTGTATTCTTGCCACCTCCTCTTAATGTCTTCTGCTTCTGTTAGGTCCATACCATTTCTGTCCTTTACCGAGCCCATCTTTGCAAGAAGTGTTCCCTTGGTATCTCTAATTTTCTTGAAGACATCTCTAGTCTTTCCCATTCTGTTGTTTTCCTCTATTTCTTTGCATTGATCGCTGAGGAAGGCTTTCTTATGTCTCCTTGCTATTCTTTGGAACTCTGCATTCAGATGCTTTTATCTTTCCTTTTCTCTTTTGCTTTTCACTTCTCTTCTTTTCATAGCTATTTGTAAGGCCTCCCCAGAGAGCCATTTTGCTTTTTTGCATTTCTTTTCCATGGGGATGGTCTTGATCCCTATCTCCTGTACAATGTCAGGAACCTCCGTCCATAGTTCATCAGGCACTCTATCTATCAGATCTAGGCCCTTAAATCTATTTCTCACTTCCACTGTATAATCATAAGGGATTTGATTTAGGTTATACCTGAATGGTCTAGTGATTTTCCCTACTTTCTTCAATTTAAGTGTGAATTTGACAATAAGGAGTTCATGGTCTGAGCCACAGTCAGCTCCTGGTCTTGTTTTTGTTGACGGTATAGAACCTCTCCATCTTTGGCTACAAAGAATATAATCAATCTGATTTCAGTGTTGACCATCTGGTGATGTCCATGTGTAGAGTCTTCTCTTGTGTTGTTGGAAGAGGGTGTTTGCTATGAACAGTGCATTTTCTTTGCAAAACTCTATTTTTCTTTGCCCTGCTTCATTCCGTATTCCAAGGCCAAATTTGCCTGTTACTCCAGGTGTTTCTTGACTTCCTACTTTTGCATTCCAGTCCCCTATAATGAAAAGCACATATCTTTTGGGTATTAGTTCTAAAAGGTCTTGTACGTCTTCATAGAACTGTTCAACTTCAGCTTCTTCAGCATTACTGGTTGGGGCATAGACTTGGAGTACTGTGATATTTAATGGTTTGCCTTGGAAAAGAACAGAGATGGTGACTACAGGCATTAAATTAAAAGATGCTTGCTTCTGAATGGACATGGAGCCTGGCATGCTGCAGTCTGTGCGGATGAAAAGAACTGGACATGACTTAGCAACTGAAGAACAGAAAAATGATTGTAGTTGCTATACATTGTTTAATGTATGCATATCTATGTACATTTGAATGCAGAGTTCCAAAGAATAGCAAGGAGAGATAAGAAAGACTTCCTCAGTGATCAGTGCAAAGAAAGAGAGGCAAACAAATAGAATGGACTAGACTAGAGATCTTTTCAAGCAAATTAGAGATACCAAGGGAACATTTCATGCAAAGATGGGCACAATAAAGGACAGAAATGAATGGACATAATAGAAGCAGAAGACATTAAGAATAAGTGGCAAGAATACACATAAGAACTATACAAAAAAAGATCTTAATGATCCAGATAATCACGATGGTGTGATCACTCACCTAAGCCAGACATCCTGGAATGTGAAGTCAAGTGGGCCTTAGGAATCATCACTCTGAGCAAAGTTAGTGGAGGTTATGGACTTCCAGTTGAGCTATTTTGAATCCTAAAAGATGATGCTGTGAAAGCATTAAAATTCTCCAAGCCAGACTTCAACAGTACGTGAGCCATGAACTTACAGATGTTCACGCTGGATTTAGAAAAGGCAAAGGAACCAGAGATCAAATTGCCAACACCCACTGGATCATCAAAAAAGCAAGAGAGTTGCAGAAAATCATCTACTTATGCTTTCTTGACTGTCCCAAAGTCTTTGTGTGGATCACAACAAATTGTGGAAAATTCTTCGAGAGATGGGAATTCAAGACCACCTGACCTGACTCCTAGGATATCTGTATAGAGGTCAAGAAGCAACAGTTAGAACTGGACATGGAACAACAGACTGATTCCAAATCAGGAAAAGAGTATCAATAACCTCAGATATGCAGATGACACCACCCTTATGGCAGAATGCGAAGAAGAACTACAGAGCCTCTTAATGAAATTGAAAAGGAAAGTAAAAATGTTGGCCTTAAACTCAACATTCAGAAAACTAAGATCATGGCATCTGGTCCCATCACTCTGGGAAATAGATGGGAAAACAATGACAGATTTTACTTTTTCGGGCTCCAAAATCACTGCAGATGGTGACTGCAGCCATGAAATTAACTCATGCTTCTCCTTGGAAGAAAAGCTATGACCAGTCTAGACAGCATATTAAAAAGCAGAGACATTACTTTGCCAACAAATGTCGATGTAGTCAGGGCTGTGTTTTTTCCAGTAGTCATGTATGGATGTGAGAGTTGGACTATAAAGAAAGCTGAGTGCCAAAGAATTGATGCTTTTGAAGTGTGGTGTTGGAGAAGCCTCTTGAGAGTCCCTTGGACTGCAAGGAGATCCAACCAGTGAATTCTAGAGGAAATCAGTCCTGAATATTCATTGGAAGGACTGATGCTGGAGCTGAAACTCCAAATCTTTGGGCACCTGAAATGAAGAACTGACCCTGCTGCTGGGAAAAGATTGAAGGTGGGAGAAAAGAACGACAGAAGATGAGATGGTTGGATGATATCACCAATGAGAATCTCATGTGTTTGAGTAGGCCCCAGGAGTTTTGGTTATGGACAGGGAGGCCTGGGGTGCTGCAGTCCATGTGGTTGCAGAGTCAGACACTACTGAGTGACTGGAATGAACTAGCAACTGAAGGACAAAAAAAAAAAAAAAAAAAAATTATTGCTATAGATTGTTTAATGTATGCATATCTATGTGCTTACAGTAAAGAAAAGCAATGGAATAATTAACATATTATCTTTAATTAATGAATCCTCTTAGTTGGAGGAAAGGAAAAAGGTGGGATTTGTGGCAAGAATATGGGAGTTTGCTAAGATATCAGTATGAATTTCTTAAGTTACCTGGTGAACATGGGTGTGTTTCTTTTACCAGTAAGTATACTCCATATATATGCTTTAAATACCCTAATATCCTTGGACTTATTTTTCATGAACTATTCTAAATGTTCTTTGCATACAAATTATAAATATCCATATTTTTATCCTTATTTTACCAAAGTGATAAAAGGTATCCTCAGTTTACCAAAGTGAAAACTGAAGAATAGGGAGGCTAAGTAACTTTCCTGACACACATAGTAAGTCACTGAGCCTGTATTCAAAACCTGGCATTCTGGCTCCAGATTCTTACATATTTTATCATATATAAATTGAAGAATGCTCTAAAATAAACAAGAATCAAATCAACAAATACCTAGATTTATATTGTATGTTGGCATGTCTTTAACAGCTCTAAGTAGAGTAGTAAGTGAGGACTGCAGCAATCTTTTCACAAAGCAATATTCCGTGGTTTCCAATGGTTTCTTGGGAGATGGTTCACCATGTGTGATTTGAAATAAGCAAGCAAGGGAGCAACATAGATATACTTCTTGTTGTTAGCTTACTGGGAAATACTAGGAAAATACAAAGCATAGTCTTAGAGGTCTGAATTCCACATTAAGTCACATTCAGATCAGATCACATTAAAAGCAGAATAAAAGACATTTCCTTGTATCATTTGATGGTACTACCTACTTTGCACAATCCTGACTAAAGACTAGCTTATCACAGGGAGTGTCATGTGGTTTTTCTGTCTATGGAGACGGAAGCTACTACTTTATGTTTATGCTAAAAATGTAATGTACAATGAATTTATCTAGTTTGTTTAGATTATGCTCTATTTCCTCTTCATCTTTTTTTTTTTTTTTTACACAAAAAGGCAGTATGTCAGTGTAGAAAAGGTATCAGTAGCCATGTTAATTTCTAGAATCAGTGGGATCCAGATTGTAAAAATGCAACCATGGGTTGTGTCAGCTTGAGCAACTTATCTAAATTCTCAGACATTTTTTATTTCATCTGTAAAATAAACATATAACTAGATTATAAGTTATGTAAGGTTTAAAAGATATAATAGAAGTTTACTACCTAAGAAATTTTGTCTTAAACACTCAGGAACATCAAGTTAAATCCTTATATCCTAATTCCACTGAGTTATTATTTCTAAAAATATTTAGATGCTTTTGTGTATATTTTTGCTTGCTCTAAAAATCTGAAAAGTCAAACTATTGTAATTTCCTGAGATTTCACTCAATGTGTCATGAATAAGATAAAGTCCCAAGAGGTACTGCTGCTGCTGCTGCTAAGTCACTTCAGTCATGTCTGACTCTGTGTGACCCCATGGATGGCAGCCCACCAGGCTCCCCCATCCCTGGGATTCTCCAGGCAAGAGTACTGGAGTGGAGTACCATTGCCATTTCCTTCTCCAATGCATGAAAGTGAAAAGTGAAAGTGAAGTTGCTCAGTCCTGTCTGACTCTTAGTGTCCTTATGGACTGTAGCCTACCAGGCTCCTCCATCCATGGGATTTTCCGGGCAAGAGTACTGGAGTGGGGTGGCGTTGCCTTCTCTGCCCAAGAGGTAAGCTACCTTCAATCTGAAGCTTCAGGGCACTGGCACTGTATTAGGAGTTCAGATTTTGGCTTACCAACTGACACGCTTCACCTTTATAAATGGGATAGGTGTTAGACTTTATTGAATGTTATGGGAGTTTTAAAATATAGAGTTTATAACTAAGCCAATTAGATTGAAAAAATAAATATATATAAAGTAAGATTTCAAACAGCAAGAAAAGACTAATGGGGTACCTGGTAAGTTTAATTAAAAAGCACTTGTTCTGTACGTTAGCCTAATGGGGAAAATAAAATTGCAAAATATATTTAGTAAACAATATTTTATCCCACAAATATGATATGCTTAAGAGGTACCCAAACGTTTAAAAAAGCAAACTGTTTATCATCTGGAAAAATGCCTTTGCCACTCAACTCTAACATATGCTGAAAGAGAGGAAAACCATGAAGATGATTTTTTTTTTTTAGCTTCACTTATATATGAGAACCTGCTTGCAAGTAAATTTTACAGGATAACTGCTAAAAACAGCTGTGAAGAGCCACCATGAACTGTCATGTTTGGGGATGGTTGTCACATCACTTAAGTCTTACAAGCTGTTTTTCTTCACACTCTATTAAGACTGTTGGAAGTTATAACATCACTTTATCTATAACTTCACCCATTTTAATATAATATTAATTTATAATAATATACAATTTTATATTTAAATATAACTATTTCTAATTTACCTATTAACAATTGCAGTGCAAAGGCAGTTAGCACTTTGGAGCCATGTGGAAGGATATTTATATTTTAAAATTTGTTTTCAAACATCTATCTTAATGCATGTTTGACTTTACTAAAAGCATTGCATCAAATGATAGACACTTACCAAATATGTAGACAGTTATATAAAACATTCTTTTGTCCACTAAAGATAATGATTCGAAAGAAAAAAAATATTGATTCTCATAATACTCTGAAATATTTTGTTTAAATTCATTTGTAATTTGATAGGGTTTTAACATCAGATCAGATCAGATCAGTCGCTCAGTCGTGTCCAACTCTTTGCGACCTCAAAAATCCATGAATCGCAGCACGCCAGGCCTCCCTGTCCATCACCAACTCCCGGAGTTCACTCAGACTCACGTCCATCAAGTCAGTGATGCCATCCAGCCATCTCATCCTCTGTCGTCCCCTTCTCTGCTTGCCCCCAATCCCTCCCAGCATCAGAGTCTTTTCCAATGAGTCAACTCTTCACATGAGGTGGCCAAAGTACTGGAGTTTCAGCTTTAGCATCATTCTTTCCAAAGAAATCCCAGGGCTGATTTCCTTGAGAATGGACTGGTTGGATCTCCTTGCAGTCCAAGGGACTCTCAAGAGTCTTCTCCAACACCACAATTCAAAAGCATCAGTTCTTCAGCGCTCAGCCTTCCTCACAGTCTAACTTCACTGTTATGTTTTAACATAACTTCCTGTAATTTATTAGTATGATCTGGACCAAACTCCAAACTTCATCTGTAAAATCAAAAAACAATTTATACTTTCAACACACCACTGTTTAATGAGGAGGGAAAACATACCGACAACTATATTAAAGCCATTAATTAGTGATGGGAATATAAAAAAAACAAATTTTTTTTTCTTTTGCAAGGAATCTATGTTATAAATTTTACCAAGTACAACGCAGGAAGAATTTAATTATTGCTGTTGTTTAGGCTAGGCTGTGTCCAACTGTTTTGTAGCTGTAGGCTTCCAGGCTCCTTCTGTCCATCGGATTTCCCAAGCAAGAATACCAGAGTATATTACCATTTCCTACTCTAGGGGATAGTGCCGACCCAGGAATCGAGCCTGCATCTCTTGCATTGCCTGCAGTGGCAGGCATGTTTTTTTTTTTTTTTTTTTTTTTACCACTGAGCCACCAGGGAAGTCACATAGTTTATAATATGAGATAATTATTACCTTATGGAGGTAATAGTTTAAAATTATGAATATATTTATTGCATAAATATCGACAACAGTTTTATCTCTAATAATTCTACTAATCACTTCTAAGCTCTTAAGAAGTACAATGGCAAGAACTTTATATTTTTACAATTAGTATTCCTGGCAGGAAGCCCATGAATACTGGAGTGGGTAGTCTATCCCTTTTCCAGGGGATCTTCCTGACCCAGGAATCCAACTGTGGTCTCCTATTTGCAGGCAGATTCTTTACCAACTGAGCTCTGAGGGAAGACCCTGGCAATCACATGAGTTAAATATCATTAACCGTAATTACCAGATAAACAGCAACAGCAAAAAGATAATAACAGCAAAAGGAAATGAAGTCTGGGGTGTTTAGAAGATCACTGACATTCCTGGAGATAATAATTATACACAATATTCAACCGAGGACTGCTGGATTACAAGAACCCTGCCTGACACACCGTGGCCCAGGTATAGGCTGCAGCAGCTGTGAGGGAAGAGGTGGGAAGCACTGAGTGTAGGTTCTCTCCAAATAGGAGGTCTCGCCATACATCCTGGAATTGAATTCATCCTATTGAGAGCCGGAAGCTCAAGTTTCATTTTGCATGTGTCTTGTAAAATAGCCTTCATTACCTGTTCTTAAAAATATTCACGTCAAATTTTCATACAAACTTAATCAATTTCAAAGCCCATAAGACTCTCTTAGCCAGGATGCTAGTGCACAAATTTAACCCTAGAAATACAATGGCATAAGCTTACCATGACCCCTTTCCATGTAAAATAATATAGGATACATAGTCTTAGGCAACATGATAATTCAATAAAAGTGCTTCTGTAATGGCACACCCTAGTAACTAAAGCCGTTTTACTTTTTTGAGTACTGATCTGAAATCTAACTCCTATAAAATTTTATACTGGGTTAAAATTTTAGCAATTTCATTGAAGGGTGTTTTATTTGTTGTCATAATATTTATATGTATTATACAAATCACTCATGGGTTTCTGTTCCACCGTGATGATCAGTCCATGGCAGAAGTGACTGATGCTAGGGATTCTCCTATAAAATAAAATTATACTCAATTATTTATAAAATCAAGCAATAGTCGGAGCTTGTAATTCTAAATTAAAGATAACTTAAACCAAATCACTGATGAAAATTGTCAGAGCAGTGTAAACATGCATCTAAATAGTGAATTATTTTTTCACTTCATATATATTAGACAAAATTCTTCTTTCTTGTGACTATATACGCAAGAAATATTGTGCATATCAAATTCAAAATATTGAATAAGTTAAGTTGTTCCTTTATATATAAATTTCTTTGTATTACACACACAAAATAGGTGGTGGGTTTTTTTTCATTTTAATAACTTTTTAAATTATTTAATTGGAGGCTAATTACTTTACAGTATTGTGGTGGTTTTTGCCATACATTCAGAAGAATCAGCCATGGGTGTACATGTGTTCCCGGTAGTGTTTTATACTTTATCTCACAGTCACCTTGATGCTCCCTGCCCTTTCATGTGGTTAATTTAAAAGTTACAACCTCAGGAAAGCCAATAGAGAACTCACTGCAGTTTTCAACTTCACAGCACCACTCAATTAGTTATGTGTTGATCACTGTTTGAAAGTGAGTTGAAATGTGTCCTGGAAAATTATCGAACAAATGTTCCAATTCATCTGTTTCAAATTAGACTTTTCAATCCTTTTATACTGAAGGCCTCACCAGGCCCTTTGCTGATAGAAAGTCATACAAGCTCTCCTCGAGACACCCTAAAATAAAACTTTTATAAAGGGAAGATCATAGACACTAAAGAGGAAAAGGCATGTTACATTAAAATTAAAAAGTAATTGCAAATTCACAGAGAGAACCTGATGAACTCATTAGTGGTGAAGGTTGATTTCAAGTACTGTCCCTCCCAGCTGTTACAGTTTATGGTGAATGTAAATTTTGCATGTGTTTTATTTTAAAAGAAGAACAAGAAACATTCATGTTCTTCCATTATCTTGACCTAATTTTACAAATGAAAAAGCTGTGCAGCCATCTAATTTTGATTTGATAGTCATTTTTTAAAACACTTTTCGGCAACTGATTTTGCTCCTCCACCATTGCCCTTCCCTCTAGCTTATTTTTCTTGCTAAAAGAGAGCATTGTGTTGATGAGATAGTTAATTTATAGAAAAGTACCTTGAAATTACAACTTAGTTGCTTTAACAAAGAAAATTCAAAATCAGTGTACCATTCATAATGCTTACGCTAAAACTTCCTAGAATATAGACTTGTTTGCACTCTAATGAGTCCAATCCTAGATTTCTTTTTCCTCAGGTAGAGAAAGGAAAAAGAAAAAAAAAACAACTGAGTAAAATGGAAGGAAGAGACCAAGACAAGTATTTCCTGTATTTTCTGTGGAATGGAAATAAAGTGAAATTTAAGCATATTTCTGACTGTAGTCTTATAAGAATTCTGAAAAATAATCAGAGCACTTATTTCTTCCTGAAATGTAAAATTTATTTACAAATGGATGTAATAATAAAAAGAATAAAATAAGATAAAACATATATTGAAACTAATCTTCTAATATTTTATCCAGTAATTTTCAACATTTCCTGAGAACTCTTGGGTGACATCTTCAGAGAAACAGTGACTATGCCAGATTTTGCAAGAGGCAAAATATATTTTAAATTTCCCTTTTATTTCTCTTTAGTCACTGGTTAATACTCCTATGTTTTCTAACTAGGTATAATTTCTAATTTACTGTATTTTATTTTGTTAATGTTAATATCAATAACCTCAGATATGCAGATGACACCACCCTTATGGCAGAAAGTGAAGAACTAAAGAGCCTCTTGATAAAAATGAAAGAGGAGAGTGAAAAGGTTGACTTGAAGCTCAACATTCAGAAAACTAAGATCATGGCATCCGATCCCATCACTTCATGGGAAATAGATGGGGAAACAGTGGAAACAGTGGCTGGCTTTATTTTGGGGGGCTCCAAAATCACTGCAGATGGTGATTGCAGCCATGAAATTCAAATATGCTTACTCCTTGAAATAAAAGTTATGACAAACCTAGATAGCATATTGAAGAGCAGAGACATTACTTTGCCAACAAAGGTCTGTCTAGTCAAGGCTATGGTTTTTCCAGTGGTCATGTATGGATATGAGAGTTGGACTATAAAGAAAGCTGAGCACCGAGGAATTGATGCTTTTGAACTGTGGTGTTGGAGAAGACTCTTGAGAGTCCCTTGGACTGCAAGGAGATCCAACCAGTCCATCCTAAAGGAAATCAGCCCTGGGTGTTCATCGGAAGGACTGATGTTGAAGCTGAAACTTCGACACTTTGGCCACCTGATGTGAAGAGCTGACTCATTTGAAAAGACCTTGATGGTGGGAAAGATTGAGGGCAGGAGAAGCAGATATCAGAGGATGAGATGGTTGGATGGCATCACCAACTCAATTGACATGAGTTTTGGTAAACTCAAGGAGTTGGTGATGGACAGGGAAGCCTGGTGTGCTGCAGTTCATGGGGTTGCAAAGAGTAAGACAGAAACTGAACTGAACTGAACTGAATGCTAACATATCTTTAGAGTAGCTTCACTTTAGTTTTTTATGAATAAATTTTATTTTAGCATAATTTTAGATTTACAGAATGATTGTCAAGGTGATCCAGAGTCTCTATGTATTCCAACTGATGTCTTCCTATTATTGACATTCTGTATTAATATGCCACATTTGTCACAATTAATGAACCAATATTGGTACAGTATTATTAGCTAGAGTTTATACTTTGCTCAGATTTATTGTTTTTTCTCTAAAAGAGATCTGTCTCTTTTACCCATTTATTTATGTATTCAATCATTTATTTATCAATATGCACTCTACTCATAGATATTTTTAATATATTTTGTGTGAAAACCCAACACTACTTTTTATTTTTATTAAAATTTTTCACCTTTGGCCATTGGAACTCTTTGAGTTGGCTCTGTGTCCCTTTGAAATGTTCATCACTGGGTTATCTTTATTTTGTTTGGATTTTTTAACACCTTCTTAATTTCTGATACTATATGATGATTCAGGCTATCCTTTGTATCCTGGACTTATGTTTAAATTTCTTAGCAGTGGTTAGCTTGAGTATAAGAATTAGTTAAGTTGTGTGTATTGTGTTAGTTACACAGTCATGTCTGACTCTTTGTGACCCCATGAACTATAGCCCGCCAGGCTCCTTTGTCCATGGAATTTTCCAGGCAAGCATACTGGAATGGGTTGCCATTTCTTTCTCCAGAGGATCTTCCCAACCCAGGGATTGAACCCGGGTCTCCTGCATTGCAGGCAGATGCTTTACCATCTGAGCTACTGGGGAGCCCAGTAGTTCAATTAATATATCTATTTATTTGTATTATATATAGTGAAGAATCTGGAAAAGCATAATATACACCAATTAAGACATTATGCATCAAAATATATAGATCAAAGTATATTAGAAATGAAAAATAACATATATTACTATTTATTACAGGTTAAATTATGTCTTCCAAAAAAGATATGTTGACATTTTAAACCCCAGTCCCTTTGATTATGACTCATTTGAAACAGGATCTTTGCGGATGTAATCAAGTTAAGGTATGAGCATTCTGCATTAAGGTAGGTTCTAACTTGGGCTCATGTCCTTTTAGAGGACACTTACAAGAGGAGAGGAAACAGACAAGACACACATAAGAATAAGATGGCCATGTGAAGACCAGGGCAGAGATTAGAGTTATGCTGTCACAAATCAAGGAACACTAGGGATTTCCAGAATCTGGGAGAGACAAGGAAGGATCCATCCCCTTGAGACTGAAGTGAGCATGGCTCTGCCAATATCTTGATTTTAAACCTCCATTCTTCAGAGTTATGAGAGAATAAATTTCTATTGTTTTAAGTCTCTCAGTTTATAGTACATTTGTAACATCAGTCCTAGGAAACTAATAAAATTGTTAAACATCAAAGTTAGTGCAAAATTCAAAATACTACATTTAGTCCTTAATAGATCATAAGGGAAAGTACATGACCATAAAATATCAGAGTAAGTATATTATTAGAAGATATCTATTTGTGTTCAATGATAGGTTCTCTTCTAGCATGGATTATGGCATAGAACTTCTGGGATGTATACTAGCTATTCCCATTTTATATGCTTACGGAGTGAAACCTAAAGCAGTTAAATGGCTGATATAGATCAGAGTCAGGATCTGAAACTGGTCTATTGACACAGTGATCAATAAACTTCTAACTTTCTCTCTCTCTCTCACTTACACACACATGCATGCACACATACTTCTCTGTCTACCTTTGAATTTATTTTACAGTCTTTGTGTCTATGTATTAATTCTTGTTTATTCCATGTCTCTTCCTCGGTCCCTTTTTGAATCTTTCTATTTTATCCATTTTTGTGCCCATCTTGTTCCTTTTCTTTTATTGTCAATTCACTCTCTGTTTCCTTTTCCTCTGAAATGCTAGCATTCTTCAAAGAGAACATATCTCTAGTTTTTTTAAATATCTGTGGAATATTTGTATAAACTGGTCATATAAGACCAAAATGAAACTCTCATGAAATTCCTAAAATAAGACTTAATTTGTTGCATTCTTTGACCCTGCAAAAGGCAATTAGATTAAACATAACTGTCTATACTTTAAAGGTTTTTTTTTTTTTTTTTAATGTCTGGTTTTACTTGTATATTTGCTTTTACAAAACCCTTGGAAAAAGGAAGTTAAACTGAAAATTTCAGGCTACTCAGAAAATCACCAAGTATAAAATATTAAAGCCTATGATAGCCTAAGGATGTTCTTAGATACAAAGTTGGAGCTTTAAATATTTATTTTTTTAAAAATCATAAAATTATGTTAGCTCTGTTATCAGCTCACTTACATATCAGCAGTGGAGAAACAATAGCTAAACAGTGAAACAGATCAGAAAACATATTTCACACATTTGAAACTTCTTATTTTGTTGAGGGTTTATTATAAAAGGAATGTTGTGTAGCTGTCCCACACAAAGATGCTGCATTAATCTAGAGCTTACAGTGGGCAAGCTGTGACCATCTTTGGCTCAAGGATAAGAGGCATGGGAGGGATAGCAGAATACTGTCAGAAAGCTTGGTGGAGACAAACTTTGAGGCCACCATACAGGAGTGGTTCTCCAAGGAGGGAGCCAAGGAAATAACAAACCTCAGACTCACTCATCCCTCCCTCTGACCTCCTTTCTGGGATGCAAATTGGCCCAACCCAACCTAAGCTGAAAACATGGAAGCCATTGATGCAGCCATTACAAGTGAGCCACTAGGAAAAAAGGGAGGTGCCAACAGATGGGCAGTAAACTTGAAAAGTAAAATGGATAAATTGTTATACTTAGTGAATAGCTTCTCTGATTGAATTCTGACTAAATTAAGCCCAGAGGTCATACTGGTGGAATTTATAGGGTTAACCTGCTGGGACTCTCACTGCTTAGTATATTGTACTTTATTCTAGGTCACTATAAACTCCTTCCACTCTCAGCAAGCTTGAGTCCTAGAGTCTAGTCTCTCAGTTTCAGCCTCTCCATAAATTGTATATATTCAATATAGATGAAAATTGCTGTGCAGTGGGAAAAGATACAGGGTTCTCCAGTCTTACTTTTTAGCTTGCCCTTAGCAGGAAAGAACTTCTTTTTAAGGAAAGAACTAATTCCTGTCCTTCCTAGGGTTCATTTGCTTCTACTGAAATCTCAGTTTGGATAGGTCTGCACAAGCTTGTGTGTTTTTATCTGCTAATCACTTCCAAAATGCAATTTATGTTTCTTTCTTCATTTTAATTTTTCTTCTATTTTAAACTTCCTTTACCAAAGTTTTAATGCAATTTCAAGGGAGGTAGATATAAAATTGGATGTCCATATTGTCATCTTTAATCTAAAAGCATGCTTTAAAAATGTCTCCAGCACTTGATATGTGCTAGTCACAAAAAAGAAAAAAACAAAACAAAACACAAATCTCTGCTATAACTTACATAAGGTTGCTATTCACTTTTTTTTTTTTTTGAAGTGAAATTGTTAATGTATTAGTCAAAAATGATGTTCTCTGTGAGGAAGGGATTGAAGTATAAGTGATGCAGAACTGTGACATAGGGAATACTTGTGTTACTAAAAATATTTTTAATGATCCATCAGGGGCAAACATATAACAACATCCTAGAGAGGCATTCAACAGTGAAAGAGATCCATTATATCCATATCCTAGATGGAGGAGGCTCAGCATGCCATGCAGGGGGCCGCTGAGAGAGTCAGACTTGGTAAAGTCAATGGAGAGACTCTACCAAGCAGGTGGGGAAGAAATAGAAAGAAAACCCATGGCAAGTGCCTTTCCTGGGGGTGGTGTATTAAGCAAAAGTCATGAGAAGATACCTTTGGCATGTTTGAGCATCTTGAGGTCATAGTCAGGGGAGGGAAAGGGAACTTGTGGCTGGGTCCAGCTTTATCACACTGCTGCCCTGGGTGGGGTGCTCACAGCCTATTTGTAAGGATGTTGATATTCAGGAAAACATGAAATTTAAGCTAAAATGGAATGGATAACACTTGTTACCTAGGCTGTGGAGATGTTAAAGGTGAGACATTTTGATTTAGCCACCAAAGGCAACTTTGATAAAAGTGACAACAGAGAACCCAGTTGACAACCAAGCATTGCACTTGGTCAACCATAGACAATAGGACAGACATTTCTGATTTTAAGAGAATTTATTGGAAGATTTTAGTTATGTTATGAAAAATCATTATCTCTTTACTTATTCCTTATAGTTTGTTCTTTACCTGTCCAGATTCAAAATGTCCATACAAGAGGAGGTACCCTGAATAATACAAAACCCTCTTTTCTTGACTAGCAAGTAGTCGAGAGCCAGTCTGTTATCCCTCACCACTTGGGCTAGAGACTCATAGGCCTGTTGTATAAGGAACAATATTTCTTACAGCCTTTGAATCTGATCTGAGAGAGTTGTGGAAAGCTGATGGTTGACATTTATGATTTTATTTTGTTTGACGAAGGCTGCTGTACTGGTGCCAAAGCTGGTGGCTGGCTCCTGTGGCTATGACAAGTTCTATTAAGATAGGAATAAATATCATGTTTTACCTCTAGTCCTTGAGTTGTTGGAAATAGGGCAGTATCCAGAGAATAAATAACTATGGGAATCCCCAGTGAATTATGGTTTCATTAGGGAAAACACATTGAAGAGTCAGCAAGGAAAAATATATGAGATGCTATGTCTTTGATTTGGGGCCATTATAAAACCCAAAGATGCCGTCATTTAGAGTATAATGTACTTGTTAGAATGTGGTATTGTGCATAACTAAGGGAAAAGAGTGTCATGGTGGTCAGGGGTGGAGATGCAAGGTGAGGGTTTGTGGTAGAAAGCTGGAGGGGTTAGGAGGAAAAGACATCCTAGAGTGGGTGGTCCTCTCTTCAGAGAGTCAAGTGATTGAGTGATATGAGTCAGGTACCTCCTGGGGAAAACAATAATCTTCATGAATTTTAGGAACCTCTACTAAATGCCTTATTAAGTATATAGGTATATGTTTTAGCAGAAAGCATGGAGTATATTGGGCCTCCTTGGTGGCTCAGAGATAAAGAATCCCCCTGCCAATATAGGAGACACAGGTTCAATCCCTGGATTGGGAAGATCCCCTGGAGAAGGAAATGGCAACCTACTCTAGTATTCTTGCCTGGGAAATCCCAGGGACAGAGGGTTGCTAATGAGTTAGACATGACTTGGTAGCTCAGACAATAAAGAATTTGCCTGCAATACAGGAGACCTGGGTTCAATCCCTGGGTCAGGAAGATCCCCTGGAGAAGGGAATGGCTACCCACTCCAGTATTCTTGCCTGAATAGACAGAGGAGCCTGGCAGGCTACAGTCCATTAGGTCGCAAAGAGTTGGACAGGATTGAGTGACTGATACTTTCACTTTCTGGTGACTAAACAATAAGAAGTATACTAGAATTGTGGGACAAGCAGACAGTGATTTTAGAAGAAATACATCCTGTGTCCAATTTGTGCCTTAGAGAACCATGGGCATTACTGAGGTGCTGATTTTAATGTAAGAGCTAAAGTCATCTCTAGCACAGGAGGTCAAGCCATCCCCACAGTGAGGTCTTGGGTTGGGATGATATCATCTGAGGTGAGGGCATCTGCAGAGGTGAGATTTGGGGGCCAAGGTGATGTTATCTGGAGTCTCGAACTGTGGAATCCTTTCTGAGTGGGAACCCACCGGAGTTGATAAGGGCCTCTTCATTGTAAACCAGTGAAAGTACCTAGGCTGGCAGCAATAAGCCCAACCTGATGGCGTGTTTGTTTTTGGTGAAAGTTTAAGTTCGGATGGGTCCCACATCAGATGAGTATCTGCCTGGTTGGTCTATGAAACAATCTATGGTTGATGAGTTCTAGGAAAGTAGGTACCCGGATCTAGCTTCCAGTCTTCATGGGATAGGGATAAGATGAAAATTTATAAAATTAGGTTAAGGTCTGGAACAAGATAAAAAATTTCAGGGGTTTATTGCTAACTGGAATTTGAAAATCAATCATTTGATACCATTAAACTAGCTATTTGGGATCTATTAGGGACTTTAAAGTTCTTTGGAATGCCTTTTCCAAGAGCCTGTGTGCTGTGTGCTGTACTTAAGTTATGTCTGACTCTGCAACCCCATGGACTGCAGCCCACAGGCTCTTCTGTCCTTGGAGATTTTCCAGGCAAGAATGCTGGAGGGGTTGCCACGCCCTCCTCCAGGGGATCTTCCAACCCAGGGATTGACCACAGTTCTCTCATATTGCAGGCAGATTCTTTACCCTCTGAGCCACCAGGGAAGCCCAAGAATACTGGAGTGGGTAGTCTATCCCTTCTCCAGCGTATCTTCTGGCCCCAGGAATGGAACTGGGGTCTCTTGCATTGCACACAGATTCTTTACCAGCTGAGCCTCCAGGGAAGCCCTTCAAGAGCCTAACATGTATTTTAGCAAGTGAAATATGTCATGTGTCCTACCAATAACATCTCTAACTCTAGAGGGAATAGGAGTGTCCTTATACTCTCTGTATAAAGCATCACAAAGCAACACCTTGTATTGTGGCCTAAGTGTATGTAGTGGCAACTGTGATTTTTTTAAAATTATTTATTTTAATTGGAGGCTAATTACTTTACAACACTGTGTTGGCTTTTGCCATACATTGACATGGATCAACCATGGCTGTACATGTTTTTCCCCTGTCCCTCCCACATTCCTCCCCATCCCATCCCTCTGGGTTGTCCCAGTGCACTGGCTTTGAGTGCCCTGCTTCATACATTGAACTTGGACTGATCATCTATTTCACATATGGTAATATACATATTTCAATACTATTCTCTCAAATCATCCCACCCTCACCTTCTCCCACAGAGTCCAAAAGTCCGTTCTTTACATCTGTGTCTCTTTTGCTGTCTTGCCTATAGGGTCATCATTACCATCTTTCTAAATTCCGTATATATGCATTAATATACTGTATTGGTGTTTTCCTTTCTGACTTACTTCCTGATATTTATTTGTATTTTGGGTACATGTGAAGCAAGAGATTCCCAGATGGGGTTTTTCCTCCCTTAAAGGGCACAATTTTTAGGCAGTAGCCCAACACTTCATTATATAGGTGAAGATGGGGTCATTGTTAGCCTGAGCATCTATCACTAAGATGACTGCCTGAAGTTTGGCCTAGCATCTTTCTAGGTCCTGTCCTTTGCTACAAACATTCTGGCAAGTGGGTGGAAAGCAGAAACATCCCACTGAGCTGCATCATTTGAGATCAGTGCCTTCATATAGCTCATGAACTCCCACTCTTGTTCACTCAGTGAGTCTCAAGGGGCTCCCCAGGCTGCCAAGGTGCTGGAGGGAGGGATGACCTCCTCCAACACCCTGACATCTGGCAAGGAACTGATGAGAAGGGGAGCCACCCCCTCATGAAGGTGAAATATGCCAACGGGTCCAGATCTAACGTCCTCCTGTCTTAGGAGGTAGCTGTGCCTGTAGCTGTGCCAAGTGAGTGGGGTGCTGTTTCCATGATCCAATGTGTAACAAAATGCTGGGTACTAAGGGTGACAAATTCAGGGTCTGTGAGAGCTTCTATTTCCAAGCAAGACCAGGAGGTAGGCAGTCATTTTTTGGAGTATAGAACGAGGCCAAGAGGGGCAGGTTTTTTTCTTTTCCTTTTTTTGCATCAGAAGCCCTGGGGCAATTTATGGTCATCATAAATGACCAGAGACTCCAGGAGGCAATGAGAAGAGACTGCCAAAGTCTCTATAGTGACGCAGTTTTTTGAGGGCACTAGTAGGGGTGACTGTGGATTTTAATCTGTAAGTAAGACTTGTAAATGAGGAACATGTTGCCATTAGAACTCAAAAAAGGACCAAAAGATGTTGGACTTTATGTGTCCTTAATGAGTATGTCAAACAAATCTCCTTGAAGGAGGATGTTCTGTGTACTGTCATACCTGTCCTCCTGCAGAAAGGAGGATGTAGCTAAGATCTTGTCTGCAGAGATTGTATGTGATGGCAAAGCTGATGAAGTATGTCCCCAGGGAGTCTGGAAAGGGAACACTCTGTCCCTTTGGAGGTGAAGGCAAACTGAAGTTGAGAGGCTGTTGAAATAGGTGTTGAATAGAATGCATCAGTCAACTTGTAAAAGCAAAATATTTACCCATTGTTTTTGGAATAGAATCAGTAATTTTAATAATACTGAGTATTGGGTATGGGGGCCTTGACAGATGGAATTATAGAGTTAGGGTTGTAGTAATCCATTAGGAGTCACTAATTGTTTACTTTTTTTTTTTTTTTTTTCAGATTTAGAACAGGTGAAATTGAGCTGTCAAATGGAGAAGCAGTGGAGATAATCACCCTTTTATTTATTAGGTTTTGAATAATAAATTTTAATCATTGAAGCCCTGTTTTGACTTACTCTGGGTCCCATTAGATATTTTAACTGGAGGATCACAGAGTCTTATTTTATGAAGCCAGTTGGTAACTGTTAAAGACTTACTTTAATCTTAATTATTTATTGTTTCAGAGCATCTCTGACCAATGTAAGATATTTAGTGTAATGAATATCTGTGGGAAATTCATGACTGTGGGAAAGTTAGCCAACACTACAGTTAAAGTGAGGCATATTAATTTTTCCCTCTGCTTTCTATTTAGTTACATTCTTAAGATTATAAAAGGTAGATGTTTAAATTTAGGGGACTCTCTGGTATAATTATAATCTGAGCTTAGTGTTAAATCCATGATGTTTGTTAATTGATACATTTTTAGGAAATGTTAAAGTTATGCTAGAACAAAAGCCAATCAGTGTCCATTTCATCTCTTGTTACATAAGTTCTTCTAGTATATAAATTTTGGATTTCCCATTATAACAAATTATAGAACACTGTTTAGTAATATATTATACATACATATAAAATTTCTTTTATTTTTATATTAAGATATATGTTCATTTAATTATCTTTTATTTCCTTCCCTTGTATTTAGAAATTTGTTTTTTAAATTGATAAGAAATTTAGGGCTAGCATTATGTTTGTTAGACTTTACTTTTTCACAGTTTCCCCACCCCCTTTGGCTCTTAGCTACCTAAAAATCATGGTTTGTAGTTGTTGCCTCTGATTGATAAGAGGGAAAGGGGGAAGGTGGATGGGGCCTGGTGCCTGGGACACCCCACCACAATGTAATCAGTCCTCATATCACCTCCCCCAACCTTGTTTTTTCTCCCCTAAGCAAAATCTTTTAGAAAAGCTTGTTTTTCTAGAAGCTTTTTTCCCCTTTCTCTCTTTTAATGTTATCCAACAAGCTCTTGGTGGTCCCTGAGTAGTCTCTGCTGGGACTAGGGAGCTTCCTTTTTTGAGTCCCCCATTCAACCACAGAAGGGCTGATGTCTACATCTAGGACAGCAATGGTGGGCTCAGGTTTAACTTTAAAATATATATTAGATGACAATGTAATTTTAAGAGGGCACTCTTGTTCACCTGATGCAAAGAGCCCAGTCTTTGGAAAAGACCCTGATGCTGGGAAAGATTGAGGGCAGAAGAATAAGGGGGCAATAGAGGATGAAGGCAATGGCACCCCACTGCAGTACTCTTGCATGGAGAATCCCATGGACGGAGGAGCCTGGTGGGCTGAAGTCCATGGGGTTGCTAGGAGTCAGGCACGACTTGGCGATTTCACTTTCACTTTTCACTTTCAAGCATTGGAGAAGGAAATGGCAACCCACTCCAGTATTCTTGCCTGGAGAATCTCAGGGATGGGGGAGCCTGTTGGGCTGCCGTCTATGGGGTCACACAGAGTCGGACATGACTGAAGGGACTTAGCAGCAGCCGCAGTAGCAGAGGATGAAACAATTGGATGGCATCACGGACTCAATGGAGACGAGTTTGAGCAAACTCAGGAGATAGTGAAGGGCAGGGAAGCCTGGCATACTGCAGTCCATGGGGGTGGCAAGGAGTCAGACATGACTTAGTGACTGAACAATAGCAACTCTTGTCATGTCAGTCAGTAGCAGTACTTGCAAATGGGCATTGACCAGGAGATATGTAATCTCAAATGAGCTGAGAAACCTCCTCAGGTGTCTTGGGGGAGTCAAATAAAAATAACCCCAACCATTTTCCAGTCTTCATGGATGGAATCTGTGATACCCTATGGAGATGTGGAATGAAGACTGACAGCAGGAAGAAATCCAGCAGAGAAGGGGCTGGCAGCTGGCAGCGTCAACCCTCTAGGGTGTGCTATTGGGCTCTCTGAGAGAAGGAACACTTCTGACATCAAACTGAAAGGGAATAGTACTTTTCCTTCACAAGTCTCACTCAAAGGCACACTGACCCATGTGACAGGGTCATCCAACCAGTAGCTGAGTGCACACTCACACCTCTGTTTTCCTGGCTAACCCTCAGCTTCTTCAGTGGACATTCAATGCCTTGATTAAGACCTGGCAGGGAGTCTTTCCTCATTAATCTCAGTGAGGAGACTGTAGAGGGTCTAATCTTAGGCACTGTTTATGTAAAATGATAGTCAATGTGTCCAATGCCTTTGTGTCTTGGAGAGAGATAGAATGACTTTACCCCTTTTCCCAAGATCATTGTTTGGAAAACAGGATCTTGGGGTGTTCTACTTGGGGTTGGGGCAAGATCTGTAATTTAGGGTGGGGAGTCTTTGTAGCTTTTTCAAGGGGCAGCAGAAAGCAACATAAATCAGTGTAGAACAATCTTAGGGGTAGAGGGGCCCAGTTGGGACATTCAGTTTAAAAGCATGAGCACTCCCACCAACAGTGTAAGAGGGTTCCCTTTTCTCCACACCCTCTCCAGCATTTATTGCTTGTAGACTTTTGGATCGCAGCCATTCTGACTGGTGTGAAATGGTACCTCATAGTGGTTTTGATTTGCATTTCTCTGATAATGAGTGATGTTGAACATCTTTTCGTGTGTTTGTTAGCCATCTGTATGTCTTCTTTGGAGAAATGTCTGTTTAGTTCTTTGGCCCGTTTTTTGATTGGGTCATTTATTTTTCTGGAATTGAGCTGTAGGAGTTGCTTGTATATTTTTGAGATTAGTTGTTTGTCAGTTGCTTCACTTGCTATTATTTTCTCCCATTCTGAAGGCTGTCTTTTCACCTTGCTTATAGTTTCCTTTGTTGTGTAGAAGCTTTTAAGTTTAATTAGGTCCCATTTGTTTATTTTTGCTTTTATTTCTAATATTCTGGGAGGTGGGTCACAGAGGATCCTGCTGTGATGTATGTCAGAGCTGGTACACTGGGACGACCCAGAGGGATGGTATGGGGAGGGAGGAGGGAGGAGGGTTCAGGATGGGGAACACATGTATACCTGTGGCGGATTCATTTCGATATTTGGCAAAACCAATACAATATTGTAAAGTTAAAAAAATAAAATAAAATTTAAAAAAAAAGAAAAGAAAAGAAAAAAAAAGCATGAGCACACCTCGGTGGGATTTTTTCATCCATTATTTAGATTATGTTATGCTGTTGCCAATTGTGATGTAAGGGATAATTATATGACTTTAAAATAGGGTCTTCTGGTGCACTTATATGCAGAGTATATATATTTAGATTATATGCAGAGTACATCAAGCAAAATGCCAGGCTAGATGAAGCACAAGTTGGAATCAAGATTGCAGGGAGAAATAATCAATAACTTCAGATATGCAGATGACACCACCCTTATGGCACAAAGTGAAGAACTAAAGAGCCTCTTGATGAAAGCGGAAGAGGAGAGTGAAAAGGCTGGCTTAAAACTCAACATTCAGAAAACTAAGATCATGGCATCTGGTCCCATTATTTCATGGCAAATAGATGGGGAAACAGTGGAAACAATGAGACTTTATTTTCTTGGGCTCCAAAATCACTGCAGATGGTAACTTCAGCCATGAAATTAAAAGACACTTGCTCCTTGGAAGAAAAGCTATGGCCAACCTATACATCATACTGAAAAGCAGAGACATTACTTTGGCAACGAAGGTCAGTCTAAACTCTGAAAAAAAAAAAGAATACATATAGCCTCAGTAAATGTTATAGAAGTCTTTTAATAATCAAAATATTGAAAATTAAGTAGCTCCTAATCTGAACTTGAATTTCAATTGGAATCTAAGCAGAGCATGTTGATAGCAAGTCTCTTTGAACTGCTTTTGGGGAAGACAAAATATATAAATTTCCATTTGAACTTGTGATATATTTATAGTAACAGAGCTATTTTTTTTTTTTTTTTGCTAGTTTTTAAAGTGTTATTCTATAGGGATTCACTTGTGATATACATTGAACTAATCTATGGAAGGCTCTTATAGTAACTAATAATATGGATATTTATTAAAGTATTCTATGATTTATATTGTAATAATGTTAATCTAAATTTAAGACAATTTAACAGATGAAAACTGTATAACTATACATGAAAGTATACATATAATTTTAGTGTTTTCAGAAAAAAATAGATTTTAAAGTGTGCTATACCATTTTTTTCTTTTCTCATAAAAATATTTTTTTTTGCAATTTTAACTTTGAGAAATGTTATTATTCTATGATTTTTTTCATTCTGTTAGCTCTTGAATTGTCCATGTGTATTTTCTTTTAATCTATGAAAATATATGTGTCCTTTAGTTTTTTTTTTCTTTTTTTACAATTGTTTTTAGAGACTATTGGCCAAATACTGTGCTAAGATATCATTAGTGCTGTCTTCCAGATCTTTTTTTGTCAGATTTGCTAACTGCTATAAACAATGATGTAGGTCACATGAGAAGTGTTTGATGCCTGTGGATAGTTTTCCCTAAGACTGACATGCCCTATGGAAGTTTTTCAGTATTTGTATCTCGCAGCACGACTGCTCTGTGTTTAGGGATTAGACAACTTTCTTCCAAGATTATTTTGAAATATGTTGTATAAAAAAACCTTATATAAACAATATTATAGCTTGAAATCTACTGTTATCTTGTTAACAGATTAGTGCACATGTGTTTCTTCCTCATAATTCACAATGAGACAAACATTGTTCTATATTTTTGTTAAGTTCCTTTGGAAAATTAAGCCGGTTGACTGTGCAAGCAATTGTCAAGAGCTATAAATGCTACACCATAAAAGCCCTCTTTTGGAACCAAACCTGATTTTTCTTAACTGGCAACAGACTTTCACAGTTATCAGAGATTATACATTTTGGATTTTTGTATCAAGCATCTATTCTTATTATTTACAGTTTTCATGAATCTTAAACTACAATTCCCAATTTTAATACAAAGATAATATGGAAGGATAATTTTATCCTTATTAACTTGTAAGAAATAATAATAATGTTCATATTTTGATTTTAAAAATTGAAAGCTATGCAGGAATATAATTATTTATAGTTGTGGAATAAATCCTATGGATGGAGGAGCCTGATAGGCTGCAGTCCATGGGGTCACTAAGAGTCGGACACGACTGAGCGACTTCACTTTCACTTTTCACTTTCATACATTGGAGAAGGAAATGGCAACCCACTCCAGTGTTCTTGCCTGGAGGATCCCAGGGATGGGGGAGCCTGTTGGGCTGCCATCTATGGGGTCGCACAGAGTCGGACATGACTGCCGCGACTTATCAGCAGCAATCTTTAACAATTTATTAAATAGAATTGAATTATAAACAGAATGTCTGTATAACCTAGGCTGGCTTATATAACTATGTGAAAACATTTGAAACTTACCTATAAAATGTGAAAAATACCTATCAGGAGGAATTTTGTAAAGCTTAAATGTAATAATATGTGTAAAGCAATTAGCAAAGTTCCATGCATAGGATAGGCATTCAAGAAATAAAAAGTGTTATTTGGCTTAGGGATTATAATAATTTTACAAATTTTATGCATAATTTTGATGATTAATTTTAATGTATTTTCCATCATATACACTAGGGAGTATTTCATATTTCCAAATTTAAATATTAGTAAAGTGTTAAAATTTGATTCAATAATAAATAGACAAAGCAGGAAAAATCATTAAATCTTATTTCTTATGCAAATTGAGACAATAAAATATCATGGAAGAAATATGGCTGAATATGTATATGAGCAGAATGCAATGAATTACTGCAAAATATAAATTATCCAGACTAGTGTTATCTTCACTGCAAGATCTACAGGAAAAGAAGTTTAATCATCCAGAAGCCTAAACTTGTAAAAGCCAACGTTAGACCTTTATATTCAGGAAGTAAAACCCCTGGCTCTGTCTTTAAGTATAGATAAAATGAAGGGATGGTTATATAAATGATTACTATGATAAGTGTCGGAGAAGGCAATGGCACCCGACTCCAGTACTCTTGCTTGGAAAATCCCACGGACGGAGGAGCCTGGTAGGCTGCAGTCCATGGGGTCAGGAAGAGTCAGACACTACTGAGCAACTTCACTTTCACTTTTCACTTTCATGCATTGGAGAAGGAAATGGCAACCCACTCCAGTATTCTTGCCTGGAGAATCCCAGGGACAGAGGAGCCTGGTGGGCTGTCATTTATGGGGTCGCACAGAGTCAGACACGACTGAAGTGACTTAGCAGCATAATAAGTGTATTCACTGTTGCTGCTGCTGCTGCTGCTGCTAAGTTGCTTCAGTCATGTCTGACTCTGTGTGACCCCATAGACAGCAGTCCACTAGGCTCCTCTGTCCCTGGGATTGTCCAGGCAAGAATACTGGAGTGGGTTGCCATTTCCTTCTCCAATGCATGAAAGTGAAAAGTGAAAGTGAAGTCGCTCAGTCGTGCCTGACTCTTAGCGACCCCATGGACTGCAACCTACCAGGCTCCTCTGTCTTTGGGATTTTCCAGGCAAGAGTACTGGAGTGGGGTGCCACTGCCTTCTCTGAAGTGTATTCACTGCTGCTGCTGCTAAGTCCCTTCAGTCGTGTCCGACTCTGTGTGATCCCATAGACGGCAGCCCACCAGGCTCCCTCGTTCCTGGGATTCTCCAGGCAAGAATACTGGAGTGGGTTGCCATTTCCTTCTCCAATGCAGGAAAGTGACAAGTGAAAGCGAAGTCAGTCAGTCGTGTCAGACTCTTAGCGACCCCATGGATTGCAGCCTACCAGGCTCCTCTGTCCACGGGGTTTTCCAGGCAAGAGTACTGGAGTGGGGGTGCCATTGCCTTCTTCAAGTGTATTCACCAAACATATGCAATTATATGTTGAATTTAAATTATCTGATTATATAATGGGTATCAAATCAGACACATAATTGACATATCAGCCATTTCTCTCTTCTGCATATAAAATCAGAGTGGATAATGAGAATTATGTTGTTTTTGGTTGTCAATATACATATTATAATACTTTTAAAGAACTTGATATACATTTATAATACTTGTGATTAAATTTTATAACATATGGTTGATAAATACAACTAGATCATATATTTGAAAGTTATCAAATGGCAAGCAAGGGGAATCATTGCTAGTGGATTGTTAAGTAACCAGTGGCATGCTTTAGATTGATCAAGGATAATTTCCACTATGATTCATGTTCCAGAAAATCAAAACTTTAATATTTTAAAAATATATTATTATACTGAAATAATATATAAACATTTTTGCAAATGATTTTATAGTTTGTGATTTCAAAAATACGTCTTACACTAAAGGATTTTTCTCTCTGAGTGGATGTTCAGCAATACAGACCTCTTTTTTTCAGTAAATGTGTGTCATAACATCAAATGTTTCAGCACACGGAGTAAAACTCTCTGGGTCTATGTGGATGGCACCATCTGTTTAGTCAACAGTATGCAACCGTAAGTTTAAATTTATTTTTAAAAAACCTCAACTAATGTCTTACAATTGCTTTCATGTTTTTGTGTGAGTTCAGTGTACCCTAAGGGATTTAACCTAAGTACTACATCTCAATTGCAAAGACAGGTGAGGAATCAGTTCAGTTGCTCAGTCATGTCTGACTCTTTGAGACCCCGTGGACTGCAGCATGCCAGGCTTCCCTGTCCATCACCAACTCCCTGGAGCTTACTCAAACTCATGTCTATTGAGTTGGTGATGCCAACCCACCATCGCATCCTCTGTTGTCCCCTTCTCCTCCCATATTCAATCTTTCCCAGCATCAGGGTCTTTTCAAATGAGTCAATTATTCACATCAGGTAGCCAAGTATTAGAGTTTCAGCTTCAGCATCAGTCCTTTCAATGAATATTCAGAACTGATTCCCTTTAGGATTGACAGGTTGGATCCCCTTGCAGTCCAAGGGACTCTCAAAAATCTTCTCCAACACCACAGTTCAAAAGCATCAATACCTCAGTGCTCAACCTTCTTTATAGTCCAACTCTCACATCCATACATGATGATTGGAAAAACCATAGCTTTGACTAGACAGACCTTTGTTGGCAAAGTAATGTCTGCTTTTCAGTATGCTGTCTAAGTTGGTCATAGCTTTTCTTTCAAGGAGCAAGCGTCTTGTAGTTTCATGGCTGCAGTCACTATCTGCAGTGATTTTGGAGCCCAAGAAAATAGTCTCTCACTGTTTCCACTCTTTCACCATTTATTTGGCATGAAGTGATGGGACCAGATGCCATGATCTTAGTTTTCTGAATGTTGAATTTCAAGCCAGCTTTTTTGCTCTCTTCTTTCACATTCATCAGGAGGCTCTTTAGTTCTTCTTTGCTTTCTGCAGTAAGGGTGGTGTCATCTAATATCTGAAATTATTGATATTTCTCCTGGCAATCTTGATTCCAGCTTGTGCTTTATCCAGCCCAGCTCTTCTTATGATGTACTCTGCATTTAAGTTAAATAATCAGGGTGACAATACACAGCCTCGCCGTACTCCTTTCCCGATTTGGAACCAGTCTGTTGTTCTATGTCCAGTTCTAACTGTTGCTTCTTGACCTGCATACAGATTTCTCAGGTGGCAGATCAGGTGGTGTGCTATTCCCATCTTTTTAAGAATTTTAAACAGTTTGTTGTGATCCACATAGTCAAAGGCTTTGGCATAGTCAATAAAGCAGAAGTAGATGTTTTTCTGGAATTCTCTCGCTTTTTAGATGATCCAATGGGTATTGACAATTTGATCTCTGGTTCCTCTGGCTTTTCTAAATCCAGCTTGAACACCTGGTTTTCAATGGTTCACATACTATTGAAGTCTGGCTTGGAAAATTTTGAGCATTACCTTGCTAGCATGTGAGATGAGTGCAATAGTGCAGTAGTTTGAACATTCTTGGCATTACCTTTCTTTGGGACTGGAATGAAAACTGACCTTTTCCAGTCCTATGACCACTGCTCAATTTTCCAGATTTGCTGCCATATTGAGTGCAGTACTTTCACAGCATCATCTTTTAATTTCAACTGGAATTCCATCACCTCCACTAGCTTTGTTCGTAGTGATGCTTCCTAAGGCCCACTTGACTTTGCATTCTAGGACGTCTGCCTTCTAGGTAAGTGATCACACCATTGTGGTTATCTAGGTCAAGAAAACATTTTCTGTATAGTTCTTCTGTGTATTCTTGCCACCTCTTCTTAATATCTTATGCTTCTGTTAGGTCCACACTGTTTCTGTCCTTTATTGTGCCCATCTTTGCATGAAATGTTCCCTTGGTATCTCTCATTTTCCTGAAAGGATCTCTAGTCTTTCCCATTCTATTGTTTTCCTCTTTTTCTTTGCATTGATCTCTGAGGAAGGTTTTCTTATCTTTCCTTGCTATTCTTTGGAACTCTGCATTCAAATAGGTATATCTTTTCTTTTCTCCTTTGCCTTTAGCTTGTCTTCTTTTTATAGCTATTTGTAAGGCCTCCTCAGGCAACCATTTTCCCTTTTTGCATTTCTTTTTCTTTTTTTTTAAATTTAAATTTATTTATTTTAATTGGAGGCTAAGATGTGTTTCTTTTTCTTGGGGATGGTCTTGATCCCTGCCTCCTGTACATTGTCATGAACCTCCATCCATGGTTCTTCAGGCACTCTATCAGATCTAATCCTGTGAAGCTATTTGTTACTTCCATTGTACAATTATAAGGGATTTGATTTAGGTCATACCTGATTGGTCTAGTGGTTTTCCCTACTTTTTTCAATTTAATTCTCAATTTGGCAATAAGGAGTTCATGATCTGAGCCACAGTCGGTCCTGGTCTTGTTTTTGCTGACTGTATAGAGCTTCTCCATCTTTGGCTGCATAGAATGTAACCAATCTTATTTCGGTGTTGACCATCTGATGATTTCCATGTGTAGAGTATTCTCTTGTGTTGTTGGAAGAAGGTGTTTGCTATGACCAGTGCATTCTCAGGGCAAAACTCTGTTAGTCAAGAGTTCTGTACTCCAAGGCCAAACTTGCCTGTTACTTCAGGTGTCTCTTGACTTCCTACTTTCACATTCCAGTTCCCTATAATGAAAAGGACATCTTTTGGGGGTGTTAATTCTAGAAGGTCCTGTATGTCCTTACAGAACTGTTCAGTCTCAGCTTCTTCAGCATTACTGGTTGGGGCATAGACTTGGATTACTCTGATATTGAATGGTTGCATTGGAAATGAACAGAGATTATTCTGTCATTTTTGAGATTGAACTCAAGTACTGCATTTCAGACTCTTGTTGACTATGAAGAATATTCCATTTCTTCTAAGGGATTCTTGCCCATGGTAGTAGGCAAGGTAGTGGTCATTTGAGTTAAATTCACCCATTCCACTCCATTTTAGCTCACTGATTCCTAAAATGTCAGTATTCGCTCTTGTCATCTCCTTTTTGACCACTTCCAGTTTACCTTGATTCATGGACCTAACATTCCAGTCTTCTATGCAATACTGTTCTATTCAGTATCGTACTTTACTTCAATCAACAGTCTTATCCACAACTGTAAAATAATTAGCCTCCAATTAAATTAATTAATTAAAAAAAAAGAAAAAAAAATCACAGTTGCCTCTCCATACACTAAGGTCACAATACAAGATGTTGCTTTGTGAGTTTAAGTAAGCTCCAGGACTTGGTGATGGACAGGGAAGCCTGGTGTCCTGCAGTCCATAGGGTCACAAAGTGTTGGACATGACTGACAGATGTAACTGAACTGATCACATCCATACAAGACTACTGGAAAAGCATAGCTTTGATTATATGGACCTTTATCAGTAAAGAAATGTCTCTTTTTAAAAAATATACTATCTACATTTGTGATAGCTTTTCTTTCAAGGAGCAAGAGTCTTTTAATATCATGTTTGCTGTCACCATCCACAGTGATTTTTGAGCCCAAGAAAATACAGTCTGTCACTTTTTCCATTGTTCCCCCATCTATTTGCCATGAAGTGATGGGACTGGATGCCAAGATCCAGTTTCTTGAATGTTGAGTTTTAAGCCAGCTTTTTCATTCTCCTCTTTCACCTTTATCAAGAGTCTCTTTAATTCCACTTCAATTTCTGCCATAAGGGTGTTGTCATCTGCATATCTAAAGTTATTGATACTTTTCCTGGAAATTTTGATTCCATCTTGTGCTTCACCCAGCCTGGCATTTCACATGATATACTCTTCTATAAGTTAAATAAGCAGGGTGCCAGTATATAGCCTTAAGAGAAATGAAAACATGTCCACATAGTCTTATTTGAAATAAGCACAGCAAGTTTCTTCATAATTGCCAGAAACTAGAATGACTAAATATTTATCAGCACTAAATATATAAAAAGTTGTGGTAGGTGTGAACTAATAGTCAAGAATCCACCTGCCAATACAGGGGATGCAGGAGACAAGGATTTGATGCCCAGGTGGGAAGATCCCCTGGAGGAGGAAACAGCAACCCACTCCAGTATTCCTGATGGACAGTCTCATGGACAGAGTAGCCTGGCTGGCTACAGTCCACAGGGTCGCAGAGTCAGACACAACTGAACATAAGCATTTCATTTTACTGTATTGAATAATTCTTGAGCACATATTGATGTCACAGTTTATCATATTCAACATTTACTAGACATGTATACTGAATACCAGAAATTCCAAACTAAGATTTAGAATATAATTTTACTGTTTTTTCATTATTATCACATTTTAGGTGTTATAATTCATTTTATAACAGTATAATTCCTAAGTCAGAAATTGCATCTCTATAATTTTCTGTAGGAAAATATACATATTGCACTGTTCTTTTCAAGATACTATTCTAAAGAACATCTTAGATCAAAGGAAGACTAGAAACTGTGTTTAAGTATTTGCCTAATTAATCTGTTAACTCTGAAGTTTCTGTACAAAAGGATGTAATAGAATTCCTTCAGAAATTTCACAATTTGGTCAACAAGCAAAGGCAGGATGTCATATTTTACCTTGCCATAAAATTTCAGGAAATTAATATCTGTGGAATGAAATAATTGAATGCCAGGGCAAGTTTCTACATACCCTGCAGTTCCCCAAACAGCAGGAAGCTATTATCCCTTTTGTTGAAAAATTGAGATTCTTAAAGAGTGTATTATTGTTAAATGTAACCATGAAAAAGCTATACTATTTCCAGATCTGAACTTTACCATCTATCTGACAGTACAATAGCATTTATATTTCTTCTTTTAATTTTTGAATTTGTAAAATGGGAATACTTATTTGTACTTTAAAGTCTTTGAAGATCACATAAAATTATAAATGTGAATATATTTTGATACTACTTTCATACACAATGAGTGTGAAGTCTGTCTATAGAAAAAAAAAGTTGAATTCATTAAGAAAAAATGATTTTGCTAATTTTATAAAGCCAAGAATCACAAACCTTTATGATATTAGTAACATACTCAATTCTAAGTTTTAAAATTAGTTCTTAAATTAGGAGCTTAGAACTTAACAGCATAGTTCTTAATGTTTTGTAGACGATTAAAATAGGTAAAATTAAAATAGGTAAAAATATTACAGTATATTAGGACTTTTTTAGCCAATGTACTTATATTTTTTTACTATTGAAATTGAAAAAAAAGTATGTAAATTTTCAATTAAGTTGTTTTAGACTTTTAAAAAATTTACCAAATAACAAAGATAAACTTTGTCAGCATGTCAAGATGATGGACCAAAGAAAAGAGTGAATGATTAATTGATGGATTGATTTATAGGTATATATTTAACAAATACTCTATGCCTGGCATAGTATGTGTTTCAGGTACTGGGAATAGATCAGTGACCAAACTGACAAAAATACCTGCCCTCTGTAAGCTTATATGCCAATGCAGGAAAAAACAGATAAAATTAAAAATATGTATGGTATGATTCATTGTAATAACCTTACTAATATGAAACCACCAAAGACAGTAGTAATTATAATCTCTGTTGGAGATTTCAAAACAAGATGATATGAAGAAACACTAGTTCCTAATATAAAAGCCATGGGAATCCATGGAAGCTATGCATGTCTTGATACAAACAATCAAGTGTGAGAACAAGATGATGTTGGCTGACTCTCAGGATGAACTACAGCTGCTGCGTTACCCAGTTGTTTAGTTGCTAAGTCGTGTCTGACTCTTGCGACCCCATGGACCATAGCCTACCGGGCTCCTCTATCCATGGGATTCCCTAGGCAAGGATACTGGAATGGATTGCTATTTCCTTCTCCAGAAGAAACAAGCCAAGCTACTGAAAATGCAGGCCCTGTGAAGATATTAATGTGTCTTACTTCCAGAGGGTTCATTTCTATCACATCACATCCATATCCAGTCAAACTTGTTATAAAAGGCAGCAAGTTGACTGTGAGATTTCTTAGGAAAATAATGTAAAATTGAAGGATGATTCATTGTTGTCGCTTATACTTTTCCCTTTTATGCTTCTGCCTACCAAAAGTATAAGTCTGTTTTCTCAGTTTCTGGTATACACTGTGCTTACTTTCATTAAATCTTTTGCCAGGTCTAAAAATAATTGAAATTTGCTATTGCCCTTTAGAAACTTTAAAGTCAGTGTGTACTATTTCTAGCATTTGGATCCTCTCAAGGATCTATTCCTCCTGTGTTATTTTTCTGGTTTCTTTTCCTTGGCATACTTAGTAATTTTTTCTTTTAATCTCATCTGAAACATTTGTATAAAAGATCACAGAGGCTCTGGATGAAGAAGTTTTTTTCTCACTCTGTCCTCTGTTAGGCAAAGAAATCCCTCAACTAATGCAGAGACCAAGATGACTTGAGTCAAGTGTCAAACCTTGTAAGCCCCATTCTACCTCTGGTTTGAGCTTAATCTTTGGATCAAGACTTTAGGGGTCCTCAGCCGAGAGCCTGTGAATTTTACTTGGGCCACTTCTCTTTTGTTTGTCCATTTTTCCCTCCATATCACAAGAATAGCAAAAGGTCCTCTCAGCTTTTTTGTCACTTTCTGCTGGTTTTCTTAGCTTTTCATCCTGAGCAGCTTAAGAATCACAAATGCTTGTGAAGGGAATCAGTACACAGACCCGAGTTTAATTGTCTGAACCTCCTGCTTTCTAGGATCTTGAACCTGCAAGTCCTCCAAGCCCAGTTTCAGCCTTCTTGCCTGTGACATAATATAATACTATATGTATATTAGTCTCTGATCCTAGTTCCTGCTAATATTTGGTGTCTGACCCTGGTTCCTGACACAGAGCTCCTAAAATCCTTATAATTTCCTGAGTGACCAAGTGATTGACGTGGAACTCCTAACTAAATCTCCTGGACTTCCCTGGATGATAGGAGTGTCTTTTGTTCTAACGAGGCAACTGTTGGATGGGGCTGCTCACTACTAGAAAGATCAGGTCATGACTAGAAGGAGAAGCTTCCAAATTTCAGCCCTACCCATGCTCCATCCTCTGAAGAGGAGAGTAGGGTTGGAAAATGGGTTAGCAATTAATCAAGCCTGATGAAGCCTCCACAAAA
This sequence comes from Bos grunniens, assembly GCF_055505025.1. NCBI lineage: Eukaryota > Metazoa > Chordata > Mammalia > Artiodactyla > Bovidae > Bos > Bos grunniens. Next base: position 117,956,280 of record NC_141165.1, on the reverse strand, counting down.
GTCCCTAAAGTATGAGAATCAGAGCTTCCAGGTCGGTGAACACATCTAAGTGCTGGGAATGTGTTATACCTCACTGGGACAGAAAATCCTGCTTCTCAACCCTTGCAGACCATGCTCTATATATTTCTTCACCTGTGTGTTCATTTGTGTCCTTTATTATATCCTTTTGAAAATGAAAGTGTTAGTCACTCAGTCATGTCTGACTCTTTGCAACCTCATGGACTGTGGCCCAACAGGTTCCTCTGCCCATGGGATTGTCCAGGCAAGAATACTGGAGTGTGTTGCCACTTCCTTCTCCAGGGGATCTTCCAACCCAGGAATAGAACCCAGGTCTCCTGCACTGAAGGCAGATTCTTTACCATCTCAGCTACCAGGGAAGCCTAGTAAATAAACTATTTATGTACTGTCTGAGCTACCTTTGTAAGCAGTGGTAAATAAACTGTTTTCCTGGGTCCTGTGAGCCATCTAGCAAATTATAAAACTTGAGGAGGGATAGTGGGAACCTCCAATTTCTTTCCAGTGGGACAGAAGTTATTGGTAACCTGGGGATCTGAAAAACTTGCAATTAAGGTTTCAAGTGTAGAATAACTGGGCAATCAATCGGTGAACTCTGGTTAGTGTCAAATGGAATCAAATTATAGGACACCCAGATGGTATCAGAGAATTGCAGAGTGTGAGAAAAAAACCTACACATTTGGTACCAAGTGGGGAAGTGAAGTGTGAGAGTCAGGTGTATTGTTCTGTATATTGCTGCATTCTATTTTCTTGTTGTTTTTGTCGTTCAATTGCTAAGTCATGTCTGACTCTTTTTGTGACCCCATGGACAGCAGCAAGTCAGGCTTTCCTGTTCTTCACTACCTTCCAGAGTTTGCTTAAATTCATGTCCACTGAATACGTGATGCTATCTAACCACCTCATCCTCTGCCACCCACTTCTCCTTTTGCTTCAGACTTTCCTAGCATCAGGGTCTTTTCCAATGAGTCGGCTCTTCGCATCAAGTGGCCAAAGTATTGGAGCCTCAACATCAGCATCGTTCCTTCCAGTGAATATTCAGGGTTGATTTCCTTTAGGATTGACTGGTTTGATCTCCTTGCATCCCAAGGGAGTCTCAAGAGTCTTATCCAGCACTACAATTTGAAAGCATCAGTTCTTCAGGATTCAGCCTTCTTTATGGTTCAATTGCACATTCATACATGGCTATTGGAAAAACCATAGAATTAACTATATGGACTTAAGTCAGCAAAGTGATGTCTCTGCCTTTTAATGTGCTGTCTAGGTTTGGCATAGCTTTCCTTCCAAGGATCAAGCTTTTTATAATTTCATGGCTCCAGTCACTATCTGCAGCGATTTTGGAACCCAAGAAAATAAACTCTGTCACCGTTTCTACTGTTTCCCCATCTATTTGCATGAAGTGATGGGGCTGGATGCCATGATCCAGTTTTTTGACTTGAGTTTTAAGCCAGCTTTTTCACTCTCTTCTTTCACCTTCATTGAGAGGTTATTTAGTTCTTCTTTGCTTTCTGCCATTAGAATTGTATCATCTGCACATCTGAGGTTATTGATATTTCTCCAGGCAATCTTAATTCTAGATTTTGATTCAATTCATCCCGACATTTGGCAGGATGTACTCTGCATATAACTTAAATAATCAAGGTTACAATATACAGCCTTGTACTCCTTTTCCAATTTGAACTCGCCCATTGTTCCATGTAAGCTTCTAACTGTTTCTTCTTGACCTGCATAACAGTTTCTCAGGAGACAGGTATGGTCTAGTTTTCATTTGACTTTCAGTTAAGTTCATTTCAGTCACTCAGTTGTGTCCAACTCTTTGCTACCCCATGGATTGCAGCACGCCAGGCCTCCCTGCCCATCACCAACTCTTGAAGTTTACCAAAACTCATGACCATTGAGTCGGTGATGCCATCCAACCATCTTATCCTCTGTTGTCCCCTTCTCCTCCTGCCCTCATTCTTTCCCAGCATTGGGGTCTTTTAACATGAGTCAGCTCTCCGCATCAGGTGGCCAAAGTATTGGAGTTTCAGCTTCAACATCAGTCCTTCCAATGAACACCCAGGACTGATCTTCTTTAGGATGGACTGGCTGGATCTCCTTGCAGTCCAAGACACTCTCAAGAGTCTTCTCCAACACTACAGTTCAAAAGCATCAATTCTTCAGCACTCAGCTTTCTTTATAATCCAAATCTCACATCCATCTATGACTACTAGAAAAATGATAGCCTTGACTAGATGGACCATTGTTGGCAAAATAACGTCTCTCCTTTATAATATGTTGTCTAGGTTGGTCATAACTTAGCTTCCAATGAGTAAGCGTCCTTTACTTTCATGGCTGCGGTCACCATCTGCAGTGATTAAGGAGCCCCCAAAAATAAAGTCTGACACTGTTTCCACAGCTTCCTCATCTATTTGCCATGAAGTGATGGGACTAGATGCCATGATCTTAGTTTTCTGAATGTTGAGCTTTAAGCCAAATTTTTCACTCTCCTCTTTCACTTTCACCAAGAGGCTCTTTAGTTCTTCTTCACTTTCTGCCATAAGAGTGGTGTCATCTGCATATCTGAAGTTGTTGATATTTCTCCAGGCAATCTTGATTACAGCTTGTGCTTCTTCCAGCCCAGGGTTTCTCATGATCTACTCTACATATAATTTAAATAAGCAGGGTGACAATATACAGCCTTGACGTACTCCTTTTCCTATTTGGAACCAGTCTGTTGTTCCATGTCCAGTTCTAACTGTTGCTTCCTGACCTGCATACAGATTTCTCAAGAGACAGGTCAGGTGGTCCCCATCTCTTTCAGAATTTTCCACAGTTTATTGTGATCTATGCAGTCAAATGCCTTGGCATAGTCAATAAAGCAGAAATAGATGTTTTTCTGAAACTCTCTTGCTTTTTCCATGATCCAGCAGATGTTGGCCATTTGATCTCTGCTTCCTCTGCCTTTTCTAAATCCAGCTTGAACATCTGGAAATTCACGGTTCACATATTGCTGAAGCCTGGCTTGGAGAATCTTAAGGAATACTTTGCTAGCGTGTGAGATGAATGCAATTGTACGGTAGTTTGAGCATTCTTTGGCACTGTCTTTCTTTTGGGATTGGAATGAAAACTGACCTTTTCCAGTCCTGTGGCCACTGCTGCATTTTCCAAATTTGCTGGAATATTGAGTGTAGCACTTTCACAGCACCAACATTTAGGATTTGAAATAGCTCAACTGGAATTCCATCACCTTGCTAGGTTTGTTCGAAGTGATGCTTTCTAAGGCCCTCTTGACTCCACATTCTAGGAGGTCTGGCTCTAGATAAGTGATCACACCATCGTGATTATCTGGGTCATGAAGATCTTTTTTGTACAGTTCTTCTGTGTATTCTTGCCACCTCTTCTTAATATCTTCTGTTTTGTTATGTCCATGCCATTTCTGTCCTTTACTGAACACATCTTTGCATGAAATATTCTGTTGGTGTCTCTAATTTTCTTGAAGAGATCTCTAGCCTTTCCTATTCTATTATTTTCCTCTGTTTCTTTGCATTGATCACTGAGGAAGGCTTTCTTATCTCTCCTTGCTATTCTTTGGAACTCTGCATTCAGATGCTTATATATTTCCTTTTCTCCTTTGTTTTTCCCCTCTTTTCTTTTCACAGCTATTTGTAAGGCCTTCTCAGACTGCCAGTTTGCTTTTTTGCATTTCTTTTTCTTGGGGATAGTCTTGATCCCTGTCTCCTGTACAGTGTCACAAACCTCCATCCATAGTTCATCAGGGACTCTGTCTATCAGATCTAGGCCCTTAAATCTATTTGTCACTTCCACTGAATAATCATAAGGAATTTGATTTAGGTCATACCTGAATGGTGTAGTGGTTTTCCCCACTTTCTTCAATTTAAGTCTGAATTTGGCAATAAGGAGTTCATGATTTGAGCCACAGTCAGCTCCTGGTCTTGTTTTTGCTGACTATATAGAGCTTCTCCATCTTTGGCTGCAAAGGATATAATCAATCTGATTTTGATGTTGCCCATCTGTTGATGTTCATGTGTAGATTCTTATCTTGTGTTGTTGGAAGAGGGTGTTTGCTATGGCCGGTGCATTCTCTTGGCAGAACTCTGTTAGCCTTTGCCCTGCTTCATTCCGTATTCCAAGGCCAAATTGGCCTGTTACTCCAGGTGTTTCTTGACTTCCTACTTTTGTATTCCAATCCCCTATAATGAAAAGGACATCTATTTTGGGTGTTAGTTCTAAAAGGTCTTGTAGTTCTTCATAGAACCGTTCAATTTCAGCTTCTTCAGCATTTACTGGTCAGGGCATAGACTTGGATTACCCTGATATTGAATGGTTTGCCTTGGAAACAAACAGAGGTCATTCTGTCATTTTTGAGATTGCACCCAAGTACTATATTTTGGACTCTTTTGTTGACTATGATGGCTACTCCATTTCTTCTAATGGATTCCTGCCATATCTACAGTTGTAGATATGATGGTCATCTGAGTTAAATTCACCCATTCCAGTCCATTTTAGTTTGCTGATTGCTAGAATGTCGACGTTCACTCTTGCCATCTCCTGTTTGACCACCTCCAATTTGCTTTGATTCGTGGACCTAACATTCCAGGTTCCTATGCAATATTGCTCTTTACAGCATCAGACCTGGCTTCTATCACCAGTCACACCCACAAATGGGTATTGCTTTTGCTTTGGCTCCATCCCTTCATTCTCTGGAGTTATTTCTCCACTGATCTCCAGTAGCTTATTGTTCACCTACCAACCTGGGGAGTTCATCATTCAGTGTCCTATGTTTTTGCCTTTTCATACTGTTCATGGGGTTCTCAAGGCATTAATACTGAAGTGGTTTGCCATTCTCTTCTCCAGTGGACTACGTTTTGTCAGAACTCTCCACCAAGACCCATCCATCTTGGGTGGTCCTACACCTCATGGCTTAGTTTCATTGAGTTAGGTAAGGCTGTGGTCCATGTGATCACATTGGCTAGTTTTCTGTGAATATGGTTTCAGTCTGTCTGCCCTCTGATTGCTGTCTTCAGTGCCTACTGTCTTACTTGGGTTTCTCTTACCTTGGACGTGGGGTATCTCTTCACGGCTGCTCCAGCAAAGCGCAGCCACTGCCACTTACTTTGGACGTGGGGTATCTCCTCTCAGCTGCTCACCAGTCCAGTGCTGCGCAGCTGCTGCTGGCCGCTCCAAAGCCCATTCTACTTTATTTACTTATTTATTTTTATTTAGAGGCTAATTACTTTACAATATTGTATTGGTTTTGCCTTACATCAACATGATTCCGCCACAGGTGTATACGTGTTCCCAATCCTGAACCCCTCTCCCACCTCCCTCCCCGTACCATCCCTCTGGGTCATCCCAGTGCACCAGCCCTAAGCTTCCTGTATCTTGCATCGAGCCTGGACTGGCGATTCATTTCTTATATGATATTGTACATGTTTCAATGCCATTCTCCCAAATCATCCCCCACTCCCTCTCCCACAGAGTCCAAAAGACTGTTCTATACATCTGTGTCTCTTTGGCTGTCTCGCATACAGGGTTATCGTTCAAATTCCTCAAAGGAGTGCTTGCATGTACAATGTTTGGGTTCATCTCCAAGAACTATCCTTTCTTCCAGGATCATGACCCCTCAAATTCTGAATGTCACAGAATTTCTGGGATGCTGTCAAAAATAGTTTCCCTGTTTTATACAACTATAGTTGTTCTCAATGAATAAATGGTTTTGCTATAAGCTATATTGGAAAAATCAAAAGTACTATAAGCTATAAGCTATATTGGAAAAATCGAAAGTCAAAAGTCTAGAGTGTTTATAAAGTAAACACTATAGTTCAGAACTCATGTTGCCAGAAGAGATGATGCTAGCAGAATTTCTCACAAAATGCTTTAAAACTCTAATAATATGCATGATAATGGGAAGATATGTGACAGGAAAGGCATAGAAAGAAATGTATAATTAATTTCTTCTCCCAAAGGCTTTACTTTCATTTTTTAATGTCAGATCATATGAACAAGAATTTTAACACAGGGCAAAGGAAATTTCATTTTAATTTTCCATACACTATAACCTTGTTAGACTTTTGAAAAAGTGTCACACCATCATAAATTAGCATTTTAGCTTTTTTCCTGTAAACATAATTAGGAGACTTTAGTGAGCTAGGATAGCTCAAAGTGGTATCTAAAAAGAGCAAAGAATTAGCAATGGCATCCTCTTTGTTTTACCTGGCATTGCTGGGTAGGAGTCACCCTTTCTTTCCTAATTCAATTGCCTTTACTCTAAATCAGTTTCATGCTTCCTTCTTCAAACAACTGCTCATGATTGCGTTCAGGCTCATGCTAATAATTGTTCCACTGGAGCATAAGTGCAAGCTTCTCATTGACAGAGTGAGCATTATTTTCTATCACATAGAGACCTCTTTGAAACTTTAGACCCATCATAAGTATTCATTGGCTACCTTAAAGACACATTATTTTTAGAAATTTCCAGGGAACTTTTCTAACCTCCAGCAAAGGACCCTTACATTTTTCAGGCAAACCACCTCAAATACATGCTAAATAATTAAAACTCTTTTCCTTATAAAATGAAGTATAGCACACATATTTTTAACTGGCAAAACTTTGTCTCAAAGCATCCATTTCTTTTTTAAAGCTATAAATCTAATGGTATTTTGAAAAGCAGTTCATATTGTTTTGTTTTTGTGGGTTTTGTTTTATAAATTACTTACTGACCAAAAGACCCAAAAGTGTTAACTGTGTGCTTGGAATCTCTCTCTCTCTCTTTTTTTTTTTTTTTAAGTAAATACATTCTTGCTGTGGGAATACTCAGAGAGACTTGAACTGTGTGGGATTTTACAGGTGCAAAACACATCACATTGAATACCATCGACGAAGGGCTAATGGGAAATAATTTGACAAATGTCTGTTTCTCTCTTTGAATCCAGAATCTAAATTCTAGTGAAAGTTGTTTAAATTTCAAAATTGTATACTATGCCTTCACCTCATTTATATTCCTACATAGTTATGCAGTTTCAAATAGCATAATATAACACTCATACAGTCATAAGTATGTGATGTTTTCCCACATAGATTTCCATTTCTGTGTAAGTATTGATGAAATATAACTTCTTATTCATAAGGTTAGTTTTCCTAATCTAATAACAAGTAACTAGTAGAACTCTGGCATGCCTACAGAGATAAGCAGAATTCTTTCTTAAGCATCATCTTCCTTTAAAAGTAATTACTGTGTGATTACCTTTCTGGAAAGGACTTCCCAGGTGGTGCAAGTGGTAAAGAACCTGCCTGCAATGCAGGAGACATAAGACATACAAGTTCGATTCCCGGGTTGGGAAGATCCCCTAGAGAAGGGCATGGCCTCCCACTGCAGTGTTCTTGCCTAGAGAATCCTATGGATAGAGGAGCCTAGCAGGCTACAGTCCATGAGGTGGCAAAGAGGTGGACATGACTGAAGCGACTTGGCATGCATACACCCTTCTGGAAAATCAGTGATATGTGGGTCAAAATACCTAAATATACAACATTTGCTTTTAAAAAAATTGTTTTCATAATATTTTTATGTTTCTGTATTGTAAATATTAAATAATAGGGTATATTATAAATAACATAGAGAGCCAGGTTCATGGCGTTAGTGGTAAAGAACCTGTCTGCGAAGGCAGGAAACCTGAGACCCGGGTTTGATCCCTGGGTTGGGAAGATCCTCTGGAGAAGGAAATGGTAACCCACTCTGGTATCTTTGCCTGGAAAATCCAATGAAAAGAGGAGCCTGATGGGCTACAGTCCAAGTGGTCACAAAGAGTCAGACACAACTAAAGCAACTTAGCACATAAATAGTATAGAATTTCACACAAAGAAATAAGGCAATCACCTGAATAATTTAGGCTTAAAAGAACTCTTTGTTCCCAATTTTTATAATGTATTTTGGTAAGAGGTTTTGTTTTGTTATGTTTTGGGTTTTTTTTGGGGGGGGGGAGGGGGACCTAGATTCATTAATTTATTTTCTTAATTCTCTTAATTTAATTCATTTGCATTCTTCATTGTTGTACTGGCAACCCCAAACTCAGGCATTAGAAGTATTAATTATAGTTCCTCACACAGAGGGAAAGAGAATTTACTGGAATACTGTAAACCTGTTTTCCATTTCTGGAATATTTCCATTTTGTGTTTCTCTGAGGATTGTATTTTCAGTGTCAATAAATCATATTAGGTAATGATGATAAAGTAAATGCTCTGGTTTCTGTTGACTCAGCTTTATATGTAGGAGGATTAATAACTTCTTTTGTAATGATTGAGGTTTATTGATATCTTTTCTCACGTATCATTTAGAACTGTTTTGCAATACACTGAAAATTTTTGAAAATCTTATAATGCCAACTAATTTCTGCTTTCAAATGGCATAAGTTGTGTCTTTCAGATTAAATGACACTTTTTTTAATGGAAAAAAAAATCTAGTCAGCTGGATTACAACAGTTGGTTTGACTTCTGTGCTGTTTTGAATTATTTGACATCAGATAAAATAGACTAAATTCACTAGTTTACCTGATGCTATAAGTAGCCAAAAAACCACTGGTCTAAATAAATTACTTCAGAGATCTGTATGAGCTGAAAATTTTGCCTTTGTTGGTTGAATGCCCTGGGATTCTGGGCACTCTCTCAAACCAAGAAATTCAAGTGGTTATGATAATGTTGCTACCTCTTCACTACCTTATAATCACACTTAATTAGTTGCAGCAGGTGGTAGTAGCTGGCATGGTTGAATAGCTCTACTTACTTCACAACAATTGGCTATTTGTTCAGCAAATGAAAAGAACTCAGTATGAGAAATGAACAGAATATAACTATGCAGTAGCTGTTGTTGTACCAATTATTTTATTCTCTTTACCTTTTCCACTACAGAATTTGTCCATTTTAAACAGATGAAATGGTGTATTATTTTTTCAGGTAAATAAACTATAAAGTGTGTGTATATATATATATAAATATATTCAGTATATATGTATTTAGTAATTATATTTTAAAATGTGTAAATTAAATTTAGAGATGTGAAATCCAAAGATTGTTTTTGGCTACTGAAAGTTGTTTATTTTCCAGATGCTTGTTTCAGTGAAGAAGTATATATTCAATATATTTTTACAAAGAAAGAAGGCCTTGGTCATGTAACCATGTTTTCTAGACATAAAAGATATAATATGGACTTCTTGAAGGTTCCCATTGAAATATTTTATTTAAAATCTCATATTAAATAAAAGCATATATAAATGTATTTATATACAATAAACTAGTAATAAATATGTATACATTACTAGTTTACCTTATATACACAGAAAGACTTGGAACTTTTGCTAAGAGTGTGAAACATTATGGCATTTAAAAACAAATGACAGTTTGTCTATCAGTGTCATCTTATCTCAAAATGACATTTGCTTTTTTCTTTTTGGATTAATTAAATTAATACTTATTTTTTATATCTAAAAATGTTTAATAACTAAGATAATTCATTACTGCAATTGATATTCTGTTTCAAATGGTTTTCAAGGAGTCTTAGTAAGTCTTGTTCCTTTGGATTTCCTTTTATATATTCTGTAATATAATTTTACAAAATAGAGATATTGTCTGATTTAGATAGAAAAAATTTTTTTTTTAATTTTTTAAATTTTATTTTATTTTTAAACTTTACAATATTGTATTAGTTTTGCCAAATATCGAAATGAATCCGCCACAGGTATACCCGCGTTCCCCATCCTGAACCCTCCTCCCTCCCCTACCCTCCCTCTGGGTCGTCCCAGTGCACCAGCCCCAAGCATCCAGTACCCTGCATCGAACCTGGACTGGCGACTCGTTTCATACATGATATTATACATGTTTCAATGCTATTCTCCCAAATCTCCCCACCCTCTCCCTCTCCCACAGAGTCCATAAGACTGATCTATACATCGGTGTCTCTTTTGCAGTCTCGTACACAGGGTTATTGTTACCATCTTTCTAAATTCCATATATATGCGTTAGTATACTGTATTGGTGTTTTTCTTTCTGGCTTACTTCACTCTGTATAATAGGTTCCAGTTTCATCCATCTCACTAGAACTGATTCAAATGTATTCTTTTTAATGGCTGAGTAATACTCCATTGTGTATATGTACCACTGCTTTCTTATCCATTCATCTGCTGATGGGCATCTAGGTTGCTTCCATGTCCTGGCTATTATAAACAGTGCTGCGATGAACATTGGGGTACACGTGTCTCTTTCCCTTCTGGTTTCCTTATTGTGTATGCCCAGCAGTGGGATTGCTGGATCATAAGGCAGTTCTATTTCCAGTTTTTTAAGGAATCTCCACACTGTTCTCCAGAGTGGCTGTACTAGTTTGCATTCCCACCAACAGTGTAAGAGAGTTCCCTTTTCTCCACACCCTTTCCAGCATTTATTGCTTGTAGACTTTTGGATCGCAGCCATTCTGACTGGTGTGAAATGGTACCTCATAGTGGTTTTGATTTGCATCTCTCTGATAATGAGTGATGTTGAACATCTTTTCGTGTGTTTGTTAGCCATCTGTATGTCTTCTTTGTAGAAATGTCTATTTAGTTCTTTGGCCCATTTTTTGATTGGGTCATTTATTTTTCTGGAGTTGAGCTGTAGGAGTTGCTTGTATATTTTTGAGATTCGTTGTTTGTCCGCTGCTTCATTTGCTATTATTTTCTCCCATTCTGAAGGCTGTCTTTTCACCTTGCTAATAGTTTCCTTTGTTGTGCAGAAGCTTTTAAGATTTAGACAGAAAAAAATTTTTAAATTGTTATACATTTTTGGAATAGCAAATCCTGAAAGATGATGCTGTGAAAATGCTGCATTCAATATGCCAGCAAATTTGGAAAAATTCAGCAGTGGCCACAGGACTGGAAAAGGTCAGTTTGCATTCCAATCCCAAAGAAAAGCAATGCCAAAGAATGCTCAAACTACTGCACAATTGCACTCATCTCACACATTAGTAAAGTAATGCTCAAAATTCTCCAAGCCAGGCTTCAGCAATATGTGAAGCATGAACTTGCAGATGTTCAAGCTGGTTTCAGAAAAGGCAGAGGAACCAGAGATTAAATTGCCAACATCCACTGGATCATGGAAAAAGCAAGAGAGTTCCAGAAAATCATCTATTTCTGCTTTATTGACTATGCCAAAGCCTTTGACTGTGTGGATCACAATAAACGGGGAAAAATTCTGAAAGAGATGGGAACACCAGACCATCTGACCTGCCTCTTGAGAAACCTATATGCAGGTGAGGAAACAACAGTTAGAACTGGACATGGAACAACAGGCTGGTTCCAAATAGGAAAAGGAGTATGTCAAGGCTGTATATTGTCACCCTGCTTATTTAACTTATATGCAGAGTACATCATGAGAAACACTGGGCTGGAAGAAGCACAAGCTGGAATCAAGATTGCCAGGAGAAATATCAATAACCTCAGATATGCAGATGACACCAGCCTTATGGCAGAAAGTGAAGAGAGTGAAAAAGTTGGCTTAAAGCTCAACATTCAGAAAATGAAGATCATGACATCCGGTCCCATCACTTCATGGAAAATAGATGGGCAAACAGTGGAAACAGTGTCAGACTTCATTTTTTGGGCTCCAAAATCACTGCAGATGGTGACTGCAGCCATGAAATTAAAAGACGCTTACTCCTTGGAAGGAAAGTTATGACCAATCTAGATAGCATATTGAAAAACAGAGGCACTACTTTGCCAACAAAGGTCTGTCTAGTCAAGGCTATGGTTTTTCCAGTGGTTATGTATGGATGTGAGAGTTGGACTGTGTAGAAGGCTGAGTGCCAAAGAATTGATGCTTTTAAACTGTGGTGTTGGAGAAGACTCTTGAGTGTCCCTTGGACTGCAAGGAGATCCAACCAGTCCATTCTGAAGGAGATCAGCCCTGGGATTTCTTTGGAAGGAATGATGCTAAAGCTGAAACTCCAGTACTTTGGCCACCTCATGCAAAGAGTGGACTCATTGGAAAAGACTCTGATGCTCGGAGGGATTGGGGGCAGGAGGAGAAGGGGACGACAGAGGATGAGATGGCTGGATGGCATCACTGACTCAATGGACGTGAGTCTAAGTGAACTCCAGGAGTTGGTAATGGACAGGGAGGCCTGGCTTGCTGTGATTCATGGGGTCGCAAAGAGTCGGACATGACTGAGCAACTGAACTAAACTGAACCCTACATAGCACATTCAAAAGCAGAGACATTACTTTGCCAACAAAGCTCCGTCTAGTCAAGACTATGGTTTTTCCAGTGGTCATGTATGGATGAGAGAGTCAGGCTGTGAAGAACGCTGAGCGCCAAAGGACTGATTATTCTGAACTGTGGTGTTAGAGAAGACTCTTGAGAGTCTTCTTGAGAGACTGAACTGAACTGAACTGAAGCAATGCAGTAGTATGCACATGGTTTCATTTACTGTGCAAAAGCTTGAGTTTGATTAGCTTCAGTTCAGTTCAGTTCAGTCGCTCAGTCGTGTCCAACTCTTTGCAACACCATGAATCACAGCACGCCAGGCCTCCCTGTCCTTCACCAACTCCCGGAGTTCATTCAAATTCATGTGCATTGAGTCACTGATGCCATCCAGCCATCTCATCCTCTGTCGTCCCCTTCTGCTCTTGCCCCCAATCCCTCCCAGCATCAGAGTCTTTTCCAATGAGTCAACTCTTGCATGAGGTGGCCAAAGTACTGAAGTTTCAGCTTCAGCATCAGTCCTTCCAATGAACACCCAGGACTGATCTCCTTTAGGATGGACTGTTTGGATCTCCTTGCAGCCCATCAATTCTTCAGTGCTCAGCTTTCTTCACATTCCAACTCTCACATCCATACTCACCCACTGGAAAAACTATAGCCTTGACTAGACAGACCTTTGTTGGCAAAGTAATATCTCTGCTTTTGAATATGGTATCTAGGTTGGTCATAACTTTTCATGAAGTGATGGGACCAGATGCCATGATCTTCGTTTTCTGAATGTTTAGCTTTAAGCCAACTTTTTCACTCTCCTCTTTCACGCTCATCAAGAGGCTTTTTAGTTCCTCTTCACTTTCTGCAATAAGGGTGGTGTTATCTGCATATCTGAGGTTATTGACATTTCTCCCGGCAATCTTGTTTTCAGCTCGTGCTTCTTCCAGCCCAGGATTTCTCATGATATACTCTGCATATAAGTTAAATAGGTAGGGTGACAATATACAGCCTTGATATACTCCTTTTCCTATTTGGAACCAGTCTATTGTTCCATGTCCAGTTCTAACTGTTTCTTCCTGACCTGCCTATAGGTTTCTCAAGAGCTTATGTTTATTTTTGCTTTTATTTCTATTGCCTTGGGGAGATTGACCTGTGAAACCAATGGTATGATTAATGTCAGAGAATGTTTTGTCTGTGTTCTCCTCTAAGAATTTTATTGTATCGTGTCTTATATTTAAGCCTTTAAGACATTTTTAGCTTATTTTTGTATATGGTGTAACAGTGTGTTCTAAATTCATTGATCTACATATGGCTATCCAACTTTCTCAGCATCTCTTGAGATGATTAGCTAATTTTAAATACCAAAACAATCAGATAGCATTGCAACCTTTATTAAGCTAATTTTTGCATAAGGGAACTAAAGACTTTGTAGATAAATTTGTCTAGGTGAAGTGCCTACAGTACAACAAGTTTACATTTAAAATTTCTTTTCATTTAATCAGAATTTATAGGACTTTTGAGTAAACAATTTTTGGATATCTATTCTTTATGTTGTGTCAGATAAAGACTGATATGTTGGAAATATTCCACATACCTGACCATAGAGCAATATAAAATATTTAACATAAATTGATAAACCAGAATCCATATACTTTTGGTATAAAAATTTTTAGAAAGAAATTCACAACGTAAATAAAATTAAACTGAACTCTAAAAAATATATCAGATTAAACACCAGTACCAGATATTAATACTTAACATATCACTATTGTAAATGGAAGAGTGGCAAAGGAATAGATGATATGGCAAATGATTAGATATGCTCAGTCATGTCCAACCCTTTGCGACCGCATGGACTGTAGCCTACCAGGCTCTCCCCTCCATGGGATTCTCCAGGCAAGAGTACTGGAGTGGGTTGCCATTTCCTTCTCCAACATTAACATAGTTGAGCTGTATTAGTATTACATATCATATTTTAAACTACATTATATTAGATATATCAACATGGGTTAAACTACCAAAGAGATTTATATAAAGAGTATAACTATTGATAGACCTTGGCTTGCAACCTGGAGAAGCACAAATTCTTCAATTAGTGATTTTTGAAGTTTTTGGAAAAAATAGTGAAACATGAAAGCTTAAAATGAAACATGTGCTGTGCTTAATTGCTCAGTTGTGTCTGACTTTTTGCGACCTCAAGGACTATAGTCTGCCAAGCTCCTCTATCCATAGAATTCTCTAGGAAAGAATACTGGAGTGGGTAGCCATGCCCTTCTACAGGGAATCTTCCCAACCCAGGGATCAAACTCAGGTCTTCTGCGTTGCAGGCAGATTCCTTACAAACTTAGATGTAGGGTGAAGTGAAAGATAATATAAAGGGGGAAAGTTACATTATTTATAAAAATATATAGGATATGTTTGTGTCCACATGACATAAAAAATTTCTTTAAAAATATGAAAGATGCACAGACCATATGCACACATTTTTATGAATTTATACTTAATTAGTTATATATGTTTATTCTGTATCATTATGTAGAAAATGAAAATGTATAATTTGAGGAAGGTATTTACAACATGCATAATTGAGTAAAAGGTACTAAATTAAACATAAAACACTTAAAGATAGATTAAGGCTTAGATTTCTTAGTAAGGGTACAGTACAAATGAAAACCACAATCAAGTAATATCTAAATCTGTCAGTATTGCAATCAAGATGTATCAAGTGTAGAAGAAACAACAGAATAATCAGAATCTTATATATACTTTAGTGGAATGGTAAATCTGAACATGAAAAAAATATAGTTGAAGATACTCCAACTGGATGACAAAGCCAATACACTCCTAGATCTTCTTAGAAAAATGATATTCAAACTGTGAGACTACTGACTCAAAGAAAGAAGTATATATTTCCAGGTAACTCAGACAAACACACACACACACACACACATACACACACACACACACATATAGAAACAAACATGACTATAAGGAAATTTAGTGAAAAGGAAGTAAACCTTACCATTGACATTTTGCCTGCATATTTTGTCCTATTGTGTTTTATTTCCTTATTCCATTTTATTCTTTTAGGTGATGTTTATGGTAATTAAATTGATTTACTAATACAGAAATTGGTCACAACATCAATCTTGAAAAGCATTTCTCAAGAGAGATTATTGCATCTGTAAAAACTCATAGCTCCAATGTTTTAATAGCAAAATCCTATGGGTTGAGGGTGTTAAGTGTCCAATAATAGATTAATGAATAAAGAAATTGTTTTTATTCATGAATCAAATGCTATATATCAATAAAAATTAATGAGTTGCAACTACATATGTCCACATGGATGGATTCCAAGAAAATTAAAATTGAATGTAAGAAGTAAAAGACAGTTTCCAGTTGTGAAATTCAAACATAATCATACTTGAAAATATGTATTTTAGCAATAAATAAATAAGATATAAAATTAAGGGAAACCAATTAAATGACAAACAGAACATGAAATACGTAGTTTTGTGGGTGACAGGAAAGAGAGAAAGGATGGGTGTGGTAAAAGTTCTGCAAAGCTAGAATTGCCTTTGCTAAAGGCAAAAATGATATTAAAAGACTGCAAACTTCTGTTGTTAAGCTGAGTGGTAAGAACATTAGTGCTTAATTCTTATTAAACTAATTCAGTTCAGTTCCATTCAGTCGCTCAGTTGTGTCCGACTTTTTGCGACCCCATGAATCACAGCACTCCAGGCCACCCCGTCCATCACCATCTCTCAGAGTTCACTCAAACTCACGTCCATCGAGTCGGTGATGCCATCCAGCCATCTCATCATCTGTCATCCCCTTTTCCTCCTGCCCCCAATCCCTCCCAGAATCAGAGTCTTTTCCAATGAGTCAACTCTTTGCATGAGGTGGCCAAATACTGGAGTTTCAGCTTCAGCATCATTTCTTCCAAAGAAATAGCAGGGCTGATCTCCTTTAGGATGGACTGGTTGGATCTCCTTGCAGTCCAAGGGACTCTCAAGAGTCTTCTCCAACACCACAGTTCAAAAGCATCAATTCTTTGGCACTCAACTTTCTTCTTAGTCCAACTCTCGCATCCATACATGACCACTGGAAAAACCATAGCCTTGACTAGATGGACCTTTGTTGGCAAAGTAATGTCTCTGCTTTTGAATATGCTATCTAGGTTGGTCATAACTTTCCTTCCAAGGAGTAAGCATCTTTTAATTTCATGGCTGTGGTTACCATCTGCAGTGATTTTGGAGCCCCCCAAAAATGAAGTCTGACACTGTTTCCACTGTTTCCCCATCTATTTCCCATGAAGTGATGGGACCGGATGTCATGATCTTCATTTTCTGAATGTTGAGCTTTAAGCCAACTTTTTCACTCTCCTCTTTCACTCTCATAAAGAGGCTTTTGAGTTCATCTTCACTTTCTGCCATAAGGGTGGTGTCATCCACATATCTGAGGTTATTGATATTTCTCCCGGCAATCTTGATTCCAGCTTGTGCTTCTTCCAGTCCAGGGTTTCTCATGATCTACTCTGTATATAAGTTAAACAAACAGGGTGACAATATACAGCCTTGACCTATTCCTTTTCTTATTTGGAACCAGTCTGTTGTTCCATGTCCAATTCTAACTGTTGCTTCCTGACCTGCATACAGATTTCTCAAGAGGCAGATCAAGTGGACTGGTATTCCCATCTCTTTCAGAATTTTCCACAGTTTATTGTGATCCACACAGTCAAAGGCTTTGGCATAGTCAATACAACAGAAATAGATGTTTTTCTGGAACTCTCTTGCTTTTCTGGGATCCAGCGGATGTTGGCAATTTTGTCTCTGGTTGCTCTGCCTTTTCTAAAACCAGCTTGAATATCTGGAATTTCACAATTCACATATTGCTGAAGCCTGGCTTGGAGAATTTTGAACATTACTAGTGTGTGAGATGAATGCAATTGTATGGTAGTTTGAGCATTCTTTGGCATTGCGTTTCTTTGGGATTGGAATGAAAACTGACCTTTTCCAGTCCTGTGGCCATTGCTGAGTTTTCCAGATTTGCTGGTGTAGTGAGTGCCACACTTTCACAGCATGATCTTTCAGGATTTGAAATAACTCAACTGGAATTCCATCACCTCCACTAGCTTTGTTCGTAGTGATGCTTTCTAAGGCCCACGTGACTTCACATTCCAGAACTTCTAGCTCTAGGTGTGTGATCACACCATCGTGATTATCTTGGTCATGAAGATCTTTTTTGTACAGTTCTTCTGTGTATTCTTGCCACCTCTTCTTAATATCTTCTGCTTCTATTAGGTCTATACCATTTCTGTCCTTTATCGAGCCCATCTTTGCAAGAAATGTTCCTTTGGTATCTCTAATTTTCTTGAAGAGATCTCTAGTCTCTCCCATTCTGTTGTTTTCCTCTATTTTTTTGCATTGATTGCTGAGGAAGGCTTTCTTATCTCTTCTGGGTATTATTTGGAACTCTGCATTCAGGTGCTTATATCTTTCCTTTTCTCCTTTGCTTTTCACTTCTCTTCTTTTCACAGCTATTAGTAAGGCCTCCCCAGACAGCCATTTTGCTTTTTTGCTTTTCTTTTCCATGGGGATGGTTTTGATCCCTGTCTCCTGTACAATGTCACCAACCTCAGTCCATAGTTCATCAGGCATTCTATCTATCAGATATAGTCCTTTAAATCTATTTCTCACTTCCACTGTATAATCATAAGGGATTTGATTTAGGTCATATCTGAATGGTCTAGTGGTTTTCCCTACTTTTTTCAACTTCAGTCTGAATTTGGCAATAAGGAGTTCATGGTCTGAGCCACAGTCAGCTCCTGGTCTTATTTTTGCTGACTGTATAGAGTTTCTCCATCTTTGGCTGCAAAGAATATAATCAATCTGATTTTGGTGTTGACCATCTGGTGATGTCCATGTGTAGAGTCTTCTCTTGTGTTGTTGGAAGAGGCTGTTTGCTACGACCAGTGTATTCTCTTGGCAAAATTATATTAGCCTTTGCCCTGCTTCATTCCATATTCTGCCAGGAGCCAGCATATTGCATATTGAGTGCATATTGCAAATTGCATATTGAGTGCAGCACTTTCCACAGCATCATCTTTCAGGATCTGGAATAGCTCAACTGGAATTCTATCACTGCCGGGAGCCAGCGTGAGGAGCTCCACCCATGACAAAGGTCATGAGGAAGGAGGCTCGGCATACGCAAAGGTGGGATCGAGCCTCAGGAGTCCCCCTGGAAATTCTCGAGCATCTACCCCCAAAACCAGAGTCTGCCTACTTTCTGCTTTGTGCTTTCACCTACACCTCTGACTTTACGGGGGGCTGTCCCCCACTACCTCTCTCTGAAAAAAAGAGTTAGCTTACAGCTCCAGTTAATAATTCCTGGGTGTGACAGTGTTTAACCTACAACCTCCTTTGGAAATCCTCTAGCCTGCCTGAATAGGTTTTTCTGGGCACATGTGATTGTTCAGAGCCTCCCAACTGTGAGAGGCAGGAGATGTTCTAAACTGTCTAAACACAGATTCCTTTGAGTAGTTAAAAGATTGATTAGAAATTGTATTGGTGAAGGGTTTTTCACTTATTGGGCCAATGTTTGCTGCTAAGTCTCCATACTCCTTACCTACTGTGTCCTTGGCAGTGTATTGATTGATATAATGGGTGTATAAAAATTTAAGTAGTAGCCTCAATGTTTGTAACCTTGGACCCTTGAGTTAATTCTTTTCTTGATTGAGCCCACCTCACCTTTGCCCTATAGGAATGCAGCTTTGTCCAGTGCTTTTTTGGAGGCTGGTACCTGACTTTGGAATAATCACCTTTAGAGAAAGATAAGTTTCTTAAAATGTTAACAGGCCTCCTGGCCAGAAGATGATGTAATTCACCTGAACTTTTGCATATGATAAGTTTGAAAGCCTGGCTTCGATTAGGACCAGGAACTGCTGTCCTTCCATGACTCCACCCCTTCCCCCATTATCCTCTATGCACAACTTAAGGTATAAAAACTACTTTGGAAAATAAAGTGCGGGCCTTGTTCACCAAAACTTGGTCTCACCATGTCGTTCTTTCTCTCACCTTCTGGCTGAATTATTCAGCCTCTTTTCTCCACTGAATTTCCTCACTGAGCTATCCTTACTTCAGCCTCTTTTCTTCACTGAATTTTCCTACTGAGCTATCCTTATTCTATTACTCTTTATATCCTTAATTAACGTTTAATTAAGCAGTTGTTTCCTGATCCTTGCCGACGCCATCCCCGCTTCGAATTCTCTGGATCCACTGGGGCTGGACCCCGGCAATATTCCAAGGCCAAATTTGCCTGTTACTCCAGGTGTTTCTTGACTTCCTACTTTTGCATTCCAGTCCCCTATAATGAAAAGGACATCTTTTTTGGGTGTTAGTTCTAAAAGGTCTTGTAGATCTTCATAAAACCGTTCAACTTCATCTTCTTCAGCATTACTGGTTGGGGCATAGACTTGTATTACTGTGATATTGAATGGTTTGCCTTGGAAACAAACACAGGTCATTCTGTCGTTTTTGAGATTGCATCCAAGTACTGCATTTCGGACTCTTGTTGTCCATGATGGCTACTCCATTTCTTCTAAGGGATTCCTGCCCGCAGTAATAGATATAATGGTCATCTAAGTTAAATTCAGCCATTCCAGTCCATTTTATTTTTGCTGATTCCTAGAATGTCGACGTTCATTCTTGCCATCTCCTGTTTGATCACTTCCAATTTGCCTTGATTCATGGACATAACATTCCAGGTTCCTATGCAATATTGTTCTTTACAACATCGGACCTTGCTTGTATCACCAGTCACATCCACAACTGGGTATTGTTTTTGCTTTGGCTCCATCCCTTCATTCTTTCTGGAGTTATTTCTCCACTGATCTGCAGTAGCATATTGGGTACCTACTGACCTGTATTAGTCAGTAAACTGACTAAGTAATTATAACTAAATTATAATATTTAATTAATTTCCACTTATAATTAATGTGAGTGGGGAAAATGTCATAAATCAGTTTGGATTTATATATAAGCAAAGATACCCCACATCAGGGAAACGTAAATTAAAACAATGGGATAGCACTACATATCTATTTTAATAGTTGAAATTCAATATACTGACAACATCAAATGCAGGTAAGGATGCAGAGCAACAGGAATTCTCATTCATTGCTGGAAGAAATGTCAATTGATGCAGTTATTTGAGCATGGCATTTGGTGTTTTCTTACAAAATTAAACAAGCTCATCCTATAATCTAGCAATTGTGCTTTTGGGTTTTTACCAAAGAAATTGAAAATGCATGTCCACAAAAAACTTGCATGTGAATGCTTTTATCAGTTTTATTTGTAATAAAACTTGGGAGCAATCGAATGATCAAACAAGTAGGTGAATGCATAAATTGTGATATATGCAATGGAATATTATTCAGTGCTGAAAATAAATAGTCTATTGAGGCTTTAAAAGACAAGCAGGAATCTTAAATACATATTGCTAAGTGAAGAAGCCAATCTGAAAAGGCTACATAGTATATGATTCCAACTATATAACATTCGAGACAAGGGAAAATTGTGGAGAAAGTTTATAAAAGGTCTATGTAAGAATTTTAACTTATATTCAGAGTACATCATGAGAAATGCTAGGCAGGAGGAAGCATAAGCTGGAATCAAGATTGCCGGGAGAAATATCAATAACCTCAGATATGCAGATGACACCACCCTTATGGCAGAAAGTGAAGAACTAAAGAGCCTCCTGAAGAAAGTGAAAGGGGAGAGTGAAAAAGTTGGCTTAAAGATCATGGCATCTGATCCCATCACTTCATAGGAAATAGATTGGGAAACAGTGGAAACAATGGCTGACTTTATTTTTCTGGGCTCCAAAATCACTGCAGATGGTGATTGCAGCCATGAAATTAAAAGACACTTACTCCTTGGAGGGAAACTTATAACCAACCTAGATAGCATATTCAAAAGCAGAGACATTACTTTGCCAACAAAGGTCCATCTAGTCAAGGCTCTGGTTTTTCCAGTGGTCATGTATGGATGTGAGAGTTGGACTGTGAAGAAACCTCAGTGCTGAAGAACTGATGTTTTTGAACTGTGGTGTTGGAGAAGACTCTTGAGAGTCCCTTGGACTGCAAGGAGATCCAACCAGTCCATCCTAAAGGAGATCAGTCCTGGGTGTTCATTGGAAGGACTGATGTTGAAGCTGAAACTCCAATACGTTGGCCACCTGATGCAAGGAGCTTACTCATTTGAAAAAGACCCTGATGCTTGGAATGACTGAGGGCAGGAGAAGGGGACGACAGAGGATAAGATGGTTGGATGGCATCACCGACTTGATGGACATGAGTTTGAGTATGCTCCATGGACAGGGAAGCCTGGGGTGCTGTGGTTCATGGGGTTGCAAAGAATTGGACACGACTAAGCAACTGAATTGAACTGACATAAGAATTAAGTAGCAAAATACAGTAACAATTTCTTTAATCCAAAATACAGAAATTATGATAATGTGATAGGGGAATTTTCTATGAACAAAGCTAGTGGAGGTGATGGAATTCCAGTTGAGCTATTTCAAATCCTGAAAGATGATGCTGTGAAAGGGCTGCACTCAATATGCCAGCAAATTTGGAAAACTCAGCAGTGGCCACAGGACTGGAAAAGGTCAGTTTTCATTCCAATCCCAAAGAAAGGCAATGCTAAAGAATACTCAAACTACTGTACAAATGCACTCATCTCACAGGCTAGTAAAGTAATGCTCAAAATTCTCCAAGCCAGGCTTCAGCAATATGTGAACCATGAACTTCCAGATGTTCAAGCTGGTTTTAGAAAAGGCAGAGGAACCAGAGACAAAATTGCCAACATCTGCTGGATCATGGAAAAAGCAAGAGAGTTCCAGAAAAACATCGATTTCTGCTTTATTGACTATGCCAAAGCCTTTGACTGTGTGGATCACAATAAACTGTGGAAAAATCTGAAAGAGATGGGAATACCAGGCCACCTGATCTGCCTCTTGAGAAATTTGTATGCAGGTCAGGAAGCAACAGTTAGAACTGGATATGGAACAACTGGTTCCAAATAGGAAAAGGAGTACGTCAAGGCTGTATATTGTCACCCTGCTTATTTAACTTATATGCAGAGTAGATAATGAGAAACCCTGGACTGGAAGAAGCACAAGCTGGAATCAAGATTGTTGGGAGAAATATCAATAACCTCAGATATGCGGATGACACCACCCTTATGGCAGAAAGTGAAGAGGAACTAAAAAGCCTCTTGATGAAGTTGAAAGAGGAGAGTGAAAAAGTTGACTTAAAGTTCAAAATTCAGAACACAATATCATGGCATCTGGTCCCATCACTTCATGGGAAATAGATGGGGAAACAGTGGAAACAGTGTCAGACTTTATTTTTCTGGGCTTGAAAATCACTGCGGATGGTGACTGCAGCCATGAAATTAAAAGACGCTTACTCCTTGGATGAAAAGTTATGACCAACCTAGATAGTATAGTGAAAAGCAGAGACATCACTTTGCCAACAAAGGTCCGTCTAGTCAAGGCTATAGTTTTTCCTGTGGTCATGTGTGGATGTGAGATTTGGACTGTGAAGAAGGCTGAGTGCTGAAGAATTGGTGCTTTTGAACTGTGTTGTTGGAGAAGACTCTTGAGAGTCCCTTGGACTGCAGGGAGATCCAACCAGTCCATTCTGAAGGAGATCAGCCCTGGGATTTCTTTGGAAGGAATGATGCTGAAGCTGAAACTCCAGTACTTTGGCCACCTCATGCGAAGAGTTGACTCATTGGAAAAGACTCTGATGCTGGGAGGGATTGGGGGCAGGAGGAAAAGGGGACAACAGAGGATGAGATGGCTGGATGGCATCACTGACTCGATGGACGTGAGTCTGAGTGAACTCCGGGAGTTGGTGATGGACAGTGAGGCCTGGCCTGTTGCTATTCATGGGGTTGCAAAGAGTCGGACATGACTGAGGTACTGAACTGACTGACCCACTATTCTTAAATTGATTAGAAATTATATCATCAATCATGAAATTCTAAAAACCTGCAAATTTTGAGAGAGAAAAGATAATGCATTTTAATAGCTAACACAATACTGCCAATGAATGTAGTTAAGTGAGCAGTTTTTGGCACTAAATAGGTTAGTGAGGGTTAAGCATCATCAAACAACAACAACAAAAAAAATAAAGTTTCTTAGGAAATTAGCCATGGGAAAAATCTGAAAATAGTTTCCTGAGCATGGGACTAAGTTGGAAAAAAATCTTGATTTGAGAGATTGCCTGGCATACATGAGGAGAACTAAAAGGAAGCTACTATAACTGAAGCATAGTGAGCAAGGCAGAGTCAGAGAGAGTGATCAGAGAGGTAATAGGGTCATCTCAGTCACCTTCTGGAGACTAGCCAAGTGCTTTGCCTTCTTTTCTCTGAATGGAATGGAAACAACCTGCAGGGTTTCAAACATAGTGACAGGTTCTAATAAGTTTTTAAAGATAAATCTGCCTTCTGTGCTGAATGTGAAGTCAGCATGCAGGGAGCATGTGGATAAAAGTAGAAGAAAAGCCTGTTTTAGGATATATAGCATTAATCCACCAGAAGAAGGCAGAAGCTTACAGCAGAGTAAGGAGCAAGTGGACATGATGAGCTGTCCTTGGATTCTAGATACATCTTAGAACTAGTCAGGGTATTATGGTGGTGGCAATTGCACAGACCTTCATCATTATCGACTGGTCACTTAAGGGTAGATAATTTAAAAAGATAAACTTTCATCATGACTAGTGAGTTGCCTTTGTTGTAAAAAATTAAAATGTGTAGTTTATTATCATCTGTGCGAGCTAGGTTTGTCACATTGACAAATTTAATTTTGGAATTTTACAATCATTTTGAAGTTTAACTTTCAATATTTTGAGGTGTTAACAATATCAGCTTGACTTTTAGCTCATTAAAAGTCTTTGTGTTTCTGTTATCACATGCCATGAGATGGTCTTTTTCACCAGGAGTGTCACTAGCACCATAATTAACATAACTACTCCTAACCTGAGATCATTAAGATGCATTTTGCTTCACATTGGAAATCTATGTATTGTTCATCTTAAAAGTCAACATATGTTTTTTTTGTTAATGAACTGAAGTGGTATGGGATTTCTAATTTACTTAAAACGAATACCTATTTTCTTTCAAGTGTCTGACTCTAAGAGAAATCTACTTCAGGGCACATTTCAAGGTACATTAAACACCATCAACTTTATCCACACAATGCTTTTATTATTGGAACATTAAATGATCCCCTCCTCAATCTGAGCACAGCATCTAGTCTCTGTAGAAATGAGCAGTTAACAGAAATCTTTCCTATAAATGGAATAGATGAACTGTATCTAGGTTAAATAATAATTATTTCATACATAAAAGGTTAGTTCAACCTTCAGAGCACCTTTGTGTTTAGGTAGTAACTTGCTCCCAATACTAGAGAAAATCTGGATCCTATAAAAATAATTGATAATGTGATTTGAAAGAATCACTTTTGAGCATCTTTACCTGTCAACATTCTTATATGATGAACTATAATATTTGGCCATAATTCTCTTGATGATACCTTGGTGGCATATTGCAATTATATATCACATGAGAGCCACTACTATGCTGTGCTTTAAGATAAATTTCACCTTATAAAACTAACCTAAGTACCAAAATTTAAATATTTCTTTCCTGAGAACTGTATTTGGAGTGAGATATAGCACCTTAATTTTAGAAATCACCACAAAGGTTGTGTGCATGAAATTACTATATATGTAAGGAATTTTAGATGTCATATCAAAACTTTTACACAAGGGATGTGGTAACTAACACCAAATGATATGATATAGCTTCCCTAAGCACACAGTAACATCATTAGAAGTAAATCCATCTATCCTAAGCCCATATTCTGTGCTCCTTGAGTGATGCACAGTGTACCTTCTGGATTTCAGTATCATTTCTAAATTTGTCTATGACATTATAAAACAATTTTCTATTTTGTAGTTCAACATCAAAAATATTATTCAACATTGATGCAAATAATTTCAATAAAATATAATAAACTATTATAAATAAAATAAAATATGTTAATGAACATATTTTTAGTTATTTCCTCATAGGTTTACATGCTTTAGAATTCATCAGTTCTTTTGCATGCAATTAATTCTTTGACAAGAAGGATTTTTAAATCTAATACAAATGACTTTCAGTCAAAGTGAATATCTGGGGAGATTTGGTTAAATTAAATTCTAATGTAGCATAACAAATCTAAACCGAAAAAAAAAAAAAAACTGTTAAATAAAACCTTGTCAGAGACTATATGAAAATGATATTGAGTTGGACAGTTAAATACGTATTTTGTGCACATAATACTGAGGAAAAGGCTAGAAAATGTTGATGAAGGGCCATATGTGACAAGCCCACAGCTAATATCATATTCAACAACTGTAAATTTCTCCTCTCATATCAGAAATCATATTCAATAGTGAAAAGCTGTAAGTTTCCCCTCTAAGATCAGGAATAGAATAAGAATGCCCACTCTTGCCACTTTTATCCAACATAGTATTGAAAGTCTTAGCCAGAGGAGTTAGGCCAAAAACAAAACCAAAAACAAAAAATGAAGTTAGAGAAGTTGCAGGATACAAAATCAGTATACGGAAATCTGTTCATTTCTGTACACGAATAACAAAATATTTAAAACAGAAATTAAGACTATAATCCCATTCACAGTTGCATTAAAAACAATAAAATACCTAGGAATACATTTAACAGAGAAGGTAAAAGACCTTTCCCTGAAAACCATGACACTGATGAAAGAAATTGAAGAATACACAAATGACTGGAAAGATGTTTCATGTTCATGGATTTGAGGAATTAATGTCATTACAATGGTCATACAACACAAAGCAATCTACAGATTGAATGCAATTCCACTCAAAATTCCAATGGCAATTTTTAAGAAATAGAACAGATGATCATAAAACCTTCATAGAATCACAAAATACCCTGAATAGTCAAAGCAATGCTGAGAAAAAGAACAAACCCAGAGGCATCGCACTCCCTGATTTCAAACTATACTACAAAGCTAGCATAACAAATTAGTATGGAAGATGCATAAAAACAGACACACAGATCAATGAAACAGAATAAAGAGTCTAGGAATAAACCCACACCTATATGGTCAATTAACTTATAACAAAGAAGCCAGGGATATACAATGGGGAAAGGACAGTATCTTTCTTTAATAAATGGTGTTGGAAAAACTGGACAGCCATATGCAAAGAATAAAACCTACCTTGTATATACTCAAAATTCAACTCAAAATGGGTCAAAGATTTGAATATAAGATCTGAAATCTCTTACAATCTATGAAGTAAAATCATTGCCCAAGTGGAGTAGGTGTCCTAGGCTAGTGTTTGTTCTTTATGTCAAAAGTTCAGAAGTAGCTGAAGTAAACCCAGTGAATTATTGAAGTATTAATGAATAAAAGTTTATTGTGCACACATCAAAAAGACAGTTGCTGATCCAAAAATACTCAAACCAAAACATGGAATGAGTCACAGGACTATACTGTTATAAAGCAGTATGTAGTGAGGAGACGATGATTGTTTATTCTTCATAGTGATTGGTTATAATAGAATTCTCTTAAGTGACAGGGAATCGGTCAATGGTTGATCCATGAGAAACCTTGAGAAACAAAGTTTTGCTTATGATTTCCAGAAGTGTAAATTAGGAATAACCCAGGTCAAGTAGGTCTTGTAAAATAAATTGTTTTGTTTGTATGACTAAACTGATTTTGTCTACTCAGGGAATTTTCGAGATTGGTTTCTGTTTGCTTTGTACTTTAAAAATTGTCCCCTATTGGTCATTCTTTTTTTGATAGCAGTCTGAGAGTGTGACCAACCAGTAGAACCTTATTCTCAGTCACCAGCATTGATATAGTTGGGCCAAAAAAATCACATATTTGCTCTTTTAGTTGGTTGGGGAATCAAGCCAGAGGGCCATGAAGTCACCATCTTCATCATTTGTGGGGTTATTGTTCATTTCATCCAGTTGTCTGATCCTGATGGATAAAGTTTGGCACATGAGTGGCTTCTGACAGGCGTAAAAAGCTTTGAGAGGATACAAAGCACTAGAGAGTAATACAATGACTTAATGAGACTAATAGCCAAGGATTGAAAAATTCCCCAGAGCAGAAATTTATAGGAGCCAAACTTTAACCAATTAAATAGAGCTCTTTAAAAAATATCACATGTGCATAATATATACACATAGACATACAAAAACATATAGCAATTACAAACAGAGATCTTATAGCTTTTGTTTTAAAAATTTGACTCATGTCTCAGGTACAAAATTCAAAAGAATAGTTGGATCTATTTTGTGTTTCTAGTATATGGATTAAGTGAAAGTTATTTGCTCAGATGGTCAAAGTTTTATACTAAAGATTTTTTATTTGCATATTAAAAGGATCACAGTTGAGCTATTTTTTTCAGTTACTTTGTCTTTTAGAAGCTTCTGCATATCAAAGAATTCATTATATTTTTTCTGAGGGCTTAGGAATCCTTTATTTTAAGGGTGCCCAATAAGGTGGACTCATCCAAGTTAAGGTTTCTCCAAAGTAGCCACTACAATTCCAAATTTTGCAAAAGATCACCTGTTTTCGAAAAAGGCACAAGATTCTGGTCCATAGACCAGGGGGAGCCTATCTTTGCCATTAGATTCCCTAAGATGTCTTAACTATGAGGGTCTTGTTTTTTAACAGCTGTTTCAAAACATAGGGAATCACGTATGTTCCCCATCTCCCACCACTGCCCCATAGCCTTTTGAATAGAATATGACTTTACAAACTTCATTCTGTGGGCCTAGGTTCTTGTAAGTACATAAAGAAGAATCTGAGGTCTTATCCATTGCAAGAGAGTTTATTGAATATTAGGAAAGAGAAAGAGAGATCACCTCAAGAGAGAGGTGGGTCAGATTGAGGAATACAATGGTCCCAGAAAGCTGGGATGTAGAGTTTTTAAGGCAAGGTTTTTGGCATAATTCAGGAGGTCTTTGACAACCTTGATTGACAGCTAAGGTTATATAACAAGAGGCTTTATTGTGTATAATTTAGTAATTCAGTAATTATAATTCCCATAATTCAGTCTGTTATAATTAGATGTATGTATTCATAGAATGACTTCCCTGGTGGCTCAGTCGGTAAACAACCTGACTGCAATGAGGGAGACCCAGGTGGGATCCTTGGGTGGGGAAGATCACCTGAAGAAGGTCATGGCAACCCACTCAGTATTCTTGCCTAGAGAATTCCATGGACAGAGGAGCCTGGCAGGCTACAGTCTACAGGATCACAAAGAATCAGACACTAGAGAGCCACTAAGTACAAACACACAATGAGTCCCAACAGGCTTCCTAGGTGGTGCCAGTTGTAAAGAACCCACCTGCCAATGCAGGAGAAATAAGAGGCTGTGGGTTCAGTCCCTGGGTTGGGAAGATCCCCTGGAGGAGAGCATGGCAACCCACTTCAGTCTTCTTGCCTGGAAAATGCCATGGACAAAGGAACCTGGAGGGATACAGTCCATGAGGTTGCAAGAGTGGGACATGACTGAAGTGACTTAGCATGCACATGCTCAATTGAGTCCAATAGCCTCCAAAGGTTATAAGTACATGATAGTGTAAGGCGTGTACATGTACCAGAGTAGGGAATGTCCCTCCAGTTGGTCAGTGGGGTTTTTTCCCTTCCCCTAACTGTTTTGAAGTACTGATGGGGACGTGTTTGGGTGGGGTTGGTAATAGATTGGCAGGATTAGGCAGCTATTGGATATCCAGCTGATAAGGCCAACTCTCTTTGCTCCTGGCTAACATTTATAAGACTAAACTGAGTTTGTCTGGGCAACAAATTTTTGAGACTGGTCTCCATTTGTTTCTGATTTTAACTTTGGTCAGATAATAAGAAGAGCATCAGTTCAGTTCATTTTTTTTTAATTTTATTTTATTTTTAAACTTTACAATATTGTATTGGTTTTGCCAAATATCGAAATGAATCTGCCAAAGGTATAAATCAGTTCAGTTCAGTTCATTTCAGTAGCTCAGTCGTGTCCGACTCTTTGCGACCCCATGAATTGCAGCATGCTAGGCCTCCCTGTCCATCACCAACTCCCAGAGTTCACTCAAATTCATGTCCATCGAGTCGGTGATGCCATCCAGCCATCCCATCCTCTGTCGTCCCTTTCTCCTCCTGCCCCTAATCCCTCCCAGCATCAGGGTCTTTTGCAATGAGTCAACTCTTTGCATGAGGTGGCCAAAGTACTGGAGTTTCAGCTTTAGCATCAGTCCTTCCAAAGAACACCCAGGACTGATCTCCTTTAGAATGGACTGGTTGGATCTCCTTGCAGTCCAAGGGACTCTCAAGAGTCTTCTCCAACACCACAGTTCAAAAGCATCAATTCTTTGGCACTCAGCTTTCTTCACAGCCCAACTCTCACATCCATACATGACCACTGGAAAAACCATAGCCTTGACTAGACAGACCTTTGTTGGCAAAGTAATGTCTTTGGTTTTGAATATGCTATCTAGGTTGGTCATAACTTTCCTTCCAAGGAGTAAGCATCTTTTAAATTCATGGCTGGAATCACCATCAGCCATGATTTTGGAGCCACAAAAAATAAAGTCAGCCACTGTTTCCACTGTTTCCCCATCTATTTCCCATGAAGTGATGGGACCGGATGTCATGATCTTCATTTTCTGAATGTTGAGCTTTAAGCCAACTTTTTCACTCTCCTCTTTCACTTTCATCAAGAGACTTTTGAGTTCCTCTTCACTTTCTGCCATAAGGGTGGTGTCATCTGCATATCTGAGGTTATTGATATTTCTCCCAGCAATCTTGATTCCAGCTTGTGTTTCTTCCAGCCCAACGTTTCTCTGGATGTACTCTGGATATAAGTTAAATAAGCAAGGTGATAATATACAGCCTTGACATACTCTTTTTTCCTATTTGGAACCAGTCTGTTGTTCCATGTCCAGTTCTAACTGTTGCTTCCTGACATGCATATAGGTTTCTCAAAAGGCAGGTCAGGTGGTCTGGTACTATCTCTTGAAGAATTTTCCACAGTTTATTGTGATCCACACAGTCAAAGGCTTTGGCATAGTCAATAAAGCGGAAATAGATGTTTTTCTGGAACTCTCTTGCTTTTTCGATGATCCAGCGTATGTTGGCAATTTGATCTCTGATTCCTCTGCCTTTTCTAAAACCAGCTTGAACATCTGGAAGTTCATGGTTCATGTATTGCTGAAGCCTGGCTTGGAGAATTTTGAGCATACAAGCAGGGAAAAGGCATCTTCCCCCTTCAGAATCAGCAGGCTTTGTGTAACAGCCAGAAATCTGGAAACAGAGCTGCTTTTAGGAACCAGTGTTTTCTTGCAAACTGAGAATGCCAGTGTGAAAGCACAAGACAGGAACAAGCCGGTGGAGGCTCCCTGGCAGCTAGACTTGCTGAGGACTCAGAGCTTCTGATATGAATGTGGAAGTGAGAACTGCTGCTGTGTGGCTTCTGGTGGGAACAACAGCCTGAATTTCCTGATAAAATACATACTCAGAGTGCTTAATGAATGCTTAAGACTTGAAAGACAATCTTACCTCCACTCTTAGCATCTTAAAAATGCTAACACAGCAATTTGCTTATTCCTGATACTCATTCAATTAAAATTCAACAGTTTATTTTTCTTCTTATTTTGAAATGATTTTAACCTTATAATAATGTAGCAAAGATACAACCGTATTTTTTCTTGAATAATCTGAGGCTGTTTCTGACATAAATGTCTCATTTCTCATGAATACATTACTACAGATGAGCATATTATCCTATATCACTATATAATCACTGAAATCAGGAAATTAACAGTGATTCATGACTATCATGTGATCCTTAGTGTTCTTTCGAGTTTCAGTTGTTGCAAATGCTCTTTATACCAACAGGAGGCAATTCAGATTAAACATTCTATTTAGTTATCATGTCTCCTTATTCTCTTTTAATCCATAGTAGCTCATCAGTTGTGCTTTTTGAGATTCCTGACTATGACATTTTTGACAATTATGGGGCAGTTGATTTTTAAAATGTTCATTGATTGAGGGTTCATTTATATTTTATTAGATTCAGCTCATGCATTTTTGCCAGAAATATGACAGGTTTGATATTGTTTTCTTCTCCTTGCTTTTAGTCAGGTGTTACATGATTTTGATTTGTTCCTTTATTTTTGATATTAAATTCATTCCCCTGATTTAGGTAGTGACTAACAATCTTTATTGTAAAGTTACTTTTGCTGTTTGCGGGGAAAAGTCTTTTACCACCTTTACTAACATAGATAATTTACCATTAAATAACACAGATTTACCCATTTAAAAGTACAATTCAATGACTTTTTCTGTTGTTGTTGTTCTTTTTCTTTTTTTTAATTTTATTTTATTTTTAAACTTTACAGTATTGTGTTAGTTTTGCCAAATATCAAAATGAATCTGCCACAGGTATACATGTGTTCCCCATCCTGAACCCTCCTCCCTCCTCCCTCCCCATACCATCCCTCTGGGTCGTCCCAGCACACCAGCCCCAAGCATCCAGTATCGTGCATCAAACCTGGACTGGCGATTCGTTTCATACATGATAGTATACATGCTTCAATGCCATTCTCCCAAATCTTCCCACCCTCTCCCTCTCCCTCTCCTACAGAGCCCATAAGACTGTTCTATACATCAGTGTCTCTTTTGCTGTCTTGTACACAAGGTTATTGTTACCATCTTTCTAAATTCCATATATATGCGTTAGTATACTGTATTGGTGTTTTTCTTTCTGGCTTACTTCACTCTGTATAATAGGTTCCAGTTTCAGCCACCTTATTAGAACTGATTCAAATGTATTCTTTTTAATGGCTGAGTAATACTCCATTGTGTATATGTACCACTGCTTTCTTATCCATTCATCTGCTGATGGGCATCTAGGTTGCTTCCATGTCCTGGCTATTATAAACAGTGCTGCGATGAATATTGCGGTACATGTGTCTCTTTCCCTTCTGGTTTCCTCAGTGTGTATGCCCAGCAGTGGGATTGCTGGGTCATAAGGCAGTTCTATTTCCAGTTTTTTAAGGAATTTCCACACTGTTCTTCAGAGTGGCTGTACTAGTTTGCATTCCAACCAGCAGTGTAAGAGGGTTCCCTTTTCTCCACACCCTCTCCAGCATTTATTGCTTGTAGACTTTTGGATCGCAGCCATTCTGACTGGCGTGAAATGGTACCTCATAGTGGTTTTGATTTGCATTTCTCTGATAATGAGTGATGTTGAGCATCTTTTCATGTGCTTGTTAGCCATCTGTATGTATTCTTTGGAGAAATATCTATTTAGTTCTTTGGCCCATTTTTTGATTGGGTCATTTATTTTTCTGGAGTTGAGCTGTAGGGGTTGCTTGTATATTTTTGAGATTAGTTGTTTGTCAGTTGCTTCATTTGCTATTATTTTCTCCCATTCTGAAGGCTGTCTTTTCACCTTGCTTATAGTTTCCTTTGTTGTGCAGAAGGCTTTTAAGTTTAATTAGGTCCCATTTGTTTATTTTTGCTTTTATTTCCAATATTCTGGGAGGTGGGTCATAGAGGATCCTGCTGCGATGTATTTCAGAGAGTGTTTTGCCTATGTTCTCCTCTAGGAGTTTTATAGTTTCTGGTCTTACATTGAGATCTTTAATCCATTTTGAGTTTATTTTTGTGTATGATGTTAGAAAGTGTTCTAGTTTCATTCTTTTACAAGTGGTTGACCAGTTTTCCCAGCACCACTTGTTAAAGAGATTGTCTTCAATCCATTGTATATTCTTGCCTCCTTTGTCAAAGATAAGGTATCCATATGTGCGTGGATTTATCTCTGGGCTTTCTATTTTGTTCCGTTGATCTATATTTCTGCCTTTGTGCCAGTACCATACTGTCTTGATGACTGTGGCTTTTTAGTAGAGCCTGAAGTCAGGTAGGTTGATTCCTCCAGTTCCATTCTTCTTTCTCAAGATAGCTTTGGCTATTCGAGGTTTTTTGTATTTCCATGCAAATTGTGAAATTATTTGTTCTAGCTCTGTGAAGAATACCATTGGTAGCTTGATAGGGATTGCATTGAATCTATAAATTGCTTTGGGTAGTATACTCATTTTCACTATATTGATTCTTCCAATCCATGAACATGGTATATTTCTCCATCTATTAGTGTCCTCTTTGATTTCTTTCACCAGTGTTTTATAGTTTTCTATATATAGGTCTTTAGTTTCTTTAGGTAGATATATTCCTAAGTATTTTATTCTGTCCATTGCAATGGTGAATGGAATTGTTTCCTTAATTTCTCTTTCTGTTTTCTCATTATTAGTGTATAGGAATGCAAGGGATTTCTGTGTGTTGATTTTATATCCTGCAACTTTACTATAATCATTGATTAGTTCTAGTAATTTTCTGGTGGAGTCTTTAGGGTTTTCTATGTAGAGGATCATGTCATCTGCAAATAGTGAGAGTTTTACTTCTTCTTTTCCAATTTGGATTCCTTTTATTTCTTTTTCTGCTCTGATTGCTGTGGCCAAAACTTCCAAAACTATGTTGAGTAGTAATGGTGAAAGTGGGCACCCTTGTCTTGTTCCTGACTTTAGAGGAAATGCTTTCAATTTTTCACCATTGAGGATAATGTTTGCTGTGGGTTTGTCATATATAGCTTTTATTATGTTGAGGTATGTTCCTTCTATTCCTGCTTTCTGGAGGGTTTTTATCATAAATGGATGTTGAATTTTGTCAAAGGCTTTCTCTGCATCTATTGAGATAATCATATGTTTTTTATTTTTCAATTTGTTAATGTGCTGTATTACATCGATTGATTTGCAGATATTGAAGAATCCTTGCATCCCTGGGATAAAGCCCACTTGGTCATGGTGTATGATCTCTTTAATGTGTTGTTGGATTCTGATTGCTAGAATTTTGTTAAGGATTTTTGCATCTATGTTCATCAGTGATATTGGCCTGTAGTTTTCTTTTTTTGTGGGATCTTTGTCAGGTTTTGGTATTAGGGTGATGGTGGCCTCATAGAATGAGTTTGGAAGTTTACCTTCCTCTGCAATTTTTTGGAAGAGTTTGAGCAGGATAGGTGTTAGCTCTTCTCTAAATTTTTTGTAGAGTTCAGCTGTGAAGCCGTCTGGACCTGGGCTTTTGTTTGCTGGAAGATTTTTGATTACAGTTTCAATTTCCATGCTTGTGATTGGTCTGTTAAGATTTTCTATTTCTTCCTGGTCCAGTTTGGGAAAGTTGTACTTTTCTAAGAATTTGTCCATTTCTTCCACGTTGTCCATTTTATTGGCATATAATTGTTGATAGTAGTCTCTTATGATCCTTTGTATTTCTGTGTTGTCTGTTGTGATCTCTCCATTTTCATTTCTAATTTTATTGATTTGATTTTTCTCCCTTTGTTTCTTGATGAGTCTGGCTAATGGTTTGTCAATTTTATTTATCCTTTCAAAGAACAAGCTTTTGGCTTTGTTGATTTTTGCTATGGTCTCTTTTGTTTCTTTTGCATTTATTTCTGCTCTAATTTTTAAGATTTCTTTCCTTCTACTAACCCTGGGGTTCTTCATTTCTTCCTTTTCTAGTTGCTTTAGGTGTAGAGTTAGGTTATTTATTTGACTTTTTTCTTGTTTCTTGAGGTATGCCTGTATTGCTATGAACTTTCCCCTTAGGACTGCTTTTACAGTGTCCCACAGGTTTTGGGTTGTTGTGTTTTCATTTTCATTCATTTCTATGCAAATTTTGATTTCTTTTTTGATTTCTTCTGTGATTTGTTGGTTATTCAGCAGCGTGTTGTTCAGCCTCCATATGTTGGAATTTTTAATAGTTTTTCTCCTGTAATTGAGATCTAATCTTAACTGCATTGTGGTCAGAAAAGATGCTTGGAATGATTTCTATTTTTTTGAATTTACCAAGGCTAGATTTATAGCCCAGGATGTGATCTATCCTGGAGACGGTTCCATGTGCGCTTGAGAAAAAGGTGAAATTCATTGTTTTGGGATGAAATGTCCTATAGATATCAATTAGGTCTTTCTCAGAGCTGTGAAACTATTAGCACAGCCCACTTTTAAAGTATTTCTGTTACCTCCCCCAAAAGATCCTTATGCACACTTGTAGTCCATTTTTGTTTCACTCCTAGCTCGAGGCAACCACTGATCTATTCTTTTCCCCCTAAAGTTTGCCTTCCTAGATATTTCTATGAAACCATACAAGATGTAGTCTTTGTTGGAAAAAACTGTGAGACTTGTCAGCGTAATTTTCTTCATCAAACTTTCATAGTTTTATGGACTCATTGATGTTTAATGGCAAATGTATCTAGAGTCAATATGCGTTCACTGAATGACAGAGTAATGGGAATATTTTCAGACTTAGTTGCAATCTATGTATCTTCGGTGTCGTGTATGTTCAGATCATCTGTCTGTATTTGGGTTTTTATTTCCTCTTGTTGAATTTCAAGTGTGTGCTCAGTTGTATCTGACTCTTTGCAACTCAGTGGACTGCAGCCTGACAGACTCTGCTGTTTATGGGATTTTCCAGGCAAGAATACTAGAATGTGTTGCCATCTATCATTTTTTATTCCTCTTGGATCATGCTTTTGCTGTTATATCTAAAAACAACACCAAATCAAGATCATTTAGATTTTCTCCTAGGTTCTATTTTAAATGTTTTATATTTTGGCTTTTACATGTATATCTTTGATCTAATGGAGATATTTTTTTTGTAGAGTGTAAGGTCTGTTTCT
Source organism: Bos grunniens (assembly GCF_055505025.1). Taxonomy (NCBI): domain Eukaryota; kingdom Metazoa; phylum Chordata; class Mammalia; order Artiodactyla; family Bovidae; genus Bos; species Bos grunniens. Next base: position 117,920,225 of record NC_141165.1, on the reverse strand, counting down.
AATTTTTTTTAATTTTCTCTGATTTTTTCTTTACTCTTTGACAAAGGTCAGTGGACTATGTTTATGAGTCTGTTTCTGGGTTTTCTATTCTATTCCATTGATCTATGTGTATATTCTTTCACCAATATTATGTTGTCATGATTACTGCAGCTTTTTAACAAGTCTTGAAAGCAAGTACTAGGTCCCTTCAACTTTATTCTTCAATATTATGTTGACTATTCTTATTGTTTTGCATATCTACATAAATTTTAGAATCAACTTTTCAATATCTCCAAAATAGCTCACTAGGATTTTGATTGTGGTTGCATTGAATCTACAGTTCAAGTTGGAGAGAAACAACATTTCAACATTTGTGTCTTTCGATACATAGAAAAAACAATGCTCCATTTATTTAGATATTTTAAAAAATTCCTTTCTTCAGTGTTCTGTAGTTTTCTGCTTGAAAAACCTAGGATTTTTTTTAGATTTCTAAGTAACAATTTCATTTTCACTGTTATTGTCAATGATACTTTTTAAAATTTTCAATTCTTTTTGTTGCTGACATTTCAAAAAGCAATGGATTTTGTATATGGCCCATGTATGAATTGACATACCAACTCACTGCTTTATTTCCAGAACTTTTAATTTATTTATTTACTTTTTTGATTCTTTGGTTTTTCTACATAGACAGTCTTGCCCTATATGAATAAAGACAGGTATTCTTCTTTCCTAACTATATATATATATATATATATATATATATATATATATATATATATACTCCATTTCCTCTTGTCTTATTGTATTAGCTCTTTTAATATTACGTAGGAAAACAGTGTTTAGAGAAGACTTTCCTGCCTTGTTCCTAGTTCTTAGGGGAGAAGAGTTTAATTTCCCATCTTAACTCTAAAGTAGACCAGTTTGTGTGTGTGTGTGTGTGTGTGTGTGTAATTTTTTTTTATTAAGTTAAGGAAGTTCACCTTTTAGTTTCTGGAAAGATTTTTCTGTTTTTTTCATGAAGGGGTATTGCAGTTTGTCAATGCTTTTTATACTATAGGATTTTGTCATTGGTTTGGTCAAAAAGTTCACTTGGGTTTTTCCATGCCATCTTAAAAGAAAACTCAAAGGAACTTTTTGGCCAATCCAATATTTAGTATGATAAATTGGTACTACAATGTTTGTGTCACAAATGTTGATAGAACCTTGGATTTGTGGAATAAAAACTTGGTTTTGATATAATATCTTGTTTTGTATTTCTGAATTTGATTTGCTCACATTTTGTTCAATGTTTTCCTCTCAATATTCAAGAGAGAGATTGGACTATCAGATCAGATCACATCACATCAGATGCTCAGTCATGTCCAACTCTTTGCAACCCCATGAATTGCAGCACGCCAGGCCTCCCTGTCCATCACCAACTCTCGGAGTTAACTCAGACTCACATCCATCGAGTCAATGATGTCATCCAGCCATCTCATCATCTGTCGTCCCCTTCTCCTCCTGCCCCCAATCCCTCCCAGCATCAGAGTCTTTTCCAATGAGTCAACTCTTCACATGAGGTGGCCAAAGTACTGGAGTTTCAGCTTTAGCATCATTCCTTCCAAAGAAATCCCAGGGCTGATCTCCTTCAGAATGGACTGGTTGGATCTCCTTGGAGTCCAAGGGACTCTCAAGAGTCTTCTCCAACACCACAGTTCAAAAGCATCAATTCTTCGGTGCTCAGCCTTCTTCACAGTCCAACTCTCACATCCATACATGACCACAGGACAAACCGTAGCCTTGACTAGACGAACCTTTGTTGGCAAAGTAATGTCTCTGCTTTTGAATATGCTATCTAGGTTGGTCATAACTTTCCTTCCAAGGAGTAAGCGTCTTTTAATTTCATGGCTGCAGTCACCATCTGCAGTGATTTTGGAGCCCAGAAAAATAAAGTCTGACACTGTTTCCACTGTTTCTCCATCTATTTCCCATGAAGTGGTGGGACCGGATGCCATGATCTTCATTTTCTGAATGTTGAGCTTTAAGCCAACTTTTTCACTCTCCTCTTTCACTTTCATCAAGAGGCTTTTGAGTTCCTCTTCACTTTCTGCCATAACGGTGGTGTCATCTGCATATCTGAGGCTATTGATATTTCTCCCAGCAATCTTGATTCCAGCTTGTGTTTCTTCTAGTCCAGCGTTTCTCATGATGTACTCTGCATATAAGTTAAATAAACAGGGTGACAATATACAGCCTTGATGAACTCCTTTTCCTATTTGGAACCAGTTTGTTGTTCCATGTCCAGTTCTAACTGTTGCTTTCTGACCTGCATACAAATTTCTCAAGAGGCAGATCAGGTGGTCTGGTATTCCCATCCCTTTCAGAATTGTCCATAGTTTATTGTGATCCACACAAAGATTTTGGCATAGTCAATAAAGCAGAAATCGATGTTTTTCTGGAACTCTCTTGCTTTTTCTATGATCCAGTGAATGTTGGCAATTTGATCTCTGATTCCTCTGCCTTTTCTAAAACCAGCTTGAACATCTGGAAGTTCGTGGTTCACATATTGCTGAACCCTGCCTTGGAGAGTTTTGAGCATTACTTTACTAGCATGTAAATTGCACTTTGTGCAATTTTGCGGTAGTTTGAGCATTCTTTGGCATTGCCTTTCTTTGGGATTGAAATGAAAACTGACCTTTTCCAGTCCTTTGGTCACTGCTGAGTTTTCCAAATTTGCTGGCATATTGAGTGCAGCACTCTCACAGCATCATCTTTCAGGATTTGGAATAACTCAACTGGAATTCCATCACCTCCACTGGCTTTGTTCATAGTGATGCTTTCTAAGGCCCACTTGACTTACATTCCAGGATGTCTGGCTCTAGGTCAGTGATCACACGATCATGATTATCTGGGTTGTGAAGATCTTTTTTGTACATTTCTTCTGTGTATTCTTGCCATCTCTTGTTAATATCTTCTGCTTCTGTTAGGTCCATACCATTTCTGTCCTTTATTGAGCTCATCTTTGCATGAAATGTTCCTTTGGTATCTCTGATTTTCTTGAAGTTTTCTTATTATGTCTTTATATGATTTTAATATATAATACTAGCCTCATAAAATTTAGTTAGAAGAAATTCTCTCTTTTACCGTCTAGGAGCTTGCTATTATTTCTTTGTTAACTTTGGTAGATTTCACCTACACAATCTTTAGTCCAGTACTCTATATTGTTGGGGGAGTTTAAATTATTTTCATTAATTTAATAGATAAAAAGCTATTCAAATTAATTATCTTACTGTAAGTTTTAATAGTTTCTATTTTTCAATAACTTTGTCAGCTTCATCCATGTTATGAATTCTTGGGACATAATGTTTCTTGAAATATTCCCTTATTTTTCTCCTAATGTCCATTGGATTAGTAGGAATGACCCCTATTAATTTTTTGATATTTATAACCTGTGCCTCATTTTTTTCCCCCTAGTAGTTAACCTGGTTAGAGGATTATCAATTTCATTAGCTTATTGAATAAAACAGTATTTGGTTTCGTTTGTTTTCTCTACCATTTCCCTTAATTTAATAGATTTCTGCTCTTCTTTTTCTTGTACCCATTCTGCTATTTCCTTTACATTTAATTTTATTCATCTACTTTACCAAAATGTAAGGTAGATACATGCATATAATACCATAAATTTCCCTTTAAGCACTTTTATTTTTGTATCCCCAGAATACTCCTCTTTCATGGAATTTTCCAGGCAAGAATACAGAATCAGGTTGCCATTTCCTACTCCAGGGGATCTTCCTGAACCAGGGATTGAACCTGAGTCTCTTATGCCTCACACACTAGCAGGCCGATTCTTTACCACTGCATCACCTGAAAAGCCCAACTATACTAGTATACTATAGTAATGTGGATAAATAGATGCATATACCTTTTTGAATTAGTACTTTTAAATTCTTTGGATAAATTCTGAGAAGAGGAATAGCTAGATCATATGGTAATTCTATTCTTAATTTTTTGAATAATCTCCATACTATCTTACACAGTATGTCTGCCTCCATTTATATTCCAATAAACCATGTATGAGGATTATTTTCTTCACGTCCTTGCCAAAACATTGTTTTTTTGATCATTCTTGTAGATGTGAGGTGAAATCTCACTGTGGTTTTGATTCATATTAGTGATGCAAATGAAATGATTAGTGATGCTGAATATCTTTTCATTTGCCTGTTGATTGTCTGCATGTCTTCTGTGGAAAACTGTCTATTAATTTCTTTTGCCCATTTTAAAAATCAGTTTTTTTTTGTTGCTGTCATTGAATTGTCTGTGTTCTTTATATATTATGGATTGGCTTGCTTGTAAAGTTGCTCAGTCATGTCCAGCTCTTTGCAACCCCATAAGTCTAGCCTACCAGGTTCCTCTATCCATGGAATTTTCCAGGCAAGAGTACTGGAGTGGGTTGCCATTTCCTTCTCCAGAGGGTGTTCCCAACCAAGGTATCAAACCTGGGTCTCCTGCATTGCAGGCAGACACTTTACCGTCTGAGAACCAGGGAAGCTTGTGGACATTATGGATATTAACCCCTTATTATATATACGATTTGCAAATATTTTCTCCCATTTAATAGATATATATATATATATTTTTTACTTTATCTTTACCAATTTATTTACTGTTGCTTCTTTTTTTTTATATTTATTTATTTTTTTTATTAATTATTTTTTTCTAAATTTTTAAAAGAAAATCCATCCTGAACCCTCCTGCCTCCTCCCTCCCCATATCATCCCTCTGGGTCGTCCCAGTGCACCAGTCCCAAGCATCCAGCATCGTGCATTGAACCTGGACTGGCATCTCGTTTCATACATGACATTTCACATGTTTCAATGCCATTCTCCCAAATCTTGCCACCCTCTCCCTCTCCCACAGAGTCCATAAGCCTGTTCTATATATATTTTTTTAATTAATGGTTTCTTTTGCTGTGTAGTAGCTTTATATTTTGAGGTAATCCTATTGATTTATTTTTGCTTTTGTTTTCCTTGCCTGAAGAGAAATATCTAGAAAGATAAGACTATTGAGGAGTATACTGTCTATTTTTTCTTCTACTATTTTAGGAATCAACTTATATTAAAAATCTATAGTAATCAAATCAGCATAGTTCTGGAAGATACATAAATGGAACAAAACTGGGAGCCTAGAAACAAGCCCAGGGATAGATGCACATTCAAAAAAAAAGAAAGAGAGAGAGAAAGAGAAAGAGAGAAAAAAGAGAGAAAGAAAGAAACTAGGCCACTGTCTCACACCATACACAACAATAAACTCAAAATGGATTAAAAACTGTTCTTATTTTAAAAAGAAATGATGATAGATTTGAAGGGGAGGTAACGTCTACAATTATTTACTAATGATGTTACTAACTACATGAAAATCTAATAGATCAACAAATCACTATGACTAAACTGAGAATTCAACAAACTTGGCAAAGACAAAATCAACTTTCAAAAAGCTATGGCATATACTTCCTTCAGCAATAGCCCACTAGAATACATGATGTGACAGATAACTCTAGATTCCTAAAATGTCTATAAATCAACATTTGAAAATATAAATCTAGGACTTTTGGATCTACCATGTATGTCCCAAGACCATATTTTCCTTGGGCTGCTCCCTGCAATGTTTGAGTATAGTAAATATTCCTATAGGTAAACTTTGGCTTGAGGACTACCCATTAGCCTTCTAAGACTTTCTCAAAAGAGTGGTAAGGTATGATATTCTACTTATAAAATCTTATCTTCCTTTTTTGCTGCCTGAGAGTTTTTATTGTTTACTTCTGCATCTGAGGTTAGTCAATAAGATGTACTGAGAACAGTGAGTTATTCTTGACCCTAGAAATGCTTTTCTCTGTGATTATGCCAACTGTGTTTTCTAATTTATGGTCATTGGATTAAACTCCTATTTTCACACAGAGATTGAGGGATTGAGGCCAGTATTCCTGGGTAGTTCTATTTGAAAGGGATGGGATGGATCTAAGATCCTTGCTCTAAGTGTCTTTCACTTTGGGGTTGTAAAACTAGCAAGAGAGCTATTGAAAGGAATAGAGAAAGAATGTACAGTTATGTATAATATGAAATAAATACTTCTTAAAAAGTCAAGTCAGAGGCCTAGAGTTGGAAGAATCCTTTCTAACATTTAGTCGTACTGAGGGGGACATCAAAGCCATTTTAACCACTAGTGGCTCAGAGGTTAAAGTGTCTGCCTGGAATGCAGGAGACCCGGATTTGATCCCTGAGTCGGGAAAATCCTCTGGAGAAGGAAATGGCAACCAACTCCAGTACTCTTGCTTATAGAATCCCATCGGGGAGGAACGTGGTGGGCTACAGTCCATAGGGTCGCAAAGAGTCAGACACAACTGAGTGACTTCATTCACTCACTCACTCACAGAAAAATTGAATTTAACAACATTTTAACATAGTATACTAAAGATGGGTAAACATCCACTTAACTGAGTGTATAAAAACATAAGATTAAATGACACTAATTATGTAGCTTTGATAACTTACCACATGTTCCAGGAAAGAATTTTTCAAAAGTTTGATATACTTTTGAAAATATATGATCTTGAAAACATAAAGGTTTTTCCTGGGGTATTTTTTGAGTTACATGGATTCCCTCTTTCTTGGTTTGTGAAAAATTAGAAGAGATTGGAGATACTATATCATTGGCATCTTCCTTGATCTATATTCAGGAATCTTAAGTTTCATAGTATCTCTCTACTTCATCTCAGTCAAGATTTATTACCCATTAGTTTATATTTTATTAAGATCTAAGGTGTATCAGTTCAGTTCAGTTCAGTTCAGTCACTCAGTCATGTCTGACTCTTTGCAACCCCATGAATCACAGCACGTCAGGCCTTCCTGTCCATACCAACTCTCGGAGTTCACTCAAACTCATGTCCATAGAGTTGGTGATGCCATCCAACCATCGAATCCTCTGTCATCCCCTTCTCCTCCTGGCCCCAATCCCTCCAGCATCCAGGTCTTTTCCAATAAGTCAACTCTTCGCATGAGGTGGCCAAAATACTGGAGTTTCAGCTTCAGCATCAGTCCTTTCAATGAATACCCAGGACTAATCTCCTTTAGGATGGACTGGTTGGCTCTCCTTGCAGTCCCAGGGACTCTGAAGAGTCTTCTCCAACACCACAGTTCAAAAGCATCAATTATTTGGTGCTCAGCTTTCTTCACAGTCCAACTCTGACATCCATACATGACCACTGGAAAAACCATAGCCTTGACTAGATGGACCTTTGTAAGGTGTATCAGATCAGATCAGATCAGTCACTCAGTCGTGTCCGACTTTTTGCGACCCCATGAATCGCAGCACACCAAGCCTCCCTGTCCATCACCAACTCCTGGAGTTCACTCAGACTCACGTCCATTGAGTCAGTGATGCCATCCAGCCATCTCATCCTCTGTTGTCCCCTTCTCTTCTTGCCCCCAATCCCTCCCAGCATCAGAGTCTTTTCCAATGAGTCAACTCTTCGCATGAGGTGGCCAAAGTACTGGAGTTTCAGCTTTAGCATCATTCCTTCCAAAGAAATCCCAGGGCTGATCTCCTTCAGAATGGACTGGTTGGATCTCCTTGCAGTCCAAGGGACTCTCAAGAGTCTTCTCCAACACCACAGTTCAAAAGCATCAATTCTTCGGCACTCAGCCTTCTTCACAGTCCAACTCTTACATCCATACATGACCACATGAAAAACCATAGCCTTGACTAGACGGACCTTTGTTGGCAAAGTGATGTTTCTGCTTTTCAATATGCTATCTAGGTTGGTCATAACTTTTCATCCAAGGAGTAAGCGTCTTTTAATTTCATGGCTGCAGTCACCATCTGTAGTGATTTTGGAGCCCAGAAAAATAAAGTCTGACACTGTTTCCACTGTTTCCCCATCTATTTCCCATGAAGTGATGGGACCAGATGCCATGATCTTCGTTTTGAGCTTTAAGCCAACTTTTTCACTCTCCACATTCACTTTCATCAAGAGGCTTTTGAGTTCCTCTTCACTTTCTGCCATAAGGGTGGTGTCATCTGCATATCTGAGGTTATTGATATTTCTCCCAACAATCTTGATTCCAGCTTGTGTTTCTTCCAGTCCAGCGTTTCTCATGATGTACTCTGCATATAAGTTAAACAAACAGGGTGACAATATACAGCCTTGATGAACTCCTTTTCCTATTTGGAATCAGTCTGTGTTCCATGTCCAGTTCTAACTGTTGCTTCCTGACTTGCATACAGATTTCTCAAGAGGCAGATCAGGTGGTCTGGTATTACCATCTCTTTCAGAATTTTCCATAGTTTATTGTGATCCACACAGTCAAAGGCTTCGGCATAGTCAATAAAGCAGAAATCGATGTTTTTCTGGAACTCTCTTACTTTTTCCATGATCCAGTGGATGTTGGCAATTTGATCTCTGGCTCCTCTGCCTTTTCTAAAACCAGCTTGAACATCAGGGAGTTCACAGTTCACATAGAGTATACCAAACTGCTACTGCTTTAAAAATTAAACTTACTTTGAGAGATACATTTAATGAATGAAAACATCTCTTTGATTAGTTCTGGTAATCCATAAAATGTTAACTTTTGATGAATGCTGTGTTTTATCATAACAGTCTAAATAGAGGAGAAACAAAGTAGCAGCAAAATTATCTTAAATATTTGAAAAACATCTTTAACCTCTTAAAGGTGAACCTCTCCATATGAGATTCCAGGATACAGACTCTGAGTTGCAGTTAATGTGCATAAGTGTCCTTGGGATAAAAGCTGTGGAAAGGAAGTAGGATTGCATACATGGAGTTAAACTTTGACAGAAGTCCAAAACTCCATAAACAGCTTAAGCCTAGAATGACTTTTCATGGTTGCATAATGGAGGTTGATGTCTAGGCTTTTATCAGTTAATCATAGTGTATAGCCTGCCCCAGAAAGGCTTGTGTTCTGGATTAAAATTAGTCTCTGCAGTCAAGATCATCCCTGGATGGGATGACAGAAAAAGGGTAGTGCATGCAGAGAAAGATATTTTCCCATTACATAGGAGTGTTAATCCCATAATGGGGACTCCACCCTCATGATGTAATTTAACCCTAATTACCTCACAAATGTTGTACCTCCAAATGCCATCATATTGGGGGTTAGCATTTGAACGTATGAATCTGATAGGGTGCACAAACATTTGGTCCGTAACAAAAGGATTTGGGTAGAATATCACAACACAGTCTCCTAAATTTTTTAATCATAAGCAAGCAAACAGTATTCACTATACTCATAAATAATGACTTACATGTCATTATATTACAATCCAGTAAAAGAGATATAAACTTTAGAAGTTCATTCCTTGAAATTTCAATAGGAAATATAGAACCCTCGTTTCAAAACAATGAACATTAGCAAGATTTAGTCTCTTTAGAATATTAATTAAATTACACATTTGGGAGAATGGCATTGAAACATGTATAATATCATATAAGAAATGAATCGCCAGTCCAGGTTCGATGCAGGATACAGGATGCTTGGGGCTGGTGCACTGGGATGACCCAGAGGGATGGTATGGGGAGGGAGGTGGGAGGGGGGTTCAGGATGGGGAACACGTGTACACCTGTGGTGGATGCATGTTGATACATGGCAAAACCAATACAATTTTGTAAAGTAATTAGCCTGCAATTAAAATAAATAAATTTAAATTAAAAAAATACACATAAAATATGTTCCTATAAAATATTCCAATATGGTGGAAGTGTAAGGGTAAAAGTAGAATGTCTTCTTCATAGTTTACAACCATTAACTGTACTTTACCCTAAGGTAAATGGTTTTGTATAATTTTTCTATGACTTTATACAACTATGACTCCTTATAGGTTTTAAGAGTATTTAAATTTTAGTATTTTTAAAAGGTTTTCATAAAAAATGAAGCCCATGTTCTGATGGACTTTCAATCAATGCTTTTACTTTCATTCGGCTCCATTTGAACCCTTGGTTTAGTTCCCAGGACTCTTCTACTCCTGGGCTTCCTCAGATTCAAGAAAGGCTTAGCTTACTGCATCCCTCTGGTGCTGCCTTTAATTTCTTCTGACCTGTTAAAGAAGTTGCTACTTGTCTATCTGCTACTTGTCTACTTGTCTATTAAAGTTTCTAATATTTTTGCTGCCATTTTCTTACTTGTTCCATTCGACTTTGTAATGTTTATTGATGTCTCAGAAGGAAATAATATTAAGATTGTATATTAAATTTGTCTTCATTAACTAGAAATTCATGTATAGGGATAGATCTCAGAAAATGTTTTTAAGAATATCCATGCCTACATTTTTGCCCAGATAATTCTGGTTTAAGTGGTCTGGTAGGGGAGTTCAGATAATTTGGATATATTGCCAAGAGTAAATTGTATACCTGTTTATTTTCTCTATTTCTTTTTCTGTAACTCTAAAATAGTTCTACAAAAAATCTATCAAATAAATACATGAAAATTGACATGTATATTTTTATAATTTTATTTTCTTGAGAATCTAAATAGTAATGGCTATTGGTATTTCATTCTCTCTTTGGATAAGAAATAAGAAACTAAATCTTATGGTTGCATTTTGCCCTTCTTGTGAATAGTCACTTTTTCCCCCCAGAGTTACTTAATAAATCATTTATCTCTCTTTTTTAAAAACTGAGGCCTGCCCTCTTACTTTTTGGTAAAAATATGTATTTATTGTCCCTCTTTACTCAAAGTGATTATCTATTGATGATGTTAAATAGTTGCAAAATATGTACATTAGTGTCATTTAATAATCCTTTATTTCTCAGCTTTTATTCCAAAGTTTTAAGTGTGTATATATAACAACCATCGTACTCTGTATCCTAATTAGTTACTTTGTATTATAGCTTCACACATACTTGGGCTTTTCTTCTGGCCTGTGTCATTAGAACTTAGAGATTCAACTTGAAAATTCTTACCTTTAAATTTTACAGAGTTTTTGGCACGTTGAGCCTTTGCGTTTATAATGCAAACATTATTTGTATTATATTTGGACACTGAATTTGGACTTGATTTCTGAGGTAAGGTCTATACTTTCAAATAATTAGGCAAGTTCACAAATTAGAAAGAAATAATTTTATGTACTGTTGATACCAAAATTCACACATAGATACACACGCATCCATGCACAGACACACACAAACAAATATAGTTAATATACTAAACAAAAATTAGTATTCATTACATTAATTATGAAGGACAGAAACACTATGGTTCTTGGACAACTGTTAAAAGGAATATTTGAATGATTAGTGGTGCTAATTTTTAATGATTTTCCAATTAGATTCCAGATAAGTAACTTAGAATATAAGGCATTTGGAAAAACAAGATTGCAAATTCCATCTTTACACTCTCATAAAACAATTCCTATTTATACATATGTACACTTGACCCATACAAAGATGTTTCCTTCAAAAAAGTAAAATTAGACAATGATGCTATCAGCTTGTAGTAGAGTAAAAAAGAAATTAAAAATTATTTCATTTTTATTTTTCAACATGTTTATGTTAAAAATACTTCAGAAGACAAAGAAAATATAAAATGTTTATGTTCAATTATGTCAGGTGGTTACTAAGTTCACAGACTCTAAAATATTAGGTTTTTAAAATTTATTTGCAACATAAGCAGCTAATGTTCTATACATTTGTTAGAGGAAATTTGTTTTCCTCCAAAAGAATTTGAAGCTTTCTGACTCACATCCCATCATCAAGCCATATGGCATTTTTCTCATTACTCTTTCATAGGGAAATAGCTTATCAATTATTTATCTTTCCTTTTGGAGATTTTTTCTTTGTTAATAGGCATAAGTAATTTCCCTTCTACTTTACAAAAATGAAATGGCTACAGACAAGTAAGAGATAAAGTTATTGTAGTTTCACATTGTATCTAAGTGCTTCATAATATTACCCCCTTGATATAATTTTCTCAGTCATAAAAATTACACTGAGTATTATAAAAGCCCATTACATGCTAAATAAAATAGATGTTTAAAAAATGACAAGCCAATTTATAGTGCTGTGATCAAATAAATATAGAGTAACTGGAAGTAAGAAACTGTATATCTTTCCAGTAGATCAGATGGTAAAGAATCCACCTGCAATGCAGAAGACCTGGGTTTGATCCCTGGGATGGGAAGATCCCCTGGAGAAGCAAATACTCACTCCAGTATTATTGCCTGGAAAATTCCATGGACAGAGGAGCCTGGTAGGTTACAGTCCATGGGGTCACAAAGAGTCAGACATGACAGCAACTTTCATGCTCATAAAAATGCTGTGTTGTTGCAGGTTACAGGGAAGTTAAGAAAATTCCTGTGATTTTTGTGCCTATAGTCTGTTTTTTCAAATCTGAAATGTACATTTATTTTGTAATAATGAACAGAATAACCATTTGTAATTAATTAAAATATAGCTCTCTTTGGTAAACTTAGTAGCATATTGATGATAATTTATTTAACATACATTTTTAAAAACATACTCAAGGTGGTTCAGCCATATCGTCTGAAAGTTTACTTGAATCTCGTATTGAAATTAGTCATGGTTTGGGGACTGGTGATTTAGGTGCTATCATATGTTGGTTTTACAACCTCAGGGCTTAACTTCCTTGTCAATCTTTGTCTTGCTAGTTTTATGTAAAATTTTCTTCTTTTGGGGCAGAAGAACAAGCAGAATAGCAGTTGAGTGTATTTACAAATGCTTTTGCTATGTGTTTCCTTATTCATGCTTCATGCCATGTACACAATTTTAAGTATTGTTTTACTTCCAAAGGCAGCTAAGAAATTAATGTTAATGGAATAGTGGTATAATAATAATACTGAACTGAAATAAATTGTTGATAAAAGAATCAAATAAATGTATCTTTCCATTAAGAATGTGTCATAAAAATACAAATTTAATAAAGTCTTGGTAAGCAGAAATTTTTAATCACTATAATCTCTTTAATCATTTATTCCGAGTATATATAAACATGTTTCTAAAGAAAGTTATGACACATTTTTGATTGGCATTGTTTCAATTCAATGATTTCTCGGCTTTTAGAATCATGCTTACACATTCAATTCAACACTGAAAATTTTTATGTAGGAAGAAATTACCAGCACTTAAAACCAAGCTTCTCCTTGCCTGAATCTGAATGATCATACATTCCCAGGGAAATTGGTTCCTGTGCTTATAGAAAGATCATTTCTTTGAAGCACAAGCATCCTATCTCTTTCATAAGGCCAATGTTTGCCACTGTGTGTGTGACAGAATGTGTTTGTATTTGTGTATTTAAAGTACGTTCCAAAAAGTTGGTGTTTTGATAGAGTATATTTTTCAAATGTTAACTTCTCAATGAGTTTTAATTAGTTTTTACATCTGTGCATGATACCTATAAAGTTTGAGCACTCTTTGGGCATTACTTAAGTCTAGAATGAAGAATGAATTAAAATGATAACATTGGAAAAAGTAGGTAAAAATAATAGCCTATTTGCAAGGGCAGATATATTTTTAATTGCTCATTTGTTACTGCAATTCATTAATTCCCCTAGAGTTTTATTATCCTGTAAAAATTATACAGGAGAGAAAATGACCTGGATTAATATTTCTGCAAAGTAAATCGGAAATCACTTTTCATTTATTAAATCATTGGCAGCTTTGAAACATACTTTTCCTGAAAACCAGGCAAAAAAAACAAAAAGCAAACAAACAAATAAAATACCCCAGAGTGTAGATGGTCTTTTGCCCTTTTTTCTGAGGAATTAACTAACTACATCTTACATTCAATTTAAAGACTGGAATTATCGTTTTTCAGGTAGACTACCTGGTCAATTTCCCTAACACTTGAGGTAAATTTGATTCTTATGGAGCATGTATAGCTCTCACTGGTTTCTAATTAAAGTCACAAAACTTTACCTTCCTTTCTCTCCCACTGCTACAAAATTTTTAGAGTGTGTCATTTTCTTTGAGTTTCATGTAATGACTCAGTCAATGCTAGCAGTTTATTCCTTTGGGGCATTGATTGGTGTTTGCAGATTATTAACTTTCTCTGCTAATTTGTTCAATTTAGATTTCAAACCTTTATATCCCCTTTGCATACTATCTGTCTTTTTATCAATTTTCATTAGTAGGGCATGAATGCAAAGCTACTAACAACAGTTCTATTGGTTCACTTGATTGCTGTACTGCCCACAGAATGCTCCAAGTATTGGCTGGGAAAAATATAACTCAGCATTCATACTGACAGTTTTCCTACCTCCCTTGATTTAATCTAACCATTCTAAAGCTTTGAGTCAAAGCACATGAATCACATACCTTTTCTGCAGATCAACCATTTTGCATCTTGATTGAACATCTGGATTCAGCCTGCTTATATTACATTTCATTGTGTGATGCCAGGTTTACTTCTAGTAAAAATAAAGTATAATGGGTTTTTGAAGATTTGTAGAGTTCATCAAGTTAATTGATTATCCAGTTTTTAATGCCAGACCTCAGTATTACAATAGATGTATTTTTTTTTAATTTGTGTAAGTATAATTTAAGATAAAAATTTACTATATTAATAGGTAAAATTGAAATAAGAGAGATGGAGTTTTTGTTTATGAAACCTTTGCAAGCAGAAGTATGGTCTCTAACGACCATGCTGCTGCTGCTAAGTCACTTCAGTCGTGTCCGACTCTGTGTGACCCCACAGACAGCAGCCCACCAGGCTCCCCCGTCCCTGGGATTCTCCAGGCAAGAACACTGGAGTGGGTTGCCATTTCCTTCTCTAATGCATGAAAGTGAAAAGTGAAAGTGAAGTCGCTCAGTAGTGTCTGACCCTCAGCGACCCCATGGACTGCAGCCTTCCACGCTCCTCTGTCCATGGGATTTTCCAGGCAGAAGTACTGGAGTGAGGTGCCATTGCCTTCTCCATCTAATGATCATAGTTTACGTTTTTTTAATATGCTAATAAAATATTAAGTATAGTTCTTTCATGTGCATTTTTGTGTACTTAGCAATATTTTAGATATCTAAATGAATAATTTGTGCCACAGTCTTCAAACTTGTAACTTCAAGTAAAAGCTTTCCTTTAAAATTACCGTTAATACCAGTAAAAGTCATTATGGGGATGTATACCTGTGATAACCAATTGATCACAATTGCCTTGGTCTTAATAAAGCATACATTTCTTAAGATATAAAAAATCAAACTACATGGTTATGTGTGTGCTCAATTGCTCAGTTGTGTTAGACTCTTGACAACTCCATGGACTGTAGCCTGTCAGGCTCTTTTGTCCATGGATTTTTCCAGGCAAGAATACTGGAGTGGGTTGCCATTTTCTCCTCCAGGTGATGGTCCTGATCTAGGGATCTAACCTGTGTCTCTTGCATCTCCTGCATTGACAAGCAGGTTCTTTACCTTAGTGTCACCTGGGAAGCCCTGTACATACATTAAATGTAATATAAATGAAATCTCTTTATTATGTTAATTACATGATATCATGAAAGTCTTTGAATAGTTGCTATCCAGAATTATATGATCCATAGTTAATATTTAGAAATACATTCTTATTCTAAGTAGGAGATTTATACTATATTAAAACTTACTATGGAGAAGGAAATGGCAACCCACTCCAGTGTTCTTGCCTGAAGAATCCCAGGGATGGGGGAGCCTGGTGAATTGCCGTCTATGGGGTCTCATAGAGTCAGACAGGACTGAAGCAACTTAGCAGCAGCAGCAGCAGAACTTACTAATAGAATGTTTTACCATTTACACTTGATAGCATCATACTGACTATAATATGGTATTTTTGTGTTGCTATTTCAAAGTGTTTTGCAAGGTGTCAGCAGTTGTTATGGTCTCAAATATTAGCCTGAAGAAAGATATTAAAAATAAGTAGAAAACAAAGCAGTTTTCTTAGGAGTAGAAATTTGCTTCTCTGAAATTTGCAGTTACAGCTGTCTTTATAAAGTAACACTAGTCAAATATGTGAAAAAGAGAATATGAGTTTATACTTATCTATGTTTTGTTATAATAAAATATAGCCATTGTCTTTATGGATGAAGCTAACCAAATAACATATCTGCTTAAGTTCTATTTACCTCTTTTGAAACAGTATCTCGTGAAAAATAAGATAAAGGGCATCATAAGAAAGTCAGGTATCCTAAAGTTTATGTTTCTGGTCTAGGATTGAGAAAAGTTTCAAAATTTTTCAGTGAATCAAATTCCAAGAATTAAACATATTCATTAAAATATCTGAACACTAATATTAAAAATCAGAATTAACATGGAAGCTTATTGCTATAAATTAGATTTAAATCATTTTAGAAGTATCCAAAAAAATAGGCATTATCAAATATTTCAGTGTATTGTCACTTTCTTATAACTAAAAATTATGTTGGCACATATAAAATTTCAAGTTAAGACTCAGTATTATTATATTATAAAAAAAAAACATTCAGTTCTTTGGCCCATTTTTTGATTGGGTCATTTATTTTTCTGGAATTGAGCTGCAGGAGTTGCTTGTATATTTTTGAGATTAGTTGTTTGTCAGTTGCTTCATTTGCTATTATTTTCTCCCATTCTGAAGGCTGTCTTTTCACCTTGCTTATAGTTTCCTTTGTGGTGCAGAAGCTTTTAAGTTTAATTAGGTCCCATTTGTTTATTTTTGCTTTAATTTCCAATATTCTGGGAGGTGGGTCATAGAGGATCCTGCTGTGATGTATGTCGGAGAGTGTTTTGCCTATGTTCTCTCCTCTAGGAGTTTTATAGTTTCTGGTCTTACATTTAGATCTTTAATCCATTTTGAGTTTATTTTTGTGTATGATGTTAGAAAGTGTTCTAGTTTCATTCTTTTACAAGTGGTTGACCAGTTTTCCCAGCACTACTTGTTAAAGAGATTGTCTTTTATCCATTGTATAAGCCAGAAAGAAAAACACCAATACAGTATACTAATGCATATATATGGAATTTAGAAAGATGGCAACGACAACCCTGTATGCGAGACAGAAAAAGAGACACTGATGTATAGAACAGGCTTTTGGAGTCTGTGGGGTGTCGGGGGGGGGGGAATGATGTGGGAGAAAGGCATTAAAACATGTATAATATCATATAAGAAGCAAATCGCCAGTCCAGATTTGATGCAGGATACAGGAAGCTTGGGGCTGGTGCACTGGGATGACCCAGAGGGATGGTATGGGGAGGGAGGTGGGAGGGGGTCAGAATGGGGAACATGTTTATACCCGTGGCAGATGCATGTTGATGTATGGCAAAACCAATACAATATTGTAAAGTAATTAACCTCCAATTAAAATAAATAAATGTATAGTAAAAGAAAAAAAGAAAAAGAAAAAAAAACTACTATTTAAATCCTAAGACAAACCATAATGTAGAAAGATCATTTTATGTAAACTTTACAATAATAGCAGGTATGTCCACACTAATAAAACTAAAGGAATAAAGTTTTCAAAAGAATAACAGTAGCATATGTACTTAAAAACATCATTCTAAAATAGTATAGTATTAAATTAAGTAGTCAGAATTAATTTTCCACCCACAGGAAATATGTCAAGACTTAAGATATGACTAAGTGACACATTAAGTCAGGGGCAGAATGTATTTTTATAGTAGCATGCAGTTGGTAATTATTGTAATTTTCATTGAATTCTCAAAATTTTTTTTTTCTTCTAACTGCTTTGTGGGAAAAGAGGATGCTCAGTAGTTAAAGTCAATTTATGTAGCTTCAATAAAATGTAATAGACCAAATTTAGTGGGAACTGTATAGAGTTAATACAATAGATTTAAAGGAATGTTAAAATATTGAAAAATCAATGAATCAATCACATCCCCCAAAGACATTCTGTAGCATCTGTTTTATTGATCTTAGATGTGGGGAGAAGTGCCCGGATTGTCTTTATAGATTACCTCAAATAAACATTGCTAACAAGTTACCTTCTTTTATGAATATTTAAAAAGTCTACAAGTTTAGAAGCAAACTCAATGTTCCTGTGACTGTTATTTTAAAGAAAACATTTAGATATAAAACTATGATATAGAGAATATAAATAGCTGCTCTTAAAAACATCAGCCTTGACTCAGACCAGACAGTTTTGTTCTCTGCCTCCTCATGAGTCAAACGGAGATAGTCACACCTCTGCCTGTTCTCTTTACAGGCACAGAGCTGTCCTCACACCTTTGTCAAGTATGCTCTGGCAGGATGACATTAAATCAAATGTAGTAAAATAGTATATTTTTGTTCAAGACTCTGTTAAGATTCAGCCTGTACTTTATTCTAACCCCTCTAGCTATAAGATGGAGAAGGAAATAGAAACCTGCTCCAGTATTCTTGCCTGGAAAATTCCATGAACAGAGAAGCCTGGTGGGCTACAGTCCATAGGGTCACAAAGAGTCAGAAATGACTGAGCACACACACACACTATAAGAACTCCTAGTTCAGTACTTAGCAAGCTAGGCTTGTCAGTTCTGCTCTTACCTTTCTCTGCAGTTTCTTATTAACTGGGTTACTGCCACTGTCCCAACTCCTAGAATCTCATGTCGCTGCCTCTAAAAACAGTGCTTAGAGATAAGTCCTTTGATTGTCCTCTGCCAGTTTCAGACATGGTGACTTTAAGACAAATTAGTAGGGATTTGGCAAAACTAATACAATTATGTAAAGTTTAAAAATTAAATAAAATTTTAAAAAAATTAGTAGGGATGGAAGCAAGAGGCACAATTCAGGAGGAAGAAGTTAATGGGGACAACTGTTAGCAAAGTGTATACAACAGGTTGTGTCTAGGAAGCAAGAAAATTTGCTGTATGTTTAAAATTACAGGATGAACTGCAAAGAGGACCTCAAAGGAAAACTGATTTTAAAAACATGTCCAAAGAATGGAATCAAGTCAGTAATAGTGTATAAGATCAGAATCTAATTAAAGATAGAAATCAGTAGATCCTGAAGCTCCAGCAGTAGGAATTATCCAGCTATTTCTCTGATCTGAAATAATTCAGGTCTTTATCAGTTATCCTACACTTGAGAATCAGGGGGATTGGATAGGGATTATTTATAAGCCATTAAGAGTCAATCTATCAAGGAATATTATAATCAATCAGTGAAATAGCTATATTCATATTCTTTCAAAGCATGCCTAGGCAAGACAAAAAGAATGTAGAAAATAGAGATAGGATTTACTTCTTAAATGGCTAAGACATTATATTTATTTATCTATTGACAGATATTTGTTTACATTTCTTGGTATTCATGAATATTGCTGTAGTAAACATCAGTTCAGCTGCTCAGTTGTGTCTGACTCTTTGCGACCCCATGGACTGCAGCACGCCAGGGGTCCCTGTCCATCACCTACTCCTGAAGCTTGCTCAATCTCATGTCCTTCGAGTCGGTGATGCCATCGACAGAGGAGTAGATGGTTGGATGGTAGTGAACAGAGAAGCGCAGATACCATTTCAAGATCATGATTACAGTTCTTTTGGATATATACCCAGAGTAGGATTGCTAGATCATATATGATAGTTCTATTTTTAATTTTGAGGAACCTCCTTACTGTTCTCCAGGGCAACTGCACAATTTTACATTTCTACCAATAGTATATGAGGGGTCCGATTTATCCACATACTCACCAAAACTTGTTTTCTTTTCCTTTTTTTTCCTTTTTTTTAAAAAATAATGGCCCTTCTAACAGGTATGAGAAGATGACTCATTGTGATTTTCATTTGCATTCCCCTTTATTTGTATTAGTTATGTTGAGCATTTTTACATATGCCTGTTGGGTATTGGAATATCTTGTTGGAGAAATGTTTGTTTGTTTGTTTGTTTTGGCTATGGAGCTATAAGAATTCTCTTTACATTTGAATAGTAACCCTTCATCAAATACAGGGTTTGGAAATATTTTCTCCTATTCCATAGGTTATGTTCTCATACTATTATTTTCTTTGCTGTGCAGAAACATTTTAGTTTGTAGCCTCACTTGTCTACTTTTCTTTGTTGTCTGTGCTTTGGTATCATACCCAATAATAACTGAGACCAACGTTATGAATTTTTCCCCTATTTTAATGTCTGTTATCATACTGAAAAAATATAGACTCCACATTTCTAATGTTCATTTACCATAAAATGGGCTGGTTGGAAATCAGGAACAGAAAAGACCTCTAGAAGTTGTAAATAATAGTAAAATTTAGTTCTGGGATTTTATAGAACTTAAGATGATCTCAATAAAATAACTAAAATAATTATTTCCTTAAAGGTATCCCAAGGAGACTATTATTTATTTCCCTCCACCAGTGTTGATTTTATTATTTGATAACAAATCTAAAATTCATATTTGAAATATATATACGCTGTTACATTCCCGAAAGGATCCTTGGGTCAAAATGGCTGCAAAATGTTATATTTTATCAAGGGTTTCCCTGGTGTGTCAGTGGTAAAGAACCCACCTTCAATCCAAGAAACACAGGTTCAATACCTGGGTTGGGAAGATCCCATGGAAGAGGATACGGCAACCCACTCCAGTATTCTTGTTGGAAAAGTTCCATGGGCAGAGAAGCCTGGTAGGCTACAGTCCATGGGGTCGCAAAGAGTCAGACATGACTGAAGCTTGCATGCATGTATGCATGTTTCTTCTATACAGTAATTTCCCTACATACGAACTAGTTCTGTTCAAAGAGACCATTTGTAAGTCCAGTTTGTTTGTAAGTCCAACAAAGTTAGCCTAGGTACTCAATTAACACAATTGACTATATAATACTGTACTGTAATAGGTTTATAATACTTTTCACACAAACAATACATTAAAAACAAACACAAAAATAAAACATTTTAAATGTTACAGTACAGTACCTAAGAAGTATAGTAGTACCAGCTACATCATCACTGCTTTACATTTGCTTCTGGACATCCTAGCCTTGAAATAAAGATGCTGTACTACTGTACTCTATATAGTACTGTACAGTAGAGTACACAAAGCACAACCACTTGTGGAGGATGTATGCTAGACACAAACTATCTTACATGACTAGGCATGCGAACACACATCCACATTTTGAAAGTTTGCAACTTGAATGCTTTTATACAGTGCCTTTACTGTACTCACTTTGTTTAGAGTTTTTGTCGTAAATGGATGTTGAATTATGTCTAAAGATTTTTTTTGCATCTATTGAGATGTTGTTATTGTTCCATTGCTCAGTCATGTCTGACTTTATGACCCCATAGACTGCAGCACAACAGGCTTCCCTGTT
Organism: Bos grunniens; assembly: GCF_055505025.1. Taxonomy (NCBI): domain Eukaryota; kingdom Metazoa; phylum Chordata; class Mammalia; order Artiodactyla; family Bovidae; genus Bos; species Bos grunniens. Next base: position 117,899,011 of record NC_141165.1, on the reverse strand, counting down.
CCTCACTGCCTCCCAGAGTTTGCTGAAACTCACATCCATTGAGTCAATGATGCCATCCAACCATATCATTCACTTTTGCCCCCTTCTCATCCTTCCCTCAATCTGTCCTATCATCAAGGTCTTTTCCAATGAGTTGGCTCTTTGGATCAGGTGGCCAAAGTATCAGAGGTTCAGCTTCAGCATCAGTCTTTCCAATGAATATTCAGGATTGACACCCTTTAGGATTGGCTGGTTTAATCTCCTTGCTATCCAAGGGAATCTCAAGAGTCTTCTCCAACACCACAGTTTGAAAGCATCAGTTCTTTAGCACTCAATCTTTATGGTCCAACACTCATATCTGTACACAACTACTGGAAAAACCATAGCTTTGACTATACAGACTTTTGTCAGCACAGTAATGTCTCTGCTTTTTAATATGCTGCCTAGGTTTGTCATAGTTTTTCTTCCAAGGAGTAAGTGTCTTTAAATTTCATGGCTATCACCATCTGCTGTGATTTTGGAGCCCAAGAAAATTAAGTCTGTCACTGATTTCATTTTTTCCCCCATCTATTTGCCATGAAATGATGGAACTGGATGCCATGACCTTCATTTTTCAAATGTTGAGTTTTAAGGCAGCTTTCTCACTCTCCTTTTCCACTTTCATCAAGAGGCTCTTTACTTCTTCTTTGCTTTCTGCCATAAGGGTGGTGTCATCTGCATATCTGAGGTTATTGATATTTCTCCCAGAAATCTTGATTACAGCTTGTGCATCATCCAGCCCAGCATTTCACATGATATATTGTACTCTGCATATAAGTTAAATGAGTGGGGTTATAGTATACAGCCTTGACATACTCCTTTCCCAGTTTTGAACCAGTCTATTGTTCCATGTCCGGTTCTAAGTGTTGGTTCTTGATCTACACATAGGTTTCTCAGGAGGCAGATAAAGTGGTCTGGTATTCCCATGTCTTTAAGAATTTTCCACAGTTTGCTGTGATTCCCACAGTAAAAGGCTTTAGCATAGTCAGTGAAGCAGACTTCAATGTTTCTCTGAAATTTGCTTGCTTTATCTATGATCCAATGAATGTTGGTAATTTGATCTCTGATTCTTCTGCCCTTTCTAAATCCAGCAAGAACATCTGGAAGTTCTTGGTTCATGTACTGTTGAAGCCTACCTTGAAGGATTTCAAGCATTACCTTGCTAGCATTTGAAATGAGTGCAGTTGTATGGTGTTTGAACATTCTTTTGCATTGCCCTTCTTTGAAATTCAAGTGAAAACTGACATTTTCCAGTCTTGTGGTCACTGCTCAGTTTCCCAATTTGCTAGCATGTTGTGTGCAGCACTTTAACAGCATCATCTTTTAGGATTTGAAATAGCTCAGCCAGAATTCCATCACCTCCACTAACTTTGTTCATAGTGATACTTCCTAAGGCCCACTTGACTTCACACTCCAGGGTGTCTGGCACTAGGTGAGTAATCACACCAATGTGGTTTTCCAGGTCATTAAGACCTTTTTTGTACATTTGATCATCTGATTTTTATTTCTCCTTTTGTTAACATGGCTTATCACATTGATTTGTGGATACTGAACCATCCTTGCATCCCTGGAATATATCCTTCTTTATTCTTATGTATAATGCTTTGTATATATTGTTCATTTTTGCTTGCTAATGTTTTCTTGAGGATTTTAGCATCTATATTTTTCCGGTATATTGGCCTGCAAATTTCTGCTTAAAAATTAGCTAATAGCTTAATGGAAGTTCCCCAGTATGTAGTTCCTTGTTTTCTCTTGCTGTCTTTAGAAGTGCTGTATTTTTAACTTCTATCATTTTAATTATGATAATTGTGGCGTTTTTTTGGGTTTTTCTTGATTGAGACTGTATGATTCCTTTTCCAGGGTATCTGTTCCTTTCTTCAGGTTCTGGAAATTTTCAGCCATTGTCTCATGAAATATATCTTCTTCATTTTTCTCTTTTCTTCTTCTGGGACACCAATAATGCAAATGCTGGCATGCTTAATGTTGTCTTGGAAATTCCTTAAACTATGTTTTTGTCGTTCAGTCACCCAGTCATGTCTGACTCTTCGTGACCCTGTAGACTGTAGCACGCCAGGCCTCCCTGTCCCTCACCATCTCCTGGAGTTTGCCCAAGTTCATGTCCATTGCATCGGGATGCCATCCAACCATCTCATCCTCTGTCCTTAAACTGTACTCATTTTAATTCTCTATGCTGTTCTGATTAGGTTATTTCCATTATTTTGTCTTCCACATTACTTGTGTATTCATCTACATTGCCTATATTTTTTCATTACAGTTGTTGTACTCTTGTCTTTATCTTTTATTTTCCCCAGCCTAAGATAAATTATTTATCTATTTAATTAGGGTTTTTTCAGGGTTTTCTCTCATTCTTTCATTTTATGCATATACATCTTCATTTCTCATTTTGTTTGACTTTGTCTCTGTGAAATTAGGTGAAACATTTATCTATCCAAGTCTTGAGGTGATGTCCTTGTGTGAAACATACCTATATAGTCTGCAGGTGTCCAAGGACTTCAGTGGAAGAGCTTACCCTTAGTGAGCATGGTCTGTGTCTTCCCCCAATGTGACTGGTAACCTCCACACTGGTGGGAGGTAGGGTTGGAGTTGGAGATGCTAGAGCTGAGCCAGCTGCAAGCAGCGGCTTCTCTTAAGTTTAGTGGCCATCACCATGTGGTGCATGATCAGGGCTCAAGGGGCTGGAGCAGGAGGCCTGAGTAAGTTTCTCCCCTGTGTTATGGCAGGCCCTACCTTTGTCTGGGACATGGCAGGGGCGTGAGGGCTTGGAACTGTATTAGTTCTGGTTTTATGTTTTCCCCTGGTGTGTACACTTTAGTTGGTAGCTGGATTGGGGCTGGAGGGATTGGTACCCCACCACTGAATGGCCCCCACTCCTACCCACATGCACATGGGACTTTGCCCTGTGTGCGCTGGTCTCTGCCCTGGAACTAGCTTCACTCCCTTCAAAGTGTGGACACCAAGACACGTCCTAGCCAGAGAAAGAGCCTGGGTCTGACCTGGATATTTTTCCTTCTAGTGTCAAAGGTAGCTTTTGTCTTAGTGGGGAGCAGCACTGGAGAAAGAGGTGCTGGAACAGGAGCCATGTGTGGGCTGTGGGACCCACTGGGGTGGTCCTGGTAGGTTGGCCAGTGTCACTTGTTCAGTCAGGTCTGACTCTTTGCAACCCCATGGACTGTGGCCCACCAGGCTCCCTCTGTCCATAGGATTCTTCAGGCAAGAATACTGGAGTGGGTTGTCATTACCTTCTCCAGAGGGTCTTCCCAGCCCAGGGATTGAACCCATGTCTTCTGCATTGCAGGCAGATTCTTTACCATCTGAGGTAGCCCCAGAAAACTTTTGGTTTGCTTCCTCTGCACTGTGACTGGAAGTAAACAAGTCTAAGCATGTGCTCTTAACAATGAATCTTGGTTTCTTATATCCCTCCAGTAAATCTCACTGGTTTTCAAACCAGGTAATGGGCTTGTCTTCCTGGTATTGGACTCTAGAGATGGAGTCCCTAATATGTAGACCCTCAGGTAAGATCCCCAAGGTTGTGATAAGTCTCTTCTTTCTTGTCCCCTGCTAGAGGTGCATTTCCTGACCAGACTGCCTCTTGTGCAAAGTCTGTGTTGTTCTTTTCTTTATAGCTTTTGTTGTAGAAAGGCTATTCTGCTAGTTCCCAGGTCAATTTCAGGGAAAGTTGTTCTATATATGTATTTATAATTTTGATATGTTCATGAGGGTAGGTGAGTCCAGTGTCCTACTCTGCCATCTTGATCTCTTTCTAAAGGCATGGCCTTTTGTTTTTAATGAGACATAGTCAGAAGTAATCACCAGGCTTACATGAATTCATAAAATGATAACATGCCTTTTTTGAAGCAAAGTATCATAAATAAATAAATTATAGCCCTTGCTTACCGTGAATCTTTCAGTTTAGTTGCTCAGTCATTTCTGACTATTTGCGACCCCATGGACTGCACCATACCAGGCTTCCCTGTCCATCACCAACTCCCAGAGCTTGCTCAAACTCATGTTTACTAATGCCAAATTTTTTACTCTGTGTTGAATATCTTGCAGTGTGTTGATAATGGTTACTTAAGATTAAAGATATTTATTTCAAAGATATAAATTTGTCTTCCATCTCCTTACAAGTTTTCAGCCTATCTTTAATCAAATACTTTAGCAAGATATCAAAACATGGAATTTTAAATATAGCAATGTGTATATGTTGATCGCAGACTCCCTGACTGTCCCTTTCTTCCATTCTTCCCCTGGTAACCATAAGTTCTTTCTCCAACTCCGTAAGTCTGTTTCTATTTTGTAAGTTCATTTGTATCATTTCTTTTTTAGATTCCACATATAAGGGATGTCATATGGTATTTCTCCTTCTCTGTTCGACTTCACTCAGTATGACAGTCTTAAAATGGATAACAAGGTCCTATTGTATTGCACAGGGAGCTCTGCTCAATGTTATGTGGAAACCTAGATGGGAGGGGAGTTTGAAAATAATGTGTGTGTGTTTGTGTGTGTGTATGTGTGTGTGTATGTATGAGTCCTTTTGCTACCCACCTGAAACTAACTCAACATTGTTGACAGGCTATACTCCATTTTAAAATAAAAATTTAAAAAAATGGAATTTTGGAGGATGAAAAAAATGTTTCACTAATTTTCATGTCAGTTATAGTTTTACCAATTAAGATGGATTCCTAATTATTTATAAATTAGAAAAAAATTCTTATCTATGCAAATATTTTTCACAAATCAGTAGTAAATAGAATTTTTAAATTCTTTTTTATCCCTCAGATGATGTTCATATTGCTACATTTGTATTTTATGATTTATTTCCTAAAGCTATGGTACTTATCTTTCATTTTATAAAAGATTAGTGATTTTCTAGAATAACAAGTAAGATCAAGAATGCATTGCTGAGCTATCTAGTAATCTCTTTACAGCATAAGGTATAGTTTGTATTCATTTTCATCAGTTATTCTTGTGAAAACTGTATTCTTATTTCAATTTGTGTACCTTGAAATCCTCTGAATATATCCATCTGAGTTAATCATTTTGAAAATATTCCCCTTGTACAATAAATTACTTTACATATGATCCATAGTAACCTTATAATGAGATTAACACTATGGAAATGCTAGACTGTATAGCCTATGTAATATTAGGTCTAAAATAAACATTAATGACAATTATAAATAATATTTCTCAAAACATAAATACTAAAACATGTGAGGAAAAAATCTGAAGCAATTAAATATGTTTGCGCTTCTGGAATACCAGTTTATGACAATACTGATCTGTGAAAATATAGGAAAGAAGTTCTGGTAGATCAATATAAATATTATAGGGGAAAGATTTTTAAATGAGGTGAACCTGAGGAAATCTTTAAAAAGCATCACTATCAGGAAACAGAGGGAAAAAGATACTTTGGAGAACAGATATTAAGAGGAAAAATAATGAACAGGGGATATTGAGGAACTTTTAAGATGAAAGAGAACAAAGATTTAGGAATCACTATCTTACCAAAAAAACAAAAGCACAAAAAGCCAATTAAACTGTAACACTGTCTTTTAACACTGTAAAACTGTAACACTGTTAGATTAATGAAAGAGGATGTTCTTGAATCTTACCTACAATGTAAGTAGACAAAAGTATTAGTCAACATTACAAAGCAACTCGGAGAAGGCAATGGCAACCCACTCCAGTATTCTTGCCTGGAGGATCCCAGGGATGGAGGAGTCTGGTGGGCTGGCGTCTATGGGGTCACACAGAGTCGGACATGACAGAAGTGACTTAGCAGCAGCACAAAGCAACTATAACAAAGTAAATTATCAGTTTAATTCTTTACATGAGAATTAACCCTGTAAATTAATGTAATAAAATAAGGCAATGATTGATTAAAATCAAAAAAATACATGGGGGAATAGATTACTTTTCAGAAATGAAAGCAAAGATATAATGTCCCCAGGAGAAGAAAACACTATTATGAAAATTGACTCTTACAAAAATTTTTTTCTTTCAAGTGTATTTTGGAAAATAACAAATTGTGTGATGTCAAATGATCTAAAATTAGATTCCTTTTATATCAATCACCCTATCATTTTGTGATGATAAATAAATCATTTATATTGCCTGAGTCTCATTTTCGTTTTTTTGAAACCAATTTTCTTATGTTAAATTTTGTTATATTTTCTAAGATATTTTATCTATTTCATCATTTAAATTCAGTCATTGTGTATCATTATTGACATTCTCTTGCTGTTATCTAACTTTGAGTTTTAATTTACCCTTCTGCTGAATTTTTACCATGTTTCTTCTTATGTCTTGTATCTGTGTCTCCTTCAGGGGCAAGGTACAATATCAGTAAAAATCTGTGAGGTTTTAGATCAGAAGCACTGGAAAACCAGAAGTTTTCGATATACATGCACATGATAGTCAGCAAAGCAAATTAAGGTAAGAGTGTATATTTGGTTATTTTCTTGATAGAGAATATGAAACCCAACAGATGATCAGATTGTATGTACCCACTTTGTAATGGAAATTGAGAAGTAATCTCAGAACTAACATGGGAGACCTATTAGGGCCTTAAACTGTATAAGGGCAAGCTGAAGTCGACTTGGTTGTCTATTAATGGTCAATTACTCAATTCCTATAGCTCTAATAAAAATTTTAGGGTATTACTTCCTGCATTTATGTGCCTTTATCAGGTAAATGTTTTTGTGGCTTTAATATTACATACAGCAGATTTTAATGACTGTTTCATTTTTTTATTAATAGTTGAAAGCTCTAAAGTCATTCAAAATCTCTATAAGGCTTAGTCTTCTATTTTGTTCATGGATTATTCATTTTCAAATTAACAATTCATGTGGTCATGTATGTAAAAATGTAATCCAAGGTATACTTTCCTTTCATTATTTATTCTTTCTATGTAAGTTAATATAAATCTGCTATTTCCTTGAGAGTAATTTAAAGTACACTGCTTCAGGATTAATGAACTGTAACCAAAATTTTAAAAATAATTTTTCAGTTATTTGACTCAAATTGAACATTTTTTCATAGCTATGTGTGACTTAGTTGTGAATATGTTCACTAAAATTACTTATAAGCACATTGATATTCATTTCTGAACTGTGCTTATTGTGGCTTACAGCAAATGTACCTCCTACTCTCTCATAGATGGTTCAGTGGAGATGTGACACTTAATTTAACTCTATTTATCTGTGGTAAACATGCATAGCAGGTTTTGTTCATTCTATCTTTCTTATTTCTAAAATTAAATAATAAGATATGGTGAAAAAAAGGTGGAGGTAGAGTTGTTCTAAATAAAATAAAACCAACAAAACAAAATTAAAATAACTCAGAAATTGTAAGATTACTTTATCAAATAAAGAAAAACTGAAATAGGAAGAATGTCAGTGAAGAAGTGTTTATTCTTAAATTGTTGTCTTGCTTTTTATCATTAATGACCAACTATTACACCACTTAGCAGAAACAGTTTTACACTAATATCTCTTAGCTAAATTTTATCTTAAAAATCTAATTTTGTGGTTGTTGCAATTGTTTTATATTTCTTTTGAAGCAGCATTTCAGTAAAATATGCTTCTAGTTGATGAGAGTAGAATAATCTCCTACTACCTCCCTTCATACTGTAAGATCCTCTATGCCTATGTTTAAATTCATGTTTAAATCAATTTGTCATTGTGATCATTTTATTTACTTATAACCTTTATTCCTCATTTGCTCTCTTTGTATCTCTTGTCTTAAGAGTATATCCCTTTCTCTTTGTTTCTTCTGCTGTGTTTCCTCTTGATTTGTCTTTTCCCCTATCTTTTTGCAAGATTCAGAAATTATACTCAGAAGTATCAGACTCACTTTTCTGTCTATTACAACCTCTGGTATTGAGTCAAAATATGATGTACCTATGTTTCGTTGAGCAACTGGGAAAACCTAATGTGTGGGATACTAGTAAAAAAGATCAGAAAACAGAGTAATTTAAAATCACTGTCTATTATGGAAAAGGTAAAATAAATGAATAAGGTAAAATAAATAATTAGTTGAGCATGAGTATGAATAAATTCCAACCTAGTTATTTTGAAAACCTATAAAATTTATAAATGCTTAATGAAACATAAAAAGTCTATTAACCCAAAATACCAACAGAATTCACTAGGGATGATTAAGCCTGTTAAACAACAGATAAATGAACAAGTCACAGTATGAAAAGTAAAACCATGGGTAAGAATATCAGTTACCTCTTCCAACACTGTATTCACTCTCATTTCATTTTGTTAAATTCAGAGTAAAGCAGAAGAATGAATATAAAAGCAGTATTAACTGAAGTTTAATTTCCTTATCCTATATATTAGAACTTTGAAGAAGAAAAGAAAGATATCTAATTCATATAATTTCCTTTCTTTAAAAGATTTAATGGCTTAAAGTCAGCTTGTGGTTAGGTGGCATTTTTTGACATTCTTAATTATATAAGTTTTGTATTAAACATTCAGAACAAATGTATTATTTTTAAATTACATCAGTATTGAATCAATATTACATTCTCAAATAATGTCACTCACATAATTTTAAATTATAAACTATTATAAAATATTATCTTTTACATTTCACACTTCAAATGAAAGTGGGTATTATCAAAGAATAAGCTACTTTTTAATTTATTTTTGTAACCATTATACATTTAATGATATCAAAATAAAATTGGTACAGTGAGAGAGAAAAGATTTACAAAGTCATGTCAATGACTTAATTTCATGTAAACATTACTTAAAACATGGTGTTTGAGCATGTTATAAATATTGATTGTGACATTGATGAATAGTTAGTATTGATGAAAGTTAATTACATATGGAAACTCACAAAATGGAGGCCATGTAAGTGGTCCAGTCTACCTTACCAATCCAAACATAAGTTAGCCTGCACTTAAAAGAAATCATGGTAACTGAAACCTAACATAAACTCATCACAGTCCTCTAACTCAGGTTTAGCTAGTTCCTTACCCTAGAAAATAGAACATACCAATCTTACAAGGAAATTCCTGACCTTCTAGCCAATCATGACCTGTTTCCACATTGTGGTTCTAACTCTCTAAAATACTTTGCAGGCAGCCGCTGATCCATTGAGGAAGTCCCTATAATACTCAATCTTATCCAAAATCCAAAATCCATTGGAGTGAGTGCTAAACTGTTTGTGAGGCACTGTCATTCCCCAACTATGTTGCTTTCCCTTGAATAAAGGACATCAACAACATTACTAAATTATTTTACTTTGTCACTGATAGTATATTCAACTTGAAAATTAATAACAGTATCATAATTACATACTTTTTAACATCTACATTGACAGATATTCATGTATCATAAAATTCAATAGAGTACATAATTCAATGATTTTATTACATTTTAAGAAGACCTTTATAAAAATCACCACAATAGGTTTAGAACATTTTTGTCATTCCCAAAGTAAATATCTACCTATTAGCAATCTCTCCTCCTGCTCCCTGCATCTACATAAATGCTCATCTCCTTTCTATGCCTCAATATTTGCCTATTCTGGACTTTTAATATAAGAGAAATCATGCAATAATAATTTTTTGTGAGTGCTTTCTTTTACTGTAATGATTTTAGGGTTCATGCTATATCATGTACCAGCACCTGCATCATCGACTCAATGGACATGAATTTAAGCAAACTCCAAAAGATAGTGAAAGAGACAGAGAAGGCTGGTATGCTACATTCCATGGGGTCGCAAAGAGTTGGACATGACTTAGGGACTGAACAACAATAAAATTCTATTAGACAGATATGCTACACTTTATTGATGCATTCCTTAGCTGATGTACATTTGAGTTATTTTTGACTAGTATAAATAATGGTGTTATGAACAGGTGTGAACAAGATTTTGTGTGCACATGTTTGTTTCATATATATATAACCATAAAATCATATATTATATATATCATATATGATGTATCATATATATATATATATAGCACCAAAAAATGACTTAATTTCATATGAACATTACTTAAAATGTGGTGTTTGAACAAATTATAAATATTGATAGTAGTATTGATAAAAGTTAACTGCATATGAAGATTCACAAAATGGAGCTCTCTCTATATATAGAGCTTCCCTGTGGCTCAGATGGTAAAGAGTCTGCCTGCAATGGGGGAGATCCAGGTTCAATCCCTGGGTCAGGAAGATCCCTTGGAGTGGGGCATAGCAACCCTCTTCAGTACTCTTGCCTGGAAAATCCCATGAATGGAGAAGCTTGGTAGGCTATAATCCATGGGTTCAAAGAGTCAGACACAACTGAACGGCTTCACTATAAAATATATACCTGAGAGTGGGAAGGTTAATAGGGTAACTCGGTTTAACTAATTGAAGAACTTGCCAAAATAGTTTTCCAAAGGCCAGAACCATTTAATGTTTTCTGTAATATTGTAAGGGTTACAATTATTTTACATCCTTATCAAAGTTTGTTATTTATCTTTTTGATTGTAGTTATCCTGGTGAGTATGAAGTTTGATCTCATTGTGGTTTTGATTTGAATTTCCCTAATGGTGAATAATTACCTGGAGTAACAGACAAATTTGGCCTTGGAATAAGGAATAAAGCAGGGCAAAGACTAATAGAGTTTTGCCAAGAAAATGCACTGGTCATAGCAAACACCCTCTTCCAACAACACAAGAGAAGGCTCTACACATGGACATCACCAGATGGTCAACACCAAAATCAGATTGATTATATTCTTTGCAGCCAAAGATGGAGAAGCTCTATACAGTCAGCAAAAACAAGACCAGGAGCTGACTGTGGCTCAGATCATGTACTCCTTATTGCCAAATTCAGACTTAAATTGAAGAAAGTAGGGAAAACCACTAGACCTTTCAGGTATGACCTAAATCAAATCCCTTATGATTTTACAGTGGAAGTGAGAAATAGATTTAAGGGACTAGATATGATAGATAGGGCCAGGGTCCAGCCCCGGCTGATCCAGGGTATTCGAAGGGGAGACGGCTTAGGCGACCTATTCAAATGTTAATTAGAGATATAAAGAGTAATAGAATGAGGATAGCTCAGTAGGAAAATTCAGTGGAGAAAAGAAGCTGAGTAGCTTGGTTTACGTGGAAAATTAATATAACCCGTGACACCAGGTTAGCTCTGACCACGGAGGCTGCAGGCGCCCTCTCGAATAGCGGAAGGTGCGCCACCTTAGACACCTTCTCGAGTGGGTCTTAGAAGCCCAGGCAAATAAATGGTCGCAGAGGATATCCGCGCTCCAGATGGAGACTCAGCTGGAGGTTAAGGAGAAAAATGACATGGGGAGACCAAGCTTTGGCGAGCAAGGCCCGAAGCTTTATTTTCAACAGGGGCTTTTATACCCTAAGTTACACATAGAGGATAATAGGGGATGCAAAGTCAGCAGTTTTTGATCCTTATCAAAAACCAGGGTTTCTTTCCTGCAAATTTATCGTATACAAATGGTTTAGGTGATTTACATCATCTTCTGGCCAGAAGGCCTATTAACATTTTATGACTCTTGACAAAGACTTATCAACTGTAAGACTTATTTTCTCCAAGAGTAATTATTTTAAGGTTTGGCGCAATCTTCTGAAGATAAAATTGCATTCCTATAGGGCAGATGTGTAATGGGTTTACAACAAAGGAAAGAATTTATTACCGTAAGGGTCTAAAGTTACTAACACCAAGGCCACTACTTATTTTTTCTACATACCAACAATATTAATTAGTACACATTCAAGGATACAATTCAGGGGATGTGAAAACTTGGCAACAAGCATTGGTTCATCAATGAAATCTTTTACTAGTTTTATTCTGACAATTTCTAACTCTCTGAGAGGCTCTAAGCTATTTGAATATCTTAAGCTTCCCGTGCCTCTGGAGGCTAGGAGACTGTAAACAATCGTATGCATAGCTGCAGGAGTCCGGGTAAACTTGTCAGGCGAGTTAGAGAGCCATCTGAGGGGGTTGGATTTAAACACTCCTAGTTGCCCAGGAACTTTATTAATTGGAGCTGCAAGTTAACTCTTTGACAGAGAGAGCGAGATGGTGGTAGGGGACAGCCCCCAGTAAAGTCAGAGGTGCGAGCCAAAGCAGTGAAGTAGGCAGACTCTGGTTTTTGGGGGAAGATGCTCGAGAATATCCAGGGGGACTCCCGAGGCTCGATCCCACCTTTGCGTATGCCGAGCCTCCTTCTTCATGACCTTTGTCACGAGTGGAATGTCTCTCGCCAGCTCCCGGCAAGATAGAGTGCCTGATTAACTATGGATGGAGGTTCGTGATATTGTACAGGGGACAGGGATCAAGACCATCCCCATGGAAAAGAAATGAAAAAAGCAAAATGGCAGTCTGAGGAGGCCTTACAAAAAGCTGTGAAAAGAAGAGAAGTGAAAAGCAAAGGAGAAAAGGAAACATATGTACATCTGAATGCAGAGTTCCAAAGAATAGCAAGAAGAGATAAGAAAGCCTTCCTCAGCGATCAGTGCAAAGAAATAGAGGAAAACAACAGAATGGGAGAGACTAGAGATCTCCTCAAGAAAATTAGAGATACCAAGGGAACATTTCATGCAAAGATGGGCTACATAAAACACAGAAATGGTATGGACCTAAGAGAAGCAGAAGATATTAACAAGAGGTGGCAGGAATACACAGAAGAACTGTACAAAAAAGATCTTCACGACCAAGATAATCATGATGGTATGATCACTCACCTAGAGCCAGACATCCTGGAATGTAAAGTCAAGTGGGCCTTAGAAAGCATCACTAGGAACAAAGCTAGTGGAGGTGATGGAATTCCAGTTGAGCTATTCCAAATCCTGAAAGATGATGCTGTGAAAGTGCTGCACTCAATATGCCAGCAAATTTGGAAAACTCAGCAGTGACCACAGGATTGGTAAAGGTCAGTTTTCATTCCAATCCAAAGAAAGGCAATGCCAAAGAATGCTCAAACTACCGCACAATTGCACTCATCTCACACGCTAGTAAAGTAATGCTCAAAATTCTCCAAGCCAGGCTTAAGCAATACATGAACCGTGAACTTCCAGATGTTCAAGCTGATTTTAGAAAAGGCAGAGGAACCAGAGATCAAATTTACAACATCTGCTGGATCATGGAAAAAGCAAGAGAGTTTCAGAAAAACATCTATTTCTGCTTTCTTAACTATGCCAAAGTCTTTGACTGTGTGGATCACAATAAACTGTGAAAAATTCTGAAAGAGATGGGAATACCAGACCACCTGATCTGCCTCTTGAGAAATCTGTATGCAGGTCAGGAAGCAACAGTTAGAACTGGACATGGAACAACAGACTGGTTCCAAATAGGAAAAGGAATACGTCAAGGCTGTATATTGTCACCCTGCTTATTTAACTTATATGCAGAGTACATCATGAGAAACACTGGGCTGGAAGAAGCACAAGCTGGAATCAAGATTGCCGGGAGAAATATCAATAACCTCAGATATGCAGATGACACCACCCTTATGGCAGAAAGTGAAGAGGAACTCAAAAGCCTCTTGATGAAAGTGAAAGTGGAGAATGAAAAATTTGGCTTAAAGCTCAACATACAGAAAATGAAGATCATGGCATCCGGTCCCATCACTTCATGGGAAATAGATGGGGAAACAGTAGAAACAGTGTCAGACTTCACTTTTGGGGCTCCAAAATCACTGTAGATGGTGACTGCAGCCATGAAATTAAAAGACACTTACTCCTTGGATGAAAAGTTATGACCAACCTAGATAGCATATTGAAAAGCAGACACATCACTTTGCCAACAAAGGTCTGTCTAGTCAGGACTATGGTTTTTCCAGTGGTCATGTATGAATGTGAGAGTTGGACTGTGAAGAAAGCTGAGCACCGAAGAATTGATGCTTTTGAACTGTGGTGTTGGAGAAGACTCTTGAGAGTCCCTTGGACTGCAAGGAGATACAACCAGTCCATTCTGAAGGAGATCAGTCCTGGGTGTTCTTTGGAAGGACTGATGCTGAAGCTGAAACTCCAGTACTTTGGCCACCTCATTCAAAGTACTGTACACTCATTGACTCATTGGAAAAGACTCTGATGCTAGGAGGGATTGGGGGCAGGAGGAGAAGGGGACGACAGAGGATAAGATGGCTGGATGGCATCACTGACTCGATGGACATGAGTCTGAGTGAACTCCAGGTGTTGGTGATGGACAGAGAGGCCTGGCGTGCTGTGATTCATGGGGTCGCAAAGAGTCGGATACAACTGAGCGACTGAACTGGACTTAACTGAATGGTGAGTAATATTGTAATAAAATCATAAACTCATTTTTCATTTATCGTCTTTAAGAGGAAAAATTATACAAAGACAGTGTCATTTATTAATTGGGTAATGTGTTTTTATTACTGAGTTGTGTTTTAAATATTCTGGATATCAGTCCACCATCCAGCATCAGATATAGTGCTGGGCACCTTGATGCTGCTGCTGTTTAGTTGCTACATCATTTCTGATTCTTTGCAACCCGATGGACTGTGGACAGCCAGGCTCCTTCTGTCTGTGGGATTTCCTAGGCAAGAATACTGGAGTGGGAAGCCATTTCCTTCTCCAGGGGATCTTCCTGACCCAAGGACTGAACCCACATCTCCTGCTTGGCAGGTGGATTGTTTACCACTGAGCCACCTGGGATGTCCAATTAATTGGGTAACCTGAATTTTTATTATTGAGTTGTGTTTTGAATATTCTGGGTAACAGTCCACCATCAGATATATGGCTTATAAATATGGCTGTGGGTTTATCTTTTATTTTCTTAATGATACTATCTTCAGCACAATGTTTTAAGTTTTCATGTAGTTTAACGTTATTATTTTTGTCACATGTGCTTTTGCTGTCATAACTAGAAAACCATTTCCTTAATCAAGATCATGTATCCTTTGAAGAGTTTTATAGTTTTAAGCTCTTACATTTAGGTCTGTATTCCATTTACAGTTAAATTCTATGTATAGTGTAAATAAGGACTTGGTTAACTGGTTTACATGTGAATATTCAATTGTTCCATCACTATTTGCTGAGAAGTAATATCTTTCCACTTGCCAGAAATCAATCAGTTACTAATGTTAGGATTTGTTCTGAATTCTAAATTCTATTACAATTTCTATGTGTCTGTCCATGTGTGAGTACCACATTGTCATGTTCCTGAAGTTTTCTAGCAATTTTTGCTATCTGGAAGTATGATTTCACCAACATATTTGTTTCAAGATTATTTTGGCCATTTTAAACTCCTTTCATTTTCATATTAATCTTGGAGTCCAGTGTGCAAGTTTCTACAAAAAATAATAGCTGTGATTTGTCAGCCTTGTATTTCTGATTGTTGAATTTGTAGACAACTTTGAAGAATATAGTCATCTTAACAATATTAAGTCTTCCAATCCATTAATGTAGGATGTTTTTGCAATTATTTTAAAAGTCTTCTTTAATTACTTTTAATAATGCTATGGAAATTTTAGTGTAAGGAGTCTTGTACTCCTTTGGTATATTTATTCATAAGTGTTTTGGTACTTGGATTTTATATAGTGATCTTCTAAATTTTATTTTTGAATTTTGAATTTTTCATTGTTAGTTTTTAAGTTTTTTTCCTAAATGTTCTTCTAGTTTCTAAATTCAATCTATTTAAACAAGCTAATTGATTCCTAATTTTATTCCACTGTCATCAGAAAACATACTTTGTATGATTTCAATCTCTTCAAAATTATTAAGGCTTGTTTTATAGCCTAACTTGTGGTAGATGGCCATTCTCTTACGGAGAATGCTCCATGTGCACCTTAAAAAATGTGTGTTCTACTGTTGGTTGAAGTGTTGTTGGGTGATCCATTAGCTCTAGTTGGAATTTCAATTATTCAGTCTTCCATTTTATTTTGATCTTCTGCATAATTATTCTATTTATTATTGAAAATAGAGAACTGAATTCTTTAGCTTTAATTTTGCATTTTCTATTATTCTCAAATTCTGCCAGTTTTTGCTTCATGAGTTTTGCAACTTACATTTGTCGTCATTAATAATATGGTAGAATCAACATCTGTCATGTGATTATAGTTTTCTATGTGTCTCATGACTTTTAATTCTCCTGTTTAACTTTAATGCCTTCTTTATTAAATGAATATTTGCTAGTATAACATATTCATACCTTTAGTAGTTCTATGTATAGATTTTAATTACTTTCAGTTTAGTTCAGTTCAGTCGCTCAGTCGTGTCCAACTCTTTGCAACCCTGTGAATCTCAGCACGCAAGGCCTCCCTGTCCATCACCAACTCCCAGAGTTTACCCAAATTCATGTCCATCAAGTCGGTGATGCCATCCAACCATCTCATCCTCTGTTGTCCCCTTCTCCATCTGCCCACAATCCCTCCCAGCATGAGGGTCTTTTCCAATGAGTCAACTCTTCACATGAGGTGGCCAAAGTACTGGAGTTTCAGCCTCAGCATCAGTCCTTCCAATGAATACCCAGAACTGATCTTTACGATGGACTGGCTGGATCTCCTTGCAGTCCAAGGGACTCTCAAGACTCTTCTCCAACACCACAGTTCAAAAGTATCAATTCTTCTGCGCTCAGCTTTCTTCACAGCCCAACTCTCTCATCCATCCATGACCACTGGAAAAACCATAGCCTTAACTAGATGGACCTTTGTTGGCAAAGTAATGTCTCTGCTTTTTAATATGCTGTCTAGGTTGGTCATAACTTTCCTTCCAAGGAGTAAGTGTCTTTTAATTTCATGGCTACAATTGCCATCTGCAGTGATTTTGGAGCCCAAAAATAAAGTCTGACACTGTTTTCACTGTTTCCTCATCTATTTCCCATGAAGTGATGGGACCAGATGCCATGATCTTCGTTTTCTGAATGTTGAGCTTTAAGCCAACTTTTTCACTCTTCTCTTTCACTTTCATCAAGAGGCTTTTGAGTTCCTCTTCACTTTCTGCCATAAGGGTGGTGTCATCTGCATATCTGAGGTTATTAGTATTTCTCCCGGCAATCTTAATTCCAGCTTGTGCTTCTTCAAGCCCAGTGTTTCTCATGATGTACTCTGCATATAAGATAAATAAGCAGGGTGACAATATACAGCCTTGATGTACTCCTTTTTCTATTTGGAACCAGTCTGTTGTTCCATGTCCAGTTCTAACTGTTGTTTCCTGACCTGCATACAGATTTCTCAAGAGGCAGGTCAGGTGGTCTGGTATTCCCATCTCTTTCAGAATTTTCCACAGTTTATTGTGATCCACACAGTCAAAGGCTTTGGCATAGTCAGTAAAGCAGAAATAGATGAGTTTCTGGAACTCTTTTGGTTTTTTGATGATCCAGCGGATGTTAACAATTTGGTCTCTGGTTCCTCTGCCTTTTCTAAAACCAGCTTAAACATCTGGAAGTGCACAGTTCACATATTGCTGAAGCATGGCTTGGAGAATCTTGAGCATTACTTTACTAGTGTGTTATTGCTTATTATTTTAGGGCTTAAGTTAAACATCTTAACCTCTTGGATATATTTTAGACATATAAAACCTCTGTTTTAAAAATTAAAACTCAATTTTAAAATAACTTTTGCTTTTTATAGTATTTTCCAGCCCTCCTCTTTGTGCTATTATTTTAATATACATTCCTTTCATATGTTACAAAATCAACAAGAGATCATCATCATTATTACTTTATATCATACTATATTTCAAATAAGCTGCAAGTTGTAAGGAGAGTGGAGAAGGCAACGGCACCCCACTCCAGTACTCTTGCCTGGAGAATACCATGAACCGAGGAGCCTGGTAGGCTGCAGTCCATGGGGTCGCTGAGGGTCGGACACGACTGAACGACTTCACTTTCACTTTTCACTTTCATGCGTTGGAGAAGGAAATGGAAACCCTCTCCAGTGTTCTTGCCTGGAGAATCCAGGGACAGCAGGGCCTGGTGGGCTGCTGTCTATGGGGTCGCACACAGTCAGACACGACTGAAGTGACTTAGCAGCAGCAGCAGCAGTATGGAGAGTGAGTATACACTTACAAAATCTGTTATATATTTTTATCTACCATTTTGATTTCTGTGGATTTTCTCCTGTGAGTTATTTTCTTGTGTGATTTCCTTATTCAAATATATCTTTACCTCCGCATCACCACTTCTGTGTTCTTACTGTATGATATAATACATTTCTATATATTATAAACAAATTTAAAAGTACAATTAGATATATATTTTATATATTTACTTTTTAAGTCAATTAAGAATAAAGAAATATACAATTTTTATGTATTTTATAATTACATACATAATTACCTTACTCAACATTACTTAAACTTTTTGCATAAATTTTAGTTATTTTCTGTACTCATTTTTTTTTTTGATCAGCAAAATTTGTGTTTTTAAAAAAAATTTATTGGAGCATAGTTGATTTACAGTATTGTGTTACAGGTGTACAGCAAAGTGAACCAGCTAAACACATACAAATATCCACTGTGTTTTAAGACTCTGTTCCCATATAGGCCATTACAAAGTACTGAGTGAAGTTCCCCTGTGCTCTACAGTAGGTGTACTGCACCTACTGTATACATGTCGGTCTCAGTCTCCTTGTTTATCCCTCTCCCTCCTTCTGTCCTGGTAACCATAATTTTGTTTGCTGTATCTGTGACTCTACTTCTGCTGTGTAAATAAACTGATTTGTACCACTTTTCTTTTTTTATAAATTCCACATATAATTGATATCATATAATATTTGTCTTTCTGTTTATGACTTATTTCACCCAGTATTGTAGTCAGTTTTAGCATGAAGAACTCTCTTTAGTATTTCTTGGCTAGTAGAATACCAGTGACAAATTTTTTCAGCTTTTGCTAACATGGAATATCTTTATTCCACCTATATTTCTAAAATACAGTTTAGGTAAATCTAATATTTTTGAGTTGTTTTTTTTTTTTTTACTTTCACTACTTACAATATATAATTAAAGTGCCTTCCCACCCCCCCACCCCCATTTTGATACACAGTCAGGTTTAATCTTATTAAGTTTCCTTTTATGTTTTTTTTTTTTCTTTGTCAGTATTTTTTAATATGATATTTCTGAGAATGGTTCTTTCGTGTTGATCCTACTGGAATTCATTGAAAATCTTGGATGTACACATTACTATTTTTTTTTTTAATCAAATTTGGAAAGTTTTCAGCTGTTATTTCTTTGAATATTTTTATGTTCTTTCTCTCTCTCCTTTCCATCTGATACTCTCATGCATATATGTTGATGAACTATGGCATTCAAAATTTTCTGAGGTTGTTTTAAATTTTCTTTATTCTTTTTAATCTCTTTGTTCTTCAGACTGTATCATTTCTATATATTTTTTTTCTCAAGCTTGCTACTTTTCTAACAGCTTAAATTACTGTGAAGTCTACTAATATATTTTAAAATTTTCATTTAAATTTTCATTTTCAACCACAGGATTTTCATTAAATTCTTTTTTATAAATTTTTACTCTTTTGACATACCTTATTTAATGCCATACTGTCATCATGTCTTATGTTTTTTTAGCGAAGTCTCCTTTAGTTATTTGAACATATTTATAATAGCTGATTTGAAGTCTTTAATCAAGTTTAACAGGGCTTCTTCAAAAATAAATTTTATTACCTGATGTTTTTCCTGTATAAGAGCCACACCTTCCTATTAAATTATATGTCTTTTATGTTTTGTTGAAATTTGGATATTTTTGATAATATGGCTACCCTGGACACTCAGCCCCTGAAAGTGATCTTTTCATGGTCATTTTATTTGTTTGTATAATGGCTTGGCTAAACTTTCTACATGAAATCTCTTTCCCTGCAGTACATAGCCTCTGATTTTTTGTTTGTTTATTTTAGTCTTTCAGCCTGGTTCTTTAAGAAGTTCCCCAGACTGATGTATGTCACTTACAAGTCTAAGGTTATACTTAATCCTAGCAAAGCCTTTAGCAAGTTATGTTCTACCCTGCACAATTGTATGAGTGTGTGCGCATGTATAAGTTCAGTTCAGTCATTCAGTTGTGTCTGACTCTTCGCGACCCCATGAATCGCAACAAGCCAGGCCTCCCTGTCCATCACCAACTCCCAGAGTTCACTCAGATTCACGTCCATCGAGTCAGTGATGCCATCCAGCCATCTCATCCTCTGTTGTCCCCTTCTCCTCTTGCCCCCAATCCCTCCCAGCATCAGAGTCTTTTCCAATGAGTCAGCTCTTCATATGAGGTGGCCAAAGTACTGGAGTTTCAGCTTCAGCATCATTCCCTCCAAAGAAATCCCAGGGCTGATCTCTTTCAGAATGGACTGGTTGGATCTCTTTGCAGTCCAAGGGACTCTCAAGAGTCTTCTCCAACACCACAGTTCAAAAGCATCAATTCTTCGGCATTCAGCTTTCTTCACAGTCCAACTCTCACATCCATACATGACCACAGGAAACACCATAGCCTTGACTAAACGAACTTTGTTGGCAAAGTAATCTCTCTGCTTTTGAATATGCTATCTAGGTTGGTCATAACTTTCCTTCCAAGGAGTAAGCGTCTTTTAATTTCATGGCTGCAGTACCATCTGCAGTGATTTTGGAGCCCCAAAAAATAAAGTCTGACACTGTTTCCACTGTTTCCCCATCTATTTCCCATGAAGTAATGGACCGGATGCCATGATTTTTGTTTTCTGAATGTTGAGCTTTAAGCCAAATTTTTCACTCTCCACATTCACTTTCATCAAGAGGCTCTTGAGTTCCTCTTCACTTTCTGCCATAAGGGTGGTGTCATCTGCATATCTGAGGTTATTGATATTTCTCCCGGCAATCTTGATTCCAGCTTGTGTTTCTTCCAGTCCAGCATTTCTCATGATGTACTCTGCATATAAGTTAAATAAGCAGGGTGATAATATACAACCTTGATGTACTCCTTTTCCTGTATATATATATATATATATATATATTTTTTTTTTTTTAATCACAGGAAGTTGTTATTTTGTCCCACTTTCACTCTATAACTAACAGATTATATTTTTCCTCTTGAATCACTTTGATCACTCCTGAGAGTATGCAACCTTAGATGCAGATACATACTTCCATATTTTATTTTATTCCTGGTTTCCTATAAGTTGCTATGGGTATAGTAGCTTATTGTTCACCCTGTGCTTGGCAGAGGTTTTGATTAAACTCCTAGTGCCATTGAGACTTCCACTCTTTGTTTACTCGGAATGTTTTCAACTTGACTCCATTTTCTGCTCTAATTTCTTTTGAGTAGAGGCAACCTAGCAGTTACTAACAGTCTTCCTAACTACTAGAGTTGAAACTGCTAGACTGTAGGAAAACAGTCATAATTTAGAATTGTACTCTAAAACTTTCTAGGTGTGTGAACATTGCCAAATTTCAGAAACTCTCTTGTGTTGATTTATCACATCTTCATCACAGATCTAATTGTTCCTATTTCATAGTAGTATTTGGAAAATTAATTATATGTGTGTGTATGCTTAGTTGCTCAGTCATGTTCAACTCTTTGTGACATCTTGGACTGTAGACTGCCAGGTTACTTTATCAATCAGATTTTTCTGGCAAGAATACTGGAGCGGGTTGCCATTTCCTCCTCCGGGGGATCTTCTCAACTCAGGGATTGAAGTCACATCTCTTGCATTCTTTACAGTTCTCCTGGATTCTTTACCACTGAGCCACCAGGAAAAATTAATGAAAAGTAAATTACACAATTCCATAAATCATGATTACTTTCATTCTATAGTCATTCATTCTATAGTCAACATTAATATTCATTGTTATCAACTATGATGTATTTTTGAAACAATTAGATTGAATATAAAGATTTATTATGTGCTTTAATTATCAATAAATATGTGACCCTTTTTATCTTGGATTGCAACTCACAAATACCTTAATAATTATACAATATTCTATCCTATGAGAGATTATAAATTAGTTGGTATTCTTTTTCTTAGGTTTGTGTTATATCATCTGACTCCTCGCTTTTCACTCTTTTCTCTTTATTTTCAATCTCTTCTTTTGATGATATAGATTTGTAGATTTTTTGAAAGCATACATCCTACTAACCTGCTAGTGGTTATCTTTAATAAACCTAAAAAAAAAAATTTCCTATTTGCTGTCAAAGTTGAAGTAAAATCAAATGTGATACCATCAGTCTAACTTCATGAATTAAATTTTAGCATATTCTCATGACCATAATTCACGGCATTTTGTTGATATAATCTGAATGGTGGTGGTGATGGTGATGTTAGTTGATCATTTAAACTAGCTACATTAGACACTGACTTTCTTTTACCCCATGATTTGAATCTTCCCTAATTATTTTTATGTGTGTGATTGTGTTTTTTGGTTTTGTTTCACATCCAGGTTAACATAATACCACATTCAGTTCAGTTCAGTCACTCAGTCGTGTCCGACTCTTTGCGACCCCATGAATTGCAGCACGCCAGGGTTCCCTGTCCATCACCAACTCCCGGAGTTCATTCAAACTCATCCATCGAGTCGGTGATGCCATCCAGCCATCTCATCCCCTGTCATCCCCTTCTCCTCCTGCCCCCAATCCCTCCCAGCATCAGAGTCTTTTCCAATGAGTCAACTCTTCACATGAGGTGGCCAAAGTATTGAAGTTTCAACTTTATCATCAGTCATTCAAAGAATACCCAGGACTAATCTCCTTTAGGATGGACTGGTTGGATCTCCGTGCAGTCCAAGGGACTCTTAAGAGTCTTCTCCAGCACCACAGTTCAAAAACATCAATTCTTCGGCACTTAGCTTTCTTCACAGTCCAACTCTCACATCCATACATGACCACTGGACTTAACTTTTATTCAGAAAGAATTGTCTCTGTTTACCAATATTCTAAAAATGATTTTCTGTATCTCTCAGAGTTTTGTGACTACCTGAATAATTATATTACTATAGGCCACATTCTTTTTTAAAGTTGTGGTATTTTGTATTTCAAATAATTATATAGGCCAAGGTGATTTTTGCTTCATTTTTAGTTTTATCTTTTTTTCTGATTGAAAGCTTTTAGAAACTTACTTCATAGTTTAATTAAATAAAAAGAATATATTTAGATATCAAAACATGAATGTTAATTTTTGCCTTTCAAAAAAAGTTGATTTTTCTTAGCATTCAAGTCTCATATTATTTCCTTTCCATTAAACTTACTATTTCTTCCTTGAATCTAGCTAGTTCTATAGTAAATAAATGGGATTTTTGATTCTGTTCCCAGGTTTTCTTAAATTTTACTTTAAAAATTTAATTAGTGTCTTTACTTGCTTTATATTACCTTAGTTCTGAAGAATGTTTCAAATTCTTCATCATTTTTATACTAATTTTTCTGCACATGCCGTTTTTTCCTTGGTTTCATTATAATTTATAATAGACAATTTTGTTTTTATCTCCAAATGTTGTTTTTCAGTCGCTCAGTCATCTTCGACTCTTTGTGACCCATGGACTGCAGTATGCCAGGTTTCCCTGTCTTTCACCATCTCCTGGAGCTTGCTCAAAATCATGCCCATTGACACCATCCAATAATCACATGCTCTGTAGTCCTCTTCTCCTCCTGCCTACAAACTTGCCCAGCATCATGGTGTTTTCCAATGTGTTGGCTTTTTGCATAGGTGGCCAAAATAGTGGAGCTTTAGCTTCAGCATCCGTCCTTCCAATGAGTATTCAGTATTGATTTCTTTTAAGATTGACATGTTTGATCTCCTTGCAGTCCAAGAGACTCTTCAAGAGTCTTCTCCAACACCACAGTTCAAAAGCATCAATTCTTTGGTGCTCAGACTTCTTTATGGTCCAACTCTCACATCCATACATGATGACTGAAAAAACCATAGCTTTGATTACATGGACCTTTGCCAGTAAAGTAATGTCTCTGCTTTCTAATATGCTGTCTAGTTTGTCAAAGCTTTTCTTCCAAGGAGCAATTTCAATTTCATGGCTGAAGTCACCATCTGTAGTGATTTTGGAGCCTGAGAAAATAACGTCTGTCACTGTTTCCACTGTTCCCCATATATTTGACATGAAGTGATGGGACCAGATGCCATGATCTTAGTTTTTTGACTGTTGAGTTTTAAGTCAGTTTTTTCACTTTCCTCTTTCACCTTAATTAAGAGGCTCTTTAGTTCCTCTTCACTTTCTGCCATAAGGGTGGTGGTCATCTGCCCATCTGCACTTATTGGTATGTCTCCTGGCAGTATTAATTCCAGCTTGTGTAGTTTTACCTAAAACTCAAGTCATTTCAATTGCTCATAGTTTTTATAGATACAATATCTCCTCGGCTGTTGTTAAAAACCTGAGTTAAATATTGTCTAAATATTTGTGGATTCTTACAGTATTTTTTAATTAATTTAAAGGATAATTGCTTTGGAGAATTTTCCTGTTTTCTGTCAAATCTCAACACGAATGAGCCATAGGATTCTTATAGTATTTTTTTTTTTAAAGAGAGAAGCATTTTCTTTCATTCAGTATATTTTCATGGATTTTTAGCTTTCTCCTTTGCTCATTTTATTTTTGTGCACATTTCATAGTTTCCCTTTGTTTGTTTTAGCTTGTAGTTACCCTCAGAAAAGAAATCCTGCTGTCTTAACCCAGCCATCTTGACATTTTCCTTGAAATAACTGCTTGTTTGAGAACCTGTTCTCTCCTCTCTGATTTTGGGATGGGTAATGAGGTATGTGAATGTTATTCTCCACCTATGTCATGGCATTCTCTAATGAGATACTCTCATAAATATATGATGATTTTCTGTAGAGAGAAAAGAAGTAATTGTTAGGTTTCATTAGCACAGATCAGATCAGATCAGATCAGTCGCTCAGTCGTGTCCGACTCTTTGCGACCCCATGAATCGCAGCATGCCAGGCCTCCCTGTCCATCACCAGCTCACAGAGTTCACTCAGACTCACGTCCATCGAGTCAGTGATGCCATCCAGCCGTCTCAGTCTCTGCCGTCCCCTTCTCCTCCTGCCCCCAATCCCTCCCAGCATCAGAGTCTTTTCCAATGAGTCAACTCTTCGCATGAGGTGGCCAAAGTACTGGAGTTTCAGCTTTAGCATCATTCCTTCCAAAGAAATCCCAGGGCTGATCTCCTTCAGAATGGACTGGTTGGATCTCCGTGCAGTCCAAGGGACTCTCAAGAGTCTTCTCCAACACCACAGTTCAAAAGCATCAGTTCTTCGGTGCTCAGCCTTCTTCACAGTCCAACTCTCACATCCATACACGACCACAGGAAAAACCATAGCCTTGACTAGATGAACCTTTTTTGGCAAAGTAATGTCTCTGCTTTTGAATATGCTATCTAGGTTGGTCATAACTTTCCTTCCAAAGAATAAGCGTCTTTTAATTTCATGGCTGCAGTCACCATGTGTAGTGATTTTGGAGCCCAGAAAAATAAAGTCTGACACTGTTTCCACTCTTTTGCTATTTCCCATGAAGTGGTGGGACCGGATGCCATGATCTTCGTTTTCTTAATGTTGAGCTTTAAGCCAACTTTCTCACTCTCCACATTCACTTTCATCAAGAGGCTTTTGAGTTCCTCTCCACTTTCTGCCATAAGGGTGGTGTCATCTGCATATCTGAGGTTATTGATATTTCTCCCGGCAATCTTGATTCCAGCTTGTGCTTCTTCCAGTCCAGCATTTCTCATGATGTACTCTGCATATAAGTTAAATAAGCAGGGTGACAATATACAGCCTTGACGAACTCCTTTTCCTATTTGGAACCAGTCTGTTGTTCCATGTCCAGTTCTAACTGTTGCTTCCTGACCTGCATACAAATTTCTCAAGAGGCAGATCAGGTGGTCTGGTATTCCCGTCTCTTTCAGAATTTTCCAAAGTTTATTGTGATCCACACAGTCAAAACCTTTGGCATAGTCATCAGCACAGGCTTCTGTAACAATGCCATAGACTGGGTGGCTTTTTAAAGAATAGAAACATATTTTCAGCCACATTTCTGAATTCTAAAAGTTCAAGATTAAAGTCTCAGAAGATCTGGCTTTTGGTAAGACCTCTCTTCTCTGCTTGCGGTTTGCTACTACTCCCCTTGTCTTTATATGAGCTTTCTTCTGTGCACTCTGTGGAGAAAGAAGTGCCTCATGTCTCTTCCTCTTTGTGTAGGGACATCAGTCCTATTGGATTAAGGCCACACTCTTACTGACCTCACTTAAACTTTACTACACAGTTATAGGCCCTTCTCCAAAATATAGTCACATGAGGCATTTGGGCTTCAACATGTGAATTTAGGGGAAACATAATTCAGTCTATAACATTGTTGTACATTATATTTAATAGCAATTTCTTTTCTTCAGAACTCTTAATACAATTATTTTACCACCTGGAATTATCTGTAAGAATGAAAAAAACTTTCCTTTGTTTTCACAATGTTACATTTTCTGTAAACATTTGTTTCTCCAATATAGAAATTTAATTTCACTGAAACATTAATATACACTCTAGTGGTTTGATAACAACATTCAAATATACAGAGCTATAAGAGCTGGTGGTGTCCAGTAACTATTATTTAACCACTGGAATGTTGATAAATTATATTACTGTGTCTCCTTAGATTTATATGTTGCTATGTTCATATTGGCATATTCTGTGTTTTTTTTTGTTTGTTTTTGAGAGTATAACATTTTTACATAAGAGAAAATTTGTTATTTTCCTCAGTTGTTATTGAACTTAACCCATGTTATCCAAATTAGCTTCTACATGGTTGCCATGGATTTCAAAATGCAATAATATTTAAATCAAATGCATAACTCATGTCATCTCCCTCACACTTTGCTTTATTAACATTTGTTTTGTCACAGTGGATTCCTTGAGTATATAAGCTATGGATTCAAATTTATTTTTCTCTTCTCTCCACTATTTATCAAAAAACTCCCACTTATATGAAATCAGAAAACCCAGAAATGATTTACTAAATATTATCTGTTCTTCCTGGAACAATTTTAAAGTAAAGTTTTACCCTTTTCTTTTTATAAATTAGACTTCCTTTATTAGGTAAAAATAATCTTTCAACATATTATCTAACTTCATGCATTTGGTGCAAAAATTGCCTAATGACTATCTTCTGTGACGTACTGAGCTAGATTCTCAGAATTCTAAGGTAAAAGGAACAGAAATTATACTCAAGAATTTCACTGAAGTGCAGAAGACAAACATGAAGATAGGAAAAGAAAGAAAGTGAAATAGTCGCTCAGTCATGTCTGACTCTTTGTGACCCCATGGACTGTAGCCCACCAGGCTCTTCTGTCTATGGGATTCACCAGGCAAGAATACTTAAGTAGGTTGCCACTGCCTTCTCCAGGGGATTGTCCCAACCCAGGGATTAAACCTGGGTCTCCTGCATTGCAGGCAGATTTTTTACCGTCTGAGTTACCAGATCTTAACTGAAGATAGGAAAGAGGGATGATGTTTTATACATATTAAATACTACAAAATTATCATCTGGGTGATACAAGGGATGAATTCCATTGTAATATATGCCACATATTCTAAAAACAGTCATGTTAGAGCTCTTGGGCTTCTTCCATGTCTTGGCTGTCGTAAATAGTGCTGCTACGAATACAGGAGTATGTGTATCTTTTCAAATTAGTGGTTTTAGACTTTTTAATGAGAGCCATTCTGTCAGGTGTGAATTGGTTTCTCATTGTGGATTTGATTTTCATTTCTCTACTAACTGAGCATCTTTTAGTGTGTCTATTAGCCATTTGTATATCTTCTTTGGAGAAATACCTGTTCAGGTCTTCTGCCCAATTTTTTGACTGCATTGTTTGTTCTGTTGATGTCATTATATAAACTAAGTGTATATTTTGGATATTAATTAATAGCTTGTCTGTCACATCATTTAGAAATATTTTGCTCCTATTCTTTAGGGTTTTTGTTTTGTTGATGGTTTCCTTCCCTGAGCAAAAGCTTTTAAATTTAATTAGGAACCATCTGTTAATTTTTGTTTTCACTTCTTTTGCCTTGGGACACATATGCAAGAAATTATTGCTACAAGTTATATCAAAGAGAGTTTTGCCTATGTTCTCTTCTAGGAGTTTCCTGGTTTAAGGTCTTAAATTTAGGTCCTTAAACCACTTTGAGGTTATGTTTGTATAAGTTGTGAGGGAATGTTCTAACTTCATTGATTTACATTGAGCTGTCCAATTTTCCCAAAACCACTTGTTGAAAAGACTGGATTTTCTCCTTTGTATAATTCCTGCAGCCTTTGTCATACATTAATTTACCATAGGGGTATAGGTTTATTTCTGGACTCTCTATTCTGTTTCATGGTATATATGTCTGTTTTGGACGTGAGTCTCAGTGAACTCCGGGAGTTGGTGATGGACAGGGAGGCCTGGTGTGCTGCGATTCATAGGGTCACAAAGAGTCGGACACGATTGAGCGACTGATCTGATCTGATCTGATCTGATGTCTGTTTTTGTGCCAGTGCTATACTGTTTTGATTACTGTGGCTTTGTAGTATAGCCCAAAGTCCAAGAGCATTTTACCTCCTCCTTTGTTCTTTTCTTCAGGATTTCTTTGACAGTTTTGGCCTTTCATTGTTATGTATAAATTTTAAGATTTAAAAAAAAAATTATTTGAAAAACATCAGGGATATTTTGATAGAAATTATATCAAACCTGTAGATTTCTTTTGGTAGTAAGGCCATCTTAAAAATGTTAATTCTTCCAACCAAGAGCATGGGGTATGGTTGCATTTCTTTGAATCATCTTTAATTTCCTTCATCAATGTTTTATAGTTTTCACAGTGTAGGTCTTTCATCTCCTTAAGTTTATTCCTAGGCATTTTATTATTTTGATGAAAGTATAGACAGTATTGTATTTTCTTTTGCATTCTCTTTTTCATATTTAGTTATCAGTTATAGATGTGAAACAAATTTCTGTGTATTAATCTTTTATCCTTCAGCCTTGCTAAAATCATTTTTTAGGCTTATAGTTTTTGAATGGAGACTTATGATTACTGTCTGTGTAGTATTGTGTAATCTGCAACTGGCGACTGTTTTATACTAGTTTCCTTCCAATTTTTTTATGTTTCATTTCTTTTCCTTGTCTAGGTAGGACTTCTAGAACTCCATTAATAGATATTGGGAAAGTGTTAAATTTCTCCATCTTACTTAATTTAGTAGGAAATCTCTCAGCTTTCCATTGTTGATTATTGACTGGAATTAGTGTAAATGGCCTCTATTATATTGAAATATGTTACCCCTTTATGCACTTTGAATCATGAATGGATGCTTAATTTTGTAAAATTTTTTTTCTGTGTCTATTGAGATGATCATGGAATTTCTATCCTTTCATTACTGTGGTTTATTAACTTGTGGATATTGAACCAGCCTTGCATTCCTGGAATATACCTCACTTGATCATAACATATGATCCTTTTTATATATCAAATAATTTAGTGTGCTAATATTTTGCTAAGGATTTTTGTGTATATATCCATCAAAGATATTGGCCTGTACTTTTCTTTATTTGTAGTGTCTTTGTCTGGTTTTGGCATCAGGGTAATAGTGTCTTCATACAATGAATTTGGGAGTGTTCACTCCTCTTCAGTTTTTTGGTCTAGTGTGAGATGGATAGGTACTAATTATTTTTTATGTATTTGATAGACTTCCCCCTGAAGCCATCTGGCCCTGAACTTTTTTGCTGGGTGCTTTTTAAATTACAAATTTAATTTCACTTATAATTGTCTGTCTATTGAAATTGTCTGTTTTCTGTTCAGTTAGTATTGGGAGGTAAATATTTGTGGAAGTTTATTCATTTCTTTTATATTATGCAATCTGTTGACATAGATTGTCAATGACAATCTTTTGATATACAGATATGTCAATCTGTTGGCATATTCATAGTGTTTTCATGAATTTTTGTATTTTGGTGGTGGTTATTTCTCCTCTTTTATTTCTTATTTTGTTTATTTGGGTCCTCTATTCTTAGTGAACCTGGCTAAAAAAATTATTATCTCTTAAAAAAAAAAAACAAAAAACAAAATTGTTCTTGGTTTCTTTAATACTTTGTACTTTTTTAAGATCTCTGTTTTATTTATTTCTTATCTGATTTTTATTTCCTTTCTTCTGCTGACTTTGGGCTTTGTTGGTTCTTCTTTTTCTAATTTTTGTAGATGATAGGTTAGTTTGAGATTTTTCTTGTTTCTTGAGGAAGGACTGTATTACTATGAATTTTCTCAATAGAGCTGCTTTTGCTGCATCCTATAGCCTTTGGACTATTTTTGTTTCCATTTGATTTGTCTAGAAGTATTTTCTTGTCCCCTTTTTGATTCTGTCATTGACTCATTCATTTTCTAGTCACATGCTATTTAGTCTCCATGTGTTTTTTTTGCTTTTCCCATTTCTTTATGTAGTTGATTTTGAGTTTCAAATTGTGTGGTCAAAAAAAAAAATGCTTTATCTAATTTCTATTCTCCTAAATTTGCTGAGGCTTGTTTTGTAATTTAATATGTAATCTACATTGGAGAATATTCCATGCATACTTGAAAAGAATATAGTATCCTGTAGATATCAATTAAATCCAGCTAGGGTTATGACAAACCTAGATAGCATATTAAAAAGCAGAGACATTACTTTGCTAACAAAGGTCCGTCTAGTCAAGGCTATAGTTTTTCCAGTAGTCATGTATGGATGTGAGAATTGGACTGTGAAGAAAGCTGAGCGCCAAGGAGATCCAACCAGTCCATTTTGAAGGAGATCAGTCTTGGGTATTCATTGGAAGGAATGATGCTAAAGCTAAAACTCCAATACTTTGGCCACCTCATGCGAAGAATTGACTCATTGGAAAAGACTCTGATGCTGGGAGGGATTGGGGGCAGGAGGAAAAGGGGACAACAGAGGATGAGATGGCTAGATGGCATCACTGACTCGATGGACATGAGTTTGAGTGAACTCCAGGAGTTGGTGATGGACAGGGAGGCCTGGTGTGCTGCGATTCATGGGGTCTCAAAGAGTCAGACACGACTGAGCGACTGAACTGAACTGAGCTGAGTCTATTGTGTCATTTAGAACCTCTGTTACCATAATGATTTTCTGTCTGAACTTTCTAATGATGTCAATGGGGCATTAAGTTCCCCTACTTTTATTGTATTATTGCCAGTTTCTCTCATTTTGTGTGTTACTTGCTTTATATATATAGGTGTTCCTGTATTGGATTTGTATATGTTAATGAGTGTAATATCCTCTTCTTGCATTGTTATCTTTTTAATTATGTAATGCCCTTCTTTGTATTTGTTACAGCCGTTGTCTCAGCATTCTTAATACACATTTGCCTTTCCTACAGGAATTTTCCCTTTTCTGTAGATTCTTGATCTTTTCTATTGAAAGACCCTGCAACATTTCCTTTTATATAGGCTTAGTATTTCTTTTAGTTTTTGCTCATCTGAGAACAGTTTTCTTCTTCTATTCTAAGTGATAATATTGCTAGTTAGAATTTCCTAGGTTGAAAAATTTTCCTTTTTTGGCACTTTGAATTTATTATGCCACTTCCTTCTGGCATGCAAAGTTTTTGGAGAGAAATCAGCTGATTGATTTATGAAGGGTACCTTATTCTTTGTCTTTCTCTTGATGCCTTTAGAATTCTATTTTTAATGCTTGGCATTTAATTATGATATATTTTGTGGATCATTTGTGTTCATATTGTTTGGGATCCTCTGTGCTTCCTGGATATTTGTTTCCTTCTTTAGCTTTGGAACATTTTTAGCCATAATTTCTTCAAATCTATTTTTTATAACCTCCTCTTTCTCCTTCTTAAACCTCTATATTGCAAATGTTGATATGTTTAATGTGATCTCATATGTTGCTTTTTCTAAATTTTATTTTTCTGCCATTTTGATTGGGTGAATTTCATCCTTTTACCTTCCAAATTACTTATATGTCCTTCTGTGTCATTTCATCTGCTATTTATTGCTTTTATAGTGCTTTTTATCTCAGATATTTAATTCTCTTTTTCAGTCAGTTCTTTATATTTTCTATTTCCTTATGAAAACAATCTGTACTTAGATTAATTCTTTTTCCTAATTCAGTTAGCATTTTTATTATCAATGTTTTGAATACTTTGTCTGGTAGACTGCTTATCTCTCTTTCATCACTCATTATTTTCATAATTTTTCAAGGACTTTCTCTTGCTCTTTCAGTAGTCTTTCCCTGTCACTACAAATTTAGGTTAAACAGTTATCCATTGTTAGCTTAAATGGGTATTCTTATGTGAGAGTGTCTCTATGTGGACTATATTTTCACAATGCTGTTGTTGAAAGGGCTGGATTTGATTTAGATGCCAGTCATGACTTTGCTTAGGGTCTGCTGCCTACTTTCACCTTGTCAGCAGATGTGGCTGGTGATGGAGGAGCTAGAGCTTATGCAGAATGTGAGGTAGTCATCATCATTCTGTCAAGGGCATGGTTTGCTTCCAAGTTTCTGTAGTGGAAGTCCTAAAGTTTCCAGTCAAGCTGGCCCTGTTCTACTTAAGTATGCATTTAACCTTTTCCTTGTACTGAGGCCTTTGCCTCAGAGGGTAGTACTGATTTGCTCAGAGGTAAGTGGGCTAATTCACTTATAGGGGCCTGATGTGCTGCCCGTGTAGGTGTGTGTGCGCCTGTGTCAGCTGTGCTCACCCACAGCCCATGGTCCTGTCTTTTCCCCTGTCATAGTGACCCTGGATATAGTGTTAGGCTGTGGTGTGGGGTGGGCAAGGCTGGACCATATGATTGGCTCAATCTGGGAAAGACAACATGGTGGTGTGGGGATTTAAGCAGCCATGTTGCAGCCAGAAGTCTGAGCTGCTTCTGGGGCACTATTTGAATAAGTGCTAACAACGGTCACTGCCACCATACCCAGGCTATACTCCAGGTCCCTGGGTAACCTCTGCATTCCTAGATCAAGTATTTTCCTAGGCCATGATTTGCCCCAGGTCTGATACCAAGGTGTGGCATGGAGTGAATGGAGCCTGGGCATACAGTTGGCTCACAGTATGGCACACAGCAAGGTGGCAGCCACTAGGACACACATTTCTTCATCCTATCTGGAGGCAAGCTAGTACCTGCACACTCCTTGCAAGTGGAGTCTAGCTTTCTTCATACTTTTGTTCCCTCCCAGACTTTCTCCAAGCAGCCAAGGATGCCTGTTTCCCATAGGTAGGGCTCCATGACTGGGACACTCAGTCTCTGGCTTGACCTTCTCACTCCCCAAGGCAAGTGATCACCCTTGTTATCTCCCTTTTTGTTGTGGTCTCCTACCAGGGACATATATCCTGAGGTAATACTTTTCTTCTAATCCTACCTAATCACATTTTTATCTTTCTTGTAGCCTTAGTTGTAGAAGAGCTCCCCTGTGGGTTTCCATTCAGGTTTCTATGACTGTTGCTACACATGTAGATATATTTTTGTTGCATTTGTGGGATTACTTGAACTCTACATCCTCTTACTCTGCCATATTGATTACACTCCAAAAAATGCTTTTTTATGCTTTGAGTCTCTGCTTTAGATTTATGTTTTGCAGTTACTATTAATAGAGCTTCCCAAGTAGTACTAGTGGCAAAGAGCCCGCTTCCCAATGCAAGAGACATAAGAACCATAGGTTCAGTCCTGTGTCAGGCAGATCCTCTGGAGAAGGAAATGGCAGCTGACTCCAGTATTCTTGCCTGGAACCTGGTGGATTACAATCCATAGTGTCACAAAAAGTCAAACTGACTACAGCATTTTAGCACACATTAATTAATATCATGATTATATAAAATATCTCATAGAAAAAATTGTCCTTTTAAAATGATTATATCTTATCTTAATTCACCTTCCCTGGTGGTTCAGAGGGTAAAACATCTGCCTACAATGTGGGAGACCCAGGTTCAATCCGTGGGTCAGGGGGATCTCCTGGAAAAGGGAATGGCAACCCACTCCAGTATTCTTGCCGCCACCCCCGACTCCCCAAAAGAACTGTACAAAAACGATCTTCATGACCAAGATAATCATGATGGTATGATCGCTCACCTAGAGCCAGACATCCTGGAATGTGAAGTCAAGTTGGCCTTAGAAAGCATCACTACGAACAGAGCTAGTAGAGGTGATGGAATTCCAGTTGAGCTATTTCAAATCCTGAAAGATGTTGCTGTGAAAGTGCTGCATTCAATATGCCAGCAAATTTGGAAAACTCAGCAGTGGCCACAGGACTGGAAAAGTTTAGTTTTCTTTCCAATCCCAAAGAAAGGCAATGCCAAAGAATGCTCAAACTACCGCACAATTGCACTCATCTCACATGCTAGTAAAGTAATGCTCAAAATTCTCCAAGCCAGGCTTCAGCAATACGTGAACCATGGAACTTCCTGATGTTCAAGCTGGTTTCAGAAAAGGCAGAGGAACCAGAGATCAAATTGCCAACATCTGTTGGATCATCGAAAAAGCAAGAGAGTTCCAGAAAAACATCTATTTCTGCTTTATTGACTATGCCAAAGCCTTTGACTGTGTGGATCACAATAGACTGTGGAAAAATTCTGAAAGAAATGGGAATACCAGACCACCTGACCTGCCTCTTGAGAAACCTATATGCAGGTCAGGAAGCAACAGTTAGAACTGGATATGGAACAACTGGTTCCAAATAGGAAAAGGAGTACGTCAAGGCTGTACATTGTTACCCTGCTTATTTAACTCATATGCAGAGTACATCATGAGAAACACTGGGCTGGAAGAAGCACAAGCTGGAATCAAGATTGCTGGGAAAAATATTGATAACCTCAGATATGCAGCTGACACCACCCTTACGGCAGAAAGTGAAGAAGAACTAAAAAGCCTCTTGATAAAAGTGAAAGAGGAGAGTGAAAAATTTGGCTTAAAGCTCAACATTCAGAAAACTAAGATCATGGCATCTGGTCCCATCACTTCATGGGAAATAGATAGGGAAAGAGTGGAAACAGCATCAGACTTTATTTTTTTGGGCTCCAAAATCCCTGCAGATGGTGATTGCAGCCATGAAATTAAGGGATGCTTACTCTTTAGAAGGAAAGTTATGACCAACCTAGATAGCATATTCAAAAGCAGAGACATTACTTTGCCAACAAAGGTCCATCTAGTCAAGGCTATAGTTTTTCCAGTGATCATGTATGGATGTGAGAGTTGAACTGTGAAGAAAACTGATCACCAAAGAATTGATGCTTTTGAACTGTGGTGTTGGAGAAGACTCTTGAGAATCCTTTGGACTGCAAGGAGATACAACCAGTCCATTCTGAAGGAGATCAGTCCTGGGTGTTCTTTGGAAAGAATGATGCTAAAGCTGAAAGTCCAGAACTTTGGCACCTCATGTGAAGAGTTGACTCATTGAAAAAGACTCTGATGCTGGGAGGGATTGGGGGCAAGAGGAGAAGGGGAAGACAGAGGATGAGATGGCTGGATGGCATCACCGACTCGGTGGACAGAGTCTGAGTGAACTCTGCGAGCTGGTGATGGACAGGGAGGCCTGGTGTGCTGCAATTCATGGGGTCACAGAGTCGGGCATGATTGAACAACTGAACTGAACTGAACTATCTTAATTCATCTATATAGGTCCTGTCCTGTCCCTCTTTAATGTTTTTCTTGTCTCAAATTATTTGTGTTAATGTTATGAGTTCATTACCAATTTAAAGTAGTGTTGTTCAGTTACTAAGAAGCATCTGCCATTTTGCAACCTCATGCACTGCAGCACACCAGGCTTCCCTGTTCATCACCATCTCCCAGAGCTTGCTCAAAAATGTCCACTGAGTCAGTGATGCCATCCAAATATCTCATCCTAAGTTGTCCCTTCCTCCTCCTGCCTTCAATCTTTCCCAGCATCAGAGTCTTTTCTAATGAGTAAGTTCTTTGCATCATGTGACTAAAGTCCTTCAGCATCAGTCCTTCCAATGAATATTCAGAGTTGATTTCCTTTAGGATTGACTGGTTGGATCTCCTTGCAGTCCAAGAGACTCTCAAGAGTCTTCTCCAACACCACAGTTCAAAAACGTCAATTATTCAGCACTCAGCCTTCTTTATGGTCCAAATCTCACACCCATCCATGCCTACTGGAAAAACCATAGCTTTGACTATATGGACCTTCGTTGGCAAAGCAATGTTTCTGCTTTTAAATATGCTGTCTAGGATGGTCATAGCTTTTCTTCCAAGGAGCAAACATCGTTTAATTTCATGGCTGCAGCCACCATCTGCGTTAATTCTGGAACTGAAGAAAATAAAGCCTGTCACTATTTCAATTGTTTCCCCATATATTTGCCATGAAGTAATGGGACCAAATGCCATGATCTGAGTTTTCTGAATGTTGAGTTTTAAGCCGGCTTTTTCACCCTTCTCTTTCACCACCAAGAAGTTCCTCTTTGCTTTCAGCCATAAGGGTGATGTCATCTGCATATCTGAGGTTATTGATATTTTTCCTGGCAATCTTGATTCCAGCTTGAACTTCCTCCAGCTCAGCGTTTCTCATGATGCACTCTGCCTATAAGTTAAGTAAGCAGGGTGAAAAATTATAGCCTTGACATACTCCTATCCCAATTTGTAACCAGTCCATTTTTCCATGTCCAGTTCTAACTGTTGCTTCTCGACCTGCATTCAAGTTTTTCAGGAGGTAGGTCGGTGGTGTGCTATTTCCATCTCTTTAAGAAACTTTCACAGTTTGTTCCGATCTGCACAGTCAAAGCCTTTAGCATAGTCAATAAAGCAGAAGTAGACGTGTTGCTGGAATTCCCTTACTTTTTCTATGGTCCAACAGATGTTGGCAATTTGATCTTTGGTTCTTATGCCTTTTCTAAATCCAGCTTGAATATCTGGATGTCTTCAGTTCATGTACTGTTGAACATAAGCTTGGATAATTTTGAGCATTATTATGATAGCATTTGAAATGAGTGCAATTGTGCAGTAGTTTGAACATTCTTTGGCATTGCCCTTCTTTGGGATTGAAATAAAAACTGATCTCTTACAGCCCTTTGCCACTGCTGAGTTTTCCAAATTTGCTAGTGTATTGAGTATAGCACTTTATTTATTTGTGTTGCTTTACCCCTTACCCTTTATGTTATATGTTTAACAACCTATATTTATGTTTAGCAACCTATTCTGTTATAGTTTCAATTTTCTCACAGAGAGCAAAATTCTTTTCAAAGTTTTATGTACTTTTGCCTTTTTCACTTCTGGTAAAAGAGCTCGTTCAAATATTTCTTGTAAGGCAGGTATAGTGGTGATGAACTCCCTCAGATTTTGTCTTCCTGGGAAAGCCTTCATTATTACCTTTTTTTTTTTTTTTTTTTTTGCATATCTAAAAGATAACTTTGCTGTATAGAATTTTCTTGGCTGACAGCGTTTCTCTTTCAGTATTTTGAGTATGTGTTTCTACGGTCTGGTCTGTAGAGTTTTTGCTGAGAAATATGCTGATAGCCTAGTAGGAGTTCCTTTGTAGGTTACTGTAATCCCCCCATGCCTTTAAAACCCTTTATTTGTAACTGACTTTTGATAGTTTTACTATGTCTTGGAGAAGAACTTTTTTTGTGTCATGGTAATTAGATGTTTTCTTCGCTTTATGGATTTGGAAATCCAACCCCTTTCCCAGATTTGGAAATTCTCAGCTATCTTAAAAATAAACTTACTGATCCCTTCTACTTTTCTTCTTCTTTTGGGATTATCTATTATTCTTATGTTGCCCTTCCTAATAAATTTGGATAGTTCTTACAGAATTTTCTTATAGAATTTCCTCATATGTTTCAGATTTTATTTCTCTTTTACCTGCTTCATTTACAGATTGCTATCTTCAGGATCACTAATTCTCTCTTCCAGATGGTGTGCTCTCTTTTCAATGCTAATGTGTTCTTCATGTCAGTCATTGAGTTTTTCAGCTACAGAATTTATTTTTGCTTCTTTTCTCCATGAATGTTTCAATCCTTTTTTTTTTTTTTTAAGCATTTCTTCTGTTAATTTTATTTCTGAGTTCATTTAACTACCTTTGTTAATTTTCATGTAGTTCATGGTTTTTCTTTTTGACAGCTTTTTGAATTTTCTATCAGTTAGAGTAGAATATTCTGTGACTTTAAGTTTGGTTTCTGGAGAATTGTCCTTTTGGTGATACCATGTTACAGTTTTTCATGGCATTTGATAAGTTGTCCCTCTGCTGGCACATTTGAAATAGTAAATAGCTATCTTCTTTAGGTAAACACTATTTTTTTTTTTAACTTGATTCTAATAATTTAAAGGTTAGTAAT
Organism: Bos grunniens; assembly: GCF_055505025.1. Classification (NCBI taxonomy): domain Eukaryota; kingdom Metazoa; phylum Chordata; class Mammalia; order Artiodactyla; family Bovidae; genus Bos; species Bos grunniens. The sequence continues at coordinate 117,860,762 of NC_141165.1, read as the reverse complement.
CAGATCAGATCAGTCACTCAGTCGTGTCTGACTCTTTGCGATCCCATGAATCGCAGTACGCCAGGCCTCCCTGTCCATCACCAACTCCCGGAGTTCACCCAGACTCACGTCCATCGAGTCAGTGATGCCATCCAGTCATCTCATCCTTTGCTGTCCCCTTTTCCTCCTGCCCCCAATCCCTCCCAGCATCAGAGTCTTTTCCAATGAGTCAACTCTTCGCATGAGGTGGCCAAAGTACTGGAGTTTCAGCTTTAGCATCATTCCTTCCAAAGAAATTCCAGAGCTGATCTTCAGAATGGACTGGTTGGATCTCCTTTCAGTCCAAGGGACTCTCAAGAGTCTTCTCCAACACCACAGTTCAAAAGCATCAGTTCTTCGGCGCTCAGCCTTCTTCACAGTCCAACTCTCACATCCATACATGACCACAGGAAAAACCATAGCTTTGATTAGACGAACCTTTGTTGGCAAAGTAATGTCTCTGCTTTTGAATATGCTATCTAGGTTGGTCATAACTTTCCTTCCAAGGAGTAAGCATCTTTTAATTTCATGGCTGCAGTCACCATCTGTAGTGATTTTGGAGCCCAGAAAAATAGTCTGACACTATTTCCACTGTTTCCCCATCTATTTCCCATGAAGTGATGGGACCAGAGGCCATGATCTTCATTTTCTGAATGTTGAGCTTTAAGCCAACTTTCTCACTCTCCTCTTTCACTTTCATCAAGAGGCTTTTTAGTTCCTCTTCACTTTCTGCCATAAGCGTGGTGTCATCTGCATATCTGAGGTTATTGATATTTCTCCCGGCAATCTTGATTCCAGCTTGTATTTCTTCCAGTCCAGCATTTCTCATGATGTACTCTGCATATAAGTTAAATAAACAGGGTGACAATATACAGCCTTAACAACTCCTTTTCCTATTTGAAACCAGTGAAGCCTTTATTTTTGAGTAAATTATTTTATAGTGTAAGCTTTTCTTTCTCCTTTATTTCTCTTGCCTAAGCTGCCTCTGACTTTATTTGAGACTTGACAGTTTCTACTCTCACCATTTTTGCTAGAGGTGTTGCCTGTTGCCCTAGTTGTTACTGCTTATGCCTGCAGGGTCACTGCGACTGCCTGTGCTATTGCTCATGTCACTGCCCATAACTCCAGTGTGATGGGTGTCTTTACCTCATCTGGGTTTGCTTAGGTGGTGGGCTCTGCCAATGCAGAGGGAGTGGGAAGGTGGAGCAGTGCTGGGGGAATGGCTACCTCTGCTACATCTTATTATTCAAGAATAATCCCAATAAATTGAGAACTCTGAGATCCTTTCAACTTCTCTAATGACACGGGACCTATCTCATTCTTATACTTTGTCCGTCAAAGCAGTGTTTGTTATAGGAAGTGCCTCTAAAGTGAAATGAAGTCTTGCAAGGAAAACTGGCCCAATCTTCCAGAGTAGTGGAAGTCAAATGATAATTATGATCCTCTGTTTCAAATAATTCATGCATTCAAAATATATTTTATATAGAATGGTACCACTTTATAAATGAGGCCTCTGTAATAGAGTGATTTTTTTGAAAAAAGTTCAGAAATAAATAAGCCTGTCATGTATATTTTAGGGAGAAGTGTGCTCAAGGAAGGTAAAATATAAGGGTCCTGAAGTATGAGAATGCTTGGTTGTTAACATTGGAAGCCATTTGACCAGTGAGGATGGAGCAGAGTAAATGATAGGGATATTAGCAGCAGATGGTGTGTTATGTGGCCAGAGGCGAGATATTACATGGAGACCTGACTGAGGGTAGCATAGCAGAGAGATAAATCAAGGGCTTTTTCAGTATCCTGGGTGAAGATCATAGTGGCTTAGTTTAGTTCAAGGATAGAGATAACAGGTAGCTGTCAGATTCAAGTCATACTTTTAAGAGAAATCTGAAAGTGTGGGATTCCAGAATTAATATGAGGTGTAAGAGAATGAGTTCAAGGGTGATTTCAAGAATTTTGGCATGAGCAACTAGAAGAATATAGTTGGCATTTAGATAGTGAAGACTGAGACAAAGGGTAAATGTAGTGTGGAGACAGAAAAGACTTACAATGGTATTGGATTTGGGCATACTGTGTATTAGCTAACAGATGGCAATTTTGTGGAGAAGTATGAAGTCAGAACCAAACGAATAGGTTAGAGATGAAAATATAGATGAGGAGACAAAATTTAAATTCAAATTCTGTTTTTGGCCTAAATTAGAATGTTAAAGAGGAACATTGGCATATTGTAGCTTATAAAAATATGCATTTTTTCCCCCAAAACTTGAATTCAAATGTAGCTCAACCACTTTAGAGTTATGTTATCTTAGGCAGATAACTCAACCTTTCTAAATATTAACATCATCATCTTTTAAATAGAGATAATTATATCTAACTTCTGGTATTTCAATGATAGGTATTCTTCATGTATGTGTGTTTATATAACCTTAGTGTGTGTATATGTGCTTGTAATAAGTATCCTAGCAAAGTGTCTGACACACAGGCACCATGTCATATATACAATAACTGGCAACCATCATTGTTGTTGTAGATATTTAATGACTTGTTGAATCTTAAAATACAACAGTTTTTTTTTTTTTTGACCCTTATTAATTCCAAATATTTTCAGTATTTATCTTGGAAGCATTGGATAGCACATTCCCAACAAAAATAATCAAGTGTTTCCATAATGGATAGATAAAAATCTGATTATCTGCTGTTAGCTTTTAATTCTTAACCTCACAGTCTAGTAGGTTTCCTGACAATCACTGAAAGAAGATGGCAAGAGTGCTATCAAACAAAAGACAAAACACATGATAATACAAAACATCAAACTAAATAAATGACAGCATTTTAAAAGATAGTTAACATGTAAACTTAAACCTCTCTCAAGTTTATTCTGAAATACACCCAAGCTATTTTTTTCCCATTGAAATCTTCACAACTTATAGTACTTAATTTGTTTTTCTTCATTCATTGCATTGTTTCCCACTTACTATAACCTCTTGAATCCATTGACTATTCAGTGCTTACAATAGTGTCTGCCCTGAATTGGCTGAACGAATGAAAGAAGTAAGGAATAATCTTTAACTGGAAGTTTAAGTACAGATAAGAAATACATTTAGAACTTTTGTTCTACTACCATAATGTTTAAACTAAATGATAAAATAGCAAACATTAATGCCATTTAGTAACTTTAATTTCTAGTGGTATTGATCTATGCCAGCCTCATTTATGGCACAGTATCTAATTTAACCTAGCAAAATACTTTAAAAAAGAAAAGTCAACTCATACTTTGATCTATCCATCAATTTTTTTTTTTAATTGGAGGATAATTCTTTACAGTGTTGTGGTGGTCTGTGCTGTCTATCACTTTTAGTAATGATTTTCTTAAGCTTCTAGTAAGTTTAGTTAGCATTTAGACCTCTAATGATTAGAAATTCTTCATTTGTTAAGATTATTTTAAACCTTTACCTATCTACAATTTACAGGGGTAAGAATTTTAACTAGAACGTGCCAAATTAAATAACAGAATAGGAAGATCAGTTACTGTTTTGAAGTGTTTAAGGTGATGTTAAAATCTAAATGGCTTGCTTCATTTTCTGTTATAAAAGTTTTGCTTTTGTAATATATATTGATAGGAAATTCTATGCAGGGGCATAGGGTTGATCACTGCTAGTTAGTTGCTCAGTCATGTCGGACTCTTTGCAGCCCCATGGACTGTAGCCCACCAGGCTTCTCTGTCCATGGAGTTCTCCAGGCAAGAATACTGGAGTGGGGTGTCATTTCCTCCACCAGGGCATCTTCCTTATCTAGGAATTGAAGCCGTGTGCCCTATATTGCAGGCAGATTCTTTACTGTCTGAGCCACCAGAGTTGACCACTGTTCTTTCACATTTTTCTAACAGATTCTGTGTGTCTCGTTTAAGAGGTATTAAGTTTGTATGATTTATTTGTTGAAATATAGTATTTTCAACATATAGAAAAGGAATTTATGCCAATATAAACAGGAAAACAAAATAAATTTTAACAACCCTTCCTTTGGAGATAGCTTGGTTTGGTACAAATTATTTGTACTTTGAAATAGGGTAGATATCAGTTTAAAAAACCCTAATCTCTGCTAATAAGGCAATAAAGATGGGTGGGTAATGACATGTCATGAAAGAAATTAAACAAAATACTATGAATAATTCGCAAAAAAACAGCTGACAGATTGTACGTGCTCAGTTATCAGTTTTCTCCTGCCTTTCACAAAGCATAGCTCTGTTTTATAGGTGGATGCAGAACGGTCTAAACCAGTAGGCTTCCAAGCCCAGGATAAACTCAGATTGCCTATATTGAGGGTCAATTTTCTGTCAAATTCCTAAAATTAAAGTGGGAATTGTAAGATGAAATGTCAACAGTATGTTATCTTGACAAATTAAATTTTAAAAGTTGTCAACACCTTCCTGATGACTAAATGTCTCAAGATGAAGAGTTTGAAAGAGCTAAAGGTAACCCTCAATCAAGAAGATTATATGGTAAAAAGTTGCCTTGAACATTGTCTTTCTAAGTGCTCTTACAAATCTGCACTTGAAAAAAATTGTAAATTTTACTGGAGAGGAAAATCATACCAATTGTGAAGTAATGATATCTGGCCTTTGAAAAGTGCAAGTAGTCCCTGATTATAAGGTTACTGATTTATTTAGACAACATGCTGTGTGTAGCTCACACTTTCAGCTGTCATTTAAATTGTATTCAACTTCAATGCGACTTGTATTCAGCTCATTGTAAGCCTTAGGAAACCAAATTTAATGTTGTTTCAGAAGATAGGGAAAATGTACAGTCTCTTTCCAGCTCAAATCTGGCAGACGAAAACAACTGATTGCTTTCTCAGTCATTCAAATTAATTGTGAAACCAAAAGAAACAAATAATGATTGACTGGCTTGAGTGCCAATGAGTGACACTTGAGTGCCACTGAGTGCCACTGAGTGCACTTGAGTGACATTCCTAGCTTTAGTCTGTATCTAATATAATTCTAGTTTAAAATTTGAAGAAAAGGCAAAATGATATTTTAACTTATAAGATATTATTTCTGGCAAGTAGATTAGCCTTGAAAGTGAAGACATGAAAGTGAAAGTCACCCAGTAATGTCCAACTCCTTGCAACCTATAATATAGACTAAATACTTAGAAACAAGAAATATATATTAATACTTGTCTTAGTTTTTTAACATGTTTTTGAAAAAACAGAAATATGCAAATATATAGGTGTATATATTCATAATTTGGGTTTCCCTGCTAGCTCAGCTGGTAAAGAATTCATCTGCCATGTGGGAGACCTGGGTTTCATCCCTGATTTGGGAAGATCCCCTGGAGGAGGGCATGGCAACCCACTCTAGTATTCTTACCTGGAGAATCCCAGTGGATAGGTGAGTGGACAGTCTGTGGGGTTGCAAGGAGTTGGACACAACTTAGTGACTAAGTGCAGCACATATGCATAATTTATATATATATGTATGTGTGTGTGTGTATATATATATATATATATATATATATATATATATATATAGCTGATATGTGCATCCTATATCTCCCTGGTATATAATTATAGATTTACCTATGGAAGTATTGAATTTGCTTTACAGTGTTAGCTTGACTAACATTATATTAAGATAGTTTAGAAGCACAATACAGATCATTGATATGAAATTAAATATACTGATCTCAATTATACATTTATATGTTTCTCCTTTATCCCTCTAAATTTGAGATGTTTTCAATTTTATTTATTTTTACAAATGTGATAATGACATTTAAAATCTCTGTATCTTTCTCCTTCTTGGGCTGTTTATCTAGCTGTTAATTACTATTTTTTTCCATAGATGTTTGCATCTTGTGGAAATTTAGTGTTTTCCACGATCTCTAAATATACAGAACTATATTTTGAACATATTAGGTTTATGATTTAGGGGTTAAATTATAAAAGTTATTTGCAAATGTACCATGTACACTTATCAATCACAAAAAATAACTCAAAGTCTATCAATAAGTAGCATAATATTCATTTATGAAGAACAGATAATGTGTACATTCTAAATTGCCTGCTGCTGCTGCTGCTGCTAAGTCGCTTCAGTCGTGTCTGACCCCATAGATGGCAGCCCACCAGGCTCCCCCGTCCCTGGGATTCTCCAGGCAAGAACACTGGAGTGGGTTGCCATTTCCTCCTCCAATGCATGAAAGTGAAGAGTGAAAGTGAAGTCGCTCAGTCGTGTCCAACTCTTAGCGACCCCATGGACCCCTACCAGGCCCCTGGGTCCATGGGATTTTCCAGGCAAGAATACTGGAGTGGGGTGCCATTGACTTCTCCTCTAAATTGCCTACAGTGACAAAAAAAAAAAAAAATTTGGACTTGGGTCATTTAGTCATATATTTCTCAATCTCAAACATCATTTGTAGCTGAATATATTTTATCCTTCTTACTCAACACTTCATTTTAATTCATCAAATCCCAGTCTGTCTTTTGAATGCATGGTCTCAAGGTCAGCCAGAAAATCAGGAAGAGTTTGTAGGTAGAATCTGGGGCTCCCTGTTCTTGCAATTCTCCTTCCGATTCCCTCCTGACATTTTAGGGGCTGTGCTTATTTACAAGTTAGTCTGCTGTTTCATTTGACTTTAGGTTTTCTATCAGATTTACATTCACTAGTGATTCTGATCTCATCTAATCTTGAGGTTAAAACCTTAAAAATGAGTAACTCACTCTGTATCATTCCTTTCTCTCCAATTTCCATTCTCTTCCAGAATTTTCCTCCTTGTTTTTTGTTGTCTTAGTGCATTCAGATGACTGATTTTCTTGTATTTGCCTGAAATTTTTAGTTGTTATCTTTGGAAAGGCAGGAGTTGAAAGTTGAGTAGGATCTGACTTGTTCAGACTATAAGCAGGCCCTCAGGTTTCCTCTAGAGCAAGAAAGTAACTATAATAATAAGAACGCAGAAAAAGGAGACAGAGAATTTGTTGGCCCCAGGTCTTATTCTCCAGAGAAGACTGTATTTGAGATTGCGAGGAGAGGAAAAGTTATCAGATATATTATTTCAGGGCAATTTTAGGGTGTTATGGAAATAGGTATGCCAATGGTGACCTGTGGTGTTGGGAAAGACTCTTGAGAGTCCCTTGGACAGAAAGGAGACCCAACCAGTCCACCCTAAAGAAAATCAGTCCTGAATATTCACTGGAAGGACTGATGCTGAAGTTCCAATACTTTGGCTACCTGATGTGAAGAACTGACACACATGAAAAGACCCTGATGTTGGGAAAGATTGAAGGTGGGCAGAGAAGGGGATGACAGAGGATGAGATGGTTGGATGGCATCATGGACTCAATGGACATGAGTTTGAGTAAGCTCTGGGGAGTTGGTGACGAACAGGGAAGCCTGGTGTACTGAAGTCCATGGGGTCACAAAGTGTTAGACACTACTGAGCAACTGAACTGAACTGATGATGACCTTGGAGGCTTGATGCCTTTGGTGCAGGGGGGTGGAGTATATATAAAAAATGGTGGGCTGTTCTTTCTTAGGCTCATTATAGAATCAAGGTGGATAGTGTCCAGATTATCTAGCTGGGGAACAATTCTTTAGTCCTGAGCTTTGGGCTATGCTTAGCTTCTCAGTCATGTACAATTCTTTTCTATCCTGTGGGCTGTAGCCCACCAGACTCCTCTGTCCATGGGGATTCTCGACAGAAGAATATTGGAGTGGGTTGCCATTCCCTCCTTAAGGGGATCTTACCGACCAAGGGATTGAACCCAAGTCTCCTGCATTGCAGGAAGACTCTTTACTGTCTGAGCCACCAGGGAAAATCCTTGAGTCCTGTAGCTCCAGATAAATAAGAAGCACATGTGTTGTGAGATGGCCTACTGAGGACTCCAAAGAGAACTCCTTGACTTGTGCCAGCTTGAGGTAGAGGGTATTAGAGTGTGACTTACTGGCAACTTGATAGAGAGCTTAAAGATGGTAGCAGACTGTAGGAAGGGGGACACTTGAAAAAGTAGGTGAAGTGGAAGACTCTGCCCGAGGACAGTTGATGACATCGAAGATAAATAGCATAGATTGAAGACTATTATTTTCTTCCTTTGACTGATAATTTATTTGTATTAATGTTTGGAAATGCTTTAAATGAGTAATACTATGTGATTTTTAGTATTTATTTGTCTGCACCGGGTCTTAGTGCCGTACACAGGATCTTCCTTCTTTGTTGCGGCACTGTGGAATCTTTTAGTTGCTGCAGGTGAACTCTTAGTTGCAGCACGTGGGATCTAGTTCCCTGTTTAGAGATCTAATCTGGGGCCTCTGCATTGCGAGTGCAAAGTCCTAGTCCCTGAACTACCAGGGAAGGCCTGATACCATGAATGTTAATTGTATTCTTTTGGCTTTGTTTCTGAGAAATATTTGTGTATCTGTGGGCATATGCATGATTTTTAAACCTGTCAGATTTCTGAGAAGATATGACATGTCATAGGTTTTTTATAAAAGTGTACAAAGCTAATGCTTTGCAGGCATTATATAGTTTGAGATAGATTTGGAATAGATAGGAGTTTTAGTTATTGTAATTACCCTAATTGTACTAAGATGTTTTTTAGCAAAGTATGTTTTATGATGAATAGAGTGTCACTTACTCAATAGTTTATACACACTTAATACTGATTTCATATACACTCCCTTGTATGTTTTTACCCTTCCATCACTGTAGATTTTGTACAGTAAATCAGTTCTTTTTGACCACAGCTTAACAGCTTTGTCAGCTCCAAACTCTATTCTTCTCTTTTATGCCCAATAATTTTCATCCTATTATAAAATAGATTTGGCCAACGGGAATCCACTCTCTGAGGTCACAGTTCAGGTATATTTTTTTGTTCTCATGCAACACATCCAGCCCATCTGTTCTTGACTCCATAGGCAGCTTGGATAACATCTGTTTTACTTGTTTGTTGACATACATCAGGATTTGAGATGTGGCTGCAAATAGAAATCTGCACATTCATCATCCAGTTGATCCTTGCAGAACAGCTAGGATTCTTCTTAAGATTTAAAGCTCCCTTATATGTTCATTGTGTTGTATGAGACAACTGATGAGTTAATGTTGGCATTGTTTGCTCTACTTTTTCTATTCAAATGAAGTTACATTCTCTTGCATTTATTTGTTTTTACTTATTAAGGACTGCTTTCAGTTAAATTCTGTTAATTTTCATTTTTTAAGTGTTAACCAGTTTTAAAAATTTTAAATGCTAATATTCACTATAACTAATTTTCCTTAAAAATAATTTTAATCTGTATATGTGCATGTATATATGAAGAAACACAATACTATTGACACTTCAACAACATGGTTTTGAATTGTGTGGATCCACTAATATGTGGATCTTTATCAAAAAAGATATTTGAAAAAATTTTAGAGATTTTTGACAATTTGAAAACCTCATAGATGAATCAGGTAGCCTAGAAATATTTTAAGTTGCATCATGAATGTGTAATATATATGTAGATAGTAGTCTAGTCTTACATATGTGTAAGGTGAGTTGTATTTAATATAAAGTAAATAATGTGTTAGTTTATACACACACACACACGTCTGCATGTTCGGTCTTTATAACTTTGCTTTCAAAGACTGACATTCGTGTTCAATATGCCTCTCTGGTAGCTGGGGAAAAAAAAATGTATTATCAACATATTATCACAAGAATGTGTTTACAAAAAACGGTAAACATATTTCTAATACTTATAACTGTAATACTGTATGCCATAAAATTTTATAATAATGCATTCATTAGTGCATAGGTTAGGTTACCGTGAAGCAATCATATTGATTACACCAGGCTACATAAAGCAATCCTATTTCTGCTTTTTCCTTATCAGTGCATGAATTGTTATACCTGTAAATGAGAATTTCTTTTTCACATTACCTTTTCATTTTTGATATCTAGTGTTAGTAATGTGTATAACATATACCTGTTTTGTGTTACATATGCAATATTGATGTAGGTAATGACTGACATTTCATCTTACAAACAGATGATGTAAGTTTATAGTATCAGTAATTCAGTAGAATAGTGTAAATATATTTTCTCTTCTTATGATTTTCATAACATTTTGTTTTGATTATTTTATTATAAGATCACAGTATATATAATACATATAATGTACAGAATAAGTATGAACTGACTGTCTATGCTATCGGTAAGGTTTCTGGTCTACAGTGGACTATTAGTAGTTACGTTTTGGCGGGGTCCAAAATTACATTCAGGTTTTTGACAATGTAGGAGGTCAGCACCCCTCACCCCTGCTTTGTTCAAGAGCCAAATGTATTTCAGTTCTACAAAAGAAGTCTAAATAACATGCTTTATATAAATATTTTAAATAACATGTATAATATAGATATTTTTAAAGTACCTATGAAATTCTCATATAAAGAAATATGATTTATGATTTCTTACATAAATAACTATGATTACTTCTCACATAAATAAGTATGAGCTGTCTGTTTATCAGACAGCTCCATGAACAACTTTTGAAAGGTCTATATGTACTGAATTTTTCTGACTTCAAAAGTTAATTGATAATCATGAACATATTATGGTAAAACACAAAAATCTGGGGACAAATATCCTATTGGGACTTCCAAAAAGTGTTTGGCTTTTAACCAGGGCCAACTTCATGTGTATGTGACCAGTATTGTCACACTGAGCCTTGCACTTAGAAGGGTGCCACACTTGCTTTAATAATCTGCAGTCATCATATTTAAAATTCTAAATGATTTTATCTTTAAACTTGTGTTCTGTAAGTGAAGAATGATGGGACAATGAATCATCTGTGTGAGCAGAAGATATGCATGAAGTTTGCATATCCACTATTCCGTCTCATTCCATTCACGTACGTAGTTCACAGTGTCCCATGAGCAGAGAATTCCAGAGGACCCAAGGTGCACAGAAGTTCTGTGTGACTCAAAACAAATTGACGTAATTCATCTATAGCCAAGTAAGCAAGGGCAATGATAGCCTTGAGAGTCAGACTTTTCACTTGGACCAGAACTAGCTTTGAAGACTTGATGTTCTTGGTGTTCTAAGACACACAAACAATTAGAGGGTCAATATATTCTTTCTTTGGAGAAGGAAATGGCAACCCACTCCAGTATTCTTGCCTGGGGAATCCCATGGACAGAGGAGCCTGGCAAGCTACAGTCTATGGGCTTGCAAGAGTCAGACACAACTGAGCAACTAAGCACACACAGCATACATACTCTTTCTTACTCGTGTTACCTCCCTGTGTTAGCTAGCCATTTATGCTGAAAATGATGACATGGAAGAAAAAGGAAAGAACAATCCATGGTTTCCTTTACCTTTCAGTCCCTTCTTACCTATCGGTGAGCCAGAGGTAGAGAGGTAAAATAAAGCAGTGGAGTTAGATTTCTGAAGTGTTTCCCCTGTTCATACAAAATGCATATGCTCGTGTGAGCTATAATATACAAATTGTGTGATTTCAGGGATTTAGAATTTACGTTACACAATACGGGGCTTCCCCAGTGGCTCAATGGTACAGAATCTGCCTGCAATGCAGGAGATGTGGGTTTGATCTCTGGGTCAGGAAGATTCCCCTGGAGAAGGAAATGGCAACCCACTCCAGTATTCTTGCCTGGGAATTCACATGTACAGGGGAGCCTGGCAGGCCATGTGGTTGTAAAGAGTTGGACATGAATTAGCAACTAAACAACATTACACAGTATAAAGATAATGATAAAACTCATGCTAATTATCTAACTTTTCATTTTTACCTATAATGGCATTATATCATAAATAAAAAATGCAATAACAATTTGAGATGCACATCATGGAAGAATGGGAAAAACTTTATATTTATTACCTTTAACAGCACTCTCCCTCTGCTTTTCTAACAAGGAATTTCACATTTTTATTTTTACTAGTTTCTGCAAATTAACTAGATGGCCTTGAATTTCACCAACCATTCTAAACTTGTAGGACAATAATATGATATGGACATTAATATGAATTTATGGTTGCTAAAGCAGCAGCCAGGCAGTTTTTCTAGTTAAGAAGATTGAAGAGAAAGGAGAGCTTGAGTTGAAAATTAGGTTGAGACCAGATCTGTTGGAGCTTGTCCAAAATATTCACGTCTATGAGATTATTCATAATTATCTCACCCTGCACAGAAATGTGAAAAATGATAGATAGGTGACATACTACAATATTGACATTACATTTTTGACATATATGATATAAAATATGTCCTCCACAGTGGAAACAGTTTCACTTATTTTAATTTATGCCACACACAGATACTGTCAGGCTATCTTACTGTCACCATTTCACTGTGTAATAGAAATGATCTGCTTGACTATGCTAGGAGCAGTGACATTCCTGTGTTCAAATTAGCAATGTCTGTAAAGAGAGAAAATGTAAAATTAACACAACATCAAGAATCAGATATGGGGGGGGTCAGCTTTAAACAATGCCCTTACGTTATCTAATACAACTGTAAAGATTTTCTTTGCCTTTGCAAATATTGTACTGATGTATGTGTGCTAATTCTCTCCTCATTATCAACAGATACTTATTGCTGCATAACCTGTGGTTTAATATGTTAGGATGATCACAGTCCAATTAAATTGCTCTAAATCCCTATATTATGTACTATTTATGTCTCCAATCCTTGTTTTTCTCTATATTATTTTATATATTTTTGATTAATTTTTTTATCAAAGGATAATTGCTTTACAGAATTTCATTGTTTTCTGTCAAACTGCAACATGAATAAGCCATAGGTATATATATATCCCCTCCCTTTTGAACCTCCCTTCCATCTCCCTCCCCATACCACCCCTCTAGGTTGATACAGAGCCCCTGTTTGTGTTTCCTGAGCCATACAGCAATTTCCCATTGGCTATCTATTTTACATATGGTAATGTAAATTTCCATGTTACTCTTTTCACACATCTCACCCTCTCCTCCCCTCTCCCCATGTCCATAAGTCGATTCTTTATGTCTGTTTCTTCATTCAGTTCAGTTCAGTTCAGTTGCTCAGTCATGTCCGACTCTTTGTGACCCCTTGAATCACAGCACGCCAGGCCTCCCTGTCTACCACCAACTCCCAGAGTTCACTGAGACTCACATCCGTCGAGTAGGTGATGCCATCCAGCCATCTCATCCTCTGTCGTCCCCTTCTCCTCCTGCCCCCAATCCCTCCCAGCATCAGAGTCTTTTCCAATAAGTCAACTCTTCGCATGAGGTAGCCAAAGTATTGGAGTTTCAGCTTTAGCATCAGTCCTTCCAATGAACACCCAGGACTGATCTTTAGAATGGACTGACTGGATCTCCTTGCAGTCCAAGGGACTCTCAAGAGTCTTCTCCAACACCACAGTTCAAAAGCATCAATTCTGCGGCTCTCAGCTTTCTTCACAGTCCAACTCTCACATACATATATGACCACTGGACAAACCATAGCCTTGACTAGACAGACCTTTGTTGGCAAAGTAATGTCTCTGCTTTTTAAATTGCTGCCCTGTAAATAAATTCTTCAGTACCATTTCTCTAGATTTCACATATATGCATTAGAATATATTTATCTTTCTCTTTCTGATTAACTTCACTCTGTATAATTGGTTCTAGGTTCATGGACCTCATTAGAACTGATTCAAATGTGTTCCTTTTTATGTCTGAGTAATATTCCATTGTGCACATGTGCCTTATCTTATTTATCCATTCATCTGCCAATGGACATCAAGGTTACTTCAATGTTCTAGCTATTGTAAATAGTGCTGCAGTGAACAATGGGATACATGTTTCTTTTTCTATTTTGGTTTCCTCAGGGTATATGCCTAGGAGTGGGTTTGCTGGGTCATATGGTAGTTTTATTCCTAGTTTTTTAAGGCATCTCCATACTGTCTTCCATAGTGGCTGTATCAATTTACATTCCCACCAGCAGTGCAAGAGTGTTCCCTTTTCTCCACACCGTCTCCAGCATGTATCATTTGTAGACTTTTTGATGATGGCCATTCTGACTGGTGTGAGGTGATATCTTATTGTAGTTGTGATTTGCATTTCTCCAATAATCAGCGATGTTGAGCATCTTTTCATGTGTTTGTTAGCCATCTGTAGGTCTTTGGAGAAATGTCTTTGGGTCTTTTCCCCACTTTTTGATTGGGTTAGTTGTTTTTCTGGCATCGAGTCATATGAGCTGCTTGTATATTTTGGAAGTTAATCCTTTATCAGCTGTTTCATTTGCCATTATTTTCTCCCATTTTCAGGGTTTTTCACCTTGCTTATCATTTACTTTGCTATGCAAAAGCTTTTAAGTTTAAACAGGACCCACTTGTTTATTTTTGTTTTTATTCCTGTTACTCTAGGAGATGGGTCATAGAGGATCTTGCTTTGATTTATGTCATCGAGTGTTCTGCCTATGTTTTCCTCTAAGAGTTTTATAGTTTCTGATCTTACATGTAGGTCTTTAATGCATTTTGAGTTTATCTTTGTGTATGGTGTTAGGAAGAGTTCACATTTCATTCTTTTACATGCAGCTGCCCAGTTTTCCCAGCACCATTTATTGAAGAGGCTGCCTTTGCCCCATTGTATATTCTTGCCTCCTTTGTCAAAAATAAGGTACCCATTGGTGCATGGATTTATTTCTGGACTTTCTATCTTGTTCCATTGGTCTATATTGCCATTTTTGTGCCAGTATCATATTGTCTTGATGACTGTAGATTTGTAGTATAATCTGAAATCCGGAAGGTTAATTTCCCCAGCTCCATTGTTCTTTCTCAAGACTGCTGTGTATACTAGAGGTCTTTCTTGTTTCCATGAGATTTGTGAAATTTTTTGTTCTAGTTCTGAGAAAAATGCCATTGGTAATTTGGTAGGGATTGCACTGAAACTTTAGATTGCATTTGGTAATATAGTCATTTTCACAATATTGATTCTTCCTACCCAGGAACATGGAATATCTCTCCATCTGTTTATGTCATCTTTAATTTCTTTCATCAGTGTCATAATTTTCTGAGTACAGTTCTTTTCTCTCCTTAGGTAAGTTTATTCCTAGATATTTAATTATTTTGGCTGCAATGGTGAATGGGATTGATTCCTTAATTTCTCTTTCTGATTTTTCATTGTTAGTATATAGAGATGCAAGTGACTTTGGTGTATTGATTTTGTATCCTGAAACTTGGCTAAATTTACTGGTTAGCCCTAGTAATTTTCTGATACTATCTTTAGGGCTTTTTTAATGTACAGTACCATGGCCTCTGTAAACAATGAGAGCTGTACTTCTTCTTTTCCAATCTGGATTCCTCTTATTTCTTTTTCTTCTCTGATTGCTGTAGCTAAGAATTCTAGAACTATGTTGAATAATAATGGTATAGAGGACACCCTTGTCTTGATCCTGATCTTAGGGGGGATGCTTTCAGATTTTCAACATTGAGAATAATGTTTGCTGTAGGCTTATCATGTATGGCCTTTACTATGCTGAGGTAGGTTGCTTCTATGCCCATTTTTTGAAGAGTTTTAATCATAAAAGGGTGCTGAATTTTGTCAAAGGCTTTTCCTACATCTATTGAGATTAATAATTATAAGTTCAGTCACTAAGTAGTGTCCAACTCTTTGTGACCCCATGGACTGCAGTACGCCAGGCTTCCCTGTCCATCACCAACTTCTGGAGCTTATTCAAACTCATGACCATTAAGTCAGTGATGCCATCCAATCAGCTCAGCCTCTGTAATCCCCTTCTCCCGCCTTCAATCTTTCCCAGCATCAGGGTCTTTTCCATGAGTAAGTTCTTCGCATCAGGTAGCCAAAGTATTGGAGCTTCAGTTTCAGCATTAATCCTTCCAAGGAATATTCAGGCCTGATTACCATTAGGATTTACTGGTTTGATCATCTTGCAGTCCAAGGGACTCTCAAGAGTCTTCAACATCACAATTCAAAAGCATTAATTCTTTGGTGCTCAGCTTTCTTTACAGTCCAACTCTCAGATCCATACATGACTACTGGAAAAACCATAGACTTGACTAGATGGATCTTTGTTAGCAAAGTAATGTCTCTGCTTTTTAATATGGCGTCTAGGTTGGTCATAGGTTTTCTTCCAAGAAGCAAGCTTTTTAAAAAATTTCATAGCTGCAGTCATCCTCTGCATAATTTTGGAGCCCCCCAAAGTAAAGTCTCTCACTGTTTCCATTGTTTCCCCATCTATTTGCCATAAAGTTATGGGGCCAGAGGCCATCATCTCAGTTTTCTGAATGTTGAGTTCTAATCCAACTTTTTCACTTTCCTCTTTCACTTTCATCAGGAAGCTATTTAGTTTCTCTTCATTTTCTGCCATAATGGTGGTGTTATGTGCATATCTGAGGTTATTGATATTTCTTATGGCAACCCTGATTCCAGCTTGTGCTTCATCCAGCCCAGAATTTTGCATGATGTACTCTGCATATAAGTTAAATTAGCAGGGTGACAATACACAGCCTTGATGTACTCCTTTTCTGATTTGGGATCAGTCTGTTATTCCATGTCCAGTTCTAACTGTTGCTTCTTTACCTGCATACAGATTTCTCAGGAGGCAGGTGAAGTGGTCTGGTATTCCCATCTCTTCAAGAATTTGTCACAGTTTGTTGTGATACACAGTAAAAGGCTTTGGTGTAGTCAAGAAAGCAAAAGTAGATTTTTTTTTTTTTTCTGGAACTCTCTTGCTTTTTCAGTGATACAATGTTGGCAATTTGATCACTGGTTCTTCTGCTTTTTCTAAATCCAGCTTGAACATCTGGAAGTTCATGGTTCATGTACTGTTGAAGCCTGGCTTGGAGGATTTTGAGCATTACTTTGCCAATCTGTGAGATGAGTGCAAGTGTTCAGTAGTTCGAAATCCTTTGGCAATGCCTTTCTTTGTGACTGGAATGAAAACTGACCTTTTCCAGTCCCATGGCCACTGCTGAGGTTTCCAGATCTGCTAGCATATTGAGTGCAGCACTTTCACAGCATCATCTTTCAGGATTTGAAATAGCTCAACTGGAATTCCATCACCTCCAAGACCTTTGTTCATGGTAATGCTTCCTGATGCCCATTTGACTTCACATTCCAGGATGTCTGGCTCTCAGTGAGTGATCACACCATTCTGGTTATCTAGGTCATGAAGATCTTTTTTGTATAGTAGTTCTGTGTATTTTTGCCACCTCTTCTCAATATCTTCTGCTTCTGTTAGGTCCATACCATTTCTTTCCTTTATTGTGCCCACCTGCATGAAATGTTCTGTTGGTATCTCTGATTTTCTTGAAGAGATCTTGAAAAGATTATCATATGGTTTTTATATTTCAATTTGTTAATATGGTGTATCACATTGATTGATTTGTGTATATTGAAGAATCCTTGCATTTCTGGATAAACCAAACTTTTCATGGTGTATGAGCTTTTTGATGTGTTGCTGAATTCTGTTTGCTATTTTATATCTTTAAATATATAATATAAAATTATATATTATTTTACATCTTAAACTATTTTTGTTTTAGCCCTTTGATGTTTATAAAATATAATTCTCTCCTCTCTGAGTTGAAATTAAATTAGTTGCTTCAAATGGATACATGCCAGTTTAGCCTAGTCAAGATATGAGCCACTTTGCTAATGTAGGACTTTATTTCCCTTTTCTTAATTCTGTTTCCACCAGATTCATTTGACAGGTAGTATCTTTCAATCAATCAAATTCATATTAGATATGTACCAGAAGGCATACAGGAACTACAGGAATGGCAGAACTTTAATTGTGTAAGAGACACTAATTAATCGATTTGACTGGAAATGTTTCTATTACGTGACAAGATCCATGGTTTTAAATAAAACATTCATTTTAAAGATTTCTTGGAAAATCCAGTTTAGATGTTACAGCACTGGTGCATAGATACATGTAGCTTATTCCATACCAGAATTCTTTCCCTCCTCCTGTAAACATGTTTTGAATTTGTAGCATTATTCTTCAGAAGCATAAAAAACACTATTATATCAAAAAATAAATGAGGATGTGCAAGTGAAAATGAAACATTCAAGATAAATGTTTGAAAATATTAACAATTTAATTATGAGCTTTTGTGCTCAAGGGAGTTCCCCGGCTGCCCAGTGGTTAGCACTCTGTGATTTCACTGCCCAGGGCCCTGGTTCAATCCCTGATTGGGGAACTAAGATTCTGCAAGCCACCCAGAGCAGCCAAAAAAAAAAAAACTGTACCCAATAATCTACCATACATAATAGTTTTACACTGTTTTAATGGCTTCATCAAAACCTAGCAAGTCCTTAAACATATTTTAAAAATTTTAAATTACCAAGTGAATTACATGAAAATGGAGTTGTGAAATACACATTGTAATATGTTATATGCTAAATTTAGGACGTGAAACTGTGCTTTGTTAACTTTTTGTTGTTGTTGTTACTTTATAAAGGCAAGCATCAAGTCACATCGTATAATTCTTCCCACCGATTTGTCAGTAATTTTGGCTTGTATTAATGGTAATTACTTCACAAAATCTGAGAGTTTCTGTTTAGAAATTAAGTAAACTGTGTACCACTACATGGGCCACACACTATCATCCAGATGGTAAAACATATGGTATTGCTAGAATTGTCACTCCTAGTACTTCACGTGCTACATTTACTTGTTGACAGAAGGAGCTTACTACACAGTTTTCTAATCATGTTGGAATGAGCAAAATTTGCCACTGGTATTACATTTGGATCTTAACTATCTAGATTCCATTAAAATTAAAAAAAAAAAAAAACTCTTAACAGCATTATTTAATTAAATGGAAGTGCACTAAATATTTTCAACAAAAAATTTCTGGAGTTATCCAAATGTCATCCTCAAAATTCAGTCAATTCAATCGTATTTTGGGTTGTTTATTATATGCTGTTAAGTGAATAAATTGACTGGTTTTGCTTTTACATAAGAACAGTGTTTTGATTTCATGGAGATATAGTTGCAACCCCTTTTTGTACTAAAAATAAAGTAGAGAGAATTAGAGTTAAGGACCTTAGTGCAGCAATAATTTAACTAGAGATTTTCCCTTGTTTCTTCAAGCCTTTTAATGATATCAATAAAGATATGAAGTAGTTCACTTGTCCTTCTGTATGTTTCTGTTGTTTTAACTGCTTCATGGAAAAAAAAATGGCTCATATTGGTGCTGTAAATTATTCCATGAAGAGATGATGCTGTGACTAAATGTTGAGAGAAAACTGGAAGTGACAATTTTTCAAAGAAGCAAAGTGTTAGTACCTTCCCTGACTTTGGCTTTAAAACTTGATGGCATCATGTTCTTCGAGCAAAGACTGAGTGACTCTTAAACCCAAATAATACAAGCAGATTATATCCTAGTAATTTATACATGTAAGTTATTATTGGTCATTAAAGATGCAGCATAGCCCCACATATACCTTTTCACTTAATTTCTCAAACCCACTAATTGGAAATGAGATTTTCTGTTAATGATTTTTGGGAAATGCCTTGCAGTTAACTTAGACTGTGAGGATATGTCTATTTTTTCAGTAGTGGGAAGAAATGAGAGAAGTTTGCTATTCTGTTAGAGCTCTAAAGATTATTATTCAACAATTTGACAACAGAAACAGAAAAAAAAATGTATTATAGCTAAATGTTGAATGTTGCCTTTAGAAGGAAGAATAGACTGAGCAAGACAGTCGTCCACTAAGTTTTGACTGTATGGCCTCAAATACGTTAAGATAATTTTTCTAACAGGAAGTTAGATATACATTTCTGAATAGAGCAAAAAAAAAAAGTCTGTGTTAAAAATAACAGTTTGCTAGTTAGAACCACATTTTGACAGAGAAATGGGTTATGGAGCAAATACTTTTGTGATACCATTATAAGAAGAATATCTGGAAAGAAAAGGCCTAATATTTGCAATGTGATACACAGAATATAAAATGAAAGTAGTAGTATTTTACTTTATTGTTTTCCTTTATACCAAAAAAGAAAAGGAAAAAAAGGAATAAAATCATTTCAAGGAACAGAAACATTTGAAAGCTGTTTCATTGAAATTTAATCTCTAGGTGGTGCCAGTATTTATCTATAGAAGATAATGTACATATTTCATATTCATTGAACCTATCATTAAATGGTGATTTATAATTCACAGTTTATAGAGATGATAGTTAAACATGAAATTTTAAGATTAATAGCTCAGGATAATTCCATAGGAAAAAAGTCTATTTTTAATATAGAAATCATGTTAAAATTTAAAGGAGCACTTACAACTCAGTGAATTTGTCATTATTTAAAAATTATATATACTCTAGCTTTTTTGAAGGATTGAGACAACTTTGTGGATGTTCTCTATTGAGATCTTTGATTATTTTCTTTAAATAGCTATTAATAGTTGAGCCAAGTACTTTTTAAAAATAACTTGCACAAGAATACCTAAAAAGAAAATCAGAAAAAAGTTGTCAAGCCTGCTGCTATAGAGGACCAAATTATACAAAGTTAAATTTAGCAATAAAAAATCAAATAAATGTGAAAAATACTCTATAAGTGGTGAGACTGAGTTTAATAGCAGGTAGGGGAAGGGATAAGAAAAAAAATTATCCTGGAATTTTTATTGATGTACTCAGATAATACAGCTAATAAAATGATTAAAATATGTATTAGGACTAATTGATCATGGCATCCAGAGCAAGAAAGGGAACAGCCTTACTCGGTGAAATCTAATCTAAGCACATTATATATTGTGTCCTCTTTCAAAATACCACTTAAGAAGGACATGCATAAGTTAGCATGTGTATGAAAGGTAAGCACAGGAAGGAGGCATCGGAAAAGTAGTATATAATAGCTGAATATTAGTGAATAGGGTTTTAATATGGAAAAGGTTATATGCATATAGGATAGCATAAAATTCCATATCATGTATTCTAACCACCTGGACTACTTTGAGTGATATTGTTCTATAACTTTCTACATCCATAGTTTTATATCAGTCCCTCAAACTGCGATGCCATATCTTTCTTCATTTTTTTCTCTAGTGATAAATTAAAATTCTAGTGATGCTTTAAAGTTAGCCTCTAAAACTATCTCACTGACTATCCCTCTGTACTAGAGGGTCTTCCTCTTCCCTGCTCTCCAATTGAATGTGATACAGGAAGGATCACATTGTTCCATGTATGATAACATCCTAGAAGTTTATTTTATCCCCATAGAAGTGAGAATGCATCTTTTTGAAGCTTATGACTCTCACAGTCTTTGGCATAGTCTAAAACATACTTAACATAAACATTCTGTTAATTAAACATCTGTTAATATTCAATTCAAAACAATATTATACATCTTTCTTTACATAGAGTGGAATAGACACAATACAGAGGAGAGAGGACATGCATCAGTTCAGTTCAGTTCAGTTCAGTCGCTCAGTCACGTCTGACTCTTTGCATCATGCATAATTGTATTGCTATAAGAAAATGCTGAAAGTGATTAAATTGAACATGTTTTAGAAATTTCATGATGATTATTTAAAGAAAGACTCCCATCCATGAATGCATTATAAGAGCAAATTAAAATTAGCATTGGTAAAATGTGTTTAGAAATAAAGGAAACACTTTCAGAAAGATATAATTTGAACAACTGTACAAATTAGAGGTGAGGTCTTTTGTAATAATGAAGAATAAGCCTTTGATAAATGCACATCAAACTTTAATGCTTTTAAAGGATTTGAATTTTCATGAAATCAGCAATAAAAATAAAATAGCATTAATAAGTAATTTTTAACAGCATGTTGTGGGGGTTGTGTGGTTATCAGAAAGAGGATTTCCAAAATTTTTTGTCAACTTAAAGAACAAAAGTACAATTCTAGAGGCAACATGTTTATTTGGAATAAATGATCGCAATTTAGGTACATAGATTTAGGTAGAAGCCCACATGGTGTCCCAATTACATGAGAGAAGCTCAGGATTTTTATGAGAGAAAAAAGAGAGAAAGAAGATAGCTTGCTTTTTGAGAAGAGTTCATTGGTACATAAGAAGATAATCAGCCAGATGAGATGTTAAATGGTGAAAGATGAGGTAAAGCTAGATTTGTACTTCATTGGTAGATCAGGTGAAGTGGTTCATTTATCAGTCCTTTCAATAGGACATTTTAGTACCTTTGCTTACTTTGCATACTGTTGGAACTTAGGCCTGTTCAGAGGTATAGAAAATAGGACATGCAAGGCATTTCTTCTGGAATGACTGCTCCAGTTCTATTTTAAAATCTTTCAGTTTTTAGTAATAACAACATCTAGATCTTTGCTATAATTTAATTGTAATACTCCTTTCCTTCCAATTCTAAAATAATAGAGGACTATAGAGGAGAACCAAGGAAATACAACTCTGATTTGGGTGTTGTTTCTCTGAAGGAGACAAAGTTTTGACCTTCCATGACATTAGCTAGGAATATTTCTTAATGCTAACTAAGGGACAGTTGAAACATATTAATAAAGCAAATAGACCACAAAAAATCTTGTGGTCTTTATCAAAAGAGATACAATTACTACTCAATGTTTAGCACTATGGGGACATTTGGCATAGTAGACTCATTTATTCATAATGCACTGTTTTTTTCTGGCATTAATTTCAGTGTCATTCACTGAGGAGAGAAAAATATTTGGCACAAACTGAAGACTATAGTCTTTCAAAAAGAGGTTCTTGCATGACACTATTCCTAAGAGATTTGCTTCAGGTAAAAGCATTCTTATGTCCTATGGATATTTGTGTACATGTCTGATTGAGTGGAAAAAACCGCTAGAGAAAAATGAGATCACAAATGTATGTTTGGGCTGCCATCAAGTCAATACAGTAATAGGTTGGTGAAAACATCAAAACACAATCAAAGCTGCCTTCAATGTCTGAGTGCAGAATTCACTGGGCAGTCAGCCAGAAAAGGTCATTTTTCCCCCATTTTATCAGTAATCATGAAGGAAATAAATAAGATGATCATGATTATTTAAAAAAAATTGTGTTTGCTCTAAGAAGATGGTCTCTTAATATTCTTATTAAGTATATTTTTATTAGGTTGATAAGCCAAAAAGTAACAGGCATTGACAAGCAAGTGAATCTGTACTTGCAAATGATTAACAGAGAAAAATAGATATTTCAAGATGCACTTATGGAAACTGACATATATTTTAATGCAGAAATGCTTGGAAAATCTTTTGGCACATTTTTGAATGTATTAAGAGAAATAAAAATTTGTAGGACCACAAAAGAAAAGCTTGGCAACAATAGTTTCATGTTAATTACAATAAAGGATCTGTCTGATCAAATCAATATTACCTCAACAATTCTTTAACAGTTGTATGAATATATAAATCATAAGAAAAAAAGCTAATATATAGTACTTAAAGTTCAAAATCCTTTGCTTCATTGTGTTGAAAATTTGCTCTTTTTAGTACACATTTTAGCTATATACCTATAGGAGAAAACTTTTGAATATAAAAACAATAAAAATCAAACCCCATTTATATATATATATTCATATTATATATATGTGTGTGTGTGTGTGTGTGTATGTGTATGTAGTGCTAATTGGTAATCATTTAAACCAGAAACAATGTAGTTATAAGTTGAGCAGTAATATAAAAGCAGAAAAAAAGTGGTTTCTGATATTTAACCATGCTTGCAATCAATGTGTATTTTATGCTAGGGAGTATAAATGGTTTGTGTTCTACAATAACTCAATTTTTTGTCAGAGTGGGAAGAATAGAAATATAATTATAATGTAATATGATAACATAATTACAAAGAGTTGTGGAGAAACAAAGAAAAATCAATTATCATATTGGACAATATCTTTATGATATCTAATGTGGTATAAACTGGCAGTTGTTAAATATTCTTACCGAATTATATTTAGTTTAAACAGAGTTCTTCATACTGTCTTTATTAATTATATAGGAGATTGTAGCAGAGTATTTCGGAGAAGGCAATGGCACCCACTCCAGTACTCTTGCCTGGAAAATCGCATGGACGGAGGAGCCTGTTGGGCTGCAGTCCATGGGGTCGCTGAGGGTCGGACACGACTGAACGACTTCACTTTCACTTTTCACTTTCATGCATTGGAGGAGGAAGTGGCAACCCACTCCAGTGTTCTTGCCTGGAGAATCCCAGGGACGGGGGAGTCTGGTGGGCTGCCGTCTCTGGGGTTGCACAGAGTCAGACACGACTGAAGCGACTTATCAGTAGCAGCAGCAGCAGAGTATTTTACCTAGATGTAAAAAAATATGTAGACTACATATATGGGATATAAAAGAGGATAAATTATATATAATATTATTTGTGATATTTCAGTTTGTTGAGTGAATAAAGTATATTTTATAGAATTGTTATTTTAAATTTTTGAAAACCTTTTGTAGAATATCTAACAACTTCTAAAATAGGAAAACAAAACTATAGTAAATTAAATGTCAATATTCTTTCCTCCTGAATTTCCCTAGTGGCTCAGTGGTAAAAATCTGCCTGCCAATGCAGGAGATGTGGGATTGATCCCTGGGTTAGGAAGATCCCCTGGAGAAAGAAATGACAACTCACTCCAGTATTCTTCCCTGGAAAATCCTATGGACAGAGGAGCCTGGCAGGCTACAGTCTATTGGGTCACAAAAGAATCAGATATGACTTAGAGATTAAACAACAATTCCTCCCATGACACAAAGAAAAATTCAATAGTGAATATTAGTTTATAAACTAGGAATATCTAATGCAAGAGTAAGATATTCATATCTTATTCAGTGAGAATAATTGTGAAGATGATTATGTTAACAATAAAAATGCATTTATCTGTAATACAATAAGTATTTTGATTTTCTTTGTGTAGGAATTTTTTTTGAAGAGTTTAGACATAGCTCTTTAATCCTTATTCCTTGCTCTTTAAGATAACTCTAGGAGAAAAATATTAATATACTCATTGTACAGATGCAGAAAATGCAGTAAGAGAAATTAAAACATTTGAACAATTCTAGAACATAGCAGATAAAATCCAAGGATTATTCTGCTAATCACTACACTATATGACTAGAGATGTTGATGAGATTTACAGGGAAGGTCTTATCCCTGATAGTTTTAGCCTGGAGTAGGCATGGCAGATCATATTTAGAACAATCTAATTATTTCCATTATTTCACACATCAACGTGTATTGGAATCATCTGCAGAGTTTTAAAAACACAGATTACTGAACCCTATCCTGAGTCTCTGAGGAGGCACAGTTGTTCATTCATGAAGTTGTGTCTGCCTTTTTGCAGCCCCATGGACTACTGCATGCCAGCCTTCCCTGTCCTTCACTATCTCTTAGAATTTTCTCAAACTCATGTCCACTGATTTGGTGATGCCATCCAACCATCTCATCCTCTGTCACCCCCTTCTCTTCTTGCCCTCAATCTTTCCCAGTATGAAGCTCTTTTCCAATAAGTTGGCTCTTTGCATCAGGTGGCCAAAGTTTTGAAGCTTCAGCCTCAGCATAAGTCCTTCCAATGAATATTCAGGACTCATTTCCTTTGGGATTGACTGATTTAATCTCCTTGCAGTCCAGGGGATTGTCAAGAGTCTTCTCCAGCACCACAATTCAAAAGCTCTTTAACATTCAGCCTTGGGTATGGTCCAACTCTCACAGCTGTACTTGACTACCGGAAAAACCATAGCTTTGACCATATGGACTTTTGTCAGCAAAGTGATATCTGCTTTTTAACATGGTGTCTATTTTTGTCATAGATTTCCTTCCAAAGACAAGCATCTTTTAATTCCGTGGCTGCAGTCAGTGTCCACAGTGATTTTGGAACAAAGAAAATAAAATCAGTCACTGTTTCTAATTTTTCCTCATCTTTTTGCCATGAAGTAGAGGAATTGTACGGTAGGGCTGACAAATTTGCATGTTTAACAAATTCTTAGTTGATGCTAAAACTGCTGGTCTAGGGATCATACTTCGAGATTCCATTTTGTAGGAGTTTCTAAAATGCACTTGAAATGGGAAACCACTGATTGGGACAGAATGTATTGGATCATCTCTGAATAAAATTTAGCCGTAGGAATGGGAGAACACTTTCCTGAGAAATCTAATGCAGAGTATGATATTAAATCTATTGACCATTAGGTATATTGAGGCATTCTGAGGAATGAAAACATAGCTAACTGTCCCAAAATATTTTTTTTAAGCTTGAGTCACATAATTTTTATCTTATGTCAACCTGCTTATTTAACTTATATGCAGAGTACATCATGAGAGATGCTGGGCTGGAGGAAGCACAAGCTGGAATCAAGATTCCCAGGTGAAATATCAATAACCTCAGACATGCAGATGACACTACCCTTATGGCAGAAAGTGAAGAAGAACTAAAAAGCCTCTTGATAAAAGTGAAAGAGGAGAGTGAAAAAGTTGGCTTAAAGTTCAATATTCAGAAAACTAAGACCATGGTATCCAGTCCCATCATTTCATAGCACATAGATGGGAAACAGTAGAAACAGTGGCTGACTTTATTTTTTTGGGCTTCAAAATCATTGCAGATGGTGATTGCAGCCATGAAATTAAAAGACACTTACTGCTTGGAAGGAAAGTTATGATCAACCTAGACAGCATATTAAAGAGCAGAGACATTACTTTGTCAACAAAGGTCTGTGTAGTCAAGGCTGTGGTTTTTCTAGTAGTCATGTATGGATGTGAGAGTTGGACTGTGAAGAAAGCTGAGTACTGAAGAATTGATGCTTTTGAACTGTGGTGTTGGAGCAGACTCTTGCGCGTCACTTGGACTGCAAAGAAATCCAACCAGTCCATCCTAAAGGAGATCAGTTTTGGGTGTTCATTGGAAGGACTAACGTTGAAGCTGAAACTACAATACTTTGGCCACCTGATGCGAAGAGCTGACTCATTTGAAAAGACCCTGATGCTGGGAGGGATGGGGGCAGGAGGAGAAGGGGACGGCAGAGGATGAGATGGCTGAATGGCATCACTGACTCAATGGACATGAGTTTGGGTAGGCTCTGGGAGTTGATGATGGACAGGGAGGCCTGGCATCCTGTGGTTCATGGGGTCACAAAGAGTCAGACATGACTGAGTGACTGAGCTGAACTGAACTGAATGATATTTATCTTATTATAAGAACATAGCTACTGCCCTATTCACCAATGCCCCCATACACATATTACTTTTTGCTTTTTTCTATACCTGCTTTCCCCAATTATAGCAATGAGTAAGAAATCTAAGCAAACACCCACCTCAAAATAAAATATATTTTAATTGTAAAATGTAATAAAGTGTTACGAACAAAGCAATTTTACTACATGCACCAGGTTATTAAGTTATCCTGAGTCTATAAGTGGGTCATAATCCTAATTAAACATGTTTTTATATAAAACATGAAGAAGAAATAATAAAAAGATTATGTCAGGGACAGTGGAGGCCAGCAAAATATTTATTATTGCTAAAACAAAAAAACCTGGAATTGAGGCAAATGAGAGGATAAATCAGACGCAGATTTAACAAGATTCCTTTCAGAAGAACAAACATAGCTGGGTTTGTAGTGGGGAAAATGGAGTCATTTATCTACTGAGTGAGAATTACCAGGGAGAAGCAAATGGGCCTTTAGGATTTTGAAATCATAACTTCAGTAGCAGGCATGTTTGGGTAAGATCAGCTATGGCATGCCCACATTATTGACAATTTTTCATGAGGGAAATAGTTTTCAAGAAAATTGCCACAGGCTTCATGTCTATTTCCAAAGAATTTTATAGGGAATCTTCTGGCTTTTGTGCATTCATAGTAGAATAGGCTGTGTTAAGATACCTTGACTTATATTATCCTAAATCCAGTTTTAAAGGGGGCATTTATCTCAAGTAATTTATTATTATTTTGTTACAGCAAAAATATTAAAAATAAAACTACAGCAGCTGACCTATAGAATTTCTACTATATTTTTTATATTATTTTGAGATGATGGCAAAGGCATAAATAAAGAACCTTTTTTGTCTACATAGCTAGAGAACTAAGATGAAACTATAAGACAGTGTTGATAAAGGGGATACAGGAATAAAGTTGAAAAATGAGGTGGAATTTTTAAAATGAAAGAGTTTACGCTGTATACATATTTGCTTCAAATCAAGATGGAAGGAACAGGGATAATATGAACTTTCAGTTGAGTCACAAATGTTATTATTCTGGTATGCTAATGAAACTTTTATAGGTGGAAGGCACATAGCATTTTGGTTTGCATATTATTAAAGTTGTATTGTATACTGACAGAATACCTCAGATTGCTTATTACAGATACTATGTTTAAAGAATTTAAAATGGTCAATTGTGAAGCATAGCAAACCCTTAAGAACTTATGCTGCTGCTACTGCTGCTGCTAAGTCGCTTCAGTCATGTCCGACTCTGTGCAACCCCATAGACGGCAGCCCACCAGGCTCCCCTGTCCCTGGGATTCTCCAGGCAAGAACACTGGAGTGGGTTGCCATTTCCTTCTCCAATGCATGAAAGTGAAAAGTGAAAGTGAAGTCGCTCAGTCATGTCCAACTCTTTGCGACCCCATGGACTGCAGCGCACCAGGCTCCTCGGTCCATGGGATTTTCCAGGCAAGAGTACTGGAGTGGGGTGCCATTGCCTTCTCCGAAAAGAATTTATGGGTATTGTATAAAGAAGAAAAATAACAAACAGTAGTGTAACTAATACCCAGATTCAGATATAAAACAGCAGTATTTCTAAGGCCTCCCTCTTCTATGCCAAGCTTTATGTTATAGGTCCTGAGATAGTCAACAAAGTTTAAATATACATGATATGGCAAATGCAAAGCTGGATTTAATCCTCAACTTACCTTCCCTGGTTCCAAGGTTCACACAGTCTTCAAACTAATTATTCTGTGCTCTTTGTCAGCTTATTTTTACACTTATAAGATCTCCTTTAATAAATACATTGTTTCAACATAATAACTACTTGTAATATTAGGAAGGCTGGTTTTGCATGTTCCATTGCTTCAGTTGTGTCCCACTGTTTGGGACCCCATGGACTGTAGCTCTCCAGGCTCCTCTGTCCCTGACATTCTTCAGGCAAGAATATTGGAATAGGTGGCCATTCCCTTCTCCAGGGGTTCTTCCAGACCCAAGGACTGAAACCAGGTTTCCTGCATTACAGATGATTCTTTACCATCTGAGCTACCAGGGAAGTCCATTACAACATAACTTAATAGAAAGACTGGTCAGTGTACCGTAATCCTTCATGAAATATTAATTAGTGAAATATGTCTTTATATTTGAAATACAAGTTAATAAATATCAAGTTGACTTTAATCCAACCAGGGTCATATTTTATCCATGCAAATGGATTGCAGATCATTATAGTAAATAGCAGGAAGATGGCAGAAACACTTGATATTATAAAGGAGGGGACATGCATTCACTTTTCCAAAAGTGTTCTTTTAAAAATTACTCTGAAGATATTAGACTAGAGCATTGGAACCTAGAATATTTTCCATTCCCTGCAAATGTGGCAACAGAATAAGACCAAGGAAGGACAAAATTATATTTTATTAAAATAGTCAAAGTACCAATTCTGGAAACTGCCAAGAGGGCTGTAAAGGGAAACACACACACACACACACACACACACACACGCACACACACACACAATATTATGATGTGAAGAGACAAAAAATTGTGGTGCTTTCATTTCAAGAAACATTTTCTCTACCCAAGCAATTTTTGAGAACTTAATACAAAAATAAAACAGATAGGGAAGCTGGAGTAAAAAATAATGGCATCATGACAGATGTTTCAGGCACACTCAAAATGGTTATTGTGGCAATAGCTCAGCAGTAGTGGGACAAAGGATGGAAGATAAGCAATGGCATTATAGCTAGAAAGAATGACAATTTGCCCTACACCAGCATCATGGGCTGGTCAAAATGCATTTGATTGATTATCAGTAGTGTATTTTGAGATACATATGTATCACTCTGATAAACACTCTCCGAAGGAATATCTAACAGAATGAAGTACTAGAATTTGACCTATTTCTTTATCTTTTCACTTAAAATAACCTAAAATTATAAAATTTGAATGACAAAAAATTCTGTATATCTCTTTATATCATTGCTCTTTTAAAATGTAAAGCATTCCAGGAACTATTTGAATAGAGATTAGACCTCTCTTCGTTATGGTTTTCTCCTTTCTAGAAAACTAAACTCAAAATCCTTTTTCTTCTAAAGCATAGCTAATTTAACTGTATTTCATATATTCACAGCTTGCATTTGTATTTCTGTTTATGCATATGTTTGAAAGAACCCTTGAACTATTCAAGAGTGAGAGGGTAGGCTGAAAGATTCCACCTACATCATTCCTTGCTCCAAAATATCTCAGATTTTAGCTGTAAATTGGTGATTCTGACTTAATTTTCATCTATTCAGAGAGTTTCCTGGCTTCACTTTTCTCAGGGGAAAAATATAGTCTCTGAACATAGAATTGACACAGAGATCATATTTTGCTTCTATTTTAAGCTAGACTATGGTTTTGCGTTTCCCAGGCAGCGCTAGTGGTAAAGAATCCCCTTGTAAATGCAGGAGACATGAGAGACACAGGTTTGATCCCTGGGTGGGGAAGATCCCCTGGAGAAGGAAATGGCAACCCACTCCAGTATTCTTATCTGGAGAATTCCATGGACAGAGGAGCCTGATGGGTTAGAGTCCATAGTTTACAAAGAGTTGGACTGGACTGAAGTGACTTAGCACAACACGTGATTTTCAGCAATTAATTAATTATCCAATCATTCCTATCAATTATTATAATGATCAAACAAGGATACTTATTTGAAAGTATTAACAAAAGCAAAATATCTTATTTGAAGGATTTTAAAACTACTTTCATCATAATGTCTATATTTGACAACATTTTCAATATAAGATTTGTTTACTGAGAGAGTAATTAGCCCTGTTTTCCAGCCTATGTTCAGTCTAAAAACATACATTTAGAATAATGTTGACTATTTTTAGGAGGAGAAAAATACAGGTGTTTCAAGTAGACATCTTTTCTGAAGCATTTTCTTGTATAAAACACTCCATAAATGGATACCAGTGATGATTCTTTGCTGACAAAAAAAGTAAGAAATGTAAAGCGTCATTTTTTTTTAATATAGTGTTTAAAAAAATTTTTTTTTCTGTTCACTTTATTATTACACGATTGACATTTTCAGCAGTGGGAAATCAGTGATGTTTTTTCAGACTTCATTGTTAATCTGACATGGCTTTTGTTTTCTGTGATGGGCTGTAGTAGGAATGAATAGGCTGATAAGGACTTCTAGCTGTTAAGACATGAGAGCAAATTTGCCCTTTTTTTCCCCTTTTTTAAATAAAATTATTGAAATAAAGTTGGCTTACAATGCTCTTAATTTCTTCTGTAAAATTACCATTTTAAAATTATTTTCAAGTTTAAAATCATCTCAGTTCAGTTCAGTAGCTCAGTCGTATCTGACTCTTTGCAACCCCATGAATTGCAGCACACCAGGCCTCCCTGTCCATCACCAACTCCCGGAGCTCACTCAAAACTCATGTCCATTGAGTCGGTGATGCCTTCCAGCCATCTCATCCTCTGTCGTCCCCTATTTCTCCTGCCCTCAATCCCTCCCAGCATCAGAGTCTTTTCCAATGAGTCAACTCTTCGCATGAGATTGGACAAAGTACTGGAGTTTCAGCTTTAGCATCATTCCTTCCAAAGAACACCCAGGACTGATCTTGAGAATGAACTGGTTGGATATCCGTGCAGTCCAAGGGACTCTCAAGAGTCTTCTCCAACTCCACAATCCAAAAGCATCTATTCTGCGGCTCTCAGCTTTCTTCACAGTCCAACTCTCACATCCATACATGATCACTGGAAAAACCATAGCCTTGACTAGACGAACCTTTGTTGGCAAAGTAATGTCTCTGCTTTTCAATATGCTATCTAGGTTGGTCATAACTTGCCTTCCGAGGAGTAAGCATCTTTTAATTTCATGGCTGCAGTCACCATCTGCAGTGATTTTGGAGCCCAGAAAAATAAAGTCTGACACTGTTTCCACTGTTTCCCCATCTATTTCCCATGAAGTGATGGGACCAGATGCCATGATCTTCGTTTTCTGAATGTTGAGCTTTAAGTCAAATTTTTCACTCTCCACTTTCACTTTCATCAAGAGACTCTTTAGTTCCTCTTCACTTTCTGCCATAAGGGTGGTGTCTTCTGAATATCTGAGGTTATTGATATTTCTCCTGGCAATCTTGATTCCAGCTTGTGCTTCTTCCAGCCCAGCGTTTCTCATGATGTACTCTGCATAGAAGTTAAATAAGCAGGGTGACAATATACAGCCTTGACATACTCCTTTTCCTTTTGGAACCAGTCTGTTGTTCCATGCCCAGTTCTAACTGTTGCTTCCTGACCTGCATACAAATTTCTCAAGAGGCAGGTCAGGTAGTCTGGTATTCCCATCTCTTTCAGAATTTTCCACAGTTTATTGTGATCCACACAGTCAAAGTCTTTGGAATAGTCAATAAAGTGGAAAATCATCTCAGTAAACCTGTATACTATCAATATTTTTTAAAAGAAGCTTCAATAAAGCACATGGAATTATAAATTTATAGTTTTAACCCCTTTCTCCAATGTCACACTCATTTCTTTCTTGTTAGTGAAAATTTCCCTGGTATAAAAGTTTAAACGGCATTTCTAATTTTTAAGAATTTCAGTATTTTAATTAAATTTGTTCAACTATTCAAATTATGCTTTTTTATTTACTAAAATGTGTTATTTGCCTTAATTTTAAAGAAAACAAAATCAAAGGTTCTATTGAATTCCAGTATTTAAGTCATATTCATATGATATTGGGTTTCCCTTGTGATTCAGCTGGTAAAGAATCCACCTGCGATGCAGGAGACCTGGGTTTGATCCCTGGGTTGGTAAGATTCCCTGGAGATGGGAAATGTTACCCACTCCAGTATTCTGGCCTGGAGAATTCTATGGACTGCATGGGGTCACTGTCCATGGGCTCACTGTCATATGATATTAATTTTAATTGAAAGTAATTATTCAAAATTATGTTTTCTTTTCTTCATATTAGTGTCGGTTACTATTGTTACATCAGATATCTTGGAGATATCTTAAGGAAAAATATTTTCATATAACTTTTCAAAAATATATTTTTGTTAAAAATAAAAATGTACTGCTCTAGAGAGAAAGCAGAAGGCAGGTTAACAATAAAATTTTAGTAGCAGTATAACTTTTATATTTACCATACTGTCTACTTGCACCACTGCAACATATCTCACCCAAATATCTTTGTTGAAAAGGAGGTAAAAATGAGATAAGTAGAAAATAGAATTATTATTAGCATACGCTGGTGACTTGTGATGATGAAAAAGGGATATTATTTACAGATATAATTTTCTTGAGTTGAACAATTTATAAATAAACATGAAAATATGAAAGATGTTGAATGAGACAATTGTTAATTACGGCTATGTAAAAATCTGTGGGTGTAGAATACAGAAAGTTCCATGTCAATTCAAGATAAGAGATGTCACTCAGTAAACACTGATACTTTAAGACAATTCCTATGTTGAGGAGATACTGAGATGAATGTGAAAATTTCTGAATAAAGAATGCAAGTAGAGTTGTACAGTCACTTTCAATTGGCTATGATTGCAGCAGTAGCATATGCTTATCCCTATAACTTAAGGGACATTCTGTGAGATCTAAGCTACCTCAGTTTGGTGAATGGGAAAAGTAAAAAGCTAAAGTCAGTAAAATGGCCGGGAATACAAGCCCCCTCTTTGAAAGCTTGATTTATGCCACTTTACTTTAGGAAACACCTAATTAGTACTGGTTTCTGCTAATGGAAAGAAATCGGAAGAGGATTTTCACTTTCACGCACACACACACAAAGCCAAAAAGTGAAAACAGAGTTCAGCATTTATCTTGTCAGGAGCTGTTAAAGCAAAAGCATGTACTCCCAGCAGTGAGGGGCACCACTGAGCCCCTTCCCCTGTACTTCCCTAGAAAGTACACTCAGCAGCTCAACTTTGATTTGTGTCTGTGAGCATCTGTGCTTTATCTTGATTTATTTTGTGCATTCATTAGCAAGATGTGTTCTAAGATACTTGCTTCTTTACTTTAGGCCATTTCAGTTTAAAAAAGATTTCGTAGGAACACTCCACTTTCGGATAGCAAGGGAAATCTGTATCTTCAGGTATGACTAAGTAAATGCACATGGGAATGTATATGTAGGAAGAACACAGCCAAAGTACCTTTTTAGATGGATATGATATAATTTTTATTAGATTATTTTAAAAATATACCAATGGGTTATACTCTGCTGCTTCCAACTCTAATAAAATATCATTTAGAAATATCATTTGATTTTTTTTCTCAGTCTGTGCCTAGGATAAGGAGGAAGAACTTGGCTGACTAGTTAATTGTAATATTTTTAGAGTTTGATAGATTGCCTCAGTAAAAATGTGATAGATTTTGCACCTATTTCTTATTGTTGTTTTATTCACTAAGTCGTATTAGTCTCTTTTGTGACCCCGTGGACTGTAGCTTACCAGGCTTCTCTGTCCATGGGATTTCCCAGGCAAGAATACTGGAGTGGGTTGCCATTTCCTTCTCCAGGGGATCCTCCTGACCCAGGGGTCAAACCCACATCTCCTGAACTAGCAGCTGGATTTTTACCACTGAGCCACCTGGGAAGCCCTATTATACAATGCTTAAAGAAAAGCTCACTGGAGGAAAACCATTCTTTTTTGTTTCCCTCTCAGCCAGCCTGAAGCTTGAGTATGATAATCTTGAATGTCCATCTTCATT
Organism: Bos grunniens; assembly: GCF_055505025.1. Lineage (NCBI taxonomy): Eukaryota > Metazoa > Chordata > Mammalia > Artiodactyla > Bovidae > Bos > Bos grunniens. The sequence goes on along the minus strand of NC_141165.1, from coordinate 117,825,930 downwards.
CTGTCTCCTGGATGTAGTATTGGACTATGAGGAGGTGTGCAGGTGGTTATTGAAGTTTTGATCAATATACATATCAGTGAGAAATTTGGCATTACTAGATAATCCATTTGATAAGCATACCTCTGTATAACACTCAATGATTTTATTTTTTCTTCCCCTAAAAAAGCTTCAGTTAATTCTTTACTGAAGAAGGAATACTTTCCTTATTAGGAGAATTGTATGTTTTCCTTGTAATCAGTGAATCTTCAATGCAGAGCGTAGTCACATAGGGATCTCTGACTATAACAGTAACAAAAATTAGCATATAAGTAATTAAGGGATTTTTTTATTGGTTTCCCTTATGTTGTTATTCTATTAATTGATATGATCCATAGTCTTCTAGGGTATATACAATTAGAGAGTATTGGTGAAAGAGATTTGCCTATTTGTCTTAACTGTATGCATTCAAGCAATCATAGTGAAAAATTAGTTATAATTAGATATTACTGTCAGTGAATCTTGGAAGGAAAATACTGCATATATAATAATGTGAGCAAAAAAGACACTGATCAAATATTGAATTAATCATTTATTTACTTAAGACTCATAATACAGTGCTATAACAAATTATCTAATAGAGCAAGTAGACTGTGATGAAAATATTAAGAATGAGTAAAGGCTGAAGCTAAGACCCTGGCCAACTGAAATCACTGTCAGAATTTTTACAGTTAATTTTGATTTTTTTCCCTCCAAGTTCTAGGAATGTGCTGTCATAAATATTCTCAAGGAATATGCTATAAGGTCTGCTATAAATAACCCATATTGTATTCTTATGGATTGTCACACTTTTATCTAGTATCTAGAATAGAAAGCAATATTTGCTTTGCTCATTTTAGCTAGTTTGCTAACAAAACAGGGCTTCCCTGATGGCTCAATGATGAGATACGCCTGCCAGTGGAGGAGATGTGGGTTCAATCCCTGGGTTGGGAAATCCCCTGGAAAAGGAAATGGCAACAATAGTCTTGCCTGAGAAATCCCATGGACAGAAAAGCCTGGAGCAGTTACAGTCTATGGGGTGGCAAAGAGTTGGACATGACTTTGTACCTGAGCAGTCACTAACAAAAGAGTTCAGAAAGCCTAACTATCTTTTTAGGTGAACTTGATACAATTTTTATTAGATTATTATTAAGATACACCAATAGGTTTTACTCTTATGCATCCAACTCTAATGAAATATCATTTAGAAAAGAATTCTTTTCCTCCAGTTGTTAAGCTGGGAAGACATTTTTCGGTTTAGTTTGTCTTTTTGTGACTAATCTCTTTGGAACTTGATAGTTTTATGAAAAAGCTTATTTTCTAATGAAATAGGAAAAAGGGAAAGGAAAAAGAAAAATGTATAGTTACAGAAGCATTTTGTTATAGGTTGACTTCTGTGCCCCAAGCCCACCACCCCAAGCCATGGGGGGAAAAAAAAAAAAAAACACCCATGCGGAAAAAAAAAATACCCATTTTGTTGAAGCCTTAACCGCTAGTATGTCATAATGTGACCTGTTTGGATGTAGTCAAGTTCAAATGAGATCATATGGATGAACCTAAATCCAATCTGACTGCTATCTTTATAAGAAGAGGAAATTTGGATACACTAAAGAGACAACAGAGAAAAGGTTATGAAAGAGTGAGAAGATGGCTTCTGCAAGCCAAAGAAGGAATCCTCAGGAGAAACCAAACATACTGACATTTAGATACTGGGCTTTGAGATTTTAGACCTGTGAGAAAATAAATTTCTGGTGTTTCAGCCACCCAATCTGTGGTATTTGTTATGGTAACCCTAACTGCCTGATATAGGTGGGTAGGATGGCACAATTGACCTATGTTAATAGCTGAAGGAAGAGTAACTGATTTCATGCAGTTAGTGGCATAGAAACACAGGTAAACTGTGACCACATGGCAGGATGTGATAGCAATTAGTGAAAAGCTTTTTTATACCACGGTAACATGTTTGATCTTTAATTAGGGGGTGATGAAGAGCTATCAAGTATTTTCAAGAAAGAGCAATAAGAGTGAATTGGGGAATAGAAGGCTCAAGTAATGAGATAAAAAATTTTGTGTCCAGGGTTAGAAAAGACATTTTGAAGAATTAATGTTTTTTTAAGTTTAAAAATAGTTACATGAGGAAAATAACTATCAATATGAGGAATACTCTGAATTCAGAAATGTTAAATTAATTTAAATAATTATAATTATTTTTTCTTAAATATGAATAAGTTAATAAATACATATGGAAGAATCACTGTATAATTTTATATGATACAGTAATTAGTGCTTATATGACATTTGTACTGTCGCAGTCAACCAATGGCAGCTTTTTTTTTTTTTCCAAATTTTTATTTTAAACGGTGTTTTCTGAATAGATTTGACTGATGTTTAGTGTTTATCAAAAAGGAAGCCATAAATGGATTCCAAGAACTAATTTTTTTTTTTGTTTCATTTGAAAAATAGTGAAGTCAAGGAAGTCCATCTAATCTGAGGTACTTTAGAAGTCTTAATTTAAAAACAAAATCCAGTGGGAAAAAAATGCTGTGTACTGACTGAAACTTGTCTGAAACACAAAGATGTAAAAGTTAAGTGTAAGTTATTTGTGACATAAAAGTACCTGTAGCTCTGAGTTTCAGGAAAGGAATAAAACAGAAAAGAAAAGACTTTGATAGATGCCTTATAGCCCTCAACTTTCCAGGAGTTTTGATTCTGATTCTTTATTTATGTCCCTGTAGGATTGTTATATAATCTGCTATTGTGAGTAACCAAAGCAATACTGGACTAATGTTTAAATATGCTACAGAATTCTGAGTCCTGCAGGCTTAATTATGGGGAGAATATAATAAGAGAAAGGGTAAAAAACATCATGTATTTGATATATCCTTTCAGTTTTATGACTCCCAGGACACAGGTTTGTTTCCTAGTTTCTAATGGCATCCATGATGTCAAGATTTAGTGTAAGGATGCACTCAAAGTGACATTTATATTAAAGAAAGCCGCCAAGACCAAGGTATCTTGAAAATTGGTTCACTATGAGGATTACCTTATAAAAGAAATATAAAAAGTACAGTTATGGAGTTAGTGTGATATGTATGAGGTGATACTGTATGGTTGGGGCATCATTTGATTTTATTTTTACTTAAAGTTTTTGATTAGGGTCTTTGGAAACATAAGCTGTATCACCCCTAAGTAGGCTTGCATTTGCAGACAGTTTTATGAAGAGGCTGGCTTAACTGATGGTCACAACAAATTCATGATGAATACTTCCAGGAGAGGAAACCTCATCAAGGTACCTCTTCTGTGAAAGGAATTCTAAAGTTGATTGAAAAACGATTCTAAGTATCCAGGTACTCATAAATCTCCATAAAGGCAAAGAACTATCACAGGCATGATATTTCTAAGTTTCTGGGAAATGAAAATGTGCACATCAGAATATTTTTACAATGCAATTTTTTAAAAAGTAAGAAAAGTTGTGAATAAGAAAGTCAAATGTCTTTTTAAAATAAGGAAGCAAGCCTTAGATTGCAAAATAGTTGCTTGCTGTTTTTGTTGTAAATGTTCTGCTAGAAAACCTGGATTTCTTGCAAACACAATCTCTATGGCTTTTCAAGGGGACATATTAAGAGGGAAAGAAAATTTTCATTATTAACATTTTGTCCTCAAGGCAGATATTTGCATGCTTACCTCTTTCAACTTTCCCCTTTATACTGTACAACATCCATGCAGCTTGAGTAATTTTTTGTCTGGATATGTGACATTTTCAAGTGACTCTTTTCCAGGGTCCATGGAAGATTAACTAATGGTAATGTAAGTCAGAACATCTTAAACTTGTTAATTTTTTTTAAATGTCAAATTTCAGCAGGCAAATACTAATGGGAAATGGGACAATATACTTCATCCTTTCTGAGCAAGTTCATATATTTGAGAAGATTCTCCTGTGTCCTTAATTTTGTTTTCCTAAGTCTCATAAATGTCACAGCTCTCAGGCACTCAAATTTCCTTTTATATGTAGAAAGTTTGAGGCTCTCATCATATTTAATTAGTGCAAGTGCTTTGCCTATCCCGGTGTCCAAGCAGGTTAATGATTTGAAGGATTCAAGTAACACACTCTGAATTATTTTAATTAACATTTGTTTTTTTTTTTTAATGATTTTTATTTATTTATTTTTTACTTATTTTTGGATGTGTTGGGTCTTTATTGCCGCATGGGCTTTTCTCTAGTTGCAGCAAGCCAGAGTTGTTCTTCATTGCTATGCATGGGCTTCTCATTGCAGTGGCGTCTCTTGTTGCGGAGGATGAGATCTAGGGTACACAGACTTCAGTAGCTGTGGCACATGGGCTCTAGAGCACAGGCTCAATAGTTGTGGCACATGGACCTAGTAGCTCCATGGCATGTGTAATCTTCCTGGACCAGGGATTAAAACCTGTGTCTCTTGCATTGGCAGGTGGATTCTTTACCACTGAGCCACCAAGGAAGCCCATTTGGTTTTGAAGTGCTGTTTTTCATGGGAATAAAAGTACAGAACCCAGAATGTTGTAGCTAGAAGAATTTAATGGTCCTGTTTCATTTTCAGAGTAGAGCCTAAGCAATTCAAGAGTTGTTTCCTGAGATCTACGGATGAGGAGTGAGTGATAGGGATAGAGTAAGTAAAAATCCCAAGGAAAGGCAATGTGCATTCTATCTAGATTACTTTTATCAGTATATTTACCTTGAAGTTGTATATAACAACCAAATGTCATATTTCAATATCCTTCTAACCAAATAATTGCTGTTGTTTAGTCACTAAGTAATATCCAACTCATTTGTGACCCCATGGACTGTAGCCCAGCAGGGTCCTCTGTCCATCAGATTTCCCAGTCAAGAATACTGGAGTGACTTGTCATTTCCTTTTCCAAGGGATCTTCCTGACCCAGGGATCAAACCCATGTCTCCTGCATTAGCAGGTGAATTCTTTACCACTGTGCCACCAAGGAAGTCCAACCAAACAATATTCACTCATTTATCTATTCATTTGTTAATTTATTCTTACATTAGGTGATTATTAGGCTGAATTCTGGGACTCATGCTAGGTACCAAAGGGGAGAAAAAAGGCTTAAGATACAGCTCATGTTTTTATGTAGGTTATTTATAAGATATTTCAAAACAAATATTTTAAAAAGTTAAGAAAAACTAGAAATGCATTTTATTTTTTGTTCTGTCAGAGACTCATTTTACAATATTATAATCAGAGAGTTTGATGATTTTGTCCCTGAAATTCTTTACATTCTCACTTTATATTACTCAATCATTTTTGATGTTATACATGTTAAACATATTTTGTTCTCCTAAAACCCTCATTTCCAATTTTTAATTAGTGTAATATTTTCTCTTCCTTTATCCTCTTCATCATGATTATTTTTTAACAAGGTGAAAATTAAAGTTGTATGTTCTTTTAGTTTTCAAAATAACATTGAGGATATACTCTTGGGAATGGTCCCATGATAGATATTAGAAGATTTCTTGAGAGTTTGATTCTTTGATTATAGTTTGTAATACAGGAGAGAAATAGACAATTTGTACAGTCAAAGATATCCACCTAAATACTAAAAGCTAATGTCATAAATACATTTTTTTCAATTCCCCCATTGGGTTAATTAGCATATCATTAAACATATTTAATTAAAACATTTTTTAGAACATTTAAGATATACTTTCTTAGCAAATTATAATTATATAATATAGTGTCAACGATAGTCACCAGGGTATATATTAGATATTCAGACCTTATTTATCTTGTAAGTAAAAGTTTACACCTCTTCGTAGCCTCTGGTAATCTCTTTTTTACCTCTGTTTCTATGAGATCAACTTTTGTTTTTCTCATTCCAGGGAGAAGTGATACCATGCAGCATTTGACTTTGTCTTTCTGGCATATTTCAATTAGCATAGTGCTCCTCATGATCATCCATGTTATTGAAAATGACATAATTTCCTTCTTTTTGAAGGCTGAATTATATTCCTCTCTGTGTATATATCACATTCTTTCAAAAATTATTTATCTTTTTGGCTGCACTGGGTCTTCACTGCTGCACGCAGGCTTTCTCTAGCTGCAGTGAATGGCAGCTGCTCTTCCCTGCAGTACACAGGTGGCAGCTTCACTTGTTGCAGAACATGGGCTCTGGGTGCATGGGCTTCAGCAGCTGCGGTTCATGGTCTCTAGACTGTGAGCTCAGTAGTTGTGGCTCATGGGGTTAGTTGCCCATGGCATGTGGAATCTTCCCGGACCAGGGACCTGTATCCCCTGCATTGGCAGGCTGATTCTCAACCACTGGGAAGGGTGGTTGGGAAGTTTTGTGTTTCACATTCTTAATGCATTCATCTATTGATAGACAAATTAGGTTTTTTCCATATTTTGGCTATTGTGAAAAATGGTGCAGTGAACATGGAGTAGAGATATTTCTTCCAGGTAATGATTTTGTTTCTTTTGAAAATATACTCAAAAGTAAAGTTGCTAGACCATACGGTAACTCTATTATTAATTTATTGAGAAGCCTCCATATTGTTTTCCATTGTGGCTGTACCAATTTATATCCCCAACAGCAGTGCACAAGGGTTCCCTTTTCTCTACATCTTCACCATCATTTTTCTCTGTTGTCTTTTTGATAATAGCACCCTAATGATGTGAGATAATATTTCATTATGGTATTGATTTGCGTTTCCTGGCTGATTAGTGATGTTGAGAATCTTTTTATATACTCATTGGCCATTTACATGTCTTTTTGAGAAAAGTGTCTATTCATCCTAAGCCCATTTCAGGGGAGTTATTTTATATTTTTTGCCACCAAATTGTATAAGTTTCTTATATATTTTGGATACTAACCACTTAGAAGATGTGTTACAAATACCTTCCCCTATTCCATAGATTGCCTTTTCATTTTGTTGATGGTTTCCTTTGCTAAGCAGAAGCATTTTTTAGATTGATGTATTCCCACTTCTTGTTTGCCTTAGCTTTTGGTGTTGAATCCAAAATAATCATTGACAAGACCAATGTTAAGAAACTTACCTCCTGTATTTGGATGTTACATATAAGGAAAACAATGATGAAATGACTGGTCTTCATGTCAGAAACATGACAATGAAAATTTTAAGGCTTTAGTAATAAATATATCAACTTAGAATTTTTATATAAGTATTTAAAATTACAGTAAACATCAAATTTGGGAAAGAATATATTCAGTACCATTATGTATGTGCAAGTGTGTAAAACAGCGTAGTCAGTTACAAAGAACTATGAGTGGTCTGAGACTTACCATAACTTGCAATTTAACATTTTAGAATTTTACTGTTTCTAGAATGCTAGCAGAAAATGTGAGATATTTGGGTCGTATGTACTCTATTACTCATGGTACAGCAAGCAGCATAATAATTATGTTTTCATAAGTTTATTCTGACTACAGAGTGCCATTAAAACAGTGCAGAGAAAACCAAATGGATGGGCCCAGTGGGTTGTGTCACAACTGAGGAATTTATAGACTTAGAGAACTTAATTATTTTATAATGTACACTCAACTTGACTGACCCCTGCCCCTAAGGAAGTCATATTTTCATACTGTATAATTAATTAAGGGCATCCCTTGTGGCTCAGCTGGTAAAGAATCCTCCTGCAATGCAGGAGACCTGAGTTCAATCCCTGGGTTCGGGAGATCTCCTAGAGAAGGAAAAGGCTACCCATACCAGTATTCCGGCCTGGAGAATTCCATGGACTGCACAGTCCATGGGATCACAGAGTCAGACATGACTGAGCAACTTTCACTTCACATAATTAATGAATCTGGAGGGAGAGTATATGTGTGTGTATATATATATACATACACATGCACACACACACATATATACATACACATATATCTTAATATACATAAAGATATGTAAGATTATCTTAACAAAGGCTGTCATTGTCTTTGTTGGGAAAAAATGCAGAAATATGAGAAACCCATGGAGAACTATCTGAAACACCACTTTGAAAAATAATTCTATCAGTTTCTTAGGTCTAAACGTACATCTGCTTTATGACCAGCAATCCCAGTTCCAAGTATTTTATCAAAGAAAAATAAATACATATTCACAAAAAAACTTGCACAAGAACGTCAATAGCAAAATATGTGAGTAACATATACCACTCAGTAATAATTCAAGCAACTCAATTAAAAAGTGGGCAAAAGATTCAAACAGCATACACTTAATCCATAAGCCCATGAAAAGATTCTCTAAACCATTAGTCACTAGGAAATTACAAATTAAAACCACTATGGCTTACTTTCAGATACCCAATAGAATAACTAAAATAGGAATTTTTGAAAATACTGAAAATGCCAAGTGTTTGTAAGAATGGTGAGCAACTGTAACTCTCATACATTATTAGTGGGATATGAAATGAT